>NC_143019.1:33276770-35676770 GCF_055824585.1 Amblyomma mixtum | reverse complement strand
AGTTCCTTTCTCTGAACTTTTGCTTAGCTTTGAACACACAATGTTAAAATTCGCTGCTGCTTCTCGGGAGCCTAAGTGGACCTTTTCCACCACTCCCAAGGACGAGCTTTTATTTGAGATATCAGGAAAGCGCTACGCCCTTTTGGCCACTTTCTCCGCTAGGGTCGATCTTTTATTGCTGTCATGTATACTTGAAAAGGTGGCTGTGTTTTGAAACTCCCCCCGCCCCTTTTTTTCCTCTCGGCGCGCTTTAAAGGGACAGTGAGGAGAGCTCTATTAATATTTTTTTTTATAGCGAAATCCGGTAGTTCGGCATTTCATGGCTTTGTTGCCACTTGGCCGGCAGCGAAAGATGCATTTATTTCCAAGAAATTTGGATTCGAAGTTGAAAAAGTTGTTCCCGCCGCTCTGATTCAAACTTGGGATTCTCCTATGACGACACAGGACTAAGTCACGTGAAACATGACGTGCGGATGACGTAACGCAGACTCCGTGATTTCCGGCGGCCAGCAGTGCGGCCTAGCAGCAGCCGAAAAAAACGCTACCGCCGGCCGCACGTTGAAGGCATCTGTCGGCTATTGCGGCCGTCGCTACAGTCGCTTCGTTTACGTTTGTACCGGCGTTTTGCCAGCGTTACGATGGAACCCGTTCTCGAAGTCGTCAACGAAGTTCTCTCAAATAGACACCTATAGACCAGATTCTTTTACCCTCACACGCAGGCTGCTGGCGCGCTCCTACTCTCGACACCAGCCGCCATCTATCGGCGCGCGCGGCACGATGGACTGCGGGTCGCGCCGGCGCCGCGCGTAGAATGCATGTTTACGTGTTCGCTTCTGTCGTTGTAGTGCTTCATCATAACGTATGAGGGTGTGTGCTGTGCGTCACTACTCATATTTTCCCTCTACCAGACCGTACTGCGGTTATCTTGCGCGCAGTTATGCGTTAACGTAACATCTCCGAGTTTTTTTTTTCGTTCATTTGGGTGTGAGTGAGTGCGGCGAGGCAGTGCGCGTCTGTCTCGTTGTTTGTGCCCACCATGATGATATTGATATTGATGATTAGCGCTCGTGTCCTGTCGTCACCTTTTCTGTGTCTCGTTTTTCGCTCTACGTTTTTCAATGATGATATTCTGCTGTCTCAGGATTCTAAACGCTGGCACCGCAGCGGCGACGCTGCTCCACCAAGCCGCTGGCGCAGCGGCGCTGCTCAGGGAAATTCTGGAATACTTATGCAAACAGCAAGGATTTTTCCCGCGGAGTAGTTGGCCAGGTAGCGTACGGACTGGAAACCGGCACTTCTAAGCATATTTCTGCGCTGAGTGTCGTTTGTTGCCGTCTTTTACGTGCGCTATCATCTATGATAATTTTAGGCACAGAAATGTGGATTTATTGATTTGATTCAATGGTGTAGTAACTGGATAGTCGAGCTGCAGACTGAAGGTTGTGACGAAGCGCGTGTTTTCGATCACCTCCTTGCGCTGAGCTTGCTCTAGTTCCCATTAAACTCATTTCATGCACAGGATTATAAGCACGACCGCTACCGATTTCAGTTGCTCTTTCCGCACGCATGTCGGATCAGGGGGGGGGGGGGGGGGGGGGGGTAAAGTGTTTACTGTAGTGTCTTTCTGCTTTTGCTATCTACCTTAATCATAGGAAAATATGCGCGATTTTAATCCATTCATTCACACTTAGCCAAACGCCTACGCAACGCTGTCACACGCGGCGAGAGCTACCGAATAAAATGAACGCGACTTCGGACCTCAGATTTCGTGAAAGCTGGATTCGCAGCTAATATCTATTCAAGCTTTGATAATTTGAGCAAAAGTACGTTTTTATGCACCAGGTTGCATAAACCATGACAAATTTTGTTTTTTGTTGGCACTGCGACTCAGTTAAGCTCAGAGCGGTAATTTGTTGATAAACCGGCGCACCACGCATGCATGCGACAAGAAAGCCCTGTTTGTGGGTGGTACTTTATGGCCGAAGGATTAAGAGTGCATGGGAATTGGAAATGCATGCTAGCCGCACACCTAATACTTGATATTGAACGAAAAGTTTTTTTTTGCAGAGGAGCACTAAGACGGTAGCGATATAAGCATGAGCGCGTTCTAAGCGTCAGCACAATTCACGTGAATGTCAAACTAAATGTCATTCAAACGCATCAATGTGCTCCCTTTGATAACGTGAATACTTACTGCAACACAGCCACGCTGCGGAAGTATGCTCGGCAATTTTTTTTTAGCGCCCGAAGCGCGGCTATATGCAGGCGCGGCCGCGGAGTTGCCGCAGCCCCGCAGTCCCCAAAGAAACGCCCGCACCGCGGCGCGCCAGTCGGTGCAAAATGGCCGCGCCCAGGAGCGGCTCTGGATTCTGGTCTATAGCATACCGTGTACCTCGTTACCGTTAGCGGAATACCGGGAGCCCGCCTACCGCGGGTGAGCAGGCGCTGGTTGGTCCTGATGCTGCAGACGCGCGCGTAGCTGCCGAGTACGTGGCGCCGTCTGGCGACGTGAAGGAGATTTGCGCATGCATTGGCTGCGCCTCAGTGATTTGTGCTTCTCGTGTCCTAGTGTTGCTAGAACCATTGGTTCTAGCAACACTGTTTTGTCCTATGACGTCATGACGCTTGTACTTGCGAGTTTGGCCTGTGGCGGCGATACCTGTATTTTGGTTCTTGCTCTTTTCTACGTTACAAGAGATTTGTTGTCAGTATGAGTGGCGTTTTTGTAATAAGGAGCTGATATTCTGTCGATACAAGCCAACTTCAATTTCTCCTCAGTGTCCCTTTAAGCACTTTGGCACCCTTCTGTCAATCTATGCTGACGACTTCTCGTTTACAAGCTTTGCATAGGTCCTCAGCCTACGCTGTGACTACTCTCCCACTCCGGGTGCATAAGTGACTCTTGGGCCGGATATGCGTGAGCGGCAAGCCAAGACGTGCAATGCCTTTCTTTTTCGATTGTTTTGCATCTTCCATTAAACCTTTCGGAACATTAAAACACTTTGCGGTCCCCCATTGCGACAACTTACGTTGCAATTGAAAGCATGTTTTTTTTTTACGTACGACATTTCAGTCTCTTAACTACTGATTGATGTTCTTGGCCATGTTGTGGGCATGGCTACGATGATCTCCCATTGGCTACTATAATGCTGCGAGAAATTTTCAGAGTGAAACTTTTGCAAAGCCAGGTTTGAGGACTTTCAGTTCTGTATTGTGCCACGAAAAACAGGTGCACAGTCTGCACTGTGGGTGAGAGAAGGCATCGCACCATCGTTATATCTGGACCACAAGCGAGTCGATCACCTGCTTGGTTGTAAACCTAGTTTACACCTATGCCCTCAGCTAGCCTACGCACGTGCTTTCTATAAATGAAATGAAATTTAAGCGCACACGAAACACGCACACAAGAGGAGATACACACAGGACAGGCGCTATCCTGTGTGTATCTCCTCTTGTGTGCGACAAGCGAGTCGATCACCTGCTTGGTTGTAAACCTAGTTTACACCTATGCCCTCAGCTAGCCTACGCACGTGCTTTGGTCCACCATGACTACTAAAATTCCGGACAACAAGAGCTTGTTCTAGACCGCGATAACCTTTGTGAATGGGCTCGTGGAGTCTCTGCAAAGCAAAAAAATGACAGTGGCTTAGCTCGACTATGCCAGAATATACGTAGCAAAAGCAGGCATGCGACACAGCTGGCGAAGCGAGCGGAGGCAAGCGCAACGACGAGGCAAGCGGTGTGACGTCATACCAAACGGCGACGGTAGCTCCGCGGCGAGGCGCGCGGTGTGACGTCATGCCAGATGGCGCGGCGAGCGCGCGGCGTCCGCCAGCTTCGGCGGTTGCTAGGCAACGACTCAACGTCGGTCACTGTGCCTCCTCGGAGCACCACCACAGCGAAATCGCAAGTTCGTGGCCAATGTAGCTTTCGCTACAAGAAGCCTATCGAGCGTGGTCGTACCTAATCTCTGTGCGAGAAGCATAAGCCGCCCTTCAGACGCGAGACAGCCTTGGCAGAGTCTCTGGGCCCTCAAGAGACGCAGAGGATGACCCAGCGTTACGCGAAGCAATCGGGGAGACCGCAGGGGGTTATTACCGTTTCCCACATGCGGGAATATCACACGCTTCGGGAATCGATATCAATGACTCACGAAAACGACGCTATGCATGTGACTGGAGATGCTACAAAGTCATGACTAAAACCTTGTGCTGGCTTCTCAGCGCAAATGAAAATCACAGCTAAAAACATTTTTTTTACCGTTCGCGCGTAAGTGCGTACGCTATTTCGTAAAATACAGTTGTTCCCTCTGCAAAGAGGACGCAGTGGTGAAATGCCTGATCGTTAACGCCAGTTATCAACTCAGTACAGTAGAGGTCATGTCTTCTTGCGCAAGCTGGAGCCTACACTCAGGAGGTGACAACTTGCGAGTTACTGTTTCGACATAACTTTGATATATTGATAACGTGTTTCAAACCACAGTCATTTCAGTCTGACAGTACCATTTTAAGTGTATTTGAAGAATGTACGATGAGTACTGCGAACGTATACAATATTCGATAATAGGTATTCGTCGAATGTATTTGAAGAATGTACGATGAGTACTGCGAACGTATACAATATTCGATAATAGGTATTCGTCGAAAAAAGACGTGTTTACACACTAATGACATTCCTACGCTAGATTACGTGAGCGAGGATGAAAAGGGCTCCACTCTTCGCTGACACAGTTAAAAAAAACGATAAGCAAAAGAAATACGCCTTTAATGAAGAAGCGAGGATAGATTCCACTAAGCTTCAGGTGCAGCATCTGAGACATAGGGTTTTCTTGGCATGCACAGCTATAACCGTGAGATTACGGCAATATTGCTGGAACTCGCTCCTAGTTTGGGTTAGGTCTATGGGGGTTTAACGTCCCCAAGCGACTTAGGCTATAAGGGACGCTGTAGTGAAGGGCTCCGGAAATTTCGACCACATGGGGTCCTTTAACGTGCACTGACATCGCACAGTACACAGGCCTCTAGAATTTCTTCTCCAAAGAAATTCGTCCGTCGCGGCCGAGATCAAACCCGCGTCTTTTGGGTCAGCAGCCGAGCGCCATAACCACTAAGCCACTGCGGCCGGCAACTCACTCCTAGTATTGATGTCAGTTGTGGTGCTATTCATTAAAAGTGTCGCTTTTTACTTTCAGTAGCACCTGTATTGCTGCCACGTTTGGTATGATGGCCGGAATTCTTTAAGACGTTTACTGCAGGAAATATCTGGCACCCTTTCCACGCTGCGTGAATGCACAAATACCTACTTTTGTATGGCGTCACAACCGGGAGCAGATAATTATCTCGGATTTGTATTCATTTCTATGAGACTGAAATGTTTTTTAAAAGAAGTGTAGACACCAAATTTTGGTGGCTTGTTTTCTTCTCTAGAATGATGCGGAAGACACTGCTATGCATGAATCACCATGTGGTGTTCGCCTACGACCGCTAAATAATTTATAATAGAATATTTCTGTCACGCTGTTTCGCTTTCGGTTTCAATGGCGGAACGATTGCTGTGACGTCGAAGAGAGGTCATAGGTCACACGAGGAATAGAAAAACTGCGAATTTTTTATTTATATATTTACTAATACTGCAGAGTCGCTTTGACTACAAGGAGGGGTGAACAGTGAAATCACAATGAAATACCATAAAATACAACTATACTTGCATACGGAGACACATGATACGATCGTGTGCATATTAAAGTATACGAGTACACATACATATCAAACAAACACATTACAAAGTTCACACACTGAAGGCTCTCAAGTTAGCAAGAAATGTTTCCACATTCGGGCTTTCTACAACGCACTTCGTCAGTTTGTTACAGTTTGCAACTGTATTCTAAAAAAATGTATATTTAAATGTATTACTATGACCTCGATATTCTTGAATAATTTTTACATTATTACGACATATACTTGCGCGGGATAATCGCTGCTTCACCGTTTTAATTCACTACATTGCTGAAGCCAGCCTTCCTCAACAGCTGAAATAACAACGAATGCAGAAGCACCGATTATATTGCAGATTTCATGCCACCCGTGACCTATAACTTCTCTTTAACGTCACAGTCATCGTCCGGCTATTAAAACCGAAACTGCACAAGAAAGAAATTCGATTATAAATTATTCCACGGAGTACCAAATTATAGCACGTGGTAATCCGTGTATAATAATGCCCTACGCCTTTATGCAAAGAAAACACGCACCCAAATGTTAGGTGTCTATACTTTAACAGCAGAGCAGAACAATGACAGTGCCGTTAGTACCATCTGAAGCGAATCATTAGGCCGGGAATAAAACCGAAGGGATGTGGGCGGTTGGGCTGTTTTCTGCCCGTTCGAGCCGTTAGCCTTATAACTGCAGTATATCTCTGCTCCAAGTACCATGCTTTAGTAAAGGCACAGGGTTTTGAACAATTGTAGAGAAAATAAAACACGAAAACACATGAGGGAAGGCATAACCAGCTATTTATTCCTTTTTTTTTTGCTGTACTGAAAACCAGCGCCAATAAGGAAACCGAGAGAAACCATTGACATTAAGCATGCTTGAGAAGAAGAAAAATCTAAAAAAGTGGCTCGAATTAGATTCAGCACGACAGATATGTCTATGGTGCAATGTTTTGCATTCTGTATAAGGAGATATACTTGCAGAAATTCTCGTGCCGGTTTATCACGGCTTTGTGTAAACACAAATATCACACAACCACGAACACACGTATGGACTTGCAATACGCGGCTTTGGTGCAGACCGATTTGTAGCAGTTTGCCGAAGCAACCCCGACTTCTTTGTGGGAACGTATACACAACCGCCGTTTGCCTAATTTAAGGAATAAGATCACGTGAAATCACTCACACATGACTCTAATTCTCAAATAGGTTTTTAAGTCGACTGCTGAAGTGACCTACACTGTCTTGTGACGCTTTCTGCTCAATATCGCTGTTTCTTGGAGTGTTGTTGCTAGCTGTGTTTCTCACGACACTGTTGTGTTTTTCACGACACTGTAGCTGCAGTGAATAAATACAATTTTTGCGTTCTGTTGGCGTTCTGGCGTATCATGGTTTTTCCACAGCGAAAATGTCGCGAGCAGATTTAGCCCTGTCGATGCGGAATGGGCGATTGAGATTACTGCTCGGTAAGGTGCTCATTTTTTTGCCAACATGAAGAACACAGTTTGATTCAAGGTAAGTGTAGGATCTAATGCTCGAACTAGTCAAAAACCGGCACTGATTGTTTCTTCTGTAGCTTTTGCAAGCGTTCCTAATACAAGCGAGGATCACCATGGACAGCGGCGAGTAAAAGTTGTTCACGGTAAATTTCCTGTGCGTTTATAAGCTGCACAGCGCAGTGACAAATGCCTGCGTAGTACAAGTGACTGCGATCGGAGCGAGCGCTTTTCCGTCAAGAACAGCAAAAATGTACTTGTGAAAGCTCACTACGCACGCCGCGTTTTCCCGAATGCTGAAATGAACTTGGTGTTGTGCAGCTAGTCGCATTCATTGCGATCGTTGCAGTGTTCGCAACCGCAGAGAGCACACGCCGTTGTTACTGCTACGTATCCATCACCGATTTTAGTCACTGTACTTGTGGGTGCTGTGCTTGAAAACTTACAGAAAGTTACGCTGCCCCCAAACGTATAATAACTATTTCAGAACGACGACTCAGTTCTTAATGCGAATTCTCGATCGAACTTAGCACATCGACTTGAACAAACCAGGCTGCAGTACAGGCGACTAACAACCGTCCATCATTACAACCGGCATGATCACATTTTTCTAATAACTAAGATTGAATAATTTAAATTAAAAGTCAGTTATTCAATATTGCACACTGCAGTGGTTTTACGCTTACCAAAGGTGGTTAAAAGAGGCTAGACATTTATGAATGAAGTATTTCCCAAGCCATGCACAGTAGTTGTCACTGAACATTTAAACAGACCTTCCTGGCTCCGTTCTGACAGTTATTGCAAAAGACATAAGTTTATCTATTCAATGCATAAGCTGTTTGTGTGTCTGATTTGTGCATGGGTTAGAAATTTACATTTTAGCGCAGTGTTTTCAAATACGAAAGCAAATGCATATGAGAAAATTATGACGTTTCCAACCATTTGGAGCACGCAAAATCGGTGGTAACTACACCAGTTCTGCATTTCAAAGGAGGGTAACTATGCAACAATAAGTATTTATTTTTTTTTCGTGCTTTTCAGCCCATTATAAAGGGCAAAATAAAAATGGCACCGTGTAATTGCAAGGGGCCGAGACATGCATCACTCGGCTATAGTGCATGGCTTTATTCACGGCTCGGCAGCTAACACTGTGCGAATCTCTTTAAGGAACACCAGACACTAATCTTCACCAAATACTGCTGCTACTCGACTGTGTCCTCCTATGAAGGGCTGAGACATCGTCTAAAGATGGTCGGTCGTTATTTCATCATTTTGCGCCAGTAAGTTCTTACAGCTTGTGTAGGAGTTCTCAATGCTGATATTTCGTTATTTACTTCAGCACAGCCTGTTCAAGTGCATTTTAATAAAAGCAGAGGTTGAGAATTCTGGGAAAAAGAAATAATTTGCATCAAAAGCGAATGATTTAATGCGCACTACGAATGATAAGAATGCTGCCCAGCTCTCCAACGAAAAATGGCTTGGAATAATTGTTGTAGCGCTTAGATTTGCAGTTTTAGTAGTCTTGTCAAAAGTGAGTGCGCAAATGATTACGGATATGTAGCTTCGCATTAGCTGTAGATCGAGAACATACAAAAATTCAGATTAGACTCTAATCTGAGGAACTATATTCTGCATTTCTTAAAATTAATCTTCTCCTTCAAGGGCACCTTGAGTCTCAAGGTGATAGTGCTTGGCGCCACCACGGACCCTTTGCTGCATTACCGATGCTGTCATCCGAACCGTGGCGATAGGCTTTAAAGGTGCACTGAAGAGGAATCTGAACTCGTCTTTTTGCCGCGGGAACTCGATCTACACGTTCTGAGCACTCTTAGAAACTTCGATTTATTGCCCTGTGTGGCTGATTTTCCTAATTAAATCGAATTAACGTCCGGCTCCCGCCTTTTTTTTTAATTCTCCCTCGTACGTTGGGCGGAGGCGACCAACGCGTGGAGTGCCTTGCAGCCAGCTCCGTGGAGGCTTTGCTTTCGCTTTATTTTGTTTTTTAGGTTTCCGTGAATAAATAGTTTCATTCGCAGATAATATAGCCGCAAAATAAGCCCGCAGAAATAAAAATACGCGCGGACTATTTGCCTCTACGGACTACTACGTATTACTCCGCCGATGGCAGAGCGGCAAGCCGCCACGGGACTGGCTGAAAGGCACTCCACGCGTTGGTCGACTCCGCCCACCGTACGAGGGAGAATTAAAAAAAAAAGGCGGGAGCCGGACGTTAATTCGATGTAATTACGAAAATCAGCCACACAGGGCAATAAATCGAAGTTTCTAAGAATGCTCGGAACGTGCAGATCGAGTTCCCGCGGCAAAAAGACGAGTTCAGATTCCTCTTCAGTGCACCTTTAAGGTGAAAGGTAGAAACCATGAACGGTGGCGATCGGGGCCATGGTGAAGCTCCGGCCGAAGGGCTCTCTGTTTACGAGACGGGGGGCTCCGGGACCTTCCTGTGAATAAAACGGTGAACCACAGGCGACATTTTAGGAATCGTCAGCATATCCATATCGCATGAGTACTTTTTCCAAAAAACCGGATCGCTCCCTGAAAAGGAACCGCACTGATGAAAGCTCCGCCAGTACCCGACCTGACTGTGACCACTTTCCTCACTTCCTGGTTATCCACTCTCAGGTAGATAACGACCCAGTCGCTGCAATGTCAGTTTTTGTTATCGCTAGAACCTTTGAGAAAGTGATAAAAAACTACAAAGCAAAAAGCTTTCATCTGGTGACCTTCTTATTGAAGTGTCTCACAAAGATCGCTCTGACATCCTTCTGAGGCAGAAGCAGTTTGCTCACCTCCTTGTTGCCATCACCCCCCCCCCCCCCCCAGCGCATCTGAACACAGTACAAGGTGTCATATCAGAACGAGATCTGATCCGAGAAAGAGAGTTTGATCTCCTGGAATACTTCCGAGATCAAGGTGTCATAGCCCTTCGCCGCATCATCGTAAGGCGGAACGGTGAAGAGGGAGTGACACCCCATATCGTCCTAACATTTGAAAGGTCCCGTCTTCAAGATGCTGTGGAAGCAGCATTCATCGGCAGTAAAGTTCGTCCCTATATTTCAAACCCGAGAAGGTGCTTCAGCTGTCAAAAGAACGGACACGGATCTAAAACATGCCGCGGAAAACTCGCCTGTTCGAAGTGTGGTGCCCATGAGCACCCAACTGAAATCTGCAGTGCCACCCAAACAGAATGTCCCAACTGTCAGGGGCCACATGCCGCGTACTCACGAACATGTCAGTCATTTCTGAACGAGGAAAAGTAATTCAGATCAAGGTAACCGAAAGCATCACATTATTTGAAGCCCGGAAGAATCTTTCGCTTCTCTCCGGTAGATCCGACGCTGACGCAGCGCGCCGGGGGGCCGGGCGGCGTCTCGTCACGGTAAGCACGCAATACAGCATCGCTGATGCGAGCTCATCTCGGTCCCCCAAGCAAGCAAGCGGCTGCACTAACATTCTATGTACCAGAGGTCAACTTTTCACAGACCTCTGCGAAAACCCAGATAAGTGAGAGGGAGTCTCTCCCTCCTGTCAGATCGTCGTCTGCTTCTGCGTCTCCACAGGAAGCAATGGAGGTGACCCCGGGATCTTCAGCATCAGAGACGCCGAGGGAGTCTCCCTAAGAGAAGCTGAGTTTGCTAGACCGCTTTAAACGGAAAAGACATCTGCCGGTAAAGCCTCCCGATAAAGGCGCTGGTATCTGAATAACTCCCTCTAGTCTTCACTTCCTCACTAAGAACAATGGCCGGCGAGAGCATTATCCACTGGAACTGCGGAAGGCTACTTAAGAACCTGGATGTCATATGCGAAATACTCGCACAATATCATCCAAACATACTTTGGCTGCAAGAAACGCACTTAAACCCAACTCATAGAAAGTTTCTAAAAAAATATGTAGTATACCGGAAGGACAGGCAAGGCAGCGCTCACTCCCTAGGTGGCGCCGCTATTGTCGCTCAGAATTCAATTCCCTTTCAATGTCTTTCACTGGCTACTGATTTAGAGGCAGTGACAATACGAGTCCCAACGTTTGGTAGAGTAATAACCGTATGTTCCATATATATCCCACCAGATCATCGCCTATCTATTGACGAACTTGAAAAACTTTGCTTCCGGAGCCGTTCCTGTTGGTAGGCGATTTTAACGTACACCACCCATTATGGGGAGGTACTAGAACCCATTCTCGAGGAGCGCTAACTGAAAAATTCTAATTGTCGTCTGGCTGATGCTTATTGTCGTCTGGCTCATGCTTATTGTCGTCTGGCTCATACTTATAGAACAGGACCAACACACTTTAATGCAACACACAACTGATACACAGCAATAGACCTTGCTTTTGGATCTCCATTGCTCTTGGCTGGTACTGAGTGGGCTGCTATTGATAACCTTTATTGAAGTCACCACTTTCCTATTTCTTTAAAATGCACAGAAATTATAAATTCGAAGGTAAAGGATCCTAGCAACTTTAAAGACCAGATTGATGAATACGGCAATGCCGAGACTTCCCGGAACAACTTCTAGTCATCAATCACAGATCTAGGTACAGATGAATCACAATCCTTGATCACTCTGGACATTATAGCCTCTATACAAAAATCCATCCCACAGTCATCAGGTAAAATACAAAACAAACGAAAACCATGGTGGAATGCACAGCGCAAGAAAGCTCGTCAGAACCAAAATAGCGCATGGTCGAAATTCCGCCGTTATCTTATGGTTGACAACTTAATAAACTTTAAGCGAGCTAAAGCGAACGGCAGGCGTACTCGACATACCGGGTATTTCAGCGAACACTTTCAAAAATTCTCATAAGTAGAATTTTCTTGGTAAAGATATGGCTTTTGCAGCATAGTATTACCAAAGTTGGCGGACACCAGAAAACCGGTGAATCATATTAGGTAGTAAACTGGTTCACTAATTTTTAATAATTCACTTTTTAACTATTACAGTTAGGCGCCTAGTTGCAATTAGATATTTGTAGCTGGTCGTTAGTAACAGCCATATCAGGTTTTAGAATTTCGAAAATGCGATTATCCTCGGCGCTGTGGCTCGACAAAATTTGGCTTTTTCGACTAGTTACGTGCACTGGAGGGGATGCTTTGCCTGCATGCTTTCGATAGCGCATGTATTTTTCGCCCGATGCAGCCAAACTTTGTCGAGCCACAGCGGTGAGGGTAATTGCGTTTTCGAAATTCTAAAAACTGATATGGCTATTACTAACGACCGGCTACAAATATCTAATTGCAACTAGGCGCCTAACTGTAATAGTTAAAAAGTTAATTATTAAAAATTAGTGAACCAGCTTACTACCTAATATAATTCACCGGTTTTCTGGTGTCCGCCAACTTTGGTAATACCATGCTGCAAAAGCTATATCTTTACCAAGAAAATTCTACTTATGAGAATTTTTGAAAGTGTTCGCTGAAAAACCCGGTATATCCAAACGGAAAAATTGGGAGTCATTTCTCTCCTGTGGAAATTCTTATACAGACACGCATAAAGTGTACAATAGACTGAAAACACTTAAAGGGCATAGTGCACATCCAATTCTATTTGTTAGCACTGCTGGCGATACATTGAAGCACCGAGCAGATGCACAAGGAAAACAATTCGAATACACTTTTAGCTCAGCGCATTATACAGATTCCTTCTTGAGATGCAAGCTAGCTCAGGAGCGAAAACCTATTGGGAAAAAAAGGCCATCTGTCGGAGGATACAATAGCCCATTTACGTCACAAGAGTTGAGGGTTGCCTTCGGCACATGTGGCAACTCAACAGCAGCAGGCCATGACAGGATCACATACGAAATGTTCAAGCACCTGCATGAAGAAATCCTTGAATCTATCCGGTGCCTGTTTAACAAGATGTAGGCCACTGGACGTTTGCCCGAAGCCCGAAAAGAAGCGATTATTATCTCGATATTAAAGCAAGGCAAAGAAGCCACACTTGCGGCCAGTTATCGGCCAATTGCCCTAACCAGCTGTTTACGTAAACTCTGAAAAAGTTGTTTATCGTCACCTTGTGAATTTCCTTGAATTCAGTGGTCTTCTTGACCAGCACCAAGCTGGATTTAGGGCTAACCGTTCAACCATTGATCATCTTGTGGCCTTCGAATCTTACGTAAGGGATGATTTTGTGCATAAACAGCACTGTTTATCAGTTTGAGAAAGCATACGATACCACATGACGCTATTGTATCGTACGTGACCTGTTCGCCTTTGGCATTTCGGGAATATGTTGACTACCGTTCAGAGTTATCTCATTGAACGAACATTCAAGGTCCGTGTAGAGCATTCCTTATCTAAGCAGTTTTCACAAGAGAATGGCGTCTCTCAAGGCGGCGTTCTTAGCTGCAAGCTTTACATAGTAAAAATGAATTCATTAAAGAGTATCATACCTAGATCAATATCCTACTCTGTTTATGCTGACAATTTAGAAATAAGCTTCAAACCATGCAATTTTTCCATCTGTGAGCGGCAAATTCAGCTAGGACTACACAAAGTATGAAAGTGGGCAGACGAAAACGGATTTAAACACGGAAAAGTCAGTCAATGTACTCTTCACAAAAAAACAACAAACAAACAAAGTGGTATTAGACCCGAACCCGACATCACACTGAACGGGCAGAGTATTTGTGTCCAAAAAGACAACAAATTTGTTGGTGTCATAGTCGACGAGAAGCTTACATTCGTCATACGCATTAAGCAGTCAAAAGTTAAATGCATGAAGGTGCTGAACCTTCTAAAAATCCTGTCACACCAGTCGTGGGGTACAAATCAAGACTGCCTGTTGAGTCTCCTAAATAGAGTAGTTCTGTCACGTGTAGACTACGGCTCAGCAGTATACGAGTCAGCAAGAAAAAATTCAGGGGGGCACTTTGTTGACCTCAAGTGCGGTGAGGCGAAAACCTTAAGCGCTGTGTGGCTGCTTGTGCCACTGATGTGTGGTTGAGATGTTAAGCATCGCCACTAAGAATGGAACGCGACAGCGTCTTGCAACACTGCCAGGGAGTCCACAGAACGCCATCACCTGTTCGGCTCTACGCCTTAACGGCTCTACGCCTTAACGGCTCTACGCCTCACCTGTTCGGCTCTACGCCTAGGAAAGGTAACGTGTCTGTCTCGCATATCTCCGCGGACACCTGAACCTCGCCGTAACGGGAAGGGAGGAAGATGGGTGTGAACGAAGACACCGTATTCACTAGACGCGCCTTTGTTCATTCCAAACCATCGAGTTGTCATGGCGGAGTGGTTAGCGTGCTCGTCTCGCACTCCTGTGGTTCAATTCCACAACTCGACCAATTTCCTACTTAGTTTTATTTATTTATATGGTGTGACTAGAAAGGTTATTTAGGCTAATTGGTTATTAAAGAAATTAACTAAACACAGTCCCACTTACTTGGAGCATCACTTTACGATCCCTTTAATTGGTTGCATGGTTACTAGATAAAGTACAACTGGCCTCGTTCGAAATTGACGTCACGACCATTTCGACCAATTTAAACAAGGCCAGCGTAGCTAAAGCCAGACGGCGGCCATCCGAGGTCTCGCTTTGGCTGTCGGAGTATTGCTTTCGCAACAAAAGCACCTTAAAAATGCTCGATTCCGTATACCACCGAGGGCTGCGGTTGGCTACTCGTGCTTTCCGTACAAGCCCAATTGCCAGTTTGTATGTTGAGGCGGACTGATGGTCACTTGAACGACGGCGAAAGTTTACAAGTATAGCATATGCCATGAAGGTATTATCTCACGCTGACCATACATGCAACGCGATATTGCGAAACCCAACCAGGACATTGTTGTTTTCAAACCGACCGTCTGAAATCCCACCTTTACCCATTATAGTCGCTATACTTGTCCAAGGCATGAAAATACATGAAAATACCAGTCTCCAATATTCTGGTAGCTTCCTCCAAAGACATAATTGCTTCCTGGGAAGTGCATTCGCTTGACTGCGGCATCTTTTCGTGAAATTGTCAAGCATGGGTCGCCTACTGACATAAAACAGCACTTCATGACCCTACAGGCAAAGTACCAGTGCACACAGATTTACACTGATGCCTCCAAGACTTCCTCAATCTCATGTGCAGGTCACAGCTGTGAATTTTCCGAAACAAAAACAATGAATGGACAGACAAGCATATTTACAGCAGAATGTCATGGTATCCTGTTCGCTGTTAGATCCATCCTTCAAAAGAAAATCCCAACCTCTGTTCTTTACTCAGACTCTTTGAGTGCGGTCATCGCCCTGTCCTCTTAGAAATCCTACAAAAACCCTGCAATGAATTCGTTCTTGAAATGTGTTATGTCTGCACGCATATTGAACGTCAAAATTACGGTATGCTAGGTACCAGGTCACTATGGCATAGATGGAAATGAGGAAGCAGATAGGCTTGCTGCGTCAGCTGCCGAACTGAGTCGTATTGATGTAAACCAACTTACATGCCAGGACCTCAGGCCACATATTAGGACTGCACTCCGCAAAGAGTGGCAGCAGTACTGGGATGAACAAGCAGAAGACAAACTACAGACAATAAAACCAAGGATTGGAAGCTATGCCACAGAAAAACTAAATAGATTCAAAGAAGTTTCTCTCTGCAGACTGAGGATAGGACATACATACATCACCCACTCACATATGTTAAAGGATACGCCGGCACCGCAATTCGCGACATTTGGAGCCCACATATTTGTTGTCTACACATTAATCATCTGCCCTAGATTGGAAGCAGAAAGACGACAGCACTTCCGAGAACTATACAGAGTGAAAAAACCAGTGCACCCTTCTTTATTCTTAGATGATGACTGCATGTTTTCATTGGATAGAGTTTTTACATTTTTAACACATGCCCGATTTTACAAGAGATCTCTTATTCCAAGTAACCTCAGCTCCTCCTCATCTCTGCGCAGAAGGCTGAGCTTAGCCGTAGCTGCCAGACGCCTCACCCTTCTTGCTCGAGCAAGGACTGTGATTGAGAGGTTACCAGTCTTCATACTCTACATTTAACAGTTTTTAACACAATGTTTAGGCGCTATACACCACCACTTTAGGCGATTCCGTCTGACATACACACATCTGACGCACTGTAATCATGCACCTACTTATTACTCTAAGGCACTACACACCAGTTTTTTTAACAGTTGTACATATTTTAGCTTGAGCCAACCAATAAACTTGTGTCTGGCACTTTTTGGCCTTAGAAACCCTTGCGCCAAAAAAGACCCACTATCATCATCATAAAATTAATCTTTATGCATTTTCGCACTGGACCGTATGAAATGAATTCGGAAGGGCAGATGAAAGTGAAAGAATTCTTAGAAGATCTTGCAAAACGATCATACGGAGCTTCTATCTATTTAATTCTAGAAAATTTTTTTCTTCGATCTTTGCTGTCTGCCAGCTTTATTGACCCGGCAGATTTAACGAAGGCGAAAGTGCAGAACCCTGCCAAGCACAACACGCTTAGCCAGTTTTGTTCTTGCGTGCTTTACCAGTCTTGAGCAAAGTATGCCGTCATTAGCACACGAGGCTATGGGTGCTGCGAATACGTTTAAAAGGACTGCCCGTTTGTAAGAATTGAAGTATACTTCGGATGAATTATTTTCATAATTGCGAAAGTACACTTTTAATACACTTACAAGATGCTAAAACTGCATACATATTTTTCACGCATTTGAAAAGTGCTCGAAGTATGCTTTAAGTGAGGTATTTCTGGCACCTTTTAAGAATATATTTCGAATACCAAGCATGAAATTTAAGGAACGTATTTCTTGCATATTTTTAGTGCATTCATGAATACAAGATACGTTTAAAATACAATTTAAATAGCCCACCCTATATTCCAAACACATTAGTTTTCACTAAGGGTGTGCAAATACAATTTATTTAAATGGTTTCAGCATTTTACAAAAGCGAATCAATTTATAATTAAATGTGCATGTTCTAATGTGCACTACGAAATATGAGTGCACGGCGTGCAATGAAGTGATGTATATTTTTGATTTCCGGTTGTGGCCGGCCTTTAATAATTGACTGCGGGAATGGAAGCAGATTTGCTGGTTCGCATTAGCTTTAGTGCAACTACTTCCTGGAATACAGATTCCACCAGGATTTCAGAAACTGCATTTTGGATTTCTTAAAGTTTACGTATTTTAGCATTCGACTATATCAATGAATTTGACAGTAAAACTAGTACATACAAAACATTCCTACGACGAAGTGCCGGGGAAAGTTGAAAATAATTCAGAAAGCTGCTTTCCTGAGACAGCTGCATCGGACTCGGAAAAATTCTAAAGGCAACCCGAAATTTCCAGTAAAGCTTTGCGAGGAATAATTCTCCGATGTCAGGGCAGGTTGAACTACCCCATTTGGCCGAAATTTCCGGTGTCCTTCACTACGGCGTCCCTCATAGACCGAGTCGCTTTGGGACGTTAAACTCCCCATAAACCATAAACCATGTATAGTTTTGATGCTGGTTAGAACTTCTTGACAAAAGCATCGAAATGTTGAAGAACGTCCAGGTTGCTGCTGCAACTAAGTATGCGGGTATGCCTGTTGGGATACAGGCACAAGAGATAATCTAGACAGGGACAAGAGCGGGAATATTTATTTATTTATTTTATTTATACATACTGCAGCTCTATTGGACTATTGCCGGGGGTGGGTGTGAACAAAACAATGTAGAGAAGCAAGGAAGACAACAATGGCAAACAGCCGAAACAATATGAGTGAAATGCAAGAAAAAGGGCAAAACTATTCAATAGCCGCTAAAAACAGCTCTAAAGGAAGAGATCAAGTAGGACCAGTTAAAGAATTCCAACATTAAGTATAAATGTAATAAGTAAGTAATAAGTAATAATAAGTAATAACAGTAGTAGTAGTAGTAGTAGTAGTAGTAGTAGTAGTAGTAGAGAGTAATAAGAGTAATAGTAGTAAGTAATAAAAGATATCAGGCATACTCCTGGGCCTGCCTAAAATCAAGCCAGTCGTTGTCGCATAAAAATACCTGTTTTATAAGGTAGCACTGGCAATAAAACATTCCTCACTGAAACATGGTAACCAGCGCTAAAAAAACACAACGGACAGCGAAAAATGCCGTCGGGACACACGCAAGGTAGCTTTTCGTTGCCCTTTGTGTTTTTCAGCGCTGTTACCATGCTTCAGCGAGTGAATAAAAAGCCCCAATTAGCCCGTCTTCCTTCTTTAATAAAATTTTTCATTACGAATGATTTCAGATCATGAAGGGGATTAAAAAGGCGGTTGCCGTACAGAAGCCGTAGAGAGCCTAGAAAATAAATTTTTATTTAGTTATGCTACCAAGCAAGCTTTTCGATATAACAGTCTTGTGCCGCCTATTGATCACGTGATTGCGGGCCTTATGCGTAAAATAGCGACGAAATACAAAAATTAAAAAAAAGAGCCATAAGTGAAAATTTTAGGGACACTTCAGCTTCGCCTTAACGGTATGACGCGATAGCGTAATGGGTCAATTCCCATTTATGCAGAAGGCCATTCTCTATTTTATATTCATAGGTTCCTAGGAGTCCTCATACCCCTCCTGGCACAGTGGTGCAGCGGTTAAGTGATGAGCCACTGCCCTGCGATGGCAGGTGCTCCTAGCGGTGGGTCCTGTGCAACCCAGGTTGCTCTTCCCAAGCGACCAATCATTTTTATGCGAAGCATACTAGCCGCACAACCGAGCTCTTCCTTGCTGCGCCGCGCGCGGCCGCGTAGCTACCACTTGACCTACATCGGCGCACCACGTGATATGACGTCACAACAGCTGTGAAAGCTGGGGCTCAACTCGTGCGCTCGCTTGCGGACGCGCAGCCTCCACCGGCGGCCTAACTCCCGCTCCTTCCGCTAGGGGCGCTGACGTCACAACAGCTGTGAAAGCTGGGGCTCAACTCGTGCGCTCGCTTGCGGACGCGCAGCCTCCGCCGGCGGTATGCTTAGCATCCTAGGCTTAACCATAAGCTAAGCCAGGTCATTTTTTTTAACTGCCACCTGCTAACGTGGCCAGTTTGCTCACTACATGGCGGGCAGGTTGTGATCACGCCGCAAGGTCACGCGACCTACGTGGCCCACCTGGCTCCTGGGTTGCTCTCTGGAGATTTTGCGTGGATGTTTCGCCCACTGTCAACGAGGCCGATGGCGATGTCGGATTTTCTGCGACATGAGCTCCATAACGCTGTGGCGTTAAAACTGAAGGAAGTACTTATACTATGCACTTGCAAAAGTCTCCTATGGAGATGCACAACATAGGTATACGGTCCCTCAGCCCCAGTACGGCTGATGTAGCACCGAATGCAGTATTGAGTTGATAACCTTATTTGTGCTTGCCGAGGTGTTTGCTGTATGCAACCGATCAATTCCCGTGTGTAGTCGGCGCTGTAGAGAAGCTGGAAGGGGCCAGACTCAATTTCGATGCTGAATGGGGCCTCGGCCAGTTTTCTTGATGAGGACATTGGACTTGTGAGGTGTCGTCAGAGGCAGATTCGGTTTGGTCGTGTTCCTGTGTTGCCCACAGGGGACCAAAGTAGATATAATAGGGCTCCCAGCAGCCGGAATTCACCGCGTGGTACACACAGTGGTCTAATATTGTGTCTTAATTTGAACGCATGGTTCAACATTATGTTTACGAATATGTTCGAAGGGGTATTTTCAGGTTTTTACAGATTTTTTTGCACGGCTTCTAATAGTTCTAGTGGTCTCGGTGGTTTAAAAAAAGAACAGTAAATTTCCTTAGTCGTGATCGCAGTAAAAAGTTTAATAATGCGATAGTATTTAGGCTGCCGTCATGCGGTTCCTTGCTTCTCCGTAACGAAATTCCCTGATTGTTCAATATCCTAATTGCGTCATCAGGGTCTCGTGTCCCCATCTTAGCAACCAGAGAGCACCGAGAAATTCGAAATTTCCCGCAAAATTCTCTGATTCGTTGGCAGGATGTGACGTCATCGTAACCTCCCCACCGTGGCAGGTGTGCAGCCTGCAATCGAAGTCGACTGCCCGCCGTCGCCGAATTTAATGCAGTGGCCACCTTCCCTCTGTGGCGCTGCGGACGAGCCTTACGGGAGCTCGGGAAGAGTATACGGGGTGTCACTAATCCCACCGGTGGCTGTGTTTAGAAGAGCCCCCTGCCGTGGCAATGGCGCATCACTTAATCGATGCACCACTCCGCCATTTCGGATATGAGCACTCCCAGCGACCTATGAATGCGACTGGGAGGGTTGTGACGTCA
The DNA here is from genome assembly GCF_055824585.1 of Amblyomma mixtum. NCBI lineage: Eukaryota > Metazoa > Arthropoda > Arachnida > Ixodida > Ixodidae > Amblyomma > Amblyomma mixtum. The sequence goes on along the minus strand of NC_143019.1, from coordinate 35,656,309 downwards.
GTACAATGTGACCACTATTGGACCAATCAAAGCACACTGCAAGCCGCCGCGGTGGCTCAGCGGTTATGATGCTCGGCTGCTGACCCAAAAGACGCGGGTTCGATCACGGCCGCGGCGGCTAGAATTTCTTTGGAGGAGAAATTCTAGAGGCCCGTGTACTGTGCGATGTCAGTGCACGTTAAAGAACCCCAGGTGGTCGAAATTTCCGGAGCCCTCCACTACGGCGTCTCTCATAGCCTTAGTCGCTTTGGGACGTTAAACCTCATAAACCAAACCAAACCAAAGCACCCTGCGAAAGTTGAAATAATGAGGACCGTTAAAGTTTGGAAGCTGGCCCAACCCCCAAAATTTCCAAGGACACTCAAAAGTTTGGAAGCAGGCTAACCCCAGAAAATGTATTAAGGAGGATTATTGGGTTCGATTACCATAATTCCATAGGATAATCAATGAAAGGTACTTCAACAGACTACGGCACCTCTTTCTTTCTTTATTCTTTCACTCTCACATCCCTCCCTTTCCTTACGGCGCGGTTCAAGTGTCCACCGAGATACGTGAGACAGATACTGTGCATTTCCTTTAATCAAAAACCAACCAACCAGCCAACTTGAATATTCTAGAAGATGGTTGACTAACGCATACCACACATGGGCAATGGAACTGGTACCACCCGGAGATTTGGTAGGAAAATCGCGAGAACATTAGACACTCATTGTAGACACCAACTAAGCGCCATCGCATTTTCTTCCCTAAGAATGTGGCTCGGAAGGCACCCATGTTTTTTCCTCGGAAAGTAAATAAATGTCAGTGGCCAACCACCGCCGTTTCTAAGCCGTTATGCCGTTGTTCACTGGGAACTAAGCAGTGAGTTAAAACTCAACAATGGTGGCCGCAGATGGAAAGAGGCTGAAAAGAAAAAAATATCCGTTTGAATTGAGACGCTAGTGCATGGTAAAAAAAAAGCGCAGGTGGTCGAACAGGCATGATTCGTTTTGGAGTTCGTGGCTATCCCAGAAAAAAAAAAGCATTCCAACGAAATGTGATTAATCAAAAGCTAAATGCGCCTGCTTACAATGGTCGTCACATGCAAAAGGTCATCCTTTAGATCGCATCGTTCGTTATCGATATGATGTGACCTTTGTATTTGTGGCAGAGTGCATCGTCATCGGCGCGCGCGCACAAGACGACCACTGCGCATGTCTGAGCACAACAGCTGCCGATATGAATACCGGAGCACTTCTTAATGAACTATTCATTACTTGTTCCCACATGCTTGCGTGCTACTGACCTTACTGCGAGCGGTAAGCTTTCAACGAGCTTATTATTAGTTTCCCTCACACGCGTATCCTCCTTGACCGTGCTATTCTCTTTTTGTTGTCTCTATGAGTGATTGCTTATTCTAAATGTTCATATTTTATGCTGACACGCACATGATCAGAGAGGCGGATAAGTGCGTCCCACCAGCTGGCAGACTTGCAAATCGCTCTCTTCACCCTCAGCCTTTCTATAAGAACCAACAACAATCGTGAACTTGTATGCAATTGTAATTACGCCGACGACGACGACAGAGGTTAGTAGTCGACGCAGCCGAGGCTTGTCAGGCGGTTCTCTGACACCATTGAACGTTAAGTAATGCAACCTTTCGACGAGGATCCGAAGAGTGTGCGTACAAGTTTTTGTTTCCATGCGCCTGTCATTGCCACGTACAAATGAACCCCTGACGGGAAAGCTTGCAATAGAAGCGGCCAAACTGAGACATTCAGGTGTATGAAATTCGATGAGCTGTTCAGGTATATTGTGGTTGTTTAAATTTGGCGCGCGATTTTAAAAACTACATTAGTCACTGCATCGCAGGTAATATTGAGAAACTATGACCTGTGACCGTATTAAACTACCGTCGCCGGTCCTTGATGATTGACAAAGTCGGTACCCCTTCCGTCGGCTGTTATCAGTTTTTGAGTGTAGTAGAAAGTTTAGAATGTTTTTGAGTAGTGTATAAATTACGTGTGGACGAATGGTGAGAATTTTGGTGAGTGGTTGTTGAGTGTTCAAGTGGTTCTCAAGGATTTTATTTACGTTGAGCTGAGTCGAGGCTAACTGTTAGGCTTAGCTGTTCGCGCGATCCGCTTAGACTTCAGATTCTCGTAGGATTTCAGAAAACGGTCCCACCTGAATAAGGGTGGGTGGTCTCCTCGTTGTTCTAGTAATGGAGCCAGATGGTTTTGTGGCGCTTCGACAAGTGCTTAGGGAAAGGAACATAAATTCGGTGCAGCCGACGTGAGACACGTCAGCTCTTATTGACTGCTAGGGACCGCCTATACCCCATAAGGGCAATTGAATCGGTTCACCCGGAGCTTTGTAGGAAAATTGCCAGAACGTTCGACACTCATTGCCGACACCACTTAAGCGTAATCGCATTCTCTCCTCTAAGAATGTGGCTCGGAAGGCACCGATGTTTTTTTCTCGGAGAGTCAATAAATGTCAGTGGCCACCAACCCCGGTTGCTAAGTCGTTGTGCCGTTCTTTACCGGGAGTTGAAACTTAAGCATCGTGGCCGCAGCTGGAAAGAGGCTGAAGCAAAAAAAAATACCCTTTGTATTGGGGCTTTAGTGCATGGTAAAGAAGAGCAGCTGGTCGAAACTTGCGTGATTCGTATTGGAATTTGTGGCTTTCACAGAAACAAACATTTCATCGAAATGTGATTAATCAAAAGCTAAATCCTCCTGCGTACAATGGTCGTCACATGCAAAAGGTCATTACACTGAATCGTTTGGTTATTGATATGATGTGTCCTTTGTATTCAAAAGACGTGGTTGCCAAGGGCTCTTTGAAGCTTAATATTCAACAAAACATATATAAAAGCTAGGCTGCTATGTGCAGTGAAGTTTTAGTGAAGAGAGATGGGAAATGCCTTTTTCCTGCTGTGGACATTGCTCTTGCAATGAGAATAATAATGACGTTACTATGAGCGGAAAGCTTTGAACGAGCTCATTCTTAGTTTCCCTCACACGCGTATCCTCCTTGATCTTGCTACTCTCTTTTTGTTGTCTGTCTGAGTGATTACTTATTGTAAATGCACATCCTCAGACAGGCGGGCAAGTGCGTCCATCAGTTGCCAGACTTGCAAATCGCTATCTTTTCACCCTCAATCTTCCTATAAGAACCAACAAAATTCGTGAACTTCTATGCAGTTGTAGTTACAACGACGACGACAGAGGTTAACAGTCGACGCAGCCGAGGCGTGTCCAGCGGTTCTCTGACACCATCAAACGTCAAGTGAATGCAACCTTTCGGCGAGGATACGAAGAGTGTGCTTACAAGTTTTTATGTCTCCATGCGCCCTGTCACTATCATCTACAAATGTACCCCTTGCAAGGGTGGAAGAGCGGGCTAGTTGGTAGTTCATCATGGGGAAAAACACAGCGCATTCCAACGACAAGGACGAAGAAAGACAAGGCGATACAGCGCTACCTTCAACTGATTATTTTATTGTGGAGCGACGTATATATATGTGTTCGAAAAGTGGGCGGGAAGACATGGGTAACAGCTGCTGAGTTTGCACGCGACCGAAAGATGACATACTAAAATTGAAAAAACACATAATGGCAAGGGTGACCCTCGGAGGCAACAAAAAATGAACACTAAACATGATAGAAAAGAAGAGTGGAGGGGCGATTAAAAGGATGACGCTGAGAAGGATGACGCGAACAGGCAGTACAAGAGAAACACTACGAGATGATAAGTGAACAAAATACACTAAAAGGCCAAAAAGACCATTAAAAATGGGAAGAATTTTAAAAGCGATAAAAGAACCAAAAGGGGCATTAAAAGCAGAAGACACAAAAACAACCTTGTACAAAAGGTAAAAAAGGCTAACGGACGTGTTTCGGAATCCTACACATTAAAGTTCGCTGTGCTTGGCTCAAATACTCTAACTAACATTTCGTTACCGCTATCGAGGGTGTGCTTACACAATCTTCACCTAGCTTTAGAATGTGGGCGGCTTCTATGATTTCGCGTGTGGTTTGATGCCCATTTCTCGCGATGACAGAGCATTCATGAAGGAAAGGCTCATGGGAACCGGAGGGGTACTTTAAGCAGTGAACACCCAGGTTTTTCTTGATGGTGTTAGAAACATTATGTGAGTGCTCTATAAGACGCTCATTGAGGCAACGTCCGGTTTGCCCAACGTAGGCCTTGCCACAGCTCAAGGCAATCTTATAAACTACACCAACCTCGCAAGGAACGAAGGGTGCATGGTGCCTCACAGGGCACGCTGGCTCTCTCACAGCCGGGGCATTCACTCTGCGACAAAGCTTGGATAGCTTGTCGGGAGCCGAGAACACAACTCGGACACCTGCATTTTGTCCAATTCTTTTGAGCCTGTGAGAAAGAGCATGCAGGTACGGCACCACAGCGACTTTGTGTTGGTGGTCTGGGGCAGCACTCACTTGGCTTTCTTTGAGTTTCCTTAAGAGGGAGCCGGCTACTGAGATGAGTAGGTGCTCGGGGTAGCCAGCTTTTATGAGCCGCCGATTCTGCTCTTTCAGGCTATGGTCCAAAAAGTGGACACAGGACTTCATTAAGGCATTTGTGAAACAGAGGTTCACAATGCCCCTCTTAACGATCTTCGAGTGAGCTGAACTCTAAGGCAACAAGGACTTGCCCCCTCTTGGCTCATACAACCAACACAGGTGATTTTGTGCCGTCGATAGCCTCAAGTCAAGAAAGCGTAAAGACCCATTCTCGGGTAACTCATAGGTCAAAACGAGGGGTGAGAGGTACCGTTCAAATACGTGGAGCACTTCTGAAACTGAGCTATGAAAAGTACAATCGTTACTGGCCAAAAAGATGAGGTAATCGTCCACGAACCTGAAAACCTTCACGGCAGCTGACGAAGAGAGCCGCTCTTTTATCAGTCGGTAATGATGGACGAGATAGATATCGCTTAAGATTGGAGCTATGCAGGAGCCGATGCACGCTCCGCTCTATTGAATAAAATTACATTCACCCCAGGTAACGAAAGTGAAGCTAAGATAAACGGTCAACAATTCTAAGAAGCCGCCCACCGAGATGCCACAAGAATTCTGAAATGTGACGGATCCGAACGAGTAAATACAACTTACAACGCACAAAAGAAGCTTGTCATGTGGAAGTGAGTAATAAAGGTCCTTATTGTCAACCGAAAAAGGCATGAGAGCACTACTGCCAGCTTTTAGAAATTCAAAAACTTGTCTCGAATCCTTCAAAAGGAAAGGATAATCGATTGTTAAAACCTTGAGTTTCATTTGAAGAAATAACCCCAGGGATTTCTGCCAAGTGCGCTTTTCAGTAACGATTACTCTCGATGGGCAGTCGACTTTATGTGTCTTTGCAGCGAAAAATACGTCTAGGCTTTTCTCGTCTGCAGCACCTATGTTTGCAACCAGTATTTCAAGATTTAGACGCTTGCAAACCTGCTTAGCCTTTGATTTCAGCCTAGAAAGGGAAACCTTATCGTCCCGTACGAAAACAGATGCTAGAGCTTCAGCAGCTTTTTACCAAACAGATCTTTGGGTAGGACTTGAAAACCATCCTCCTTATCTGCAACTAAAAGCGAAAGTTGATGTCGTCTTAGAAATGAAGCGACGTAATTGATGGGCCCAGTTTTGTCCTGGGAACTGTAGCGCGACAAAACCTGGACGCCTACAGTCGCGCTACAGCCAGCGGAATGGTAGTTATTTTAGTTCATTTCGCTAGCCTAAAATTAAATGTTACCCCGTTGTGAGCTTCGACTGTGCTGTGCCTTTGCAATTTGTCTTCGTGGTATCATAAATGCAAATTACGCTTACAGGAACAAGTACCTCGCTTGAAGACGATGGGCAGCAGCATAATTCGTAATTTCACCGTACGGATCGCTTGCGTTACAGGTATGTGATATTAAGCTCTCACAAAAACTAGAACGCCTACTACCGCAGAAAGTTGGCGCGTGAAGCCTCAGTGTGCAGGAGGCAAAGTGGGGAATGAAATCCCGCTCTCCACTTTTCGGAAAAAGGAGGGAGAAAGAGAAGTTGTGAGGCACACCGCGGTCGCTAATCAAAGTTTATACATGGCGAGAGAGGAGGGTACGGGGATTCACATTGTGATTTCTAGATGTAGTGGAGAGGGAGTACCTCGCGTCAAAAAATGATTAATGGACTGGGTGACGCCACCCGCTGTAACGACCTGGACCCGTTAGCGGCAGCGCCTACTTCGTCCGAGGGAAACACTAATGCTTACGCATACTCTGTCGCATTAAGCGCGTTTGAATTTTTTCTTTGGCACAGCTTTCTCGCCATCTCGGCTTCTTGATATCAGTGTCTATGCGATGGGAATTAATTACGCTTTGCACTGCAGATGGATTTAAGATACTAAAGCATTTTAACTCAATTCGTGTAAAATAAATAAATAAATAAATAAATAAATAAATAAATAAATAAATAAGTAAATAAATAAATATTATTGCACAGAACATAACCGAAGAAAATCGCGCTTACAGTGAGCGCTTAACAACGGCTGTTTTCAAGCAACCACTTTACTGAACTTTTTGCGGGCTCCATTTGTTGATGGCGCAAGAATTTGTTGAAAGTGTAACAACTTCTGTGCCCATACACTTAGAAATCCATCCGCGTATGAAATAGGCTATTTCTTTTTGAGCATGTCCGTTTGTTGGTACTCATGGAGTAGCTCGAACAGCATGCGTGTGCGAGTGAAGCCATCGCTCATAAATCTCCATTGCAGTGGCGTTATGGGGAGTGCCAGTTTAGTTTAAATGAGGAGAGCAACAAAATTGGACAGGGCACTTAACCTCCGCTTTAAGGGTATGATGCGCTAGCGTTATTGAGTTAATGCCCATATATGTGTACTTGGTCATTTTTTTTTTTGTTTAAACTCAATCGCTGGGAGTCCTCACACCCCTCCTGGCGCGCTGGTTTTGCGGATAAGCGACGCGCCACTGCTGTGCGATGGCAGGTGCTGCCCCTGGTGAGGCTTTTGCCGCCCAGATTGCTCTTCCCGCGGAACCTCTCGCGGCCAGTCATTAATTTAACTGTCAGCTGTCATGGTGGGAAGTTTGCTCACAACCCGAAAAGCAGGTTGTGATGAGACCATAAGGTTACGCGATCCAGGTGGCCCACTTGCAAACTATGCTGCCCATCTACGCAGGTTGCTTCTCTGTGGATTTTTCGCTTACGGCCAACGACGCCGACGACGACCCCGGCTTTTTTGTGACACAGGCTCCTTAGCTCCTTAACGCTATCGCGTTAAAGGTTTGCGAAGGCGGCCGTCAAATGGAATATGCGTACGCTAAACTCGCTAACAAAATCTAATGCGCCCAGCAAGCACAAGGCTTGCGAAGTCTTTTCACACCTGAGAACAGGGTGACCGAGAAATTATTCCAAGCAGGCTTATCGAGAGCGAAAAGGGGACAAGGAACTCGAGGCTCGCCGGATAACTAGCGCATGTAGTTGGCGCCGTTAGTGGTCAGTACTATTCCCAAATATACCTACTACGCCTAGGCACCTCCCAGCACCAGCACGCCCAACTACACAGCCTCCTTGAACGGGATTGCGTTAGCGAAAAGCGTTGAAGGACAGTCGCAAGACGTAGAGCTGTCACTCATATCGTCGCTCGCGGTACGTCCTGTAGTTAAAAGGGCATTAAATTGGAAATAACAACTAAATCGGAACTTATAGCTTACCGTCGCGTCATAGCAAATGCCATCAGCATTTCCTATAAGCCAGAGGACAGCGGATAAGTGAAGTACGCTTTGAGACACCCTTCCAAGATTCTTGCATTTGCACTTGATGATGGTATAATCCCGCTGACCACGATTAGACCATCGTTGTACTGCACAGCATTATTTCGACGGTAGTCGGCAGGTAACGTCGGAGAAGCGCATATTCGCTAGTACCGCTCCTTTTGGCAATGTGCTTGCATACCTTTTTTTTTGTAACGCTTCGCGCGAGAGGCTGGTGTGATGGTGAGCCTGCATGCTCCAAGATTCTGTCTCTTAGGGAATAAGCCTTTTTCACGAGATGTGGCGCCCTCTGGGAAGTGGGCGAAAACACTGAAAACCATGGTACGTTTGAGAGACAGCTGCCGCCATCTGTCGCCTGCTCCTGTCGCTAACATGAACTGCCCAGTTAGGCTGGCTACCCTAAACAACTCCCAGTAAGACCGGATGGTTTGTTTTCCACCGGTGGAGAGAAGGAGGAAAGGTGCGCAAGCACAGAACGGCTGTGTTAAAAAAGGCGGATTAAGATACGCGTACTGCGTCCCATGCAAAAAGTACTCCGCCCCAGGCAAGGTAAAAACGTGCTTCACTGTGACAACAGTAACAGTGGCACTTGGCGGTAATGACAGCGTTATCAGTGTGAAAGCCGAAAATTTTCTCTGTGTGATGCTTCTGCCCACGAGAAGCGCCAAACACCTTCCGCCCACTAACTGCGCCCCCAAGAGGCGCTCCCCAGCTCCAAACCACCTACCTTCACAAACCTACCCCAAACACGCCCACCCATGACACTCCTGCCAACCCACTCCATCAACCGCCACCCTCGACTCACTTCTCCATCATTTGACGACGCACCCAGCGAAAGCATGCATTAGCGTGAAAACGTAAAAAAGACAATCATCGAGAGTGAATCCAACTGAGGTCACAACTTTCTCACATCAGGCTTCTTGATCGCCCAATTATTTTTTTAAGAGACCCAGATAATCTGAAGAAGCGCGCTCAAGGTTTCGAGCCACAATAACATTTTACAGTTGCTACACCGTTTCAGAAAAAGCTTGAACACTGACCCCTTTTCGTATGCGGTATGGGTTCAATCTAGGATTCATTGCCATTGTCCAATCACTGAAATGCACAGTGCAAAGAAGGAGAGCAATATGACTTATAGAAAAGAGAAACTAGCGGCGAGCTGCTTTCACCTCGAGCACAACACGAAGGAATCAGCAAAAATTAATAGACGTCAGCTGCGATAATAGTAACGGGCAAATTATTCATGTTTACAGTTCAGGAGAATGAACCTTAATTATTCCGCAACTATTGCACGAACTTCTTGTAACTACGAACGGAGAAGCATGCTGTACGTTTCTTGTACTTAGCTATATGGAGAACTCGTCTAGCTACATTTGCTTTGTGTGTGATCGTCTGTGATCAAGTTGCGGCCTGGCCGCATTGCCATTGGTTTGTCACTTTACACTGCATGACTCGTTTCCGGCGGCCCAGCTTACTACATCCCATTTGTATACTACTTGTCTTCAATGCCGGTTACATTGCCGCAGCAGCCGCCGCGGTGGCTCAATGATTACGGTGCTCGGCTGCTGTCCCGAAAGACGAGGGTTCGATCCCGGCCGCGGCGGTCGAATTTCGATGGCGGCGAAATTCTAGAGGCCCGTGTACTGTACGATGTCAGTGCACGTTAAAGAACCCCAGGTGGTCGAAATTTCCGGAGCCCTTCACTACGGCGTCCCTCATAGCCTGAGTCACTTTGCGACGTTAAACCCCATAAACCATAAACATTGCCGCAGCCGTGGCGCTGGAAGAGTAAATGAATAATAATTTTAAATACGCGATCCTCCTTCTCAAATGATTATTTGATCAGTTTCTCGGTGAGACCTGTCGTTTGTTTTGTTTACCATAACTGGCCTGTCATCTCTCCATTTCGTTGCCTACATTTGAGCGAAAATTTCTCTTCAGCTGCTGAAAAGAAAATGTCAACTTGGTTTTCAAAAGTTGTGTCCCGTAAGGTAAAGAGCTTGTTCTTGAGATAAAGCCTTTGAATTATACTGAGGCATAAGATTAGAGGTGGAATAAAGCTGTATACTTGCACTCTACACGCTCAAAAGATGCCTACGGTTAAATTGTTTTACACTTTCTCGCTTCTTTTTTCAGTTGTGTTTACAGCTGTGCTCTGCGCGGCTGCCGCGGACAACGGAGTTAATGAGGCGAGCGGATCTCATGTACCTGATGCGTCGGGAAAAGAAGGAGAATGGACCAGCGACGTCATTAATAATACTCTTATCTTTATGGAGGTTATGAAGGTAGTAATTGCATTGAACGGTCATGCGAACGTTCACTATGCGCTTTTCCGGAATGTTTGAAATCTTTGGTGATCTTAATTATGTAGACAAGGGGGCCGCCGCGGTGGCTCAGCAGTTATGGTGCTCGGCTGCTGACCCGAAAGACGCGGGTTCGATCCCGGCCGCGGCGGCTAGAATTTCTTTGGAGGAGAAATTCTACAGGCCCGTGTACTGTGCGATGTCAGTGCACGTTAAAGAACCCCAGGTGGTGGAAATTTCCGGAGCCCTCCACTACGGCGTCTCGCATAGCCTTAGTCGCTTTGGGACGTTAAACCCCAATAAACCAAACCAAACTATGTAGACAAGGTGGAGCGACCTGACTTTTCACGTCACACCATCGTTTATGTTGATTTCGCCGCAGCGAAATTTTAGAGCCAGTCTGAAGGAACCCAATGGCGAATTGAGCAGAAAGGCCACATCGCCACTTTGAAACATCACATAAAACGGCTCCATAATGAGGACTCATATATTTGGGTTTTTGCCTTTAATATATTGGCTCCAACTCAAATGTTTAAGAGCTTAAAGGGACCCTGAAGGTAAATCCGCCCAATAAATGTTACCTGTTAAAATTAATTCCTTGGCTTTTTCTGGATATGGTAATGTATGTTCTGCTGCCAAAATCCTATATATCGCTGAGAAAATTCAATATAAAAATTTCCCACCCCTTGATTCGAACTTGTGACGTCCATATCCAGAACGATTGATAGCCACCTTTTTGAAGTGATCGGCGGGTAGCATGCCGCTAGGATCCACGCCCAATATGCGGTGTCAACGCAAGGAGTGACGTCAGCGCTGATGGCGCCACCTATATTTAGTTTGTTGGCTTTTCTAGCTGGTGAAAGCTGAGTTTTTGGTTAGAGTGATCTTCTTCTCCGTACAATACCGTAGTCTAAAGAACCAGACCACCTTCAATTTGTCTTTACTTTTCCTTTAAAGTTCTCTAAAATGTTTTTTTGTTAATCCGATTGAGTTAAAGGCTCCCGTTACGCAAAAAAAATCAGGTGTCGGCGTTGTTTGCGTCAGTGTTGCGAGCCAAAAATCACTGCCATCGCTCTGGCAGGTGGTGCCCAGAGAGCAACCCAGGAGGCAGGTTGGCCACCTAGGTCACGTGAACCTATGACGTCATCACAACCTGCCCAACGTGGCAGGTGGTAGTTAAAATAAAGATTGGGCTCTCCGGAAGAGCAACCTTGGGGGATCAAGGCTCTCCGCTGGGAGCGCCTGCCATCGCTGGGATGTGACGCATCGCTTAACCGCTGCACTATTGCGTCAGGAGGGGTATGAGGTCACACAGGGATCTGTGAATGTAAAGTAGCAAATGAAAAATTGCATGTATATGGGAACTAACACATTACGCTATCACGTCGTACCTTTAAGGGGGCGCTAAAGTGTCCCCTCCAACTTTTTCAAAGTGAAAGTGTAGCAAAATCTCGAGGAATTGAGGTTGAGGCAGTGGATCAAATTCAAAAGCATGCAAGCACGAAATAAGACTTTCACCTCCACATGCCTGTACAGCAAACTTAATAGTGACTTGTTTATGTAGAGAAGTGCTGCAAAGAAGCACGTGTTTATTAGACATGACCTTTGAAAACTAAACAAGCTAATGCCTAGACAGGCTAAGTAGGAGGTGTCCTATGACTTCAATCTGGGGCAAAATGTTACCGTCGGGAAAGGAGCGCCAATTACATCTACGTATTTTAATATGACGGAGCTAAAAGCGCCACATTAATTTATATGCTAGCCACCAAAAACCCAGTTCATCTTTTGAAAATTTGTCTCCTTAAAAAAGGAGCAGGAATGGTGAGAGCAGTAATTCCCATAGGAGGTAGAATAACGCTGATACCTCATCTTTATTTCCTATTGAGAGAGGGTGGGGGGGATACGCACATGAAGAGTGTAGGGAACGCAGCAGTGAAAAACACAGATGAATTTGTTTACTTCCCAACCAATCTCCTCGACTCCTCCTCTGCGAAAGGTTTTGCCTCAACTAATCTTTCTACATCAGATATGCCACGGTAAAGCAATGCAGATTTCAGGCTCTAAATTATGCGAATCAAATAACATTTCGGTGGAATGATTGAGAAAGGAAAATTTTGAAGTCAAACGAAGGTACAGAGTGTAAGAGAAGAAAATGGAGATATGCAATGTAGTCCTTGCAAATTATGCTGCGCAGGTGTTTAGTAGTTTTTTTCTGAGAGGGCTTTATTTTAGCGTTTATTTTAACGTAAGGAAGACGATTCGTTTGCTTGAGAATTCCTTTCTATTTGTGTAACCTCCGCACTCTCGGTGACGGCGCATGCGATGAAGGCTACACAACCGATGAACGCTGTAATCTTGTTTTAAATGATGCAGCCGATTTTATTTTTTAATAGCATTGTTAGAATATCCTGGATTGAAAGTGAAGCACCGTTTTGTATGTGGTAACTCGTTGGCAAGTACAGTTGGTGTGATTACGCAACAGGTTATTCACCTGCGCGAATAAAGAAATACTTTTTTGCGTGGCTTTCTTGACGCCCTTCTCGAAGCATTACTTTGCTAGTTGAACATATGTTTAACAGGTGGGGTTAGCGTTTCGGTTTGGTTCTTCACAGGTGTGCGGATTTTGTAATACAGAATAATATAAACGTCATATGAGTTTTTTATCCTTTCCGTTTCTTGTTGTCTTTTATGCATTTTTTTGTGTCCCTTGTCACCACACTCTTCGACAGTATATGCAGTTTGTTTATATAAATGTATATGTATGCACATATGTATGTAAACGTTCATATTTCAGTAAGTGTGTATGCACTTACTGTGATCGCTTCTTGTGGTCACTTATTTGATCACGTATTGCAATCGTTAAATATACTCGCTTTTACAAGTCGACCTAAGCAATAACAACGAGAGCAGACTGAGTTAATAGGCTGACATAGGACACTAAAACATCCTTACCATTGAAGAAGACGGTAGAATAGCCGAGAACTGTACGCAAGTCGGGGGCAAATAGAATGGTTTCTTTTAGGCGTTCAGCAACTCTTGGCATATTTTACAAATCTGCGTAAAAAAGAAGCGATGTACCGTGTGAAAGCTTCAACTGTCTATCATTTATCGGCAGATACGCTCGTACAATCCTTTCGGTTAATTTCTGGGTGCTGTTTGTTCTGCTATAATAATGGGTTCGATCAAATGTAGATTTCGGTCTGCAACCACAATATCTGTTTTTACTTTATTCAGTAAATGGAAGGTAAGAAGATGGAATTATTTACAATACACAAGAAATAGAAAAACTGGTGGGATGGGAACACTCAGAATGCTAGCGAACGCTTCGATGAAAGGACTGGGTCACGCCAAAACCGTCCGACTCACTGCCTAAACGCGCGGAGAACGCGGAGAACGCTACAAACATTGTGACTAACGTCCTTGCCAAATGCTTTTTTATCTGCATTGTAATCCGGTACTGGACTATATGGGCTGTGCAGAAGGTCCTCTTTAACAGAGAGCATTGAGGCCAGAGCTACAAATATCGAAGCGCAGCTCATAAGGGGGCAAAAACTTATTATTTTGGATAAGTGGATGCGCACCTCTCGTAGCTTTTGAACTCCGTCATATGGAGACGAATTTGCGCAGTGACTCGTATAGGAATCACAAGACGTTAAGAAAATGACAGGGCACACGATCTAGGACACTGCCCTGCGTATGACTTCACGCTATTATAGCTCCGTCTGTTTTACTGAGTTCACTAATATTTCAGGAAATCAAGGATCTTTCAGAGGAGGACCGTCAGTCACTGCAAAGTTGTGTATTAACCAGCGGAGGCCTAAGGCAATGCTTGGAATCTAACGTCCGCAGGAGGAAGAGGTGGACGGTCATGTCTTTGTTCGCGCCACTTGTGAACGTTCTAAAAGACGCGTTTCTTCAACAGGTGAGTGAGCGTATATTAGTTAATTTTGAGACCGGGTAGCGACAAGGGGTGAGACAAGCTTTAGGAGAGTCTAACTACTGAAGCTCGCTTACTCACTAATTTTGCTGGTAAAACTAATCTCGCACCACTCACCTTCCCTGAACTTTCATTTAGCTGCCGCGGTGGCTCAGTGGTTACGGCGTTCGGCTGCTGGCCCGAAAGACGCGGGGTCGATTTCGGCCGTGGCGGCCAAATTTCTATGGAGGCGAAATTCTAGAGGCCCGTGTACTGTGCGATGTCAGTGCATGTTAAAGAACCCCAGGTGGTCGAAATTTCCGGAGCCCTTCACTACGGCGTCCCTCATAGCCTGAGTCGCTTTGGGACGTTAAACCCCAATAAACCATAAACTTCGCTCGCTACCTTTCAGCGGTATATCGGCGCAATCTTCTTTCTTTCCGCTGCTGTCGTGGGTTTGTGATGTGTTCCCGACGTGGGCAATAGAATACTGAGAATGGTATTCTAATATCTCAAAAGACCACTCTGGGGGCCGTTTTTTCCCCACTACCAGTGAACATCATATTTTAATTGCGGGTCTTCGGAGCCTCTAAACCGCATCTAACCTGACTTAAGTGAGATGAATGATGTTTCGCCTTATTCCTAGACTATCTGATTATGATTTTTCAAAAATAAAAATCTACTAAGTCCCTAGGAGAGTGCTTTCCTACTTTCAGTTCCAAAATAACTACTGCTTCTCATATAAAATGAAGAGTGAAACATCGCGCCTACAAAACACCACGGCCGTAAAAATGACACAGGCGCGTTAACTATCGTCCGTTTCTTTTGGATATCAAGTAATAAATGTACAGGTGACAGGGTGGAGCAAAGGAGCAAATTACGAAAAAAAAAGAAAATTTGGGCTTTTAAGAAGGGGAATCAAGAGACTTGGAGAGTCATTCCAGTGAAAAAAAAAAACTGCAGCAAGAATCGTCACTTTACAAAATAGAATACTGCGAATGATGGACCCTGGGCACTGGCCACGGTGGCTCAGTGGTTAGAGCGCTCGGGTACTCAGCCGGAGTACGCGAGTTCGAACCCGGCCGCGGCGGCTGCATTTCGATGTAGACGAAACGGAAAAGGCGCATGCGCATGTCATGATGTCACTGCACCATAAAGATGCCCAGGTGGTCGAAATTATTCTGAAGGCCTCCACCACGCCACCTCTTTCATCCTTTGTTCTCTCACTCCCTCCTTTATCCCTCCCCCACGATGCAGTTGAGGTGTTTATGGAGATGCGCGACAGATACTGCGCCATTTACTTTGCTCAAAAAACTACCTTTTTTATTTCAATTTCATTGGTGGAAATATCTGACGCTGGTCTCAGACTTCATAAACTTGCGGCATCCGTCTTCAAACTGACATAGTGGAGCACTTATACCACCCTTCAAGCTCTAAATTTCTACAAGGTGAGGAGAACCATTCACCTCACCTTTAAAGACTGTGATGATTAGAAAAGCCGTAAGGACTCAGCTATAAGAGTTAGAAGCAAACCGTACCGCCTGATTAGTTTTGACAAAATGGCAAATTCTAACCATTACTTGTGTTTACAGATGCTAACAACTTCTTGGTGTGTTCTTGAAAAATCACAACCTTTCCTGGAAAACTATGCAACTTTCCGAGAATTTTGTGTTACACGCCATCCTGCTGAGCAACTGTACAGGCCAAAGCAAATCGGATAGATGTGGATCGATAGTAATAAGTAAAAAAATGGGGATCTTGTCACATTAATCGAATAAGTCAAGATTTGAATGAGAAGTGATTAATTTTACCCTCTAGATACTAATCAGAAAAAATGCTTATCTTGTCACTTTAATCAATAAGTCGAGTTTTGAATGACGAATGATTAATTTTACTCCTCATTTCAGGCATACTAAATGCTGTATTGTCGCTACCTTGGGCAGCCGCTAAGAATTTGGTGGACTGCAAAAAATATACTAAAGAAAAGAAGCCATGTCACTCATACATTGAATTAAATATAAGAATAGCAGAGTAATTTTTTGTAGGAATTATTGTTTTGTTTTGCAGGTAGAGAAATATATCAATGCGTACCAAGGAACTCACCAGTGCTACGACAACATTGGCTGTTTCCATCCTGTAAACAGAACAGCCCTGGAGATTGGTGGGCCAGAACCCCCAGAAACAATTCGAACGGAGATCGTATTCTTTCCAAACCGGAGTAGTCCTGGAATCAAAGTAAACCACACTACGTGGCGGCAATATTACAGCGATTCTCTCGTGGACCTTGCAAAGCCACTTGTTGGAATTACACATGGATTCACTAGAGATAAGAACATGACCTGGATGGATATGCTGAAAGATGCGCTGCTCGAACAAGTAAGATGCGTGTTGACAGAATTTTGCGCCGAAAATATGTCGTTCATAAATAGAGCTAATTAGAAAAGTTCTCATCGCCAATGAAGGCACACTCTTACAATTCTAATTTTAGCATGAACGCACGAGCGTCGACCTCTGAGTAGATAAGCGCCGTATGACGGAGCACAGCGGCAGTATGAGAATAGGAGTGTGCGCGCAAAAAAATATTGCCGAAGATTACGTTACTTTCTAATGCAAAATTTGAACGCAGCTTATCACCTGTTTCAGCTTTTCAATAGATTGAGGCAAATAATTCGAGCAAGACATGCATGTACAGTGCCTCGTATTCCTTCTTCAAGAAACACTGCAGCCCTAGAGGCACTTTTAAGGTTCTTTAACATAGTTTGGATACGGGAAAAATACCCGAGGCCTGCAAAAAGCTATTATTGTACCGTTTCTTAAACCAAGTATACCCCCAACCTCTCCTAGCAGTTATAGACCCATAGCCCTGACCAGTTGCCTCGCCAAATCCTTCGAAAGTGTCCTAAATATAAGACTAACCTTTGTTCTCCAATCCTGTGAACTTCTTGATATCCATCAGTGTGGTTTTAAAAAGGGATGCTCCACTACAGATCACCTAGTCCGTCTCGAAAATACTGTCAGAGAAACTTTTATACACAAACAACACTGTCTTGCAGTCTTTTTAGATTTAGAAAAAGCATATGATACTACCTGGAGGTTCGGGATTCTTCAGGACTTAGCTGAGCTGGGCATCCGTGGCAGAATGCTGAACTCCATCAAAGACTTTTTATCTAACCGTTCATTTAATGTCCGTCTAGGCTCAACCTTTTCGATGGATTTTATTCAGAAAAATAGAGTGCCTCAAGGATGTATTTTAAGCACAACTCTTTTTATTGTGAAAATGAATTCTCTTAGCAAAATAATAACAAGGTGCGTTATGTATTCACTTTAACTAGACGACCTCCAGATAGCTTACACATGCTCCAGCATATCAACATGTGAAAGACAAATACAGCTGACAATAACTAAACTGACAACATGGGCAGGCAGAAATGGTTTCCGGTTTCCTCCACAGAAAACGGTGGCCATTCCGTTTTCACTCAAACGAGGCTTACAGGCAGACCCCACCCTACACCTTAACGAAATAGACTTACCCGTAAAAAATGAACATAAATTTCTAGGCATAACATTTGACAGAAAACTCAATTTTCTGCCTCATATTAACGCGTTAAAAAAAGAACTTCCTGATGACTGAACATACTCAAAGTCCTTTCACATAAACACTGTGGTTCTGACAGGGCAAGCCTTCTAAAAATTTATCGCTCTGTGGTACGATCCTGCTTAGATTATGGTTGCATAGTGTATTGATCAGCAAGGCCATCGTACTTGAAACGACTCGACCCAGTGCACAATTTAGGTTTATGTCTTTTGAACTCGTGCGTATCGGATGCCGCCTATAACCAGTCTTTATGTTGAAAGTAATGAACCATCACTTACAGAGAGACAAATCATGCTCACATGCTCTTACAGTCTAAAAATCCGTTCCTTACCAAAACATATCTGTTATGAAATAGTTACAAAGTGTCCATCCAGAACACTCTTTAATAACAAACCACAAACTACCAGGCCACTTCTGCTGCGTTTCGAAGAGATGTGCGAAAACCTCGGCATACTAGACACATTACCTGGCATTACTCCAAGACTAGATCCATTACCTCCGTGGTACCCTTTTCCTTCAATCTGCGGTTTCAGTCTTACAAAGTTCCGTAAAAAAGAAACCCCACAGCAGCATATAATACAAGAATTTTTTATGCGAAGCATACTACTTTAGCTACCACTTCAGCCCTTCACCGTGGTTATGCGCCTCCAAATCACGTGATACATGACGTCACACCACGTGACACGATGACGTCACGACAGTGGAGAAACGGGGGCCCACCCCGCGCCGTCGCTGTGGTTATGCGCCTCCAAATCACGTGATACATGACGTCACACCACGTGACACGATGACGTCACGACAGTGGAGAAACGGGGGCCCACCTCGCGCCGTCGCTGTGGTTGTGCGCCTCCAAATCACGTGACACGATGATGCCACACCACGTGACACGATGACGTCACGGCAGTGGAGAAACGGGGGCCCACCTCGCGCCGTCGCTGTGGTTGTGCGCCTCCAAATTACGCGACACGATGATGCTTCGCATTCTCCAGGCTTAACCAAGTTAAGCCTCAGCCATTTTTTTGCACTCGAGAAGTACAGTACTTTTACACCTTTTTATACAGATGGCTCAAAAACAGATGTTTGCGTTGGAAGCGGAGTGGTACAGGAGAACTGGAATCAAATAGTAAGGCTTCCGCAATGTGCATCAATCTTCACTGTCGAATGTTACGCCGTCTGTGTAGCCACTCAGCAAATAGTAAACAAGAAACTCACAAACAGTATTATTTACACAGACTCACTGAGTTTACTTACTGCGCTCCACTCTAGAAATTCAATCCCTCCACTACTTGGTAACATCATACATAACATAGTAATAGCCACAGGTCAAGGACAGAACCTTTAACTCTGCTGGGACCCGAGTCATGTCGGAATAAAAGGAAACGAGAGAGCAGATTTCTGCGCTGCTCAAGCTCAGGAAAAGGAAATAAAAAAAATATGCCCTTTATAGATTGCGTGAACTTAATACAGTATAAATTAAAAGAAAAATGGCAGTCATCTTGGAACAATGAGGTAAATAACAAACTACACTTAGTAAAGCCGGTTTTATGTGAGTGGCAGTCCTGCACCCACCCGGAAGCGTGTTCGCCAAATGCAGCCGGTACAGCCAGCGATGACAGCGCCGCCCACCGGCAGGTAGCAGCCACATTAAGGCTGGTTATAAATATTCATTCAGAACGACGGCTTGACATCGCCGCTATGGCGCAGTGGATTAGAGGCACGTGTTGCGTATGGAAGGTCGGCCGTTCGACTCCGCTCTCTGTACTGTAATTTTATTGTTTTGTTAAGTTCATTTTTTTCCATTGTTTCCCTTTTAGGTCGCAAATCGTGATGCTTAGTGGCATATAACGCCGTTTAAGAGGATTTATTATCCCTTTTAGGTAAGCTGTTGTGAGAATCTTCAGTCACCGTGATCAATTCACCGTGGTTTCAAGCCTTGTGGCTGTACAGGCTGCAGTTGGCGAATACGCCACCCGGAACGTTTCAAAGAAGTGGTTATCTGTCGCCTTCGTATAGGACACACACATCTCACACATAATTTGCTACTAACAAAAGAAGACAAGCCACAATGTGAATTATGCCTAGATGAGCTAACAATAAACCATGTTTTATTTTCACGCAAAAAACTAGAAAGACAGAGGAAAGAGCATTTTACAGTTTTTTACAGCGAACACATACCATTCCGCCCAACATTGCTTTTAGGCGAACATGCACTTGTTGACATTTCACAGGTTTTTAAGTTTTTAAATAGTGCATGTGTTTTAAACAAATTGTAAATGTGATAAATAATGGTCATTTTTTTTTACAACTTGCGAATTTTTTCGAACCACACCTCAGCCACCCTCTCGCCGTGAGAAGACGGCTGAGGTCACTATTCCATTGATTGGGGACCTCGAGATCCTTGCACAGCCAAGGATGGCTGCTGAGACCGTAGGAGACCGTAGCGGTCGTCGCTAGGCGCGCGCGGAAGCGTTGGCGCGATACTATGGTAACCAACAACATGTGTTACGTGGACGTTGCCGGCCCACACCACGGGGGGTGTTACATGGCCGCAGTCGTACACAACACAAACATAGTTAACGGGTTCACTTTAAAAGCCTACAGCGAAGCACACGCGGAGGAGATGGCCATTGCTCTGGCTCTCGGTCCAAGCCAAAGTCGAAACACATCCTCACGGACTCGCGAGGGGCCTGTCGGAACTGTGAGTTGGGCTGGGCTCCCCCGCTTGCCTGGCGCTTACTTCAATATAGCTGCCGATGCGAAGATCCAACTCCACGTAGCCTGATTTGGGCCCCCAGTCACCAGGGACTCCAAGGAAACGATCAGGCCGATCAAGCCGCTCGCGCACTCTCTCCCCGGGGTATCTCCCTGTTCTTGGAAGCCTGCTCCCAATCACACAATATGGCCCTTACATTCAAACACATCACCGATTACTACAAGGGGGAGCACCGGCGCTACCCGGCCCCTTGTAAGGGACTGGATCGCGCTGACGAGCGCCTCCTCATCAAAATTCTAACACTGTACTATGCCCGGCGGTACTTAAAGATTTCAACACATCCTTTGATGGCACGTGCCAGTTCTGTGGCTGACACCTTCCACATGGTTTGGGCGTGTCAATCAAACCCATCTATCCCCCCCCACCCCCCCCCCCCCCCCAAACCTCAACCCAGGACTGGGAGGCGGCCCTGCTCGGCTCTCAGGACCTAAAGACCCAAAAGGCCTTGGTTCACGAGACGCGGGCGGCGTTGCTTGCCAATGAGGCCCCGGAATAGGGGCTCCACCTAGTATTGTTAGGGGAGAGGGCCAATAGGGCCTACCCCAATCACCTCTCTGTAAAAATTTAATACACAATAAATGTTTTTCACCACTAACACCGCCACCACCGGCGAAGCAGCTGTTAAATCCGTGCTAGTCACTTGATACCGCAGCAGCGCGGTCCGAGCGAGCGCATCTGCGACGTTTCTCCGCAGTGGGTCACGTGGTGTGACGTCACAGGACACACCTCCACTCCGTCGGCTGAAGGTCAAACCGGTGCCGCATTTGACCTTGGTAGTTTGCCTCGAGGAGGTTCCGCTCTAAAAACGATCCGGTGCTAGTGTCCTCTGCCAGGCTGTGGCGGGAAACAGATCCTATCCCCGTTTCCTTTGAGCGCGCTATCGTCTAGCTCTTTTTGTAATGAACACTGCCATATACGCTCCAATATACGCTCGCTGGATATGCCACGAGCATGTCAGCTTATTTTCCCCCTGCTTCACGTAGCATTTACGTGCCTCTGGAAACAAGCAAAAATGGCTGTGGTTAAGCAGTGCTATCAAGGCGGAAAGCTGGGCTAGTTGGTGTGTAATAGTTAATTAAAAGACTAGCGCATAAAACTAGTTCAAAGACAGAGAAGAAGACAGGACGAGCGCTTAACATCAACTGAAGATTTACTACAACAAACAGGTACTTAAAAACACTTCAGTGGCACATGCGCACACTGGGTTACAAAGAGCACAAACTAATCAAAATGTGGCAAACTGCTTCGGAGATACATGGTTTCTTTCCTGGTCAGGGCAAGTGACGTCGTGCTGATACACTTATCACCTTCCCTGTTAATGTGATAAGCCTCACAAATCTCACGGCCTAACCTTGTGCCTCCCCTACCAAGCACACACGTGGCATCAAACGCCGGCACGCACCCGCACCGCTTACAATGCGTGGCCAAATGGCTGCCCCCCCCCAATGAATCCACCAGCGTGCGATGCTCTCGTAGCCGTTCATTTAGGCAGCGTCCAGACTGCCCCACGTAGCATCTACCGCAGGAGACGGGTATGCGGTATACAATGCCAGCAGTGCACGGAACGAACTTGCACTCGTGGTTTATGGTGCATACCGGTTTCATCTTCTCATTAATCCAACTTTCCTCAGCCGGTGCGAAAGCTGGTGCACGTACGGTATGGCCGTACACCTGAGCCTTTTGGAACTTCCTCCGGCAGCCACGCCAGGGCGGCCACCTGCCCTGACTTCTTTCAAGAGGCATTCTGCCACAGCCATCACTGTGTCCTTAGGGAAACCGGCCTTCTTCAACCGGTGCACTTGCGCTTGCAAGCTGTCCTCAATCCTATGCTGGCAGGACTTCTCGAGAGCACCCCGCAGGCAACCTTTTGCAATCCCTCGTTTTACTAATTTAGAATGGGCCGAATTATACTCTAAAATTTATTTTTTTTTGTGCGCGGCTGGTACGACCAACAGTGCCAAAGAACAAACATAGCTTGAGGAACTGGAGGCACCCGTCCACTGGAACTTCATGCGTGAACCTTAGCTTGCCAGAACAATCACCGAAAATCTCTAGAACACTTTTTACAACCTGTTGTTTGTTGCTCTCGTTGTTAACACGCATAAACACAATAAAGTCATCCACGTGCCTAAAACACTTCACAACACGCTTTTCGTCTTCTATGCACGCTGCAACGCGCTTGTCAAACTGTCCTAAAAAGATTTCACTAAGAATAGGGTCCTGTCTGTTTAGCGCTCGTCCTGTTTCCTTCTCTGTCTTTGTCCTAGTTTTATGCGCTAGTCTTTTAATTAACTAAGCAGTGCTAACCACGAAATATTGTGCGAAAGCAGATTTCTGCAGGCGGACATCAACGCCGCGTACCTAAAAGCGCGATTGAAAGCGCGTTTTCTTTCCTTTCGTGATTCGCGCACAGGTGGAAGTTGACGAAGACGACGACGTGCAATGTACAGCGCGACAGCGTTGCAGTTTAACACAAAGCATGATCGGCCATGTAAAAAAAAAGAAAGCCCGAGGTCGTCGACCGGGCAGTGGATGAGTCCGGCTCCCTGAATTTCACGAAGGACTCCATGATCACATATCATGATCTCACCAATCATTTTAAATTAGAGAGGAGAATTTTCCCCCCTCCAGACAAAAGACTTACTAAAGAACAAGAGGTTACGTGGCGTCGTCTACAGACGAGATCGATACGCACCCCATCACTCCTCGCGCGCATTTATCCAGATCTTTACAACCCAAACTGCAAACACTGTGGCCAACGTGCTACCTACGATCACATCCTGTGGGACTGCAAAATAGAGCCACCTCCGGGTGATCTAGTTACAGCTCCTTCTCTCGAGCGGTGGGAGACCGTGCTGGCTAGCTCTGACCCCAGAACGCAAGTTTTGGCGGTGGAGTGGGCTGACAAAGTCGTCGAGGGCTATGTACTCTCGACCACTTAACGCGACCTCTTGCCAAGCTCTTCCCGGCGAATAAAATGTTTTACAATCAATAAAAAAAAAAGCGGCGGTAGCATAGTGCTTTCATGCAGTGGCCAGCGAAGCTTATCTGTTCGTGCCGCCGCGGGTTCGAAACCGAGTCGCGGCAATATTTATTTGTATCCCCAGGTTGGCGAAAGTTACCCGCATTCATAATCTCGTTCATTTCTCGCCATTTTCCGCATTACGTGATTAACTTCAGATGCTTCACCGCACGCCGGGTTTTCCAGGCTATGAAGCCAATAGTGTTTTCGCATTAAAATTTCTGCCACTGCAAGACTCTTGCGGATGATAAATTTCGATCTCTTCATAACTTCTGGAGCTGGCCTGCAATGAATAGGGCAGACGCCTTACCAATGTAGTATGCCAATGTAATGTCATTAACAATGTAATACCAATGTAATAGCATTACCAATAAGAACATTACCAATGTAATGCTCTTCTGGAAAGTGAAAGCAAAAGGCAACAAGTCCTCACTAACGAAGTGCGTCCGCGCTGGTATAAATGATTATTAGCTATTTCGATAGTTTCAGTTGCTTGAAAATGGTGGGTTCTCGGTTATCGCAGCATCGCTTACTGCAGTTCGGTAGACACAGAAGGTTTCATCCATCAGGCTAAGGAACCGCTGCAATGCGGCGCGAAAGAGGGTCTTATAGCGATGCGACGTAGCGCATGTTCCATTTTGAAAGGTTCCGATTCACCTTTAACTTTCTCTCGCAGTTCATGGAAGCTCGCGTTGTGATGCGCTATTTTTGATAGATTGGATTGTATCCCCCACCACAAAGTTTTCTATTATTCATGTCCGTTCCCTGTGGCGGCCTGTCCATGGTCATAATGGAAAGTTCTTCGAGGCAGCCCTTCGAAGCGCGAGACGTGTGCATGAGGGACAAGTTCTTCTGTAGAATGAAATATCCGTCAATGAATAGACCTTCGAGCACATGAGGCAGGAACTCCTATTGTAGGATATGAATGTAGGAGGGCGAATAAAATTGGCCCTGTATAATGTGAACAACGCAGCCAGCTAGAATGAATGGTTGCTTACCCTGGCCATCTTCTTTTCTTTGTCGGTAACGTATCAGCACCGCAATATCTTCTTCGCGTGCAATATAACTCTTTTCGTGATTTAAATGCGGAGTCGATGTTGCTTGTTAATCTTTAATGCCGCACTCGGAGGGTTAGTTTTCAATTGGTCATGTCTCTGCCACAGTGGTGCTTGTGGAGAAAACGAGGAAAAAGAAAAAGAGCGTGCGACCGACCGCAATCGCCAAGCGACCCATCAAAAAGCCTGAGGCTGAAGCTATTAACTACGTACTTGGGAAAAACCACTGCTATAAATAGGACGAAGACGAGATTGCACGGGACGAGCTCATTCTGTGCAGTTCTCGCCTTCGTCCTGTTTGAAGCTGCGATTTTTTTTCCGTGCAAGTATGTCGTATCAGCTGGCCCAAAACCTACCTTTGTTCAACCCTATTAAATACAGGTGGGGTGTCTTGCGTTAACTGCGCAGGCTTCTGCTCCATCGTAGCGGCACATTGAAAATAATTCAAGAGAAGAGTCAATGGTACAATACTGTCACTTAGCCAAGCACACAAGCACCCACGAGAGAGATGCTGCCGCCCTCGCCATTTAAAATTGAGTTGCAGTAGCATGCTGGAAAGCCTCCCTCTTAATTGTCTGCTTCACACGCAAGTATACAAAGTCCTGCAGAGGTCACTGTGGCACACCTGCCCACGTCTGGGAGGGGGGTGACAGCCGATGAGGAAATGTAGACCACAGAAAACACCACTAGGCAAACACTGCGCAGACGACGATGCTGGCGATTGTCTACCCTGGCTGGTGATTACCCTCGGTGCACTGTGATGACTTTTATGAATGATGTGGTTAAGTGTGCGTTCAATACGAAAATTCGGAACATCTTCGAGACTGTTGCCGGATGAGCGAGCAAAGCCGAGGGGTTGCTTTCAATTTGGCACTGAAATGCCTGAGCGCACCCCCGTAGTGAACGGCCAGGATGACGGGATTCTCGATAGCAGAAAAGAAAGTGAAAAAGTGTTTGGTTTGAATTGATTTATTTGTTTCCTTGTGGAACAAGCCGTGTGGAACACCGCCGAGAGGCAGTTTATTTCACCGGTGGCCCGTTTAGAAGGTGAGACTGCTCGGGAAGGCGCTTCCATGACTGAAATCTGTGCACTGACGATCCCCAGGCGGCGAAGAGAACAGCTATGCGCATAAGATTACATATCAACTCGAAGTCTGTTTCGTAGAACTGTAAGCTTGTCGCCTGCTTTTGTACTGACTACGATATACAGGGTCTGTTCTGAAAGTAGTAGGACTGGTTTTTTCCTGGGCGAACGGGCGGACGAGAGGTGGTCTGCGCGTGCAGGATCGTTGAAGGGGGATATTGGGAATGCTGGGGAAAATCGGCAGTCGGCTGTCGGCCGTTGAAGAGAGCAGGTCGCTTGTACTGTGAACCCCTATCGGAACGTCTCGTCACGCAGATTCATGGAGCATTTACTGGATCAGCGATACGCGATCAAATTTTGAGTAAATCTTGGTAAAACGGGCAAAGAGACTCACAACATGATTAAGGAGGCCCACGGTGACACTTCCATGGGTAGATCAGATGTTTTTTGAGTGGCACAAGCTGTTCCGAGAATGTAAGGAAAGAGTGGAGGAAGACGACCGCTCCGGACGCCCTTCGACCAGCAAGACCAACGAAAATGTGTAGCGAGTGAAACATTTACTTAACAGTGATCGTAGAATGAGTATCAGAATGATTGCTGGTGACTTGAGCATTCCTCAAGCCGAAGTTTTTGAGATCGTGACAGAAAACTTATCCGTGAGGAAAGCGTGCGCGAAGTTGGTGCCGGGAGTGTTGTCAGAGGAGGAAAAGGCCAACCAGTGGATCTTCTTCATCATGTGAATGAGGACCCCGATATTTTGGCCAGCACAAGGCGGCAACGCTGCCTCAGCCCCCTTACATTCTCGACTTGGCCCCGGCAGACTTTTTTGTATTCCCGAGAATAAAATCGACGCTCGAGGGGAAACATTACGGATCGGTAGAGGTGGTTCAACAGGCCGTGACGAGGGAGTTAAACAGCACTCCGGTCCAGGCGTTCCTGGAGGCGTACGAAAACTGTGAAACTCATTGGCAGCAGCGTGTAGGTGCGGAAAGGGTGCTACCTTGAAAAATTGTAATCATTTGTACTATTCTCTTGAATAAATTTTGTTTAAAAAAATGAGTCCTACTACTTTCAGAACAGACCATGTATGCATAGAAATAGCTGTCATGATTTCTGACGATTTTCTTGGTTGCAGGTTGACTGCAATATATTGATTGTCAACTGGACTGACGGAGCCATGTTTCCGAATTACGCAACGGCTGCCGTAAACACGCCTTTACCGGGTTTTTTGCTGTCTTTTCTACTGCAAGAAATGATGCTATCATCAAACTGCAGTTTAATGCCCCATATGATACACCTCGTTGGATTCAGTCTGGGGGCACATGTTGCTGGATTTGCCGCCAGACATTTTGAGTCTAATATTAAGCTGAAACTTGGACGGATAACAGGTATAATTATCTATTGCAAAACTTTCCTCCAGCGATCTTGTGCGCAATATGTAACCAGCATCCGGGACATATTGACACGAGGATTGGAAGTAGAAGAAGAAAGAGATCGCAGCCGCTAGAAGTAGACGACGCTGAAGTGTAGGTCCGTTTCTCTGGTGGACTCCCATGCTAATATTATTATTATTTTTTTTTCTACTCGTTTTCATTTTTCTGATTATCAAACTTTTAATTTATTATTATTATTATTATTATTATTATTATTATTATTTTTTCTGTCTCTCTTTCAGTCAATACAAAATTGAACCATTCCATATGTTGCATTCAAATTTGCACATAATGCCGTCGTCCCATCTTCGATCTCCCAGCTAACAGGACCCCTTTCGTTGCGTCGTCCAATCTGTCAGCCTATACCCTATTAATACTCCTTTTCCTCTAAAACTGCTAATCATTCCAACAGTTCACCGCCTGTGTCTTGGCCACTCCCCCGTAGTGGGTATGTGCCATTCTACTTGAGGCCAACCAACCAACCCTCGTTCAGCTGCTGCAGTTCCTTTTCAGTGTAACAACTGTTACACTATTAGTGTTATTTGTTCAAAAATGTGCCGTTGCTCCCGTGTCATAAGGAATCACTCTACAGCTTCGGTTTGGGTTTCTGAGCATTAGTAAAATATGAAAAGGGATTTCACACAGCACTGCACTTTCCGAGTGTCATAGATGTGTTCAGGTACGCGACAAAACTACAGTGTTATAGCACATTATTCTGCGAAAGCTGACTGTGGTGCTGTTTTACTGATGCAAGGCTATAGCCTCCAAATAAGCCTCTATTTGCCACTGCTGTTTCTCACTCGCGGCGGCGGCGCTTAGTCTTAGACTTAGGCATATCCCAACAAATACGAGAGAGCATTCAGATAGAACCCCTCTCTCGTAAAACCAACCCGCGCCTACCCGAAGGCAGTAGAACAGCCAGAGGAGCCGTCTTTCAACGAAGATACACTACCCACCCAGGTATCCGTAATACCGATGTCGCCTCTTTCAACGCCCTACCGCATACACTAGGAACTGTCTTTTCACCCTATCACAACACTCTCAACTAAATTTCTCGTTAGTTACACCCAGTCCGTCTCCTCCCATTATGGTGCTTTTCTTTCAGTTATCTGGGTCTATCGAAGCGCAGTTCCCTGATTGAGAGGATAAAATAAGTAAAATTAGACATGATAATCTGTTTGACAAACCTGCTCCCCTGACTCGTTTTCTTGATGCCCACATCATCGCGAGAAGCGCGTGTCAGTGCATCATGTGATCGGCAAAATTGTAAACTGGAGACATTTAGAGCTTAAGTCTACTGCTTCAGGGCAAACAATTTCTTGCGAAATACTTGTCTTTCAAGGCCACTACATATTCGGAAACTTCTCTTCAGCGCCAAACCAGTCGAGCCAGGTGGCCGTGGATAGAGAACGTGGGGGGTAGGCTGGTCGCCCAGGCGGTCGACATGCTCGGCCTATAAATTATGGCCAAATAAAGGTCTACGACTGCTACTGCTACTCGGAAACGAAAGCTTGATATCGGCGTACGGCGCAGTTAAAAGCCGTTTACAGAAGCGCATCGGTTATATATTCTTCTTTTGTTGTTTGGGAACATAATAAGATTTTGAACCGCATAAATGAAAACTGGACAATGAGGAATTGCTGCATTGCCTCTGTGACTCCCGTTACAGCTACTGTTGTTGGATAGGTAAACGCATAAATGAAGAATATGAACTTGTATTTAAAAACAACTTCGCTGACCGAGAAACATTATGATAACGAAAACCATTACGATCAATGATTTGAATGAAAGTAAAGGTAAAAATACTCTGATCAGTTAATGTGGAGAGCTGTGCCTTGTGCGTATAATTTGTTGTTGGATCGAAAGCCGTAAAAGTGATAAAGAAAGTGCACCGTAATAGGAAGAAATCTGCAAGGCGCATAGTTTATTTATGGTAAGGTAAGGTCAAGGGAAAAGGGCCCTTTCCCGCATCACTGCTGTATGACGGGATGTTAAGAGTTGACGGTAATTATTACTAATAAGCACCTTTCGCTGAGGGCATCCTCAGGAGGATCACGCACGCACGCATAATCAAAAGAAATATTGCAGCGAGATGCAACCAAACAATTTTTTCTTTAGGCTTGGATCCCGCTGGACCTTTGTTCGAAGGCTCAAACGTATCCTTGTCTGCAATGGACGCGGAATTTGTGGACATAATCCATACAAATGCAGGCAAGCTGGGCAATTCTAAACTTGGTCTCGATGAATCTAAAGGACACGTCGACTTCTACCCAAACGGAGGATCACAGCAGCCGGAATGCACTGGTAAATAACCGATGGAATGCTTTCCGTTCACCCCTCCTTTTCCATACTATATTGATCTGTGATAATTGTAACCCTATTATAACCATAATTCGCATATATCACACGTATATGCTCTGTATACCCGACAAGGAAGGAGCTTCATAAATAGGTGGTAGCTGCCGTGTAAAGATGTTATCTTGATTAAGGACGAGAAAGAAGCAACTATATTGCAATTAGTAGCAGGGAACAAAATTTATAAGGGCAATTTCCTCAAATCACCTTCAGGCTACTTCATGCCGTATTTCACGTATGTGTTATTGTGGTGGTTCGCCACACCCGTCAGGAATTCAAATTCAAATTCAAATTTTTTATTTACATTTAAAAGTACACAAAGATGTGTCCAACACTGTCTGGACCCGTAGCCGTAGGCTAGTCATGGGACCAAAAAATGAAATACAATCATACAGACACTCCAGTACAATGCAGGTAGAACTTGTAACAGCGGGGTAGATACATGTGTAATAATACAAGTGCAGAAATGAAAAAAAAAACGACAAAAACATTACACGGAACAACTCTATAATATGAAAAACATCGTCTATGTCCAAAAAAGAAATAATAATAAAAACGAATATGCGCAGCAGGTTGAGTAAGCGTTAGTTCTTAGTATGTATGTGCCGAAATAATTTTTTTGCTGTAGGAGTGAAATTTTGAGCGTATTTTACTTCGTGGGGAAGGGTATTCCATATTTTTGCACCAATAAAAGCGAGCTGTCGTTCTCCCTATACGTTGTGAGTGGGTGGCAGATTAAAGTTTCCAAGCGTTACATTCCTGGTGGGACGTGATGAGGTGTGAAATAAGGATATATGGAAAGGATGGTTGTATCTTACGATGCTGTTTACGGTAGTAGCTGTTTTCAGTAGGCGTAGTGAATCGAAAGGTAGTATCTGTAAGTATTCGAATGATTTGCTGGGATGATCCGGTTTAGAATGAGTTATGACTCTTAATGATCGTTTCTGTAATCTTCGGAAGACCCGGTTGCGGTTGCGACTGAGAGAAGAATGAAAATGAAAGTGCACGGGCCTGCCAACTGGCTCAAGCCGAGCCACCACCGCTGCCACGTGCAGATAGAAGAGAATTGAAAGATAAGAGGAAAAGAGTAAAGACGCGCGTCGCAACAACCGCGTCCGCCGAAGCGGACGCTGGCTGATAAAACAGATAAGCGGCCGTAGCCAGAAGGCTACCGACCTCGTCACCACCACCGATCCCGTTAGCTATGACACCTTTATATGGCGCTGCGCATCAACACCCAAACCGCGAGGAGTGTGTACAGAGGCAGGCGGGGCTCGTACGGAACACGACGGCGTTCAAGTTAATGGCCCATTGCCTGCGCGGCCACAAATGTCCCGTGCCGCTCACGATTCGAAGTGGGCCCGAGTACACGGCAGAGTCGCTGGTCCGGGCGCTGGTCTGCCCGGCGACACTGGCCGGTGGTTGCCCAAGCGAGGCGGTGGTCACGAAGGCGGAGAACCGATGTCGACGCGTCGCTGCAGCTCGCCAAGGATGGCACAGGCGAGATGACGACCCGAAGCCGTCACATCACTGCGGCACAGTCCACTGGCACACACGGGCCTCCCGCAGCCGACCCAGCCACAACCGCGGCGTTCGAACACACTCAGGCGCACACTACAACGTCGTCATTCGCCACGCCGGCCACTGCAGCAGCGCCACCACCACATTTATACGACCAGGAAATGAGTGCAACGGATGAAGGCTGCTTTCATCCTTTGCATGAGATTGCCTTTCGGAAAAGGACTACTCAGTTAGTCAAGATTTCTCTCGTTTCTAACTCAAGTACCGGTATGATAGCTTAACAAGAGTTAATATTCATAGTAATAGGAGGTACAATCAGGCCGGAATCAAACGTGAACATGCATATGACGTACTTTTCTACTTTGCAGCGAGATATTCCTTTACAACCAGTTTTTTATTGCGCACTTCCGTAGATCTTTTACCCAGAACGTGAATCAGGCTATTTGTGTACGCTGAAAACGCTCATGCAAAATATTATTACAGACAAGAAGACGACAAATTGGGCAGTGGCACGGCATGCCCGCCGTGGGTACGTGCCAGTTAAAATGAGTACATCATCATCGTAATCATCATCATCATCATCAGCACGGAGCGTTCGCGCTGGGCCCGTCATCATGAAATGATTTCATCGCCATATGTCATTTAGTCCTGTCTTCCCTGGGCTTACCTTCACCTAACAATATTTTCTACCGTTCACAGGCGCTGTTCGCATTTGATTCTTGTATGATTGTTCAGTCGGCCTCTTTTTTAAGGTTAGTGGGCGATCATCGACTGCCCGGCGCTGCTCTGCCGGAAACCGAAAATGGGAAAAAATCATAAAAGGGCAAGACATGCCCCCAATTCCTCCTGCTAGAGTGAGCATCCCCTTCTAGGTTGTTCTGATTAGTGCGAAGCAGTCCTGGTCCATCGTCGACTGTTATGCATCTTAACCACAACATGCGGCGACCAGTTGTTTTTATCGGCTACATATAGAGCGAGTAATATCCGAATAGAGCAAACATTTGGGATAAGTTGGGATAAGTAGCCTAACCTGCCGAAGAAACCAGTTGCAATCGTTCCTTACTAAATATTAATGGTAGAGGGCCCTCGAAATCGGCGCAGCAATTTAGCGAAAAGAAATGCGCTTGTCACGCTGGCCTCAAAATAAGCCCGGGGATAGCATTGAGCTTGGAATGTTACGTGTTTGCACCAGTCCAAAGCCACAAACATGCACCAAGTATAATGCGAAACAAAGGCTCTCAGAAGTCGGCCATAAAACTTGCTTCGCGCAGGTTGATGCTCGTTCCCTCTCCTGATTTCCGCTCTGCTTCGCCTCGATACCGCTGCGCCGGATGGTCGACGCTTACTCGATTCTCAGAGAAGTGGCCTACTGTACACTTTATAGTTTCCTAATTTGATAAGGCGTACTTCAACGCAATGCGCAATTTGGCGGTTTGAAACATACATGTATATGCTACCTTACTGGCATGTGTATAACTGAATGTGGCAAAATGTGTTGTGATGGCTTGTACGAACATCTCACTCATTCTAAGAGACAAACCAAGTCTGATTTCATAGACGATTGGATAACGCATCTACTACGAAAAAAAGAAGCCACATTCGCTAGGAGAGCTGGTGTAAGGTATCGCTTTTTTAAAGCGTGTCACACGCGTTAAACACGGGAACTAAAAAAGATAGAAGAAAACGAATGGTTGCTTCGGATAGAGGAGGAAAAATTAACCTAGAAGCCAAGTTTGATGGCTGTAGATTAATTAGTTAATTAATTATAGGCAAAATGTCGTAATTGCGTAGAAACAGCCCGGACGTCGATATAATCACGGGAATAATGTGACGTCACATCCCACGGAAGTCGTCACGGCGTAGTGAGAATCGTCACAGAACGGTCGGAAAAACGTCGGATTTGTGTCGAATTAGATGGAAAAATGTGTAATTAAGCGTAATTAACACTTAAGATCCCCGAAAGATGTATAATTTGGGTATCGATATAGCCACGGGAACGGTGTGACGTCACATCCACCGGAAGTCGTCACGACATAGTGCCTTCGGCTTTCGGCTCTCAACACTTTAGTTGCCAAAGTGTTCCCGCAATTTTTTTAATGTTTCTTCACGTGGTGAACTCTATACTTTGATACGAGATTAACATAGGTGGGAAATAAATACGAACGTGCGTTTTCTAAAACCATTTTGATTTTAATTATTGGACACTGTTTAACAACAACATATCAGCGTCAGCTGTGTAGCGGTAGAAAGCACGTATATAGAGTTTGAACAAATGTAACTATATGCTTCTGCTACCAGCACCTTATTTCTTGAACGTAATTTCTTGTGAAGGTTAGGCGTATTTTGGATTAAATGCAAAAATTCACTATTAGGTACTGAAAACTACCTTCACGCAACGGGAACTGCTCTCTACATCGTTCTCATTACGCACGGTATGGGTCCGGGTATGGTTATGACTGGCGTCGTGCTGGAGCGACAGCTACATCATATTTTAGGTTCGGTCGGCGAAGAGGTATTTTTCTCTTACGGGAAAACTCCATTCAAGTTGAGGCTCGCTTTGAAAGTTATGTTTAAAAAAAAGTGCAGAAAATTGTGAGCATTGTGACAGGAATTGCTTAACATTCCTTGATCAGTGTGAAATTTGTTTTCTAATAATTTTTACCACAAGCATAATCGGTTATACTGCAGAATAGGAAAAGTTTTAGGGGTTTAACGTAGCTAAAATGAGTAGACGTGCAAAAACATGTTTAGACAGGCCAGCTCATGATCTTGCTTCGTTGGGTCATCGGCACGTCTGGCAAGGATATTAGACTAAGGTTAAGTCGAGGTTAAACTGATCTAATTTAAATGTTCGCGCCGCGGATGGAAGTTGTTGAAGACGACGGTGTGCAATGCACAGCGCGAGAGTGTGTAGCAGTTTAACATGAGGCATGATCGGCTGCGGCGGTAGAATGGTGCCCTGGTGCTCTGGACAGCGAAGCTGATCTATTAGCGCCGCCGCGGGAAACCCAGTGACGGCAATGTTTGATTTCTGCATGGGCTGTAGCTATGCAATATTTTACTAAGGTCACCATCAACGTCAAGCTTCACACAAACTTAGTGAGCCGGTTAGACCTTGCGAAGTACTGGTTTCGCACTAAGAACAAATCCATTCGTCGCGCAAGGTGCTCTACCAACGGAGCAATGGCGGTTGCTGTCCAACCTTCTGCTTTCGGGCGTATTTATGTTTCGTGTAACGTAGCCTTGAGAGTGTTCATCGGCGCCATCCCCGCCCAAAGCGGCGGACGTAGAACTTTCTGTAATACCGCAAATGCCACGTTGGACGTGATCGAATGGCTAAGGCGGCAGTATGCTAGAAGGCTTTTCTGCTACCTATGGCAGCAAGACTGGCAGAAACAAAGCCAGTTCCGCTCGTTCACTTTACTCCCTTGCAGTTAGCTGCGACATCTATGGATATTTTATTATTTGATTCATTCGTATTCTTTATGGTCCCGTAGTTTCAGATCAGCTATGCGGGATGTCGTAGTGGAGGCGTCTGGAATAATATCGACCAACCGGTGTTCTTTTATTATGCTCTGACATCGCACTGCGCACGAACGTCTTTGCATTCCGCCTCCCTAGAAATGCAGATACAGCGGCCAGTATGTGATCACCCGACGTTGGGTTCAGCAGCCGAATGACAAAGCCGCTTAGCCTGTGATGGATTTTTTTATCATACTCATAATGTCACTACAGTAATAAGGGATGGAGATCTGCACAAGAATAAAGTATTTTGAGCGCGAATTTAAAAAGGAGGGCATCAAAATATGAAAGCCGTCGCCGTGTATATTACTGTCCCACAGAGAACGCAATTTGAGGCGCACTACAGGAAAAACTTAAGAAGACCAAAATCCGACTTCTTATGACGAGCAGGCTTGTTTGATGTAATGTGACAGTAGTCCCATGGAGGTGGTTGAACATCGAACATCGGACGAAGAGAAAGTTTAAGTGCTCTATTGGTTTGTCGCTGGGTAATGAAATCTTCCAGTGTGTTGAGCTGCGTATACTCCAGCAGCAAGACCAAAAAAAAAAAACCACGGTGATGTTTTTTTACGTGTGATATCATTAGAGAGGAAGTGCATTTTTAGCATGACTGAGTCCCGAATCATGGAAGGACATAATATCTATCAGTCGTGCGAAGAGATGGGGTTGACTTTCCGCTTGAATTTTTGAACAGTGGTACGCAGTGCTGTAGGCGGTTACATTCATCGCAACACTGGTTAGAACATTTCACAACTGTAATTGCTTGTCAATAACAACTGGTTGAGTACAGTGTATTCCTTTGCTACATATTTCAGATCCGTTTAAATTCGCCTGTAGCCATAACCGAGCTCAAGCACTCTTCATAGAATCGGTAACAAGCAACTGCTCGTTCATATCGTACTACTGCAAAGATGGCTGGAGCCAGTACGAGAAATGCAAGCAGGAGGCAAACAGTTCTCTTATTGGTGAAATGGGCTACCACAGTATTAATAAATCCGGAAGAGGAGACCAGTATTTAAAAACGAATGACATGCCACCGTACTGCAAAGGTAGGTAATGTATTTGAAAGAATGACAGAACACGGTTGAATGCAAGTGGGGTGTACTCGCACCCATGACCTATTGAGAATAGGAGGCACCGGTGTGCCGGCTGAATGCTTCTTCTTTTTTGTTTTGCTTCAATTTCTGGCACAATGAGCATGAGTCTTCACGAGACCGCTACAAATTTTTTTGTACGCTTAGGTATTGTGCATGACACTTCATTATAAGTATGCTTCTTGAAAGCGCGTAGTAAGTTCTTTTTGGTTGCGCAGCGTCTGCCGAGAAATGATAGTATCCGGCTTGGTAGACAGGGGTATTATTGGATCGTCTGTGGTACGACAAGGCCAGATTTTTCCAATAGGCTCGTGATCTTTATGGCAAATAAAAAAATAATTTTTTGATGGTTAGTATTGTACACAGGCAAAGTTCGAACCCGTCGGCACGTGATTATACGGTCGCGATAATGCAAATTACCAAGTAGACATGCATCTACAAAACATATTGCCACGCGCCTAAGCGCCGCGCGGCCTCCGCGCTGAGTCGAAGACGACGACGAAGCGGCGGTGGGCTCTCGAGGCGCGCTTGTTCTGTTCGGTGTCCTGGAACCTGGCGCTGTAATTAAAAGAAGGCTCCCAGTCTTGGCTTCTTCCCGACGCCTATCTCCACGGCCCCTTTGGTCGTGACACTGGTGGAGGTGCGGCCGATGCTCCCTACTCCTGAGGACGACTCGACACGCCCGCCTCTTGTGACCACCCCTGTCCATCGTGCCAGCCGGAGGATCCGAGGCTTGTCCCCCGAGGCCCTCCCTTTTGTCGGTGAGCCCTCGACTACCCCTCCACTCATGGCGACGCCAATACCCGCCCTGCCTCCGACTGTCCCTGCAGCCAGCCCCACCTATCTCACTCTTCAGACCCCACGAACGCCTAAGCCCTTTCGCGGTGACCTGTTTGAAGATGCCGAAGATTGGTTGGCGCATTACGAACGGGTTGCGACCTTCAACTGCTGGGACGCCGCTACAAAGCTGCGTAACGTGTACTTTAGCCTTGAGGACTCTGCGCGCACATGGTTCGAAAACCGTGAGGCTACTTTCTCGACGTGGCAGGACTTTCGACGTCAGCTCCTGAGTACGTACGCCAACAGCGACCGCCGGGAGAGCGCGGAGCGCACCCTGTCCTCTAGAATTCAGCTCCCCAATGAGGGTGTTGCCATGTACGTCGAGGATGTGACGCGTCTTTGTCATCGCGCCGATCCGGCAATGCCTGAAGAAAAAAAGCTGAGGCACCTCATGCGCGGCGTGAAAGACCAGCTCTTTTCCGGCCTCGTGCGGAACCCGCCCAACACCGTAGCGGAGTTTCTGGCCGAGGCCGTCCACATGGAGAAATTGCTGCAGCAGAGATCCCAACAGCACGCCCGGCAACTGCGTCCGTCGTCGACACTGTCAACGTTGGACCGATTCGACCATGATCCCAGGACGAATCTGGACTCCCTTCGTGAACTCATCCGTTCAGTGGTCCGCGAGGAGCTGCAGCACCTTCAAGGAACCTTTGCCCCTCGCGTCGATTCCGTCACCAGCGTCATCCGCGAGGAAGTCCGGCAGGCCCTCAGAGCACCAGACGCTGCAGTTGTGCCGGCGCCGCCACCGACTCCATACGATCCCGCGCCGTACCCGACTCCGGTCCAGCCAGTCACGTACGCGGACGTCGTGCGCCGCGCGGCCCCATCTCCTGGGCCTTTGCCTTACACCGCACCATTGGTCGCGGTGCACTCTGCTCAGCCTACTCCTTACTGGCCGGATCGGCGCCAGGCACCGCGGAAGACTGACCTCTTGCGCACCCCGGATCAACGACCGCTCTGCTATCACTGTGGTGAGGCCGGCCATCTCTACCGGCGGTGCCCCTATCGCGAAATGGGACTACGCGGATTTTCTATCGACAGCCCCCGTCCACGGCCTGGAGAGCACCCTCAAGACATCGCCGAGTATGTCACCCGCCAGCGCAGTTCGCCGTCTCCTCCGCGCCGCGAGTCGCGATCGCCTTCTCCACGCCGGTCTTCCCCCTCTGGGCTCCGTTTCGCCTCAGGACAACGCGGCTCCTCGAGCCCTCGTCGGGAAAACTAGCTCCGGCGGCCTTTGGAGGCGAGGCCGCCGAACGCCGATCCGCCGCAAAGCTTCCACCGCCGCAGCAACCGAACAGCCCCGACGTCGGATGCCGCAACGCTGCGCAGTTTTCCCCGACGCGCCTTTCGACTCGCCGCGATGCCCTAACCCCAATCGCCGACCCGCTTCCGCCGCCGCACCGACCCAATCGCACCGACGCCGAACGCCGCATCGCCGAATAGTTTCCCTCTACCCGCCGCTTGAATCGCCCCGACGACGCAACCCCAGTCGCCGACCAGTTTCCGCCGCCGCACCGACTGAGTCATCCACAACAGCCATCGACGGGCCGCGCTGAACGAAGGGTCTCTTTGGATATCCCTGTTCTCGTCGACACAAAGGAGGTTAGCGCGTTGGTCGATACGGGCGCAGATTACTCTATCCTTAGCGGACGGATTGCGACGGCCCTGAAAAAAGTGACGACACCCTGGGACGGCCCCGACATACGTACGGCCGGCGGACATCTTGTCGCACCACTCGGTATGTGTGCGGCCCGGGTTACGGTCCAAGGCTGCACATTCGTTGCCACTTTTCTCGTTCTGCGCGAATGTTCTCGCGATGTCATCCTTGGCATCGACTTTCTTCGCGAGCACGGTGCTATCATAGACCTCCCGAATCGCTTGGTGACATTTTCGACCGCAATGGCCACAGAAGAACCTGCGCACCAGGGTTCTCGATCCGCCCTGCGAGTTGCCGACGATACCGTTACGGTGCCACCACGTGCCAGCATTCTCGCAAGAGTTACCTGTGACGAGCCACATAGGGGACTGCGGGTTGTCGAGCCTAATGTCTCCCTCGTACTCACTAAGGGAGTTGCGGTGGCACGAGGCCTTGGATCCCTTCATGACGGTTGTACAGAGGTCCTTGTCACCAACTTCTGCAATGAGCATCGACATCTTTTTCGTGGCACAGCCATCGCTTACGTCGACTATGTTCAGGAAGTGGCCGAATGCTTTGCTTGCGAGGAGGGCACACCTGGAGCTGACACCGAAGCGGTCACCAACGTAGACATCAATCCAGGCCTTCCACCCGCTGAAAAGAGGCAACTCTAGGACCTCTTGCGGGAGTTTGGTGCGTGTTTCACGTCGTCGTCTAAAGTGCGACAAACGTCGATAGTTAAACACCGCATTATCACGCATGAAGGAGCACGACCCATCCATCAGCAGCCCTATCGCGTGTCCCCTCGTGAGCGAGATGCTATCCAAACACAGGTAGAAGAGCTGCTCACAGACGGCGTCATCCAACCGTCAAGCAGTCCGTGGTCGTCTCCTGTCGTGCTCGTGAAAAAGAAGGACGGGACACTACGATTCTGTGTCGACTACAGGAAGCTGAACAGTGTGACCAAGAAAGACGTGTATCCGCTCCCGCGTATCGACGACTCCCTCGACCGACTTCGTCAAGCCAAGTACTTCTCTTCGGTCGACCTCAGAAGTGGTTATTGGCAGATAGAAGTTGATGAGAGGGACCTTGAGAAAACCGCCTTCATCACACCGGACGGGCTGTATGAATTTCGCGTCCTCCCATTCGGGCTCTGCTGTGCTCCTGCCACGTTCCAAAGAATGATGGACACCGTGCTAACAGGTTTGAAGTGGCAGACCTGCCTTGTTTATCTTGATGATGTCATCATTTTTTCCGCAACGTTCACGGAACATCTGCACCGTCTCAGGACTGTCCTCGAAGCCGTTCGATCCGCCAACCTCTCCCTCAAACCAGAAAAATGCCACTTTGGGTTCACCGAGGTGAAGTTCCTCGGGCACGTCATTAGTGCTGACGGAATCCGAGCTGACCCAGAGAAGCTTGCTGCCGTTGCTGCCTTTCCGGTCCCCGTCCACAAAAAAGCAGTCCGACGCTTTCTGGGCCTGTGCTCCTATTATCGCCGCTTCATTAGAAATTTCGCCCAGCTCGTCAGCCCTCTGACGCTCCTAACCTGTGATGACACGTCATTTTCCTGGGGCAACGAACAGCAGGCTGCCTTCGACGAGTTACGACGCCGACTCCAATCACCGCCCATCTTGGCACATTTCGACGAAGATGCCGACACAGAGGTGCACACGGATGCGAGCAACGTCGGACTTGGCGCTGTTCTAGTTCAGCGGCAAAGCGGTGTCGACAAAGTAATTGCCTACGCCAGCCGCGCACACTGTCGCGCGCTGAGTTGAACTACTCTACCACGGAAAAAGAATGTTTAGCGGTAGTCTGGGCCGCCGCTAAGTTCCGCCCATACCTGTATGGCAGACCGTTTTGTATCGTCACCGACCACCACTCGCTGTGCTGGCTGAAAAATTTAAAGGACCCTTGCGGCCGCCTCGCACGTTGGGCATTACGCCTGCAGGAATTCGATTTCACCGTCACCTACAAGTCAGGCCGGAAACACACCGACGCTGACAGCTTGTCCCGCGCTCCCGTCGAACCTCCCCCACAAGACACCACCGACGATGATAGCTTCCTTGGAGCGGTCAGCACTTCTGAGCTCGTTTCCAGACAGCGTGCCGACGCCGAGCTGCGTCTGCTCATCGATCATCTCGAAGGTGGGTGCCCTGAAATACCACGATACCTCGCTCGTGGACTGTCGTCGTTCTGCCTGCGGAGAGGAGTGCTTTATAAAAAGAACTCTGCCTCAAATCCGACAACTTACCTGCTCGTCATACCGTCTTATCTACGGGATGAAGTCCTCCTTGCCTGCCATGATGAACCAACTTCCGGCCACCTTGGAGTTACACGCACCTTGTCCCGAATCCGGCAGAACTATTACTGGCCCAACCTTACTTCAAGTGTAAAGCATTATGTCCGGACATGCCGGCAATGCCAGCGGCGGAAAAAACCCGCGCTCAAGCCTCCTGGACTGCTTCAGTTCATCGAGCCGCCACAAGTACCATTCGACAAAGTTGGCATGGACCTTCTGGGGCCATTTCCTCTCTCGTCGACCGGCCACAAGTGGATCGTAGTCGCCACAGACTACTTGACCCGCTACGCTGAAACGAAGGCCCTGGCGCGAGGTACTGCCGCCGAAGTTGCCCACTTCTTTATGCACGACATCGTGCTTAGACACGGCGCCCCATCGGCCATCATTACTGACCGAGGCAAGGCGTTTTCAGCCCGACTCCTACGTGACATCTTAGCGCTTAGCCATACTGCTCATCGACCAACAACAGCGTATCATCCCCAAACCAATGGTCTAACAGAACGGCTCAACAAAACATTGGCGGACATGATCTCGATGTACGTCGACGTTGAACACAAAACCTGGGATGAGGTCTTGCCTTACGTCACCTTCGCATATAATACTGCGACGCAGGAAACCACCCAGTTCACCCCGTTCCGTCTCGTGTATGGCAGAGAGGTACGCATGATGCTAGACGCCATGCTGCCGTACGGCGACGCAGAGCTCCCCCCTGAAGCAGGCCACTTCGTGGAACAAGCAGAGCAGGCCCGTCAGCTGGCCCGCTTGCACATCAAGGACCAGCAATCCGCCGATGCCCGACACTATAACCTTCGGCACAGGGACGTGCACTACGAACCGGGAGACCACGTGTGGGTGTGGACACCAGTGCGCCGGAAGGGATTGTGCGAAAAGCTTATAAATAGGTTGACATGTTTACGCAAAAGGCGTACTGGCGCTAAAAAACGAAGACAACACACACAACAGGACAGGACTGGCGCCAACTTCCAACTAGTTTATTCACAGAAAAAAAAAACCACTTAAGAACCACACTGCATGCAAAAAAAATACAGACAACCAGAAACAAGGGGTGACTTAACAAAGATGCACGTGCCAAACGGACCAAAGGAATGATTATAACGCTGCAAGAGACCCACTCAGAAACCTAATCTCTTCTTCTGACAATGACACAGATGGCTTGCTTATGCAGATATCGCCCCTCTGTTTGATGTAATAGGCTTCTATTATTTCACGCTCTAATCAGTCTTTTGATCTTGCAATGAATTTGGTGTTCTCAAAACCAGGACGGCATTTGCAGCTTTTGCAGTGAGTGGCCATGTGGCTGCCATAGCCATTTTTTACAGCAATCTTGTGCTGCCTCACTCTTTCATTGTAGCACTGACCTGTCTGGCCGATATATTCCTTGCCGCAGCTTAGAGGAACAACATACACAACATCAGCCGTGCATTCAGTGGCGCGAATTTGGTGTTTCTTTTTGCACTGCTTAACCTTTCTTACTCTGTTGAAAGTGCAAACGCGCGACAGCTTGCAGGGAGCAGAAAGCACCACGTTGATCTTATATCTGCTGGCCACTTTCTTCAGGTTGTGCGAAAGCCGGTGAATATAGGGAATCACCACCGTCGGTTGTTTTTCTTTATCCTTGTTTTTTTGACCCTGTTCTCCCATCAACATCCGCTTGCGCTTCTTAACCAGGTCCTCACTAATGCTAGTTATGAGGTGTTCTGGGTACCCGGCTTGATGAAAGCGTTCAATTTGCGCATCGAAGCTCTGTGCCATCTCATGCTCACACGATTTATCCAAGGCTGCATTCAAGCATGTCGCAACGATTCCGCGCTTAATTAGCTTGGAATGTGCACTACTAAAAGGCAGTAGCTCTTTGCACGATCTCGGGTTGTAGGACCAACAAACATGGCGGTCCTGCTTAAATTGAAGTTTCAAATCAAGAAACTGCAGGCTATTGTTGTGGGGAACTTCATGCGTGAAACGGAGCCCTTTTGATTCACTGGTGAAAATGGTGACTAAATAGGTATTTTGGCCCGTACAGGGTCCTGCGCCGCCTGAACGGCGTCAAGTACGAAGTTGTCCCCCATGGAACTGTGATCGTCGGCCCTCAGCGTCAACGGCCTGAAATTGTGCATGTAGTGCGCTTAAAGCCGTACTTTTCGCGTGACTGAGCGCTGTGTTCACGCTGTGTTTCTTACCTTTTTCCCCTTACCCCACGTGTGACCTTGACTCTCGCCGCATCTCATCTAGCGCACATTGTGTAGTTCACCTGACCCATATTCTTCTTGTTTTTGCTCCTCCTCCTCTCACTGTACATACCCCATTCCACATCGAGACGATGTTTGCTTTCGCGGGGGGGAATAATGCCACGCGCCTAAGCGCCGCGCGGCCTCCGCGCTGAGTCGAAGACGACGACGAAGCGGCGGTGGGCTCTCGAGGCGCGCTTGTTCTGTTCGGTGTCCTGGAACCTGGCGCTGTAATTAAAAGAAGGCTCCCAGTCTTGGCTTCTTCCCGACGCCTATCTCCACGGCCCCTTTGGTCGTGACAATATATAAAAATGAAAGCTTCAGTTTACAGGTCGACAGACATTCAAATACACAAAATTTAACTTCAAAGAAACTGTCACTGAGAGAAATAAGTGTGCAGGGGCGGATAAAAGTAAACGAAGCACGCAACTGTCTTCGAATATTTTTCACGCGTCACCTAATTGAAATTTCCAGCAGTGGTACGCGCATGCTGGTAGTGGAGGTTGCGAGGCTTTTTTGTAGACAAACAACGCTTCTTCATTAGCAATGGAGAAAGCGTGATTGCACTTCGAACGCAATAGCGTGCTCCGTTTACTTATGGCCGCGCCTGTACATAACCTTGCTTACCGACTAAAACTTTACGCACTGCTAAAGCACGGACTATGCACGGAGTCCTTAATCGACTTGACTGGATTGGTGAACACTACTATGTCCAGCTTTTTCTTGTATTTTTAATGTTCCGAAAGTAACGGAGCACCGATGGCCATTGCATGAGTTGCCCAAGACTTCAGTTAACCAATGAAGGTCTAATACAACGGGGTCCAACCCTACGCCACGTTGGATACGGGCCGTTGCTGAGAAACAAAACCAAAAAGAAAGAAAGAAGAAAAGAAAGAAAGGAAATCACAAACAAACAAACAAACAAAGAAAGAAAGAAAGAAAGAAACAAACAAACAAGCAAATATAAACAAAAACATCTGTCTGTTTGGGCCTCTGTCTTTCTACTTCGCTACTGTGTGCCCCAAGCCGTGACATGAGGCCATTTTGCGCTCCCATCACCCATCACATGCTGTTGGTTGACGGTGCACATTTTCTTTCGGCTAGTGGTTCTAGCAGCAGGAGTTCACTGATCAATAAAAACAAATGGAAAAGGTCATGCCGACTGCGACAATGCGACAACTAAACGACCGGAAAGAGCTATACACACCAACGTTTTCTTATCATAACTTATGTAATAAACTCGCTCGTACTACCCCCTCGTACAATCATTGTACGCACAAAAGCTAACCGTTATAACACCACTCATTCCACAAGGCGCGACTGTTTCGAGACAGCTGCTTGCAAAAAAGGTGACCTCGCCATTCATTCTGTCTACCATTATAGACGAATAACAACAGTCGGCAATGGTTAATAATATTCTTGAGTAACAATAAACACACGGCACACGGCATTTGAAGTGAAATGTACAGCTCACTGACTTTTATCGAGCGCATATTTGTATTTATTTTTTGCGAACTGAAGCCTCCTTGCCCAAATTAACTTATGCCCAACTTTGGCACTCAGAAACAGGGACGACCACTTAACACGTTAAGTATCGACATGGCCTGTAGCTTTCTCTTCGTGGTTAACGTTTGCAAACCACGCTATCACGGACACTGCGACTGCCACCGTATACTTAAGCGGCCTGCAGGAAAATATAGAATGTAACATTTACCAAGATGCATAAGTTTTGGTGTCTGGTGCGTGCCCAGACACAGCCATATTTAGTACTGCGCGGGAGCGACCACTGCAAATTAGAACTAGTTATTGGGCGAGTTGCTTCATCTCTGATAAAAGTATGTACTTGCGCGGAAAAAAACAGGACAAAACTGAAGAAACGTGTATGACATGTACGAGGCGCTAATGTGTGGAAAGAACTAAACACTGTGTGCACAAATGCTGCGGGCATCTTGTCCTCTCATGAATGAATCACTCGCGTGGCACACTGCACAGACTGGCAAAGAAAGTAAGGGCATGGCCAATGGTTGCGGCGCGCTGTGTTAAAACTCGGCTCTGGGACAGGGTAAGCAAAAAAGCTGAAAAATATCAATTTTTTGTTTTTTGTTAAATATGAAATTACATTCTTTTCTGCATCGTTTGATGTATCACACTTCATCCTGGGCAATTTATATCAACCTGAAAAAGCTATCTGAAAGCAAAGCGGTCAGCGACACACTCCTTTACCAGAGATGTGTTTTTTTCGTTTTTACTAAAAACTAAAAAAACCTCGAGATTTTACGGAATTTAGCTGCAAGAGAAAGCTCTCTGGCAACCATCCAAGTTTTCTGGCTACCATTCAAGCTCTCTGGCAACCATCCACAACCCAAACGAGTCCTTCAACAACGTCGTATGGGAGTGTGCTAAAAAAAATGTCTTTGCGGGCCTACAAACAATGAAGATTGCTACATTAGATGCTGTTCTGACCTT
Source organism: Amblyomma mixtum (assembly GCF_055824585.1). NCBI lineage: Eukaryota > Metazoa > Arthropoda > Arachnida > Ixodida > Ixodidae > Amblyomma > Amblyomma mixtum. The sequence goes on along the minus strand of NC_143019.1, from coordinate 35,611,369 downwards.
CAATGATGGCGCCACCGCAAGAACTAAAGTTCTTGAGGCATGGGGACTAAGTACGGGCAGCAACACGGTCCGCTGGCTGAAGCAAGTCTATCGGCGTCGAGTTTACTTTGCTGATCGAGCTACGCAGCAAGTGACAAAACAGGCACGAGAAGCTAAACGGCAGGAAAAGAAGCACCAAGCTGACCCAGATGATAACTATGCAGCTGGTGCCTACTGAATAAATTGGTCAAAATGAGTTGGCTAAGTCGAAATGTTGGGATTGAAGGTTTTGTTTACTTTAAACTCAGTTCTCTCAAAACAAGATTTTTTGTTACGTCGGTATCATTATTTTATAAATGACAATAGATATCAAGCTGATTTTTTCTGTGTATACAGTACATATATGTCGCAATTTACTGTACCAAAATTATCAGCGTGCAATTAATATTGTTTGTTTTAAAATTAAAATATATATAAAATTTGCTCAAAATTAGGGTGTAGAAAGTAAAAAAATCACTAATAATTTCATTTCTTGTATACTAAAATAATTTTGGTACAGCGGCTAGAAGATGAAATTCTGAACAAAATGACATAAATATCTTGCTGCTATCTTTATTAGTTGCTGAGAAAAGTGTACCACAATATGCCGCAAAATACATGGGAAAGATGGGGCTTACCCTGTCCCCTTAAGTAGTCGGGCTGTGCCGCCTGAAGTGGACACACTTTATGAGTGGGACCGAGCGTAATACAAAGGGTTACCCCTGGTGGAAGAAACTTCACTGGGTTTCATTTTTTTTCAGTCGCGACTAATGACTGTTTTTACACAATTTACTACTGCTTTCTCGTCATCCCTTAAACATTTTTGAAAAGGCTGACTGCCACTAGGCTGAAAATAACCCGGGTACGTTCAGCGTTACTACCGAAAAAAAAAACAACTGATTTCTGAGTTCCGTGATTGATATCACGACATTTATTATACTGACATTATACTTCAAAGCACTGTAGTCCGCTCAACTATACATTTTCATAAAACTTATGCGTCTCGGTTAATGTTACACTCTATATTTTCCTGCAGGCCGCTTAAGTACGGTGGCAGTCGCAGTGTCCGCGATAGCGTGTTTTGCAAACGCTAACCACGAAGAGAAAGCTACAGGCCATGTCGATGCGTAACGTATTAAATGGTCGTCCGTGTTTCTGAGTGCCAAAGCCGAGTATAAGTTAATTTGGGCAAGAGGGCTTCGATTCGCAAAAAAAAAATGCGTTCGATACAAGTGAGTGAGCTGTAAAATTCACTTAAAATACCGTGCGCCGTGTGTTTATTGTTACTCAAGAATATTATTAACCACTTGCGACTGTTGTTAGTCGCCTATAAAGGTGGAAAGAATGAAGAGTGAGGTCGCCTTTTTTGCATGCTGCTGTCTTGGAACAGCCGGACGTTGTGGAATGAGGTTTCTTCGCAAGCAATTGGAAGAAATGCATGTAAAAGAGCCAGACAGCTGACCCAATTCTTTCCATTCGTTTTGTTCAACTCTTCCTATTCTTGTTTCTCAGTAACTAACTCCAGGGATAGGAAGTACGTCAGATATTCACGAAGATGGATAAGTATAGGAAAGAAATTGAATTTTAAAGCAGTTCATATTTCACCGCCTATGCTGTGGAAAGCAATGAGAAGATGGATACGTATAGGAAAGAAATTGAATTTTAAAGCAGTTCATATTTAACCCCTGTGCTGTGGAAAGGAATGAAACACATCGCGGTATGCGCGCCCTACTAAGGGCTGCAACTGCTGAAACAATGATGTAGAAAACTGTTTTCGTTTGAAATATAACCTTCATTCATCTGTTGCCAGCGATGTTTGTTAGGAAGCAGCGATATTTGTTAGGAAACATTGCCTTGGAAACACCAGCCCGCAATAGTCCCGGCGGATGCCAAGGCATGCCTGCCAAGACAAAATAATTTTTGCGAGAAAAATTCCTTTATCGGCTGTAATACGATGTAGTTGGAGGTTTCCGCTTAATCTCGAGCACCTTGAAGTTTTAAACATGGAACAAAATATTAATACTCGAAATTATAATAATGCACACCATGCCGTGACCTGCATGATAGAAAAAAAAACCCTGACACCTTGTAATCAAGGATTCGATCCCGGCCGCGAGGGTCGCATTTCGATGAAGGCGCAATTCTAGAGGCCCGTGTACTGTGCGATGTCAGTGCACGTTGAAGAGCCCCAGGTGGACGAAATTTCCGGAGCCCTTCACTACGGCGTCCCTCATAGCCTGAGTTGCTTTGGGACGTTAAACCTAATATAACCAGAGCAAACCGAACCTTGTAATGAGTGTAGGAGAGTGTTACATATTGTTTTAGCCACTTGAGCGCCTATGAGTAGAACAATAAGCGTGTGAAAGTGACCTGCTCTGTCTTTGATCCTAATGAAGTGTCATATAAATTCTAAATAAACAAGGTGCTGGCGCCACTTCCTGCTTGGGAACGCCCCCACCTGCGTAAGTCAGAATCGAAGTAAAACGGAGAACTGAGCAGTTTGGTACATTTTGAAGGGAAAAGACAGAGCTGCAACAATGGACAAAGAAGGAAACATAACCCACGCTCAATGTCAAGCTGAAGAAACGAGCTAAACATGCTCTTTTCTTCAGAACCAGAAGCGCATGTGCCTCACTAAAAGAAACAATGGTTCACTCATAGTTGAAGTAAGCGAAGTTGCAGAGTATTTCTTTAAACCTCACACGTTTTATGTGCACTCTAGGAAAGCAAAGCATGTTTCTGACGTCCGCCATCAATGATAGGTTTTCACTGGAAAAAGCAATTTTATGCCTAAAAGTTCCTATTATATATTTCTTTTGGACTTCACTGAAGCGCATTGTACGTTGCTTTTAGAATTAGGCTTTAAACGACATCTGTTGCTATATTTTACACTCAGAGGCCGAAAATGTCGGCTCGGCTCTATCACACCAGCTCGCGTCTCCTTTCTGACAAGACTAAATATGTCGCCGGCGTGCCTAGCTTTAACTGAGGGCGATGCGAAAAAAAGCAAAAGCTCTTCGCCGCCCGCTGCTCCCTGCGTCGTCCATATCTGTGCTTTAAACAATAATGTATGTTGATTTTCTAGTATGGTTCCTAAGAATGTTTTCCTGTTATTTTCTTCACGCCTCAGAAAGCAGTTGCGTGTGATACTTTCGTAAATTTCTGTTGACAGGCCAGTTGCGCAGTCGTGCTTTCGCAGTAGTTCCCCCTGTTTAGTTGCTGATTGTTACTGTCTAAAAACAGAAACAAAGGCAACAGAACGCTCAGAAAGTGTCAAGGGCAAATATGATTAAGAATCCTGCAGAGAGAGGTGGCCTCAGCTGGTGCTGGGCAGGATTAACTGGACTTCACTGAGTGAAGCCTTTACCTTGCAGTGCAGCTCGACTCATCATTTATGGGATTGCTAATGAAATAATAGAACAGTATGAAGGACGTCCTAGTTTCCTCTTTATTCCTTTGGATGTGGCTTTAACTCTATTCAGTGCCGCTATTCCCGTTCATCAGCTGTGCCTCAAGATGCTTCATATTGGCCAGCGGGGAAACGAAAAGCGGTTGAGTTGCCTGCGCTTGTTCTTGCGTTGAGCTTTTCGGCAATATTCCAAGAGATACTGTAGGGATGCGCCGGCACTACCAGATAAGGGCATTTGCTGCAAATTTCGCAAAAGGAAAATTGGGGCCTCTTACCATTTACTGCGGTCACCGCAGAACTCGGGATTTTCTATTTTATTTTGCAAGAGGCACTAACGGCTCGTTTGCACCATACGAGTGGAAGAAGGGCATGAAAGAATACGACAGGCAAGCGGCAATTATCTCTGCGATGACTGAAACCGGTTGTCACATCGTAAACACAGAAGGAACAGAAAATCAGTGTCTAAAAGGAAAAATCAGGGGCCGTATTCCGTTTCGGAAGACACGCATTCCCAACCAAAAAATCTTTCGACGTGCTTGCTCGTCAATGGAGCACTTAGTCGACGCTTCGCTAATGAAATGAAAAGGGAGAAAAACAAACGCTTTTGATGGAACACTGAACCTTCCCTCAATTCTTGAAGCTCTCATTGGTTGTAGACGACGTCGAATGGAAGCATTGGGTCTTGAATTGGGAACGATGTTCGCCAAATTGACCTTTCTTATCTCGTGTTATAGCAGAATACCGTGTAGTAAGACATCAGCCCACGTTTTTTCTCCTGAGCTTGTTGCACTCATTTACTTGAATATCATGCTGGCGCGCTCACAAGGCAGGGTGATACGAGGGGCGTTCAATAAAGATTTCCCCTGACTCACTTCTATTTATTGCGGGATGCTGAAATTGCGCATGTGTAATGACGTAAGTCAGTATAGGTCACATGCCAATCTGGAACTCTGAACTAATAACCGTCTTTCTTTTACAGGTGCTGAAGTGGTGTGAGGTGTGATAATGGATGGAGTGAAATACAGAGCAGTCATCAAGTTCTGTACTTGAAAGGCCGCACTCCAAGGGAGACGTTCGATGAAATAAAAGAGGTTTATGGGGAGGATTCCCCATCATACGATGTAGTGAAGAACTGGCACCGTCAATTCAAATCTGGTCGGACTTCGGTGGAAACGACTCCGATTACAGGGCGACCCACTCTGCTATCGATGAACACACCATCCAGCAAGTGGAGGTCGCCATTTTGGAAAATCGCCGCATAACCGTTCGATACCTAGCCCAAAATGTCAAGATTAGTGCGGGGTCCATGGGAAAAATCATTGAGGACCGTCTTCATATGCGTAAGGTACCCGCTCGCTGGGTTCCCCGGTTGCTCACACCTTTCCAAAAGCAGGAATGAGTAGAATGCTCCCAGGCTCTTTTGGCCATGTGCCATGGAAACCAGGAGGACTTTTTCAACAGAATGATTGCACAGGATGAAAGCTGGGTCCATCACTATGATCCGGAGACTGAAGTCGAGTCGATGCAATGGAAGCACTTGGACTCATCGCCTCCAAAGAAGGCACGCGCCCAGCCCTCGGTGGGCAAGGTCATGCTCACAGACTTTTGGGACCAGCACGGAGTAGTCTTGATGGACTTCATAGCAAAGGGTGCCACGATTACTGGGGCATACTATGCTTCACTGCTGCAGAATTTGCGGGAGGCCATCAAAAGCAAGAGACGTGGCGTGCTCACCAAAAGTGTCCGCCTTCTGCAAAACAATGCCCCAGTTCACAACTCACGTGTTGCCCTGATGGAAGCATGCTGCTGCGGCTTTGAAATTCTACCGCATCCCCCTTATTCACACGACCGCGCACCATCGGACTTCCACCTCTTTCCAACAATGAAGTCATATTTGAAGGGCAAGTGTTTTCCAGATGATCAGACTCTGATTTCTTGAGTCACAACATGGATTTTGGAAAAACCTGTCGAGTTCTACAAGCGAGGTGTTTACAGTTCCATAAAAAAGAAGTGTGTGTCCCTGGGTGGCACCTATATAGAGAAGGGCGAATAAATCTGCAAAGTTTCATTGCTCTACGTCCACAGGAAGTGGGTCAGGGAAAATCTTTAATGAACGCCCCTCGTAGATGGTTGTAAGGCGTGCATAATAGCACCTTTCGGTAGGCTGCCGTCGACCGAGTCGACATTTGGGTTCTTCAGTCGGTCACCAAAAGAGCAGAGAATCTATTTAAAAATCATTCTTCGCTCGATGAATATCTGAACTGTAGCGGCGTGTGTATTCCGGACTTGTTTTGTTTCGAGTATTTTTTGAGATAATCATTGGCAACTATTAGGTAATTGTATCCCCTGGTTGTTTGAACTGGCTTATGATGTCCAGCCCGGCAGTTTGAAAAAAAAACAGCGGACCTCGATCGGTTGTAACAGCCCGTAGGGCGCAGTTATCGACATTGCCCTCCACTGAAAAAGATCACAGTGGCTGACTTTCTTGTCTGTTGGCGCACCTTGGGCGAGAAGAATTGTGTTCGGAGTGCTTCAGATGAACGCCGAATTCTCGTCTCTCCTCTGTATCTACGTTCGTGTAGCGGCTACCATCGCCACTCTAGTTCTACATGGAGAGAGTTATGAAATCCCCAACAAAGAAGGGTGACAGGGAAGAAGGCATGCTCTGTCCAACGTTTTTCACTACAATTTTGCGCGACAGAGATCTGGATAAGGAATAGTTGGGGATAACAGTTGAAGCAGAATACCTAAGTAATCTTCGGCTCGCTGTGAACGTTGTATTGATAAGTAACTCGGGAGAGGAATTTCCAAATATGATGACATACCCGGACAAGCAAATCAGAACGGTGATTCTATAAATTACTAGGAAGAAAAGAAAAACAAAACTTGGAAGAAAACATAAGCTTGCGATAGACTGCGAACAGTTCGAAGTGGCAACAGATGTATCGACTTAGTGTACGTAGTTGCCGCAGATCAGAGGCATGAAAGTGAGAGTGGCATTTACTCTGACATCACGAAATGCATTTTACTAGCAGCCCTCAAGAGAATAGTATATACCAGCTGTGTCTATCCAGCCTTACTTATCGGGCAGAAACGTGGAGGTTAATGAAATGTTTGAACGCAAATTAACGACAGCCTGCTGGAAATCAAAAAGAGATGGTAACGGGCAGGGCATGTAAGGCGAGGGTAAGATTACTAATGGTGATTAATTGTTACGAACTGAATTCCAGGAGAAGGCAAGTGCAGCACGTGGCTGCAAACGGTCCGGTGGATGAATGCGATTATGATGTCTGGAGGGGCGGGGGGGCAAGATGCGATGAGGTTAATTACAAAGATATGGGAGAAGCTTTAATCCTCTAGTGGATGTAGTAATAAGACTGATCATGACCTAAACATTCGCACTATACCCTCAGGTGTAAACGCTACATGTATATGACGATAATTAACAGACGTAATTTTCCGATGACTGAAGTATGCAGTATGCTCGTTCCTAATATAACGGTGGCATGTGGCGTAAAGGATAAAGTAATATTACAGAATAGGCAGCTTCGCGGTTGACAACGATAACTATACTTGTATTTTTTCCATCATCGCGTAAAATGCGTGCGAAAACAACAATCGCGTACATGAGAACTTGTTTTTCAAAAATTCTTAAAGTCGGAATTTATACACACTGCTATGTGTTGTGTTTACCTAAGTATAGTACCTGTCAAAAAGTTTCCACGATAACGTTTACGCAACTGCTTTTTTCGCAGAAAGCCACTGAGAAGAAAAATTAGGCAATCCTGGAGGAAGCTACCAGCTGAGAACTTGTCCTTTCTAGACCATTCGGGAGCAGTGCGCAAAAATAAATACGTGAAGTTGGTCTTCACATATCACCTTATTTCTCAACAGGTCCACAAGTATACTTGGTTCGTTCGTGCTGCCTTTCATTATATTTTATTGCGTCGCTTTCTAAATAAATATTATGTTAAAGTTGTATTCCTTTCACACCTTATGTCTAGCGCCAAAGTCATAGTCATAAATAAGCCATGTTTTCATTTTCCACACCCAAGTTAAAAATGACTGACAGCATGTGACACATTAGTTCTCGAATGTGGCAGTGAGTAAAAAATATCTCTGGGCGTGTATGCGTTATTTTTGCAGTTAAGGGATTTCAGATATTTTTTACTTGTCCGTGGTGTTTTATTTTCTTCTGAAGGCTTTCAGATGATATAATGCTCTCATATAAGTATCCATATATCGATCAATGCTCAATCGCAAAGATTGCGAACGCTGAAACACGGCACAGCGCTTATACAACGCTTATCAGGTCATCTGTTGAATACTCTTCTGTTATATGGAACCCCTCCCACGCGATTCTTACAAATGCTATAGAAGCAGTACAAAATAAAGCCGTCAGATTCATACTGTCATCCTACTCACGTCATCAAAGCGTATCAGCAATGAAGCAAACCATTAATCTTCAACCTCTTGCTAGACGTAGAAAGTGCGCCCGGTTGTCATTATTTCACACCTTATACTATAGCGAAACGCCATTCTCCCGAAATCATATCTTTCCTGCACCTCATTGTTCAGCTCGCCTGGATCATGCGCATAAGGTACGTCCGATTTTCGCTCGCACACTAAAATATCAGAAGTCACCGCTGGTTTTGTCAATAAATGAATGGAACTCATTGCCATCCAGCATTGTCGGCCATACTGAATTATCATCTTTTCAAACAGCTTTACTAACATTTCTGAACATGGAAAATGCGTCATAGTGTGCTAGATGATTTACCATGTCCGTGACTTTTTGGCGGTCCTTTTTTGCTTTGCCATTTCTTGTGTGCTGAACAGCTCCGGAGCCTCTTTTGTGTGCCATTGTATTTGTAGTTACTTATTTTGCCCTAATTATTACTCACTTGTTTGAACGTGTTGAATTTTGCGGTTTCAATGTGTTATACTGCACTTAACCAAATGTTACCCAAACTCTGCCTTCTGTATATTTACCATCATTTGTTATGAATTGATTTGTTATGTGTGCTTTCTTTTATTCATTCCCCCCCTATGTAATGCCCTCTTCTGGGTCTTTAGGGGAAATAAATAAATAAATAAATATCGATTAATGATCGAAAAGCATAGTTGTGATGTGATTCACGTACTACATATCTGAATGCCGTGTGTTATGTGCCAAAACACTTTTCATAGTTGTGAAAATGTTATAAAAACGATTATTCATTTTATAGCTGCGCCATACGATGCAGTCATTTGGTACCTGGAGTAATGACTAACCTTAATGACTAAAAAAATTTTGGAGTTCATTGCGACAATCGTGCGGTACGTTTCCTGTTATTCTAATTGCTGTATTTTTAAATAACAATATTTATTGAAGTTTGTTGAGATGTACGTGAGCTGAGGAAAGATTATTGCGTTATACAGCTTTAGTTGTGCCTGTTTATTTAGAACATTCTCTCATTTGTTTATGGAGCGAAAATTCTGCAAAATTACTTTTAGGTTTCGCTAATGTCATGATCACTAGTTAGGCTTCTGGAAGAATAAAGAGACAGAATTTTCACTGCACCTACTGCTGCAATCTCGCTTTTGGCGAGCTTTACTCCAGGCAGGAAACAAACTTGTTTTCTTGCCTTTATAATCGATCATTAATTTTTCTACGTTTATAATTTACGATTTTTTTGGTCTACGCTATCAACGGCGGTAGCAACTCATGACAAAATTTTCCAGTCATGGGTGTTCTTGTCTTTAATTAATAGACTTGTGCTGTGGGCTTAACAGATTAACAAATGTTCTGGCCTCGGAATTAAGCTGTTCCAAGGTATTGACATACAAGCATAATAAACACAAACGTACAACACTTTCTTGACGTACTCCGGCTTTAATGTGTGCAATGCTTGAAGTGGATTTGTCGTCCTTCTTTGCTATCCGAGCTACTCCCAGCCACCTTTTGACGTGCGCGATCTCTGTTTCGAAACGTCAGTAAAGGTTGCCTTGATGCAGATGTGGTTTCGATTTTGTTTTCCTCCGGAGCCCAACTCGTGCGTGCCCAAACATTTTCCGCGAACATTTTTGCGAGAAGGAGATTATGTTTTCTGATTTCAGACAGCTGCGTATGATGCGCGCACAAGAATGCGATTCAGCCAACTATGTTTTATGGATGTGTGTGTGGTTGAGTCCATGCACTGTTTCATTGAAACAGTTCCTGATTCTAAGTTATTCGCTGTTTTCTGTCACATTTGTGGCAGCCCAAGGTAAGGTTCGCTGCATGCAGTAAACACCACTTCGCCTGCGCTGCTCGGGCTGCCCTTGAAGAAAAAAACAGTGCTTTTCAGTTACTTTCTACCACGAGATTATAATGCGCGTTTTGCCTTTCGACCACATCTTCTTCTTTTGAAAATACACACCTGCAGCGGAATATTCTGCTGGACTTTTTCTAGATTCTGTTCCACAAGTAACCGGGAATTTTAGATAATCAGCATAAACATCACCAGCAACATCTTTATCAGCCTGACTACGCCTCCAGTTAAACCTCTTCGCTTCCGCCGCGTCCACCCTCTCCATGTAAGCTACTTGATCTCATCAGCCCACCTAACTTTCTGCCGCCCCTTTCTACGCTTTTCTCCACTAGGAACCCGGTCATTTAGACTCTCGGACCATCGATTATCTTGCCTTCGCATTACATTACCTGCCCAAGCTCATTTCCTCCTCTTGATTTCGAATGGGTTTTCATTAACCACTCCGCCCTCTTCCTGGCTCTTAACGTTACACCTATCGTTTTACATTCCACAGCCCGCTGCGTTGTGCTTAAGTTGAACCCTTGTGGTTGTCCTCCACGTTTCTGTCCCATAGGTCAGTACCGGTAAGATACAGCTGTTGTGTACTTTTCTCTTGAGGGATATTGGCAAACTGCCATTCGCGGTCTGAAAAAACCTGCCATGTGCGCTCCCCCCCATTCTTATTCTTCTAGTTATTTCCCTCTCATGATCCGGATCAGCGGTCACTACCTGCCCTATGTAGACATATTCTCTTACTACTTCTATCACCACGCTTCCAGTTGTAGACTGCTGTTCCCTTGCGAGACTGTTGAACGTTACTTTGATTTCCTGCATATTAATTTTTAGCCCCACCGTTCTGTTCTGCCTGTCTAACGCATTGATCATGTTTTGCTTTCATCTTCTGAGTGACTTTGAAAAGCAATGTTATTAGCGAATCCCAGATTAGTAAGGTATTCTCTATCAACTCTCATTCCCAGGTGTTCCCAATTCATGCCTCTGAATACCCCATGTAAACAGGCGGTGAATAGCATTAGTGAGATTGTGTCTTTCTGTCTAACACCTTTCCTTATTGGAATTTTATTTCTGATTTTATGAAATGTTTTAGCTGTGCAGCCGTTATAGATATTTTCAAGTATTTTTACATAAGGCTTTTCTACACTTTGATCCCACAATGCCTGCATGACGGCTGATGTTTCGACTGAGTGAAATGCTTATCTGTAATCTATGAAGGATTTATACGGTGGCTGGTTATATTCTGCAAATGTCTCTATCACCGGATTGATGGCGTGAATATGGTCTATTGTCGAGTATTCTTCACGAAAGCCCGCCTGATCACTTGGTGGACTGAAGTCTAAAGTTGTCCTGGCATCATTAGTGATTACCTTAGTAAATACCTTATAGGCAACGGGCAGTGAGCTGGCTGGTCTGTAAATTTTCAAGTCCTTGACTTCTGCTTTCTGATGGATTAAGATGATATTAACGTTCCTCCAAGCTTCTGGTGCGTTAGAGGTCATAAGGCATTGCATACACAGTGTTTCTAGTTTTTCTAGCACAATCTCCCTTCCGTCCTTCAAGGGATGTGCTGTTACCTGATCCTCACTAGCTGCTTTCCTCTTTTTTATTGCTCGTGAGGCTTTCTTTACTTCCTCTTTCTTAATGGGCAGCATGTCCCACTGCTGTGTGATATTGCTTATCTCATTTACGTCTTAATGACATTGGCTACGGTATAGATTTGTGTAGAATTCTTTCTCTACTTTAACTATCTTATCCATATTGCGAAAGACGTCATACTCTTTGTCTCTTAAAGCATACACCTGATTTTTGCCTATGCCTATTTTCCTGTTCAGTGCTTTTAAGGTACCCCTGTTCTTTAAACCACGCTCGATCCTATCTATATTAAGTTACCTGATGTCAGTTATCTTGCGCTGTTTGATTAACTTTGATAGCTCTGCCATTTCTATTCTGTCGGTGAGATTTGATGTTTTCATGCTTCGGCGTTTCTTAATTACATCTTTCGTCTCCTGAGAGCTTGCCGGTATCCTGTCTCACCCTTCTACCACCTACTTCTACTTCGCACTCCGTAATGATAAATTTGAAATTGCCGTTCATAGCTTGAGCATTAAGCTTGTCGTCCTCATTTAAATCTGAATATCTGTTTTGAAGCGGTATCCCTAGTTCCTCTTCCTTCTTATCACTAACTCGTAAATGGGTTCCCACTTCATTAGTTTCCTCAGTTCCCTCTTCGGGTTTAGGCTAATTTTAGACATTACACTCCTGTGGTCACTACAAAGCACCTTTCCGAGGTCTTTCCTGCAGGCTCGCGGGTTGTTGTTATTCATTTTTATTCACTGCATGACATCCGTCAGAAAACCTTTTTTCATGCCTCTTACATAAGAACGCTTATCACTGATCGGGGTTAAGGCTCCTGGGTTTCTGTGTTCTTGTCTTGGGGGGCTGATCTACTTGCACAAGGGGGAGAAATAAAGTACATGTAGTAGAAAATGAAGCGTGGAATTTACTCCCCATAAGGGTGCTTAACAGTACAGGAGGCAGGATTCCGCGGTGGCTCAGTGGTTAAGGTGCTCGGCTGCTGACCCGAAAGACGCGGTTTCGATCCCGGCCGCGGCGGTTGAATTTCTATGGAGGTGAAATTCTAGAGGCCCGTGTACTGTGCGATGTCAGTGCACGTTAAAGAACCCCAGGCGGTCGAAATTTCCGGAGCCCTTCACTACGGCGCCTCTCATAGCCTGAGTTGCTTTGGGACGTTAAACCCCATAAACAAAACCAAACCAGTACAGGAGGCCTCTATCCTCCGCTTTCGCGGAGGAGGGATACGGGTGACCAGTCTTGATCGCTGGTTGAACACATGCCCGCAAATATCCTAAATGGTCTTCTGGCTGAGCACTTGCAGCATTTTCCTCATCATGCTGTTCTCTCCACTGATGCTTCCGGGAGCTGAGAGAAGGCGGCAATTGGGATATATTCACAGGATCTGGCTTTCAGCTATTCCGTTCGTATCCCGGATTACACTTCTGTATTCTTTGCAGAGTTTTTGGCACTTGGTTTGGCTCTTAAAATTCCATCGCATGTAGCATGGGTACATATCCTTGCAGACTGCCTGTCAGTTTTAGTCTCTCTCCAAACTTCCGGCACCTCTCTATTGATGCGTTCTCTTAGGTTTTTTGTTCCGCGCACAGTAAGGGAGGTCCGCTTTGCCTCGGTACCTGGTCATTCGGGAATCTATTTCAACTAGGTGGCTGAGTAATTGGCAAGGTCATCTCTCACTGCCCCTATATCCCGTACCGCACCTTATTATGTTGGAGGCCTCCCGTTTTCAGCGATTCCAACATATATCAGCCAGCTTGGGTGATCCGTTGCTGAATACCGTGGACTTTCAACATTTAAATTTCCCATGGAATGTCCGTTCATGTAAGACAAGGCGGTGTGAAGTGTCCATGACGTTTTTGCGTTGCAGAATCCCCCACCTAAACTTGTACTTATGCAGATGCGGGTTCGCTACGACAAACCTTTGTAACACATGCAGAGAAGTTGAAATAATTGACCATTATCTCCTCTCCTGCCGGCGGTTCGCATTTCAGAGAAGACAGTATTTCGAAGTCCTTCTTTCAAGGTTAGGACTCCCTTTGTCTCTACCCGTTCTGCTCTCGTTTGGTGCGAGCGCCACGGGATTCTCGTTAAGCACTGTTTGCGGCTACCTTCATGATTACATCATTGCAACTGGTCGCTTACCCTGGTAAATCCCTATAAAATTCCACCGAATGTCCAAGAAACGTATTTTATTTTATTCCTGAAATATCTAATCTGTTTATTTATTAAAGATTTTTATCAATTCATACATATTTTCTAATTTCAAATATTCTACTATTTTACTTAGCTTTCTTTCCCGCTTTTTTTTCTTTGCCATTCACCACCGTACCTTGGCCAATCCAAAGTATGTAGCTAATGTTGTCCTGCACCTTGAGGCGCGAATTCCATCTTTATTAGCCAGATTTCGCCTTTTAACAGTCCAAACCTTTTTAAATTTGTACGACTCTCCTCTCCACACATCCAATGTAATATTTCTTAGTCAGCCCGCAGTCTTTTTAAATGCCACCTGGTCTCGTTTTCATACTCCGCAGATATGTTTCGTGCAGTCTCTCCTCGATCCCTTAAACATTAAGCTCACAGATATCCATCCACTGCATAACATCTCACCTTCAGTCGAGATTGCATTTGATAACATTTTCCCATCGAATGCCAAGCTCCAGCCCTTTCCTCTCCTTCTCGGTTTGTTACAGGACCACCTAAGATCCTTTCCTTTTCATATTCTCATTGCTACCGATGCCTCGCAGGATCGTGAAAAGGCAGGTGTGGGCATTTTTTCACCTGCATTGGGATGGTCCTTTTCTCTCCGTCTCCCTGACTTCACTCCAATTTATCTGGCCGAATTATTAGCTGTCATTCTAGCCTTACGTAAATTAGATCCTGCCGTTTCCAAAGTCATGGTTATGACGGACTCTCTATCTATTTGCTTTTCATTATCATCACCCTCTGAGTCTCGGGCATTACGCCTCTTTAAGCAGCTGATCCCGCTTCATCTAGATTCGGTGAGGTTGCTTTGGGTACCGGGTCACGTGGGCATTCAGTTAAATGAGGTTGCTGATTCATTAGCAAGGGCCTCTCTCTGTGGCCCAATAATTGCTGTCCTGCCAACCTGCGCATATACAGCTGCGGTGAGGTTTCGCAGTTACACAATATTTCAGGAATTTTCAGCCTCGGCGCTTACTTCATCCCCCGAATACAAGCATCTTCTGCACCCTTGGAGCAGCAAAGACTGGAGTTCGCGCAGACTGGAGGTCTCTTTCACGCGTTTGCGATGCCGAGTTCCTCTGCTTAATTTCTACCTTCACAGATCTGGTCTGGCGGTTTCTCCACTGTGTCCATTTTGTGCCGAGCCTGAGACAGTGGATCACTTCCTGCTGTTCTGCCACCGATTCTCTTCTTTGAGGAGGCGCCTATTAGAAAATCCGTTTCACCAGCTGGGTCTGCCTGTGTCCTCTGAGGTTGTTCTTTCCTTTGGCGCTACTTCGCTTGGACGAAGCAACAGGAGTGCGCGCTGTGCAGTTCAAAAATTTCTTTTAGAAACTCAGTGACTCCCATGCTAACATTATTTTTTTTTCTTTTTCTATTTGTTTTCATTTTTCTGATTCTCAAACTTTTAATTTATTATTTTTATTATTATTATTATTTTTTCTGTCTCTCTTTCAGTCAATACAAAATTGAATCATTCCATATGTTGCATTCAAATTTGCACATAATGCCGTCCTCCTATCTTCGATCTCCCTGCTAACAGGTCCCCTTTCGTTGCGTCGTCCAATCTGTCAGCCTATACCCTATTAATACTCCTTTACCTCTAAAACTCTTAATCATTCAAACAGTTCACCGCCTGTGTCTTGGCCACTCCCCCGTAGTGGGTATGTGCCATTCTACTTGAGGCCAACCAACCAACCAACCAGCCTGATCCTGCTAGGACTACCCGTCGGTCTTCTCACGAGCCAGCTGCACTCTTGCTTGGCCCAGATCTACCCGCCCAACCTTGTCACGCCACTTCTGCACAACCTTGGACCATCCACTGGGTAAGTGCCTGTTCCAGCACCATCCCGTCTCGACTTCTCCCAGGTAAGGTCCCAGAGAAGGCTTACCAGCTTCAGCTTTACCGCGTCTGAGGTCCTGGTCCCGACGCCACTCCCGCGGATGGAAGTGAACAGCCGGCTCTATTGTCTGGAGCGTCAAACCAAGCATTAGCTCAATTTTATCGAGCCCTCCGCAACCCCGTGCTGTTTCATCAGTCCTGTAATATCAGACATTAAACTCGAGAGCCGAATACGCCTAGGAAGGAGACTTGACCGAAGGTGGTGTGTCACTGTAGATGATAGTCAGATCGACCACTGGCAAAGCGCCTGTTGCAACAGCACCCCTGTCTTGACTTCTCCCAGGTAACGGTCTCGGGAAAGGCTTAGCGGCAACAGCTTTACCGCGTCTCAGGTCCTGGTCCTGG
Source organism: Amblyomma mixtum (assembly GCF_055824585.1). NCBI lineage: Eukaryota > Metazoa > Arthropoda > Arachnida > Ixodida > Ixodidae > Amblyomma > Amblyomma mixtum. The sequence continues at coordinate 35,595,612 of NC_143019.1, read as the reverse complement.
ACGCCGCTCTCGTGCATGGAAGGAAGTGAACAGCCAGGTCTATTTTTGAGAGCGTTGAACCAAGCGTTAGCTCAACTCTATCGAGCCCCCTGCAACTCCGTGCTGTTTTATCAGTCCTGTAATATGAGATCTAGAACCTGAGTAGAATACGTGAAGAAACGTGACGACGTGTGTCCCTGTAGATGATAGTTTAGTATAAAGCGCACTGAATTATCACTTCCCTCATGCACCTACCCGAGCAGCACAGGCAATCTGCCCAGTGTTGCAAATGGACGGTTTCACTCTGGTCCTTCGTAGTACCGGTCTTTGCCAGTACATTTCCGATTGTGGGTCGATTACCTGTGCTACTCGGGAATAAACCAGCTCTGGCCGCGCATTGCGCATAGATGTCTCTATTGCGCATTCAGGCAAGCAGCGGCTTTGTATGTCCGATAGGCGCCGCTGGAGGCTCCTCCGATTTTTCTTCTTTTTTTGGGGGGGTTGGGGGGGGGGGCATTCAAACACCTCAATCGTCATTGAGGAATGTTATTGTTGTTCTCGGAAACTCTCTGCGGCATTTTATCGGATGAAGGTGCGGTCCTTTCACTGAAGGGCATTGCTTACAGCAAACATCCACTGACTTGCATTCTAATTACCATCCTTTTTTTTCCATGCTGTGGTGTCATCTGTGCTTCAATTGAGCCTTGCGTAAGCGCATTAACGGGCTGTGCACTACCTGAGGACTTTGGCACAGCGACCCGGCAAAACCATGGGTGAGTAACACTGTAAATAATTAGAGGCAGTGGCATAAATTTGTGGGGCTTTCCAATTTGATGCCACAAGCGTTAGCTGGTTACAAGCCCGCTAGGACAGCAGACACACGAGATAAGGTGGCACATTGGTTCGATTTCAGTGTGATGTGAGTCACTTTTTGGCCCTCCGTCTAGACACTAATGCAACAAGCAAGCAATAAGACACTCACGCTTCGCAACTAGTAGTAGTAGTAACTAGTAATGAGAGACGTTACGTATATACATAATAAACAATAACTCTCTCTCAAGAAGCCGCCGCGGTTGCTCAGTGGTAATGGCACTCTGCTGCTCACCCGAAAGACGCGGGGTCGATCCCTGCCACGGTGGTCGAATTTCCATGAGGGCGAAATTCTAGAGGCCCCCGTAGAGCACGATGTTATGGCCCGTTAAAAAAACCCAGGTGGTCGAAATTTCCGGAGCCCTCCACTACGGCATCCCGCATAGCCTGAGTCGCCTTGGGAAGTTAAACAGCCCCAAAACCACAGCTGCCTCTAATGTGTCAGCACGAAAAGGTTTTCCTTGAGTAATCACAAGAAATCCAGATTTCCTGGACATCACTTTTAACTGTGGGGAAGCAGTGGATTATTCTAAGGTGCTGTTAATGATCATATTGGTAGGAATGGTCTAAGGATCCGATTCGCAGCAACATCATGCTTTTAGATGTTGTCCTGCACTCTAATCGGATGGTTAGGGCTGCCTTAGAAAACTATTGGGGTGCGTTTGTTACTGAGATCGTCAGGCAACTGTGGAATATCGTAAGATACCCTTAGAAGCATCTTATAGAAAATTATAAATGGTCTAATATTACGATCCGTCGCAAAAACAAAATAGCACCTAAAGAAATACACCTAGTAGTTAGGGCTGCTATTTAAAACCTGTGGGGCATGATTCTGACAGTATACAAGAGAAAACTAAGTGTCCCGAGGAGGGATCTGCAGATAAGTTGAACCTCGTTGTAACGGTACTGTTTATAATGAAGTAAGGAATAAAACGAAGGAATGACAATTCCATTGCAAGCTCGGTCAGCACGGGCTATAACGAAGCTACGGCTATAACGAAGTAATCGCCGGGTCCCTTCAACTTCGTTAAACTGGGTTCAACTCTGTATTGATTTTGGGGATTCAATCTCACAAATGTGAATGAGATGCGTTCATAAACAACTTCGGCTTATCCAGTTTGGTTTATCGGCTTTGAAAACGTGTTCCGCAATTGTGACGTTTTCTAAAGAAAAAAAATATCGGACTAACAATACTTCATGCAGTGCTTTCTTTTCTCATTCTCTCATTTTCTCAGGTGAGATGTCGCAGATGTCAGAGATGTCCGGTAAGTCGCACAGTTTTTCACTCATCCTCATTCTAGGTGCTGTGGTTTCCGAGCATCTATGGCAGCATTTCCTTAATTTATGTAGGACAGTCTTGGTATGAGGTAAACTGCTGAATTTTATATATACCCAAAGATTACCATTTGCCTTTACTGACATCTTTTAACCATGCGAAGTTAACGCATTGGCTACTAGATGCACACTAGAAGAATCACTGAAGACACTGAGGTAGCGAAAGACTGATTTTTCGCCGAGAAAAATATTCCGCCACAGCACTGTAACTTGGTGCGATAATAAACGGAGAGGACTCAGTGATCTCCGTTAAGGTCAATGACTACGTGGCCTGGCCTCAGTGATCTGCGCAAAACAAAAGCTATCTGCGTGCAGCAGTTTTCTTGCGAAATAGGTTGATAAGGCCGACGCCTGTTTTTTTTTTCACCCTTCACGGTTCTAAAAGCTGCGTTTTAAGTGGAAGTAAGATTTTTGTCATTAGAGCCTGGTAACTTGTTAAAAGTGGCCTAGTTGAATTCATGCTCTGTGTACCATGAAGCAGGCCGACACAGCTGGAATGGATTAAATGTGGTCGTTTTACTGTAGTCAAAGAGAGCGAAACGAGTCAGAGGACGCCGATCGCTGTAGACATTGTAATCCTTTTGTTATAGGAAAAAAATAAACAAGAGTGCTAATACATTTCAATACGTTTGCCCAATGAGGCGTAACTTTCCAATTACTTTATTAGTTCGAAAGCTTGACACTTTTTGTTGGCGCGCATCGCTTCTGTTACATTGTCCCCATCTGCAGAGAAGCACTTAGCAAACCCTTTGGGCACTCCACTGAGGGTCTTTATAGTCTGATACAACTTAAGTCTGCTGTGAAGCTCCGCCTACATTCAGCCTCCGCGGAGACAATTCCTCCACGATGAAGAAGAAGTCCGCTTTTAAGCGTTTCTGTTACCTAAACAAGAAGCTTGTAAGAAAAAAAAATCATGAGCTCTTGAATTTTGATACGTGGATTGTTTGATGTAGTCAAACATCAAAAATTGCGAAGGCACTTCGGCAACTAAAGTGTTGTGAGGCGAAAGGCGAGGACACTATGCCGTGACGACTTCCAGTGTATGTGACGTCGCACCTGTTCCCGTGCCTATATGGATACCCAAATTATACATCTTTCGGGGATCTTAAGAGTTAATTACGCTTAATCACACATTTTTCTAATTTGACACAAATTCGAAGTTTTTCCGACCATTCTGTGACAATTTTCACTATGCCATGACGACTTCCGGTGGATGTGACGTCACACCGTTCCCGTGGCTATATCGACGTCCGTCCTATTTCGACGCAATTTAGACATTTTTGCCTATAATTAATTAACTAATTAATATACAGTCATAAAACTTGGCTTCTAAGTTAATTTTTTCCTCCTCTGTCCGAAGAAACCACTGCTTTTCTTATATCTTTTTCAGTTCCCGAGTTAAACGCGTGTGACACGCTTTGTTAACGGACGTCGTCACACAGAGGTCATGCGAAAGGTCAATGGTGGCACCGCCGCATCACGGCAAAGGCTTGAAAGAGCAAGTAGTAAAGCTTTCGCTTTAAAAGGGGGTGTGCAGTAGATGACAGCTTACTCTGTGGTAAAACCACAAAGGCGTATTCGTGTTGAGTACCGTGTTGAGTTGTAGCGGTAAGATACAGCTGTTGTATACCTCTCTATGGTATGTGAGGTAGCGCAAAACGGGACAAAGGACAGACAAAGACGCACACAACACAGGCGCCACACAGTGCTGTCTGTCCCTTGTCCCTTTTTGCGCTACCTCACATACCATGGATCACAGTTACGGACTCGCCCAAGCTTCTACCCTTGTATACCTTTCTCTTGAAGGATATTGGTAAACTGCCATTCATGATCTGAGAGAACCTGCCATATGCGCTCCACCCCATTCTTGTTCTTCTAGTTATTCCCCTCTCGTGATATGGGTCAGCGGCCACTACCTGCCCTATATATATAGCGGCCTAAATATACGCACTTCCCTACGGCGTTTTTCATAGCCTTAGTCGCTTTGGGATGTTGAACCCAATAAACCAAACCAAACAGTGTAAAAATAGAAGGGAACCTTACTGGAAAATAGGCGAGGACTAGGTTCCCTAATCCGCACAACGGAATTTAACGCTTCTGAGATTCCGTTGGTTTATAAGAGACAGGCGCGAGCTCTTTTCACAAAGAGTACCAGGTGTTTCCGGGAAGGCTTAGTTTTCGAAAATGGGCTTTTTGGAGTAAAAATGTTTAGCATAGTTTACCAGTGTTGGCGAACGCCAGAAAGCCGGCAAATTGTCTTAGGTAGTAAGCTGGTTAACCAGTTTCAGATAACTGACTTTTCAACTATCATGGCCAGGCAACTGGTTCCAATTGGAGATATGTAGCCGTTCCTTAGTAATATCCGTATCAGTTTTTAGAGTTTCGAAAACTATAATCCTCGGCGCTGTGGCTCAAGAAAATTTTGCTACATCGTACCAAAATACATAAGCTTTTGAAAAGCATGCAGGCAAAGCAACATTTTCAGTTCACGTAACTAGACATTTTGTCGAGCCGCTCCGCCCAGTGTGATCGCGTTTTCCGAATACTAAAAACTAATATGCCTATTACTAAATACCGGCTACAAATCTCTACTTGCAAATAGGTCCCCAATTATAATCGCTAAAAAGTTACTTATTAAGGACTAGTTAACCAGCCAACTACTTAACACGATTCACCGGTTTTCTGGTCTCCGCCAACACATATTATACAATGCTAAAGAAACACATTTTTACCTCGAGAAACGTCTTTTTGAGAATTACTTAGTCTTCCCTCCCCTGATGACCATGAAAGGTGCCGCGACCTAATAGGTTTAGCAGTGTATGCTGACAATCTCGCGCCAAACAAAACAGCCAGAAAGGAGTACCCAACACCCCACAAATCCCTAAATAAGTTACAAGAGGAGACTACAAACCCCTTAGGAGACTACAAACCGAACACATACCCAACACCAGCTAAGTTACACCAATGGTACCCTACACTATACTTTCCGCAGTGCCCACACTGTGGAGACGTAGCTAACCTCTACCATATGGTGTGGGAATGCCAATTTAATCCCTTAGTTGACCCCATTCCCAACCCCTCGGAGGAGCAGTGGGAGGCTATTCTGCTCAGCGATGATCCTGACCGTCAGCACTGGCTGGTGAGGAGGGCCAGCGCAGCAGCAGCAGCCAGTGGACTACCGGACTAGGCGGCCCACCCACGTGTTCTGAGAATATTAAAGAAATAAAGATGTTTGTAATCAATCAATCAATCAATCAATCAATCAATCAATCAATCAATCAATCAATCAATCAATCAATCAATCAATCCCTGAGTGGTACAAGCAATGCTTAAGCTTTCATTGACGTGTCATCGCCGGCCTTGCATGCGCTGCAGTGGCGACGACAACAAGAAGTACCTGCTCCCGATCATCGCATGCTGCCTACTGCTCGTATTGATTGGTGGCATCGTGTACGTTTTGTCCCCAGGCAACAGTCGTAAGTGTTCAGTTCAACTCGAATAGATTTTACAGCGCAGAATATTTCTCAAAGCCTGCCAGTCAAACAACGATACTGTATGTATATACGAAAAAAAAATGCCCAGGCTTAGCTTGGTTAAGACAAGAATGCGTTGAATATTGCGCGGTCTTTTTGCGCGAGGTATTGCTTGGCGGCACTCGATTTTCTCAGCAGCTTTTCCTCCGTGACGTATGGATGGATGGATAGGAGCGCCCCCTTTGAAACGGGGCGGTGGCAACCGCCGCCATGCTCAGCCGTCCTTTTTTTCTTTTTTTGTTTCTTTCTTTTCTTTCTTTTTTGTTTTCCTTTTTTTTCTTTTTTTTCATTTTTTACGTGGCTTGGTGTCGTCACGTCACCACGTGACGTGACGTCACCAAACCACGTGACGTGACGTCACGTGGTTTGGTGGCTGCCGGCCGCGCCCAAGGGCTGAACTGAGTGATTGCAATATGCTACGCATAAAAGTAATTTCGCCGTACTAACCGCACAGCGAGAACAAAATAGTTAGCTGTGGTTCAACCCGGCTAAGCCTATAAGAGAGCGAAAGCTGTGGTAAGCATGGTTAGACACGGTTTAGTTTTGATTAAACTTTAATGCACACCAGTGGTTTGGCTTGGACGTCGACGATACACCGTCGAAGCACTAGTTCCGGCCCGTTGCTCATCCATGGCCTTGTGTAAAGGGAAGCACACGCCACACGCTTTTATACAGCGAACGGTGAGTCACGTGATTGGATAGTTACTAAGTCACGTGGCATGACGTCAGAGCCAAGCCTCCGCTCCTCCTGGTTTGAAGGTCAAATTTCCTAGCCACGTGATCTTCAGCTTTGTACGGGAGAAGTAGAGCTTTCGCTGTAAAAAGGACGCTTGGAAAGTCTGCTAAGAGTCGCACTTATATCTGTGCTTCTGTTCGTGTGGATTAACGACATAACCCTACGCTTGGTCTGGGGTGTCTTCAGACATAGCGCTCCGGACGTCGGTTTATTTGTACGAACCCGCCATAAACATGTTGCGGCCTCCTGCAGTATAGGTGCGCCAACAGCACAGAACCCGATCCAGTAAGCCGTTCCAGGTTCTCAGACAAAACCTGAGCGACACCCATTCTAAAGTTCCTAACGCGGCCTTTGCGTTACTCTACGACTAAATTTGTGACAGCCTGTGAACTACTCTGCTCCGAGTCTGCGGCGTGTAAGAAATAACCGCAAAATGGCGGACACAAGTATGCAGCACAGGCGACTGAATGTGGCCATGCAACGAGGCCATTGCATTCTGCTTCCAACAAAACAATGAGGTGTAGTCAACCACCACTGGATATCACGACCATCCACATGGGTCGCCACTTCCACGCCGCAGAGAGGCTGACAGTGCGTCGTAAGCGCACATCGGTTCAACATCGGGGATGCATTTTCGGCCCTTCTTCTGAATTATCTTGGTATAGATGGATGCCGTTAAAGGGCGTAAGTAGTTGTAGAATTCTAGTTTTAAGGGGTAGAATGCGTGAAACTTGCCGGCAAAGCATGCGAGGTCTTGTTGTGCTAGCATTTGAAATGGGTGACGTAATTACCGAATAAATAGCGCAGTCGGTTCTCTACAATGCACTGCGGCGGGCAGAGGCCACAGTGATGACGTCACGAGTGGTGCCGCCGCGTTTCCAGCATTTGGCGGCATCGGACGAGGCACGACAGCACGTGGCCGAAAGCAGCGGACATCTCAAATTTCGGCGACAATGACGCCAACGTGAGTTTTCCCGCACTTCAACGCAGTGAGGAGAAGCCTGAACACAGTCGCTGTTTTAACCGACTATTACGTCACCATTTTAAATGCTAGCCCAAATCTACTTGACGGCCTTTACCCACAAGCTTCATATATTCGAAATCTAGAATAACATTGCATTCTCAAAAAAAAAACATTTCAGCTTCCTTTTAAGGCGCTGAAGGACATTCGGAATAAGTGGCCTTAGGCACCTGTAGCTGGGCCATGGGTGAGTGCTCGTAATTGAAAGTAGTAACTGTAGTTGTGGTAGTAGAGGTGGTGGTTTTATTTAAAAAACAATAATAATAAAAGGAAGGACAAAAGTTTTGCCATCGCTAGGGGAAGCAGCTGAGCAGGGGCAGCGGTAATAAAGGGATAGCAGGCAGACTGGAGAAATGAAATGAGAGGTGAGCGGACAAGTAGAATGGATAGGGGGGAAAGAGGTACAATATACAAGTAATCTATTTGCATTATAACCTACAAGGTCGGGCGCGTGTGATATACTTCGTCAAAGTGGAATAAGAACAAGAAATTAAAAGGCGCCAAAAGAGGATCAGCACAATGCGCCAATGGCGGCCGCACTGCGCATGCGTGTTCTTTTGTAGTATGTAAATGTTGTCAGGGTGGCGCATCATCCTGTCCTTTAATAATGCGCCCTCTTTTTTTTTCGATGCTACAGACTCCTAATGTGCACTATTGAATTCAGCGCGGCACAATAATCAAACAAATTCTGCTGGGTTCCTAGCCATGTTGGAATTGTGGGTAATGAGAAAGCAGATGTATGTGCTGCACAAGCCCGGAACGGTCAAATAAAAGAAGTGAACATACCACACAGGGATTCCTTAAAGTTTATCTACAGTAAACTCAGAAATAAGTGGCAGGCTGCATGGGAAAAGCACATAAACAACAAATTACATTCTGTGAAGCCCATTTTAGGGGAATGGCAATCATGTAGGCATCAAGAACGTTTTACCGAAGTTATTTTATGTCGGCTCCGCATTGGACACACCCACCTCACGCACAGCTTTCTACTAACCAAACAGAACAAACCTCTCTGTGACATGTGTGGTGCTGAACTCACGGTGAACCACATTTTAATTTCATGTATCCAACTAGAACTAAGAAAGAAATATTTTACAACATTTTACAGGGAAAGCATCCCTTTACACCCCATGTTACTTTTAGGTGATCGAGCACTGGTTGACATCTCTTGTATTTTTAGGTTTCTCAGGGAAGCCAGTGTTTTAAACAAACTCTAAGTATAAAAAGCTTCACCTTTAACAAAAACTCTAACCTTGTGTTTGGCGCATCATAGCCTCAGTTGCTTTTGCGCCATTAAAATCAATATAACTAACTAATCAAACACGCCCGCTGATGCCATAGCCGAAATTAGGCGAAAAGGTGCGATCGCTGTTGTTTAGTAATACCGCGGCGAGGCGCGTAACATTCGGCTGCGCTGTAAAGCAATGCTATGCATGCAGATATGGACGTCGAGGGTGGTGGCGATGGCTCCGGCGACGGCAGCGACGATAAGGGCGCCGGTCAGACCTATCGCGATCCCCCGTCTGGCGGCCCTAGTAAGAAGGAAAAGACGAAAACCAGCGCCCAGACTACTTCGACAGAGCCTGAGACTGAGCCTCCATCTAAGACCTCGACGACGACCTCTTCTATTACGTCAACCACCACTACGACGGAGCTTACTACAACCACTGCGACGAAGTTTACTACAACCACTACGACGAAGCCTGCTACAACCGCTACCAAGGAAACGACAACTACGAAGAAAACGACCACTACAAAAAAAACGACCACTACAAAGAAAACGACCACTACCGAGAAAACGACCACTACCAAGAAAACGACCACTACAAAAAAAACTACCACTACCAAAAAAACGACCACTACAAAGAAAACGACCACTACCAAGAAAACGACGACTACCAAGAAAACGACGACAAAGAAAACTACGACAAAGAAAACTACGACTACCACTACGACCACTACAACGGCACCAGGTAAGCCCCAGACTCTGCAGACGCGGCGCGACACCTCTTTTTCATTCATGTCATTTATTTTACCGGGCAGTGCTTTCGCATTACAGAGGGGGTGGGACAGTGAAAAAAAAACAAAAAACAATACATAGATAAAAAAGAGCACTATATATATGATCAATATTGAAAGATGTTAGAGATAGAGGACGAAAACATTGAGAACAAAAATACAGAAGTAAAAAAATAAAAGGATTACAAAAAGAAAGCCTCATATAGTCTATATATGGGTAAACAACTTATCACAATTGGTCTGATTCTAACAGTGGGAGTAATTTGCTTTTAAAACGCGCAGTGTCGCTAACTCAAGTGGTTGTGGGTGAAAAATTATTCCAGTCACATGTTTTACGGAAGAAGGGATTAGAGCCGGTCACTGTGGGGCAGTGTGGAACACCTTCTTTTTTATTGTGGTCTATGTGAGTCCTATAAATAATCGTACTCTATAAATGTCTATAAATCATCGGGCGCTCTTAGGGAACTTAGGGATACAAGTGAAGGGAAAAGAGGTGCTCGTTATACGGCATACATGACGGAAGCCAAATCCACCGAAACCAAGGAGCGCGGGGGATTTCTTTATTTTTTAGTTTCTCATCAATGGGCGATAAATAAAGCAGAAGAAAAAAAAACTACCACATGTGGCTGGTGGGATCCGAACCCACAACCTCCGAATTTCGAGTTCAGTGCTTTACCAGCTTAGTTCCGGAGACGGCTGTCGAATGTGCTGCTTTCAAGGGTATTTATGTGTAATGTAAGCGCAATTTGAGAGATCCGATACACTGTAGCGCAGCAAAAGACGAGGACACAAGAGACGAGAAACGAACAGCACGAGCGCTAACTTCCAACAAATTTTATTCTCCTGAAGCATCACATTTATACGCCAGAAAACAGTAATCACATGTGCGAACACTATCAATTCCTTAGAAAAACGAGCTCTTTATCTGAGAGGAGAATGGAAGGTGTGCTTACACACGAGCATCCTGACCTATTTATCTTTTCGGCTTCAATGATGTCGCGCGTTAAACTTTCTCTGCTTTTTCCTATTACCAGACATTTATCAAAGAAAGGCTTACAGGTTTTTTACTTGCATGCGAGAATGTGGTCAACAAGCGATCCGCCTTGCCCGCATGCGATGCTTCAGGAGAATAAAATTTGTTGTAAGTTAGCGCTCGTGCTGTTCGTTTCTCGTCTCTTGTGTCCTCGTCTTTTGCTGCGCTACAGTGTATTGGAACTATGTACCAACAAGCCCAAAAAGCCACGCTACTGCAATTGAGAGAGTTCACCAGCGCCACCCTCGTCCATAACGGCAAACGTAGTCGGTCCTGTATTACCGCGAGTGCTACGTGAGAACGTGGTCGAACGGTAAGGGCGGAAGCTTTACGAGAACCCTCTTATGTCACCTATGGCATCAAGGTTGCCAGAGTGTAGCGTATATAGCTGTATAGCAGTGCACTTTGTAAAGTTGACTGTCAAGACCGCGCAAAAGGGACGAAGAAAGAAGGCACAAGAAAACAACGGGACAGGCGCCAACTTTCAACGGAGGTTTATTAGCCCAAACCCTTGCATTTTTTGTGAACCATCCGAGCTGTACACTAGAAGCTTATGAAAAAAAGGAATAATCAGCATGCATACTATTGGTGCTACCGATAGATCGCGACAACTCAATTACCCGTATGCTGTTTCCGTTTTTTGATATATGTATGAGCTTTTTATTATTCTGAAGGCGGTGCCAGAGACATATTCCTCCGGCTGTAACAAGGACGCTATCCATTTTCACCAGTAACAGCGACGGACTCAAGTTTACATGAGAGGCACCAATTAATAGCAGTTCTTAGACATAAAGTTGGTATTCAAGAAGGGTCATGTATGCTGAGCGTACAATCCCAGGTCTCGGAAAGGACTGTTACCCTTTGACAGTGCCCCTTCGAAGCCCGCCAAAACAAAGACAATTGGTAATTTCCTTTAGAATGCTAGGAAAGTCATGCCATCACATGCTGTCTGAGTTTTCGTGCCCAAGTTCGACGGATGAAATCCGGAAGTACAAAAGAAGCCTGTGCAAGTCATTCCTTAGATTCATAAAGTGTGCCTGGCATCCAAAAAGTTGAAAGTGAATATAAAGTTCAAGCTGTGCTATCTGCTCCATCCATGCGTTCGAAAATTTGCACCATTAATAAGCCAGAAAACCGACAGGTTTCCACTATGAAACATCAAAAGTAGTTAGCAAAATGTACGCCATGAGTTCTGTACCGGATTCCTTCAGGCTGCGGTATCATCTACATAGGACATACTGGTCGTTGGCGCTGTGGGTGTACCACTGACACTTACGTAATGTGCGCTACAAACACGGAAGCTTCCTTGCAAATCACTGCGGAATCTGCCAAGTGTGTCGTCCAGATTTGGATAACACGATTTTTTTTGGAGAGTGGTAAACAGAAAATAGAACCAGAAAAACTGAGGCCTATTTTATAAAGCGGGAAACATGTGCGCTAGCAGACCGTGAGCATCGATCATTGACGCGGAGGCGGCTTTTCTTGGAGGGGCCCTGCAGGTTTTAAACATTTGATGTTTCATGCGCATATTTGTGTGTCGTTGCCAGTGTTTACTTGTCTTTTCTCTCTTATAGTTTTATTATTTTGAGGCTTAGACGATTTCTCGAAAGTTTTAGGTTTATTAGGTGCACCATTTTTTCTGTGTTCTTCTTGGTCATTTTTTTTTGTTCTTGACTCTCACATGGTTAGATAATATAGGAGTTATGGAAAACTTTTAGCTTCTTGTTTGCCTTGAACAAGACCACCTGTGTGTTATACGGATGGATTCGCTTTCTTGGTGGTTGATTTTTTTCTTTGCGGACTCTTGCGGCTCAGTCCAAGAAGTTCGCTTTTATCTCTTTATATCTTTTTTATATCTTTTATTATAATGGCTTGATATATTGTGCTGAATTGTTTTGATACCCTTCAGCAGTAGCGCCAGTAGTTTCTATAGGGATTAGATTTTGTGATAAACTTCTATCCTACGGCTCTGGCGCTTCATAAAAATTTGAAGCGTTTGGACTAATAAACCTTAGTTGAAAGTTAGCGCCTGTCGCCTTGTATTCGTATGCCTTCTTTGTCCCAGTTCCTTTTGCGCCATCTTCAGAACCAACCGTAACTATGAACCAACTAAAGCCAAACTACTTGCACGCTTGCTGCCACCCTGAAAAACCAAATGCATTCAAAGTTAAGCGCATACTAGAGATGTTTAGAGCTTCGGGGGGCCATAGTACTCTCTCACCTATACGAGGAAAAAGAGAAACATCTGGCGTGAAGGCATTTGAACAAGGCTGTACATGAAGGAGCAACCAAAGTCGTATTTCCTTAACCCTCCTCGTGAATTCTTATACATTGATGGCGTCACGCCTCTGAACAAGCGCGTGCAGGCTACGCGAGCTTGTGCCCAGCTGCCCTAAATCCTGCCATTCTGTGGCAATAAAGTTGTTTCTCTCTCTTGTGCTATTCTACTTGACCTTCGTATAGTTTTCGTACGCGAATTAAAACAACCGGACATTACTTGTGCCGATGATGCTCAAGTACTTGGCGTACACTGCAGACTACCGGACATTATTTGTGCCGATGATGCTCAAGTACTTGGTGTACACACTTCAGACGGACACCATGCTGTTATTTGTGCACTAGGGGTGACTGCCATCCTTATAACGTTACTGGAATTGATGGCTCTTACCGAAGAATGCGGGGACGCTGAAGGCTGTTCGTTTTATGGCTTTTTTTCGAGTCAGTGCGTTCCGGTACCACGGGTGCGTATATAGCGTGGTGCATCAGAGCCAGTGGTGCGCCAGTGCATACTGCTGTGCCGAAGTTCATTTTCACGCGAGCGGCGCCAACCATTGGTGTATCAGTGCACGCTGGCGCGTCAGTGCAATTTCATGCGCCAAGAATCATCACTGCGCACCGTTTCCTCTCTTACGCAGTCAAGGAGCTCTTCTGTACGGTGGGTGCCACGGCCGCACTTGCTACCATGTACCCCTACGACGGCCTGTGCCACTACCTGTTCTACACGCACGTGTTCGTCCATAATGGAACGGTGCAGGCGACGGAGCTCACCACAAGCTTTGAGAAGTTCAAAACAGTAGTCAAGGGTTACAAGCGGACGCAGGGAGGCCTGTCCTTTCATCACCTGTGAGTGGCGTGCGAGCAAGCTCCGTCTCTTTTTTAACGCGAGAGCGTTAAGATAAGATAAGATAAGAATTTATTGTGTACAAATTGGTTACATAAATTCAGTATACAGGCGGGGGTCCCAAAGACAAGCGACTGTCACGGAACCCCCGGTAGATTAATACTAACTTGATTAAAAAACAAGCAGCATCAGATACAGGTACAATTAGCAGCAATAACAATGGTATTTTAAATAAGTAACATTTATATAATGAGAATGTAATAGATCAGCAGGGCAAAACAAACAGACAAGCGAAACAAGAATAACAACCCACTATAAATAATATTGTACAGAGGACAAAACACATGTCTAGAACGAGCGAACTGTCTGTTCCGCACCTCCCAAAGCCGCTGCGACCAGGAAGTCAAAAAATGACAACAAAATCCTATACGTTTAACTGCACATGCTTACATCCAGACCATTTTTAACCAAATGCTATCTAAAGATATCGCGTATTCAGCCGGAAACATGCCCAGAACATGTTCTAGACAAGCGTTTTGCCCTCTGTACAAGATACAGCATTGTGAAAAGACATATAAAGAAACAATAGAGAATACAAGGATACAGTTGTCAAGGAACAAAAAACAAAGTAGAAATTTCTAGCAAATAATTAAGGACAAGATTTTCTACAGGGAATAGAAGCAGTTCACTCCACATTTTGCTGCAAAAAAACACTTTTTAAATTCGATTTAAACATAGACAAAGACATAGGCGATTTTAAACTCAGGGGTAAATTATTCCACACGGAAATGCATGCAAAATGAGAATGACGTTTTCCATAATTAGTAAAAACTTGGGGAAGCAAGAAAGGCCACGTTACGCAGAAAATCCGGTTTCGGCGTTGCGAGCGAAAAACATGACTCTGGCAGGCAGTGTCTAGACAGCAACCTATAGGAACCAGGTGGCTCACCTCGGTCACGTGACCTTGTGGCGTCATCACAACCGGCCCAACGGATTGTGTGCAAACTGCCCACTGCGGCCGGTGGCAGTTGAATTAATGATTGGTCTCTCCGGAAGGGCAACCTGGGCTACACAAGGTCCACCGCTGGGAGCACCTGCCATCGCAGGGCAGTGGCGCATCGCTTAACCGCTGCACCACTGCGCCAGGAGGGGTATGAGCCCTCCCAGGGATCTATGAATGCCAACTTGAGAGCGGCCTTGTGCATGTATGGGTATTAACCCGTTACGTACTATCGCGTCATACCCTCAAGGCGGGGCTTAAGTGTCCCTCCATTTTTTGACGTTCCTTTCAGGGCCAGTGTACGAGTTCGGGGTCGAGCGTCTTATCGAGAGACTAGTAAATTGGCCCAACATTTATTTAACACAGATTTCTGTAAATCGTGGCCTGCTGGTCCGAGTGGGCTTTTATTTGTTGGATAATATTTGCGTAATAAAGTGCGAATGGGAACGTAATGAGATAGAAGCTTCAAATTATGTCTCGGAACGTCGCCATTCACCCGCCGCGGTGGCTCAGTGGTAAGGCGCTCGTCTACCGAGCCGGAGTACCCGGGTTCGAACCCGACCGCGGCGGCCGCGTTTCGATGGAGGCGAAACGCAAGAGGCGCCCGTGTGCTGTGCGATGTCAGTGCACGTTAAAGATCCCCAGGTGGTCGAAATTATTCCGGAGACCTCCACTACGGCACCTCTTTCTCTCTTCCTTCTTTCACTCCCACCTTCCTCCCCTCCCTTACGGCGCGGTTCAGGTGTCCGCCGATATATGTGAGACAGATACTGCGCCATTTCCTTTCCTCAAAAAACCAATTTACCAATTTACCAATTTAACGTCGCCATTGTGGCCCTGGCCGTCGCGGTCAACTAACCGATTTCGCTTTCTGTGCTCACCGCGGTTCCCGTGGTTACTTGAGTTTCGAACTGCATTAACGATGGGAGCCAGAAGCGTCCGGAAGGCCCTGCCGCTTACCCGTAGGATACGACGGATGATGAACGCTAGCTGTGGAGGAAATGATTTACGTAATCATGGAACCAAACGTAACGGTACGACTATTGTGCTTGTTATAGGAGGCATACAATGAATACTTTGTAGGCTGGGAAATGCGCAGGCACAGAATCGATCTCTTCATGCAGCGTGTTTGCGGGAGGTGTTGCTGATATATTTGTCGATGCTAGTAGCGTGTCCCACCAGGCATCGGGTCCAAAAGCACCGCCGCAGTGCCGAAGGAGGAAGGAAACGTGGGCCGGAGACGGGGAGTAGGGGAAGTGAAGGAAAAAACTGTATTCACATATTTACATTATTTACATAGAGCGGGACTGAGAATGGCTCTCAGTGGAAGGGGAACGTCTTCGTCAACCGTAGTCGACTGGAGCTAGCAGGCGTCTCTCGGCCACACTCACGACCGAGTTAAATATCGTTCGGTTTCCCCAGATCCCTGGCTGGGGAATAATGGTCGACGAGCACTGTCCAATCGGATGGACCGAAGGGGACCTTCTTGTTACCACCCACGGCTGGGCAGGTGCGGGTTTTTCCACTCTCACGCAGCTGGTTGATGAGAGGAGGAGATGCCGACTCATCCAGCGCTGCGGGATAGGAATCTCCCGAAGTCCTCCAGCAGGTGAATAAACTTGCTTCCCCGCCGAATGCCCAGAACGCGAGTCGGGGCCACGGAATTCTTCAATTATCCGCCAGCGTGACCGGCGCCGGCCCGTCGCCTCCTCTGTGGTCGCTCGGACAATACCTCCGGCATAGGAATTTCGCTGGGGTCATTGCCGACAATGGCCCCTGGCATTCTTGCTACACTAATCCGCTGAGGATCGGAGGGCATTCCAAGCATCCCACTTCCCATGGTCGTCGCGAGGTTGTCGACCTTGGTGATTGTTCACGGTAGCTGCTTGATCGGGCCCACGTGGTCCGAAGTACAGTCACAACAGCACGTCCGCCGCCCGAAGAGGTCTCGTAGTGGTTGCAGCCAACGCTGCTGCGCGCAGAGACCTGGAGTTGTGTCCGTTCGGCTTTTGGTCACAGCTGGGCCCAAAGGTTCTTCTTGCTTCGTTGACAACTGTAACGGTCTCAACCAGCAAGGTACACAGCCCAACAAGCAGAAAGCGCCAAACCGACTTTAAGAACTGCCAAGCTGTTTTCGGTCGACAAAGTCTGTTTAGAAAAAATGAGCTGTCGCGTGAAATTTACGTCCTCCTCCGAAAGTTTCCAAGTTTGACCAAACCAGAATACAGAGAGCTTGTTTAGCCAAAAGGGAAAATTTTCTAAAATTTTGGGGGGGTGCCGTAGCACGGTTTATGTCACAGAAAGCCACCGCCCGTGAGAGCACAAAGGGAAGGTGGAGCTGTTGAACACACATACAAAACAGACAAAATGATTCCCGCTAAAGCAAAAAACAAAATACAAATTTGCATAGCGGATTAACGTCCGGGGAGTCAGGAAAGGGCATTACACGGGAAAGCCTCGGCTGAGGCCATCAGCGTTGCCATTACCTCGCACTTTACTGCAACGCATGTAAACTGAATCCCGCAATGCCAAGCTCCAAAATTTCGCTCTCATTTTTGTATCAGAGTTAAATGAACAAAAAAACAAAAAAAACAAGCATTAAACTCAATATGGGATTATGCGTCATATCCGCCCCTTGCGCAGCCGCGGTCCGACAGCTGCTTTAGCAGATGAGACATTGCATAATGCTAGGAATTTCAGCTTGCATTTCTGTACAGGAGAGTTAAATGAACAAAAAGAGACAAGCATTCAACTCAAGAACGGATTATTCCTCGAATATGCCCGCAAACAGCGGTGCGACTCAGGGAATTTACTGGTTCCTATTTTTCAGCCGCCCCCTGCGCAGCCGCGGTCCGATAGCTACTCTAGCAGGTGCAAAATTACACAAGGCTAGGAACTTCAGCTTGGGACCCTGCACTGTTCTTCGTCCAAGTCTCGCGGTTCTGAAGTTTAGCTGACGCTCAGAAAGCAGAATGCGAGAAGGGAGCGAACGAGTGCGAATGCCGTGCCAGCGTATCCGTCTCTCTCGGATTGGGTTCGCGCGTTGCGTTCTCTTGGCTTGTGTTCCCACGGGGCGGGTGCGAACTCTTGAGCACCGAGGTGCCAAATTGGGGCGGCCACGCGGTTCGGATTTCAGTCGAGCAGTCAACAAGAGCCGCACTTTCCCCTTAATTAACTCTTCCCGTTTGGCCACCTCTGTGCGCTGCCGCTCCGTGGAAACCCTCGCAGTTGGTTTGCGGGGCGCGTCACTAGCCATCGCGGAACCGTCACAGGTTAAGTCGTCGGCGTTCGCCTCATTGTCAGTTTGTGATCCAGCCTGCTCTGGCTCACTACCGTGAGAGTTTATGAGGGTTACAGGGTCACGTTTGCCCTCTTCACCCGCGTGCTCTGCTGGCGCTGCGAATTCTGGAGCCTTCGAACTGGTGAGGACCTGCGCAGCGTTATCTCCAAGACTAAGGCCCTTTTCTTTGGGCAGCCTATCCAAGCGATTTGGGAAAATCGAGGGATGCTGCATAGGCAGGTCTTGGGAGACGGCTGCCTCGGTCAGACGCAGCTCGAGCGGGCTCTCGATCGCGACGCGGGCAGTAAGTTGGTCGTGTTGGATACCTTTCCTATCCTTATACTGGCGGTACAGCAGGCCAGAACGGAACTGGAAAGGTATGTTCTTCCGTGACACACCTATGTCACTTTGGTGACTCAAATTTTGTACGGTTTGGTCTTTCTCTTGCTCAGCGGTGAACGTTTCTCTGTCCACACGAAGGAGTTCGAGAAAGCCATCCGAGTGGGGTAACACAAGATGGGTATTCAGTTTCTCACCTAGCCCCAACTCATCACTTGCGCCTGCTTCGAAAGACTCACTATAGCCTGCACTACTGTCGGTACTCTTTACCCCTGTGCCGTAAGTGAGTAAGTCCTGCGCTGGCTCGTCATTAGGTAACGCGGAGCCGTCACAGTTTAAGTCGCCGGCGTCCGTTTCATCCACAGTTTGCAATAAAGCCTGCTCTAGCTCATCACCGTGAGAATTTACAGGCTTCGGGCTTACAGGTTGAGGTTTGCCCTGTTCAACCACGTGCTCTGCTGGCGCCGCGACCTCACGAGCCTTCGAAATGGTAAGGACCTTCGCAGCGTTATCTCCAAAACAAAGGCCTTTTTCTTGGGGCAGCATATCCAAGCGATTAGGGAAAATCGAGGGATGCTGCTTAGGCAGGTTTTGGGAGACGGCTGCCCCGGTCAGACGCACCTCGAGCGGGCTCTCGATCGCGACGCTGGCAATGGGCAAAGACACGCTGGTTTCAGTAGAGCATAACTCATTTTCGGGTGTTTGGTCGCGAGCGGCTGTCGTTCCCTCATCGTTGAACTGATCATTGTTTCGAGGCAGCGCTGAGGCGCATTCCTCGCTTACAATAGAACTTGCAGTTGCCTCCTTCAGCGCGCGACTGCTTTCTGGAGGACTACCTTTTTGCGCTGCGCCTACGCCTTTCTGAGTTGCAAGGGCAATCACTGCGGCATCCCGCTTTTCAGCTAACGCTGCGCTCTGGCTTGGAGCGCCACAGTCGCTGTCAGGTGACTGACAACGACGCTCTGTGCCGTAGATTATCGCGTCAACTTCCCGACTGCCACTGTTCTTCTGAGCAACTACATTGTGCGTAGCTGACCAAGCGAGGCTCTTTGGCTGGTCACTGACGCATTGACGGGAGCGCGGCCCGCTGCTATCACTTCGGCTTTTAGACTCGGTCTGTACGCGAATTCCGAAGTATCGGAAGAGGGCACTTTTGGCGTTGTCGTAGTTTCTGGCATCCTCATCGGACAGTCGCGCTAATACGGCGCTGACATCGCAAGGAAGGATGGCCAGCAACATCATTGACCATTCGCCCTGATCTAGTTCCTCCTCCGCACATACCTGTTCAAAATTCGCGAGGAACGTTCTGAAGCTCTCGCCTCTCTGAAAAGTCCGCAACCGATCTCGGGCCCTTCGCTGTCTGAGAAACTGAGTAGTACGTATGAGCTCCTGCTGTTCTCGTTTTCGTAGTTCCTCGAGCTCAGCGCGTCTCTTACGGCATTGCTCCTGCCATTCTATTTCAACCCTGTCGGCCTTCTCCTTGCGCTCTTTTTCAATCCTGTCAGCCTCCTTCTTAGCGGCTTCCTTGCGGTAAAGGCGTTCTTTTTCAACCCTGTCGGACTCCTCCTTGCGTTCCTTTTTAACCCTGACGGCCTCCTTCTTAGCGGCTTCCTTGCGGTAAAGGCGTTCTTTTTCAAACCTGTCGGCCTCCTCCTTAGCGTTCCTGATTCCCTCCTGAATGACTTCCCAGGTCTCCCAAATTTTGTCACCCTCCTCCTTAGCACCACATTCCTTAATAGCCTCAATCAGCTGCGGCTTTCTGTGACTTTTCCTGGCCTCAATACCGAGCTTTTCACACAGCAACATCAACTCTGGCTTCTTTAGCTTGCTCAAATCCATGGCAATTCCCGAACGAGGACTTTCAAAAATAAGCTGCTACGTGAAATGCTTAAGCGAGCACGTGCAGAAAAACAATCTACAGGTAGTGATAAATTTCCAGAGTTATCAAGCCTGGCAGATTCTTAAAGGGAGACTGAAGCACTTTTTTGAAAATCAGGCTGGCAGCGGCGTCCTATAGTTTTTCATGCTGTATGCTCGAATATCGCATCCAAATAAGGCAAAAACAAGCGCGAATTGCCTTTTTTAGCAGAAATATGCGGCCTCTGCCGCAGGGCACGCCGCGCGGCGCGCCGCCGCCCGTGATTGGTCAAGCGAGGTCGTGACGTCACTTTGAGGACTGGAGAAGCTGCCGATGCGGATCCGGCGCTGCGCTGAGTGCAGATCGCAGCTTTCCGTGGCGTTGTTAAAGCGAATATGGCGACTATTTTTTTACTGACCTCTAAAGAAAAGGATACTACAGTTTGTTCATTCCACGTATCACCTGAAAGCAAAAAAGACACGAGCAAAAAATTCTACGCCTAGCACAAGCATACGCTAGCGTGAAAGACACGTACGCAGATCATGCGTAAAAGGTGCCAGCACAACCTCGGCTGGTATTCTCGGAAAGGAAGGGGTGCGAACAATACTCAAGTCAATTACCACCACCGGACGCCTCCTGGCTCGCCGGAAAGAGCGTCATCCTAAAGAAAAGGCCCGAAGCGCTGTGTACAAAAAATCCTATTCCCATTACCCGGCGTAGGTTGGGGCAAGAACGTGTTTCAAGGAAACGATGAAGCAGCACAAAGCTGATGTCAAATTTAGCGAAGCGCAGTGGCCAAGCACTGCGAGGCATGTGACCACAGGATATTGAAGGAATCATTATGCGCTGGAAACCAAGCTAAATACGCGCACAAGGCTGCTGCTTCACTCGTGGCGCGTTCAGCAGATGCCAGAAAATATTAATCGCTGGCTCGGAAACGTTCGCCCTGCCTAGATTTGCAGTTTATGTTCAGTGAAGTAGTGGCCAACTATATGTGTGTTTAAAAGCCAAGCTAGCTGCAACTCGTTCACTGCCACAACTTGAAGAAGAAACCGACTAAGGTTGTGAGACATGATGTTTTTTTGCAAAAACTTGGTTGGCATTCATTTCTCTGTTAAATTTGCATCCGAAATCAGAACGTCGAACGCTTTCATTTTAATCGCTTAGATACGATTAAACGAGATGCCGCATATGAAGAGCTTCAATGCTTGCTTGCTTTGCTTTATTGTGTTTTGCTTTGCTTGCTTGCTTGGACACGTCGAACCGAATACAATATCACTAACCGAGCCTTGCTGAGCACGCCTCAGGTGGTCTGGCCGCACCTATAAGCTGAGAAGAGCAACACATGCTTGAGCCTCTATTAGGTTTCTGCAGGGGCGTGTTTCTAGTGAGCATGTTTCTGCTTTTAGAAGAGGCGCTTCTTCGAAATGGTGACACGCCTCTCATGCGCGAGGAAATGAAAGGAACTGCGTCATGGTTCAGCCGCGACCGAAATCTCCAGAGATCACATTAGGGACAAGCTCTGCATGTAGCCGGTGTCACGAAAGTGCTTCGAGCAGAGTACGCTTGCTTTGGTCGGCTTGAATTCTTCGTCAAAGCAGCGAGCGCTTGCGCTGCGAGCGTATGATCTTGCGGAAAACAGTGGAAGACGACACAGTCGCGGGCCTAGTTGCTCGTGGACACGAAAGCAGAGTAGTACCTCGTGTTGAATCTGATTCTCAAGGTCGGCTGACACGCTTTGTACGTCACAACGCACGCAGTACGAGGAACAACGCGCGCTGAAAGCTCGCTGGGGTGCGCCGAAGTATCCCCGGCTCCTCAACGTGACGTCACGTTGGCCGACATGGACGAGGTTTCCCTCTCCGCTGTTCTCCTCTCCTGCGGTCGCGCGCGGCGCGGGAGATTTAAACATCGCGTTTTTAATTGGTGATTGCGCCACTGTTTTGGCCAAAATCGAAAAAATAATTTCACAGACGTGATCAGCAATGACACTACTTCAAAACCCTAAAAAATTAGCTGATTCGAAAACCGCCTCAGTCTCCCTTTAAAGAAAGTCAAGCGCTCACCACTGCTGAAGCCAGGACCAAGCGTGGAAGATCCCACCGCTGCCAACCAGTTGATATATTTGTCGATGCTAGTAGCGTGTCCCACCAGGCATCGGGTCCAAAAGCACCGCCGCAGTGCCGAAGGAGGAAGGAAACGTGGGCCGGAGACGGGGAGTAGGGGAAGTGAAGGAAAAAACTGTATTCACATATTTACATTATTTACATAGAGCGGGACTGAGAATGGCTCTCAGTGGAAGGGGAACGTCTTCGTCAACCGTAGTCGACTGGAGCTAGCAGGCGTCTCTCGGCCACACTCACGGCCGAGTTAAATATCGTTCGGTTTCCCCAGATCCCTGGCTGGGGAATAATGGTCGACGAGCACTGTCCAATCGGATGGACCGAAGGGGACCTTCTTGTTACCACCCACGGCTGGGCAGGTGCGGGTTTTTCCACTCTCACGCAGCTGGTTGATGAGAGGAGGAGATGCTGACTCATCCAGCGCTGCGGGATAGGAATCTCCCGAAGTCCTCCAGCAGGTGAATAAACTTGCTTCCCCGCCGAATGCCCAGAACGCGAGTCGGGGCCACGGAATTCTTCAATTATCCGCCAGCGTGACCGGCGCCGGCCCGTCGCCTCCTCTGTGGTCGCTCGGACAATACCTCCGGCATAGGAATTTCGCTGGGGTCACTGCCGACAATGGCCCCTGGCATTCTTGCTACACTAATCCGCTGAGGATCGGAGGGCATTCCAAGCATCCCACTTCCCATGGTCGTCGCGAGGTTGTCGACCATGGTGATTGTTCACGGTAGCTGCTTGATCGGGACCACGTGGTCCGAAGTACAGTCACAACATTGCTTGAAAGCTGCTCTGTTCAGAGCGGAGAGTTTGTCGCACTGGCCGAATTGCGCTGCAGAAGATGAGCAGAGCCGCCTCTCAAGAAAACTGCTTTCGAGGAAAAAAAAAAGGCTCAGTGACTACTTCAACCACACCATGAGGGAAATGATGGAGGAGGGAGTGCAAGAAGCGAGAGATGAAGAGAAGCCTTAAAGGAGGGCTCTCAATTGCTAGAGAGTTTTAGAACGCGAGGAACGTTTCGGTGAAAGGGATAAGGGAACAGCGGGGGTCAAGTGTGCATGCACAGAACAGTACTCCGAGGGGTGATTATTGTTCATGCTCACTGGAGCTCCGCTATTCCCCTTTCCCCCAAACCGATAGGGCACCCTTGTTCCAAAACTCGCCGTTTCCGACCGCCTGGGCTTCTTTTATGCGAAGCATACTAGCCGCACAACCGAGCTCTTCCTTGCTGCGCCGCGCGCGGCCGCGTAGCTACCACTTGACCTACATCGGCGCACCACGTGATATGACGTCACAACAGCTTTGAAAGCTGGGGCTCAACTCGTGCGCTCGCTTGCGGACGCGCAGCCTCCGCCGTCGGCCTATGCTTCGCATCCTAGGCTTAACCATAAGCTAAGCCAGGCCATTTTTGTGTGCACACATGCAAACTTTCCGCGTGTGACCTTGTTCCCTCTCCTCAGTACTTTCCCCCTTTTCTGCTTTATTTCGATTTCCCCCGTCAGTTCCTCTGCCCTTCCTCCTCCTCTTTCCCTCTATTCTTTCCACCTCTCCGTACGGGAGCGCGGTTGAGATGTCCACAGGGTGCTAGAGTTACGGCGTATTCCCTTCCTTCGATGCCGTTTTGCATGTGGACGAGACCATGACGACGTCATATTGGGGGAAATAGACAGTTTGCTGCTTACTCAGAGAAGGATGCCATTGTTGAAACGAGACAGTGACCCATGCGACTGGTGGCGGACCGTGGGTTCTTACAGATACCCCAGTCTGTCAAAGCTGTGCACGAAGTACCTCGCAATACCTGCCACTTCAGTGCCAGGTGAGAGGGCATTTTCTGTGGCTGGAGAAGTCGTTTCAGCTAGAAGGGAACGAATTCTGCCTGACCATGTCGAGCAGCTGGTTTTCCTTCACGACAACCTTTAATATTCATCCGCGCAACGCGCTTTTGTGCTTATGGCAAGCTAGCCCTAATCAATTCTGCGTACTAGTTATTTTCTGTGATATTTCCACCCCTCTAGGAATAATGCTCTAGACTTTGATACTTTTTGTGCAGCCACACACACCTTTTGTGTTCATTTACATCACAGTTGAACTGTGATGTTTTTGGGTGCTCAAATAAATGTTTTGTAGTGGTTAAATGCATCTGTCCTTGATTATTCGATATTCGATTCGATATTCGGAACTAAGTACACGTATTTGATTCTTATTCGAAAAATTTGATATTCGCACATCCCTAAGGCATGCCTCTTAGCGCACGCTGTAACTGCATGTTTGCTCATGCAGAAAAATCACTTACGGACGCCAAGCTGTGTTTTGTTTTCCTTCCCAGGTATACTACCACTTTCTCAATAACAGGCAACCGACCAGCTCTCACTGAACTGGCGTCGCACAACTTGAAGCACTACGGTATGCTTGGAGTAGTGGGAAGCGGCCTCCCATTCTATAATTTTGTGGCCGGTCTCCACGCTGTATTCACCGTACGTCTCTTTTGTGTACTTTTCTTTGTGACGAGGACAGCGCTGCGGTCTGGCCGTCCTTAATGCGAGAGCATTATACTGCTGTGTCACGCAAGCAAAAACTTTCGCAATTTCGCCCCTACGATTGCGTCGTTCTCTGAAAATTAATCTGTGAAAGTGTGATTGTGACATATAGTGCGTGATAAACTATTTCCGTGTTAAAATTTAATTGGTGAGATGGAATTAGTTCATTAATTAAATGCGGAAAAAGGCGAAAAAGTACACGAACGTCAAAATACCCATAGACGTCTATATATTGCATGGACGTCAGAACAGCCACGGACGTCGATGCAGTATGTGGATGTTTTGCTTTCGCATTGCTGCTATGCGGGTCGCCACTTTGGTCTGAAAAAAATAATAAAAAATGACAAAAAAATTGGAGGGAGAAAAAGACGTCTGGGAAAGGCTCTAAGCAGACTTAAGTGGAATCATGCAATTTTTGTGACAACCTGTTGCCTACCTCATGCCATGGAATTGCTTGTGCACTGCATGGGTAGCACTTGAGACGCAATTAAATTAATGATAATAATACTGATGCTAATATTAACAGTACTAATAACGACAATAAATTTTTTGCTCCTTTCCTTCGCAACAAGAACCGTCCCACTCCGCTAAAGCGCTGTTATATGCTTCTCCGCTCCGTTGCCAGCCGGCAACGTGACCCTCATGATATGTTACCTTTCATTCAACAGAATCAGGGCCATAGAGATATCATAAACAAGGCGCAATTACAGTAAAAGTAAGACCTCTTATCGACGACCACTCCGAATCAAAAATATTATGCCTCAAGCAACCCGTGGCAGCGATTGACCAACACTACGCATTTGGTATTTTTAAACGAAGAAATGTTGAGCTTCTCTTAAGCCAGTTTAGTAAGAAATTGGGAATATTCTGTATAAAGTATGCATAGGGACATCTTTTTTTATAAATTATGGGCATACTGATGTGTTTACTTTTTTAATACTTGATGGCAAAGGATGTATAAGCTTAAAGACATGGATTGTTTTTCCAGACTTGATGGAACACTGTTCAAGAAGGAAAAACAGTCATCTTGTCTAGTTAGCGCGTGAGTAGACGAGTGGCATCCCAACACACGGACACTCATACAATTATTCTATTGCACTCAAGGTATCAGGCCACGTGATGCCGCATTGGAAGCAGATTGGAAAGGACTGTAAAGATCGCTAAAAAGCCCCTCGGCTTTCGTAATCCTTTCCGACCTAATGTGAAAAGCTGGAGAAAAAAAATTCCAGCAAACACCATGAATCGCTGTGGTGAATCACCGGGCACATCCCTTCCATTCCATGATCCTAGCTTGAGGAGGTTTTAAAACCGTGCAGCCTTGCCTAAGAAACTCATAATCGCGGGGATAGCGGAGAAATACAGAGTGTTTCACGTAACTTGAAACAAGGATTTAAAAAAAGCGGTAAACCGCAGCCCGCTTAAACCAACGATAACATGTTTGCCATCATGTGGCGCTCCTCAGAATATATTTTATATTCCGCTTAACTAGTTAATTAACTAAGATGAATTATGCAAATTTTAAAATATTAATTTTAGTTCCATGAGCGTTACCTTAGGCTGTAGAGCAGGTTTAGAAACAACCGATCTAGTTTATACTAGCACCGTATCTCCTACGGGGTCCTTTTTTCCGGCATCTAAAGAAAGCCCACGAAATATGAAAAATATCCC
This sequence comes from Amblyomma mixtum, assembly GCF_055824585.1. Taxonomy (NCBI): domain Eukaryota; kingdom Metazoa; phylum Arthropoda; class Arachnida; order Ixodida; family Ixodidae; genus Amblyomma; species Amblyomma mixtum. The sequence continues at coordinate 35,569,163 of NC_143019.1, read as the reverse complement.
ACGTGACTGCGCTCGTGCGCTACTAAGCAGCGCTCCCAACGGCGTTTCGATCAAACGGAGCGTGCTCGCTGACCGTGGCGAAGTGAACGGCCGCCGCTCTTTCAGCGGTTTATAAGTCACGTGGGATTTTTTCATCTTTGGCGGGCTTTCTTTAGATGCCGGAAAAAAGGACCCCGTAGGAGATACGATGCTAGAATAAACTAGATCGGTTGTTTCTAAACCTGCTCTACAGCCTAACGTAACGCTCTTGGCACTAAAATTAATATTTTAAAATTTGCATAATTCATCTTAGTTAATTAACTAGTTAAGCGGAATATAAAAAGTATTCTGAGGAGCGCCACATGATGGCAAACATGTTCTCGTTGGTTTAAGCGGGCTGCGGTTTACCGCTTTTTTTAATCCTTGGTTCAAGTTACGTGAAACACTCTGTATACAATGTAGAGTTATGGCATAGCGCGATCCGGGATCTGCAACTGTGATCTGCTTCCGCGGGGCACCACTCCGCACGCGCTGATTGGTAGCGATGCGGCAGGCGCGCACGCAGCTAACGGGTACGTGGCGCTATCTGGCGCCGTCAGGGCATACTACGCAAGCGCAGTCTCGTCTCGGAAGGAAAGCTACGTCTCGCGGATTATGGTTGCCGAACGTGCTTTGCTATAACTCTCTACTAAGGGGAGCAGTAATAAGTGCTAATGGCCAGCGCTCAACGCAGAGCTCGTTGATTCAGCTCCTCCGCTAACCTTGCACAGGGATTGTAAGCCGGTGTCGCTCCTGAACGTCGCACGTGCTGCTACGTGGAAAAACGTTAGAGTTCGATGCGGCGACAAGCGTCCGTGAAATGCGAAAGCACTGACGCATGTTCCATACTTGTCACCTCTCTCTGCTTCACCTGGGACTCGCGCGATTCAGGCGACTGTGGTTCGCTTGGCGTCCATTGTGAAGCACGTTTCAAATGTCTTGCTCGGCACGTTTCCAGCGGCGAGTGTTCGGTGACTGGTGTTCCTTTCGCTTGTGTTGCGAAACACGTTACAAACGCTTCGCTTCGGTATTACGTTCCCGACGTTCCCTCACACGTTACCTTTTTGCGGACGTTTTGGTGGAATTTGAAGATGCGCCGTCTCACGACGTAAACGCCCCGTCCAAGGTAGATATATTATGGTAGCAAAGGCTCCATAGACGCACATTGGTCCAAAAAATGGCGGATCATGGGCACCCCAGCTGTAGTGTCTACACCAGCGCCCCTATATTTTGGGGGGCAACCTTCGTATCAGTGACGTTAAATGACGTCACGTATACGTATGCTTTTCGATCGAATTATAAATCAATAATTTTGTAGAATCCGCATTTTCTAGACCGCGTCCCTTGGAGGTTGTTGCCTTTCACCGCGCGCCAACCTTTGCCAGTCAAACGTGCTCGAGTTCCTGCTAGTCATGTCCTTATTTATGAGCATTTGGAAACCCACTGAAAGTTGCTGCAAAGAAGGCAGCGTAGAAAGGCAGCAACTCTTCCAGACACAGGATAGGCATGCATAATTCGCAGCGCAAATACTGGTGAAAGTACCTTTGCAAGCACTTGGGCTCTGAGTATAGCAAGGTATGATCCACAAAGCACTGGTTCATGGGCACAGTTCACCATAGAGTGTGCGGCAAGTATCGTTTTCATATTGATGGTTTATTACATCAACCACACAAATACAGTGATAACGCACACCAACAAAAACGCATGTCACAGGCAGCACAAACAGTAGCACTGTTTAAGCCGGCTAATCATGTCAATGGCCCAGTGCAGGCAGGAAAAAGCCCTAAAGTGCTACAAATGTTGCCAGTTGGAAGATTTAAACGTACAGAAAACATGCTATGACAACTTCAATTGAGATAAAAATGACATCAAATAGGCGCACCAAGATAAATATGGGGCATAGAGCAGTGGCACTACTCTTCACATTTAATCTCTTCAACTGAAAGAATATAGCAGCTATGTTTACACCTGCATGATAATATTGTTACGTGGCCGAAGTCTATGTCGGCATCAGGACGACCGGAGCACAGGGCACAGATCACAGCGAGCCCCGAGCGGAAAGCGCGCACACACCGGACACTTCCTCTACGTCGTTTTTATGGAGATTATCCGCTGCAATATAAAAACAAGTTTTAGCATCAACAAACGCGCTCAACGCTAGAGCATTACACCATACATAGGGCCTGCGCACAACCTAGAGACCTGCTTCTTGTCGCTAACCGGTGTAATTTTAAGCAATTTTAATGAAACTGAAACATACATGAAGTGCAGTTTACAGTGAAGTGCAAGGACATTCAATACAGCCAGTTCTCCCTCGAGTAGGCACAGCATCGTGACGCAGCCATCCTGGCCGCAGATGCGCAAACGGTTCGAAGTGCTTGGAACAAACCCTCAGGTCTCGCAGGTGGCAAGGCCTCTTCTCCAAGCTGAGGGTTGCGGCAGAACTGCATCCACTTTTTGCACCTGGACATGATGCAGCGTGCACGCTATACAACTGCACCCAAATGAATACCATACACTCCAAACGTCAATACGCCATAAATCCTTTCACCTAAATGCAGTACATTATTTTTTAACTGTGGCAGTAAATGCTCCCGCCAAGCCTCCGCGCCTCAGAGTGAGGTTACGCTCGCTTGATACCACGCGGCTAGCTGCTTTTCTGTGCTCAAAGAGTGACGAGAGCGAAGCAGCGAAATGAGTTTCGCGAAGCAGCCAAATTATGGTCATGTATATGTAGAACGGCAATAACGACTGCTGACCGAATTCAGTTAAGACACCGTCAAGGGGGCGCACATACAAGTGGTTGAGTTTCGATACTGTCAGTTGCGAGGGGATCCTGAAATTGGCTTCATGGTGTTGGATAACCCATTAATGTCATGCTCAGACTTGTTAGGCAGCACACTTGGTTTTAAATTGGTCTTGCGGTCAGTAGAAGGCACGTGGTGTCTCCTGAGAGCCGGTATCGAGTTCACGTTGGTGACAGTCGGCTGCAGGAAACTAACTCTAAATAAGACAAAAGGTGGGCTTCTTTCGCACACCATATGACTGCAAGTGCGTGCGCTGCGGTTTACTTAAATATCCCCGATAATATGAAACCAAGTACGCATGAAACAGTCACATCTACGAAAGAGATGCGAAAAGCCCGACAAAAGCATATCTAGAGCAGACGACAATGGCAAGAGCTCACCTGTGAAAGTTCAGCGGGAAGCGGTGTAGTAAGACACCGACGGCACAGTCCACGCTGTCGCAATGTGCCACGGTGCAAAGTTTCTTCACATGCCGCGAGCTCATCTTGAAATGAAGATCTAAGCGCTTCAAACGAACAGTGCGAGCGCGACACAACGACGCGAAAAGGTTTCGCACTGGCCGCACGCCAGGAAATGATAGAACCATTAAAACTGCTGCAGCGGTGCAGCGGGCTGCAAATCTAACCAAGCGGTGACAGATAAGCGACGAGCAAGGACGACAAAAACTTCTCAAAGGGGTCATTTCGAGAACGGCAAGCTTAATTTACACGATTTCCCAGGCGCGCCATTGCAGGCAGCTAGAGATAAGAAATCGCTTCGTAAGCTCCCGCGGCCACTGTGGCCGGGTACTGAAACAAGGCCTGCAAAAGCCGCCCTACCAATGCACCGCACACTCATCAAAACAAGAGTGTTGCAAAAAATTACAAAATTTGGCATGTTTTAATAAAATAACATCTCTTTTATAAAACAAGGTGTTAAAATATTTCTTCTTTTTCTGTTGGTGAATAAGATTTTAATTTGTAGTTCTATAATTTCTTTATTTGAGTGTTTTTGAGCGCCAACGTTGTGCCTTTTTTTTTTCCAGGAGTTTAAAAATTTCTACGGAAAAGACAGCTCGAAGAAGACCGTGCTAGCCGTCGGCGTATACAGTTTGTCAGAGGCTCCGAACCTGTTCCGTATGGTATTCGAAGCAGCCACAAGAAGGTAGCGAGTTTTGTTGTTTTGTCGTCTCCTACGGACAACAGCACAAAATGGCTGATATTTCGCTTGTGCAATCAACCACTTTTTTTTTTTTCATTTGTGGTAAACTCACGGAAGGGTTAGTTATTGTTCACATTGCTTTTACGACAAGCTTAAAGGCTTTTACTATAAGCTTAAAAATTTGCAACCACTCGTTGGCTATAAAGCAAGCAGAAATGGGACTAAGCAAATTCGATCAAGGAGCAGACTATAATTATTTTTCGCGGCTGCATTCTGAGAGGAACTTGAGGAATAAAGAGACTACTTACCCCCCCCCCCCCCCTTTTCATTTGATGTTTGATGAGTTAAAGTTAATTAATCACCGTTTAATCGATTTCAAAGCTTCATCTAGCTTGGCTGCGCAGTTTCCCACTATTTCGACATCCAAGGCTGTTTTGATGTTCCCCCACAATATCGACGTCAGTGATTATTTCGACAGCTTATTGACTTTTTCGCCTATAATTAATTACTAGCGACAATTTAGTTCATCAGGAGACTGATAGTGCTAGATTTTATCACTGAAATGGAGGCTGTCTCGATACTTTCAACACGCTGAGGCCTGGTTATTAGCATGAGCCAGCAAGAACTTGCCAGATATTTGGGGTAATATAGGCGCAAACACCAACAGAGCTGGAGATATGGAGCGTGAAATGGGTATAGGCGGTGGTTTTTATTCCTTACCGCAACTGTGCCATAGCGAAAGTCATTTACACTAAAAAGAAAAAAAAAGGACTTCATTCCTGTGCAGCACAAAGTGTTGAATACTGGGGCTACTCAAGCTTTACTAGGACTGAGTTTTAAGCAGGTTTCTTTGAGCGGCAAGGTGTCCCCACTAGTCACAATTCTGTGAGGTTTCGTCTAGTTCACCTCATGGCTTAGGCTCCACGGGGATCCCTCCAAAACAAGAGCTGCATCACTGCCAATACCACACCCCAACAACGGCGCCAGATCTGCCTTCACTGTATGAATGAATGAATTTATTACAGCAAGAACTTCGTACCTTGAAGTTTCTGCTGTTTCAGAGCTTAGTTTCGACCTGCTTCTTTGCATACAGTGGCACTCGAGTGCGTTTTTCTGGGAATGGTTGTGTGAATGGTTATGTTTTTTCCGTCCTCTCCAGCTCCAAGACGGACACAGTGATCGTTGTAACATCGACCAATAGCCAACCAGTGTACGACAAATGCGTGGGGATCCCGCCGGCCGCCATAACTTGGAACGCAGACTACACCTCGTTCGTGAGTGCAATCGTAAAAATGGGGGCTAATAGTGAGCGAAGAGGGCGGCTCTTAGAACGCAAACGTTGTGTAGATGTAACCTTCTAAAATCACGAACGCGCTTCACTCCATAACGGAGCAATGTCAGTGACTGAAACATTTGAAAGCACCGCGAGCAGCACAGATAATCAACCGAATATTGGAAACGCATTGGAAATGTTCCGTCCAACAAAGACCCAAAGTGAAACCATCCATTTGCGATACTGGGGCGATTACGTGGGCTGCCTGGGACGCGTCTGTGCATCAGACCTGATGTGTCAGGGAAAATGAGCTGGGTGCTGTAGCTGCACAGATTTGTCTGGTAGCAAAAGCGCGAAAGCTGTTTAAAACCGCAGGAGGCAATAAGCAAGGTTGTGCGCGCGGAATGGTTGACTAAAATTGCAGTGCAGCATCGAGAGGCCATAGTTCTGAAATCTAACGTTCGACGAAAACTCGTCTGGTCGGGAAGAAGATTCATAAATTCAATAGAAGGAACGCCGACCAAAAGGTTGTTGTTTAATATGAAGACGAAGACGTTTCGGCTTCCATACGGAAGCCTTGATCACTGGGCGGAAAGCCCAAAGCACATCGCTTAAGTGCGCTGCAGTAATCGCCCCAAGCATCTTGCGTACGTAGGCGGGAGATTGCCTGCGTTGTTGCAACGCCGACAATCTCCCAGGCAATCTCCCGCTCAGCCTGTTCGCGGCTGAGCGAAACGTGCGGGTGAGGCAGGCTCGCTCTAAGCTCCCTGCAATCATTTGTTATGGCCTGATATGTAATTAGCGTCTCACCCCTTGGGACATCAGGGTCCGAGACCCCCTCACCGGCTCGGCTGAAAAAACCTCGAGCATACTGGTGAGCGGCCTCGTTCCCTGGAACACCCGCGTGGGCTGGGGCCAACACCAGATCCACTTCCTTGCTGTAGTTTGGCATCGTACGAAGAATTTTATATGCAGTGGCGGAGATACATCCCCTCGCGAAGATGCGAAGGGCCGTTTTGGAGTCGCTGAGAATTGTGCTGGGGCCTTCCTTAACGATCTCTAGTGCTATTGCAGCATCTTCGGCGTCTTCAACTCGGTCCGTGACCACCGTAGCCGCTACCCTGCGGGAGATGCTCACCGCGCTCAGAGCGAAAGCGTCTTTGCCTGTAATGCTATAATGTGCCGCATCAACATACACGACACTATCGTCCCCTAGATACTTTTTGCTTAACGTCTTCGCCCTGGCCCTCCTCCGGTTGTCGTGACGGCCCGCTTGCATGTTCTTGGGGATAGCTTTGACCCGAATACGTTCGCGTAGAATTTATTCCGGAGCCCTCCCCTACGGCACCTCTTCCTTTCGTTCTTTCAGTACCAACTTGCTCCATTTCCTTACGGTGCGGTTCGGGTGTCCACCGAGATGTGAGACAATCACTGCGATATTTCCTGTGCTCAAAAATCAATTTTCAATTGCGATTTTTTCTGTGTGCCATGTATTCTACCCTTCACTTCCTCGCGGCACTGCCAAACCTGCGATGAGTGGACAGACGCCGTCCTGACGCTGCGGAATGCAGTTCCAATATGTAATCGGCATACGCGCATATGTCTCCTCGGCCTGGGGATGACGAACACCTTTGGGGAGCTGCGCGAGGCTCATCTCAGCAATCAATACTTGCGGTTAAGCAAAACACGTGCGGGTAGCCGCCTACTGACCCGCCTCCACATCAATTACGCAACCCAAGAGGAGAAGCGGGTATCCATGCCCGAGGCCTGGCGCTTCGCACTTAAGGTTCGCCCCCTCCCCAAAAACACGACAAAATATGCCCATGTTGGCCGCCGCCTCGCTCGAGCGGAGGCCATTTCCAAGCAGTATGGTGCTCGACCAGGGGTATTTTACACGGACGCGGCAGGTCCACACCATGGGGGTTGGTACACAGCTGCCGTTGTCCACCAAAACAACCCAGTTCAGGGCCTCACCTTCCGTGCCCCCAACATTACATTCGCGGAGGAAGTTGCTATCGCACTTGCAGCTGCGGATCCAGCGTCCCGAGTCATTATCACCGACTCAAGAGAAGCTTGCGGCAATTTTGAACAGGGCCAAATTCCAGATCGTGCTTTCCAAATTTTACACAGATGTGAGTACCGGGATTTTCCAACCCGGCGCACCATCATCTGGGCCCCAGCACATGCGGGGACAGATGAAATAAGGTAGCGGACACTACCGCCCGCGCGCTTAACCACCGGGCATCGCCTCTCTCGCCGCCTGATCCGGCTACTGATTTTAATCCGGCTATTACTTTTCGGGAGATCTCTCTCCTGTATCAAAACGCTCACGGCCGATACCCACCCCCCTGTAAAGGCCTCAATAAGGCAGAGGAGCGTTGGCTACTTCGCCTCTGCACCAACACGGTACTGTGCCCGGCAGTGCTCAAACATTTCAATGGCCTTTTCGGGCGAGTGTCCACACTGTGGGGAAGTGTTTGCGGACACGTATCACATGGTGTGGGCATGCCCTGCCAATCCTGCTTTCCCACCCCACCCCACCCCACCCCACCCCACCCCACCCCACCCGAGGGGACTGGGAGGCTGCCCTGCTCGGCTGCTCAACTCTCCAGGACCAACGAGCCCTGGTGACAAGAGCCCGGGCCGCCGCGGAGGCCACAGGGGTCCCGGACTAGGGATCCCTCCTAGTGATTGTGAGGGCCGGGCCCTTCAGGCACGGTCCAAGCAATACCTCTGTATATAGTATAAATAAATGTTTTACACCACCACCACCACCATATGGGATAGAGTTGCTTAAAGGGCACATGCGGCGAAAGCTATTTCACATCGAGCCTTAACGTAGGCTCGCGTTAGTTACGATACTTCCCGAGTTAACCATGCGCGTCCCTTCTGTGCTGTACAACTTCTGATCACAAAATTTCGCCTCGGACTGAGTTTCTCGTCGTTACTGACATTTTCAGTACGTTCACAATGGAGCACCGGGCTTTTGCTTCACATCGTCTGTCGTAACCAAACGCATGAAGGATAAATTTCCTTATATTTTTTGGAGTGATGATTCTGCCGCTTCTAATCCTCAAGAATACCGTCGGTTTGTTGACAAAAATACTTTCCGTTCTAACAACTAAATGGTACCACTACGCTCAACCTATCGTGTCAATGTTTGCTTACGCTGAACTAAACGTACGAGTATGACAAATGGCGTAATGTTTCGCAAAATGCTTGTGTGCAGCATACGTAAGCGTGCATTCACTTATGGTGCGTTGATAGCGTCGATTTTATACCGATTCTGTGCACGCCGCGAGCAGACAACACGAAGACGACTTGGAGCGGAGGAAAACGTTTAAAGCGCCCTCCTGATTGGCTGAGGAGGTATGTGTCTTTGGTAGTGTCGCAAGTAAGCTATGGGACGGAGTATAAGCGTGGGGATATTGTGCGTTCTGTATACTAGGGTAATCATAGCAGACAACACGAAGACGACTTGGAGCGGAGGAAAACGTTTAAAGCGCCCTCTTGATTGGCTGAGGAGGTATCTGCCTTTGGTAGTGTAGCAAGTTAGTTATGGGACGGAGTATAAACGTGGGGTTATTGTGCATTCTGTATACTAGGGTAATCATATCTCAATAATTCAGATGTTGTGCTTCCGAATATTTTGTGATTTTGTTGCGAAAGCAACACTACTGGAGCCCAGCTCGGCTCGTCGCGTATGCTCGTGGCGGTGCGGCTACCAAACGACCTTGAGTCGTCGTTGCCTAGCAACCGCTTCAGCTGCGCTCCAACAGATGGCGTCGCGCCGCTGCCGCTTGTCGCCTACACTCCCAGAGGGCACCACCCTCGCACAGGCGCTGTTTCATCATTCATCAGCATTGCCTTGACTGCTGCCGAGTGAATTTCAGTTCTGAAAGATTTCAGGCCACATTCATCTTTGTTTTTTTTTGCCCCTACGCAGGAAGCGGTAAAAGATTTTGTTAAAAAATCTCGTGAACTCTGGATTCCACACATTGTCGTTGGCGTGTCGCTGGAGCTTGGAGCCTTGGCGTACAGGCAAAAATCAAAGGTCGTCGTGAACAACTTCCAGCTCTACAAGGAATGCAGTCAGCCTTCGTTGGTGCCTGTTGACGTGGTAAACGTCGCTTGTTTCCTCTTCGGTGCTTCATGAACCTCTGCTTTTCAGTGGTTTGTTTTCATATCATTTGCCTCCCATGCGCAGCAAAACTGGACAATGATGGCTATGATGTTAAAGATTACGATGACGTTAATCGCAATAGTGAAGAAGTCTGTGGCAGTGAAACGAAACTGACTCGGCGCAGTGGCTGTGTATTATATTTGACGACACCAAAACTGACCTCGTCGCAACCATTAACTTTCGTCCAGCACGTTCTTAGACCGTTCCGAAGAAAATCTGCAAATCAGACCCGGTCCTACATTAGCTCGTTTGCTTAGTTTGTTAACATTGATTTTGTGATCACTTCCATGTCCAATATTCTTGAACAAACATTCCTGAATATTGAAAAAGTGTAAGGTACTAATATGGAAATATAGAATACAATGGTCCATTCTTCTGATATGTAACGAAATCTTTCTTTTGTAATGTTTCCAACGGACGCATCGAGCAGGGAAGCGTACCATTGAAAGCCAATGAGAAACGCCTTTGACGATAGAAAGAACGTTAATAGCAAAAAAAAATGCATGCCTGCTGTCCTGACATCGGTGGACATATTATAGTGAAATCTTACAGTGTATGAAAAAAATTGCGTCAATAAATTCTTTGTTGACCAAATGTTTAGGGGAATCCCCCAAGGTGGAGTAGATTTGTAATAAGATTTGTAACTACGAAGTTTCTGAGAAAGCTGTATAGCTTTCCTTTGTAGCCATATGGCTGCGCTCGGGTGGACGTCAATGAGTAATTACTCCCTTATTACAAATCTACTCCACCTTGGGGGATTCCCCTAAACATTTGGTCAACACTGTTCCCACTTCGAGTTATTGATCAATTCTCTCTCGCCCTACCATAAGCTTGCCGTCCCGGTTAGCTCAATTGGTAGAGCTACTGCTCCGGTGTAGCGGTGGTCCCGGGTTCGAACCCCGGACCAGGACGAATTTTTCTTTAACTACGAAGTTTCTGAGAAAGCTGTATAGCTTTCCTTTGCAGCCATATGGCTGCGCTCGGGTGGACGTCAATGAGTAATTAGTCCCTTATTATAAATTCTTTCCCATTGAAAAATGCTTTTGTCCAGAATTGTTGTGTATGTTTCAACGCATACTCTCATTGTACTCAGGATCCGACCAAATATAAAGATGCAATCTCATGGATTTAGAACCGAAATCTTAGGAAACTTGAAGAGCAACCGAATGAAATGTTGCCTCAGTATGGTCGAAGTTTTGCTCCCGTGATTGTTTCGGATTGTAAAACTAATTTGGTGACATAGAAAGGAACCATTGCACAAGCGAGGCATATGCTCATACGCAAATATTGGATCGTTAGAGACGCGTCAGTAATGGTGTCAAGACAACGATGGTGTAGCTTTCTTGCAAAGCTACCTTTCACGCTACGAGAATACTCGTCGAAATCCAAACTGGCAGGTACAAAATGACAGGACGCAAGTAGCCGAAGTACCATGCGCTACCTGAAAGCTCATACCTAAGCGGCACCGATAATCGACTCAATATTGGAAATATATTGACAAAAGCTGGTCCTACAAAGGACCACAGTGAAGCCACCCATTTCCAATATTCGGCGAATTACTTGTGCTGCTTGGGTACGGCCTAAGTAGTCAGCTCTTGTGCAGCTCTGCGTTCTTCCCTTTGAGCGTAAAAATTATTTACAAATGAGCCTAACGTCTTAGCGTCCTAAAGTTTAAAGTTCGCAGGGGCAAGCAGGCACGTATTTAGCTCGGTGTAGGTTTAAAGACACTCCTTCGCAGTAAGCACCGCTGTATGGGAGTAAAAAATTAGTAAGCGGTCTTCTTGCCCGAAAGAAAGTTGGCTAGAGGCCAGCTTATTAGCTTTTTACTCTTTTCAGTTTAGAGTTTTCTTAGTCAAGTTTGCGTGCAAAAACACCGGTTGTGTAATGTTTGAGCGTCTTGGCATAGCTCTATCGGATACTGCAATCACATGCGCTTACTGCCTGCGATCATCAGCGCATGCGCGGACAACCGTTCGGGGCCAACAGCGCATGCGCTGTTGCCGCTTGGCGGTTGAAGTGGACGGTCGCGGTGCGCTAAAATTCTTTTTAGCCGCGTGTTATGCTCCGGTGTTGTTTTTCACTGCCGTGTTTTGTTTGGCGACGCATGTCACATCCCGAGCTTGATCCTTGCAGGCGTGCTACGCGGACAAGGACAAAACGAGAGAGTTGAACGAGTCCACAAACGTCGCCGTCGTGAAGGGCTCTGAAAATGATTACGTGTTGTGGGAGACTCCGAAAACCGCCATGGCGAAGGTGGGTGCACGGGAAGCTGTTCTGGCTGGCAGTTGTTGCGTGTTGTGATGTGTGGTTACACAGCACTTGCTTGCTGGAGACTCGTTGCGGCAGCGATGACAGTCGATGTCACACATAAACAAAAAAAAGTGTGACACCTCCAAAGCAAAGTAGAAGCATCGTGTATTTCTGATTCCTAGTGTCCGACCCGAAATTCGTCCCAGAGATGTCTTTCCCTCAGGAAAGACCTTAAGAACAGGACAGTGTTAATATCATAGTCAAGGGTTCGACTAAAGTTCGTCTGCTCAGGGATTAGTTGAAGTGAAAGTGTAACAGGCCACTGACTAAGTAAAAGTAAATAATGACATTTCGAACCCGTACGCGTTCGTTGTTCACAATGAGGCTAGGAGGACACGCAGTCGAAACTTGCATGCGCAGAATATGGCTTAATGATCGCACATAGAGATGCGTGGCATCGTCTCTTCTTTCCAGTTCGTGGTATCTAGAGTCGTTTTAATGAATCATAACAAAAAGCAAATGCTTGTCGCCAAGTTCCGCTCTTTGAATTAAATTGCTGCATTTTACCAGTCGATGTCATGAGATTCCTAGTAGGCGGGCTTGGTGCAATTTTATCCAAAGAACACAACTTGTCGACACTCTTTTACTGGAGTTATAATTCATCCAAACAACTCCTTATACCATGAATCTGGAGGAAGGGACGGTGCCACCTACTTACATGCAATCATTACGTCATATTCTGCGCATTTATGTTTCGACGGCCTGTGCTCGTAGCCCCATTGTCAACAAGTCATTTCTTACTTTAATTTGGAATATCATAATTACAAACATGGGAAACTATCATAGCAAAAAATGTGCCCCTAAGAACTAAACAGCCCTTGGGAGAAAACACTTCCTTTTTTCTCTTAAAACTAAGAAACGTTAACACGGTATGTAGTGCTTAACGCCTAGAAACGGCACTTTGCCTACGACAGCGCCCTATTCTGGATGGTCTTGGGTTCTTTCACGTTCCCACTCATTGCAACACATACGGAGATTTTAACGCCGGGAAACAATAGCTATTACGCCGTTTCGGTAGACTAGAATCATAGAAGAAGATTTCGTGTCGTTTGAGGAATTTATTTGGTGCCGAAGTACTTTTGTTGAGTTTTAGTTGTTTGGTGTATGCTAGCAACTATTTCTTCTGGAAACTGATTTTTAAATCATTGTCTACACTTTAATGCTATTATATACAACATTACAGTGGAAATGAAGATTTCAAAATCAGTTTCTAGAAGAAATCGATGCTAGCATACAGCCCCAAGCAACTAAACTTTGCAGAAACACTTGGTTACAGGCATGGTGTGCGGAATGGTAGTAGGCAGAACTGGTTATGGCGTACCAGGCTCGCTGGTGAAAACAGAGGAAAAAGCAATTGAAAAGATATTAGCACATTCAGTACTACTTAATGGCTCTCCTGAATCTTTACTGAGGGTAACTGAACGCACATTGCTGGGGTTTATAATTTGCCAGAACTTTTTTGTGAAACGTTTTAGAATTCTCGGCAAGTCGTCGTGATAAAAAGATCGCTTAGCGTTTTTGAATACTGATAAATACTAGCTCTCAGCGGCATAGTATTTGTCCCATTAGCAGGTACTAGATTGGTTTTAGCTGTGGGTAATAGGCGTTACTTTCTATTTTTGAGCTTTTTCAGTGACTTCGTGAACCAAGGCTGGTTTCGACTTTCATGAAGAGCAGTCTTCGGGATGAGTTTATCTGCCAGGGAGTTAGGATTTTGTGTAAATATCGGCCAGTTTTCCTCGATAGGTCTGCTTTGAAAAGTTGCTTTAAAAGATGGAAAGATGGCGTGCCGCTCGCTGTTCATTGCTTTATAGTTGCCTTTATCATACAGCCGGGTTGTCTTTTCCTGACTGTGGCGCGGAATTGGATTGAAATTAAAGACTGTGTGGATGACTTTATGGACACCAATTCCACGCAAAGAAAGAAACGGAGGAGAAACTATCAGGATGTGAGCCGCCGCGGTGGCTCAGAGGTTATGGCACTCGGCTGCTGACCCGAAAGACGCGGGTTCGATCCCGGCCGCGGCGGTCGAATTTCTTTGGAGGCGAAACTCTAGAGGCCCGTGTACTCTGCTATGTCAGTGCACGTTAAAGAACTCTAGGTGGTCGAAATTTCCGGAGCCCTCCACTACGGCGTCCCTCATAGCCTGAGTCGCTTTGGGACGTTAAACCCCAATAAACCCAAACCAAACTTTCAGGATATCTCGTTCGTTTCGTTTGTTGGAGTTTAATGTCCCGAAGCAATTCAGACTATGAGGGACGCCTTAGTGAAGGGCTCCGGAAATTTCGACCACCTGGGGTTCTTTAAAGTGCACTGACATCGCGCAGCACACGGGCCTCTGGAATTTCGCCTTCATCGAAATTCGGACGCCGCGGCCGGTATCGAACCCGCGTCTTTCGGATCCGCAGCCGAGCGCCGTAACCAATGAGCCACCGCGGCGGGGCTTTCAGGATGTCTCATTAAAACTGAATATAGAATATTTGCAGTGTCCTTTACTACACGCGTATGATCTAGTACAAGTTGGGTAAGATTAAAATTCGAACAGATAACAATAAATCCTTTTGTATCAGCTCGATTATCGATGGAGTGCACCAGGTTATGCCAGTTAATAGTTGGGTAATTAAAATTCCTGAAAAGGAGAATGTGAGCATTGCAATACTGCGAGGTTAATTTATATAAGGTTGCATTTAGCTGGCGGCAAACAGGGGGGGGGGGGGGTGTTGTGGGGCGGCCTGTAGCAGACACTCAGCAGCACAGAATTTGGTGCTGCTCGATAGATGAGTCAAATTAATTAATTCAATGTCGGATGAAATTTTTAGAACATTGAATGGTAAGTGGTTGCTTGCCGGAATCAGAACACCTCCACCATGTGCGTTTTTACGATCTGAACGAAAGAGAAAAATTTGGTAGATCAGCAAGCACCTAGCAATCACTAATCTCATCTATTAGCCACGTTTCTGTTCATATAAGCAAGTTGCTATCAGATGACAACACCAGGTTTGACACGAGCTCTCGCTTTGGAATGAAACTGCTTATGTTAGTAAAGATTGCCGAAAACGTAAGATTAGGACGAGGACAAGTTTGGGGGTGTAGTGCCGATGTTTGCTCAGTCTCATAAAAAATAGCGTTTGGGGCCCATATGGAGATTTTTGTAACGCAGAAAAAATTTAGTTGACTTTGATTTGGCAAACGGGACAAGTTGGTTTCTTACATTTCGAACTCGGTGGGAGGAATCCACACCAGTGCTGAAATGAGTATCTTTTAGTTTGGGGTCATTTGAAAGGATTATTTGTTTTGTCTTAAAGGATGCAAATTTCACAATTATGGGATACTAGCGTTCTGTGTTGTGATGCCCAAGACAGTGTGCACGTTCGATGTCCTTACTATCTAACGTCAAACTGAGTTGATTGGAGCAGTGGCGAATGATGACTTCCTTAATAAAACTCCGGTTGGGCCTAGTTGGTACATGTTGCTGTGAAGGTGAAGGTTGCACACACAAGGGACGAACCACAAAGAAGAGACACAGAGACACACACAGGCGCACTAACAACTGGTTTTCCCTCTTGGGAACGCATACTTATACAGCTGACCACGCATGCTCAAACGCTATCTTTAACCACAATAGTCATGCCAAGCGCTGTTAACGCAAATGTTCGTGGATTCGGCATATATCTCGGATGTGTAGGATCGGAAAGGCAGTAAAAAATCAAATTGCATCTTCGTGAGCGGTTCTCGGCGTCATAAAATCAGGTCTCCACATCCTGCAAGAGCTGAGTAGTCTTTTCGGCGTTGCGTTGCACACTTTCTACATTTGTTTTCAAAGTAACCAGACTGGGATAGTGGCTCTCTAAATCGGCAATCCTCTGAATTTTCTCTGTAGTTATTAGCTTGGTTTTAATGTCGTGGACGTAACTGATTATTGTAGCCTGATCAGAAGACAACTTCTTCAATTCAGCAAGCACTGACTCTGCAGTGGCAGGTCCCGGATTCGTTTGTATGTCCCCGGACAACAGTAGCAAACACGAATCGTTTCTAAACATTCAATAGCGACATCAACACTCCACTCTGTGTTCGGAAGCTACAGCAGGCAGCGATTACTAGCTTTATTTGAAAGTAAAGCGTATTATTTACTGACCTGCATTATGAACAGAAGCGGATTAGTTCACGACCTTCGGGAAAACCATTTTTTTGGGCTCAACTCTTTCCTGTACTACAAGCACAGCCCAGTGCCCAATATGGCGGCCCCCATGAACCTTTTTGAAAAGGTCTATAGACAGTGTGTCAGGTGCCGTCGATGACGATGGCCCAGCCGAAACCAGTGCGAGCAGCAGCGCGTGTGTGACGACTGCTACGAGCATCTTCATCATGAACAGAAGCGGATTAGCGGTCTGCTTCATGGTACAGCCACCAAGCCCAACGATGTCGCGGATTCATGTCGCGGATGGTACAGTGGTGCACAGGAAATTCACACTGGTGTTAATGGAAGAGGAACTAATAAAAGGCTCGCAATATATTGCACACTATACCGCGTAGTTTCATACGCAACAGCGGCGCAGCAGTAGTGTGGTTCAGAAAGGCGATGCCTTGATGATTACAGACCGATTAGCTGACGGTCCGATTCCTACAAGATATTTGCTAAAGTATATTGTGCTAGTTTGGCAGCCGAAAGAACTTGGTGGTTTCCGGGCAGCCGGCCATATATATGCACTTAATTTGTTTAGGAAAGTTTGTTTTTTAAATCAAGTTAGGCACGCGAAGTTAACGCTGAAAATTGTTGAGAGGGACGCGCTGCTGTCTTTTACTGTAGGTACGGTACGGAAGCGGTCAGTGCGGGCTTTGCTGTGCTTGTTTCACAAGCATGGCCGCTTAAATATGTAAAAATATATGCCAATTTGCTTATGCAATGATATCTGATGGCTATGAGCGAAAAAGGGGCATTTAAAGACTCCGTAAAAGCAGTGTTAATTAAGGGTGTGTATATAGGTATGACAGCGTGGAAGAAATTGTGTGTTCCATCATATGGAAGGGTGCTAACTTTTTCCTGAAATCTTGGTATCCTCCTTACAAAAAGCTAAAAACTTTGAAATTATGTCGCCCGCGAGTAATAATTAGCGTCTTAGTCTGATATAGAAAAAAACTCTGTATTATGACAAAACCCCGACACACACCCTTCAATGCATCTGCTTCAGTTAAAATGTCAGCACAAGCGCTGCTTACCCAGAGCTTGCAGGAAGGCTACGTAAAAGTGCTGCCGAATACTTAGATTCATGGATAAAAATGAAGTGAGAAAACAGGAATAAGTCTATCCTGTGCGTAACGTCGGTTGCAAGAGCTGGTTTCATGTTCGACATGCTTTCCCATTCGCAGATGAACTTCATAAACAGCATTCCCCCGCGGCATCGCTTCGCGTGGCTGGTGTACGACGTGCACATGATCGACATGGCAGGCGCATGCAAGATCCCGCCGTACAAGATTATCGAGGACCTCAAGAGCAAATTCAAGATCCCGTGATCGGGATGTGATCGGGATGTGATAGGGATGTGATAGGGATGTGATCGGTATGTGGCAAGAGCAAAAAGTATCTCCGAAAGCGCTTAGTTTCGCGCGAAAGGTCTCTTTTACACGACATACACGCACTCCTTCAGCATGCTAAACGAAATTTCCACGTTCTCTTTTTCTCACCAGCTGCATGACAAAGCGACCCTGCCGCCGCTTGGCTGTGTTTTTGTCACTGGTTGCATTACTCGTTTCCGAGCACTGCTGTTCTCCCACGAAGGCATTGCTATAGTCAAGGAGCGTAAGGCGTTCTAGCGCACACCTCACCATATACAGAAACAGCCGTCACAGTCTCGCCAGGTGAGGGCGGTGTTGCTCTCCGACTCATCCGCCGTCGCTGCTTCGAAGCGAGTCGCGTCTTACACCGTTTAATGCGAATTCATATCTCCCAGCATGAAATGTAACCACACGACCTCTCGCCGTCCGCAGGACGGGCGACACCACATCCCGGTCGACATAACCATGCACTACCGCTTAGGTAGAGGTAGACTTCTATATCCCCCCCCCCCCCCCCCCCCCCCGCACATAGTTCACTGACCAAACCCCAAGAGGTTGCGTGGAAGTAACTCCAAACGAACGCATTCCCCAACCCCGCGATATATGCCCGCATATACCGTGGGGTCTACTCCCCTTCCTGTAAACTATGTGGCCAACATGCCACTCTATCCCACATACTCCGGGCTTACCCTCGGGACACCCCTCCTCTAGGTTTGCAGCTCTCGAATCCAGAGCAGTGGGAGGCCGCATTGCTCAGTTCCGACTCGGACACACAGATCCTGGTTGTGACAAGAGCCATAGAAGTCGCCGAACGCCACGGGCTCATGGCCACTTGATGGGGCTATAACCCCGCACCGTCAGCTACATTTGTCGGCGGAAATAAAGTTATTTCTCCTCCTCCTCCATATGTCCCAGCAGCACAGAAGCCTGCGTCCGCAGTCTATGGAACGAAATTCGGCTGATGTCGGAACGCCGGTGTACAATGTCAGAACACACGTAAGCCAACATGTATAGACCTGACTCCCCTTCAACTTCTCTGACGGGTGTCAATAAAGTTATTGTAGCGAGAGCTTCACTACGCCATTTTTCGCAAGGCCATCGGGTGTTGTTGTTTATCCTTCTGCGGGAGCAGCTCCGGAGGTGTGGCTGTGACGTCAGACCACGGGACTCGCCGCTGCTCAGACTGCCGTACCCGCCGCGGTGGCTAAGCGCAATCGGTGCTGTGTCACAGAGCTTTTTTCCTGACTTTTGGGTCTCCCTGTTTATGTTATCAATACGTAAATAAATCTTCAAGTTTACTGCTTATCCTGAAGGCTTCCCTCCGTAGTCTGCCTGCTTCATCCTCATGCGGTGAAAACCTTGGTCCCGATCCCTAAGCACATCAGAACTAAGCAATGCGTTAGCACCCATCTAACGTTACACGCAACCTTCGTAACACGCCGGAGCTTATCAAGGGCACTGGTTCAGTGTTTAAATTTACTGGTTAGGAATGGATCACCGCATCATAGCATCACGCGGTGGTCTTTGGAAGGAAAGCACATTTTACACAGAATAATTGTGCCTCTGAATCACGCGTATTTTTAGTGGCACATGAAACAAATAAAATTTTCCTGGCTGTCACCTACGATGTGCCAGAGTCTTTTGTTTGATGCTTTAAAAGCGGACAATCACACTCCTATGCCCTAACATTGCCCTTTATCTTTTATTCTTTTTTACGCCAGTAGGCATAAATTCTTGCACGCATGCTTCACTCGAGCTGTATTTTAACAATGTTTGTAGCCATTAACATTGACCGCAGCCTTGAAGAGATACATATTCCTGGCAGGTAGAACGACTGATTTGTCAACGTTTATTTCGTCTTGACGGCGGACGCTTCGTGTAAGAGCATGCTTGAAAAACATCACTATTAAGCTGACCCGTGAAATTCATTGGCGAAAATTTATTAGGAGCGTAACAACGGAGTTCCGGCAGCGGGACTGCTCTTGGTAAGCGCGTGCTTCGGGTTGGTGCTGCTGGAACCGCTGGCTGTCAGTGAAAGCCGTTCTGCTCTGTGTGCATTGTGCCGTGCTGTTCTTTCTGCCCGAAAAACCCATTGTAGAAGTAATCTTTTCGCTTGTCTTTTTCATAGCATACGTGCAACTTGGCGACAACTATGACATGCTCATGCCAGCACTGACAACGGATGATTAAGTGCTCTCTGCATTTTGAGGCGATGGTAATGAAGCCTACCACTGCATGTAAACGAGGCCTAGCGAACCGCGGGAATCGTGTGTGCGATTTCGCGGAAAGCGCAGGGCAAATTCTCAAGTCATAACAAATGTCAATGGCTGTCGGGTGTAGTTATAGGAACAGCGACATATTCCAAGTTTTCCTCGAGTAGAGTGAGAAAAGGCGTGACGCCATGTGGGCGATCACATGATGGTAAGGTTTGGAATTAGCCTAGAATTGAAGTGGGAACGGAATAAACTAATAAGCCCATTAAGGAGTATAAGCGGTAAGATGGGAAGTACAGGAATTCGGGATTGGTCAAATGTTTCTGGGAATTTTATGTTTAGGGCAATCTAAAATTATTGCTCAGGAATGAATTATCGCATCACAGCTTCATGCGTGGTGGTCTGATCAAGGAAACCACACCTTGACTCAGAATAACGGTGCGTCTGAATTGTGCGTATGTTTTAAAGGCGCATGAAAGAAATGACATCGCTCCGTTTTCGCCTACCATATACCAGCGTCCTTTCTGTCTTGCTTTAGAAGTGGCCATTGCCACTAATTCGCACGAAAAACGAGGGTCGATTAGCTAGTTTTTTTTTTACGCGAATGGGCATATATTCGTGCACGTATGCTTCACTTGAGCTGTGTTTTACCAACACTTGTGGACTTTGACATTCAGCGCAGCGCAGTAGAGATGCATATTTGTTTTTTTGGAGAATGTGATTGATTTGTCAGGCGTTATGGTTCGTTGATGGATGATGCCTTCAACAACAATCTGCCGCATAGCATAAACATCATCTTTAAACTGACCTGGAAAATCGGTTCACGAAAATCTATTAGCTATGTTTTTCTCACGCGTCACCGTCGAAGCCTATGCGCCAGTGTTCACTAAGACTAAGCGTTGTCTAGATTTTGATGCAGTTACAGTGGAGCCTATCACTGCATGCAAAACAAGGCCTAACGATCCGCTGGATTCGTGCGCACAATTTCGGCCAATTCACGAGTTTTATCGAAAGCAAATCGCCATAGACTGTAATACTTGGAACCGCGACTACATAACGTTTATTGCTTACATTCCGCAGCGTTCGCACTGCGCGAGAGGGGCTACTTTGTTCCGCTCTTCACTGAAATGCTGGAGGCAGCCGGCCCCAGTAGTTGGCGTCAGTTGATTGGTTTATTGGGGTTTAGCGTCCCAAAGCAACTCAGGCTATGAGGGACGCCGTAGTGAAGGACTCCGGAAATTTCGACCACCTAGGGTTCTTTAACGTGCACTGACATCGCACAGTACACGGGCCTCTAGCATTTCACCTCCATCGAAATTTGGCCGCCGCGGCCAGGATCGATTGGCGTCAGTTGAGGCAGAAAATTTGGCTGTTGTAAATCATACTAACGGTCTTCAAACATACATCTGGATAAAGCGGTTTCAATAAAGTATCGGTCACATTGCTGAATGCAGACACAATTAGCCGGGAGAGCCCTTCCTACGCGGTTTCAACAACCGGCCTTTTATGCGTTTAACAGGCAGGCGATTTGTTTATCGGTGTTTTTTAGAAAGTCATCGTAGTGTGGGAACAAATCAAGATCCAAGTGGAAAAGAGGAGGAGAGAATATGTAGGATAATAAGAGCTCAGCTTGCATTTCCTGCCATGCAAACGAGGTGCATCTATATGTACTGAGCTACGTAAACAACAGTGGCACCGGGACGCAGTCGTCCTAATCGGCGAGGTCGTGACGTAATCTGGCACCCGCACAGTCAATACTACTGGTCCTGAAGCACTCTTTGAGTGAATAGAGAGGTTATTTCCTTCGAGGGATCAGACATCACCCTACTGGAGAAGGCACGAGAAAAATGTTTCGGCGATCACAACCCCCGCGATACCAAGGAACGTATCGAAGAGCCGAAAACGAGAAACTCGGCCGCCCCATAACTGTGAAAGAGGTTTACGCGGCCATAAGAAACACCACCAGAAAGACGGCAGCCGGAGCGGACAGAATCGACAACGCCCTAATCCGCAACCTGAGCGACGACCTCATACAAGAGCTCGTCAGCTTTCTTAAAACATTGGGAGGCGGAGACGGTTCCGGAAGATTGGAAACACGCCGAAGTAATAATGATACCTAAACCTGGTAAAAAGCTACAAATTGAAAACCTCAGGCCCATATCACTCACGTCGTGCCTTGGCAAACTGTACGAACGGGTGGTAACTTTAAGACTGCAAAATTACATGGAAGATAACGACTGTGTACCACATACTATGTTCGGCTTCAGAGCAAAGCTCTCGACGCAGGACGTTCTCCTCCAAATACAAGAAGATGTGCTGCGAAACGTACCTCGGACGGGAGAAAAAGTCATAATGGCCCTGGACATCAAGGGGGCATTCGATAACATCAGCCAAGAAGCGATCCTTACGGGCCTAGACAAGCTGGATTGAGGACGCAGAATCCACAGCTTCGTCAAAGCCTTCCTGTTCGACAGAACTGCCACCATCGGCATAGGAGACCTTCGATCGGACAAAATTCGCACTCCAAACAAGGGAAAACCCAAAGGTCAGTTATCTCCCCCCTACTCTTCAACATAGCTATGATAGGCCTAGCTCGAAAACTAGAGAACATCGAAGGCATCAGGCATGCAATGTATGCTGACGATATAACAGTCTGGACAAACACGGGCTGTCTCGGAGAGAAGGAAGAAAGGCTACAGCAAGCGGCCTCTTGTATAGAGAAATACTTCGCAGAAAGAGGACTCGCATTCACGACCGAGAAATCGGAACTGCTGAGAGTCTGGAGAGGCAAGCAAAACCGGACCGTCCCAACCAACGAGGACCTAAAACTCAACGTCTACCTAGACGCGACACCCATACCCGAAAAGACAACAATAAGAATTTTAGGCATGTGGGTTCAATCCAACCAGCGCAGTACTCACACTTTTACCCTGCTCAAAGCAACAACAGTACAAGTCACATGCATGATCACCCGCATCACCAACAGGCGACATGGCATGCGTGAAGAGGACACACTCAAACTAGTCAGAAGCCTTGTAGTTAGTCGAATCACGTACAGCCTCCCCTACCAGTGCCTCAACAAAAACGAAATACAACAAGCGGATGCCCTGCTACGCAAAGCGTATAAGACAGCGCTCCGACTTCCGCGCAACACGTCAACAGAAAAACTCATGGCCCTGGGATTACATAACACCTTTGAGGAGCTACGAGAGGCGCAGCTTGAGTCGCAAAAACTTAGGCTGTTGCAGACAACGACTGGAAGAGCGCTCCTGCAGAGGCTCGGATACCGCGAGCAGATGCGAGAAATGACGAGGACGGCAACGATCCCCGACGAGCTTCGCAAGACTCTCAAGGTAGCGCCAATACCAAAAAAACATGGATCCCAACCTCCATCGAGGCAGAAGAGAAGCGAGGGCCGAATTCATCGAAAAAACATACGCTCCTCAAGCCACGACCGTGTATGCAGACGCGTCTTGGAGAGGAGGAGACACCAAAATCGCTGTGGCGGCGGTGGTCGATTCGTCTTTACGCGAAATGACCAGCGCGTCTCTCCGAGGCTGCACAGTTGCAGAGTCCCAGGAAGTAGCCGTTGCTCTAGCGGTGGCGGAGGGCTATAGAACCGGGCGGTTGCTAACAATACTCACGGGCTCTCAAACAGCCTGCCGAAATTACATGAATGGCAGGATAGGTCGTCACGCGCTCCGTGTACTCCTCGCAGCGAGCGACAGAATTAAAAACCAAGAAGAACAAAGCGACAAGATCCCACACAAAATTGTGTGGGTACCGGGGCACACGGGGGTGGCAGGGAACCAAGAGGCCGACAGGATAGCTCGAGGATACATTACTTTCCGAGCATCCGACGAGCCCGCGGAACTCGCGCCAGCACCCAGGGATTACTCAGCCATAGTACAAAACTACAGAGGCAGAAGAATGCGATATCCCCCACCGCACAAATCTCTCAGCAGAGAGGAAGCTGTCACTTGGAGACAATTACAAACAGGCTCTTTCCCAAACCTACATATACTAAACAAAATGCACCCTACCATATACGCGGACAAATGTCCCTGCTGCGACGAAAAACCTACTCTATACCACATCACATGGGCCTGCCAAAACATAGACGTGGTCCCCAAAATACAAAACCCGAGTGCGGAGCAGTGGGAGACTCTGCTGTCCAGCGACCGCTTTGAAGACCAAGAAGGTCTGGTACAGCGAGCTCAACGGGCGGCAGTGGCTAGCGGAGCCCTGGACTGAGGGCAGCCGACCACTGATTAGAGGCGGACGACTTCGAAAGAGAAGACTCCTGGGGATAGAATCAAGGAAAAAACGTCTCTGAAGATGCCCCCAAACAGCAGGAAAAAAGACTAGAGTAAAATAATGTTTTTCCTTCCTTCCTTCCTTCCTTCCTTCCTTCCTTAGCAAGCTGCATAAACAAATCGTGCAACATATAGCGGCACCGGGCAGGAGCAGGGACGTGGATATGTTCAGCACCATGTCAGAATAACTGCGTTGAAATAAAAAGAGCACTTTAAAACGAAAGTGGTAGCGAAGGTCAACACTGGCTAAAAGCGATAAAAAAATAAGGGTTGTCATGCCTTGGGAATGGTAGCCGTACTCGTTTCCGAGCCTTTCAAGATGTAAGTGGGCTGCAGTTTTATGATCCACAAAAAATTTCTTAAAATTAGTGTGAAGGAGCGGGCGAATCGACAGCTTGTTTTCTGCTTTTACTTTTTGTTTATTCAAGCTGTTCTTTCTTCCAGTTTAGTTGTATCCAAGTATCTTTTTAAACTGCATTAGTTTAGTTATGCTGTTTAATAGTGTTTTTCCTGCTTGGCTCACTATCTTAAACTCATGCTTTTATGCGAGGATATGTATATGCTTGGAAACACATGTTAGGAAGTTCCTCTCCGTGAACGATCATTTGTAGCTCGAACGGCGAGATGGGCACTCATCGCCTGTCTTCTTGACCTTATGAAAGAAGTTCATTGTCGCAATAGACGCAGCACGTCCTCAAGATTATCAAGTAATATAGGTCAGAAGCTGCAATTGAAATTTTGCAAAGCCGCCTTTTTAGATTTATATTACTGTACTTACCGTTTTTCCCTCTGCGGAACTAAGCAAAATTATTCGTAGCTGAGGCATTCAAGACAATTAATCACTTGAAGAAATACAAGTTATGAGGTACTGGCGATCATTTTTTTCCGTAAAAAAATCTTGTGCTACACATTTGCAACACATTATGATGCAACACATTTTGCAATACATTATGCAACACATTTTGATATATTACTTGAAATCTTGCAACCAAGGTGCTCCAGCAAGGATGTTTCGTTTTCGCTGAGTTTGTTTGCAAGCACGCCGTCATTGTGAAGAATCAACTTTCTCATAGCGAAAAAAGAGCACCTTGTGCATTCTGCAACGGTCGTGGCCAATGGCTTTTCTCTCATGTACTTTGGTGGGTGAAAAAAGCTTGGGAAATTTTTTAACGCTTTTTAACTGTAGAAAAATATTCTATCGTAACTCTCGAATAACTAGAAGCATAACGACAAGTTGTTTTGGACTTACAGAGAACTAGAACTCCTATATTTCACTCAGAAATTCTACGCTTCCCATCTTAGCATATTTTTCACTCACTCGCAACTCCCTCGTCGCAGTTAACTCCCTGGACATTGAGATTTCTACAAACGAAGGTTCGCTTACCACCGAGATATACAGAATAGCCACGGACCGGCTTCAATACTTACACTTTCAAAGCTGTCATCCTTGTCTCTCAAAAACAATCATCCCACACTTATTAATCTGATTGGATTAGCCACGTCCACTGCTGTAAGAAGACCTTTCCCATATCCCATCAACTAACGTTTCCTGCCCATAGTCACGCACTTCATCTCTACGTTTTGTTGAATAATATTGCGACGAAGAAAACGAAGTTGGCGGTGGCGCGGGCGGAGCGCTCGCGCTAGGCCAGGGACCATTAAATCATCTCTTGAGCGCCGGTTTACGGCTCTTCTTCCTTCTCCTCAGAGATTTCTTGCCACTTTGGACGATTTCGAGGAGGTCACCCTCACTGAGCTCTCGAACATTGTATCCCGCCTTCCACCCGCGGCCCCTGGCCCTGATGGTGTGACTTCTTTTATGATTAAAGTTTTGTTCGAGGAATCTCCCACCGACTTACTGGCACTTATAAATTACTCTCTTAAGGGGCCATGGATTCCAAATGAGTGGCGTCTAGCAAAGATTATCCCGTTGCCTAAAAAGCAGGGAGATGGTTATGTGTTAGACAATATAAGGCCAATTTCTTTAACTTCGAATCTCGTTAAGTTAATTGAGAGGGTGTTGCATGGCAGAATAATGTCTGTTATTTCAGAGACTGGGTTGTTGAACCCTTGCCAGATTGGTTTCAGACCAGGATGCTCTATATGGTGTGCCCATACCGATCTGGAGAGCCGCATACAGTTAGCTCGTCGCCGAAACCAATACGCAGCGCTTGTTACTTTAGATGTATCTAAAGCTTATGACAGCGTTGAGCACAGGACGCTCTTGCAAAGACTACAGGCAGTAGGACTTCCGAGATACTTTGTGGCTTGGGTTGCTGAATTCCTTGCTGACAGGGAATTTTACTGCTTCCAGAACGGTGTTTCATCAAGCAAATTTCGACAAGCGAGAGGAGTGCCCCAAGGGGCGGTCCTCTCCTCTGTACTTTTCAACATCTTACTCAGCAGTATTCCCTGCAGTCCTCAGGTGTCCACCTATGTGTATGCTGATGACATCGCCTTTTTCGCTTCAGAGAACGACATTTCCTCTTTGTACCAGTCCATACAGTCCTACCTGAATGTCCTAGACCAATGGTTAGGAGACATTAATCTGTCCCTTAATGTCAATAAATGTGCTTTGTTGGTTTTTCCGCTCTCTCGTCCAGTTAATATCTCTATTGTTTACAGCAGCCATGTAATTCCTCAAGTGCAAAGTGTCAAGTACCTCGGAGTAATTTATGATCCTTCTCTTTCCTGGGGGGCCCATATCGAGCAGATCACTGCGAAAGGAGTCCGAGCAGTCGGTATGCTGCGCAGGCTGAGCAGTGTTCATTCTGGCATGAGAAGGCACTCACTTCTTATGATTTATAGAATGTACGTCCGTCCAGTCTTAGAGTTTGGCTGTGTTTTATTCTCTGGTGCGCCAGCGTATAAACTTCGCCCCTTGATTCTCTTGGAGCGGGAGGCGTTGCGCCTTTGTTTGGGTCTTCCAAAATTTGTGGCGAATTCCGTTTTGTACCTGGAAGCGCGTATTCCATCACTGACTTCTAGATTTCGGCTCTTAACGGTGAAAACGTTCGTAAGAATGTGCGATTCTTCGCTTCATGCCTCCAATTTGATCTTCCTTCGTCAGCCTCGGCCATTTTTCAACGAATCCTGGTCTCGTTTCCGTACCCCTCAGATATGTTTGGTGCAATCCCTCCTTGACCCCTTAAACGTCCGCATTTCGGACATCCGTCCGGTGTGCGCCAACTCTTCATCTATTCAGATTGTCTTCGATGACATCTTTCCAAAACATGCAAAGTTAATGCCTTTTCATTTGCTCAGCGGTTTATTGCAGGATTACCTGCTGTGCTTTAAATCTCATGTGCTCATAGCGACAGACGCCTCACAGTGTGAAGAAAAGGCCGGTGTTGGCATTTTCTCCATCTCCCTTGACTGGTCATTGTCTCTCCGTCTTCCCGATTACACCCCTATTTATTTGGCCGAATTTCTAGCAGTAGTCTTAGCGTTGCGCAAATTAAACAGCTCCTTGTCTTCTGTCATAATTATGACAGATTCATTATCGTTGTGTTCCTCTCTCACCGCGCCTACAACATCTCAGGCACTTCGGTTACTCAAATGCTTGGTTCCACCCCACGTGTGTTCATTACGGTTGGTCTGGGTGCCTGGGCACAGAGGAATCCATTTGAATGAGGTTGCCGATACCCTGGCGAAGGCATCTCTTCAAGGCCCAGTCGTATCTGTGCTTCCACCCAGCGCATATGTTACGGCGGCCAGGTTTCGCAGGTATATGCTCTTGAAAGAATTCGCAGCATCAGCTCTGACCTCCTCTCCCGAATTCCGGCATCTCCTTTACCCGTGGTGCAGTAAAGGATGGCGATCACGCAAGCTTGAGGTTTCCTTCACGCGTCTACGTTGTCGCGTGCCTCACTTAAACTTCTACCTTTATAGATCTGGTCTGGCGGTCTCCCCATTGTGCCCGTTCTGCGGAGAACCCGAAACGATAGACCATTTCTTGTTGACCTGCCGCCGTTTCTCCTCTTTACGGAGCCGCCTGCTGGAGCTTCCGTTACGGCAGCTTGGTCTAAGTCTGTCAGCCGGGGTTGCTCTGTCTCTTGGGGCTTCCTCCCTTGAGCACAGCAACTGGAATGTGCTCTCCGCCATGCAAAACTTCCTTACAGACACTAATCGGCTGCCGTCTTAAGCTCTGCTCTTTCTCATGATCAATATTTCTCTGGAACGAAAGCTTTCTGAAATGTGGAATATTTAGCCCCGTTCTCTATTTCAGTCACCGATCTCACAGCATTTGTTTAGCCTATTTCAATTACACATCTGAGAACCTTTCATTTATTTCCTAATTGCTATTATTATCAAAATTATTTTATTTTCACCACCATTATTTCCTTGTATAACATTTTGTGCACCTATCAGTTGCCGCCTGTGTCTTGGCCAATCCCCCGCAGTGGGTACGTGCCATTATCTAGAGGACAACAACAACAACAAAATCATCTCTTGCTGATCGTGCATCACGCCTCAATCTTCGGCTGGCCGCCACGTAACATTTGGTATGAGGTGCCGGGGCATCCTCGACATCCTGGTCCTGTAGCTTCAGCGTCTTATGTCAGTCAAGGTCTTCGGCTGTGAGTCCTTGGCCTGCGTCGCCCAACTTGCCGCAGCCTTTCAGACAAGAACCGACCTCGTTTTTGCTCCCCCGCCCCGTCCCCCGCCCTGACCACTCGACACGACAAACTGGAATCGACACCCTAGCCGACCCGACCTACCGACCCGACCTACCAACCCTAGACGCCGCTCACATCTGCAGACGCTGTCCCCCTGCCCATGCGGTTCGGCTCGTCCAAGGGCCTAGGCCATCGGCTCCTGGGGACCAGCGGTTCGGAAGCTACGTCGGCGAGTACTCATTCGCTCATCTCTTTCATCGTGGAGGCCGGCACTGCACCGCCTAGTCATCTCGCTTGTACCGTCATCTCAGGCTCATCACCGTTCAGCGCGTCTCTTTGTCAACGATCGGGATGATCGCTCGGTGGCCCCGGTTAGTGTGCAGAAGAAGACGAAGCTATGTTTTCACCACCATCACCACCACCAGTTGCGTGGGATGGAGCGCTCGCGCCTGGCCAGCGGCCTTTAATATCATCTCTTGTTCGTCGTTCATCACGCCTCATTCTTCGGCAGGCCGCCACGCAACAATATATTCTAAAAAGCCGGTGGCAACAACGCCTCTCGAATGCAGAGGGCACCTCATATGAAGAGCAAAACGATACAAAATAACGCATGTACTCGTGCACGTGATGATCACGGCATGCAGAATTATTCAGAAAGGTTTTGATTAATCGTATTCCATATAAAAATGATGATACCCGCGAAACTCATCTGTAATACGATTCACCCTGTCTTAGATAGCTTCGAATCAACTTCATCTAGCTGCGGCTCATTACCATTCACTGACGTCGCAATGCGTACGGGTATCCAAGTGCGGCCGCCACGCTAAAGTTCAAGCTCGCTGCTTATTACCCTTTAAAGAATGTCATAACGACTGAGCAACCACGGCGAGTAACCGATGACATTTACTGACGCTACTAGACAAAAACTGGAGGGCTTCGTAATCGTATGGTTGAAGAAAAAGGTTAGCATTTAGGTGGTTTTGACAATACTGTGGTGTCTGCAGTAAGCCTGTAATGTTCTTGCGATTTTCGCGCCAAAAAGTCTGGATAGAAACGGATATATTGTCCTTATATGGTACGCTTGAGTCATCTCCTTCTAGAATGTTCAAGTCCATTCCATTGGGCTATCATATGTGATAATAGTTTTGCGACCCACTAGTCCCTATTAGTCGATTTTGTGTGGTGGGCCCGTTTCCAAAATTTTGCGGGTCCTCTGGATGTTTTGGGTGTGGACCAAGCTCCTAATTTTGGCGGTCCACACATGTTGAACTTTGGCAGCTCCTTATGAATGGGCCACTGGTGCTCTTGCGGTTTTGATGACGCCACAACTCTGTCAATAGCATTGCATAGGTCGCATCGAGTCCTCATATCTCTTCAGACGCTACCGGTGCAGCGCTGCAGCCAACTCTTCACGCCGAAGTTTTTCATTACCTCGGTACACTCCCACACGAGTACACAATTATCATACTGCAAAACGCTGTACCATTGTCACGCAGTGCCCTTCAATGGATTCTTATCCCGTTGACAAGAACTCAAGGCAGTCGAAAGACGACTGCCAACAGTGGTATCGAAAACAAGAAGCAGCGCCACCCACACTGCCCGGAAAGGGACGAGGTAGCGGTCTGGGATTAAATTTACCGACGTCATCGGACCCGAGATTTGCCGACACTTCAGGCTGGCGAACAGGTCTAGATTCGGCCAGACCATGTACCCTCAACAGCCACGTTCAACGGCCACGGTCATTTGTTGTCGAAATAGAGCATGGAGCGCTTCTGCAGAGGAATCGCAGACACCTAGTTCCCTTCGTGCTAATTTCAGCAGGTCAATCACTTCTCCGACATGACCGTTCAACGGAAGCGGCAGCGGCAGCAGCATCTAAGCCACATCCTTTTGAGAGCAGCATCTAGTTCTTCGCGGTACCGGGCAGAAAATGTTCTGGGCACCCGTAGCGGGTGGCGTGTACCATTTGAACTTGAGGCTAGAGGAGGGTAGAGTCGCTCGAAAAAAATTTCAGAGTACCGCATTTCTTTTCCCCGCGCCGCCGACGCGGTCATTGGCCCAACTGTACCACTTGATCTTGGGGTGCCATATACCTTCCAAGCGCCGGTCGGGCCGGCTGAGACGAGCGCAGGTTCCCGACGTTTCTCGTGTTGCAACTGTCGCTCTCGTGTTTGATACTGAATAAATCATGCCTGGCTGCTGCGCCTTCGGATGCAGCAACCGAACCGAGTCCGGAAAGACTTTTTTCTCGATTCTGACCGGGAAAAATGACCGAGAGCGTCGTTCTGCGTGGTTGCACAGAATCGGCCGGGAGAACTTCAAGCCTTCAAAAAACACACGCTTGTGCGAGGTAAGTGCACCTTGCTTGTGCTTTTTGGTGCTGTTTTAGAAGGTATGTAAGCGCAGTGCACGCGGTGCTAGCGATAGGATGCTAAGAAAATAGGAGTTCACAGCAGGACCGTCGCGCAGGGATCGTTCGCGGCTTGCCCGCTTGACGCGGGTACACGTGTACGCGCTTGTTACTCAACACACGGGGCTCTTCCGACTATTCCGTGCTTGTGGCACGCGAAGGCACATTTATCGCGCGAGAATTCCGCGTCCTAACGTGCACCAAGCACACGCACGATCTTTCCGCGCCTCGAGTCATTCGACCCATGGCACTTGTTTTTCGCGGACCGTGACGATCGCAGTCAATAAAAGCATGGTCGGGCATGTCTTACGTTCACATAACGGCCACTTTCTGTTCAGTTGTGTTGGGACTGGTAGAAAAATAGAAATGGGTCAAATGATAGCAATCCTTGAAGCTGCGTGTTTGCGGCGACATGCGTGTTTACGTCCAAAATGAGCTATTTTAAGTGTCACTGCGTAAACTTAGAAACCTTTATAACGTATTCTTTTTCTTCGACTCTTTATTTGGGTGTTTCAGCTTATTGTTACAGCTATCTTCCACGTTTTTCTTGTTCCACATGTTTGAAACAGGACTTCACTCGAAAAAGTCCTGGGAGCCTACTTCGCCAGCCCAGCATTCGGGTGACCAGCATCACTCTTTAACTGAACAACAAACATTTGCAGGACCACTTTTGTGCTGAAGACTTCGAGAAGCCTAGCGTGGATGGGAAGAAGAAGCTAATGCCAAGTAGTTTCGTCCTGCTTGAACGAGACGGCGGTCCCATGGCGGTCCACGATGCTCACTGCCCAAAAGCACGAGCTTGTCTCTTTGCTGTTCGGTGTGGCGAAATGTTTCCTTCGTGGCTTGCTCCGCGGAAGGGGAAAAAAGGCGTGCAGAAGCTCCCGATAGCAGCACTAAGATGCTGCTCACAATCAGAGCACAGTTCCTGCAGCAAACGCAACCGCGGATCAAAACAACCGCCGGCTGCATTACTTCGCGCAAAATAACAGTATCTTTTCTCTTCTGAGCAACCACTGTCTCCGAGCACGAAGTATTTGCGCTTCAGTGAACACTCAACCCGGTACGTCACCGAACATCAAGCTCTTCCAACACGGTGACCTCCCTGCGACGCAGTCGGCTTGGAAGGTAAATGGCAGCGGCCGCTCAGTGTTGCCAGTCAAATTCCGACCTTTGCGGTACTCTGAAATTTTTTCCAGTGACTAAGAGGAGGGCGCTAGCGGCGCCCTCTCTGCTCATGCCGTGAGGTTGGGTGCTGGGAATCAAGTACTTGGAGTTTGTCCTTTTGCGCGGCGATCGATCTCTCGCTCTCAGCGGCATGACCCCTTAGGAACGCCACGCTACTGCTACATTATATTATCACTACATGCGAAAAATATACCTCGCTGTGGTTAAAGTGTTGAACTAACTTGTTTTGCTTTTGCAACTATAACTACGCTCTCAAGTCGCACTTAAAAAACTCCGACAGTGGTTGATAGCCCACGCAGCTTCGGCGTGTAGTAAGCTTGACTGACACGTGAGAGGAACGCTTTCTGTAGTTGAGACGGGAAAATAATCTGTAAAATTTTCAAAGCACTTCACGGCCCCGTAAACACCTCATGCGCTAAATCAACTTAGGAAAGATAAGAACGTAAATAATTAAATAAGGCGAGTTTACTACTTTCTAAATTTCTTGGTTTTAATTGCTCTCATCAGGAGGCTGTTTGGAAACATTGTTGCGGCGCGTATATGACTACGCGAGTGCTTGCTTTTGACAGCGTCATAAGCTTATGATAGCTCTTATGACAGCGCTGTCACAACCTGTGTTATGACAGCTCTGGGTTGTGTCCCTGTTGTGTCGAGCTGAGTCATGAAAAAGCAAAACAGTGCAGTTGAGTACGACCATCGGTTAATAAGAAAAGGTGTCAAGGAAATGAAGTGCAGAGATCATAAAAGATGAGAGACCGGAAGGCAGCATTTCTTGGCGCCGGTAACGCAACATTCATATTTCATTGCCCGGAAGATTAATAAATGCGAATGCACGAAGCTTCGAGTCTAGAACAGAGCAGCGAATACAGCAAGCTGCTTCAGCCTTTTCTCTATACGCAGCAAAGTACTCTTGATGCACACTGCGAATCTGGTGCAGGCTGTCTGCAGAGAGAGCTGATTATCTCACTGAGTATTTTTTACGCACAAATACTGCTACCGGATCGGCAGCCTTTTAATGGAAAGTCGCCCCCACAGACTATAGCGAAATGCAAGATATAGTCTTGTCTCTAAAAGACGGGTGTGCATCTGGCGCTGATAAAATTCTAGAGGCCCGTGTACTGTGCGATGTCAGTGGAAGGTAAAGAAATCCGGGAGGCCGAAATTTCCGGAGCCCTTCACTACGGCTTCCCTCATAGCCTGAGTCACTTTGGGACGTCAAACCTCCAAAAACAATAAAATAATTTAGATACACTTTTTACGGAGTGAAAGAATTAGATGTTGGGTTTAGCCTCATTCAACCACCTGGATAGTAACCACCTCACACTGAATATAAACAATATAAAGTATATTATATTCCGCTGTAAAGGAAACATCTACAGAATTTCAGTTTCAGGATTTCAAGCTGTGGGCATTAAACAGTCTTCGACTGCTAGATTCTGAGGTGTTACATTCCACGAAATCTATTATG
The DNA here is from genome assembly GCF_055824585.1 of Amblyomma mixtum. NCBI lineage: Eukaryota > Metazoa > Arthropoda > Arachnida > Ixodida > Ixodidae > Amblyomma > Amblyomma mixtum. The sequence goes on along the minus strand of NC_143019.1, from coordinate 35,535,668 downwards.
GAATACACACATCAAATCATATAGAACTAACCTCTCTAACGCATTAGGCATCTTAAATAGAGTGTTATCTTCCAGCTACTCTCAAACGATAGGTATTCTACTCCCTTATAGATCCACGCATTAGCTATTGCTCATTTGTGTGGTTAACCCCGACGAATGCAAATTTAAATTCTCTGCTACCAATCCTAAAAAAAGCAATACGTGCTATCGGTAACCTGGAGCTGTCCGATAGTTGTGCCCCCTTTTTTTAACCGCATGGAATACTCCAAGGACGTAAACTTTACAAATAAAGACTAGGTCCTGAAGTTTGTCGTCAACACCATACCGATAAAAATACGTTGCTGTGCGAGAAATTTATGGATTATAAAGTCGTGAAAATGTCTGCCATATGCCGCCGGTGATATCTGAATACACGTTGCCTTTATTCATATGCATGTTCTAACCAGACCATGAATTCCCTAGCTTCTGTTATGAAAGTGGTATCTTATGCATGCTTTTTTCGAAAAAAAAAAGTATTACCTCACAAAAAGAGGGAATGTCCCCTGCAAACCTTCACAATAGCGCGTGGCTGTAGCGGTTTACTGAATGCGAAATCATGGATTAGAACCCAAGCTTGCTGACCCTATCCGGACGGATCTGGAATTTGTAGTTTATGCGTTGTGAGATGTCACTGCATATTCGGAAGGCCTAACGTGGTCGAAATTGATCTGCATACCGTCGGTGCGGCGTCTCAAAAGAATGGCTCCGCATATGTCAAGTAACAATAACTATTTTAAAAAATCATCACTCAGTAGCTGCCCGGAGGTTTTTCTTTAGCTTGGCAGGCATTTCAAGAACAGCACGTCTTACATCATCACTCTTGTGGGTTAGAGCTCGCTAAAAATCTTTATAGGGTGTGGTAACTGGGAGCTGCTTTAAAAGAGGGGTGAATGTACCGCGAAAAAAAGAAACATTTTTCAAATTGCTGTGTGCGCATACTCTTGGCGGCGCCTATTTTATTTATGTTGTTCGACAGAAGAATAGTTATAAACGCCGACAGCGGCCGACAGTCAGCGTATTACCGACGTGGAAATCCATTCCATGACTCTGCGTCAGAGGTAGATTTCCTGACCCTGGAAGTAGAAAAGTGTAAGTGGAATTTTTAAGGAGTTTCACAGCGCCTGTTACCATCCGCGTACTAATATTACGCTAGAAAAACTTTAGGTGAGAATGTTCCAATAAGGGGACAGAGTTAATAATATTCGCACACCACTATTGGGACGCAACTCAGAACGAAGGAGCCCACGAAAAGATGCCCCTCAGTCAAAGATGTGAACTGATTTTCAGGACGTCGCGGTTAAAGCGTGGGTAATTGCCCATGACGCTTTCCTGGATAGCGTTCTTCGAATGTCATTTGCCGCACCTTTCATGAGTTGTTTCCGACTATAGTGCATTCTTTTTGGTTAAACGTTTACACTGATCATATCATGATCCTTACGCGAATTGATTACCATTACCAGGATGTGAATAAAAAGTGATAGGGTTTTAATGTAGTTGGGGCGAGTAGACGTGCGAAAGCATTTTTGCAGCGAAAGATACACTGGCCACGAACTTGCGATTTCGCTGTCGCGGTGTTCCGAGGAGGCACATAGACCGACCTTGAGCCGTTGCCTAGCAACCGCCGCAGCTGGCGGACCCCGCGCGCTCGCCGCGCCATCTGGCATGACGTCACACCGCGCGCCTCGCCGCGGAGCCGCCGCCGTTTGGTATGACGTCACACCTCTTGTCTCGTCGTGGCGCTCGTTTTTGCTAGGTATATCCTGGCTCAGCCGAGCTAAGCCACTGCCATTTTTTTTTTCATTTTTCGCTTCTTCTTCTCCTCCCATTGGCTGCAGCTGGCGCGAACGCTCTTCCGAATTTACCGGCGCTTCCTCCGATTGGCTGAAGCTGGCACGACGCTCCTCCGACCTTTCCCGAGCTTCCTCCCACTGGCTGCAGCTTGCGCGACACTTCTCCGAACTAACCCGAGCTTACCCGACAAGACAAGAGTCTTGCTCGCGGTTGGTATTTTTCGCGTATTGCTTTCACGCTAAAACTAAAGTTAGTTTTATGTCGGTTGTTTCGATGCCCGTGGTGTACAATCTGGCATATAAGCGGATCGCTAAATTGGAGGATAGGTTAACAGGCGTGTTTTTCAACTTAAGTCAGCAGTGGTTCAGAAATATGATTGAATATCAACTCAGCTTTTTCTTGTCATAAGGCGGCTAGTTAAAGAAGACATCTCTAATTCGTCGTAAGCCGGTGTACGCTGAGGCAGTGTGTCTGCTGAAAAGCTCCCGGTCGTGCCTACTTACCCGCCAATAAAAAACAAGACAGCTACATCTGGCTGACTCCATAGGTTCAAAGGTGCTGCTGCAGCGTTTTCCAGCGGAGAGCCTGCAGTGCTAGTGAAAGCAAAGAGGTCCAGAGAGAGATAAATATTCTAAGAATACTGAAGTACGTCATTGGCTGGTTCTCACAGCAACCTAATTGGTGGTAACGATTTTCTGTCGCCTGAGAAGACCTTCACCGAAGCAGGGATGATCTAGTTTTGTCAGTCGTGAATACGTATGATCATACTGCCGCTAACCATAATGCGTATGATTTTAGCTGAAGCCTTGCATTCAAAATGTTTCACCGGAGACTTTTATAGCCAGAGTCTACTTCTTAGCATGGATTCATGCTTCAAAAGATATAAAGCTATCATGTCTCATTTTTATTCATAAACAGGGTTTCTTCTGGCTCTGTGTTCGTTGGTGGCGCGGGCGGTTTATAGCTTATTTCGTACATTGATGGGCTGTAGAAAAATAAAACGTATTGAAGGAAATCATTTTCTTTGGTTCAAATATAAGAGTTTTGCCCTGATAAAAAGGGACCCCGTCTGATCTTGTCGCAGTCTCGGCGTGCGAAGTCATCCTGTGTATAGTGAACCCTTTATCTCAGTGAGAACCGTAATTACAATTATTTTATTCTATCGTTTTTATCATGATGAAGAAAACTGGAGGTAAATATGCATGAGTGGTCAAATAGAGAGGCTTTGGTTGATGGACTTCCGAGGATAGTAAGCATAGTTTCAACATAGGATTTCAGAAAGGCGCTCTTCTATAGCACCCAGCACCTTTAGTATCAACCCGCCATTTAGGGCGGTATGTCCGTCTGACACTCTTAATGTGTATGATCTGCATTCATATTCGGCCTGAGCTGAATAATTATTGTGAAGTGAAAGACTCTACCATGCAGAGAACTATAATATATGAACTATAGAGCTGTACGAGCAGCCCGGCATCGAGACTCGATTGCATGTGTTCGCGTGCGAAATCAGATGGCCATTGCTCGACCTCTGGCCGACAACAATAGCCGACTAAGTGGCTAATGCCGTTGCAGCCTCATAGACTCTACGTGGTTGCAACAAACAGGGAATAACCTGTGAGGCGGCGATTGGTGGTTAGCCGCACAGAAAAACTAGCATATTCCGCTATTCTTCCATGATGTGTGAAGCGCTCCACAAACGAGGACCAACGAGCATAGCATTCAGTGTCCTAAGGCCACAATTTATTATCTACTCAAAGGTATCTTACCTGTGACTAAGAGCTAGGGGCGCCACGCGATGTTCGCAAAGCTCAAAACGAAGCTTTCTAGAAGGCAAAATTTGCTACATGTTTGTATACGTATCTGCACTTAGTGTTCCTTCTACAAGATCAAGTATACCTGAAGGCAATCAGGCTTCTCCCGTGTCCTCCTGAAACAATATGGGCTTCCTGTCTTGCAGGTGAGTAATATTAAAGGCTGAATACTTCACTTTTTTGCGTGGTAATCTCATTCGTTTTCACGTGCACGTCTTAGTGCGGCACTGCGAATGCTTTTTGGAGTGCCCAGGGCTCCAAATTATCTTTATTCGATTGAAAAAATTGCGGCCAAGTCTGTGCTGCGCCAGTATATGACAACAGGAATGCATGCGTACTGCGCTGTGTTTGCTCGCCATGCCAGAGAGCGTGTAGGTAAAGAAATGTTTCTGCAGAGTTTCGTTGGACTTGTCTTTCTGGCCGTCGCCCAGGACGGCGACCAAAGTACCAACGTCCCTTTGAACCGAATCCTCGCCTACTGGTAACGCTTCCTCCGCAGTCCAGCGCCCAGAGGTGTCGTGCAGGCATGGCGGTACTCACTTCATGCTGTAGATTTCACAAAGAAATAAAAAATATTTTCGTTTCTTCATTTTCGGCAACCTTTCTTTTTTGGCGGCTTTTCTCGCTTTTTACCGCTTCGTATCTGCTGTGAACGCGTTGTTTTAAATTTTGCTTTAATGTCCAGAAGTGAAACGTAATCTCTGAAAGTAAATAGTGGTTTGGAAAAATTAAAGGCGCAGTAGTTGTCTCACTTCTCGGTGGACACCTCAACCGCACCGTGGGGTAAGCGGTGCAGGTGGGAATGAAAGAGGAAAGAGAGAGAAAGGTGCCGTAGTGGAGGGCTATCGAATAATTTCTGCCACCTTGGGATCAATATCGTGTACTGACAAGCTGCCACCTGCCACGGCGGGTGAGTTTTTTGGCTCGGTTTCAGGGGGTTTAACGTCCCAAAGCGACTCAGGCTATGAGGGACGCCGTAGCGAAGGGCTTCGGAAATTTCGACCACCTGGGATTCTTCGACGTGCACTGACATGGCACAGTACACGGGCCTCTAGAATTTCCCCTCCATCGAAATTCCTCCGCCGCGGCCGGGATTGAACCCGCCTCTTTCGGAGTGGGCAAGTTGTGATGACGTCCAAGGTTGATGCAATGACGTGTCACGCGGTACAGCGTTCGCCATTTCCGCCTGCGTAGACCCTTCAAATGCTGATATATTAACTATTGTTTGGTCCAGAGAAGTCGTTCGGGAGGAGCAACTTGTTCAAAAGTTCATTGCATGCGAGGTGGCCACGTGTGACTGCGGTCGCTATTTTTGCATGCACAGCGCCTTCTAATGCTAAGGAATCAATAATACAAGCCTAAAAATAGTTTAAGATTTCTTCTTATAGTGCGAACGGCTGTAATTATTAATTAATTTTAATAATAAATGCTTGTAGACGTTAACCATATCCCAAAGCCGCTTCCAGGCAGCCTTCCAGGCGCTTCTCAAGCTAGCACGTTCTACGAAGCGCTACAAGTTCCGTTGTCCCCGATCAAAAGCAACACCTCACATATGTGTACTGTAAATGCCACCTGCCTGCTCAGCTACGAGTAAATTAGTAGCAGCACTGGATAGAAGTAAGCTATTGTAACGGCAAAGCTTTTCAGCCTTGTCGAAGCATTTTACGGACTAAGCATTGAAGAAAGCGACAGTAACGCTAGTGATTGTTCACTGGTTGATATTTAATTGCAAACTTACATTGTAATTAAAAGGGCAAGCATTCAAGGTGAGCATTCATGGACATTGAATCGTGTTTCACACAATTAGACAACTCCTTCTATTAAAGAGCCATGACAGACTCTCATAAGGCTAATTTCTCCTGGCAATATTTCAGTTTCCCTTGGAGAAAGCATTTTCAAATCATATCACCTTTATATACGCGTTTTCATAAAAAAAGCCAAAAGCTCTTGATGCTATCAAAAATTGACTTTATCATTTCAGTGTAAAAAAGGGTGTTAAAATACATATTCTGGATTTAGGAATAAAAGTTTTCCTAGTTGTTGCTGAGGCAGGTAACCGAGAAAATATAGACTGGTTTGATCGCGTTATAAAATCAGTGCTATTACCAGTAATAATGCTAATACCAGTAGTTCGTTGTTTAGCTCTCCGTGCTGAAAAAAGTTTTAATTAAAACAAAACTTCATCAAGAATATAAAGCTTTCTGCTCAGTTTAGCAGCTGGCCTTTAGTAAAGTTTGCAAAATAATCTGGATGCAATGTCTATTGTTGAGGCAAAATGTTCCTGGCAATCCTAAAAGAGGGGTCACCAAAAACAGCCTTTTTATGCTTGCTTGGTCAATCCCAATACGAAATCATGCCTGGTGTGTAGTAGGTAGCGTAATTTTTACTGCGGTGCTTTAACGAGCTTTTCTTGGCAGACGTCTTCAGTTTCTTTTTCATAGTGCTTTCGCTTGTGAGCGCTCGTAAACTCCAAAAGCTACGGTGCCCAACAAAAAATAAACCGGTAAATTGGCTTTTGAGGAAAGGAAATGGCGCAGTATCTGTCTCACACAACTCGGCGGACACCTGAACCGCGCCGTAAGGGAAGGGAGCAAGGTGGGAGTGAAAGAAGAAAGAGAGAAAGAGATGCCGTAGTGGAGGTCTCCGGAATCATTTCCACCACCTGGGGATCTTTAACGTGTCTGACATCGCACAGCAGACAGGCGCCATTGCGTTCCGCCACCATCGAAACGCGGCAGCATAACGAAGGATTGGTGGCATTGAACTCTGTCAAAGAGCGCATGTTCGCCAAAAATTGAATTTTCAAAGCAGAACAACTTTACCAAATTGTCTTGTCAAACTTATAAGGAATAAATTATGTTTTATTTACTTTTATTGACTCTGATGTCAAAAACATGTAGGTGAATAATTCCTCAGGGAAGTTCCTCCTACTTTAAAGAGTGCATCAGCGTTAACGGTTATCTTTTTGAATATCTTCATGCGCTCACGTAAGCGCGCTATTTGGGGAACACGTTCTTCAGAAAGCATGATATTTTTCAATAGCCGAATCTAATGATATTTGTCGTAAACTACAAACCATCCTTTATTAATTGATTAGGGTAGAAGAAGAAAGCGGGAGGCGCAGCTGCACCCCGGAACGGACGGCTGTTGTTGTTTAACGACACTAACATTTTTGTTTAGACGTACTGTCTACGTCATGCGAAGTATCGTCGTAGCATGCACGTACCAAAAGAAATATTGTCAATCGATATGGCACCACATGAAAAAATATTTTCATAATGTTCACAGTCAACCTTTAGTCATCGCAAGGTGCAAACTAGAACACAGTGTTATGACAACATAAACACGAAATAGCGAATATATGGTGCAACATCAAGACTAATTGATTGATGCCAGAAATTTTTCGTTTGTTATTCACTGAAAATCAAGAATGTGGTTTTCTATATTGCTCGAAAGCCACAAGCTCGTGCTTTTCCTTTCCGGTCTTTTTGGATGAAGCAACTACTCTTGTAAAAGTGCTACCTTTTTGCGGAAAGGATGACGCGATGTGGGTGACCGGTGCCGCAATACTTATTCTGTCCTTCTGGTAGTTAGAACGTGCATTCAGTGGCTGAAAATTATAAATTCGCCTCTACCTGTTTACGCAGCTACCGAATAATCCACCGCAGTGGTCCAGTAGTTGTGGGGCTCGGCCTGTGACCCTAAAGATGTAGCTTCGATCCCGGTAGCGGCGTTCGCTTTTCGATTGGTGGTGGTGGTGGTGGAAAACATTTATTTACAGATAAACTTCGGGAGGTGAGGTATGAGCTGACCCAAAGGGGGCCAGCCCTCACAAGTACTAGGTGGAGGTCCCTAGTTAGGGACCCCAGTGGGCGAACTTGCTAGAGGCCCGCGTACCTTGTGTTGTCAGTGCAGGTAAAAAAAAAAAACCTACCTGGTCGAAATTATCCTGAGCCCTCGGAGCCTGATTCGGTTAGGGTCGTTAAACCCCATAAAACGAAACCAAACGAAGGATCACAATGATGATATTTAATTTAAAATTAAAAACATTTCCTTCCGCTTTTAGCCAATTTATGTTAATAAATGCATTGGTGCCCGCAAAAGGCTGTTATCTGTTGAGGAATACCTCTCGAACTAATGAGGTATTTAGGAAGATATGTAGCAAGTGCTGTTCTAGAGAGTGCGCTAGCAAGAATGCGCTAAATATGCAGAATATTCTCGGCGTAGCAGGCTCTTGGAGAGCTGTTTATCGTAAACATTAATTGCAAGACTGTATTATAGACAGGCTGGTTTCCTACAGAAAGTAAGGAGCTGAGAGAGTTGGTATGGTGCCTTTTTGATAGACACACAACCCGAAAGACACAGACGAATGAACGAACGGTTCTCCTTTTTGTTGTTGCTCTGTTCGTTTCTTTCGCGCTCAGTGTTTCTGAAAATGCCTCTCTCTTCAACCCTATTCAATGATGCAAACTGCGGGAAACCTTTCGGCTCATCGCTGGTGTGTTTTGAGGTAAATGTTACCCTGTATACTGCCAGCCCTTGTTTATGCATGTGTGGCCATGTGGCCATGTGCTAAGAGAGAAACAATAAATATTTCTTTTAAAAGTAGAAGAAATATTTGAAAGCTTTGAATTCATTAGCAAATCTGCATATGACATGTACGTCAGTGTTAACTCAAAGCTCTGCATGCGGTAGAAGGGTGAAAAGCAGTATTATGCAGAACACAAGATTACCATCACAAACCGATTCTTCTGATGCTCTGCTCCTTTTCAGTAATGATTATCACTGTGCCCTGCGTGGCTGGAGATGATGATAGAGACGACGAGAACATAGATATAGCAAAAAACAACTCTTCTGAAGAATTGTCAGCAACTGAACGATACGAGGGATGGACTAATGAAACCATTCAAGAAATCCAGCTGCTTAGGGACGCCATAAAGGTACAGAAACCAAAGCGCATGAGGACGTTGAGTGTTCGGTATTCTTCAATTTTCGTTCCAGTCATGTTCTTTTGGCCATTTTTGGCTGTACCCCATCCCAGTAACAAAGTATTTGCGAGGATCATAATCATATACTGGAACAAATACGCATAAAGCCACAGGTTACTTCTTTCCTTTCTTGCATCGTGGGAAGCATGCAAAGTGATAATGGAATAATGTACGCCTGATGCCTATAGTAGGATGCCTGTGGTAGCACTTCAAATTTGCAGTGCACTCAGTAGAACTTGTTGGAATGCAGAGCTGTCATTGAAGAGAATTCACAACTGGATCTTCACCACAATGTGCTGTCCTTTTTGTTGTTAAGCACTGAAGGTCGCTCCTTTGCCCTAATGGGTTTGTGATCGGCGACGAACTCGTGAAAGAACCAGCAGCATCGAGCACAAAGAAGAGTTTACCAGTGTACTTCCGGAGCACAATAAAAATTTACGGCCGATCACTGTAATTAATACAGCGGGGTTTGCGATCCCTACTGTGTAACAAATTTGTTTTGGCGCAGTCAGTTCATTCACGCCAATTACAGTTAAAGTTTTACTTTGACAACTGTTTCACTCTCGTTGTTGAATTAGTAGGTAAATTGTCAGGTAGACGCTAATTACGCTCTTCGGTGCTGGGTTCGAGATTAAACTGACCACCATCACTTTGGGATGAGAAAAACATAGAGGCTGACAAAAAGGGTTCACCATATTGTCACGCGCTACGCATGAGCCTTGAAGGAACAACAAAATGGGCACGCAGAAAAGAGAGAGAGAGAGAGAGAAAAGGACGGAAAGGCAGGGGGGTTAACCAAGCGATGCCCAGTTGGCTACCCTACACTTGGGGAGGGGAACAAAGGAGAAAAAAGGAAAAAGAGCGGCAAGGAAATGAGTTGTCTAAGTGTCCAGGGACCACTATGTCACAGAGACAGAGGGCGCGCACTGAAAACTTAAATATTATAGGCGTGAATGCAACCCCGAGTCCTATCCTGCCGCTGTCGCACCAGGTTCGGGTCGACCTGCCTATGTAAATAGCCTTTCTGAATAGAACCTGCAACAGTCTGGTGCAGGTGCGGGGTACCAGCACAGTTTTCATGGTACAGTTAAGGGAACCAGGTTCCACCACAGCATCGAAGGAATCTGAAACCGTGATCGAGGACACAACGAGAACGAATATGGCAGAAATCGCTGGAACGACGGTGTCTGCGGAGACAGAAAACGCTTGGGCAACCGGTGCGTGTCTTAGGTGACAGCTGACCAAAGGCCAGGACTTAATTATATGCCCCCACTGCGGAAGTCGAGAGTGGCGCCGCACTGGTGCAAAAAGTCAATACTTAGGATGATTTCGTGCGTAAAACGAGGGAGCAACGTGAATGCAGTTCGGAACACGTGGCCAGCTTTACAAAACAAATAACAATCGGAACCAATGATTGTCCCCCTACGCCACAGATTGTCACAGCATTATATCAAGTGAACATTATTTTACGACCCAGACGGCTCTTGAAAGCTGACCTCATCTCCGACACTGTGGCACCAGTGTCTACAAGGCCATGACGCCAATACCGTCCACTAAAACTTCAAGGCAGTTCCCTAACATAACAATTGGCAGAGGAATTGGCAATACCGATGACCCGGCGACCGCACCTCCATCAGCCGCACACGTTAGTTTCCCTGTGATGGTGGGGAACGACGTTGGGGAGAAGGCGAGCAGGGAGAGCGGTGCGGAGGTGGAGTCAGACTTCGGTCAGATGAAGGGGAGTCGTTCCGTAGTGGAGCGTAACTGAGATGATGTAAAAACAGGGTCATGAACAGCAGGCGCATTGAAACTCGAGAGAGTGGTCGACCATTGCCGCTGGTAGCGGGAAATCCAAAGGTGCGGCAGTGCTTGATGATTCTGTAGGAGAGACTAAATTGTCTTCACTAACAAGAAAACTGTAGACGTCCTCTTCGATGCCCTTGAGGACATGGCCAACGCGATCTTCGTCGCACATACTTGGATTAACGACTTTTCAGAGCTTCAGGACATCTTCTATATATGACGTACCCGTCTCACCAGGCACTTGCTCTCTCTGAAGCAGAGACTGTCGAGCGCATTTTCGTTTGGCAGCGGTGTCCCGGAAGCAGCGCCGGAGCTCTTCCACGAAGCAGTCTCAACTCTTCAAGAACGCTTCATGGTTTTCAAACCAAGTTAACGCGGCTCGCCCAGAAAGAAAACTGTATTGGCCAGCTGAAGAGTGGCATACCATCGGTTTTATTTGCTCACCAGCTGGTAATCGGTGAGCCACTCATCCACGTCTTCGACAGCCTTGCCGGAAAACGTCCGTGGCTCGCGGTAGTCCAACAAAGCGAGCGCTGCTGCTCCGGTCGGACGTGCGTCGGCTTCCTGGGTCGTTTGCACGGGCAACGGGGGAATCTGGCAATTCTTCGACTTCAGCTGTGTCGAGAGGGGTTCGTAGTGATCAACCCAGTACCTGCACCAGACTGTTACAGGTTCTATTTACAAAGGCTGTTTACATAGGCAGGTCGACCCGAGCCTGATGCGTCAGCGACAGGATACGGAACTTCCTCTTTTTGGGGTAACAATATATTGAGGCAACCGAGCGAGCAATCGAAAGAAAAAGATAGCTGTATCAATAATGGACAGGGAGACGCCAGAGTTGTTCAGCGAACAAACACAGATAATGAAATCTTAGACGAAATCAAGGTGAAATGGGCTTGGCCAGGGCATGCATTGCGATGTCAAGATAACCGTCGGTCGTAGAGTGTAACAAACTGGATGCCAAGAAAAGGCAAACGTAGCGGGGGGCACCAGAAAGTTAGGTGGGCGGATGCGATTAAGAAGTTGGCGGCGATAAAGTGGCCGCAGGACAGGGTTAGTTGGAGAGACGTGGGAGATGCCTTTGTCCTGCATTACACGTAGTCAGGCTGATGATGATGATGGCCTTGTTCTGTATGGTTCCACAATATCTTCGGCCGCCTAGGCTTTGTGCTTTCGTAGAACATGCGTTCTGAGGAACAATGGTCTGCACTTTGAGTGCTTACACTTTCTGACAAGTGTGCCCGAGAGAAACCGACGGGAATCTTTCGTATTTTGAGATTGATACAATGCTCGGTTTGTCTTGCGTAAATAAGCCCGCACGACAAAGGAACAGAATGATACTTGTACCACACGGACAGATTTAATTGCATTAAGTGCTTACTTCCTTAAGTTTTATTGGCATTCGTGTGCTGCCACACGCATAAATTTAATGGCGTTAGCCTTGCTGCCATTCTCGACCTACTGAGTTCGCCACAACTCATTCGCCCGCTCAATGCGTAGTTTCATTCGCATTCCACACACAGAAAAGCATGGAACGTTTTTAGAAACAACTTCCTAATATCAAGTGGTTAATTCGAAACTTTCAGTCAGAAGAGGCATGTATACCACATTTTCGATGCGAAGAGCGCCATGTTAACCAGCCTTTTTGGCAGGCACTCTCGACTTGAGTGCCGACATGCGAGTTCATGGCTACTCTTTCGAACTGTAAAGCAACAACAGCCGTATTTTCTCGCAAATCATTTCTGCGTTACAGTTGAACAACATTCCCGCTGTATTGTGCTCATTACCACGGTTTATATTCAAATGAAACTTCTGGCTGCCTTTCAAGCGTTATCGTCATCGTCACTTTCGTTAACGCAATAAAAGTGGGCATGCAGCACCAAGCTCGAAAATAATGGCATCAACAAACTGAAGGCATTAAGCATTTACTGCCATTTCTTGTGCGCGTGTGGCACAGGTATTAACTACCTTGCAAACAAAGGGCTCAAAGCGAGCCGAGTGGTTCACAGAGCACACACGGTTTTTTCGCGCACGTTTTATGATGTTTCAATGGCACCAGAAACTCTCCCTAGCTAGATTTGTTTTCTTTGCTGAAAACACCCCGTCAGCTTCACAGTTGTAAGGAATTTTATAAAGGCTGCTTAATAAAACGTTAACATCCGGAATGGCGGCAATATTCGTATTTGTCTAATAACTAGGTTTTGTTATTAGACAAATAAGGTGTTGTGTTTGTTATGTTGAACCATTCGTGAAGCCACTGCCAATACAGAATCGGAAAACCCACCTTTTCAAAACTGGCCACCTATTCCGTGAACGCCTTTTCCGGGTGGCTAAACAAGACTTGATTGCAGCCGAATTGAAAGTATTAGACGCAAGTTTATTCTTAATTAACTTTGACACACGTTGAAAAACTTAAAACCTTACGGGACGTTAAGGAAAAGAACCAGAACACATAACTACCGTCAAAAGCCAAAATAAAGGTCTAAAACTTGCAAACTTTAGGAGCTTCACATGAGAAACTCAAGCATCTGTCTACCTCTTTCTTTTAGACATTGAAAACATCAGGCTTTAGCCACCATCTTATGGTCACTAGATCTCACCTCATCGAGCACCCCAGCATGGTGCATAGTGCGAGGATGCGTGGAAAACGTTAAGTGTATTGAAATTTTATTTCTGCCATTCGAGCTCTTCCACATACAGATATTGTCCTGCCTTTTGCCGAAGATATTATTCATGATTCCCAAATTATTTCTGCGAACTACACCAATAACTGAACTTTACCATTTTTATAACTCATTCCATAGGCCTCCACTGGTCGGCTGCCAGCTTCTGCCCCCCCCCCCCCCCCCCACACACACACACAATTAAAGTCCCCAAGTTGGACAGTGTGCTGTAACTCTACTAACTGCCTATTGCTCTCATTCGTAGAACCGTTAAATATCTCATCACCATGACTGGATGTAGGCACGTAAGCATGCACAACCGTCAACCTGCACCTTTCATAAAGCTTAATCACGATAACTTTCAGCCTCTCGTTAATGTTATAATTTCCTCTTGGTTGTCAATTGCATGCTTAGCTATCAGGAGTCACATCAGGAGTCAAGAGTGTTAATCCTTAACATTGGTCGCTAACATTGTATAGGCTGTATCTCTGTTCTTAAAACCTAACGAAACCTCATGGCATCCCATTTGTACGCGCTAGTTCCTCTAGCACAACTGCTAGGCCACCCTTAATGGGTCAGGTTCTAGCTTGAAACGTTGCCTGGTCCATTTTAAAAAGACCCATCAGTGTTCAAAGGTACAGTATTCATATTGGCCAGTTATTCCTACTGGAACAGGCGCCACCGGTAACTTAACCTGGCAGTGTTTAACGCTAGAACAATATCCAGTGCGGCTAGCCTAAGAGTGCTGTATGAAATTCTAGCCTGAAGTAAATTGGTTGCCAGGGAGCTAAGTGACGTTCGGGCGACAGATGAAGCAAATGCGGTGTTAAAAGGCTGCAACTAAGTGGTATCGTGATAGAGCACACCAAAGAAACGAGAACAAGAACAGGAATACCTGATCGGTTTGGATACAGCTGGTAAGGTAGAACAAATCACAGCATTAAGAAAAAGCTGGCAGTTATCCTAGTTACGTTTCTTATGAGGCACTGTCTGAAGATTGTACAGGCCTACGGGCCTACATCCATTCATGACGACCAGACAGTCGAACTGGTTTACAAATACGGGGAGTCGGCACAAGGAAAAGTAAAAACGTAGTACACTTTACGGATGGATGAATTCAGTGAAATGGTAATAAAGAAGCAGGCTGGAGACCGGGCAGTGGGTGACCTTCGTATAGTTTATAAAAAAGCACAGAGGAGTTAGTAGAGTTCACAGAGCGAAGTAATTTACAGATCATGAATACCTTCTCCCCCAAAACAGAAAACTTGAGTGCGGGTATGGAAAAGCCCGGATGCTGGGACAAAATTTGAAGGACTTCATAATTTGCGTGCACCTTGCGTAATGAAGGAAGCGGAGGTGCTCTCCAAGGTTACATGTAGTGACTATAGGATGATGAGGTATCAAATTAGCCTAGTCTTGAAAAGTGAACGGGGGAAAGTGGTGAGAGGGAAGGCTTTCACTGGGGAGGGCAACAACATTGGACTTCAAGCAATGATCTCCTCGATATTATTCAGGAGTACGGAATAGATGTAGAGGGTGGGGTATGCAGATACGACAGCGGTAATCTCTCATAGGAGACAGAAGGGTTGAATAAGAAACGCCAAAGCATGCGACACCTCAACCGTAAAGAGAGAGTGAAACTGGCATATCTGCCAAAGTTAATTAGGAAACTTAATGGAACGACATAAGCAAGTACAATGTGCAGAGAATGGAGCATGCGCAAATCAAGCTAGCATGAAAGTGGACAAAAGGAAAGCTTTCGTGGAAAACATTAAATATATGCTCTACAAGAGAAGATGGTCAGTGCCTTTACCAACAAAGACAACGTAGTTAATCTAGCCGAGAATCTCTACACAGATCTAGATAGTAGCCGAAATAATCGTGATGATAACGACGTCGGTAGCGATGCCGAGGATCTGGACCTCCCTCCTGCAACGAAAGAGGAAATAAAGAAAGCCTCGAGAACAATGCAAAGGGTCAAGGAAGTGGTAATGATTACGAGTCTGCAGATCAGTTCAAGGAAGACTGTGCTATAAAAACTACCAACCATATATATAGAATGCAGCTTGACATCGAGCGTACCGGAATCTTGGAAGAACGCTAATATTACTTCCCTCCGTAAGAGAGGGGACGCCACTGACCCTGGAAATTACAAACTGATAGTCTAACTTTCCGCTGTCTACAAGGTATTTATTACAGAAAGAACTATCGTAGAATTAAATCAACCAAAGAAGCAGGCTGGCTTCCGTTAAGGCTGCTCAAGAAGACACTTTATTTATATCATCACTGACATGATAACCAAGTGCAGAATATGAGTAACCCCTGTATATACGGTGTTTCAAAAAGGGCGGCGCACTGGACTTTGTTGAAAGCAAGGGCATATTGTTTCCGTCGAGTGGCGCTCCTCAGAGTATTCTTTAATTTCCGCAGGATTAGGTAATTTGCTTAGATTAATTAGGAGATATATTTATTATTCACTTTAGGGTCACGTGCGCTTCACATATTTGTGAGGGATATTAAGAAACAACTAATACAGTTTTTTTGCGGCAACGTACTTCCTAAGTGGTCCTTTTTTTCCGGCACGTAAACAGAGCCCACGAAATACAGAAAAAACCACTTAACAGCACACCTGCGCTGCCAAGTGTGGCAGCGCAGGTTCAGCCCGGAGCTCGTTTGGCACTTCGTCGCAGATCATTTAAGGTAGCTTACTAGTATTACCAGAGAGGACAGTATATTGGACCTGTATCTTACCGGCCCTCACCTAAGAAGTAGAAGTGCGGGATCTAATGAAAAGGGGTTGAAATTAAATTGAGGTCAACCTGGCGTGCCCTGGAAAAGAAAATCACAAGTGTAACGTTCAAAGACAGGAAGGCAGCAGAGCTGGTCAGGGAACAAACACGACTAATAAATGTACTAGTTGAAACCAAGAAATTAAATTGGCATTTCCTTCCTTTTCTTCTGTTCTTTTCTAAGAAACATCAACATAAATTACTTTTGAGGGTGTGATAAGACCTGTAAATTTGCAGGTAGAAATCGGGACCGGTGAGCACAATGTCTGGAGCGTTTGGTATGAAAGAGCCCATTAAATGCAACTTTAGAGAACAAAAAATGCATTGCAGACTAGGCCACGTGACTCTAAACACCTAATACCCCTGTCAAGCGGGCAAGTTAAGTGCACTTAAGGAGAGTGTACTTCGCTGTAAGTACACTTTGCCGCATCTAAACGACGCAAGTGGAGTGTCACTCGCGGAAGAGTGCACTCCGCTGAAAGTGCGTTCACGGACCACACTTTGCTGGCCGAGTGCGTAGCCTCGACGCCAGCGGTTCCGATGGTACAAAATGTATAGTGCATAAAAAGTACTTACAACTTTATTTTACGTGCTGTAACACTGTTTTCAGAAAAAAGTTCTTTGGTTATAGCTACAAGCGAAGCAACAAAACAAGTAAACGTGATCAGATGCAACATCGCTGCCCGCCGCCATCTTGTTTGTTGTCGAAATTCTGGATAGTCTTGGTTGGTCTTGGCTTTTCTTCTATTTTCATTTTTTTTCATCGTTAAAAACTGCTGAACCTCGTTTTATTTGCGCTATCACGTTAAGCAATCAAATATTATGAGTCTTTTTTTCTTTTCCATCGTCCTATTCAGAAATTCCGCTCATTTTCTGTCGCCATTTTTTTTTACTATGAGTGCACTTTGCTTTCCCGTTTAGCACTGCGTAGCCCAAAGTGTCACTTGGGATGCCGAAGCGCACTCCCCGTAAGTGCACTTAACTTGCCCGCTTGACAGGGGTATAAGGTTAGTTTGACGGCTAAGGCTCTACCTTGATCTGGGACACCTGGTATATAAATGCTTTCACTATTTATCTGTTTCGAGGTACATCCCTGCCGGCCTCTGTAGCAGTCGCTGAGGTAATAAAACATAGTGCATTCTCAAGTTATCCGCAATGTAGGCCGTCGTGGCCCTTTCATAAAGTTCACGCCTGGCACAGCGGCTCACCTCACACTGCCTTATCCTCACAAGCTGGTGGATGCAAACAAACGCCGCCACCTTTAGCTTAAGCGCAAGTGGCTGGCATGAGCACGGACATGCCCTGTAGAAAGAAAGTGATTCTGCACGCGAAATAAGAAATATGGCAGCCTCAAAGAACATGACGATGTAACGCTGCTTTCTCGGAGATTTGACTTGCGGTATTACTTTTTCAGAGAATTGAAGATATGGACGAGCAAGAAATTTTGAACCTAACTACTTGCCTAAAGGATGAAGCAAGCCTGAACCGTTGTGCTGAGGCGATCCCTCGCAGGGGCAGGAGATCGCCTTTTACTGCTTTTCTGTCGGTGATGCGGAATTATATGAAAGATGCGTTTTTTTATTCAGTAAGCATGAGATTTTCTTCAGCATGAAACACTGGCACGCTGAGTAAACGAGATATCAGCACCGCTCACGGAAGCAATCGGAGCTGTTCAGTCTCTCATGTCCTAATTATCGCAGAGTCCCGCCGGAACACAGCCCGGCAAGAGGCACCGGCTAGCCAACTTGCCAGAACCTGATCTCTCTTACTGCTCGAGCGCAAGAAGAACGAACAGCAAAATTCTTAAATGCCAGTGTCACTTTACGGAATATTGGTACAGAGACAGCCTAACACCCTTAAACCACACGCCGCCTGACATGCGCGATATCAGGGTTGGCTACGTTGCGCAGTTTTCATTTAGGAGAATGAGGAAGCTAGAAGTGTTCATGCCGCAGCGAAGAAAATAATTGCTTTTTGGAAAACTTAGTAGGTGGCATGTCTATCAGTAATGGCGAGCTGTGAATCCCTCACTACCATGAGCTTGCTAAATTCGTCAATTTCAAGTTAACTATTGAGGGAACCTCTCTTTTTAGGGTGGTTTGGTATCCAGGGTATCGCCCGATGAGTGACACACCACAGGCAGCAGACAACACCGTTTATTGCGGGCTAACAACGGAACAACACTAAACTGTACAAGAAAACAGATGCACCCGCATCGCGGTTTTAATGAAGTACAACGCTCGTACTAGAGTAACAACACAGTAGCATTCTAGTGCCTCAACGCTAAGCTGAGGTAAAAGAACAACACACTGTCCGCTCCAACAAACTGCGCACGGCTCCCGCGTCTCCACGCTACAGAAATAATACGGCCGCCGGTGTCGCAGCCCCTTTAGCGTCCCTTTAGACGCCGACATCAGCAATAAAACTGCACCTCGTAACCATGACCAGTGTTCATTGCTTCTCTTTTTACGTGCGCACGGTGCAAGAGGGATTAGCGCCAAATTCTGCATGCCCGGATGGACAGCGCGTACATTCGAGCTCCATCAGCAGTGGTACCCAAATTGACACGCTAGGTTGGTTCTCTGGTGGTGTTCTGCACTCGAGGAGATTATTTTAATGCGAAAGCATTATATATCCCATTAGCACGAAAGCCGGCGCCGTCCGTCGGCCGTCTATTACACGAAATTCGGAGGATGTCAGAGCGCCGGTGTACGATGTGGCAACACATATAAGCGAACATGTAAAGACATCAATGACCTATGACCTATGTACTATGACTTATGAAAGTCATGACGCGTCGTCATAGTCTTCACTCAAAATCATTCTGCAATATAGCATGCCTAAGAATTTTACAAGCAACGTAATGGGTATGCAGTCTGCACAAACATGCATAGTCAGGCCTCTAAGTCGTGGTCATTTTGCGACTTAGCGTGGCCCGGAACTTTAATGCTTTCGCATTCTCACATGTAAACAGTTTTAGGTGTGTCTGCCGAATATTTTTTATGTATATGTTCCAAAGCTACGTTAAACTGCAGAAATTTAAAAGAGAATGGTGTGCGTGGGGAATAAAAAAGAGGAAATAAAGGAGGAGGG
Source organism: Amblyomma mixtum (assembly GCF_055824585.1). NCBI lineage: Eukaryota > Metazoa > Arthropoda > Arachnida > Ixodida > Ixodidae > Amblyomma > Amblyomma mixtum. The sequence goes on along the minus strand of NC_143019.1, from coordinate 35,516,691 downwards.
AAATGCGACAGATCGCTTCAGGTGACTGAAAAGGAAAGTAGAATGTCCTCTACCCTTGAGTGCGGCTGCATCTTAGCTTTTTGGGGCGGGGATTCCTTACTACAGAAACTGTGCAGCGTTAAGAGCACTAAACAAACCACAGCAACTAAACCTTGCTTTAAAAAGCATGAATGCTTCGAACTAAAGAAACTGTCTACGTAGCAGGGCTAACGTATGCGTTCATTTCTTTTTCTGGCGCGTTTGCGCTTTGTTTTCCCGCAGGTAAAAAGTTATATGAATCAGCGGCAAGGAAATTCTGCCTGTTACCCAAACATAACCTGCTTCCTCCCAAAGGACAGGATGGCTCTACATGTTGGTGGACCAGCACCACCAGAAGATATTGGAACAAAGTTCCGGCTCTACTCAAACATCAGTAGTAAGGGGGTTGAAGTAAATCACACGATGTGGGCTAGGTATTACGCAAGATCTCGAACGGACATCGGAAAGGAACTTTACGTTATCACGCATGGATTCACCGAAGATGGTTCCAAATCCTGGGTGCAAAAACTAAAGAATGCTTTACTGCAGGTTCGCAAGGTGAGGTTTCTGTATTAACACTTTCAGCACAGCTAAATTGCTCGGGAACCTGGACGCTGGATCTACATCGAAAGATTGATCATTACAGAAAGCGCACAGCATACAAACACATACTACTCTGTGGTTTAGTGGCTTTATCGTTTCGTTGCTGATCCCTAGATACCAGGATCTAATCCCTGTAGTGGTTACCGCATTTGGGTGCAGGAAGAACACTGAAACGCATGCTTGCTCTCCGATACTAGCACACGGTAAAGACTCACAAGTGTCCAATTTGACCCGGAGCCTTCCTCTATGGCGTCCCTAATGGCCCACGTGCCGCTGTAGGGCGTTTGACCCCACGTGACGTTTGTCATTTTGACTTGTTCGCTGGAATGTAGGAGCTGGTATTTTACAGCGAAAAGAAGGATTGCTAAGATAGACGCGCAAGTGGTCCTTGAAACCGTCGCTAAGAGACTGTTAACACTAGGACCTCTTCATTTCCGCCAGCGGAAAAAGATCAAGGTGTTGTAAGGTGCAGCTCAGCGTTTGTGTTCCAGCGCTGAATGTATAGCATAGAGTACTGATATCACCCTTCTCTGTCCCTCCTATTCTCTTTCACATTCCCTTATTGCCTTCCTTGAGGACACGGCAGCAAGCATAAGTACTCGTATGAACAACTTCTTATCTTTATTTTCCTAGTTCATATGTTTCTTGCCAAGAAATGTAAGGAGCTTCGAGTACTCGCAGAGACCTGCAGAAATCCGAGAGGCTAAGAACAGTAATTTCGTCGGAATATTTTTCAGAGAAGTGAGGCTTCTAACGCCACCGCTTTGTTCAAGTTTGTGCTCCGAGTAACATTTTGTTCCTGTCTTCTACACTAAGCAGCTTCGCAAGGGGCGATGACTATGGTGCTGTATGGTGCGGAAGCGATTTGGAAAAGAAAAATTGTTTGAATATAAGCAGCAGAAAGAACTCGTATGGCAATTTTATCGATTGTGTTGAGCATCGGTGTAACACGGCAAAAATAAAAAAGCAGAAGTTAAAAAAGTGCAGTCGAGGCCTGCAGTTTTAGTGTAGTAAAAATATAAAATGCTACCTGTCAATAAGTGCTTGCGAATCATGAAATAGAAAAAAGTAAAAGAGATAAATGTGTAGGACTGAACAGTTCACCCAGAAGTTTTCTTGCAATAAGCTTAAGAGAAATATACGGCAGACAAGCACACAGAATTGAATTAAAGGGAACTATTTCGGCAAATGCGCACATGTATAAAATATTCCGAAATGCACTTCTGTGCACAGTAGCGGCTATGTTGAGGTGCATGAAAATATTATGCAGTAGAACGAAATTATCATGATTTAAATTTGAACACAAGAATTCATTGCGTGATGTTTTTATTGAAAGAATTTAATTAGGAATTATCTTTACTGCTCGTCATATTTTAAGTGTGGCTTTGCGACAAGCACATTGCGGCGATAAATTGTTCGTTGTTCCTGGTGCAAATTATATCAGGTGAAAATATAAGTAAAATAATGTGTGGCTGGCTTAATGAGGGAACAGTGGAAAATTAAAACGAAAATCTCTTCTTTGTCATAGTGGAAAAGGACGTACGGCATGAACGAATATATATAGCCCAAAAGACATTGTAGTGCCAAGTACCAAAAAATGGACAATGCTACAAATACAATGGGCACCACTTCCGAGGGATTTGAAGCTGTCTTGATGAGTTTCATTCGGAACAGAGGAATGCGACTTCGTTTTGCACAACACCAGGACTAGTTGCCGAAACACACCCAAACGCACATTGGGGGGTATTAGAGATATTCCTATTTCCAATACTTCAGCGGCTATAACAAGTTCTTCAATTTAGTTCTCAAGACGCAGTGAAAAAAAATACGAACGTGAGAAAATCAGTAAGGATGGATGTATGGATCGAAACAACTTTATTACACAAAACAAAATCTTCCAGGGTGGTCCCCTACTGGTCCAGGAGTCCACGGACTTGTGCTTCACGTAAAGCCCGATCCACCAGCCATTTCTGGCCGGCGGGCTGAGCGGTCCGTAAAGCAGCCTCCCAGGAAGAGTGAGTGGGATTGGGGATGGGGGGTACTGCCTTTGGGGAAGGACATTCCCAAAGGTAGTGGAAAAGTGTGGATCTGGGCACGCCACAGGTGGTACAATCAGGAGGAAAGGTGGGGTGAAAGCATGAGAGACGGTGGGCGGAAATAAAACAGCCTGTCTGTAATTGTCGCCATGTGGCGCTGGATGAGGGCGACAAGGTACTGTGGGGTGGTGGCAGTGTCATGTGGTTGAGTTTGTAGAATGTTGTGATTTGATGATATGTAGAGAGGACCGATGGGGCCTCTTTCGCAGGGTTGGGTGCCTGATCATCCGGGGTCCGGGAGCAGAGTTCTCAGGCCAGCGCATGAACGCGCTCATTACCGGGGATCGAGGTATGCCCAGGGACCCACGACAGAGTAACCGTTCGGTCGATAGAGGTGACTGTGGCAAGAATACGATGTGTTGCCGGCGTCGCCATGCCCTTTAGGTAGTGGTGGTACGCGGCCTGGGAATCTGTGCAAATTTCAGTTACGTTTTTGTCAATGGTGGAGTGGGCCAGAGCAAGTGCGATGGCGGCTCCTTCCGCTTCTGCAGGCGAATTAGTCCGGATAGTGGCAGCGGCCCCCACTTTGCCGTCTTCGCTGCGACTGCCGTGAAATATCCTGGTTTCGAATTTTCTGCCGCGTCAACATAAAGGATACCGGAGCGGTTGCTGTATGTTTTCGTGTAATAGCTCGCTCGTGCCTGCCGCCTACCCTGATGGAGACTAGCGCTCATATTGCGCGGTAGGGGCTTCTGATATATGTGATCCTGAGTGCGCAGAGAAATCATTTAAGGTGTAGGACTTGTTGGGGTGGGAATGGGTGGATTGAGACATAGCAGTCGCAGTAGGCGTTGTCCTGTTTCTGTGCGACTCAGGCGGACTAATTGGTTGGTGCGTTAAGCCTCTATTAATTCCATCACTGTATTGTGGGTACCAGTGGCCAGGAGACGTTTCGTGCTAACCGTCCGTGGAAGACGTAGGGCGGAGGTGACAGCCGTGCATATTAGGATGTCTGCCTGTTGTGTTTGCCGCTGAGTGAGTATGTGGTATAGGAGGTGGTATGTAATGCGGCTAATGGTTAGTGCATTTGTCATATTGAGGGTCTCGCGTTCAGACAGCCCATGATTACGTGCTGCTACCCGCCTGATAAGTGCAGCGACCTGTTTGGTCGGTCTTTGCAAGAGCTGAAGGGTGGCGGTTGCATCGAATGAGTTGTTAATGAGAAGGCCGAGAATCTTCACCTGAGGCACAATGGGCACTGTATTCCCGTACATGTGCAGTTCAATCTGGGGGTGACTAGGGAGGGGCTTCAGCTGCAGGAGTTCCGATTTATTTGGAGAGCAACGGAGGCCTGTGTTTGCTAAATGAGTGGTGGTGATGTCTATGGCTGATTGCAGGATATCCTGGGCTGTTCCAAGGGATCCTCCAGTTGTCCAGAGCGTTATATCATCTGCGTATATGGCTGTGTGGAGCACTGGGATAGCAGCAAGGGCCTTTGCCAGTGGCGCTAGGGCAATGTTAAAAAGTACAGGTGACAAAATCGTCCCTTGTGGGGTACCCCGGTTAGGCAGGGGGGAAAGGCTGGGAGGCAATATCCCCAAGGTGGAGTTCTGCCGTGCGTCCCTGAAGGAAGGCCCGAATATATTGCCATATGCGGGTGCCGCATCCCGTGGTGGCTAATGTCGTGAGGATACGGTCATGGCTTATTGTGTCGAAAGCCTTATGAATGTCCAGGGCCAGTATGGCTCGCGTACTGGCTGTACGGCGCTTGGTGAAAAAGAGGAACTCTTTAAGGGCAAGAAGTACGTCTTGCGCCGAGACGTTTGGGCGGAAGCCGAATTGAACGTTGTAGAGAAAACCTGCTGTTTCTAGAAACGTATGCAGGCGACTGAGAATTACATGCTCGAAGAGCTTGCCGACACAGCTCGTTAAGGAGATGGGGCGCAAATTTTGAAGGGTGAGGGGTTTGCCCGGTTTGGGTATAAATCTCATGCTGGCATGGGTCCAGGCTGATGGGAGCGTCCCAGCTTGCCAGTGGTTATTAAAGAGCTCCGTGGGTTCCTGGCGGGAGACTTCGTCCAGATTGAGTAGTGCCTTGTACGTTATGCCATCCGGCCCCGGCGCCGTAGAACGGCGAGTGCTGAAGAGTGCTCGGCGGACTTCGTTCAAGGTGATGTCGGCATCAAGTTCTGGGTTAGGTGGAAGTAGATTGGATGGATCTGCTGACTTAAGGGGTGTGGGTATATAAGTGTCCCGTAGTTGGCCAATTATGTCGGTGCCCTTTTGGAGCTCTAGTTGTATTAGACGTTGTGTGTTTACTTGTGTCTGACATTTGGTAGGAGTATGCTGTTCCAACTACCCATCTGTCACGAGGTTGGTGGCGGTATCAGTGGCAGTGCTTTGCAAGATAATGAAATTCACCAGGAAGTGACACACTAGACAAACCTTATATAAAACACCTTCGAATGGGTCACATATCGCAAAAAAACCTGGCTAAAGTCCGACCCTTATTACAGCCATTTAGTCCTAAGGCAGTACAAAGTTCTCAGTACCGCCGCTCATGTAACTTGTGACATTTCACGTCGTAACCAAATATTCCCATAATTTAAACGAAATAAATCGATATTTCAGGCCAATTTTCTCAACAGAAGCTTGCAAACTTCATAAATTTGGATAAAGTGAAAAAAATTCGGTTCATGAAATTTCTTGCATATTCGCAAAAATTCATTTTTCTCCAAATTTTATCCCTATTCTTCCATAAGAAGGGAAAATTACCGGAATGGATTATAAATGCATGGGACCGAAGCTCAAAGTGGCGATGAGGAGTGTCTCTTCCTTGAGCAGAGTTAAGTATATTGTAACGGCAGAGGCCCTGTATAGAGAGGATCACATATATGCGACGCGTCGGTGGAGACTTGCTGCGAAGCTTCTGTGCAAGAGGGGCGGTGATAAAAAAGGAAAGGTGGGGAGGTTAACCAGCGAATGCCCTGTTCGCAACGCTACATGTGAAGAGGGGTATGAAGGGAGCGAAATTTAAGTGAGAAGAGAAATGAAATGTCAGCTGAGATCACAATATAAAGAACTGCCCCATGACCATGGTCCATGTTCGTACCCTGGCAGTTCATCCTCATGGTCAACCTTCTTGAACTACATAATTTTGGTATTTTCGTTAGGAATAATTAGGTTTAACGTATAGAAGCTGCACTGAGACAATGAAGATGCCGTAATGGAGGGCTCTGTACTGCTTTCGACGCTGTGGAGTTCTTTCCGAGCATCGTACCCCCCTCCCCGATTTCGCAATTATTATTGCTACGTCCCTTTGTCTCGCAAGAACTCTGAGTGGAGGGCTATCTGTATCGCATAACCTAATGTCGGACATTTTTTAGAGCTTCTACTCTATGAGTGGCATGAGACCACTCTAGGTGACCCAATCCACAGCACACAAAACCTGGTGGCGGGCCTGCTGGATCCCATGACAAGAGAGAGCACATTCATGAGTTCTCCCATACCGCTTAACCTTTTCGTCCTGTCTGGGTTAGAGCGCAGGCGTGTCGCCTCTTTGCTAGGAACACTGGCAATGGCGGCAAAAAACGTACGACCGATCTATATATATAGCGCGCAGGGAAAGATCGCTTTCACCAGAGAGAACGACCTACATTCGCGGTCCATACGCATCTCACGCTGCGGTACTTGTACTGAAACGCAGTGCCGATGCAGCGCGCTCGTCCATCACGCAGGCGACGCGGCATGTTCGACGTGGCGAACTTTCACCCGACCTCCGCTGCATCCAAGCGACCGGCTGTATGGAGGGTGCCAGTGCCCGGGGCAGTTGACATACGCGCGTATACACGGAAGGCTGCAGCACACAAACCAGCCCCGACAAGACCTGGTGGCGGGCCTCCTGGATCCCATGAGAAGAGAGAGCACATTCAAGAGTTCTCCCTTCACTTTATAACATTTTTCCCCTATTCTGGATTTCATTCGCACCCGTCAACACTAGACAGCGCGAGTTTTCTTCAGCGGCACACACTGCTCAAGAGGAAGTCCCTCGAAGCAAAAGCTATAAAAAATTGCGTGCCAAACGACGGCCGCACTGCGAAGACAAGTTATTTGATGCATTTTTTGTTGTTGCAGGGTAACTGCAACGTATTGGTTGTGGATTGGAAAAACGGAGCCGCGGCTCCATACTACCGATCGGCTGCAGCAAACACTCCTTTGCCAGGTGTTCTGCTTTCTTTATTATTGGAAAAGATGATGATAGAGTCTAACTGCAGTCTCACAACACAACACATGCACCTTATCGGATTCAGCCTGGGCGCACACGTTGTTGGATTTGCCGGCCGGCATTTCCACAGCAATACTGGGCTTCAAGTCGGACGAATCACAGGTAAAATTTAGAATGAATTTATCGATAAAACCCTTGCATTCCATCTAGAGAGGCTGCAATATTGCGCAGGCAGAGAACGAAACCGGCTAAGTGCATATTTTTAGGTCGCCCCTGAGCAAGCGGAAAGGGAAAAATATAAAAAAATACCGGGGAGAATAATGCTTTTATGGAAGTAAACCCCTTCAGTGGTTCATGATAGGGCGTTTATGGAGAAGGTTCGTTTATATGATGCTGTTAAAGACTTAGTTCAGCGTACCATACACTGTAATCTATGGGCGTAGACAGTGTGAAACACCTTTGTTGAGCGCATGACTGGCGCACTGTTATGCGAAGAAAAGGTCATCTCGATGCAGCTGCTGGATTTCCCTAAGATCTCTTATTTATTTATTTATTTACAGCGACAGCTATTTTTAGGTTTATAAGGTGGGACAGCTCATAACATCAAGGAAGCCTCTGAAGCGTACCCCAGCCCGCGGCAACTGTTATGGCGTCACAATCAGCGGTGCTGTCTGACATCATCATCAGGGGCAGTAGACGTGGACCGCGCGCGGCAGTTCATATGCCATCACACTGTGGAGGAGCGGAGGCGCAGCAATTGATGCAGCTGCGCGCTTAGTGTGATGTCACACAAGTTGTACTCTAAAAGCCGAAGCGAAGCACTAATACGCGCTTAGCTGGCAGCGTTGCCATCTACTATGGATAAGTCACAGCACGAAGCAAGATAAGATTGAGGAATTCTAAAACATAAAGTAAAGGAAGTAGCTACGCCTTAACGTTACAAAAGCTAAACTACAGCTTTCACTGGAATTGGCTCATAAGCTAATCCAGATCTGAGCTTATGGCGTAACTTTTTCTATTTAAAAATTTGGTAGCTGACAATATCAAAGACGTTAGGTGAAGTTTCAAACCCCTTACGTGTTCTTTTTTCACAATATAGCTCTGTGCTTTTGCATGTGAAGGGTTCACACTTCTATCGATTGGCCATATTAGCAGTACAAGCTTGGACCGAAGTCAAAGGCATTGTCTTAGCTCGTTCCAATGATGAGCATGAATGCTGAAGCTCACTCGGGTACGTTTACAGATTGTAGTCCTGCCTCATCTTCCGCAACGAGCCTGGGTCGACCTTACTTCTCGAGTGCCCGGCGAGGTTTGCATGCGGTGTTCAACGTGCCCAGTGCCATAATTGTGCCATCTGCAGAAACTAATCTGAACCGAATTAAAATCAGGAGTGTTGCAGCGAACCGTTTTAAAAGTTTCTAAAAATATCGAGGTTGAAATAAAAAGACGTACCTTTCGGGAACCAGCTGTTAGGCCTGATGGATGCCTGAAATTATATAATTAACTTCTTAGTAAGCAAACTCAAACGGCTAGTGCCGAAGGTCAGTTCAAAGGCGCGGGTCGGGCGATGCCATTTGATTTTATTGAGCGTAGAAACAGTTATTCTCTAAAGGCTTGCAGTGCGAGGAACTGCAGTGCTTTTTAATGCTCAAAACGCAAACAGAGTTCACGAGACGCGCATGGACTTCATTGGAAATGCAACGTATGCTAGGGACGTGTCGCAGTGCCTACGCAGCCATTTCGGATTTCCTGGGCTATAGAACTACGAAAGGCGCTTTCTGGTCCTTTGCGGCTTGCTAGAAGAAAAATAATAGCATAACCAACCACGCGGCTGCTATTTTTGAGAGGTACGAAGCAGAGGAGGTGTATGCCATGGAAGAATAAAGGTGACAGTTGCAATTTGGCGCCGTACTCACCCGCAAGACATTTAATTCATTCATTCATCTTCATTCGTCATCTTTACAGAGGTCTGGAGCACAGACAAAAACATTAAGAAGACAGCTTGACGGGGTCTGTGCCCCTTAACAATTCATATGCGTACAGACATATACAAATGATATTTGGCATCGTCAGTTGCAAATTTGTAATTCAGAACATAAAAAGTCATGACTGAAAACTAAATGAACAATTCTGTTATTAATAAAAGACGAACAATTCACAATGTACTAGTAAAAACATTCTCGGTAATGATACAAGGCAGATACATGGATAATAGCTAAGCAAAACAAAAAGAGGACGACAGCATGAAAGCACTGGTGAATAGAGGATAACAAAGCGAGCAATTAGAACGTTAGGAAAAACAAGAGAAAGTGACACGTTGATGAAAGTTTAAAATGTGTAGTAAAAGACGTAGACTTTCTTCTAGGTTTGCTTTTAGCTAACTGAATTTTTTTTTATGGATTGCGAATCATGGATTGCATCAACAGACGCAACGTCTGCAGTTAGCTTCCTACAACCCCTCATGTGCTCCGTTCCGGTTTTGTTCAGAAAAAAAGCGCCGATTGACCAGAGAAAAATACTATCCCTTTGTTTCAAACAATAATGCGTGATTGCCTTCTACAAACTAGCTATTCGCTCTAACCACCAGAGTGGGCACATTAAAACTTTAGTAGTAAATTTCAATCAATTAGCCACCTAATTTGGAATACATAAAATAGCATTGCTAAAAGCAGCTTATAGTATGTTCCAGAAAAAAAATAATTGTGTATTTTAAGCCTGCTATCTTTAAGATTTTTGAAAGTGTTCTTTGAAACTCTTGGTGTGCTGAACCACTGGAGTGCCAACTTTTATGGACAAAACAAAATACTTCGTATTGCTGTAGCGCTCGTTCTTAAGCAGCTCATCCTGCATTTGCCTCTTTTTATTGGATTGATAGTTTCCGAGTGCTAATTTTCCTGCCTAAATCCTTAACTAACCAACGCTCCACACAGAGTACTAGTTTTTTGGCCAGTCTGAATGCCCCCCTGAATCAAGCACGGCGGCGCTCCAGTGATTGCTTAGATGTTTAAAGGTGCACTGAAGAGGAATCTGAACTCGTGTTTTGGCCGCGGGAACTCAATCTACACGTTCCGAGCATTCTTAGAAACTGCGACTTGTTGCCCTGTGTGGCCGATTTCCCTAATTAAACCGAATTAACGACCGGCTCCCGCCTTTTCTTTTAAATTCTCTCTCGTACAGTGGGCGGAGTCTACCAACGCGTGGAGTGCCCTTCAGCCAGCTCCGTGGAGGCTTTGCTTTCGCTCCATTTTGTTTTTTAGGTTTCCGTGAATAATAGTTTCATTTGAAGATAATATAACCGCAAAATAAGCCCGCAGAAATAAAAATACGCGCGGACTATTTGCTTCTACGGACTACAACGTATTACTCCGCCGATGGCAGAGCGGCAAGCCGCCACGGGACTGGGTGAAAGGCACTCCCCGCGTTGGTGGACTCCGCCCACCGTAGGAGGGAGAATTAAAAAAAAAAAAGGCGGGAGCCGGACGTTAATTCGATTTAATTAGGGAAATCGGCCACACAGGGCAATAAGTCGCAGTTTCTAAGAATGCTCGGAACGTGTAGATCGAGTTCCCGCGGCAAAAAGACGAGTTCAGATTCCTCTTCAGTGCACCTTTAAGCTTCCACACATGCTTCCGATTGTGCGTCGTAGGGCGTAAGTTCGAATTCTTGTGGATCTAGAGTACCTGTGCGTATGTTTGAATTCCGGGTATTTTCTGCCATTGGACGCATTGTTGGAGCGATAAAAATACGCGGGCATCGAGAGCGGAATGTGTACATTAAAAACTAGATGAGACACTTAAGCTCCGCCTTATGAGTGTGACGCGATAGCGTTCATAGGCCAGAATCAATACTAGTCGTGAAAAACGAACACTGTGAATTAAGCATCGTTTCACGCCTCTGGAGGGGAGGCTAGTACAAAAAAGAGTACCTCCCTAATCTGGCTCTGTTCTTGTTTAGGTCTGGACCCTGCAGGACCTCTATTTCAGGAGTCCAATGTCTCCTTATCTAAAGCGGATGCGGCATTTGTCGACATAGTCCATACAAATGGAGGCGACCTCAGCAACTATGAGTTCGGGCTTATGGAATCCAGAGGACACGTCGACTTCTTCCCGAACGGGGGAACAGAGCAGCCCGGCTGTAATGGTAAATATCGTAAGCTCTCCATGAGGCGCCGTATTTTGAAATGAAGCTTTGCGCCGTGGTCATTTCCCGGTTTCCCAACCCCAATTTTAAGCGGCAATGCAAGCATGCGCAAAAGCGTGCAGAACGAAGTGAATACATGGTCTCTTCTGAAAGTAGTAGGACTCATTTTTTTAAATAAAATTTATTCAAGAGAATAGTACAAACGATTAAAATTTTTCATAGCCGCACCCTTCCGCACGTACACGCTGCTGCCAAAGAGTTTTCCAGTTTTCGTACGCCACCAGGAACGCCTGGACCGGAATGCTGTTTAGCTCCCTCGTCACGGCCTGTTGAACCGCCTCTACCGATCCGTGATGTTTAACCTTGAGCGTCGATTTTATTCTCGGGAATAGAAAAAAGTCTGGCGGGGCCAAGTTGGGGCTGTGGGGGGCCTGAGGCAACGTTGCCGTTTTGTGCTGGGCAAAAAATCGCGGTCCGCATTCACATGATGAAGATCACTTTCTGATTGGCCTTTTGCTCCTCTGACAACACTCCCGGCATCAACTTCGCGCACACTTTCCTCATGGCTAAGTTTTCTTTCACGATCTCAAAAACTTGCGTTTGAGGAATGCTCAAGTCATCAGCAATCATTCTGGTACTATTCCTACAATCACTGTTCAGTAAATGTTTCACTCGCTACACATTTTCGCTGGTCTTGCTGGTCCAAGGTCGCCCGGAGTGGTCGTCTTCCTCTCTTTCCTGAGCTTCTTGGAACAGCTTGTGCCACTCAAAAACACCTTATCTATCCATGGCAGCGTCACCGTAAGCCTCCTTAATCATATCTTGAGTCTCTTTGCCCGTTTTATCAAGATTTACACAAAATTTGATCGCGTAGCGCTGATCCAGTAAACGCTCCATGATTCTGCGTGACGAGACGCTTCGACAGGGGTTCAGAGTACAAGCGACCTGCTCTCTTCAACAGCCGAGAGCCGACTGCCGATTTTCCCCAGCATTCCCAATATCCCCCTTCAACGATCCTGCACGCGCAGACAAACTCTCGTCCGCCCGTTCGCCCAGGAAAAAAACCAGTCCTACTACTTTCAGAACAGACCCTGTATTATAATGACACCAATCACAGTCCCACCGGTGGTTACCAAAAAGACCGACTAAGCGATTGCGCGAATGTGGAGCGTGAAATAGTCTTTGGTTCCCACAGTCGGCACTTCCGACATGAACTGCTTGTTTTTTCAGCATTGTTTCTAACAGAGCAGTCTAACGCGAAGAAGGTTTCGTTTAAACATCCACAATAGAAATCGGGATAAACGAGTATTTCTTAGCCTCTTCCTTTTGAATATGAAGGGCTGTCTTCTTGCTAACGATAGGATATATTCTGAGTCGCCTTTCTTTGCATACTTTGAAATGCAACGATATCTCAGTGTACCTGACTGCCTCATCTACGACAATTCTTCCAAGGCGCACAGTAACGTTTGTATTGCTTGACCATGCAGTGAAGGCGCACAGCAAAAAATCAAGTTTTGTTCAGTGCCACTGCTGTCAGGCTTTACCACACGAAAGTCGATGAAGACTGTAAAACAACGAAAATTGTTTTCTGCCGCACATTCATATTAGAGAACAAAGAAATTAAGGACAGTTTCGGCTGAGGTGCGAACCTTAACGATAAAGCGCTATGAAGATTTTCCCCTTAACACTCAGTATCACGTATCAAAATCCGAAGGAATTGTAGACGGACTACTTACTCATACGCCCTATGAGCTGTGGAAGACGTGGCAAAGACATCGCCGTGGAAGCACTGCAGACGGTCATGCTAAATAATCTGACACGGTTACAAGCGAGAAGCAACAGAAAAGATACAGAATAAGAGCTCATGGAAGTGCCCTTGCTGAAACTTGCGCTGATTCACTCTAGTAATAATCTTGCAGCTTTAGGCAACTTGCAATGGCCAGGTGACGCTGCAATTGTTGCGATGCGGGCCTAAAAACTTTTGCCATCGGCAGCGTGGGCCATGAAATACGCGTCATCATATTCCGTACAATTAGAGGCTCACGTTTGGCTGGTAACATTCTTTGCCGAGGTGTTTTCGGCGTAGCCTTGCTAGAAGACACGCGCCAAAAGTGACGTCGGCAGAGCGCGGAACGCCATGCCTATAGACGGAGGCAGGTGGCATACAAAAGTGGATGGGTTTTAATGTAGTTAAAGCTAGTGGACTTGCGAAGGCATGTCATGATAATGATTGATTTTTGTGGCGCAAGGGCATCTGTGGCCAAAGAGCGCCATGGCACAAGATGTTTTCGACTACTGAAGGTGAGGTCAAAGGCCTATTTCCCAAGCATTTCACCCCAGATAAGCAGAGCGCCAGGCCAAGGGAAAGCTTGTACCTACTGTACCACCGGTGGGTACCCGGCAGTACTGGGGATCGAACCTAGCACCTCCCTGCACGCGGGGCGGATGCTCAACCTCTTGGCCACCGCTGCGGTGCAAAAGTATGTGTTTATCCTGGTTGACTTATGATTGTGCTTTGCTCGGTCGTCGGCATGTCTGGCGACGATATTACACTAAGGTTAAGCTCTGATCGAGGTTAAGCTGGTCTGACCTGTTCGCGCCGCATGTGGAAGTTGACGAGGACGACGAAGTGCAACGCACAGTGCGAGAGTGTGTTGCAGTTTAACACGGGGCGTGATGGGCTGCGGCGACAGCATAGTGCTCTAGCATAGTGCCGTGGTTCGAAGCTCAACCATGGCAATATTTATTTTATTTCTGCATCGTCAAGGACCGGGACGTCACATGATTCTTGGTGGGATTTTGACGCCGTGAAGTAGTGCTTCACACTAAAAGCACCGCAGGTGCGCCTAAAAAGACTTCTTTCTCTAGGCTCTGTGGAAAGGCTGTGCTATCGACCCCGTACATTTCATCGCAAGTCGCCTGTGACAACCAAGGACGAAATATTTAAAATTTGGCTTTAGTTATGATCGTTGAGCGTTAGCCCACATGTCGAAATTATATCCGCGGTGAAAATTAGTGGCATGTCATGTTGCTGGTGTGCGGTTGTACTGGTTACTTTTGGGAGTTGGAGTGGCGTGATATATGGCCCATCAATTGAAAACAAATCAAATGAAATCAATAAGACCATGGGCCGTTGAGCTGGAAAAATATGAACTTAAATTCTCAAAGTAGGCGAACAGCACGCTGACCAAGTATTGCTGTAGCCAGTGTGATAACCCAAGGTTGATTAGGCTGGAGTGCTTATGGGAGGCCTAGTGCTTAGCTGACGGCGTCGGGAAGGATATAAGCAAGTGTTTCAGCGTGACATTGCATTCACGATGGCAGCAGCTCTTGCGATGCCTTACTAGCTGTTGCATTCGGCAGCATAGCTCAAGAATGAGGAATCGAATCCCGTCAGCGGCGACCACATTAAAACAGCGGATAAATCCCAAAAATCCTGTAGGCTGCGGGACGTAAGTTCACGTATAAGACCCACAAGAGGTCAAAAGAAACCCGAAGCATTCCACTATGGTACTTTCGGGACATTAAATCCTACATATAATACAACCACTGGCAATGGCAGCACTTGCTGGGCTACGCAGAAATAACGGAATGCAAGTAGTGGAAAATGCAGAAACACGAGCGATAGGGATAGCGATGTTCCAGACAGCATAGTACCTTTTGTGGAAAGTGATCCTTTTTAATTTGTGGGGGTGGTAGAACGGGGAGAGAACGAGAAGTTGCTTCAATAATTGAACCTTGGCGGTGACGATAGATACATAAGCAGATCGCAATAGTCGGAATAAGATTGACGAGTGCTCTCGGCTGCATGCTTAGATAGATGACTTCTATAAATGTTCCACCTAGAGTTCTCCACATGTCGCGAAGAGTTTCATTAATTGTAGAAGCTCCCACCCGTGATCACAGTACTTCCAGAGGGTGCTGGCAATGATAAAGCACGAGCGTTCAAAAAAAAAAACACTTTACTTAACATAGCGGCAGTCAATTCAATACACTGCGTGAATCCCAATCCTGTGATATTTGATGCGAAAGCACTACTTCACTAGCAATCCTGGAAAATGATATCTGAGATGCCTCTGAGATGTCTGAACCACCTATGTCGATAACTAATGTAATGAAGTTCGCAAGGAACTGCAACAGCAAATTATAATAGTGATATTCATGTCCACAATTCGTCCCGAAATCCACAACAACCCCCTATTATTTTGATTCAGTACTCAGTGCAGCTCTTATCCTTCGTTTTTCTTCATGTGAACAGTAAACATCCGTAGCGACGTTCCATGTTTTACTTCATACGCAATTTTTTTCATTGCAATTCATACTGGTGGCATTAGGAAGAAAACTGATTGCTTAAAAACTAGATCACTGTGTGGACCAGGTGACGTATTGAGAAGTTTCAAATCAAGCGAATTGTCAATAAATTTTGGAAATAAGAAGTCCCGGTGCTCTCGAATTTCCGTTCCCGAATACATATGACAAACTGCAACTAAGGGGCAACCATTCAATAAAATGCCAATATAGGCAATGGCGATGACACTTTTTTTTTCAAAATTTGTCGGCCGAGCGAGAGCTTTCGGCTTCCCGGTAATTCACCTGCTGCCCTTTCTCAGTTACGATGTTCCGTTTTTTCGCAGCAATGTGTATTCGCGTTACAGCAAGCAAAGCACCGTAAATAAAGCTCCATCAAAGGTTAAAGGAATGAACAAAATAGCCGTATCGGCTAGCCAGCGCACGTGCTTTGGCTGAGCTTGGAGCAAATATACACGAATGCGAAGGAGCTCATGCAGTTTGCTTGATCTATAATCTGCAGCAGTTCATCAGTATGTTATTTCCCCAGCAGTTGTTTTCGCAAGTTTTCTTCGGCATTTTCTCCACTTTTTTCTTGTAAATATATCATTTAACTATGCTCACCAGTATCTCGTTGTAAGCACCTCAGGGAAGTGCGCTACTTTAAGATGCAAAGATTTTGCCCATTATCTCAAAATAACGCGAAGCTGTGCGCTGCGCTGTTGTTCTTGCTTCGCGGAAAGAAAGCTCAAGCTTTCTAAATATGCAAAGTACATTCTATTGTCCTGCTTTGGTGAAATGTGAAATGCGTAGAGCGGAACACGGGCTACTCATATGCAGGCTACTCGGGCTTGCATGTGCGGACATCATCGCGCGCGCGACTACTCCAAAACGCGACCGTTGTCATTGTAACGCGATGGAATGCGGTGCTACGCCAGTGTTTGCCGGGTCTCCAAGTTTTACGACTGTTTACAAGTTCTTTTTTTAAAAAATGTAACAGGTCACTAGAAGTTGATTACAGAACAAAATAATTGGTCTACTCGGACCTTACAAAAAGTAATTAGCGCATTGAAAAATAAAACAAGTTATCAGTTACTTCGAACACGTTACGTAAAAGTCCTGTTCCCCCCCCTCATCAAATTTATGCAGGACCATCGGGCCATCGAAGACATGCATTGTTTGGGGCCTTCTGCTGCTTGTGTATTACCCGCTAAACAGCTATATTGGAATGCGCGCTTGGTTTCGATTGTAAATTTCTAATTCTCCTCAGCTTTGTGCTTCAAGTGCTCCGAAGTATATCAGATGTTGAGAATCATGGATGGTCATCAAACACAGCAGTTTTTTCTCTCTCTAGGTTGCGTATTTTGAACGTTTCGCTTTGTTTTGATTTGATTATGTTCACGATTATTGGGGCGGCTTCTAGGTGGTGTAGGCCATGGGGCCTGAAACCAACAATACAAGGCTCGAACAAATAAAAGGAAACAATGCAAAACGCGTCTTCATTTCATTTTACCTGCTCAGTACCACGAGACTCAAAGGGTGGTGCCATTCAGGTACCAGATATATGTATATAATATCGTGCTGAAGTCCTTTTCAACCGACAGAGGGACGGGAACAATTTTTGAAAAATTTCGTACTGTTTCTTTATTTCTTTTGCAGCATGGCTGGACATTTCCTGCAGCCACAACAGAGCTCATGCTTTCTTTACTGAATCCATAAGAACAAACGATTGCTCCTTTACGTCCTACAAGTGCGAGAGCTGGAAGGATTACAACGTTTGCAAGAATACTGCAGATAACTCCTCAATAGGAGAAATGGGATATCATAGCAATAAAAGACAGGGAAGAGGAAACCAATACTTAGCAACGAATCCATTCCGGCCTTATTGCATGAAGACAGGTAAGCAATATGAATCCTTGAACTGCTGATTACACATGAATAATGCATCACAGGTTTGAGCTGCTGTTGCAGCAACCCTTAACTTTTATAGCTCTATCAGCCAGGGCAGGCAGAATCAGAAGCCGTCTTCTTCTGCCACAGTACCTTCTTTGACTGGGAAAGCAGTGCCACTTCAACGCCCCCGAGAAAATGATGTCTTTTGAAGTGAAGCCTTCAGCGAAAGCAAAGATCCTCCCCCTATCTCCTCCAACCGCTGCACCCTTCGGAAGCACCACCCACCAACGATCTCCTCAATGTTTCCTCCCCCTTAGCTAAGGGGCTGCCCACCCACAAACCCCCACCCTCGATTCACCGCCCCACCACCGCCTCCATTCACCCCCGAGAAGCTCCTTCCTGCTCCCATCATCAGCATCATCATCATCATCAGCCTAGCTACGCGCACTGCAGGGCAAGTGTCTCTTTCACGTATTTCGAATTAACCCTGCCCTATGCCAGTTGCGCCGCCACATCTCCGCAAACCTCTTAATCTAATCTCATTCGCTCACCTAACTTTCTGCCACCCCCTGCCTCGTTTGCATTCACCTGGAATCTATTCCGTTACCCTTAACGACCACGGGTTATCTGGCCTTTGCATTACATGCGCTGCCCAAGCCCATTTCTTCCTCTTGATTTCGATCGGGATGTCATTAACCCGCATTTGTTCCCTCACCCACTCCGCCCGCTTCCGATCTCGTAACCTTACACCTATCAGTTTTCTTTCCATAGCTCGCTGCGTTGTCTAACTTAAGCTGAACCCTCTTCGTAAGCCTCCAGGCTTCGGTCCCATGTGTGAGTACTGGTAAGATGCGGCTGCTGTATACTTTTCTCTCGAGGGATTTTGGTAAGCTGCCACTCACGATCTGAGAGAACCTGCCATATGCGCTCCACGCCATTCGTATCCTTCTAGTTGTTCGGATATTCGGATATTGGTGCGTGGCCTAATATCCGTCGCAGCTGACGTCAGAGGCAGTTTAGAGAGGAGGGAAAGCGAGCAGATACAAAAAAGGACAGCCCATTATCCGTCGTTACGAGAAAAGCAGGACACAGTAAATAGTTCAGCTAGCATTTAGCGAAGTCTTTTTTTTTTAAGAATTTTCGCAGATGGCAGCCTTGGTGGTGTATTCAAAGTAAAACCATTCAATTTACTGTTCCTGCTGCAAACTATTCAGAAAAGGGAAAGACTCAGCTACCCGTTTTGTTGCCGGATTCGACACGTAGTGAAAGTTGAACCCTAGGGTAGCAGAATATGCGTCATCAGTCATATATATCCTGCTACGAGCGATGGAGGGGAATTAACAACAACCGCATGAGTGATGAAACAAAGGACGTTCTCTAGCAACCTGAGAAGAACGCAGAGAAAATACAGTAGATATACATACTGTACCTTCTTCTTGACGTAGTCTTATTTCAGGCGAAAATGAAATGAGCAGACTGAGGGCAAGTGGATTTACAGATAACCTAATTGGCTCCATTTTCCATAAGATGTTCAAGCAATTAACCCAGCCAAAAGGAAAAACGGCGACGAACACACAAAAAAAAGAGAAAGCTGTTGTGGGTATCACGCAGGATCAAAAGATTTCTACGAAGAAGAAAATACCCGTCGTTTTTTCGGACCCTCAGAAAATGTCCGTGTGAAGAAAAGTTGCGAGGGCAGAAGGGATAGTGTCAGCCTGACGTGCGGAATCTACCATTAGGAGAATTTCAAGAATCGTGAGACGTGTGTTGCCAACAGGGTGTCGAACCGGCATTTTTTCGGGTTCGGTTCGGATTCGGGTTCACGCCTTTCGGGTTCAGTTCCGGGTTCGGCTCCAGTCGGCCATTCCGTTCCGGTTCGAACCGGTTCAGACCGTCTCGAACCGGTTCGAACCGGTTCAAACGGGTTCAGGAAAAAAAATATAAAACGCAGATGAGTTTCAGTCAACCCTGCTATGCGTTTTCTTTTTTCTGGCGCATCTATATAAAATAAAAAATGCAAAGATTTGTTTACCAGAACATAAAACTTTGCTAGTTGGTAAGGGTTCATGCTTAAGCAGCGCAGTAAAAAGGACAAAAGGAAGACTAGAGACGACACAGACGCGGACTAACAACTTGTTATTACATTCTCGGAAAAGTCTATGAAGGCGCAGGACACAGTGAACAATCCAAAAAACAGAACAAAGATTAAAACTAAAAATCCATACTGCGCATGCACATCATAGTCTAGTCATGACATTTTTCAACGAAATACGAAGACTATATTCCATAGTACACACCGCTCCGCTATCTCCTGGACCTCACACAGTTGCCAAGAAAGCCTGACTCTTTCTCTATCAAATTGATGGATGGTGAAGCAACACGCTTATCTGCTTCCTTCCTGATCATAAAGGCTTCCACCATCTCCCTACAAATTCGTCTGGGTGAATAAGCAGGAGACTTGTCTTTCTAACTGGAGAACCAGTGAGCATTTGTTCGAACATCACAGATGGGTGAAAAAAGTAGCGGTGTCGTACAACTTGGCTCTGCATTGTAGCGAGTGCAACGATTGCTTCCTCCAGTAGATAAGACAAGTGTCGTGTTTAATAAATCTGTTTGCATATGTAGGGAGTTGGTCGAGGCCTATATAATCAGGAAGGAAGCAGATGACTCTGTGTAAGGCTTTCTTGGCAATTGAGTGAGGTCCAGGAGATAGGGGAGTGCCGTCTACTATGGAAGATAGTCATCGAATTTCGTTGAAAAGGACGTCATGACTCGACTGTGATGTGCATGCGCAGTATGGTTTTTAAGTTTTAACCTTTGTTCTTCTGTTTTTGGGGTTGTTCCCTGAGTCCTGTGCCTTTATATACTTTTCCCAGAATAAAATAACCATCTGTTAGTCAGCGCTCGTGTCGTCTCCCGTCTTCCTTTTGTCGTGTTTACTGCGTGACTTTAGCATGAAAAAATTGTTTAATGCGAGATGTTCTGACTTTACTCATTTTACTTATTGTCCGCATCAAAGACGAATTTACGGCAAGAGCCGCAAAATGAAATGAACCCAAAATTAATGAAAATCGTCTAAGTATACGCTATAATCCACCTTATGAGGTCTAAGGCGAAGAGCCGGTGGATTTTGCATCTACAAGACCCTCCTGATTGAGCAGTTTGGGAGACCCCGTCGCACGAATAATAGGTCTGCCTTGAAGCTTGCGTCAGTTGAGACGTTCTCGTACGCAGTGTAATTACAGGGCCCCAAGATTGCCGCCGCACGCGCCCTCTACGTTCCCGCGCACTACTGAGAAACGAAACTGCCATGTATCGGTACCTACATACAGATGGACATATTTCCATCGCCCCCAAACCGACTTGCCAGTCTCCCTTCCTTTACGCAACGGTAAGAAAATGTGCGAGAATCCCTCCACCGCCCATACGCCGCCCAACGAGAGCCTCGTGGGAGCAGAGGCTCTCCCTAACATCCAGAACTTACCAAACATATTTTATTTAAATCACCTATTCGACACCGCTTTTGTGACTCACGTTATATATCCCGAACCCCTATAGCTCAGTATCTTCAAAAACACAGCGAATCGTGGCTTCTCACTATAGTACAGTAAGAAATTACGACATTGACTTATTATGGTGACGCCAACCTTCTCTCTTCTGATAAAAATAGTATCATAAAAAACACACGCTTGGATGGGTTGAGAACGCTTCGTTTTCGCACGAACACAAATTGTCAACAGCCCCGCCGCGGTGGCTCAATGGTTACGGCGCTTGGCTGCCGACCCGAAAGACGTGGGTTCGATCCCCGCGGCGGCGGACGAAAAGGCGAAATTATAGAAGCTTTTGTACTGTGTGATGTCAGTGCACGTTAAAGAACCGCAGGTGATCGAAATTTCCGCAGCCCTTCACTACGGCGTCCCTCATAGCCTGAGTCGCTTTGGGACGTTAAAATCCAATAAACCAAACAAATTGGCAACATGTTTGTTGCGACGTTGAGCTCCAACAACAGTGATAAAGAGTGGTTCTTGCAAGTGCAGCATTGTGCGAGGAAGAAGATATACTTGCACTACTTGTTTGCGGGTTTTCCTGGGCGCTATCAAAGGGAACCTTTGCGTCAACATAATTTCTTGCGCCCTTGATAGAGTGATAAAGGGTGGTTAATCTGGCGTGCACCACTTGTCCACCAACATGTTTCAGGCATTTATTTTCAAAACTGCAAACCACCCCTTTCTGGCAGCTATGCTTCATAGGCGAGTAAGCGCTCCCCTGTCTTTTCTGGACATGCTCTCGAGAAAACCCGCGTCGATGGCCTACGAGGGCAATCATTGCCTACGCGTTCGCCGGCTCGGCAGAGCATACCGAATGGAAGAAACGCGGTGCGCCTGACACGGGGGCATCGTCGAAAGCAAAGCTACTGACCGTGGTCGCGGGTCAACTAACAGCAGCGATTTGATAATTTTGAAATCCTTGCTGGCCATGGCGGTCACGTGGTATGCATAGCCTGCTCAGTCGTCGCCATCTTTTGCGCCGCTATCATGTGCAGGCGTTGTTATACAGCGGACAGTGGAACGGATGCACTCTGCGCCACAAGCGCTGCGCTACTTCGTCGCTGCACCAGCCCAGGAACGACAGAAGCAGATTGAAAACACACGTGACCAGACGCATGCACATTTCTAGCAACACTTCGCTGATCCATAGCCGACCAGATGTTTCCTCGGATAACAACGTGCCTGCGGACCACAGAATCGCAGAAGCGCCTGCTCTGACGGAGACGTTGAACACCAAGTGCGAGCTCTCCCTACTGCCAGGAATCTCATTTATGTGGCCTGCCACCAGTTGCCATGCACACTTCATCCATGATTAGTTATACCTCGTCCATATATTTGATAGTTGGCAGAAAGGTCTCGACGAGGATTAAATGACCACCCTAGATAGCCTGGAAAGAGAAGCGACAGGCTCCTACTTTGCACAAGTAGGCGCGCATAACGCAGTTTTATAATAAACGCCACTTTTAGCGGCCTTAGTATTTTTGGATGTTGTACGAAAAATTCACTTGCTACGAACATCGGATATAACGAACGGAAGCCGCGTGACCGTCAGCTTCGTTATAAGTGGGCTCGACTATAGTTTCAATCGGCCACAAAAACCTTTTCCACGCTTCAGACATGGACCTTACATGTTAGGACGAACCTTCGCGCCAAAGGGACGTTTGGGCCGTGGTCAGTGCATATCTACCTGTGCGAGCAACAAGAGACCATTTGAGAAATAAAATGATATTTTTGTCGCGATGCTGTGTTCTTTTGGGACATACTTAAGCAGTCTCTTAAAAACCCACTGACATCATACATTTCTTTAAAAAATTTATGTCTGCGATGAAAAACTCCGGAATTCCGTGCGAACTCTTCGTGTTGATAGGACCGCTTAGCGTGTGGAAAACCCGCATGATGGATGAACACGCAGAACCACCGCGTTCAACGAGGTCACTGTTCAGACAACAGCGCACTTTAACGCAGGAGAAATATGCTGCTCAAGTTCAACCTCCTGGCTGGTTCCCCTTTCTTGACATGTGCACCGACTGGAATTTTCATGTGCGGGCGGCGAAAAGGAGTTATGGTGCCCTGAGGTCTTATGCCGAGATCGCTGAATTCGACGCGGTCAAGTAAGGCATGAGGAGGGTCAGAGAGGTTCCAAATATTCCATGCAACAACCATACAAAGAAGCCTAGAAAATAGGCGAAGAGCTTAAAGCATCTGTAAAGAGAGTTTTCTGTTGCGCCGCCATTGGTATGAATCCCACTCGGAGTCAGAAGATAGAGTATGCATACTCTTTTAGTTGTTCTTTTTACTGCGTTAAAAGTATAGCTTGCTTTCCCAAAAATATTCTCGCTGTGTGTGCGTGTGTTGGGGGGGGGGGGGGTGCGTGCGTGCAGCCTCCATCCCTGATGCACACCCCGGTGGGCGCACATCCGGGCATTCACTGATAAAAATGCACCTTCAAAAACTTTCACCCATCTCCCCACCCCCCATCACCCACCTGTACCCGATATAGCCCAGGCAGATTGTTGTGAAGGCTCAACGTTTTGAGTCGCCTAAGCGTTCTACGAAAAAAAACTTCAACAATCATAAGTCGCCAGACAGAGAATTCAAGATCGAGCAGTGCGAGAACAGCGGATGGAGCCGCGCGCTGGCGACTGGCAGCAATTTTTTCTTAGAAGCAGAACGATTTCAGCGAATCGGCATAACGAAATCACTTCATCGCAGTTACATTTCATCGCAGTGGCATCTTTCTGGGCGTATTCACTATTGCGTGCCAGAGAGCGCATGCATTTCCGCATTGCCCTTTTCAGTATTCGGTATTTAATTTTTTCTTATTAGTACATCTCTACCGTCGCGCGCAAACAAGAATATGCGGATTCTAAAAAAAAAAAAGGAGCGGCACCAATTTATACATCGTTCTTTTGGTAATACTAGTAGTAATATCAGACATAACTTCACCAGCGAAAGAACGAGACATGAGGAGTAGAAGAACACAGGACAACGCTGGAATAACAACTGAAGTTTACTCGAGAAACGGCCAACCTAGGTCACCAGAAGACGCATGCGTATCAGACACACCAAGCAAAACAAACAGATACATAAGTGGCAGATCACCGAGGAGTGGATACACGCTCCAACACTGGCAAACAACAAAATACAGATAATATGTCTATCAATCTTGCACGCGCACACTTCTGCTTAGGAAATTAACTTCCTTGCTAGTGAGATGCAAGGACGGTGCACTGATGCATGTGTCACTGCCTTGCAGCCTAATATGAGCGTTGTCCTGTGTTGTTCTACTCCTCGTGTCTCGTTCTTTCGCTGGTGAAGTTATGTCTGATGTACACCAACTAGCCCACATGGGTACCTTGTTATAGTAGTAATATCTCGGGCTTAATGTGTCGATTAGACATTGTGGCTATGCGACAGACGGTGTAGTGGAGGGCTCCAGATTAACGGAGACCAGCTGGGGATTTTCGGCGTGCGACAGGGAACGCTGGTTTTTGTATCTTTGGAATCGGCAGCCGAGCTCCACAGCCATTGAGCCATTTTTTTTCTTTATTGCCCAACATCGTGAGGGGTTTTATTTAGAACCTGCTGTATGAGACAATGAGCGCCTACAAGAGTAAATGTTGCAGTACCCACTGCGGTGGCTCAGTGGTTAGGGTACTCGGTTACTTATTCGGTGTACCGGGGTTCGAACCCGGCCCCGGGGGCCGACGTTTCGACGGAGGCGAAGCGCAAAAGACACCGTGTGCTGCGCGATGTCAGTGCACGTTAACAACTGCGCCACTTTTTGAGAATTTCGCGGTACTCAAGGATTCAAAGCTATATAGGCTGTATGTAATACATGCTAAGTTTTTTGCCCTACGATTTAAAATAGTGACGTAATCGACGATTAAATTTTGCACTTCTCCTCAAAGCAACGGAGGAGTGCGGGGAAGTTCAGTGTGACGTCACGGAAGGTATTATTTCAAATTAGTGCTGCCGTCAGCCACGTCCTGCCGTGCCTCGTTGGACGCTGCCAAACAACGTTCGGCGGGCTTAGCCTTCGGTGGCGTTGGTTTGTTTCCTTCAAAGCAGGCGTTTATGCGTTGGAAATGTACCGATACCTTCGATGACGTCATCATGAGTCCCCCACTTAGCCTTGTGCGCTGCGGAGAAGCTTGAAGGCCGTCGCAATTTTAATTGGTGATCACGTCATCGTTTCAAATGCTAGGCCAAAAGGACTTCGCATACATTACCTGGAAGTTCCACACACTCGACCCTTTTAAGCTCGTCGATTTCTAAAACTTATGCAGCTGCTCTTTAAGGATCCCCAGCTGGTAGAAATTATTTCGGAGGTCTCGCTTACTGCGCCTGTTTCTCCTTTTTCTTTCACTCCCACCTTCCTCCCTCTCTTACGGCGCGGTTGAGGTGTCCATCACGAAGTGAGATAGTTACTGCGCCATTTCATTTCCTCAAAAACCACCATGACAACGTTGTTGGATCCTCGCGCTAATATTTCATCTATTTGTGGGAAATGACGCAAAGAAAAGGAAGGCATTCTCAATCGGTGGTTAAATGACTATAGACACCCAGTTTTATTGCTTGTTTTCGCCTTTCAAATGACACCATAGATATTAGAATACATGGACCACCGTGTTGTATTCGCATACTACCACTAATTAATTTAGAAATTATTTTTCTCCCATGCTGTCCCGGTTTCATTAACCGAATGATGGCTGTGATGTAAGCTCAACATTAGGTCACGTGAGGCACGGGAAAACTAATAAAAACGCTGACACGTTGTTTTGATCCACTATAGCACTTAAATCAGCCGGCTTCAAGACCTATAACAACAACGAACGACGTATCAGCAGTTATATTGCCGTTTTATTGCACCTCACGCAATCTAATTTCCTCTACTCGTCAGAGCCATCGTTATGTTGGTGAAACCGAAACAGAGTCGTGAAGAAATTCAAATACAAATTATTTATTATGTGTTGGGGAAATACCACGCGATGCTCCGTGTACATCAATGTCTGATGGATCGTTTGAAAGAAAAGCACGCAAGCAAAAATGTGGTGTCTATAGTACTTTATTCAGTTAGAGCAGTCCTAACCATTTGATTAAAGATTTACGCAAATATGTAAAAGGGATATATGTAATAATAACTCAAGATTTCACATAAACCTGAAGTACAAAGAATTGGCGGTAGTGCATTGCAGAAGCGTCAATTAGGCTTGTTCCCAGGCACCAGACTTCCTGTAAGTTTGCTGTCGCATACACTAGGTACCATTTTTGCACTTCCCAGCGCAGACAGCTACGGGTGGGTAAGTCTATGCGCTAGATCATCTCATTTTGTCCGAAAACAAGAAGTATGCCGAGATGCAAAAAAAGTGGTGCTGAACCGGGTCCCGAACCGGTTCGGAACGGTTCCTTTGAATCGTTCCGGTTCGGGTTCAGCTCCAAGATGGCGAAAAAATTATGGGTTCGGTTCGGTTCCGGTTCCGGGCGAAAATTCGGGTTCGGTTCCGGTTTTGGGTTCGGGTTCGGTTCCGGTTCGACACCCTGGTTGCCAACAACATCCCTCTGTAATTTGACAACCGATACGTGGGCCAGACCGACAGAAGCGTAAACACGCGACTGAGTGAACACCGAAGGACCAGCGACCAGATCCGCCACCCCTGCAGTCCGGGGAGGCACGTGGAGGCACCAGCGGGCACCATTAAGCGAAAGCGTGGCCATCTAGTACTGTTGACAACTTCTTTAGTCAAGGATGTCTAGAGGACAAAGGATATAAACGTGGACACTGTAACCTGCAACCCTCACGTTTTCCGGAACTCTGTCAAGGCATCGCACAAACAGTAATTGCAAGCACATAGTGGTCATTTTGTGACTTTCAAGAAATGTTCACCCAATCTAGAAATGTTCACCCGATTACAAACAGCAAGTCGTGTGTCACACGGGAAATCATAGAAGTTGAACGGATTTTAGGCTTGGTGAGTGCTGCGTTAGTATGGCGTTCATCACCATCTGAGACAAAGAGCTGGCATATTTGCACATGCGCAGACCCCTTGCTCGGACAACATGTATTTGTTACATGTATGTATTTGTTATTCGTTCTGAAGGAAAATATTTTGAAGGTTTTCTGGCTAGTCCTTGCTTGACTTGCAAATGATGTTCACCCGATCTAGTTTAGACTCCCGTTATACAAAACAGCAAATCAGGAGTCACATGGGAAGCATTACAATATGAACGGATTTTAGACTTGGGGGGGGGGGGGGTGGCTGCATGAGAATGGTGTCCATCAGCATTCCAGACAAAGAGCTGGAATATTTGTGCATATGCAGGCGATAACCCCTGGCTCGGACCACATGTATATATATGGGATTCATTCGCAATAAATGTTGTTGGAAGTTCAGCGCTGGCCCTTGTATAGTCTCCGTCAGTTGTCCTCTTTTTAGTGCTGCTGTCATTGCTTCCACCTATGTACTGACACGCCCAATTCCTAGCATTAATGCATCGAACTGGATGCCGTACTGTCGTTAAGTTGAGAGGGTAACTCACTTCAAACATTTCTTGTGCAGGAAGGAACTGAAAAAGGCTCGAAGAAAGTTTTCAGGACCCTGCCAAGTGAGACTACTTCTGCCGTAAACAGTCGTAAGCAACTTGAAGCACAAAATGAATGTGGTACTTTACCGAGCCTGTTAATATTGACCCCACCTTCAAATCTTATTTCTCTGTTCATGGATCCCTACAGTACATTTGTGTGAAAGAAAAATAATAAATCTCATCGGCTTCCAACACATTCTCTCATATAAGCAGCTCGTGCGTCATAGCGTTAGCTATGCAAGATTTTGTGTTGTTTTTCAGTATTAGAGAAATCAGTGAACTACACCGCGACGGTACACATAGCTGCTGCGAGATTCGCTAAATAGAAAAAAAAATCTCGCAAGCGGTTGTGTTCATCTTTTTTGCAAATAAAGACTGTTAGATGTACGATAATTTAGTTCCGGAGGGAAATGGAATAGTTACGGCACCAGTTGTTATTTGCAGTTTCTAGGACTTCGTCTCCACGTGCGGAGTAAAAAAGCAGTCAGCAGCATTGATTCTGCATTAAGAGAAGTTCTCGTTGTTCAGAATACTTGAAGGAAAAAAATTTGCCGAATTGGTAATCGTTAGGGAGTTTCCGAAAATTATAGGAACCCAAATTTTCTGACATTTTCTAGACGTTCTTTTCAAGCTGTTGCGATGGAAAATGACATGATATAGCAATTTTTGGATCTGATAGAATTTTCAGTTACGACATCGAGTATCACTGATGAGGAGCTGATCAGCAAGGAAGAAGGAGGTGCCATTTTGGCAGCTTTTGTTCCCTAGAAATCTTTTTTTTTTTTCATTTTTTTTTCTCATCCTACTCCAAAGCCAGTGACCGCGGAGACTCGCATTTGCCACTAAATTTCACCATGCACAAGTCTTGTTGTTGGATTCACTTCCTACCTTGATTTCACAGCCTCACACGGGGACGCCATGGTCTCGGCGATGTCTGCACGCATTGCGAGCGGCAGGATGCTACAGGCTCGTGCTGCACGCCCTGTCAGGCTGTACAACTTAGTTGCCTTATCCGACGACAAATGAATGGTAAAGCCGGCGACAGTAGACAAAGCTGCTCCAGACGTGTGTTTCAATATGCTGTAGAAAGTCTGAGCAATTTATGAAGCCCAATTCCAGGAAGTGGGCGGCGGTTTCTAATGTGTGGGCAAAGGGTGCCGTGTGAAGACTTTGCGATGCGAGCTGTTGGAACTGCGATAAAGGAGCTTCAGCCTCAGGACCCTACAGTGCATAAAGGAGGCGTCGGAGGCAGTCGCAGCTAGACGAAGCCACTATGTCATTTCGAAAGCAACTACTGGACGTTCCTTTCAAAACTTCAGCTTGTTATCTGTTGCGGTTCCGCAAAGACATCACGGCATTGCTGTCGACTTGGTAGTGTTGGCTGGAAGAGGCGTTTGTGACTTGACACCTCACAACATTTCAGCTGTGTATCAGCTTTGAATGAATTTATGATTAGAGTATAGTAACGCCAAATTTTTCCAAACCTAAGGACCAAGTATTAAATGTGGCGGTAGCCTTGTACGGCTGAGCTTTGCAAAATCTACATGACACTGTCTCTTGAGCGTTTTCATCCGTGGCGCCGTACTGTATGTGAGGAAAACTCAGAACGGAGATCCGCCCCCGGCGCACTGTTCTATGACTTTCTGAATAAAGGTAAACGTGGCTGAAAGTACTTGAGAACTTACCTTGGGATAGGTGAACATTGGAAAAACGCTGTTTTCGCCAATAAGAGACAGAAATGCTCCCAAACTAATTTGACAGAAAAGAATTACTGAAAGGCTCATCTGAGATGATCATGAGTACAGCCGACGTAAGGCTACGTTGTGCGATTTTGCATGCAGATTAACAAAAAATAAACTTCAAGTTATAAAGATAAGGAGCTTATAATTACTATGACATACTAAATATGTGAAAGAGCAAAGAATGCACTCAAAGCATGGCTCTATAGGCCACTTTGCACGGTTCAGCACTGAGCATCATTTTTCATGCTGACTACCACGGGCAGCGTCAGATGTTGCCCTGGTTCTTCGTTCCATGCCCTTCGCTTAATGCAATATATGTTCAGGAACTTTCGTGAGGCTTGGATGCCGTAGGAACGGTTGCTAATTTTCATCGCAACGTGATCTTGTCTTGTGACAAATGAAAGTTTTGTATCATTTGGGGCCCCGTAATCTCGTGGCAAGCAGAGCGGTACAACATTCTTTGCCAAATTTTCGTGTTAGGAAAGGGCGAAAAATCTGGTATTTTTTGTGCTTGCTCGTCTGTTGTCCATTTGTATCCGCATCAAAGGCAACTGTAGATGTTTTCGAAACATAGCTAGCGCATGTTTTTACTAGGTCGGGAAAAAGGAAGCGGGGACGTCTGCTGGAAAATGATTTAACTTGTTTTCGTTTTTCATTCGAGCAGCCAGAAAAACGTCACTTAGATGCATTTGTTCAATAACTAAGAGTTTTACCTCACTGACTCGTCACCGAATATGATTCTCTATGAGCTCATGAAATCTGCGGCAATTCTGGAGCGGACAAGACAGCTAGAGAGGCTGACGACTGGGCGAGGTGGTATCGAATCATCTTAAAACCAGCCAAAAGACGCAATAGAGGTAGGAGAAGAAAAGAACACGAGACAAGGTTGGACATTGTCTCATGTCTCGTGTTGTCTCGCCCTGTCGCTTGTTCTTCTTTTCTCCTAGCTTTGTTGCGCCTTTGACTGGTTTTAAGATGATACAGCCAGAAAGCAAGGCTGAAGAACAGGACTGTGCCACAACTGGCTGCCCGTAGTCTAGCAATCGCTCGAGATCGGTCTCCGCGAATTCGTCCCCATGCCTGGCAGCTCAGCGAGAACGACTAGCCGAATACGAGGGCAACGCAGCTGCGAGGAAGCCTGAAGCCTTGCCACGGTAGACAACCAGGTCTTTATTGAGTCCCCGCCACATCCCACCGACGAGTCCCGTAAGGTGAAGGCGAGGCCCGTAAGGTGAAGGCGGAAAGAAGGGATGAAGAACGCGTAAAGAGCGGCCAGGCCGTGTATGGGGCGCGGCTCAAGCGCCCGTTATCTCGGCCTGGGGTGGTTCTGCTACCTGCACTACAATCTCTGCGTATTATGGGATAAATCGTGTCGCGGCACTAGACGGTGCATTTCTTGGTACGAAATTGGCAGAAGTCATGAAAAATACGAGAAAAAACAGAACTTTTCTTCAAGTGAATATCATGTTATCGTTTCTTATAATCGAAAAACAATTTTATTTGGCATTTGGGGGACTGTTAACATTATCTTGACGGCTGGTTAGGAGGGGAAGCTAAGTGGACAAATAAGAACGGGATAATGCATCATGTGAAAAGAAAACAATAATGGGGAACATACGCATTGCTGTACAATGGATTGTTACGAGGAGAATGCAAACACAAAAATAATATTTCGTAAGAATGACCCAAAAAACACGTCCACAAGCACTTAAAATGTGCAGTATGATATAAGTAAGGCATTCGCCGTATCAGAAACACTGAAAAGGAGAAGCCTGAAGGGCTGTAAACGGCAAATAGCATGAAAGAGTGAAAAGGCGCTGAAAAACGAAATGCTCTTGGTGGATCACCGGGATCGTCAGAATATTATGTTACTGGTTGCGTCGTTTATCAAAAATGACTCTACAGCGATCATGGTGAAGTGGAGAGAAGTGTCGTCCAAGAACTCGCTAGCAGGAAGGCATTCCATACTCCAGTAGCTAAAGGAAAAATGAGAATTAGCACCTTATGGGTAGCGATATATTTGGCCTCGTGCCCTATTCGTAATTTAAATGTCTAGAATGACGATAGGGTTGCTTGATATATTCTCTGGTATTGATTTTGGTTCTGCCATTTTGAAGAGGAAAAAGAAATTCTAAAGAAGCGAAGCGCCGTCGACTTGTCATGGTAAGGATAGGCACTTGTTGCAATAGGGCAGTTCGAATATATATGATGCGATTAGTTGGATGTACGAGGAGCGTTATGTCAAACCGGACCATTTTTTTTTCTTGTCAGCGTTAAAAGGAATCATGTCACTTCTTTTTCGTCATTTACACAGTGGACAAGCCTCCGTTCTCGCCGTATGGTGGGCCAAAAATCTCTGTAGAACTTGAGGACTGAACAAGAAGGTAGACAGCCCAATGAGCGGGTACTGCGAACAGCAGGCTGTGGTGGAATTTCTCTCTAAAACACAGCCAACCAGATCTGGCACCTCCAAATGCATATTTTCTTTAATTAGTAGATTTATTCAAATGGATACTAGAGCCATTCCGCCCCGTCTGCTCTATACGGGCACCAAACACATACACTAAACACTTCCTATACTCATGCAATCAAGACGAGCCATCGCAGAGTCTGGAGCTCTCTACCTAATCGCAATGGGAGGCCGCGCTGCTCAACTCGGGCCCGAAGGTTCAACTCCGAGTCACAGAGCGGGTCGGTGAGGTCTCCGAACGAGATCGTCGGCCGGTCTAGAAGACGAGCCCATCACTGGGACACAACAAAAACCTGCGCCTAAAACCTCTTCTTCAATAAAGTTTGCTTCGTTATCCTTGTGAACGATGGTGTAAAATCGTGTGAAATTCGCAGTAGATTTCATAAGCTGGTGTTGGCATTGTTCACGTGGATTTTCTACCGACCGGCGTGACAATCAACTGTGCTCGCTACTGCCAGGCCAGCAAAAATATGCATAAGGCGTTGAAGAAAAAGAGGCCGCCAATCATCACTAATGGATTACTATCACTGCAGGGCAATGGAGGCCAGCATATTGCGAATCTCACGGCATGCATATTTCACAACCCCCTTACAGTCGACAGACCTAGCGGCATTTCCAGCTCTTTGGCTACTCAGAGTTGATCGGGTGCCGCCATTGCAGCTGCTGTTACGAGACGTAGCACGTAGTCCGATCATAGCTCCACCACTCTGATTAGCCATTCTAATAGCTAGATCTAGCAAACGCTAAATAGTGTATCAGTGTAACTGTGGAATACGTAGCGAAATAAAACCAATTTCATGCGCGTAAGAAGATTTTACTACTGCGAAAGACGAAAAGTAGTCGTTTGAATTCAAAATCTCTCGTGTGAAACCAAGTTCATCATTCCGAATTTTTCGTGTTTCACTCACGTATAATTCATGAGGGTTTCAAATGAAGCTGCTACGCTGAAGGGTTCGTCTTAATGGACTTACAGTTTGCTTAAATTATCACAACGACATGCTGGCAGTTTTCTCCGAATAACTCTAATTTGCATGAAAGCTTTGGCGCACGTTCTTTTATGTAAACTTTCAAGAATAATTGAATAATTCCATGAATTACATGAAGTGCATGAATTAATAACATGAAATTGCCGGTTTGTCTTCCATTAATGCGACTATAAGCACAACAGAAATCAAACATCCATCTCATTCGACGAAACGTATGATCTAGTACAAAAAGAAAATGTAAAATAGTTTGCTTGTCATGGTCAAGCTGAATTACATATCGCACTTCTCGCGGCGTGCGGGAGTCTTTGAATGCCATTCGGGAAGTCTTAAAATATGCGTCCTTTTGGTCAAGTGATGTGAGGCCAATTTTAGTTTTTTTTCCCAAACTATCTAGACATGTTTATTCACTAAAACATCACAAAGGTTCGGGCTGGTTCAAAACATGTACAGTTTTTGCCTTACGATCCAAAACAACTTTTATATGCATAGACAGAATTGCGCAGGCTGCACCGTAAAAGGTTTGAGATCAGGGTGCACAGAAGTACCAAAATATTCCCTGTGAAGCGATTTTAACCATCTTTGAAAGAGTAAGTTGTCAACAAGTAGTCGAAGTCCTCGCGCGTTTCTGCGGGCATGACAATATACGGTGCAATGAAGAATGCTAATAAAATTATGCATATATATATATATATATATATATATATATATATATATATATATATATATATATATATATATATATATATATATATATATACGCACGGGGGTTTATTCACAGAGGGGATCGGTCGGAGCAGGATGGCAGCAGGAAGCCTACCAGCGTCCTTCAGCTCTTTCTCTTCCTTTCTCCCTGGTGGTCAGTCCATCTTCTGCTTCTTCCGTGGAGGGTCTGTGGAAGCACGTGACATTATATATATATGAATAATACTTTGTTCCTCCCTTTGGGCAAGTAATTTGGTTGGTTGGTTGATGGGGTTTAACGTCCCAAAGCGACTGAGGCTATGAGAGACGCCGTAGTCAAGGGCTCCGGAAATTTCGACCACCTGGGGTTCTTTAACGTGCACTGACATCGCACAGTACATGGGCCTCGAATTTCTCCTCCAAAGAAATTCAGCCGCCTCGGCCGGGATCGAACCCGCGTCTTTCGGGACAGCAGCCGAGCACCATAGCCACTGAGCCACCGCGGCGGCGCAAGTAATTTCGGTAACAACATAACGGCGTCTCGCAAGAGGTTAGCAGTCCACAAAATCCCTGTCGTATACTCCTAGTATCAACACTATTAGGCGTCACCGCCTCTAAGCGGTTATTTATTAATCTAAAATGCTGCTAATTCCCACAGCCGTCGCTTGGTCCATCCACTGTGAGGAGGCGTAGCACGTACACTTAACTGGTAGCTTGGGTTTATGTTTTATGGAGATTTAACGTCCCAAGGCGACTCAGGCTATGTGGGACGCCGTAGTGAAGGGCTCCGGAAATTTCGACCACCTGGGGTTCTTTAACGTGCACTGACATCGCGCAGTACACAGGCCTCTAGAGTTTCGTCTCCATCGAAATTCGAAGCCGCGGTCGGGATCGAACCCGCGTCCTTCGGGTCAGCAGCCGAGTACCATAACCCCGGATTCACTGCGACGGCTCACTTAACTGGTAACGTCAGATGTCAGCGGCGTGAGCAGGACAGAGATCTTGGCGAGTTTGGTTATCTTCCCGATAACATTGTGAGGCGTAAATTGCAGGTGTAACAAGGAGCAGAAACAAGGGGTTCGCACGCCATTCCCGGAAATGTGTTACTCGGAAAAAGAAAATAATATTTAAGCACTTTACGACAGGGGCAAAAAATGCGCTAGTAACAACGCCCAAAAGCACTAGGGTGTGAGAGATTCCGGAGATGATGTATTTCTGTAGTGAAAAGCGCATGTAACGACCGGCTCCTTGCGCCTTCGTGTGGTTTGTGTATTACGGTATTATTTTCTTATTATCAATCTCTTGCTTGTTTTCGGAGTCTCCAGACTGGCCGTAGCGCACCAAAATCCTTGCTGTACCTCTCAGAAACAGGGTAACTGAAACAGCGACTAGGTACAGTCTTTGTGAAATGTAATCGGACAGCGGTGGTTTGCTTCTTAGCCGCGTAGCGAAGCCCTTACGGCAGCCCTTAAGCTATGAATCTGTGTAAAGTAAGGCGAACCCTTGTCCTCACGTTTGGACACCTTTCGGTCTTTATGGTGCCTTAAAGGCTCCGTACATACGGTTCGGAAGCAACAACCTGCTGCTCGGTTACTGTTGGCAAAAGGGGGTATGTGGTAACTGAAAATCCCATGTAATGCTGCTTGCGCCTAATGCAGTGATATGAGGGTTAGCCTGGGCCAAAAAGGTCGTATTGTGCAGTTAATCTTCGCTCTCTACAGGTTTCGATCTTAGTTTAGTAATCGAGTGGCGCATTAAAATGGATGTTCTTAAAGACGGGGTGAGGAAATGCGGCTTTCCCTCGCATCAATAAATGATTTGACTAAATGTTTGGTCTTTCCATTCAGCATTACTGCGCGATATTCCTCTTGCAGGATCAATTAATTTTTCTCACTTTATGCATACAATACATGGAATATTTTTTTATTTAGTTTCTGATGCAGTACCTTCAGATTGTAAATTCACATCTTGCCATGGAGTTCTTATTCTCTGGCTTGTCACTGGGGTGACGCGCAGAGAAATTACTCCGAGTGCGCGCTGCGTGGCGAGTAATGATTATTGTCATTCATAGGTCAGAGAAGTGCTTCCAAGACTTCGCCAATATTTTTTTCATTGGGGCTGTGAGTGTGCATACTTTCAATAAATGTCCGTTCGTGATTTAAAGTCTCTGCTTACACGATCATGGTGGGTGATGGAGGAACTGAGAAATATATGAGATAAAGGCCTGCCGCCGAAGTCAGTTCCAAGCTCGAGCCAAAAAGTCAGGGTTAGCGAAGCAAAATACATTTTCAGACATTTTTCATCGAATATTTATCAGTCGTTATACCGCGTGTACAGTGCAGACACCGCTCTCTTGCAAGCTTCCCATGGAAACAAGAGAATTTTCTGTGTTCTCTGTGAAATGTCTTTTCAGCGATATCATATGGTAGCTATTTTGATAAACTGCGTAATTTCTTGATGCCCTGCTGTTTCCTCTTACGATTCCTTCTTATTCTATATTTCTGTCTTTTCACTCAAACGGCGAGAAGAAACTACATGTAGTTGAATATACAGGCGTGCTTGCTGAACCGCTTCAGAATAAAAATTTTGGGAAATTATACGCGACTGACGCGGAACTTCTTATTCATTTGTACGCATAGAAGCATATGAATTACGTAATTATGACAGTGTACTCGAAGGCCGACACTCCAAATAAAAATCTGTGCAATAAATCAACAGTTCACAAAAAAAAAATCTTCAGGCTGTTGCCCACAAGGTGTCACGCGAAAGCTCTAACCATGTAATATTTTGGAATCACATCGACGAAAAGATGCGGAAGTTGTATATGTAGATTTGTATCTAGCCGTTAGTAATAGCCGTATATGTTCTAGAATTTCAGAAATGCGATTATCCTCCGCGCTGTGGCTCGACAAAATTTGGCTGCATCATGCGAAAATGCATGCGCTTTCAAAAGCATGCATACAAATCAACCCCTCCAGCGTACGTAACTAGTCAAGAAAGCTAAATTTTCTCGGGCCACAGCGCCAAGGCTGAACACGTTTTCGAAATTCTAAAACCTCAAATGGCTATTACTAACGACCGGCTATAAATCTCTAATAGACACTAGGTGCCTTACTTTACTACATAAAAGTTAATTATTAAAAATTACTTAGACAGCTTACTAAATAGGACGATTAGCCGGTTTTCTGGTGTTAAAAAAAGCAAAAAAGCATATTCTTGAAAATTTTTGAAATTCTTCCCAGAAACACTTGGTACATCCGCAGGTCTGCTATGGCAGTCTTGTAGTTTTTAGTATTTATTGTAAAACGGAACCATTTCGCTTTTCTATGGCAGCTTTAACTTCTTTGCGCGAGCGGATGATAGACTTAAAAAAATATTTTGCTACATCATTAGACTATTCCGGGGAATTTTTTACAAAAGTACGTGACAATATTCCACAGTTCTTCCACAAGTATATTCAATAACGCACCATATTGGTTTTTTTATGGCAGTCTTCACTCGATGCATGTGCACAACAGAGTTTTAAACCCAGATTTTCCAAAGCATCGGTCGAAACATTAGGCTACTCTCGTCAACATGTTCATAACAGTATCTTACAATATTCCACACCTGCCTCAGAAATAACAGTGAGGTCCAAAAAAGATTGACTTGCGTGCACGTCGACACTATACGGAGTGGTCAGTGTGCTTTCCAGTTGTCAGTGGTCAGTTGCGCATTGCGTAAACTGAGATAATAATTTTACAATCTAGCCATTTTTTTCGATGCGAAGGAGCGACAGGGAGGTGGACGGCTGCATTTGCACCATTTGCACCATTTGACACTTTCAAAGGTCAAATGTTTTCGACAGATTGTTAGACACAAAAAGCGCTCGTCCGTCTGGTTTCCTTCTTCTTTGTCTTCCGTCACTTCGCGCTGTTTTTCCACCAAAATGAATTTATCTGTTTCTTGTTTTGCTTGAAATCTCGCCAGTTTATTATTCGCTGTGCGCCAAGGTATCGCGCGTATTGCGGAAAGTTACGCAAAGGTTAAAGGCGTCATTAGGCTGCTTATGTTCATATTGCTGTAAGGAACGTCTTGGACGGTTGACAGCACGGCTACGCGCGGCTTAAACTTTTCTTTAATTCGCGTCATGATGCTCATTACAGAGCTTAAATTGAAGCCCCAAATACTCGGCGACTCATCGCAATAGCTGTGTCATGAAAACTGGCTTGTTAGACGCGAGAATCTTGTCTCAGTGGAGTGATAAAGAGGTCTCAAAATTGATCGCTGCACGTAGAATGTTCTCGGAAAAAATTAACAACCTTGTGGATATTCTGCTCTTTTCACCGAATAAAGATAGGCTAAGAAGCAAGAGTTCTTTATTAAATATTATGTATTGTTGGCAGTTAAATCTGTACTAAATTATAGGATGACGGACTAATACTTTGAGAGTTTCTGCTCGGACTCGCGGACTGCTGCCACGCCGTATGTCTGGCACAGGTTTGCGCAATAAATGTTTCCTGGAGAACCGGAAAAAGGGTTGCGCAAACAGGAATAAAAATAAAAATGTGATATTAATTGCCTGAGTAAAAAAGCAAAAGACCACAAAGTGAGAAGAAAATCTGTGCAAGAACGCAGATACTTTGCCCTTTGCAAAATGCCAGCATGTGCGCCAGATGATATTTTCAAATTTCTGCAATGAACGTATCAAGTAAAAATAAGCACTACAGATTTCTTCTGGAAGAGGCAAATGAGTGTTGCAGTAGATCTGTTAGTGTAGCCTGGTTTATTATTGCTCGGTTAAGGAGCGTACAGATCTCCGTAGAAGGCAATGCTATGGCCAGGTATAGGCGTGCGCACAAAGGGTGAGTGGTGTGGCCGACTCCCCCCCCCCCCCCCCCCACCCCTCCTCCCACCAATAATTTAAGGGTGCGCCAAGTCTGCCCAATACCTTTACTCTATTGGACCTGTCCCTTCATTTTTGATTGGTCACTGCTCTGGCCATACAGGTTCTTTGGCAATATTGGCGGCCGAGGGCCAGTGATGTTGCGTTCCGAGAACTGGTTACTTGTCGGGTCACTTTGAGGCAATTTTTCAGTTGTTATTTTTCAGTTAACAAAATAAAGATGCGCCGTACATTATCTGTGGTTCAGTGAGAGTGGGAACTCCATCGGAAGCGTGTTGTTACATTTATGCCTCAGCGGCGCAGGTACTGCCTTCCTCGGGTGATGTTGCAGCTGAAAGTAAACACCACTGCATCAATTTATTTAATATATTTTTAAATTCCATCGAACTGGAATAAATATTTCGTAACCATTCCTCATTTTTGCGCTGCGTTTTGACCGTAGGGGCCTCGGTTGGAGGGGGCTGGGGGTGGGGAGGGGCTGCGCTGCGGTGAAGTTTGGCTCACCTCGAATTGAGAAACCTGCGCACGCCTATGAGGCCAGATATCACTGTGAACGCTAGCTCTTAATATCACAAGCCTAACATATCCGCACAAGTCGGGATGCTGGCACAATTCTCCATAGATCCTGCTTGTTCGTAAAAAAAAAATAACATTGCTATAGGGATGTAAGCAACATTCGCCATATTTTGCAGTTTGTGCGAGTTTCTAACAGATGAGCATTAGCGCCGCGGCGCATGTAATAAGCCCTGGCTGCAATCCGGAACTCTATTACGGTGTTTTCAGTCCTTTCTCTCGTTGCCGTGTTACGATTAATTCACCGTTTCAGGAACCATCGTGCAGTAGTAGTTTTATCAACGTAAGGGTTCTGTGGATCGAGAAAGGCGTTAATCGCCGCATTCGCATTAGAATTCGTGTTTGACCTTTGGGCGCTGAGAGGCCAATGGGGCAACTGGACCTTGGGTTGCCCCTAAATTACAGTAAATTAACCGCATCGGCCTCTTCTTGGAAACGTCTGGAGAAGCCCAGATATGGCTTGCCCCTGTAAAATCGGCGTCGGTCCCACGCCAATACTGGTGGGGCTAGACAAGGTGGAAAATAAACTTTCATCGTCAGGGGCTGCTCACATGGGTCCAAAGTACCACCGATGTTGGAGATTGGTGCGCTGTCCGCAGTTCGCAATTCAGGCCGAATGTCGGCTGCCCCGCATGGGCTTCTGTCACACAAAAGTGCGCCTACGATGTTGAGTGGTAGGCGCGCTATGTGCGTGCAAGCCTGCAAAACAGAGAAAAGACTTCGAAGGGGGAACTCAAGACACCACACTTTATGCATGACTGAGCAACAAACAGAACAGCGCACTACAAATACACCAAGATAACGCTATAGAAAACACCGCAGTGCTACCACACTCTCGGTCCTCACGCGTAAACCACAAAGTCATACTCATACAGACTTGCTACCAATTAAACGCGGGTGGTTCGTACGCCATCTCGGACGCGGAGGACGGATAAAAATCCACGCCTGGTCAGTAGGCCGTACGATCGAACACCTCTTGCAGCAGCTGACGGCCGTGCGCCGACGTCCGCACCTAGAACGTTCCTCATCCTGTTGTTGTTGTTGTGACTGAGAGAAGGACGAAGAGGAAATTGCACGGGCCTGCCTACTGGCTCGAGCCAAGCCACCACCGCTGCCACGTGCAGATAGAGGAGAGTTAAAAGATCAGAGGAAAGAGAAAAAGGAAAGAAAAGACGCGCGTCGCAGCAACAACTGCGTCCGCCGGAGCGGACGCTGCTGAAAAAAACAGATAAGCGGCCGAAGCCGCGCTCGCCGAAGCGAGAACAGATACTCAACTCTAACCTCCTCCTGTCCACGTTGTCACGCCTCCTTTTATACGTCCACTTCATTTCCTTCTTTTCCCTCCTCGTTTTCGGTTCCATTGTTGTCTTCTCCATCTCTTAATATAGTCTAGAAATACCACTGTACTCTCTTTTCATCCCTCTTCTCTTTCTGTCAAGCGCCACGCATCAATTAACGAGCCTTTCCTTAGGTCCAGTGTTTTACTCATCTCTCTTTTCTTTTTCGCTCGTTACAGCTTCCTACATTGTCCAATACGGGACTGATAGGGAAGTACGTGGTCAACCCACTTGAGGTCCATGTGGGCCCCTTTGGAGAACCCTCACTGATCCTAGAGAGACTCTGATGCCATGCCCCATCAGACCTGTAGGGACCCCATTTCATAGCCTATTTTGTGCTACATAAAACAGTTGCCCCATCAGCCAGAAAATCGACCCATCACAATCACTCTGAGGGCTAGCATACAAGATTATCATTCAGAGACGTTTATGATGTATACACTCTTTTTTCACAGCATTATCGCCGTGCGATAGACAACAAGTTTCATAAGATCAATTGCTTGATAAAGAATATGGGCGTGTCTGTGTATTCAAGAATATTTTTAGCGGTGGCTTTTTTTTTATAATTGCTGTCAAGACATGACAGATTGTAGAGAACAAAAAGTTGTGTAAAATGAATTTTTTGCGCTTTGAGGGTTTGAGCAATCGTCCTTATATAAGGTGTCTGTACCAGAACGTTGCAGGAGGTATTCGTGTAACAGCGCACTGTGCTGAGGAAACGCTTCCTTTTGTCGAAATTCCACGAAGCGTAAGTATGATTTTCTGCACATTGTTTTAAACTGTGAGGTAATCTTAAATAAAGCAGTCAGACTTTACTAACCGCAGTGTACAGATGAAAGAGTCTTGGGAGTTAGAACATAAAGAAGAGAGTGTCGTTTTTGCCATTAATTCTAGTGTTAAAATAATATTCGCCAACACCAACCTCTTGCGCTATTGCCTACCAGCTATCTAGAAAAGCCGTTTCCCTCTTTGCCTAACTGGTCTCCGGTTCTCCTTAGAGTAAGCTAAAGAAATATGCTGAAACTGAAAAGAAGTGGACTGCGTGTAGATATATCTGGATGTGACGCTGTGCATTTGTCGTCGGGACAAAAATTTAATGATACGCTTGGCTGTGCTGAAATTGCGATTCCGAAGAACCGCCTAGCAGCGACATATTACCTTTTAGTGCGCAAAATGGCTTTTTGAGTAACTGAAAACAATTTAAAGACCAATTAACTGCAAGCAAAACGTTAATTACTGTCTTATGTTCGCCCGCTGTCCTTTGCACTGCCGAGGCTGCAACTGGAGGAGCGGCAACACCGATATAAAGAAGCTTAATTAAGATCCAAGTGATCTTGCTTGATTGCAGAAGCAGTTGACGAAATTGCACCAATTAGGAAGATCCAAGCGGTCTTGTTTGATTGGCGAAGCGGTTGACGAAATCGCGCCAATTAGGAATGTATCAAGTTCTTCGAGGAAGTGACCTAGAATCTGCGCAGAATTTTTTTCCATTTAGTACCTACACAATTATGGTTGTGTAACCACCTTGTATGACCGATGCAGGAACTAGCAGCATACCTGAAGGTAATGAGGATACGTCCGTCGTCTCTAACGCCATGGGCTAGTCCTTTTTCAGGTGAGTAATATAAAAACCTGAACGCATTTCATTATGTGTATATATGGTATGCTGATTTGCTGTCCTTTAAAGGAGCGAACATAGTGCTGGTTGACAGATACTGGCAGCAAGCTTTGTTATGTTTGCTTTTTATATATGCTCAAAGTCGCCGGCACCTGGCATTATAATTTTGATAGTGACAATTCATGCGACCAGATTTATTTTCGAAGTTGGTAGTCCTAAGATTCAGACTTTGCGGTTTGCACTTCTGCGTCGTCCAAGATTATTTTAATTTTTTTCAGTGCCTTACCTCGAATGTTCGTTGCTGGCTTTAAAATTAGAGTGGCTGAGAGCGACGGTGATTCTGCTTTTGACGACCGCACACCAAGTTTCTTGCTATCACCGTCACGAGTTGTCCAGCTTTTTGCGGACGCTAACCAGCCAAATAAAGAAGTAGTTACATTGCCACTTTTGCCTGCTCGTCTATTGTCCAAAGTTTAAAGTTTTAAGTTAAAAGTTTCCTCCCTCTCTCTGTCCGAGGTTCGCATTAAGGAAGACAAAGATTATGAGGGTCTTTATCACCTGCATTGGCTAATTCGGTACACATCGTCCACTGCCACTTGTCAGTTTGGACAACATGAAAACTTCCTTTCTTCTGCTAATCTTACAGGATTTGAAGCTTTAAGCCGTACACATCTTGTTGGTTGTAACTGCGTTCTCTGCACCTTGCAATTCATGTCAAAGATATGTGTTGCGAATGCCCCTATAAAAACGCTGTCCTAGAAAGCTGCGCTAAAAATAATGAGAAGAAGATAAGATTATCAAGGACAAATGCGATAATGCGCTACCGACGTTGTTTACCACAAGTCTCGGTTGGTAGACTGCATTAGTGCTTTTGTATGTTTGATACTCTCTGTGCTAAAGCAGGACTTATAATGTGATGAAATTAGTGCTTACTTTTTGTTCTTTTAGAAGCAAGTTTTATACGAATGCCCACAGCGACGTGCATGTTTCACTGGCAGTGGAGCAAGTGAGAGTATGAAGTTTGTCGCGAGAGCCTTAAAATAAAGCCCGCACAATGCGCGCTTATCATCGAGATGCCAACTTGCAATATTGTCACCAGGAAGCGGGAAGCACAGCCGTATTCTCAGACGAGGCTCGCCGAACCGCCGAGCTCATGCAAGACAAAGACGACGCTCGGCCACGCGCTAGGAGCCTAGTTTCGGCCACCAGGTGGCGCCTGCAGAGTGTCAACAGTGTGGCAATATTGTCACTGAGAACTCGACAGCCGGGTCGACACTAATCATTGTACTATGCTTAAAAGGAAGCTACTTGTGCAGGTGTGCTCTGTCTTAGCTCATCGTTTCATTGCAGCGATCTTCATCACGGCCCTCTGCGCGGTGGCGCTGGAAGACAAAATAAATGAAGGCAGCGAAACATCTTCTGTTGGTTCCGCACTACAAGGAGGGAATGAAGGATGGACCGATGCCGTTAACATCACTCTCGAATTTATGGCTGCTGTCAAGGTAGCGGAACAAAGAGCATGTATAAAACCGCTCATCAACTAATTGTGAGGATTTTCCTGAATCAGCAGTCTTATTTTCTACCGGCGCGTTTTTAAGCAATGCATAGCACATGGAAACTTTTAATATTCGGTTTTATATCGTGAATATATATGAATTTATTGCCATTGATCTACAAACTTTAGTTGGAAAATGTCACGAAGAGATTAATAACAAAACCTTTATCGCCTTAATTTTTCATTAAATGAGAATATTTCGAAAACGCTAATGTCGCCTCTCATTCATGTTATCTTATTGATTATATAGAAACCCCGGCAGCTGAAATATTTTTCCAAAAGTAGGAAAACAGGGAATCACCTTAGCTTTTTAGGCATGTGGGACCAGTCTTCTATCAAGAAAATCAGGCAGGAAATGCAGTCTCGAAGTACAGAGGTTTCAAAGAACACAGTAAAGCCAACATCCTTTGTAAACAAAGAAGCTACAGGGAATATTACTAGTGTATGTTTTTGTTTTGTGTAGTTAAATGAAGGATAGTGCTCATTTATCATTTCCGACCCGCG
Source organism: Amblyomma mixtum (assembly GCF_055824585.1). Taxonomy (NCBI): domain Eukaryota; kingdom Metazoa; phylum Arthropoda; class Arachnida; order Ixodida; family Ixodidae; genus Amblyomma; species Amblyomma mixtum. The sequence goes on along the minus strand of NC_143019.1, from coordinate 35,473,005 downwards.
ATGGTGAAGAGAAGGATTTCTTTTCGCCGACTGTACTTCAAAACATGGTGTAAATGAACATAGAGTTAAAGAAAAGAAAAAACCTAGACAGTAAGAGCGGTACCCACGATCACAGCACATCGCCTCTTGAGCACTACCAACTGCCCATCGCGGCGGCAGCTTTCCCTTTTACCTTTCACGAGAGAGAGACGCACACAACACAGGCGCTAAGTTGTTGTTTCCGCCTTTCTCTGCCCCTTGTCCCGTTTTGCTCTACCTCACATACCATGAATCATGGATTAAGATCACTAACTACCATATAACCAAATATGCCATCATTGAATTTAATTAGCGAGGGCTCTCTGTACGGGAGGGCCGTGGATGTAGCCGAGGGGAAGCGTTGTGGTGCCCTGTATGATCTCGGTATGCGCAGGGCAAGAGCCGCAAATGTGAGGCGGGTCGAACATAGTACGAATGCTCTCGGAACGGTTACCGCAAATGCGCTTGACAAGAAGATGCTCAGGTCGGTAGCAACGCATTTCTCCCACCTTTAAGGGCTTGCGGCAGCCCTGCCGGAAGGGGACACGATGGTCAACCATTCATGCGTGGAAGCAGCATTCAAAGGAAGTTCAACAATTGCGATAAAAGAAAACACCGAGCAAGCGCTAATCCTCCTGTTGTCCTAAGGTGTAATCGCAATTAATTTTGCTATTATTTGTCGAAGTATGGGTGTTGTGCCTGGCAAGCCCTAATGATACCTGCGTCGACTCCAAAGGCGGCGCAGGCGCATTCGTAGGCGTATGCCCTCAAACTTCAAGGAGTATTGCTGCGTTATATATATGTAATATACACCTGGGCCTATATTCTATAAAGACATACTTTTAATTTTCCATTTCGGATCTATTCGACACCCTGACATTGGCCTCTGTTGTTGTTTGGTGTAGCTGCGGCTTTCAAGCGTCCGTGGGAAGCGACCGGACTATTGATCCATTAGCTACATATGACAGCCAATGCTTAACCGGTGCCTATGTCGAGTGGCGAAGGCTGTCGTCGACGTGGCCACCCGCTACCTTGTCATTTCTGCCATTGGTCGCTTGTCGCTTCCTTAGCTGCTGCCGCCACGCAGACATTAATCCAAATGAAAAGAAAAATGAATATACATTTCGAAAGAATCTTTATAAAATATGTCCCTTGGTCTCTGCGGCAGATTTTTAAATATGCTAGTGGCCTGATTGTGGCTTGGCCTTAATGCCAGGGCTACGCTCCAGCGCTGGTCGCTCGACGAATTTGAGTGTGCTTGCGTGATCACTGTGGCCATTTTCTTTGCGCCGGAAAAATAATTTTCAGCTGATTTTAAAGACAAATACGTTTATTTTTAGGCGACCTGCGACGTTAATTAGAATTTCAGTTTTCGCGCTCAAACTCTTCGAAGCAAAAGCAAAGACTTACCATAACTTTTCAACATGTATAAAGAAAGCCAAATCGGGCAATAAGCTTCAGTGGAATTAACAAATGACGGCTGTACAAAACAGCGGCTTGACAGAAGAGCAAACAAACATGAGCACCCTAAATCTCTACGACTGATCGTCTTCGGTGTTTACAAAACTGACGGGAACGAATACTCTAGGAAACTGAACAGCTGCCACAAGAAGAATTGGAAGAACTAAGGGCTTGTTTATCAAGCAACAAAAGCTTCGAGGAATGCACGAATTCAACGCATCGCCGGAACAAACGATGGGCTTGGTTGTTCACGCCGCTTGTCGAGACGCTAAAGAGCACTGTCCTTCAGCAAGTGAGTACACTTTTTTGTTATTGTTATATAATAAGACGCACAGACCATGAGGTAAGAGCCCAGCTATTGCAGTCTTGGAGCTCTCACTCAGTGTCGCTTAATGGAATTCCTACCCTACACCTCCATCACTCCTCCACTAGTAGCCTTCGAAAAGCGAAGAGAGACGCGGCAGCGAAGCCAAATTCAAACACACATTGGGAAAGCAAGTTGCCCTCCAGACGGATCACCCACCAGCGAGATCCCCACACCTCCCCTTGGATAAGAGGCAGCCAAACCAACCGCCACCACGGTCTACCGACCTCTCACCCCACCTTCAGCCTCCATAATGTTCACCCATATTAATCACCAGCCTGACTACGCACGCTGCAGGGCAAAGGCCTCTCCCATGTCTCTCCAATTAACATGGTCCTTCGCCAGCTGCGGCTGCAGTATCCCAGCAAACTCCTTAATCTCATTCGCCCGCCTAACTTTCTTTCGCCCCACGCATATGTTGGGCACCTTCGCAAATTGAAGTGCTAAGTGTGCAATGGCCTGTGCGGTTCGTTGAAAGTTCTTGCTACGTTTTTATTATTGAAACGTGCGTGAGTCTTTCGTTTGCTGCTGATGTCTCGTTCAGTCGCCTTCCAGTGCCGCCAAGTATTGTGCTCGAGCAGTAGTATGCGAACTTTGTGAACCTAGCCACAGAGAAAAGAGGTGGATGCACTATGATGTGCGTTGCCGGAGTGGCACTACGGATGTACTTCGCGCGCTTCCCCTTGCCTACCAGCGAAAAAGCAAGGTTTGCTGTCCTGGATTAAAAAAGATGAAGAGTCACTGTCGGATTAGACCACGGCTACATTTGCTGGGTCAGTGAACAGCGCCTGATGATAGCGGATTGCTCGATTTATTTAGGGGCCGCATGCGAAAGTACCGAAACTACACTGGACACAAAAATCCTGTGGAAAGGGCGGTAGACGCCTTTTAAGGCGGAAGCCTTTAATGTCTCATCGTTGTAAGCAGGAGCTGTCGACAGAAATGTCACGCTTTTCAGTTGGTCGAAACGGTCGTGACGTCACAGTGCGCGAATTTCAAACGGGGTTAATTGTACTTTGGCTACTAACCATGCAAGCAATTAAAGGGATCGTATAGTGATGCTCCAAGTAAGTTTGACTGAGTTTAGTTAATTGCTTACTTAACCAATTAGTCCAATTAGCCTTTCTAGTCAGACCAGATAAATAAATAAAACCGAGTAAGAAATTGGCCGAGCTTGGGAATCGAACCCCGGTCTCTGGAGTGCGAGTCGAGCACGCTACCACTCCGCCATGCCAGCTCGATGGTTTAGAATGAACAAAGGTGGGTCTAGTGAATACGGTGTCTTCGTTCCCTCCCATCTTCCTCCCTTCCCGTTACGGCGAGGCTCAGGTGTCCACCAAGATATGAGAGACATTTCCTTTCCTCAAAAACCAATTTACCGACGAGCAAGGCGAATTTGTCCGCGTTTCAGATTGGTCCAAATTGTCGTGACGTCACCACGCGCGAATTTTGACGGGTGTCCACCGAAATATGTGAGACAGTTACTGTGCAACTTGCTTCCCTCATATACAATTTTCGACTAGTGTCTACTGATATATGTGAGACAGTTAATGCGTAATTTCCTTTCATCAAATACAATTTTCATTTTCTTCATTACGGCCCCTCTTTCTTCTTTCACTCACACTTCCTCCCTTCCTGCACCGTGCGGCTCAGGTGTCCACCGAGAGGACAGAGAATTACAGCCCCATTTCTTTTCCTTAAAAAGCGTTGCGTTCAAAGGGCAACGCATCGCGCCGAACGGGTGGTGGCGTTTCGTGGACTCCCTGGCAGCGCTACAACACGCTGTCGCGTTCCAATCCTAAAGGCGAAGCTTAAGCGTCATTAACTGGCAGTTAATTAATGCACCAACAAAATGTGAAGTGAACAATCGCGTAGCAGAATGCAGCACTCAGGCTTTCGCCTTTCACCACTTTAGCCGGTAAAGTTCCTCGTAATTTTTTCTTTTTTCTTGATTATTCTGAAGCCGCACAAGTTATAATTATCATTATGGCTTCGATAAGTCGCTGGGCCTTATACTTATGCATGACATTACAGACATCACGTTCCCACTTTCATGCAAAGGCTGGCTGCGAAAATTTGCATCTTTGATTTCGCACAGGAGATAAAACCCTCTGAAAGTCAAAACGACGCAAGTACTTGGAAAGTGAACCAGAATTTAGAGTTTAGAGTGGATATTCGGAACTCGACAAAGGCATAAAATTTGTCCGAAATCTGAGAATTTCATATTAACGGCTCGGTGTTTTTTCCCTCGTTTTTAGGAGCCTCTCAACTTTGAATGGAAAATCTTGAAGCTCATCTTTTTTAAATACAAATTCCAGTGATGGCGCTCAGTGCAAGAGCCATTCTAATGTAGAATGAGTGCTGTCGAAAATGTGCTATGTCATCTCAGGTCTTGTATGGAGGGAGGGAGGTGGATGTCCTCTGGGATCCAAAAAGCAGAGCGCTTATCTTTGTTCCGCACGGAGAAGAATGGGTCCGTGCTCACAGGTATATACACTTCTTAGCGCCAGCCGCATGTGCGGAGGTAGAAGAGTGACTAGATTTAAAATGGCTCTTTTAAAGGAAGCAATATCTTTCAAAAGTGGAGAAAATTCCTATAGTGAGCGAGTCTCCCATGAAACTGACGAAAACTATTTTTCAACGACCGCTGCTAGAGGCAGCTCGCAAGTATATTTTACTTTTAACACGTTCAACCCTTATGATGAGGCATTGTGGGTTACCTCACCAAACACCCTTCACTAAAAGGGCATGGTTCAGTCAAGTGGTTCTTCTTGCTTGACAGCGGTAAACGCCAGATTGAATAATTGAGACACAATTTGAAAACGCCCTGTTTAGCTCTGAGATTTTCAACTTGAATGGACTGTCCACTTGAAATATGGTTTACCTTGCCTCACGGATTTAATAAAATCGGAAAATGTCAATAGCATAATGCGTAATTAAGGATATGATCAGGAAAGATAATTCCGCTCATGAAAACAAATTTCTAACCTTACTGTGAAGGACATAGTGTCAGGGCCCTAACGAATCGGGAAACAATGTACATCCTTATATCACGGAAGATATTATTAAACTGCTGTGGGCCGCAGACGTCTTAAGCCCAACGTGTTTCGGTTGCAACCAATGTGGCCGCCATCAGCTACACCAGAGTAAATTTAAGGCAAAATTACTTCCACGGTGACTTTTAAAGAGGACATTTGTAACATGTTAAATCTCACCGTCATGCAACCCCTTCCTAGTGGAACCAACAGATGTGTGACGTCCACCACTTATGATGCAGAGGAGGAAGGTAGGAGTGCCAAACAGAAAATAGCTCTTGCTTAAACTGAGCTCGCACGATGTCACTGAGCACCTCGAAGCTGTCAAGAGATATTTCCAACAGCAGCAAGACGAGTGTTTTTCTGAAATACTGTAGTTCATAGAAAGGTAGCCCAAACTTACTGCAGATTATCTAAAACTATAGCGGCACTTATTATTCAGTGAAGTTGATTGTAAAAGACTCAATTTAGTGAAGAGAAGGCAGTGTCGACATATTTTAATCAACGCCATCACAAATTCGACGAACTCAAATTGTTCATTCTTCACTCAGGCTTCAAATCGACTAGGGACAGAAAATACAGAGAAGCATTCCTAATCAACAAATTTAAAACACTGCAACCAACAGGGATTAACATGTCCAGAGGAAACCTGGAATCTCTCAGGTACATTCCAGGGTTAGCACAATTTTAAATTAACAAATGTCTTGCACGCGGTCAGACCATTTCCTAGAACCTCGCATAAGTATATTATCGCTCTCTGCACTCTTCCCACGTCATATCTTCCACCCCATTTCCGGCCTTCTCACCCTCTTCCTTTGTTCACCCCCCCCTTTTTTTTTTCTCCTAACCCCCTACTATCCGTTCTCGGAAACCATGACATTCCTGTTACCCCCTCCGCCCCACCTTTTGGCTTTCTCTGAACTCGAGCCATTCCCCCCCCCCCCCCCCCTGCCTTGTCCTTCTTTGGAAATGCCCCTCCTTCCAGTGCCAGCCTATGTTGTTTGCCTTCTTCTCATTTCCCTGTACCACGCTGACTAATCCTTTTATCTGAGTTTTTCAGGTCCTACAGCTCCTCCCCCCCGTCGCAGCCCCTTCAAAGCCTTTGTTCATTACACACCCCCCGGATATAAGTTTTTTCCACTATTGCAGCTTAACAAATCACGATTCACCTCCCTCCCCTTCCTGACACGCATCCCCTCTCACACCACTTTCCTTCCCCACCCCCGGGGCCTTCCTCCTCGGAGCGAAGGCCCTATTAAATCCCTGCCAATGATGAACGCTTTGCCCAGATGAAGACAAGTCCCCTTGTCGAAACGTTGGCTCAAGCAACCTGAGGTTTTCCCCTCCCTTGTTCATTTTGTGATCGCCAAGGACCATCTACCACACCCTCTCTCTATCATGGACTTCAATTTAGTGAAAGTAATTTTGCACACCATTGATCACATTGGGGCTATCAAGACGTTCGTAGACAAGCAAGACAAGTGGTCAGCTGAAGTTCTGGAAGCATATATTGCAAATGCAGTGTAGTTTCTGCGGGTTAATTTAAACAGCTAAACAACTCCTTCATCTCTGAGAACTGTTGAGAACAGGAAATTAAGGTTGATTAAGGGCGCAAGCGCGCTTTTTTATTTTTGTGCCCACCACTTTGTTTCGCGAAGAACGCGCTCTGATACAGCCGACGTTTTAATCTGGATCATGCGAACCCACTATTACGAGATCGCACTATAACAGTCTAACAGAAAACTTTCAATTATTTATTAAATTTAATTCTTCTGTTTTAGGTGGAGAATTATATCAAGTCTTACAAAGGAAATTACAGCTGTTACAGTGGCATTGGATGCTTCCACCCGGAAAACAGAACCGGCCTCGAGATTGGTGGGCCGGACACCCCAGATAACATTGGAACTCGGTTCTTGTTCTTCTCAAATGAAAGCAGCCCTGGGATTGAAGTAAACCACACTACGTGGGCAGACTACTACAGCAACGCTGCTGTGGACATTGCAAAGCCACTTATTGGGGTAGTGCATGGATTCACTCAAGATACCAACATATCCTGGATGACAGAACTAAAAGATGCTTTGTTGAGAACGGTGAGATCCGCATGGTTAATATCTTATGGGTTCCGAGCGTTACAGTTGTTGCTTTAAACCAATACTGAGCTTTGGAGGCGCGAACAGCTTCCTTGCAGCACTCATATTTCAAGTCTCGCATTTTTTTCCGTCTAAGATGTGAGCATAAACTATTCCAGGCATGACCAACAGACAGATGTCTCCCAAAGAACAGGTAAAAAGCGACAGGAAGTCCGCTCAACTTTATTACGAAGGAATTTACAATGACTGCTCTTTCTCAAGAGACTGAACTCTAAACAGATGCCACGTCATGGATGGGGTCCTGTCTGCTAGCGTTGCATCTAGCATCTCGAATGTCGTTAAGACATCTCAAAAGCCGGTCGGGAACATACCAACTTAAAGAGACACGGATAAATGGAAGATTGCTTGTATCGATTGAATACCGCATTTTATCGGCAAAGACGCCAGTTTCACTGAAAACTTATCGTTTCGATGACAGAAGACGCTAGCAAATGTAGTACAGGTGAGGCCCTCAGTGATTGATTTCGCAAGCCAGCTGGACGGCGTCAAAACAGTCATTTCAACACAAATCTCTGAGGTAAATTGCATCGCCGTAATCGGCCTACTACATCACTGTACTGAACAGAGCTTTAAATTAATTTTTCAGCTGTTAATGCGTCGTTTCTTGCCGGAAAACCATAAACGTACTTCAGAAGTTCCGCGCAACCAATTTTTACTCAGACGGAAAAGGGAACGGCTCCTTCTCAGCGCTCCTTCAACGCTTTATTGTGTCGCGTTCAAGAACGCATTTGTGTCAATCACAGGATTGGACAAGCTTGGTCAAAAAAAGAAACGGGACTGCTTTCATCGAGGCAGTATTTACCTTATCGTCCTCGGCATCTGCTATTACGCATAATCTGGTTGATTAAGAAAGAAATAGAGTCCTTGAATTTCACTAAATGCAAAATATTTGGCTCCTATTCGCCAGTCAGCTAATGGGATGAAGTGACAAGAAGGATCTAACTTGCGATATGAGCATGACATATTTTTAGGAGATATAGAGAGAAACAGTAGTATTCAACGCTTCTTTAGGCACTAAAAGCTGATCCCAAGAGCAGCTCTCACTCATCGCTTTGTGTGCATGCCATAATCGTTAAATGTTTTTCCTAATGCACTCTTATGGAAAATTCGGCGATGATTTTTAGGATACTGGAAGTGTTCACTACGGGGGAAGGGATCTTTAGACAAAATGCTAATGGAGTAGAAACAAGCTCCGTGAAGCGAAACTGCACAGGCATCTACGACTCAAGGCTAACGGCCAACACCTCCTTTTGTCACAGATAAGAGAAAAGTTACGATAAAAACAGTGACGTAAAATTATGGATAAATGTTTATTGTATTCATATTGTCGACAGAGGACTGGGCGCTGTTACTTTTTTAGGAAATTTCATTGCTTTGAACAATCAAATAATAAACTCACACAAACTTACGATACTTTAGACATCTCATAGGCTTTTGAAAAATTTTCTCAAAGAAATAATTTTTAATTCCCAAAGCTTCCAGAAATAATCCGTTCACAAAATAGACTAGGGTGTACTTAACGAAACGGGAACAGCTTCTTCTCTTTCATGACAATTTTTCAGCGACAGTAAGGATGATTTTTGTACACGCAAAGGTTTCATGGTTAGAGTTCTTTTTGTGTCTTGTATATATAAATGATAATGTCGCACATTTATCATGCAAAATTACGCTCACTGCACATGACCATGTTTTGTACTGGGAAAGAAGCCACAAACAGACCAAATATTGTTCAACACAGCATTTCAAAAGATTACTTTCGGGTGTCGTGCATGGCAGATTATCATTAATCATCAAAAAATTATGTCAATACCATATCAGAGAATATAATTAAATATAATAGCAATAGTTTTTGCCTTCTTCAAGTTAGTGGCTACTGTAGTGCTGCCGATATGGAATGACAACAGCTAGAGGGCGTATATGATGATTTTATTAGCAACGCTAACTATAAACATTCCTCCCCAGACGAGCGCTAAAGTTTTCTTGTACTGTTTGTTTTTCTTTTGACGAATTGACACTCTTGCCTATTTTAGAATAAGGTGTCAGATTTAAGACCCTTTTGCAAAACCGAACGATAACAAAGCAATAAATGGCGCAAAAAAAACTTCATGTTTTATTGAGGAGAGAGCAATGAGGAGATCGTTCAATCTCTCTAATAAAAGTACTGTTTTTTGTTTACTACGATTGAATGGTTTTTCGCGATTGAAGTTGTGATGTCGGATAATTAATTGGCATTATAATACTTACATACCAGCTATCATAAATTTTTGTTCTCAGGATGAGTTTTCTCGGCAAAGTTATCATCTAACTATGACCGGCTTTTTTCCACTTAACAAATCTTTCAGTTATTCGTATTTCTGAGCAATAGTGTGCCGAAATACGTTGAACAATACCGCCATTTCTGCCGCCGATGTGGCTCAATCATTATGGCACTCGGCGGCTGACCCGAAAGACGCGGGTTCGATTCTGGCCGCGGCGGTCAAATTTCGATGGAGGCGAAATTCTAGAGGCCCGTGTGGTGTGCAATGTCTGGGCACGTTAAAGAACCCCAGGTGGTCAAAACTTCCGCAGCCCTTCACTGGGGCGTCCCTCATAGCCTTCGTTGCTTTGGGACGTTAAACCCCCGCAAACATAAACCATTTCTGCACCCAGAGTAACATTGTTATTATCACTGTTCTCGAAATATTATTTGTTTTTTTTTGCAATATTTTTCTTTAGTGTAAAACTGCGACACTCTTTTTTTCGCTCAGAACAGGTTTGTTCGGATTCTGCGTGCCACAAGCACCACATGATGTACATATTTTTGTTGTTGCTGATGAGCCCAATGGGAATCTTGTACATTTTTTTGAATTTAAAATATTTTAACCTGTATTCCGTGTATTATTTGTGTGATTACGTTGCACTGTTCTTTATACCCCTACAACTGTGCCAAAATCACTTCGTGGTGATTACGGTAATTATATATACATCAAGTTTATTTCAGCGTGGGGCGTATACGTGGCGATTTGAATTTCTGCGACATTCTGTCTTTCCATGATAGCGTATTGAAACTTATTTTACTAGAAAACTTCATTTGGGTTCTGGGGGCTGAGCGTCCCAAAGCGACTCAGGCTATGAGGGACACCGTAGTGGAAGGCTCTGGTTAATTTCGTCTCCTGGGGTTCTTTACATGTACTGACATCACACAGTCCACGGGCCTCTAGAATTTCGCTGCCATCAAAGCGAGACCGCCGCAGTCGGGATCGAACCCAAGTCTTTTGGATATACAGCCAGTATCATAACCACTGAGCCGGCGCGACGGCTTCACTGGAAAACTTGTGTTTGTAATAGAACATATACAAACACATGAAATGCACCTGCGAATCCAGTCGGGTGAAAACATACGTCAGTCAGAAAACATAATGGCGACTGCTGCACAAGCACAAATTCCAACAATGGTAGGAAGGATGAAACCTCGAATGGTTTAAAAGCAGACACCTAACCTGGACCAGAGATTTGCGATACGAAGTATATTTTCGCACTGTCTGTCCATACACACTCTTTCCCTCTTTTCATACTACTCCGACTGGGCATTCTTTATTAGGGAACATTTATAATTTACCTGCACGATCAACCTCTCCGGCCCATGTAATGCGAAGTGCTCTCGTCGAAATATCGCCTATCTGACTAATTGTTACCACTTCTATCTTTTCGTTCATCAGGGTAGCTGTTTGGACGAGTCGGTTGCTCCTGAGAAGTGTAGCGCTCGTAACAAAAAGGTCGAAACTAATTATAAACTTTAATTTGTTCTGTTCACGTGCCGGCTTTTATGCAGTGCAAACAGCATGAACATATTTCACCGTAATCCCATCATGCAGGAAGCCACATTCGACCACACCTTCTTACATTCATTCGCGCTATTAAGAAAAAACCATCCGTTTCTTCTATAGTGACAAGAGGGAGTGCTCACACAATCATCTTTATAGTCTCTTATTTGTCTGCCTTGCATGATCTCCCATCTTATATGTTTGCCATTACTGCTAATGACTTTGCTTTAATTAAATATCACTCAAAGCTGTTCATACTTGTGCTTTTAGAACTATCTTCCTCGCTTTCTTCGAACGTTAAATGGGGCGCTAGTCACAGCATCAGTCTCGAACCAGACTGCATGTGCAATTCGTAAAGGAGCCATGCGGGCGAATATGAGTGCTGCAGGAACAAGAATGACGAGGGCAGTGGTAAAAGTGAACGTCACGCTGAGTTTGTTCTCTCTTGTAACAGAGAGCAACGTCCGAAGTAGGCGAGGATATACTATACAGACATCGTACAGTATCTAGTAGCAATATTGAGGTGACTCCGCTACAGTGCCCACCTACACTACTTTTTCTAAAATGTAGTTTACGCCTCTGTCAAAGCGATACCGATTATGCTTGGTGATTTTTTTCACAACTATGTGTCGTTGCGAAAAGCTGAGCGCTTGCCCAGTGGCACGAATTCAGGTTCTGATGACTCATGATCTGAACGAAGTGAGCTTATTTATGAGCTTAGTTAGGAATTGTGTTCTCAGGATTCCCACAGTATAAGATTTTAGAGGTGAACTGCAACGAATCACTTACTACGGAGCGGTCAAGGTGGTGTCGGAATTAAATAGAATTTATGAATAAAAGACAAATGTTGAATTTCACATGCGGATGATTCTGGAAAACATGTTTTCTTCAGGATTAGGTGGAAAAAATCAGTAGGTAAAAATGTGTCTTGAAATACTTAAAACAAAAAATATTGCATTGTAAGCACGTAGAATCCGTATAGAACTGGTTTCCCTATAGTTTGTGTACTGCCATTTCCCCTCCAGTTTTCAAATATTTTTCTGTATAGTTGAACTCAATTTTGGTTAGGCGACTCGCAGTATGTGCTAATAATGCAGAAAAGCCGGTGATTACATTATGTTCTCATTGATGCGTGCACAACTGTAGGAAATTTTTGGCAACAAAGTTCTTATTACACATAATCGTTTTCTTCTTTACAGGTGAACTGCAATGTGATATTGGTGAACTGGACTGGCGGAGCGATGTTTCCGAACTACCCCCAAGCTGCAGCAAACACACCTGTGCCGGGTGTTCTGTTGTCTTCACTGCTGGAAGAGATGATGCTGACTTCAAACTGTAGTCTGATGCCAGATATGATGCACGTTATAGGATTCAGCCTGGGGGCACACGTCGCCGGATTTTGTGGCCGGAATTTTAACTTAAATACAAGGCATATGCTTGGACGCATCACAGGTATTAATTTATTTGTAAAAGAATCAGTTTTCTGAGGACGCGCATCATGTGCGATCAGTGCAGGGGAAATTATATGAAATCTTGAGCGGCTCTCTGTCGTTGTCGTTACGCCGATAGATTTTAGCACTTGCTTTAAGACATCCTGCTTGGGCAGCAGCTATGTGTCGTGAACATTTCACGCACGCCCCTAGCTCCCTGAACGCTGTCCGCCGGCTTGTTTCGCCATTTTACAGAGGACTAAAATCTCGTAGAACAATATAGTTGAATATTGTCACGTTGTAGTGACGGCAGTCCAGCGGTCAGGAAGACACCAACCAGTCGTGGAAACGAAGCTCTTTATTTGGGCTGACTTGCGCCCACAAAAGAACTGAATCACTCGGCGGCGGCGTAAGCAACAAACGTGCTCGTCGGTCGACGAACTACCAATGTCCGCCGCTCTCGGCATCGCTCAATTTAAAGCCGGCAAGGAAACTTCCAGATAACAAGTCAAGATCATCTACGGTAATCTGGAAAAACCTAGATGCAGCCTTTCATGGCTGCGAACAATCGAGATTAGTCTGGTCGCTTCTCGCGCCACGAACAAAAGTGATAACGACCCTTTCCTGCTGCCTTGAGCGTGAACGAACACACACTGCAATGATACGTGGCATTACCCCCCTTCCAAAGAAGCATCGTCTCGATGCTTTAAAATGAAAATAAACACGGATAATGAAAACTTCCAGTCCTTTAGCGTTCATAATATGGCTTCAGGCGTACGACATGTACGACTTCCGGGCGTGTGCGGCGTCGCTGAGATGCTGTCGTGCCGTCGGGGATGACTTTGTAGTCGAGGTCACCGATGTGACGGAGAACCTTGTACGGGCCAAAGTAGCGTCGCAGCAACTTTTCACTCAATCCACGGCGGCGAACTGGCGTCCATATCCAAACACGATCACCTGGCTTGCAATGCGTGTCTCGTCGGCGCAGATTGTAGCGTCGGGCGTCGGTGTGCTGCTGGTCTTGAATGCGAAGCCGCGCAAGTCTTCGGGCTTCCTCGGCGCGATGAAGGTAGGCGGCGACGTCGAGGTTGTCTTCGTCAGAAACGTGCGGGAGCATTGCGTCGAGTATTGTCGTGGACTTCCTGCCGTATACCAGCTAGAATGGGGTAAACCTGGTTGTCTCCTGGACGGCAGTATTGTACGCGAAGATCACGTAGGGCAGAATGGAGTCCCACGTCTTGTGTTCGGCGTCGATGTACATGGAGAGCATGTCTGCGATGGTCTTGTTCAGACGCTCTGTGAGTCCGTTGGTTTGTGGATGATAGGCAGTTGTCCTCCGATGGCTTGTCTGGCTGTAGTTTAAAATGGCTTGCGTCAGCTCCGCTGTAAATACCGTCCCTCTGTCTGTGATGAGCACTTCGGGGGCGCCGTGTCGCAGTAGAATTTGCTCGACAAAAAATTTTGCGACTTCTGTTGCGGTACCATTAGGCAACGCTTTTGCTTCGGCGTATCGGGTCATGTAGTCGGTGGCCACGATGATCCACTTGTTACCTGATGATGAAGTCGGAAAGAGGCCGAGGAGGTCCATTCCTATTTGCTGAAAGGGCTTAGTTGCAGGTGGTATGGGGTTCAGGAGTCCGGCTGGTCTAGTCGGAGGCGTTTTGCGTCGCTGACACTCACGGCACGTTTTCACGTAATGGGAAACTTCGGTAGCTAGCCGCGGCCAATAGTACTTCTCCTGGATGCGGTGCAACGTGCGAGCAATCCCTAGATGCCCTGCAGACGGCTCATCATGACATGCCTGCATATTTTCTTGCCTAAGATTCTTGGACACGACAAGAAGATGTACTGTCCTGTTGGGCGCGAAGTTCTTCTTCAGGAGGACATTATTGTGAAGGACGAAGGACGACAGTTGCCGCTTGAACCCTCGGGGAGGCGATGCGGTCTTGCCTTTCAGATAATCAACTAGGCTTTGCAAGTCAGGATCCGAGTGCTGCTGCTGCGCGAAACTGCTGGCGCTTACCGGTCCTAAGAAAGCGTCGTCGTCTTCCTCTTCGGGTGCTGCGTCGACGGGGGCTCGTGACAAGCAGTCTGCGTCCGAATGCTTGCGGCCAGATTTATAGACTACAGTTATGTCGAACTCTTGAAGACGCAGGCTCCAACGAGCAAGGCGGCCGGAGGGATCTTTCAAATTGGCCAGCCAGCAGAGAGCGTGGTGATCGCTCACAACCTTGAATGGTCGTCCGTATAGGTAGGGGCGAAATTTCGACGTGGCCCAAATAATGGCGAGACATTCTTTCTCTGTCGTCGAATAGTTGGCTTCTGCTCTCGACAGTGAACGGCTAGCGTACGCGATAACTTTCTCTTCTCTGCTATTTTTCTGAACGAGGACCGCTCCTAAGCCCACACTGCTTGCATCGGTATGAACTTCGGTTTCGGCGTTTCCATCAAAGTGCCCGAGCACAGGAGGAGACTGTAAGCGGCGCTTCAGCTCGTTGAAAGCTTCCTCTTGCGGCCTTTCCCATTTAAAAGGCACGTCAGCCTTGGTAAGTTGGGTCAAAGGTTCAGCGATGCACGAAAAGTCCTCGACGAATCGCCGGTAATAAGCGCACAATCCAAGGAATCTGCGTATAGCTTTCTTGTCATTAGGCTGTGGAAACTCTGCGATCGTAGCAGTCTTCTGGGGGTCTGGGCGAACTCCATCCTTGCTTACGACGTGACCAAGGAACAGCAGCTCCTCGTAGGCGAAGTGGCACTTCTCTGGTTTCAGTGTCAGGCCTGAAGACTTGATCGTTTCCAGCACTATCCGAAGCCTTCTGAGGTGGTCTTCAAAGTTTGAGGAGAAGACAACAACGTCATCTAAGTAGACGAGGCAAATCTGCCACTTCAAGCCTGCGAGCACCGTATCCATTACTCGCTGGAATGTCGCTGGTGCAGAGCAGAGGCCGAATGGCATCACCTTGAACTCGAACAGTCCGTCTGGCGTGATGAACGCAGTCTTCTCGCGATCTCTTTCGTCGACTTGCCAGTAGCCGCTCTTCAGGTCCATCGATGAGAAGTAATTAGCGTTGCATAGCCGATCCAGTGTGTCGTCGATGCGGGGGAGGGGGTAGACATCCTTCTTCGTAATACTGTTCAGGCGGCGGTAATCGACGCAGAAGCGAAGGGTGCCGTCTTTCTTTTTCACTAGGACAACTGGTGCTGCCCAGGGGCTCCTTGATGGCTGGATGACGTCGTCACGTAGCATTTCCTCAACTTGCTTGCGAATAGCTTGGCGTTCTAGCGGCGATACGCGGTAGGGGCTCTGTCGCAGTGGTCGGGCGTGTTCGTCTGTGACAATGCGGTGCTTGGCAAGCCGGGTTCTTCGCACATTCGATGCTGATGAGAAGCAATCGCTGTACTTTTGAAGAAGACTGCGTATTTGGTCTTGTCTGCTCCGTGGTAATGCCGGGTTGATACCAAACGTTGGTTGATGGCCTTGGTTAGATGGTTCTACGGGTTGGTCGGGTAGGGCAAATATGTCTCTGATGTCTGCCAGCTCGTCGAGGAAAGCGATCGTCGTACCTTTGTTTAGATGCCGGTATTCTTCGGTGAAGTTGGTTAGCAGCACCTGGGCTTGGCCATTTCGGATTTGGGCGACTCCCCTTGCGACGCCCAGTCCTCGATCAAGGAGTAACTGAGTGTTCCCCTCGACGACGCCTTCGGCAGTTTCGACGTCTCCAGTACCTATGCAGACGAAGACACTTGATCGGGGTGGCACGCTCAGTACTTCGTCAAGGACGTTTAAGGCAACGCGATGAGTCGCTGTCGTCACTGCAGATATAGCTTTGTCCGTGGAAAGCTTTATCGACTTGGATCGAAGGTCGATGATCGCCCGATGTTCATTCAGGAAGTCCATTCCTAAAATCACGTCTCGCGATCATTGCTGTAGGATCAGGAAGGTTGTCGCGTAGGTTCTCCCATTTACAGTAACTCTCGCGGTGCAGCGTCCTGACGGCGTAATCAGGTTACCACCTGCGGTGCGGATCAGCGGGCCATCCCAAGTTGTTGTTACCTTGCTGAGTCGGTCAGCGAGTGGCCCACCCATGACGGAGTAGTCAGCTCCGGCGTCCACCAAGGCAGTAACCGCGTGATCGTCGATCATAACTTCAAGGTCATTTGTTCGCGTTTTCGCATTGCACGTTCTCTTCGGTGTACGATCTCGGCTTCGTCTAGTGAGGCTGCGGTGGGCGTACTGCGACGTTACTTCACTGGGCAACGGTAAAAGCTTCAAGTCTGGCCGCGTCGTCGTCGTCGGTGTCGTCGTCGTCGGTGTCGTCGTCGTCGGTGTCGTCGTCGTCGGTGTTGTCATCGTAGTTGAGGCATGGTCTTGAGTACTCGTCGATGGAGGATCTTTATCATTGCGCTTAGAAGCAACCTCACCTCCAGAGGCTGCTTTATTTAGTTTAACCTTCGGGGGCTGGGGGAGCGTCCACGCATGGCGTAACCTCGGCTAGGAGATACAAAGCGCGGGGACGATGGCGACGGGGAACGTGATAGGCGGCTCGGCGATGAGTATTCTTCCCGACGCAAAAACTCCTCGATTTCGGCTGGTCGCTGGCCGGGTCGGGGTCGTGGAGCGTCGTAAGAGAACCCGCGGATGCCCAGTCTTCTGTATGGGCAGTGCCGGAGGAGGGGACCGGCTTCGCCACAGTGGAAGCATATCGGGCGGCGCTGGTCGGGAGTTCTCCACTCGTCGCATTTCCTCGGCTGCGCGCGTCGCTCGTAGGACGGGCGGGTTGGGGCGAGTGGGCGGCGGTCCAACGCAGCTGGCTGAGGGTGATAGGGGCTTGGGTCCCGTCGTCGAGGTGCAGGACGGCGCACAGCTGCGGCGTAAGTCATGGCTGGGGGCTGCATAGGCTGCATGGGTGTCGGCGTCACGCCCAAGGCCTGTTGAACCTCGTCCCGGATGACGTCAGTGAGCGATGAAGGTTGCGGCTGCGTTCCCGTTGGCAGCAATCGTCGGAGCTGCTCTCGCACAACTTGACGTATAACCTCCCGCAGGTCATTGCTGTTAGCGGTGTCCAGGCAGCTTGCTGAGAAAACGCGCTGCTGGCGGTCATACTGGCGGGCTCGGGCATCAAGAGTTGTTTCCATCGTGGATGCCTCTTCTACAAATTCCGCGACAGTTTTCGGTGGGTTGCGGACGAGGCCGGCAAAGAGCTGCTCTTTAACTCCTCGCATGAGCAGCTTTACTTTTTCTTCTTCCTTCATGTTTGCGTCGGTACGCCGGAAGAGACGCTTCATTTCCTCAGTGTACACAGCAACGGTCTCGTTTGGGTGTTGTATGCGAGACTGTAGCAGCTGCTGGGCTCTCTCCTTTCGCACAACGTTCGTGAAGGTCTTTAGAAGCTGCTCCTTGAAGGTTTCCCAGTTCGTGAGGTTAGCTTCCTCATTCTCAAACCAAACTTTTGCTGGTCCCTCCAAGGCGAAGAACACGTACCTAAGTTTCGTGGCATCGTCCCAGTTGTTGAAGATAGCCACACGGTCGAACTGCTCCAGCCATTCTTCGGGGTCGGCGCCAGGCGAAGCGTCGAAGGTTGGTGGCACCCGGGGCAGCTGAAGAATGATTGGAGTCATCGTCTGGGGCAAGCTCATGGTAGATGTTGCTGCTGGCTTTCGCTTCCGGGTAGGGTCCGGCAGAATCCCGAACTCAGGTTCGTCCCCTTGCAGGCGTCGGCTTGCGCGGGGAACTGGACTCAGGTCCTGCGGTAGATGACTCAAAGGGCTGGCGTCTCGACTTGTAGGGGGTGTCCGGAACATGGGAGGCTACCCAGCACCTCCACCAGATGTCACGTTGTAGTGACGACAGTCCAGCGGTCAGGAAGACACCAACCAGTCGTGGAAACGAAGCTCTTTATTTGGGCTGACTTGCGCCCACAAAAGAACTGAATCACTCGGCGGCGGCGTAAGCAACAAACGTGCTCTTCGGTCGACGAACTACCAATGTCCGCCGCTCGCGGCATCGCTCAATTTAAAGCCGGCAAGGAAACTTCCAGATAACAGGTCAAGATCATCTACGGTAATCTGGAAAAACCTAGATGCAGCCTTTCATGGCTGCGAACTATCGAGATTAGTCTGGTCGCTTCTCGCGCCACGAACAAAAGTGATAACGACCCTTTCCTGCTGCCTTGAGCGTGAACGAACACACACTGCAATGATACGTGGCAATATACATCATGGGGGAGTACAGCGCGACAAAGACCAAGGACGAAGCAAGAAGACTACACAGACGAGAGCTGTAGTCTTCTTGCTTCGTCGTTCGTCTTCGCGCTGTACCCTCCCGTGATGAATTATTACACACTCGCCCAGCTGTCCATCCTTCTTCAGTTGAATATACGTAAGATATCATTCTACCTCTGAACATGTGTTTTAGTTTCATTTGCAATTTTCTCTACCAATATCTCCGCAATGACTGCACTGTTTCGTTGCATACCTGCTGGTCTCAATGTGGCACTCGTAGAGATAATTGTCACATGAGCCTCACAGACCTTGCGCCTCCCGCTAAGACTGCTTTGCACGCCCTAGAGACCACTGCGTAGATTTGCGCGTACACCGCACGAAAACGTTTGCGGTAACGGTGGCATGAAAAAGGCGGCCAATAGCTTTACAGACATTGCGCGGCAGTTTAAACTGCTACCTTCAGAGATCGCAATAGGCTGCGGGCAAATACAATAGACTGCCGGTTCCTGTGAGCGAGTGAGGCAGTGAAAGAATACGTGGAAGGTTCTCACTTTGTAGCAGCGTACGACTTCAGATATATCTAGTAACGCCGTGCCTGTATAAGGCATGTAAAACATTTATTAAGGCCGCTGGCATGCTTGCACACGAAAATAAAAAACTTGCTACCAATTGCCTGACACTAAACAGCATTAAACTCGGGAAGATATTATGTAAAAGCGCACGCGCAGTGGCGGAAGTGCTATAAAAGTATCCGCCCATATTGTGAATAATTTTGGAGCATCACGTGAGAATTGTGCTTGGTCTGCGTTTCGCCTTTTATGCAAAATAGATAAGAAGACGGGCGAGAGTTATAACAGCTTATAAGGAAACGGCGTTTGGGAGACAAGTCGCATAAAGAGGCAATACAGGATGAATTTCTAGCTTTCAATCCGGAACGTTGCTGAAATTGAGCAACTTGGGTCACTACGGTCGGAAAAACTCGTCTGCAGTAAATATCCGCCTAAATTCATGACTGCTGAACAGAAATTTTAATGACAAGAAAAAAAGTTAATTTCTAAAAGATTTTTTTTATACTTGCTGAATATCCTCCACCCCGTTGTTATTCGTGTAGCAATGTCGCTCGAGTGGTCGGGACCTGCTTTCACTGCATTCTCTAAGTAGATTAGATATATGCTTCCGCAAATGCACCGAAGCGGCGCTGTGGCTAAGGTGTTCTGCCTCTCAGCATGACGTTGCGGGTACTAATCCCTGCAGCGTAAAGAGTGTATCAATGGTGCAGAAACTAAAACACACTTGTGTGCCTTGCGGTTTAATTGGTCGCGTCATACTGTGCGCAGTGAGCGAGCAGTGACTGTGTGAGGTACTTAAGCTCACGGTTTATGTTTTATTTCTTAACGTCCGAAAGTGACTCATGCTATGAGGGACACCCTAGTGGGGTGGCTACGGATAATTTATACCATCTGGGGTTATTTAACGCGCACCAACATCGCACTCTTGACGGGCCTCTAGCATTTCACCTCAATCGAAATGCGACCGCCGCGGCCGGGATCAAACTCGCGTCTTTCGGGTCAGCATCCGAACCCCTTAACCACTAAAAACCGCGGCATTAGCTGAAATCTTATTGACTGTTTCTTTTGTAAACATGCCATCAAAAACTTGTGTAACGAATCTTTAGGGAAGAACCACAATTACGTTGCATTCAAAGCATTGATCAACGACCTCAGTAATCCGCACAATGAAAAAATTCACACGCACAGCTACCTTAGTTATTGCAAATATGATAGCATAAGAAGCGGCTGAAGCGTTTATAAAAAGTTACGTCACTTCAGGCCTGGTGATGTGACTTCCCGGAAGTGACGGATGAGCGGGATGACGCTGCCGTTTTCTACTTTTGGCAACTACGTTACCACACGATGTGTTAATGAAGCTTCGGCGGCCGAATGAACTCGGTCATGAAGCTGCAAGCTGCATGTGGTGGCTTCGGGGCATGGTGTCAGTCACTGGTCAATGTCGTTCTGCCTGTGCAACGTTTGTTTCACTAAATGAAGCAACATGTTCGAAACGATACGCCATCCCCTTTTTTTTCTTTTAGGCTTGGATCCTGCTGGACCTTTGTTTGAAGGATCAAATGCAGCATTATCTAGAACAGACGCTGCATTTGTCGATATTATCCATACATCTGCAGGAAATCTGACCGACTCGAGGTTCGGTATCAACAAGTCCATAGGAGACGTTGACTTCTACCCAAACGGTGGATCAAACCAGCCAGGATGCGAATCGGGTAAGTGCCCTGTGTGTGTGTTTCCAGGTATGCGCAGGTTCATTGGATGGTGTAGTGGTGATTACAGCCTTAATATTAGGGCTGCTGACTGAAGTCATCCATAAAGCTAGCAAGATAAAGGACACCATCAAGGCGGTCATGAAAATGGTTTAGATGGCGGAACACAGAAATTACGAAACTACAGAGCTGACAGCTATTCTGACGCCACAGGACCAGAACCTAAGCTTTCACAGGCAGTTTATAATGATATAAAGGTGGCACGCCCTAGCGTAAGAGCGCAGCACATACGGAAACCCTACGTGAGTAGTAGCCAATGCCCTGCGCCCTTTTAGGATAGAATTTTCCCTGACCATTTGAAGTATTCCAATGGGTATTTTTGGTTTTGTCAACACGGAGGAGTTAATATAGATGCGATAGTGCGGCACCGCTCCCTCGCACTCTCGGTGACAGCAGCTTCCTTTTCCTGTACTGAAGCCGCGAAAGGGCGCGAAATCTCTCTTCCATCATGAGCGATTACATCAGATCGATAGAAGAAAGCGTGTGACCCCATATATGGTTAAGCGTCGCGCTAGAAGTTGATTAGGAAGGGGACGGCGGCGTGGCTCCCAGGACACAGTGCTGTAATAGAGACATTGCCGTATAGTGGCGTCTTGTTTCTTTTATAATATGACCGCAAGTTGAGGAGCTCATTCCGACAATGCGCTCCTACTGGGGAAAAATTGGCTGCGCTCCAAATCATGGCGCCAATCTGCCTCTCTTAGCATATGTGGGTAACGGTTTTCGACTCGAGAGTGTAATTCCAGTGGCGGCTTCTCCGTCTCCATCAGCAGACCGGGTATAATCTGTTTCGGGAGGTTCAATGTGGCCAGGGCCCAAAGAGGCGGCCCGTTGACCATTTGAGGCTGTTCAATTTGTCACATTCCCCAGCTTAGGATGTAGCGATTATGCACTGCCTTTACGACCGGATGACGCGTTTTGGTGGTTCTCTCTGAACTTACAACTATCGAAATAAACTTCGCACGTCAACTCCTGCACCAAGCTCTCCATGATTTTCCTACAAAATCTTTGAGCTCACATATGCATGCTTCAAACTGATAGCGAGTCGATTAAAATGCGTATCTCCATGAACCTGAAGCGAAAGAAGAAAATGTGCCGCTCTAGCGATTGGAGCAGGTGATATCTTAGTGGCGTTCACAGCATTGGGTCTGCGAAAAACGTTTCGGGGCAAGAAAAGAGCAGTCATTCCATCCTGTGCGCCGCAGGGTGTAAAGCTTCTCGAAAGTGCGCCGCTCGTGTGCACGTTGACCGCTGCATCGAACAGGGCTGGGGAACAATAGATCAAGAAATGAAGCCGCTGGTAGCGCTGGCGATTCTTACTCGAGCGCTGCGTTTACTTGTTGCGCAACTTGCTGCGGTTGTCAACAAGGCTGTGAACCTCGCGCCATGCCACGCCCCCTCTCTGAACACAAATTACGGCAGGTCATCGGCCTAAGGATTTGGCTGCAGCGATCCGAGATAAGCGATGTAAGCAGAATAGCATTTCTCCTCAAGGACAATGAACACTCCGTATAACTTGAAGCAGCATTTCCTCCGTCTCTGGAGTCGTGTGCAAACTTGGCTTTTTACAAATTACAAAACCCTGAAAGGCTGCATAGTGTAAAAGTTATTTTGCTAATCATTGTGTCCTTTTTTTCCATTGCTCATCTCGCGATGCTCTGACAGTGGAGCAGCAACAAGTGCTGTTTGCTTGTTATCAACAGTCATGTAAAAAAAAACGAATTCCTCAGAAAAATGAGTCGTAGAATGCGTGTTTAGAAGGTATCCCCCAAAGTTTTTTCATTTGGGTGTGTAATTGTCTGGTTACTTCACGAGGAAAGACAGATGGTCGGCCTCACTTTTAATGCCCCTAGCGTAACTCACGCGGAGGAGGTAGCAATCGTCCTGACTGCCTGCCACCCTCAATCTAAATTCATCTTATCCGACTCGCGAACGGCCTGTCGGAATTATGCGCTGGGCTGGATAGCGCCTACAGACCAAAGAATACTTCGAAGAGCAGCTCGGAATCAGGGCCCCGCGATCCGATTACTCATTTGGACTCCAGGTCACCAGGGTTTACCAGGGACCGAGGCCGCCAACTCGGCCGCTCGCACACTCACTAACCGGGCCCCCGACGTCGACCCTCCCGATCTGGATCAGGGCACCTGTCCTCTTTTAACATTCAAAGATATATCTGCTGATTACCGGGACGCGCATCGTCAGTACCCGGCTCCTCTCAAGGGCCTAGGAAAAGCAGTCGAAAGAATACTTCTTAGGTTCTATACTTTATAAACAGTCTACTGCGCCCGTCAGTACTCAGACATTTCGATCCTTCCTTCTCTCGCCTCCGCTCTTTCTTTGGGGAAGTGACCGACACCTTCCACGTGGTCTGGGCATGCCAGCGAAATCCTTCTCTTCCACCCCTAACCCCTTCCCCTACTCGAGAGGATTGGGAGGCGGCCCTGTTCGGCTGCCTGGACCTAACGGCCAAACAAGCCCTGGTTCAACGAGCTCGTGTGGCGGTCCAGACCAATGGGGTTCCTGAATAAGGGACTCCACCTAGTATTGCAAGGGGAGGGGCCCTCTAGAGGCTGCTCCCCTGTCACCCTCTCTGTAAATATTATCAAATGCTTTTCATCATCATCCTAAGAAAGGTTCAGGTCCCCGCTAACTTTCGTTCGTCATACAGATATCTTGAAATTTTGCCATCCATGTTGGATGCTTTAAGTGAATAGTTGATCTAAAACACTCTGTGCAACATTCATTTTGGCTTTTCTAACGTCACCAGGATAATGTTTCTTCAGGAGGGGCTATAGTACAAGGATCTGCAAGGGCTAGCAAGAGCTGCGAGGAGGGTTGTGGATCGCCAGCGTTTCACAAGAGCTTCGCGGGAGAGCTTACTTGCTATTAAAATGGTACGCTGAAAAATTAAGCATTGGGCACAGCGTAATCGATTCTCTCATGCGCGAGTTTTGTTATCTGCACGTGGAAGCGATGCCTAGAGCTCCTTAGTGATTTATAGAAACAACCGTTCCGTCCCGTTCATGGATGGCTAGCTGCTGCGCGCCACTTCAAACAAAGCCAACCGTCCGTGCGGGCTCGCACCTTAGGAAGACAGCGTTTGCAAATCAGTAGCAACGTTTATGGTTCGACAGCAAGCGAAATATCAGTGTTATTTTTGTTTGCTCCATGTTACAGGTACCTTTGATTTCTATTGCGCCCACTACAGGGCTGTGGAGCTGTTCACAGAATCGGTTACAAATATTAACTGCTCATTTGTATCGCACTACTGCGAGGGCGGCATGAGCAGTTATTCTGTATGCAAGGAGGAGACTAATACCTCTTACGTATGTGAAATGGGTTATGGCAGTGTTAAAAAAACCGGAAGAGGAGATCAGTACTTGGAAAGAAAAGAAAAACCACTATACTGCATTCCTAAAGGTGCGTATTGGTTTTGGCAGAAATTTTAAACTTGTTTGCTCGCCATGTTTTTAATCGTAGCGTCAATGCAGTTAGCGTGAAGTATAGGGTTTCTTCACAGATGAGTCAAGAATAATGACATATGTGCTACTTCAGTTCCAAGATATAAAATTCAGATTCCTCGGAACAACTCCAAGTAGTCCCTGTAATGTCGCGAGGAAGGTTTAACGAACGCATCCTCACGCTCTACACGTTGACTAAGCACAGAAAACATGCTCACGCCGTTTCCTAATTACGTCACAATAGCAAACATAAATTTCTCAACTGCTGTTTGGGTTCAAAACGTTTTATATGGCTTCGCAGTTGTTCGGGACTGAACTTGTGGTTGTGTTGATAGGTTTTGGTGAATGAATTTTAATGAGAGACGATAAAAGTTGCATGAATGCGTGTGGGGACCATGCTATATAAGAATGGTGAAAGTAATAAAGAAAAAAATAGTACAGATGAGGTGTTGCAGTGAAATATAGACTCCACGCGTTCGGATCGTTCTGCACCGCAATTAGTGGTTTGGTTTATGGGGTTTAACGTCCGAAGGCGACTCAGGCTATGAGGGACGCCGTAGTGAAGGGCTCCGAAAATTTCGACCACCTGGGTTTCTTTAACGTGTACTGACATCGCACAGCACGTGGGCCTCTGTAATTTCTCCTCCATAGAAATTCAACCGCCGCGGCCGGGATCGAAACCGCCTCTTTCGGGTCAGACAAGGACGGCAATGAAGGTCCTATGGTTGCTTTTGTTTTCAGTGAAACTGTTACATGCAACAGGACACAAAAGCATTTACTTTTATAGCAAACAGTGTACTGTTCTTGGAAAATTATTGTATATTACAAGAGGTGCAAAAAATGGCTTTTACGGTTTTGAAAAAGTGGAATTTTGTATCGGCGGTGAACGAAACAAAAAATTTGTGGAGCCTCATTTTTTGCAGTAATTATATGCAAATCTTATTGTTTGACACAGTTCAAAAACATTTTGCTCTTGGAATTTCGCAATAATTGCTGATAAAGATATGCCCTAAAAAGAAGGGAAGTTTTCAGGACAATAATGGGAGACGGTGAACAAGAACTTGGTGAAATTTCATCTCAGTATTTATTGTTCCTTTCTACAGCTTTAGGAGAAAGTCCATCCTTCTATATGAATGAGGTTTTAATTGCGGTTTTCGATCTGCTAGAATCCAAGAACTACGTCGATTGCCGCTGATTTTCTCTTAAATTTCTCTAAATGTGGTAAGCCAATACATCTGCTTAGGACAGGTAGTGACCGCAGATCTGGATCACGAGAGAGTAATAACTAGAAGAATCCAACTGGGGTGGAGCGATTTGGGAGATTCACTCAGATCATGAATGGTAGTTCACCAATATCCATCAACAGAAAAGTACACAACAGCTGTATCCTACCGGTACTCACCTATGGGGCAGAAACGTGGAGGCTAACGAAAAGGATTCACCTCAGGTTAAGGGCGAAGCAGCGAGCTATGGAAACAAAACAATAGGTACAATGTTAAGTGACAGGAAGAGGGAAGAAGCGTCGGAAACAAACACGAGTTCTACATTCTAGTCAACATCAAGAAGAAGAAGAAGTGGGCTTGGGCGGGGCATGTAATGCGAAGGCAAGATAACCGCTGGTCCTTAAGGGTAACAGAGTGGTATCCAAGAGAGGCAAGCTTAGCAAGAGGCGACAGAAAGTTAGGTGGGCGGGTGAGATTTAGAAGTATGCGGAAAACGGTGGCCGCAACTGGCAAAGGACAGGCCTGGTTAATTGGAGAGAAATGGAAAAGGCTTTTGCCCTGCCGTGAGCGTAATGAGGCTGATGATGGTAATAATTGTGATCTCTAGAGCAACAAATAATTTATATATAGTATTATTTCACAATAAACAATAGATGTCTAGCGCAGACAATGTTTTGTTCTGTTGTCCGTTAAGAAACGCAACCTTCGCTAACTATTGGTCAAACTGATTGCATATACTTGCATTCAGCAGGCTCTCGGAAAATACTTTGGAGCATGTTCTTGCATATATGCTTACAACGGGAAGTCGAATATTATAAGTTATCTATTTCACAGGGAATCTGCTGATCTACTAATGCACGGTTTGATTTGGTCGTACTTTCTTATTGCAAGGCAGTTGAGCTTTCGATCAGGTTTACGAAACGCATCGGTCAAACATTTCCCGCCTTTTAATTAAGCATAGCCCTTTGATAGAACTTAGAACAAAAGTTTCTGAAATTTTGTAGTTGCACTTCGTGCTCGGGGTGCTCCCAATTACGCCAGGAACGTTCTGTATCTGTCAGCGTCGTAAGTAGAACGCAGGAATGGTTTGGTTTGGTTTGGTTTATTGGGTTTAACGTCCCAAAGCGACTAAGGCTATGAGAGACGCCGTAGTGGAGGGCTCCGGAAATTTCGACCACCTGGGGTTCTTTAACGTGCACTGACATCGCACAGTACACGGGCCTCTAGAATTTCTCCTCCAAAGAAATTCAACCGCCGCGGCCGGGATCGAACCCGCGTCTTTTGGGTCAGCAGCCGAGCACCATAACCGCTGAGCCGCCGTGGCGGCTAGAACGCAGGAATATACCTTTAGTTCGAAGTCGAATTTCTGACCGTTACACATTTTAATGGTAATTTCTGGTTCTACGAAAATGACTGACTATGATCTGCGTTGATAATTTATTTTAATA
Source organism: Amblyomma mixtum (assembly GCF_055824585.1). Lineage (NCBI taxonomy): Eukaryota > Metazoa > Arthropoda > Arachnida > Ixodida > Ixodidae > Amblyomma > Amblyomma mixtum. The sequence goes on along the minus strand of NC_143019.1, from coordinate 35,446,052 downwards.
GTGTGAAAAAATGGAGCATTCAATTGTCTTTCAAGAATTACTAGCCGCTAAAGGTCCTTCACGAAAATTTTAAAGAAAATTTAAATAAATTTTAAAGAAAAAAGAAGTGGCAATCTTTCTCAATTTTCGCCTTCGAGTAGATGTCGACATCCAATTAAAAAAAAAACTCATCAATGCAGAAGTACGAATTGTCCTTGACGGTAGCATAAAGAAGCGGTAAATCCTAAGAAATGTTTCAGCTTCAATTTCCTTATCGTTCTGGTAAACGAACTGCCCTTCCTGGAATGCATATTATCTAAACTATATTTCCACTAAACGAGGATTGCAGGACAAAAATAGTTTTTGAAAATGTTTCACATTGAGAAGTTATCCTGTCATTGCTCGAAAAAAGTATTAAAGTACTGGAAAAAGGTTCAGGAGCCCCAAATTGTTGTTTCATTCTGCGCGAATTTAAACTTAAAATTCTGCGAAATTTCGAAACCGTCGTTGCCGATCTCTTGTGAGTGTTTCTTCTGAAGAAAGACAGCGCTTCTGGCGAAAGTAATGTTCGTTCTTTTTTGTCGGCAGATTTGTGCGTATTATAAACAAATTTTATTGAAAAGAAAAATGATTATTCGACCTGGGTTGCCATCTTTATCTTAACACATACGTTTTGCATCTGGCGAGAGCTCGCACGTAGAACCCAAACCTGGAGGCTGACTAAGCAGCTGGAAATGAGACTGCGCACAGCCGAGCAAGGAACAAAAAGTTATAAAGTTAGTATTGTAATCGAAAACAGAGCATCGTATAGTATGTAAGGAATGTGGGTCAAATACTTCGAGCAGTAACTGAAACAAAAAGAAGCGAAGCTGCATGGACTAGCTATGTTCTATCTTCAAGATGTAAACAATAGGTTTTTCGTAGTAACAGACTGATCGGAAAATAAGTGAAGACAGAGTGGTCGTAATATAAGGTTAGCTGGCTAGCTGAGGTTGAGGCTGGGCCAGGTGCATTGAGATTAATTTCAGAGCTGCGCCAAATGTCTTTCCACTTGTGCCGCAGGATGGTCGATGACATTAATGACGCTTTCCTGTTCTATTCAGTTCAGGAAAAAAATCACGTGGGGCTGACTTTTGGAAAAATTCAAAAGCTGTAACGCTGAAAATATGGTGATCCATGTTGCTGAGATGGATCCGAGATAGTTCAGAGTAGACTGTTTCGAAAAGGTTCCTTTTCCTTCTTGATTAAATCAACGTTTGGCTACTTTGGTGGGAAGGACCATTTGCTATGTATCTTTTATACAGTCAAGATACGCGAAAAGGCGGTAGTGGAACACTGTTAAAGCCTGCTGAGGACGCAGTTCATCTATTCATATCTTTTGCTTTAACGTTCCTTCTGCCCCTTGAAGAATACGCGCAAAAATCCATGAGAACACAGGACTGGCCATTATTGCGTATGTGCTCTATGCTAATTAGTACTCTGAGGTTTTACTGTAAGGCAGTACTAAAAACTCTCGCTTAAGCACAACGAAAAACAGAAAAAAGTAATCTGATTTCGTGCACTTCCGCCCACTCCCGAAATTCGAAAGCTTTTAATTCAATTCCCCTGATCCAAAATGGGGATTTAGTTCTAGTGTGCAACTGCTGCTGTATAAACACATCTCTGTGATTATTTTTAAAATGGAAGCTCTGAGTAACCGCTAGGTTACTGAAGACGCGAGAACTTAATACCATTTGATCGCTTTTGTAAAGTTTTTCGGAGGTGCGACTTTAAATAAAATTCCTTGTGATGTCGGAGCTTCCTTTTTCGTTCTTTCAATGCTTTATTCAAATAATTTTTGGTATCCTGTATATGTGCTATTTATGCTTCCAAGTTTACAAGCCTCATAGCTTCGGTAGTGCTCCAATGCCGAGTAATAGTTTCTGATTGCTTAGGCCTGTGCCCATTTAAAGCTGACATTTCCCAAATAATTTTGCAGGAAGCGACCAAATGGAAACGAGAAATACTTGAATAAAAGTGCCATATGGGACGACGTGGTGGACATTGCTTCTGAATGAAAAACTGGAAAATGGAATGAATGTTCATGTGCTCTCCCAAGCATTTTTATTCGCACTCGCCTATGCTTTATTAATAAACTCCCATCAAACCCGTCTTCATCATCCGTTCATACAACGGTTGGATGCGTTTCCTTGTGGAGAGCTCTGAACATGGTAATTATTTTTTTTGGTGGCAATATTACATCACGGCATCATGGCAGAATAATTAATCACTGTCTTGTCCAGCTATTTACATTTCAGGAAAAAAACAGTGAAAGCCCTAGGTAGACGAGAGTTCGAAGGATATGCGTTTGTAAGGCACTATGATCAGATGAAAGAAAAAGAAAAAGAAACGGTGAACGACCGCAGCCGAAATTTTTAAACACACATGTCTAAATCACTTGTGCTGTTATGTTCACAGTGAGGGGGACATGATTGGTTGTGTATTGATAATCAAATATGACGCAACGATCAAACGCAGACCATTGTCAACACTCCTTCGTTCCTGTTCAAAGTGTCTTGCCTGATATCTATGAATGGTGATTATCGGAAATGGGGCCCGTGTAAGAAGTTTTTTAAGTAAGATAGAAACGTTGCTGCAACTGAGCTGGTGGCCAGTTTCATGCGCTGACCTGCACTCGAGCTCAACAGTTGTTTTTGACATCCTGTTCATGCTCGTTTTTGCGTCTCTCAAATTTTGTAATCTCATCATTGTAAACATGGTTACAGTCAAGGCATGGAATCTTACAGACAATTCCATGCGAGTTTTCATCTGCATGCAAAGATATCTCCAGATATAGTGCAGTTTTTCTTTAGCAGTACATTACTCCACACAAGCGAGGCACCATTGCTCGTCGCCGAATTTTCACAGAGGAATGCTCGTGCAGACTGCCGCACTTCAGTCGCAGTAAAAAGTGCAAGCGACTTTCGATAGATGGCGGCTAACACTGCTGATGGAACACCGATGATGTTCGTAGGGGTAGGAGGTGCGATGTATCGACTGTACATACAGAGAACAAAATATCAGTTAAGAAAATAAGGAGCTGATAATGATTTTGGCTCTGAATATGCGCACATAATTAATTCAATTATTACAAACATGCCTGTGGAAGGGAACATTACATAGTGTAGTTTTGTGCGGTAATTATCGAACCTAACTTGCAAGATGAACCTGGTATACTGCCTAGATTCCGCGTTCTCTTGCTTTATCAGGTAATAGGGTGGCATTAGGAGGGCCATGAATGTGAAAACTGTTTGGCGCCGACCCTGTAGTCTGTGCAAATTCTTCGCCTACCAGTTGTGGCAGGTAGGATTTTGGGGAATTTAACTCTCTCTATCTGGCACTTGAAATGGAGAGGAATTAGGGGCTGGACTGAGAATGGGTACTGAAAATAAAGATGTCAAATAAGGCTTCAGGAAAAGACAAGGCTGCCAGGATGCAAGTTTGGCCGTTAGCAACATAATGGTGCAGGTTGTACCGTCTACCGCTAACCCTGACGCAGCTGGACGGGCTCGAAGAGCGCAACAACACCACCTTAGAAGAGAACGTCAACGACAAGCGGTTTCGAAAAGGAGAATGCTATTGCATTTCCTCCACATCAATCCAGTCGATCGGTCCTAAATCTTTTTTCTCGTGAATATTAAAGCACCTACTCCGGCGTTCGCACCGTCGGCATCATGAGGAGGCTTCTCCGCACACTGCGCTTACCTCGATGCTAATGAGAGTTGCCTGCGGCTAAACTCTGCCGATTGCGCCCTGTCCGTGCGTGGGATACGAGCGGGCGTCACCCATCTATTGGCTTCACAGCGGAAACACCACTCTTGTTGTTGTTAGGCTTAAGAAAGATGGCACACACCCGCATCGGCCAAGAATCTGGAGGTGGAGTTTACAATACATCTGAGCGTATAAAGGCAAAAGAAACGCACGCGGAAGAGCAACACCGGTGGATTCTTCTTGAAGTAGGGTATGGACTGAAAAGAGATGAGAGTTTAGATGAAAGAGGAAAAAAAAACAAGCAATTTGTTTAGTCAAAATCTATTAATGCATAGAAAATAAAAGACTGTAAGACTTAGCAAGGGAGTGAGCACTGAGCACTGAGAGGTCATGATGATGATGCCCTCAGGCTTAAGAGGTGGCCGGAGTGGAACGTCAGTTTCGTTGCTAAAGCCACCAGTGTGGCGCATGAGCTTCGAGCCGAGCAGCCGCCGACTGCTATTAGAGAGTTTTAGTATAGCGTTAGCGTGATAGCGGACCTAAGGGAAATTACGTTAGCGTGCCGCAAGCAACTTATCCCCACAGAGAGTTTTAGTATAGCGTTTTGAAAACGTTAAACGCCATCTGCTTGACGTGCATGCGAACGGTCCTTCTAAAATGGTCCACACTGCCGCTAACTTGCCGAAGTATAATATTTCCGAGTTTTTTAAACGAATTATTAGTGCAGCGTTCATTTTCGTCTGCAAAATGACCCAGAAATTGAAATAAAATGAAATAAAAACGTAAAACAGTGGCGCCATCTTGTAAAGGCAATGTTAACTACAAGCCGTTGGAGCGAGAATATTTGCCATCACATGACGTCTAATGTTCAAAAAACTTTTGTAAATTGAATATAAACTCTCTTTACATAATATAAGTCCATAAAAAACCGCGAAAAACCTCCAAATCTATTTTTGTCTCGTTCCAGACGTTTTTGTTAGGTTTCTGCTGCGTTTCGGGCCGTTGCACACGGTAGCAGTGCAGCTTGAGGTTCCATTAGGCTTGCGCGCTCCAGAATAGAGAGCGTATCTCAAAAACTGGGCTGAATTGCAACTTAAACTTTATCGTAGAAGCAAAAACACCAGTAGTTGCCGGTAAACATTACGACCGGAATCGCAAGAGCTGCTGAATCGGCTGAAGCGGGCAGCTCTCGCTTGAAAGGACGCCGCCATGTTTTCACGCTAAGGGCTCAAAATACGCAACTGCCGTAACGCTAACTTCTGAAAATTGCGTTCGTACGCTAACGCTATTTCCCCATTAGCGTTCTGCGCATGCGCACTCGGGACCCGCTATTCCGCTATGCACGCAATTACGCAAAGCCCGCAATACTAAAACTCTCTATTGTTGCAGACGCAGCGATTTTAAGGCGAGAGCCTTTAAAGGGACAGTGAGGATAACTCTATTAATATTTTTTTTAAAGCAAAATCCTATAGTTCGGCATTCCATGGCTTTGTTGCCACTTGGCCGGCAGCGAAAGATGCATTTATTTCTAAGAAATTTGGATTCGAAGTTGAGAAAGTTTTTCCCGCCGCTCTGATTCAAACTTGGGACTCTCTTATTACGACGCAGAACTAAGTGACGTGAAACATGACGTGCACATGACGTAATGCAGACTCCGTGATTTCTGGAGGCCAGCAGTGCGGTCTAGCAGCAGCCGAAAAGAAAGCTACCCCGGCCGCACGTTGAAGGCATCTATAGGCTATTGCGGCCTTCGCTACCGTCGCTTTGTTTACGTTTGCACCGGCGTTTTGCCAGCGTTACGATGGATCCCGCGCTCGAAGTCGTCAAATAAGTTCTCGCAAATAGACACCTTTAGCATACCGTGTACCTTGTTACCGTCAGCGGAGTACCGGGAGCCCGCCTGCCACCGGTTAGGAGGCGCTGATTGGTCCCGATGCTGCAGGCGCGCGCGTAGCTGCCGGGTACGTGGCGCCATCTGGCGAGAAGGCTGCCACGGCAGTAAATTATGAGAGAGAGCGGTTGATAACGCTTAGAAAATACGACCTTCAACCTGGAAAGTACACCCCGCTTTAAACAAGCGAGCAAAGTTATGGAGGGCGCTTAAGACTATACACTTACGAGCTTTGAATCTGAAAGCATTGATTCACCGCGAGCTCTGTTGCGAGGTTCATAAGAGATTCCTTCCTTTCGCATGACACATAATAATTAGCACAGTCACAAAGAAAAGCACACACAGCTTTCAGCTTTATTCGCCAACAAGCAACGAGGTTTTGTGGCCTATGGGTTGCTGCAGACGTCATTATGGTCTACTGCTGACGTCTTGCGAGGCGATGGTGACGTCACCCGAGGGGGTTTCGGATCAACGCCGCCTGTTTCGCTGCCTGTGAGTCGTATAATGCTTGCACATAAAAATATTGCCATCACACTTTGGAAGCGTTAACCATCGCGCACTCATCCCGAAGGGGGATCTTTTACGAGTGAAACCACAGCACATAAAATAAGCGTACAAAATATCGATACTCACGCTAGCTCTGCGTGATAAAATTTTGAGAGTATAATTTTCAGTCGAACACGCTTCTCGAAATACCGCTAGAGTTATAGCTACTGGGTTATGGGGCCATGTTAAATGCCGGCAGCAGACTTGTGAAAACTGATCGTGAAGGCGATAGGAGTGCGTTGTCTTATATGCAAACACCAAATGCAGTGACTACCAGTATTCTTGCTCTGCAAAAATGGGCGCACAAGATATCCTTGTAGGCTTACCGCTGCTTGCCAGTGAACGGCGAATTCGCTTAGCAAACCATGATGCTAAGCGAAGGTAGCGAAGGCAGCTCGTCGAGAGAGCGCAGTAAGGAGCAGGACACGATACTCCGACAGGTCACTTTTTTCGAGACAAGTTGGCTTTAAAGAGAACACGTTATGTAACAGTCGCAGAACGCTCCGCCCTCCTCCATTCAATTCAAGAGTGTCAAACCAGCTTTAAGAGCGCAAGCTCCATCTCTGCTGGTTTTTATATTTGAAATGTTGAATTCACAAAAAGTCAGAAGAGTGTCCACTTTAAACTTTGTAGGTTGTGGACTAATTCATTCGAGGTCGATACGCTAGCCGTTAGATGTCGCCAAAGTAAACGAGACAGGGCCTCATGAAACTGATAGCGTACATAACCGAAAATCGTGCAACTTTCGCCGAGTTGCTGCAGATGAAGGTTTACAGAAAAAGAACTTAGGGCAGGAAAACTATGGCGGGTACGGCAGAGTCCTCCCCAAGAAGCTATGCTGGTCGAAAAGCACGAACAAATCGGGTGAAGACGACATAAAAGCACGAACACCAGCTAAGGGCTACCATGTGACCACGATAGTATTGCTTATGGTGAGCGTAGAGAGTTTTCTGTATAAAAGGAGCAACGTTATCAGTCACATCTAAGCATTCCAACATGAACTGTCATACGGCGTAACATTTCTCAACTCAGACCCCAGGACAAAACATCTAAAATTAATTGGACATCGTAGATCTCGCATCCCCACCCCTGATAAATTGACGCAGGAATGCGCGGTAAACCTACGTAGGAGCAAAGCATCTTCACCGTCTACTGGAGATAAGATGAAAACTAACATTCTATGCACTGAAATTACAAATTAGACATCCTGAAGTTTTTCGAGAAATAAAATGATATGCGCACGCTAACAATCATCTGTCCAGCGGCGACGACACATCGCAGTAATGGATGGCGTATTCCGCTGCGTGGTAGGGGCAGTCGAAAGCGTTTGCAAATTCCTCCATGTTGAGCAAGGGGAGGAAACAGAGCACTATGGAGGCAAGGTGTTGATGCTCGGTGCTCACGCTGCAAGAAAGGAGGCAGAAGCGCCGGAAGAACGTCTTCTGAGCCAAAATCCAATAACTGTCGTAGTTAGTGGCAGCCCGGCTTGGTTCGTATGCTGCTTTGAGAGCGTCGAAAGCACTGCGAACGCTCTGGGTCCAGATGTAGACGTCACGAGGCTCCACCTTGTGAAGCCGGTAGATGCTCACATTGAGGGCCGTGCGGGAAAGAACATCGAGACATTCGTAAAAGGAGAAGAGGGCAAACCTTTCTTCCGGTGACCATACGCTTGACGCATTGCTCGGAATCACTGCGCGCAGGAGGGCTTTTGAGAGTAGAACGCCAAGGCTGCCCATGACGTACTCCGGAGGCACGCCCTCCTCATACAAGACAGGCTCCTGGCGCATTGAAGCTGGGACGACGATGCTGTTGGACTGGTCCGCATAGAGGACATCGCTGCTCAAGAGGAAAACGTCGTCGATTTCGCGGTCTTGTGGCGCCGGAGGATCTTCCAAAAGGCTAAGCTGCTGCCGCTTCTTCATTTGGAGGAAGAAGCCCGGAAAGCTGCTAGTGTTGGACACCGCGTTGAGATCGGCCTCGTCAAACGGAGTATGCGAGTAGGCGTTAAACGGGTGAAGAAAGATATTCTGGAGAGTTTTGTCAGCTCTGTGTCTCATGAACACTGTCATCCATGAGAACGTGCTTGGAATCGAGACGGAATCGAGCACCTTGTAGAATAATGGAATGATGGCATCGTCCCCGCTCCATTCTGGGAAGAGCTCGGATGCGATGATACCCCTGGTATTCTGCATGATCGACTCAGTTGCCCGTAAGCATGAGGACACTACGCGTTCGGAGTCGTTGGAGCTGACTCGGCGCAGGTAGTCGAACCGAAATCCGTCGAGCAGGATATGGACGTATAGGTAGACCACTCCGTCGTTGCCTAGGGCTCTGAAAAAGTTGAGGAGCCGTTGAATCAGGTCCACGCTGTCAATAGATATCACAGACTGGGTATTCAGTTTGTACTGTTTCGGCAGATCGGCATTAATAACGTCGACCCATTCTTTAACAGTCATGTCCGCAGTCAGGTCTTCTAGTATGGCAATGCTTTGACGTTGCTGTCGACTTTCCCATGCCATGTATTCCTGCAACGTTTGCTCTATTTCTAAGATGGGGGTGACGTTAAAGCGACGACCGAGCATGCCGGAGACCTCACCCATCAGTTGTTTCAAGTAGTTCTCCAGGGACAACGCGGGCTTCGCATCCATCTTACGCGACAACGTCTGGCCCCGCAAAAGTCGCAGGGATACAGAGTCGGGAAATCTATTTAGATGGATGTCCAGCACGGTGTGGATCCCTTGCGTCAGCGACAACTGCACCAGGTACCGGACAACTTCGGGAAAAGTGCTCACATTGAGCAGCTTTTCGCCATAGCCGCGGAAGGGGAGCAGTGCCTCACTCACGGACGCAGTTCCCGTCCTCACGAAGCTCTCACAGGACTCGTAGAACTTGGCCACCTTGTAGAGTGCGAATGAGGCCGGATTATCACTGGTCACGCCGCTAAGCGTGTAGTTGATACGGCGCATGAGTTTTCTGGTGCCGTAGCGAAGGAACGTGACGGCGCTGCCTCCGGACCTTGCAGTCTTCTGCTGCCAGCGGTGGCAGACGTGGCCGTAGAAGTCCTGGCATGGGTCCGCGTGCGGGTTGATCAGCCGGTCCAGGTCCCGTAAGGCCCGCTTGCAGGCCTCGCTGGTGCAGTCGCCAAGACGCGGGCCTCGGCGCGCTTGGTCGCCGGTCAAGAGCAGCAAGGCTACGATGCCGAGAAAGATTGCTGTTACGGCCAGGACGATCAGGCAGCTGGTGGAATCGTCGCGGTTGAACAGATTCTCTGTTACGGTCGAAATTTCCCGGATCATCGTGGTTCCAACTGCGAACCACAAATGGCAGTAATCGGTAACGCTTACACATCGCTGTGAGCCCTGGGAAGGAAAAGGAAAACATGCTCCGATTTCTTCAGTGACCTGTTAGAGAGTAGGTACGGTAAGGGAAACGAGGGACTCGTTATGGTGCGCATATCAAGGAAGCAAAGAGCCACCGACATTAAGGAGCATCAGGGAATTTTTTTTTGTTTCTATTCTTGGTAAACGAGATGTAAACAGTCTGATTATGTCATCGCTTAACTGTACTTGATCAGAAAGCTGAACAAAAACCACTCGGACCGAAAGGGTCAGAACTCACGACTTCCGAATTTCGCGTCCGGTACTCATTGTTCGAGCTTGAATTTACTAGAGAAACTTGAGGGCGACTACTTAATAGTTTTGAACTGTTACAAACGTCCGGGAGTAAAGAAAATTGTCCCAATAAAGAACATACAACATTTCACTTGACGTAAACTCTTTTTCAGCGCAAGAATTTAATTACAGACAATACAGAGTAACAACTGCGGTTATCACGTGAGGTTTACCTTACGGAAAATTTTCCTTAGGCCGTGCCATGAGGCGGGAAGGTTGCAGTGTTCACATTATGTTGAGAAGCTGCCGCTCAGAGAGTATATGATAAATTTTATTTCAGGCGGAACTTTTCGCCTTAAATTATTTCCGAATCCGGCAGTCTTTTGATGGTATTTCAGAGCACGGATTACGTTTTTTGAGGTTTTAGGTACCGGTTTTTTCTTTTCCGGGGATTTCTATTTCGTATTCAGAAGGGGTGGTAACGCAGCGTTCACCTTTCTTTTTTGTCAGCATTATATCTACAAGTAGGTAAAACACAAATGGTCGTTAACTGCTGCTAAACTATTTACAGCCTTACGGCTGTGCTGAAAGATTCTGCGAGAGCAGTCATCGGTCGCAATTTCAGGAGGCGGCGGCGGCTGCTGAGCTCTGACGCTTCGTACACTTGCACTGCAGCACGAGTTTCTTAGCACGAACCTCGTCCGAGAGGGCAGCTTAAGGGCCCGCCCCTTTCGGCGAAGAAGCCGTGGTCTGTGTGAGTGCGCACGCCTTCGCGTGTGTGTGTGTATGTAAAGCCTGTCCACTCCCGCTATAAAAAAAGGTCTTAATGTGCCAAACTTGCTAAATTAAAAATGGCACAACAACGTCATTACGATCCCTAATTGAGAGTAGTACATCGTTTTTGGATAACGCGTTAATGATACTAAAAAGCACGCAGAAATTACCATTTTTTAAAACATATTTTCGTGCAATCTTCTTCCATCAAAAATCAATAATACGCGGTGCGCTCTGTAACAACCGCGTCTTTGTTGCTAATGCATTTACGGACCCTTGAAAAACAGCGCAACGGCTCGAAGCCAAACAAAGTAGGGACAAAACACAGCGGTGTGTTTTGTCCCTTCCTTGTTTGGCTTCGAGTACTGTTTTACAAGAACCTTTTCTGAACAACTCCCCACCTATTCGTGTTGTACAGCATTTAGTGAGTTTTCTTGCAATATTGCCAATTACTTAGCTGTTGCCTCTCATTTCAGCCCACATCGTTTATCTCATTATTTTTACTTTTTTACAGGAAGAATGGTGCCTAATCACCTTCAGCGTTCAGTGTAGTGAACTCTCATTTCCGAGAATGTTATTCAGTATGTCATCCAGGCTGACAGTTTTACACAGGTAGTCTGAGGAGCAGAACGTTGGTAGTGGAGCTTGTTGGCATTCGTGTTGAATGGAAAAGGGGGTTGGTAGATTCAACTAACAGCTGGTGGAAAGTTTAGAAATTTCACTTCTTACCTTTGTGCCTGTTTCACCCAGTTGAGTAAAAGAATTTTTAAAATTAGACGGAAATTGTTACTTGGGAGAACTGTTGTGAAGCATTCATTGAGAGGAGATATACCGAGAAGACGAGAAATAAACTCGATGTTTTCATGGAGGCTTTCAAGAAGAGATGTATATTTTCTAGCGCTAGTTACTTCGTTATAGGCGAATAAGGCAAATAAGTGCCTGTCTTTTCGGTACCCATTTCATAATGCACATGACGCTTAGAATACAAATGGTGGCAAATGGTGCCGCCGCGGTGGCTCAGTGGTTATGGTGCTCGGCTGCTGACCCGAAAAACGCGGGTTCGATCCCGGCCGCGGCGGTTGAATTTCTTTGGAGGAGAAATTCTAGAGACCCGTGTACTGTGCGATGTCAGTGCACGTTAAAGAACCCCAGGTGATCGAAATTTCCGGAGCCCTCCACTACGGCGTCTCTCATAGCCTAAGTCGCTTTAGGACGTTAAACCCCATAAACCAACCAACCAATTGGTGGTCTCAGCTGTGTGAAGCTCCTTTCTCTTGCTGCATTGTGACTATTCGCGCCGGGTTGACGTATTGCGCAAGCCTGTTTCAACATTGCGACAGTTGAACGTCGTACACCACTTACATCGAACGGACAACCTTCGAGTAGTTTCACATGAAGCTTGACCCTCTGGGTGGAGCGAGACCTGCGAAGTATACCAGGCAGAGCATGCAGTTACGATGACGCTGAGCACTTGCTGGTTTTGGACAATGTGCAACCGGGTGCCCTACTTCGGTTGCTTGTGCAATGTGCCGCGGGCGATTCATCAGTGACAGGACACTATGCGAGCGTTGCTTTATATGCAGAGTATTTGTACATATACGCAGCAGTCCCTCGCGGAGTGCTTGTTGTAATTCTGCATACCTTAACACCAATGGCAATCAAGAGTACAGTCTTTGTCAAAAGTAACCAGGCTGCAGAGTTTTGCTTCTCAGTCGTATATTGACTACTATGCCAGCCCTCAAGCTCTAAATCTCTGTATGGTAAGGAGAACCCCTGGTCTCACTTTCAAATAACTTTTCGACCTTAGGGAAAGCCGTAAAGGCTCTACTATACAAATGAGAAGCAAACCATGCAGCCTGGTTACTTCTGACAAAGACTGTACCTTCCGAAGGAACTGTGGCTCATGGTCCCTCTACCCTCTTGAAAATTGTATCTATAATCATCTTGCTCCCTTCTTGTTTTCCATCCTCTCAACCCCTCCCCCCCCCCAAAAAAAAGCTCAAAAAACAAGCAACATCCTTATATAACACCACACGCTGTAAAAGAATCACTATACAATAACTATATATATACACTTTACAATCATCACTTGTGTGCGTGCGTGTATGTGACTGTGTGTGTCTGTGTGCGTGCGCGTGTGCTAAACCGGCCTGCCAATTAATAAAGCCGCCTTTGCCACCTGTTGTGTTGTCGCTTGAGCCCGCATTCCGCTGTCATCTGGAAACCAGCGCCGTGCACCCGCCATCGCGCAAAGCAAGCACGGACTCGCGAACATGTCGCGGCTTGCAATATGAGTCATCCTGGCTCGCCGGCGCAGACCCTTCCTCCTCCTCACTAGCGTCGGCTCGAGACTAATACGACGCTTCGCCGGCCGCCCTTTGCAAGCTGCAAACCTTCAACGGCCGAGCCCCTCTCGGCCATTCGTCCAATTCGAACGGTGGCCAGAGCCGTGATCTAATTGGAGGGATCGAACGGCTGGCTGCCGCAACGGTCACCGGCGGCTATAAAGATAGAGCCGCGCTGACCCGGAGCAGCAGACGGGTAGCAGACGAGCCAACACGCCAGAGAGACGCTCTCCCGGGCAACGCCCTACTCCTTTGTGCTGGCCCGCTGTGCTCTTGGCCATTGTGCCTATTACGCAAAGCCCTTGTATGTACATACTGTACATAAATGTCCGTTGACTCACCGTCGCCTCGACCGTTTCTTCGCTCAGCTCTGCGCAACAGTGGCAGCAGGCTGAGATGTTCCAGTCCCAACAGTGGTGACCAGGATCGGATATCCAGTCCTAACAACTCCTATAACTGTAAACATTCCCCAGCACATTGATTTCACTCTTATCCTTATCCTTGCTTTGTTTTGTCGCGATGTACGATGTACCCTTGTACCACTCCTGCCTTGGCCACCAAATGGAGGCTGGCAGTATTGAATAAAATAAATAAAATAAATAAATAAATCCTTATCTATTCAGTTGATCCGAAGTCCAATGTGAACTGCACGTTTATCCTATTCCACATTCATTCTTAAATTTAGACGCCATACATCTCAAACCCTCTAAGAAATGACAATGAGCACAAATATGCAACACCGTAGTTCCCAATAAACTAGCAAAATACTCTTTTTCAAAATACATGCTACACAAGACAATTAGCACATTTTCCAACGGAAGCCACCTCCAGGCTTTTAAACCACCTTGGGATAATTCTCGCATATCACAAACGTAGCTTCAAATTTTTCTAAAAACTACAGGGACTCATATAGACAATAAGACAAGCAACAAAGCTTACAGCTGCACAATTCCAAACCAAAAAGCTGGCATTCATAGCACCCATTATTAAAAGGGGGGGGGGGGGGGGGATAATGGGCGTTTATTTTCATGCCCACAGATACCATGAAAAAGAAAAATGTTATTGCTGGCATTCTGAAGGTATGTTGGTTTGCACCACTTTAATGAGGTGAATTAGCTCCTATGAGTAAACATTCGGTGGTTGGCGTTTGGCGCCGGTCAGAACTTATGATTGCTGCTCGTTCTTTATTAAGAATGAATGATTACGTAAGACAATGTTACTACACAAGCTGCGCCCTAAAACTTGAACCATTCGCGACGCACTCCAACTGCGTCTCCACTTAGATTTTGATTGTGTCAGTGCCCAAAAGATGGCAGCACTCACACGTGACCGGGAAGTTTCCGATGCCCTGACAGACGGAATGACGCCGCCGGGCTCCTTGGGTTCTTCCAGAGCGCCGCCAGCAACATGGAACGCATGGGTGACTTGGGACAGCGACGCTGGCGCGGGGGGTGGGCTCCTTGATTCGTCGAGTTCCACTTGCGAACCTGCTGTCGTCGTGGCCTGACTAGCGGTAATACTCGGGTCTTGGTGGTCGCTGTCACCGACGGTATCCGTGCCGCTTCGGGCCTGTTTCCCGCCTCTGCACGACAGGCTGCCGGCTGCAACATCATGAAGCGAACAGACATCGTCGTAATTATTGCGATGACCGTTTTCTGAGCGCTACTTGAACAGCACTGTCAAAAGTTCCGACAAAAGTGTTGTCTGGAAATACTACCGAGAAGGTTATTCAGTTTGTTATCCAGACAGAGTGTTACCCTGGCAGTGCCAGGAGGAGAACTTTCGGAGAGGCTCATGTGGGCGTTCGTATGGGTTGGAAATGGGGGTCGGAAAATTCATCCCTCGCACTTAACCGCGTTAGAACTCGGGGCTAGTTTGGGGATTTCACTTCCTACCGCTTCGCTTGTTGCATTTTGTTGATTAAAGCAAATTTTAAATGCGAATGTGGTGCTTAAATTGGGCGGAAACATTTATTTCGGAGAATATATTTTGTTTAGGTTTCATTCTGAACAAAACTGCCTTGAAAATGAGGTTACAAAGTGACAATTTTCCATGCAGGCTTCCAAGGACAAATTACGCGTAATTCTACAAATTACAAATTACCCGCACGTAATGCATATTACTTCGGTAAAATATCTCTGATCCTCAACTTTGTTTTCACAGCAAAGAGGCCAATTAGCGGTTGATTTTTCCAGTACCGTTCTGTTAATGCACTAGAGTTCTTACGAGGCCCAACTGCTGGTTTCAGCCCTGTCAAACCTCTTTGTCTCTCTGCGTTGTGCCTATTCGTGCCATGTGGACATAGCATGGAAGCCCGCGACAGTTAAACCTCGTACACCACTCACATCTAACGGACGATCTTCGTCTGGTCTTGTCGACGTCCGGCACCACGCCACACGATGGCAGACCCTGCGGCCCAAGCGAGACCTGCAAAATATACAAAACAATACGCGCAGTGACGATGAAGATCCGGGTGAGCTGCTCGTGACCGATTCTCAACAGGGCGCCCCAACCCGGCTTCTTGTGTAGTGTGCCGCGCGCGATTCATTAGTAACAGGAGACTGTGCGGACGCTTAGATTTTCTATATACAACATTTATTTGTGCGTATATGCAGTACTCACTTGTGCACAGTTTTAATTGGAACTGTGCGGCCACTTAAAGATGTCGCCTTGCAAACTCGGACACCACTCTTTGGAGCTTTTGCATTGAAGCCTTTGCTGTAGGCAAGGCCTATAGAGCGATGACTTTCTGCTTTGAAGGCGTCTACTTCGTAAAAGCTATAACTTCGCGAACTAGACTAGAGAGGGAGGAAGCTAGAGCCATGCTGCAGCATGCCGAGAGACAGAGTCCAAATATGGACGACGTAGGCTGGGTACCAGTGGACAGTGCCGTCTATGAAGCCGATGAACAAAGGGACAGTCTACTTCACCCGAAACGGAAGTGGTTGGTTACCACAGAGATTCTTGTTCAAAAAACGCATTCCCATTTAAGCACAGCTAATCATCATCACGCAAACACGATGGCCACAGGAAGGCGGAAAAATAAAGCTGTATTATCGCTGCCATTTTTAAAGTATGGCAGCTTGCTGTTCTTGAAGCCTAATTAGTCCTCTCATAAACGCTAGATGGCATTTGGCACCCATCTTAAAATTTGCGCCTGCGTAAACGTTATTTTGCTTTGTTCCGTGCCAAAAAATTACTAGCTCAGAGGAAGCTTCTGTAGATGCTGCGCTATACAGGGTGATACGTTTGCAACGCCGTCCAACTGCAAAAGGGGGGAAATCGGGCGAGTTGGTACGGATTACTACTGTTGTGGCACCACGAGAATGGAGACGCAGATGAGGAAAGGACGGAAATGACAAACTTGAAAATACTTTGAACATGTGATTGGTCTTCAACTCTTAGTGCGGTTTCACGTGTACTTTTTGCCTGATAGTTCACAACCATGACAAGGAAAGCGCATGTAACGCTTTTTTTTATATATTGAACACTTCAATAAAATTTTGTCAGTTCATATTGAGAACTTGTGGTGTCTGCGTCTCCGTTCTTGTGTGCCACTACAACTGCGCTTTTCTCAGTGTTGCACATGGCCGGTTCCCAAAAAACGGCAGCACTCACAGGTGACCAAGGAATTTCCGATGTCCTGGCAGAGGGGATGACACCCCCGGACCCATGTTCTTGCAGAGGATCACCAACCGCACAAAACGATGGAGACGGTGGTGACAGGACAGGGGTCTCTTGTGACTGCGGCTTTGGCTCGGAGGACGGGCTCCTTGATTCGCAGAGCTCCACTTGCGAACCTCCTAAGGTCGTCGTGGCCTGACTCAAGCTGGTACTTGTGTCGGTGTGCTTCGGCTGACCGACGGCTTCCATAGAGTGGTGGGCCTGCCTTCGGCCTGTGCACGATAGGCTGTCGGCTGCGGCACCATGGAACACACATGCATCCTCGTAGCTATTGCGGCGAGCGTTTTCTTAACGCGTATTTCAACTGGGCGGACAACTATTTCGCGTACGGTAAAGTAGCGCGCATACAATTACAAGCAACTGCTGTGCAGTGCCACAACTCTGGGCTTTCCTACTGGCTTGCCTGGCGCATTCAGTGCGTTGTGGCGGGAAACGTTCCTCGCCTATCGCTGCCGGGTTACCTTCGAACTCATGGGGATCCTGACGCACGGCTCGAAGGTTTGGTGTAGTGCTCAGGAGCTCAATGTTTAAGCCAACCAGCTGCTGCATCGAGTGCTTCGTTCCCTAATTTACGTATGAATAAATCTAGAACCTCGCGCTCAGCGCGCTATAGACATGCTAAAGTGCTAGTTTCCACGCCAGGACAAGTTACACTACAACTTGGAAGGACGAGAAAGTGTCCCGTGGCTAAACTGACCTCCATTGAAAATATATGCCTTAAGGGCCGAACCCAGACCCTTTTATCTGATGAGTAAAGGTGCACACAACTGGCACATCGGCCAACGTGGTTTGACGGAGGAATAGGAGAGAAGGAAGCGTAAAATAGTTTCTCAAGGACGCACCTGCACGGTGGCCAACACGTGCGTAATGGCAAGTTAAATGCAGTTAATAAAAAGGCCGCACATCTCGATGGGCAACATTAACTATGTGCCAGTAAAGTTGCTAGTTTCCTCCTTCTTCACACCTCGCTTCGTTTGAGGTGGTCGTTTATTTGGTGTCGCACTCGCAGCGGACAGCCAGACTACGGAAGGATGATGGCACATGGACGAACAAAGGAACTGGACTTTTATAAAGCTAAGAAAAACTGTACAGAAAAAAACAGATGCAGAGAAAAAATAAGGACTACGCGCCTAGGTATCAAAGCTGACGCAAAAGTGCACCACAGCTCCAAGCTCGCCCTATATGCCTTGCCGGAAGCCAGGACCCGTTTGCAAGTCTGCGCAAAGCCCGACCCAGAACGGCATAACACGATGCATCACGCCCTTAAATAACCTATTTCTAAATTTCCAGAAGCTGGCGCGGGCACTGAGAGAGAGAGGAGGCGCCGCAGCATACGTTGAGCTAAGTCTCCCTCCGACTGTGTTCTCTACAACCCTGGAGTTCTATCGAAGAGCTGACCGCGCGCGCCCAGCTTTGGCAAGGTCGCGAGGGGAAGAGGTCCTGGGCCCCTGCGCTGGGATGCGCTTACAGCCGCGCGCCCCTTCGGGAATTTTCCGTAGAGTTCTTTCCTTTTTCATGCCACACACGCTGGAAATGCCTTGCGCTCGCTATATATATAGCGGCCTTACAGTGAGTGCCCTTTAGAGAAATTCAGAAATGTACGGCCGTCAATGTCTAAAAGTGTTAAGCTTGCTTTACGGGCGGTGCCTGAGCAGTCGGAACCCATCACTCCGCTCACCCTGTTCAGCTGGTTTCAGGAAGCATGAACTGTCGGCGGTGGTCGCAGTGCAGACGCTTTCCGTGCGCTTGCGGTGGCGGTCCTTGGAGCGGTGCTTCTTTCGGGGAGCCGCCTTCTGCTTCCTCTTTTCCTCGTCCACCGGAGGACCTCTTTCGCCTTGAGCCTGCCGAGAACCCTGTGAGACCGTCTGCTGGTCCTTCGGGCCCGCGGCGTGTGTATGAGCTTTGGTGCTGCCTTCCATGCGGGATGAGAGGGTCGCCGACCTGCGATTCTGAAAGATCCTTCTTCTTCTGCCCAGTCTCGTGGAGCGCGTACGAGATGCGCGGCGCATGTCGCGTGAGTTTTACTCTTCTTCGCCAGCTGAAGGTGATGGCATAAAGCTGAATTTTGCCTGGTCTTTTCCATGAGTTAGCAGAGCGTAGTGCCTGCACTGAGCATCTGCTGAGTGCGAAGTAAGTGGTTATCGGGTCCGAAAAGCCACGTTTCTCTTGGGCATCCCATCGTCCCGATCAACATTTATATCAGTTCAACTCGAATGAATATTTATAAACTTTTAAAGGAATAAAAAGCCGTGAAAAGGCTCAGCGAAAGCTGCCGCATGTGTCGGCTGCCTCTGTCGAGTCAGCAAGGAGTTTCCACACAAACGATGAGGTACTACGTGCACAACTTCCACATAAAAATTAATCGTGTGTACAGGCAACTGAGCACTATTAAGCCGATACATACCGAAAAAATAAAAAGAAACGAAAGCCCTATTCACAAATGAAAAAAAAAAACATAGCAAATAAATGAATGAAGAAAAAAGCAAATAAGCAAATACATAGATATTTTGAGGATGCGGTCATGTCTACCGTTATGATGCGCTTTCCTCTTGGGTCCTTTACCGATTCTCAATAAGAACTTCATCACCAGGGAGCCGATTCTTAACTCTTTATTGCCTTCAGCACTGGCTTGTTCATACTGAAAGAAAAAAAAAAACGATGGCATCGTGTAAGGACCTCGTGGGCCAACGAAAACTCTTCCAGACTACTGGCAAAGAAACATGAATTCAGCATAACTAAAATATTAAGAATATTAACCAACCAACGTAATAATTGTGTTCAAAAACTGTCCCTCATAGCCTTAGTGGCTTCGGGACGTTAAACTCTAATAAAACAAACAAAAACGAAAACTGTCAGGCTCTGGAAAAAAAACAGGCGAAAAGACTGGATGAACCACTATCTGCCGAGGCCACTTTGGTCTGGACAGCCCTAAGCTCAGGAAGTTCCTCCTGTCCTGCGTTGTAGAAATGACAAGTAGTTGCCAAGCATTTCTGAATTTTGCCTCCACCAAAATGTGGTCGCCACAGGCGGTGCAGAGCCGCCTGACAAAGTGGTCACAAGATGAACTCCGCATGTAGCGCGATAGGTAGGGCTTTAAATCCAGACACAAATGCCTAAGCCAGCGGCAAAACCAGAATGCAACCAAAAGAGAATACACCTTGCTCACGGACAGCCATGTAAGGGCTAGTAAGGGAAGGAGAGAGTTAAGTTTTAGGTAAGGAGCCATACCCATGGAATTGAAATGATCTTGCTGCTGTAACGGTGAGGCCTAAAGAAATAGCAGGAATACAACATGCACTGGGCTACCGCATCGCGCTGTAGCAGGCACAAATAGCCAAGGCAGCCCCCGAATCTAGCCCCGTTCGCCCTCCAACATTAGTCATCGCAGTAGTTCTCATATATTGCCGCCGCGGTGGCTCAGCGGCTATGGTGCTCGGCTGCTGGCCCGAAAGACGCGGGTTCGACCCCGGCCGCGGCGGCTTTAGAGGAGAAATTCTAGAGGCCCGTGTACTGTGCGATGTCAGTGCACGTTAAAGAACCCCAGGTGGTCGAAATTTCCGGAGCCCTCCACTACGGCGTCTCTCATAGCCTTAGTCGCTTTGGGACGTTAAACCCCATAAACCAAACCAAACCAGTTCTCATATGAAGCTTAGTAATGTGGAGTGGACAATGAAGGCAAAACACTAAAAAGCAGGGAAAAGAGGTGCGTAGCATTAATTGCAGAGAGAAGTGATTTGTGGCTTCGATTCAGAGGAATTTGCCAAACTGTGATGGAAGGCATTCTCACCGAAGTTGGGAACAGCATAATACCAAGAATTCGCAGTGTTTTACTGGTTCACTTCTTGGTGCTGTAGCGTTCGTTAAAAAAAGACAGCCTCGTTTAGCGAGTACAAACGACATCCGTTTATTTCAGGTTACATGCCATGGGGCGCTTCTTGGTTTCTCTTTCCCAGCTTGCTTGGTTTGTCTTGCATTCCGACTTGGGACGGTCTTGTTCCGGCTTTGGTTTCGAAATACACCCCCTCCCCCCCCACCCTCGAAAATGACTTGTCATTTTTTCTTTTACATAAACTCTAGAGGATACACGAGTAGGATTGCTCTCTTGAGGGTTGATCCTCCCGGTAGTCTCAGAAGGCACGATCGTACCTTCCCGTCCCTTCCCGAGAACAAGTTATCAATCCTTGCGATCTTCCACTGCTGCCGTGGTTGAAGATTGCCACGAATAAGAATCAGGTCGTCTTCCTTGATCGCTTTTACTTGACGTTCGTTCTGACTCTGCACATTTCGCAGTTCCTCAAGATACTCTCTTGTCCGCGTACGCCAGAAAGCTTCCGTAGTCTGCTGGCGTCGGGTTCTCAGCCTCTGAAGGGATAAGTTGATTTGGTCATCTCCGTTTTTTCTCACTAAAAGGTAGCGACGTCAGGCGTCTTCTTGTCAAGAAGAAGGAAGGGCAAAGAGGTTCCGGTTCCTCGGGTTGGTCGTATACGTGCGTTGAAGGTCTGGATTTTAAGACAGCTTCAATTTTGGCCAAGGTCGTTGCTAGCTCGTGGAAGGACATAAACTTGGAAGCAATGACTTTCTTGAGCGCAAGTTTGGTTAATCCGACGAGCCACTCATAAAAGCCACCCCACCCCACCCCAGCCGCTCTACTTTCCTCACAATCTATTTCAAATAATATCGGGGCAGATTTCCATAGTAGTTTGATCGGATGGTATACAGTTGCATTTAGGCTAACTTGAACACTGCATAAGCTTGGTCTAGCCAGCTAAGCTCGGGCACTCAAAAGCTAAGCATGCATTACTGTACCTATCTGTGTCAGACTTTCCTTGGTGCTTCTCTCTTATCGTCTCTTAAGCTAAGGAAGACATCTAACATGGCTCAGTGAGAATGCTACGAATGCATACTTATGCATGTGACTTTTATATATTCAGGATAGCGTTAACAGGGCTGTTGGCTCATCTTAAACACAAGAGCCGTCAAATTCAAGTTGCAGCAAACAGATTCCAGAAACGACAAATTCCGTCATTGCTTTTCTGTTTTTCTTTGGCATTTTCCGGCCTAACTTTATATTGGTCTTTTCCAAATTTCTGATGCCTGTCGATGCCTCAGTTAATTTTTTTCTTTGAAAGCAGACTGGCAGTGATATAGGTATATTTTGCTGAACATGTTGATAGTCAGCAACTAATAGAACTCTAAAATTCAGCATATATAGAGTGCTATGAACACCAGTTAACACTTAGCAATGCTCACTTTTGCTTGCTACCTGTGGAACTGGTCACTGTTACATTCAACCATTTTACATTGTACTGATCAAAGAAAATAACTTTAAACTTTGCTTCAAGACTGTATCAGAGAACATATGCATATATGCCTGTCATATACTTAAACGGCTTATTTTTAATTTCATTTTATTGCACGACATCATAGCTGCATACTGTAAATCCAATTTTACAAATTCTGCTTGAGATGTTAGTGTTTGCTCGAGATAAGATAATACGGCCATCGTACCCTGTTTCCCTGACTATACAGGTATTCTTTCTCAGCCTAAGCCAGGAGCCAGAGTACTTGATTGCGATATGTGACGCGCTTTTCAGTCTCTTGGGTAGAAATGGTCCAAACGCGTATCGTTTCCGATGACATCGCTTCAGATAATCAGACTCGCCTTCGATGTTGCAAAGTTTTGTCGCGAATTGGTTCGCGGCCCTCAGGGTCGTCTGAGCCGAGATCCGTGCCATCTCAGCCAACCACGATTTCACCTTCGACGAAAATCCCGCTGCAAAAGGAACGTTGTCGCAACGGATATGTCACGAATCCGCCGCAATTAATACAGGTAATTTCGACCGCAAGATATCTGCGTGTTTCGCTACAAACACATGCCTGTACCGCAAACGATTAGACGGGCGGCATTGCCGGGAGCGCCAATTGGAACGCTCGGACCATCCGTCTCGTCCGCCAGCAGCAAATTCATCGCACAATACCATTCCGCCCCATGCCCGGGCGGAGGCTGAAAGCGAGCGGTCCGCTTGCAGGCGGATCCGCCCAAAAACGATCGTACAACGGCCTTAAGCCACCGCGGCGGGCGTGCGAACAATAGCGTACGCGGATAGTTCATTTATGGAGGAAAATGAAAAGACGTAAGCATATGGTTAAGTACAGGGCGCAAAACAGATGTCTAGAACGATCGAACTGTGTGTTCCTCCTAAAGCTCTTAAAGCTGCTGTGACTAGGATGGCAAAATATGACGATGAAATCCTATGAGTTTAACTGCACAGGCTTACATAGAGACGATTTTTAACCAAATGTTATCATATAAATATCGCGTGTTCACCCTTAAACACGCCCAGAACCTGTTCTAGGCAAGCGTTTTGCCCTCTGTACATTGTAGAAATACTTGCGCATAGAAAAATAAAACATAATTCCTACATTAGAAATGAGTTAAGAAGAAATACGCAAGACAGCTGAATTCATGTGCACTTGAGACTGGCATCGTTAAATTTCTAGCGTTAGCTTTATTCGTACTATATTGTTAAGGTGGTGTCGCCAAGCACATGAAAGAGCAAAGCGTTAACGTCATCGCGCCGCTGCCTTTAGCATTCTGATACATGACAGGGTGATGGAGCTGAATAGGTAAACATCTTCTGGCAAGAAAAAATCTTTCCCGCCTGCAAAAGGAAACAAAAAATTGACAGCAACGTTCTCTGAAAGAGGGAGGTACTTCGGCGTCTGCTGATATTTGTAATCATGGTAGGCGGTACCAATGGTACCGTGGTACCAATGAAAACTGCCTAATTTTCAGTGAACGCTCCTTTGAGTCTTCACCCTGCACATACGAAAATTCGCTTCTGTGCATATCCCCTCATATTGGCATTTCGTCAGCAGTTTAAGCACATCCGAGAAGCTACTTTATATATTCGCGCCCACTTAGTGCTCGCGGGAGTATTTCCAATAATTTATTATGTAAGAAGCCACTCAAAAGGAAATTAAACATGTTTCGAAAACATTTCGGATCAGACCAAGTCTTAAAATTCACATTTCTTAGTAAGGAGTGAAATAAATAACTTGAGGTTATTTTCTAATGTCGCAGCGAGTATTGCACGTTCGTTCTTCAAGCGAGAAGTATATTCTAATATCAAACTCTGTAATGAAGCAGTATTCAGTGTTTATGGTACTTCTCTGCGGTTCCGTTTCCCCCGCAACTTCACTACTACATTTGTCCTGGTAGAGTAATAAGCACTTTAGGAAAAAGGCTGACATCACCTGCATTCCCCATTAGTTAGAGGTATAATATACAGACGCACTCCCGGATTTTTTTTTCCAGGGAGTTTTATTTGAAACGAATACCATGGTACTTTGCGAATAGCTTAGGTTTATGGTTTGAAAGGGTTCAAAATCCCAAAGCGACTCAGGCTATGAGACGCCGTAGTGGAGGGCTCCGGAAATCTCGACCACCTGGGGTTCTTTAACGTGCACTGACATCGCACAGGACACGGGCCTCTAGAATTTCGCCTTCCTCGAAATTAGACCACCACGGCTGGGATCGAACCCGCGTCTTTTGGGTCAGTAATCGAGCGCCATAACCACTAAGCTACCGCGGAGGGCGGGCGAACAATAGCGTACGTGGATAGTTCATTTATGGAGCAAGATAAAAAGACATAAGCATATGGTTAAGTACAGGGGGCAAAACAGATGTCTAGAACGACCGAACTGTGTGTTCCTCCTAAAGCTCCTTAAGCTGCTGCGACCAGGAAGGCAAAATATGACGATGAAATCCTATCAGTTTAACTGCACAGTCTTACATAGAGAGGCTTTTTAACCAAATGTTATCACTCGATATCGTGTGTTAAGCCTTAAACACGCCCAGAACGTGTTCAAGGCAAGGGTTTTGCCCTCTGTACATTATAGAAATATTTGCGCACTGTTTTATAAGGCAAATAAAACATAATTTTTACATTAAAATTAGTTAAAAAGACATCCTTAAGGAAGCTGAATTCATCGCTAAATTTCTAGCGTTCACTTCATTCGTGCTTTATTAGTACGGTGGTGTCGCCAAGCACATGAAAGAGCAGAGCGTTAACATCACCGCACCGCTGCCTTTATCATTTTGATACATTGCAGGATGATGGAGGATACTGAATAGTTTAACATCATCTGGCAACAAAAAAACCTTTCCCGCCTGCAAAAGGAAAAAAATTGACAGCAACGTTCGCTGAATTAGACAGGAACGTGGCGTCTGCTGATATTTTTGCACATGGTAGGCGGTAACGCGCGTGGTACCAATGAAAACTGTCTAATTTTCAGTGAACGCTGCTTTAAGTCTCCTTTTGTAACTCTGGATTCATAGATAGTAACAGAAAGTGATGCTTTGCGATCGAAAACTGCAGCACTTACCAGCGCGAATACGATTTTCTCTATTAAACATGCGTCCTTTGATATTTTCGAACCGATCATCGCCTGCATCACAGTCGTACACGGGCGGCTGTCCTGATAGAGCCTTTTGAATATTAAGGTGGGTGAGCCTCGTCAGGTCAACAAATCGTATTCTCCTTAGCCGCTTCAGTTAAACGTGGCTCCCTGAACCATAAATAGGAAATTCACCCGGCCTGGCGTCTTAGGAGTACAAAATATGTTGACAAGATTCTTTGACTGTGAATAGTGCTTTTGGTCGGCGGGCAAAAAAAAAAATATCCTCCACCATATGCACATATTTTCACAATTGTCTGCAACACTCGCGCTATTTCTTTATCCTCCTCAATTTCGAAACTCTTTGTATGCAGTTAACATTCTTTGTCTTCTTTTAAAATTGAGGCAGACGACATCTGCGAATTGCACAAAAGCCATTGCGGAATAGGAGCAAAGGAATCGGGCCGAGATCCTGGCGTGGTGTATCTGCCGCACCATATCGTTTTCTCGGTAATACACCACGGCGTGACCCTTCTAATGAAAGCTTAAGCTACATTTACTTGCAGGGCAGAAAGTAGCAATTTTTTCTACATTGCGATGCTACATGAACACGGACCAGTCTGATAGAGCTCTATCTTGCTTCAGCGTTTAGGAAGGAATTGTCTGGATGGTATCTGAAGCCATCTTAAAATATGTCTAAGGCCGAACGACATGATTTGAAGATTATGTAACACAAATGCGCAAGTAGACTTGCTTCATAGTCCTGCCTTTTTTTAGAAGGGAGCAAATAAAAAAGTCCACGTTTCATTATGTGGCAGGCCGAGTCAGCAAACCAAGAGGGAGAAACGGTGTTCTCTCTCGCTTTGTTCCCTTCGACCTCATGAAATCGACGAACACGGTTTCTTCACGCAGTAATTGGTATATTCGCATTCGAGCACAAACCAATTCCGAAGAATAATCTACAACACACTATGACTTTCGCTATTATGATCACTGTGTGATTTATGGAACTCGTCATTGGCGTTTGTCAGTCCAGCGAGTCATGGCATTTCTGCAACCATTGTCCTGTGTAAGAAATCTAGAAGAGATGATTGATGACAATGTCTGTGATGTAGCGCGCAACAACACCTAAACGTATGTGCGGTTGGAGTTGCTGTATATCTTGCAGAAGCGTCGCTTTTGCATAACGTGCTATGATAACAGCCGTGCAGATGTCGGTCCGACCGATATAAAAGATGGCAAGGAGTTGCCGCTGCGGGTGGACCAAGAAATTAGCTGTGTGAAACAGGTTTCCGCCTCTTATCCGTCATTATGCCCTTTCACATTCAGCTAAAGCGGCTCTCTGTATCCGATGGTGCAGATTATCCTCTGTGTCTTTTCGAAGTCTCCGGAAGCTGGGACTGGACATGGGTAACACAATATAGCACAATATAACACAATATAACACAATATAACACAATATAACACAATATAACACAATATAACACAATATAACACAATATAACAATATAACACAATATAACACAATATAACACAATATAGGAAGCTGGGACTGGACATGGGTAACAATATGGCAGCACAACAGCAATGCGGTAACAACGGTGATTGACTCAACCCTACGCGAGATCACCAGCGCATCACTACAAGACTGTACGATAGTCGAGGCTGAGGAAGCGGCCGTCGCTCTAGCGGCAGCGGAGGGCTATCGGTCTAAACAGTCTCTAAAAATCCTTACAGACTCACAAACAGCATGCCGCAACTACCTACGCGGCAGAATAGGGCACAGAGCGCTCCGCATACTCCGCTCTGGGGGCCACATAACACAACGACAAACAAACGGAGAACCAATCAGGCATACGATAGTATGGACGCCGGGACATACGGGAGTAACAGGGAACCAAGAGGCGGACAGGATAGCTCGAGGGTACACTTATTACCGAGCATCCAACGTAGGCGAACTCGAGGGGAACGAACCTGTACCCCAAGATTATTCGGCGATTCTAAATTATTACAAGGGCTGCAGAAAGCGGTATCCACCACCGGACAACTCCCTTAGCAGAGAGGACTCTGTCGCGTGGAGACAGCTACAGACGGGCTCCTACCCGAACCTACACGTACTCAACAAAATATATCCAACACAATACAATGACAAATGCCCTTGGTGCCAAGAACCCCCCACGCTGTACCACATAACGTGGGCATGCCAGAGGATAAGCGTGGTACCAGTGATAACAAACCCGAGTGCGGAGCAATGGGAGGGAGTGCTCTCCAGCGATCGTCGGGTCGACCAAGAAGGTCTGATTCGGCGAGCAAAACTGGCAGCAGCATCCAGCGGAGCCCTGGACTAAGGGCAACCGACCTTTGAGCAAGATGGACGAAGCCATCTCAAAACCGCCGAACACAATCCGAATCTAGAGCTAATAAAGTTTTCACTCACTCACTCACTCACTCACAATATAGCTGCTGTCACTTTTATGGAATGTTATGAAGTATACAGCCGAACACCAATTTTTTAACTGGAAGCATGCTTTTAGAAATGATAAAAAAAAAACGGAACGAACGGAGAGAATTCTTATCGATTGTGGACTTTGCTAAAAATAGAACAAATAAAGTTCGGTGCTTTTCAAGCAAAATCAGAAGTTTCACAATGCATCGTGTTGGCGTTGTGGCACGAGTTTGGGACACGTAGGTCCTTGGGCCCCCGCACGGTCCCACTGCGCTCAAACATTCATGTCCCGGAGGCTCATGACGCTGCCAGCCCGGCGTGCGGCGATGGCTTGCTTGGCCGGGTCCTCAGAGCGCAGTAGGTTCTCTCAATCCTCCCAAGTGGTAAGGTGCACCAGGCCCCGCGGGGAGGATCCGCTGAGAAGGGGTAAAGGATATGGTCGAGAGTGGCTTTGGGGTGGTGACAGAGGGTACAGGAAGGGTTTGTGTGGACTTGGTGGTAGCCCGAGCGTATATAAGCGAAGGGTAAAGTGCGTGTTTGGAGCCGCCTCCAAAGCGTCTGGTAATAATTGTCGAGGGAGGGATGGGGTGGGGGTAGAGCCGACGCTCGGCTTTGCAGGCCTGCGCCATTTCACTGAATGAGTGCATGTGCTCAGGCGAAAAACCCAGATAGGAGGCCGCCGGTGCCCGGTTGAGAGAACCTCGGGCTAAAGCGTTGGCGGCCTCGTTTCCGGGATTCCCGGAGTGGGCTGGCACCCATATCAGCTCCACGTGGCGGGGCGGGTGTGCGGCGAGGGAGGTATGCGAAATGCAGGGACGTGAACTCTCCCGCGAGCAAAATTTGGTATGGCAGTTTTAGAGTCAGATAGTATATATCGGGCCTCCATGCATGCGATGGCTAGGGCAATGGCGGCCTCTTCGGCCTCCTCCGAAGTGACAGCGGTGGATATGTGAAGGGTGGCAATCGGTTGGAGGGAGGAGTTCGTGATGGCTACAACCGCGTCTCCGCCTGTGGATTTGGCAGCCACTTAGACGGCATACGGTTCCATGCCATAGTGTTTCTGGAGCGCTCGTGCGCGAGCTCTGCGGCGAGGTTCGTGGTAGGTTGGGTGCACGTTTTTGGTGAGAGGTTGAATAAGTAGTTCGCGGTGAATTTGGCGGGGCACATGGAGCTATGTGGGATCCGTGGCTGGTAGGCGGATACCGAGGGTGTGTAGGACATGTCTGCCGGTGGTATAGTCCTTGCGAGACGTATGTATTCTGTCTGCCGGTGGGCCTCGATAAGCTCCCCTATCGGATTGTGCAGGCCTAGTCCGAGGAGTTTTTCGGCTGAGGTATTTAGGGGTAGGTGTAGTGCTGCCTTAATTGCTGTTCGGATCGTGGCATCCAGGGTAGAGATTTCCTCGGCGTAATTACTCTGTTTAAATATTGATTACGTTGTTGGGCGATTCTCCGTAAGGGCATGCCGTGGATGGATCGCTCACGCCTCCGATTGATTTATTATCTTCTATATATCATTAAACACAAGATTACCACCTACACAGTTGTCGCTGATTAAATGTGCATGCGCTGTTTTGAACGTGACACTTCCCCAATATTTTTGCCAGAAGGCGTCGATTGGAAGTGTAGGAGGTTTGAATAAATGCACCTTATGAGAACATGTGTTGTATCAAGCGTCTATAAATTTCTTTATTTATTCATGCACCTGACAGGTTCCACTTTTGGAACATTGTGTGAGGAGAGGGGTTACAATATTTTGCAGACAAAGATGGTACAAAGTGTAAAAGTACAAAAGGAAACAATGTTAAGCACAATGGACTGCATGCATTTATTAAAGCATACTTGAAAGAAAAATGTATCATACTGACACACAAAAGACAGCAAACGAATAGCGGCACTTCATGGATTCAATTTACACATCGTGGACACATTTTACATAATATTGACGCAACGCATTACTGGCGCCGCCTAGTAGTCGCGCTCAGGAGGCTGGCGCGCGCTCTTCTTCGCCCGAGAGCTCGCTCGCTAGTCGGTTAGCCGGCCGGGCCGTTTCCGGTGGCGCTTGGACGTTGTGGCAAATATAAACCTGCCTACCAGCTTCTGTAACAATATATTATGGATGCATAAAGGTGGTCAATTCGTTCAATTTTGATAATAAAATAAACTGTCATGTGCTCTGCCAAGCTACCTTAATTAGTCTGCGCGTATGCTTTATTCATACAGCATACACGTCTTCGTCCTCGCTTAATCGTGTGTTTTAGTGCATTTTCTTGCAGAAAGCTCTCAGTTTCAAGATTACTTTGCGGGGCCACAAAATTAGATCAAACTAGAGTATGGCCTCTTGTGTGCAGTTATTTGCGTTTAAGGAAACAGACGCTTGCAGAATTAAGCTGTCGATTTTCCGGATTGATATGCGTCTGGCCTGGCCTAATGACCCGTTGTAAATGAAGAAATATGAAGTGATCGTAGCCAGATTTTAAAACTATACATGTTTCGAAATTACTACGCATTTGTTCACAGTGAGCGGTATATGAGCGGATGCGTTCTGACATCCAAAGATTATGTCCTAGCGGTCAAACACAGATCAATGAAAATGATCGTTTCTTTCTGTTCAATTCATTGCTTGATATCAATGAATAGCATTGCTACTAAAGGAAACATTGCCACAGTTCTTTGAATAACAAAGAAGCATTAGACGGATAGAGTATAGAAGCGTGAGAGAATAGACCCTTTAGAAAATTCAGCGCCATCTGGGGTGTGGTGCGCAAACCACGGTGCCTCCGCCATTACTTGGGCATACGCCTGCCGGTATGCGCTCGGGCCAGATTGAAAAGTACGGCGCCCGGCGAAGCCACAACAAGCGCAATTTTCTTGTTTCTGTGTCCTAGCCATGTTCCTTGAGATTGGCTCTCTGCACCAAGCTATAGTCGCGATGCCGGCATGCTGCTGTGTGCCTTTCTGCAGCCAGCGCGGCGAAGAGACGCGCACGGACACAAGCTGTGTTTCCAGAGCACGGAGCGCATGGAGTAGCTGCATGCTTTTTTCTTCTCGTCCGTGACCTGTTCATTTTCACATTGAAATAAATGATATAAGTATTGAAAGAGCAGCGAAAAGTTCCTTCTACCGTGTAGCCGCTCCGCTGTATAGTGAGCACAAAAATAAAGGCGCCACCTTCGGCGCACTCGAGGACATGCATTCCGATGCTGGCGACTGTTTCGGCGCGTCACAAAATCAGAACGTAGCTCAAACGCGCTTGCTTTGGATTTTCAAGCATCCACGTCCATTCATAGAGAGTTCTGTGTGCGCGAAAAAGAGCACGACGATGCGGCGCGGCGAGGAGCACCGTCGTTCTCTCCGTTGCGAACATGCAGCAAACGACGGCGACATAGGCGGAGTGCAGCAGCAGCAGCGGTGTGTTTTCGTTCGGTCAGGGCCTGTGCACTCTGGCTAAGGCAGGAGACACATGTCCGGCAACACGTCCGGCGCGCCGCTTCCGAACTGCCACACCACAGCAAGCAGGGACACGCAGCGGCAAGCACTTCTGCGCCGCTCTACCAAAGCTCCGTCCACAACCGGTGTCGCACTTCGCCGCAGCGCAGCAGTGCCTGAGCGCTGCTTGGCTTGGTGTACAAATATTGCAAGAAAAGACGGCATCGCCTTGTTATCAGAAAGACTGCCAGCTATACTCGAGCGGCGACAAAGCATGCCAGCTGATGTTGCGAGCTTTCGGCAACGGCACCGCGCGCGGGCGCTCCGGACGAAGAGCTCTGCGGCTGCCTGTCTGCCGTGGTCGTCGCTAAGCCTATAGCCTGCTTCGCATCGAAGCGGCAGGGGCCGGCGTTTCGGAAGTCGCCTGCGCTATAATTGAAGACCTATTCTTCACTCCACTTTGCTGTCAACAGCATCATCTCACAATAAAATAGTATGGTCAATTTCTACGGCGCCTTCAGCAGCGGAGCTAGCGGGCGCCAGTCGAGCCGGACCCCAGCGTCGGGCCAGCTAGCGGCAGCTGCGAGGCGGTGTCACTTTTACCAGCAACTCGGTATTGGCCAATGACCCAGAAAAATGATATATTTTCTCATTTCCCTATCCCAAGGTTTATTATTTACGTCGAGAACACACTTTAGCTCGTTTTTATGACGCCGGCAGACGGGATCCAGGCTGGCCGGCCGGCAGGCTAGGCTTACTTCACGTTCGCACAAGATAATACAAAACAGCCATGCTACCAGAAAGGATGCTTGCTAGATTTTAGCAACGACAGCATGCCTGTGCTAGAGTGGAGCTTTCGGCAACGACACCGCCTGCGGCAACGCTGGGCGACGAACTGCGCGCTGGTCCCCGACTGCCTATAGTGCACTGCTGATCGAGCGCCCGTATCCGGATCCACACGCATTTCGCCGCGCAGTGCGCCTGCTTGTAGTCGAGTACGGTCCAAGTGTTGTTAGCCCTCCTTTATCGACAGTAGATTCGACCTGCAGGGTGACACGGCAACGCGCACTGTCGACGGATCGCAGTGATACCGGCTTGTAGCTTCGCTGAGAGGTGCGGCCGGACGATAGGAGTCGAAAAGCCTTCCCGAAAATCCGCCCGGGATGACAGTCAGGTCCCTCGACCACTGCAAATTTTCCGCCATCGCTTTCACAAACGCAACCAGACATGCCACAAGGTGGAAACTAGTGCAAAGGCTGTGCAGAGCGCTATAGCTGCGCGTCTTCCAGCCAAAGGTGGCCAAATATGGCGCACGGCGCCGACGAAAGTTGCTGATGATGATGCCTGCCGAGTTGCCAGACTGAATTTTCTAAAGGGTCTATTACTTTGCAAACGTTTGTTGATATGCGTTCTTGTGGACCACACCCTCAGCGGTTACCCGCACGGGGTGATAACAGCTCCACCACTTGATGCCCACATCACATATCGCTCTTGTTGCATAGAAATGCAGTTAATTGTGCTCTCTGTCTAAGAGGAAATCTAGGTCATGGCATTTTCAGAGCAGCAGGTGGTGTATTTTCTGCGTTCAAACCTTCATTTCGGCGCTTCTGCCGAAGCTCAAGGAGCTACACGTTTGAGCTTTCATAGCATTGTTGCAAGGAATAGAATCCAACATGCTCCTTCCGTTTTTACCTGGTTTTTGAGAATTGTTTAAGGGATTTTAATAAAAATAAAGGATGAGCTCTTTTCATTGATTTTTGAAAATGACTGGTATATACAACACCGACAGATTCTGTAGTATGTTTCCACTGCTTCTATTCGTTAATAACAATGAAATTGAGCACACTGTTTTAGAAGTTTAATGCTTATGCAATAGACGTATTTCATGAAGGCCTTCCATTTAATCGCGCAGAAAAAATTCTTGAAGATAGCCTAACATGAGACCTATGGCGTTCTTGCAATTTCGTCTGGGGAGCGGGAACTTCCTCACAGTGGCGGCTGTGTTTGAAAAAACTGCCGGTAGCGGTACGAGGACCCTCCGTGATCTATGAATGTGACACATTGTGGCTGGTTGCTTGGTCGAAATTCGCAGAGAATCAGAACTGCGATATAATGGGGAGTGAAACTTCGAATTGAAATAGGTTCAGAACTGGAATTGACTTTCGAGTGAAAGGAGCATGAGAACGCATTTCCTCCGCATCAATCAAATTGATTGCCCCTAATTTTTCTCATCTTGCCTCCACGTAAGATTGCTTGGATGCGCTGACGTTTATCACCCTAGAGTTGCGACACTGGACGCTGTGGAAGATAATGGGAGGGGTCGCCATCTTTTCTCGCGCCGTCGAGTGAATTCGCTGCCACCAGGCGTGGCGGTTTGGTCGACTGGATCGAGTCTTCATCTGGCCGTCGTTCCTTGTAGTCCAGACTTTAAACGAGGCCTAAGAGAGGGGTTTGTATGCTCTCTTCTGGTGGCGCTGGGCTGCAAATGATACACGAAAGTAGGCTGAAGAACGAGGTGTTATGTTTGAGTAGATTACATGCATTTTCATGGCACGCGGGTCTATCACAGAGATCTGGCTTGCAACACTGGCCGCAGCATTATTTTGGAGTTTGGCAGAATAATATCATCCAACCTATCCAGCCAAAATTCTGGCGGACTGTACTTTCCGCATCATATAATTTCCTTTTTATTACACATTGACATAATGTTATTAAGGCAACTTGAAATGGTTCCATTATTACACGAAGTGCTGAAGTTGCAATTTCATACACATTTATGAGTTATTTAAGCGGCAATTGTCTACCTAAAGCTCTAATTTTCATCAGGCTAATGTATGCGGGAGACTTTCAAGCTTTATCGAATGCCTAGGATTAGGCCATTCGGGGAAGCAGAAGATAGCATCATGAAAAGGCCACGTCGCACTGTTGTACCGGTCAGAATTTTCTCTAAAGTCCGCGCAGAGTTTAAAAACCCACTATTGGGCGTTTAAAAACCCACTTGTGTCGATTTACCGCGCTCGGGCAGCGCGCTGGCTGCCAGAAAGTTCTCCTCTGACAGGAAATCGCATCATGGTCACATGGGCTGGCAGCCGCCGGAACCGGCCAGTCGGCAATCACGGCGGCAAGAAAGACGCGGATCACCGAGGGCAGATGCTCTCCGTAGCCCTGTACAGCGCCTCCTGCCCCGTACCTTTGCGTTCGGCTGTCTCTCATTGCTACGCCCGCGTGCGGCAGAAATAGGCTGCTTGGGATAGAAAACAACGACCTGGAGTGAGGGCTGCCGCCGACTGCAGAACAAACTGCTGATCATGCTCACACTCGTTTACATCGGTGATGACAACGCGCGCGTGTGCCTTCGGTGCACAGTGTGCTGTGTAAGCTTCGGGAAATCCTCAAAAGCATTCGATGAGCAATCGCAATCTAACGTGTTTCAGTCGACGCCACGTAGGACGGAAAAACCGCCCGTGCGTTGTTTATCAAACGACACGCCGAGCTCTCGGATTATCGCGTGTTTGTTTACCACGCAGTAAGTATGACTGGTATGACCGAAGACGATCAACCCTGCATGACTCTGCTGCGGTCGTTTCGATTTCTACCCTCGTGAACTGCTTCCTGTAAGCTGTAATCGGAAAAGAATCGGGATACGTTCCGTTCTACTGCAGTCTGTCGGCCACCGGCTTTTGCTGCGGGCAAGGAATGCACGCATAATCTCGACAAAAGCGCAAATCAGCTTGTTGAACGTCCATCTAGAACAAGCGGGTGTACTGTACTAATTTGGCTGCGTATCGTATCTGTAATGCCACAGCTTTACCGCAGAGCTTTACCACAGCTTTACCTGACACCCAGGGCTTGACTGTAGCGCCTTTCATTCCAAAGGCGCTACAATCAAGCCCTGGGTGCCAGCGCCCCACGTACGTAAGGGGTGTGCTTGCATGATCAGCGCTGGGAGATTCTTTTTATCTGTTTAATGAACCAAATGTGAGGAGGTGCATGCCTGCGGTACCTCTATGATATTTTAAGCTTATGTGAATAATGCTGTACAACAGTTGGCGACGACAGAATCGGCACTCGCCTCGATCAGCTGCCGTGTGTAACTGTGTGGCTACTTATATGCCCACAGAGATGCCTCGAGCAATGTGCTCGTGAGTGCTTTTAATAAAAGACTTTAATATTAAAATTTTAATAAAAATGTTTCAGTCAAGCGTTTCTCAAAGCATACTCGCCTCTGCCCTGCGCCGAACGCAATGAAGACCATATCGCGCTCAACTATAACAGCTCGCAAAAGACGTTCAGCACATACATATATGCGCGCGTCTGAGCGCGTACTTAGACCTGGAATCTGCGGCTGCTCTCGTGAAAGGCCTCGAACACCATCGCAATATCAGCCAGGCGCACGAAATTAACAGCCAAAATATTATGTGAAGCAGAAGTATGCCATCGTAATATGAAGCGAGCATTTGTGCTTGCGAGCTTGTGAGACGATCGAAATACGATCGCACATACGCACGCAAAACATATTAATAAAGTGCGGGAACTACTTTACTCAAGTAATTAATTATCTAGAGGAGCACGATATCATTTTCAAATACCAGCATGGTTTTCGCAGGCGTTATTAATGCGACACCCGACTCGCTGGATTTATTAATCCAGCGAGTCGGGTGTCGCCATTCCATCTTGCCGTTGTCTGCTAGTTGCCCGAGTGCGGCCAGCACAAAATCGTCCTCGCGAGTCTGGCCGCACGCTGGCAGCCCGGAAACGCCAAGCCAGAGAAAAACGAACGCGTTCCGGGCAGCCACCGGAAGTGCGCGGAGCAGCCCGAGAAAATCGAGCGCCTGGCGCCGCGCTCTGGCCGCCCGCAGGCAGCCCGCGGGCTGCCACTGGCGGATAATCGAAGAGGCCCATTGTTTATTCTGCTACAGCGTCAGCAGTCCCTCACGGAGGAATTGAGTTGTCTCTTGCGTGTGTCGCTTCTATCTTTCAAGAAAAGGAGAACTGTACTTGTTGAAGCAGCTCAATGTCGGTACTATGCCTTGTCTGCCGCCATGTCCGTCTTGCCGCAGCTGCGCTTTTCGCTGTCTTGAGATATGAGCAGTACGCAGTAAGCTTGAATTTAATCCATGAATGAGTGCGCTCTTGGCAATAGTAATGATTTCTTGAAATGTCAACCCTGTGTCAACCTTTGGGAGTTATTTGAGCGGTAGATAGTATGCCTAAACCTCTACTTAATTTTCGCCACGTTGAGCTGTTCTACAGGTCGGTATTTTCTAAAAATGCACGCGGCGTTTAAAAACCGACATTAGTTTGTCC
This sequence comes from Amblyomma mixtum, assembly GCF_055824585.1. NCBI lineage: Eukaryota > Metazoa > Arthropoda > Arachnida > Ixodida > Ixodidae > Amblyomma > Amblyomma mixtum. The sequence continues at coordinate 35,409,891 of NC_143019.1, read as the reverse complement.
TGCTACAGCGTCAGCAGACCCTGACGGAGGAATTGAGCTGCCCCTTGCTTGTGTAGCTTCCGTCTTTCAAGAAATGGAGAACTGCACTTGTTGAAGCAGCACAATATCTGTATTATGCCGTGTGTGCCGCTTGCAGAATTCATGTCTGTCTTGCCGCCGCTGCGATTTTCGCTGTCTTGAGATATGAGCACTACGTAGTAAGCTTGAATTTAATCCATGAATGAGTGCGCTCTTGGCAATAGTAGTGATTTCTTGAAATGTCAACCCTGTGTCAACCTTTGGGAGTTATTTGAGCGGTAGATAGTATGCCTAAACCTCTACTTAATTTTCGTCACGCTAAAGTGTGTGGAAGACTATAAAGCTCTATCGAATGCTTACGAATAGGCCGTTCGGGGAAGTTGAAGGTATTATGAAAAACCCACGTTGAGCTGTTCTACAAGTCAGTATTTTCTAAAAATGAACGCGGCGTTTAAAAACCGACATTAGTTTATCCTGCTACAGCGTCAGCAGACCCTGACGGAGGAATTGAGCTGCCCCTTGCTTGTGTAGCTTCCGTCTTTCAAGAAATGAAAAACCGTACTTGTTGAAGCAGCACAATATCGGTATTATGCCGTGTCTGCCGCCTGCAGAATTCATGTTTGTCTTGCCGCAGCTGCGCTTTTCGCTGTCTTGAGATTTGAGCACTACGTAGTAAGCTTGAATTTAAACCATGATTGAGTGCGCTGTTGGCAATAGTAATGATTTCTTGAAATGTCAACTCCGTGTGTGGTGAATGCGAATCATGCCAGCGGCGGAGTTTGTTCAAATACCGCTTTGTATGAGCAATGGCGATGGGATTGTTTGTACGCACTTATTTGTGCTTAACGAGACGTGGCACATTGGTTTAGAGCAAAACAAGCTAGATGTGTGTCCCGCACACTTTGATGACGTTATGATCTGTGCTGTGCAATGTACACATCAGCTGCATGAGCACTTGTCGTCGTCGGCCTCTGCCTTGGTGGAATCAGTTTGTATCAGCCAGTAAGTGGGTATTTCGCCTGTAGTCAAGGGGGTGAGTTTATCTACCAACACCAGTTTCGAAGACTGCAGAGAATCTTCCGACCACGTGCATACAGTGATTTGTTATGCATCCATTTAAGTGCCAACGGACAGCGCTGCTAGCGATCCAGACTTAAAGCTGTGGAAAAAATGCTGTGAATTGTCTAATTTTTTTGTGAAGATTATTGTCAATTCGTTTCGGCACATGGGATAAAGGCACATGGGATTACAAAGAGAAAAGAAAAAGACCATTAACGCTAAAGTTCGCAACACAATAGAAAATATGACAGGAGTGAGGCTATCACTGTAAACACTACATATCAGAAGTATTTGATGGGTCAGTTACTAGATGTAACGCGTAAAAAGCATCTTCATTTTCGTTTTGAAATGACAAGTGGTTTTACTAGTTACAGCTTCGTCAATTTTAGAAGGATACACATTGCAAACTGCAGAAATTTGGTTATCAAGGTGTTGGGTGCCGTAGTTTGTCGGGGCACGACTGGAAATGAAAGAAGTGACTCGCAGACTATAGCGTATGTTTCTGTTTACGCACTTGTTTTTGAAAGATGTGATGTCCTGCTTTATTTTATGATAAATATGAACAGCAACTGAAAGCTTATAGCACAATGGGAAAGGAGGAACATTGAAGGACTGTAATAAGCAGTCGGCCGAGGAAGGAATGGGAGAACATGCGCGCAGAGCTCTTTTTTTGTAATGAAAATAATCTGGCTGTGTCAGTTTTGTTGCAAGTGCCCCAAATTAAATTGCAATACACCAGTTGTGAATGGATGAGGGCAAAATACAACTGCTTTTTAGCCTGTACGGGCAACAAATACCTCATGCGATTTATCACACCGATAGATCGAGCTACACGCAAACGGACGTGATTTACATGGTCACCCCAGCCTAGATCACTACGAAAGAATACGCCCAGGAATTTACAAGAATTTACGGATTCAGTGAATGTATTGTTGAACTGGAGTCGGATGGGAAAATCTATAGGCTTATTTTTGGGACGGAAAATGATAAACTTTGTTTTCTTAACATTCAATTCCAATCTGTTGACTGCAAGCCACAACATAAGTTCATGTAGGCAGGAATTTGAACGACGCTCGAGTTCACGTAGATCTGAACCGGGAAAGAAAACATTCGAGTCATCTGCATACAGAGCAATGCTAGAATAAGATAAAATATTTACTATATCATTGATGTATAGTGTGAAAAGAAGGGGCCCTAGTATGGATCCTTGAGCAAGGCCAAATTTGATTAATTCTGCGTCGGATATGGCATCATTTAGACGCGTGTACTGAGTGTGATTTGACAAATAGCTTTGTAGTAACCTGTAAGGTGTTCCGCGGATACCATACGTGTATAACTTATGAATTAGTATTACGTGCTTGATTGAATCGAAGGCTTTGGAGAAGTCAAGAAAGACACCAACAGTGTAGAGCTTATGTTCAATATTATGGATCAGACTGTTTTTTATCTCGAGTAGAGCTGCCTGTGTGGATTTTCCGGGCGGAAATCCATATTGCTCTTTGCAGGTAATATTGTTGGAATGTAGGAATTTATATACCCTCGTGAAGATCACTTGCTCAGCAACTTTGGAGAACAAAGGCAGTATAGATATCGAACGGTAGTCATTGGGATCATTTTTGTTTCCTCCTTTAAAAATTACTGTACCACGGGCAGACTTCTTTTTATCCGGGAACTCTCCTGTAAGAAGCATTTGATTATAAATATGCGCAAGAGGAAGGGCAATAATCTTAGCAGCAGCTTTTATTGCGAGGGCAGTAATGCCGTCTGGGCCAGGAGAGCATGTATTACGAAATGAGTTTATAATGGAGAGAATTTCATATTCAGAAGGGGGGCATAAAAATATTGAAGGTGCACAAGCTGGGACCAAAAAGGAATCGACTGATTTTACTGCTGGGGGAAGATTGTACGAAGTGCAATTTTCTACATTTAAAAAATGGGCATACAGCTTATTGGCGAGAGAGAAACCGCTATACATTACTCCATTGATTTGCATTTCCGAAGGAAGAGCATGCTGCTTCTTTCCAATGAGTTTATTGATGCCTTGCCACAGTGATATAGTGTTTTGCATTGATGAAAACTTTAGACGATAGAAAAGCGACTTTGCCTTTTTTAAATCAAGGTTTAGTTTATTTCGAAACTTTTTAAACTCCTTAAAATCATCTTGATTGCGTGTGTCAAGAAATCGAGCAAATAACGTATTTTTTTTGTTTAATACGCCTCAGAAGGTCGCCAGAGATCCACTCCTTTCTTGCTTTCCTACATTTTCTGACTTCTACAACTGGAAAGGCTTTGTCGAACGCATCCAGTGCATTCTCAAGGAAGATGTTATACGCGGCAGATGGGTTTTCTGTTTTAAGTACTTCATCCATGCCAGTTTCAGACAGAAGTAAACAAAATTTATCAATGTTCTTTTGGTCATATGTTTTGCGTATAAAGACAGAAGTATCTGGTTCCTTGGCACATGAAAAAAGTGCAAAAAAGGAAGGTGATTGCTTATTCCCGAAGAGAAAACACCAGACTTGGTACTGCAGGGTGAAAATTCTGTGAAACATGCATCGAGTAAGGTTTCCGATTGACAACTTATTCGAGTGGGTGGTGGTGGTGTGACATTTTTATTCGAACATCCTTTCTATTAGGCGTAATACTATTAGGCGTAATATTGTCACGGCTTGACGTACAGGCCGGCGGCGAGAACGGGAGAAGACAGGGAGCACAGAAAAACAGAGAGGTCCACCAGCAGCAACGTCGTCGTCGGCGCGCGGCAAAACACTCCTCGTCTTTATCTTCCACTCGCGACACTACCTCCCCCTATAAAAAGCATCGTCCCGATGCTAACACGAAAACAAAGGCACAGGGCGGAAAGCCGCACACACGCACAAAAACTCCTGCTGGCCAGTGTAGAAGGAGGTGGGAAAATCAGTTCGGGGCAGACGATCATCGCGCGTAATACGGCTTAAGCCGCACTACGTGCACAATGTCAGGGCGGGGTGAACGACGTGATGACGGTGGTGTTCCTTCCGGCAGCACCTCGTAGTTAAGTTCACCGATGCGGCGAAGAACTGTATACGGGCCAAAGTACCGCTTTATGAGTTTGTCGGAGAGACCTCGACGGCGTACTGGCGTCCACACCCAGACCTTGTCTCCAGGGTAAAAATGTACGTCGCGTCGACGGAGATCGTACCGACGAGCGTCGGCATGCTGTTGGTGTTGGATGCGGAGTCTTGCGAGTTGCCGAGCTTCTTCCGCGCGCTCGCATACTATTCGGGCACCATCGTCTACGTCGACAGGCGGCTCGTGCGGTAGCATAGCGTCAAGCATCGTGGTGACCTGTCTGCCGTGGACCAGCTGGAAAGGCGTCATACCGGTCGTCTCCTGGACAGCGGTATTATAAGCGAATGTAACGTAGGGCAGTACCGAGTCCCAACTGCGATGGGCGACATCCACGTACATGGCGATCATGTCGGCCATGGTCTTGTTCAGCCGCTCCGTCAGCCCATTCGTTTGCGGATGGTACGCAGTAGTTCGGCGGTGGCTGGTGCAGCTGAGACGGAGGATCTCCTGTGTGAGCTTGGCCAGAAACGCGGCACCCCGGTCAGTGATCAAAACGGCAGGGGCACCGTGACGGAGCACAATGCACTCGATAAAAAATTTGGCTGCCTTAAGAGCTGTCGCAGACGGAAGTGCTCGGGACTCCGCGTATCGCGTTAGGTAGTCCGTCGCTATAATAATGTACCTGTTGCCCGACTGCGACGTCGGAAATGGACCAAGAAAATCCATTCCGACGGTGTGGAACGGAACAAGCGGTGGTTCGAGTGGTTGGAGAAGACCAGCTGGTCGTATGGGTGGTGTTTTGCGCCTTTGACACTCTCGACAAGTTCTGACGTAGTGACGCACGTACTTAGGAAGTGTCGGCCAGTAGTACCGTTCTCGAATACGTGAAAGCGTCCGGCCGTAGCAAAGGTGACCAGCTGTAGCCAAGGTGTCCGGAATGACATCTTTGGAGGCCTCATCCGCAATCCTCCGACCACAGTGGCCGGATTCGTCGCCGAAGCTACCAACATCGAGCAGGCATTGGTCTGGAGTCCACCCGTTATGTCGCGCTACTCTTTCATAGTTTTGGACCCAGTCTTCAACATCGTCAAGGCCATCGCCACGGAACGGCACGACAGATCTTGGAGGGAGAGGCACGTAGACGATCCTCGATGCAATCGCGGGGTCGGTTTGTTGTGACTGGGACGCCATGGTGACGTTGGCTGTCCTAGATGTCCGCGATCCCTCGGGCAAGAGTCCGAATTCCGGCGCTTGGCCTTGCTGGCGTCGGCTAGCGCGAGTCTCAGTTTCCGCCGAGGGCTCCTCCAAGAAAACTCGACGGCCAGGACTTAGGACGGGGCTCGAACTACGAGGCGGGGTGCGCTGCATGAGATGCGTTACCCAGCACCTCCACCAAATGTCACGGCTTGACGTACAGGCCGGCGGCGAGAACGGGAGAAGACAGGGAGCACAGAAAAACAGAGAGGTCCACCAGCAGCAACGTCGTCGTCGGCGCGCGGCAAAACACTCCTCGTCTTTATCTTCCACTCGCGACAATATTAGGGTGTGTCGGGCTTATAAAAGCAGTTTAACAGGAGGATCAACTGCTTTTATAAGCCCGACACACCCTCAACTCTACGGCCGACAAACCTACTCTACTTACACTTCATCATTTCTTTCTTTGGAGCTGCAAGCAATATTAAATGCCATAGCAGCTTTACCTGACGACCCTCCTTGTAACCAGGTGCACCTATGTACCCATTCCCAAGAAGCCGTGAAGCATCTAAAGAAAGTCCGCGGTACCCTTCGGGTTTCCCAGGTCATACATGCTGCTTGTAAATCGTACCCGGTGCCTATACGCATTCAGTGGGTTCAAGCTCGCACAGATGTCCACAGCATCGCACCTGACATATCTCGTGAGACTGACACTCCACAAACTCCACCTGCTTCTTTGCCACCAGATCCACTTCTGACACATCTAACATCTTCAGCCTCCCTCAGGCAGCGTGCACGTGCTCTTATTCCCCCGTGTACCTACCCCCTTCCCCCCAACCTATCACGGGTGGAGGAGGTCTCTCTGAGGCGGCTGCGTGTCAGAGTGGCCCTTACGCCTGCTGTTCGCAACCAGTGGAAAAGTGAGAAGATTACTGCGCCGCAAAAATGCCCTCACTGCGAGGCACCCGCTTCCGATACCAATGTCCACCACCTACTGTGGACATGTCCCGGAACTTCACTGGTGCGCGCTCGAGTTCTTCAAGAGGCAGGACTGTCTGCAAACAATGACTCTAGTTTGAACGTGTGGGTAACTAAAAACATTTACGCCCGAAGCTTATGTGACTTTTTACACGCAACCGGGCTTCATGCATTTCTGTAACTTATTCTACCCTTCGTGACTAACAGCACGTTTTATGCCGCGCGGCACACTCAGCGTCACAAATAAATAAATAATTTTATTAGTCGTTCAGTAACATCCTGGGCCAAGGCGACGAGGGCATGTTGCATTCTCCGATCCAGGGAGGCGAGCCAGATGGCCCACGGTGGGGGTGGGGGGAGAGGATAGGCGGGGGACTGGAAGGCTGCGTGGCACTGTGTAAGGCAGTGTTCTATGTCTGCATATCTGTGGGGACAGTTTGGGCACTGAGGTGTGGAAGTGTACCTGTATAGGTAAAGTTTGGCTGGTGTATGTAGGAGATTAAACTCTATTCGGCGAAGAATGCGAGCTTCACGGATCGATAAGGATGGGTGCGGTGGTGGTAAATCAGCTAAATTCAATTTTTGCTGCGTGTAGTATTCGTCGACAGTGCGTTTGTAAGCCCTGACCGCCTGCTCCGTCGGTGGGCTCGTCCATGGGATCCCCGGCGCCAGGTGTATAGTTTCGCAGGCAAGCTGGTGAGCCAGCTCATTGCCGGGGATGCCCATCTGGCCAGGGATCCACCGAAGGGTCACCGGTCGTGGGCTTAATGCTAAGAGGGCGACATCTAAGGCCGATCGGGTAGGGAAAGGGAGGGCTCTTTCATGGAAGGCACGCAGAGCTGCCTGCGAGTCTGCATAGACAACGTATTGGGGGTCGGGGGGTAGGGTGGCAAAGTGTGATGGCATCGGCGATCCCGCGTATTTCTAAGGCGAGCGTGGAGGGTGGGGATGGGGAGGTGTGTAGACCGGTTGTGTGAGTGCTGGTTGTAGAGAGGGAAGGTTTGGTTTGGTTTGGTTTATGGGGTTTAACGTCCCAAAGCGACTAAGGCTATGAGAGACGCCGTAGAGGAGGGCTCCGGAAATTTCGACCACCTGGGGTTCTTTAACGTGCACTGACATCGCACAGTACACCGGCCTCGAATTTCTCCTCCAAAGAAATTCAGCTGCCACGGCCGGGATCGAACCCGCGTCTTTCGGGACAGCAGCCGAGCACCATAGCCACTGAGCCACCGCGGCGGCTGTAGAGAGGGAAGGGTGGAGGAAGAAGGCTGCTGTGGAGCCCGGCGAGAGAGTCCTATTCGAGTGGGAGTATCAATGATGTCACAGCCTTAAGATAACATCATTTCCATTAATCTGATTTGTGTTGGATTAACGTTCATAATATCAATATTCAGGTCGCCTAATAATACAACATGCATTTTTTGTTGACTGGTAAATTCCAAAAAAGGTTCAGCAAACTGGAAAAACATATCCACATCACTGTGAGGGGGACGATACACCACCATACACTCCAATAAGTGTAGCTTTGGTCGCCGGGAACTCAAGATTCTAGGACATTTGGTCAACACCGATGACATCCAGCCAGAACCCGACAAAATTCGCGCTGTAAGTGGTTTTCCTATACCGCAATCTAGCAGCGACGTGCGTATCTTCCTCGGACTTTGCTCATAATTCCGGCGATTTGTACCAAACTTCGCGGAAATCGCCCGTCCACTCACGCAGCTTCTGAAAAAACACGTCGCCTTTTCCTGGGGCCACGAACACTCGGCCGCCTTCGCCGCTCTTATTGCCCACCTCACCCGTCCGCCTGTGTTGGCTCACTTCAATCCATCCGCCCCCACAGAAGTACGTACCGACGCAAGTGGTCATGGCATTGGTGCCGTTCTTGCACAACGTCAGCTCGGCTCCCCTCGCGTCATCGCCTATGCAAGCCGACTCCTCTCTACGGCCGAACAGAATTATTCCATCACTGAACGTGAGTGCAAGGTGACGCCTATTGGTAATTTGTACAGCTGCAATAGAAGTGCAGCCTATTGGTAGTTTGTAATTACTGTTTAATTAATAACTTTATTAGTTAACAAGATTCGCCTGTTTTCTGGCTTCCACTAACACTGGTATTACAATGCTGGAAAATGGTTTTAGCTCTGCAACCCTATTTTTAAAATTTAGAGACCGTCTTCTCTGAAAGACATTAGACCAAAATGTAACCAAGCTTTTAAAAACACGCAGTATCCGAGGCGCACCCAACTTGGTGTTGCTGAGGGTCGTGTTTGTGACTCTGCAGTATTTTTTGCACTGCAAAGTTGGCTAATTAGTTTGGATTATATAGCTAGTTCTTTAAATTTAGCTTTGGGAAAAAGGTGGCCATTCTAAAGTTGTAATGCATCTTCAAAAACACCGACTGAAGCGTTTGTAGCAGGTAACCTCTGTTAAGCTTTCTTTAGGAGCTCTAAAAAAAACCCGAAATTCAAAATCTACTGCTTGGCATTGGTGCTACTTAAGCGACCATGTTAAAAACTGGCTTACCTCATATCCAGCGCACTCTGCAAACGCAAAGACCTATCGAAGAACACGTTTAGCTTAGAGAAACGGTAGATTTCCAATTGAAACAAACCGGCATCCGCTCTCTGTTTCTTGGGAGAGGGTACTTTTCGACGCGAACACTATTGCACATGTCACGTCGGCACAAAAAGGCATATTTCTTTAAGCACTCCATCAAACTTGACAGAATAATCCACAAATTTGCCATATTTAATAAATCCAGTTTTTTTAATCCTGAACTTGTAATCTTACGTCAGCTAACTACTTTTTTGCAATCAATCTTCTAGTCACTTTTTGCTAACTTCTACAGCCGATTCATTCACTATACTTTGTTTATATCTAGATCCTAGGCTTCAGGAAGAGTGCCTAGACCTCCATAGACTTCCAGATGGATATTGCGACACCCTAGTACAAGATGCTCAATTGTTTTTACAGATTTACCACACACACTGCCCATGTGACATGTTCTTAGTCAAATTCACAGCAGCAAGGGCCGCCTTAGTTCGCTAGCGCCATCTCTCGCTCGCTCATATTGCACACAAGCTGTGGGGAACGTAATGCGAGCTCACGCTGTGACTGGCGCGTTATCCACTACCTCGACTGGACAGAAACGTTGAGCAGAGGCCTCCGACGCACGCCGCCTAATATCGGGTAGTAAGCGGTCCGAAAAAACCGTTCTTTGTCAGATGCCGTCGCCAACAAAGGCGACGCAGCGAGGGAAAAAGCTTCTATGAGAATGAGGCCTTAGCCGTCACTTCGACTGCCGACGTTGAGGTACAGCGTCTCTATACGTGATTGTGAAACTTTTTTTTGTTGTGTACGTTCGGAATCTCCAAAAGAGGCGACCAGCAGTGGGTTACACAGTACATATATCAGCTGTTATTATTATGTAAGCATTCATGAACGCATACCACATAAAAGCATACTGGAATATTTGAGGAGTGCTGTAAGGAATTCCTCTGTACTGAAACTTTTGAAATCTTCTTTAGAGATTGTGCTACGTAATCATCGAGAAATCAATCTCTCATGCATGATATGAAATCAGGGGTACCACAGGTTTCCATTTTGGCGCAATTATTGCTCTTGTTATTGCTATTCACGTTGTTGAGCGATTTTCAATAAGAGCACGCAATGGGGGGCAGTTCCGCGTCTTCAACTCACCTTATACATTTATATGCAATTTTTCTATGACTGACAAAAAACGCATGCACAATTGCTTTCCTACAAAGATTTATTGACAAGTACACAAAACTCATCCCAAAGCGCTGGCGTCCCGCTCTTACGCTCTACTGTTTTTGTCTTTTTGGAGAGGAAAAACATATCTGGCTGACTAGCGAGGCAACGTTGTTTTGCGTGCACTCGCATCCCGCAAAATTTTATTCATGACTGTATATTTTAGTGTGCCTGGAATGTAAAAGCCTGCAAATTCATGCCACCGATATGCTTTAAGTTACTGTGCCAATCATTACGGTTTTACATATTGGGCTGTTCATTTATTGAAGTATTAACTGCCACCCTGAAAGACAAAAACCACTGCCGGGGTTTGACGCATATTGCAGAAAGGCCCTTTCTTAAGAGCTAGAAGGGCTGTCGAGCCTTGTAGAACGTGTTATTGGGAATCCTTTATCGGCCGCCAGTGTTATTCAACATGTTTACTCTGCTTACGAATATTCATACGCACTGTCGGAATGAACCTACGCATAAAAACTTTCATAATTGCGGGCGTGCTCTCGCTATGTACGGCTGAGGCTCTCAAGGTATGGAGACGATGAGGTGTTGGGATGAGCACAGCCGTTCTAAGGCAGGCGTCGTTGAAACGCTACGGGCATACAGTATAGCAGACGTAACAACATGGCGCGCAGTGGTTCGTAAAAAGCCCCATTAGACGCCTTTATTCCAATGCGAAACCCTGAGGAGATGGTCATCGCTCCGTGTGAAGAGAAGTTACAGCCGTGTACTTTCTGGCGACGTGGGCGGCTTTCTGCAGCATACGCTGCGTCAGATAAAAAGGCGGCAGCTGCATCTCATGCTAAGTCGGCCACAATAGGCGGCTGCTTCGTTACGTAAAATGGGATTAGCACTCTTGTAACAGATAAAATGTGCCAGTGGCGTAGAAATAGGTGCTACTCAGGCAGTTGCATCCTGTCGATGTCAAAGCGATGATCATAGCGTAAGGAAATAATTACGGACAAAGTTCTCCTCCTACTCTCTTTTACTTCTACTCTCGAATTTCTATTCAGGAAAAAAAAAAAGTTGCAGTACGCGTTCGCTGTCTCGCAGTCAGTCTGCTGCCGTAGCCATTTCGTTCAGGTCAGCCGCCCGCCTCGATAATAACGAGTGATGAGGATGATCATAAATGAGATGATTATGCTGGCTTAATCGCTGTCTAATGGGGCTCGATAGGCGCCTTTTAAGCTCCTGCCTCGCCTCTCTTACCCAATTAAAATGATACAACAGGAATGTGTAACTCAAAAACTGCATTCGAGATTGCGAAGAGGTTGAACATTACGTTAACACCAAATTTGATTACGCAGCAGCATGTCCTTCATTTAATGGGGCTCAAATAACGTGCAAGGCGAACAATTCTTGAAGAGGATAGCTGTAGACACAAATCACAATCAGTTTCATTTAAATGTCTTTCGCACTAAAAGTCGGAAAAAAGAGGTCAGTGAAGGGCAATCGGTCTTTGAGCACTTGCGTTCATAGTGAGGTTTGGTTGGAGGAGAAACCTGGCCGCTATTGGCATTTTTTTTTTGCGACTGCTTAAAAATCGTGAAATTAGCGCTGAAAATTGAACTGGAATATATACATGCCATTGGCAACTGCAAGGTTCCGCATCCTGCCGTTGCCAAGGACAATGCTGTACAGACCAGCGTGGGTCCCAATGTTGAGAGGTCCAGGTATTGCGTGTTGTCTACGTGATGACGTCCTAGGTCATGTGATTAAAGATAGCTTGAAAAAGGGCGTACTCAGTGTAGGAGTGAGAAAACGGGCCTGCGACTTCCGTCAGGTACAAGTAAAAAGGCTCGGCAGGATAAGTATCTTGGTACGTTCTTTCTTCTTGCTTGCGGCGTCATTTTAGGCTTCTTAACTCATCTGCCTTGCCAAAAACATCTTGCTATTCCCCGACGTGCCTTGGCGGTGGCTTAACGAGAGTCGAAAAAGCACTGTCACTGCGCAATATGTTGCTTGTCACAATCTTTGTCCCTCGTAGCCAATCTAGGGGTGCCGATCAATTACTTTGATGCATGACAAATAATTCGTCATGATTTTTTTTTCGCGGAACTGGCAGCCGCTCATCGGTCCGTTTCGAAACACGTTCACCATAAGCACTTAGAAATCAAACACGTGTCTTCAGAATTCGCAAATTCTTTTTTCCGTAATTGCAATCTGTGCGCGCATTCTGTATTAATTTACTCTGTTGTAATTCAAATCACACGTCTGCGTTGTGGTAATGAGCGCTGCAGCATATTTGTAGGAGACGCAGGCTTGTCGGCATAACTGGTCTCATGGCTGAGCCGCCCAAACTCGGCTGGTGAAGTAAAGGATATTCTGTTGCCTTGACGGTCACGTAATTCACAATATTGGAGAATTGGCGCAATTCTATGGTAAGTTCAATATTCACGACTTCATCCGACATTACAAACCGTGTACGCAGCAGATGATGTTCCTTGAAAAGTTCCCACAAAAAGATGTATCTCGGCGCAATTTTTACTCTCATAAGGGCAATCATAAATGCTTTGCTTATTGATTGAGTGTATTAATGTTCACCGCTCTGTGCTTTACTCACAAAGTTGCCGCTTCATTCTACACTGCGGCCATTTCGCTGCGTAACCTATAAAGGAACAGTACAGACTAAGGAACACCGTGAGTACTTCTCTAGATTGTTGCTAGAAAGGTATCATGAGAAGGCAGGCGCAACAAGATATACTGATCCCCACGCAGCTAACGAACAACTCGAAATGAGCACATAGTTAGATATAGAATTACAACCATCTGGTCTGGATTCCACAACTACTGAAGCTGAAATGTATTATGCTTTAGATGTCTTTCCGGAGTAATTTTTCATCGAAATCGTTGCAGTAAAATCACAGGCGCTCGATTTTCCTCACGTGTTGATGCAATTGGTGCATGCGTTTCTGGGACCACGAAAGCAATAAACTCGTTTAAAGAGCAGTTTAACACCCCATAGCCCGCAAATTCGACGTCGTCATTATTGCGGTATTCATTTCTATATGACTTGAAAACAGGAAATAAGAGCATTGATGTTTACGGGTGATGTGTGACATAGTTTCAATCAACTTGAATGAACGAAATGGATAGGGTCTGCATTAGAAACCTTTGCACAGTGGAGATTATGATCGCTTTCGTGATGCGAGCTCTTGTACTGCTTAATGAAGAAATCTGGGAGTGCCCCGTTTTAATGCAACTCAACAATGCTTTGAGAATTTATTTGTTGAAAAGTTCTTGTAGTACAGCCCCCGTAAAAAGTATAGGCCTGACGCTTGTGAGCCCTGCAGCAAAAGTTTCGCTTGTGGGGCCTGCAGCATGCCTCGTTATGCATCCTCATCGACCGTAACCTCTCGAAAAAGAAATGGCTTCGCGTACCCAATCCTTCGAAGCTTTGGACTGACATGCAAGGGAGTCCCGCTCAAGAGCCTAGATTCAACCCTCTTTGGCTGTATACTTCAGGCGGGGGCTGTACGTTTCCAAACGCTGTGCAACTTCCGGAATGGCTACGTAGACGTGACGACATTTGTTTCAAATCACGACAGCCCATTACGCATTGTAATTAACGAGATTGAACACTCCAACATTCTGCTGTGGGTGAATTAGCATGAATCATTCCGGTGAACAACTGGTGGCTTTTCTTTTTTTTTTATATCGCAGGCGTTCCTTTCGTGGATTATAAATACGGCCCCAAAAAGTCTGCAAACCTTCTTTTGGTCTCTTAATTTATTCTTTGAAGTACGTCTATTGCATCGAAATATCATCTAGCCTTAGATATAGCACATTATGCCTTAGAGCTTTGCTAATAGGCTCCGCGTAAAAAAACTGAGAATTTTGTCCTCACATTGCGAATAAGTAAGACCCTGGAAGCCATATGGGCGCATTTCTCCGTTTGAAAATGTTCTAGAGCATATTGCAAACCTCCTGTCGCTTCAGCTGCTGAGTCTGTTTCGCCTATTGATCGTAATAAATTGAAAATCTGCGCTGTTATCGATTGCATCACCTATCGCTGGCACACTAAAACCCCAGAAGGCGCGAAGTGACAAGAAAGGAAACTCCTGCGGAAGCATTGGGTTTCTTTGAGATTAGCTGAACAATTGAAACCTCCAATCCCGCATGCAATGACGAGTAGTTTGGTGAAACTCATTGAACCGGTGACACCCTCAAAGTAGGCAAAATTTCTTTATTCAGTCTTGCCGCCCTTCACACAATTTTTATATAATATTGACACATGCCTTCCTTAGAAGATGAGGAAGAACGCAACGGGCCATTGGAGAAAGACGAAGTGACTCTGCTCCGGCTCGTGCTGACCTGACTGGCTGCCGGTGTTCCTCGGCGCAGGAGACTTCTTTGTAACGTTACGTTACAAATCTGCTGGAGGCAGTGCAGGGTACGCTTCCAGCGCATAATCTACCTCTCACTACGGAGCTTACTCCGGTACATCAGCGCCTCGGCCGCCGCCTACGTGGAGAGCCCCCGTAATTTGGACCCCTTCCGGCCGCTACCAGGACGACGCAGCCTCGGGCCCCTGTAACACCTGCGGCAATGACATCTGAGAGTAGGCTTCCCGCAAACATCCTCTGTCATCAGCCGCGAACACCACCGTCTTTTCATGGAGACGTGTTCGAGGACGCCGAGGACTGGCTTGAGGCCTTCGAGCGTGTGGCACGTTATAACGGGTGGACCGATGAGCGTAAGCTCCACAACGTCTACTTTGCTCTTGAAGAGTCGGCGCGGACATGGTTTGAAAACCATGAGGCTTCCTTTCCATCCTGGGAAGCCTTCGGTCGTGACTTGAAAGCCACTTTTCCAAGCGCCGACCGCCGGGAGCGAGCAGAAGCTGCGCTGCACTCGCGCAACCAGCGCCAAAACGAGAGCGTGCGCATGTTTTATGAGGACATGACGCGTCTTTTCAAGCGCGCAGACCCACAGATGCCAGAAGACAAGAAGCTGCGCCAACTGATGCGGGGCGTGAAGCAAGAACTTTTCGCAGGACTAGTGCGCAGCCCACCGCGCACTGTTGCGGAGTTCCTCAGTGAGGCTACCACCATGGAGACGACGCTGCAACACCGGGCTCGTCAATACAATCGCGACGTGAACATCATTGGGTCCGACGCACTACCTATGCAGGGCGTTAGCGATATGGATGCACTACGTAACCTCGTCCGTTCTGTCGTGCGAGAAGAACTGCAAGCACTCCGGATGCCTTGCAACACGCCGTCCTTTCCATCACTAGCTGAAGTCGTCCGGGACGAGGTGCGTATGGCAGCTGAGCAGTTCCTGACGTTTCCTACCAGCTCGACGCGAGACCCACCTACGCGTCCGTCCTACGTAGGGCTCCCACGCAGGACCACAGTATCAACACCGCAGCTCCAGCAATGAAGCCGCAGGGTCCTCCTCGCTACACCCCTCCGCCAACCTATCAGCGACCCCGTAAGAGTCAAGTATGGCGGGCCCGCGACCGTCGGCCCCTCTGCTTCCATTGCGGTGAAGCAGGTCACCTCTACCGGGTGTGCCCGTACCGCCGCGTCGGCCTGCGGGGTTTCGCACCGGACGACCCCTGCCCTCAAAATGGCGAGCGGCCTACTTAAATCGCAAGCCACCTTGCTGCGCAACAGCATCCTGTTACGTCCGGCTACCAAGAGCGTCGGTCTACGTCCCCGACAAGCTACCGTTCCTCAAGTCCGAGCTATCCCCGACGCCGACGCTCTCCCAGCCCTCGCCGGGAAAACTAATGTCAGCGGCCTTCGGAGGAAGGGTCGCTGATGTCGCGAAATGTGAAGATCCTCCGTCGTCGTCACGCCGACTCGACGAGATTTCGCTGGGGTCAGGTGGCAACAGCATCCGACGGGCTACCTTCGACCGATACGACATTCCGCTTGGGACAGGTGGTGACAGCATCCGACACACTACCTCCGATCTGCGCGTAAAGATTGATGGAGCCGATGTAACGGCGTTACTAGACACCGGTCCTGATTACTCGGTAATGAGCCACGGCCTCGCCCGCGAATTGAAGAAAGTTTTGACGCACTGGTCCGGCCCGAAAATTCGCACGGCGGGAGTCACTGGATTACCCCTGTAGGCAAGTGCACAGCGCGTGTCGGCATCCGGGGTTTTGTGTATGTCGGAGAATTCGTCGTACTTCGCGAGTGTTCGCAAGACTTGATCCTTGGCCTAGACTTCCTGCAGACTAACGGCGCTGTCATTGACCTGAAAGAAGCGCGTGTGACGTTCTCGACGAAACGGGCCGTGGAGCGCATTGAAATCGAGGATCCGGAACTCAACGTTCTGCGTATTGTCGACGATGACGTGAGGGTGCCAGCACGGCCTAGTGTGCTTGTTCTTGTGCGTCATGACTTGTTTCACGACTACGAGGGCATCGCGGATGGGCACCTCCCGCTACTTCTCGAGAAGGAGATAGCCGTTGCTCGAGGACTCGTTCAACTCCGTAACGGTTGTGCTACTGTCCTCCTGACGAATTTTGCTAAGGAGATGCGGCACCTCGCCAAGGAAACGGCTGTTGCCTTCCTTCACGACGTTACTGCCTCGCCTCGTTTATGCACCGCCGGGGCCAACCCTCCAGAGGAGGCTACATCTTGCCGTCTCCTTCAAACCGTTAAAATTAGCCCGGACTTGACGCCCGATCAAAGGAATCTTCTTTCGGCTCTTCTGACTAATTTCGCAGACTGCTTCGCCACTGGCTCCAAGGTCGATCGTACTCCTGTCGCCAAGCACCGCATCATAACCGATGAGGCCACGTTACCGGTATGCCAACGCCCGTACCGGGTTTCTCCTGTTGAACGTGCGGCCATTCAAACGCAAGTGGATGAGATGCTTGCGGACGACGTAATCCAGCCTTCGACGAGCCCATGGGCGTCGCCAGTAGTCCTCGTCAAGAAGAAAGATGGCACCCTGAGATTCTGTGTCGATTACCGGAAATTAAACAACGTGACCAAAAAGGACGTCTATCCGCTCCCCAGGATTGATGATGCCCTCGACCGTCTACGCGATGCCAGGTACTTCTCCTCATTAGACCTCAAAAGCGGATACTGGCAAATCGAGGTGGATCAGAGAGACCGAGAGAAGACTGCATTTGTGACGCCCGACGGCCTATACGAGTTTAAGGTGCTTCCGTTTGGTCTTTGCTCTGCGCCGGCCACGTTCCAACGTATGATGGACACGGTTTTATCAGGTCTGAAGTGGCAGTCGTGCTTAGTGTACTTAGATGATGTCGTCGTTTTCTTGCCTACTTTCGAGCAACACCTGGACCGGTTGCGCATTGTGCTTCAAGCACTCAAAGGCGCACAATTGACGATCAAGCCGGAGAAATGCCACTTCGCTTTCAAAGAACTTCGCTTTCTCGGCCATGTTGTCAGTGCACAGGGCGTTCTCCCTGATCCCGACAAGACTACCGCAGTGTCAAGTTTTCCACGTCCCAGCGATAAAAAGGCACTTCGGCGATTTCTGGGCCTTTGCTCTTACTACCGACGCTTCGTCCAAGATTTCTCCAAGATAGCTGAACCACTGACAGCACTAACCAGAGAAGACATACCCTTCCTGTGGGGAGGCGATCAAGAACAAGCTTTCCAGGAGCTCCGAAGCCGCCTCCACAGGCCCCCCATACTCGCCCATTTCGATGAAAACGCAGCAACTGACGTCCACACTGATGCCAGCAACGTTGGCCTTGGGGCTGTACTTATCCAGTGGCAAGATGGCGTAGAACGAGTTATAGCTTACGCGAGTCGAACACTATCCCGATCGGAGGCGAACTATTCAACGACGGAGAAGGAGTGTCTTGCGGTGATCTGGGCCATAAGCAAGTTTCGACCATACCTGTATGGACGACCCTTCCGTATTGTCAGCGACCATCATTCGCTGTGCTGGCTGGCCAGCCTCAAAGACCCGTCTGGACGCTTGGCTCGATGGAGCCTTCGTCTTCAAGAGTATGATGTTACCGTTGTTTATAAGTCGGGACTTAAACACCAAGACGCAGATTGCTTATCACGCGCGCCCTTAGACTCCACTGCAGTGGAAAACGCCGACGATTTTCCCTTCATTGTGGCCATTACTCAATCCCATATGGCTGACCTTCAACGCAAGGACCAGGAGCTGGCGCCGCTCATCGAGTATCTAGAAGGCCGCGGTGGTCGGGTACCGCCTGTTTTTCGTCGTGGCTTGCAGTCATACACTTTACGAAGTGGGGTTCTCTACAAGCGCAATTTTGAAAGATCACAAGAGACATTCCTACTCGTAGTACCTATGAACCTACGGCCTGACATCTTGAGCGCTTGTCACGACGAACCATCCGCCGGCCACTTGGGAGTTAGTCGCACGTTTGCCAGAATTCGGGCGAAGTATTATTGGCCGAAATTATTACCTTCAGTACGATCTTATGTTAAAACCTGCCGTGACTGTCAACGTCGAAAATCTCCCCCCATGACACCAGCCGGATTTCTTCAACCTATTCCTCCACCGAAAACTCCTTTCCAACAAGTGGGCATGGATCTTCTTGGCCCTTTTCCAAAGTCAACTAATGGAAAGCGTTGGATTGTTGTCGCGACGGATTACCTGACCCGGTATTCTGAGACCGCGTCGCTCACAAATGGAACTGCCACCGAAGTCGCAGCATTCTTTGTTCACGACATCGTATTGCGCCATGGCGCCCCGGCTATTATTATTACCGACCGTGGGGAAGCTTTTACGGCTCGCCTGACTAAGGCAGTGCTGAATCTTACACACACTAGCCATAGACGGGCCACGGCGTACCACCCGCAGACTAACGGCCTGGTGGAACGGCTAAACAGAACTCTGGCCGACATGCTGTCCATGTACGTGGATATAGAGCATAAGACCTGGGATCAAATTCTCCCATACGCCACGTTCGCATACAATACGGCACTTCAAGAGACGACGCGGATTACTCCCTTCGAGCTTGTCTTCGGCCGCCGAGTGACCACTCCCCCGGATACGATGTTGCCCGTATACCCCGACTGCGAAAGTGAACTTGATATGGACGTCGCTAGTTTTGCTCAGCGTGCAGAAGAAGTGCGGCAGCTGGCACGGCAGCGCATATACCTACAACAGCAACTAGACGCTGATCGCTACAACCAGGGACGGCGCTTCGTTTCCTACGAGCCTGGAGACTATGTATGGATTTGGACACCCGTTCGCCATCGCGGACTGTCTGAAAAATTACTGCGCCGGTACTTCGGACCATACCGTGTCCTCCGCCGCATCAGTGACGTTACTTACGAAGTAGAATCTGCCACCCGAGAACCCTCAAGCCGCACACGACGCAAGCTCACTGACGTTGTACACGTCGTCCGAATGAAACCCTACCACGGCCGCCCTGCTGACCGATCTGGAGACTGATAGTGCCCCGTTTTGTGTTGTGCTCCTCCTGTACCAACCTAGCCCACTACCTCTCAGCCCGTAACTCACCAGTATGCTCCTAGTCGGCCGCATCGAGGCGATGCTGCAAACAAGGGGGGCAATGACACATGCCTTCCTTAGAAGATGAGGAAGAACGCAACGGGCCATTGGAGAAAGACGAAGTGACTGCTCCGTCTCGTGCTGACCTGACTGGCTGCCGGTGTTCCTCGGCGCAGGAGACTTCTTTGTAACGTTACGTTACAATATATTGATCATAATGAGAACCTGCACAAATAACTAAAAATAACTATTGTTCCGGGGATTACACGAGAACAGTATTATCGCCAGTCGTCTAAATTCTATAGCCTTGAAATGGGCACTCTCATGCATGGGACGGATGCGATATAATAATTGCTGTTTGTTTTCTCGTAGAGAGGCCGAAACATGGCGGTAATTTCTTGCCTGGCTGGATCGCTGTTTATGGCAGATGTTTTCTGAAACATTACTTTAGATAGTGCTGGGTTTCTCTACTTGAATAATATTCCGTTTCGTGCTTTGTTTGAAACCCAGCTCGCGTCCTGGAATTTATCGCCGTCAAAAACTCACTTGTACCATTGTGCGATGCTTTCTTTACTGAATGGTGATTATCTTCTCGAATCTAGCGCCCCCCGAATCTAGCGTTTTGTGTAATATGTCTCTACTGGTCCTGTAACATTGCAGGCCTTTAACTTTGTTCTCGAACTGTACTAAGTATAACAAATAAATGAGTAAAGGTATACGGAATGATTAACAGCCGCAGATTGGATTTCCGCTAGGGATAAAGGTATCCGAGATTTAGGCTGCCGTAACTATAAACAATTGCGCATCAAAACATTCCGATTAACTTTTTGTCTTGGTGAGCCGGAATGCGGATGCAGATAGTTTTAAAAGGATTTCTTAGAGGACACGGTAACTTTATTTTCTTCTTTTTATCCCGAAGTAGGACGATGTTTTGTGTTTTTAATTTCCCTAAAAAATGCTAATTTTCTGGAAATTATAAGCAGAGAAATCAAAAAACCATGTGCAGTGCTCATAGTCACAGCGCTGGCTCTGCTATTTCTATTCTTACGTAATTTGGAGCACGAATCCGGTGGCGTGAGCACTGAATAGTTATTTGAGCCGGCCTTTGCAAAGATACACTTAAAAGCCGTTGGTTAGCTATAGGGTTGAAAGCTGCTAGACAATAAGATCGTCAATCTTTTTTGTCTCAGAAACTGCAGTGTGCGTACGAACAAAAGTGCAGCGCAGCGCCACCGTGCTCTTTAGGCTCTGCGCGTTGCTATCGTATTTATAATATAGTTCATGCTGCTCTTTTATGAAGCAGACACTTGTCCCGTAGGAGCACTGTTCTCGCTGGAAGCTTAACCTTATCTTGTTTTCAACATTAACGTTGTTGATTCAGTGAACGTGTGTTCACTGGTGATATTGAATCAACCCGTTCAACATTTTCAAACCGCGACTGTCACAAATTATTTTATTTCAGTAGCCATGAAGATGAGCCTACGCCTGAGAATGTGTTGTGCCTCGTGGGGATCTTTTGTTTATGGCACGTACGGCAAAGATAGGCTGTTTTCCTCCCAAGTTCCGATCAATCAGTGGAGGTCGAGATACACCAGGCGCTTGATTCCTTATCCATAGTATTGCTACGAGTGACATTTCTCTCTAGCACCCAGAGAGGGTAATTTATCGTACTTTTCTCCTATAATGCAAAGAGCGCCTGCACTTCTGAAGCTTAAACTAAAAAAACTACTGTAAAGTTAACTGAAGGAATCATAAGTTGATGTTGATGATAAGTTGATGTTTTCTAAGTTGATGTTGCGCACGTGGATACAGCAGAGCTCATAGAAAAGGAAGCAGAATCGGCTATCTCCAAATCCCAACCGAGTCTCCAACAATTTCGAGTCCTGAACTTAGAGGAGGAAAAAAAACGAATTTCCGGAGTTCCGGATCATGTTGAGGGGTAGTAGTAGTAGCAGAAATATTCTTTGTTGTCCAAGTGAGGAGGCTAGAATCTTTGCCCAAGAAGGGAAGCGTCCTTAGTGCATGAGGTCGCACCATGCATAATTTTCATTGTTATGAATTTGAATGGCTCACGGACTGCTAAACCAAATAGTCCATGGCAGAAGATATCGTTTAGTGTAGACAATGTTGGTTCAAATGCCCATTTTTAAAGCATTCTACCGTTGAGAAGCCGGGAACCAGGCATTTGGTCACTGGAATGTATAAGTACGCTGTGGCATTTCGAACCGAGCCCGGCGCCTCCCTCATACGTGGCGAATCCTTATACCTCGAGGGCATTGTGGTGGTTGCACTGTTAAAAAATAAATCGCCTCTAGTATTATTGACGCAGAAAATATCTAAGCGCATTAAGGATGCAATGTTGATAGCCTTATAGAAGCTCATGTGGCGCGTCATAAGGGAAAAACAGTTTTTAAATATGTTTCTCAATGACTGAGTTGTGTTTTGTAATATAATGTTAGAATGCATAATTGCAGTAACCGCAAAGCGCCATTCACTGTGGCAGCAGGGAGAAAAATTTCAGAAATGATGAAAAAATTGGTACGTTACAATAAAAAATAAAAAAAAGGTTACATTAGAAACCGCCAACAGCCGTCGCTAAATGCTGCGTTACATCGCGGTCTGCATCCCGCGATTTATACTGAAATAAATTACCAAACATAGAGACGAGCATTAGTGACGGGCGATCATTCGATGTGATGCTAAAAATATGCTTTAGCAGTTCTGTTTGTACATTTCGCTTTTATAGTGATCGCCTCCCCAAAGCGTCTTTTAAATTTTTTCGCCGTCACCTTTTCGTCTGCGTGGGCTTCTGGTGGGCGCAGATTCTGGAGGGTGGAGGTTGGTGGTGGGTGCGTTTTTGAAGATTGTAGGTGGGAGTAAAGTGGAGTTAGGGAGGAGGGGTGGGTGGCAACACGAGCTTCGTGGTATCTTAAGATAACTGGATGTGATTGAGTGAACTAGTTAGCCCTGTGAGGCAGAGTGCTTTCAGGCTGTTGTTTGCAGCATGGATTGGTTGGGCATATGTTTGAACGTTTGAGCATCTTTGATATGGATTAGTGAACGACCTAAGCAAAAACTTTGTGGCACAGACAGGCCACAAAACAATTCCTGTCGCTACCGCCGCTAATGCCGGTCTCGTCTGTTTACAGGGTTGCTGAGCATTGCATCCTATGCTGACGCTGAGGGCGGCGTCCAGAACAGATCTGAGGTGGGGGTAGAGTTTTCGGGATCTTCAGATGAATGGAATCCAGATGCATACCCCTGTAAAGATTGGAGTGTAGAACTTGTGGATGATACTATAATTGCGATCGAACTTATCAAGGTAACCCTGCACGAACGTGGTTCTCAAAGAGTAAAAGACCCTTCGTCCCAAATAAATTAGGGATGCTCCTGTGGAGAGCTCTCAGTCAATTTCCACCAATTGGGACGCTTTAGCACAGACCGAGTCCTTAGCTTTGAAGGGTTTTGTTAATTAACCTGAATCAAAACATGGCCGCCGTGGTACCGAAGGAAACAGCAACACTGGACTCCGCAGGCGAACACATCACTATCTGTCTTTGATTACTATCAAGGCACTAAATGCCACTGGAATATTGGTACCCTATTTCTTTTGTATAATTCAACAACCGCGAAGCAGAGGCGTCAGCTAGGGCCAAATGGAGTCCCAACCATAGTTTTGTTGCTCCCATTTCGAACTTTTTTATTCAATAACACAAGTTCAAGTTAAACAGTTTGCGCTTTTTTTATCGACACCTGTTATATCAGTAATTGAGCTGAGCCTAGCATGCGCCACGCCATAGTGTTGTGCAACACCTCTTAATATTAGTTCAATTTAATAGATTAGTAGAATTAACATTAATTGTTCCAAAAAATATTTTTTGTTCATCGGGAGCCTACACTAGCGTCTCATAATATTTTTCCTTGTACTACGTTAAGCTGAAAGCTTTAGCCAGCATATCGTGGTCTATTGTTGATAGTAATGCAATGCATTGCAATTCAAGGCCATTGTCGGAGGTTTCCCACTTTTATTGACATTATCGTGAAAGGTGCTTTTATTGCATCCTTCGCTAAATAAAATAGAAGTATCGTGACTCTGAGTGAGTTATGCACTGACCGGAGTTGTTAAGAATGAATGAAGCAGTGTCCTATATATTCTCTCAGATGTAATTGTGTACAAAATATTGAGTTACAATAACCAAGAATGCATTTTCTCAGCAATGGTGTAGCCATGCTTCACCTATAACAGTTACAACTTCAAGTATAATATTTCCTAATATTTTTATTCTTTGAGGAACTGCAAGCTCTTTCGGAAGAGGAACTCAATGACTTGTGCACAGAAGTGGCTGAAGTTGGAAACGAAGAAGCGCCCTCAGAGGACCGCCCTCGCCGGACTAAGAGAGGCATAAAATCATGGTTTTTGGAACTTAAGAGGAAAGCTAAATTAGCCATATTTCGCCAGGTAACTGCCAACCTCTTTCGTTTCTTAGTAGCGCACAACTGTTTTGAACGGTTTATGATCACCATCAGCAATAGCATGATACGGAACTCCAGATTAAAGCCGTTCTCATATCCGTGCATTTACTCACCTGCTGTGCCAGCTGCGCCCACCTTACTCCCGCAAAGTTCATAGTCTCATGCGCACAACAGAAACTGCACCGCTCCCTGCTACATTTTCTCTTGGAATCGACTCTTGTTTTGAGGACCATCGGTTCCTACGCGTTCGCAGTACATGCCGTGCCCAAGCCCATTTCTTGATTTCGACCGCGATATCAGTAATACGCGTTTGTATTTTACTCATACGGAACTCTTCCCGCCTCTTAACTTTACACCGATCATTTTTCTTTCCAAAGCTCGCTGCGCTGTCCTCAATATAAGGCCAACTCTTTTCAGCATATTCGACGTTTTTACCTCATAGGTTAGTACCGGTTTGATACAGCTGGTAAATACTTTCTTTTAGAGGGTTACTGGATAGCTGATATTCATGATCTTCGAGAAGCTGCCAAATTCACTGCATGTTTTTTTTTATCTTTCCACCTATTTTACTCTCTCAGTTCAGATCAACGTTCACTATCTGCCTTGGGTAGATTTATTCCATTACCAGTTCCAGTCCATCGCTGCCAAAGCTAAACTTGTTGAGCAATAGCTTAGTTGTCTTAATATGTCTTCACCTTCAAAATATCTTCTGCATATTGCCCATGACTTTGCTTGCTTTGTCTCTATAGAGCTCAGTTCTGATTTGCCCGACACCTAATTTCCTCTTTACAATTTCTAGGCTAGGTCTCCTCTGCAGTGCCTGCTCGATCCTCTATATTATGCATTTTATAGAGTCATTTAAATGACATTTATTTAAAAGATTTGAGAGCTCTTAGAGTTCTGTTCCATGTGCATGGTTTAAGGCTTTCATGAGTGGACGTTTGTCCTGCAGGTCTTTTCTCTCCTGAGAGAGCATGTCAGAATCCTTCACCTTCTTATACGTACCTACGGTGGTGGGCAATAACACTCGTAAACCTTCCTGAAGTTTGCAAGATTCAGGAGCTCGAAGACTGCTGACATGTTTTGGAGGCGGGGATATTCAAGCGCCATATCATGCGCATTCTCCAACATGGCATCCAGTCCGAAGGCCAACAGGATCAGTTGACCACAAGTGGGCGCGTCTTCATTTTGAACCTACTGCGTAGCAACATTGTGAGCAACAGAACACACGAGGACGCGACCCCGCTAGCGCTAGCTTATGCCAGTCCAGAACTGCCTAACACCACACCAAAGAGACGAATAAGATGAAAATGTTAGGAAAGCGAAATTTTACTTGTTCCATAAAGAGCGCATCCTTATTGGCCCGGACCTTGTTCGCACATATGTCGCGTAAGCCTCCCACACATACACGCATTCGTTCCCACAATAGAGTTTGGTTGGAATTTAGCCCCTCGAAGTCTCTTTTCGGCCTGCCTGGTGTCTTCGGGCTGGCTCTAGTTTGTTCTGGAATAGCAAAATTTAGAACATGCTTACTTTCTCAGGCAAGGGCGCTAACGGTGTGCGCTTATCTTGTTGGCAAGAGAAGAATATTGTTACATCAGGAAGGACGAAGAAGAAGGTCGTGAGTTTTTGAAGAAGACGACGGTCGAGCAGTGTCGGCTGGTGCCTACACTAAACGCCTGTCGTTAGAAAGCTCTGTTTTCCGGGTCCACTCTCTGCAATCCCAAGCGGAACTACCCCGTAATAATATTTTACAGCTAAAGATTTGAAGGGAGAAAAGTGAGAAACCACACAATAAAGCCTCCCCACAACCGCGTTGAGCGTGCCGCACCTGAACACTACGAAGTTATCGCGAAGTGCGAGCAGGGGTGCTCACCTAACGACTAGGTCAGTGTACTCACGATGTGTACTCAGGCTCCTGTGGCCAGTTCGTTTTCCTTGCGGCTCTTGGAGAGATCGCAGAGAGCTAGGCTGCTAACGGTTCTTTTGCCGGTAGTTGTACTAGTAAAAACATTTATTTCAATGAGGAAGAACATTTATTTCGGTGGTCCGTCTTCTTTAGTACAGAATCTTGTTGGCCTCAGGCTCCGCCTTGGCCCTCGTGCCCAGCATGAGCTATGTGCTCTAGTCGGAGTCAGTTAGGAGGGCCTCCCGATGGTTGAGACAGGGGCTATTAATCTTGGCTAATACAGGGCTTTTTTTCCAGCCCACTGCAAGCACCATTGCCCGAGAGATCACGAAGCGAATGGTTCGCGTTTTCCTGCCCTACAGAAAAAAGTTGTATGATGCAATAAACTGATACAGTTTGTTATATAAATATCATAGACTTATCCTAGAAATGCTAGAAAATTATCATACAAATGTCATAATTCCTGTAAAATCATAGAGTCATCATGGAGATGTCATAGAATATCATAAAAATTGTAATGTATTCTAAGATGAAGCCTGTATGAGGTATTGCATCATAGAACTTTTTTCAGCAGGGTGTAGAATGTCGGTTCTCTCAATGGTGTTGCATTAAAATCACGTGCCTAGGCTCTGCGATTTTCGCACGCCTGTAGTCTCTTTATTGGCTTTACTATTAAGGGTGAAGGTCTCGTGGGGTAAGCAGGTACTTGGCCATGGCAGACAATCGGATCAGCGCCAGTCAGCAGCCGAGATTCGGTGTGCCCTTGAGCATGAGAAGCGTCGGCAATGGCGAATCTCGTTTTGGTCATCCTCGTTTGGTCATCCACTACGGCACCTTTGTTCTTTTTCTTCTTGCACCCCTTCCTTCCTCCATTCACTTACGGCGTGGTTCCGGTGTCCATCGAGGTATGTGAGACAATTATCGCGCCTTTCTTTTCATCATAAAAAAATTATTCGGCAGATCGAGGAGGCTCTTGCCTCGAATCGGCTACATTGGCGAAATATCAAGCACTTATCGCGGCAACCGCAGGATTCGCCCCTATGCGCAATGTGAGATAGTTTGATTGTACGTAACGCCACTGGCGCCTTGATGTTGAGCAAACCATAGCTTCCACAGCGCACGTCAGAGTAATTAAGGATGAGTGGATTAGACACACGCGCACACTCACAGCCACCTTGGCCGAACAACATGGGGGGTCTATGAAGTGGGTTCAAACCACCGAGACGCATGCGGATTGCTTTCTAGCTGTAGCTCAAATTAACGACACATTATGGTATTGTCGCCCGTAAAATCTTCTTTGGCGAATTAGGACAGACTCATTACATACTAATTTACATTCCCACTGCAAAGTTGCGGGAGGGGGTGTGCGTGCTCGAATTACATATTGAATGCCAACAGCGCAAACGACGCAGACAAAGTAGAAGAAGACACAGGACAAGCGAATTACATGGGTCGAATAAAAGAGTAAAATTTAGGCTTAGTTCAAAAACCTTTTCCGCTTTCTATAGCGATTAGTTAAAATCGTCTGGAAAAGTGATTCGCTTACGAATTTCAAGCTTCAGGAATTGAGCATCACAGATCTTAGTTTATTCTGCAGGAAATTAGGTGATATTGACACTCTGATCCATCTTTCTTGCTCCTCATAGGTTCTGAAGTACGTGAACCAGAAACAGAAAAACCCACCTTGCCACAATGGTGTAGGCTGCTTCTATCAGTCAGAAAGGATGGCCCTAGCAGTTGGTGGGCCCGCATCACCAGAAAAAGTTGGGACGAAGATTACGTTTTTCGATGGCCCTACAAGCAGTGGTACAGAAGTAAGCCACGAGATGTGGCCGAGTTATTTCCGTAAGCATAGAGTGAATCTTCGAAAGCCACTCTTTGCCCTAACGCATGGTTTCACGAGGGATAATGATATGAGCTGGATGCACAAGCTGAAGAAGGCCCTTTTCAATCGTGTGAGAGTGTTTGATTGTTCTTGCATGCATGCGTCCGCATGAAACTCAGCACAGCGCTTTGGAATAACTCAATACGACGTGAAGCTGTAATCTGAAACGTAGAGAAGAGCGTTGTTTTTGAGGCTGCGCAAATTTGGGCATGCACTTACCTGCTTTTTATACATGCCAAGAATATCTCAGTTGTATTGCTTAAAGGCGGTGACAAGTTGGACCCATTGCTTGTTTGTACAGCTTAACCTTTACTTTGTACATCCTTACAGTTTAGAATCTGCAGCCGTTAGCAAGGAAGTTATGAGGATAAGGACTGAGCTCATGTAGCAAATGAAGCACGTGTGAAGTATAAGGAAACAGGAATGTATGAGAAATGTAAAATTGGGCGGTGCTTAGCCTGTTTTAATGTGGTGGGTTTTCGCCTTCCAGATTGATTCTAACGTACTACTTGTTGAGTGGATCAACGGAGCTAAGTTTCCAAACTACGCCGCAGCAGCTGCAAACAGTGCTATGCCAGGCGTCCTCCTGTCTAAGTTGCTTTTAGAAATGGAGAAACCAGACCAAGGGAACCTATCAGCAAGGAGTGTCCACCTCATAGGATTCAGCCTAGGTGCCCATGCTGTCGGCTTTTGCGGTCGGCATTTTCACAATGCTACCAGGAATCACCTAGGACGGATAACAGGTGAACGGGCAATACTTCGCGTCCTCACTGCTGTTGTGGCCTGTCCGCCTATGAATGTTTACCGATAGATCAGGCTCAAACAACGTGCCCAATAGCCTCGCGTAAACGAATATCTGACCTCAAGTTGGAATAACTCGCAGGCACGCAGAAATACTGCAAAATAGCTCTCTTATATCTTATGGGTAAAGGCATCGACACAAAGGAATTGAACTTAGTTTTGAAGAAAACAACTGCTTGAAAAAAAATCCTGATATCGCAAGATAAGGAAAACGTCAGTTTTGCGATTTCACAGAGTAACAAGTTTCGAACCCCGGAGAAAGAAAGTAACTATTAGGGCTGGTATATTTTTGTCAATAATTTTAGGCAACCTTGTTCCTTGGGGGCATATAAGAACATTTTTGTCGCGTGAAAGTTCGAGGAAATATGCTGCTACCGAAGGAACGAAGAGATGCCGTAGTGGAAGGCTCTGGAATAATTTCAGCCATCTGGGGACCTTTAAGGGGAACTAACATTGCACAGCACACGGGCGCCTTTTCAATGCTCCGCACAATTTTGACCCTTTTGGTTGCTTTAACGTGCACTGAAATCGCTCAGTACACGCGCCTGTAGCGTTGTTGTTGTTAGTGGCAATTTATTAATAAAAATAAAAATAGAAGGAAAATATGTTTCTAGCCGCGGCATCTGCCGTCGAAACCTGAAGCACCTGAGCTGCGGCCAGCGGGAATAAAAGGACAAGGAGAGGGCAGTGAGAGGGAAAGAAAGGGGGCGTGGTAGAAAAAATGATAGGAGTAGGGCGGCAATGTATACTATGTACAAATACAAGATAGTATAGCATTTCGCCTTCATCGAAATGCGACCGAAGATGGCTGCGTATATTGACGAACTTTAACCAAATCCACCCTCTTGCTCATGTACGAACACGTTTCTGTATGTATGCGGACTTGTTAAGACAACAAACCGGTGCGGGGCTTCCGTGCTAGAGTTGCCAGAGATGTCATGTCTTTGCCAGCGTTAATAATTTGAGGCCTCTTTTCTTTCTGATGAATACCGTGATGTATGCGCTCTAGTTCTGTTACGACCAATGAACAGAAAAGCCTGCCCACTAGTCACATATTTGAAATAATCGCTCCATGCCGAATGCTGCTCTAGAATGATAATTTTAGAGTGCATTTTAGTATCCCCTTAAAAGTCTACTGAAAAGGAATACTTTGATTTGCCTGACATCGCATTCCCATTTTGCACTGCGCGTACAGTGCGATTTTGTGTCGGTCGTGCGTTGCGAATGCTTATGAAGAAATCGAAATGTGTGTAATTAAGGAGTTGTTTGCGCATCAGTTATTTTTTTCGTTGTTGTGTTTGCGGCACATATAAATTAGCATGAATTAACATGCGCCTAATTGCACGAAATGGTGGATTTCTATGTTCTGAAGCGACAACAGTTACGAAATATTTAAGGGCTTGTGCACTTTAATTGTCCTGAAAGGTACAATAAAAGGGAAGTGATGCATAAATTTTCTTTTGCTTAGTATATTGATCACAGTTCTTGTATGCAGCTTTGTAACCCTGACCATGTGGAGACAAAATCTAATGCCACTTTCTATCTCACACCTTATTTTCTAGGCCTCGACCCCGCCGGTCCTTTGTTTGAAGGTACAAACGTTTCCCTATCGTGGGCAGATGCTAGTTTTGTCGACGTCCTGCACACACACTCAGGGAGCATCTACGATTATAAGCTTGGAATCGCAGAACCTATTGGTCACGTGGACTTCTATCCGAATGGTGGAGAGACACAACCGGGTTGCGAAGGTAGTAGTTGCAGATGAATTATACTGCCGAAATTTTGTATTTGTACACTTCCAAGCCTAGAATTTACTTTCAGTGTAAGTAGTGCGTAACTGGTGTAGATACAATGCTCCCAATATAATTAAAAATTCTGAAAACCAGTGATTCTCAAACCATTATAACTAAGCTGCAGAAAAAGTCAGAAATACTATTAGACGAACGGGCTCAAAAAAAAATCTAAGGAAAAGACAAGTTTGAAATACAGTAGAACACATCGATACATTTTATTAAGATCGGAAGTTGCCTACTACGCTGAATAACGGGCAGACAGTGGAGTCAGTTACTTAAACTGGAGATTGGTGTACATGAGTGAGATACCTTTATTCTAAGCATTTTCTGTATTGTCGAAGCATTGTAATAGGAGAATGGGCTAAGCAAAACAATAGCAAACAATGCAACCTAGCAGGTATCCAGCCAAACAAATAACGTACAGAGCCTCCAGAAGTCAGTTTAAAACGAATCATTCAGAAGTAGAGAAGAAGATACACAAACAATTTAGAAAAGCTCACTGCAATGCTGAATCTATTATTCAGATATTATAGATACCTTCAGCAATTCAGACCCCGTCAGCCGTGACTTCGACGCGTGGTAAAGAGCGTTACAGATATGTTGATTTTAGAAGGAAAACGAATTTATTAAATTTACCTGTATGTCCTTTCTCTCTACGTACTTCTCTGATGCCGCCTTCCAGATAGGAGGTGAGGGTTATTGACATACATAAAACATGTTAACTACTTATAAATTGCATAGATGTGTTTCCTCCCCTTTTCCTTCAATCTTTTGTCTATATGTTTGATTCCAATGCAAGCCTTCATTTTAGTGATACTAAAACATGCGGAAAATATTGTTTTCTTATACAGCTTTATGAAGTGACAAAAGTTCCTAGTGCGAATTCTATGACTACAGCCCGATTTCTTCTCGTTGTTCTCAGACAATTTAAAGTTAAGCTGGTGAATTTCATGAAAGTTAAAGATAATGAGTTGAAGTGCAATCGGATATAGTGTAATATAAAAGTTTCTTATTGTTCATAGGTAAATGACACTTATTTAACACAGCTATTTGTGCAAGAATTTATCGGTTCATTTACTCAGTAGTCTTCGAGGGCATACGGCAAGCCAAATCTTCGCATGTTATTGCAAATTGCATCTTATAAAAGGCTTCTCTCGGTTAGACAGCTCGCATATTCATGCTCTAATTTAACGTAAGTACTGCATTTTGTGGTCCATTTTAGAAAAATATTATGCTTAAGAAGGCTAATTGCCTGATTAAATCAAAATTTTTAGTCTGTGTCCTCGTCTGCGTCTACGAAGAGCCAAACCAAGGGGGATACTTAGCGATGGTTTTGGTGGTCCAATCGCGCTTACCCTGGGTAAACGACGTCTAGCACGGAAGCACAGGTAGTTTACCCAGAAAAGGAAGCGAGATTAACCAGAACCATTGCTTCGTGTGCCGCTTGTTTTGGCTCCTAGTATCCGCAGACAGCACGGATTTCTAATAATTTTGATCCATGCAGGCAATTACTCCACTCAAGCAGAATATGTAAAAAATGGATCACCAAATTCCGCCACAAGCGTCAAATTACAGCATGAATATTCCAGCGGTTTAGCCAAGAGAAGTCTTTTACAAGGTGCAATTAGGAATGCAAAAATCATGCCAGTTGAAGATTTGGCCGGGGGTCCTCATGATAAATTTGGTTGAGAGGTTTCACACTCAGGAGTGCTACGATTGCCATGTTTCTCTCGAATGAAATGTGCTTTTTTGCCACCTTTACATATTATATGCGATTTTATGACAATACTGCCCACATATACGGATAATTTCAGTGAAGCTCGAAACGCAGTTTGTCTACAACAAATTGTCATGTGAGCGGCAGAAATAGGTAAGCATTAAAGATTTTAGCAAAATTGATCCTAATGTTCTGCACGAACAAAAGGACTAAAGGTTTCCTTAGAAGAATATTAGAGTTGCAAGTCTCTCCCCAGAAGAAAAATACGTGACCAACCTCTAGCAGCCATAAGCAGGTGTTCTTAACATTAGGCAAAAGTAGCGTATTGTACGGTAGTAAGTCCATAATTATTCTTACGGTTCTGCAGTTTATTTACAGAAAAGGCGGGTGCCCAAAATGTACACCATTTCTCTACATCGTCTCTTCCCTCTTCAATTCACACGGTCAATCGGGCACCAGGCTTGTGTATTCGTTAAAAAAAGGTTTTCGGGTGGACGTGAAGCCACTTTTGCATCGCCTCCGCAGGTCTAGGGAATATCGACTCGCTTTCAAAGCATCCTCCAACGACCAGAACTGATGGCAGTCGTAGGGAGCGACATCTTGACAGCAGGCGGAGGGTTCCGGTGCCATAAAACTTTATGATCAATTTCAGCCCTTTCATTCCCTCCAGCTCGGGAAGTCTGGTCACTGCTCCTTGCTACTGCTTGATCCAAAGTGCTAGCAGAGAGCACATGTTTACGCGGCCTAGCTGTGATGGAAATTACGCGATCAAGATTAAATTCTGCACCCATGAGCCCAGGCGTACAAACTCTAGGCACGCATGCGCAGACGGCGTGTTGCAGTGACGCGCGGGAAGCGGTGCGAAAGTGGTTTCAAGGACAACCCAAAAACGTCCTTTTTTTTCAACGAATGCGCAAGCTTGCAGTTCGAAAGACCAATTACATTGAAAAGACAGGAGACTGTATAGAACGATTACGTTTATATTAAACACCTAGCTTTATGCAAATAAACTGTAGGACGTAAAGAGCAGATATGTTCTACTTACCGCCGCAAATAACTGTTAGTACTAATGTTGGCAAAACTATAAACATGGTAACACGGTTCTAATCAGGATACCCCTGAACCAAAGTGCCTTAAGAAGGATTTCCAGTTAGAAGCTTCACATGCGTTCATTTGCATTCGTCACAATGCTCTGAGGCCGTGCGTGTAGTGATAGTCATGGAGTCTACGATAGTAATGATGTACCACGTAAAAAGCTAGAACCCTATCGATCGTCGAGTAACAATAACCACCGGGGATAATCTTTGCGGTGGGAATAAAAAAAAAGGCTTTCGGGCATCGCGCATTATATTTCATTATTTTCCAGGTATATTGAAGGTGGGATGCAGCCACAAAAGAGCTCAAGAATATTTTATCGAGTCTGTACCAGGACGGCCCTGCCACTTCACATCTTACTACTGCGAAGGTGGATGGGAAGAATACGATAAATGCAAACTGACAAAAAACGCCTCGCATATAGGAGAAATGGGCTATGACAGCATTACTAAGCAAGGAAGAGGAAGGCAGTACTTGAGAACCAATAGTCAGCCGCCATACTGCATTTCGGATGCTAGGTGATGCGATGCAAGATGAATGACAGGGATGCTGAGAAGGCCTGCAGTTAGACAGCTCCATGCTTTTTACGAAGATACTTAGTCAACATTAAACAATTTATGAAATTTTGGCAGCTGTTGTGAACTCGGGGTCAGAAGACACTCATGGAGTCCTCGGAGGGGAATATCTTCAGTGCCGACATGGATACCAGCATGCATATTTCATACCTATATTTGTGATCTCAAGGTCCATCGAGATCGAGATCGTGTGCGTGATCGCGAGATCCAGGAATCTTATCCTTGATGTGTCCAGCAGTTCATGCGTGAAGTCCAGTCCGCCAAAGGTACGTTGGAAGGCTTGTCTGAATATTTTTATGTCCACCTTGCCCACAGTTCAACACGAAAACATAACAGGAAGCCATGTACGTATCTGAAACAGGAGATCATCTCAAGGTCTTCCAGGATAGTTTTCAGGCGTCTATTCTCTTTTGCCATATATAGGTCGGATAGTACAGGAACCAGACAAGACATCTGTGTATGGGATATATGTATAAGCGCGACACCTACGCTACTAACATCCGGGAGTTTTTTTATTGCATTGTAAACGAAGCCCCAGCGAAAACGCCCATTTCTGACCTTTTTTATTTCAAATCTGTCTTTCGTGCTCCTCACAGGCGAAGCCGTGCTGCAGAACGACGCATCTTCTACTGTGACAGGGATCTGAGGCACAGTGATTAAATTCTGGAAGAAAATTTCATTTTTTTCAGACCACAGTTATTGCACAAGAGTACTGGTAGCCACTGACGTATTCTAAAAAGCATGCAATACTTCATATTACATTCTGCCTGTTGTAATTGTTGTTATCAGCGCCAAGCGATGATTTCTGCCGTTTTATCTAGCAGTTAGCAAGGTAACGATTCCACGAATGGCATCGCCCGAACGCACACAGCTCTACAGGCACAAATGACACTTAGGTATTCTGGAAAAAAAAATTGATTGAACATTTCAGTACATCACTCTGTGTACTAGTGTTGCCCTCTGCACATATAGAGCAATATCGATCCATGCTGTACGGGATCCAGATAGCCCAAAGAAGCTTTAAGTTCTTCTTGCAGATTGCTGAGCGCCTTCACATTTCACTGCTCAAATTTAAAGTATCGGGCTTCATGTAAATTTTTCTGTTTCGTGGCCAATTTATTTTTTAGATACTGCTACTGCAGCATTCTGCGAAAACTTCTACCGATCTACAGAAATAAAATTACGAGGTCATTTCAAAGACTTCGTTAGTCGTACTATAAAACATCATGTCGATATCATTGTTGAAGATCGTTCTGAACCTTACCGATGCACTGCAGCGGGGATTGCGATCCTTCTTGCATGGTGGTAGTGGGAAAGGGGCATTCGACGCATGACGTCCGTCCACTCATTTTCTGGTAGAAGCCCCTTCGGCAAGGAATGCAGGGCTCAAGACCGTTTTCGGAATACGTTCCTGGCTCGCAGTATCCTTTAAAACAAAGAAAGGAAGGAAAAAGACCGGTTTAGTCACAGGTTCTAAGCTATGCATGGGACAAGAAGGCGGTTTCGAGGGTTAGGATGTTGAGTATATTGAGCCACTACTATCGAACAACAAAAGATCAGCTCCGCACTAACCAAGGTCCATAAATATCACCACCAGATGCAGCCTACTCTTCGAGAAGCTTACGCCTCTTGGTTTTGAGATACAATCGACGTCCATTGTGTCACTTGTCTCTGTCGTGTTGAAACGTACTTAATTGTTTGGCTAAGAGCCCAGCTAAACATAAGTTTCGCACTTGTCCATGAAGGCTAGCTTATACAATAGATACTCTGCCTATCAATTATTCGAGCTTTCTTGAACTAGAGGAAACTGTGGTGCGTGGCATGGTTACAGCTATTTTAAGAAAGTTGTGGCCCCAATTCATGCTCATCCAAGTAGCAAAAAAATGTGCGAATTTTTCGGCTGGCCCACTAGTTTTAAGCATAGGTGAACGTTGAGAAAGGCGAAGTCAACATCTAAATACATTTTGCTACTGGCGATAACATTGCATTTTGAACGCCATGAGCCATTCCAGTTGGCGCTGCTTTCTTTTTGTAGGCGTTTCTAGCTGTATGAAAAAAAAAACTACTCCACATTGCCTTAGAATGTCGAAGTGCCTATAAAAGCCTCATTTGGTAGAATTTATAAATCTAAATAAATTTTTACAAATTTATTTTTACATATTTTTCCACTTCATCTATTAAGCCGAAGCAATGAAAATATACGAAATCGACTTTTAGATATTTCGCTATTGCCTCCGCCTATAACCAGATGCTTAAAAAGATACGATTAATTTTAAAGTATGTCATTTATGGGCAGTTAGAGCGACCAGAACTAGGACTATATACAATCGTCTTAGATCTTTAAAACAACCACTTTGTACTCGGGCACATGCCGCCATATGGATAGCACTAAACGATATCATTAAATCACCTCTCAGCTTGTTGCAAATCCGCTTATGTAATAGGATGCTTTACGTTAGGGTTGTCTGATATTAAAGTGAACATTCTCAAAGCCGGCTTCCTGGTACTCTTGCACCTGATAATTTTAATTCATGCTTCGTAAATGGGTTAGATTATAGTTTTTTTGGTCAGTGCAGTAAGAATTTTATATGCTTGTGAAATTTCAAATGAAAGCCGTAGACGCTTCTACAGCTTTACATTATGCGGGATAGACTGGACATTGGAGGAATCATGAGTCTTGAGGAAAACGGCGCAGAAAAACAAACTTTGATTGGTCTAATTACTTCGGCCATAACCGCTGACTTCCCAATCAGCGAAGGTAATCGGCCCAATATCGGAAATGGCTGGCTTCACTCTGGTCCTTTTTATTGCCTGCCTTTGCCAATACATTTCTAATACTGGGCCGATTGCCTGTGCTGCTGGGGAATTCAAATAAAACGTTTCTATTTGCACTGTTACTCCTACACCTAGCGTAATAAAGGCGATATGAGCCTAGGGGCGCTGGGACGAGTGAGTAGTACCAACTTTTGCAATCGCCAATGTGAGTGCTGCCGTAGGCTTCGGTTGAAGATTGGGCGGGGCAGCGCTTGCATCCGCTCTGCTGGTATTCGTCCTGGTACGATCCCGGGGGGCAGGCGAGACACGTACCTAGTCCGCTCCTGGAGTAGGTGCCTGGAGCACAAGCCACTGGGGAAGCAGTGAAAACGGCACAAGATTGCTCAACAAACATGTTGTCAGGAACAACAAAGAAATGGATTGCATGCATTTCGAATTCGTGAATTGTTTATTTTCTCCTTTTAACCAATCAATGTGTTCAATAAAATTTAAAACTCACCGAAGAACAATGTACCGATAAATGTACCCTATTTGCTCCTGTATAGCCCCCATAAAAAATTAAAAGCAGAGATGAATGAGAGAGAGGACGGCTTTTTTTTCCCGAATTTCGGCGAAACGGTTGAGGTGAGGGGTCGGCTTCACGGCAATACGTGGTGTCCTATGCTGTTTTCGCCATCCCCATCATCGTCGATGCAAGTTAAGCCGACTCGCAGGCAACCAAGGGCTGTACATTAAATAGTTTGTTTGAATTGGGTGGCGCGTCCCACACATCTTCTGCAGTCCCCATCACCTTCGATGCAAGCCAAGTCGACTAGGAGGCAGCAAAGAGCTGTATGCTAAATAGTTTTGGTTTTGGGGGCTTAACACCCTAAAACGACTCAGGCTATGAGGGACGCCATAGTGGAAGTCTCCAAATAATTTCTACCCCCTGGGTTTTCGAGGATACGCAGGCCGCAGCTGGCAAAGGACAAGGTTAATAGAAGAGACAGGGGAAATGCCTTTGCCAGCAGTGGGCGTAACCAGGCTGATGACGATTATAGTATTCATAAAACAAGGGGATGTCTAGCTTTTTTGCGCGTCCCGTTGGTGTAAGGACGTAAAATCTGTCAGCCAACTATTTATTGTTGCGTTGCGCCGCCTTCGTGGCTCAGTGGTCATGGGGTTCGACTCATGATCCGAAATACGCGGGTTGAATCCCGGCCGCGGCGGTCGAATTTCAATGGAGGCGAAATGCTATAGGCCCGTGTACTGTGCTGTGTCAGTCCCCGTTAAAGAACCCAATCATCATCATCATAATCATCACTATCATCGTAATCAGCGTGATTACGAATTAGCTTGCAATGTATGTTAGAGCTGCAAGGACTGCAGCCTGAACGAATCAAATGATGATTACATTTTTACCGCGCCAGCGAAACCTCGGAAGAATACAAATGAATGCAGTGAAGTGGTAATTTCAGCGAGCTTCTCGAGGTAAAGTTGTTCCGAGAACGATATTGTCGCGCGTTGTGAAGTTTAAATAAAATGTCTGCTTTTTTCTTCAGGTTAGTTTCGGGTTATTCGAGGGGATATATGTTATTAGACTTTGGGTGTAAAAATTGGAAGTGCTGGTTGTAGGACAAGGCGGGTTATACAGGCTAAAATGCGAGATCCTTCTAACTACCTCAGTGCTCACTCTAGACGGGAGTGTGTGAATTGAATGAGAAATATCCGAAAGAAAGTATTTATTCAAATTTTGCCGACACATCTTGTAAGGCCACCTGAACGTGAACGAGAACGACTCAGATGTGGAGGTGTTAGCTTATGCTTAGGATACATAGCGTGTGAAAATTCTCGGACATTGAAATGAAATAACGCGTAAAGCGCTGACTTTCATCTAAGTGTATTTGGTCTTTTCAAGATGCGTATGCGTTACGATGTCACTATGATATCAAGAGACCGCAAAGGGGTCCTAAAAGTTTTGCTGTACCCGAAAATTCTCTCAGACACAAAAATCACTATTTCCGTCCGTTTTTCTTTAAGCAGCTTGAATTGAAAATTCTGAAATTTTGGAAAAAGCTGGGCCATTTCGGCTCCCTGAAACACGGGAATTTCTTTTTAGCATATACAACTTCTCCAACTTCCTGAAAAGGCGAAAATCTGCCGAAAGCAGCATTACTGCAAAGGATAAACGCAAGCCAGCACATAAGATACGTTATGCTATCGTTCAAGCCCCCAGGAAAGCCGCTAGTTTGTACAGCAAGAATGGTAGCTTCTACAGTCTCGACAGTAAAGTGTTCGTAGATATTAAAAACAATTACAGTACAAAGAAACTCAGGCAGCAAACGCGCTCTTTAATTAGTTCCTGGGCACATTTTAACGGAGGTCTCAGGATAGAATAGTACAAGGCCGTGACCGGCCGTCTTGTCTTTGGTTGCAAGTAGGACCATTCAGACCAAGCAAAAACTTCCACCTTAACATGAAGAATAGCAGACAAGCCTCACTCACCCTGGCATTCGTCAATGCTGGTCCTTTTTGGAGCCAGGGTGACCGCGCCTTGTGGACAAGGCTTGCAGGAGACGGCGCCGTCTTCGTCTTGGTACGTTGCCACAGGACAAGGAGCACAGCGGCCGTTGGTGCGGTCGTGGAAGGTCCCCTTGGGGCACTTCACTGCACGCAGCGTAAGAAAATAAAGGTGAACAAGAAAAAACTAGCGCTTGAATGGAGCCAACATCTGAACAAGAAAGTAAATGGCAGGGAAAGACAGACAAGGAGACTCTCGAGGTACTCAGTGGTCTTCAAGCGCCCTTTGCTGGTTTGTACACTCAGTTAGTTTGATGTATTAAGTTTGAGCTACATGATATAATGATCCAGTAAAAACCACGCATAAGATTTAATTGACAGCTAAATTAACTGAATCATTGACTGATTGATTCACCATTTATTGATTGATCGATCCAGTGAGTGGCTGAGTGATCGATCCAGCGATGAACTAATAGAGGGATCTGTTGGTTGGCTTATACACTGGTCAGTTATGCAATCCACAAATGAG
This sequence comes from Amblyomma mixtum, assembly GCF_055824585.1. Classification (NCBI taxonomy): domain Eukaryota; kingdom Metazoa; phylum Arthropoda; class Arachnida; order Ixodida; family Ixodidae; genus Amblyomma; species Amblyomma mixtum. Next base: position 35,370,337 of record NC_143019.1, on the reverse strand, counting down.
ACTGGTAGGCTGGTTTATTAGCTGATTAAAGACGAGCTGTTAGTAAATTGGGTATTATACTTGATGGCAGGTTCATTTAATGAACAATAGATTTTTTGTTCAGAGGTTTTTGTTTTATACTTACCCCGTACTCGGTCACAGTGCCCCCTTATGGAGTCACAGATTAGTTTGTTTCGATTGCGGTCAAATGCAATGTGTAATGCATCACGAATGGTTGCACACTTTCCTCAGAAACTTCTCAGACCAGCCTCGCTGCTCTGTGTTAAATATGGCGTCCAAGTGAACGCAGAAAGTAGTTTACAAGAATGGTGCGTACACGTTTTAGGGGACTGCAGGTGAATAGATTTTTTTTACTTTTCCGAGGTGCAGTGCTTTAATACCCTGCCAATTACTGATTTTTCTTATGCAGCTACTTCTTATGGCCAAAATGAATTAAAATGTACATTTATTTATTTACTTATACTGCAGGCCCATCTCGGGCCCATAAAGGAATAGGGATAATACAGAAAAGAAGTAAAAACCGTAGATACAATTTGAAAAACACATCAGGAAAATATTGATTTGAAGCCAGAACAACAAGATATCATGGAACGTCTTGCAAGACAAAAACAACCAAAATGCTACATATTTGACAAGTACAAAAAGTCATGCTCTTTAATTTTATTTCTAAATGTTTAATTCCGAACTTGAAAGTAATAGTGAATCCCGATTTGTATTACCAAGATCGCGAGAGAAACCGAGCAAATTATTCACGAGCGAGGGTAGGAATTTTGTTCTGTGCAATCTCTGCATACTGTATAAACATGACTCGACGATTTACGCCCGCCTTCCAACGTCCATAACATAGAAGCCGTTCCTCGTTCGAAATCTCATCTATTTCTCAGATGAAAGACGAGGGAGGCACGCTTCAATCTTTACTGGTCATCCTTTCTGTACAGTCTGCCTGTCAGTTTATGCCAGATAAGAGCAAAAAGCTGAAACATATGCTAAGGAACATTTTCGTTGTTTCAATAGACACATATAATTGGCAGAGGATGGGTATCAGACCCATGTTCTGAAAGAGACTGTCTGCTGCCAGAAAAAAGTTACAGAAGTATTCCCATATTCTAGTACATCTCTCTTGTCATGACAATAGGGAGAGCATAACTCCCGGGTTGAGCAGGAATTTGTATTCTGATATCGCAAAGTCACGCCAGAGCCGAGGATTGTGCAGTGCTATGACAAAACTTTGCGGGTCTTAAAGTAGTCGGGGAACCTCTACAATTTATGAAAAGGGCTTATGGCAATGCATGTGGTTATTTTTGAGATTTCTGCGAGAAGAAACCTCAGTGCCCTCATTTTTTTTCTTGCAAGAACTCACCATTTCTTGCGTAGTGTTGCCAAACATTTTCAGGATCTGTTATCTCTGTTATCATGTATTCGGAAGGACATAGTGCCACTATGCTGCCAGTGGTACTGCCATCGGCAGTGCTCTTGGCGGCAAAAACAGTTGCCTGTATCTGTGAGCGATATCACCATTTTTTTATAGTATTTTCAAAAGCATCCCGGGGCTCTCAGCTGTTGTTTTAATAAAGCCTTTGCGTCTCAGTTAATGTGAGTCCAGTTATTAGCACTGCATGTCGCTAAAGTTGAGCGGCAGTCGTGCTTTACATAGATCTGCGTAGAATTACTTACTAAATATGTATTGCATCCCTGGCTTCTGAATTTGCTCACACCAACTAGCATTCGAGAGAGAAAATATTATATTGAAAACTTAAGTCTTAGATTGACCCGCCGTGTCTATAAACATCACGGCCGGGAATTAGTTTATTCTGACAAGGAGCTATCGATTGACGCAAAATAAATATATTCGGTAAATGTTGCCGCCTTCTCCCTTTAACAAAATTTAACGAGGCGCACGTGAAGGCAAAGCTGGGTCACGCCATTCACCAAGTAGTTACATGCAGCCGGCAGAAGGCGCAGTCCAGCAGCAGCACTCGAATAATCGATGCGCAGAACTCACCGCACGCTCCGTCGCTGTTGCGGGTTTCTCCTTCGGCACAGACGACGACAAAGTCTTCGGCAAATGAGTCGATAAGGCGCATCTGCACGTCCAAGTTTTCCTCATCGCCAACCTCCTTCAGAACTGCAGGGGCGATCTCGCCGATGCCACTTAGAATCTCGTCAATAGCAGTTTCGAATCCTTTCATGTCTTTCTCAAAGGCACTGCTTCCGTTCGCCTGAAAAAAAAAAAAAAGGAATAAATACGTGCGCAAATTATCATGATAAAAACATTGTATTCACTAAAGAGCTTTGTGCCCCCGAGGGGCCCTTAGTCCAGAGCTTCTGCGGCCCCTGAATATTGATTTTGTTGGATTCTGTCTGCGGATGTAGCCTATATTCACGGACAACTTTCTGTGGCTCTGAAGGCAGGAAAGGGAAGCAAACATTCCATCCTTCGCGTGCCTTGGGGAGTTCCTTAATTGTTCGTTGTTCGAACTAAAGTCCGGAGGATTGACCAGCGAAGTTGCAGAGAGGGTGCGGGATTTCGAGGCCTGACATAGCCCGCTGCCCACAGCACGGCGGCAAAGACCAGTCTCTGTCCCTTTCCTACCTAGCCTTGGCGGCAAAACCACAGAAACTTGCCCGAAAACATTCGCAACAGACTGCGACAAAATCAATTTTATGCTCTAAAAATATCCGCTATAGTCAATGCTCTTCGCCGGCCTAAGCGTCAATGCAACTGTACAAAGCTAGCCACCAGCTCTTCAAAAATTTGCGTAAAAGAATATTCATAATTTATACATGCTTTTCACAGCAAATTAGTATTCTAGGCGCCACTCTTGCACGCCTTATACTACTTATACTATACTATACTATACTATACTATACTATACTATACTATACTATACTATACTATACTATACTATACTATACTATACTATACTATACTATACTATACTATACTATACTAGCAACACATACTAGCTACATATAAGAAGCGGAGGTTGGCAAATGGCACAAATATATTTGGCCGCTCTGCACAGGAAGGCTGCGGAGGACTCGATACAGTTATTTCTCCAGGTAAAAATTGACTATCTCCCTCTTCCGGGTTATGCTTCTGTTTGTCGAGCAGAAAAAAACGCGTTTTTGCCTGAGAAAATTTTACTTCAATGTTTTTCCGCCTCCATTCAGACTTGTGACCTCTACGCGGAAATTGACGTGCTGCCGCTACATTTAAGTCAATGGAGATGCAGCATAGCCTCTGCGATTCGAGCGAAAACACGTGGTCGACGCACACGTTTTACTTCCGAAATCGGCCGACGATGGCGGCACCTGTACATCATTTATTGGTGTTTTCTGGCTTCAGAAAGCTTCGTTTTCGTTGAGAATGGTATTTTTATGATTAGAACGTGGTACCCTGCCCATGCAAGCCATCTTTATTTTCTCCTCAGTGTCCCCTTAAAGGGACAGTGAGGAGAGCTCTATTGATATTTTTTTGATAGTAAAATCCGATACTTCGGCATGTCATGGCTTTGTTGCCACTTGGCCGGCAGCGAAAGATGCATTTATTTCTAAGAAATTTGGATTCGAAGTTGAAGAAGTTTTTCCCGCCGCTCTGATTCAAACTTGGGATTCTCCTATGACGACACAAGACTAAGTGACGTGAAACATGACGGGCACATGACGTAACGCAGACTCCGTGATTTCTGACGGCCAGCACTGCGGCCAAGCAGCAGCCGAAAAGAAAGCTACCGCCGGCCGTACGTTGAAGCCATCTATCGGCTATTGCGGCCGTCGCTACCGTCGCTTCGTTTACGTTTGCACCGGCGTTTTGCCAGCTTTACGATAGATCCAGTTCTCGAAGTCGTCAACGAAGTTCTCGCAAATAGAGACCTTTAGCATACCGTGTACCTTGTTACCGTTAGCGAAATACCAGGAGCCCGCCTACTGCCGTTGAGCAGGCGTTGATTGGCCCCGATGCTGCAGGCGCGCGCTTAGCTGCCAGGTACGTGGCGCCATCTGGCGACATCAAGGAGATTCGCGCATGCATTGGCTGCGCCTCAGTGATTTGTGGCTTCTCGTGTCCCATTGTTACTAGAACCAATGGTTCTAGCAACACGTTCTTTTCCTATGACGTCATCACGCTTGTACTTGCGAGTTTGGCCTGTGGCGGCGATACCTGTATTTTGGTTCTTGCTCTTTTCTACGTTACAAGAGCTTTGTTGTCAGTATGAGTGGCATTTTTGTAATCAGGAGCTGGTATTCTGTCGACACAAGCCAACTTCAATTTCTCCTCAGTGTCCCTTTAAGGCTCAAGCACAAAGCGCTCTCGACGGTTTCCTCAACGAATATGTTTGAGAAATTAGCTCTTGGACCAATTATTTTCTTCACAGGCTTATTTATGTATTTATTGATTGATTAATCGATTGATCGACTGACTGACTTACTGACTGACTGACTGACTGACTGACTGACTGACTGACTGACTGACTGACTGACTGACTGACTGACTGACTGACTGACTGACTGACTGACTGACTGACTGACTGACTGACAGACAGACAGACAGACAGACAGACAGACAGACAGACAGACAGACAGACAGACAGACAGACAGACAGACGGACGGACGGACGGACGGACGGACGGACGGACGGACGGACGGACGGACAGCATAACTTACACCAAGCTGCAGAACAAACTTGGCGTCCAGTCCGGCGATGGATTCTGCCGCAACTGCAGCGGCATCGTCACTCGCCCACCTCCTGCGCCTTCCCCCACAAACGCTGCAAGCCCTGCTGATGGATTCCGACATCCTGCCGCAGTGTACCGCAACGTTGCTCAGTTCACAAGTGTTGCCGGAAGCGCAGATAGACTGATTTCCCGTCCGGAGGAGGAAGTTCCTGTGGAAGGCCTTCCGGATGGCTTGCTGCACGCTTGGCTCGCTGCAGTTTCCCGAGTAGTAGTAATTTGCGTGGTAAAGTTTTTTGGCCTCCTTCGGCGATGAGACCACTGCAGGAAGAAAAGGAAGCAAAGTGCAATTACTGCAAGGCAAGTTTAAGGTTTGGTTTGGTTTTGGTTTATTGGGGTTTAACGTCCCAAAGCGACACAGGCTATGAGGGACGCCGTAGTGAAGGGCTCCGGAAATTTCGACCACCTGGGGTTCTTTAACGTGCACTGACATCGCAGAGCACACGGGCCTCTAGAATTTCGCCTTCATCGAAATTCAGCCGCCGCAGCCGGGATCGAACCCGCGTCTTTCGGGTCAGCAAGTTTAAGGCTTTGAAAACGAAGTCAGTTTATATATCTACACATCAGTTCTTCAAAGACCCCAGCAGACATTTAAATGAGTGTTTTCTCCTTTTGCATATCCTACCAAACTTGTAATTTCCTTATCTCTCCCTGATCAACTGTTTCCAAACGCGCTTGATATGTCTCTTCTTTTCGATGTCAGTTAAACTTAGACAGAAAATCTCGGCCCTTGTTGTTTCTTCCAATTCTCGAAGTAAAAACGCTCTGAACTGGCGGTATTATAAAAATTATGAAGCCATACCGAGACACAGACATCGTATGCTACTAAATATCAATAATGCTTCATACCGAAATAGGCGGCTTCTGTCTCGTTAAGGTAAGGCTCGAGTTCCTCAGCGACAACTTATTTATAAGAGCAGCACAGAGAAAGAAAAATTTTGTAAATGGTACCAACAAACCAATGGGCAGTCTCAGTGTCACAACTACAGAACTGGACTAGTTACGCGTAGGCAATGTAATAGAGCTTCTGTCTGGTGTTTCCTTCGTGTGTTGTTTGCAGGAGTTAGTATATGAGCTCAGTGATGAGTACCAAATACCCCAGAAGTGTTAATCAACTCTTCATATAGAGAAATCGTCCGCGAACTGACGAATTTCCAGGAGTTGCCGTATACGCGGTCTACATTTCAGTACTTCCCGTTGTCTAGGAGCCTGCCCTCGGTCCAATACAACAACCGGTTGAAAACTTACAGGCGCAGTCTGGCCACGGTATCTCCTTCCCTTTTGGCACGGTATTCCAGCTCAGGTCACTGTCGGTGCATATATATGCATCCGCCGGCTCCTTCAGGAACTCGAAGCGTTCGTTGCAGAAGGGCTGGCAGTACTGGCCGTACAGCTGGTCCTCGCATGACAGCGCCCCGTTGAGCGGCGCCGGGTGGAATGGGCACTTGCTCCCTGCGCCATTCACGCAGTAAGAGAGAGCACGTGTATACCATTCCTTTTAATACGGTAGCGTTGTAGTTGGGGTCACACGGATACCCCGCCGATGCTTCAGGCGAAATTTCCTGATTGGTCGAGAGAGGTCACGTGATCGCGTGAAATCAAGACAACCTGCCCTGATGGGCCACCCGATTGGTTGAGAAAAGTCACGTGACCCTGAGACGTCATCCGTACCAGCCCACCATGGCAGGCGGCAACTAGGTGAGCAGATTGTGAGCAACCTGCCCACCGTAAGAGGGGCCAGTTAAATTTTTTATTGGTGGAGAGAGATCATGTGACCTTGTGACGTAACGAAAGCCTGTCCATCGGGTTGTGAGCAACCTGGTTTCTGGACAGCAACCTAGAGAGAGAATCTAAATCTAAAATTTCTATATAAAATTCTCACATTCCAGCTAGTAGTCCGAATAGGGTGGTTGATAGACCGGCAAAGAAGCTGACGCAAGAAGTTGCAACGGAAGATGAGACAAATGTGACATGGAATGCTATAGCAATCCACTTTTAAAATAACGTAAGCGTCATCGTAGTTTTTTTTTGTAATGAATTTTTCCATGACGCAGTTCTTTACACGTATTGTGAGCAAGAAACTAAGCAAACCCTGGTAAGCTATCGCCAAACGCTTCGTAGGGAAGTGATCCTCGTCCCGGCGAGTGTAAAAAAAAAACAGATTTCGAGATTAAATCTGTCTCCTGCAGGCACTGTAAGATTTGTCGCCCGAATTAAGTACTATTTTATTGAGTTAACAGATCACGTCAATTTGTCAGCTCATATCATGGCTTTATTAATATGCAAGCTGTTCAGTTCTATCTTCGGTAGCTGCGTTGATAAAATGAACTGGGCAAACTTGTGCTCCTTATATTTTGGGAGCTTTTGCTGTAAATCTTCAGCGAAATCTGAAGTCAGGGACTAAAAATGATTAGAGAAAGTTATTTTCAAAACTTACTCGTCTTACGGCAGCTCTAGTGAGGTTGCGTTTACGTGTGCTTGTTTTGCAAGCATGAGTGCTTTAGAAGGCCCGAAATAAGTTATTTGAAGGCGGAACAACTTCTATCACCTTAGAGACAAAAAAATTGTAACTGAGAACCTGGAACCGGTGTTTGTACAGAAGAGGGCGCCAGAGAAATTTTGCATGTAATCTTCTGTGTGGGTGGGAAATTTCTTAGTGAAATCATGGCGTGCTACTCATAAGACTTGAGAATTTTGTACCCATCGGAAAATTATTTTCCTGTGGAAGAGATATTTGATACTACTTTTCGGTGGACGAAAATAATAACAAATGAGCAGCCACCCCATGGTAAGCAGAGAAAAAGGCCACCACTTGATCAAAACTGTTTCCCTTTAAATTTCGACCAGTGGCACTTCCGCTTCTGTATCATTCAGCCCTCATGCAACATACGCGCAGCCCTTGCCCTGTGATTGCTAGCTTTTCCGATTAAGTAGGCGCGCACTGCAACTTTTGGGCGCCCCAGCAATATTTAAGGTGTTCGTCGGTAAAGGAAACGTTCTTTTCGACGGTTCACCGTGCAAAACAGCTCAGGGCAGATATTCAGACTCACGCCACACGTTGACAAGGAAGCTGCAATTATTTTCTTCTAGAAGATACATTTGGCACAACTTTTCGGTGAACCAAAAAATAACAAATGAGCTGCCACCCCATGGTAAGCAGAGAAAAAGGTCACCACTTGATCAAAACTGTTTCTCTTTAAGTTTCGATTAGCGGCACTTCCGCTTCTGTATCATTCAGCCCTCATGCAACATACGTGCACCCCTTGCCTTGTGATTGCTAGCTTTTCCGATTAAGTAGGATTAAGTAACTTCTGGGGCGCCGCTGCAATATTTAATGTGTTCCTCGGTAAAGGAAACGTTCTTCTCGACGGTTCACCGCGCAAAGCAGCTCAGGGCAGATATTCAGACTCACGCCACACGTTGACAAGGAAGCTGCAAGTTGCGTAATTTCCGCTTCCGTCCCTGGCCTTGTAGGTGATTCTTGATGTACCAAGCCCGAACTTGGACCCAGATTTGGTGGTCTATAAGAAACAGCATGATAGAATAGGACTCAAATTAGGGAAATCAACAGGTCATACGCGATTACATTACTTTCAACCTGCAGTACTAAGACTTCTTGTTAATACCAACTGTTGCACAAGCACTGTATTGAAGTTAACCTACACACGGGCTTTCAGGCACACCGCTGCTTATAACCTAGCGTCATTTTGCTCATCAGTATTTCATTACTTACACAGAAATTTCTGCGTACGGGCGTTTTTGCGTACCATTGCTATCGAAACGTTTCCGCCACAGTCAAGATCACGCCCACTGACTCTGAACTGCCTCTTCGAATGCCTCTAACTGATTTTTCGTTTTCCCCACCCTGAGGATTTAATTCCGGTGGTGTGCGGTCATGGACTATAAAGGAGCAGAAACAAGTCTGGAGCCCTCTAATACAGCTCCTTCATGGCTAATATGAGGCTGCGACACGTTTATCCACTTAGACCGGACCCCTCAGCATAAAGTTACCAAGATTTCAGAAACGACACAGTGGCCTAGGTGAGTTAAACCAAGTGAGTGTTGTTCAAAGTTGCATGGCGTGGGAACCGGTGTTTTTTGTTTATTTCGAAACATATTATGTAGTGAGGCTCATGACCCACTTTTCAGATACTTGGGTTACAGGATAACCTGGTAATTCGCTAGTTATGGATCACCTTGAAAAAGAGCAGGCTGAAATGCTTTATCAAAGGGTATTTACGAAAATTGTTTTGGTGGCCTTAAAATAAAACCTGAGGAATTCAAAAGCTGCCACGTGGCCCCAGTGTTACTTCAGCGCCCCAAGTGATGCCTCAGAGAACAAAATAAGTGAGCACTGGGCTAGAGGTATGCGCAGCAGCTGTCACAGGGTAGCTTATGCATAGGTTCCTCGATTACGAAAAGGAGCAACAAGTTTGCTCATAAAGAAGATATTTTTTGGTCATTTGTCGACTGAAGCTCAAAATGGCTTTTGGAGATCATACGCCAAAAGGAAACCTCGTTCGAAAACAAGAAAAAGTGCGCTTGTCATGCATAATTATCGAATAATAGTTAATTGAATACTCACCCTTTGCACCCTTTTGTACTGCAGGGACTTACTTATACTTTTCCTACTTTGAAGGTCGATAAAAGGATCTCGATAAATGGTACCCTGATGCGAACATTTTAGCCAGCTGTTTATGATAGAGTTAGAAAATTAGTTATTTCTGATGAAATTGCTTTTTAGTATGACAAAAACGCTGGAGAGTGGTTTACACAACTCTTAATAGGACGCAGTTTGGTTTCAGTACTCTAGGACCTTTCACATTTTTAATCTCTTCATTCCTTTTAGCTGGGACACCCACACATTCTCTTCAGCATTCCCAAAGAAAGCCTGCAGTATCTAGCAGCTTATTATCGCTGCCGCTAACGCGTTACTGTGCCGGTAACGCCAATTGTTCGGACAAGACACTACTACAGATATTGCTGATTATTCATGCCCATGTTCACCTCATCTTGTAGGTCTATGCTCGGACCACATTTGCTACTGTAGGTAAACCCGATATTTGCTTCAGTTCAGAATGGGAAGGCACGAAGACGATGAAACTCCTCACCGGCTCTTCAATGGTGAGGTTGCCAGAGTTGTCTCGGAAACTTGGTTCTTGCCATATAGCTTGAACCTCGTCTCCTGTCGTGTTCAGGCTGATATCTTCAGGACAGAATGTAATCCCAGGAGGTTCGTCATCTGCACGAAAGAAAAAAGGCCTGAAATAGCAGCGCCTGTTATGCGGTCTGTAATCAATGTCGCCTGGTGCTGCCGTTAAGTTAGAACCCAACGCTAGCAAGAAATAGATGGCAAGTATTTCAGTGGCGTGACGATGAAGAGTTTCGGTGTAGTTAGGCCCCACCTGGACATTCAAACTCGTTATGCACGCATCTGTGTATTGATCCCAGTAAACATGCTCCCTTGGCCATGTTTGTATGTCGGCGGTAATGTATGCCCGTTTAAATTAGCTTGACCGTTTGCTTGCCCATGGTTGCCCTTGGCCAACGTATGGCCAAAAAAAGACCACTCTTCGTGATGTCGTCACATTACCAGAATATTGTAAAATGTAATTTTGCTTTATTAAGGAAGACAAGACAACAGGGCCACACATCCCTTACAACTTTTTTTTACGTAGTCTATAGAGTGTCCGTTGACTTTTGTCTATAAATGCTATAGACTCTATAGAGACATCCTAGAGAACAGTTCATCCCTGCTGAAAAAAAGTTCTATGATGCAATAACCTCATAGATCATTCATCATAGAATATCATACAATCTGTATGATATATCATGCAATTCGTATGATATTCTATGACATCTCTATGACGACCGTATGATTTTGCGGAAATGCGTGGCATTTGAATGATAATTTTCTATGATTGTTATGATTAGTCTATGATATTTGTATGATAAGCTGTATGAGTTTATTGCATCTATGATATATCATACAATTCGTATGATATTCTATGACGACTGTATGATTTTACGGAAATGTATGACATTTGAATGATAATTTTCTATGATTGTTATGATTAGTCTATGATATTTGTATGATAAGCTGTATGAGTTTATTACATCATAGAACTTTTTTCAGCAGGGATAGGCAATACAAATTCTATAGACAGTCTATGGACAATCTATATATTTACGGGCATACATTTTTAGTAGACGTTTCTCTATAGACAGCCTTAGGCTATGAATGGGTACAAAGAAATATCTATAGGAAGGCAAGAGAAAATATAAGTGCGCTATAGACTCTCTATAGATCATTTTTATAAGAGAACAAAAAAAGCGTTGCCTCAGCTCTTACCACGAACGGTAATGGTGAAGGTACAGTTGGCTTCGAGTTGAGATCTGTCCAGGACTCGAAACAACAAGTGGTGGGTGCCTATGGGAAACCGATGAGGAGACGTGTAGTTGTGCGGCAGCACTACCTTGTCAATTTGATCGTTATCCCTGTACTCCGGCTTGTTCCAGGACACCTCTGCATAATCTTTTCCGGCCTCAGCACGAATGTTTATGTCTTTGGGACATGTGACTTCGGGTTTCTGAACATCTGCAACGGAACACACAATCTAATTTCACTTCGACTAATCTCAACTGCGCACACCGAACCGAACGCATTAGCACTATGATAACACTTGCACTGTCTTGAGAAACTTTCCATGTTCACGAGCTTTGCTTAACCCTGCCATGTTGAGCAAAGAGGGTATAAACCAAATATTAAAATCAGAGCAAACTCGTTAGGGTAAGCTATCTTTAGGAAAAGACGCAGAATTAGGGGCTGCACGATCCGTTAGCTTCTGATGCGATAGGACAAAAGTAATCAGTGTTCGTTTCTCAAACCAGGTTAGCTAAACTCGAAGCACTCACAAAATAGCCACGAACCAATCCCGTTCGCTAAAAGTCACCATATTCAAGAGAGCAGAAACCAGAGCAGCGCCCTCCAGTACAACTAACGCAGAGAGTTACGCCATCCAGTGTTCGTTGCCCCCTTGAGAGTTTTACCAGAAACTCGTTCCGGACCCGAAAGGCACCTCAGTGATGTCGCACGTTTCAGCTGTTAGGCAAGACTGTGTACAGCAGGAGTCTTCAGCTTACGGTAGCTTATATTCTTTCCTCGTTTTATCCATTCGTGAGGTGTTCAAATAAATTGGTTTATTAGTTGGTTTGTTGGGGTTTAACGTCCCAAAGTGACTCAGGCTATGAGGGACGCCGTAGTGAAGGGCTCCGGAAATTTCGACCACCTGGGGTTCTTTAACGTGCACTGACATCGCATAGTACACAGGCCTCTAGAATTTCACCTCCATTGAAATTCGGCTACCGCGGCCTGGATCGAACCCGCGTCTTTCGGGCCAGCAGCCGAGCGCCGCAACCACTGAGCCACCCCGGCGGGGGTGTTCAAATAGAGGGCCGGTAAACATAGAACGGTCATCGCGTGTAGATAAACTTGCACCATCATGCAGATGAACGACCACACTCGTCATAGGCGAAACCAGTTCCAACAAGTTTTGGTGACTCACACTAGAACCGAAAGGCTTCGTATTTTGAGTACCAGTTTCAGAATCGAGTCCGAGCTTCGCATTGAAATAGAACCGGGTGTCCCAAGTTTGATTCATAGTCAGCCTAAATGTAAGAGGGCCCGAACAGTGTAGCGATGAAAGTTTGCGCCGATGCAATAGGAGTCGAGGGCAGACCCATAATGCACATAAATAGTATGAGGAGTAAGCCTTTTTGATCTACCATTCTCGTTGACGAGTAAGATGGCACCCCCGTAAAACACCGGCTGATGGATGCCGAGACCCATTCGATCATGTTCTGCGCCGCTGCGGCCTCATAAGGTATATGACAGGATACGAGCCACGGCCTAATGCTTTCCTCCCATCCGCAACTATCCAATGCCGCTTTATATCACGTTTCCATTAACTACAGACAGAAGTTATTAAATGATCCCACAGGCTTTATTTGTGCAACTTTTTTGGAGCCCAGCAAATCTGCATCGCTTTGAAAGAGAAGCGGTCCGAGTGGCAGCTGTAGCTTTAAGCAGGGTTTAAATCTGAGGAGACAATTCTGAGGCAAGTATAAAGCAAGGAGCTGAAATGCAGGAATGTTAAAGTGACCTTTGTTTGGTTCGCTAGAGTGCGCTGCAAGAAAGGGAAGGAAGAAAAAAAGACAGAAAGAAGGAACAGCAAAATGCCGATGTACTCCACTCGTAGATGATGAACATGCAGTCCGTTACTAATCCCTGAGGCTTTTCAACTTTAGGTACTGCCGCTGCAGACAAAGCGCTGTGTGTGCCGTAAGCACTGAGGCAGACGTCTTAATATCTGTGGCTGCAAGAACGGCGTGTTAGCCACCTTGCTTAATGCCATCCACAGGGCCGTACATGGGAGATCGAATAGGAACCAAAGGTGCAGAATGTGGTGATAGCCTCATTACCCTCACAGCTAAAAATTATAAATTTCTTTCAGTTCACTTAAAGATGCAGACGGCTGGAAGTCACTTGAGATACTTAAACCAGCAATCGCAGTTCCGCTTTACCTGCCCCAACGCATTTATCGCACCAAGTATAATTTCCATGCGGACCCAACGAGGCACACTTACCTTTGCACTCTGGCTGCGAGTTTTCTCCATTGGCGCCGTACCACCGGCCATATTCGTTGCAGGTAAGCACAGGAGGGCCAACCAGTTCGAAGCCTCTTCTACACTTAGGGATGAATACATCACCGAACATGTAGGTCTTGTTCCTTCCAACGTCACCCAGATCTTGAGCATTTTCTATAGTCGGTGGCAAAGGACACTGGACCGCTTAAAGTGGGAGGAAAAGGGGCCCTTCGTCACAAGAAAAAAGTCCAAAAATATGGTCCTGGTAATCTTTGACCGCAAGGGCCGAGTTGAGTTAGCAATAAAGTAACATATTTTCAAAAGACCGAAATGAGGACCTGCGATTTAGACAGGCCATTTATTTCATTTATTTGCGAGTAGCACTGTATGCTATTTAGGTAGGAAAGTCAGCTATGAACAAGTAAGTCGTCAGCTGTACTTCTAAAGTTGGAAAGTTATCGATATCGGCCGGCGGCATATCCATTATTGCTCATTTTTCACCTGATATATGATTACGTCATTATTCGTGCTGTGGTAGGCAGCAATGTCGCTAATGCCAAGACACACTTGACATCCATATTCTCAGGCAGCGGCATAACGAGGCCACTGACAGAGCGAATAAACACTTTCACGAAGAATCGCTGTTTCGCATACCTTCCCTCGCAGTACTTTAAGCTAAATCAGCCTGCTCATTTTCAAATTTGTTGGTAAAAACTTTCGAGCAAATTGAAGAAGGAAATGGCATCCCCCCCCCGCCCCCCCCCCCCCCCCCCAGGTAACACGAGTAATGGGCCCAATATTACAAATGAATGGTTTCTCTCCGGTCCTTTGTAGGACTGGAATTTGCCAATATCTTTCCATTGTTGGGCGGATTAGCTCTGTTGCTGGGGCTACATGCGATTTCGTTCAGTGCTTTCTGCCCGAACTAGAAATTTGTTTAAGAGCCCGGAGGCACCAAAATGTTTTTTTTTTCTAACGAACCAGAAAAGGCGAATGCCACAGAGTGGGTTCGAATTACGATAGTAAAGACAGGCATTCGCTGAAAGTCTGGATGGGTTTTGCGGGTCAATTTTTATGCGGTCTTACACGTGATGACTTTATGTATATGCAAAACATTCGAATGTATACTTGATGCTTCGCACTTACTCAAGGACTAGAGATTAGAACGCTCACCTTGACAGGACACATCGTCGTAAGACCATGTCTTCCATTCGGTACACGTCCTGACGCTTGGCCCGACCCGTGTGAAACCGACGTTGCAGTCGAAACGGCACGTGTCGTTCAATTCGTAAGGAGAGTCGCAGTCTGTGATGTAGCCGTTCTCCGGCACGGTCGGCTGGGCACAGCGCTTGACTGAATAACACAAGCAGCAGGCGAACAAGAACGGGTGTTGTAGAGAAATATCCATGTCTTGTAAGGATGCTTTTCTTACATTTTTCCCTCTTCTCCCTGTAGCTACCACATGTGCCGTTAGGACTTATACCTAGAAATTCAATTAAATGCAGCTTTCTTTCCCATAAAAGTAGCTGGAGGGTATCTTGGGCAATACCTGCAGCGCCAGTGGCAATACAAGCGGCCCGCTTCGGTACACTCTAAACACCAATAATTCGATAGGGTATTAAAAAGGGGGTAAGCCGTCCTCTAGCGAACACACTTTTATGAAAGTGTGTGCGCGAGAGGACAGTTCACTTCCTTTTTACTCATTTATGCTTAGAGTGTGCCGAAGGAGAGAGACAAACACAAAAAGATGGAAATCTGCAATATAGCACAAAATGATAGCAAATACACGCCCGAAACGCTTACAAATGCTGCGCAAATAGATTTTTAAGGATGACCTTTAAGAGTGGGGACGAATAATGCACTTTTTGTATGCACTACTTTTAATAGCGTGGCCACGATAGAATCCCATGGGTTCTGTCATGGCTGTATTCTTCTACGGGCATCGCAGAGAGCAGAACGGTGGGACTGAAAATTTATGTTTAGACAACTAGACTGATGCTCATGAGTATCAGAAGCGAACAAACAGCCTTTGGTAGCGAGGCTCTGGAAGCGGTATGAGAATTCGTCTACTTAGGGCAGGTAGTGACCGGAGATCCGGATAACGAGAGTGAAATAACTAGAACACGAGAGGGAGATAACTAGAAGATTGGGATGCAGAGCATTTGGCTGGTTCTTTCAGATCGCGAATGACACTTCGCTAATATCCCTCCAGGGAAAAATGTATAACAGTCGTATATTACCGGTACTCGCCTATGGGGCACAAACGTGAAGGCTAACGAAAGGGATGTAGAACACTTCTCAGCTCTGGAAGAAGGCGAGAAGTCTCTTCTTAATGCTTCGCCCCCTCCTCTTTCCTGATCTTTCCATTTGTTTCCTATGACAAGAGAACAGCGTCCTCACATACCTACGCACAGGGACGTGTTTCCGCTCCACGTTCCATCATCCTGGCACTCTCGGATTGCGGACCCCTCGTCGAGGAGCTCGTAGCCGTGGTCGCATTCTAAGGTGCACTCCGTCTCGTGCGACGTATCGCACGGACCGACCAGGTGGCCGTGTTCGGGTGGTTGAAGCCGTGGACACGTAACAGCTGCGAGTGCAGACCAGTGGCATATGATGTTACGGTGACGGTTCAGGATACAGATTGGATGGGAGCAATATCGAGCGGAAAAGAAAATGCTGGACGCCAGGTGGTAAGTGTTTGCTGGGTGCCGATTCACGAAGAGAAGCGTCTGCGTACGCAGCCGACAACTCTCCGTCTACGAAGTTAATGCGAACAGTGGCAATGCTTTCTTTCTACGTTAGGATAGTGTGGCATGGTCGCTCAACGAACACACATCTTTGTGACAACATTGAATTCAATGGCCTTGCTCCGACTGCAGCACGCGAGAGTATGTGCTCCCTGAGCGTTTATGTGTGCGAAAGCATGAAAACGGAAACCGGAACTACCATGACCTCAAGCGTCCAATCTTTCCTGAGAACGTTTTGCAGGCCTTAGCAAACAGTGCCCTTGCAAGAAGATACATTCAAGCCTTGTCATCAGCCTATCTACGTTCCTGCCGGAACTCTAATCTCCCATAGACGTCCCATAGAGCTGCCATTAGTCCTGTGCGCGCCAGCTTACCTCATGTGCCTACGTGACTTTGTTACACCACTCTACTACACCTACTTTTCCTTGGAATCCACCCTCAAGCACCATCAGTTTATTCCCTTCGCGTTAGATGCCAGGCGGTCGCATTTAGATGGAAGCGAAATGCTAGAGGCCTGTGCACTGTGCGATGTCAGCTCACATTAAAGAACCCTGGGTGGTCGAAATTTTACGGAGCACCCCTCGCCCCCGCTACGGCACCCCTGAGTCGCTTTTGGACGTTAAACACCATAAGCCAAACAAAACCATTTGTTCCCGCCAAGTTTTAGACTATCTTATTCGGATTCCTGCATTTCTGCGTAATAATATTTCCTGTTTTTATTTCCTTTCATGATGGTTGGACTCATTCGTGTAATAAATTAGAAATGGCGTATCTGTTCAGTCATCGATTCTTGCTGCCTTGCGCCACTGCAACGAGGCAAGGGTTATCTAACGATATATTCTGTTAAGTTTATTTCTCATGCGTTTCTACAGATTACGATTTCATATATCATTCCTCAGAGACAGAATAGCAGTGCGGCACTCTAAGCCTTTTGGAGTGCGTGGCCCAGTCTCAAACGATAGAGGCATCTTACTAGTAAATGTACATTGTCTTCTGAGCCGCGATACGCACGCGAAGTTATGCACATCCATGTCGCTGCCGTAGATTTCCTCCTCTACACCTCATTCGATCCCTGTCTTGTCACGTGGCGCGGTGTGGCACGAGGCCGTATGGTGTGAAACTGGGGGCCTAACGCTTCGGGCCATGATGCTATGCGGCATTATTTTGTGTAGCATGGAGATGTGTGGCATCACAATGCGCGGAGCGGCGCTGTGTAGCACGATGCCCTGTGGTAGGATGTTCTATTTCATGATACAATGTGGTGTGAAACTGCCATGGTTTACAAGTTGTTGGTAAGCATCGGATTGCAAAAATAAACTTTATAAAATACCTTTTGTTACCATTTGTTCTTGTTGCATTTTTTTTTATTTCCTCTCAGCCCTCTTCAAGTGAAGTTCTCTGTCAGACTGCTAAATGTTACAGGTGTTTGTCGATCGCCGTTTCCTGTATAAGTGTGACAAGGTTTTTATAGTATTGGTCAATTAAAAGTAAAGTAAGCTCAAGTGGCTCTGTATCATATATGATGGAGGTCACGCAGAGCATAGTACAGGAAGGAGAAAACTGCAAAAAATCAATAAAAACGCTCTATGTGCGCATCACTTTAAAGTAGATTTCTAATGCGCGTCATAAATCTGTGTCCTCGCCTTTGACGTCACTTTGAAGATACAGCGCAGTTGGACTAGCAGTTCACACCCAGCAAAGAGAACTTACGTCACGAACCACTCAGGCTGCTAAACCTAGACACTCACGATCGCAAGGCTGTCCGGCGCCGGGGTCTCCTACGTAGCCATACTTGCAGACGCAGTCCTTCAGCGAGAGACTGCCTTCGTGTTCCGTCACGCTCAGAGGCGGGCATTGTTGACAGGACTCGCTGTCGTGAGTGTCTTTGTAGGTGCCCGGCTTGCAGGCTACCTCAGTATAAAGAAAACAAGAACGGGATCAACGTCAGTTGCAAATCCTAGGGCAAGGCCCCACGGCCGGCATCTGCGAGCACCAAGTCATATGGACAACAGCACACGTCGACTGGCTGGTAACTGCGCGGCGGATAGAGTAGCTCGATGATTCACTAACTTATCGAGGTTCTGAGGGCCCGCTAGGACCCAGATAAGTGGTTCCGACGTATAGCGCATTCTTCAAACTACATCGAGGGTGGAGAATGGCCCACCGGAACCTCATAGCCAGCTCACAAATGAACAGGCAAGCGCTTGAAGGCGGCTACGGACAAACACTTGCCTTAATTTACACATCCTAAGAAAATGTACCCAACAACCTATAAGGCCTCCCGTTCGCATTCTGTGGTTGTGGCCGCAACATATCGCACCTCGTAGGGCTGTAAACGCCACACAGCAGTCGCCATATGCAAAACCCATCCCAAGTGTAGTAAGAGGTAGCTTTGTTCAGCACAAACCTGGCCGACCAGCGATGCCTGATGAATGTGCTTATTTGCCGGAACCTATGTGTGCGTTTGCCTGAGCCCGCCAAAGTTGACAGCCGAAATAATTTGTTTGTAAAGCACGTAGTGGTAGCTCTTGTAGTATATTTGGCAGTCTTAACTTTCGGAAGGGCGAGAACGAGAACTTCAATCATCTTCAAGAAATTTGAAGGAAAGAAGGAAATTTCTTGGTCTCTACACTTTCGACAAAGCCAGAACGCCACACTCAACCATTAAGATTGCGAAAGCTACATTTGCATAAGGTTGTGTACTAAGACGTGTGGGCACAGAAGCCTACCTTTAAAGCATGTGTTGGTGTTGGCCATACTTGTGTGTGCAGGACCTGCACTAGATGTGCCGCCTATTTCTGCCTACGCTATTGGCAAGTACAAGCATGTTCCTGCGTGTATTGTTCGTGACACTCCATGCAGCTCATGGTTTCATAACATCATCACCTTCCATCTATACTCTACTTTCCTCCTTTCTTTTTCTTTTTGCATGATGTAGTTTATCATGCTAGGCGCATGTTTCCCCTGGCCGACATATCCATATTTCCTCTAATTTAACTACTCTGTCTCTCCCTGGAAGAACGAGAAGTGAAGGAATAATTTTTGGTTGCTTAATCGACTGCTGAGAAAGAGAGCAGTTGAAGAACAAAAATACCCAATGAAAAAGTCACTCATGCCTTGGTTCATTTTCTCCATTATCTTGGAGTAAACCGTTCCAGCAATGAAAGAGTCGTGCGAAAAGGAACAACGCTTACGTGTGCATCCTCCCATTCTTCCATCCCCGTAAAATCCTGGCCCGCAAAGGCATTGAGTTACACCAGTCCGCAGGTCACAACCGCAGGCCGCTTTCTCGTCACAGCATCCGCGGCCTTCGTAGGGGTGGTGGCACCAGCCGTCGCAGTCTCGCGGACTCCTCAGCACACTCCAGTTTTTGGCCGAGCCATCTGCATATCCCCCGTCGTCCAAGATTGTTGCACTAAAACTCGAGCCACTTCGTCACAATATATATATATATATATATATATATATATATATATATATATCTCGAAGTATACTTCGCTATATACTCTTGTAAGCAGTCAAGTACTTTGTGATTTCGCAACACACACACACACACACACACACACACACACACACACACACACACACACACACACACACACACACACACACATACACAAATATATACACATTTCAAATATTTCATGACGTGTTATGTGACCTCTAAATTGCTCATTTATTTACATTGTGCGGAGTGACAACTGTAATTCGCTCTGTTCTGTTTGTTCTGTTTGTATAATTTTAATAATGCAGTAATCTTCGTTCTTTGCCGCGCTGCCATTCTTTTAATTCTTTTGCTTACTTAGATCTCATGCAAAGTGTCTTATTTGAACTTTTGTTGTTTGTTCTATATTTGTGTTTTTTTTTTGTTTTTTTTATTCTGTTCAATTGCCTGTGCCCCCCCCCCCCCTATGTAATACCCTCTCGAGGGCCTTTAGGGGTATTCTGTATAAATAAATAAATAAATATTGTCATCAAACAGATAGGTATCATAGTACGTGAATTTATGAAATTCGGTATAACTATTGCTGTTTTTATTTTTAAACTTATGTAAAACTATATAACCGGTGTCTTCCTCCTGTGCTGTCAGTTATTTAAATGGGCCGGCACCATTTGTCAAGCTATTTACACAGCTTTTATCCGCGCTACAATCATGATTACAACAAATGAAGTGTAGTGGCAAACTTTAACGCAGTGCTCTAAGGCGCAACAAGGCGGCGGCGACTTGCCGTGATCGAAACTTTTTCCAAAATCTTCGAAGCTCTTGCATTCGAACACGTTTTCCCGTGAAGAGGCCAGCGCTTCGAGGCTGCCCTCGATGGCTCTTCCGATGCTGAACACGTATATCGTGATGCCGGCATTTTTGAGCTTGTTCGCCTCCTGCACAGGATCGGGGCCCATCGTGTGTAACCCATCAGTTACGAGCAGCAGCACCTGCAATATGAGACAGGCAAGAATTGAGCCGGTTCCGTGAGAAACAAAATGCAGCCCGTTGGCTGAGAAAGAGTCGGCTAGAGGGTTGGACTAGTGGCTGATTCATGATCAACAAACAGGCAGCCCAGAAAGGGAGAATTTGAAGAATGAGCGGGATGGTTTGAGGTGCCGCTATTTCGTCTTTTTTTTCACTCTTTGAGCTCTTTTTTTTCCTTGATCATGGCAGAGTAACGCGGAAGACAGGGCTAGTTGAAGGTAAATGGAAAAGGTATATGTAGTGCATGCTGCGGTTCGTAACAATAATGGCTTCAGGTCCGAGCTGGATTTCACAAGAGTGAGGCCTTTTAAGTGGATTCCACAAGAGCGTAGCAAAAAATAACTAACATCCCTCAGAAATTTTTAACATGGTCTAATTTACCCACCTGAGGCACGGGCTAGATTTTAGAGTCGGGATGGCGAAACAAAGGGTTAATCAAAGTTTTAGGAACAGAACGCCTTTTTTTTGACAAAATATCTCCACGCAATGTACATGGTATGTGAGCTGATTTGACATTAGCTTAGGCTTCGGAGGCACTTTCCGAATGACGTTGCTCTGTTACCATAAAGAGTTTGAAAGGTTGGGTGCAGGCTCAGGTTCAAGTCGGTGGGCCAATTAGGGCCATTACAACTGCCGGCATACTTTTTCATTAAAACGTACCTCCAACACTGTACAGCTCTCCGGGTCCAATAAATAAGAGTAATATCTATTAAGCGCCATTCCTTTTCGTGTTTTTTTTTTTTACATTTACGCTGATGTTCCCGCATGAGCAGTGATGTGGTCAAGCATCTGTTACTTATTCGGGATGGATCATGACATTTTTTTTTTTGTATTCAGGCGATTACTTGTTCTTCAATCATTTCTTTTTTTCTTTTATTACTCCACTGGTTACTGAACATTCTCCAACACCACCTCTGCAGTCAAAGACTGTAAAGAAAGGAATGGCTGCATAAACATTTAGTAAGTGAAACGGAATGCAGTTTTGTTGTTCCAGTAGTTACATCTAGATATCGAATACTGTTGAAGACATTCCTCAAACAGAAGTTCTTTTTGACAGACGCTCTGTGCGGGGGAAGGCGATTTCATTGTGGTACCGCGTGTAGTGGGAATGAATAGAGGAAAGCGTTCGTTTAGCCGAATGACATGCCGATCTTGCTGTCATGAGCTAGTCATGATAAATATGGTGGCCGCGTTTTTACATTGTTCAAAGATCCCAAGGTGGTCGAAATTATACCAGAGACCTCCACTACGGCACCTGTTTCACCTTATTCTTTCACACCCCCCTTCCTCTCTTCCCTTACGACGCGCTTCAGGTGTCCACCGAGATATGTGAGACAGAAACTGCGCCATTCCCTTTCCTCAAAAACCAATTTACCAATTTATTTAAAAGTTTCTCCTTAGTTACCTAGGCAATGAAACAATGGACGGTTATGAATTCCTCTAAACGGACAGACCCCTCCTCTGATGCATGTTTAGTGCACTCCGCAGCATACTTTTATTGCGAATGCACTACTTCACGGGGCCAAACCTAACCGAGAATCCTGTGGTGCCCTTAACACTGAGGGTACAGAAGAAATAAAATAAATATGGCCGCGGCTAGGTTTCAAACTCGCGGTGGTGCGAAAAGATCAGCTTCGCTGGCCTCTGCACGAGAGCGATATGTCATCGCCTCCGCCGATCACGCCACGTGTTAAACTACAACACACTCGCGCTGTGCATTGCACTCGTCTTCTGCATCAACTTCCATCTGCAGATGGAAAATTATCAGCCATACAGGCTAAAGATATGGTTTCGCACGCATACTCGATTAACCGCATCAAAATCCTACTACTTCTTTAACAGTGCCGGCTACAGCCGAGTTTGCAGCCAGGCTGCGTCTGCATAGCAGCAAGGAAGTGGGGAAAACTACGCCACACCACGCGCTGAAACATGGAACAGGGCAAAGGCGGGAAGACAATCAAGTATGGTTACAGGCTTTGACACCTGCTGTTATAAATGCAAGTTTGAAGTAACCACCTTTTCCCTACCCCGTATTTATCCGGAACGTGTTTAGAGCAGTAGTGGCTCACCTTGCTGGCATTTTTGCGGCTGTTGCGGAAAATACGGCCCGCCTTTTGTAGCGCGGCGCCAGTGTTGGTGGCTTCGGTGTTTACGTAACCAACGTCCTGCATTTTTTTCGACAGCTGGCATTTGTTGCCGGGCTTTTTTATAAAATCTGCATGCACAACTGAAACGAAAGAGGAACGAGAGGGAAATTCACGTTGTCAGAACGCCGGTGAAAAGTATTTATTTAATCTCTGCTAGTCAAGCGTTCAGACCTGTACGAAATCTCTGGAACTATTGAGCTGGAGCTGCTACCTCCACGGACCAACAGAGATTAATATGCTAACGCCTTTTGACAGCTTACTTCTCTGGTGCGGGCAGAATACATGCTGTACACCTTTGACAAAAAGCGTATTAGATCACGTTATTATACATGCTACCTCAATTACCAGAGCATACAGCATTTTGGAAACATTTTCAAGATCAGGGATCTCATAATTAAGAAAAATGCGCCTATAGGTATATTTCACAGGTAGCTGAGAAAGTTGGTAGATAAGTTTGTTTCTTTTCATGCAAATATTCCTACCAGTACCATGATGGAACGGCATAAATTGAGGGAAACGTCGTCTCCGTGGTTTGCCAGCCTTTATTGCCGAGTTTATGCCTTTAACCAAATGAAGAGGTTATTTGAAGAAATGAATAAGAAGAAAAAACTATTTTTGAAGGGAAAATGCATATGTTCGGCGACGTTGATGAAACTATAGCCTAGCAGTGAGGTTAGCGATTCCCTCTCATTGGCATCTCTTCTGCAGGAACGATGCGCCTAATATTCATACACCATTACAAATGGTTGGCCAGAAGTTTCCGCCTTGAACTACTTGTGTCCCTCATGCATTCTATTCAGAAAGCACACGTTAGCACTGTGGAGATCAACAACAGAACATTTCCATCACTTCGGCCAATTGCGATGCATAACATGCTGCCCCGATCTTTACTGGAACATCCATTTTTTGACAAGGCCTGTATTCCGTGAGAGTGAACACGTGCTTCGAGTCGGTTCTCATTGTCTTTCTTTGACGTCTATTTCTGGTGCTTGCAGCACACTGTCGTTTGTTACAACTTGATTAGGGAGTTTACGTAGACTGAGTACAAACGAGCGCTGGCCTAAAGCGTGATATCTGGAGAGAGAGGATGGCCTCATGTGTGCTCCTGGCTTACCGACGTCGCTGCTGAAGGAGACAACAGCAACATGTGTGGCGTTGGGCATCACATCGAAGTACTTGAGAGAGCTACGCACAAAGGCCTGCTGGATCTCGAAGTTGTCTGCCCCAACACTGCCTGATCTGTCCAGGAGGAACACCACGTCGGAGCCTGTCGCGTTCAAAACTTCCCACCGGAACCGTCGCCAGTGGCCATGCGCTGCTCCGTGTTCCTGTAAGTTGAGGCAGTGGTGCAGTTTTATGGAAATCCAACATACTTCTAGCCTAGCTCTACACTATAGAATCCTACACAAACCTAGCTTTGTATAGTGCTTTACTGCCCAGTACAACGATTTATTTCGAAAACCTTGAGCTGCATTATGTTAACTATAAAAAATATGTTTCTAGTTGCAGCTTTGCGCGAGCATATCTTCAGTCATGATAGGCTAATTTAGTATAATTCTAAACCATTCTAAGCGTTTTGATTTTTTTTTACCCTCGCCATCAAGGATGCTGCGTGGCTTTGAATGTTTACTTAAATAAGAAAATTAGCATTTAATGAATTCATAGCGTTTACGGAATCGTCAAATATTGTCGCCTGGCTTGAGTGATTCTTACGCCCGATTTACGCCGACACTTCGCACAGCCCTTCGAATTTCGAATGGTGGTCAAATTTCGATGGAGGCGAAATTTTATAGGACCTTGTAATCTGCGGTGCAAGTGCCCGTTAAACAACCCCACGTGGTCGAAATTTCTGGAGACCTTCACTACGCCGTCCCTCATAACCTGAGTCACTTTGGGACGTTAAACCACCATAAACCACAAACCATAGACGATGACTGCCAACACAAGTGAAAGGTGCCGCTGCGGTGGCTCAGTGGTTATGGTGCTCGGCTGCTGACCCGAAAGACGCGGGTTCGCGGGTTCGATCCCGGCCGCGGCGGTTGAATTTCTTTGGAGGAGAAATTCGAGGCCCGTGTACACTGTGATGTCAGTGCACGTTAAAGAACCCCAGGTGGTCGAAATTTCCGGAGCCCTCCACTACGGCGTCTCTCATAGCCTTAGTCGCTTTGGGACGTTAAACCCCGTAAACGAAACCAAACCAAACAAGTAAAAGGTATTCAGAAGATTCGGGAAGGGGCGTGAAGGCAATGACCCGATAATATTTCACATTATTGACCTCTCGACAACACAGCACGCGTAGGAGTAATCATGCCTACCGCAAGAAAAAAAACTATGCACCGACAACACCTTAATTTCAAAATAATCAAGTGATACTTCACTCCCAAATAAAAAAAACTCAAATTTAGGCGATCAAGTCCTCTTAGTAGAGCTGAAACTTTATTCGACATTTTTTATATATCAACAAGCGGTCGATGGCTGATATCTATTCGTCCTTACAGCCATCCCCATATGTTAGCTTTCTCTCAACCCGGCGATTTCGCGAAGATCATCCTTACCTGCGAGTGCGATATGTCGCAGAGAATCCAGACAACCAAACAAGTTCGCAGTCTCCCTAGGTACGAGGCCATCATTTGGCGCCTCTAAACGCCGCCGACGGGCTCCTGTTCGTACTGGCGGTGGTATGGCCTACTGCCTCCGGTCTGCAGGGTAGGATTGCCGCCTCCGCGCCGTAGCAGACACTTCCTCGCACTCTTATCGCCATCTCGCGAGCCGCTTGAACTTCTGTAATGCCACACCGAGACTGCAATATCAGCTGCATGGTTCGCGGCCATGGTGGCATGTGTCCGCTGAGTCCGATAACGAGCGGTGGGCTGGTCGCACCGCGAGCAACAACGAAGACAACTGTGCGGCGTGAGGACGTCTCAAAGATGTATTCATGGTGGGTATTGAACCAGCCGCACACTGTTGAGACTAGGCCCGGTGACAAGCCTACTCTTCAAATAGATAAAAAAAGCAAAACAACTTGAGTTGCCAAGTCAACGTACTGCTAAGTACGCGTGGACTACACTACCCAGCCAGGACAATTCATCCCCGTCGTCGCCCTCTCTCTGTGAAATGGCGAGATGTCCTTGGCCCCCGGTCCGTTCATATCCAGACTTGCAGCACGTGAGATTGCTAGCTGCTTAACTTCGCTTAAAGCTTCTTTTTTTCAAATGGGCGCTTTGGATTGACCTCAAGGAAGGACACATACACACACACTTGTGTGTGTGTGTGTGTGTGCGTGTGCGCGCGCGTGCGTGCGTGCGTGTGTGTGTGTGTGTGTGCGCGCGCGCGCGCGTGTGTGTGCGTGTGTGTGTGTGTGTGTGTGTGTGCGTGCGTGCGTGTGTGTGTGTGTGTGTGTGTGTGTGTGTGTGTGTGTGTGTGTGTGTGTGTGTGTTTATATAAGCCACACATAGTACGGAAATTCGGAGACAATGTGACAAGGCAGATATAGGAAACTCTGAATGTTTTGAAAAGTTTTCGGTACGGGTTCCGCATCGTGTTCGTGTGGCTTCCTCCTGTTTTTGATATTATGCGCATTACATCTTGCGGAATGAGTATTACTTTGACCCTTCCTAATGCGCTGTCCGTGTACACCGCATAGACTCCGTATGTTTTATACGGTTTCCATATAAGTCGCACAGACAGCAGTGGCGCTTATATGCTATGTGATTCACCAGGAATAACAAAGCATTCAACATTTACACAAGTTCTTTCCCCGGGTCGCCTATAGTTTTTTGTCAAGGCGCTTTATTACGTGGGATACCGCACCGCGGCAGCAGTTACAAAATTGCCAAAAACCATCAGAAGCTGAAGAAGCCGCAGAAAGAAAAAGCCAGAGTGAAATCAAATTCAAAAACTAAATGTGTAAACCACCAATAGAAATTCGAAATTACGGACAGCCGATATGCTAACTCGCATTCCTTGTATCGCATCGTATGATTGCCTTTTCGTTTTGGTTGACCCAAATTATCAACATATACTTGGAGCACGTTCAATCTTGCAGATAGAGGCCACGAAAGTAAATCTAAAAACGAGTGTTTCAAGAAGACGAAGTCAGCATAAAGAGTAGTGCAGAGCGGGGAATGAATGATTTGAAGCTCGCAACGGCGGTGATCAGCTGCAGAGTTAGGTATATTTTACCAAGGATGCATCGTCTAGCTAAAAAAATATCAACCAGGGCGGCTAAAGTCCAAGTGAAATCCAAAGTTTATTAAAAAATTCGGGACACTAAGCTCCACCTTTAAGGGTATAAAGATAAAGCACCTCATACAATAGACACTTTAGCATAATGTGTACCCTGCTACCGTTACCTTTACCCGGTTCCCGCGCGCGCAGTCAGTGCGCATGCGCATATCGCCTTGAATGCGCCAGATGGCGCCAGGTACCCGGAAGCGGAAGTACCGGGAGGCGGCAGGCGGCCTCCCGGTACTCCGGTTACGGTGACACGCTACACGGTATGCTAAAAATGTCTTATAACGCCAATATTCTCCATCTTGGAACCTTACCGAGGCCTCATGAATCGTATCGTTCACGTTAAGGGGAGGGGACATTCTACCAGGTATTTCAGGGAATAATAAAATTGAGCTAGGGCTGGTTGGTTCATATTTCAAACATCAGAGGGCAGCGCGAAAAGACGGCACAGAACACAGCAGAGACACAGAACACGGCAGACTCAGAACCCGTAGTGTGTTTTGTGTCTAGCTGTGTTCTGTGCCTTAGTACCCATTACATGGCCGCATTTTATCTTCGTTTTTTTTTTTTACTTCTTCCACACTGCTCTGCTTCTGTCTTTATCTCCCAAATTCCCCTCCCTACGCAAAGTAGTATGCCAGCAATTTTTAAACACCGGCTAAATTCTCTGTATTTCATTACAGAGTCTCTCTCTCTCTCTCAGGGAATAGTGTAAGTAATTCTCAAAAATATTTTTTTGAGGTGAAAATATGCCTTTTTTAGCGTTTTATTACCTGTGCTGGCGGACAAAGAAAACTAGTGAATCGGTTTGGTTTATTGGTTTTAACATCCCAAAGCAACTAAGGCTATGAGGGATGCCGTAGTGAAGGGTTCCGGAAATTTTGACCACTTGGGGTTGTTTAACGTAAACTAACATCGTACAGCACACAGACTCTAGAATTTCGCCCTCATCGAAATTCTGCCGCAGGGGCTGGGATCGAACCCGCGTCTTTCGGGTCAGCAGCCGAGGCCGAAACCATTGAGCCAGCGCGGCGGGGCTCCTGAATTTTTTTTTACGAATGGGTGCTTGCGTCCCTTCAACGCCACGGCTCTTGAAGTCCTGCCTTAAGGGTGAGAATGCATGCGCAGGCGACATTATGCGGTCGGTCGCCTGTAGATTTTCGCTGCTCACGAATATTAATGTAAACAGCAGCGAAAAGACGCAACACCGCAGCCTTTTCAATTTCTTAGTGCGGTTGTCTATTAAAGCAAGATAATGGCCTCATTTGAAGAATTTGATGCTCAGACTGCCGTATTGAGGACGTTAGGCTGATGGTCTGATGAAACTAAGAAGAATTTGCACTGCTACTACTATGCTCCGAATGATTCTAACCAGGTACGTTTCGCACAAAAGTATAAGGTAAGGGGCAACAGACGTTTGTTTGTGTGGTAGTTTTTCTTTCTAATGCTTAATATGAATATGTAAAGTGAGGTCGTTAGACTGGTTATTTATTATCCCAAAAACACCAGTACGTGCTTATCCGAAAGGATTTGTTTTTA
This sequence comes from Amblyomma mixtum, assembly GCF_055824585.1. Lineage (NCBI taxonomy): Eukaryota > Metazoa > Arthropoda > Arachnida > Ixodida > Ixodidae > Amblyomma > Amblyomma mixtum. The sequence continues at coordinate 35,341,820 of NC_143019.1, read as the reverse complement.
ATGCCAACACCTTTGAATGTGTTAGGCCCACTGGAAAGGCCGCGGAAAATTTTAAAGGGGAAATGCGCGTCTAAGAAATTGATATCATTTGAAGTAACGGCAGTGCCGCCAAAGTGCCGCTTTAAAACGCTCCTTATAATCAATCCTCCCTTGAAGAGCTAATTAATATTCCCTAAACTTCCTGAGTACTGCACGTCTGCTACGAAATACGAAAGGCAAACTTGCTTACGGGCTGTCGTTTTTACCGCTTTATTTCCTGCAAGGACCTGAAAGAAGGGAGTAAAAGAGCGCTGCAAACTTCCTCTTCTAACCCATAGAAGGCTCTTTAACTGGCAACAAAATAAAACATTTGAAAGCAGTGAAGACATCTACAAAACAATGTGACCTTAAGGACTAATGCGGCGCGCCAGCGGCATGGCCACGTAGGTTCGCTTTCTGCCCTTCATTTCTTCTTTAACCCTTTCATAACTGTTTGTGGGGGGATAACACGAGTCAGAGCGAACGCACCAGTCTTCCGTCTGCTCAGAAGTTGTCGTGACGTAACCTTTCCTGTGCCCATTAGGCGCTCGAGGCTGTAAGCGACAATCCAGTGTTGCACAGTTCTCGTAGTCTCTGTGTCCATGACCCCAAGGAAGTTGTTTTGTTGACATTTCCACCTCACACGCGAGAATACGCGCACGGAATACGAAACTTCATCGAGGATGAGCGCTTTTGGCACGCCCTGCCACATCCTGTCTGAGCGGCCGTCGTAGATCAGCTGGAATTGCACGCGCGGCGGCGGAAGACGCCAAGAATCATGTCATTAGAGCCCGATTTAGCTGCATTTAGTCTTCAATGACCTTGCGGCGGCGCGGTAACAGTCCGCGCTAAATATGTGTCGTGGCTTGCTGGCCTACGTATAAAAGGCGCCTTGCCTGCGAAGGAGACCCAAAGTTTTCATCGCTTTCGGTGCGTCGTACTCAGAGGCAAGCGTGTGCTAAGAAGTCTGTGCCAGCGATACCTGTTCGGTACGTATCGGCTTCTATACTTTGTCACCTTTGATAACCTTTTTCCTCGGTTGGAGCATCTTGCGTTAGAGTAAGGCTGGTTGATTGCCATTTGTTCTTTTTCTGCCGACGTTCTTTGCGATCATTGGATATATAGAACGTTTAAATTTTCATTTCTGACACTTTAGGGTGAAGTTTAGAACCGCCTCATTTGGTGGCAACAATAGCGACGGTACTTCAGCAATGTTCCGCCGTTCGTGGAGCACTGTGGTAGTAGTTATTTGTTTATAGCTATTCAGAAATACGTGGTGAGTTAAGGTCAGGCTAGTATATTCCTGATCGTGAGGAAAGCATTCACAAGAAACGCCCCCTGCACCCTGCAACGCCACTGTTGCAAAGGTTACGTATATAACTCATTGCTTCTAACACTTTTGTTTCGTGTTTATATCATTAATTATCTTCGAGTACGAAGTTTTGACCAGCTATGACGCGACTAAACTCGGTTTTTATTTTGGTACTGATATTAGGAACTCTAATGGCTTTGGATCTCTCTATAGAACCTGCACTGAATTGTTATGTTTTTTTATTATTCACAGGGGAGCGAAAATGGCGCTGTTTTATACGGCCGGACTCCTGGCCTTCTTCATGGCCTCGACGGTAATGGCAGTTCGAGGTAAGTTCTAGTTGTTCACATAACACTCGCTGTACACAAATACACACGCACACAAACACACACAGAAAGTTCCTGAACACAGCACTCGGGTTTCCTGGCTGACAGTTTGTATGAATGGAACATGAAATACTGCATGGTATGATAAAGTACAGTTGTTACATATCCCTAGACTGTGAACCAATGGCAGTGCTCATGTCTCAGCCAATGGGTCGGGGAAAACAGGTTATCTGAAGATGTGAGAAGTGATAGCATTAGATGTGCAAAGTCGCTCTCAGTAACTATAAACTTTGACGCGGAAATTTAATTTCTCTGTTTTCATTACTTGACTTAGTGGGCAAACGTTTATTGAAGGGGATGGTGGCTGTAGCGCTTGTGGGTGGGTCCTTAATCCGGGGCACATGCTAAGATTCAGACTGCACATATCTAATTCAGACGAAACTAAAGATCGGCACTGAATAATCGCGGTGTATTAATTATTGCGCTTATTATGGTTGGCTGCTTCCTAACGAGGCATTAATTTCTCTATACGTGCCCAATTTTGACTTCGTGCCATGTACTTGCTGACTAGAGAAGGAGTTTGATTCATTAATATTGTATGTACAGTCGTGATGTGTCCGCATTACATTCCTGTTATTACCCCCTCTTTCCTCTCTTTCTGGTGCAGAAAAGTGCCATATTCCGGACGAAGATTGGGAAGAACTAGCCGACCAGTTTCTCGCGAAAATGCCAAATGAGTTCACCTTCCCACGAGGCGGCGGTGACTCTCCCAAGAATAACGAAATTCTCGCCGGCATCACTGTTGGCGACATGACCCTCACTGGCCTCGACCGACTCGAGCGGTACGGAACAGTGCGCGTGTACTGCAAGAACGGCAAGCCACTGGTGAGCGTCAGCATGGTAGCCCGAGCACCCCTGAAGATGTCGGCTCCCTGGAAGTACTGCGGGGGCAAGTCCGGCGTCGCAGGCACCCAGGCCAACCACGTCAAGGTGTGCATCAACTTCGAGGTTGACGAAGTCGACGGCAAAGCGACGCTTCGGCCGGTCAGGGTTTCACCTAAGTGGATCGAATCTCTCGACGTGAAGCTCGAAGGTGCCGGAGAGGTTATCAACACTGTTTCCTCAATCATGGGAAAGATTATGCCAGCTTTCGTGAAGGATTTCTGGATTGAGAACCTGCCCTGGAGGATGAACAAGATCCTGGAACAGATTGCCAAATAGAAATGATGGCACTGATGCAAATCAAAGCGACCGCGGCTATCACTTTGTAAAACGCGAGTTATTGGTACTCAACAAAAAAAAAAGCGGTAGAGCTTCTATCTTGTCAGAAAGCCCATATTTTAGGGACTGCCTTTCCGATCATGACATAGTGCCTGGCGAAAAACCTCCGTGCCAAAATACGTTGAGAGACCTAGCATGTGCCATTTTCCTAAACTGAGTTCTTTGAATTCGGTCAGTGATGGAAGGCACTAAAGAAGCGGGGTTGGCGACGGCATTGACTGTGTGAGTTCTTTGTAGTACGCGTGCTTCCAGTTTCGTAATTGGATATTTCCTCTCCTGCGCAATGCGAAAGCAAAGAGATTTCGTTTTTCATATTTACCAAACTGGCCATTACTGGCATGACAGATACTCTTTTGAGGTTTGCAAGAAATAAAAACTTTCTTCTTAAAAAAAAGAAAAATGGCATCAGTTCCTGCATCATTTTGATCTTTTTTTTTAATGCATGCAAAGTGCATTAAGGTCACTCAGTAACGGTGTTTTCTCGTGGATGTGCCTCACTTGTTTTACGGTGTTGCTAAGTCCACCAAACGCCAGCCAGCGTAACATAAAACGGCGATGTTCTCCCTTATTGAGGTTGTTCCGACTTTCAATACACGGTGCATTTACAGTTAGATAGCCATCACACCTAGCTTTGCAGCATCATTATAGCAAGCCCTGTTTTAAAGAAATTGGTAAGAAAAGAGAATGTGAATCTGCAAACATGTGAAGTATGTGTGTAGCTGAAGTTCTTGGAAAGAGAGATCGAGTTTCTCTCAGAGAAATATCTCGTTGATATGGCATCGCTATTTTTCTGTCTGTCCTTCCAATAGATAATATATCATTTCGTGCAGCTGAATAAATTACGGTTGAAGGCCGAAAGCTCACGTAGTGGACCAGCTATCAACGGCCATACTCCTGTAACACCCACCATCCTCCAGTAACACCCGTCATCCAGCGTCACTCAACGATATCTTAACTTTCGAAAGTCCATGTTTACACCCAAAGCGATTATACGCGAACATACTGAAGAACTTCTAGTCTGCTCTTTCGTAATACTGCTGAAGGCCGGCATTCTGGCGTCATGCCGCAATGTGGGTCCTCTGAAATTGTGACTTGGTGTGCGTTCCGCTTCTTTCTAACGCGTGCAGCACACTTCGGCTGAGGTAACCGTGTCAACTTTCTCCATCAACTCCCTGTACAAGATGTCGTGCAGCACCTTGTGGTCTCCTCAGACCACGCGTACATATTATGATGCCGCCGCGGTGGCTCAGTGGTTGTGGCGTTCGGCTGCTAACTCAAAAGACGCTGGTTCGATCCGGGCCGCGGCGGTCGAATTTCGATGGAGACGTAATTCTAGAGTGCCGTGCACTGTGCGATGTCAGTGCACGTTAAAGAACCCGAGGTTGTCGAAATTTCCGGAGGCCTTCACTACGGCGTCTCTCATAGCCTATGTCACTTTGGGGCGTTAAACGCCATAAACGAAGCCAAACCAAGCCATATTATAATGGCAGAATGTTGATCAATGCCAGCTAGAGAAGATGCATGCAGAGGCGCTGTCCGGTCCAAGCAACAGCCGTTGTGCTGCGTTCTGTTCAGAATATTGTCCAATGTTTCCTCTAAGCAGCCGGCACTACCAGAGATATGACTTTGTACTCATCATAACCGTGCCTCCAGAGCAGCAACCTTCCCTTCCCCCGCTCACCTCATCACCTGTAAGATGTTCCGTATTAAGCGGGGATTTAATAAGAGAACAACAAGTAGAAGCGACGTACTTGACATCACTACTTCACTGTATTGTCCTCAAACACATTCAGGATGCAGGCGCGCAGCTGTGGAACTCAGCATTCCCTCACCATGGTTTTATGGTGGAGCAACACACAGGTGTCCTCGACCATTGCTCAGTCTAAAGCGCGCTCGCGTATTGTGCCGGAAAGAACCCTGTTGGATTTCCACCTCCATCGTGGCTTTCTTCATCAGCACTCTTTGCAGTGTATCTCCAATTAGGTATCCCTCATTCATCATTAAACGTCGACCTGTCATTGCCTACCCAAAACTTTGTCTTGCGGATTACCGTTTGTCAAGATGCTTCGGAAGAAAACATGGTCGACGCTTAAGCTACTGTTAAGAGTACAGTGTGATAGCACTGACACGTCACGCACCTGGCTTCCATGTCTTGTATGCGGATAGGCTACGTATTTGTAATTGGTAATGCTATTTAACTAAGTTTTTCTGTAAAGTATTGCTGCCTGCTCGGCGGCATGAGGTCGTAGCACAAGGCCTCCAATTGCCGCACTAAAAAAATCTTCCTCTGTGGGGCTGATAGCTGGTAGCGCAACCGGCTGGCTACCGAACAGACAGTGGTTCGGTTCCTCGCTGGCCATAATTTCTTTCCAGAAAAATGGCTGCACTGACGTCACGTCTACGTCATGAATTTCTCGAAAAATGAAGTTTTCGCACGCAGTCAGTGCCACCGTTTTTTTTCTCCAGAAGGGTACCTTTAGCTCTACCGCATTATAAAAATACCGTTTCCCAAGACCACCAGCTTCAAAACGTTCAGAAAAAGGTTCAGCTCTGCAAGTGCTTATTATGCACTTGCAGAGCTGAACCTTCCAATGTCTTTCCAATGGCTATCCAACGCTTTGTCTTCAGCAACTTCCATCTTCTTCTTCTTCTCCTCAGTAAACATGGCTCGCTAAACTGCCTTCCCACCATCGTCTTCTACGTGGCACAAATCCGTGAATTTGCTCCGATTCCAATGTAGTAAACACTCTCTGTAGTTTTTTTTTCTTAGTAGATCACTGCGTCTATTTTCATGTGCAGCCCCGCACTGTCGTATTCCTCATCACGTGATATTTGCACCTACATCTATGAAAAATCATAACGAACCATGTGTGCATCAGGTTCACGTATTGGAAACATTTTTTTTTTCCACTAGCGCTTTTCTACTAAACTCAGGCAAGGCAATAACAACATATCGTTTTGGTAGCTTGTCAGGAGGTGCTCGTCTATGTCAGGCGCTACATTGAGTTAAAATGGCACTGAGCTAATCAAAACTCCAGCTGGTAGGGCTAGAATTGGCAGTAAGTCATTCAGTTTTATCAAGTTAAGCGTTGAAACTGATCAGAATGGTTGCTGCAATTTTCAGTTGTTTTTCTTTATAACGCCATTTCATAAACCAGGAAAGCTGTTCTCTCAAGTACCTGATGTTCTCCGCCGAAACTATTTTCTCCAAAGGAATTTGAATATATGAAAAAGTTTTGGGACACGCGCTTAAGCTTCGCCTTTAAAAGTAGAAAGTGACAGAGTTATCGTCTCTCGTTCGCGTCTAAATACTAATTACTATTTTATTATAGCTATCTATTTTCTAATTAGCGCACTTGTACTTAATTATGTAAGAGTCAGTACATGTCTCTAAGACAATTCACTAAGCCAAAAATCGCATCGCATTCCCTATAGGTATACCATTATTCAGATTGAATCCACGAGCCTTTATGAACCGCAGCAGTGGCCTAGTGGTCTGAGCACCCACCTCACATGTGGGAGTTGCGGGGTTCAATCCCCAGTGCCTTCGAGTACCGACCGGTGATACATTGGGTACAAGCTCTCCGCTGCCTGGTGGTGGCTTCTTTATGGTGAAATGCTAGCGAAATGGGTCTTTGACCCCACCTTGTTGACTGCAAACTACGTTGCGCCATGGCACTTTTTGGCCAAAGCTGCTCTTGCGTCATAAAAATTCATCATCATCCCCATCATCAGCAGCATCATTACGAGCCTTCGTGACCTTTTGGGTAGCGTGCTCGTCTTGAAATCTGAAGTTGCTCGGTTTGTTTCCGGCTCAAACCCAAAATAACCCCATTTTATTTTCAACTCAATCAGTTTTCGTTGCTTAGAGGAACCTCCAGGAGGAATTCGGCGCCAATCCGAATATTATTTGACCTGTTGTTGAATTTTATGGATTCTGCACCTCCATCGGGGTTTTTCGCGCACGGCCATTGAAGCTGACGCCGCCGCCGACGATGACACGACGCCTACTTTTCAACGACACGAAACCTTTAATGCTAACGAATTGAAACCGTCACGGGCTCCCCTCCCCTCTTTTTTCACTTTCACAGTCGTTGCACCCGAAATGGTAGGTTCAAGTGTTGTACGGCGGTAGGCACGTTGTGTCTGTGTATTGTTAGCTCATGTTGTGCTCACAGCAGGTGGGGAGCTTCTTATCACTCAAGAGCTAGCATTTCCTGCCAAAACAGGCTTTGTGCGGAAAATGGCGCAGTGAGGGAAACAACTACAAGCGCTGATGTTGCTTCCAATCTTGCCTTCTTGTTTGAACACACTCCGTGACGAGTACAGCAAAAACAACATCAATATCTAAGGCTTTGGAGAGGCCGGGGAAACGCGTTCCAAAGGAAAGGACAAGACGCAGAATCGTCGGCGGCAATCAGCACTGTGAGGTCTGTGATTCTTTCTCTTCTGCGATTTGTCCAAAGAACAAATCCGTTCCTGATCATGATAGATTGTTCCCCCATATGTAGCTGAGGTTAAATAGCTCCAAGAATGATGCGAATGGTCAACGCAGGTCTTTATCACGATTTTATGTCGATAAATTTCTCTAAAACCTGAAATGAAAACGCGTCAATATTATAGCGCCTAAGAAAAGTTCAGCGTGATTGATGCAGTTGTTCAGGAGAGCGGGTGGTTCAAGGTTTTTTAAAGAGTAAAATAACGCAGTCCTTAAAGAGAATAGAGCCTAAGCAAAGTTCAGCATGATTGATGAAGTTGTTCAGAGGGGCGGTAGGTGCGATGTTATTTAAAGAGTAAAATAATGCTGTTTTTACAAATGTAAATGAAACAGGTAAAATGTAAAAGGTCAGTCACTGATAAAATTGCACACGCTGTCAAATTGTTTACTGAGAAGCCTCTTTACGCACCCCTAACTTTCAGAGAGGATGCAAGACTCTAGGCACATGTCGGGCTCCTCATGCAATGAGTGATAAGCGACAGACTGATGTGGAAATGGTTCGTTATGTGAAGATGTAGAAATAGATGTAATACGAAGTGCTACATAAATAACTGGCATCGGCCGAAGGACAGCAAAACGCGCTGAAAGTAAAACGTTGGTAGTGATCTAAACTACTCTTGATTGCTCTCGAATGTGGATTGTGGAGGTGTCCTGCTGGAACAAATACGGACCGCTAAGCTAAGGCTGTATAACTGTTTAATCATAACAAATGCGTACAAAGGTCCAGTCATTAGGTGATATGCCGGTGAATTGTGAAAATAAAGCTGGCTTCGGCAACGCATTTGGCCTCTCGCGTGCTGCCAAACCAAACAATAACACAATTCTTAGGTGGACGAGCTGGCATAAATTCATGGCGCAAAACTGCGCACAACAAATGTGGACACACACAGAGGAACGGACGAAGCAGCACGCAAGCGTTCTTCAAACAGCTCTTTATGCCACTCCTTAGAGAGAATATGCTAGCTGTTTCCGACAGTTGTTTTAAATTTCTGTCGCCCTTCACGCCTTCTTAAGCGTCGATCTGACCATTTCCATGTCGTATAAGGTGCATGACTACTACTGGCTGGGTTTCGGCAGGGCCGCGATGCATTGATGAAGTCACACCGGCAGGGAAATTGGGATATTTATTTACCATTGTCCAATTCATGCGACACCCACGGCCGCCCTTCGGACCTTGCCACTCTAGCTTCTGTACTCGCACCAGGAAGCTTTTAAGTTTGTAATAGCACTGAACTGCCTTAACACGAACCTAAGAACACTCAAACCGTTGTTCCGTTAAAAAGCTTTTCTTTCTGCATGTCTCAGTGATGGCGGTTAGTAGGCGAGAGAATAGTCGTGGGTACTCTTGTGACTCTGCGAAAACACGACGCTGAGCGCTCAGCTCCAGCAATTAGACCGTATGGTCCTCTGTTTCACACGCCCTACAGTCGCGTTGGCGCTTTTGCTGCGCAGGTTGAGGCTACAGCTTTCGCTATCTGCCGCTAGCTTTTTACTGCAGTCCCAGCAAACGCTTTACATATCCGCTTAGTTAATGGTCAGTGAACATTCCCGAGCTTTAAGATAGATTAATTGTGTGCAACATTCTTACTAATTCCCCGATGCAGCCAAAATCTCTTCTGCGTAGTCTACTTGTTTCAAAAACCTGTGTATTTGAATCTTGGTGATATTAACGCAGCATGTAAGGGTGCTCTCCAAATTTACTTATTAGCGCCGTGCGGAGGAAACACTGTGCAAGGAGCCTATATAAATGTGATCAGTTGTCTCTCGCGAGGCTCCGAAGGCCAGTTGCCATGAGTGTTCAATTTTGGGTAATTCTCGGCAAACCTATTCTCGAGAATTAGATACACCCATTAAAAGCGCTTGATAATTTTTGAAACGCGGCGAAGCAGCTTCAACGTAATACTTCCGCAGTTCGTGTGAATATTTGCTACGGAGTTCCAACCAGCGAATGCCGAAGCAGGACCATTCGGATTTAAAAGATAGTCTGTGCAGAGGGGAGACCCAGATATATAACAAATAGGCGCCATGGTTCAGCCAGAGTTCAGTCGAAGCCAATTTTCGACCGTCTAAGCCCACATCGGCCGCCTTAACTTCTTCCAGCCGGTTTTTCTGCACTCGTTGTCTATCGTACTTTGTCTAGTACGATAGACCGTTCTATCTGCTACGTATCAGCCAATAATTCGAACCATCCTCGATGTGCGCGTCATGTCAACATTGTTATCATGTTGGGTTATTGTGACCGCCTCTTATCATGTCGGCGTTCGGTCTGGTACGAAAACAGGAAGACTAGAGTCTCTAATCTGACTTGGGATATAACTAAACTAACTTGATGTAGAGGCGTAGACACGTCTCTTCAAATACCGAAGAAACAAGAGACGAGAGAGGGAACTTCAAAGCCAGTAAGAAACTTCTTTTCATCGATAAGAAATTACGTTACCCGAACCACTTTGCACAAAGTTTTATTTCCGGACATAATGGAAGTGGTGAGCGGTTACATAATCATGATATCTTTTGCAGTTTTCTTAAAAGCGGCTTAAGCTGCCCTCCCACTGTAATTTGAAAAGGAAAGCTGAGGATTCTTATCTAGGTTGCATTTTGCAATTGATTTCACGCGCTATGCCAGTCCAACGGAGGAATAGCGTTTTAATCATCTGCCCCAAGGCTAGGTATTTCCATCGAAGAGCGGAGTGAAAACTTAAAGGTGCACTTAAACCTCCTTAGGTTCTCAAATGCGCAAGCATGTCGAATTCTGTTGCCTCTTTTGTTATTTAGAAATTTAAGTAATCATTGGCGCTAACTATTTATTTAGGGAATTATCAATTATTTAAATTAAATTATATTATTAATAACTATTCCATAATAACTAGTCAATATAAATAATTTTTAATACTAAATCATTGCAATTCGTTCGTTAGTTGATTAGTTGAGTTAATTATTAATTTTAATGACAAACAAAAAATAATTAGACTTATTTTTCTTGTTTGTTCACTTCTGGAAGGATTAAAGTAATTTCAAGTTCATGAATTACTCCGACTAATTTGCGAAATTAATTGACTTATTATTTAAACATTTTATTTAGTAATTCGGTGGCTTCAACTCTCCATTCACTCATTATTAATAATTACGAATCATAATTACACTCTTACTGGATCATCGACCGTTTCTGAGGGCACGCTCTCTCCACAGCTCGTGGTGATACATTCTGTCCATGCCACTCATGAGGCAAGAAACGCTTCGCTATAGTAGTTCTTTAGAGATTGCAACAACAGCATCCAGCGCATAGGGAGCAGTATCGATGCTGCAGGTTAGTATTTGTTCGAGGTAATTGTATCGAGCGATTTTGTTCTTTGTGCTTGCTTTTGGAAAAAAAAATTGTCGTCATAGTCGACCGGCAGTATTTCCATTGTGCGAACCAACCACCTATTTTGGACGGGTGCAGATGTTTTGCGCAGTGAAGGATATTGCAGCACTGATAAAATTAGGCGAGGAGGTTATGACAGAGTTATGGTGGGCAAGGACGTTCTACTCAGTTGCTGCTCGAAAAAAAAGAAAGATTTGTTATAAAGGGCAGTACAGGAACATGGACGTGAAACTAGGGGTGTGTGACCAATTCGATGCGATCTGCGTGATGGGGATGCGCAGGTATATGTTTATTTTCCGAGCGGCGTATAAAATAGCTCGTGCAGCAACAAAAGACTTGCAGTGGGACGGCGAGCAAAATGATTAGACAAACCTGAATACAATTTTAGAAATGTATGTCAACTTCATGTGAGAATGAGGAGAGAATGAATACGATGACACCGTTTTGTACAGCTTCGAGGGTGTTTGGTAATTGCGCTTGGTGACGGTTTCAGATAGCCGATGTTTTTTTTGTTTAAGGGTTAATATATACTTGTAGACTGACAAGTTCCGGGCTTCCCGCAAGTGTCGTTTTAAGGAGTCAAGTATGTTATTAGCCGACTGTATTACGTTGGTCACATGGAAACGCCAGGAAAACAGGATCAGAAATGGTGTGCCCGAAGTATTCGTTCAACTGAACGAGATACATACTTTGGATTTAGAAAGTTTGTATTGTATAACCAAATGATTACAGTGGTGATGCAAATAGAGTTACATAGATTTGTCAATGGTTAGTATGATCTGCCACTCTGAACTCCAGTGTCTTGAACGTGGTTTACGTCATAGCCTAGGGTGTTTTCGTCACAGGTGTTTCTCATTGAACAATAAATAACGTAATCATCAGTGAAAAATTGATTATAACAAGGTACATGTTGGGGTAAGTAGTTAATGCGAATAAGGAATAATTAAGGAACAAGGACGGCGGCTTATGAGGCGCCTATAATCTGACCGCGAGCAGGCCGGACGATAAGTTAGTAGTGAAGATGGAGTGATGCATGATTAATTCATGAACCCTTGGGAGGTTGTTTGGACCTAAGCTGAACGCGGAAAATTAGAAAAGTAAGCCTTCATGAGACGCGGTGGCGGGTAAAAAAGATTAGTAGAAGTTACCGGTAACCGGAGCGATCGATTAGCAACGCCCTGCTCTACAGTTCACGAACTCGCTGATAACGATAGTGCTAGATTGTTCGCACTCTTCAGTTGAAGAGAATTGAGCAGACAGCCATCACCTGAAAAAGAATTGTTTTCCAATATTTTTTTTTATTTATTGATGTAGCGCTTCCTTACGGGGATGGTCGTTAAAGGAAGAAACAACTCAGTATCCTGTTTGACATTTCTGTCGGTAAAAAGTTGGCTTCAAGGAAGGTAATACTTCCTTGAAATGGAGTGTGCTTGGATACAGACGGAAGAAACCAATCCAGTGAATAAAAGCTGCCGTTTCATTCGCCCCGTCTGCATTTGGAGCTAAGAACCTTGCGAATAAAAGGCAATTCCTTCATATCTTGCCTACCTAGGAAGTTATCGTTGCTCTAAAACGAGCGAGCCAGAAAGAAAGGTCGTGCAGTTTTTCACCTACGCAGTTCGGAGAATGCCGGTATCAGGAGAGCCACACTACGGCGCTTAATAAGGTCTAGTTCTGGCCAGCCTCCTCACTGCTGCGAATTCCACCTTTAGAAAATGTTATTGATTTTTTCCGTGCAGTAATAAGAAATGACTATGTAAAACAGGGTTTTTGATTCCGCGAGTAAAAACAAATGAAAATGAGATGTTAAAGGTATTGGCACATTCAGTTTCGGTCTTTGCTTCATCGTAAGTTAACCCGCAACGTTGTTGGAAAATTTCACAAGGGGTCACTCGTGAAACCATGGAAGGTTCAAGTTTTTTTGCCGGCAGTGATTCTCTGCGTCGTCTAGACCAGCTCTAAAACACTAACAACATGCGCCATTTCGGATGCAGAGGTTCGACGGCCATTAGGGGAGATATGTGTGCGACGTAGACTTTCGTGGTGGGTTTGTAAGGCGCCCAGAATTGTGGACATGTCTCATATTTCCCGGTCGTTTGAAAGCAGCTGCCTATTCAGCTCCTGCCTTTCACTTGCTAATTGAGTGTGGCCAGCAGACATCTAGTTTAGTTCAGTAAGGATAGCGTCTAGCGTCTAAAGAAGTGGGTTTCTCTCATTGTCACCGCACAGTAGTAATAACGACCGACTAACATGAACGCACTGAAGACGGCCAACAAAGCAACACTCACTACACACTCCAGTACTTGCATGTGTCAGGGAATGGACTTCGGATTCTAGCTTCGATGTATATGTTGGGCACTCCAGTAAGATGAAAAGAAACTACTTGGGTCAGTTTGAATTGTCATTGTACTGTATATCTAAGCGCTCAATATAAACAATCAGCGAGTTGCGTAAAAACTCAGGTCAGTTGCGTAAAAACTCAGATCAAGAAATTCAGGTCAGTTTCATGGGGTCTTTGTCAAGCACTCATAAGTTTCAACACGTACTGTTGTTGTCTATGCCATTGACAGAACGCAAAGTATGGTCGTGAATCATTGTTGGTACTCGAAACGAGGCGTACACCAATCAGTCAGGATCTTCTGCACATATCCCTGCTAAAACTTTATCGTTTAGAGAAGAAAAGCTTGAAAAATGGTATTCTGTATGCAGCCGCCACCTGAAGAAGCTTTCTTGCGGTTGAGCCGGGCATGTGCGCCGGCTTCGACACCAGAAGTTCTTTTTCAGGTGGCGCCCGCATGCAGTATGTATGGTTCAGCACCCACTAGCAGAAGTTTCTTTTGCTCAAGGTTATGTCGTCAAGAAATGACCGGTGCCGCAGCTGGCAAAGGACGGGGTCAATTGGAGAAACATGTGAGAGGCCTTCGTCCTGCAGTGGGCGTAGTCAGGCTGATGATGATGATAATACTTGAAGGCCTCAGAGTTATTAAGCACTTTTGTGTACCTGTTGCGTGCCTACTCGTCCGCTGCATCACCAGACTGAAGCGCAATTTCCTCCTGCGGCTTTCTGACGACAACGTCGGGTTTACACTATTGTTGTAGAATGATACCCCTTAACAATCCAAAAGGCACGCTCATAGAACCGCCGCTACACAGCTGTCGGACACAGCGCGCAGTCATAACAGGTGTTGGTTCGAGTTTACCGCTGAAAAATGTTGTTCGGCTGTCAAAATTTTAACATTATTTTCATGAAATCCAGAATAAACATGCTTTCATGCCGCTACAATATGCAGCATTACAGTAATAACATCTGGTAACTGGTGCCATAGATACGCTTCATTTTTCTTTTGCCTACAACTTGCATGAAATATCTGTAACGCTTCAGTGACTTGCACATACCGTCCCTCGGAGAACGCCATAAACAGTCTCATCTGCGAAGTGCGCGTACTATAAAGCGTACGTGGCGGTTCAACTAGCGGTACGAAGCTTCGTACACAACCACTGACTAGATAATCGAGAGGTAAGTGCCCTTATCGGCCAAATGAAATCGGACAGGAATGTTGTCTCGCTGTCAGTGGAACACTATGCAGGCTACTTTCTCATCCATATTCGAATCATTTGGAGAAGAACGAAATATACAACTGTATTGTTGGAACACAGATACGCGCAAGCACTTGAACTTCAGGAAGAACGGCCAAGCGTTGCGCTCTACGGTTAAGTAAACGTAATAATGTAACCGCTAAAAAATTGTGCTCCAATTCGAGATAACCGGTGCCGCTTCGCCCTGTGTGGTTCTGTGTCCTCGTTCTCCGCGTCTTTAGTCCGCATAGTAAAGTTTCAACGTCTGTTCTCACCCAGCTTTTGATACCAACTGTTATCCGAGCACTCGTCACAAGAGTTGCCCTGAAGTTTCGTATACGGAAAGCATCAGACAACAAGAGGAGAGACAGTGTCGACTCGAGGGCACCGAAGGAAGGAAGGGAAAACTTTATTTACACTAATGGTTTTTCCTGCGGTTTGGGGGCATCTTCAGAGACGTCTTGGTTCTACCCCCAGGAGCCTTCTCTGTCGAAGTCGTCCGCCTCTAATCAGTGGTCGGTTGCCCTCAGTCCAGGGCTCCGCTGGCCACTGCCGCCCGTTGAGCTCGCTGTACCAGACCTTGTTGGTCTTCGCAGCGGTCGCTGGACAGCAGAGTCTCCCACTGCTCCGCACTCGGGTTTTGTATTTTGGGGACCACGTCTATGTTTTGGCAGGCCCATGTGATGTGGTATAGTGTAGGTTTTTCGTCGCACCAGGGACATTTGTTCGTGTATATCGTAGGGTGCATTTTGTTTAGTATATGTAGGTTTGGGAAAGAGCCTGTTTGTAATTGTCTCCAAGTGACAGCTTCCTCTCTGCTGAGAGATTTGTGCGGTGGGGGATATCGCATTCTTCTGCCTCTATAGTTTTGTAGTATGGCCGAGTATTCCCTGGGTGCTAGCGCGAGTACCGCGGTCTCGTCGGAAGCTCGGAAAGTAATGTATCCTCGAGCTATCCTGTCGGCCTCTCGGTTCCCTGCCACCCCCGTGTGCCCCGGTACCCACACAATTTTGTGTCGGATCTTGTCGTTTTGTTCTTCCCGGTTTTTAATTCTGTCACTCGCTGCGAGGAGTATACGGAGCGCGTGACGACCTATCCTGCCATTCATGTAATTTCGGCAGGCTGTTTGAGAGTCCGTAAGTATTGTTAGTGACCGCCCGGTTCTATAGCCCTCCGCCACCGCTAGAGCAACGGCTGCTTCCTCGGACTCAGCAGCTGTGCAGCCTTGGAGAGACGCGCTGGTCGTTTCGCGTAAAGACGAATCGACCACCGCCGCTACAGCGATTTTGGTATCTCCTCCTCTCCAAGACGCGTCTGTATACACGGTCGTGGCTTGAGGAGCGTATGTTTTCTCGATGAAGTCGGCCCTCGCTTCTCTTCTGCCTCGATGGAGGTTGGGATCCATGTTTTTTGGTATTGGCGCTACCTTGAGGGTCTTGCGAAGCTCGTCGGTGATCGTTGCCGTCCTCGACATTTGTCGCATCTGCTCGCGGTATCCGAGCCTCTGCAGGAGCGCTCTTCCTGTCGTTGTTTGCAACAGCCTGAGTTTTTGCGACTCAAGCTGCGCCTCTCGTAGCTCCTCAAAGGTGTTGTGTAATCCCAGGGCCATGAGTTTTTCTGTAGACGTGTTGCGTGGTAGTCGGAGCGCTGTCTTATACCGAGGAATGTTTCTCTAATGAAGGAATCCTGAAATTGGAGAATAATCCTTCGTTATCGGCGTCGAAAGAGAAATGTTAATTCCCTAAGTGCAGAACAGAATGAAATTAGAGTGGTTGTTTGTTAAAGAAAGGCGAAGTTCAACGAGTTCAACACTTTCGTTGAGCTCTGGGGCGTGTTTTGAGAGCGACAAAGGGCTGATATCTCAAGGTGCGCACATAATAAATACTGCCACTCGCGCGGCCTCGTCGACGGGTTTGCTTTGGCGCGGCATCGCGACGGCACATAATTAATGCTCTCTCATAAAGACACGCAGGAGATCTGAGACAAGCGCGGACCTACAATAAAGACCATGACAATAGAACAACAGCCCGACGCGCCACATTACGTACCTACATTACAGAGCTGCATGTATTCATCTACAGACACTGAAACTATTTGAACATACAGTGTAAATTTTACAGCACTATTTAGGTCTATGTAGCATTCAAGAATTGTTTGCTTCTCAGAATACCCAAGTGGGTGACAATGAGTAGGAAGAAAACATTGTGAAATCATTGGTTGCCGTCTTTAAGCCCGCCAGAGGAAGAAAAGTACGTGATCAGCTCAGAGGTCTATATAGTGTTTGTATGCCTTCAGGGCAATTTATTTAGTTGTTTATTAATTTTTTATGATACCTGTAGCCGCACAACGACATTGAGTAAACCGGTTACAGCTCAACGATGAACACGAAGTTGTAGAATCACCTCATCAAATGTGCAAGTCATGACGCTATCTAGTTAAAAATATTACAGGATGCCATGAAACAACTCCCCAAAAAAGTATTGTCAATAAACAGTAGGAACAAAGGTGGAAGACAAAAGAATCGGTCGATTAAGATTTTGCTCAGCGATTCCTAGATGAAATACGCGGTTTGTTATCTACTCGAACAATCACTCTGTGTAGTAAATTGTAATCTGTATACCGCGTAAATGTAAACAAACAATAAAGAATTGCAGAACACACAAAAAAAAGAAAACTTGAGTCTCTGTTCTGTATATTTGTAGAAATTATTAATAAAAGCTATTTTTACATTCTTTTTGGACAATCCCTGTATGCCCTGGCCATTGTCGTACGTTCACAGCAGATAATTACTGTCTCGAACAAAACTTAAAATCAAGAAAGAACCCGTTTTCTTTCATTTGCTATTTTCCTGCTTTCTTGAATAGTTCTTCTGTTATTGCTCGATCCATTCAGCTTTAAATTCTACTGCGTGCGGCATGCGATTTTAATTATCCGACGTTTTCTCTAATCCGTCAGCTTCGTTGTGTATTTTAGCACTGGATTAATGTAACGACGTTTACTTATTTCCTCATATAATGGTCTCCATGCCACAGAGCTTAGACAGCCGGAATGTGCACTGCGATTGCGTTTTCAGTAAACCTTTCCTTTCCGCTAACACTAAGTCGAATGATACCAGGTTCTCTTTTCGCTCTTGCAGAGGACCTGGAGAAACGCGTTGCGATAACGACACATAAAAAAATGTCAGAAAAGCTTCAGATTTCGTAGCTGCCATTCGACTGTTCCCTTGTACCTCTAATTAACTAACTTCACTAACTGCTCCATCCCTGTGCTTTCCGTGTAACGCGATTCTACAGGTGCGATTCAGCTATCGCAAAAAAAGAGTGTTCCTGCGGAAATAACAATTCTTTTTATTTTTTTTTCAGCAAATTTCTTATTCGTAAGAGGACACAACTGAGCTCGCTATGAAGTATCAAGCGGGCGCCGTCTTTTCCAAAGTTAATCAGGCACCGGAGCTTGCTTCCAGTGTACACTAAATAGCAAAAGGTTTCGAAGGATGAGGGTAACGGTTCTCCTCATCTTACACAGAATTAGACCCTAAGAAGTGCTATAAGCGTTCCCCTAGACCGCTGAGAAACAAACCTCTGTGCTTGTTTACTTTTAGCAAAGACGATACAAAGATAGATATCAGTGTAAAGTAAGACCTAAATTAAACGCGAACAGCGAAAAAAACAGACTATTTTATCTGTGTTCTTTCCAAAGAAGTATACATTTTCTGAACGAATAAACGTAGCGTTGAAACAGTACACAGAAAGATGAGGACAGGACGGGGCTACACCTTAACCTTAACCTAACTTATGTTTCTGGTTAAAAAACATATCGAAGTACTTATTCATAAACCGTTTGTAAAATAATGTCTCGTGACAAGGTTGAAAAGTATGGCGCATGCGTGTTCGCGTTTTAGTCCGGCGTGACTGCGGTCAACCCGTCTAGTTATTTATTTTCTGCGCAAAGTTCATCCCGCGGAATTCATTCAGAATTTTTGCTTCTTGGTTTTCTGTGGCGTAAATTATCTAATGTTCTATTTTCTTCGTTTCTTTTTTTTATGCAGCTGCCGGCAAACCGGATTCGTTACGCTCTCGGCGGAAGTTTGCGTAACGCGAAAACACCTCCGGCTGTGCTAGTGACCCTCTGAAGCGGATAGTACAGGTACTGCCACGTGCCATTACCAGTATATCATACATTATGGAGGGGTGTAACTTCGCTAAAGGGAAACGTTTTCTGCCATACTTCTATGCTCTATTCAGTGCTGGTCGTTTCGGTCCCAGTACACAATAAAGCACAAATCGGTACTTACTGTCACTTCATCATCACTATAGGGGCAAAGTGCTCAAGAATCAGCATTCGAGGCTGTATCTGTTAGTGCAGCGTAAAATACTTACGGAACGTAAAATACTTACGGAAGCCTTACATCGACACATCAGCAACTATCGCGAAGTCAGGTACCATGGAACTCACCCTCCTTAAGCGCCGAGAACTAACACAAGTTGCTGTGCATTCCAATGCGAGTGCTTTCTATGGACCTCATAGCCTAGGTTCCTTAAGGCTCTTATACCGCAAAGAATTGCGCGCACTATTTGACCTTCCCCAATAACACGATCATATGCTGTGCAGAGGGCAGCTCTTGTCAACCATGGGTTACAACGCGACAATCTGCCGGGTAGGCGTAAAAGCCAACCTAGCTGCAGAGAGTTTGCCGGTAAATTGAAGCGGTAAACTTTCCCACCCTGATGTAACCCCACGTCCCCAGTTATGACCAAGTTAAGGTACATGTAGACAGTGTGCAGAGGCACAGACAAGAAGAAATCTTTTATATATATGGAGGTTATAAAAAAATTGTTCGGCGTAAAATAGCGTTTTTTTCAGTGACTGCTGGGAAAGGCTTAACGTGCCTCCAAAAATAATGAGGAGTGCGGCTGTCAGGATGTGGACGTTCATAATTATCGTTTGTAGGTGCGAAACGCTCAACACCTGCCCTATGGCGTCTACGACCTGTACGAGGCGTTTAACAACCAGTGGGAGATGCTCATTAGCTGTCTTAGACACTGCTCATTATTTTGGTTTGAAACCTAACGTATTTTCGGCTAAACAGTATAACGAGACTCCAAGGTGTCCAATTAGTTTTCCAAAGCGTAACATTATCGGTCACTTTTCACGGCAACGCACAGTGAGTGAGTGAGTGAAAAACTTTATTAAGCTCTAGGTTTGCTTTTCTTCTGCGACTTTCAGATGGCTTCGGCCATCTACATGTACAAAGGTCGGTTGCCCTTAGTCCAAGGTTACGCTGGAAGCTGCTGCTAGTTGTGCTCGCCGAATCAAACCTTCTTGGTCGACTCGGCGATTGCTGGAGAGCACTCCTTCCCAATGCTCAGCACTCGGGTTTGTTATAACGGGTGCCACGCTTATCCTCTGGCATGCCCACGTTATGTGGTACGGCGTGGGTGGTTCTTGGCACCAAGGGCATTTGTCAGTGTATTGTGTGGGATACATTTTGTTGAGTAAGTGTAGGTTCGGGTACGAGCCCGTTTGTGAAATCTACAGTATCAGAGTTATTGGAAATTGGAGCGCCAAATAGCTGGGTTTTGGAAGAAGGTATTCGGCGGATCGTATAGTCATTTGCCTTTTTAAAGATGGTACTAGAGATTCAGAAAACAGTAAATGGCAATATTACTGGTGGGAAAACCTGTATGCATGCATATGGTGGAAATCTTGCTATGAAACTCCCTTTCTTGAGATGCGTTTCAGTGATTTAAACTCGTAGTTTTTCTGCGCAACGGCACACATGCGCTGTGTTCGTCCTTCTTCTCTTCCTGCTTCTTTTCTTTGGCCGTGTGCCGTTGCGCTGAAAAACTATGAGTTTAAATCAAGAATACCAACTAGCCCAAGAGCTAACCGTGCTGGAGTACGTTTTCACTGAGTTCCCAAGCAGTATGAAAAGGTACCTTTTCTGATTATATCACGAATATCACAGACGCCAGTTTTCGCCGAAACGAAGAAATCAATCCTGGATGTAGAATACTCCCAGGAGAAGTTTCTGGGCCACTATGTGCTCAGTTGTGTGCTTCGCGCCTTATAGCAAGAGATACATCATTCTGATCACTAAATTCGATAGTCTTTTGAATAGCAGTACGTGCATTGGGCTATTCGGAGTGCAGAACCCAACAAAACGCGGAATGTGCTGGGTTTGAGCGTAGCCTTCTCCTTCTTGTTTCATGACGTGTATGGCGTTTTGTTTCAGACATGCCTCAACGATCACCATATAAGACCGTAGCTGGGGTCCATGTGGCTCCGTGCTTCAGTGACAAGACCGTGCTGTCGGCCCTTGCCTACGAGCCTCTTCCGGGCGACATCTTTGTTGTCACTTACCCGAAATGTGGAACCACATGGATGCAGTTCATTGTGTTTTGTCTCCTGAACGATGGACGTGCTCCAGAGACCATGGAGGAGTTTATGGCCTGTTCTCCGTTCGTAGAAATGCTGGGCACTGAACCACTATTCAAGATAACCAAGCGCATGGGTGGCATAAAGACGCACCTTCAGTGTCATCGTCTTCGTCCCTGGCAGTACCCAGATGCCAAATACATCTACGTGAGCAGAAACCCCTACGACTGCTGCGTGTCTTTCTTTCACCACACAAAGGGCTTTCCATCCTATCGCTTTGAGCACGGAACGTTCGAAGAATTCTTCGAGATGTTTATGAATGGACATGTTGACTTCGGAGAATACTTCGACCATCAGATACCGTGGTTCGATCGGCGCAACGACAGAAATGTCCTTTATTTGACTTACGAGGGTTTGAAGAAAGACACAGCAAGCGGAATTCTGCGGGTAGCCGACTTCCTGGAGCCGCAAATTGGAACAAAGCTGCGTGAGAATCCCAAGGCACTGCAAGAGATTGTTGAGGCGACTAGCATTGAAAGTATGAGAAGGTTTAATCGAGAGTTTGAGAAATGGCTCCCAACAATGCTTCAACTGACTGACAATGGAGCAGCGGACTCCATCATACAAGAAGAGGAAGAGTGGAGGGTAGATATGGAGAAACTAATGACGGGAAAGTTTGTACGCAAAGGGGCCGTCGGTGACTGGAGGTATCACTTCACGCCCGAACTGATCCGGCGCATGAAAAATAAAATCGAGTTTAGAACGGCGGGTACGGGTTTTATGGACTTGTGGAAAGACACCGAACTTCCATGAGGGAAAAAAACAACTTCTGATATGTCGAATGCGCTCTTTCAACAGGCATCGCTGACAGAGAAGCAGTATTGTCTGGAACTATCTCATCTCCTCGAAATGTCAGCAGACGCATGGTAGTAATAGTTTTTTTTTTCGTATTCTCAGAACCTGTGGTCCTGAATCGCACCGCAGGTGAAGGAACTTTGGAACAGATCTTCGATGGTGATTTGCTGCCCCTCTCTCATCTGACCGAGTGTTTGTACCTCAAACATAGTCTCCGTTTATATTGTGGACGGCCACAAGGACTGATGTAACAAAATCTGACGCCTTCTAGTACAGGAAACAAAGCGGTGTTTTCGACGAATAAAAGCCAAATGGATATTTAAATACTTCCCAATAAAGGTGAACTCATACTAAAATGTTGAGAAGAAATTCAGAATGCCAATTACTTTATTTGCGTACTCTAGCCCACAACAGTCGTCTTTTTCCTTTCTGAGGAATATGTGTACAACAGTTCTTACAAATCCTGGTTAGACTGTCAAT
This sequence comes from Amblyomma mixtum, assembly GCF_055824585.1. Taxonomy (NCBI): domain Eukaryota; kingdom Metazoa; phylum Arthropoda; class Arachnida; order Ixodida; family Ixodidae; genus Amblyomma; species Amblyomma mixtum. The sequence goes on along the minus strand of NC_143019.1, from coordinate 35,319,735 downwards.
CGAAGGAAAAGAGAAGTGTATTTTTTTTCCTTACCCAGCAGCAAGCATACAGTCTGAGGTTTGCTTTCGAAGCGCTCAGAAGTTGCAAAACGAATGAAGTCGCATAATTCCGGTCATCCTTGTTCGCTGCTAGTGAGAACGTGAGAAGGAAGGTTGAGCATATTATGCCTGTTCTCTTTAGAGACGCAGAAGTCATAGTGACCATCACGCTCAAAAAACGCAGTGCTATATACTTGTATCTTTTTTTTAGGCTAAAACACAGCAAGAGGTTTACAATTGTTTCCTCTCTATAATATGCTTTCAATGTTTCGACATCCAACAACAAGTGAGGCTTTGACGAGTAGAAGGCGAGAAAGAAGCTGGGGTAAAAGAAAATGCATTATGCCGAAAGTTGGGTGAGTTGGTCTACGTTCATGATGGATAATATCACTAAGGGAACACGAAGGGCGGACAGGACGGTGCTGACAAGCGCTTGTCTTCATCATACTTTCTGTTCTTTGAGTTTATTTTGCGCTATTTTCTCACATGAGCGTGCGAGGTATGATTTTATAAAGCATAAAGGAATTTTGTCGAGTGAGCTACATTGGCCACAGTCTCGCCGTTTGGCGTGCTCCCTCTGTCGACCATACTGCGCATGCGCGAGGAGCGAGTGACGTCACTGCGCACAGGTGGCGCGCCTCGTACCTTTACACGTACCTTTAAATGGACGCCGAGGACAGTTCCACCCAATTATCGTTCTTGCTATGATAACGTTTGTCCCGCAAAAAAAGACGTATTTATCGGCGAGCGCCTTCAAAATATTAACGCCTATCGACTGAAACACGAACATTTCTTCACGAAAAGGACGGCTGCCACCGAACTGAAGAGAATAGCGGTTTACCGAAACCTCTCGACTCGGCGAAAAAAAAAAAACGGGCAAACACACGCGTCTTACTTTCGAATTCGGCTGGTGATGACAACACCTACATTTCTAATTTAGGACTTTTCTTATTATAGCTACCGTTTTCCGCGACAGTGGTCTCTTTGTTAGGAAAATCTGGTACTATATTGATGCAGGCTGACATCTATTCCTTCTGAGTGTCTCTTTAACACCGCAAGTTGGAGAAAATTACGGCTTTGTTCTCGTCCATCCTTCCGTGAGCCAGATAACGAACGTATATATCTGAGGTTTTCATCCACAAAGCACTTGCCCACTATTATTAGTGCATTGCCTCGGAAGTTTTTGCTGTGTGTGTGTGTGTGGGGGCGGGGGGTGACATGCATTCCCATACTTAGTTAAGCTCGCGTGTCGTTATGTTCATTGCGCAGGTAAGAAGCACATTGTTGTTTATACTTACGCTCTGTCCCATATCGCTGAGCAGAGTGGCCGTTTTCTTGTTGGAACATTACTAAGAATTAGGGACATGTGCTTTCTACTTTTAATGACTGGCGTCAAGTTGCGCAAGGCATTGAACATTTGCAATAGCGCTTTGACATTATTCATGCCGTAAGGAAGAAAGAGAAGGACCTAGAGGCTGCAGAACGACGTGATTAAGCCTCTAGGCTAAGCGGCACTGGATGGGAGCAGTCCCCATTTCCTGGTAATGGCCATTTTTCGCAGGCACAAGAGGACCGGCCGACCACCGACAAAATGTACCTGCAAACAGCGTAGGCCTCATTTGTGATTTTACTGCTCGGACCATTTATCCTTTACACACACCATAAGCTCGTCCTATCGGTCCTTAAGCCGCCCGTTTTGCGCTCAAGGCGCGAAACTACAGGAATGTCTATAAAAGACGCCCTGCAGCAATGTTCAGTAAAGTTGCGGTATGCCTGGGGTGCTATAGGACGTCGCTTCAAGAATATCCTCGAGCAAGGATTTTTTTAATGCGTATTAATGAGCTGCGTTAACTGCCGAGAAATGTTGAATTTCAGCGTCTTCACATCTTTTTCTATGTTCTCGTCACTTTTTGCACAATAAAATGTCGGTGCTCCTCCGCCGGCCTCACACACCCTGTGTCACCACTTCGCTACCGAAGCGCGAGGGAATTACCCGCGGGGGGGGGGGGGGGGGGAGCTGACTAGTACCTGCCGCGGTTCCTGCGTGACCTCTGAAACCCTCTATCCATAGCCATTTCTTAATCGACAAAAGCAGACACGTGACACGGATGACGATGCCAGTTTGAAAAAGTCGCCGAATAGGGCTGGCCAGCTAAGCTTTCGAGCACAAGTGTGTGTACTTTTCTGAGTACAGCAGCGTATAGTTTAGCTCAGATGTTCATGATAGCACAATATAAGCAATTGAGCGAGGTTATCTAATACGTCAGAAAGGCGTTTCTGGGCCGTTTTAAGGACGCCAGTTCACAGCGTAAAGCTGCAAGGTGTTTCGCCGCAGTACATAATCCTCTATTTTTCACGTCCTTGGTGTCCGCGCTGATAGTTGTAAGCCTGACCAGTGCCTGAGTCCTAATGACCTTCTTGTTCAGGCTAAAAATGCAGTGTTTCTCGTGAAGCATACATCAGTTTCGGAATAAGAGAACGATGAATTTATTTTACCCTCCTTGTGCATGCGTAATATGGTGACCGTATGGTTTATTTTGTGTTAGAGTGAAAAACAGTCTCATAAATAGCAAACAGAAATGATTTTGTTCCTAGGATACGACAAGTTATAGTCATGGAATGTCAGTGTCCTTCCATAGATCCATGACGTCGCTGCCTAGCGTTTTTTTCTGAATTCTCTGCTGAAGCCGCTTCACCTGGTCGCTTGAAAAGTGATTTCGCCAGTCTCCCACAACGCCCTTGCGGACAAAATCACCCTTCATGTTGTTCTCGATCGCTTCGGCACCCATCGCTTCAGCTACGAGTGAGACCCAGTTTGGTACCTTGCCACCTGGCAAAGACTGCATGTCGTTAAACATTGACATCATGCTCGCGTTCACGCCTTCCTTCATCTTCTCAATGCTTATATTCTCAAGTACGTTCTTGAAGTAAGAGTCGTCGCTTCTCAGCCTTTCGCCGTACTTTTCGCCGATGAAATCTGCGATCTTGAGAACCCAAGATTCGACGTCCTTCTTGAGCTGCTCGTAGGTAACGAACAGTACATTGGGATCGTGACGATGCTCGTACCAGGAGATGAGGTTATCGAAGTAGTCCCCAAAGTCCACCTTGCCTTCGACGAACATGTCGAAGAACTGTTCGAACGTGCCGTCCTGGAAGTGGTACTCGGGCATGTCCCTAGTGTGATAGAAGAAGGACACGCAACAGTCGTAAGGATTTCTGGCTACATATATGTACTTGGCTTCATTGGAATAAGGTTGCAGCCTAAAGGCCATGTGGGTTTTGATCGGCCCAGGACGTCTCATGTCGTGGACGGCTTCGGCTCCTTGAGCTTCTAGGAAAGGCATCTCAATCCAGGCGGCAAGTTGGTTTCGAGGAGGAGGCCGGTTGTTGATGATGTTGTACACGATATGCTGCATCCAGGTCGTGCCACACTTCGGGTAGCTGACGATGAACAAGTCCCCAGGCTGCGGCTTGTAGTGTAGTGCGGAGAGAACGGTTTCTTCGGGGAAGCTGCGACTGATGTAGTAGCCGTCAACCTCGCGATACTGTGAATCCGCCATGGCGCATCTGCCTAATGTATCTGTCAGTGAGAAATGGGAGAAATTTATAAAAATGAAAATTTTTTTAAAAAACTAAAACTATTGGCGCTGAAGTCTGGCTCTCATTCACAACTAGTCGATGTACTTTTTAGGCAAAATACCCGCAAATCTTTTTTTGACAGTCGAAATAAAAGGCTAGGTCTAGGGCTTAATTTTCCTTGTAGAGGAAAAGTGGATCGAACTTTGAAAGGTATACTGGACTAAGAGTACATTGACTCTAAGACAGCCAAACTCTAGTGTTTAATTTCTCTCCACGGCCCTCTCTAACCTGGACTGAGCTAACAAGGCTTGGAGTTCGAAGCTGACATCACTGGGGTTCTGGCCCACTCTGTGCCAGCTCTTCTTGAGGGAGAAGCTTAGAACTGGCAGGTGAGCCAAAACGAAGTGCAAAATTAAACACTCACTTTGTACCTCTTACTTTTTTTTTTAGAAGAAGAAGAAAGTTAGGCTTTAGTGGTCCCCAAAAAATAAACAAAACATCATAAATGTACAGACGAGGGTGCCAAAGTCAAAGACTGCACCGGGACCCTCCATAAATCAATAAATAATACAAGAAATGGTTACAGCATAGTTAGCGGATAAATACAAAATACAGAAAATATCAAATCAATACTTCACAAAAACTAGGTCAAAAATTACAATAACGCAGGTAATATACACAAAAAGAGAATAACACATCAGCATTCCAATAAAAATACTTTGAGCTTGTTTTTGAATTCAGGCAAGGAAATTGATGTTTTTAGATTGGGTGGCAATGCGTTCCAAATTGAAATGGCTTGAAAAGACGACGTCGATTTACCATAATTGGTATGGACTTTGGGGAGGAGAAAATTGTTTCTTGCTGCAAATCTGGTAGGGTTTTGATAGATCAGCTGAATTCATCAGCTTTTCAGGAGCTTTGCTTAACGATTTAAGTGAACATTTGAAATGGTTTATTCAAAACATTTTAGCCGAGAGACTCAATGCCACACGAAAATTAATTACTTTAGTAACGAATGTTATGCTCTATTGATTTAAACCAAGATTTGAATAGATATAAGAACATTTATTGTTTACAGTATTCTTTTTGCACAAGTTAAATATGCTCCCGCTATTTGTGGTTTTCTCCTTCTATAGAGAACTCCTTCTTACGTCATCACTACCTGCCGATCGCAGGAGTAGACAGTTCAATTAACGATTGGTCGACAGAGATGACGTCATCATGAATGTCATCACAACCTGGCCACTATGGCATGTGATAACCTGCCCAACGGGTTGTGAGCTACCTGACCCCCCCCCCCCCCTCCCCGTGTCGCGCTGCAATGAAATTAGTTGAAATAAATTGAATGCAATCACTACCTGTCTACCGTGGCATTGCGCATGAGCCTTACTGGAGATCAGGAAGAACAATCGGGGTCTCACAAGCACCGCCGGTAGCTGTGAGCCATCTCCCGGGTTTGTCGCGTGGCACATTGCTTAACCATTGCTTAACCATTCGATTGCTTAACCGCTGCACCATTGCGCCAGTAGAGCTACGAGGACTCACCGCTATTGAATATTGCGACTGAGGGCTATCAAGAGGCTATCAAAACCAAGTCATTACGACTGGGCCAATCATAGGCCAGTGCCAAAGTTTAAAAACTAAAGACCTCCAAATCTGGAAGTTCGCTCAACCAGGAATATTCCTAAGGACCAAAAAAATTTTTAAGTTGGGGGCCAACGTCAGAAAGCGAATGAAGGAACATTAACCGCGATTGGGAAGTGAATTGAGGTGGATTAGTGCTCAGAGTAGCGCAATGCGAAATGACAATCGTAAAGAAAGATACTGAAACATCCTGGATGGTGATCATTATGCATACCATATAAGGCTAATGGTGGCGCTTTAAACTGAAGTTTTGGCGGGAAAATCGCAAGATGAACACTAGACACTGATTGCCACCATAAAAAGCAACATAAATGCTTTCGCAATTTGTTTAAGATCGTGGTTAAAGAAGCCCTCCAAGTTCTTTTAATTTTCGAACTCTTTTCGAAAGCATTTTATATGCACTAAAAACATTTTGTGTCTAAGGAAATGAATGATATAGCCTGAAAACGGTGAATTTTACTTTGAAATCCTTACTTAATATTGTCTTAGTCTTTTTTCTACTGGTTTTAGTCATCGAGCATCACATAAGAGAGTATTTAGGTACGCTAGAGCACGAAAAGAATTAAGCTTGTAACCGCCTTTATTGACAGTTGTGAAGGCCGGTTAGAGCGGGCAAGGACAGGTCCGGTCCCGGAACAGTTCACGATCTCGTCTCGCGCCGCGCGTCGGCTCTGCTGCTTCAGCTGCCGATCGTCGTCTTCTCGTCTCGCGCCTCGCCTCGGTTCTGCTGCTCTGACTTCTGATCATCTTCCTCTTTACAAGCTGTATAATTGTTTAGATGAGTTCATTTAAAAGTGGTGCCTTGGCGAACTTCAGTGATTCAGTTATTAAACTAAATTTGACAATTATATCCTTTAAAATACTTACTCTTTGATTGCGCGGTATAATATTGAGCAAGGGGTTTTTCCCTAAAAATGTAAATGACAAAACTTTCTCTTATGGTATGAGCTGACAATTGTAACTACATTTACCAACAAATTACGTTAAACTGGCGTCATTTGGATAAAAGGAATGGAACCAAGGGTGCGCATAAAATGACTCCACAAAAGTTGCGCGTTCTAAATTGCTCACTTAGCTAAGTAAAGAAACAAAAAAAAGTATTCGAATTTCCTTAAAAGCATCTAACAATAGTGGATTTACTCTAACCATCCCCATTTGATCTTGATAGCCCTCATGCACATCTGTTGCTGTTAGCCCCAACAGTGATTCTAGGCGCGGAATGAGAAAAATTCTGAACTGGGCTTCGTACATCATATAAAAGAAAAAAGCGATATCTCTATCTAATAAAATGGTCTACTTACCAGTCTGAGGCGCAGCTGCAAGGCACCGATGTGCTTCACGGCGCAAAAATGCCCCACAGTGGCGCCAGCCGCTGTTTTATGCTGTACACTAGAAGGGAACTCTTGCAGGTCGTCTGCCTTCCTGCATTCCAGTCGTAGTGCTCCTAACGGAAACTGCGGTGTACAGTCACCACGTCGGAGTGTGCAGCAACCCCCCCCCCCCCTTTCCTGAGCAATAAACCTGCGCTACGCTACATAGGCACACTCATAGTCAGGGCAGGAGCCATATTGTTGCTGCCATCCTTATTAACGGACGCTTTTGCGGCAAAGGGGGTGAAATTCTCTCTCCGCCATCTAGTGGGAGCGCCGCGCACTTAACAACACTTGTGTCTCAACAGTGTTTCGCTAAAATGAGCTAATCTGCTGAAGTTGTGCCTAGAGTAAGTTACACAGTATAACTCACAAGCAGTGAACTGACTGCAGCTTTTGATACTAATGTCCGCCGCTCGTGACCAGGCATGTGATGCCAGTGTGCAAGACTTATCTGCCTTCAGCAAACCTACCTAATTCAAGGGCATTTCAAGCCACCTAATACCTCTCCTCAGGCCGCCCGCGCACTCTCTCCCCGGGGTATCTCCCTGTCCTTGGAAGGGTACTCCCAATCAGACAATCTGGCCCTTACATTCAAACAAATCACCGATTACTACAAGGAGGAGCACCGGCGCTACCCGGCCCCTTGTAAGGGTCTGGATCGCGCTGACGAGCGCCTCCTCATCAAAATTCTTACTAACACTGTACTGTGCCCGGCGGTGCTTAAACATTTCAATACATCCTTTCATGGCGCATGCCAGTTCTGTGGGGAGGTGGCTGACACCTTCCACATGGTTTGGGCGTGGCAATCAAACCCATCTATCCCCCCCAACCCCAACCCCCCCAGAGAGGACTGGGAGGCGCCCCTGCTCGGCTGTCAAGACCTAAAGAGCCAAAAGGTTTTGGTTCAACGGACGCGGGCGGCGTTGCTTGCCAATGGGGCACCGGAATAGGGGCTCCACCTAGTATTGTAAGGGAAAGGGCCAATAGGGTCCTACCCCAATCACCTTTCTGTAAAAATTTAATTGCCCATAAATGTTTTTCACCACCGCCACCACCTCCGCACACATTTCTCGGTACTGCGAAGAATAAAAATGTATCTTCCTGCAGAACTTAATATCGACCCCGCTTGCAGTTATTAGGGTCCTCTTAATACATAGTACATTATGAATACTAAATCAATCAATCAATCAATCAATCAATCAATCAATCAATCAATCAATCAATCAATCAATCAATCAATCAATCAATCAATCAAATCTTTATTTACATCATCCAGATGTTAGGGGCGCAGACAAAAAGCTCTCACTGGAGCTTGATTGCGCGCCTGCGCCCCCGTACAAGGTTTCAAGGTTTGTTTGACTGCATATATTGGCAGCAACTAACCAAACAATTGCGTTTGAGGAAAAATAAGCGAGACACAACTGACTCGGAAAAAATAAATAAACAAGAGATAAAAACAGACAAAAACAAATACTCGTTATATAAGGCACTGCCAACTTTCATAACTGCCAACTTTCATGGTTGGAACTTGAAAAAGTTATTAAAAAACAATAGTCTTCCTTACAGCCTATTTCCTAGGCACGTGTAGTTGCCCGGGATTTCCACAGATAACGCCGGCTGCCCCGGTAATGTTGCTATGGCACCGCGGAATAAACAAGGTTCTTGGCCAGTGACAAATTCGTAGTACGGCCGACCTATTTGGTGGAATGACACATTTACGGATGTTTCGCCCCTGAATCACTCCATTTATTGCCAAATAAGGCTATAGTTGTGTATTGGAGCGTAGCCGAAGTAGCTCATGAAATGACGTTGTTTCCTACCTGGAGAGGCCGGGTCTCTGTTTAGCGCCAATGTGGTCTCCGTTAGCCTTCAGAGAAAAATTTTAATGCGATAACACTAGCGGTGTCATAAAGGCAAAAAGAAGCCGACGTCGCCATCCTTGTGAGTCTTCCACCTCCAAACCGTGGTGGGGGACAGGTGATTTGGTTTGGTTTATGGGGTTTTAACGTCCCAAAGCGACTCAGGCGATGAGGGACGCAGTAGTGAAGGGCTCCGGAAATTTCGACCACCTGGGGTTATTTAACGTGCACTGACATCGCACCAGTACACGGGCCTCTAGAATTTCGGCTCCGTCGAAATTCGGCCGCCGCGGCCGGGATCGAACCCACGCCTTTCGGGTAAGCAGCCGAGGACCATAACCACTGAGCCACCGCAGCGGGGGGGGGGGGGGGCGACAGGTGGTGTTCAGGGGTATTCTCCTTCTTCACCTCTAGGCAAGATGAGGGTGAGACCGGAGTTAGAATGACTCAGCAAAATGAATATTCATATCCGAAGGAGTCGAACTGTCCCGATACCAAGTAGCATAGCGGAACGTTTTTTATTGTCTTTATAATTTGTGGGCGTTATCGGGGAATATTAATAGTGTGAATATTTTACAATTGAAAGGCAATGGATTAGAAAGCAGACGAAAGAGCAACCACATGCCGCTGGCGCAAAAACTATGGGGGCACTTTGACAGCCTAAGGTGCTCTAAGCGAAAGCTTAGACTTGACGCTGTTCGTGCCTTCGTTCAGCCTCCATGGCTTTGCTGCCCGGCGACGCGTTCAGCCGCCGCTGACGCATGCGTTCGTTGATCTTCCGCCGTTTCGCGTTCGGAGAGTCGCCCTTCCTCTGCTGAGCCGAGCCACCTGGCGCAGAATCGCTGCACCGCTTGGGTGCCATCCTCCTCCACTAGATGCCGCACACCGACTGACGACGGAGCAGCGCTCGAAGCCGCCGCGCCGAAAGCGCCACCTGTCGACCTGTTGACGAAGGTGGCGCTGGATATCACCCCAGTCACCCCAGGCGCCCCAGGCGCTGAATGTAACGCCGGACGGACGGACGGACGGACGAACGGTCGGGAGAATGAGCCATCAAAGGCTTTCGCCTTAACATGAACCCACGGCCTCCGAATTTCACGTTTGGCGCCCTACAGACTGCGCTACGGCGGCGGATTTCCTATATTCTGCTTTCCTACTCTGCGCCTAAATTAACATTGAGAATGTTCACTAGCGCCACCCTCGTCTACAGCGGTGGACATAGTACGTCCTGCATTACCTCCAGCGTCCCGTAAAACGTGATCAAACGCAGAGGGCGGAACATGGAGGAAAAAAAACTAAGGAGGGAGCATGACGTCACGCGGCCAGCGTTCGCAAGTCGAGTGTTTTGAAGTCGTTTTCTCCCTCAGTTTTTCGCTCTCCGAGCCGGTCCTTTATGTTTTGATTCTGGTATGTTTTAATGCGCGCGTATGCGCGACCCGCGGCGCGGGCGTCTACAGCAAAGAAGTTGATCTACAGTTAGTCTGCCGCGCTAATCGGCGCATGCGCGCGCGCAGTGGGGCTAGACTTTACCGCACGCTATCACGTGGTGCGATCACGGGGGGGACACACTCTCTTTTTTGCTATATCTTTACTTGTTAAGACTAGGCTTCAAGCAACGTTTTTAGATCGCTTTCAGTTCGAAAGCTGCGGTGCGCGGATTGTCGCCTTCCCGTTTCCTGCCGCGCGGTGGCGCTCGCTACGCTGTTTGCCCGACCAGCGTGGCCCTTCGCGCCTACGCCATCGTCGCCGCCGCCTGATTTGGAGCAGCCAGTAGATATCAGCATGGAAGATATCAGCTCTCCTGTGCCAGTTGTTGGCAGTGACGCTTATCTTACAGTATACAAAAGCTTCAAGCAAGGGTGCTTAAAGCATCCCACCAAAAAGATGCTAGAGTTTACCAACATTGTAAACTAAGCAATCTCGAATTCTTTGAAAGAAGGTCCCGTTTTTGGGGACATTTTTTGGGAGGTGCTAGACGAGCTGCAATTGCAAAACCTTGCTCGGCTTGGATGTGCAGAGCATATGGCCACTTTTACATGCCAACTGCTGCATTTTGTCATAGTGAAACGCATGCACTTCTATGCGAGAGACAACCGTCGGCTGGAGAACAGAGAAAAGGTTATTGCAAATAAAAAAGCTCGCCTTCTGTAGCCATTCCCTCCGTGCTTCCGATTTAGTGTGTCTGCATTTAATGCTTGTCTGTGTTCAATGAAATTAACATTCTAAAAATGAAAGTGCAGGACGCTGCTCCCGTCTGTGCGATCATTGCAAATAAAAAGCTCTTCTATAGTTATTCCCTCCCTGCATCCAGCTAAGTGTGTCTGCATTTATAGTTGTGTTCACTGAAATTGGCATTCTAAAGAACGTGCAAAATGCTGCCGGTATGTGCGGTGCTTCGTTGATAATATAGCGCGGAATTTCGTGACTGATCTAGAAGTGGAACATCGCTAGTTTTAACCTTTCATTGATGTTTCGTGCATTCTACCGAAAAAATATTGATAGCTTTACTCCAACATACGCATAGCGCTAAACGTCGCGAACGCGATGCGATAAAGCGCAATGCAAACGATTGGTATTTTGCGAACTGGCATCACCCTGCGCTTTATCACACCCTTACTAGCCAGGCGAAACATTTATTTAACCATGAGACTAAAGTTTCAAAGTGACAGCTACAAAAGTGCAGCAAATTTGAGTTCGACGTGTTCGCTCCCAATGTTATCGCGGATGAGAACAGGCTGTCACAGCAACTGCCAAGCGCGAGCGCTCCGGCGGCTCCGGGCCGACAGCGACAGCAGCGCCGCGTGGTGAGTGGAAGCGGACGGGGGCCGCTTTCTCGGGCTCGGCCCGGGGGAGCTTGCAAACTTAAAGGGATCTAAAAACGTTGGCTTCAAGGTTGTCGCCGGACGCTCCCTCCTCAGTTTTTTTTTCCTCCATGGGGCGGAAGCTATGCGAGAACTCTCTCGTGCTATACCTATGGCTGCCAGAGACGAGGCCCTCGTTAAACCATCAAGCCGTCAGAAGAAGGGAAATAGGGGGCTCGTTATGACCTAGACATGAAGGAAGGGAACAGACACCGAAACCAAGCAGCATGAAATACGACGAAAAATGCCACAGTAATTTATGTTTTCTTTTCCACTACGGGCGCTTTGACATAATGACACAGGGGCGACGAACAGAGCTACGAAAGAGAACGACCGCTTGGTTTGAACTGTTTTGTTTTTTTCAGGCGGAAAGAGCTTTTGTAGGAAGTGGGAGGGTGGGCACACTCTGTGATGGCTGATTTGATCCAGAAAAATAAAAATAAAACAGATGAAAGTAAGCGCTCGTTCTGTTCGTCGAATCTGTGTCGTTCTGTAAAAGGTAGCACTTCCTTTGAAAAACACGCTCCACCAACTAACCCCAATCGTCGGTATATTGCCTCACAAAAAGAGGAAGTATCCGAAGCGTAGCTTGCGTGTGCGTCAAACGTTGATGCTGTAATCGCTGGGTTTGGGTTGTTTATCGTTGCGCTGGCTATTTCCTTCCCTCCTTCGTCTGTTACAACGGCGATCGTTTTGCGTTGGCATCGGTACTTTGCTGCGTCCGTGTAGACTACGCTGGGAATGTTGCTGAGTTCTCTGCTGAGTGCTGGGACTCTGGCTTGTCGCCTTTCATGGTGTTTATTGGGGTCCAAGTGTCGGGGTATGGGTCTTACCCGGATGTTGTTTTTGTCTTAATCATTAATCTGTTCCTTGTCTTTTTGTGTGCTTAGAGGTAGCCGTAATTTCTCCAGTAGGTGTCTTCCCGTTCTGGTTTGAGTGAGTCTAAAACATAGAAGCAGCTGAAGAAGCCGCCATTGCTCTGGCAATATCGCACGGCAACGCAACAGGACGCAACCTCACTACAGTGACGGACTCCAAACAAGCATGCAGAAACTACACAAGAGGCAGGATCGACAGCATCGCCAATCATATTCTACACACGACGAGAAGACACAAAAACACTAAACATAGTATAGTGTGGGTTCCCGGACATGAGGGGATGAGGGGCAACGTGGAAGCAGACGAGTTAGCTCGGGGGTATGTCAACAGAGCAGACTCAACACTTTGCACCACAGCCACCTTTGACCCAGTTACCCCCACGTACTCAGATATACTCGATCATTACAGGGGTCAGCGGAAACGCCACGAGGAGGCGGTAGACTGGCGCAGACTACAAACCGGTACCTACCCGCACCTGCACAAACTACCTTTTTTTTTATTCGAGCTGTTTGCCATTAGGCATAATGAAAAAGGGAAAGAATGTTATAAGAAGGAGTGTAAACAAGCCTCGCTTAAAAAGTGGCAAAAGGTCGCGATAAAGCGATTATCACGAGTCCACTTGCGATAGTCGCCTGCAACGTCCCATCGTAGGCCTACATTTCTTAGGAAACGTCGTCTCACGGAAGCTGTAGCCGGGCAAGTCAACAGAAAGTGTTTTTCGTCGCACTGGTCTGGCGCAGCACCACAATGGGGACACTTGTCAGTCACTTCGAAACGTTTGTCACGCCACCGATGACGCACAGGAGTCAGAGCCGCTCCTGCCCAAATCCGGCGCACAGATACTTCCTCCTCCCGAGTGAGGCTCCTGGGGAGAGGGTACGAACACGGAGGAATTAGAGCGCGTGTTCGCTGACGCAAAGCCTGTTTCTCGGAAACATGGGACAGGAACGGATCTGAGGGAAGAGGGGAAGGTGGCGGGATGTCGGATGTGTCAAGGTGCGTCATTGCACCCACATGAATTTTATGCGGATCCTGGGCATGCCCGCGAATCCAATGTATACGCACAGGACCGGGGTATCGTGTGCAAAGTTGGTGAATTGATTGTGTAACTTGGAATGTGCGCCGGACAGCCTTAAGCTGCTTATGGGCAGCAAGGGAGTCGGTGTAAATGTGAAGGATATCGAAAGTGGGTACGAGTGGAAGGGAATTAAGCAATGGCATTGTGTATCGCCTGAAGCTCCAAGGCAAAGGGGGAGCAAGTATCCGCGCTATATGTAGCGCGGGAGTTAAGATGTGGATGGGAGGAACTGTAAACCGCAGTGCTGTGTGTGATGCATCGGTGTATATTATGCACCCTGAAGGAAGATGCGCGGCTGATACCGGTGTCGGCTGATTGTCTGTGAGTTGACATATGACCATGGAGGAAGAGTCTGTAAACGATGAAGCTGAAGCGACATCTTGCGTCCTCTGTTTGCCTCACGCTGGTCGATAATTTCACTTAATGTATTAAGTTGAGCGTACTCCTGCAGAATGGGTATGGGTGTGATACGAGGAAGATAAGTTATGGCGCGCATAGCCTCCCGATTGATTCATTCAAGGGAGTCCCACTGTCGGCGGGTGAGGCGATGAAATTGGGCCTGGTACACTATCCACGGCTGGAGGATGGAGCGCACGAGCTGACGGGCGACGAACTATTCAAGATTTTCCCTGCACAATATGCAGACGAATGTCCGTGGTGTCAGGGTAAACCTACACTAGAGTATGTCACATGGACCTGCCCTAAGGCAAACTTAGAGCCAAGAATAGACCACCCGAGTGTGATGCAGTGGGAGCACTTGCTGGCCAGCGAGGACGAGGAAGCGCAACGATTTCTCGTACGCCGAGCCACGATGGCAGCAGTCAAGTGCGGCATCCTGGACCAAGGATCGACCACGGCGCACAGTAGCCCGTAAGGGTCAAGAACACTTTAAATTTATCAACAATAATGTTTTTCCCGTCCATCCATCCATCGCTGTGCAAAATTAACCGTGAGGATCGAGACGGTGAAATGTGGACCGTCTACCACGTGACCCAAAATCAGACTGCCGGGTTCGAAGAGCTGAACAACCATAACATTATCGTTTGAGCCATAAAGTAATTAGGCTATTAATTTCTCATTATTTAAAACCGCAGTTTAAAAAAGGATAGACACATTCTCCTGTGGTTTCCTTGGATTACTGTTAGCTTTTTTTACATGTATCTCATAACGAGCCCCTCATTGAGATCCTCTTGTCTACACAATAGCTGAACCAGATCCTCAGTTCTTGCAGTCTTCATGCCATATGTAGCATAAGATTGTTCTTGCACAGTTTCCGCCCTCACCATTGGGTCACGTTCCACAATACGCTCGGGGAAATACACGACGTACTACGTCCGCCGCTAAGATTGACGGTGGCGTTCCTGAACACTCTGAAGTTGTTCAGCAGCAACTTGCACCACTGAACTTTGTCCAAGCACCAAGAAAACAATGTTAAAATCATCATCAAAAGAAACTGTAATTCCAGATGTTCGAGGAGAATGAAATTAAGCAGTACACTGAACGCTGGATAGCTGAAGAGAATTCTGGAACCATGCAAGCGAACGGATTCAAGGTGCTTAAAAAAAAAATGTTTAAAGGGAGACGAGCTCTGAATTACAGAACATTATTTATAGTTGACTCATTCAGAAGCGACGATTGGGTGATGTCACCGAAAAGAAAAGCAGTCAACGACAGCATAACAGAAAACAGCTTAGAACTTAAAATTCTTAACTGGAAAAATGCGGAGCGAAATATCCCTGAATCCAAAACCGCAAGGAAGCTCAAAATTCGAATCAAACAGATTAATGAACTTGCTCCATGCAGGAAGGAAACATTGTTAAAAGCACTAGAATCAGTCATGAAAATTCGCAAATTCCCGACAGCTGGAAACAGGGTGAAATGAATTTCAAAGGAGGCATGACGAACATAAAGTCCTTGATACCGATTACGATGCGAAAAGGTGTTTTGTTGTTTTTTTCCTGTTTCTAGTCAATTATTCTTGAGCCCTAAAATAATTACAGTTTAATTTGCCAGAAATGAACATCGAAATCCAGAAATTCATAAAAATATTCCTTTATGCTCTTCTTCGATTCCGTGACTATTATCTTCTTTCATATGTGTGTTATAACAAGCCTCTGATTTCCGTTGCCTTGTCACATTTTAGTTTCTTTGTTACACGGCTGTGATGGTTCAAATCTCCCGCAGATTCGTGTCACTTGCTCTATGCTCGGTAGATGGCGCTGCCTTGCGCCATTTTTCCTTCAGACCACACCGTGCTTCAGACTATAGTGTACTAGAATACCCTCTAGCGGCGCGAGCGGCGAGGCGCAGGCAAGCCATTTTCTAACAGACGCCATGGGGTGGCGCCACCGCAAATTTTCATAGGCACAGGAATGCGCGGAGTATTGAAATATTCGTCTGTTATCTTGCGTTTTTCATCTCATTCATTAATTAGAATCGTTCATTTATTCCTTCTTGCGGTTCTCCACCTGTTAGTTACAATGACTAGCCTTGTTAAGGATTAAAACGCGTGTCCGAAAACCACGTAACTAATCAAGGATACACGTTCTTACTGCCGCATCGTCGGCTAAACTCTGACTTGCTGAGTGATTTTTTGGCGCAAAACGCTATCGCAGAATGCCAAGCGGTCAGCATCACATGCAGAGCAAATTATATGCGCAACCATTACTGTGGTTTGAAGATCAAAACCCGAAAGCAATGTCGTTTAGAGTGTATACCCACAGCCATTTATTGTTCACACACTTTCAGAAGTAAGCCATCTAAGCTAAATTTTATGCTGCATTTTGAGCTCATATATGGTTTAGAGAAGTCAATGCGCTTGTAAATACGATCTATTTACCGCTATGATGTGAGTTTTGGTGTTGTCTCTGATTTAGTAACAATTAAAAAATTGATGTCACGGCTATGTACACATGAACACCATATTAAGTTGCAACTGACTTCAGTGCAGAAATGATCAGAAAAAAATCTTGTTTGCAAAAATCCACAACTTCCCTGCCATTGACTTGTTCAGCACCTAGTAAATTTAAGGCGCTTTGAAGCGGTATGTGAGGTAGCGCAAAACGATATAAGGACAGAGAAAGACGCATACAACATAGATGCCTGCCGCCTGCTGTCGCTGGCTCCATTAATGCTCTTCGTGAAGAAATGCAGACGAGTAAAATGCAGGTGAAATGCAGTTATTTCTGGGGCTATGGTTTGAGCGTGCTCAGGCCATCCAAAGAAGCTCGGTTTGCTGCTTTTGATTAACAAGGTCCAAAACATCAAGTACGCTTTCAGAGTGCAGCTCTGAGAATGACTCTTTGAGGTGAGCCACAAATTTAAACAGCTTGCTTGAAGGGGAAAGTAACCCACCATTGCCCTTTAAGCGGACAAGCTCAGCCATGTTCAAATTGTCCGCTGCCTCCTTGGTGAACAAAAGAATGTTAAGACACCACAACCCGTTTTTAAAACGAACTTTCGCGCGACGTAACCAGCAATGCAAAAGGTTAGCCTGCTGTCGCTTGATGCCACAACAACGGAAGAATGGTCAGGAACAGCTTTTGTGAGCAGGGCGTCGGCTGCGTTCAAGTTTCCGTCATCGAGAAATCTGTCAATCAGTTTCTCCCTCCCAGTGCACGTGTCTGGCTCACCAGCATCTGCATTCAAGAGTCAGAACAGCGGGCTCACAGTTTCTTCTTGACACAGAGTCCGCAAGGTAGCTGAAGCTGGCAGAGTTCACTGTAGCAGTTAATTGCTGAGGTGTAGGATGAGTATTGCGTCCCGATGACTGCCTGACGATGCCAAAAAGATGTTCCACGGGGTCTTGGCTCAACCTGCTTGTCATTACATACTTGAAACCTATACGTTAAGTCAAATACTTCAACAGCGACAAGGTACTGCGTAGTGTTACACGCAGTTCAGTTACTGTGGACTGTCTTAGAAAGCCGCGCTGCCCATTTGTGTGGCGTTCCCACTCTGACAAAAACGACAGGAAAGAATTCAACTTCTCGGCTGATGCATAGTTGGGACGCAATGCTTCAGCTGGAAAGCGTGATGTCATGACGTGAATAACACCGTGAATGGTCCTGCAAGAGCAATTCTACAATGAAATGCATGTACAGCTAAGAACCATTCAAAGTGTTACGTTAATACAAGCTTTAGCTAAACAGCAAACAAATTGGCAGTGGTTTAATCATGGTTCAACCGATAGAAATGAGCGATAGCTTGGTTTTGCGTGGTTTAGCGTGGTTTATCGTTCGTTTTTGGATTCTACTCGTTGAAACCTTTTGAACGATATTAGTTGCTGCTGTATAGCGAATTTTTTTAGTCATAATTAACTAACAGAACTTAATTAGAACCTGCAATTAGCATTGTTCTATCGCACTCGGTATAAGCTATCCATCGTTATATGACTTGAAACTGCACCATGAAGTTCAATATCGAATCACAACTAACTTTTTATTGGCAACTAATTAAGACTTAAATTTTCCCAATGCAGTAATACTGAACAGAAGCTATCCGACATATATTGGTGCGGCGAACAACGATGCTTTTGGCGCGCCCGGATAGCCGGTGCGGCAGCCTTGCGCAAAACAGTGGGCATCCGTTCTTCTTTTCGCCATAGCTTCGTTAAATTCCCTGTCATTGGTGCAACATAGTTCCTGCTCACTGCTATCATTGCTTAACAGCAAGATACGAAGGCTAAAGTGAAATTAACTGCGTGACAGCGCGCGCGCAAAGCGAGATAAATCACACACCGCATTGCCATGTCCTGCCAACGTGCGCGGCGGAGGCTAGGAAAAGGCGCAGCAGCGCCCCTGCCGGCCGTCAGTGTCAACTCGCTTCACCCGAGCTAGCCCCAGCAGCCGCCGGTCGCGCCACTAAAAAGTATTCTAATTCACTTTACTTCAGACCTATCACGACACCTGTTATACACAGGCTAGCAATGCAGGCGGTGAAAGTAAGAAATGCAGATATAGAGGGAAATTAACAGAACTCTCGGAGAACTTCAGAGCGGGTTCGAAGTGAGAGGCGCTTAAATGAGGGCCTGTTATTGTTTACCTAATGCATAGAAATAGCTCGGGCGAATAGCAGACCTCTGTATTTAGTCTTCCTGGACTTGAGCAGTGCGCACGACAACGTGAGTAAGGAATTCCTGTGGAATGTACTAAAAGATGAAGGTATCGGCCGCGAGATAATTGATTTCCTAAAGTAAGTATACCGAGATTATAAAGTTGAAATTACATGGGAAGGGATAAGAAGTAAGACAACTGTCGATGTACGCAAAGTATTAAGGCAGGGCTGTCCTTTATCATAGCTCCTGTTCTTCTTTACATGATGCATATGGAAAGAAAGTTACAAGAAAATATTCTAGGTTCTTATCTATTTCACAGATTAGGCGGGGAGGTCTTAGAGCAGCGGCTGCTATAGGTTTAATGTATGCGAACGATATTGTGCTAGTAGCTGGTTGCGAGGAACATTTGTACATTCAGGTTAATTTTTATGATATGAGGAACACGCTCTATAGACTTCTCTTTTAGCGCAATTAAGTCAGGCATGATTATTGTTAACAATTCCACTGGTCAGGTGGTTACAACACAGAACAATGAAATATCCAGACTAGCAGAATAAAAATGTCTCAGGTAATGGGAAGACGAAGGACAGATACATGAAAAAGCACGAACAGACCGTCAGGGCAAAATGGCAAAGAGATGCCGCGATAATTAAGAATTAGGAATTAAAAGAAGTAAAAAAAGGACCACAACAAGTAGGAAGTAAAGAGGCATTTGGGTAGGAATAATTTGGGAAGGAAGGAACGCTTTTTTCGTTCAGACAGCAAAGGACTGGAATCACCTTCCTGCCGAAGCAGTTCGCCACATTCATCCAGACCGCTTCAAGTCATTCATCGAAAGAATAACATAACGCCTGTAATAAGCCCACCCCTCATGTAATACCCCAGCTGGGGCATTTGAGGTATAATAAATAAATAAATAAATAAATAAATAAATAAATAAATAAATAAATAAATAAATAAATAAAAGGTACCGGACCTATTTTTTTTGGAATGCAGTGTTGTGCACAAGTGCAGAAATTCACTCTGGACAAAAAATAAGTCAAAGAGCTATTTGAATATTACTACTATCTGCCGATTGCAAAACCGAAAATGAGGCAGTAGAAGTCGCTCCGAACACATCATTCCAAACAAGGATTTCAAAACCAGCTTTACAGATCAGTTGTGAATCCTTTCTTGTCCTTAACGCTGTTAATGATTACGAAGCTTCACGTTGAACTTCATCGATTTTCTTTGTCGAAATAATATCAAGATCTAAAGCGCGTGAAGAAGTCGATTTTTCCCGATGCGCAGCCCATTAGACCTCCAAATTCCCACGAATAACTACGAGTGCTAGCTTCCGCGGCTCAAGTGCGAGTATTAATTGCAACAAAGGCATTTTTTTTCGTTCTGCAACAGCAATGAGGAAGATGAAGGGGAAGAAATAGCCTAGCACCTATGCAGATACCTATGCAGATGTGAGTGGTCACCGACAAATCTATGTGACTCATGCGGGGACGTTGAATCTGTGGACCATTTCCTTCTCTACTGTCCAAAGTTCGCAATTCAGAGAAAGATTTACCTGGAGGTCCCTCTCTCCAGGTTAGGGCTCCCGTTATCTCTGCCAGTGTTGTTATCGTTCGGTGCGAGCGCCAAAGGATTTGCATTGGGTTCAATTTGTGGGAATCTCCATGTTACATAACTGCAACTCGTGGGTTGATTTGCTAACTCCTTTAAAAGCCTTGGAGTTTTCTTTTTTTTCAGCCAAAATGTTCTCTGTTATTTCACTTCAAATGTTCTCGTGTCGTTTTTCATGAATACATTTTTCAAAATTCACGTTTGGCTCCGATATTTTGTTGTAATCCCATGAAAATTTCCTTATTTATACCACTCTACCTTCGCCAATCCCCCCACGCGGGTATGTGCCATTATAAAGAGGAATATACTTCCACGAGGTGGCTGATTTATTGGCAAGGTCAGCTCTCACTGCCCCTGTAATATATCCCGTACCGCACCTTATTGTGTTGGAGACCTCCCGTTTCCAGCGATTCCAATTTATATCAGCCAGCTTGGGTGATCCGTTGCTGAATACCGTGGACTTTGAACATTTAAAGTTCCCATGGAATGTCCGTTCATGTAAGACAAGGCGGTGTGAAGTGTCCATGACGCTTTTGCGATGCAGATTCCCCCACCACAACTTGTACTTATGCAGATGCGGGTTCGCTACGACAAACCTTTGTAGCACATGCAGAGAAGTTGAAAAAATTGACCATTATCTCCTCTCTTGCCGGCGGTTCACATTTCAGAGAAAACTGTATTTAGAAGTCCCTCTTTCGAGGTTAGGACTACCCGTTCTTCTCTCTTTTGGTGCGAGCGCCACGGGATTCTCGTTAAGCACTATTTGCGTTTACTTTCATGATTACATCATTGCAGCTGGTCGCTTACCCTGTTAAATCCATACAAAATTCCACCGAATGTCCAAAAAGCGTATTTTATTTTTTTCCTGATATATCTATTTGTTTATTTATTAAAGTTTTTTAACAATTCATACATATTTTCTAATTTCAAACATTCTACTTTTTCACTTAGCTTTTTTTTCCCGTTTTTTATTCCTTGGCATTCACTACCGTACCTCGGCCAATCCCCCCGCGTGGGTATGTGCCATTTTCATTTGGTGAAGAAGAAGAAGAAGAAGGCTAGCCGGGCAGGACCCGGCACGCGCTGATGTTCTTTGTTTGCCTAGGGTAGCCGGAGTCGCCGTTGTCGGGGGCTGTCGCCTATAGACACCCCTGTTTATAGCGGCTACGCGCATCGGAGTTCCACGACTGGCACCCTACAGGGCCGACACCCTGCGCTGGAATATAGTCTACAGAAGCGGTGAGTGCGCGATATCACTTCTTTGTTCCTGCGTACCACTCTTTATGACAGCCACTGTAAGTGGAGCCTTTTATATCATGAAAATGTCATGCCTTTTATGTCGTGAATATGTCATGAAATTCGGGTTCATGCTACATTGTTTCTGCACGATGCTCGACACAATGGGCAGCTTGAGCTGCCGCGGTGGCTCAGTGGTTATGGCACTCGGCTGCTGACCCGAAAGGCGGGTTCAATCTTGGCCGCAGCAGTCGAATTTCGATGGAGGCGAAATTCTAGAGATCTATGCACGTTCAGTGCACGTTAAAGAACCCTAGGTGGTCAAAATTTCCGGAGCCCTTCACTACGGCGTCCCTCATAGCCTGAGTCGCTTGCGGATGCTAAACCCCTATAAAGAAAATCAAAACAACCCAATGGGCAGTTTGGTGCACGTAAAATCAACGCGGTAAAGGAAGCCGTATTCAGTTCCTCTTTCGGAGACAAATACAGAGTCAGACGACGGGTCTATGTATACTTTGTTTTTTTCTCGAATGAGTTGCTACATTTTAAAAGTGAAATGTTTCAAGCGAAGTTCAATAACGTTATTTAAGTATAAGACATGTTTCGTGGTGGTTCTTTTGTAGGCGTGATTGAAATTATCCAGGTATTCCGGAAGGACAAGCATTTTCGGAGGCTGGACTAAAAGAGATATTCAAGCCCAAGTAACAGGATTAATGGGGTAGAGGCCGATTTCAATGGACGTACAATGACAAGGCGTGCACATGATACAAACCTGCATGTGGTTCCTCTTTAGAAGGCTCCTAACACCTTACTGAAAATACTTTCTCTCACCCTCCAGGGAAAGTGTCTCGCAGTTCTTGTTCTCTTGCGGAATCCAAGCACGATAGTATCCATTGGACATCGAAGGCAAGAATTGTAGCATGTATGTTGATGGTTGCTAGCTCTGGAACATTTAGGAACTTTATAAATTTGTTGTGTAGCCCTTCCCTTACAAATATTTTTTTAGACAGTCTATCGACTGTCCATAGACATTTGTCTACAAAGTCATAGACTCTCTACAGACAAATACTAGAGAACAGCCTATAGGCTTTAGTCTATAAACGATCTATAAATTTATGGCCATACATTTTAGTAGATTTTTGTCTATAGACAGTCTAGAGACTGAATAAAAGAGGAGATGTCTATAGGAAGCCAATAGTCTATAAGAATTTAAGAGTGCACGTTGTTGGTTGAGTCGGTCGTGCATGCTTAAGGAAAAGAAATGCGCAAAAATTCGCTCGTCATTCTGCTCTTCTCGTCCGTGTCTCTTTTCGCGCATTTCCCTTGCTAAGGAAGTCTAAAGAAGTCAATAGACTGTCTATAGACCATTATTAGAAGGTTTCCTTCCCTCTCGTCGTCGTCGAAACCGGCCCTCAGTGTTTTCTTCCTATGCAGCCCTTTCGGAAGGAAGTGGAATGGAGAACAGTGGAGCCGAAAACGACAGCCCTCCAGGGTCCGACCCTGGGAGTTCCTCAGAAGGCGCGAATGTCACCGCCTCTGACGCCACCGCTTCTTGCACCGGCGTCCCTGTCAGTGGTGTCACGCTCCAGGCTATGGTTGAGCCGATGCCGGGACAGTTGGGTCCAGAAGGAGTGAACGAAAAGGCGGACCGGAATGAGTCCAGTTCCGTCTCAGACCCGGGCGCACCGTCCGAAGTGCAAGCCTTGCACGCCCACAACTTCCTGGTCGAAGAGACCCTGCTCTCAGCGCTCGCCTACCAGCCTCGGCCGAGCGACGTATTCACCGTCAGCTACCCCAAGTGCGGCTCGACGCTACTCCAGTTTCTGGTCTTCGGAATCTACACCCGGGGCCAGCCCAGCACAGACTTCTTAGAGTTCGCCTTGCGCGCCCCCTACCTGGAGTGGGTGGGACCAATAGCGGTTCTGAACATGCGCCGGCCCGGAGCTATCAAGACGCACCTCCCCTTCGACAAGCACCCGTACAACCAGCAGGCCAAGTGGGTGCGCCAGTTGGCAAAGAGCTATTGTTCATTTCCCTCCTCTTTTTTGCTTGTTCTATATGCCCGCAATGTGATTAAGGTACATAGTTCCTTAAATCTGAGAGCGCACTGGATAATGAAGAAATGACACAGAACGCAGTGTGATGTTCTCACTGTGGCTAGTTCCACCTTACACAATACGTCAATACCAAATCGATCAGCACTGTACTTGAAGTTAACAACCTGAGAATATCTTTGACCGAAAAGTGGTTTTCCTCTGGTTAAACCTGTTTGTGTTGCGAAAGCACCGGCTGCCTACGCTTAGGATTCGCGTGGGGTTAGGCTGACGAAGCGAGCGCCGGTGGCGGCGGCACCATCTGGCGAAGCGCGGCGGCGGCAGCTGCTGCGGTTGCTAGGCGACGGCTAAAGGTCATTCGTGGAGTCGCCGACACGCAAAAAGTGCGGCCACGCTACAGAGGCGAAAATGTGGGCCTAGTGTTGCTTTCGCCACAAAAACTTTCTCCGCCAGAAACGCTAGGAATAAACTCCAATTTAGAAGTTTTTTCTGCGGCCTTTATTGTCTCAATTAGATCTGTAGATATTCGACTACGTTACGATCGTTGTGATTCCTCTGCGAATTTTGCATAATGAAACACTGTCCTAGCACTTTGAACAGGAAAGGTGTCTCTTCACTGTGAGGTGTCGTTGACCGAAGGAGGTTGCTGTGCTTCAATGCAATGCGTAGTGAAATATCGGCAAGGATCCCGTGAAGCTGTCGCTCTCGCCTTTTCTGAGATCTCCTTGGTATTGGAATACCAAGGTGTATTACTGATCTTTAAAGTGGCATGATTACAGCTATCACACCAAAACCCCGTCAATCTACGATAACACGAAATAAACTGAATGGCGGACAGAGGTCACGTGGCACTGTGACATCATCCCAACCTGCCCACCGCTGCAGGTGGCGATTAAATTAATTATAGATCAGTAGAGGGCTATGTAACCACTACTGACCAATAATTAAATTAATATCCTGTGATGGCATCACATCCTAACCACCGGATTATGAGCAAACTATTTTCTAGACAGTCACATAGACAGAGGATCGAAAAAAAAACGGGAAAAAATGCGATATATGCAAATGTCGGCACCATTGAACCATAGCAGAACTTTTTTACTGCAGCTAGTCTGATTATGGCGGTTGAACCAGCATTTAATGAAGTTGATGCAAACACGCACAGAATTTGCGACAGAAGATGCGAAAAATGTAAAATCTAATGAAACTGCATTCCACTCTTCAGCTAACTAGGCACCCCCATTGTTTTATTCACATTGACGTAACCTCATTAAATGCAAAACTGTTTTGCTTTACCTAATTAGAAACACGCATAACGAGGTGTCATCACCAGCACCAACCAGCACTAGTTTCCAACAAACAGCACTAAAACAACTTTCTTAACGTTGTTATTGCAGCTTCAGCCAGAGCTCTGTGATCTTCGAAGCTGCCAAACTTCGTTTCAGAACCCGACCATCCTCTGAGGCCACAGTTGGGAAGTTAGCGAATGGAAACGCCAGAATGAAGCAGCGGATAAAAACTACTATGATTTGTACTGACTAATTTTAGAAACGCTGAATAGCAGCGTATTCTACAGCCTTAACTACAGGAATGCTTTGTCAATGCATTTCTTCACTATACGTCTCATCACTGATTTTGGTGCCAGGTAGAGCAGCGTTACTGCCCTGTATTCTAGAAGCTGTAACTCACTTAGTCTTATCTTCCTCTGCCCATGGGCGATGCGAGAGTCAACTCGTCTCCGATATATCGCTCCATGAGATCATCAGATTTTGAAACATAGTCCTAATGGGAGATTCTAAAGTGGCATAATTAGCGATCTCTGCTTTCAGCATCTGACAGCTATAGGCTCAAAGCGAAGACACAGCAGGGGAGATGCAAATAACAGGAACTGCATGCGTATATGTACCTGTACACTATACGCGTTGCTTGCCAACAGCTCAGTACTAGGTTTTCAGCCAGACGCGAGCCAGGCTTCTAAGGCCACAGCTGTCTTGGTAACACGACGTGCTCTCGCGTTTTGTTTTTTCTATTTATTTTTGTCCGACTTAACCATAGCGTACTGCGTCGCGCTTAACACGTGGTCTTTTGTGAAGCGCCGAAATGCATATGCATTGAGGAAGTTTTAAAGCATCACGTTTAAAGCACGTTTTGCAAACATCAGTAAAACTTAACGCTTTCGGCAGAGTTTGTCCACAGCCTTGGCCGAGTGGTCGAACCATTTGGCCTATCCACTTTGGCAGTTACGCTTTAGCGTTGACCATTCTATTTATTACTAGTGGATCACCTGATATAAGAGGGATGTTTTTTGAGAGTTGATACGCTCTACTAGTTGAGAAGTCAAAATGGGAGCAGCTGATGCACTGAAGTGACGCTTGGTTGGCTCATAATGATCTTGCAAACAGTTTTAGCATAAACACACAGACCATGAGAAAGATGACACATGCATAAGCGCTATTTTAACACAACACACAGGACATTGCGCACAGAGGACTCAAACGCCCACGTGTTTTTTTTTTTAATTTCCTTTTGGATCGCCGCTTCCAGAAACGAAGGCCGCGTAATTTATTTAGTTTCAGCAGCCGACAATGTACACAGCCTGATGTAGGGATAGAGGCTAAAGGCTCTGAGCATATGCAGTTCGCAGCGGTATTGTCACAAAAATTTGTCACAACATGTACAAAACGAAACATTTTTTGCTTCCAGGAATTATACATGACACAAAGACACGGCATTTGACGCTATACTAGAGTGATATGAACTTACGAACACAATAGCACACACGGTCTTAATTCATACATTGCATGCCGCTATCCTAAAATAAATGCATACACATATCACAAGATAAAACTGTACCACAGCACACACAACAAGTACTGATCAGAACATGTTTGAACACAAGGACACAGGCGAAAAATCCCAAAGACATACAGCGTTAATTTAAAAGAGTACTTCAATCCAGAGGACAACAATACCTCCCTAACGTGAAGTTCGAATATTTTTATGTCCATCCAAAATTTAGCTTTCCTTCAAGTTTATTTAGGGTGGCATGTACTTGATATGTAATTGTTTGCTCTCCACAGTTTGTTCTAATTTTCGGCCTTCGATGCTTGCGGTGCCTTAAAACATATTCAGCATTTTCGCTGTGACTGGTTTCTTGAAGTTTCTTCTCATGTATTGCTTGCACTACTTTTAAAAATATAATTGGTCTGCCTTTAGGATACTGTGTTTACTAAACAGTGTAGCTGTCCTTAAGTCCTGTATATTTATTCAAATACCCTAAAGGCCCGAGCGGCCATTACATAGGGGGGAACAACAGTAAAACAAAGCAAGAAAAAATTTCCGATGAGTACAAAATTCGTTGGCCGGGAACACATTGTTGAAAAGCATCAAACACTCAAAATATAAAGGCACATGACAAAGAACACTCAGGTTTGCTTCAAAAGCAGTGCTTCAACAAGAATGCAAAAATATGAAGGTTACAGCTCGAAGTGACGTTTTAGAGCGGTGACAAACGCTTCGTAATCATTGGCAGACGCAATGGTGCCAGGGAGTAGATTAAATTGACGGATGGCGGTGAGGAGAGGCGAATGAAAGAAGAGATTAGTTCTAGCAAAAATGGGTTCTACTTTCAGTTGGTGATCAATGCGTGGGAATATCCGATGAGCCGGCTTGATATGGTACGAAGCAAAGGAAGAATGACTGTGATATAATTTGTAGAAAAATGACAGTATGGAAACCATTCTCCGTTTTTCGAGAAGAGGTAAATTTAGAGCTTTTTTTATTTCAGTTACACTCGCTGATCGAGAGTAGTTCTTCGATATGAACCGGGCGGCTTTATTTTGCAGGGACTCCAATTTTGTTACTAGGTATGCTTGATGGGGGTTCCAGATCAAAGAGGCGTAATCCAATTTCGAGCGAACTAATGTAGTGTATGCTAATAGCTTTGTGCCTGGATTAGCTAAACGCAGGTTACGACTGAGGAAGCCGAGTGTTTTGGAAACTTTGTTAATAACCGTATCGATGTGCCTGTTCCATGAGAGGTCTGCTGCTAAATGCAAACCTAAATATTTTATGATGGGTGCTGATTCTACTCGCACATTGTTCAAACTACATCATTCCGTGGAAAGATTCAAAACAGCGAATAACTTTCATTCGTAACGCAATTAGTTTTGTGTGATTGTTCTGCGTAGTGGTCCCTCAAACCATTAGACGGTAACTTAATTTTTAGTAGAAAAGAAAAAAAGTAAATGTTCCTTTTTAGCCAGAGAGATATCCTCACCTAGCGACAGCTAAGAAATGAATTGGTAATACCGGCATCTTCACCAGCTTTTACCTCAATTCATTTACTCTTAAATCCGACACCCACTTGAGTTACGTTTCAACTACATCATTCTTAACACAGACGCGAATGTATTAAACATGTACCCAAGCCCTGCTGCATTCATTTTTATATTTAATAATTTACACCACTGATCGACTGCTCACCCGAAAGGCGCAGGTTCGACCCCGGCCGCGGCGGTCGAATTTCGATAAATACGGAATTCTAGAGGTCCGTGTACTGTGCCATGTCGGTGCAGCTGAAAAAACTCCAGGAGGTCGAAATTTCCGGAGCCCTTCACTACGGCATCCCTTATAGCCTGAGCCGATTTGGGACGCTAAACCCCTACAAACCATAAACCATCACCACCACTGCTCTCTGCTTTGCACTATCCTGTGAGATTAAATAAGGAAATGAAATCAGTCATTCTTGAACAGCTGGATCAAATATCCAGCCTAGAAAGCGGCACTTACTCTTGGTAAATGCGGCCGTGGAAGCCTTTCGATTTCGGCTGTTAAGACCAAGGTTACGGAATCTAATCCGGAACGCGGCGACTCCATTTCGATGGAGGCGATGGGCAAACACGTTCATGGGCTGTGCGATGTTGGTGCACGTGTGGTGAAACCAAGTAAAGAAAAAAATTTTGTCAGTAGCTCCCCAATAGACTATCACCCATTATCTCAGTGCCTGTTGTCTGATTTGGAAAGTAAGCGCTACAGACTCGTGGCGAGCTTTTATAATGGCCGGCTTGGCTATAAGCGCTGCAGCTGCGGCCACCTGTGCTCCGAAAGGGCACCACTTTATATTTTAAGGCAACGCCCTAACTCTTCCCATAAAATTCCTAGTCTTGGGTAAACCAGTTCAAATTGCATCAAAGGTGCACTGAAGAAGAATCTGAACTCGTCTTTTTGCCGCGGGAACTCGATCTACACGTCCTGAGAATTCTTAGAAGCTTCGATTTATTGCCTTGTGTGGCTGATTTTCCTAATTAAATGGAATTAACGTCCGGCTCCCGCCTTTATTTTTTAATTCTCCCTGGTACGGTGGGCGGAGTCGACCAACGCGTGGAGTGCCTTGAAGCCAGCTCCGTGGAGGCTTTGCTTTGACTATTTTGTTTTTTAGGCTTCCGTGAATAAATAGTTTAATTTGCAGATAATATAGCCGCAAAATAAGCCCGCAGAAATAAAAATACGCGGGGACTATTTGTTTCTACGGACTACTACGTATTAATTACTCCGCCGGTGGCAGAGCAGCAAGCCGTCGCTGGACTGGCTGAAAGGCACTCCACGCGTTGGTTGACTCCGCCAACCGTACGAGTGAGAATTCAAAAAAAAAAAAAAGGCGGGAGCCGGCCGTTAATTCTATTTAATTAGGAAAATCAGACACACAGGGCAATAGATCGAAGTTTCTAAGAATGCTCGGAACGTGCAGATCGAGTTCGCGCGGCAAAAAGACGAGTTCAGATTCCTCTTCAGTGCACCTTTAAGGCCTTGCGTCAAAAAGCAACACGAATCACAGTTATGCGGAACTTGTTCCCTTCCAAGGTGAATATCAGGAAATGTTACAGCTTGTTCCCACTCACTTACCAGTGGAAAACAAGCAAAAATTATTACATAAGGAGAAACAATTAATACAGAAGAGTTGATGAAAAAATACTCGCAATTAGATCGCATTTGCTATGTTTTGAAGATCAGATATTGTTTTTGCGTATAAAAATATTCGCAGAGGAAATTCTTCTGACTGAAATCGAGCTATCTAGCTAATAGCTTTATTGACGTTCAGCACTACACAAGATTATTTAAAGATTTAGTACCTCGCACATAATGTTTCAATTGCTAAACCCCTGCTTCCAGCGGAATAAATGGCGTGCTTCGTCATTCATTTTGCAGTGGCCCTTCTTGGTGAACTTCGATAACAGGCTCTTGATGATGGGCCACATACTGGGCGATTAGCTAGGGCTTGGACAGCGTTGCAGGTCTTTCGAGCCTATTGCGTTTCTGTGAACGTCAAGGCTTGCGGCTGTCCATTGCTGCTGTTGCCCCATACAGGGTGGTCAAAATTAACCTTTATATATTTCATGAAATTAGGCACTATGTAGTGCGTGATAACCACATCTTCAATACGTTATGCGGCCACAGGGAAACTAACTGAGATGAGAATTGTCACTGTCTGGCACGTAATTAGCTAAATTTATTAATGTAGGGTTTACGATTTATTGTTTATGTGAGTTTAACGTCCCAAAGCGACTGAGGATATGTGGGACGCCGTAGTGAAGGGCTCCGGAAATTTCGACCACCTGGGGATCCTTAATGTGCACTGAAATCGCATAGTAAACGGGCATCTAGAATTTCGCCTGAATCGAAATTTGACCACGTTTTAGTTACTGCGGCTGCCAATAAAGTGTATATACTGGAATCATGGAGGAGATCGCATTTCCAGGTTGCTCCATTTGATGGAATCCTAGAGCACTAGCCGCCGCCGTGGATCAGTAGTTATGGCGCTCGGCTGCTTACCTGAAAGACGCGGGTTCGATCCCGGTCGCGGCGGTCGGATTTCAGATGAGGCGAAATTCTTGAGGCCCGAGTACTGTGCGATGTCAGTGCACGTTAAAGAGCCCCAGGTGGTAGAAATTTCCGGAGCCCTCCACTACGGCGTGCCTCTTAGCCTGAATCGCTCTGGGACGTTAAACCGCCTTAAACCTATCTTCTAGAGCACCCGTTTTCGATACATTAACCCCGAAAGGTTCTTATTTCGCGTAATTACACAGCAAGCCGGTGGCATTCGACGCAAAATTCTTCCCTGGTATGACGCAGCTGTTGCTTCGGGCTTTTCGTCCATTTCGATTGCCGGAAGTGAAAGGGAAATAGTTGGTTATCTTCACTGGTTACTCTAGGCTGTTGTCATACGAATGTCATGCAGACAGCAGTCACGCGCCGATCCTCACCACTTTGCATTTGGAATGACACGGATCTAGATGAAAATTTGCTTACGAACATCTGGCAACACACGCGTGCTAGAGTCCTACAAAGTGGGATTGTGTAGAAAAATGGTTGCTTCTTAGTTTCCAGTACAAACATGCCCGCTTATTGGAGTCACAAGAAAGTTCATTAATCGATTGTAGTCGATTGCCTGACGATGACAACTATCATAACAGCTTGTGTCCCTGACACTGAATAAATAATGTGCAGAGGTTGATTTCACGTGCCACTCAAGGCCTAATTTAATCAACCGGTAAAGCTTAATCTTGAATAATAATAATATTAATAATAATAATTGGTTTTTGAAGCAAGGAGAGATCGCAATATCTGTCTCATATATCTCGGTGGACACCTGAACCACGCCATAAGGGAAGGGATAAAGGAGGGACTGAGAGAAGAAAGGAAGGAAGAGGTGCCGTAGTGGAGTTCTCCCGAATAATTTCGACAACCCGGAGATCTTTAACGTGCACTGACATCGCACGGCCCACGGGTGCCTTTTGCGTTTCACCTCCATCGAAACGTTACCGTTGTGGTAGGTTCGAACCCAGGTACTCCGGCTCAGTAGCCGAGCGCAACCACTGAGCCACCGCGGAGGGTTGATCACCTTACATAATAGTGCCTCCCTTTTATTCTTGTTGACACCAGTCTCAATGTTCTTTTCACTGTTCCTCCTTGGGCGCCGTCTTTTTCTGTCACTCTTTTTCTGTAACAAAACTCTCTCTCAGACTCATACAAAGCCGTGCCAACAAGCATCATCAGCTACAAACATTTGGTGCATGATCGCAATGCGCTCTGTATGAAATACGCTGCGTGTTACCACAAGAGCACGCAAGAGTAACAACAAGGTCATTGCTCGTAGGTGGCCAGATGCGCCCCAAAGAATTCAAGAGCACAAGTTTCACAATGTCATTTTTTGTAAGGCAGGTGGCCAGCTGTGCCCCCATAAAATTCCAGAGCACAAATTCCGGCCCAGTTGCAAAACATAGTCGTTCTCGTTGCTTATGCCGCAGAGCTTTGTTTTATTTTGAACGTTACGACGAAGAGAAGGACAGACTGCGAAGGTCGTTTTTTTGTAAGCTTTAATTTTCCGTATGTTTCTTTGGCCTTTTCCTTATTGTCAGCTCTGTCTTTGATGTGGATGCTGGCGGGCGCCATTGCTTGCCGACTATCATACCTGGCGCCAAATGGAGCCGCTGAAGTGATAAGAGGCAAAATAAAACGAAAGCCTATAATATACGGTCCCTATAATTCTCATCGTTCAGCGCTGCGAGAAGTTAATCGCGACGGCTTCACCATGCCTGTGGTCCTAACCACTGCAACATTACAAAACCACCGACGACGAAGGCGCTTGAATGAGAAACATGCCACGTTTAAATGCCGGTGTCAAATAGAAGTAATGCCCACGTTGCCGTTGATCTGAAGAAGCACTCATTTATCGGTATTTCATGGCCTTTCTCAGTCGAAATGTCAGTTTTTTATTGTGCTTACCAAGAACGCATCTCGTTTCATACTCCGTCAGAAGTACAGTCTTTGTCAAAAGTAACCAGGCTCCATGGTGTGCTCCTCATTCGTATAACAGAGCCCCCAACGCTTCCCTTAAGATCAAAAAGTTCTTTGAAAATCAGAACAGGAGTTCTTCTTACCATACCAGAGATTTAGACCTTGAGGGCTGGCATAATAGCTTTAACAGACGACTGAGAATGAAAACGTGCAGCCTGGTTACTTTTGACAAAGACAGTACCTTAATTACATGACCTTTTAAATTCCTTGACGGAACTGGAATCCTTCAATCCATTTGTTTCCCTTCCCAAGAAGCACAGTTAGCTCGACCAATATTGGAAAGATATTGGTAAAGGCCGGTACTACAAAGAACCATAATGAATTCAGCCATTTCCAATACTGGGTCGATTGCCTCTGCTGCTTGGGTTAAAGCTCTACTTTGCAGTAAAAAGCATCCGTAACCGCACGTCGGACGACAAAAGGATTACAATTATTTATTGTATCTTCTCGTCAGGTTTTAATCGCCTCACGCAGTCATTACCTCAAAGTGAATGCGATACATGCATGCATACCGCATCACGCAGTCCTTTTCATCCGAAGGCAAACACTAACATTTATATTTCCTTATTGTATGAGGCGAGTGGATAGATAACTCCAGTTAATTCTTGGATCTGCAGTTGCTATCATTAATGATTCCAGGTTTTTCCGTTGTTATGGGCTTCTTACGCACGCTACTACTTTATATTTTCTAACAATTGCTTGCATTTTCATTCAGGGAGGTAAAAATGCGACGCTAGGTGTCGCCACGATACAGCATGCATGCATGTATACCTTCTCTTTGCGATGGCAGCTGCTTGAGTCAATTAAATCCTGACACTGACACTGAGATATGTCTTTAGTGCGGGAAACGACTCATTGCACTGATTTGAATTTGGCGCACCTGAATTCATTTCACAACAGAAGAGAAGAGCGTGGAGTGAGGAAGCGGTGACGTCATGCTGCGCATGAGCAGCGCGTCGGCAGTTGATGCTGGGCGGCAGATCACACTGCTTCGACGTCCTTACATCTGAAGTGACGTCATTATCCAGTTTTGCTCCTTTTTGAGCAATTGTTACCCAAATTATAGATATTTCGGTGATCTTAAGCACTAATTAAGCTTAATTACACATTTTTAAATCTAATTTGACACAAATCCAGCGTTTCTCCGCCAATTTTGTGATAATTTTCGTTATGCTGTGACGACTTCAGGTGGATGCAACGTCACAGAGTTTCCGTCGCTATATCGACGCATTTCGTTGTTTTCTTTGTTTTTGTTTTGCTATAATTGGCTCTAAATAATTCACAATTCACTGTATACAGTCATCAAACTTGGCGTCGGGGTTACATTCTGTACCCTCTATCTGATACTACCATTCGTCTTCTCCTATCAGCTGCTCTCGTGGATGAGTCACCCCAGGCGCTAGATGAAACGCCAGGCGGACGGACGGGAGAATGAGTCATTAAAGGCTTTCGCCTCAATATAATTTTTTTGCTTGTGTCAATCATCTTACTTTCTTTTCCTCGTGCTTCTACAGCCCAGTATCACGTTTATTTTAGATGATTTGCCAAACTGCCCCTGTTTTAGCTAGGTTAGCCCTTTAGTTACATTTTGAGCGATAGTAAACAAATTCTGCCGGCTTTCAACTCCTACTTTGTAACTTACGTTTATTACCTGTAGTTAATTCATGCTACCTTCCGTTTCCCGCAATGCAGAGAGACTCCACTGCCAAACGCTGCCCCCAGCTGTACTGCTAAGACAGACCTCCCCTTGCTTCCAGGTACATCTACATTGTCCGCAACCCCTTCGACTGCTGCGCCGCCTATTACACGCACATGAAGAACATGCCCATCACGCGGCCTGAGGCGACAAGCTTCGACGCCTTCTTCGACGCCTTCCTGGACGGTAAAGTCATCTACGGCGACTACTTCGACCATGTCCTCTCCTGGTAGGCGACAACAGAATGAGAGTTCTGTATCGTATTTGTTTTGCCCCTCGTTCATCTATAGACATAATTGGCATCTAAACGTCCACACTTCGACACAGTTTTTGCGCACGGATCTCCGAAGGTAGGCTCTAGCACAATTCACTTACAAATGGTTATCACGCCGTCTCTTTCCCGGTAGACGCCCTGAGTCTGAACCCTGTGAGCTGAATATTTCATAACGCACTTTTCAAACCAATATCTACGCATTTTCCTCTCTGATCAACATCAGCGTATTCAAAAAGTGCCAGAGAAAAGATTTTTAAGCATAAAAACTTTGTGAGGTAATCCTGAGTCTACCTTCAAATCAAGAAAATAGTTTAGGCTGCCATCACCGTGGCTGCGATCTGTTCCTGATTTTGAGCACATTATAGCCAAATGGCAGTTATGGTTGGCATTGTGTTGTCTTAGGGGTTTAACATCCCAAAGCGACTGAGGCTATAAGGGACGCCGTAATGAACCCTTCACTACAGCTCACTTAAAGCTCTCTTAAACTGAACTAAACTTTACGTATTGCACTAGCACTGCCTCTGGGTACTAAATATTTCGATGTTTGCGGCATCCAAGTTTTAAGTGGCATTGAGTGCTTCCTTTCTTGAAGACCGTTTCGTATTTCCTTTAGGCAGCCAGCTTTTCCGTTTGCGGACCACTCGCTGTGTCTTCGCTGCGTGCATTCACGTTGTCTTCGTGAGTGCAGCGGTGACCATTTTATGTGAGCATCCGCCTAGCATGCGGGTAGTGCGGGGTTCGATGTCTACTTTCGCCGGGTACCTGCCGGTAATACAATTGGCACAGGCTTTCTCTTGCCCGGGTGCTCGGTTTCTTTGGGGGTGACTGCTTGCTAAATAGATCTTTGACCCCTGCTTAAGTAGTCGAAAACATTTTGTACCATGGCGCTCTTTGGCCACTGATGTTCTAGCGCCATAAACATTAACTATGCGCAGCACTGCCTTAGCTAAATTTGCAAACGAAGCTTTAAAAGTAGTTCGCTACAAAAAAGGAACAAAAGAGGAAAATTCTTAGTGTTCATGCCAACGTATCGACAAGGAGAATTGTCTTTCTCGGGGAAAAGCGTTCATCATTAGCTTTAAATAGGGCCACCACTTTGACGAGGAAGGCCCCCTCAACTGGCGTTCCTCCTCGGTGTGAAGGCACCGCTTAAACCCAGCCAATGATGAACGCGTTGCCCAGACGAAAACAAGTCCCCT
This sequence comes from Amblyomma mixtum, assembly GCF_055824585.1. Lineage (NCBI taxonomy): Eukaryota > Metazoa > Arthropoda > Arachnida > Ixodida > Ixodidae > Amblyomma > Amblyomma mixtum. The sequence goes on along the minus strand of NC_143019.1, from coordinate 35,284,438 downwards.
TGTCGATACTTTGGCAAGAACCCTGATGCTTTCCCCTCCCTCTTTCTCTTCGTGTGTGCCAAGAAACCAGCTTGTTGCCCTCTCTCTACCATTGACTCTTCCTTCGCTAAACCGCCGCGACAGATCATCGGTTATGGCGTTCGGCTGATGACCCGAAAGACGGTGGTTCGACCCCGGTCACGGTGGCCGAACTTCGTTGCAGGCGAAATTCTAGAGGCCCGTGTACAGTGCGATGTCAGTGCGCGTTAAAGAACTCCAGACGGTCAGAATTTCCGGAGCCATTCACAACGGCGTTCCTGATACCACGAGTCACTTGGGGACGTTAAACCCTAATAAACCGAACGAAACCATTCTTTCTGCTCCCACTCCAGGTACGAGCGACGACACGACGCAAACGTGCTCTTCATCACCTATGAGGACGTCAAGATCGACCCCGGGGCTTGGACCATCCGCATAGCCGAATTTATCGACCCGCCATTCGCACAGGAGATGCGTGACGACCCAGTGCTTCTCTCGGACGTCCTGAAGATGGCCAGTTTGAACGGCATGAGCGCCACGTGTACTCATGGCGTGCGGTCCATTTTGGCTGACGAGCTCGCCATGGTCGAAGGCAGGGCACCCATAACCACGGCCGAGTTCTACAAGGGCATATTCGGGGAGGCCCTGGAGATAGCCGAAGGCTCAGATTTCACGAGGAAGCCCATCTGGGGCTTGTGGAAGGATTTCTTCAATCCGGAGCAAGTGCAGCGCATGAAGGAGTGGGTGACTCAGAAGACCAGAGGAAGTGACCTCCTCAGTATCTGGTCCAACAACGAGCTGCCCTAAAATCGACACAAAATTATCCAGAAGGTTTATGAGCTTGAACGAAACCACGTGCGAAAAATCGGACGACTGAATCGGACCGTTGATTCGTGAGGCTCCATGAATTTTTTTTCATCAATAAATTTTCCGCCTTTATTCGGAGAATAGTAATCATGAAGCCACCACACACAATAGCGCATGCCAGTCATGGCGGTTTGATTAGTTATTGCTGTCGTTGATAACTATGCATCAAATGCATCAGATGCTTTGATCCGCAAGCATTTTTGTGTGTGTGTAACCACTTTAAATTATCGCGCAGTTTTGGTGATGATAGCTGTATTCAGTCTCTTTAAATCGTCCAAATCACAGCTGTGGAGTAAAGTGCTATTCACCGTACGACCGCTTATAATCTGTTGCTGTGTTCCGTAGTCGCTGTCATCTTCGAAATGCTAAACATGTTAACTGTTCGTAATTTGGGCTCCAAATGATTTTATTGGAAGGCATGCGCTTGGTAGACGAATTGCGAAGAACGTGCTCAGGGGCATGCCTCTTGTAATTAGTTCACAGGAAACTTTTCAGTACTCTGTCCCAAACACGATCCGTGCCTGCCATGTTGGTACACATCCTGGACTCCACGACTTCCTTTAGTGCTTGTATATATGAGAAGAATACCCCTCAACAGAAAAGTATAGGACAGCTCTATCTTACCGGTACTGTCCCATAGGGCATAAAAATGGACGCTAGGAAAAAGGATCAGCTTCAGGTAACGACAACGCAGCGAGCTATGGAAAGGAAAATGATAGGTGTAACGTTAGGAGACCAGAAGCGGGCAGAGTGGGTGAGGGAAGACGCACTGGTTAATGACATCACTAGTCGAATTCAAGAGGAATAAGTGGGCTTGGGCAGGGCATGCAATGCGAAAGCAAGATAGCCGCCGGTCCTTAAGTGTAACGGAGTGCATTCCAAAAAAGGCAAGCGTAGCAGGGGGCGGCAGAAAGTTAGGTGGGCGGATGAGATTAAGAGTTTTGCGGGGATACGGCAGCCGCAACTGGCAAAGGACAGGGTTAGTTGGAGAGACATGGGAGAGGCCTTTGCCTGCAGTGGGTGTAGTCCAGCTGATGATGATGTATGGGAAGAAGAAAATTCTGCAGGAAATGGCGATTCTGTCCCGTGTACTTACAGTACTTCTTGAAAGAAAATGGCGATAGTGAATTTCTACATGTCAAGCGTGCTCTCAAGGAGAAATCAAATGCGGACGCGAAAAATCGAACAAAGCAGTGAATGTGTAAGAAAAAAATACAAGCGGAGTTTGTTACTTCCGAAGGATGGTCACAGCACTGGGAAAGAATTACAATCATCCACGCAAATAAGTAGAGTACAGCAGTTAGAATGTTGCCATTGGCATGTTTGCGCTTGACTTATTCTTTTCGTGCCTGCTGGGGTTGCGTCTCCTGAGCGGCCCATCGTTGCACGCGTTTATCTCATTGAAATGAAGCTGCGTGCCTAATATATGTTTATACTAGACCATGACCTCCTGCCCCCTTTTTTTTCTGGCTTACATTACAGGTAATTTGGATACTCATAGCTTTGTTAAAGGCATGGTACCATTCTCCGCGACTGATTTCCGTTCATTACCATGCAGGACGAGAAATCGTGCTAAGCATCTTTTTTGTCATCCTGTTCTTGGCATGCAAAGCGGATGCGGAGTTCGTTGTGCTTGTTTTAAATGCTATTTTTTTTTTAGATGGCTGGGGAGCCGCCGCGGTGGCTCAGTGGTTATGGTGCTCGGCTGCTGCCCCGAAACACGCGGGTTCGATCCCGGCCGCGGTGGTTGAATTTCTCTGGAGGAGAAATTCTAGAGGCCGGTGTACTGTGCGATATCAGTGCACGTTGAAGAACCCCAGGTGGTCGTAATTTCCGGAGCTCTTCACTACGGCGTCTCTCATAGCCTTAGTCGCTTTGGGACGTTAAACCCCATAAACCAATAAAAACCAAACCAGACGGCCGGCGAGTTTTTATTTATGAAGCCTGAGTTATAAAGTTCGTGACGAACTCCAGGCACGAAAACGCATCCGCTATTGACGAGACGCACATATTACAAAATTATTTCAATATTAAGAAGCTGAAGTCAGAACATTTTTTATACAGAGGAGCGGCCGCAGTAAGCACAACGCCCATACAGGTGGTGGTTTTAAGCCATGCATGGCTTTATTGCCCCATGTGCAGTTGAATTTGAGCTTTCATATATAAGTTTTCAATTTGAGCGGTTCAGACGGAGCTCGTACCGCTTGCGAGCTCAATTTGCTTTAAACTACGAGAATGGCGTACGAATAACCTGCATTAAATGAGTTCAAACAAAACGGGCTCTCTTACGTGCAGCAGCTCAATCACGAAGTGTCGAATAACTAATTGGGGTTGTTTTTCCGAACACGTGATGACCGCATTTCTTTAAAAGAGCGAAAGTAGTAGGTATCCTATATGAAAATGCCATTTACCTCCTGCCAAACTACAAAAAACTTCTTGTATGACACTTTGTATAATGCCCAGCGTAGCCACTGCATTCCCCTGTGTCAGGGCATAGCCTTCTCTATTTTTTTCATGCCCGCTCAATCGCGGGAAACGCCGTTGTTAGGCGCCGTTCGTGCTAGTACGCGAAGCTGCCGACGAGTGGCGCGCGCAGCCCAGGATGGAGCAGACGACGCGGCAGGAGTTGCACGGCGCGCAATTCTGCTACTTGTGATAAAGATGAAGTGTGGAAGGTGCGCTGCACGCACTCGCGCGCACGGGAGTAGAGAAGACGACAAAGTAGTAGAATACAGATCGGCTCGACCGTATGCTACGTGTACTGTTTCATTGCTAATTAGAATTACTACGATACAACACTACTGTGTATACTACTCTCCGTTTAGTAAGATTGATGTGCGGACACGATCGTTAAAGTGCTAAATTGTTTTTGTTAAGCCATGTGCACATGTACTTTAGTAAAAGCTGCTCATCAAGGAAAATATGAAATCGGCGGCCGGGCATACATATCGAACGTTGCTCCAGTACCGAGATGAATGCCTAAGTTTACAGCTATATCGACGGTAATTGTTACTGTGCCTCTTTGTACAAAACACGTATTCTTAGCATAGGTCGTATCTGACCCAATATATAAGCAGAAACATTAAGGAAGCATTTTTGTGAGCGATGAATGAATGGAAAAAATTTTACTGTCGTATATAGAATAAAACATACATGCAAAAATGTTCTCACAACTTCAAAATCTTTCTAGATAGAGGCTTTGATGTCAGCGGTTTCACTACATCGTTCCTGTCCGTCACCGATAAGGCATAGTTCGCAAAAACAGGGCGGAAAAACTTTCCGCAGATGAGTTTCAGAAGCTGGCTGTGGTGGTCATTGGACGCAAGCTCACATTTCAGTGCTCCATGTTCTGCAAGAGCCTCAACTGCATTGTTGACTGCAGCTTGAAGGGGTTTTGATAAGAACCGTCTTTTGTTGAGCAACACCTCGACTTAGCTCTTGAGGGCGTACAGAACATACAAAAAGTGCGTTGAAGGATAAAGGAGGCCTCCTCTGTCCTGAAGACGGATCAAACTGTCACTGGGCGCAGATGAGGCTGGTCGCGTGAGAAGAGCATTGCAGCTGCTGCAATCAATTTTTTCTTGAACGACGCGAGCCAAATAACCTCCTAACATCGCAAGTGCTGCAGTGTCTGGCGCTGGCAGCAACGATTTCTCTGTCCTGAGAAGGTCTTCAAGGAGACTTTTCGCCTCCGGTGGAAAGTCGTCCGCGCGCTGGGTGACTGCAAGTTTCTGTGCACTGTTCAGTGCTCCAAGTGCTTGCCTTTCCGTTTCTATTACGTTGCTGTGTTGGGAAGCAGACACTAACCCAGTTTTTAAGGCCTTCTCTACGCCAGCGAGTACCGCTCTAGCATCTGTCTGATCATTGCTTCCTGCAGACCGCCTTAACCAGCCAAAAAACGACTCTATGGGGTCCGAAGAAAACTTTCTGGTCAGAACAAACTTGAACCCCTCTTTAGCAATGAGGTATTTGACGCATTCAACGTTTGATTTTGTCGTCATCACAAGCGCTTGTGTTGTTGTTTTTCTTCGGCGCCTTGTGCAGGCCGTCTGCTTCTGTCGCCGGCCGGGCTTCATTCAGCTAATTCGAAATCTGTTTTTAGCGCCGCTTTATTCCGGGTTGCTGCGCATTTCAGCGCACAAGGATTAGGCGCGTTTTTGCTAACTTGTTCCGGCTCTGAGTGTGCTGGTTTCGTCGATGTTGATTGTGTGTCTTGGGAATGTTCGGTTAGAGGACTGCGCGCTTTCTTGCATAGTTGCGGACGTCGTTTTTGTGTTGCCGAATGTTTGCTTTTATATACTTTTGGTAATGGCTTAGGACGAGTTGGTCGTTTGTGGAGTAGGCAAAGGCCACATTTAATCCGCGGCCGCCGAAGCCCCTGCAGCCGGCAGCAACTACGCGCACGCCCATCCATCCTGGGCTGGCAGCGCCGCCCCGCGGAGAAACACGGCGGAGTCAGACGGCGCTTCAGCAGCCTTTGACCAGGCACAGAAAAAATAGAGGAGGCTGTGTCAGGGTGATGACAACATAGAGTTTCTTACTATTACCTAGAGGGAAAGCTGGCAAGCCGTCTATGGGAGTTTGCATGGAGACCCCACGTGACCACCTCAGCCACCATGGGCGCTCAAAGCATCATGGGGCGGTGAGCTACTTGTTGCGGAACTGTAACTTTTGGCCAAAAAATAATAAAAAAATAAAGCTGTTTGATAGCTACAAACGTCCTAACATTCAATATCTTGTCTAATGATTGCAACAAACGAGCAGAAAAGCATTTAAGTGCAAAGTTTGCCTAAAATAAGACATGAGTAGCTTTCCTATTGGCCAAGTGATGAACACTAAAAAAACTAATATTTCGTAATTAACAGGCGCACTTTTAAAAGTAAATATGTTTTCAAAAAAAAAATGTTGTTGTTTAGATACTTTAAGAGGTTTTTTAATGGCATTTCGGAAGAGTAAAACCTTTTATTGGCGTCGTGTGTCGTCGCGTCTTCACTACTATGGCTTTTGCACACTGCGTTCGCGCGAAAGTCGTCTGCGCACATACGAACTACGTTTTCTGAATGAAACGCCTTAGTACTGCCACTCTGTGTTCCCGAAAAACTACGACTGTGCCGCAACAAGTAGCTCACCGCCCCATGATGCTTTGAGCGTCCATGTTGGCTGAAGTGCAGCGCCGCCAGCTTTCCCTCTAGGTAGTAGTAAGAAACTCTATGGATGACAAGTGGCACCTAGCACGCGCATGTGTAGCGCCGTCGTTTAGTGCTTACATAAACTATTTCTGTTATTTACTGTGACAGCCGGTAGATGGCATCACCTGCCGATAAACGCCTCTATGCTGTGAACGTTTAGTGCAAAACATTATGGGGAGAACGCCTGAGGAAATTTGACAATAACAGGTGGGCAGCTGAGGTACTTACACCGAAAGAGCGTTGACTCACAATGGGGGTAATGAACAAGGAAACTAACCAGTAAGTGTGCAGTGCACTAGGACGAAGGACGAAATAGCATAAACGGCACGTAAAAAACGAGGAATGTAAAAACTGGATTAATTCCACCGAAAAGAAGCAGAGTGTACAACTGCACTGTAAAGGAGAATCAACCCAAATAAGAGTTTATGTGGTTGGCGTCGCCTTTAAGCTCCATGTCTGGAGACATATAGTCCATCAATAAGGAGTAAAAATTTGTTGAATTCTCTATTTTACTCTCAGCACTGAATATGATGCATAAAGAAGTATTCTTTTTTTGAAATGGAGTTTCTTCGTCTTAATGCGCTCCAAATCCGCAATGGAGTAAAAATAACACCTTTTTGCACCTTCCACCACGTCACCTAGCGTCTGGCCTGAAAACTTGTTTTAAGTAAAAGAAAGGACGCAGTAACTATCACATATCTTTCATTTGCTTTAATAGCTTTCACATGCTTTAACGCCAGATGCCTTAATAGTGTTGCAACCTTGTTAGAGCCCCGCTTAGGCTTCATTCTCACAGTTTTATTTTGGTGTGGTTCTCGCGCTGCGTTGGTATAGTGCGTTGCATCAGCATGGAACTGCGGTAGAACAAAGTTTCAACGCCGAGCTCTCGATTGAGCTGATGAGGCTAAATTTTTCATCAGTCATATAAGAAAACAGGTGTTGAAAGAGTTGAAAGCAAGCATTGCCACTCCAGAATACCTTGGGGGGTGATCTCATTTTAAATTAATTCTGCTCTGGTTTTCAGTCAACTACAGCGTGGTGCATCACCACGAAAACTACTTGGAAACTTGTTTTCAGCTTTGAAGAAGTATTGAATCTAATTTTACATCTCTTTATCTACGCTCACAGACAACCATTCCTCGGGCTACTTTACGCACTTCGCCATTCCGTGTCACACCCCGGCCTGCTGCTCGTTTAACCAGGTGCCCCTGGCCGCGCTGTGGCCAGAATACTGGCCGGCCGCGCTATCTCCATAGACGCTCTAGATCTCCCCACAAGCGAGGCTGTGTCCCGGCCTCCGAGGCGTAGGAACTTCTACGCTACAACGAGGCTCCGGTGTAAAATGTGCCGTAGGGGTCATGCATAATGACATGAACGTCCTGAAACTAGCATGCCTCCAGGTTGGCTCTTCCACCTGTTGCAGGGCCGCACTATAGAAGACGCTGTCCGCCTCGCCGGGTGCGAATCTCTGACCCCTACATCGGGCTGCGAGGAGTGCGCCTGCCGGGCGGCTGTTGTTCACCAGCGCACGAAGAGTTATCAGTAAAGCAATTGCCCGGCGACGGGGGCGCAGCCGCCGGCGATGAACCCCTTCAGCCCGGAAGCAAAGCTGAAGCGGGCGGGACTCAGGGCTGAATTCGCCTCATGGCAAGCAACCATCGCAGCTCTCAACGGTGCCGCCGCCTGCACGGCAGCTGGCCTTTGTCCAATGGGAGCTCAGCCCCCGAAACCGCTGACCATCAACCCGCGTCACGGGGTCCGAGCCTAGGCTTCTTTCACCGGCTGACCAGGAGTTCATGTAGCGACTCCGAGCTACGTCGAGGCGACGACCCCTCGACCCCTCTTTGGACTTGGGCCTCGGGCCCTTTCACCGGCAGCGAAGGTCACCACGCATGCCTTAAGACCCGGACCCTAGACCATCTCCGGTGATACAGGAGTTCACTGTGGGGTCTGCGGGCCAAACCTAGGGACTACTTGCGCGGGAGCGACCCTATACCAGTTGAGCTGCCATCCGATGTGATGGAGCTGGATCTTTGGTCTACAGACCTTTAACTAATAACATGAATTCTACTTCAGTTACCAGGGGACTCTCTGATGGGGAAAACATATGGGACACACATGTGCACTATTTCCTCCGCCAGCCATTGCTCAGCGTGCGACGCCCCAAGGCAACGCCTGCGAGCATCCTGAGAGTGGTGAAGGACACACCTGTTTCTATTCCATTTTGTGGATGCCACCGCGACGTGGCGCGCTGGTCGCTCACGTAAGGGGAAAGGAGGCAAACACTGTTTATGGGAGAGCAAACAATTGGCCCCGCAAGCATTAGTGGGGAGCAATAAAGTGCGCCGATTGCTCGAGGTTTCCCGAACGGACAGCGCTGGTGATTAAGCAATTACCAGTGAGTCGTGGGACGGCCGACCGGTGCGGTAAGCCTTCTGCCTTTGTTCTATCGGGATTGAACATACTTCCGTTGCGTATTGCATTTTTGTTTATGCGTGATACCGATAAATAATTTCGGATCAGCTCTGTCTCCACCTGTTTCTATTTCGCCCGAACTCTCCCTAGCTGCAGCTTGCTGCTCTCCAGGTTCCCGGGGGAAGCGTGGTGCACAAGTGACGCCTGTATGTCGCTTTGCTTTTTCAATAGGCTGCGGGAGCTAGGAACCTTATAAATGAATGAAATACGTTCAAATTAAAAGGGACAGGAAGGTAGTCACCATTAATGGCATGAGCCTGAGGTCATCGGAGAATATTGGCTACTGAAATAACGGCATTATGCCAATCCGGAAAAGATGTAGGCTCTATCCAGCTTTATAACTACAGTTGAACCTTTCTATAACTAAGTGGAAGGGGCCCGGTGATTACTTCGTTATAATCGTAGTTTCTTTATTGCTCGTGTTTGACCCAGCTTCCCAGGGGAATCGCCCCTTCTTCGTTATGTCCATTATTCGGTTATAAACCTCTCCATTACAACGAGGTTCGACACAAGTACCCAGGAGAATCTTGGAGTTCAGCTAAAAAATTAACTCTATAACACCTAAGCGCAACGTTCGGCCGGTTGTCGTTTTTTAACGAACATTGTTGAAATGATGGCCATCTTCGAAATCGCAAATCTCATTTTACATGAAAAAAAGTTACATTTACGCCTGGTGCGAAAACCGCGAAACCTATTGAGAGCAAGTGGTAATATTTTAATTTTTTGAATGTCTAGCATTAAACAACGAATTTTCGATTTCACTGAAGACAGTGCTGCCCTGTTTTCTTACTCCATGTTGCCCCGCAGAGCAAACACCATCTGTCGGGCTAGTTGGTTACGATACAGTGGCTGGAATAGGGCCACTGTAGTTGCGATCCATATGTAACAGCAGCGCGAACACAACACAGGAAGAACGAGAAGAAGGTAAAGAGCGCTCTTTACCTTCTTCTCCTTCTTCTTCCTGTGTTGTGTTCGCGCTGCTGTTACATATGCAGAGCAAAACAAAGATTTCTCTTTCAATGTGAACCAACAAAAACAATACAAATTTTTTCGGTATATCGGTTTTTATTTGACGGCCTGCATCTCAGCGCACATCTTTTTCACCGATCCAGGAAGTCTGCGTGCGCTAATAAATCCTCTAAAACCGCAAACTCTCATGTTAACTACCCTCTACGGCGGCTCGGTGGCTTTGGCGTTCCGCGGCACCGATCCCAAGACTGCTGCATTGGATGCCAGTCACAACGGCTACATGAATTCGATGAAAACATGTCCATCGGCTTTGCGTCGGTGAAAGCTTTGCTCTACAGGAAACGCTCTACTTCACCATTTAAGCTGCAAAAGCCGATTCATCGCTGAATCCTTGACTTTGAATAAAACAATAAAATAAATATTGCAGCGACCGGCATTCGAAACCGCAGCGGCGCTAACAGATCAGCTTCGCTTGGCACTGCGCGAGAGTACTTTTCTGTCGCCGCAGCCGACTACGCCTCTTGTTAAACTGCTACACATTCCTTCGCTGTGCATTGCACATCGTCGTGTTCATCAACGTCCACGTGCGGCGCCAACAGATCATCCCAGCTTAATCTCGATTAGAGCTTAACGTGAGTCTAATACCTTCGCCAGACGAGCCGACGACCCAGCAAAGCAATACCATGAACCAAACAGGCTTAATAATAAAGGTTGGTTGGTTGATTGGGTTTAACGTCCCAAAGCGACTGAGGCTATGAGAGACGCCGTAGTGAAGGGCTCCGGAAATTTCGGCCACGTGGGGTTCTTTAACGTGCACTGACATCGCACAGCACACGGGCCTCTAGAATTTCGCCTTCATCGAAATTCAGCCGCCGCGGCCGGGATCGAACCCGCGTCTTTCGGGTCAGCAGCCGAGCACCGTAACCACTGAGCCACCGCTACGGGGCTTAATAATAATGATTTATTTCTATTACCATACAGTGTTGGAGATGATGGGAATAAAAGGGGTTATTGCTAGACAAGGTTCGCACCCCCTCTACAGCAAGTGGGCAGTGGCATGCGTCGGCACTTCTGAGAAAAAAAAAGACGACAAATGCACATTCACCAGCGTGTATAGAAAATCAATATGGGTTGAAGCAATAACAATAGAGCAACAATAAAAAACGCTGCTATTAAGGTTATAATAACAAGAGCAACCAAAAGATGAATACAAGTTTAAATTGTGAATGCTAGGAAAATGTGGCTTCAGTAATAAAGTAGTCGAGGAGGTCAGAGCAGCTAATGTTTCCTGTGTCAATGTTTGCAGCAATTAATCTATTCAGGAGTTAGGGAAATTGGAATGTTACCATTTGGCATCCATAGTTTGTTCTCACTAAAGGTAGTACAGAGTGTGGTTTGCGATATCGTGGGTATGTGCACTGAAATAACTGAATCGGGGCTAAGTCAAATATATTTGTAATGCATCTTCTTTGTTATATTTTATAGGTGCGCAATAGTTTATAAGCATACAGGCTGAAAACGTTAGTAATCTTGTGCCTGGAAAATAAGTTTTAGTTAATTATCGCTATAGCAGGTTATGAACACTTCTGAGGGCCCTATTTTCAAGAACAGCAAGTTTTTTCAGACTGGTTTGTGTAGCAGTACCCCATACCAATCAACAGTAGTTTAGATGTGATCGAAATAATGCACGATATAACATAAGTTTTACCTTTTGTGGGAGACAACATTTGAAACGTGTCATAAATCCTATGGCTCGAGATGTACTCACACTTTTACCCTGCTGAAAGCAACAACGCTACAAGTCGCACGCATGATCACCCGCATCACCAACAGGCGACATGGCATGCGTGAAGAAGACACACTAAAACTAGTCAGAAGCCTAGTAGTTAGTCGAATCACGTACAGCCTACCCTACCAGTGCCTCAACAAAAATGAAATACAACAAGCGGATGCCCTGCTATGCAAAGCGTATAAGACAGCGCTCCGACTACCACGCAACACGTCTACAGAAAAACTCATGGCCCTGGGATTACACAACACCTTTGAGGAGCTACGAGAGGCGCAGCTTGAGTCGCAAAAACTCAGGCTGTTGCAAACAACGACAGGAAGAGCGCTCCTGCAGAGGCTCGGATACCGCGAGCAGATGCGAGAAATGTCGAGGACGGCAACGATCCCCGACGAGCTTCGCAAGACCCTCAAGGTAGCTCCAATACCAAAAAACATGGATCCCAACCTCCATCGTGGCAGAAGAGAAGCGAGGGCCGAATTCATTGAGAAAACATACGCTCCTCAAGCCACGACCGTGTATACAGACGCGTCTTGGAGAGGAGAAGATACCAAAATCGCTGTAGCGGCGGTGGTCGATTCGTCTTTACGCGAAATGACCAGCGCGTCTCTCCGAGGCTGCACAGCCGCAGAGTCCGAGGAAGTAGCCGTTGCTCTAGCGGTGGCGGAGGGCTATAGAACCGGGCGGTCACTAACAATACTCACGGACTCTCAAACAGCCTGCCGAAATTACATGAATGGCAGGATAGGTCGTCACGCGCTCCATATACTCCTCCCAGCGAGCGACATAATTAAAAACCAGGAAGAACAAAACGACAAGATCCCACACAAAATTGTGTGGGTACCGGGGCACACGGGGGTGGCAGGGAACGAAGAGGCCGACAGGATAGCTCGAGGATACATTACTTTCCGAGCATCCGACGAGACCGCCGAACTCGCGCCAGCACCCAGGGAATATTCGGCCATACTACAAAACTATAGAGGCAGAAGAATGCGATATCCCCCACCGCACAAACCTCTCAGCAGAGAGGAAGCTGTCACTTGGAGACAATTACAAACAGGCTCTTTCCCAAACCTACATATACTAAACAAAATGCACCCTACGATATACACGGACAAATGTCCCTGGTGCGACGAAAAACCTACTCTATACCACATCACATGGGCCTGCCAAAACATACACGTGGTCCCCAAAATACAAAACCCGAGTGCGGAGCAGTGGGAGACTCTGCTGTCCAGCGACCGCTGTGAAGACCAACAAGGTCTGGTGCAGCGAGCTCAACGGGCGGCAGTGGCCAGCGGAGCCCTGGACTGAGGGCAACCGACCACTGATTAGAGGCGGACGACTTCGACAGAGAAGGCTCCTGGGGGTAGAACCAAGACGTCTCTGAAGATGCCCCCAAACCGCAGGAAAAACCATTAGTGTAAATAAAGTTTTCCCTTCCTTCCTGATTTGCCTTTTCCAGCATCGATATAGCTCTACACTATGTTTCTTTTCCATTGAATTCATCCAATTTTAACTTCCGCGTTTTTAACCTGTCGTTTAATGCTCTTTCTTTCTCCGTGCTCATGACCTGCACACTTACTGGTTAGTTTTCTAGTTCTTTTCCGCCACTGTGAGTCAACGCTCTTTCTGTATAAATATTTAAATACCTTAGCTGCCCACCTGTTATCGTCCAATTTCCTCAGGCGTTCTTTCTATAGTATTTTACTCTTAGTTTCCCGTGCTTCGAACGATGCCCAGCCCATATCCCCTTGTACTGCCTCGTTTGTTGTTTTGCCGTGGGCACCTAGTGCTAATCTTCCAACAGCTCTCTGATTTACGTCTAATCTCGACTGAACTTCTGCCCTTAAGCACAGAACCGCATTGCCGAAAGTAAGTCCCGGCACCATTATTCCTTTCCAAATACCTCTTAGTACTTCATATTTGTTGTACCCCCATAATGCCCTATGTTTCATTATCCCGGCGTCTCTTCGTCCTTACGCTACGCGCATGTGTAGCGCCATCTTTTAGTGCTAAGACAAACTATTTCTGTTATTTACTGTGACAGCCGGTAGATGGCATCACCTTCCGATAAACGCCTCTATGCTGTCAACGTTTAGTGCAAAACATTATGTGAAGAACGCCTGGGGAAATTGGACGATAACAGGTGGGCAGCTAAGGTACTTGCTTACACCGAAAGAGCGTTGACTCACAACGGGTGTAATGAACAAGGAAACTAACCAGTAAGTATGCAGTGCACTAGGACGAAGGACGAAATAGCATAAACGGCACGTAAAAAAGGAGGAATGTAAAAACTGGATTAATTCCACCGAAAGGAAGCAGAGTGTACAACTGCACTGTAAACGAGAATCAACCCAAATGGGAGTTTAAATGGTTGGCGTCACCTTTAAGCTCCATGTGTGGAGGCATTTAGTCCATCAATATGGAGTAAAAATTTCTTGAATGCTCTATTTTACTCTCCGCTCTGAATATGGTGCATAAAGAAATATTCTTTTTTCGAAATGGAGTTTCTTCGTCTTAATGCGCGCCCAAATCCACAATGGAGTAAAAATAACACCTTTTTGCACCTTCCACCCCGTCACCTAGCGTCTCGTCTGAAAACTTGTTTTAAGTAAAAGAAAGGACGCAGTAACTGTCACATACCTTTCACTTGCTTTAATAGCTTTCACATGCTTTAACGCCACATGCATTAATTGTGTCGCCACCTTGTTAGAGCCCCGCTTCGGCTTCATTCTCACAGTTTCATTTTGGTGTGGTTCTCGCGCTGCGTTGGTATAGTGGGTTACATCAGCATGGAACTGCGGTAGAACAACGTTTCAACGCCGAGCTCTCGATTGAGCTGATGAGGCTAAATTTTTCATCAGTCATATAAGAAAACAGGAGTTGAAAGAGTTGAAAGCAAGCATTGCCACACCAGAATACCTTGGGGGGTGATCTCATTTTAAATTAATTCTGCTCTGGTTTTCAGCCAACTACAGCGTGGTGCATCACCACGAAAACTACTTGGAGACTTGTTTTCAGCTTTGAAGAAGTATTTAATCTAATGTTGCATCTCTTTATCTACGCTCACAGACAAACATTTCTCGGGCTACTTTACACACTTCCCATTCCGTGTCACACCCCGGCCTGCTGCTCGCTTAACCAGGTGCCTCTGGACGCGCTGTCGCCAGAATACTGGCCGGCCACGCTATCTCCATAGATGCTCTAGATCTCCCCACAGGCGAGGCTGTGTCCCGGCCTCCGAGGCGTAGGAACTTTTACGCTACAACGAGGCTCCGGCGGAAAATGTGCCGTAGTGGTCATGCAGATGGCATGAACGTCCTGAAACTAGCATGCCTCCAGGGTGGCTCTTCCACCTGTTGCAGGGCCACGCTATAGAAGACGCTGTCCGCCTCGCCGGGTGCGAATCTCTGACCCCTACATCGGACTGCGAGGAGTGCGCCTGCCGGGCGGCTGTTGTTCACCAGCGCACGAAGAGTTATCAGTAAAGTAACTGCCCGGCGATGGGGGCGCAGCCGCCGGCGATGAACCCGTTCAGCCCGGAAGCAAAGCTGAAGCGGGCGGGACTCAGGGCTGAATTCGCCTCATGGCAAGCAACCATCGCAGCTCTTAACCGTGCCGCCGCCTGCACGGCAGCTGGCCTTTGTCCAATGGGAGCTCGGCGCCCGAAACCGCTGACCATCAACCCGCGTCACGGGGTCCGAGCCTAGGCTTCTTTCACCGGCTGACCAGGAGTTCATGTGGCGGCTCCGAGCTACGTCGAGGCGACGACCCCTCGACCCCTCTTTGGACTTGGACCACGGGCCCTTTCACCGGCAGCCAAGGTCACCACGCTTGCCTTAGGACCCGGACCCTAGACCATCTCCGGTGATCCAGGAGTTCACTGTGGGGTCTGCGGGCCAAACCTAGGGACTACTTGCGCGGGAGCGACCCTATACCAGTTGAGCTGCCATCCGATGTGATGGAGCTGGATCTTTGGTCTACAGACCTTTAACTAATAACATGAATTCTACTTCAGTTACCAGGGGACTCTCTGATGGGGAAAACATATGGGACACACATGTGCACTATTTCCTCCGCCAGCCATTGCTCAGCGTGCGACGCCAGCGACGTGGCGCGCTGGTCGCTCACGTAAGGGGAAAGGAGGCAAACACTGTTTATGGGAGAGCAAACAATTGGCCCCGCAAGCATTAGTGGGGAGCAATAAAGTGCGCCGATTGCACGAGGTTTCCCGAACGGACAGCGCTGGTGATTAAGCAATTACCAGTGAGTCGTGGGACGGCCGACCGGTGCGGTAAGCCTTCTGCCTTTGTTCTATCGGGATTGAACATACTTCCGTTGCGTATTGGATTTTTGTTTATGCGTGATACCGATAAATAATTTCAGATCAGCTCTGTCTCCACCTGTTTCTATTTCGCCCGAACTCTCCCTAGCTGCAGCTTGCTGCTCTCCAGGTTCCCGGGGGAAGCGTGGTGCACAAGTGACGCCTGTATGTCGCTTTGCTTTTTCAATAGGCTGCGGGAGCTAGGAACCTTATAAATGAATGAAATACGTTCAAATTAAAAGGGACAGGAAGGTAGTCACCATTAATGGCATGAGCCTGAGGTCATCGGAGAATATTGGCTACTGAAATAACGGCATTATGCCAGTCCGGAAAAGATGTAGGCTCTATCCAGCTTTATAACTACAGTTGAACCTTTCTATAACTAAGTGGAAGGGACCCGGTGATTACTTCGTTATAATCGTAGTTTCGTTATAGCTCGTGTTTGACCCAGCTTCCCAGGGGAATCGCCCCTTCTTCGTTATGTCCATGATTTCGTTATAAACCTCTCCATTACAACGAGGTTCGACACAAGTACCCAGGAGAATCTTGGAGTTCAGCTAAAAATTTAACTCTATAACACCTAACCGCAACGTTCAGCCGGTTGTCGTTTTTTAACGAACATTGTTGAAATGATGGCCATCTTCGAAATCGCATATCTCATTTTACACGAAAAAAAGTTACATTTACGCCTGGTGCGAAAACCGCGAAACCTATTGAGAGCAAGTGGTAATATTTTAATTTTTTGAATGTCTAGCATTAAAAAACGAATTTTCCATTTCACTGAAGACAGTGCTGCCCTGTTTTCTTAGTCCGTGTTGCCCCGCAGAGCAAACACCATCTGTCGGGCTAGTTGGTTGCGATCCATATGTATCAGCAGCGCGAACACCACACAGGAAGAAGAAGGAGAAGAAGGTAAAGAGCGCTCTTTACCTTCTTCTCCTTCTTCTTCCTGTGTTGTGTTCGCGCTGCTGTTACATATGCAGAGCAAAAAAAAAAAAGATTTCTCTTTCAATGTGAACCAACAAAAACAATACAAATTTTTTCGGTATATCGGTTTTTATTTGACGGCCTGCATCTCATCGCACATGTTATTCACCGATCCAGGAAGTCCGCGTGCACTAATAAATTCTCTAAAGCCTCAAACTCTCATGTTCAGTACCCTCTACGGCGGCTCGGTGGCTTTGGCGTTCCGCGGCACCGATCCCAAGACTGCTGCATTGGATGCCAGCCACAACGGCTACATGAATTCGATGAAAACATGCCCATCGGCTTTGCATCGGTGAAAGCTTTGCTTTACAGGAAAAGCTCTGCTTCATGACTTAAGCTGCAAAAGCCGATCAGGGCTGATGCCTTGATCTTGAATCAATAAATAAAATCAATATTGCAGCGACCGGCATTCGAAACCGCAGCGGCGCGAACAGATCAGCTTCGCTGGCCACTGCTCGTGAGCTTAATCTCAGCTTAATCTCGATCAGAGCTTAACGTGAGTCTAATACCTTCGCCAGACGGGCCGACGACCCAGCAAAGAAAAACCATGAACCAAACAGGCTTAATAATAATATGATTTATTTCCAATTACCATACAGTGTTGGAGATGATGGGAATAAAAGGGGTTATTGCTAGACAAGGTTCGCACCCCTTGTACAGCAAGTGGGCAGTGGCATGCGACGGCACTTATGAGAAAAAAAAAGACAACAGACAAGTGCACAATCACCAGAGTATATAGAAAGTCAATACGGGTTGAAGCAATCACAATAAAATCAACAATAAAAAATGCCGTTATGAAGGTTATATTAACAAGAGCAACCGAAACATGAATACAAGTTTAGATTGTGAATGCTAGGAAAATGTGTCTTCAGTAATAAAGTAGTCGAGGAGGTCAGAGTAGCTAATGTTTCCTATGTCAATGTTTGCATAATTAATCTATTCAGGAGTGATGGAAATTTGAATGTTACCATTTGGCATCCATAGTTAGTTCTCACTAAAGGTACTACAGAGTGTGGTTTGCGACGTTGTGGGTATGTGCACTGAAATAACTGAATCGGGGCTAAGTCAAATATGTTTGTAATGCATCTTCTTTGTTCTATTTTATAGGTGCGCAATAGTTTATAAGCATACAGGCTGAAAACGTTAGTAATCTTGTGCCTGGAAAATAAGTTTTAGTTAATTATCTCTATGGCAGGTTATGAACACTTCTGAGGGCCCTATTTTCAAGAACAGCAAGTTTTTTCAGACTGGTTTGTGTAGCAGTACCCCATACTAATGAACAGTAGTTTAGATGTGATCGAAATAATGCACGATATAACAGAAGTTTTACCTTTTGTGGGAGACAACATTTGAAACGTGTCATAAATCCTATGGCTCGAGATGTCTTTAATGCTATATGACTTATGTGGTCGTGCCATTGCATATCTTCAGTGTATATGACGCCAAGCGATTTGAATGATATTACTATCTCAATCTGGTCTCGGTTGTAACGTATCTCACCGAATTCACTGCAATTTTTGTTGTTTGGATGAAAGAGTATTGCCTTAGTTTTGTTGCATTAAATGAAAGAAGATCGTTATCGGACCGTGTCTTTATTTTTTCCAGGAGTATGTTTGCATTTTCCAGTAACTTACTACCAGTACCATCGGATAAAAACAAACTGGTGTCATCAGCGTAAATTATAAACCGAGCGTTATTATCCACACTAATGATGCCGTTAATATAAAGGTTGAATAGCAGTGGTCCAAGGATACTTTCCTGGGGTACTCCAAAGGCAACTGTTCGAAGAGTTGACTTGTATTTATTTTTTTGGACATACTGTTTTCTATGGGACAAGTAAGATTTAAGTAAGAGTAACACTATGCCTCTAATTCCATAACATTCAAGTTCTTCCGATAAGATGCTATGGTTTATGTAGTCAAATGCTTTGATGTTATCTAAGAAAATTCCCACGACCAGTTTCCTATTTTCAGAATTCATCAATATATATTCCTTCTGGTGTAAAAGGGCAAGTTCTGTTGATCAGTTTTTCTGAAGCCATAATAGCAGTCGGCAATTATGGCGTGTTTACTTAAAAAGCTTTCAACTCGTTTAAGAATCAGTTTCTCGAAAGCTTTGGAAAAGACGGGTAAAATACTAATTGGTCGATAGTTTCCAAAGCTGTTTTTTTTTCTTTTTTGTATATAACTGAAACTTCAGCAATCTGCATTCTTGCGGGAAAGTGGAAGTTTCTATGCATAGGTTGATATGCGCTCCAATGGCGCAGCGATGATGTCGATGGCATATTTAACTTGACGCATCTGGATATTATCCGCATCACAAGAGGTACTGTTTTTTAGGTGACTAACCGTTGACAAAATTTCTTTGGTACGAACAGGCTCAAGGAACAAAGAAGGGGGCGCCTGTCAATGAATATGTGAGATGTATCAGATGAGGGGTTCAACGCAGGAGTAAAATACTTATTAAACTCTATTAAACTCTTCTGCGAGACGGTTACCTGTGTATTCTGTGCCATTGTCAGTAATTTTATCGGGGTTACCAGCCTGTGAAACACCAGAGTCAAGTGACCGGATTTTACGCCAGAGTTTATCAGGGCGATTAGATGTATGTGCAAAGTAGTTCTCGTAATACGTAATACCTCAGTTTTGCCACTCGTGTCAGAGTTTAATTTATTTCTATACTTCTTGAAGCGGTCAAAAATAAGGATATCTTTGATGTGAATAAATAGCTGATAGAGTTTGTGCTTTTCTTTAATACACGTATACAGTTAGCGTGATATCCGTGGCTTTCTTATTGTTTTTGGTAGCCTCTTTAATTTTGAAACAAAGTGTATGCTGTAAGCATGAGTAACTTTGTCAAGGAATAAGTCATAAGCACTCTCCGCACTGGTGTCTCTGTATATATCTGACCAGTCCACACCTGGAATATGCGCTCGAAGTCTTTCTAAAGCTCCTTCTATTATACATTGACACAACTTTTTCACGAGGGTCACGCTTCGGGACCGCCTTCTGGCAAAACAAATATATGCCGATATGATCACTTATGACACAGCATGTGACTCCTGAGTGAATAAGTGAGGAATCAATATTTTTTAACATAAGATCAATGTTTGGAAATTGGTTGCTTTGGTTATCAGATTTGTAACGCTATAACATCTAAGTAAGACATCAAATTCCGCGCGGCTGCTCGTTGGACATGACATATCTATGTTAAAATCGCCTCCAGTGATTACATCGTATTTATTCCTAATTACAAAACCTAAATAAGATTGCATTGATTCAAGAAACATGTCCATATCACCAGGCGGTGGCCTGTACAGTTAAGACATTACAATGTTTCCTGATTGAACTGAAAGGATTTCAACATCAACCAACAGGTAACATAAATCGTTTAAAATTTTTCACTGAAAGTGCGCACTAACAAGCATGCATACACCACATCCACGATAGGGTTTTCGATTTAAAGAAAATGTTGAAAATGAAAGCGATTCAAAGGTATCGCTGTCGGTCAGCCAAGTCCCCGAGATCATAATTGCATCTAAATGGAAGCTAAAGCTACTTAACAAGATAGATAAGTCATTAAGAATCATTAAAAATATATCTGAAAAGAGAGAGCTAAGGCATTTCTATCCACTTTCAGCAAAAGATGTTCAGCAGCTTGTTCCTGAATGACCTGGCGTTTAGATGAAAACATTTAAGTATTGACAGGCTTTTCAATTCGAAACAAACGCTGCTACCGATTTCGCACGGTAGAGGGTACGCGTCCGGTGCCATCATGCTACTGTGTCATTGCTTGCGACATTCACGAACGGTACCATTTCACGGCACCGGATCAACAAAGTCACTCTCATCTCGAATGATCTGAACAGAATCACCTTCCCTTTGGCGAACATGCACGTTCCCGTTTTGAGCACCAAACATACCGGAAGTTGTTTTTCTTAGCCCAGTCATAGTTTACAGGAGCAGACATTTCGTTCTTCGGATCAGGTTTTCACACAAGTACACATTTTTGCCTTTCTCTACCAAAGATATTCTGTTTTGAATACATTGGTCTCTTTGTGCTTGTCGTTGAAACCACACAATAATGGCTGGTATCTTATCCGCTTTTGCAGGAAGTCGGTGACATGCCTCAATGTCACTCTTACTAAGCTCTGCAGCATTGATTTCTTTAGCCACTTCATTCACTTTCGCTAGGAAGGCCTCATGCTCTGTTTTAGGAATGCCATGAATTTCTATGTTCTTTTTCCTGCTTCGAAATTCCAGCTCGTCCAAGTCAGTATTAAGCTGACAAAGTTGTTTTTCACATCGCGTATTTTCAACCCGTGCCGTTCTTTTCCGAAGGTGCGCGATTTCATGCTCTCGCACGTCTACTCGGTGTAACAACGTTAAAACCCTGCCAGTTTTGTATTGCCGCTATATTTTTATTTGTTTTTAAATTTTTTGCTCTTCTTTTGTATTGACACACCTACCCATCAGCGTATACAGTCGTGAGGCAACGTATATACTAGGTTCGCCTTTGTTCACCAAAGGGCAACGCGGATTCCTGACCAATGAATTCCGTGCTGAACTCTCAATATGAAAGCCGTCTTCAATTCCCCGCACCAGCGGAAGAAATTTTATTTTTCTTTGATACCACGGTGACGTCATCTAGCATTTCTGGGACCATTGCTGTTGGTCAACGCCGATGCCGGGTTTCGTTGCCGCTTAGCCGCATCATGCTTTCGCCTTAAAAGGTTACCTGAGTAAGCGGGAAATGAAGCGAAAAAGCGACGTTGTTTCCTCACTCGCAGGTGCGCGCGGGGATGCCACTTAAGTATTGCGCTTCGGCGGAAGAAGTTCCTGAACCGTGTGGACATTGCGGAGGACTGTGAACTGATGTACACTGCTTTCGGTAAACACGTACAGGAATGGACGAAAGTTCCCAGACCACGGGGTCTGCTTTTAAGCAATAATGTCGGACACTTAAGCGCTCTGTAAATCTACCAAGATAAGCGCTGGTCCTTAAGGCTAACGGAGTAGATTTCAAGAGAAGGCAAGTGTAGCAGGGGGCGCCAGAATGTTAGGTAGGAGGATGAGATTAAGAAGTATGCAGGGATACGCGGTCGCAGCTGGCAAATGACAGGGTTATTTGAAGAGACATGGGAGAGGCCTGTGCCCTGCAGTGGGCGTAGTGAGGCTGGTGATGATGATGATAAAATCTGACAAGGTTAATAAAGGCGACAACGGTGTTTCAGCGCTTGTGTTTGTCCTTCTCTTGTGTGGTCTTCCGTTGCGCTGTTTTATGCAGTTCTTCAAAGATGTACTAACCAGCACACATTTGCCCTCTTCTTGAATATTGAGCTTCGGGGGTGTCGAAACTGCCCCTCTGCATGGCTCGAAAGTAGATCCTGTGGCCTGGAAACTTTTGACGAACCGTGTACGTTCGAACCGTGTCCCGGCCTTCGCCCGTACGCCAGGAGTGCAGTGATTCAGCGGCCCTGAATCCAACCGCGACGGCTGTGTTTAAGGCGTCTCTGAGCATAGCAGCATTCAGTTCTGCTGAGCCGTGTAGTGTTCGGCTCACATTCGAAAACAACCGTTCTGTCCGTTGTGTGAACGTGACACTACATCAAGCAAAGAAAAATCCCATAAACAATGGCTTATAAGACTTGTGTAACTTGTAATCTGGATATTTCATTAAAACACAGCCCTGATTTTGAAAATTACCTTTCTTGCCTTGGCTACCAAAACGGGCTGGTATAGTCGCCTACAACTCAAGAGCGAAGCGGCAAGTGCTGCTCAAAGGGAGCCCTCAAGCCAATGGCGTCGACCGGTTTTCCAAGTGTGTTGTTTAATCCCCGTAAACATGCTAGCATGCATGCAAATGCTAGCATGCAAATGTCAGCCGTACAATTAAAACCCTGAGTGGCTGCTTGTGCGATCACGAGCACATAGCCTCGAAATGAAACTCATGGTACGAGCGGATATGAGCGTATTAGTTGGGGTTGGATTGTTTTGCTACATCGTCGCACCTGTTTCTTCCTGATCCTGGCAAAGTATTGTTTGAAGCTCTCTGGTCGTACAATTGGAGCTTTTGATCCTACAGGATTACTTCACCGCTTTTGAAAAAGTTTCACTCATGTTGAGTTTTTAGTGAACGTTTTATTTAGGTTAGGAAGAGCTTACCTTAAAGTCTCTTGATAACGCCATAGAAGCGGTATGGAAAAAATGATATTTACTAATATCATTTTTCACGTTTAACCAAAACAACGAAAGAACAGTATGACGCTTCGGTGCTGCCTCATTAAAGTACGAGCAATGGGTTATTATCGCAATTATTTCTCCGTGTTCCTGAGGGCAGTGTGCTTGCTATCGGTCGCACTAGACGAGTATAATCATCTTAAATAAACGCTTTGCACCATCTAGTGGCTTGAGTGAGGCGGCAACCGTTGGCAGCGCTGTATCGTGTACAAGTGTCGTTCTTTGTCCCGAAAGACGCGGGTTCGATCCCAGCCACCGCAGTCGCATTTCGATGGAGGCAAAATGCTAGAGGCCCGTGTACTGTGTGATGTCAGTGCACGTTAAAGAACCCCAGGTGGTCGAAGTTTCCGGAGCCCTTCACTACGGCGTCCCTCATAGCCTGAGTCGCTTTGGGATGTTAAACTCCCATACACCATAACCCAAACCATCATGTGAACGATACCTCAGCTTCCCAATTATTCATAAATAGATCCATGCTCACTACCACCTGCTATTATATCTTGTGCGGTTGGGCACGGAAGCTTTTTATAAGAATCGCTAATGCGGTAAAGTTGTAAGTTGGCTTCTGAGTGAGCTTTATGCAGGTGTTGCTGGCGAAGGTGCTTGCTCGTCCGGATCCGTTTGTAAGTGAGGTTGGCAAGACCTGTCGGTACTGACAAGGGCTTGTGTGTTGCATATTCGCGTATTCCTTCTAAGTGAGTCGAGAGCATTGGTCAAAAAAAGTCATATGACAACTTTTCCCCTTTTGAACTCCAACAAAAAAATTTTTATATCATTTTTTGTTGTTGTTGTTGAGGTGTGCAGCGGGGCTGTTCCAACTCTTCGGCCATTCAAGTGGTCCAGAGGTATCGGTAAGAGAGACTCCGGCACCATCCAATGTTTTTAAGCAGCACGGGCAGAAGTAGAGGTGAACAAAATGTCAGGTGTCCAGCATTATATATGAGTTGTCTTTGTCCAAAGGCACAAAGGATAGATAAAAACCCTTAGGAAAGCATAATTTCAAAAGCGCAATCGTGCTAACCATGCTAGAAGAAAATTACATTGCCTCTATTGGTTGGTTGCCTGACGGCTCGTCATACAATCCCGGGTCAACGCTCTCTGGGTTGACAACTTCCGTCGGAGCCCTAAACATACGCTCATCCAGCATAATCTATGTTGTCCAAATAAAAAGTATGTCAGCCTTTCTAGTCGGAAATCGCCCTGAAAGTGGCATCAAACGGTTGACGTTATACAACGGTTGCACTGCAGACGTGACGCTTTAAGTGCAGGCAGGGTTTCCGTAATGTCATTTGTGTGTGCTTTCTTTTTACCCTTTCAGTAAAAAAATGTTTTGTGCCTCGCCACTGCACTGCTGAAATTAAAGAAAAAAATTGCCGGAGGCACTTAAGACTGCTTGCGTGTGGGAATGGGAAAGCATGTCATGGACGCAAAACGTACATGTTTTGTTTGGGTTTTTTAAATGAGTTTATTTCAGACAGTTTATTTCAGACGATGTCCCTTTCTTTCTTTTGAAGTGTGACGCCATCCTCACCCACATGAGCGCGAGTATGACGCCACCCGGAACACTTTACGGCGAAAGATTGGTTTGGTTTATGGGGTTTAACGTCCCAAAGCGACTGAGGCTATGAGAGACGCCGTAGTGAAGGGCTCCGGAAATTTCGACCACCTGGGGTTCTTTAACGTGCACTGACATCGCACAGTACACGGGCCTCTAGAATTTCTCCTCCAAAGAAATCCCAGCCGCCGCGGCCGGGATCGAACCCGCGTCTTTCGGGTCAGCAGCCGAGCACCATAACCGCTGAGCCACCGCGGCGGCTTTACGGCGAAAGAACTGGTGTTTTTTGAGGAAAGGAAATGGCGCAGTAACTGTCTCACTTCTTGGTGGACACCTCAACCGCACCGTTGCATAACAATTTTGATACGAAAGTCTGAGAAGGCACGCAGTTGAAAGCGAATATGTTGTTGGTTCAAGTCTCTGTCATAAGCTAGTCTCCAACATGACTAGCACATGCAAGCTATATGCAACGAGACATCGTATGATTCCCCCAGGAACGCTGTACGACAAACGGTTGCATCACAATTTTGGTACGAACGTCACCACATCATCGACGCCACATAATGGTCGGCCACTGAGGAGTATACTATCCAGACTTCCGACATGTATAGATTTGTCTGAAGAGGCGGTTCTCGGCGATCTGTGTGCGCCATTCAGCCGCTTGATGACGTCACCCTATTTTTAAGGCGGAAGCCTTTAATGCCTCATCGTTGTAAGCAGGAGTTGTCGACAGAAAATGTCACGCTTTTCAATTGGTCGAAATGCTCGTGACGTCACAGTGCGCGAATTTCAAATGGGGCCAATTGTACTTTGGCTAGTAACCATGCAACCAATCAAAGGGATCATATAGTGATGCTCCAACTAAGTTGGACTGAGTTTAGTTAATTGCTTAATTAATAAATTAGCCTAATTAAGATAGAGGAGAATGAAGAGGTCAGAAGAAAGAGGAAAAGAAAAGAAAGACGCGCGCCGCAGCGACAACAGAGTCCGCGGAAAAAACGCTGCTGAAAAAAAAGCATAAGTACGAAACCGCGTTCCCTCCACCACCACGCACTTCCCCACTCAGTTCGACGTTGCTCGTTTCATATACGTTGTGTCGAACATCCTAGACAGTTCCAACCATTGACAGGTGAATGACAGAATACGATGGATAGAAATACAATAATATAAATATGAAATAGTCTAATTAACCTTTCTAGTTAGACCGCATAAATCAATAAAACCGAGAACGAAATTGGTCGAGTTGGGGAATCGAACCAGGGTCTCCGGAGTGCGATACGAGCACGCTAGCCACTCCGTAATGCCAGCTGAATGGTTTGGAATGAACAAAGGCGCGTCTAGCTAATACGGCGTCTTCGTTCACTCCCATCTTCCCCCTTTCCCTTACGGCGAGGTGCAGGTGTCCACCCAGATATGCGAGAGAGATACATTTCCTTTCCTCAAAAAATAAATTTACCGTCCAGCAAGGCGTACAGCCGAATTGGCGATGGCGTTCTGTGGACTCCCTGGCAGCGTTGCAAGACGCTGTCGCGTTCCACTCTTACAGGCGAAGCTTAACATGTTAACCAGACATCAGTAACACACGCAGACAGCCAATGGACGCGTCATTCGCTGGCAGCACTTGAATCATCATTCACAACCACATTCGTGACAGAATGCTGTACTAAGGCTTTCGCCTTGCACCACTTTAGTCGCCAAAGTGACTCCTAATTTTTCTTCCCATCGCCGAGATTTTATGTTCCATCTGCGACCACACACACACACACACACACACACACACACACACACACACACACACACACACACACACACACACACACACACACACACACACACACACACACACACACACACACACACACACACACACACACACACACACACACACACACACACACACACACACACACACACACACACACACACACACACACACACACACACACACACACACACACACACACACACACACACACACACACACACACACACACACACACACACACACACACACACACACACACACACACACACACACACACACACACACACACACACACACACACACACACACACACACACACACACACACACACACACACACACACACACACACACACACACACACACACACACACACACACACACACACACACACACACACACACACACACACACACACACACACACACACACACACACACACACACACACACACACACACACACACACACACACACACACACACACACACACACACACACACACACACACACACACACACACACACACACACACACACACACACACACACACACACACACACACACACACACACACACACACACACACACACACACACACACACACACACACACACACACACACACACACACACACACACACACACACACACACACACACACACACACACACACACACACACACACACACACACACACACACACACACACACACACACACACACACACACACACACACACACACACACACACACACACACACACACACACACACACACACACACACACACACACACACACACACACACACACACACACACACACACACACACACACACACACACACACACACACACACACACACACACACACACACACACACACACACACACACACACACACACACACACACACACACACACACACACACACACACACACACACACACACACACACACACACACACACACACACACACACACACACACACACACACACACACACACACACACACACACACACACACACACACACACACACACACACACACACACACACACACACACACACACACACACACACACACACACACACACACACACACACACACACACACACACACACACACACACACACACACACACACACACACACACACACACACACACACACACACACACACACACACACACACACACACACACACACACACACACACACACACACACACACACACACACACACACACACACACACACACACACACACACACACACACACACACACACACACACACACACACACACACACACACACACACACACACACACACACACACACACACACACACACACACACACACACACACACACACACACACACACACACACACACACACACACACACACACACACACACACGCACGCACGCACGCACGCACGCACGCACGCACGCACGCACGCACGCACGCACGCACGCACGCACGCACGCACGCACGCACGCACGCACGCACGCACGCACGCACGCACGCACGCACGCACGCACGCACGCACGCACGCACGCACACACGCACGCACACACACACACACACACACACACACACACACACACACACACACACACACACACACACACACACACACACACACACACACACACACACACACACACACACACACACACACACACACACACACACACACACACACACACACACACACACACCGCCAGATTTTCTCGTAATGTGGCTAGTAATGCCATTGCATTAGAAAGAAAAAAAGAACATCGCTGGTAGAGCCAACGTTTGAAAAATAAAAAAAGACAAAAGGTTATAATTTGGGAGCTCTGAAAAAATGAAGTGTGAAGACGTTCTGGGCTACAGATTTTGAACAAAAATAAAACTTTTAAAATATTATGCACGTTGCACAGCGCTGCATACAAGCTACACCTTGCTACAGCTTCCTGGTTCTTCAGGCAAGGCTTGCGTTTGAGTAGAGCGGAGGACCAACATGCCCCATGGGAACGAACACTTTACCGGAAAGCGGAGGGTCGCTGCCGAAATTAAGTTTTGCGCTGTCTGGAGTGTATTTTCGAGAGCTCTGCATAACAAGGACGCCGACTGCGCCGGCAGAAGTTTTTGAAGTAACACTGCGAAATGCAGAAAATATGTGCTATTGAAACCTATTGGCCTCATTGTGTTTTGAATTCCTGGCCCTAGTTCAACGATCTTCAAAAGCAACGAAAATAGCCATCTGCACGAAGTTACAGGCATCTGTGTTAAGTGTTCTTTTTTTCATAAAGCACACGTGTCTGTGCCTGTTTCCTTCCCTTGTTTCCGGTTCCTTCTCTCCTCGCCACTTCTGAAAACAATTCATATTGGCAAAATCACGTGCGTATAGGGCTCTCTACAATTTTACGGTTATTACCATCCGTAGCCGTAGGTCTGTGCGCGTCAATGACAAATACGGCACCACGCTTATCAAGCTGTCTTTAAACTTTTTCGCTTCAGACCGTCTAAAACCCAGGGTTCAGCTTCACCGTGATAACAGGTAAGGCCTGTTGAGGACGAAGCCTCGTCTACTCACTTTCGTTTAGCCCTGTCCAGCGCAAACGACGGTTCTGTATCACTAGAAATTTTATATTCTCTCTTCCTTAATTGTGTTTCTGGCGCCCCTAATACGTGTGTTTGCCCGTTGCATTAACTCGTTTCAGATAAGAGTTCTTAGAGGCAGTTTTTAAGTCTATTCTTTCCACTCCATTTTACCCCGCATGACTTTTATCCAGGTGCTGCATTCATTGATGATCTCTTTCAGACTGCCAAGAATGCCCTTATGAAGTTTTAAAGAAATGTGCGAGTCCTGAACAGATGTCGGTGATATTCTAAGTTGCAGTATTTACCCATAATTAGCGTCTTTTCATACATGGCGTCTTTTCATCCAAGTTCCCAGGCACATCCTCGTTCTTTTCGGCTACGAAGCTAATTAAAGATGTAATGTGCAGGTGGGGTACATAACTTTCATGGAGCACTGGTGCTGAACAAAACAGTCCGATGATTTAGAACGCTTTATGTCATGCTCTGTGTCAAAACGAAACAGAACGAAGGCTGAAGAGAGCGTGAACTTTGCGCGCATGTCCATGACAACAAGCCCGCTTCGCCGCTTATTGTCACATAGCCGGTTTATACTCCGCGACACCGTGTTGAGCGCTTAGCAGAGATGGAGGATATAAGGACGATCGCACCGCCGACCAACCGGTGGGGCATGTATCTCCATGCTTGGTTGTGAAAAAACTGAGAGAGAGAGTACAGAGACTAGAGGAAGGGAAAAACGTGGATAGATGCCAGTGCCTCCTCAAGTCAGTAGCAGGCGTAACATCGTCAAAGCTCCATCTGAAAATACCCACTTAAAACTGAGCCCTGGAGATACCACCCAGATGAGTAGCAGCGCCTCATTACGAAGGATAGCAATGAGAAATAATTTCCAGGGTGCATGTTTAGAAAGTTTATGCTGCATAATCAGTAACGGACGGATACGCGAATTTACTTGTGTGTGCATGTGACTGCATTTGCGCATTTGCTCTCCAGGTGTCTACTCTTTCCACTGCCCATTAACACACCAGAAATATTTATAAATTGTAGCGAATCATCGCAGGTGTCAAAGGAGGATGATCTATCCGACCAATCTGCAGTCAAGTTTGTCATATTAATTTTAAATAGCTATAAAAAATCTGTCGCCAACAAGCCAGATCGCTCGTTAAAGTGACTAATAATGCAACAGGCATAAAAAAAACTTAATTCTTGAACTTTGGGCGTGTACGTGTATTAGCAGCCACGCAGTGTGCAAAGCATGCACACATAGGCACGCACACAATCCCAGCTGCGGCGAACCTGTTTCTGTGGAGGCTTATCCATAACAGCTCATGTGTTCTGTGCGATGTTTGCGGGCGTTAAATAAACGCAGGTAGTTAAAATTAATGCATGTCCGTCCGCTACGGCGTCCTTCACAGCCTGCATGCCGGTTCATGGGACGTTAAACCCTCATTTTGCAATTGCACACACACACTGACACACACGCTGAGAAAAGCATGACAGGGGTCTGCTGTTCCATGCCGCTTGAGATGAAGGCATCGTCCGTCATTCCTGCTAAAATGTCAAGGGTTATCACTGCCTGCCTCTAAAAAGCGCTGGCGAGATGGCGGTACAGTTGTCATATTGCGACATATTTCAGGTGGCATTACTCTTCCCCAATTACCCCGCGTCTGGCATAGAAGGCTCTATACAGAGAAATTGGAAACCTTATTAAATGTCGGAACAATTATCTCGCGCCGGTCCTGCCTCCCTGTGATAGCGGACGTGATGTCTCTTAACCTTCTCGCCGCAAGCTTCCCAAGCGCGCTCTCGTAAAGCATTTGTGAGCCGCCACGGTGGCTCAATGGCTGTAGTGCTCGGCTGTTGATCCGATAACCACCGGTTCGATCTCGGCCGCGGGGGTCGCATCTTGATGGAGGCAAAATGATGAAGGCCCGGGCACTGTGCGATGTGTGTGCACGTTGAAGAACCCCAGGTGTACGAAATTGTCGTGAGACATCCACTACGGCGTCCCTTATAGCCCGAGTCACTCTGAGGCGTTAAATCCCATAAAATGAAATCAAAGCAGTTGCAACTACGAGGGGGGACCCAAAAGAAACCGGATTTTTTGCATAAAAACTTTAATTATTAACTCTTGCACAAAATTCCTTCAGTCACCTTCAAAGTACTCTCCATGAAATGCGATGCACTTGTCAAGTCTTTTTTAGAGCGCAGCTCTTTGGCGTCCGTTCCTGGGTTTCGCGTCGTCGTCGGCGTCGGCCTCGTAACCAGCTCCGCCCCCAATGTCACGCTTTTCAATTGGTCGAAATGCTCGTGACGTCACAGTGCGCGAATTTCAAATGGGGCCAATTGTACTTTGGCTAGTAACCATGCAACCAATCAAAGGGATCGTATAGTGATGCTGCAACGAAGTTGGACTGAGTTTAGTTAATTGCTTAATTAATCAATTAGCCTAATTAATATAGAGGAGAATGAAGAGGTCAGAAGAAAAGAAAAGAAAAGAAAAGACGCGCGCCGCAGCGACAACAGCGTCCGCGGAAGGAGACACTGCTGAAAAAAACAGATAAGTACGAAGCCGCGTTCCCACCACCACCACGCACTTCCCCACTCAGTAAGACGTTGCTCGTTTCATATACGTTGTGTCGAACATCCTAGACAGTTCCAACAATTGACAGGTTAATGACAGAACACGATGGATAGAAATGCAAGAATATAAATATGAAATAGCCTAATTAACATTTCTAGTTAGACCGCATAAATCAATAAAACCGAGAACGAAATTGGTCGAGTTGGGGAATCGAACCAGGGTCTCCGGAGTGCGATACGAGCACGCTAGCCACTCCGTAATGCCAGCTGAATGGTTTGGAATGAACAAAGGCGCGTCTAGCTAATACGGCGTCTTCGTTCACTCCCATCTTCCCCCTTTCCCTTACGGCGAGGTGCAGGTGTCCACCCAGATATGCGAGAGAGATACATTTCCTTTCCTCAAAAAATAAATTTACCGTCCAGCAAGGCGTACAGCCGAATTGGCGATGGCGTTCTGTGGACTCCCTGGCAGCGTTGCAAGACGCTGTCGCGTTCCACTCTTACAGGCGAAGCTTAACATGTTAACCACACATCAGTAACACACGCAGACAGCCAATGGACGCGTCATTCGCTGGCAGCACTTGATTCATCATTCACAACCACATTCTTAACGTACGCTCCCTTGCCGCACATGCCAAGGACGTACACAACGATCACATTCTGCGCCATTCCTCTGTACTTTGCTTTGCTGAAACCTGGATGGATCCCGAAGAGCCTCTCGAAATCATAGATTTCCTATACTGCTGTGGTGCTCGCAGAGACCACAACAGAGCGGCGGGAGTCGCTATCTACTTGCGCACAGGTCTCTGCAATACCAGTCGAAATGTTTGGCACGTCACATGAAGTTGGCGAACTGTGCGCCGCAAAGTTGCCCAACGGCTTGCTGGTAGTAGCTGCCTACTTCGCCCCTACCGCACTCACGAAAGACGTCGTGCACTTCCTGCAACTCGCATTAACCGTCCATCGATCCACACCGATGTTAGTAGTGGGGGACTTTAATGTTGACATAAAGACAAACAGCAATTTCCTAACACTTATGCGGGAGAACATCCCGTTCCTCTCGCTCGTAACGCGTCCCACGGCTGTGACAACCTCGCGAGGCACTTGTATAGATCTCGTCTTTGAGAATCAAGCATTGGTGTACGAAGTCGAACATATATCACTCTATTTCTCCGACCACAAAGCTTCCTTCATGACTGTCAAGAACTGTTAGTGGAGTCTTTGTTAAAGGAATACGTGTGAAAAATAAAAAAAAAATTCTGTGATAGCGCATACATGTGTTGCTCGATTTCTTTGCCTCAATCTATCGAAAAGGTGAAACAGCTTATTTGCTGCGCTCAAATTTCGCATTAGGAAGTAACGTAATCGTCGGTAATTTTTTACCGCTGTCTGAAGCATCTCTGGAACTCTTCAACATTGATATCGTCCAGTGCCCTTTGCGAAGCTGTTTGTATGGCCTCCACACCACCAAAACGCTTCCCTTTTAGACTTTTCTTCATTCTCGAAAAGAGAAAAAAGTCGCACGGCGTTAGGTCTGGTGAATATGGAGGGTGGGGAACGACAGTCTATCCCTGAGAGGCCAAATAGTGGGTCACTCATAAGGCCGTGTGCGCCGGGGCGTTGTCGTGATGAAGGAACTTGTCGCCTGATCGCCAAAGTTGGGCGTGTTTGCTCCGCACATCCTCTCGCAGACGTCTTAAAACTTCCAAATAAAAGTGCTGGTTAACAGTCTGGCCAGGGGGAAGAAATTCTTGGTGCACAATTCTGCGAACATCGAAAAAGACAATGATCATTGTCTTCACATTAGGCTTCAACAGTCTTACTTTTTTCGGTCTCGGAGAGTTGGGAGATTTCCACTGGCTTGACGCTTGCTTAGTTTCTGGGTCATACCCGTAACACCAACTCTCATCACCTGTAATGACTTTGGTCAAGAAGTCTGGATCACTTTCAATCTCTTTTTTTTTACATTCCGGCTCAAATTCAATCGAATGTTCTTTTGATCCTGTGTGAGAATTCGAGGAACAAATTTAGCGGAAACACGTCTCATTTGCAACTGCTCAGTCAAAATTCGCTGACACGAGCTCCAACCCACACCTGTCTCTTCTGAAATTTGGTCGATCGTGAAACGACGATCTTCGTTCATTTTTTGACGGATTTTTTCAGCGTTTTCATCGTTTCGAGCCGTTGAAGGACGCCCAGAACGAGCATGGTCTTCGACACTCATCTCACTACGTTTGAAGCGCCCAAACCACTCGAAAACTTGTGTGCGGCTCATAGCATCCTCCTTAAAAGCCTGTTGCAACATTTGGTAAGCTTCTGTCGCCGATTTTACAAGCAGGAAACAAAACTTCCAACACACTCTTTGTTCTTTTAAATTTGCCATAAAGATTTCGCAGGCGGAACAAAATGACTGGAAGCGAAACACAACACTACGCTCAAATTTTTACCTACAAACTTATGTCGTCTGCACAGCTGTGTCGTGAAGGTCTCTACTAACCCCATCTAGCGGTAGAACTCTCTACTACGTCTACGAGTGGCAGCGCGCTCTCAGTTCGGTTTTTTTTGGGTACCCCCTCGTATACTGTTTCAGTTCGTTTTTCAGGGCTTGTCTGTGGATCCGATTCATGCGATTACAGGCTCAGCTTCACTTTCTGGAAAGATATTACAATTAGCCTCCCTACATGCTGCTAACAATAGCTGCAGTCATGAATATTATTTAGTAGTCAACAAAATGAACTTATTTAAGATAAAGAAAAGTTCACTTTCTGGGAATATATTACAATTAGCCTCTCTATATGCTGATAACAGTAGCCGCATTCATAAATAATATCCAGTAGCCAACAAAATGAACTCATTTACGATAAAGAAAAGTGTCCGTCTTTGAATATTTGCAAATTTTGTTGTAGTTTTTATCAGCTTTAAAATACCCTTTTCCAGGCCGCTTTTTTAAATTTCCGCCATTGTGCTGAGCAGGCGCAGGTGGGGTGTGGTGTTGTGACTTGTAGAAGGGGACGTGGCGTTGCATTATTGTTTTTTTTCCTTCTTACAGCAATGGTGTTTATGAATCATCAATTATATTAACAGGTAGAAACATGCACTTGGTCAACATTTACGACATAAAATTTTATTATCTATTGGGTTGATTCATCATAAAATAAAAAATCATTATTTATGACCAATAATGCACAGCGGAGGAACCGCAAGTGTTCGCAGCGGGGCGGACAAGAGAGGCAAAGTTCGTGCTTTCTTGACCACTAACTGTATGGGGAAATCCTATACTCACCTTTTTTTTCTGGCTTCTGCACGTATGTCCCAGTGTACAGGCTGCATCATCGACCTTCTTTATTTGTGGAATAAGCTATTTATGCGTTTCCCGAGAAATTATGATTGAGCGATAATATTTGAGCTTTAATTACTGCATGTGTTTGTGTCATTCGTCACTGTGAGTCTGTTATAACTTCTCTCTGCCTCACAATGCAGCTCCCGCAAAAGCTTCAATTGCATATAAGCATGTATGTGAAAACAGATTTTCCAGAGCAATACTACGCTTGGGGGAAAAACACAGCGCACTCCTAAGATACGGACGAAGAAAGATGAACTAGCCCCCCAAGATGAACTACCAACTAGCCCGCTCTTCCACCCTTGCAATACTACGCTGATGCGATTCGCATTTGAAAAGCGGATGCGGTTTGAAGAATACTGCTAGCTAATCACAAACCGTACTTCTCATTACTGACTTTCATAAGTCAAACGGCACGCAAATCTCATGCTTAACCTTCAGGATATGATCTGGACGCTTTGTGTTTCGCATTGCTCGCGAATTCTTGTTCAAGCTTGGGAAATTCGCATTATACATATATCGGTTTCTCTCGCCTGTCACTTGCAATAACTCTCATGCAGTTGCCAATGCGCATAAAATTGCCAATTTAGCATAAAACAAAAAGCGTAGATGTAAATTATAAACAAGTTATAGGATCAAGTTTCTAGGAATCATCCATGATTTCTGCTGAACTATAACGTCAAATACAATCTTCACTTGACGCCAGCTCGCAAAGTCAAAAGGCTAACCAGAGAGAAAATGAGATCTGTCGCATCATGTCAGCTTTCACACGACGAAGCTCGCATGGCTTTCAAAACAGAAAACGATCCTCATGACAGTCATCGTGAGAGCATAACAAGATGCGACGAGAGCAGAGACACAGAGCGAGTACGAAAACAGTGTAGCTGGCACCAACGTATATGTCAGCCTCTACGTGTGTATTTTTGAACATCGCGCCTATGCATGCAAATATTTAACGACCACACATAAAAGCAAGAATAATAGGACTAAATCTTTATCCGCTCTAAATACAATCTGTGCTACGAAGTGATCGCGAGAGTTATGAACTTCCAGTAATGTGTTGTTTTAAATTTTTTTTCAACTATTTCGTTCGCTAAGCTATTGTTACCTGGTGTGGGGTACCACAACACAAACAAATGTAGACAAATTGTATAAAGTACAAACACGAGTGGTGCGTCTTATTGCCAATCAACCGTACGACGCCCATACAGCACCCCTTTTCACGTCATTAAATCTTAAACCTGTAACTGCATTATATGAAGATACGCTGTTAAAACAATGCCAAACATCAACTAAACACAATGACACATTCCTTCAATGTCTTTCAGGTTTGAGTGCAAAAGAACATCTGCGTTCTTTGCGCACTAATTATGGACACCAAATGTTGTCGCACAAACTACCAACCCTGTTAAATTCCCACGCTTTACCTATTGTATAAGTGCTCCCAAATGCTTCTCATTATATGCTCAGTGTAAGCCTCTATAATTGCTGGTTGTTCTGTCAGTTAGAATGATCTGCATTTATTGTCTGTGCATTCTCATGGTGCAATGTAATTTGTTAAGCTGTTATGCTGTATGCCCTGTAACGGAGCGCGGACCTCGTCAAGCCAAGTATGGCTTTTTTGTCTGCGTGTCCTCAGTACTCCTAATACTGAAATAAACTTCAATTCAATTCAATTCTTTTTCCATCGACCTAACGAAAGGCGCGATGAAGTGGTAATAATGCTTTTTTGTGTTCCTGTCGGACAAGGTCACGAGAAACGAGCTGCTAACAGTCCGACCTGTTCATGCCGACTTGGTCGGCAGTATACTGGCGAATAGAGCGCACAAATGTGATATTGCATATGCGTCCTGTACTACAGCTTTACCACTTCGCTGGTTCGGCAAGGTGGCGAGCTGGCCGCAGAAGGGTTGGGACCAGTCTTCTTCCTCTTGAGTTGGAAGACCCTCGATAATGATAACACAAACTAAAGGCCTCCAATAACATTTGCTCTCAAGAACTTCTTTTGGGTAACGACCTTGGAAAAGCCAGATTAGGTAACGCACCCCTTGAGACCTCGCGTTAACTTGCTGGCCGATAACAATGTAATCCAGGCCAACGTCGGAATGTGGAGTGGCCTGTATTTAGCATGTGTTTTATTTCGGGAGAGGATAAATGTGAATCAGAGATGTTTTACCTTACCACCCACCGCGGTGGTTCAGTGGTTATGGCGCTCGGCTGCTGAACCCGAAAGACGCGGGTTCGATCCCATCCGCGGCTGCTGAATTTCGATGAAGGCGAAATTCTAGAGGCCCGTGTACTGTGCGATGCTAGTCCACGTTAAAGAACCCCAGGTGGTCCAAATTTCCGGCGCCCTTCACTACGGCGTCTCTCATAGCCTGAGTCGCTTTGGGACGTTAAACCCCATAAACCTAAACCTAAACCTAGTTTGCCTTACCAATTCAGAAATTCGGCTTCGAGCCCCAGCTGCCCTTACGGGCATTTCATCGAATTTTACAGAAAATGGCGCCTCGTATGAGCTAAGCAGCAAGCTGTTTGTAAAGCACCGCAATGTTTTTACTTCCGCCAATATTTTTTTGTGCTTTTGAGTGTAAATGAGCAGTTTTTTATGATGACGAAGGCGCCGCGAGAGAGTGGTAACCTCCTTTTCTTGGGTCATATCTAGTTGACAAGTTTTTGTACATGACACATATGCTGAGTTTCGCAGATGGCAAAGCCAAAAAGCTCACGGTGTGAATGATCTAGGCCTGTCACATGGTCTCCTTAGCTATGACACTTTTACGAAGGAGCCCAGAGACATTAGGTGGATGTCAGAACCCAGAGCTGAAAAATTTTGTTCTCGATAACTTTCCGACAGGTGCAATAACGACGTACTTGGCTCAGATCACTGAAAACACTTTTCTCTTTAGTGAACACAGAGCTCATGGTACTGAACAAAAACTACAAAACATCAAAACAATCATTCACACGTACATAAAATTATGAAACAAAGCGGATCCCACCGGCGGCATGTGGTTGTTTTTTCTTCTGCTTTTCTAATCAATTAGCTTTAAGCGACAGTAATATTCTTACTTGATCAACACCTCAAATAAATAAATAAATTAAAAAAAATCCCCTGTACTCCTTGGTTTCTGTGGCTGTTGGCTTCTCTCATATTTATAACGAGCCCCTCATTCCCCTTCCCTTGTTTGCTTAATTGCTTAGCGAGGGCCTCGGTTCTGGCAGCCTTGATGCCATAGGAAGCATAAGAGGGTTCTCACACAGCTTCCACCCTCGCCGTTCGATGGCGTTCTACGTCACACCAGCGGTAACTCAGGACGTTCCACGTCCGCCGCTTAAGAACGTGGGTGGCGCTGATGAACACTCTCAAGGTTAGGTTATTTGTAAACATAAATACCCCCGAAAGCAGAAGGTTTGACAGCCGTCGCCGTAGCTCAGAGGTAGAGCACCGGACGCGTAATTCGGAGGTCGTGGGTTCGGATCCCACCGGCGGCATGTGGTTGTTTTTTCTTCTGCTTTTCTAATCAATTAGCTTTAAGCGACAGTAATATTCTTACTTGATTAACACCACAAAAAAATAACTAAATTTAAAAAAAAAACTGTGCTCCTTGGTTTCTGTGGCTGTTGGCTTCTCTCATACACGGTAAAAAGAGATTCTCGAAAGCAACTGGATAGCAGGCATGGGATGTGCACTGATTAAAGGGGTCATCAGATTCCTCATTCCAACTTGAATAAGTTAACAAGCAAAAGGTTTCGCAGTGATCTGGAGTCACGGAAAAAGGCTATTGCACCTGCGGCAGAGACATCTTTACCGCTGCGGCAGGATGATAGCTTATACCGTTCCTCCTTGCCCTCTAGGCCGTCACATGGTAGATCGGATGTCGCAGCTGTTCCAGATGCTTCCCAGTTCGGTAAATCCGACCATTTGACGGGAACACTGCAGAGGGCTCTACCGCTACACGACGCGTCAGCTCGTGAGCACTGATCTTTGCAAAGAGGAGGTGAGCTATTAGAAATAATACGTTTTTTACCGATTAAGACACCGCGCGAAGACATCCGCTTATAAAATAGTCACTATTGCGGAGTTATGATGATATAATCGCTCTGGAACTAGTTCGTATGTTTTACTGTCAGTTTCGGAACAGCAGGAACGTTTACTTCATAGGCGTGTGTTCTAATAATTTTAGTTTTCTGCAAGCATCATGTTCGTGCCCTGGAAGGTCTTGCAGAAATGAAGACTTCGGACACCATTTCCTAGCGAATTGTATTGTTTCAGTGTAATAAGTTGAATAATAGTGGAAATTATGTAATGTTAATCCCTTATTATGTTAACCCTTTATGTACCGTATTTACTCGCATAATGCTCGCACTCGCATAATGCTCGCACTCGCATAATGCTCGCACACCCCACATTGCCTATCGAAAATTGGAATTTTTTTTTTCCTCGCATAATCATCGCATCCCCAACATCACTCGACAGAACTAAGGAAAAGTGCATGCACTATCAAAATATAGCATTACCAAACTAATGATAAAAGGACTAACAGATACAAAGGAGCGAATGACCCAGCTACAGCCTAAGACAACTACAGCTCAGATAGGAAAGAAAATGATTACTTCAAAGCAAAGCGGAATCTTTGGGCTACATAAAAACATTCAAGAGAGCGAGAAGGCGAGAAGGTGTGGGCACGGCGACCGGCAGCACTTCTTTGTCCGTCGCTTCTCGTTCTTGATAGCTTCCGCGGTCACCTCATGGACTCTGTTCGCGCGAAGTTGACGGAATTGCGTACGGACATCGCAGTAACACCAGGTGGCCTCACATCGATGCTGCAGCCTCTGGACGTGTCTTTGAACAAGCCGTTCAAAGATAACGTTCGGAGGCTCTATGCAGAATGGATGGCCGAAGGCCAACACGCTCTTACGCCGGGTGGCAAGATAAAGAGGCCATCTGTGGAGCTGCTGTGCAGCTGGGTAGCAGATGCATGGAGCATGATTGGCGCTGACGTGGTCGTGAAGAGTTTCAAGAAAACTGGCATTTCCAACGCCCTGGACGCGACAGAAGACCACTTGGTGCGGGACGAAGATGAAGAGGGTGAAGCTGAGGAAGCCGACTAAGCAGCGACCAGCGATAGCGATGGCAATGTCGACGTGGACTCCGCGGACTCTGAGTGATGGTGATGTTGCGGGCGGCCAGCCTTCGCAAATAAAGTGTTTCTGCAGCTAGTGTTTGTCGTCTCTGTGGTTTTATTACAAACGTAAGTCCTGCTTGCAATTGAAGTTTTGGTTAAATTTACAATAGCTGGCTTGAGAACCCGGGTTCACAGCCTATTTACATTTGCTTTCAGCACTCCAAAGCATTGTTCAAAAATTTTCCCCGCGTAATTATCGCACCCCCTAACTTCGCACCGATTTTCTGCGAAAAAAGTGCGAGGATTATGCGAGTAAATACGGTAATACCCCGCGAGGGGTCTTTAAGTTAATAAAATGAAATGAAATGAAATAAAGTTTTGGTATTTTCAATTAACTGCTTTGAGAGAAAATATACAATAAGGCCAAACTGGAAATGTAATAGCCTAAAAAGTGTGACCAGAAATAAAGAATCTGCCAGAGGATTATCAATATCCTAAAGGAAGCAAGACGTCAGTGACGAGGTGTAAGTAATGCTCCTTGAATGAACTGAGATTGGTCTGGTTACCCTTTTTTCCGCGTTGGTGTGTATTATATGATCTAAACGCGTTTGCCTAGTGTTATGAATGCGTTCAACTGTGTTCTGTTCACGGTTACACGTCTGCTTGGTACAATGTTTATGGAGCGCAAATTTTACTATCCATTTTGCTGCTCCGACATATTCAACGTCAGACAAGCACGAATATGCATTTGTACAAGAGGAAATTCGCACATATAGATCCCGAGCGCCACAGGTAATCGGCCCAACATCGCAAATGGATTGTTTCACTCTAGTCCCTTTTAGGCCCGGCCTTTACAAATACGTGTCCAATATTGGATCGATTACCGGTGTTGCTTGGGATGCGTTACGCACTCGTCATTGATAACAGAGCAAGAACGGCGTTTACTGAATAAGTCGTGAAGTGCACCGGAAGAAAATGTGCGGGAAAGAAAAATTAGAGCGCAAACGCTGAGAGTGTGACCTTGTCTTTATGAGAAGGTTATCTAGGAAATTCGGAGGCCGTGGGTTCGGATCCCACCGGCGGCATGTGGTTGTTTTTTCTTCTGCTTTTCTAATCAATTAGCTTTAAGTGATAACATATTCAGTAATATTCTAAATTTATCAACACCACAAAATAAATCAATTAAAAAAAATCCCCTGTGCCCCTTGGTTTCTGTGGCTGCTGGCTTCTTTCATATTTATAACGAGCCCCTCATTCCCCTTCCCTTGTTTGCTTAATTGCTTACCGAGGGCCTCGGTTCAGGCAGCCTTGACGCCATAGGAAGCATAAGAGGGTTCTCACGCAGCTTCCACCCTCTCCGTTCGATGACGTTCTTCGTCACACCTGCGGTAACTCAGGACGTTCTACGTCCGCCGCTTATGAACGTGGGTGGCGCTGATGAACACTCTCAAGGTTAGGTTACTTGTAAACATAAATACCCCCGAAAACAGAAGGTTTGACAGCCGTCGCCGTAGCTCAGAGGTAGAGCACCGGACGCGTAATTCGGAGGTCGTGGGTTCGGATCCCACCGGCGGCATGTGGTTGTTTTTTCTGCTTTTCTAATCAATTAGCTTTAAGTGATAACATATTCAGTAATATTCTAAATTTATCAACACCACAAAATAAATGAATTAAAAAAAATCCCCTGTGCCCCTTGGTTTCTGTGGCTGTTGGCTTCTTTCATATCTAAGAAATCAGTTAGGCAAGGGATAGAGTAAGGCACGACTCATCCAAGTCATCTTACAAGGCCTTGCTCCGACTTGCTTGTGCATAAGAGATTATATTTGGCAGCGGTAGTGGTAAAGCCGGCATATGCGCGGATTTGTTTGAATGATTGCAACCTAGTTGAGTTAGTCAGCTCGGGCGCTGAGATTGCAACAGGGGGATGGCCCAAATAGGTACGGCGCGTCGAAGAATGCGATTAGATCGGCTTCAACAGTGGACTATTTAGGGGCATGTAACATACAGGGGGCGCATATGGCGCAGTTTATAGAAGCATTTGTATTTAGATTGGTTGGTTTTAAGGAAGTTGCAAGCAAAATTGCTAAAGGGAGTGTATATCTGCGCCAGAATTAATAATAGGAATCCCTGATGTATGTGTCGCTGTCTCAGGGCCTCTTCATCTGCAACGATGAATTTTTGATGACGACTAATGAATTATCAGAAGGCTGAGAGTTAAGCCGTTTTGGACTGGCTACCCTGCACGTGAACACGCTGAGGGAGCGTATGACGTGCAAAAGTTGGCAGTGGCTTAGCTCGGCTATGCCAGGATATACGTAGCGAAAGGTAAGGCGTAGCTTGGTTAGCCTTGGTTAATCTTGATTGTAAATCCAGGTTAGTCTGGTTGTGTACCTATGTTGTTGTTGCATTAAAGACGAGTCCTCCGACATGCTATCAGGCATTCGACACAGCGAGCGCAACAACGAGGCAAGCGGTCTGACGTCATATAAAACGGCGGCCGTGGCTCCGCGGCGAGGCGCGCGGTGTGACGTCATGCCAGATGGCGCGGCGACTGCGCGGCGTCCGCCAGCTGCGGCGGTTGCTAGGCAATGGCTCAAGGTCGGTCTCTGTGTCTCCTCGGAGAACCGCCACAGCAAAATTGCAAGTTCGTGGCTTATGTATCTTTCGCTACAATATATGGTTCTGAGGTCGGAGGTGACCTGGAGCGTCTTTTTAGCTCTAAACAGAGACCAAATTAAACTTGCAAGGCTCAGCTCTAGCATACACGATTACAAATTTCTACTGCAAATTTTAGTGACAGGTGCTAGTAGTTTCTTCTGAACACATGCAGACTGAGCAACATGGTATTGACAATTTATTGCGACAACGAAGCTCCATTAGGGGAGGGTGAGACTTTGTTTTGTCAAAAAAATTAATTTTCTGATTTTGCACCTGTTGATAGAGCACTTCTTTAGCTTTCAGAAAGTATATTGCACTTCGGTATTCTTTATTTCAAATATGCTTTTTTGATCCTTTTTCGTAAACACGTCTAGTGAAAGGTCGACGTTTTTAATTGTTTTATTTTCA
Organism: Amblyomma mixtum; assembly: GCF_055824585.1. Classification (NCBI taxonomy): domain Eukaryota; kingdom Metazoa; phylum Arthropoda; class Arachnida; order Ixodida; family Ixodidae; genus Amblyomma; species Amblyomma mixtum. The sequence goes on along the minus strand of NC_143019.1, from coordinate 35,241,555 downwards.
TTTTTTGCATTTCTAGGTTTGGCAACCTTCTAAGGGACCATGTTTCTAGCTTTTAGAATATATATTACATTTCGTTATTTGCCGCTTCAGAAATTTTTTTTCGCCGTTCTTTCTTTTAGCGCTCCAGCGGAAAGGTACAAGCTTTCAGGTGCTTCATTTACATTTTTCTGTAAACAAAATTTTTGGAAGTTCAAGTGCCTTTTGCACTAGAACTGTTTGGCGCAAGCAAACAAAACTTTTCACAGATGTTAATCAATGCCATTTACATAACCGGTACCAGACTAGACATCCTACGTTAATTTGCATTTTTCTGACTATAAAAAAAAACACTCATCGGCGACAATCTTATTTCATCGACAGAGAAAGAAGGCATAACAAGCCTAGTCTTTTTCGGAGTGCGCAAGTTTCGTAGTAAAGTCTTATTTGTCACTGTCTTAAAAAATTTTAACACTTGCAAGCGTTAAATTTAAGAAAAAGGTATACAAGAAGGAAACAATAACAATAAAACTAGTTGCACAAAATTTTAATCTCCGTTTGGGCACCAATGCAAGGTGTGTCTACCTTTAAGATTCCTTGCAAATTTTACAGCCGTAGTATTGATTAGAACTGCTGTACAGCTAGGAGGATGAAAAAAAAATTGGCAGTGGCTTAGCTCGGCTGTGCCAGGATATACGTAGCGAAAGCGAGCTCAACGACGAGGCGCGCGGTGTGACGTCATGCCAGATGGCGCGGCGAGCGTGCGGGGTCCGCCAGCTGCGGCGGTTGTTAGGCAGCGGCCCAAGTCGGTCTCTGTGCCTCCTCGGAGCACCGCCACAGAGAAATCTCAAGTTCGTGGCCAATGTAGCTTTCGCTACAAAATTTATTAAGCCTGTAAGTACGGGGTGTGTTAAGTAGGCGAACCCATTGGTCGCCATCATAATCCGGCCCCTCTCAATCAACGATTACCTTCTGAAAACCTATTTCAAAGTCTCACCCACAAACTACTTTTCGGCTGTGCTCAAACCCTTCTTCCAATGCTGCTTTGGGGTTCATTGACGTCTGTGACACGCAGAACTCGAAACACAATTCGATGACCTCGTCGCTGTAAATGTCAGGTGCGTGCGACTTGAACGGACTGACACCATGTGCTGTCTAGGGAAGATGGCGGTGTTATAGTCGGATAAAATTTAAGTCTGCAGTGAAGCTCCGCTCACATTCCGCACCGGCGCACAGAATCGACAAAAAGTACTCCATGGTTAAAACTTATCTTCTCTCCTAAACAAGAAAAAAATCACAAGAAAAAAGTTATAAGCTGTAGAATTTTGATACCTGGCTTGTTTAATAAAGTCAAAACTTAAAAAGCTGCTTTCGTTTTCTTTCTGACTGGCTAGCGGAGTAGTACAGTATGCCGCTGACCGCGGCCCAGTGCCAGCTACTGCTGTTTTTTTTTTTAATGTTGTATCTTACTATAGTAGCTAACAAAGCTGCTCGGAGGAGTAGCAAGAGAGAGCGCAAATTTCTCTCTCCCACCTTCGGTCTTACGAGCTCGGTGTCACCGCCGAAACTATGAATTTGGGCGGGGCTGTTCTATTTTACCGCGTGAGCAGTATATAGCCTTGTTTCGGCAAAAGAGTATTTGTGTGTGTATGAAGCCTCCATCTCTAAGCCTCCCGGCCCGGGTTGTGCCGTTTTCCTCCGGTAGATGCATCTCCAAGAAGCCATCGGCAAGAAAATGGCAGTGGCTTAGCTCAGGTAGGCCAGGATATACTTAGCGAAAGGAGTTTCGTCTAATGACATTAAGGTAGCGATGTCGCATTTCGGCTGGCGAAGCGAGCGGAGGCGAGCGCAACGGTGAGGCAAGCGGTGTGACGTCATACCAAACGGCTGCGGCGGCGGCTCCGCGGCGAGGCGCGCGGTGATACTTTCCGGTGATATCCACGGTATCCCTGTGGTACAAGAACTACATAAAGTTTCTCATGGGTCTTTTTCTGTCTTTTCTTTTTTAAGCAAGGGTAGTTGGCGTGCGAGTACTTAACGCAAGTATTCTCGTATTTAGAGATATAATAGTAGAACGAGCTGCTACTGTCTCGCAAAGAACACTGGTGTTTAATTTACGTGAACGTTGTTACGGCGCTCGTCTACCGAGCCGGAGTACCCTGGTTCGAACCGGACCGCGGCGGCCGCGTTTCGAAGGAGGCGAAACACCGTGGATTGGGCTCTGCCTTGTACCCGGGGTCCCGTTAACAACACAAATTAAATGAATAACGCTTGGGTTTGTGGATTATGAGGTTTAACGTCCCAAAGCGACTCAGGCTATGAGGGAAGCCGTAGTGAAGGCCTCCGGAAATTTCGACCACCTGGGGTTCTTTAACGTGCACTGACATCGCACAGTACACGGGGCTCTATAATTTCGCCTCCATCGAAATTCGATCGCCGCGGCCGGGATCGAACCCGCGTCCTTCGGGTCAGCAGCCGAGCGCCACAACTATTGAGCCATCGCGGCGGCTAAATGAATAACAAATACGGCATCGCACTCTGTCCGGTAAGGGTATCCGATCACTCTCCCGTCAGGGGATTTCTTCCGACTTGCCTCCACACCGCCGTCCCCCTCCACGCTCGCATTGCTACAGTCGGATACAATCCAAGATCACAGCGGCTTTTCCCCGTCAAAGAACTCCCTTACAGCCAATAGCGTCATGACCACGCTAGCGTGACAATGCAGGGAACGGCGCCACAATGGAGAGAGAGGTCTGCACCCGGCCATAGAGGGAAGGAATTATTCCCCTCACACCTACATATTATCTGCTTTTCCATTAAACGGCTTCTCTTTCTCTCATCTATGACTTCCTGCTTTGCCACACTAGCACGGTCATGGAATCGGCTGACGGCATTAGCTGGAAGGGGGTCCTTAGACAGGGAGAAGCCGCTGAGTTAAGTTGTACCGGACAACAATGAAATTCCTGACAATGATGCGCTCCCACCTGACATCCGTGCTTGTCGTCCCCCAACAACAAAATAGAGGGGGGATGAGCCACGAAGCCGCCATACCAAAGCTGACGGGGCGCTCGGTGAACGGTCTTGGTTCCACCGCACTGGCTAACTCCAGCCGTGACACGAAAGTAGCCGCAATTCGAAGGTTTATATTCCCGGCCCGGTGTCCAGTCTGCAAGAACCGAAATCTTGAGGCCGACATTCACCACCTGCTGTGGGTTTGCCCGGCGCTGAAGCCGACAAGAATTCGGTACCTGACGGCTGCGGGTCTTTCGCCCGACAATAATGCTTCATACACCGCTTGGACACAAGGACCTCATCATCGTTCACTGCTCGATTTCATTAGATCAGCGAACCTTTTCTCATTCATTTAGGCATCCTCATCTATCATTACATACCGTTTTATGCCCTGAGGCAATCAACATCGCATTAAAAAAAAATCTTCGCCAAAAAGACGCCGTAATTACTTATATCGGCGCTCGCTATACCGCCACCCTTGAGAAGGCGCCATTGATAGGCCACGCGACAGTGGTGACATCTGGGGGTCATCGGGCGTCTCCCCGGATTTAGTCTACGGCGTCAGAAAACACACGAGCTAGCCATAATAGAAAACCCGAGTGCGGAACAGTGGGATAGGTTGCTATCCAGCGACATCCCGAAAGTCCAACAAGGACTAGTAAGGCGTGCACGCAGGGCAGCTACCCTCAGCGGTGCCTTGGACTAGGGGAACCGACCCTGAAGAGAAGATGGAAGACTCCATCTGAAGCCGCAAAAACCACTGTAAAATTGAGTAAATTAACGTTTTTCACCACCACCACCACTACGGCGTCAGGGTGTCCCGCGAAGACGGTGGCGGTGCATCAGAAGCACTCTCCATAGAGAGATTTAACATACCGGAGACGTATTAGCGTAAAAGTACACCGGTTTACCGGACTACGGCTGCGCTCATGCATGCAGTGGCATGGGTGAGGCCACGCGGGGCACCGCGCATGTGCAACCGAAGTCCTGTACGCCTGTGTACGTGTATACGTTAGTCCGGTTCCGCTGCGCTTAATCTTTCGGTGCATGTTCCCTCTACACTGTACAGGCCGGGAGGGGGGGGGGGGGGGGGCTTTTTGTTTGCAATAGAAAGCAGCATTGGCAGGTGCCGCCGTCATGCGATGGAGCGCAGCTGGAAATGAGCGGCGGCCTTACAGAAGGGAAGGGTTTTGTATTCCCCGCCGACTTATGCGATACAGCAGGGCCGTTGACCGTCATGATGTCATTTGAGACTCAAGTGCTGTTTGGAAAAACAACTGCATTTACAGCTGCTTGCGAGAGAGCAGAGCAGCCACCAACTGAAGAGCAGTTCAACTGCGCTGCATTCAATCCGCCCGTTGGTATAAAACTAGAAAATTATCGCGCATTATATGATATTGAAGTAGAAGAAATAATTAAAAAACAAAGCAGAAAATTTCGTTTTAGGCCATTTCAGAGACTCACCGCTCTTCAGAGGGGCAAGCTTGTTAAACATGGCTGCATGAAGCGCGTTCTTTATTAAATGCCCTTCAAGTGCACTTTTCTCGAAGCTTCAAGGAGCTGTGTGGCCCCACCGTCGACCGGGCTGCCTCGGCAAATGCTAATTTTGTCGCCGCCGACGCCAGAAAGCGTGGTGCTCATGCAACCTCTCATAATTCCGCAAGGTTTTCCCAGAAGAGAGCGACGGCTGTGCCGTCTATAGAAACATACACTTGTCGAGCGTGGCCGGGCGGACCGCACTGTGACATGTTCTTGCTCTTTATTTTGTAGTTTAAGGCGCATGGCAAAGAAACTGATATGTTTTTTTAGTGTGTACGCACAAATCTGATGGGCATGACCTCTGGTTTACTGCGGGCTTTCACTGGCATTTTTTTTGTTTTTTTTTTTTACTTATTGAGAGTTCTACAATAAAGGGGCATCAACCCCGAGCAACATCATCTGTTGCCTTGGCTGTTTTGTAGCTAGCTTAGCGGGAGCGCTCCGTCCCGCGGCATTGCCCGCTTCTCGTCATCTTCTACGTGGCACTAATGTTTTCGCACTGATTCGAGTGCACTAAACATTCTCTGTAGCTTTCATTGTAAAGTTAGCGATGCACACGGTTTGCCTCATGGGCGAGCCTTTTCAGAAAATATTTCGGAACTAGAAATTTAGTGAGCCGTGAAGAAGTCCTCCCAGCAGAAGTGCTCGAAAGACTTCGAGAAGTCCCGTTTATGAACATGTGCTGACAAACCACCCACATTCCTTCGACCTTACTGCATCACTGTACTTCTCATAAATGATTCAAACATCGCTGCCGCGCTATGTAAAATGTTTTGTAAAAATGTGCATAATGTCATTTGAGAACGCATATCCGGTTCACCACCGCTGTTTCTGATTCATCATTTGGCACCGTGAGAGCTCTGGCAACCAGCTGCGCGACGGCACGTGAGCTTAGATGTCCTCATCTTCTGAGTGCCGAGTGTTGTGAGTTCAACGTACTCTTCGTGCCAAAAGAGGTTAGAACAAGCGAGGCTTCGGTGGTATGGCAGGAGGCGACATGAGAAGCTTCGGTCGGCCAGGTAAATTGCCGACGAGATTGCCAGGCCGTTATCATAAATGTAATAGAACGGAGGTAGGTAGGCGACATCTGCTCGCTAGCGCACAGTATGACAAAAGAGGCTGTGCACTGGTTGTATGTAAGTTCACATGCTCGACGAGATCAGCGTTGTCTGCTTTCTAAATTGCTGTACCGTTGATGACGGTTTATCAGACGCTGAAGAGGCTACTCTAACACGAGACAGCCGCCTCGGTGGCTAAGCTCGGCTCGACTGCTGACCCGCGGCGGTGGAATTTCGTTGGAGGAGAAATTCTAGATTACCGTGTAGTGTCTGATGTCAGTGCACGTTAAAGCCCCAGTCCGCGGGAATTATCTGGAGCCCTCCACTACAGCGTCCCTCATAGACTTTGTCATAGACAGTACTGGCCTACACATTTGCTAAATTTTAAGGCAGTCATTGGACAATCCATAAACTTTTCTGAATAAAGTCTGCATTTTCTATCGACATACGCTATGCACTAGTCCATAGAAAATACCATAAAAGCTAATACGGGACAGAAAGTAGATTGAGGTTAAAAGTAACCTCGCCCGCTCCACTAAAGTACCGCGGGACAGTACTAATCAACACATTTGCTAAATTTTTGAGGCAGTCTGTAAACAATCCATAGACTTTTGTGAATGAAGTCTGTATTTTATACTGCCAAACTTTATACTCTTCTCTATAGGAAATACAAATCCTATTCACAGTCTACAGACTGTCTACAGCTTTACGAACATACACTTTTAGAAGAGTTTTGTTTATAGCCGGTATACAGCCTTTGAATATATACAAAAGAAAATGCCCACAGGAAAGAACTAGAGTCTACGCGAGCGGTATACAAAGTCTGTTGACCATTTTTATAACGATAACTCCGGCCCTCGGCCTCTTTTAATCTTTTTATCCGTTCACGGTATGTTCTCTGCCGTAGAACGACGGCGCCGATATTCTTTTCTCCAAAACGATGCGTACCAGTTCCTCGAAAGCCCGTTTTCCCACTTTACGATACCTTACAGCCAATTCCAATCTGCGGGCAGTCGCACTTCTCTTGTAGTGGTACTGGGGTCTCTCTATGAATGGACGAGATGCGGCGTGTCCATCAGAATCCTGCGGCAATAGAGCACTATACACTCTAAAAAGAAAGGGGTAAAGAGGGAGTAAACTGTCCTCTAACTCCCTTTCATAAATGATTGTGCACAAGAGGACACATTACTCCTTTTTTACTCCCGTATAGGCGTATTCGTGTTGGGAGTGTGTGTACAAACTATTCACCTAGTCCTCTGTAGAGGGCAACTAATTTCATCCCTTCCGTGTACTACATATGCAAAATCATTTCATACTGCTCTGACATTCACCAAATCATGCGCATTGAGCAATACCAAGTGCGTGGCGACCTACAGAGTACAATAGAAGGTCTTGAAGCTCGCAGTGAGGTAAAATGTGATGTGTTTCGATTTTGATACGAAACAAAAAAATATATTTTCAAATAACCATACCGTTATATGCGAAAACAAAAACGGAAGGGAGGCACTTGACATTCAAAGTGATCCAGAATAGAACTGCCGTCTAGATTTCTGTCATTGGGATCACTGACGCGCCTACGGCAAGTCTGAAACCATTCATGATGCAGTGGCTAGTGATAGCCCATGGGCGCTGCCTTCAGTGGCTATACATCACCACTTACTCAGCCTTTTTCTGCTCGTCACCAGTGCAAGGTATATTAACAGGGTAGTTTGTGTTTCAGAGACCCTCGGTAAAACTAATACTATGGTCGGTCTCTTCATCCGTAGCTCACGTCGAATAGCAGTCTCGTTAAATTAGGCTTTCAGACCATCACGAGCATGCCGACGTTACTTGTGGGAGAGGACCCTGAAGAAAGGAGGTAACATTACAGGCATTTCATGAACCCTACTTAAAGTAGTCCACTCGCTTAAGCTTCGCGATATGCTCTCTTACATGCGGTTTGCTTTTGATCACAATCGATGTAAAATTAATGGCGTTTATGTTGGTATCAGCATCGAAACCTGTCGACCAAAGGTGCGACCTATTTACCAAGTTCTTTTTTTTTCCAACATGAGTGCCAGTTGCATTGCCAAAGCACAGCGGAAAACTAATTTAACCAGCTTCGGTAGAAATTAAAACTGTTCTATGAGATTAAAATTTGCCCAATTGAAGTTAGCACGCTGTATCTCAATCTCATGAATTGAAGTAAACATGAACCACTAGTATAGCAGGTAAGGAGTTGATTTGACAATACTTCAACGCATGAATCTGCCACATTTGATCAAAAGTAGCAATTTGGTTTAACTTTTTAGAAGACTGCCTCTGTACCACAGTGTGCTCATTCACATATAGTGTTGCGCCCCTCTTTAGCTGCCAATGCCAACGGGGCGCCTGAGACGTCTACGTATATAGACACATTAGCCCCTGCGTTCCTGAAAACATAACTAGGCTTGATTTCCTCCAGGCAAAACAAACCACCTTGTCCTAATCCATTGACGATTTTAAGTATTCAAGAAACCCTACTTCTCTGCTCTCTCCCTGCATTGCAAAAATTGTAAATTCCCCTTCTTTGGAAACATGCTTTATGCGATGGCACAGAACACTGTAGCAATAGACCAGCTCCACCTGGCCGTTGTTCAGAAAAATCCGGATTGGCCGGTGGCAGTGGTGTCATCGTTGACGTTACCAAAGCGCAGAAAACCCATTGGCTAGAGGACATGGTGAATACAAGGGGGGGGGGGGGGGGGGGGGGTACTGCGCACAAAAAGACAAGGACAAGAAGATAACACAACATGCGCAGAGGACATGACGTCGTCACTGCTTCAGTGACGTCACAAAGCCCGAGAATAGTCATTGGCTGGCGGGAAGTGACGTCACCAGACTTTGCCTTTGTTAAGCCTCCAACTGCCAATTGTGGCAGGCGGCGCACGAGGAGAGCTTGGGAAAAGCATTGCTTGAGCAGAGCAACACGCCGCACCAGTTACTTCTGGAAAATCATCAACAGCTTCGAAACAACCGCATTGCCACATGTAATGAAAATGGAGGTTCCGGTGTTGTTTCCTCTACAAGAACCTTGGTGTCACAAAACTCACCATTTATTTCTGGCGAAGGCATGAACAGCTAGAATACTATCGCATTGCCAACACCTAATGCAAGTGGGCGTCCCTGTGTTTTTCTTCTACTTCATCCTTAGACTGCGTGTTAAGAAAGCGTGGAAAAGAATATTTTCGGCCACTTTCAAACTACAAGCCACCTTGGTAGTGAAAAGAATCTAAACCAGATATGATCCCTGTGTTTTAGAAGTGGTAATATGCCGGTGAGGATTAAGCTGAGGAAGCTGCACACTTTTGGAACAGCCATGTCAAAAGTTTCACGGATAAAAATTGCTATTTGTCTGCCGAAATGATGCTTTTTATTTCAGAATCAGTAAGTAAATGCTCTCTAAAATGTTCGATGAGCGGAAAGTTGCGGTGCGCCGAAATTCTTTAAACTCAAACATTTTTTACTTAGGTATGACTGGGCTTCAACAATGGACTTAGAAAACATTTGTTAAAGGGTAGATCTAAGTAGTACTTCACTTAGGTACGTTTCGTTTGCTCAAGAACTCCTATTTGGTACTTATGTTGTTATTGGTCAGTGGGGAGAGTCTTCGGTTGCTTGCCATCATGCAGCTACGACTCCCTTTTTTACCGGGAAAGGACCAACTGTTCGCATCGTGGATTTTTAGCGCTTAGAAAAAGTTTTCGCGACTCAGCATATATGGTTACCACGCTAAACTACAACAGTAGTAAAAGTAAATATAAACTCATTCCTGGCTATATTTTGCAAAAAAAAGAAGCGAAGAAAGAAAAATTGACGTTTCTATGTACCATTTCAGCAGCTTTGCATCCGGCGGGGTACAAAGTTTTCTGAAATCAAAATGGCATGAGCAGGTTGATGAACCTACTTCCTCGCCCCGTTTCCGGACATGTGGGCGACGCAGCTGGGTGAAGTTCCACAGCCTAGAAAAGTGCTTGAAGCTTTGTGGAATATTTGAGCCCCCCTACAAAGAAAAAAAAAATATTGAGAGTGAGAGAAACTGTGTGCTATTTGATGAGAAGCACTTGCAGAACTCCAAACTAACCTAGACCGCAGCTGCGCCCTGTAAAGTTTAGACGTTACTACGCCACAGGGAGACGAGTCAGTCGTATCCTAGGTATGGAGCTAGGATTAGAATTTGCCTTTGTTTGCCATCCTCTCTCAATATTTCTCGAAAACTATGTCCGTCTTTATTCCTTCTTCTCAGGAAAGCTCTAAAGGCTTCAAGAGGCAGCAGGCGAAGATACACAACATCTGCGACAAGCCAGGCAAGAACTTTTGCCACTCTATTGTTTCGCTCACGAAGGCACCGCTTCATTTTTTCTTGCCTGGCAGCATTCATTTCGATTCTAGAAGTGTGTGATGAGAGGCTAGTTGGTAAGAGATTCTGAAGACATAAAACTACGCAGGAGACAGGACACAGAAAAGATGCAGACAGGACGAGCGTAGGTGCTTAGGTGATAGGTGCTTAGGTGATAGGTGCTTTCTACGCTCGTCCTGTCTGTATTCATTTCGATGCCACGATTTTCACTAATCGAGGTATTACTACTAAATGTACGACGGAATCTCGGAGGCTAAAAGCGACCTCCAAAGTGCAGCAAGCTATGTAATTAATAGTTTATCACTAGGATTCAACAATCAGGTTGCGTTAATTAGACGGCAAAAGAAGATGCTATTCTCTCGGAGGTAAAAAAAGCGACAGGTGCTTTCATCATCATCGTCAGTCTGACTACGCCCACTGCAGGGCAAAAGCCTCTCCCATGTCTCTACAACTAATTTGCCAGCTATGGCCACCCTATCCCCCCAAAAACTTCTTAATCCGATCCGCCTACCTAACTTTCTGCCGCACCCTGCTACGCTTGCCTTCACTTGGAATCCACTCCGGTAACCTTAAGTACCAGCGTTTACCTTGCCTTCGCATTACATGCCCTGCCCAAGCCCATTTCTTCCTCTTGATTTCGACTAGGATGTCATTAACCCTCGTTTGTTCCCTCACCCACTCTGCCTACTTCCGGTCTCTTAACGTTACACCTACCAATTTTCTTTCCATAGTTCGCTTCATGGTCTTTGTTACCTTAGATGTTATAGTAGGCAGGAGCAATTCTGAAGAAGCCTTTTCAATTGACTTCCTAATTTAAGATCTAAGGAATAATACTAGCACAGCACTTGCCGGTAAAAAAAATTGGACGGCGTTTAACCTATCCTTAAGTGTACTATGCGATAGCCTCAGAATTCTCTCGGGAGCAAGTACTCCTTCACTTTCAGATATTTAGGGATCCTGGGGAGTACTCGTACCGCTACTGGCGCAGTGGTGCAGCGGCCACGGCTACACCGTGGCTGCTGTGCCACGAGCTTTTTCTACATGCACGGACGGACGTCGGCTTTTCTCATGGAACCTCTGAAGCTATCGCGTCAATAGTGGTCCTTGGGATTCGCGGTGGATCGCTTTGAAACTCCTGTGGCGGAGTGCAGCTGCTTCAAGTGCGCTTGAAATAAATGAGTAATTACTAATTTGCATCAACCTAAGCGCAGCCTTACGGCTACAGAGGAAAGCCACACAGCTTTCTTAGGAACTCCGTAGTTAAAGAAAAATCCCTCCTGATCCAAGGCGCGTACCCAGGACCACCGCTTCACCGAAGCAGTGGCTCTACCAACTAAGCTAACCGGGACGGCAAGGTTATAGCAGGGCGAGAGCGAATTCATTAGTAACTCGAAGTGGGAACAGTGTTAGTCAAATATTTGATCAACATCGTTCCCACTTCAAGGTTAGCTCAGTTAGTAGAGCGACTGCTCCGGTTAAGTGGTGGTCGCGGGTTGGAAACCCGGACCAGGACGAATTTTTCTTTAACAACGAAGTTTCTGAGAATGCTCTATAGCATTCCTCTGTAGACGTAAGCCTGTGCTTAATAAGGGAGTAATTACTCATTGGCATCCACCCAAGCGCAGCCATACGGCTACAAAGGAAAGCTATACAGCTTGCTATACAGCAGGACCAGGACGAATTTTTCTTTAACTACGAAGTTTCTGAGAAAGCTGTATAGCTTTCCTTTGTAGCCGTATGGCTGCGCTTGGGTGGATGCCAATGAGTAATTACTCCCTTATTTCAAATCTACTTCTCCTTGGGAGATTCTCCTAAACATTTGACCAAGTGCGTTTGTCTTGCTGAACGCGCTAGTCCTGCATGAAACAACTTTAACTGGAATACCACTGCCCTGGCCTTGACGCCTGGAATGCTACAGACTCTTGGTGACACTTAATGGCTTCTTCCGTTTGCGCAGGATTTCCGAGACCTCACTGAAAATGAACGAAGAATGTCTTGTGGAGGTGGACGGGCTCCTTGTGAACGACTTCCTTCGTGCGGATAATGTGCGCGCGGCAATGCAGTACCAGCCGCGAGAGGACGACGTCTTCATCGCCACTTACCCAAAGTGCGGCACAACGTGGACCCAGTACATCGTGTGCAACATCTTCACCCGCGGCAACGCTCCCAACAATGTGACTGACTTCCTGCTTCAAGCGCCCTACTTCGACTTCATGGGGGCGGACGCCGCGACCAAAATGCCAAGGCCCGGCGCCCTCATGACTCACCTGCCGTTCAACATGCATAGCCACTCTAACAAGGCCAAGTAAGCTTTGCTAATTGCTCTAGAGTACCAGATAGATTCACTGAACCTGCCACCGCGATGGTTCATTGGTTATGCCACTCGGCTGCTGAGCCAAAAGACGCGGGTTCGATCCCGGCGGCAGCGGTCGAATTTCAATGGAGGCGAAATTCTAGAGGCCCGTGTACTGTGTGAGGTCAGCGCACTTTAAAGAACCCCAGTTCGTCGAAATTTCTGGAGCCCTCCACTACGGCATCCCACATAGCCTGAGCCGCTTTGGGACGTTAAACCCCCATTCACCTTAAGGTTCATTGAAGATCTGTTATCATATCTCACTGGAGCTCACGACATTGATTACTCGGTTGGATACAGTCTGGTTTGGTTTATGGGGTTTAACGTCCCAAAGCGACTGAGGCTATGAGAGACGCCGTAGTGAAGGGCTCCGGAAATTTCGACCACCTGGGGTTCTTTAACGTGCACTGACATCGCACAGTACACGGGCCTCCAGAATTTCTCCTCCAAAGAAATTCTAGCCGCCGCGGCCGGGATCGAACCCGCGTCTTTCGGGTCAGCAGCCGAGCACCATAACCACTGAGCCACCGCGGCGGCCCTTCTAAGTGACTCGAGAGCATTGGTCAAAAAAAGTCATATGACTCCTTTTCCCCTTTTGAACTCCAACAAAAATTTTTTTATATAATTTTTTGTTGTTGTTGTTGAGGTGTGCAGCGGGGCTGTTCCAGCTCTTCGGCCATTGAAGTGGTCCAGAGGTATCGGTGACAGACTTCGGCACCAACCAATGTTTTTAAGCAGCACGGGCAGAAGTAGAGGTGTTTTGAGTGATCGCTTTTCCGTAATCGAGCGACACTAGTCGCGAACTGTACTCTTGTATTTTTTGAGGGACTGTGGTTCCTTATCGTCTTTCGGGTCAGCAGCCCGCGTCTTTCGGGTCAGCAGCCGAGCACCATAGCCACTGAGCCATCGCGGCGGCGGTTGGATACAGTCGTCAAGCATAATAATCAAAGAGATAAATTGCAGGCAATCATGTGCGGAGTTCAACTTCCCAAAGCGGCACATGTGGTATGAGAGGCACCGTAATGGGAGTCTCCGGATCAATTTCAACCCCCCGGTACTTATTCAACGAGCACCGATTTCGCAGAGATCTCGAGTGTTTTTGTATCTCGCCTCCACCTGAGGTGAGAACGTGCAGGAATAAGCCTAATTATCAATGAGGCTGACGTCAATGTGGTATCAAGTCATATGACACTGATCATTAGGGAACACTGTATTTCAAAGGCAGCGCATGCGTGTCTCCGCAAATTCCCCTTTGGGAAATCCATGTTGGAGGCAGTGGCTGAATGCTTCGTAACAAGAGTGGTCACATCCTGCTAAAATTGCAATTCCTGGCATGTGATGCGACAAGAGGTACACATTGACCAGGAGTACTTGCGCCACTGATGTTTTATCAACAACCGTCTAGTCCTTCTCGTTGCGGAAGAGCAGAGGTTTTGGGCCCATTTGAAGATTTCTGATCGTGAGGCAGTACTCAAATCTTCAGGATATCTTCAAATTGGAAACTCAGTCAAAAAAAAAGTAATGAAGATGATTTGATTAAACTTCGCGCGTTCCACCAGTTTTTTGTCCGCCCCAAGTGATACAATTATTGCCACTGTGCACCACCATTCAGAACAAATATTCGTGGCCAAAATAACAAATTTTGTTGAACTTAAAAGGTCACCGATGAGATGCAGTTCATGGAACGCACAACCCGAGACCATTTTATACTAGATAACCACTTACTCTATTTGCAGGACAAATAAACTGTCTCTGAGTGTGAAGTAGATTCTCCATAAAAGTTTTCTAATTAAATTGTACCAACAAAACTAGTGATTTCATCATTTCAATACTACCTCTTGTGCAGTTGATAACGCAGCTACACTATACCGGTGATTATCATTTGACAAAGTTTACATTACGCTTTCCAGTGATGCCTACATTGCGCTGTTTGAACGAAAATGTTCAAATGCTGGGGCGAATATAGCCTCAAATGAAAACTTCGCGCTGCCAAATTGGGACCCCCCCCCCCCCCCCCCCTCTTGAAATAATGACGTTCGCATTCAAAAATTAGTCTCCTTGAATCCAGTGCGATTAGAGAAAATCATGGGCATAGAATGGTCATTTCGCATAATTCAATGACACAACAGCAATTTAATTGAGAAGCTTTTGTAAAGTGAATGCTGTCACTTCAGGTGATGATTACTGCGTGTTCTCCTTGCGACAGCAGGTGAATTGTCTGCATGCGCGTGTAAGTAACATCTCACTCCGTAGATCAACAGCATGAATAAAGAGGAACACAAATTTCAAGAGGTTTGTTGTTTCTGATCATTGCACAGTTTTTCAGATAGCAGTGTAAGACGAGTTCAAAGAATTGCTCGGATAATAATGTGCCTCTCTAAGATCGGACAGCTTCTCATAATTATCCTTTCATTTCTTCTAAGGTACATATATGTGGCAAGGAATCCTTACGACTGCGCCGTCTCTTACTACCACTACCTTCTGGGACACACCCCTAAGTCGTGCACGGACGTATCGTTCGAGACTTTCGTCAAGGCTTTCGTGAATGGGCGCGTACCTTACGGCGACTTCTTCGACCACCTACTCCCCTGGTACGAACGCCGCCATGATCCCAACGTTCTGTTTTTTACCTACGAGGACCTGAAGAAGGACACCAGAGCATGGATCCTGAAGATCGCCGACTTCCTCGGCAAGGAAGAGTATGGCGACGCACTACGCAACGATGAGACGCTTTTTCAGAGGATACTAGATGCCTGCAGTCTAGGGAACATGAGAGAGGTGTTCAACTGTGGGTGCAGCACCTTCGTCAGCAGCTTGCTGGGCCTGCCAGAGGAGAGTAGGCTGCCGTCTATGGAGATTTACAGGACGAACGGTCTGTCCAAGAAGGAGTCGCACGAAGGTTCCGGTCGTGTCCGCAAGGGAAAAATTGGCGACTGGAAGAATCACTTCACAACGCCCGAGCTCAGGGAAGAGATGAAGTCCTGGATCGAAAACAAGACTAAGCACGCGGATGTCATGCGCCTTTGGGAAGATCTGAACCTGCCTTGAGGTCTGCTCGGGCGCTAATATGTGTGAGTCCTTTACGATTAGCGTACTTGTTGAAGTGAAAGAGAGGTTAACTATTGTAATATCTATGTTGAAGAGAGGAAGTATTGTAGTTAACGACAGATATATATTAGAATGTATGCGAGGAACAGACAGACCCAGAGGACTGCAGAAAAGGCTCAAAAAACGATGTAAGCATACCTGACAGCATAAGTGATCAGAAAAAAAAGGCAACTATTTCTGTTTTGACAAAACGTGATGGAATGTTCAGCACTTTCGCGGTGTTCTCAGAGAATAAAACGGTACTTAACTACTGAGCATAGATCAGCACTTGTGAAATCTTGACGTGTTTGAAGTGTTTGCATTGTCTTTCTGTACATCTTTCGCTGTTTCTAATAAAGCTGAACGGTCGTTCTCAAAGATTCCTCGCAGCATTTCCATCCTACAGTCTTGGTTGCGAGCTGTTCGCCGGATTCTTTCAAAAGCGGTAAAAAAGAATTAAAGCCAAAGTGTTGTCTTGCCAGAATTCCATAATAAAAACGGTAAGTTCATGAGTGTTTTTTTTATTTATCACATACTGCGGACCAAATATGGTCCAAGCAGGAAAGGCACAGTACAAAACACAAAAGTGCAAAACTTCGACCTTAAAAAAGAAAAAAAAATACATAACGACGAAACAAGTACTAAAAAAGACGACCAACACTTATATGACGCTAAATAGGCACAGGAGGAAAGAAGCAACACGCAGTGTCAACAACATAGCGCGTCACAGGCAGCGCCAACCGACGGTTAGAAGCAGATAAAAGATATAGAGTTAACCGACGTGATAATCCTGCAGTGCATCAACCTACCACGACGGCACATACACTGCGTGCAATTATAAGGGGATGCTGCATTAGCGCATTTGTTTTCTGTGGCGACTTTCGCCAACTTAGTAACTAGAAGCTCACCACGCTAACTGCGGTATGCCGACAGTTGAAGACGTTTTGAGTAAGTATTGAAAGCCCACTATTGCGATTCTATTTAGCGGTTTTTTCACTATACCTCTGCCATTACATTTCCCAACTACCCATATTCCTGCCTTTACTCCAATTTTAATGCTGATGTCATAACCTACCACCTTGCTTTTAACTGTATTTCGCATCAGACATTTGCCGTCGACCATTCCGATGAAGAATAGCGTTTAATTTGATCTAAAGTTCACAGAAAGCACGTGTCGTCGATTATTTTTCTTTCATTGGTATGAGAGCTCTCGGTCATAAAATAAAGCTCCCGCACACGTGTTAACACCTGTTTTTGAACGCTATATAAAGAAGAATCTAACCACGTTCATTCCAGACCTGAAAGTGTAAATCTGTAGATTCTGTGTGCAGTGCGGCAGACTGCAAAAGCTTCACCCCTCGGCGCTACAAATGGACAAAAAGTAAAAATGTAAGAGAAACAAATTCGTGTGAACAAAATTATGATCAACAAGAAAAGGCAGCACAGACATCCGGTCCATATCCCAGTGAATCAATCACTCTTTCCCGATGCAGTACAAATGGGCGGCTTGGCAGGTGTGCGAAGCGTCGAGTTGTTGGCGCACATGACAGGAAAGGCGAATTTTCTTTTTACTTTTTGTTTGCAGTTCATGAGCTAGAGATCTAGGGTTTTTTCGCAGCTCGTTTTGCTACAGTATGCATCAAACTAAGTGGTTGCCGCCAATGTAAATGTAAATCGCGGATTCATGTTTTGCTTTTCTTTCAGTTTATTCACTATTTGACATCTTCGGCGAAAAGTACACTCAGTCACTTTACTTCTTTAAACCCGTTAATGCCTATAACCCCCGTAGAAAAACAATCGGTTTCCGCGATGCAACGCGAGAACCTCCTGAGTTCGTATTCTACTCACAGCACATCCTATTTTGAAGCAGTGGCTGCTCAGTAGCTTTTTCCTTAGTTTTCTGTCTTTGGCACCGGTGTCGCTAAGCCGACCTGCTGTCACCCATGAGTCAAATGCGTTTCCCATGTGCAGCCTAGCACCCCTTAGCCCATGCCTCCTGCATACGTGGGGGATACCTAACCACTTTGACACCACTACGGTAAGCTTGATGTTAGAGAACACCCTCTAATACGCCCACTCGAATATATCTCCATTTCTTTGAAATCAAGTCAGCTAATTCTGCCTAACTTGCGTTAGAAACTAGTAGCCGCCCAATGAATTTTAATTTAAGAGCTTCTTATAGCCCACCCGCGGTTATTTCAGAAGCACGAGCGGTACAATATCCAGATAAGTTTCTGATTATGGAAATGTTTATGCATAATTATATGCTTTGCAGGTAATAACAATGAGTCAACAACTGAGCTGAGCAATGGCAAGCATTTTGTACTATATAAAGTATACGGCGGTGCTTAAGAGATAGCCATCTGTTCGTTAACTCGAAAAGACATGAGGATATGTCTAATAATACCTCAAATTAGTTTTTTTGGTGCCAGTCCAAGGCATTGTATTTCTCTTGAAGCGGCACCCCGGGGCGAACATCACCAATCTGACGACTGCAGCGCTCAGTTAACCAACAGCAGCGTTAACATTGGAGTCCCAGTACAAGTAGCCTTGAGAAGTCACGGAAAAGTACTAAACACCGTAAGAAAATTGGACAGGCCTGACCATTGATTGGATAGGGCTGGCTGAACTCTGCAAAAATAACCAATAAGCTCAACGTAAACAGCATACGGAAATGTAATACGAAGAGGACCGAGCAGGCTCTGAAGAATGGAGCTAGCCAAACACAATAATCAGGAAATAATCATTTGCAAGAGTCTGACGTATGCCCTAAGACACAATAAGCGCAGTGTTGTTAGCATTATCAAACAAAAGTTAAAGAAGCCGAAATACTAACACATATATACAGGAGGCCAAGTAATCTGAACGGAAATGATGAAGCCAGAGGACGGGAAGAATGAAACACTGTACAGGCACTGAAACGGCACGCAAAGAAAACTTATCAAGTAGGAGGTAAGATTCAGATTATCTCTGATTTTTTTGGAGGACAGTGGCGACACTGTGCATGAAAAGTTTGCCACGCTATATACGCAGTGCCTCATAACCCAGAGAGTACTGCGATCTTGAAAGACCGCCGTATTCGTCATGATTCAGAAGACAGGGGACGTCGAGGACGTGAAAAACTTTAAATCGAATCATCTAACTGTCTGCTGTCAGTCTCTAACAGATATCCAGCAACCTGAAAATGAAGTCAAGGAAAGGATCGGGCTGACTTTCGTAAAGGATACCTGACAATGGACCATATTCACACCGTCAGTCAGGTGATAGAGTAATGTGCAGAATATAAAAAATCTCTACATATAGACTTCAACGCTTATGAAAAAGCATTTTGCTCAGTCGAAACCTCACCTGTAATGCAGGGAAAGTGTAGATAGGGTGGAAAAGAGGCTTCTGTAAGGTTACTGGAAAAATACCTGCAGTGGTTGCACAGCAACCAACCATCCTCCTTCACAGTAAATGTGAGAAAATACCACTGAGGAAGAGAGTCAGGCAAGGAGACGCGATCTCACTGCTATATTATAAGCATGTTTAATGGAGGTATTCAGAGAACCCGATTGGGGAAGAACGGAGGATTAAAGGCAAAGGAGAAAACCATGTAGCAATCTCCGATTTCCATATTGGATTACAACGCTATATAACTCAGGCGCCGTATTGTAAAGGACGATTGAGGAGCCAGACAGGAGAACAGAAGTCTGGGTCTAAAAATTAATATGAAGAAACATAAAGCAACATTCTAGCGTTCTAGCGCTGCGAGAGAAAAAAACTGGGTAAAAGTTAGCCCATCGTCTATATACAAATGGGGATTACAAGAGCGTTTTCAAAGTGAAAGTATCAAAGCAAGGCAGAAATTTGGGCGAGTTGGTACGTATTCATGATATTGTTCACAGCGCAACAAGAACGGGAAAAAACGAAAGACGGAAGAATAACACAAACAAGCGCTGACTATCAACTAGTTTTTATTGAAGAACACAAGGGGTATATATAGAAACACTTATCAAGCACACAGACATTTTCTGGAAGGCACGTGGGAGTTCAGATACCTCAACTCCCTCTCGGACAAGGCGTTCTTGTTGCGCTGTGAACAATATCATGAAAGTGTCAAAGTTCAGACAGAAAATGGCCTAACTTTAGACATTTCTCTGACAAACGAAAATTTGGCATTGGTTCCATTAGGCCACGAAGCAGGCGCAAAAATACGCTCTGTTCATTCCCTCAGGCCAGTGGCAGCTACTCCATAAAACTTATGCCTTCAACATTGCTCTCGACACAGGAAACATGGAAACTTGTGCCTTGTCGATCGTCCTTTATCTCTCATCCTTCCGCTATCGATGCTGTGACGTCGTACATCCGGAACGCTCCCTTTTGTTTCTTTCAGCGTTTCCTGCGAGCAGGTGTCCAGTACTTTTCCTTGAAAGTTCTGCGCGCGAAAGAAATGCGTTGCCACACGTGCTTTATTTCTAGCCGGAAACACATCCGGTTTGCTAAGGGCCGAGTCATACTGCGGAAACATTCTGCGAGCTCTGTTCTCTGACACGACATTTCCGTATTGTTGCCGCCATATCGCTTAAGACGAACTCATTGGAAACACGTCCGTTTGGTCCAGCAACACGTATGGGACACTTCTAAGAAAAACGGTTGGCGAACTCCTGAGGTTTGAGGCTAAAAAACAAGGAAAACGGGGACGAAGCAGAGAGAGGGACACGACGCTCGTGTTCCTCTCTCTGCTTCGTCTCTGTTTGCGCTGTTTTTTAGCCTCAGATCATGCACCAACCAGCCCAAATTTCCGCCCTTTTGAAGTACCTTTCTAGTTCAACGGGCACTTTCCTTTACCCTTCAGTGTTTCGCCCTCCTTCTTTCTATGTCAACCTAGTTTCATGGGCAACTTGCAGAGCCCGGCTCTACAGTTTTTCCATACGGACTTCATTTGTTCCACCCGATGTGGCAGTGCTCTTCGGAGGCCTGGCACCGTCGGAAGGTCACGCCAAGAGTGTTTGCCGGATTCTTCGTTCAGAAGCGTGGAGACAAGCTCGGTTTTACTCTGACTGCTTGCTAGCGGTGAACCTGAACTGTTCCGCAGATGGATGCGGCCGCAGCCTCTATCGCCAAGATCGTCGTGTAGCCAACCACACGGCGGATATCCTTTGGCACCAAATTCTACAGCAGCTCCCGAAGAAGAAACAACGGCCTTCCCAACCTCAAGGTCAAGAGTTGGTGGTCTTAGGCGATGCGTCAGCACCCGACACGACGACGAGGTTGTTGAACATGGGACCCAAGTTTTGCGTTCCCCCACGTCCTAACAGGACCGAGCTCTTGGGACTTGTGAGGAGCGTGGCATCCAAAGCAAAGAATGGCGGTGGAGACAGGTGCATTGACAGCGCAGTGGAGTGCCTTCCCAGAAGACAGCCTGAAGCGGGCCTTGACCTTCTGAGGTCAACGGTGACGTCCCTGCGTGAAGCTGACCTGCGGCTACTGCAGTCGGACAAGGAAGGAGGATTTGTCCTAGCCTCACCTCATGTGTACAACGATAAAGCGGACAAAGCAGTGTCAGACAATTTCAAGGAGCTGGTAGGTGTGAAACCGGCGAGATTGAAGAAAAAAGTGATGACGATGTGCGAGGATATGGGCCTGACGAAGATGGCCTCTGCCATAAGCAAGTGCGAAGAGACAAGTCTGACAGTCTTCTTCACAGTCGAAACTCACAAAGAAGAGTGTCCAAAAAAAAAAAACAGCGTCGTGTCCCTCTCTCTGCTTCGTCCCCGTTTGCGCTGTTTTTTAGCCTCAGACCATGCACCAACCAGCCCAAATTTCCACCCTTTTGCTGAGGTTTACCTTTGGTTAAACCGGGCAAGTTGCGCAAGCAAGCAGCAACTGCATTTACCGAGGCGAACGCGTGCATTTATTTCCCGTTTCCCTCCCGCTTCCTCTCTCCTCACTCCACATTCAGACACATGCGTCGAGAGCGCGCGACTAGGCGCGCGGCAGAGCCGGCGGCGCAGCGCGGTCCTGCCGCCTGGTGGAGCACGGCTGAAACGGTTGCTATGGCAACGGCGCTCCATCTGTTTGACCTCGGCCACCGCCGGGAGCTACGCGACGGCTCGAAGCCTGGCGCGGTACTGCTTACGCAATATAACAATTAAGGCCCTTAGCCGCCGTCTCTGTGGCTGTGATGCGAAGGCAGGGTAACTGATGGCCGTTAATGGTAAAAGGAATGGATTCCATAAGAGAGAAAGCGTAAGAGAGGCGCTAGAAATAAGTTGGTGGATTAGGTTAAGAAGTCTTGCGGGGTAAAGGTGGCTGTGCCTGGCCCAGCCTTTGTCCTGCATTTGGTGTTGTCTGGTTGATGATAATCAACTGAGTTAGGCTGAAGATAATGGCCATGATATTGAATATGCTGTCGACATCACGCCAACCTGACCCTTGACCCCATCGTATTACCGGCCCTACTTTATGAGCGGAGACGACATGAAGTCTTTGTGGTGACCTATCCGGAACAAGGTATACCATTTGAGTGCTGTTCATGGTCTATGACATCGTCGCGGGCGGATGTTTTCCAAAGAACACACGGGGATGTGCCCCTTGAATGAATGGGAGCCGAAGCGACGCTGAAAATGCCGCGCCTGGGAGCGACGAAGACGCATATGCCCTCCTGCAATATCCCGTACTCTATGAGCGCCAAGTAAGCCACCGCCGTCAGGAAGCCTTCGACATGTGCGTCCTGTACTACTACTGACCAACCGAGGTCTTTTTAGGGACATCAGTATTATATACGTCCTCAAGATTGCGCATTTTTTCGGAAGCAGGTCCGACAGAACACTGCGAACTGAGGTCATATTTCTGAAAAGGTTATACAAGGCACCCGTTTTGAGAACATGTGAGCAGTCATCGAGAGCAATGTAATCAAAGCAGTCTTGCATATCTCATAGCCTTGCTGTGGACAAAAAGCCACAGTCCATGGAAGACTTTAAGGAGACGCCGAAGGAGCTGCCGCGCATTATGCATGCCGTTAAACCTTTGCGGAATGGAGAGATAGAGAATTAGAAGAACAATTTTAATGCCTAGGTTGACAGTGTGTACAAAAAGGCTGCTCGAATTGTGTGACCGGACGGGCGTCATCAAGTTGCAGTAGGCCGCCAGCCTGTTTTTTTCTAGTTGCGTGCGACACTTGAATTCGCTGAGCTTTGCAGCCAAGACTTTTCCTTTGGCACTACAGCTGTAGCACTAAACGGAGACTGCGGCCAGTGACTGAAAAGTGCATTAAGCCCTTGTCCATAAGGCCTACTAAGAGCCTCAAAATAACGCTTCACAAAAGGTGGCCGTAAAGAAACAAAAATACAATAAAAGAAATTGTTGGTACGAATATAACAAAACAGTTCGTAGAAGGGCAAAACTTTTGTAACTTTGTCATCACGTTATCTTCGGGGTACGGCAGTGAGCTTCCGATTTTCGCATATTGTTTGAGTGCTCAATTACGCGAGAACAAGGGTACGTTGCGTGCTGTTCACTGATCACGGCACGCCCGTTCGCATGAAAATTGGTTTCTGACGAAAGGAAATCACATAGTGACTGTCTCACATTGCGGTGGGCACCTGAACAGCGTCGTCAGGGAAGGGATAAAGGAGGAAGTGAAAGATGAAACGAAGAAAAAGGTGCAGTAGTGTACGGCTCCGAAATAATTTTGCACAAATCTTCGGAATTCGAATGGCAGGATCATTGGCGCCATCTCTCGCTTTAGATATGTAACTTCCTGCTTCGCCGAGATTTTTTTGGCCGCCTCCCAGACGGCAGTTTCGAAGACACACAGCTGGGGCGGTAGTGGCGACCCTGCGCTACCCGAAAAAGTATGGGCCGGGCATTGTCCTGCACAAGGGTATTTTAGTGCTCAACTGGTTGAAAGTGCCGCCCGCCATTCGCAGAACAACTTTGAAATATAAATGTTAGGAGCAGCAGTGCCATCTCTCGTTTTAAGCGTGTAACTTTTCCAGTAACTGTATTTCTTGCCGCGCCCCCCAGGCGGCAATATCTAAGCCATAGTTGTGGCGGCCCTGCGTATGTGCCTGCGTAGCGCTGCCCTCACGTAGGTGGGGCGTGGCATGACCGCGGGTTAAGTAGTGTCGGGGAGTCCCTGCCTCTTCACCATTGGCTAAAATAATAGCTCCGTCAGTTCGCTCAATGCAGGCAACGGGAAGGGTGGATTGGCTGAAGCTAGCGCCAACTCCGAATCAGGAATTGGCCGTGTAATAAATAGTCCAAGGGTGGTGGTGGTGTGACATTTTTATTCGAACATCCTTTCTATTAGGCGTTCAGAAGACCTCGAATGTTTCTGTCCCTCAGCCTTCACGGCTCTCTTGACGTATCTGTTGCCGGCCGCCGATTCTCACTTGCGCGCATTGCAACTTACAGCGACGTTTACACAATCTCAGACAAGTTCCGTAGTGTCCCAAGCATCACCACGCCTCATACCAAATGCAATATTATCAGTGGATGCAGACAGTGGTACCACTTTATGGAATACTGCTCTGATCTTTTTTATGACCCTGTCACGCGCATTAAATGTTACCGCGGGTCATAACTGTAAGCAGTTCATGACTAGCCAATCAATACCTGTGATGTTAGAGACAGAAATGGATGGCGAGACTTATAATGGAACAAAAAGAACGTTGCTTCATCACGTGCCAGTTTGTATAGCAAGTTTAGGCGGGTTGCAGCATGAAACAAATTCGTCTGAGGCAAAAGAATAAAAGAAAGCAAAAACCGATTGTAATCACCGATCTGGATTTTTGAAAGTATATTAGCGCCGCCTCCGGTGCCAATAAGTTGTCCGCCAATAAGTTGTCTCGAGCACAGATGGCAGCGGTTGGATGCTCAGCCGTAACAGAGGATGACACCCAATCAGCACAGATTATCGGCCCAATATTGGAAACGTATTGGAAAAAGCCGGTCATGCAAAGGAACAGAGTGAAACCATTCATTGGCGATATTGGTACAATTGCCCGTGCTGCTTGGGCAGGGGCCGGATCGACCAGCGTGATCGACCTACGCGAGGTGAGTGCCTGATGTTTTCCCTCAGTTATCCAGACTGTTCTAACACATGTTATCGTAGTCTAGAGTAGTTGTTTCGAGCCTCGTAGGAGTGTTTTTAAACCGAGGCTGGTGCTGAGGTAGTTAACAAGGCACTGTTAGCAAGTACTTCTTGCGCGTGTATTACTAGTAGCTCGATAGTAATGAGCGGCAAGTGAATTCTAAGAAAGGGCCAACGGCAATAGGCTATCGTGCAAGATGGAGAACTTTAGGGCGAATCAACTAGTCGAAATTTGCGTAGTGCTGGGCATTACTTTGGGCCCTGCAAAAAAATAAAACCTGTGATTCTTGAGGTCATGCAAGCGGAGGACGCGTAACGGCTGCGGAAGCCAATGAGGCCAGGGCTGATATTCAGGAGCACCGCGAGCGCGAAGAGTTCGAAAGGCAGATGAGTCCTGAGCGCGGTGAGTTCGAATGGCAGCAGGGCAGATTGGAAAGTCGAAATCTCTGCGAATGCGAAGAGCATGGCTAGCAGAAGCGCCGTGCCCGCGATGGATTTGGCAAGCATGAGTACGAGCACAGGCGCGAGGAGTAAGAAAAGTGCATGGTTGCCCGCGCAAGGAAGGTCGTGAGCTGGAGATTGCACATTATGAGATGAAACTTTAGAATTCAATCGTTCGAAACTGCCAGATATATGAATTTCGGCCATTTATCGTCACCGAGGATATGACAAAGTATTTGGCGGAGTTCGAGGGCGTCTGTCTGGAAAGTCTCATCAAGCGCGATCGTTGGGCGCAGAAGTTGTTAGCCCTCCTCTCGAGCGAAGCATCTTGCATTGTCAAGCGCCTGTTGGATGGCGGCTCAGCGAGCTACGATGAGCTGAAAAACTTTTTACTGATGAGATATTTCATTTCATTTATTTACTTCATTTATTTCCCTAAAAGGCCTGGTGAGGGGTATTGCATAAGATATAGCTTGCCACTGGCGGACATTCCCGAAAGGTACCAGCAAGAGCAAAATAGCACTAAGAATCGTTCTGCGATTATGTCTGCCAATTTAGAGCCGATATTTCCATATTTCCGAATGGCTTGACATTAAGGAGTTTTGGACGATTGCGGCAAATAAGTAGAGTGCGTAGCTGTAAAGCAGCCCTGCCAGTGTACCACACAGGGAGATAATTCTCGCGAGGCAGATGTAATTGCTGTTGTAACAGTGGAAGATGCCCCTCATACGCCAACTGAGGAAACATCTCTGACTTTCGTTAATGCAGCCACAGCGTCGGAAAATGCTGCAACAGCGGACTCGACCACTGATGTTGGAGCGGAGTTATCGGAAAGTGGATCACATAGCGTGCAAAATGCAGGAGGAGTTGCAGAGCGTCGCGAAGAGGACGTGCGGCTGGACAATCATGAAAAGACCAGTGCCGACGTAAGCAAGTCAAAGGGGATGACATTCTGCGTTGTGCGTCGTGAGTGACAGAGAAGGCAAAATCCGAGATTTTCTTTTTAAAGCAATGTTTCTTGCCTCAGGGCATAAAACGCTATGTAATGATGAATGACGGGGATGCTTAAATTTTCGGCCCACGGAAGTTGACACATATTGATGTTTCGGACACTGGGATAAACTCCAGCGTTTGTGGCAAGCGAAGCAAAACAAGTCTGGTGCTTTCGCACCTCTGCGTGCTCAGTAACAATTCAGAATACAACTATGGAACCAAGGCCGTCCACAGCGGTGGCCTAGTGGTTGAGCATCCGTGTTGCATGCGCGAGGTCCGGGGTTTGATCCCCGGTGCCTCCTGGTACCCGCCGGTGACAGAATGGGTACAAGCTTTCCTCTGGCCTGGTGCTCGGCTTATTAGGGCTCAAATGGTTGGGAAATGGGTCTTTGCCCTTACCTTGAGTGATACGAAAATACCTTGTGCCA
Source organism: Amblyomma mixtum (assembly GCF_055824585.1). Classification (NCBI taxonomy): domain Eukaryota; kingdom Metazoa; phylum Arthropoda; class Arachnida; order Ixodida; family Ixodidae; genus Amblyomma; species Amblyomma mixtum. The sequence continues at coordinate 35,215,211 of NC_143019.1, read as the reverse complement.
TGCATGGCGATGTTTGGCCGCAGATGCCCTTGTGCCATAAAAATTCATTATCATCATCGTGAAGGCCGACCGTCACCAGGAATCGGCTGAAACTCACCAGGAGCATAAAGAGAGCTGCTTGACAGCAATCATGTTAGGCGAGAACACTGGTTCGTCAGCGTCTGAAGCAGCTAAGGTGCTGGACGACACTCGAGTACACAACCTTGCAGGCAGCATGGTGGTTGTAGGCGTAATTTCACGCAAAAAAGATCAGGACGAAAGTGCACTCAGGGACACTGAGGAGGAAGAATGCAGGTTGAAGGATGTTAGGAAAAGCATCAAAGATAGGCCTGAGCAAGGTAGCACAGGTGCATCGGCTGTTAATCAGAATGATATTGTCAGAACAGCAACCTTGGCGACCTAGGCTAGGGGAGCAGAATGTGCTTTCAAAGAAGAAGCAACTAGTGCAAGAGTATTGTCGCCAAAATATGAAAGGTAGGCATAAAGAAAGAGCGGTGCCGCCAGAAAGAGGGGAAGGGCAAGCGCACACCATCGGAAGCATCGTCACCGGAAAAATTGCAGCAGCAACGTTGATACCGTCTTCAAGCCCGAAACTATAGCATTAAAATCGCATGTAAAGAAATGTACGAGGCATCGCCATCGCGCAAAGAAATTAAGAACATTAGTGCGCCGAGAATATCTCATCTGAACAGTCACATCAATTACACAAAGAAAGCATAAAAGCATTCGAGCTGGAAAGAGTATCAAAGCCGGAAACCGACATACAAGACTGTGCTGTCAGGGGAACGAGAAATTAAGGAGCTTGACAAGGATGAATCTCAACCCGAGCGCACAGTGACTATGATGTGCGAGGACACAGAGTCTTACACAGAGGCTTTCGCTTACAACCGCGATAAAAAAAAACGGTTCAACAGGAATAGCACGCGCTGGCAAAGGGCTGGGTTAATTAGAGAGACATACGGGAGACACATTTCCCTGCAGTGGCTGTAGTCAAGCTGATGATGATGATGTTGGAACATGAACCACAAGGAAATGGACAAGATGGAAGGGAGAGCAAGTAAACCTGCTCCTCTTGTTCTTTCAAATGTAACTGGAAGTACAAGTACAGTGAAACAGACAACCATATATAGCTACAGTGAAAGACGAGGCCATCTAGGAAGCCAAGGGGGTCGTCAACGCACAAGAGCTCTTAACCATGTAAGCGGAGCTCAAACCACACCACTAATTAGTTTGAGGTATAACTGCATTTCTCTCTGTCTCATTTTTATTTTCTGACATCAATACATACAAACTTGATTGGACCCATAGCCAGCTCGGCTAGTATATGGCCAAATACAAAGTAGTCACAAAAGAATATCTTGAATGAACCTCCTCCTCTTGTGTGGAACATCGTTTCTAACACATATTTTTACAGATAAAATGAAAAAAACTCTGATATCAACGCTTGAATGTACCGGCAAAGCGCTCGCAACGGAGCGAACGACGTGGTTCGATGCGCGGTTCCTTCGTAGAATAGTTCGCTGTGCCGAAGCAGCCTGGCGTCGATTTATATAAAACCGCTAATACACAGGCAGTACGCAATAGCCCACCGCACTCTACGGTGAGTAGCACATTTCTTTCATGCGCTGAATATCACCTTCAGAAGGGGCTGAATAAACGCGAGAAATGGCAGCATTAATGACGATTCGAATAGAAGAAGCTTGCAGTATTTGCAGTGCTTATTGCAAATATAACATTCCAAATATAACATAAATAGAACAATAATATTAATATGAAATGTAACTGGAAACACACTTTAATGGCGACAAAAGCATTATAGTTGCCGTGTTCCGTTTGAGGAACGCATGTTCTAAGGGACAAAGATCGCAAATCGATCATTTTCTTCTTTCGTTTCGCGAAATTATAGCAAGTATAACAACATTATATTGTTTATTGGTATGCGCAATAATGGGTCCGTAAGTGACGCTACTGGACGTGTGGAGACTCACAAGCGCTTTATTGGGAGTTTCTGATGCTAGTAAATGAGAGGCACCAGAGTAATGGAAAAGATACCAGAACTGAACCTCTCAAATGAAATCGCAACGCAAGCAGCGCATGCAATCTCTCAAAAAAGACGTGGCACCGCTAGCGACCATAACAATGGGTGATTTTCTCCAGCCTTTTGGAATTCAGGGACTTGAAAGGCTGTGGCGAGTGAGACAACTCTCTGGATTCATACTATATAGATTCTGTGCCCTTCCTGAATAAATGAGAAATGTGTGCGCTCATTGGCGCATGCAAATAAATTTCACAGAGCAAAGGGTTTCAATATAAAACTAAACAAAAGGTCTCTCTCGAAACAATGGCTAAAAACTCAGCACTACATGGTTCGTTCAGTGCAAAGTGCATGCTTTGCATTCCAGAATATTTCGGCAGCAAAAAGACGCAGCTATGTGACAGCAATTTACAAGCTCCGACAGTTACTTTAGTACCCTAAAGTGTCCGCAGTGCTGTCAGGTGTTATGACGCCAGGACAGCTTTTAAGGCGGAAGCCTTTAATGCCTCATCGTTGTAAGCAGTTGTCGACAGAAAATGCCACGCTTTTCAATTGGTCGAAATGCTCGTGACGTCACAGTGCGCGAATTTCAAATGGGGCCAATTGTACTTTGGCTAGTAACCATGCAACCAATCAAAGGGATCGTATAGTGATGCTCCAACTAAGTGGGACTGAGTTTAGTTAATTGTTTAATTAATCAATTAGCCTAATTAAGATAGAGGAGAATGAAGAGGTCAGAAGACAGAGGAAAAGAAAAGAAAGACGCGCGTCGCAGCGACAACAGCGTCCGCGGAAGGAGACGCTGCTAAAAAAAAAACAGATAAGTACGAAGCCGCGTTCGCTTCACCACCACGCACTTCCCCACTCAGTTCGACGTTGCTCGTTTCATATATGTTGTGTCGAACATCCTAGACAGTTCCAACATTTGACAGGTGAATGACAGAACACGATGGATAGAAATACAATGATATAAATATGAAATAGCCTAATTAACCTTTCTAGTTAGACCGCATAAATCAATAAAACCGAGAACGAAATTGGTCGAGTTGGGGAATCGAACCAGGGTCTCCGGAGTGCGATACGAGCACGCTAGCCACTCCGTAATGACAGCTGAATGGTTTCGAATGAACAAAGGCGCGTCTAGCTAATACGGCGTCTACGTTCACTCCCATCTTCCCCCTTTCCCTTACGGCGAGGTGCAGGTGTCCATCCAGATATGCGAGAGAGATACATTTCCTTTCCTCAAAAAATAAATTTACCGTCCAGCAAGGCGTACAGCCGAATTGGCGATGGCGTTCTGTGGACTCCCTGGCAGCGTTGCAAGACGCTGTCGCTTTCCACTCTTACAGGCGAAGCTTAACATGTTAACCACACATCAGTAACACACGCAGACAGCCAATGGACACGTCATTCCCTGGTAGCACTTGAATCATCATTCACAACCACTTTCGTGACAGAATGCTGTACTCAGGCTTTCGCCTTGCACCACTTTAGTCGCCAAAGTGACTCCTAATTTTTAGGTTCCTAACCAGAGTTTCCTGTCATGTGCAGAGAGGCTGGGGCAGTGCAGTGAGTTATTCCACTCTCGAAACATGGCGATTTCGAGCAGGCATTCGTGACAAGAACTGGGCGAAGGGGATTTCTATCCATGTTATCATAGTAATCCTGCAGTATTTGCACCCTGGTGGCAAGCGTACTTCTGCACGTAGTGTGCTTAGCTGTGAGAAGGACGGAGTGGTTGGTTTATTGGGAACTGCCACACCCAATATGTCATGGTCCAAACATATAGATTTCGTAACCTCAAAGGCACTTAAAAAGTTCCGATACCTCCCTCGCACAATAAAAGCTGCTCCTAGAGATACGAAACTACTAATGTTTAAATCACTAATCCGCTACTTGAATACGCCTCCCCTGTCTGGAACCCGCACAAACAACGCGAAATTAACCAAATCGAGGCAGTGCAGAAGAAAGCCGTTCGTTTCATATGCCACAGGTTTGGTAGGAATTTTTCGCCTTCCACAGCATTTTCATCACTGGGCCTGCAACCGCTCTCATCACGACGAAGGATTGAGTTTTTCAAATTTCTGTATTGCATTATTAACTCTTTCTGCCGGACCTCTGCAAATGGTTACCTAATCCGTGCTATACCATCTAAAACTAGAAGTCACCACAGCCTAAACATCACGCCTTATTTGGCCCACAGGGACACTTTTAAATAGAGTTTCTTTCCGCGTGTAATCGAATGTTGGAATTCTTTACTTGGTTCTACTCGCTCTCTTCCTTTAGAGCTGTTTTAACGGCTATTAAATAGTTTTGCCGTTTTTCTTGCATTTCACTCACACTGTTTCGGATGTTTTTCATTGTTGTGCTCCATGTTTTTCTACGTTGTTTTGTTCACACCCATTCCTACAATAGCCCAATAGGGCTGCAGTAAGTAAAAAAAAAAGCCTATGGACACCCGCGGAGGAAGCCCTCCTTTTCAAGAGGACTTAGTATCAGGCTGCAATAAATTTATTTTCAGCTTTTGTTCTAACCGCTCACTGATCTTCCTAACGTACGAGTTCTGTTGCTCATTTGCCTCACGGGTGCTGTCTCCTCCAGTAGGTACGAGGTACCACACAGGATGCGCGGGAAGAGCAACCTGGGTCGCACGAGCCACACAGGTGGCAGCACCTGCCAGGGGTGTGGCACATCGCTTATCCGCTGCACCACTGCGCCGGGAGTGGTATGAGGGCTCCCAGGGATCTACGAGTGCAAAGTCTAGAATGACCAATTCCGCACATTTTTCCTCGTTATCACTATCGAATCATATCCTTAAGACGGTGCTTATGTGTCCCCCTGAAAGTTTTTAATCAGTATTTTGTTGCAGAATTCGTAGTAGTACTTTGTAGCAGCAGAAGCGTAGGAGTATCTTGTTACTGCTACCGGAGTCCCTCCGCTGCGGTTCGTAATGATGTTTGAATTGTAATTCTTTCAGTATTTTACTCGCTTATCATTTAGATCAAAGACCTTCCTTGCTTAAACCAAACTTTTGCCTCACCCTACATATAAACACAAAAAAAATGCAACACTTCTTAGCATTTCAGAGCTTCACGTTTTCATCCTGGCACAACGTCGTTCGGTTGGAACCTCATGGCTTGTGCGCTAGAATCGCAATCGGTGCGACCTAAAAGCAAAGGGCGAACAGTGTGGCACAATGCTTTATCGTACCAGCCTAACGCAAGCCTCCCAGCTGATACAAATCTCTCTCCTTGTTCTCTCCCGAAAAGCTCTCAGCTGAGCGAGAGCCACTGGTTGTCGTGGCGTAGCTAAGTGCCTTTCGCTTCCTTGTTTATATTTGTTGTTTGTTATATGCCTTTGCTGCTACATTTCTTTGCGTGTGTTCTTACCGAGGTACGCATGGAAGTGTGCAAGCTCTTCCCGGGGCCTAGGCCGCCGCGGTGGCTCAGCGGTTATGGTGCTCGGCTGCTGACCCGAAAGACGCGGGTTCGATCCCGGCCGCGGCGGCTGGAATTTCTTTGGAGGAGAAATTCTAGAGGCCCGTGTACTGTGCGATGTCAGTGCACGTTAAAGAACCCCAGGTGGTCGAAATTTCCGGAGCCCTCCACTACGGCGTCTCTCATAGCCTGAGTCGCTTTGGGACGTTAAACCCCATAAAACTAAACTAATCTTCCCGGGTCTACGCTTTCGAGAGAATACGCGCGCGCGTGAAATCAAAAGAACACGCTCGGGAGCAAAGCGCACCTTCACGAGGTGAAAAGAGGTTGCGTAGCCAAGGAATGGTAGAATCTCTGTATCGCACTGAGTACATACAATCACGAGATAGCGTGAAACTCAAAAGCAGTTTTTCAGGTCATCATGAGTGCGGTTTTACGTCAATACGAAAATATGATAAATATTAGATACTTGTGACACAACGAAGGATGCTCGTCGATCTGCCAAAAACTTTTGTGTTTCCTTGCATTTTCTTTTGATACTCATCGCTCAGCGGGAATTGAGATCCGTGACCAAGGCGGGAAGTAGCGCGGCCTTAAGATTGCCTCGAAAAAGAAAAAGCTAGGAGCACTTAGGAGAGTCCAGGAGAAAAAAGAGTAGCAGATTTACTGATCATCAGTGGATGTTTGGTTGACTAAAATGGGTTTTATATACTTTAATCCACCTCAAAAGGGAGCGCAACGAATAGAAACGGCGCCTTGTCACATGCAAGCGTGATCCTTGCAGCTTTCCTGCATTTCAGCAGAGAACGCGGAAAGCGTATGCTGTCGGCAGAAGTACCGTAAATGGACCGGGCAATGGCTAACGTAGTGTTGCCGTGCTGGGAAACAATGCAAGGAGAAAACGACAAGCGCTGTCTAGTTTGGTTATCCTCTACGGGCAGAGTGAACCGCTGCTGCTAAGAAAGGTTCATTTAATCTTCTGACACTTTGCGCACGGAACTGTGTGAAAAGTTAGCTCGCAGCTTTTTCTGGGAGTGGGCGGCACCTATAGTCGGATACAGCTTAAGTCTGCAGTGAAGCTCCGCCCACATTCGGGAGCGCCGCACAGACTTCTTCTGCGACAAAAAAAGTAGTGCGTTGCTGAAACATTTTTGGCACCGAAACAAAAAGCTTATCGCAAGGAAAAATCACAAGGTTTAGAATTTTCCCACATGTGCCTTATTTAATAGAGACAAGCATTGAAAAGCATAGTTCGTTTACTGTTGTGATTTGCTAGCGGAGTAATACAGGATGCCGCAGACCTTGGCCCAATATTACCAACTCCTGTTTTTTTTTAGTTGCATCCTAATGAAGCAGTGATGTCATTGCTTAAGACGAATTTGATATCCTTCATATCACTAATAAGCTGCTTTTTTTTGCCGTCTAGCGAAAGCAGTAAACAGTATTGCTGCGAAACAATGAGGAGGGTAATAAGACGTGCATCATTTTTTGGTTTACAAACTTTTCTACTAATAGTAGGATTTGTTTTCTGAAATTTCAAGCTTAGTGTACACCTTCGAAATGGAAACGATTTTTGCGATCATTCGTGTGTTTATCTGATCAATGGCTGCATTTAGTTGTTGTTGTCTGGTTTGGTTTCGTTTGGCTTATTGAGGTTTAACGTCCCAAAGCGACTCGGGCTATGAGAGACGCCGTAGTGGAGGGCTCCGGAAATTTCGACCACCTGGGGTTCTTTAACGTGCACTGACATCGCACAGTACACGGGCCTCTAGAATTTCTCCTCCATCGAAATTGGGCGGCCGCGGCCGGTATCGAGGCTTCGTCTTTCGGGTTAGCAGCCGAGCGCCGTAACCACTGAGCCACCGCGGTGGGACTTGTTGCCGATGTCATTAATTCTGTCAGTATGTACGAAACTGCGCACATCCCCTCCCCCGCCACACACACATACACAAAAAAAACTAGTGTTTTCCTCTGCAAACGAACAAATTTACTTTGCTGAGGTAGGAATATGCTATTTAGGCAGAAAAATATTTAAATTGCATGGAAACGCTAAGAATGGGAAATGGAATATCGTCCAGCAGTATTTCAAAACCACGGATGGGCAAAATTTCAGGGCAGGCTACTTAGAAATGTGCTGGCATGCACTGAGAACGACGGTCGTGACACGGGCTTGCCGTATAGCTTTTGAATATAGACTGGTATTCGCCTTTTTCTCAAAATGTGGCGCCGTGAGAGGAGTGGGCGATTTTTTTTTTTTACTGCAGCGAGAGCGCGTTAAATCGAGTACACGCGGTAGTTACAAATGCGACCGGCTTCATCGAAGCCACAACTACGCATTTGATCTGGCAGGTGTGTGCTTGCTGTGGTCACTTGGTCCAAATATAATGGACATGAACGGCTGAATGTAGCGATTGGTCTTCAGTCAGTTCAGCTCGAGAGGCGCCTGATTAGGTGCGGCGGTCATTAGCAGAGCGGGTATAAGAAAAAAGCGGATTTCGGTGTCTGGGTAGATCTTGAAACGTATGTTATTTCTTCAGTGGGCATTTTAGAATCATATGCGCTTTAGTTGGCTTCCAAAATGTAGCTTCGAGATCTGTTGGGGCATTTGGGTTTTGTAATGCTTTTGCGAAGCTGTTTATATGCCGCTTTGTGACCGAGGAAATTACGGGATTACAGTAAAGCTACAAGAAATTACTCTTCAGATTTAAAGGCGTAAAGAAAAATTCCAAGTTAGTGTAACTTGGACTACATATCCGCTACTCCAGCGGTCGCCGTTATGACGCAAGCGCTCATAATTTTGCACGCTCCCGCGAACAGTCAGAAATCCGCAAATTTGTATTTTTTACTGCGTCGTTCTGCTGCTGAAGCAGGTCACGTAATCAACAGGAGTGGTCGACAATGCGATGAATTAAAATAAACGAGGGGAGAGGACGACGCGTATATGAGGGCCCTTTTTTCTACGTGTCGTCGGCAGAGGAAAAAAAATTGTCTGTTAAGTCTCTTTGATCAACGTTCAGCAGTTGGACATACGCCTGGCCACTGCCTTAACTAGCACCCCACAAAAGAAGAAAAAACGCAAATTCTCGTTACGGCGGCCCTAATGCGCTGAAGGAAGGAAACCCTAATGTGCATTTGGATGTCCGCCAGGCGCCACCCAGAATTCCCGTGCAATGGAATGAATATCACTGCTCATACCATGTTCTTGATGCATGACATTGAAGATAACGTAAAAACACCACGAACATAAAACTCCAGTCGTACAAGGCGCCATTTGAACCCAATTCGAGAAGCCTATCTTGGTTTTTAATCATGCGGTGGAATGTCAACCGTATATCGCGACAGCCACAAGTCAGAGGTATTCCGGCTTCCATTAATGCGTCTTTGCTTCTATTTTGTTAACGTGTCCAAATTTGCACACATATCCTTGAGTTTGACAACTTTATGGCATTCTAAGCTGCAGCGGCCAAATTGGCAGCTACCTACGTGTCTTGGTGTCCACTCATCTAGGTCTATACGCTGAGCCTCGCACTGAATTCTCTTGTGATAAAGGAGAAAGCTCTCGCCCCTTACAGCGCCTTTAACTGATAGCGAGTCGACAGGCTAGACGAGGTCACAGACAGGAGAGACATAAGAGAGAATGGAGAGAAGAACGACTGCCGCGAGAGAAACCAAACCGGAAACGAAAGGAGGTTCTCGTGACACACTTCTCGCCAGCCGCACTCTTTCTCCTAGGAGGATTGTTGACGGGCAGAGAACGAACTCGGAAATTACGCCGACGGCCGTCAGGTGAAGGCAGACAGAGCTGCGTATTACCTGGAAACACTGCTGCAACGCTTCCAAACGGCTGTCGACGACAAACGGTGAGTATTCTTAAGGCAGTGACAAAGTCGGAATGCTTAGAAAGTAGACTTGTCTGGCTTCTTTAAGCTAACATAGTTTGTTAGTTTATGGTTTTGTATTATTCGAAGCAACGTTTCGGTCCGCAAGGAACTTCTTAGTTCAGTGCTCAGGATTGGTTTAGTCCTGAAAGAATGTCGCACGAGAAAAAAAGGACGAAACAGGAAGGAAACACAGAACAGGAAAGGGGCGCAACTTGCAACTTTAAGAACAGGAAAGGAAACCAGGCGCTGTTTTATAGCCACTGAGCTGCACGAGGGTGCGTGAACTAAAAAAGAAATGCGGTGGTGGACGAGTGATAACCGCACGACAAGTCATAGGGAGGTCGCTATTACGGAAAGAAGGGTTGATAACTCTTGCGAGTGTGAATGACAGCAGAGGTTGAAAGATTATGAATAAGGATAAGAACCAACGCTAAGATCTTAACTATCATAAAACCGATTGAAGGAAGCAAGCGGATTTTGCAAAGGGCATTTAAACGATTTAGTCCACTTGGAGATTATTGACGTGCACTAAAGCCGCCAGCGTACGGGCTTGTTTTGTGCTCCCCTGAACTCAGGTTGAGGACCGAAATGCATGCAGCCACATCTTGTCACTCAGCCTCTACTGTGTGTTGAAAATGAACCTGTCTAGCTGTCGTCACTTCACGTTCATTTAGCTCACTGTGTGTTTGTTTGTGTATTGGGGGGATCCACTTTAATACGTCACCTTACCAACTGCCCTGCTTGCCTCTAATATAGCAGTACCTTTGCTTTAAAGGTTAATCTCGCGTTCAGACGCCAGAATGAGGAAGAGGAGGGCACTTTTTCAAGAATCACTGCGTACGTTAGACTGGTAATTTATTTCGCGTGCTACTATATATAAATAAATGCCCAAGCCCCACTCCCACACACACGTAGACTGAAAAGATCTCGGGAACGCAGGGCCGCTCCTGGCGGTTACCGTTAACCTTTGAAAACAAAGATGAAAGTCGATTACGAGTTGTCTGACTTGGCCTTAGACACCGGCCGAAATCAGCACATGGTTCGGGTGCAACATAAGTATTCATTTTTAATTAAGCACCATTTTTATAGTTTTTGCTTTTCATGGTTGGCTGAAGCGACGCCGCGCCCCACTCATCGATGGCTACAATGAGAGCGAAAAAGTACACTAAAAAGTGGGAAATGATCGAAGCGGAATTACTATGTTGCCCCAGCAAGAATAATACTTTAGTATAGGCAGCGAAGTAAAGGAAGCAGAAAAGAACTACTGCACATCTTCCTATGTCAAGCAATGACCGTATATCCGGTATATAGGAATAAATGGACTAGATGAAGAAGAACGGGGGGAGCGAGTGAATTTGGCACTAATTTTGCTAAACGCGCAGGTCCTTGCGACATGCGACGCTTACGGTGGCGGCTGATAGGGAATGTATCTCATGCCACTGTCAATTTATAAAAATGTATAAAATATACAACTCTGTAGTAGGGGTCATAACCGAGCCTTGGAAGCCGTAAAAAAAGTCCCCAGAAAAAACGTCCCCGGAAGATACGTCCCCAGATAAAACGTCCCGGTACATACATCCCCGGAAAAAACGTCCCGATTTGCGAAGTAGCAAAAAATGTGCCCCGTCGGGTGATATCAAACGTATTGTAAGCCGCCGCAATTTGAGCATTCTGCCGCCTTGCATGTGTACATGCATGCAACTCGCATGCATAATGCATGTACGGCTCGCATGAGGCGGATACAAGTTTTTTGCCGGTGGGACGAGTCACTGACCCGTAAACGCAACGGCATGGTCAGAGCAACGCAAGTGTGACACTGGCTTATCGCTCAACGCTTGGAAATTTTGCAACAAAACACTTGATTAGTATACATCTCGATACATAAACTAAATACAAGCAAATCTCGTGCACTGCAGAAAGCAAGTGTAATATATATATATATATATAATTAGATTATAACGAAGGCCCTTGACATCATGACCGAACGTTTCTTGCTGGGCATTGCAAGCTACAGTGATTACAGATGTCGGCACGGAAGCGACTAAACAACGAACAGATGCGGGGCGTCCATGAAGAACAATGATGGCTGCAACAGGGAAATGGTCCAGAGCAAGTACAGTCTTTGACAAAAGTAACCAGGCTGCATGGTTTGCTTCTCATTCGTATAGTGGAGCCCTGACGGCTTCTCTAAAGATGAAAAAGTTCTTTTAAAATGAGGACAGGGGTTCTCTGTACCGCACAGAGATTTAGAGCTTGAGGGCTAGCACAATAGCTTTAATAAACAACTGAGAAGCAAACAGTGCAGCGTGGTTACTTCTGGCAAAGACTGTGCGTCTCTGGATCGTTCGGCGCTTCTGCGAAGTGACCTGCAGAAGTGCTTTTCCTTTGCATGACCTGGACTGCATGACCATGGCGTGGTCTGGTACTACAAAATATTTTAGTCTTACATCTATTCTCAAATCCAAAGATGAGTGTAATAAAGAGGGCAATTTTCGGTCGAGTGGGTTCCAGAAGAAATTTTTTTTTTTCACTTGGGGACATTTTTTCCTAGACGGTGCTTCCTCAGGGGACCTTTTTTCCAGGGACCTTTTTTCCGGGGATGTATATTCCGGGGACGTTTCTTCCCACACCTCGAGCCTTGGCTGGTATTACTGAACTAATTATTTTTTTACGTGCCTAATGGTTAATGCTCTTTGAACAAAGAACGTAGCTTTGAGACTGCACACAGAAAAGGCGAGGACAGAAGGGGACTACACGTGCAATTGAACAGGCTCCGAAAACCTCCCAACGATGAACAAATAACTCGCATGCGCAAACTTCCTCCTATTTGTTCCCTGATGGGACTTTTTCAGGGTTGATTCAGATGCAAGTGTAGCGCCCGTCCTGTCCTTGCTTTTTCTGCGTACTGTCGCAACGCTACATTCCTCGTTCAAACAGTTTGCCTGACGAACTGGCACCTCAGCGTACTTTGCTAATGCTCTTTCCACTGCTCTTTCTTGTTGAACTTTGGTCGAATTTAAAGTGCACGCGAAAATAAACCTTGAAGCTACAACTCGCAGTGAATAGAAATGACGCTTGGAGGAAAAGCCGACAGAACGCTGCCTCTAAAAGCAACAGGACCTGACCATGACAGACGAAGGTACGCAAAGAAGCTAAAATTAGTGTTTGTACAAGGCTGCAAAACGGCAGGGATCTTAAGACGTGTTCAAATACGGTGAGGCAGGTAAACAGTAACGGAATTTCTATAGGCGTTTTATTCTGCCAGTAAAATACCCTGGAACTTTACGGAAAGGATAGGACAGGTGTTCTGTTAAAAGGACAGCATATACCTTGCTAGTTCATGGCTTTGCATTCGGAAATACTGCTGAGTTTCAGACTTCCAGCTCTTTCAAGACAACCCCAGAGCTTCCTTCCGTCTGCTCATGACATTTATTTCACTTCTAGCGTTTACCGTTTACAATCTGCAAATCCGCGCAAGGATGTACTAACTATATGCCTTGCTAGTTCATGGGTTTGCATTCGGAAATACTGCTCAGTTTCAGACTTTCCGCTCTTTCAAGACAACCCCAGAGCTTCCTTCCGTCTGCTCATGACATTTATTTCACTTCTAGCGTTTACCGTTTACAATCTGCAAATCCGCGCAAGGATGTACTAACTAAACAGAAAGAAGTAAAAAAAACAGTAAAGTTGTCCTCTAGTTCACACCCTTTAAAAAAAATTCGCTGTGGCTTAGCTTGGTTAAGCCCGGTAATTGCGAAAGCAATATCCGTACCTATGCCATGGTTCAGCTGGTAGTGTAGCTGGTGGTGGTGCTTGTGGTTAGACTTGTGGCGATGCATCGGTTATACAATCCAATCCAATCCAATCCAATCCAAACCAATGCAATCCAATCCAATCCAGTCCAATCTAATCTAATCCAATCTAATGCAATCAAGGTCAATGAAAGAAAGTCAATGGTGGTCACCGCCGCGGCACGGCAAAGGCGTAAAAGTGCAAGTAGTATTGCTTTCGCAATAAAAAGGATTGTGCGCCAGAGGACAGCTTACTCCTTTTTCACTCCCATCCAGGGTAGCCAACCGGAATCCTTCTGGTTAACATCCCTGCCTTTCCCTCTCTCTCTCTCTCTCTCTCTCCAGGCGTATTCGTGTTTAGACTGTACTCGACTTAGACATACGCAAGAGCAATAAATGATGTGGAAGCAAAAACAGGTGCTTGCTGAAGCCCGCCCGTGTCGTTAATGGTCGCGAAATTACCAGAAGGTTATAATAACTACATTTAGATAATAGTTTTATTAGTACCGACATTTCCAGTGACTGTTAAACACCTGGGCGTGGTCCGTGCCGGTCTGCTCTGAGAATGGCGAATGCTGTATTATTCCGAATTCGTTAAACCGGCGAGGGTGTGTTTGCGGGAGACGCTGGCGTTGACACCAGAAACACGGAAGCAGTCTGGATGAGGTCTTTTTTTCTTAGATTTTTTTTCTGCGCTAGTTGTAGCCCTTGGGAAATCCATTATGCAGGCAAAATATTGCCTGTGTATAAGTAACTTCCAAGGACGTTGCGAGACACAGATCCGGTTTCGTGCGTATGGCTTAGTGGAATTTCTTGCTTAGATTATTTTACGCAGTATTTTTTTTTTCATTCTAAGCAGCGATAATTTGAAATGGGCGCGCCGGTCTGACGGATGCCAACGCTGCAGACTGGCCTCATTCCGGCTATCATAAATGGCTGGAGATTGTTTGGTGGCGCGTTATTTTGTCCAGCCCATGAACTGTACAGTTCAGTACTGACCCTGGAAATTTTTACCTCCTGCAAGAAGACCAGCTTTTGAAATGTAATCGTTTTAAAGCTTTCATTTTTTATGCCGGTGCATATGCATAACGGTCGGCTTCTTTCTTTCGAAAGGCAATGTTAATGCATGCGTAGACAAAATGGGAGAAAAACTGACCGTACAGCTTAGTATTCCAGGAAAACTCATTCAGTTCTGTGTGAAGTTCGCTGTACGTTTTTTCTTCAAGTAATTATTTTTTCTACTTTCAATTGCGCTCATCAGCCTGTGGCACCAGTGTCCGACAAAAACACTGATTGGTGTTTAGGAGGCACGACCTCTCATGCGAAAGTAATGGCTGGCGGAAGTAGACAGTAATTGTTACTTAATGTTGTGTCTGCTGTGCTCTTATATATTATGCCGAATTGTCAGTTTTAATTGTTTTATTTCATAAATAATGCCCAACACATTACTTCACCTTAAGAATTGTCTCGTTAGACTAGCGATTATAAAAAATATCAAAATACAGCGATGCACTAGATAAGACACCTTTAGTGAAAATGTGACTCTGCGATCGCGTCTTTGACGCGGCAAGAAACACAAGTTAATTCTTTATTTTTCTTGCGGGTTTTTCACAGTGTAAAATGTTTTTTTTTAAAGTACCGTCATATCCCTGCTCGGCAGAAAAAAGGCTGGAATAAAACCGTGGCAAAGCATTTGCCACTTGTGAGAAAAAATCATTTTATGTACAAGCACTGATTTTCAAAGAATAAAATTCGGCAAAGAACCAAAAAGAAACGACGAATAACTTTTGAGGTTGGATATGGGCACCGAAAGAGATTTGCGCATAGTTGCAAACCACATATCGCTTTATATTGAAAGTATGGGCCTGGTCTCAACCACAAAATAACACTCTTTCTGCAAAAAACTGGCGGTCGACCTAAAGCTGCATTTTCCTTAGATGTCATTCATTTGACTTCACCATTTTATCGTCCGGGACATTTGTGTAGCCTATAACCTTAATTTCTACAGCCGTACGTCCAAGTTGCCCTAAAGCGTCTGAACTGTAGTGCTTCCTTCTTCACATCAAGGTAATTCTTTATATCTTCGTGATGGAGAGGATATCATCTAGAAGAGTTACACGCTATTTAACGCACAATATGTAGACGCTGCCCTAAATTCAAAGAATAAACTGAATACATCACGCGTATTCATATACGTTCTTTTTCTTTCCTTCTATATTCCATCCAGGCAGGAAGGTTCTGCGACCAATAAGTACCAGTGGCCCGGTAATAAAGACAATGCAGCGTGTACCTTACAAGCTTGTCGACGGTTACTGCGTCAATGCCTTCTTCCACGATGACATCGTTAGATCTGCCCTCAACTACAAGCCCAGACCCGATGACGTCTTCATCGCAACATACCCTAAATGCGGCACGACTTGGGTTCAGTTCATTGTGTACGGAATCTTCAACCGTGGAGCGTTTCCCAAGGATTCTCTAGAGTTTATGTTGGCTTCGCCTTTCTTGGAAATGCTGGGAGCCGAAGCGGCACTGAAGATGCCACGACCCGGGGCTATCAAGACGCACATGCCCTTCGGCAAGGTCCCGTACTCTAAGGACGCCAAGTACATCACCGTCGTTAGGAATCCTTTCGATGTGTGCGTATCCTTTTATTACCACACCAAGGAAAAGCCGTCCTACAATGTCCCCGATATGACTTTTGACGACTACTTCGAGAACTTTGTTCGGGGAAGTGTGTCCTTCGGGGATTACTTCGACCACCTACTGTCATGGTACGAGCACAAGGATGACCCGAACGTTCTATTCCTGACGTACGAAGAGCTGAAGGCCGATGCAAGGTAAGTAATGGCGGAGGTATAGATAGTTTCCTTATGGTCTCGCTACGCAACTATCTCTCAGCTTCAGGCGCACTAGGCCTTTCTCTATGGACTGCGGAACAGGGTATATGCACAGCGGAACTGTGAGAGACGACAGAGTGCAGCACATATTTTCCTCTTGCTTAGGCGCATTTACAGTGCTGCAGCCACCAGTACCGTGCATTAAGAGCAGCGTTAGTTTCCGAAAAAGTTGCCTGTTCTATTTACATATACCTTAACTTCCCTTTGAGTTTTGCAGTAAGCACAAACACTCACACCGTGCAACTGCTGTGCTGAGTATAGAGAAAGTTTTGCCAGAGGTTCTTTTTTTTTTGAAATTTTTGCCAGAGATGGCACGCGACTGGCTGATGAAACTCCCCGCGTTGGCTGTCTTCTCTTTTAGGGGTCGAGTTAAAAAAAAAAAAGTCGGGAGCCGGGATGTTTAAATCGATTTAATTGGGAAATCTGCCGCACATGAGAATAATTTGAAATTTCTGATAATGATCAGAGAGTGTAGATCAAGTTGCCACGGTAAAGACGCGATTTCAGATTCCTCTCTAGTACACCTTTAAACGGCACTTCCGTCGTTGCCTCAGCACGCGGACCATGTGGTGTGCGATCCTCTCGTTTAACGTAGAGTGCTACCAAAACATGAAAACCGAGCCTTTAGTATTAAACTTTCTTTTATTATTTCGTTATTCTTTCGGCTTGAAGAATAATTCGCTGAAAGAAACTGAAGCTTACGCTCTGAAAAAAAGAACACCTGAAAGATATGCACCGAATTTTTCAAAGCTAACCGAAAAACACAGCCTCACTAATGTGAACGAGATACACCCCACTGTCCGTGTCCTGAGACCTCAATCAGAACATGATTCTGTAAGGCAGCCAGTTTAGAGGAGTACATTGCAGGACTCCACTGTGCTCCAGAAATTATGGAGGTGTTCAGCTAATAAACTGCTTTAAAGCAGTACTCTTTTCGTAATTGCCTTCAGTGGCTGAAAAGGATAGAATTATAGGAAAAGGTGTTAGATCCCCATGATAATTTTGAGAACTTATCTTTAGTGGACATGCTTTTTGCTGCGCGGTGATCTTTCCACAGAGCCGTTAATCAGTGCCGAAGAAATATACTGGGTATTTAATAGGTAATAAACAAAATTATCCACGTCAATGAAGAAAAAACTATTGAGGAAAGCCACGTGATTACAACTGTATTCGACGTAAGTCTTGGAGCAGTATTAAACTGACCCCCCTTGGAGTTATTCTCTCCTTCTCACATGCCACGCTCACTGGAAGAACCTCACTGGCGTCACTGGAACCTCGAATGAACGAAAAAAAAAATGAAAAAAAAAGTCAACCAACGCTATTTAAGTACTTATCGTGCAGTGTACATCTGGCTGCATGCGCATCGCCTCTTTCACTCTCTTACTGTGATGTCCACACTTCTGATAACGCGGAGCCCTATCATTGCTCAAGGTTTAGTCAGCAAGAGGTCGAACATCATGAAAATACAAATTTCCCCATTGTCGGTGGTACTGTATCTGGAGCATAACTTTCTGAAGTGGCATGAAGCTTATCGCATTGTGATGACCTCGACGCTGTTTGGAATCCCGGGTGATAACGTGTGCCTGCTTTGTAATCGCTGTTTTCGCTTTCTCTCAGGGCACAAGTCCTCCGGATTTCTGATTTCCTGGGAAACGACTACGGCGAGTTGCTTAGAGAGAACGAGGAAATTTTCAAGAGAATACTGGACGGCAGCGAATTCAAGAACATGCAAGCAGTTGTTGACAGCGGTGGCAGCATTCTGAACCGTCTGCTGGACTTGCCGCCTGAGAGGGCGCTGAAGTCTTTGGAGCTTTACAGGGAACCCCTTAAGAAGCGATCAGAGAGCAAGGGTGACGTCAGGTTTCTCCGGAAGGGTGTAGTTGGTGACTGGAGAAGTCATTTCTCGGCAACCCAGATCGAACAGATGAAGAAGAGGATTAGTGAAAAGTGCGGTCACACGGATGTGATAAAGTTGTGGGATGGCATTGGCCTGCCACTACCATAAGAGCTCCTGAATAACAGGCACATGGCTAGCTAACTTATAAAAGGAGTATAGACACCTAATTTTCGTAGCACGCTTTCTTCTGTGCAATGATGCGAAAGGCACTACTGGGCATGAATCAGCATGTGATGCTCGAGTAGGAGCCACAAATAATTTAGGATAAAATTTTTCTTTCATGCTTTTTTGGTTTCGGTTTCAACAGCTGAACGGTGGCTGTGACGTCAAAGAGTGGTTATATGTCACGTGAGGCATGAAAAACTGCGATGTAATCCCTGCTTCATCGGTTTAGTTCACTGCAGTGCTGAAGCCGGCCTACCTCAAGAGCCGGAAAGAAAACAAATGTACAAGCAGCGATTATATTGCAGCCTTTTCATGCCTCACGTGACCTATAACCATACTTTGAAGTCATAGTCATCGGTCGGCGGTAGAAACCGAAACCGGAACAGCGAGAGAAAGAAATTTCATTATAAATGATTTAGTGGCCGTAGGAGAATACCAAGTGGTAATACATGTATAATATTACCCTACGCGTCATTACAACGACGAAAACACTCACCCAGAAGTTAGGTGTTTATACTTTGATGACATCAGTAAGTTTCTAGGATTGTTTCTGTTTTTACTGTGACGCTCAAAAGCTTGACTGAAAAAGTTGCCATCGTTGGTTTGAATGCGGTTCGGTCGTCATGCAGTTGTGGCTGTGTCCAGAATGAAGGCTTTTGGTTTGGCTGCCATACTAAGTAGGTCTCTTTTCAAATAATGCGCTAGCAATATGACACGCTGACCACTAAACCACAACTAAATAAAATAAGACATCACAAATATTAAAAAAAAAAACATATTGACAGAAGAAACGTCTCCGCTCTTTCTTCTGGATGGGGACGCTAAACTTAATATGCGCACATTTCCATATCATGCCCGACTGGATACTGTACAGGAGATGTATATGTAAAGAGGGTAAGTCAAAAGTTCCCAGGCCATAGGTTTTGCTTTTGAGCCATGACGCGGGAATTTTTCGACACACCCGAAGCTCAGTATATCTGTACGGTGTAGCAGAAGCATCATTCTCACCTTGGTATATATATCTTAGGCACCGGACTACAATGGTTAAAAGCAGAATCTATGGCCTGGAAACGTGTGACCAACCCTGTGCGTATTGAAGATTGGACGCGTAGGAAGCACACAAGCGAAATATTCAAGCCGCCGCGGTGGCTCAGGGGTTATGGCACTCGGCTGCTGACCCGAAAGACGCGGGTTCGATTCCGTCCGCGGAGGTCGAATTTCGATGGAGGCGAAATTCTAGAGGCCCGTGTGCTCTGAGAGGTCAGTGCACGTTAAAGAACCCCAGGCGTTCGAAATTTCCGGAACCCTTCACTACGGCGTCCCTCATAGCCTCAGTCACTTTAGAACCTTAAACCCCTCTAAACCATAAACCACAAGAGAGACCTTTATGCAGTAGAGCACGTATTTTCACTCTTTCATAAATAGCGTCGCTATGCTACTAGAATTTGTATAGAGAGTAAGGCTCCTTGAAGGACGTGGGCAAAGAAAATAAAAGTATACAAAGACAGTTCGATAGCCTTCATGAAATTGATAATTGGAAAGTTCGTATATGAGAGAAAACATAATAAGGTGGTTGACAACATAGCCAATCTCACGTCGATAAGGTATTGGTGAGTTTTAGATCAGAAGAGGCGTATTAGCTTATATTAGTACCGAATGGACGTATGCTAAGAGGCCAGGAGGGAGGGGGGGGGGGGGGCGTCCTCGTCTCAATGCGCATGCGCATCAGGCACAAGTTAATCCGGCATACGTCTATGCAAATGAGCTTTCGCTACGCTAAAAATCTTCGTTTATAGTTATATCATAAAAAATTTGATAATTTTTGCAGATTTTTTACATACTCATATTTTTCACCACGTCGTTCGGATTCTAAAAATGAATACCTGATAAGTTGCTCGTTTCTATGAACGCACAAAAATATAAAAAGAAAAGTATTTTTAAAGAAGCTTTCTGCTAAGACACGGAACCGTAAAGAGATAACTGGTGCTGAAAATTTGTTTCAACAGACGAGCTGCACAGCTGCAGAGTCCGAGGAAGTAGCCGTTGCTCTAGCGGTGGCGGAGGGCTATAGAACCGGGCGGTCACTAACAATACTCACGGATTATCAAACAGCCTGCCGAAATTGCATGAATGGCAGGATGGGTCGTCACGCGCTCCGTATACTCCTCGCAGCGAGCGACAGAATTAAAAACCAGGAAGAACAAAACGACAAGATCCCACACAAAATTTTGTGGGTACCGGGGCACACGGGGGTGGCAGGGAACCAAGAGGCCGACAGGATAGCTCGAGGATACATTACTTTCCGAGCATCCGACGAGACCACGGAACTCGCGCCAGCACCCAGGGAATACTCGGCCATACTACAAAACTATAGAGGCAGAAGAATGCGATATCCCCCACCGCACAAATCTCTCAGCAGAGAGGAAGCTGTCACTTGGAGACAATTACAAACAGGCTCTTTCCCAAACCTACATATACTAAACAAAATCCACCCTACGATATACACGAACAAATGTCCCTGGTGCGATGAAAAACCTACTCTATACCACATCACATGGGCCTGCCAAAGCATAGACGTGGTCCCCAAAATACAAAACCGGAGTGCGGAGCAGTGGGAGACTCTGCTGTCCAGCGACCGCTGTGAACACCAACAAGGTCTGGTACAGCGAGCTCAACGGGCGGCAGTGGCCAGCGGAGCCCTGGACTGAGGGCAACCGACCACTGATAGAGGCGGACGACTTCGACAGAGAAGGCTTCTGGGGGTAGAACCAAGACGTCTCTGAAGATGCCCCCAAACCGCAGGAAAAACCATTAGTGTAAATAAAGTTTTCCCTTCGTTCCCTTCCTTCAACAGACGCACCGTAACAAAATATCAGGTGCTCAGTAC
The DNA here is from genome assembly GCF_055824585.1 of Amblyomma mixtum. Taxonomy (NCBI): domain Eukaryota; kingdom Metazoa; phylum Arthropoda; class Arachnida; order Ixodida; family Ixodidae; genus Amblyomma; species Amblyomma mixtum. The sequence goes on along the minus strand of NC_143019.1, from coordinate 35,194,221 downwards.
TTACGCCAACAAGGCTACCACGCATGAGCACGACCTATCGCCCGTTGTTAGACAGCATTTACGTTTAAACACTATGCATCATTCCTTCTTGGGGACGCATTTAATGTCTGCTAATCAGCGGTCGGAACTTCCCCAAGCAACTTCAAGGAACTTTGGTGCCATCGAGAGGATGCAAGCGCACCGCCATTTTTAGACCACCTTTCTTGATCCAGATTACGGTTCAGGATCAAAGCTACGAGTTTGGTAATATTGGAAATTTGCGTGTTGCGAATGGAATGCCTTCCTATTTAGTTCGTCAAACGAATCAAATAGCATGTGTTAAAATTAATAGAAACCGCTAAAGTAAGTTCCGATGGCTTTGATTACTTGACGAATAAAACTCACGATGTTCGAATTACGCATGCGATAGACTCATCCTGCAAATTTTTGAAAAAACGGGGCCTACTCAGATGTCAGTCAGGTTGCCGCCGTTATCGGTCTCCGTAGGATGCGAGGTTCAGCGCCGCAATATGAACCCATCGGTGGCGGAGTTAACAATTGGCCGAATATGGCCGGCAAGATAGGGTGACTCGGCAGGTATTAGGGAGGTTTCCTAACCTCTGCCTCGATGCTTGAATTCGGAGGCTATGTCTCATACGTAATTCTCGCCGTTGTTATCTGGGGAGAAGAGGCCATGTTCATTTTCTCGCGCCATAAGTAGCAAAAAGCATTTATTGTATGCCTATAACTTGATGATCAGAATGTTAATATACTGACTATACTCTGCGCACTACTTTGTGGTTACTGTTACAAATCCTCAAACCTCCAGTTGTCATTCCGTAAGTTATAGGTCCTACCGCATTGCCGCCGCTACCGCTTCACATTATCGCAAGATTAATCGCGCAATATGATTATTCGTTTCTTGCGTGAATATGGCCAAATACATTGGATTTGTATTGCATTGGTATTGTTTATGAGGGTTTAACGTCCTAAAGCGACTCAAGCTATGAGGGACGCCGTACTGAAGGGCTCCGGAAATTTAGACCACCTGGGGTTCTTTAACGTACACTGACATCGCAAGTACATGGGCCTTTAGAATTTTGCCTACATCGAAATTCGGCCGCCACGGCTGAGATCCAATCCTTTTCTTTCGGGTCAGTAGCCGAGCACCATAACCATTGAGCCTCCGCGGCGGCTGAACAAAGGCTGAGCTTGAAAAATTCAAGCATAACATTACTACTGAGCTCAAAACTTTCCGCGAATCTCTTCAGCGAGAAAGTAAGGATGAAATCTGGGAGATTTTTTTATTTATTCAACTACCTCACGGGCTCCGACTGGAGTATTATGTGAGGGGGGTTACATAACTGGGGTGGGAAAAAGAAGCAAGTAGAACATGGTTATTTTAACATCGTTATACAAAGAACAAGCAACCAACCAGAAAATAGAACTAAATTGAAAAACTAAATTGAAAAACGCACTACAGAACACACTTCACAAGAAAATGCTACTTATTTTTTCTTTGAAAATAACATGATCTGAGATGTGAACAATGTTGTCAGGAAGACTATTCCAATAAATGATTGCACGGGGCAGGGCTGATGAGTTGAATGCAGTGGTCCTTCCCGAAAGGCGCTTAAAACTGAGGTGATTATGCAATCGGTGAGAAAGCAAACATTTTGCTTTGGCGAGGAGCATTAAATTTGATCACTGTGAGTGTTGGCAAAGAAGTTCGATGGAGTAGTTGCCAAATCAAACAGTTTTCGATTGGGCACCAAACGCTAGGAAGACGTAGGATAATTTGTAATCTAGAATACTAGACACTGAAAGGCCGCTTGTTCATTCCAAACAAGATGCTAGACAAGCCAATATCGAAATTCAAGGAGTTCGGAAGAGAGAAAAGAAACCGATCTTTGATATCCTTTCCAAGATTGGCACAGCAATCAGCTAGTCAATCTTGGAGCGAATGTAACCTTGATATATGCCGTCGTGTACCGACAAAAAAAAATCGATGAATCCACCATCGTTGTGCAGCCTCGATCTTGGTTCGATCCCGGCCACGATGGAGGCGGAATTCTAGAGGCCCGTGTACAGTGTGATGTCAGTGCGCGTTAAAGAGCCCCAGGTGGTCGAAATTTCCAGAGACCTTCACTACGGCGTCCCTCACAGCCTGAGTCGCTTTGGGACGTTAAACTCCACAGAACCAAACTATTAGTTGCAGTCACCATGATTCCCTGTGGCGTCCTCTACCAGCCATCAACGGAGGTAGCGATATCACACCTGTCTGTACGGAAAGCACATGTACTCGCAGCTGCCGCCCTCGGATTACATGTCTCTCGCTCACCGTGTCTTGCTGTACTGCGGTTGGATAGAGGGAGGAAGGAGAGAGAAGGAAACACGGAGAAAGAGACCTCGTGCCTCTTTCTCATTCCACGCGTATTTCTCTGCTGCCACGCTCTCGAGTACGGTTCCCTCGCTTGCGCCTATTTTGGCGTTGTCTCGGCGCGAGTACATTCCAGAAAACATCTTATCCCAAGACTACAGACAGACAGGTCTCAAACCAACTGTATTCCGCTCTTGGTGGCACTGGTAGTCATCGCGGTGATCGCCGCTCTCTACACAAGTAAGGCTGAACAGAAATACGTACGTATACAGAGGGCACATGCAACTGTTCTCACGCGTTTGCATGGTTTCTCTTACGGAAAATATCGTCTTGGCGTAGTGTCCGCATTCGGATCCAAAGGTAGGATTCATTATGCTTGCTTTCGAGTGACGGAACGCGAAGCCGCCAAGTTGACCTTTCTTCCGCTTGTCGGAAGAAACAGTGCCACAGACAGGTTTGGATTTATCGCGTAGTCTTCCGACCACACCTTTGTGTCTGTATGTTTATAATATGCATATTTATACTGTCATGCATTTATTTCAATGTGCGGTACATTCGCTAAATAGGGTTATTATTCTTGCAGAGGATGATGAGGTAAAAACTGCCCACGGGGATCTTCTGATTATAAGTGAAAAACTACAGTGAAGCAGCTACAGGAGAATTTCTGTATATGAAAGACACAGGAATAAAAATCAAGGAAACATCGCAGTTCAATACTATCGAGCAAACAAAAATGTACGAGAAGTTAAGATACAAGAAAAAGAACGAAGTATAAAATGATACAGGTACAGTGAGATATGCATACATACTTTCACCAACATGTAACTGCAGTGAAGGGGGCAATGTTTCCAACGTCATTTATATTTACTTCGCTTCTCATTTCCATAGTATTGTGATTTTTTGATGACGTGGCTATCTCTGAATACATTATATTAAGAAAAGCGTGTTTCACGGGAACAACACGTGAAAAAAAAAGATTCTGGACTCGTCAAATTATCCAAATAGAGTTGCAAGCTTGGATTTGATGCATCGTTTTCGCGCCATGCGCTGTGTGTAAAATAACTAAGCACTTTGAGCTAATGAAATGAACTCATTGCTGCTGGAAGTTCCGCTGCCTAGTGGCCAGAATACTTTAATTCTACGTTTGTAGGTGCTTAACATAACTTATAAATTTTGGTTTTTGGAACAGGGTCTGCGCTACAGATTTGCTGTGTCCCTTGAAGAAAGCTTAATGAGGTGTTTAGAAAAGAGTATGTTTTCTTCTAGCTTCAAGTAACTATCTTCACCGTCCTAAAAACAACGAAAGTGAAATATAGAAACCTTCGATGAAAGAGTGGCATATTCCGCTCCTCAGGCGCTCTCGAAGAAGAGCGTTCCTCTTTACTCTAGAGCCCTTTTGACGACGGGAATTTCATTCCATGGCTTCAACATTGCTGCCAGCAACAGTTCTCGCCTGATGAAAAACGAGTGAATACCGCTTTCGAACGCATTAACTCTTGTATGTGAGTGAACAGAAAAGGATTATTGCTTTCTTAATCCTATATAAATATTTTTTACGGGTGACGCTTGTTTAGGCCATAGCTATTTTATTTTTTGTAGTATGGTTGTGTTCTGGCTGTGTTTTACAAGCGCTCCATATCTATCATAGACAGAGTCGAAACTCGCTATAGCGAAGTTTAAGGAGCTGTACCATTAATTCTTTATATCCGTAGCTTCGTTATAGCCCGTGTTGACCGAGCTTCTAAGAGGAATCGTCATTCCTTCGTTATAATGTGTCGCTATAAGCCACTTAGCTATAAGCCACTTCGCTATAAGCCACTTCGCTATAAGCCACTTCGCTAAGCCACTTAGCGAAGTTGAAGGGGCCGCACCGTTACTTCGTTATATCTGTAGCTTCGTTATAGCCCGTGTTGACCGAGCTTATAAGATGAATCGTCATTCCTTCGCTATAATGTGTCGCTATAAGCCACTTCGTTATAACGAAAGTCGAGTATAATGTATTTTGACGTCCCATCCCATAAAAGCTTGGCGCTCAACAGTTATCGCCGCTGCTCACTTTCCGTAATCGACTAGGACTCCGTAAACGCGCTCGATCATCGAATCAATATTTGCTGACGCATCATCACCACCAAACTCACTACGCCCACTGCAAGACAAAGGCCTTTGCTATATCTTTCCGATTAACACTGAGATATGCTGGCGCATATCTCGCCGCAAACACCAGCTCTCGTAGAAATCAGTGCTGGGCCGATAAGCAGATTTCAGCAGCTGCATATGTCCATAGCGCTGACACAGCGGGTTGTTATTGGCGTTCTGACTGTCCTCGCTGTTAAAAGAGCGCGAGAGCTGTGCGCTTTTGTGTTCATTTATTTTTGGACACTCAGCCTTACATATACTAAAGGGCTACAGAGAGCCTTCAAGTCAGCTGTACAGGCGTTATCTCTCATTATCGGCGTGTTCTTAACAGCAGTGCTGACAGCTGTCATCTGCTGCTTCGGTAGCACATGACTTGTCCCAATGTTTTTGTTCACGGCTGTAGTTCAGCGTGAAGTGCAATGCACAATGGACACCTTTTACTAGCTATTTGAATAGGTAGAATGAAACAACCACTCCTTCTATGCGATGTGACTTTCAATAGTACTAAGCATCTTACTGGCGTAAGATGCTTCATTTTATTTAGGCCTTGGCTACTTTTAGCTATGACACCTTGTGTAGCAGAGAAATCTTTTGCGGAGTGAAATGAAACACAATGTTCGTAAATAATAGTTTCGGTCTTGTATTTCGCCCACAGGTAAGCTACTGTTCCCGGCCAACTAGTAATAATTGCCTGCTAAAGAGCCCTGAAAGGACTCGACATAAGAATTTCATCTAGTTTCAATAAAACGGAGAGTTGAGCTAGTTGGTAGATACTGCTGGAAAAAAAACAGCGCTGAGACGAGAGACAAAGAAAGAAGAAGACAACTGGACGGCTGCGGTCCTGTTGTCTTCTTTTTTCTTTGTCCCTCGTCTCAGCGCTGTTCTTTTTTTCCCAGCATCTAGTTTCATAAAAACATTCTGGTGTTTGAGTTCTTAAGACCAAAGCCGAATTTACTGTGAGCTTAAAGTGAACTTTGGCTTAAAAAACCGCACTTCCAAAATAGAAATGAACTGTTAGAAACAAATAGATTTTAAAAGATTTTTTTCTTACTGGGCTTCTTTCAGGAAAAGCTGAACAATAATGATGCCAATAGAACAGCTACGCCCAGCTGTCATTCCCTTATTTACTGGGGGGGAAATTGCACTAATGTAAAATAGAAGATAAGGCTAATAGGTGAACAGTACAGGGACAAAGAAAAAACAAAAGGACGAAACAAAGTACTCGCACGGAGCTTTAGGCCCTAACTTTGTATGCACATTAGTTGATTGCTGAGCACAGACCTTGCGTCATTATGCCAGTGGAGATCTACGAACGGCGTCAATGGTATTTAGCATTTTGAAGGGTTCTGAAGCCAGCTTTCCGAATTTATAACATTATTACCCCAGGAGCAGAGGGGTTATGATGTAATTTGGTGCAGCTTAAAAAGAACGGACGCCGAATGTGTTTTTAATTTCTTCAATACATAAAGGTCCCGATGTAATTCGCTGCCCCATGTAGTCATGAACAAAAATTTACGGGACCCGGAATTAGGGAAAAAATACATCTCTGGGCGTTCAGCCAAAACACCTGAACCAAGATACTGAAAAATGAACGGGCATGCCATGCTGCATCGATTGTAAATATCACAAGGCGACCGTATCTGGTGAGCGCAGGAAAAGAATTTTCGGGACGCCGCGTCTCGTAAACTTCTGTTCAAGATTGTATAAGGCACAATAATCTATTCATGAACGGCGCCTAAACGAGCAATTCCAGTCTTTGCTTAAGCTTATTGAAAAGATACAGACATCTGAAACTGAGTCTGTATATATATAAAGAGATGACAACAAATTCTGCGGCGTTTTGTAATCTGTACCTTAATAGAGATACCGGTTATTCATTGCGCCGTACTACCTTACTGACAGAAAGGCGAAGAACAAATTAGGGCACACAAACTGTCGAACATCAAATTACAAAGTTCTGTAATTCCTATCCTGATATAATCACTATTGCAAGAAATATTAGATCTGTATATCAGTTTATGCGAAGAACACGCGCCCTATTATGCCATTGATGTTCTTGTTTGTTTTTATTGTTAAATAATATGTTTCTTCATGTCGCTATTAAGCAAAGTGTCATTTATGTCTCGCAACCTGTGCACATGTATATTGCATGTAGGAGTATATAATCATCTGATCCGATTGTGATTAGGATCTATGCTTAAGGTGATATTTTTTATACTACTGCCTCTGCTGCGCCCGGCGAGGCCAAGACCTAGTCAGGAGACCAATAGTCTCCTTTTGTCTTGCCTCGTGGGGAATACTTGTATTGCGTAAAAAAAATGAATAAATGAAATTAAATCTAAGAGGCACTGAAATTATGATACTCTTGAAAACGTTCCAAGACATCTGTTCTTAAGTCTCTTAAATATTTGTAATAAGCCGAGGTTAGTCCATTGAGGCGCCCTTCTAAAAATAATGCCTGAGTGTTTTCCTCCTTTTCTCATAGGACAACAAAGGCTGGAAGGTCATGGATCCGGAAGACTACGTGGACATTGATGGCCTGCGCATGCTCAGGTTCTTTGACGAAGGCAACGTCCGGTCCGCAATGGACTACGACCCGCAACCAGAAGACGTTTTCATCACCAGCTATCCGAAGTGTGGTACCACATGGACGCAGTACATAGTCTCCAATATCTTCACTGGGGGGAATCCACCCAAGACAATGGTCGACTTCATGTTGTCTTCGCCCATAATAGAGCTCATGGGAGCCGACGCTATTCGAAAGATGCCCAGGCCTGGAGCTTTGATGTCTCATCTTCCCTTCGACAAGCTTAAGCACTCTACTCGGGCCAAGTACATCTACGTCACCAGGAACCCTTACGACTGCTGCGTGTCTTACTACCATTTCATTAAAAACTTCACTCCTAAACAGTGTGAGGAAGTGTCCTTCGACAAGTTTTTGAACCAGTTCTTATCCGGCAACTTGCTATATGGTGACTACTTCGACCATCTGCTCTCGTGGTACCCACATCGCTACGACCCAAACGTGCTCTTTTTAACTTACGAGAACTTAAAGAAGGACACGTCGCCCTGGGTTATTCGAATAGCTGACTTCTTGGGTGCCGAGTACGGCAGCGCTCTTAGAAGAAACGAGGCTTTGCTGAAGAAAATCTTAGAGTCGTGCACAGTGCAGAACATGAAGACTGTCTTCACCGATACAACAAAACTATGGATCCAGAAGGCGTTGAATTTACCCCTGGAGAGGCGCATCGCTTCATTGGAAGTGTACAGGAATAGCGTTGCTCACCAGGTGGAGACGCACCGTGGAGGCGGCCTTGTTCGCAACGGCAATGTCGGAGACTGGAAGAGCCATTTTTCACCGGAACAGGTTCAGAAGATGAAGGCGAGAATTCTGGAGAAAACAGCGGGGAATGAGCAACTCATGAAGCTTTGGGAGAATTTGGACCTTCCTTGATAAGGCCACAGAAAAAAAGTGTAAGATGCCAGACAAGAAGCGTACATTCAGTCAGAAAGACCAAATGGTTAACCGGCCTATATTCGTGTTAACCCCTTCCATAAATCTAAATGTTTCTTTAACAGAAGGTGGGGGCTCTTTCCGTCCTTCCACTTGGATTTATGAGAATTTATCTATGCCATAAATTAAGGGTGGACTGGCCGTTTATGCCTCAGTGAAGCCTTTAACTTTATGCCATATTTCATGGAGCTGAAGGAACCATGCTATTTTGAGTCACTGACTCAAGAAAAAAAAGTGCCGTCTTAGAACTTTAAACGATGTGGATGCATCGGATATTGTGACAGCGCGGATAAAAAGTGTGGTACTTGGGGACTAGGGACCATATTGACTTATTGAAGAGTTGGCAATAAAGGATCCAGAGAGGGAAGTACCGCCTGATCATTAACTGAGCGCATGGATATGTCATGCGCATCTTTCTGGGGCGTGGTTCTATTTTCTCCACTGTGTGATATGCTGTCTGGCCCACATAAAGGGTACGCCAGCGCAAAATACGACAGAAATTTAAACGTCTCATGAAGGACGTGGTTAAGCAAAAATGACACTCATTCCGAATGAAAACAACAAAAAATTTATCTGCTCCCGCTGAGTAGTAAGGGAAGACTTCAACACCTGCCTTACTGGAGGGCATCGTGACGAGTCACAGTGAGCAGTACTGGCGATGAATCATCGAGACCGCCGTAAAGCTCCCAACAAATCTTACGGACTTAAGAGTGCCGGCGTGGGGGCCGAAATTCAATAATTCCTTCGCACTGTAGCGAAGAGACTCTTCTAATCTGAAAGATACTAATGGAAGTACTGCAGAATTTTCAAGCGTAGGATTAAGCGTCTCACTCTAACAGATAATCTCCTAAAACATGGCCTGTAGTTTGGAAACAAAGTACAATTTTATTACACATTACTAAATCACTAGTATTACAGAATATGCATCTTCTGCCTGGAGTCTTCTTAATTACTGTGACATTGTCCTGAGAGCGTTGAAATAAAATCAATGCAGTTCTTATATCGACGTTATGATCTCCACTCTTCACACTCTTGTGCTTTGTCTCGTATGAACCTAATCACTCTATCCGGGCGTGGTCGCATCGATTCACTGAATTTCCTGTACTGCATCGTTCACTCTTCTTAACATGTGGCACAAGGTCTCTATAATTTTCCAGAAAATAGCCGATCAAGCAGGTGTCGCCATAACCTTAACATTAAGGCCATACTTCGTCCGTAATGGTAATTTAAAAAAACCCTTTCTTTCGCACACGGTTGAACAATGGAACTCAATCCCTAGAACAATAAGATCCCTCCCATTAAGCTCATTCATATTAGAAATTAGTACTACATGACTTGTCGTGTTTTGTCGTGCTTACAGCCTGTTGCTTCTATTTCTTTCAATTAAGTGCACCTTTGATATAGTCTGTGTTACCATCTTATATTCATTTTTTTTGTACTCAGCAGTATTTCATGCCCATACCATTTATATTGTTTGTTTGTTTATTAGTTTATCGTTGGCTTGTTTACCCTCCCCTGTAACAGCCTAATATATGAAGCCAGTGATTATAAATGAATCAAATAAATAGATTTGCGACTGCCAACACGTCCAGTGTACGGGGGTGGATCACACGTTTGTTCCACACATTTTTTGCACTGCAGGAAAATAAAGAGAACTGCCACTGTCACTCTCGATTTCTCCATAATAGACACGAAGATAGAATAAAAATGTTAAACATAAAGCGGCAAACGGTGAACAACGAAAGCAAAACGAAAATTTGACTTCATAATGACCAATTTACGGCTCACAACTTGTTTAAAATTTTTTTCATTTCTCCAGGCTTCTTCTAAACACTCATTTCTAAAGTCAACTTGTAATTATAGTGTCGTAATGAGAGGCCTGCTGCGTGAATTTGCACGCTGCAGATCCTCCTGAACGAAACCGTCGTGGAGGCCGCGATCTGTTCACTGATGTGATAGAGTCCGGATGGATAGCAAGAATATTGCGCGCAAGTAATGTGCTCCAGTTTGTTATTGTAAAGCGCCCGAAGGCATGCCTATATGCAGTAACGCTAAGCGAGACTTATGCGGCCTTCAGCGGTGTCGCGGCCAGAACCACAAAAACCATCATTGGCAGTAGTTTAGCTTATGGCGGTTTAACGTCCGAAAGGGACCCAGGCTAAGAGGGACGCCGTAGTGGAGGGCTCCGGAAATTTCGACCACCTGGGGTTGTTTAAGGCGCACTGACAGCGCACAGTACACGGGCCTCTTGAATTTCGGCTCCATCAAAATTCGACCGCCGCGGCCGGGATCGAACCCGCGTGTTTCGGGTCAGCAGCCGAGCGTCATAACCACTGAGCCACCGCGGCGGCTCTAGATCGGTAGTAGATACCGGGTGTTTCATCTAAGACTTTACACAATTTTTTTTTAAATAGGGTTTTTGAGTTTAGAAGCGCTTTTTTCGGCATAGCATTGTAAGCAGTGTAGTATATCGGAATAGAACAAAGACGGGCAAACAAGCATTCTGGTTAACAAATATTGAAAGTTACCTTTATACCTATTACTGTTAGGATCCTTAGTTACTGAGAGGCGTGTAGGTCACCGTTAGCACTATCCATATCAGTTTTCATAATTTCAAAAATGCGGTTATGTTCGGCGCTGTGGCCCAACAAATTTTGGCACATCGTACCAAAATACATGCACTTTCGAGAAGCTTGCAGGGCGAAGAAACCGCTCCAGTGCTCGTAACTCGTCACAACCGCCAAGATTTGCTAAGCCACAACGCCGACAGTAAACGCTTTCCGAAATTTTAAAAACTGATACGGATGCTACTTACGGTGGGCTACACACCTCACAATAATTGAAGAACTTTACGATAATAGTTAAAAAGTTAACTATTCCTCATTAGTTAATCAGCCTGCTGATTAGCACCTCTTAGCTGTGTTCTGACGTAGTAGACCACTGACAATGTTATGCCCAAAAAAGTGCTAATCTAACTCAAAAAGCTTACTATTAAAAATTGTATATGCGTTAGATGAAACGCCCTGTTTGAGCTGACACTGAAGCTCTTATTGTTCTAAAATTGCAGCAATTGAACCTTGCAGTTTTTTTACTTCATTTTAATTGGTCGTCCGAAGTTATTCGTTGATAACATTAAGTACAGTAAATAGCTCACCAAGTCTAATCAATGACATTAGTCCTATAGTATAGCGAACTGTTTGAAAAAAAAAACTGCAACGAACAACGCGTATTGTTCTGAAACGACATAATTCTCTCCTATACGACAGGGAACCAAGCGCTACGCCTGAACCCCTTTGCTCCAAGCTGCCTGTTTCTGCGTATGGCTCGTTAAATTTCCAAACCACATGTGCCCCGTCACAGCGATCTTTGTAACGTTTCATTTTTGTGTTCATATTTTTTTCACATACTGCCTCATTTATAGCAGGAAATGGCTTTTTCTGCTCTCTTCTGGCTATACGCCAGTGTAATTTTGCACATCTGGAATTATATCGCTAGGACTGAAACGAACCGCTAGCAGATAGGCCTAAAACGCAGCGGACGTCGTGCAGAGATGTCGTTCATTAAAGCGGCCTAAAACATCGTTTCTCCTTTTTTTCTTTATCAAACGAGGCAGCGCCCTCTGAAACAGCTCAGGCAATAGGCCCAACATTGCAAATCGACGGTTTCACTGTGGTCCCTTGCAAGACTGGCCCCTGCCAATACTTTTTCCAATATTGTGCCGATTACGTGTAGTGCTTGGGGCTAAGCCACTGTTTGCGTGAACGCCACAACCAGCGCACAAAGAAAAAAAAGATGTCGCTGCACTGAACGAAATGATCAAAGGTTATAAGTCAAGATACGTTTTGACATATACCGAGAGGATTGCCGCAATAAACTCGAATCTCTGACAATTTTTATATTAGTGATGAAAATTCTAATTCCGAGTCTCGTATTGGCGATTCTACACGCCGACATAGGTATGTTGTCACCTAAAGAGTTATGACAAATCGTGCGTATGCACGTGCGGAAAGTATACAGGCTGTTTCACCGCTGACACTTTTCACAATTTTTTAAAATAGGCTTTTTGAGTTAGAAGACCTCTTTTTTCGGCATAGCGCTCTCAGCTGTGTAGTACATTAGATGGTTTACGGTTTATGGGGTCAACGTGCCAGAGCGACTCAGGCAATGAGAGACGCCGTAGTGAAGGACACCGGAAATTTCGACCATCTGGGGTTGTTTAGCGTGCACTGACATCGCACAGTACACGGGCGAATACAGTCAAGAAGAGCTAACGAGCAAGCTGGTTAAGAAAGTTTACTGAATAGTTAACTAGCTATTACTCTTAGGCTCCTTAATTACACAGTTGTGTATCCCACCGTAAGTAATATCCATGTCAGTTTTTCGAATTTCGAAAACGCCGTTACCTCGCTGCTGCGGCCCAACAAATTCAGGCTACATTGCACAAAAATGCATGGGTTTTCGAGAAGTCGCAGGGAAAGCAACCTCTCTAGTGGACGTAACTCGTCGAAATGGCAAACATTTTGGGGGCGACAGCGCTGAAAGTAGCCGCGTTTTTGAAATTCCTAAAATTGGTATCGATATTGCTTAGAGTGTGCTACCCGCCTCTCAGCAAAAAACGATGATCAGGAAATTGTCATTTACAAGAGCCTGACGTATGCCCTAACATACAATAAGCGCAGTGTCGTTAGCATTATCAAGAAAAAGTTAAAGAAGCCGAAATATAAAACATGTTATACAGCGTGCCAAGTAATTTGAATTGTAATGATGAAAGCAGAGGAGTGGAAGAATGGAGGACTGCACAGTATTGAAAGGGCACGCAAAGAAAACTTAGGAAGTTAAACAAAACGCAAGAGTGCGAGGTGACAGTCAGATCATTCGGGATTTTTTAAGGATAGTGGGATTTATTATAGGATATGATATATATTATACAAATAAAGGTGCTTGTTTTTGAGTGTTATGATTCAGTATACGGCTGTTCACGACATTTTTGCATTCGGCAGTAGCAGCAGTAGCACATCGTCGACGCTTGTCTTGGAAGGCGCTTGACGCTTTTCTTCCACTTCGCAGTTTTACGGCTGGGCCTCCGTTCAAGTTCAACCTTTGGCGCATGGCTCCACTGCGGCTGCGCTGTATCTGAAGAATTTTTTGCTGACAACGACGCACGGTTTCGAAGATTGCGGACCGTATCTCCTCGTATCATCCGGGAAATCTGGCCTGCTCCCATTGGCCCCAGCAACCACGTTCGAACTACCGAGGTTTCTTCGGCGATACTGTGAATCATTGCTCCGTATTTGCATTCGGCAGTAGCAGCAGTAGCACATCATCGACGCTTGTCTTGGAAGGCGCTTGACGCTTTTCTTCCACTTCGCAGGTTGGTGGCTTTGCTTCCTTTATTTTTTCTATTGCATCGTCTGCTGCTGCTGCTGCTGCTGCCGGGTGCTGTTGCTTAGTGATAGCCATGCCTAATCATACGGTTCAAGACGAGCCTGACCCTTGTCTTTCCTGCCATGCGGCTATCCCACCCGATGACCCATTTGTAACCTGTGTAGCGTGCGAATTCAACTACCATGTTGGAAAAGCATGTTCAGGTCTAACAGCCAGAAGCTAAAAAAGCAAAGAGGCCGATAGAAGCATTGCGCAGTGGAAATGTCGGACATGTGTAGTGGCGTCAGAGCGCACTTCTCGACCGTCCAGCGATCAATGTCGCCCACGTGGCTCCACCCCTGCGCATAGCTGTTCAAATAACGAACAGCAGCAGTTCTCTCAACAGGCACTAATGGGCATCGTGACAGATATGCAAAAAAAAGCTATGCCTTCTGATGCCTTTAGTTGAGGCGATGAATGCACTTCCCGAGTGAAAGCAAATAGTGACTGATGTACAAGTGTCTGTCGAACACATGTCGGATAAGTATGATGAAGTGCTACAGCGCCTAACCAAGCAGGACCGTGAACTAACAGACATCAAGGAGCGTATTACAGCAGTGGAAGACTCCGTCAGTGCGAAGGAGATTTCTGGTTTAAAGGATCAAGTTAACGAACTTGAACAGTATGGTAGACGGCATAATCTCGAGATTCATGGGGTCAAATGGGAAGAAAATGAAAACCTTTTGCCTAAAATCAATGAGTTGGCTGCTTCCCTTGGCCTTCGTTAGCTTGTTGAAGACGACATTGATGGCATTCACCGTCTTTCCACAAGAAAAGGGCGAAAGGCTCCCATTCTAGTGCGGTTCGTTTCTCGAAAAACAAAAGAGAACTGGAAGAGCAAGAGTAAGCAACTGGTTTACAGTGAATCAGAAGTCCGCTTCTACGATAACCTTACCAGTCGAAACAAGCATCTTTTGTGGCTGGCACGCACAAGGGCACAGCAGATGGGTTATTGCTTCACGTGGCAGAAGAATGGAAAGGTGATTGTCTGCAAGGGGCGAAGAGAACCAATTCTGCGGATTTCATGTGAGGCAGATCTGTGTAATATCAAGGAAACTAAGCAGGCTGAAAGTGATGATTCGGAGGCGTGAGCGTCCATCAACTCAGTTTTCTTCTGTTTTTCTTTATCTCTTTTAGCAGTATGGACTGCGAAGCATCTTCACAAAACCGCAGTTACTACGCGATACATGAATTTAACGATACAGTAATGGGATTACCTTCCTACTCAAATAAGCCTCTTTTCTTGTTTTGTTTAAACTCACAAAGTCTTCGAAACAAAGGAGATGCCGTTGGCGCTTATCTGAACTTACTCCACCATAAATTTGATGTTCTAGCATTTACAGAAACCTGGTTCACTGGTTCTTCTGACGTTGCTCAATTTGAAGACTATTCTCATGTGGATTTGTTCAGAGATAACAAAAAAGGGGGCGGTGTCTCTCTGTATTTTCGTGACGGCGTATCACACGCCTCTCTAGAGTCGTTTTCCGTTGTTGATTTTGATTTTGAGGTACTTGTTGCCGAATCTTGTGGTGTTATTATAATTCTTGTTTATAGACCCCCGTCTGGTAAAGCTGAACGCTTTTTTCCCTACCTTGACAGTGTACTTCATTCGTTTACAGGACATAGCCAATCTGTTGTGCTGGGTGATTTTAACATAGATATATTGACTGAGAATACAGTTTCTAAGAGTTTTATTGGTATGATGTCTACCTACAGCTGTGCAAATGTTATAAACCTGCCAACAAGAATAACCACAAGTACCAGAACTGCTCTCGATTGATGTTTCACTGATTTCTTACCAAATGATGTCCAGTCGGGTGTGATGGCCTGCGATGTTAGCGACCATCTTCAATTTTTTGTCTTTTTGCCCCATTCGAGGAAAACTTTTTCTAATAGCGCAGCTAACACTTTCTATCGAAAAATTAATGAGGAAACTATAAATTGCTTTCGACGCATGATTTCAGAGGTGGACTGGTCACGCGTTTTTCATGAAGAAGATCCTAGTCGCTGTTACGATGTCTTTGAAAAAAATTTCAAGATGCCTATTATGAAGCTTTTCCTCTAGTCCGCCGCTCTAGGTACAAAAAGTCTAAGAAACCGTGGGTTACGAAAGAGCTGTACAAAAGAATAAGGCAAAAACACAATCTCTTTGCTGATGTTTTGAAGCACAAAGACATCAATATACTAAACTTGCATAAAGCTGTAAGGAATAAGCTCAACACTGATCTAAAAACCTCGAAACAGGAATATTACGCAAAAGCGTTCGCTAATAAACTTGCCCCTAATCAGATATGGAGGTCATACAATTCAGTATCAAAATGAACCGAGCCCACTCCAGTAGAGATTGTGGTAGATGGCGTTCCACTCAGAGGTCGTCCCTTATCAGACATGTTTAATGAACACTTCCTGACGGTTGGGGAAAATCACTCTGCGCAAACAACATGCACTGATCCAATGTCATATCTTAAAGCATACCAAAGCCTTAGATATTTCTTTCCCCAACAACTACAGCCGAAATCTCTTCGTATATAATGCGTCTAAAAAATAACTGTTCCGTTGGAGCTGATAACATCAAGGATGAGGTAGTGAAAGCCGTATCTGATATTATCGCACCTTTGTTGCCCCATATATGCAACCAAATACTCAAAGAAGGCAGGTTTCCAGATAAATTAAAGATAGCAAGAGTTTGTGTGATACATAAGACAGGAAGCTATAATGATCCTAACAATTATCGCCCAATATCCGTTTTGCCGGTCTTCTCAAAAATTGCTGAACAAGTCATCAATACCCGCCTTACTTCGTACTTCATTAAGATCGGAGCTATTGCGAAAGAAAATATGGCTTTCAGAAAGGGAAATCTACGGAAAAAGCTTTACTTCACATAAAGGATAAAATAATTAACAATATAGAAAACAGAATTTTTACACTTGGGCTATTCTTAGACTTTAGAAAAGCCTTCGACTCGGTCTGTCACGAAATTTTACTGCGCAAATTACAATTCTATGGGATACGAGGTTCCGCACTTAATCTTATTCAGAGCTACTTATCATCCAGAGTACAATTCACAATGACTAACGACATACCTTCAAGCCATGGCCTTATACGCACTGGTGTGCCACAGGGCTCAATACTGGGTCCTATTCTATTCATAGTTCACATAAATGACATTGTTAACATTCTTCCTTCCTCCGAAACAGTTTTATACGCTGACGACACAAATATTTTCTTTCATGACGCGAGTTTACAAGCAATAGAATGTAGAGCAAATCTCTGCTTAGAAAACTCTACATTATGGTTGAGGGACAACAGGTTAGAACTAAACATCACGAAGACGAAGTATGTAATATTCAGAGCTAAAAATAAAGTCATAGATGATGAGCCAATCATATTATACAATTCAAATGTTTTACAACGAGTACAGTCAATAAAATTCCTTGGAGTTATATTTAATGAACACCTGCTGTGGACTGACCGTATTAATCAAGTAAAAAAAAAATCGCGATCAGTGGGCCTTCTAAATAAATTTAGGCTTCGATTACCAGTATGGCTCAAAAACCAACTTTATTTCAGTTTAATGCATTCACATCTTCACTATTGTTTACTGATATCGGGAGACCCAACACAGACTAATTTAAATGCTTTGTTTTTACTACAGAAAAAGGCCATACGAGCAATTGCTAATCTAGGCTACTTGGATAGCACGAACCCGTGGTGGAACAGCTTGGGGTTACTGACAATTTTTCAATTAAAAACTCTTCGGCTAGCACTTGAAATATATAACAGATTTCATCTTGAAACAAATTTTTTTGCAACACCAGAACTACCACAAAACCCATATCCCCTTCGACACATGACAATAAGAGCACCAAAAGCAAGAACAAATTACGGATTCCAAACGATTAGATATCAAATGACTACCTTTTTGAATGAAAACAGAAATTATGACCTCCTCCATCAATGCAGAACTCAAAAAATATACAAGAGAAAAGTGATTGCACTGTTGACTACATGACTAACCGGTACATCCTGTGACATATTGTAAATTGATAACAGTTAACATGATTGTATATATTTTTTTTCCTTTTTATAATTCCCTGTAACACAACAGCACGCATCTTAACAACTTTGAAGATACCTTAACATTGTTGCACAGTTTTTTTTGTCTTTCTTTTAACATACCAGCAAGTGTAATGGCGACCGCTACATTTGTTGTATTTGTTTATTTTGTGTGTGTATGTGCCGAATGCAGTTTGCTTACCCCTGGGAGGAAGGCCCTCGTCAGGTACCACGCCTTTTGGCCTCCTTCCTGAAGTGTATGAGACACACTTCAAATAAATACTTTTCAAATAAAAAAAAGGTGGCTTAACAGTGAGAATGCGGAAAGTACGATTCGTGTTCAGGCGCTGTTGTAGGAAAGCGCCAAAGTGGCAGACAGTTATCCCCCCCCCCCCCCCACAAAAAAAAATAAAATTAAATGTTATGAAATCACGGCTTAAAACCTTCGTTGAGATATTCATTAACGTCACAACTTCCGCTCTAGGCGGAGTTAAGGCGCGGATCCGGCTTACGGTTACCCGCGTTCCCACTACGGAACATTGTAGCGTATTAATTTCATTAGACCGGTCGACCTGTGCTTCGTGTTGATCCAAAGGAGCTCCGATTACTGCAGGTTGCACAAATAGAAAGAATCCCAAAGTTTATTCAAGAAAATTTAGTTTTTTTTTTGCATTTCTAAATGTAAATTTAGAGTTTTACATTCTTGGTAATTTCCTCCAGCTTCACTCCTCATCAGAGGTTCTTAGTATTCAAGATTCAGAACGCTTAAAATAATTGAAGCGGGTGTAATACAATTTGTTATCAATTAATGAATTGAAAAGCAGCCAAAGGTTTGGAGTAAGAATACAGTGTGTGGAGATTGTTTGACTGGGGTTATAGAAATAATGCCCGAAAGAAGAGCCACGCCCTTAGGAGGCCTAAAAAGCCGCAGCAAACGGTGTGCGGAGAATGCTTAGATAGATAGTGGATATGTCACAATATTGCGATTTTCGATAGTGCCTTGATGACATTCGACTATGCGGGCCACTCTGAAACGGGGTGAGGGGCGCGCAGGGGGCGCTCGTGTTGCAATACCTGGCTTTATCTCGACAATTAGTTATTATTATTATTGTCTACTACTTTCACGCACACCGTACTTTCTTCATTCTCTGAGTGCTGCCATAAAAACGCCGGCAAAACTCGGACGAGCTCAAAATTCAGGATGTCCTGCATATCAGCAAGTACTTTTTTCAAATGAATTTTATTTTAAAAGCTGCCCACTGAGTACTTTGAGTACTCAATGGGCACTTACTTGAGTACTTGTCATTTTGTTTGGTTTGGTTGATGTAGTTGAACGTGCCGTCGCTTATATGCCATTTCCGTAACGATAGAGAAACATCTGATCATTACTTTTATATTTGCAAAGGCGCGATATTGATTGGGAATGTGTAACAATGGTCCTTCAAGAAGCAGATTAGGTTGACTTAGTACACTGTGCAGTACACTATTGCTGTGCAATAAGCCGATGAACTCCTAGGTATCTACTTGCTAATTAAGCTACAGAGTCTACAGAAAGCTCGCATGTTAGACCGGCCAGGTCGGTCTGTGCTTCCAAGAAAAAAAAATGCCATTTCAGCAATACTATTTTTCTTATTGAGACAGTGTACGGTCATAGGTACATCAAACCTGTTTGCTGCTGCCTCATCGTGACATGCTCAGGAAAGCTTTCCTTGGAGTGCTTTATTTATTTTGTGTTCGTTTAAGGTACCTCTAGAGGCCCTCGTAGAAAGGACTTGTCAAAAGACTTTTAAGGACAGAGCGTAATTGGGCACCAACACAAGATGACTGGCTGCTTTGCACATACCACAGTGGTCTTTTCCTTCAAGCTTTCTGCTGACCGGCGCCGCCAAGGAAAATTTAGCGGTAGAGAGCAAATAACTGCGTCATTGTCAGTGCTGGGTGACATGGAAAACATGCCGGGTTGGGTTGAACACCTGTGGTTAGGTGGGTTAGCCAATTAAAGCAGTTAAATGACGCGGCTAGTCGAGACGCTGTCACTAAGTTGACGCAACATGGACAACCCCTGTAAGTTAGGTGCGAAACATTTTCTCCCATATTTCATATAATCCCGAATGTCAATGAAGTTGGTCTCCTTGGAAGATGAGCAATTTCAGCCTGGGGATCACCTCATTAAGTCCATCAACAAAACCAATACAGGTCACTGACCCGCCAGGATAGGGAAGCTACTAAATACACAAAAAAATACACATGATATATAGTCCAACTTGTGTTTGGTATTTTCCTCCTATCTAGTGAATGATCTTGTTCACGCTGCATCTCTTCTTTACCACTCATGTAAGTCATATTGAGGTGTGAGGTCCACATTAGTTAGCACATGCACCAATTTAACTTATATGGCAATTTAAAATTTTGCGCTGCGAGTTATATTAAATTACAATACATTTAAAAGAGATGGGTTACCGCCTATCCTCTGGCTTTCTCTATAGTACATAGTATTCAGAGGGTAAATTAACTCTTGCCGACTGCAATCGCATATCTTGGCTGTAGAACGGACTTGTCCAGCTGTTTCACCATTTGTGGCTATTTGTCGTCTTGAGGGGATAAATATCATTGAAAACTTTTAAGGCATTAATTCCTGATAAAGGATGGGCTGAGTCCAACAACTGCATCATGTTCTCAAGTACATTCTCTTGAATTCCATACAACGACGCATTATACGCAATCTCTCACGGAATTACTGCCACGGCTGCTTGTCGTGGACTGCATTGAAGCGCCCTTCAGATCATTCAGCTTTTCTTACACTGTGAAGAACAGAAGCAAATACTGTGAGAAATCTGAGCAGTTGAGCTCTTAGAGACTAACTTCTGTGAGTCGCCTTCAAGGTGTTTTTTTTTGTGTGTTTGGGAGCGAGGACATTGCGCCGGGATTTGCACCAGGATTCCCCTCAGGTGTGTTTGCTTTGTTGTTTTCTGGAAGAGCAAATGAAAGCGAACCACATCGCCCCTAGACCTTGAACTTTGGTTTTCGAAGGCGGCTGCTTACACGGGAGCACTGGTTTCCTCAAAAATGTACCCCAAATTCTTCCATAGCGTACTCTCACATCCTGAATTTCACTCCTTAGGTTTCTTCATAAAAAAAAAAAGAAACGTGCAGATGGTTGTTTCCCCATAATAGGCGTAACAGCGAAGCCGTACAAGGGAAAGACATTTTCGGGGTAGCGCTTCGGCCGCTTTTGGATTATGAGAGCCGCGCCACCTATTAAACACAAAAAATCAATGTACTGCAAACTATTTATTTAAACTGCAGTTTCGTCGTCAAAACAGATGAAGATCTACTAATGCGAACACAAAATAAATGATAGGCTTTTAATGTTGTTAAACCGAGTCCACGTGCAAAAGCGCGTGTTTAGTCTGGCTGATGTTTCTGATTTTCTGGATAGTCTGCATTTCTGGCGAACACATTAGACTCAGATTGAGCGCTGATCGAGGTTGAGTTTATCTGATCTATTTCCGCCGCAGATGGGAGTTGAATGATTTCGTTTCGCTTATGGGGGTTTAACGCCTCAAAGCGACTCAGGCTATGAGGGACGCCGTAGTGAAGGGCTCCGGAAATTTCGACCACCTGGGGTTCTTTAACGTGCACTGACATTGCACAGTACGCACGCATCTGTCATTTCGCCTCCACAGAAATTCGACCGCCGCAGCCGGGATCGAACCCACGGCTTTCGGGTCAGGAGCCGAGCGCCACTGAGCCACCGCGGTGGGCAGATGGGAGTTGATGATGACGACGGTTTGCAACGCACAGCGCGAGAATGCCTTGTTGGTTAACACGAGGAGTGACAGGCTGCGACTATTGCACAATGATATCGTGCAGTGGCCAGCGAAGTTGATCTGTTCGCGCAGCAGCGAGTTCGAATCCCTGTCACAGCAATATTGATGTTATTTATATATTTATTCAATTTCAAGGGTCAAGGCTTCCGCAATTACCCGGACTTTGCAGCTTTGGTCGCGAAGTAAAACTTTCGCTCTAACAGGTACCACCAGTCCAGCCCTGCACCGAAGATGATGGCTTGGTTTGGTTTATGGGGTTTAACGTCCCAAAGCGACTAAGGCTATGAGAGACGCCGTAGTGGAGGGCTCCGGAAATTTCGACCACCTGGGGTTCTTTAACGTGCACCGACATCGCACAGTACACGGGCCTCTAGAATTTCTCCCCCAAAGAAATTCAACCGCCATGGCCGGGATCGAACCCGCGTCTTTCGGGTCAGCAGCCGAGCGCCGTAACCACTGAGCCACCGCGGCGGCTGCACCGAAGATGATGTGGGCGTCATTTCCAAACATTTAATGGGCTCAAAGAAGAATGCTGCAACGGTCCAGTGATAGAATACCACGAGAAAGCAGGTATAAAAATGGTGCTCTTGAATTGCGAATGATACAGGTTCCCGGATGTGTCCCTGGCACTTTATGCATGGTAGTTAAAGCAGAAAAGCTCCGCGCCATCGCATAGCATTGAGCTGAGATATTTCAGCTTAGCCGTCGCCTGCAGTGAACATGTGCGTTTCGGGCAGAAGGACGACGGTTACTAGACTTCTACTTATCCAGTCTCGTCAGAGTCAAAATTATAGTGACAACGTTTAAAAGAACGCTTTTCACTCCCCTGCTTTCCTTGCGTCCACCCCCCTGTTCTATCGCAGCGTCTTTGTAATAGATTTTTTCTTTATAAATATAGCTGTCGCTGCAGTCCACGCTTTAAACATAAAAAACATCCTATGCACGCTGGAAGAGGGAGACGGGGGAGAGTTAAGATCCCTATTTTCCACTGTAATTCTGCTATAGGTACGTCTGTCGATGAAAACCACATTACTGACAGAAGGCCCATCTCTTTCAGAGAGCTTAGGAATTTTCGGCTCTTACTCTCTTAGTTACCTCTCTAGAGCTCTGCCTGTTTCGCCAATTTTAACCGCTTCTTGCCGTTTTAAGGTGGATAGACGGATTACAGGTTATGTTTGGAGTGATTATATGGTCTCTTTTTTTCTTCCATTTTTTTTTCTCTTCCTGGCACTGTCTCCATGCGGGTAAGAAGGATCAAAGCTGCACTTCTCCGTTTCAAACAGAGAGAGCTCGCAAGCTAACCGGATTGATTTCACTTTTGATTTAACGCTTCGCACAAGGTGGTGCCGTTTTTTTTTTCGATTGCTGGGGTTTGGTTGATTTCAGTAGAAATGTCGAAAGCAGTATTGACACGATTCTTCGCCACGTGAGAAAGCAGTTACTCACATCGAAAAATGGTGCCAAGTACTAATTCTTCGCGTATTGTGTGCGTTAGAATGCAGCGCAGTTTTCGTACAGGTTATCTTGGCAATAGTTGTGGCGCAGTGATCAAAAAACGCCTTTTGCCGTTGTCCTTCAGAAATGATGTCGCCTCCATGAAATGGCATCTACACCGTGACGTCAGCACCTGTCTGCTTGCGCCAAAGCAACCCATTGCAAAAGAAAAAAAAAGCGTGCCCAAAGAGTTGCGCCGGAAGTTACATAAAACGTTTTCTATCGCGGCTGAACGGTGTCTGGTGACTTACGTCGCTTCGGAGCCCACAGCTGCACGATTATTTTTCTGCATGGCCTCGTTCAGCGTTAACGTCAAGCAGGAAAGTCGTTTTATACTCGTTGTCTATCATTATAGCATCGCCTAACGTTTAAAATGACAGGGATAGAGGCCAATGAAACAGTCATAAAACTTTTTTTTTTCGGACATGCTTAAGGCATGAGTCCAGAATGAAAATGCCCCGGGGGTTAAATGTAATTTGGCATTTCTAATACTCTTTTTTAATTTCAAAGATTTTCATTTTAGATCTTCAGTAATCTTCTCTTCTTCCGTGACATTAAACGAATCCCCTTTATTAGCGTTGATAAAAGGTCTCAAACTGCCACGATGGGGCAGTTAATTTAGCGTGGAGGGTAGGAGGGGGCAGGTTCTATGACGCGGAAAAACAGCTGTTTCATTAAGGATGGCGGGACCATATCATGGCCCCTCATTGTAGAGACACGGCAAATGCCGGCCTAAAAGATTCGAACACCCCTACATCGTTCCAGCGGGTAAAGTAATGAGGAAACCAAGAGCAGAAATAACAGCATGCTTCACGGTAGGTATCAGTTAATGTGCTGGGTTAGTTTCGCGGGGTTGTGGTGCTATATGGCTCTTTTTTTCGCCGTTCAAAGGGCGCGTGCTCTTTCACCGCCATTAACAAACTGGCGGGCGCAACTTAACTGCGCATTACCGAAGTGTACGGAACGTAGAGCGTGTGTTAGCATGAGCGGGAAGGAGATGCCGACAGGAGACGAGATAAAAGCTTACGATAGCGGAACGTGGGAAACTCCGGCGGGTTTCTTGGTCAATGTAACTGGCATATGACGCAACATTGAGAATGTATTGGTGAAGGTTGGTCCACAAAGGACTGGAGTGAAAGCATACGTTTTCAATATTGGGCCAATTACGTATGCTGCTTGAGACGTCCCTTCCAGCCCTCTGAATTTTTCTGTAGTCCTCTGACACTTACACCTCAGTACGACTGTCGATAATTTACACTATTTGGAGTTTGGGACCACACATGCAGTCGTGAGACGACCGACATAGCGGAGAGAGACAATTGTCTTGAAACGGCTAAGGCCAGCTCTTTTCACTGGGGTGATGCCTGAACCTTTCCGAATTAGTGCGGTGGTCGTTACCACTGACATTCGATCGTCGTCAGATACAATGCGCTACAGCGTATAGCCACTCTCCCGCATTGCGAAGTTAACGAAGTAGAATGAGAAATGGTACGATTGCTAGCCGCATTTTGAATATAAGGAGCATGGCCGAGGAATCGATCCCAGTACGAGGCTAGCATGCGAATTCTTGACGAATTCTTGACGAATTCTTCACAAACTTCAGGAAGCACGCATGCCAACGCATGTCAACGAATAGTCGTTCAACGACACGTAGTTTCAAAGAAAAAGGAATCAAGAGGAGTGCTCGTACCCAGCTCATCCTTACCGATGGCGGGCTATGAATACATAGAGGAAGGCAGCGTAGAAACACATTCTTGAAAGTTAAGTGCCCGCTTTCTTTAGAGAACAATATTCAGTAATGACTTAAGGAATATTTTTCCCTAACAATAGATCAGAACGGAAAAGCGCTGAAGTAAAATAAGAGGCCTAGCCACAGTAAAAGTCATAATAACAGCTGCTGACTGGTGCCTAAAACTTCCAGCCCCATGGAATTTTTAGTTTTATCCTTTCTGCGAAGCAAACAGGATATCCTCTTTCCATGATCATATAAAATATGTTCGGCTTTAACAGGAGCCTAATATACGTGCAGCGTTTGCTTTCAGTTTCACCGGATGCCGCAAGGTCGCTACTCTCTGGATCATTGAAGGTAATGGTACATTCTTCGTATGCGTAGCTAAATTTTTCTTTTAAAGTTTTTCCATAGCTCTAATAGAGTAGCTAAGAATAGCACAGAAAACCAATGGGACACGTTTTGGACGTTAGCAAGAACGTTAACAGCAAGAAAATGCAAACCTTCCGACTGAAGACCTGTGTATAGAATGATTGTTAATGTGAATATTTAGAATATATGCAAATATTGCGTTCAGAAACTCTTTGCCGTTGAAAAATGCGATTGTTCAGAATTGTTGGGTATGGTGTACAGGCGCGGACAAAAGTAAACAGAGCACGCAACTGTCTTCGAATATTTTTCACGCGTCACCTAATTGAAATTTCCAGCAGTGGTGCGCGCATGCTGGTAGCGGAAGTTGGTGGGCTTTCTTGTAGACAAACAACGCTTCTTCATTACCAATGGAGAAAGCGTAATTGCACTTCGAACACAATAGTGTGCTCCGTTTACTTATGGCCACACCTGTACATTTAAAACAGCAGGACTTGGGGCTGCAGCATTCATAATGAGCTGCTTCTAGGTTACACTGTTATCGGACAGCTCATTTCCATGATTATTGGGCCCGTAGGCCTTTTGGAATGCCAAAATCTGGCGCCCCAAAACTTGTGTATGTACCCCTGTAATCTCCCTCGTTCAATAATCAAACACTTGCCATAACATAATTTGCGCAGCAGATTGAAAGACTGTATCATGGCTCATAGTGGGATCCATGAAATAATGCCGTCTGAGAACCATAACCAAAGTATGCTCAGTTCTGGATGCCACCATGGCAATAACGAATATTTGCGCACCAGGGACCAAATTCGCAAAAACTCTCCGGCGTGGTATAGCTTTATGAAGTTTTGGCACCCCACCTGTTGTTCATGACTGGCGACAGCTGATCTGGCAACCAGAAAGCCAGCGAAAGCAGTTATACTTATTTCAGTGCTACGCGCAAGCGTATGAAGATATGAGTCCGTGTAAGTAGATATCGACTAGGTGATAACCAGTTATGTCAACAATAAATGCAATCTGCTTTTGCTGATGAAGAGCCGACCGCACAGTTGTGTGTGAAATCATAAAACTTCGATGACTTTTGCTTACAGAGATGTACATTCCTATGGGCAGTGACCATCATCCGTTACCCCCACCCGGCGAGAGCACTCTGCCACTGCATCTTAATTATGTAACATAACAGTGTCTGTATAAAAGGTGGCCCCGAATCGCGCAGGACGAGGCAGAACTGGAGAACAATAGGAGCGGCCTTCTCCTCGAATGGGAGTAGAGCGGGTCATGATGATGCTAGCAAACGAACAGCTGAGTGATCCTTTCGGTGACTTGCTGGGAACTGCGCAGACTTGTCTCTTTTCTCCTTTCTTGTTTTATATTTTGCCTCTAAACCACAGTGTTATAGACCCCATCCTTTACCAGATTTGGCGGGCGGTAGGAGGCTCCTGCGTGGCAACCCTGTTCCCCCAGCCGCCATACTGTTTGCAGGTTCTAAACTAATTTCTTTCATAGACTCTATTATCACGCTGCATTGATCATCCCCACAAAGTTGCCATCCCATTATGCAAAACAGTTTCTTTCTTACGCTCATTTGTGTCCCGTACTTCTAAGGAGTGGAACGATCTTCCTGATGAAATTGCATCTATTACTGACGTAAATAACTTTCGCAAAGCTTTGGCTGGCGCTGTATAAACTCTGACGATTTGTTCTGCACTGTTCTTTAATGTATTTTGGTATTAGCTAACATCGTATACACAGGATTAATCTTTTATGTACCCGTTTTCTTATTGTTCGTTCTATATTTTCTGCCCACTCACTTCTGCAATGCCTGCAAGGCCGTGAGAGTAAAATAAATAAATAAATAAATAAATAAATAAATAAATAAATAAATAAATAAATAAATAAATAAATAAATAAATAAATAAATAAATAAATAAATAAATAAATAAATAAATAAATAAATAAATAAATAAATAAATAAATAAATAAATAAATAAATAAATAAATAAATAAATAAATCTACAACTGAGGTAAACAGCACGATAGTTAGACACAAGTCTACAAAAAGTGGCTTTTCCCCGTGAAAGGACACCCTCATCGCTGACGCCAATAGCATTGGCTTCGGTCAATTCTCACCAACCTGTTAGCGCATGTAACAGGACTGTGCAGGGCGTGGCATGACAATGCAGAGCGGGAACTATCCCCGAAAATGCAGGGTGGAGACTATTCCCTTTCATATATGCCCCTTCCTGCATTGCCACAATCGCAGGTTCGTGAGGATAAGCCGACGCCATCGGCTGGAAAGGGGAACTTCCACGAGGAACAGCCGCTTTTTTCTTCACTTGTGTCCGGCTACCGAATATACTGAGGGTTAAAGACGGTGCACAGAGGCAGGTGGGAGGAGACAGGTGTGTAACGAAGATGTGTGGATAGGCGCTGACAAAGATCCACTCTGCTGCGCCTTGTGGGGGAGGGGGGGGGGGCCAATTATTGGATTTGCCGGGCAACAGGACTGTCTCGGTCGTGTGGCCGAGACGCGATGCGACCACCATTTTGGTGCGTACCATTGTTGCCTACCAGGCACGCCACGCAATTATGTCGCGTTTATTTGCTCTATATTTGTGAGAGTGATTTGTTGCGCACAGCTTGTCTGTACGGGGTCCCACCGCCTATAGCCGGGTAAAACTCAAGAACGCAGCGGCTTTTTGCCGTGAAAGGTACGCTTTCCAGACAGCGGCGTAGGCCGACTCTCATGATCCTGCTTGCGTGACAGCGCAGCGAGAGAACTATCCGGGACCACGGAAGAAGGCGATAATTGACCCCCTTTTATCTACCACTCCCTGCATTGTCACGCTAGTGTATCGATGGATAGTAGGATTTGAACGAAGAAGAGGCCACACTCACCGAAAAGGGAACTTGCATAATTTAATAAAGGTCAAAATTAAGATCCAGGTGGCATCACCACTGGCCAATATTGCGAGTAAGCTGCTTGCGTCGATATAAAATTTTCTAATGCGGCACCTAATCGTCTCATTCGGTTTCTAACTGTAGGCATCTGATTGTCAGCACTCATTCCAGAGGGCATGCTACACCGCAAGAAAACTAGTCCTCGGTGTGGGTGCCACGAGTTAGATATTATTCGCGGGAAAATTCCTAAATTCGATTTCTTCAAGCCAATTGCATTATCTTTTCTAGTAAGTAAACTCGTTCGAGTAGTTGCTACAAAGAAGGCAAGTAGCGTGCTTTTACCAATTTTGTATATAATACGCCGTTGGCTGATAAAATGGCAAGACATACGACAGAGCGACACTGTATATAATACACAGTTGCTCAGTTCATCAAACGGCAAAACATCAGCTAGCGCTAACACTTAACAGCAATGCCAGGCCGGTCAAGCACCTAAGGGAATTTGTCAGTTAACTGTATTAAAAGCTAAAAATCAGCATGAATGGCATAGTGCCAAAATGAACCAAAGCGTACAAAACGTTGAAGTTCTAGGAAAAGTGGCATCCGCGTAGACAATGAGCTTGCCACGTGTAGCTTTTTCCCTGTTTTCCCAATTAGCAGTGAACGAAAGACGACTTCCTTTCCGGATGTCATAAATAGACTAGCCGCCGCGGTACCTCAGTGGTTATGGCGCTCGGCTGCTGTCCCGAAAGACGCGGGTTCGATTCCGGCCGCGGTGGTCGCATTTCGATCGAGGCGAAATGTTAGAGGCCCATGCACTGTGTGACATCAGTGCGCGTCAAAGAACCACACGTGGTCGAAATTTCCGGAGCAATTAACAACATCGTCCGGCATAGCCTTAGTCGCTTTGGGACTTTAAACCCCAATAACCATAAATCTTTAGCGCTTTCATGTCGGCCACCGGATGTGCAAAGATGTGTGTTTCTGGTTGCAGTCCCGGACGCCACCACGCCGTATGCACCACAGTTTAATGACAAGCATGACTATTAACAACCTGAGAACATTAGCGCTTTTACTTCTGCTTTCACCCCGCGGCGGTGGCTCAGTGGTTACGGCGCTCGGCTGCTGGCGCGAAAGACGCGGGTTCGGTCCCGGCCGCGGCGGCTGAATTTCGATGAAGGCGAAATTCTAGAGGCCCGTGTGGTGTGCGATTTCCGTGTACGTTAAAGAACCCTAGGTGGTCGAAATTTTCGGAGCCCTTCACTACGGCGTCCCACATAGCCTGAGTTGCTTTGGGACGTTAAACCCCAATAACCAAACCAAACTTAATGCTTTCCTCGCGCTGGCGCCACCTGTCTTCACAAACCGCCGCTTCTTCCGAAGAATCGG
This sequence comes from Amblyomma mixtum, assembly GCF_055824585.1. Lineage (NCBI taxonomy): Eukaryota > Metazoa > Arthropoda > Arachnida > Ixodida > Ixodidae > Amblyomma > Amblyomma mixtum. The sequence continues at coordinate 35,165,017 of NC_143019.1, read as the reverse complement.
TAGCAACAATCAAGGTGCCGCCTCATTAGCGACGTCTTCTGTATATTCATGACCACGTACTGCAGCAGTGGCCTAGTCATTTGAGTACCCGCCTCTAATGCGGGAGGTTCGGTGTTCGATCCCCAGTGCCGCCGGGTACCCACACCGGTGATACAATGAATACAAATTTTCCCCTGGTCTGGTGCTCGACTTGTTAAGGGTGAAATGCTTAGGAAATAGGTCTTTGACCTTACCTTGAGTAGAAAAAATAACCTTGTGCATGGCGCTCTTTGGCTTCAGATGCCCTTGCGCCATAAAAACTCACAATCATCATCAGTCATGAAGGCTTGACATCGCAGCAATGTATGTGTCATCGTTGGCACGTGAGATCAAAAACCGGATGAGAGCATCCTCTAGCCGTGCGTGTGAAGAGAATACGTAGAGGCGGCAGGATATATCGCTACGAGACTCTAGCTTTTTAACTGCCTCGTTTATGGAGGAACGATCCAAACATATGCAGGCAGCGCTTCTGGTCTGTACTAGGAATTGAACCGTCGCTTTTTATTTGTTTCATTCTACCCTCTACCTCGGTGTGAAGGTCAAGTACTGTGAACCTGATCTAGGTGTGGAGGTCAAGTACTGTGAATTTGATCTGGTTGTTTTTTTTTTTAGAACCCGATGTGTTTTTATACTCTTTCCACTTTACCTTCTTTACTTTACCATTTCCTGCCTCTTCTGGAGCTGGCTCGATGAAACTGAGATAAAAGCTGCGCTTATCCAGCTGGAAAAGGGAGTTCGCAAGCGAACATTCAGTTTCTATTGCTAGCATTCCTTGTGGTTCTGCTGCCTCCTGTCGTGACCGCCGGGGTTTGAGTGAGTTCCGCTATATTAGTTTCTCTGAGCACTGCATTGTTCAATGCGTACTATGTTTTTCTTTTACGAGGGTAGGTTACGAGAATGGAAATAAGTGAGCCTATAGAGCATAGGTAATTAGCTTTTACTCATGAGCGTTCACACGAATACAAGGGAAACCTGCACAGCTTTGTTAAAAACCTTAACTTTACGAAAAAATTCCTGCACCGAACCGTTAAGTGAGTGATTTTGAGAAGAGGATGTGTATCAAAAGGCACAGAATACGCGTAAGGTCCAGCTTAGATCTCCGTAAATTGCGAGATCTGTTTTTTGATTACTGTACGTTATCTTTAAGCGATCTTTCGCTTGCTCTGGCTTGAGATGGTTTTAGATATGGTGGCTAAGTTTTTATATGTTTTAAACACAAGTAGCCCTGACTGTCTCTCTCTAACTGCTATTTATTTAGTTTTAAAAAATGGTCCTGATCTGCCAATATATCAACAAAGTTTCTAGAAAATCACAACTGTAGTAAGTTTGGCTCCTTCGTGCACGATCACCAATACGCTGATAAGTAGGCATGGATCAACAGTATAGCTAAATTCTTCACGTACTTTTTATTAAAGTTGAAAAACAGAAACGCATTAGCATTCCTTAGGCCTACAACCGCAGTTCCAGAGGTTACCGTTGGCGCCGTTATTCTTTTCCAAATACCGCTCGGCACTGCCTACTTGATGCTCCCCAAAGATACCCTGTTCTTTATTATCGCGACATCTACCGTGTGGTGTCAGGCCTCCGGATAGTAACAGAGCTATTGCGTTCGTATACGCGACGCGTGGTCTAGAGACTTTTGCCACCGACTCTACATTAAGTTGGCCTTGGTATCAGCGTTGTTCAAGAAGCATTTGCATGCACTTTATGAGGATGCACTGAAGTCACCACACCTGGACTGAATCATGGCGTTGCACACACGGTACAGAATAGGCTTGTATGCATAGGAAGAGCAGTACTTGCAGCTGCAGCTTTCATAATTAACTACAGCTTCCATGGTACTGTCACCTGTCAGCTGTGGATGCGTTTATACGTAGTGAAGAGGCAGGGACAGGGGCAGGAGCGGAACACCGGACACCGACCTCCTCACCCTTTCTCCTGTACTACGCATTCACTGCTTCTGCATTATTAATTCTTTGTTTTTTTTTGGCTTTCTCCAGCTGTACGAGCGGCTTTAAGAGATATGAACGCTCTCATTCATCTGGGATAAATGGACAGCACGGACTGCATTTCATCCATACTGGTAGCCGAGACTGGCAAATGCTTGCGGGGCTTCTCCTGTTGATCCACTGAATCTGAGCAATCAACATCAACAGATTGGCGCACACGGTACGTTGATGATCTTCCTCTACGCTATATACATGTTTTTTGGAACAGCAATTTCGCCTATTAATATAGCATTGCTTTGTAAGATAAATATCCCACGCAGCGCAGGTCGGTCCTTCAAAGGGCCAGACTGAAACCATCGATTTGCAATATCGGGCCGATTATCTGTGCTGGTTGGGATAGTATCTGAGCCATTACATGAAATGCACTCCGATTGGCCTTATATGCTGTCGCTGCGGCCGCAAATTATCTGCACTCGACAGATTAGAGCTGCGCTACACACTTAGTGATGATGGCTGTACAAGCCTGTAACAGTCAAGCGCACAAAATGGGAGGCCTTAAAGTTAATGTGCCGTGCACAAAAACGGACGATTCAAAGGTATTCAACTGTTCTCACGCCATGTATAAATAAAGCCATACCTAGAATCTCTTCCAGACATACTTGTGTGCTAGGACGGGGAAAGACAGATGCAGAAAACAACAATTACCAATTAGATTGGAGCTTTTACAGATTTTTAAGCATCTACTTGCGACAAAAATTACTCCATTAGAGTGCTATGGATAGCCCTAACCAAAGAAAATGGTCTACAAATGCCATTTGTAGACATCTCAACAAACATCCGCCAGAGGTAATGTATAATGCGACGGTTTGTTATTGATTGTTCGAGCTTTTATATCTTTATAATTTCTTTGCCTGTTGCAGCCAGGGAACAAATAACTTAAAGTTCTGGTATGTTCGGAGGTACACAATATGAACGAGTTCTTCACCACTTGCCAGGTTTATTTATTCTAAAAAAACCATTCACCGAGAAAGGAAACCATTAGGACTTGGGAGGCAAGCATTATACATATCGGGAAGATATTTTAATTCAAGTAACTGTTACCGTCCGATCTTTTGTACTCGAGAAAACAAAAATGACCTAGTGTAGGCAATTACGAAACCTATTTCCCGTGAAACTGTTTTTAGCTTTAGAACGTCCCTTTTCGTGAATATGAATTTCTCCCGTGATTCATGACACGTAGGCAACTCTACACTGACAATGACAAAACTGCGCTCTTTACTGATGAACAAAGGGTCGGAGAGGCCTCCCAATAAAGGTTATAAACTTTATCACGCGTTTAAAATGCGCTAAGAGGATGTCGGCTTTGGGAAAGAGTTCTGGAACAGAAATGTTGTAACGGAACGGAGCAGGTCATCTGGAATAAACATTATGCACACGGAAATGCGTGAACCTGTAAACTATGATAACAATACTGTGATTATTAGCCAGCTTTTCGCATTTATTTATTTATTTATTTGAACATACTGCTAGCCCCACATTTGAGGCCGTTGCAGGAAAGGGACACATTACACATTGAAAGCAACAAACTTCAAATAGGCACGGTCATAAGCAATTTGAACTGATGGGGCAGTAGATATGCATTCTATCTTGGTTTATACAAACGCTAAAAATTGCAATAAAGAGGAGTAAATGATAGGTTAGAATATTTAGCACACGAAAACAGACAAAAACCTAAAAAGTGAGTACATATTCAAGAAGCAAATGATAAGACGCATCATCTTTTGAGAAATATCAAACAAACAAACAGACAACGAAGTCAAGAAGCAACATAGCGCGCATGCGTCCCGGTCTAAACTATACAGCATTGCTTGATATGTAAGGGTTGAAAGTTTCGAGTGATGCGCAATTGACAGCATCGCTAGCCAAGCTGTTCCACTCACGGATCGCTTGTGGGAAAAATGAGTATCGGAATATGTCGTTGTGGAATCTGTGTTCAGTTAAATGTTTAGCATGTTTTGTTCTGGTGCTACGTGTATTTGATTCCAGTAAGTACTTACTTGTATCGATTTTCATGCAGCCATTAAAAAGAAGGAAAAGAAACTTGAGGCGCAGTAGTCTGGCTGGACTTTGTATGGTAGGAAGGTTGGCTTGCCTTAATAGTTCTATAGGTGAGTCATGACGGCGATACTTGTTAAAAATGAATCTAACCGCTTTCCTTTGAACACGCTCCAGTTTTATTATGTTCTCTTTGCGGAAGGGGAACCAACATATTATTCCATACTCCAGTATAAAGCGGACAAGTGACGTGTATGCTAGGCGCTTAGTATCGACTGATGCAGATCTAAGCGAGCGCTTGAGCGAGTAGAGAGCTGCCATTGCTTTATTAGCGATATATGTTACCTGTTTGTTCCATTTTAAGTCTGATGAAATTATGATACCTAGGTATTTATACTCTTGCACATTCCTTAGCATCTGTCCTTGTAGATAATATGGGAAGTTCATAATCAAAGTCCTACATTCCTTTAAAAACCACTGTCCGCATGTCTCAGCCATAGGTGTGCCCAAATTTGTGGCTACTTGCTAAGGCTTGTTCCAAGCCGGCACGCAGTCATAAATACGATATCCAAGGAATTGGTAGCCAAACCAAACACAACCAGTTCTTATAAACATCACCTCTTCTCCACATTTCAATGGCAATATATCGAAAAATGCGTCCCCACAACTTCGTTCCATCCCTGCTATCGTTGTATCGGCAAAGAAAATAGTTTGCGGGAAAGTGTTTCCGTTGCGGCAGGGTGAACATTCGCAATAGTGATTTTAGGTTGAAAAAAATCCCGATGCATTCATATTTCTAAACGTAATAAATAGCGCAAAAAAGGACACACACCAAACTATACGAAAGGAGGCACGCTAAATTTACAACAACTCCAACTCTACCCTGTGTTCTGTCGTTCTGTGCGGTTCGTATTTTTTCCTGTAGTTAATATGTCTCGGTCCTGCTACCAAATCTTCTAATTTGGAGCCTTAACAACATTCATTGGGCTTCATTGTCAACTACCGGAAAACGAAGGTTTAAAAGGTAGAGTACCGGAGCCCAAGTGTGCCAGTCCTCTTATACACTACATAGCACATTGTACAAATTATTGATGTCATTTAGGCAAAGAAACAACACCCTACTCCATGGATCATTGGTCCTCGCGTTCAGCGGCTCGTCCCAGTGTCACTAGACCGAATCTCAGCCGTGGTGGTGTTATGAGGACGGAGGCAACATTCAACGACGATCGGGTGCTTTGCGAGTTTTGTGCAAATTCAGGGAAGCTAGTGGTCAAACTAATCCGAAGCTGTTAACTTTGCAATTCATTATACACTGACTCCTTCAGTACCTAAAACTGATCATTCTAAATACCTTTACAAAGCACCTAAGTCCTGCGATCCATCTATAGATTTTGATAAGACGGTCTCAAACCTTCCTGACAGCTGGTGATGATATTTCCAATTTGTCTAGAGCAACAATCCTGGACATCTGCATTCACAAATCTTCTGCTCTGGTTCCAGAGACATAGAAGAAAGAAGATCATGGATCCAGAAGCTTACGTGAGCATCGAAGGCCTACCGTTCTTCAAGTGCTTTGATGAAAGCATCGTGCGCGATGCTATGAACTACGAACCACAAGACAATGACGTCATCATCGCCAGCTATCCAAAATCTGGTACAACATGGACACAGTATATTGTCTCCAGCATCTTCACCAGCGGGAATCCGGCCAAGACAACGCTAGACTTTATGTTGTCCTCGCCATTCATAGATCTTATGGGAGTTGACGCTGTTCGACAGATGCCCAGACCAGGAGCCTTCATATCTCATCTTCCTTTCGACAAGCGAAAGCACTCTACTCGGGCCAAGTACATCTACGTAGCCAGAAACCCTTATGACTGCTGCGTGTCCTATTACCATTTTATTAAGCACTTCACTCCTAAGGACTGGCAGGACGTGTCCTTCGAGAGATTTCTGAATCTCTTCTTGTCTGGTAAAGTGTTATACGGGGATTACTTCGATCATCTTCTCTCCTGGTACCCACACCGCAATGACCCTAACGTGCTGTTTTTGACCTACGAGAACCTGAAAAAAGACACGACCTACTGGGTTTTACAGATAGCTGATTTCCTGGGAGAGGAGTATGGGAGTGCTCTGAGGAAAAGCGAAGCTCTTCTGAACAAGGTACTGGACTCGTGCTCCTCTAAAAACATGAAGGCTGTCTTCACGGATCCGACGCATGTGTGGGTCCGGAAAGCGCTAGATTTGCCCCGGGAGAGGCGAATAAATTCTATGGAGGTGCACCGGCATAACCCGGCTTACAAGACGGAAATGCACCGCGCAAGCAGTTTTGTCCGTAAAGCTATTGTCGGAGATTGGAATAGCCATTTTTCGGCGGAACAAGTGAAGCATATGAAAGCTAGAATAGCGGAGAAGACCGCGGGGAACCCGGAAGTCATGGACGTCTGGAAAAGTCTCGGTCTTCCTATGTGAGGCTTCTATAAGTGTCGGTTATCTGTGTAACACATATAATGAAGGGAAATGAGAGCAATGATCTTTAAGAGGTTGCGAACAGCTTTTCTCCACTACATTGAGAAGACAGCAAGAAATTAAGAACGGAATAAAAGCAAAGAACTAGACGTACTTCACTTCTTTATTAAAATACTATGCCACTACAGGGAATGATTGATGGACTTTTTCATGTCGTTAAATAAATGCGTAAATACAATGCCATATTTTCTGTAGCCTATTTAACCATTGTGCTATGGCTCATAGCGGGGGAAAATGACGGTGCTTCCTTGCAGCTGTGAACAACGCATAGGAATTGATGCATTGCTACATGATAATTACATGCTCTTATTTAGCGCATTAGGGACCGTATAGGCAGACATTTTGCGGCGAGACATAACGTCATAAACAATTTTAGGCCCCAAACTTCGGTCATTCCTGACTGAGGAGGGTTAATATGCCAACCAGGAAGTCTGAAAAAAAAACTGTTACGTTTATATCAACGCTGCACCCATGCTCCGGAGAAACATAAGATTCGATCATTTTCTTGACATAGAGGATTGAGGTAAAGGAACAAAACGTTCTGTTTTGCAACTCAACACTTGGAAGGTAGTATGCAAATAATAAATGAAGAAAATAAAACACCTGGATGTATGCGCTTCTACGTACTAGAGACAATACCGCTACCCCGAACGAAGGAGTTAAGCTCTTTCTTTTCGTTAAATAAATGCGTTAATAAACTGCGATATTATCTGTAGCGTATCAACCTTTATGGTGTATGCTTGGAAGCTTGAACCACTTATAGGAATTGATGCATTTAACCCCGAGAACGACTAACTCCTATCTTACGTATCAGGAAGCATATCTGGAAATATTTTCTCCTGGACGCACCAGCATTTAAATCTTCAAGTCCCAGACTATGTTCCTTCCTGATTGGCGAGGGGTGATATGCAGACCAGGTATTCCGGCAAGAGCGGTAAGGTTTATATAAGTGCTACAGGCCAGAGCCCGGCGAAATACGCTCATTTGCGAAGCTAGCGAAGTGTCGAAATTATTTACGCAGTTACATATCTTTGAAAAATATTTGACATATATGGGTTACATGAACAATTTAATGAAACAATGAATAGGCAATGGTCAGCGCAATACGTATCCCCTGCTTGGATATTGCTTGACTTGGAAATCAGTTTCAAGAAACCACCACTCACTCTGCGATCCGAACGATTAAACTGAACACACGAGACGCGTTAGAACATTATACTATAATTTTGTTCACATTCCAGCTAATACACCAGCATGTGTGTTGCTCCAACTGCCTTCCAAACGGGATCTGGAAGACATACCGGTCATGAACTCACCTAGGCGGTGTAAAGGCTGATAAAAAGACCTTTATTGCAAAAACCACCATACCGCCAACGTCTTGTTGTAATAAACAAGTATATTTCTCTCTTGGTCTGGTTTTAAGTGCGGATCTGGGCACCGGGTTATAACCACTGCAGTCGGAATAAGAAGACTCTGCTTCAGTTGTCATCGTGCTGAACCACGTCGGAATTTGATTCACCCTTCTGGCACGTCTATGGAAATCTATCGAAAACGAGCTATATGCACTGGGACTGCACAAGGTGCAAGGCTGGAGAATTCATGCTGTCCCGAAAGTGAAAGTCGAGTCATCGGGCAAGCAATCTTTGCTGCGTTTTAAAAGCGATCGTTTCTCGATACTGCGTACAGAGTGTAATACAAAATATAAGCTCCCAGTTTTTTTTCTTCAAAATTTTTAATTAACTTGATTGCTTTTGAGAGGCTTCCATCAACGGAGCGCTGTGCTTAATATCCGCGACTGACGAAATACTTGCAACTAAAAGCAGGAGGAGACAACTCCTCCGCAGGGAGGCGTAGTGTGCGGCCGCCAACAGCGCTCTCAGTAAGCGAATACGCATTTTCGACCGAGCAGGTACAATCTTTGTCAAAAGTAACCATCCTGCACGGTTTACTTCTCAATCGTATAGTAAAGCTATTATGGCAGCCCTCAAGCTCTAAATCTCTGTATGGTAAAGAGAACCTGTTTCCTTACTTTCAAAGAAGTTTTTTGTCTTTAGAGAAGATGTGAGGGGTCTACTATACGAATGAGAAGCAAACCATACAGCCTGGTTACTTTTTACAAAGAGTGTACGTGACGACCGATCACCTCTTCCTTAGTCGACGTAAGTGTCTCCAGGCGAGGGAAGCCTGTTTCGTTCTTGCGAATGCACCTTTCTCCCTCTATTTTGACCACCGTAGCGTGTGAAGTCGTCAAATGGACCGAGAGCATATGTTTATGTTCAAGTCAACCGTGTGCATTTAAAAGGCTCCTTTACCGATTCGCCAATTTTCGCGACGCAAAAATAGAAATAGCTAATAGAAACAGAAGAAATAGAAATAGCAAGGTGTATGAACGCCGTCAGGAGAGAAAGGTACTTAATGAGGACACGGGACACGGTGGGGGGCACGTTGGACGCAGGTGGCAAAGGACCGGCTTAGTTGGAGAGACATGGGAGAGGCCTTTGCCCTGCAGTGGGTGTAGTCAGGCTGATGACGATGAAGAGATGAAATTACTGAAGGTCATTCGATATCGCAGAGGGTACGGATATGAAGAAGCAGGACAGGAAGGGACGTACAGTCGAGCCCGATTTGAAGGTTATCACATTTATTTCGGCTGAAACGAATTATGGAATATTTCCTGGCGTGACGGTGACTTAGTCCACAACAGACATGACAGTGCACGTTAGAGGAATCCTTCGGCTAGCTAAGCCCATGTATTTGCTGCAGCGTTCTTGCGATAATAAACTGTGTTAGAGCAGTTTAATCTGATTAGCTTAAGCCTGAAGTGGTCACCTTCAAATCGCACTCGACTGTACTCAATAGACTAGGGCTCCCATGCATTTGGTCTACAGAGGACAGCGAGGACTTGGAAGACCAGCACAGAAGCAAGATCGAGGAGCAACCCGTTCCGAGAGATGTGCACTCGGAATTTCATAAGGAAGGAAGAAAGGCTAGGGCGAACGCCATCAGGAGAACATGGGCGGGATGGAAGGGGCAGTTTTCCTGGATGCGGCAGGAGCGGTCAACGGCATACCAACCATAGCATGCGCGGATGCGCAAGGGAATTCAGATAATATGGCATCAATTCGATGCCAGGGAGTCACCCAGGCGAAAGAGGCGGCGATTTCTTCGGCGATTGTTTCCCGAAAGGTCTGTTGTATTTTTACAGACTCCCAGACTGCATGTAGATACTATAGTAGAGGATGGATTGGTAAACACGCAAGCAGAATACTCAAAGCTAAAGAAGACACACGCTTTCAAGTCCATTGTCATAAGAACTGCCGGACATTCTACGGATGATGGAAACAGAGGCGCTCACGCCGCTGCCCGCGCGCAATTACCCTGAGTCCGCCAACATTCGCAGGAACATATTTATTTACAACCGCTACTGAGCTACAGGGATTTACTCTAAGATTTGAAGTTCGCAAGGAATGTATACGCAGAAGAGGACAACAATGTAAACATGGAGCAAGGAGTCATCGTAGAGAAATTGCAATCAAATACTTATATAAATCGTGCCCTATTCAGCTTTATTGTTACGAAGACGAGGAAAAACAGCAGTGGTGCGGGACGGAGCGCTGGCGCTAGGCCCGCAGCCATTCAATCATATTTCGTCTGTCATCATGTCGTCCTATTCCTTGGCTTGCCACCTCGTATCATGTGCTGTGAAGTGCTGGATCATCATCACCACCCTGGTCCCTGGAGCACCGCCGCCTTCTGCTCGGCTTCGTCGTCGGCCGAGGGTAACTGGTCTCCGTCGCCCGGCTCAACCCCAGCTCCACTTCACCAGAACCAACCAGCCGCTTTCCCCCGCCCGTCCCCAGCCCCACCACAAGACACGATCAGTACCAGATGCGCTATGACCGATGACTACAAGAACCAAGATGGCACTCCTGCCCAAGCTGTCTGGAGAGTCCATAAACCTTTACATTTGGCTCTGGCCGACGGACCGCTGGACCTGAAGCTCCGCGGGCTACCATTCATGAGATCATTTTATTCATTTTGGTGGCAAGCCTTTCATCTTCTTCTATCTTTTCTAGCCATGGTCATCGTCACCTAACTCTTCAGAATTCAAGCAATCGATCAGGACGTTCGCTTCGTTGTCCGGAGTAATGTTACGAAGACGACGAAGAAGAAGGCAGTGGGCACTATGCCCGCAGCCATTAAATCATATTTCATCTGCCATCATGTCGTCCCGTTCCTTGGCTTGCCACCTTGTATCAATACGTTTCCAAATTCATACGATCCGCATTGGGCCTTCTGCTGTTAAGAGGCTGACTAGTACCACAGCGGTGGCCTAATGGTTGAGCATCCGCATTGCATGCAGGAGGTGTGGGGTTCGATCCCCAGTGTCGCCAGGCACCCACCGGTGATACAATAAGTACAAGCTTTCCTCTGGCCTGGTGCTCGGCTTAATTAGAATGAAATGGTTGGGAACTGGGTCTTTGCCCTTACCTTGAGCTATACAAAAAACCTTGTCCCATGCATGGCGGTGTTTGGCCGCAGATGCCCTTGCACTATAAAAACTCACTATCATCATCTTCAAGGCCGATCGTCGCCAGGGGTCGAATGAAACTCACCAGGAGCATGAAGAGAGCTTCTTGACAGCAATCATGTTAGGCGAGAACACTGGTTCGTCAGCGCCTGAAGCAGCTAAGGTGCTGGACGACACTGGAGTACAGAACCTTGTAGACAGCTAAGCGGTTGTAGACGCAATATCATCCAAGAAACATCAGGACGTAAGTGCACTCCTAAGCGCTGACGTGGAAGAATGCAGGCCGAATGCTAGGAAAAGCATTAAAGACAGGCCTGAGCCAGGTAGCACAGGTTTATTGGCTGTTAATCAGAATGATTTTGTCAGAACAGCAACCTTGGCGACCTAGGCTATGGGAGCAAGATATGCTTCCAAGGAAGAAGCAACTAGCGAATGAGTATGGCCCCCGAAAGATGAAAGGCAGGCATAAGAAAGAGTGGTGCCGCAACAAAAGACAGGAAGAGCAAGCCCACGAAAAAGAGCTGCCACCATCGGAAGCATCAGCGTGACCGGCAAAGTGACGCTGTCAGGCCCGAAACTAGCATTAGAGTCGGAGGTAAAGAAATGTGCGAGGCATAGCCATCGCGCAAAGAAACGAAGAACATTAGCGCGCCGGGGCAGTCGCATCTGAACAGTAAGATAAACTGCAAAAAGAAAGTATACAAGCATTACCGCTGGAAAGGGTATCAAGACAGGAAACCGAGATAGAAAAGAGCGCTTTCCGGGAAGCGAAAAATTAATGAGCTCGATAAGGTTGAATATTGCCCCGGGCACACAGTGGCTATGATGTGGGAAGAGACAGATAATTGTGCAGAGGCACTCACTTCCTACCACGATAAAAAAAAGAACGGGCCAACGGTAGCGGCAGGCGCTAGCAAAGGGCAGATTTAATTGGAGAGACACGGCAGAGACCTTCGCCTTGCATTGGACGTAGTCAGGCTGATGATGATAATGGTGGCGCATGAAGCACAAGGAAATGGACAAGTTGGTAGAGAAAACGAGTAAATCGTGTTAGTCTTGTTCTTCCAAATGCAACTGGAAGGACAGGTACAGAGAAACAGACAAGCGCAGCTAAATACAGTGAAAACCGGGCCATCTAGAAATCCAAGAGGTCACCAATGTACAAGCGCTCTTAATCATGCGACCGGAGCTCAATCCAAATCACTAATTGATTTGAGCAATAGCGTAATCTCCGCGGCTTTTCTGCATTTCTGTAGAGAGTCCGGAAAGCGTGTCCTATAGTCAGCAGAAGTACCGTAAGCGGGCCGTGAAAATGGCTCACGTTTTGTTGCCGTATAGGGCAGGGAGAAGAGTACCAGCGCGACAAGCGCGGTTTACTTTGCTTATCCTCTGCGGGTAGAGTCACGGTGTAAGAATAATTTAGGTGATGACACTGCGGCCGGCGCACCGTCCTGGTTGTGTTCGCCGCCGGCGCTGTTTCCGTTTCGCGGCGACAGGTGGCGCTAGTAGGTGGAGGCTCTCGGATTCTCTCTGCGTAGGTTATTGAAGCGTTGCTCGTTTGTCGCGCTCGATATCGGGGTATATAGAAAAGTATGCACAGGCATGAATACACCGGGATTCTGCAGTAACAAGACTGATTATCTAAATGAATGTGGAACTGATTTCTCGACGGCGTTTTTGTAATAGCTTTGATAGCTAGCATACGTTGAAGCCAGTATATCAATCGTATTTTGTAGTTGTGCCCGCCAATGTTAGCTAATTAAAGCAAAAATAAATAAATTGTAGCAGGATTTTCGGGGAAATAGCCTAAGTACAGCTAGCCGAAATGCCGTTCCGAGCTTCGGTCGTCAACCCAGCGATCTCGCGCTGTGCGCTGGCGGTGCGGCTGCCGCCGCTGCTCATCTTCCTCTTTACAAAATAAACGTCCTCAAAGCACCTTGAACCATTGCACCTCTAGCTTACACACGTACATGGTCACAAACTTCGCTCGACACGCGACCCCTACGCAGACTTCTGCTCAGTGTTAATCCGATGGCGGTTATACTTTGCGCCAGCTTACACCAAGCTGTGTGCAGTACAGCTTGATGAAAGGCATGTCACACGGTTAAATCCATCGCAACTCTCAAAGCAGTATATCTTGTGCTAGTTGCCCATGAATGAGCATAATTTTTCTATCCTACTCTGTCATTTCAAGAGAACAATGCGCGCTCTTATATTAGAAAAAAAAAATGTCCGACCTGAAGTAGGTCTGGTGGTGTGTACAGTGCTCTTACATTTGTGTAGAATATTAGAAATGGTATGCTGGAAGGGGGGCCGAACATACACTTTATTCTGTCACAAAAGTATACATTACATGGCACAAACTGTTTAAAACATACATTCACAAAAAATCTAACCAAAATCAGTACATTCTGTAAACTTGGCAACAGGATTCAGGATGAACAAAGTTTCGCAAGCTTTTTTTTTCTCTTGAGCTTGTTTTTTCAAGTTCATGGTTGCAGCTTTGCAGTGCTGCCTCATTCTCATGGTTAAGAAATAGTGCAGAATTTGTGCAATGACCTCTTCTTTGTGCTGAGCACATGGAAAAGTCAAGGTCTTTGTGTCAAGCACATGCTCCACCGTTTCTCAGTATGCAGACTGACTGTCGGCAGTTCTTGCAAAGTGCTCCTCAGCTGTTCTCAGCAGCTAAAAGAGATTCACGTTGGGGTCCAACAGTCCACCCCTACTCTTTGTGTTCGACAGGGATGGTTCAGCAGAGCTGTTTTCCGGAATGGTAAAAGCAGACCGGCAACAATCGCACGTGGTGGCTTTCATCAACTTTCGGCTCAAGAATCCAACCTCATAGTAAAGTATGCAGTCAAAGACTTGCGCTGTATCCTTTCCGTTTACTGTGATAACATCCTCACATTCCCAGTCCTCAACAAGAATCAGTTTATCAAGCTTTTCTTTTAGCTGATAAATGAAGCCAGGCGAAGAGTTGCTTGCACTGCCTAGTTCGATCAGGGCTCTGAAGTCTGATGCGTCTAGTAATGGCTTCTCATCGACCACGCAGCAATTCCCAAACTTAGGAGGCCTCAGAAGGCTGTAAATGGACATTGTATTGTACAGTTGCAAAAATGTTGGCGTTAAAGGATGTCATTCTGGCTTCCAGCAAGTCTTATCTTGCCAAAGAATCTTTCGATCGGATCTTGGTTCATTTTATTTGTAAGAACGTATTTATTTGTAAGAACTCGTACTGATGCAAAAGAACCTCACAAAGCTCTCTAGTTGATCTCAAGGTAACTCGGAGCCCTTCAGAGGTGCTTTTTGTCAGGAACATATCTTTCGTGATATTTCTTCCACTCTGCAGCTCTTTTTCCCAGTTATCCAACCATTCTACCCCACGTGACAGAATGCCTAGGTCAGAGCCCTGCTTTGTGACACCTTCATGAGGAAACCGCCGGTTCAAGGCATCGAAAAGATTATTAAGAAACAATGTGAATTCTTGCGTGGCTTCAATGTCTCCCAGACTGCGCACACCACGGTTTCTGTAAAATTCAATGCCTGCTGCCATCGAGCGACTGAACAGTCGCTGTTAGCCAATTTGCAGTTAGCTAATTCTTGTTCAAGATTATGTTTTTGTTTTTGAAGCCGCACTTTTGACTTGTAGCAGGAAGTCCTGGAGCGCCGCAACATTTCAATGCGTGTTTTTTTCGATGGACTGGCCGGAATGGGAATGTGTTTCAGTTGAGAATTCTTTTTCTTTCGTGCAGCATGAATACGAAGTACATCTTTTAACTTAGCACATGCATTGCAACTTGTACTCTCTGTCACTAGTAGGCAACTGGTGTGCCGCCAGGTTCCACATTTGTCAATATATGCGCACTCGGGGCGTATATTATTGTACATTTCACCACTGGGACCACCTGCACACACATGCATTTCATGAAAGACCCGCACATGCACACTCTATATCAGCTAGGGAATTCATGGGCAAACCAGAACTTATGGTCTGTACGTTAACAATACGGCCGTAAATAAAACATTTCACTGACAAGGAGTCATTATGTGATGTGGTTACTTCTAGTACTTTTCTATGAAAAGGCGCTTGGTTACTATCTTTCGGCAATTCTAGCTCACTGAAAACAACAGATTTAACCCCAAATCTGTCTGAAACCTGGTCTGCCCAGGCTTCACTTGGGAGTTTAAGGCTGGAAGCACAGCATGACAGAGCGGAAATTGTCATTTGCTGTCCTCTGTCCTGGAGGAACAGGGACTCGGTGGGTCGCTGCTCTTGCGTTGGTCCATGACTTCTCTCTTGCTCCGTAGTTTTTCAGATGAGGAAGAAACTTGTTGCTGAATGAAAAGAAATGATGGAATCAGGAATCTTTCTGCCGTCCCAACTAAGCCAAAGTTTCGTTTACGTCATCTATATTATGTCATTACTTCTCTTAAACAAGTTGGTGTTATATGTTTCGTGCTATTTTGTTATTTCTTATTAATCTAAAATTTTCCTGTTACCAGCCTCTTCTTTAACACCTGAACGCCGGCGATGAAATTAAATAAATGTATGTTCACTTTCCGGATGCTACCTAATAGAGAGCAAAGCTTATGCGATTACTAGAAGAACACTGTGCTATTAGATGTCCAATGAGATCCTGGCTAATTAATTATAATCAAATAAATATACTGAAGAGAAGAAAACACGGCTGCGGTAACCAAATCGTATTTACGATAATTTCCGCTCAATAGTTATTGTAGAACAATATCATGATTTGTTGCGCCTAGTGAGCTTAGATGAGGCGGCTGGAGGAATGCCACCTGAATTTAAAACAGGAAATTACCTTTTCAGCTGTGTGACTAGGTGCATCGGCAGTGCATGTGCCACTCAAAGTGTCAGTATCGTGTTGAAAAGTATCCTCTTCTTCACGTGGAGGGGGCGCGACGCTGCTGAAATCCAAGCGTGGCCTCTTACAAGGCGCGTCTGTTGATTCGGCATCAGAATGTCCTGACCTCGTTATGTAAACCAGCAATAAACATGGTGTATTTTCAACGGCCAGATGTAGCTCTCCAGAAGCATTCGACGCTTCTGGCTGTCCTTGCTTCTTAGGCTTCTGAGAAGTCGGCGGCAGAGCCTGCCGTTTCCGCGGAGGTTTTCTCGTTTTTTGCTACGCAGTCAAGTATCCTGGGCAGTTCGGGAAAATGCTAGGCACAGCGTCGGGTGAGAGCACCGGTTTTTTTTTTGTGCGTGTAGTAGGACGTTCCCCTTGTATTCCGCGTGATATGTTGCAGAGATCACTTCATTCGGGAAATGCTTCGCGCACACGTGGTCAGTAGGCTGCAAAACTCTGTCTGCTTTCGGAATCGCCCGTCGCCACTTTTCTAAACGTTCGGGTTCACGCGGAGCCTTGAAAAGCGACACACGCTCCGTACATGTCCGATACCCCGACTTGCAATTCGGTACAAAGCGCTTCTTGCCCATTTTGAAGCGCAGCAAGCCTGAGCGCAACTAACTGCACTCGGCGTCACATGCCGCGGCAGAGTATACGTTGAGTGAATCCCAGCAGAATACCAATCAGCCGAACAATGCACTCACAGGATTCATAGGCACAACCAAACAATTTTCGAGAACCCGGAGAAGCCTTCACACAAACACACACGAGTTTCAGGAAATTTCCGAACGCACGAGAGCGGGCAGCGCGGGCCCCTGGGCTCCCATACTACAGCGCCATCTGTTCTCTTGCGGCGAAAACTACTGCTGACTCAAGGTCATCTGCGAACACAATCTGCCCGCGCCTTCTCTCTACGGGCAGCGGCGAGTGTCAGCACCTAAATTATTCTTACACCGTGGGTAGAGTGAACCGTTGTTTTTGAAAAAGAATTGAGAAATAAAAGTGGAGTCTGCGTCCGTTCGCCATTCACTTTCTCTTTCACTAGTAGTTTAGTTTCACTTGCGCGCTCCCTTTCCTTTTCGATTATAGACATCCCACGCGCTCGACCTGTACATATATTATTTTTTTATATATAGATTACTCGTATACAGTACCTCTTTCTCCCCTAACCTCTCTGCCTGTCCCCTCAACTCTTTCATTTCATTTCTCCATTCTGCCTGCTATCCCTTTATTTCCGCTGCCCCAGCTCAGGTGCTTCCCGTAGCGGTGACAGATGCCGGGGCCAGCAGAAATCGTTTCCTTCCTACCTATTATTCATGCCTAACAATCTCAGGCTTAAGAATTAGAAAATTGTAAGGCACTGTTATTTAAATATTGAACGTAGTGGTCTGTTTTTGTGATGTATGCGAAAATCTTTCCTTTACAGTGTTTCCCTCGAGAGCATCGAACAGTTAAGACTTCCATAGACAACCATTGCGGAACATTTTTCACGGCAGCGAAAACTTTAACGGAGAGAAAAATTTAAGAATGCCGTCGGATGAACTGCGCATATATTGATTGTTCTAGCAAAATCTTACATTGAATCAAAAAGTTATGTTCATAAACGGTTTCCTGCTGAAAATTGCTTCTGTCCAGAAGAGTTGGGTATGATTATGAATGAACCACTGCCACTACTACTTTGGGTATTGCGCTTGATTGAACCCTTTGACACGTCACGCACACATTTGTGTACAAAGTGAATGCACACCTTTTTGTATGAGTGAGCTGCACCTCTAGTCGGATACAAATTAGGTCGCCAGTGAAGCTCCGCGCGCATTCAGGACCGCCGCACAGAATTCCTCCGCAAAAAAAAGTAGTGCGTTTCTGAAACCTTTCTTTTTACTTAAACAAGAAGCTTATCACAAGAAAAAAATCATAAGCTCTCGAATTTTGATACGTGTGCCTTGTTTAATAGAGACAAACATTGAAAAGCTGATTTCGTTTACTGTTGTGATTGGTTAGCGGAGTAACACAGGATGCCGCAGAACGTGTCCAATTAATACCAACTGCTGCTTTTTTTTTAAAGTTGCGTCCCAATATAGAAGTGATTTCTTTGCTTAAGACGAATTTGACACCCTTCATATCGCTAATAAGCTGCTTTTTGTGCCATCTAGTGAACGCAATAAATAGTATTTTTGCGGAACATTGAGCAGTTTAATAAGTCGGGGTAATCAGAACAGGGTAATAAAGAAAGGCATGAGAGAGAGAGAAACAAAAACTTTATTTACACAGGAATTTGGGGCACGCCCCAGGATCCCCTCACGACCCCACTGCACTCAAGTGTTTATGTTCCTGAGGTCCATAACACTGGCAGCACGGCCGGTGGCGATGGTCTGCACGGCCGGGTCCTCCGAGCGCAGCAGGGTCTCCCAGTCCTCCCAGGTCTTGAGGTTCTCTAGGTCCCGCGGGGGGGAGGGTCCGCCGGGCAGAGGGAAAGGATGCGGAGGGAAGAAGCGAATGGTTCTGGGCATAGGGCGCATGCCGGAGTGGGGAAGGATGGATGATAGTGGGCTAGGTTAAGGGGTGAGGGGAGAGAGTGTGTCTGTAGTCTGCGCCAGAGTGTTGCGTGTTTGTGAACGGAGAAAAGAACGACTGCGGCGAGAGAAACCAGACCGGAAGCGAAAGGAAAGGAAGTTGTCGTGGCACACATCTCGCCAGCCGCACTCCTCCGCCTTGGAGGATTGTTTCCGGGCAGAGAACGCACGCGAAAACTGCGCCCACGGCCGACAGGCGAAGGCAGACGGAGCTGTGCATTGCCTCCAAACACTGCTACAACACCTCCAAACTGCTGTCGACGCGAAACAGTGAGTATTCGTGAATGCATTGACTATTACCAGCTCCAGATTTCTTGCAGAACATGTACAACCACGAGCGTCATGAACAGAAAGTCGAAACGCTTACAAAGTAGACTTGTCTGGCTTCTTTAAGCTAAAGTAGTTGGTTAGTTTAAGAAGAAGAAGAAGAAGACTTTATTTCCACCATGTGCAGTACACAGATGGAGGACGACGGAAAAAAGCCGTCAATAGGCGGCTTGACGAGTCCGTCGCCCCACTTAATGAGCAGCGTTTGGTCAACAGCAATCAATTCACACAGTCAAACAAAAGAAAATGAAAACACTTGATCAGTGCAGAACAGAAGCAAAACAGAGTGGTCCGAAAAATGAAATCCCAGGATAAGTAAAATCAGTTATTCATCCTCAGTAAACATAGAGCGAAGCTTAGCAGTGGAGCAAATAAATAAATCAAAGTTAGTAGACAGATAATGGTTTAACAGTGATGGTAAAGAATAACATAGGCGTTCCATTCCAGAGTTCAAACGGGGTGCAACGATTTTCCAACATTCTCCATGTCTTGTAGCATAATATTGTTCCTTCTTTTCTAAATATGCCAGAGTACCAAGGTTATGTATGTTATATCTTACTTCATATTTAAATCTAGTACTCAGACGGCAGAGATATAGTTTATGAGCCGTAATGACATGCGCTCTATGAAAAAAACCTGCAGTTGTTGCATGATAACCAGCGTTGTACACATGACGTAGGTATCGCTTCTGCATGACATAAATTTTTTGTAGATTAGAGAATGTAGTTGTACCCCAAACAAGTTGGCAATAGTTAACATGTGAATAAAAGAGTGAATTATAAACCAATAGTTTAAGTTTTGTAGAAAGAATATATCTGAGACGACCAATTACTCCAGTTACCCGAGCTAAATTCGTCACTAGTAAGTTCACATGAGTTTCCCAGGACATGTGAGCAGTAAATGTCACACCAAGGCTTTTGAAATGGTCAACAATGTCAACAGGACGAGAGTTAAAAATAATGTCGGCATGAGGAAGGAGTGGCTAATTCTTTGCCCGAAAGATAACAGCTTTTGTTTTATTTGCGTTAATTGTCATAGAATTATAGGACGACCATTGTTGTAGTTGAACTATTCTGTCATTGCAACTAGAGATAAGTTGATCGATATTATTACCAGAGAAAAATATGCTGGTATCGTCTGCGTATATGATAAATTTGGCATCCTGGTTAATATTAACAATGTCATTTATATAAAGGTTAAAGAGCAAAGGCCCCAATATGCTGCCTTGTGGGACACCACAAGCCAGTGGTAGGACTTGTGATCGAGAGTTATTAATTTGGACTACTTGTTGCCGGTGGGACAAATATGACCGTAGTAAATGTAACGCACATCCACGTACACCATAAATATCCAACTTATTCAATAAAACTTCATGATTGACCAAGTCAAAAGCCTTGGAGAAGTCAACAAATAAGCCAACCACGATTTTCTTGTTCTCAAATTGTGTTAAAATATATTCTTTTTGGTGAAGCAAGGCTAATTCAGTTGACATATTCTTCCGGAAACCAAATTGGTAAGGTGTTAATACACTGGAGGTTTCGATGAAATTCAAAACCCTGCAATGAATTATTTTCTCGAAAGCCTTTGAAAAAATCGGCAATATAGATACAGGCCGATAATTGCCCAATTCGTTTCGATTCCCCTTTTTAAAGAGCACTACTACTTTGGCAACCTGCAACTTTACTGGGAATATAGACGTAGTTAAACACATATTAAAAATATTCGCTAGAACTGGTGCAATTACATCTGCAACGTATTTGACGGGTTTTATTTGAATTTCATCGATATCCCTACTGCTGCTGTTGTTTAAACTTCTAATAGTTGAAATCACTTCCTGCACTGTGACTGGCTGTAAAAATAAAGTTCTATCATTCCTCCTGTTCATATACTGACATGCGTTTTGGGAACTACCTGGTGTACTCATATTTGTAAAAAAAGTGTTGAAAGCATCAGCCAGTTCCTCCCCTTGCAAGTCCTTGCCCTTAATAGTAAGTTTGGATATGCAGCTCCTGCTATTACCACGGCGTAGTAACATATTTAGTTTGTCCCAAAGCAGTGCGCTCGGTGATTTTTTGACATCCACAAAAGATGCGAAGTAATCTTTGCGCGCAATGCACAATTTCTAGGTTAGTTTGTTTCGATATTGTTTGAAAATCGTCACGTCATCAAGATTACGCGTGCGAAGAAATTTTCTGAACAGCCTGTCTTTTGTTCTCATTTGTTGGTAGAGTTCGTATGTTACCCATGGTTTCCGAATTTTCCTATTTCTTTGGCGCTTTTTTACAGGAAAGTGAACTTGGTTAAAACCTTTAAAGATATCTAAAAATGCATCATAAGCATTGTCAGCATCGACCAAAGTCAGGACCTTTCGCCAGTCTACTTGAATCAATTCTTTTCTGAATGCATCGAGAGCCGCGTCAGTTACTGGCTGGTAAAGGTTTTCAGCAGGCGGATGTTTAGGAATGCTGGCAACATCTAGGCAAAAAAACACCGGAAGATGATCACTAATAGAACATGCTAATGCACCAGCTTTTACATCCGATAATACAAAATTTGTTATGAAGACATCCAATACTGACTGGCAATCAGTTGTTATTCTTGTTGGATTATTTATAACATTGTTGAACCCATTTGACAGCAGAACATTGGTAAAATTTGTACAAACAGGAGTATCAATACCCATATCAATGTTGTAGTCACCTGCAGCTACCAACATGCACCTGCTTTCCACAACAAACGAAAGAAAGCTTTCATAAAATTCAAGAAATGTTGGAATATGCCCACTTGGCGGCCGATAACAAACCGAATACAGCACTTTATCCGCAAATAAAGATAGAACTTCGTAATCGGGAGTTACAATACTGAAAGCGTCTACTAGTTCGCAGTCCATTTGTTCTAAAGTTAGAACTGCAACACCACCACCGCGACCACAAGGTCGGTTGAGATAATGTGTATTATAGCCTTCCATTCTAAAAACGTCACTCTCATTTTTGCTCCATGTTTCACTGAACATGATAACTGAAAAATTGAAAGAAAATTGGCTAAAGAATTCATCTAACAGAAGTGCTTTGTTTCGGACAGATCTGGCGTTTAAATGCACAGATTTCAACGCATGACGTCCCAAATGAGATACCACATTGTTTAAGTCATCTGGTGAATAGAAATCGTGTTCATCCATCTCTAGCTTCTCTGTTCAGGAATGATACTGGCTGGGCGCATCATTTGGGCAGAAGGCGGTCGAGGTCATCACGGCTTCTAACATGAATTGCGTTTGCACCATCAGACATTCTCAAAAGAACATTTCCATGCGTATGCCACACGTATTTAAAACCAGCTTCTTTGGCCCAGTTCTTTGTTGCTTGTAGCAGGTCTCTGTTGTGACGGGTCAAGTTTTCCTGGATGAAGATGCGTGGATGGCTATCATTTAGCTTGCTCTTGCCAAGATTCCCTTGTCGACTGCTTTGTGAAACGGACGATTATTCCGGGAATTTTGTCTTTCTGTGCGGGTAGCCTGTGTACCGAGGCAATGTCATGCTCGACCAAATGTGGCGTTTCCAGCTGGTCTGCAACTCCGTTTAGCACATTATGCAAGTTTTCACCTTGCACGAGAGGCACCCCATGGATTTCTAAATTAAGCTGCCTATTACGGAATTCAAGTTCGTTCACTTCCCGCCGCAGCTGAGCCTGAGCAGATTGGTTCTCATCGTCCTTCATCTCCAGTTCCTGTACCTGCTTTCTAAGTACCTTAATTTCATTTTCCTGCACGTAAATCGTTTTTTTCAGTTCCTCAAAAATGGCAGACATGTGCGTAACAGACTCCTCCATAGTTTCGACTCGAGCGGCGAGGGAAGGTAGGCATTCTAGCTTTAGATTAATAGATCCAAGGATAGCTTTTATATCCATGTCAGTCTCGTTTTCATCAGTGCTGCTACCACCTTGTACCGAGCTCCGGCAATTTTGGCATCGCCATGTTTTCTTTGCAGCTTCGGATTTTCCTTTGAATGACTTTTCAGCTATTCCCGCGCATTTTCCAAAATGGTATTCGTGCACACACTCAGAACAAGCTACACGCCCCTCATTTTCATGGAATGCTTCATCACAAGTGAAGCAGACATGGGCCATTGTTTCCACTACAGCAGAAAACCACAATAGGCCCGGCAATACAGCAAAATATACAAGTCTTTGGCAGCGACCGCAGCACAAGCACCACTACGCGTACAGTAAATAGGGGAACAAACTAACCTGCACAGTTGAAATCGCAGATCAAGAGATGTTCGCTGGATGCTGCCGTCGCTGCCAAATGACTGCCTCCCCGTGTGCTCTTGATTTATCCGTCTTGGATTCCTTCGTCAGGCGCGCAAGCGCAGTAGGGGCGTGCGGCGGTGATAGCTCCGGTGATCACGGCGGTGACGGTGTACGTAGCAGGGGCCTGGGCGTCACACAGCTCTCGGGAGCGCTGTGCAGTTCGAGCAGTAGAAAAAGCCAGGCAAATCCGCAATGTCCGATGGATCCTTCACCGGGCAGCGCTTGACAATCCGGGAAAGAAGGCCAGTCGTTGTATCTGCACAGTTGAAATCGCAGATCAAGAGATGTTCGCTGGATGCTGCCGTCGCTGCCAAAAAATGATTTTGTATTCGCCGAAGCAACGCTCTGGTCTGTAAGGTACTTTTTAGTTCATTATTCAGGATTGGTTTAGTCCCCCTGGATATTATTCACGTGTTCTAGAGAAGGTGGTTTGGTTTAGTTTATGGGGTTTAGCGTCCCAGAGCGACTCAGGCTATGAGAGATGCTGTCATGAAGGGCTTCGGAAATTTGGACCACCGGGGATTCTCTAACGTGCGCTGTCATTGCACAGTACACGGGCCTCTAGAATTTCGCCTTCATCGAAATTCAGCCGCCGCGGCCGGAATCGAACCCGTATCTTTCGAGTCAGCAGCCGAGTGCCATAACCGCTGAGCCCCCACGGCGGCTGAGAGCCGCAAGAGTACGGGCGTCTTTTGCGCTTCGCTTCCGGGAGACCGGAGTCGGATCCCTGAACTCGGGTTGAGGAGCGAAACGCATGTAGCCACGTCTTGTCACTCAGCCTCTGCTGTCTGTTGAAAATTCGCCAGTCGAGCTTTCGTCACTTCACGTTCATTTCGCTCAGTGTGTGTATATTTGTGTGTGTTTGTGGGGGTGCGGGGGTATCCATTTCAATACGCCACCTCACCAACTACCCTGCTTGCCTCTAGTATAGCAATACCTTTGCTTTAAAGGTTAGGCCTGCGCTGAGAAGCAAGAAGGAGCAGGGCACTTTTTCAAGAATCATTGCGAACGTTAGCCCGTAATTTATTTCGCGGGCTGCTATTGATAAGCAATTGCACAAACCCCATTTGCGAACAGGCGTGTACTGAAAAGATCTCGGGAACGCAGGGCCGTTCCAGGCGGTTACCGTTAACATTTGAAAGCATAAAAAAAAAGATAAAAGTCGATTACGAGTTGTTTTACTTGGGCTTAGACACCGGCCGAAATCAGCACATGGTAGTGTGCAATATAAATATTCCTTTTCAATTAAACACCATTTTTTATTTTTTGCTCTTCATAGTTGTCTAAAGCCACGAGGCGCCCCAGTCATGGAAGGCTCCAGCTAATCAAGGAGAGCGAAAAAGTAAGAAAGTTTGAAATATTAGGAATTGAGTTAGTATAATTATATATTATATATAATATATTATATACTGTACGATGTCTGTCAACGTTAAAGAACCCCAGGTGGTCAAAATTTCCGGAGCCCTTCACTACGGCGTCCCTCATAGCCGTAGTTGCTTCGGGACGTTAAAACCCTAATAAACCAAAAAACCAAATCATTTTCCGGAAGAACCAGAGGGAGACCCAGAATAGGCTGGCGCCTTTGAGCCAACTGGTCTAAGGGAGTGACGCGCTACAGGTGTGGTAGACCTGGTCACATCACCCGTGTCTGTTGTTTAATATCGCAAGACAGGCTTCAAAGTTGGCGGCCCCGTGACTACAGACAAGCCACACAGAAGGCGTACGGTGGCCCTTAATCTTCACGAAGAGAGCGTGCCCTGCATGGTGACGTAAGAAATGATCACTTTGATCCCCAGGATTCTCCAGGTGTGGCCTGCAGTACCTTCAGGGAAGACAGTAGCTCAATACACGCAAAGAAGAGGCAAATTCTCATGAAACAGTCAAGTCTCATGAGAACAGCTGTCCTCCGTGCGAACATTTGTTTTCTATTGGGATTGACAGGTTTTATCTGCCAGACATAGAGCAGAAGCATTGCGCAGGAGCGTTATCGGTTTGGTTTGGTTTATTGGGGTTTAACGTCCCAAAGCGACTAAGGCTATGAGAGACGCCGTAGTGGAGGGCTCCGGAAATTTCGACCACCTGGGGTTCTTTAAACGTGCCCCGGCACCGCTCAGTACACGGGCCTCTAGAATTTCTCCTCCAAAGAAATTCAACCGCCGCGGCCGGGATCGAACCCGCGTCTTTCGGGTCAGCAGCCGAGCACCATAACCACTGAGCCACCGCGGCGGCGGAGCGCCATCCGAATCCCGATGCGATGCTACTGGGGGAAAGACGTTCGCAGAAGATGCTGTCGCAGAGTGCTCAGTATTCGCTTTCGATAGCTGCTCTTCTGTGGTTGTAGTACTGACGCATAAGAGTTTCTTAAAAACGGGGCCCTTAGTGTTGAACACAGAGCCCAAGAAAGAGTTGCGGCTGATATTGCGGAGAAACAGACTGCTGAAGATGCAGGCACATTTTCTTCTTTGGACAAAAATATTTTTGCTTCCGATGACATCTGTGAGATCACTTAGTCTTCAGGACACGGTCTCACTCAACTCGCGTTTACACTGGACCCCACCCCGGTGGCTCAGTGGTTACAGCGTTCGGCAGCTGGCCCGAAAGACGCGGGTTCGATCCCGGCTGCGGCGGCCGAATTTCGATGGAGGCGAAATTCTAGAGGCCCGTGTACTGTGCGATGTCAGTGCACGTTAAAGAACCCCCGGTGGTCGAAATTTTCGGAGCCCTTCACTACGGCGTCCCTCATAGCCCGAGTCGCTTTGGGACGTGAAGCCCCAATAAACCAATAAACCGAACCACGTTTGCACTGGATCTTCAGGGAGGGTATCTAGCGCTGGAGTTTTCATGATTGTTGGAGCGGGGCTACTGGAAGGGCTCCAACTAACAGGTGTGAATGAACTGTCTCGTAGCGTAAACCTTTTTTTCTGTAGCGCTTAAACTCTTTTGGTGACCAGCACGCGCTGCGAACCCACACGTGGCGGACAGTGGCGAGCAGCAGTATCATTCTATACTCGTTGGCTATTTGTGAAGCACCGCCCAAATTTAAAAACGATAGAGACAAAGTCCAATGAAACTGCTTTAAATATTTAAAAGGCATTATTAGACAAGCTTAAAGCTAGTGTGCTGAATATAAAAGTTCCGAGGGCGTCCTATCTATGCAACGTGTTATTCCACGCGGTCAATTCATTCTCTGAACAGCAAATTTCATACCTTCGTAATTATGTTTCTGCCATGCCAGTAACAGAACGCACCACTAATAAAAGTTTCTCAACCTGCCGCTTTGGCGTAGTTGATTAAGCGCTCAGCTGCCAGCCCAGGGTCAGTAGACCAACATCCTGCCGCAGCGATCGTATTTCAATCAACACGAAATGCAAGAACCTGCAGGCACGTGCGGTGTCAGCGCAGGTTAAAGAAAGCACCCATGGCGCTCAAAGTAAACACAGATCTCGCCAATTACGGCTTCCTTCATAGCCCATTATGGGTTACACCTTGAAGGTACACCGTCAGCTATACCGCTGGGCTATGCCATGTCAAAGTATTTCTCATTTCTTGCATTGAATAACATGCAACATGTGTAGGGGGTCATGAGCTTAATACCATCTAGTGCCACTTCTTCACTTAGATGGAAAAACAGCAAAATGAATCGGCGATTTTTCCTTTTACTCGAAGAATATCGTTTACAGCAGTGTTTAGTCTATGAGAACTATCGCTGTAGTTTCTCCCCCCCTCCCCCCAAAAAAATAATAAGCGATAACGTTATGTTGAGGAGCCCTTTACACCACTTGTGTTTTAACGCCTGGACATTCTGCAAAAAAAAAAAATGAGTGGAACAATTACTGAGCTCAGGCATTTGTTCATCATGTAATACTCCCAACACCATTTCTTTCCTTTGCACTAACATCAGAAGTGTTTTATCGAAAGATGTTGCAATATCTTCGCTAATGAACTCGTGCTCCGTCCGCATCATTAGTAGCGCTAACCGAAACATGGCTCAGTGATGTATTCCTGATGATTCAATTTTTGTCAGCCAAACACATTTTAACATCTTTCATTGCTGCAGACCGCACCGGAGAGGAGGTGGTGTACTCTTGGCGATAAGGGATTATTTGGCAACTGTGCCTCTCATGATTAGTTCTTTTCTGGAGTGTACATGGGTTTCTTTTAAGTGTTGTTCTATTGATATAATTATTGGTGTTTTTCACCGTCCTCCTAACATAAATAATGGCTTTTCTTCTGAATTTAATCGAATTCTGTGTGAAATATGTACGCATTTCCCTCACTGTACTTTACTCATATTTGGAGACTTTAACTTTCCTAGTATAAACTGGTTCACACAATCCGCCACAGCGAGTGAAACTGAAGCTAACATGTTTCTTCAATCATGTCTTGATTTTTCACTATCGCAACTCATTACCAATCCCACGCGTCGCACATCGAGTACTGCCAATATTATGGACTTAATATTAACAAATAATCCCGATATTTGTTCAGACATTATTCATTTAGATGGTATTTCGGATCATGACGTAATAACAGTACGTATAACTGGTTCTTTTAACGAAAAGAAAACGACTGTTAAACAAATCAGATGTTACAACAGAGGTAACTATGAAAAAATAAATGAGAATTTTTTTTCGCCCAGTTCATTAATCAATATTTATTGCGCACTGTTCAGCAAAACTGGGATTTGTTTAAGAATACTTTTAATAAAGTTATCGATGATTTCGTTCCTCTAATGACCATTAGATGTAGCAGCAGTGCACCATGGTTTACCCAGAAGTTGCGACGTGCGAATAACAAGAAAAAGCGATTTTACCGGCAGCCAGTGAAAAATGGTGTTCTAAGCGCGTGGGAAAAGTACAAGAAATGCGACAAGGACTACCAGTCACTACTGAAATCCACTCGACGTCACTTTTTCAATCATGACCTGTCATCTCTGCTAACCAACAACCCTTGTAAATTCTGGACCGTCATAAATCCTGGCTTTCAACCCGACATTTTGCTTTCCGACAGCGACGGCGTCATAAATAAAGAGTCTGAATGTGCTCAGGTTTTCAACGACGCCTTCTCATTAGTATTCACCAAAGAAGACATTAGCTCATTCCCTGACTTAGAAATAATCCAAGATATTTGCATGCCTGAAATAGTTATTAATGAAACGGGTATTTTAGCTTTATTAAACAATCTTAAAATAACTAATAGCTCGGATCACCTCGGCTTCAACAATAAGTAGCTGAAGAACACATCCCAAAGCATTAGCGCTGTGTTGTCCTGTTTGTTTTCGCAATCATTATCACACGGATTAATTCCCAATGACTGGCGGATAGCCAAAGTAATACCTATATTTAAATCAGGTGATCGTTCCTCTCCATTAACCTATCCAGACCCATCTCATTAACCAGCACTGTTTGCAAACTACTTGAACATATCATTCACAGCCAAGTCGTCAGCTATCTCGAAAATGATAACATTATTTTCGATTATCAGCACGGTATTCGCAAGGGATTTTCTTGTGATACTCAATTAGCTGGCTTTATTAATGACTTACAATTATCACTTGACGCGGGCTTTCAGATCGACGCAGTGTTCCTGGATTACTCAAAAGCTTTCGATCGGGTTCCTCATCAAAGACTTCTACTGAAACTAGCAAAGCTTAATATACACCCTAACGTGCTCGCTTGGATTAAGGACTTTCTATCATCTAGAACTCAGTTTACTTCCGTTAATAATTCTAACTCTTCCTCTACTAATGTGACATCTGGGGTACCACAAGGAAGCGTGCTTTGAAGGAAAAGCCTTTGCTTTTTCTAATCTATATTAATGATTGACCTGCCTGTGTAACATCTAGAGTTCGCCTTTTCGCTGATGACTGCGTAATTTACCGTAACATTACTGCAGACAGTGACCGCCAATCCCTACAATCTGACCTGAACGCAGTAAGCTCTTGGTGCTCATCATGGTTAATGACATTAAACGTTTCTAAAACTAAACTAATATCTTTCACTCGCCGTACAGCTCGCATTCCAACCACTTATATTCTAAATGACAATACTGTGGAACTAACATCAACATACCTTGGGGTGCACCTTCAGTTTGACCTAACATGGCATCACCATATCGACCTCTCCCTAGCATGTGCTAACCGCTCACTTGGTTTTCTTAAACGTAACCTCAGATACGCCCCTATACACGTTAAAAAACTTGCTTATATAACTCTAATACGCCCTAAAATCGAATATGCTGCGGCCATTTGGGACCCTATTCAAGCCTACGTTACAACTAACATTGAATCCTTGCAAAACCGTGCGGTTCGTTTCATATTTTCAGACTACTCACCCTTCACAAGCGTTTCAGCATTAAAAAAACGTGCCGAACTGGAAAATTTGCCATATCGCCGTAAGCTTGCTCGCTTAACCCTTTTCCATAAGCTTTATCACCACCCATTCCTTCGCAGTGATTTGTTTCAGTCACTTGATGCTCTCTTTCCACGCCGTGATCACTTTCAAAGTTAAACGCGTAAACTGCCATTCATCGTCTTATGCCAATTCATTCATTCCCCGTACTATCACTGAATGCAATAGTTTGCCATCAGTCATCGCCACAGAAACTGACAATAAAAAATTCCAAGAGCTTCTTCGCTGTGACGGAAATGTGTAAAAGTTTGCTGTTTTTGTTAGTGTTCATTTTTTTTGTGTGTGATGCCTTATGTTTTAATTAACGTTTCTTGTTACACTTACTTGTTAAACTGTATCGCGATTAGTTGATTGTACCGCCCCTATGAATACCCTCTTCTGAAGGGCCTTTAGGGGTAACTTGAATAAATAAATAAAAATAAATACCAGCCGCCTAGATTGCTGCTGAAAAGTCGGACTAGTTTTATTATTTTTTAATGTACATGTGTGCTTTTAAAAGTTCGAACCATGATACACGCGTCTGGATATCACGATATCAGATATCACGAAGATGATTTCACCTGAAAAAAATTGCTAATAACGAGCAGCCTGGTAAGGCAGTCACAGTTAATGATGTAAGAAATTGTAACAATGACGTAATCAATGTAGTAATGTTGGAATAAATTACAACTTTTTTTCTTTCTTTGATTTTTATTTGCCAGCTTCAAAGAGAAATTTGAAATGTCAGTTTATTTCGAGGAATGTAATGGCGACATGCATTGAGGACTTTTTTCGGGGCACGATAAAAAGAAATCGAGGCTTAAGTGGTGGTGCCATTTTGTCACGGCCGAATTTCTAGAAAAGCTTTTTCAATAACCCTCACTACAACAGCGAAGGCAAGGCAGGCAGGCTTTGGTAACACTTGTAAACAAATAAATACCCATCAGAGCTACGAGCAGCAACACTGAGACGCGAAAAATTGGAAGCCTTTGTGATAAATAATGCTCCACAACTGCGCCAGTGGTACGTCTGTGCCTTTCTACAGAAGGAAGTCAACCTGACTGAAAGTTTTATTAAGGCGAAAGCCTCTAATGGCTCATACTGTCGTCCGTTAACAAAGCGCGTCACACCCGTTTAACTCGCGAGCTAAAAAAGATAGAAGAAAACCAATAGTTACTTCAGATAGAGGAGAACAAATTGAACCTCGAAGCCAAGTTTGATAACTGCAGATTAGTTAGTTAATTAATTATGGGCAAAAATGTCGAAATTGCGTAGAAATAGGCGGACGTCGATATAGCCACGGGAACAGTGTGACGTCACATCCAACGGAAGTTGTCACGGCATAGGGAAGATTGTCACAGAATGGCAGCAAAACGTCGGATTTGTGTCAAATAAAATTGAAAAATATGTAATTAAGCGTAACTAACACTTAAGATCCCCGAAAGATGTATAATTTTGGTATCGATATAGCCACGGGAAAGGTGTGACGCCACATCCACCGGAAGTCGTCAGGGCATAGTGTCGTCGGCTTTCGCCTCTTAACACTTTAGTTGCCAAAGTGTCCTCGCCATTTTTTATGGTATGGTGATGGCGAACATTCACCAGGCATGCTGTGGGAGCATCTGCTGTGCATACGCCGACCTGTCTTATATTTAGAGGTGTCAGTCTCCGAATAAACTAGTTGTTAGTTGCGTTGGTCCCGTCGCCTTGTTTTTGTAAGCGTCGTCTTTTTTGCGCAACAAATTTTGTGGCGTTTCAAGTATCACACCAACTAGCCCGACAACAAATTTTGCTGAAGCTACAGGTGGGCAAATGCTCTCAATTTTCGAAAGCTTATCGAACGTCTTCCTATTCGATTCGGTGAACGTATCAAAAGGTGCAGATTCGAAATCATTCCAAACAAACCGAGACGTTCATAATGCCATAACATATGGCCTTCAACGTCGGGCGCAGTGACAGGATTGAGCCAGGTTTACTGAACGTTGCCTGAGTGCCATTATTGGAGAACGTTGCTAAAAATCTTGTGGACCTTACCAGCGGAGATTTAACGTTAGTTCGTTCGTTAGCGTGCTCAGTTGGAAAAGGCAACTTTCTTATGCGTATAACATAATAATCACAGTGATAATACACTGACTTCATATCACGTGTCCTCTGGTCGAGATCACTGCTGCGTCTTCTTTACAGCTTCAATTGTTTGACTTATAGCGCCATGGCGAGCACTTCGTAAGTCGCACGAATATTCATTTCGTACGAGTATTCGCTCAAGAAGCGAATACTCACCCAAATGTTCGGATCGCATTTTATGCGGTTTTAACGGGACTAAATTTGTATCCAGTTTGGTAGCATAGTAAGATTATTCTTATTCATTTAGGTTTCCAAACAGGGCTATTCGCATACCGCTACAATAGGCCCAGGCCAGTTGCCATGGATAACGTAGTTGTGGAGCAGAACCTATGCATGCGTGAACTAGCGAGGGTGCCTATCGGGAACAGCCGCTACTTCCACTGTTCCCAAAAAACAGTGCATTGTAAAAAAAATGCGGCACATGCCGATTAGGTTGCATCAAAGTGGTTTTGTTGTGCGTTAGTGAATGCAAAACGAGCGCCTGACAAGTCTGAATTAAATCTACAATACTAATTCATTTATAATCTCTACAAGACACAGCATTATCGCGTTCTTTTGGTTAATCTCAATCCTTCAAGTAGGCCTGTCACATGCGCGTTTGCATTCTCGGCGAGTCTATAATATTGTACTGTTTAGATGGATTGAAGCATGCATACGATCTTGAGATGCGAGAGATAAATCCGACAGAC
Source organism: Amblyomma mixtum (assembly GCF_055824585.1). NCBI lineage: Eukaryota > Metazoa > Arthropoda > Arachnida > Ixodida > Ixodidae > Amblyomma > Amblyomma mixtum. Next base: position 35,132,636 of record NC_143019.1, on the reverse strand, counting down.
TGGTGTACTTGACCCCGAAATTGCCAGCTCTTTATAATGTGGTGCTACTTTAACATGTGGACAAGTCCTCTTGACTGGCATTTGTCCTTCTTGGCTAGACGTTCTACACTGTTCCGCCCATTACAGCACTGCGTTCTGAACTCAAATGAATCAGAAATGCTATGACTTCTAAGCATCTCTTGAATACGGAGAGCGAGACGGAGGAACGGCCGCCAATCATAGCATACCATGTGGATTGACAAAGAATGCAGCTCAGTATTCTGAATTATTTATGCTATCTTTTGCCGCTGGACATCGCAAAGCACTTATATCATTTCTTCAGCAATCAAGTCAGGAACACCTATTTTCAGAGATACAAATAAATTCCGAAACAGTGCTTGTACCGAGCCTATCCACACATGCCGAGCAATACCCACACGACGACAACCTCCTCAAAAACCCACTGCTGAAAAAGAAATTCCAGAGCACAGTACTGAAGTAGACGTGAATATCATTTGAACAGAGATGATTTGCAAACAAAGGAGAAAGCATAAACAGCGGGGTAGAATAGAAGTGTACGAAAGAGTAGGTTTAAAATGTATGGTGTTGAATGACGCATAAAACAACCAACGCGAGGCAGCTTTTAGCCTTCTGATTTCGACGATATCCTCACGGCATCCTCATGTACATCATGTTGGCTTTTGTTAGCATCGTCGCTCATTCTGCACTGACATGAATTTTAAGGACATGTACTAAATGTCGCCCCACTCGGACTTAGTCAAGGCGGTGTGTGTACGTACCCACGGTAAAGCGAGCAAGGCAGCAATCTAATATAGAAAGGAAGACCATTCGCAGCTGCAGCTCTTATAATTAACTCCCACTGTTCTATTGCCTCTCAGCTCGGGTTGTATACTGACATATTAACGAGACAGGGACGGAAGCAGGAGGAGAATACTGCAAATCGACCTCCGCTGTATCGTTGCACAATTCTAAAAATGCACTAACTCTTTCTCCGTAAGGTCCCTTTTTTTTTCTGACTTTCCCGATCCGTGCGAGCGGCAGTAAGAGATTTGAAAGCTGTCATTCATCCGCAATAAATAGACAGCACAGCATGGAGTACACTGCATTCATATTCCATACCGAGGCCTTCACGTGCTGTCGGGGCTTGTCGTGGCGATCGCCGGAATCTGTGAAAGCAGCTTCAACGGGCTCTCCTGCACGGTGCGTTGACCATCCTCCTCTATGCTATATACAGGGTGTTCCACCTATGACTTTACATAATTTCAAAAAATAAACTTTGTGTTTGAAGAGCGCTTTTTCGGCACAGCATTATTAGCGTTGTAATGCATTAGAATACAGCAAAGATAGGTTAAACAGCAAGCTTGTTAACTACTATATAGTAGTTAAGTTTTTAACTATTACTGTTGGGCTTCTTAATCAATGAAAGGCGTGTAGCCCACCGTAAGTAACATACATATTAGTTTTTATAATTTCGAAAAGGCGTTTACCGTCGGCGCTGTGGCCCGACAAATTACGGCTACATCACGGCAAAATACATGCGCTTTCGAGGAGCTTTCAGGCCAGACAACCTCTCCAGTGCACTTAACAAGTCGCAATAGCCATAATTTGTTAGAACACAGCGCCGAAGGTAACCGCATTTTCGAAATTCTATGCTGATTGGATATTACTTACGCTGGGCTACAGAATCCTCTGAAATTAAGCAGCCTAACAGTAATAGTTGAAGTTAACTATTTAATATTACTTATCTGACCTGCTAGTTACTCATCTCACCTGTATTCTGATGTACTGGACCACTGACAGTCATATGCCAAAAAAAGCTCTCTTCTAACCCAAAAACACCATTTTTAAAATTGTGTAAAGTTTTAGGTGATGAGACACCCTGTATATATGTTTTCTGGCGCAGCAATTCCGCCAATGGATACAGTGCACCTTTTGTACGTGAGAGATAAAAATTACCGGAGTCAGGACATATAATTCATTCCTAATAGTTTTTAATGCTATGGTGGCGGCCACAACTAAACTCACTCGCCAAATCAGAGCCGTGCTAGGCACTTCATGTTAGCGCCGGTGCTGCTTTAAAAGGGTAAAATAATTAAGGCCACTGGGACTGAGGCCTCAGGATTTCTGTTCCTTGCACACAAACATGCTAACAGACGCTTAAAATATATTAAACTGTTGTAATCTCGTGCATGAATGGCCCTATGTATAGAATCTCTTCCGAGCCCGCCTGCCCGCCAAGAGGGAGAGACGCTAGTTTATAGTTTAGGGGTTTAACGTCCCAAAGTGACTCAGCACTCTAGCTATAAGGGATGCCGTAGTGAAGACCTCCGGAAATTTCCATCATCAGGGTTCTTTAACGAATACTGACATCACACAGTACACGGGCCTCTAGAATTTCGCCTCCGTCGAAATTCGACCGCCGCGCCCGGGGTCGAACCCGCTTCATTCGGGTCAGCAGCCGAGTGCCATAACCACTGAGCCACCGCGGCGGCTGTGAGAGAGGCGAACACAGAAAACAGCAGTCACTGATTTGTATCTTCTTTTTTGCAGTTTTTGAAAAGCATATTCAAGCAGTGAAATTCCAGCCATTAGAGGGCTATGGATAGCTCTCACCAAATAAAAAATTGCAGTGGATAAATCTGCCGAAGCCAGTTTCACGTAGCGAAAGCTACATAAGCATGATTAAACATGATTAACTTTAGTACATCTTTTATTGTTTCTTAATTCCCCCACCGTTTCACAGCCGCTTATTCGTCTTCATTGATTGGCTTGATGGAGACGACTCATCGATGGTCATGTCCATGCCAAAGACGAAGATCTTGATGCCGTTACCACAGCTTGACGAAGGGAACGTGGATTGTTGCACACGTAGAAGGATTCTTAAGCGCGCTCTCCTTCCTCATAGCGTCTAAGTCAAGCGCTTAGCTCTGGTTATATATACCCCATACCTTATGTCACAACTATGAATTGACTCATGTGACACAACATGATTACCACGTGGCTTTCTTACTGCCTCTGCCGACAACTTGCAAGGCCGAAATTCAACGTAAAAGATAGAAGATCAAAGTTCAAGATGAAATGTTAAGGTCAATGATCAAAGCTGGTAAGAGTTCACGGTCAAAGGTGGTCCACTAAGTGGAGCACACATGGTTAGGTATATATGCATAGCAATACTAGCCATGACATATCTCAAGGTGGGTTCAAGGCCATTCGGAGGCTCACGGGGAAATGCGTCCTAGCTGTAACAGTCGTGTAGCTTTCGCTACAAAAGAACACTTTTCCTGTGAATGGCAATGGTAGACTTCAGAGCTGAAGTTTCCGGTAGACACTACTCTTTATTGATTCATCTTTGGTTGCAGGCGCGAAGAAAGACACAACACAAGGCAGAAAGACGGGATGAAGAGCCTCATCCCGTCTTTCTGCTTTGTGTTGTGTCTTTTTTCGCGCCTGTGAACTGTTACCAACTTGCCCAGCAAGACGCCCGTTATTGATTGTTTCTATATCTCCATAATTTCCTAATGGCAGCAAGGGGACTAATATGTGCACAGGCATACAATGTGAAGGAGTTTATCGACGCTTGCTGGGTTCATGTAGTATAAAACCATTTACCAAGGAAACAAACCATTAGGATTCGGGAAGCAAGCATATTTGTATCTTTCCGCAGGCCTCATTGTGCAATCCTTTCTTCTCGCGAAAACAAAAATGACCAAGCATAGTCAGTTGTTCGAACTATGCCCCATGAAACTATATACGTGTTTAGAACCTCCCTTTACCTAGGTACGAATATTTCACCTGTGTCATGATACGAAGGGAAACCAAGTGCGGCAATGTTTGACGAAAATGCAGTTTTTTTTTGAAGAATAAAGGGGCGGACAGGATTTCCAATGAAGAATAAGATTGTTTTCGGCGGTTGAAAATACTCTGACAGGATATAGGTGTTGGAGAAGGTTTTTAGAAGAGAAACGTGACAAAGGAAAGGAGAATAAAATTATGTTCATGAAATTGCGTGAAACGGTACACTATTTTAAGAATCTTGCCATGATTTTTAGTAAATCTCTAACATAATCAAAGCCCTGCATTCCATTCAACGACCACTCTTCATATGTGCGAGTCATCGGTGTTTTCCAACTTGTGGCTACTTGTTGAGGCACGTTGCATGCCCACGGGAAGTCGAATATATGATATCCCAGTAACAAGGAGCCAAAGTGAACATAACAAATTTATGCAAGAAAGAACCTGTCCTCAATATTTTATTGCGAATATATCGAAAGATACACACCCAGATCTGCGCTCCGTCACTGCTATCGTTACATCTTTAACCAAAATAAGTTCCAGGAATTTGTTTGCATTGTCACAGGCTAAACGTTCGCAATGGTGCTGTCAGGTTAAAAAAATACAAGATACATTCAATATTTTGAGACATATTAACTAGCAAAAAAAAAAACAGGGAAAGTACAGAATGACAAGCGAGATGCTTGACTTGCAACAGTTGGAAGTCGAGGCTTTCTCCTGTTGTTCGAGAAAGGTCTGGGTCTTTTTTATTGCTAGTTAATATTTCCCAATCCAGAAATAAACAACCTCAATTAGGGGCCTCAGCTACATACATTGTACTTCATTGGTGAGTACCTGAAAGGCAGGTTTCCCTGCACAATACCAGAGCAGAAAGGAGCCTGTCCACTAAGATACTGCTTAGCTTATTGCTTAGATCATCGAAGTCATCAAAGGCAAAAAACACAACCCTACGCTATGGCTCTATTGTTTTGGCGTTCGGAGGCTGATCTCAAAGTCGGGCAACGATTCTCGGCCGCGGTAGAGTCACTGAGACGGAGGCAACATGGAATGATGCCTGTGTCCTTTCTGATGTGTGTGCAAACTGAATACACTCAGGTCGTCCAAATTAAACCGGAGGTCTCCGTTTCGCAGTCGATTACACATCGATTTCTTCAGGACGTAAAACTGGACATGCTAAAAAAATTTACAAAGCACCTGAGAGCTGCGATCGTCCAAACATTTTGAATAGAGACTCGCAAACCTTAAAGAGAGCTGCTCTTCGTATCTCGTAATTGTTTAGAGGTACAGTTCTAATCAAGTGAGGCTAGCTTAGCAGTGCTGTTGGAGGAATTAGCGGGTATTAAATGGGATGTCATAGGGCTTAGGGAGGTTAGGAGGACAGACGAGGCGTATACAGTAGTAGGGGGGGGGGGTGCGGACACGTACTGTGCTATCGTTGATTAGCAGATAGACGTGAACTAGGTCTGGGTTCCTCATCAATCATGATGTAGCTGGCAAAATCGAGGAGTGTTATAGTATTAATGAGAGGGTGGCAGCTATCGTTATTAGGCTTAATAAGAGGTGCAAGCTGAAGGTGGTGCAGGCGTACGCGCCCACATCAAGCCATGATGATCAGATCGTTCAAAGCTTCTATACGTGGAATCGGCAATGACCAAAGTAAAATCACAGTACACTTTACTGATGGGCGACTTCAATGTGGAGGTAGGCAAGAAGCAAGCTGGGGACCAGGCGGTAGGAGACTATGGCATAGGTTCTAGGAATAGCAGGGGAGAGTTATTAGTAGAGTTCGCACGTAGAAATAATCTACGGATCATGAATACCTTCTTCCGCAAACGAGCCAACAGGAAGTGGACGTGGAACAGCCCCAATGGTGAGACTAAAAATGAAATAGACTTCATATTATGCGCTCGCCCTGGCATCTTGGAGGATGTGGAGGTCTTCGGAAAGGCCAGTTGTAGCGACTACAGAACGGTAATGTCTAGTATTAGATTAGATTTTAAAAGTGAACGGAAGAAATCAGAGAAGGGGAAGTCTATTAACGAGTTAGCATTAAGAGGGAAAGTAGAGATATTCGTGATTTTTCTGCAGAACCGATTTTCCGCTTTAACTAAAGAAGACGACCGTAATGTTCAAACAATGAACGGTCATGACAAAGCTATCATTGCGGAGTGTGCCGTAGAAGCAGGCGGTAGGATGGTTCAACAGGATCATCAGGAAGCTATCTCAGGAGACTAAAGATCTGATTAAGAAACGCGAAAGCATGAGGACGTCTAACTCCACACACAGATTAGGACTAGTAGAGCTGTCGAAGTTAAATAAACGCAAGGTAGCCGACATGGAGAAAATTGAGCATGCTCTGAAGAACGGAGGTAGCCTAAAGGCAGTGAAGGCGAAACTGGGCATAGGTAAAAACCAGATGTATGCGCTAAGAGACAAAAAGGGCGATGTCATTAGCAATAAGGACAAGATAGTTAAAGCATCCGAAGAGTTCTGCACAAATCTATACAGTAGCGAATGTAATCAGAACGTTACTGAGAGAGGCATTAGATCACACCAATGGGACATCCCACTAGTAACGAAGGAGGAAGTAAAGAAAGCCTTAGCAGCAGTACAAAGGGGGAAAGGAAGCAACTGGTGAGGATCAGGTAACAGCAGATTTGTTGAAGGATGGAGAAGAGATTGTGCTCGAAAACCTAGCCACCCTGTATACGCTATGCCTTGTGACCTAGAGCGTACCTGGAGCTTGGAAAAACGCTAATATTATCTGAATTCAAAAGAAAGGAGACGTCATGGACTTCAAGAATTAGAGACCGATCAGCTTATTGTCTGTCGCCTACAAGGCATTTGCTAAGGTAATCGCTAATAGGGTAAGGACAACCTTAGACTTTAATCAAACGAATGATCAGGCAGGCTTTTGTAAAGGATACTCGATAGTAGACAATATTCACACTATCAATTAGGTGATAGAGAAATGTGCTGAATATAACCAGCCCCTCCACATGGCGTTCACTGATTACCAGAAAGCATTCGACTCAACAGAAACCTCAGCAGTCATGCAGGCAATGTGGAACTGGAATGTAGAAGTGTGTTATGTGAAAATATTGGAAGATCTATATAACGATTGCAGAGCTACCATAGTTCTCCATAAAGTAAGCAATAAAATTCCAATAAGGCAAGGTGTCAGGCAGGGAGACGCGGGCTCGCCTATGCTATTCACCGCCTGTTAATCCGGAGCTAATCCGGTGCCTCAAATGGGAACAGTTGGGGATAATAGCTCATGGAGATTACCTTGGTATTGGTAATACGTGATTCGCTGATGACATTGCCTTGCTAAGTCACACAAGACATGAACTGCAAAGCATGGTCAATAAGTTACAAGCAGAGCAGAACGGTGGGACTAAAAATTAACATGAAGAAAACCAAAGTAATATTGAGCAGTCTAGCAAGAGAACCGCAGTTCTCAATTGGTGGCGAGATGCTGGAAGTAGTAAGAGAATATGATTATTTACGGCAGCTAGTGACCGCTGATCCGGATTATGAACGCGAAATAACTAGAAGAATAAGATGAAGTGGAGGCAATATGGCAGGTTCTCTCAGATCATGAATAGCAGTTTACCAATATCCCTCAAGAGAAAAGTATACAACAGTCGTCACTTACCAGTACTCACCTATGGGGCAGAAACGCGGAAGCTAACAAAGAGGGTTCGGCTTAAGTTAAGAACAACGCAGGGAGCTATGGAAAGAAAAATGACAGGTGTAACGTTAAGAGATCGGAAGCGGGTGGAGTGGGTGAGGGAACAAACGCGGGTTAATGACACCTTAGTTGAAATAAAGAGGAAGAAATGGACTCAGGCAGGGCATGTACGCGAAGGCAAGATAACCGCTGGTCCTTAAGGGTAACGGAGTAGATTCCAAGAGAAGCAAGCGTAGCAGGGGGTGGCAGAAAATTAGGTGGGCGGATGAGATTAAGAAGTTTTGCGAGGATATGGTGGCTGCAACAAGCGAAGACAGGGTTAATTGGAGAGACATAGGAGAGGCATTTGCCCTGCAGTGGGCTTAATCAGGCTCATGATGATGATCATAATGATAGTTCTTGAAATCTACTTTACAAATCTTCTTCTCTGGTTCCAGCGCCACAGGAGAAAGAAGATCATGGATCCAGAAGCTTATGTGAGCATCGAAGGCCTACAGTTCCTCAAGTTTTTTGATGAAGGCATAGTGCGCGATGCTATGAACTACGAACCACAAGACAATGACATCATCATCGCCACCTATCCAAAATCTGGTACAACATGGACACAGTATATTGTCTCCAGCATCTTCACCAGCGGGAATCCGGAAAAGACAACACTAGACTTTATGTTGTCCTCGCCATTCATAGATCTTATGGGAGTTGACGCTGTTCGACAGATGCCCAGACCAGGAGCCTTCATATCTCATCTTCCTTTCGACAAGCGTAAGCACTCTACTCGGGCCAAGTACATCTACGTAGCGAGAAACCCTTATGACTGCTGCGTGTCCTATTACCATTTCATTAAACAATTCACTCCTAAGGACTGCCAGGACGTGTCCTTCGAGAGATTTCTGAATCTCTTCTTGTCTGGCAAAGTGTTATACGGGGATTACTTCGATCATCTGCTCTCCTGGTACCCACACCGCAATGACCCTAACGTGCTGTTTTTGACCTACGAGAGCCTGAAAAAAGACACGTCCTACTGGGTTTTACAGATAGCTGATTTCCTGGGAGAAGAGTATGGGAGTGCTCTGAGGAAAAGCGAAGCTCTTCTGAACAAGGTACTGGACTCGTGCTCCTCTCGAAACATGAAGGCTGTCTTCACGGATCCGACGCGTGTGTGGGTCCGAAAAGCGCTAGATTTGCCCCGGGAGAGGCGAATAAATTCTATGGAGGTCCACCGGCATAACCCGGCTTACAAGATGGAAACGCACATCGCCGGCAGTTTTGTCCGGAAAGGTATTGTCGGTGATTGGAAGAGGCATTTTTCTGCGGATCAAGTGAAGCGTATGAAAGCTAGGATAGCGGAGAAGACAGCGGGGAACCCGGAAGTCATGGACGTCTGGAAAAGTCTCGGTCTTCCTATGTGAGGTTTCGACAACATTCGATCATTACGGAAAATGAACAAAACTTTGTCTTGCGGTACTCAGTACTTTGAAGGTAGCATGAAAAGAAGATATGAAGAAAAGAAAACACCTGAACGTACTTCGCTATACGTACTAGAGACAATATTACTGCCCTGAACGAATTGGGAGTTAAGCTTTTCGTTAAATAAATGCGTTTATAAACTGCCATATTTTGTGCAGCATATTCTACCTTTATGGTGCATGCTTGGAAGCTTCAACACCTTATAGGAATTGATGCGTTGAACCGCGAGAACAACTGTACCGTATCTTGCATATCAGGAACCATATCCGCCAACATTCGCAGGAACATATTTATTCAGAACTGCGTTGAACCGCGAGAAGAACTGTACCGTATCTTGCATATCAGGAACCATATCCGCCAACATTCGCAGGAACATATTTATTCAGAACCGCTATTAAGCTATATAGATTTATTCTCATATCTGAAATTAACAAGGACTGTATACGCCGAACATCACAACTATCCAAACATGCAGCAAGGGGTCATCCTAGAGAGAGAGAGAGAGAGGAATTTTAATGAGGGAAAGGTGGAGAGGTCGGCCGGTGGTAACATGGCCCTGGCCTGCTACTCCACACAGGGGAAAGGGAAGAGGAGGAAAAGGAAAGTGCGAATGAAGGCTGATGATGGCATAATACAATGAGTTTCACGGGTGAAGGCTACACACACACACCACACTGGCTGGCACTCGCATCGCGGTTAGTAGACGCACATAAAACTCATAAAACTGGTGTCTGCGACACAAACACCGACACATGTCATTAACCATGTAGGTTGTGCACAGGCGGTCACAGACGAGTATCCAGGCCTGTTTCACACAAAAAGTTGAGCAGGGTCTTTGTCACACGACACCAATCAGAACGTCTCGTCCTGGCGCCTAGAAGAGTTTCCTCAGAGAGAGGGCGAGAGTCCAGTTCTTTCACGGTCGCCTCCAATGTTCTTCTTTCAGCAGTATAGTTCGGGCACTCGCAAAGAAGGTGTCCAATAGTCTCTGGAGTGTGGCACTGTGCGCAATTTGGGTTACTTTCGATGCCGATCTTGTGAAGATAGTGTTTGGTGTAGGCAACGCCAAGGCGTAGCCGGTGGAGTAAAGTCCCATGACGTCGCACCACCACAGATGGCAAATGTAATCGTGAGCCAGCGTCAAGCTTACAGACGCGGTCCTGTTGATGACTCGAATCATGCCAGTGCGACTCCATTGCCACTTGCATTAAATGCGCCAACAAGGCTCCAATGTCTGATCTAGAAAAGGCTATCTCAATGAAAGCACCATCACTATGTGCCATCCGAGCCTGGCGTCAGCACGCTCGTTTCCCGCTATGCCGCAATGACTCGGTATCCATTGAAACTTTATAATATGGCCGCGGTGGAAAGCTTCGGCTAACAAAACCACAATTTGTTGAACCAGCTGCTCGCATGCCCTTGGTTTTATATAATTTTGTACGACCTGCAATGCCGATCTCGAGTCGCAGAATATAGTCCATTGCTGCGCTGGCTGGTGACCAATATAAAGGACGGCTTCTCGTATGGCTGCCAATTCGGTTGCCGTAGAGGACGTTTTGTGCATGAGCCTGAAACGGTGACATGAGGCATTTCCTGGCACTATCACCGCTGCAGCTGAAGAAGTGGTCGTCACGGATCCGTCCACGAAAACATGCTGGGTGTTAGTATACATAGATGTAATGTATGACAGCGCCAGCTGTTTCAGTCCGACTGTTGGAATGTGCGTCTTCTTTATTATCCCTGGGATTGTTGTCCGTATAGATGGTTTTGGTACTGCCCAAAGTGGCACCTCCGCAATCTGGTGTGGCGCGTAGTTCGAAGGCACCGCATTGCGCTGCATCCAAAGGGCTCTGGAAAAGGCTGCATCTGGACGCGCCGCACTAATGTTGGTCAGGGGGTGATGGCGATGCCTGGTCAGATGCCGCAAATGCACACGAAGTGGCTCCTGTTGAAAATAAATTCGTGCTGGGCAGGCGCGGGCCTCATAAAATGTGTCCCATGTAGAAGTTTTACATGGCAAACCCAAGCATACTCTTAAAGCACGAGCCTGCGCGCTTTCAAGCACATGCAGGCCTGATAGTCTGACTCCCGAGAGAACGGGTGCACTGTATCTGAGAAGACCGACTACCAGCGCTTGGTACACGTGTAGTAAAGATCGCTCAGAGGGACCCCAACATTTTCCTGCCATACACCGCACAATGCTTGCAAAGCTGTCGAGCTTTTTCTTGAGCACAGTCATCCTAGAGAAATTGCAATGAAGTACGTACTTAAATCCTGCCAAATTCAGCTATATTGCTACAAAGAAGAGGAAAAAGATGGCAGTGGCGCGGGACGGAGCGCTCGAGCTGGGCCCGCAGCCATTAAATTATATTTCATCTGTCATCACGTCATCCTGTTCCTTGGCTTGCCACCTAGTATCATGTGGTGTGAAGTGCTGGGTCATCATCACCACTCTGGCCGCAGGAGCACCGCCGCCTTCTGCTCGGCTTCATCGTCGGCCGAGGGTAACTGGTCTACGTCGCCCGGCTGAACCACAGCCCGACTTGACCAGAACCAACCAGCCGCTTTTCCCCACCCGTCCCCTGCCCCGACTTCAAGACAAGATCAGCACCAGATGCGCCATGACCCGGCGACTACAAGAACCAAGATGGCACTCCTGCCCAAGCTTTTCAGAGAGTCCATAAACCTTTACCTTTGGCTCTGGGTGACCGACCGCTGGATCTGAAGCTCTGGGGGCAACCGTTCGTCTGATCATCTCATTCATCTTGTTGGCAAGCCTTTCATCTTCTGCCCTCTCTGGCCATAGTCATCCTCACCTCGCTCTTCTGAATTCAAGCAGTCGATCGGGACGATCGCTTGATGGCAAAGAGTAATGTTACGAAGACGACGAAGAACAGGGCAGTGGCGCGGGACGGAGGGCTCGCACTGGGCACGCAGACATTAAATCATATTCCATCCGTCATCATGTTGTCCCTTTCCTTGGCTTGCCACCTCGTATCAATGCGTTGCCAAATTCGTACGATCCGCATTTCGTCTTCTGCTGTTAAGTGGCTGACTAGAACCACATAGCATGACCACGCCGGAAGAACGCAGGTATTCCCAGAGAGAATAACCCAACAGCTAAGGACTGGGAGGTGGTGCTTTCCAGGTCTAATACTGAAGACCAGTGTTCACTGGCGAGCAGGGCAAGAGCATCGGAAAAGCCAATGGGCTCCTGGAATGAGGACACACCAAACCAGCTGCGATTTCCTCTATGCATTAAACGTTTCTCTCTCTCTCTCTCGTGCGAGTTCAACCTGTCTTCCTCCAAGCATGCTCTGTAATGGCGCACTTTCTCTTTTCTGCACTTTAAGGCGAAAGCCTTTAATGCCTCATCGTTGTCGACAGAAGTTTGTCAGCAGAGGTCTCACGCTTTTCTAGTCAGACCAGAAAAATCTTTGTGCACGATGGGATTCGAACCACCATACTCCCGTTTCGCAGCCGAGCGTGCTAATGGCTACGCTACTTCCTGCCAACGCTTATGTAGTTCTCCTTGCCTAGGACGCTGGAAAGTGTTTGCAGAAATGCGTCGAATGAGACGGATGCCTCCCGAACATCCTCCAGTGTGTCCAGAATTTAAGATTCACAAACAATTGTGTACTTAATTAATATCTTAACCAGGCATCAGGGACACAAGCAGCAAAACCGCGCTTAAGGCTTTCGCCTCACCGCACTTTAGGTCAATAGAGTTCTCCCGTGAATTTTCGTCCGGCATCTCACCGGCATGTTTTACTTCTATGGCCTTATGGTTTTAAAATCAAACAAGCAAGAGTAAAATTAAACCGTGGCTTAATTCTCTTTCGTTTACATGCTCATTTGTTCAGTGGATTCCACGGCATCAGCTCCTTGTGCTTGCCGGAGGTTTGGTAAATGGCTGCTTCTAAACACGCGCCGGTGATCGGATCTTTTAGGTTGCAAAGAACGCCTCCAAAAGTCGGCATGAACGAATACCAGTCGTTTCAGTCTCAATCTTAGTAGCACTCTGACGCCAATAAATGCTGTTTAATAATTCCGCTAAGCAAACTATCATCCTGTTTGCTCCTAGAAAAGAAAGCATTTTAAAGGCAATATTTTTAATGCGAAAGTGTTTGTAGGCTATGTCGCCGGGGTCGTGTCACAAAAGCTTGTCAACAAAACGTGCCCGTAGCAGTTGTGACGTTCTCAGGAGAGGTAGCATTAAACGAGTGGTTGTATTCAAAAGACGATGATGCGAGGATGCTGCACAAAACATATTATGTCGATAGTGTGATTAGTTCATTAATTAGAGCCAGAAACGTCGAAAAAACGTCCAAATAGCGATGAAACGACATAGTGCTTGGACTGGACGGCAAAATAGTGCAAAAATAGGCAAAGGAGTGAAAATAAAGATCGAAATGAATTTAAATGTATTTGATGACTTATAATTGATCAAAAAAGCAGGAAACAGGACACAGAAAAGAAGCAGACAGGACGAGCGTAGACTAACAACTCAGTTAGTTAGGAGTTGTTAGTCTACGCTCGTCCTGTCTGCTGCTTTTCTGTGTCCTGTTTCCTGCGTAGTTTTGTGTCTTCAGTAAACCGACATAGTGCCTGGACTGGACGGCAAGATAGTGCAAAAATAAGCAAAGGAGTGAAAATAAAGATCGAAATGAATTTAAATGTTTTTGATGAGTTATAATTGATCAAAAAAGTTTGGTTTACAGAGCAAATTACTTATTTAATTACCACAAAACTATATGACAGTTGAATAGGCTAGACGGGGATATAGTAAGTGGGCGGGAAAGCAACCACGGCGTGAAATTTGAAAAACCAACACGTTCATTGAGATTAAAGAAAATATAATTAGAGTAAATTAACCGATCTTTATTTAAAGTATAAGATAATTACGATAATTCAGTAATTAAAGCAACAAACCAAAAGAACCGACATAGTGCCTGGACTGGACGGCAAAATAGTGCAAAAATAGGCAAAGGAGTGAAAATAAAGATCGAAATGAATTGAAATGTATTTGATGACTTATAATTCATCAAAAAAGTTTGGTTTACAGAGCTAATTACTTATTTAATTACCACAAAACTATATGACAGTTGAATAGGCTAGACGGGGGTATAGTAAGTGGGCGGAAAAGCAACCACGGCGTCAAATTTGAAAAACCAAAACGGTTCATTCAGATTAAAGAAAATATAATTAGAGTAAATTAACCAATCTTTATTTAAAGTATACGATAATTACGCTAATTCAGTAGTTAAACCAACAAACCAAAAGAAAATGATAAAGGAAGGCAAGAGAGGAAACGAGTGCCGAGGAGGCGTGAAATGATTTCCCATTTCATCTCGCCGCATTGATGTCTAATGTTTTTGCGCTGTGTAAGCCGCAACAGAAGCTGTTCTTGAAAGTCAATATCAGACTACAAAAACACAGTGGAACAAATATACTTACCGGGTGACTGCACTCAAGTCCGACTTGGGCTCGAAATTTTTTTAAAATGGCGCGCGCGCTTTTGCTTGAGCCCTGGAATACCCGTGAGCGCTACAAAGCAGTTATAACGGGACTGATTTATCCCGGAAAAGAAACCCGTATGACAATATGACAATTTCCTGTTGTTATTTCCTCTAACTCCGTTAAAATGAACATCGAAATCTCTTGTTTATTTCGAAGAATATATAGATACGAGTACAACTAAGAAGGCTTCCTGGGAGTGATGAACGGAAATTGAACCTCTAGAGGTGCCATTTTATCCAGGCCGAATTTCAAAAAAAGCATTTTTTATGAGGCACTTACCGCTCGAAGGACGCTGATCAGGGCTTGGCAACCAGTGTTGCCAATTTAGCGGTTTTCCGGTTAAATTTAGCGAGTTTTTATACTTTTTAGTGGTCGAAATTTTTGTATTGCGGGAGGCGGAATTTTTAGCGGTTTTTAAGCCTAGATTTCTGTTTTTAAGCATGAAATGCTTTTAGCTCCCGTTGTCGGCAATGTGGTGACGTCACGCCGAGACCCATCATCCGGGCACTGAAATCCACTCATCCGGGCTCTGAAACGAGAACATCTGGGCACCGTACGAGACTGATCGAGATTCAACGAGACTCTCTAAGCCCTCCTACGGGACCGGCATACAAGCGCCGGTTGCTCTCCAAACGAGTCACAAAAAATAACTGCTGCCAGTGTCTTCTCAATGTTTATCAAGATATCAGTCGAGCTGTGCATTTGATAATGCACGGAATTATAATCTCCGATTTCTAATAACGCGTGCAAAAAGCACATACATGCCACAATACACTTCTTTGTCATACGTGATCTGTAAGGAGCTTTGAGAGAAGGCCGCTTAGAGAAAGAAGGGAGCTCCAGGGCGTGCTTTCGCGCGCTCCCCAAGGATGGCGCTGCGGTCCTACACTCACGCATGTAAAAGACCGGCCGCAGGGCCTTCATGCCCTTTCCCCCTCTGGCAGGCAGATGTATACACGCTCGCGGCCGAGTATTCGAACCCGCTGCATATACATTCTTGTCAGGCCTGCGACTCGTCGTGTCCGCGTACGCTTCTGCATCGTCCTGGATTTCACTGCCGCCACCGTCACAGCTGCTTAAGCCGAGCAATGGAGCCTGTATTAGACCCGTAAATATTTCATGCTTACTCTACTCTCGGTTACGGGAGAGGCGCAATTTTTTTTGCGGTTTTTGGCAGCTATATGACTTTTATTTCTGGATTTAAAACATTTCTTAAAATTCTACTCTCTTCTGCGAGAAAACCATAGAGAAAACGTCACCATGTCGCTGTGAAGGCATGAGGTCGCTGAGATGGCTACAATGGCGAACATCGGAACACGCATTGAATTGATTTCTGCGGCACTTTTGAACGTAATCCTCGAAACTTCCGGGTGAAATGGGACCTGTGAAGAATGTACAGCTGAACATTACCAAATGTAAACAGAGGGACAGGCTGTCAACAGAGATGACGAATGCCATATTGACTATTCGTGCCGGATTCCGGAGGCAGGGTAAATGCTGCTCAAACTATGAACTCCCACCAAATGTAGTTCAATCGATCGGCGTACGCTGGCAGCAGCGCTGGAAGCCCACCTGGACCTGGTACTAGCGGTACGAGAGGACTGTCGCTTACAGACGAAGCAGACATTTTCTGGGATTGGGCCTGCAGTCAGTCAGCAGTCAGCAGTAGTCAGTACTTTACATTTTTAAAACTTTTTTAAAGGTACTTTTTCGAACTTTAACGCAAAGTACGCAGTCTCTAGTCGATAAAAAATTGTATAGTCGGCGCTCTTTAGTCGGGAAAGAAAAATTGCTTTCTTTTCTTTTTATATTATTACTTATATTTGTTTACAGACTGAATAAAATGTACAAAATGTACTTTTTGGCACAAAAAATACACTTGGCGGTTTTTGTAGGGTTTGGGGAGTTCTTGTCGCGGGTTTTTATTTTTGAGTTGGCAACACTGTTGGCAACTCATGTACACAACGTCTGCGAATGTTGGAAATTTTCGAAAGCCTATAGAAAGTCCTCTTTTTTGATTCGCTGAGCCAATCGAAAGGTTCAGATTCTAAATCATGGGAAATAAATTGAATATCCTCTAAAACCCTGGAATTGGTGTCGAATAATTGCCACCAAGTTCCAATAAGGTTCATCGTAGTTTTATTCGACACATTTTTCAAAAACAAGGTGCTCTCTGAGGCGACACAGCATGAAAGTGGCATAACGCCGTGACTCGGTTTATTCATGTGGTGGCACTTATAATGGTGATACACACAGCGTTGAAAATCGCGCGAAGAGACAGGTTTCAGCCAGGTTGAACAAATCCTGCCTTCATGGCCGGTATTGTAGAACACGACACAAAACCTCATCGATCTCATTAACTGAGATTGGGGGATAGTAGTCTCGCTGCCGACTGCAGTGTGAAAACCTAATTTTCCTCTGCGCCTAACATAATGATACTTGATGTACTGACTTCGTGTTACGTATCTCCTAGCGAATAGCTGTCTTGCGTCTCTCGAGCTTGCAGCTTTAATCAAATGACTTATAGCAGCTTGGTTCCACTGCTAGTGCTTCCATGTTTACTAGAATATTCATTTCGTACGAAAATTTGCTAAAATGGCGACTAGTCACACAAATATTCGATTCTTTTTTCTTCGGTTTTTAACAAGACTATCTCTATTCTATTCAATAGTAAAGTTAGGCTATCCTTACTCGTTTCCGTTTGCAAAAAATTATTGCTCGCCACTCTTAATCATGGCTTTGGATGACCAGTGGCTTTGGATGACAGTTACAGCACACCGGAATATGCAAACGTGAACAAGCAAAGGTGCTTGTTCACGAAACGTAACGCATGATGAATGGAAAGTGGGGTCGCTGGGCATGATTTACGCACAAAATGAGGCGAAGTCAACTTCACAGAAAACATAACTTCTGTAAAGGACTTTACATGGTGTATACAGGACATGGGGGCATGTTTCGAACATCAGTGTCCTGTGCGCTTACGCCTTCATCATATTTCCCTTTAGCTTTCCGCTCAAGAGCAGCCGCTAAGGATTCGGATGAATCGAATTTACTAACTCGTTCACAACTGCTATATGGTTCTGCAATGTGGACACCCCATTGGCAACTCTGAATGCTTAAAACATGCCTGTCATGCTTAAACCATCTACGATTGGAAATAATGTTACAGTCTTAGGTAGATTTCAGCCTGCACGCCATCATGAGACGCCTGACAAATGACGCGAGAGACAGTCTATTTCCAACCGCTATTGCCAGCTCTGTTTAATGTGGTACTGCTTTGACATGTGGAGAGGGGCTGTTTCCTTGCATTCCTTCTCTTCGGCTGCAAATTCATACACAGTACCGCCCCTTTCCGCATCGTGAACCAAATCTGATAGAATGGAAAATGGTATGATTCCTAGGCATCTTTTTAAAATGCACAGAGCAAAATCGGAGTAATGGCCGCCAATCTTAGTGTACCGTGTGAGTCGTCGACGTATCCAACTCATTATTCTGACTTATTTGTCCTATTTGTGCCTGCGAACGTCACGAAGCACTTTTCGCAATTGCTCCCAAAGCATCTGAACAAGAAATACTTTCTAATAAAACAAATTAGTGAAACACTCTGCCTTACAGAGCCTATCCACACAGATGGCGGGCGATGACAACACAGAAAGAAGTTCTACAAGAATCCACTCATGAAAAAGAATTCCTGGCTCCACTAAACGAAATATGAACATAATTTCAAAAACGATTTTTTAATTTTTTTTTATTACAACACTCCAAGGCCCTAGAGCGTTATAGAGGGGGTGGGTGAAAAAAATTTTGAGGAGGCACTTCGGTGATCTAAAGTGCGATGAGGTGAAAGCGTTTCCCGCAACGCTCTCCAGTGTCCTTACCCTAGACAAAGTGAACTGCATATGCGTGGCAGGAAGCCGGCGTAGCATGTAGGTGGGTGGCGCCATCTGTTATAAACACCAGAAATCACGAAATCACAAACGCTTGTGTAATGGACGGATGGACGGACGGACAAAGTCGTGGCCGCGAGTATGAGCCATTAAAGGCTTTCGCCTTAACAAGAAAGTAAAGTACTGGCAGAAGGCAGAAATCATGATGCAGAGGCTTGTTCGATGACATACTTGGTGATAAGTGGCTTGAAGGATGACGCGTCTTCAATGGAGGCGATATGAGGTGGAAGGTGGTTTCATACAGCGCTAGTCTTCGCTAAGAAAGAATTAAAAAAAAACATTCGTTTTACTAGTAGGGATGACAACTTTATGCGGATAACCAACATTTGATGATACGTATCACTGATGGTCTAGAAGAAAAAAAAATCCTCTTTTAGTGTCTCATCATGAAAGAAAATGCTCTGGGAAAGATTTAGGCGTCAATTATTTATACGAACAGGGATATTAGTCAGACCAAATTTAGAATTAAATAAAAAATACACTAGCCATGCGATAATAATTGGAACGGATGAAGCGAGCTGACCGATTCTGAACAGATCTTATAGCATTGATTAAAGTGAGTTGTGCGGGGTCCGATATTGAAGATGCGTATTCCAACTTTGGCCGTATTAGTGTTTCGTATAAAAGTAACTTCAAATGGGATGGAGCCTGAGAGAAGTTTCTGCCTGTTTAAGCAAGGGCACGGTTTGCATTGCTATTGACATATATTATGTGCATGCGCCAGGGTAAGTTGTAAGGGATGTAAACATCCAGATATTTATAAGATAAAACGTTCTCTAATGAAACTTTATTGATCTTGTAATTGAACGTTTTGAACGAGTTAGATTGGAGTGAGATCGAGAGGATTTTGAATTTTGATTTATTGCGAACCATACACCATCGCTGACACCAAATTAAGGCGCTATCAATATCGGACTGAAGGAAGGAACTATTGTTTACGTTATGCATTGCACAAAAAAGAACACAGTGATCAGCAAAAAGCTTAAGGAAAGAGTTAATGCCAATCGGAAGGTCACTAATATATATCAAAAAGCGTAAAGGACCCAAAGAAGAGCCTTGGGGAACGCCAGACGTTACAGGTTTATACGGACCCAAAGCATTTGAAAGGCAGTAGGAACAATGACGAAGGGAAAAGTTTGTCCATGGAAGGGAAAATAGCGCAATAGCACTGGAGAAAAATGAATGTTCTAGAGAACAGTGAATTAGAACCAACTCTTGTTAAATGGTGCATAAAACTGCCCACACATCGCAGATTTTAGCCTTTTGCTTTCGCCGAAGAAAACAGAATGTCCTGTTGGCCTCATCACCTACAGTCGGGGATGAAACTCTCTGGAACTCGTGCTCACTAAACGAAGCCTATGGATCTGTTATTGGCCGCCGGCTGGAGATTATGTTGTGGAGATGAAAGAAGAGAAATTTAAGGGCCACTTCCACAAGTGTGGTGTCAGGCCACCGGCTAGTAATAGAGCGATCAAGTTCGTATACGCGACACGTGGTCTAGAGACTTTTGTCCTCGACTCTACATTAGGTTGACTTCGGTAACAGCCTCGTTCAAGAAGCATTCGCCGGCACTTCATGAGGACGCACTAAAGGCCACCACACTCGGACTAGGTCACGGCGGTAAGTATACAGAGCGCATGGCAATGTCACTTAGACAAGAGGCGTGTATGCACAAAAGAACAGTATTTGGAGCTGCAGCTTGTATAATTAACTACAACTTCCATTGTACTGTTGCCTTTCAGTTCTGGTTACATATATGCGTAAAGAGGAGGTTGGGACGGGGACAGGAGGGGAACACTGGAAACCGACCTCACCCCTTCTCCTTTAGAATATATCCACCAACTGTTTCTGCATTATTAGTACCTCGTTTTCTGGCTTTCCCCAGCTGTACGATGGTCGATAAGAGATATTAAAACTGTCATTCATCTGCGACAAATGGACAGCACAGACTGCATTGCATTCATACTGGTAGTCGGGACTGGCAAATGCAGGAGGGACTTGTCCTTTTGATCGGCGAAATCTGAGCAAGCGACTTCAAAGGTTTGGCGCACACGGTACGTTGATGACCGTTCTCTAAGCTATATCTATATTTTTTGCAGCAGCAATTTGGCCTGTTAGTATAGCGTTCGTTTGTACTCAAGAGATGAATAGTACTGGAGTCATCGCACGAAATTCCTCCCAAATGGTCCTAAATTCTATCTTTTGGGCCACACTCACTACTCCCTGGATTAATGCTGCGCTAAGCACTTCACGGAGACGGCGGTACAGCTTTCAGCCTATAAGAATTAAGGGTAATAAGAGCGCTTCCTCAGGACAAGTGTGTCTTGCACACAAACGGACGCTTGAAATGTACTGAACTGATCATAATACAGTGTACAATGGTACTATGCCCAGAATCAGTTCCGAACCAACCTGTGCGTCAGGGAGGGAGAGACAGACACAGAAAACAGCTCTCAGCGATTTGATTTCGTTCTTGCCTTTCGTTAAGCATATGCATACGACCAAAATTGCTCCATTAGATGGCTATGGGTATGCCAGACCAAAAAAAAGATAGCTTGTCTCATAATGGCTACGGCAGATTACGGAACAGAGACATCCGCGCGAACCAATATGTAATGTGGTGGTTCGCTATTGATTGCTGGCGCTTTAATTCCTTCATAACTTTTCTCTCTTGGCAGGCTGGGAACAAATGACATTAATTGGGTATATGTGCACAATTATACAATGTGAACTACTTATTCACCCCTTGCTAGATTTATTGATACTAGAAACCATTCGCCGAAAAAATAAACTACATGGACTACAAAGGCCAGCACTATTGCATCTTCTGGAAAGTTTTTCATGCAAAAAAAAATAATAAGAACGCATCGCACAACCCTTCGTTCTCGCGAAAAGATTTAATTTAGTGCAGCCAGTTTGGAAACCTCTGCCCAATAAAACTATATTTGGCTTTAGAACCTCCCTTTACGTAGTTCGAAATTCCTGACGGGTTTCATGACATGAAGGAAAGTCGAGAACGACAATTTTTGATGAGAGTAAGCTCTTTTTTCGAAAGAAAAGGGGTGGAGAGGCTTTTCAAGGAGGAATATAAATTTTACCCGGCGTGGAAAATGCGCTGAGAGAATATTTGCGGGGGAAAGGGTTTTGAAAGAGAAATCGGGCTGCAGAATGCGGCAGGAGATCCGGAATAAAAATTATGTGCCTGTAATGGTATGAAGTTGTACCTACTTCGATGTTCCTGCCATGATTCTTTGCACACTCAGAACGGACGGAAAGCTTTACCTTCCACTCCATTCAAGGCTAGCAATCATGCGTCGCTAGAGTAGATGTCTACCTAAATGTGGCTAGATGCTAAAGCCCGTTGTAAGCCCTCGGGTAGTCGTGATAAATTTGATATCCAGGAAATTAGAAGTGAAAGTGAACACAACAACCTCAAGTAAAAATCGAGTCTCCTTGATATTTAAAAGTTAGCGTGTTGAAACATATACACTCCGAACTTCCATCACTGCTGCCATTATATAGGTTCGCAGTGGTGATCACAGGTTAAAAAAATGAACGATACTTTCATAGTTCTTTATTGGTAAGTACCGGAAAGGCAAGTATATATTTATATTACCGTAGCGCTAGTGATCCTGCAGGATTAGCTACTAGCTAGGTTACTCAAGAGACCATTAATATCATCTAGACTAAAAAAAAAAAACAACCGTATGCTATGCCCCCGCGGTTTTGGTATTCAGCTGCCCATCTCAGTTTCTAAAGACCGAATCTCGGCAGCGGTGGGGTTATTGAGAGACAGGCACAATGCGAAGATGCCTGTGTGCTTTGCGATGCGAGTGCAAACTCTAGAAACTAAGCTAGTCCAAAATGATCTAGAACTGTCTGGTTCGCAGCCCATTATATACCGTTTTTTTCGTTACATAACACCGCAAACACTTACTACCTCTGTAAAGCACCTACGACCTGCGATAATCAATAAACTTTGGTAAATAGACTCGTAAACCTTCCTCATATGTTAATTTCATGAAATTGGTAAGCAGTAAAATTCTAGAAATCGGCTTCACAAATTTTGTTCTCTAGTTTCAGTGCCAAACAAGAAAGAAGATCATGGATCCACAAGCTTACGTGACCATCGAAGGCCTAAAGTTTCTCAAATTTTTCGATGAACGCATCGTCCGCTTTGCCATGAACTACGAACCGCAAGTTGATGATGTCATCATAGCCAGCTATCCAAAATCTGGTACAACATGGACACAGTATATCGTCTCCAGCATCTTCACCAGCGGGAATCCGGCCAAGACAACCCTAGACTTTATGTTGTCGTCGCCCATCATCGAAGTTATGGGAGTCGACGGTGTTCGACAGATGCCTAGGCCTGGAGCTTTGATGTCCCATCTTCCCTTCGACAAGCTCAGGCACTCTACTCGGGCCAAGTACATCTACGTCGCCAGGAACCCTTATGACTGCTGCGTGTCCTTTTACCATTATGCTAAAAACCTCACTCCTAAGGACTGGCAAGACGTGTCTTTCGACAGCTTTCTGAGCCTTTTCTTGTGTGGCAACCTGCCGTACGGGGATTATTTCGATCATCTGCTCTCCTGGTACCCACACCGCAATGACCCTAACATCCTGTTTTTAACCTACGAGAACATGAAGAAAGACACGTCCTACTGGGTGTTACGAATAGCAGATTTCCTGGGAGAAGAGTATGGGAGTGCTCTGAGGAGAAGCGAAGCTCTTCTGAACAAGGTACTGGACTCATGTTCAGCGCAGAACATGAAGACTGTCTTCACGGATCCGACACATGTGTGGATCCGGAAAGCGGCTGATTTGACCGGGGAGAGGCGTATTCCTTCTATGGAGGTGTACAGGCATAACCCGGCTTACAAGACTGAAACACACATCGGAGGTAGTTTTATCCGTAAAGGTATTGTCGGAGACTGGAAGAACCATTTTTCTGCGGACCAAGTGAAGCGTATGAAAGCTAGGATAGCGGAGAAGACAGCGGGGAACCCGGAAGTCATGGACGTCTGGAAAAGCCTCGATCTTCCTCGGTGAGGCTTCGCTAAGAGTCGGTTATCTGTGTAACACAGAGGATGAAAGGAAAGGAGGACAATGATCTTCAAGATGTTGCGAACAGTTCTTCTCTACTACAATCAGGAGACAGCATGAAAATCAGAAGGGAAGAAAAACAACCAACCTGACGCACTTTGCTTCTCTATTAATATACTATGTCACTGCACGAAATGGAGGATGGACATTTTGGAGTCCTAAATAAATGCTTAAATACAGTACCATTTTTCCTGTGGCCTATTCAACCACGTTATTGTGGCTCATAGCGGGGAAAAAATAATGGTGCTTGCTTGGAACTGTGGCCAACGCACAGGAATCGATGCATCGATACATGATAATTACGAGCTCGTATTCAGCGCATCCGGGGCCTGTATAGGAAAATGTTTTCCGGTGAAACACAACGGCATAAACAGTTTTACGCCCTAGACTTTGGTGATTCATTGGGGGGCGGTGGGGATGATATGCCAGCCAGGAAGTCTGGAAAGAGCAATCACATTTTTATCAACGCAGCACTCAAGATGTAAAATTTGAGCGGAGCTTGATTTTGCAGTATGCTGACGCAGAAAATTTCTACGGCGGTTAAGCTTCCCTTCTAAGTACAATCCGAAACATTTTTGCTTTGTTGCACAAGGCTTCAAACTCTCCCACTGGACGAACGCGCTCCAAGTGGCGTAGGACAGCGGGGTGCAACTTTCTCGCTTCCGGTATCCTCTCCCCTTTTTTCGGTTTCCTGCGGGAACGCTAGAGAGTTATAGGACATCGTTAGCGTGTTTACGTTACCATTTACCGGGCTCGGCTAGCGACATCTGGGCATGTGCGCCCATTACCGGGCCGTTAACACTTTACGGAGAGAGCTGCGGAGAGAGCGTTCGCTCGCAAACAAAGATGGCGGCGCCCTGCACGGCCGTTTTGGACCAAATACAGCTCCGCCGCCGCATTTTTCGACGCCATTTCTCGCTGTAAATGAAGCCATTCGCTCTTAATACGCATACTCTCACTCATACGTCGAGGTTTAAATGACAACCAGCCGATGTTGAGATAGTTCAGTGATTTTCGAGAAGTTAAGCCTAACTAGCCGTGTACATAGCCACAATAGGAACGAAAACACTAGTTTTTGCGCCAGCTTTAACAATTTCCTCTATTTTAATGATTTTCTTCCTTGAAAAACCAAAATAATTTGGGAATGTTCGTCATATTCACCCGTAAATACATAAATAAGATGTCCTCCAGCCCAGAGTTGAAGCGCTTTGGTTTACTGTCACTAGAAGGCGCCACTATATTTACATCCGAATCAGGCAACTAAACATCCAAAGAAACGACGCTGCGCACGGCAGACAGAAGGTGTAGCTGCGTTTTTTTGCAGCGTTTGCAACGCAGTGAGCGCAGCGATCGCAAGCTTAGTGCGTTCTGTGTAGTAAAATTTTCTACTGGTCAGATTATTTTAAAAGGCGCTGAACCGGCCGTTAGCAGAAGAAAAGTGCGCACGTCATTACCGAAAAGGATGATTAAAGGGCATGCAGCATCTCACTGCAAAGAAATGCTTGCAATGCATGCGTATTTTTGTTTGTAATTAATGCTGGGGCATCTGCAATCATCATCATTCGTTTTCGTCTTGCGGTAACTTATTACGGGAGAGATGGTATGCTGAAACGTCTTCAAGCGTGCGCAGCGCTAACCGGAAAGTCCAGCGTCAGGTAACACGGTAAACGGTAATGTAAACATGGTAACGATATGCTGTAACTCTCGATTGCTTCAAAGGGGAACGCTAACGTCACAAAGGACTTCGTTTGAAGCGGTCAACGAGGCGTGTGATACGTGAATTCTGAATAGTACGTGCCTGTTTCCATGGTAAACAGTTTGGAGTCCACAAATGGACCCCATAGACGTCCATGTGTCGGCTTGTTGGCGGTTCGACTCCCGATTCATGGCTGAGTCAAGCTGCGGTTGAATATTTTGTGATTGATCTTAAGCTGCTTTGAAGGTAATGAGTTCGATAGTAAAGGGACCGAAAACCTTTGCACAAAGTATCGCCTCATCTGGGCAAGGCAGTTTCAGCTGGGAATGGGGTCCGTCTTCTAAGCAGTTTGGCATGATGGCTGATGGAAGTGCCCCCCCCCCCCCGCGCCTTTCAGCCCCGCCCCAATGTTAACCGCTTCCAGGAATGACAGTATTTATTTATTTATTTGAACATACTGCTAGCCTCACATTTGAGGCCGTCGCAGAAGTGATACATCACATACACTAAAATAACACAGGTCAAGTAAGTGTCAACACAAAGGCGATCATAGTCCAACAAGGCAATATGCAATATACAAAAGGTAAAACAAAATAGCAAAACAGGAGCAAGTAGCATATTTGAGGACTTCGGCACGGTAAAGAAAAAAAACTAAACAAGAAAAGAAAAAACACAGTAACAAAAATGCAGACAAGTTTTTAGGGAGCAAGAAATGAAACAATAGCTGCTGAAGAATGATACTGTCATGAGAAACGAGCAATAAGGTTAAAAAAATATAATAAGCGAGAGTCAGATAAGAAAGTCGGGATGTCATCGTCAGCAAGGAAAGAAAGAGTGCAAGAGTACAGCGCACCAGCATCGTAGTCGTTATTGCGAAACAAAGCGTGATATGTTGGCGATGAAATCTTTGAGTGATGCGCAGTTGACAGCATCGCAAGGCAGACTATTCCACTCACGGATTGCTTGTGGGAAGAAAGAGTACCTGAATATATCGTTGTGAAATCTGTACTCGGTTAAGTGCTTTTGGTGTTTTGTTCTGGTAATGCGCGTGTTTGACTTTATTAAGTACTTACTCGTATCGATTTTCATACCGCCATTAAGCAGAAGGAAAAGAAACTTGAGGCGCAGTAGTCTGGCTCGATTTTTTATAGTGGGAAGGTCGGCTTGTCTTAAGAGCTGTGTAGGGGAGTCATGACGGCGATATTTGTTTAAAATAAATCTGACCGCTTTTCGTAAGAAATAAGAAATATAAATGTATATAAGTTATATAGTTTATAACTCTATATAACATATCTAATTATATAAGTTATACACATACTATATAAGTTATGGCATTGCAAGTTCGAAAGTGCAGAGGTCGCTTCGAAATAATGTTTGGTATCCGTGGATAAATAGTGACCCATGCTCCATTCGAACGGTAAGGAAGTAGATTTGCTTCCTTTCTTGAAGCAGTAAAGTGGCCGAATACTATGCTAGCCGTTATGAGCAGTGTTTGGACCTTTGGTACAAGGATTACTGGCTGCAGCACAAGACGGTGCCTTTACGACGGTGCCTTTTGCTAAGGATGCGCAAACAGTCATACTCCTTGTAGCGAGAGAAATGTGTTCGCTATTTTATCGGAAAAGTTCTACGTTCCGACAGTGCCACACACTTAGAACCATCGCTCAATTTTTGTTTGTAATCTCGTTTGCACGGGTGAGGTCCTTCCTTCTTGTTCCCTGTGCTTGGCGGAGTGTCACAGTAAGGCTCCTCTCAGCTGCGCACCCGTGGTTGCATTCAAAATCGTTTAAATGCCTCTCGCACAATTCGACGCATAAAAATCGCACTCGAGTCTGCCCAAAGGTTAACAGTGCACTATTACTTTTAGCCTTAAGTTCTGAATTTCTCTGTGCTATCTATAACTTTGCACACTTTTACCTGGAACGCAATGCAACGGTACTCTACCTGTGATGCGCCGCTTGCCACAACTACTGTTTTGAAAATAAGTGTCAATATAAGGACACGAAACAGTCTAACGAATACAGGCTAAATCTATTTGTTAATGTGAATCATGCTTGTTATTGGGTTCAAAGCTAGACTACTGAGATATATATTATTTTTTTTTTGCACCTGCATGCGCTTTTGCTTATGCGGTGAAAAACCTGTAGGCATTGTTGAAACAGTTATAATGAAAACGGTTTCGCGTGCGAAGGTTCCGGAATCATGTGCAGGCATGTAGGGCGATAATAAATAATGCATTTATACAGCGTCAGTAGCTTTCAAAATCAAGGGAGGTGCACTACAAAGCGCTTCATTATCGCCCGTTGGCTTTCCCTTTCCAGCCGCATTTAAGAAATCCGAAATCTCGCTTTAATTCACAGAATGAAGAGCCGACATATAAAGAGAAATATATTGAAATGAATTGAACTTATTTTTTAATTTTCACTTGCACAGGCGGAGGATAAAAGCTGCGTCTGGACAAGTCCATCGACACCTACAGTACTGGCCGGCATACTGAAATGCAGGGTAATAAAGAATCTATTAAAACAACAACAACGTAACATAACAAACATCAACAAGCAGATGATAATGCAATCATCCCGTATAAGACGGTGTGGAAATAGTTATGCAAGAGAATAAAAACACATAGCACAAATAAATAATATCAGAGGAGGAAGAGTTACAGTACAGTTACAGCGCCGGAATCAGTTCAGAACATTATTGATGTGAATTTTAAGCAATATTCCCCAAAAACTGCATTCAATGCACGCGGCAGTGCGGTTCCGATACATCCTGTGCCATATGTTGTGCGAGGTATTTTAAGGTACCAGAATTCATGATATCCTGCTGTGAAATAGATGCGCGTTAGAATGAAGGACTGCTAAGTGGATGCGGTGGTTGGTATTTCTAGCAGTTGTAAGATACACTGATCAAGAAACTCAGACTCGTGGGCGAAAAACTCTATTTACATATAACACTTAAAACGTTTTCGTTTTTGGATAAATAAGGCGATGAAAAGAGTAAAGCGAAATTAAGTCCACGCTGGTCGCACCTTGCCAAGGCCCAAATTTCTATGAAAGCTTTTTCGATGGGACAATCGACCTACGAGGGACGTCTAGGCAGGCCTTCGTTAACTGAGATAACAAATAACAAAAAAGCACATTCATATCTGATGACTTTTCTTAGCGAAGCTGTGGAACGCAGAGTGGTTCTGTGTGCGGAGTGGTCACATCGCATCACGGTGGCTTAGGCGTTCCTTTAGAGAACGCAAAGCGGAGTCATTAGGCGTTCATCATCTTCATCATCATCATCAGCCTGACTACGCCCACTGCAGGGCAAAGGCCTCTCCCATGTCTCTCCAATTAACCCTGTGCTTCGCCAGCCGCGGCCACCACATTCCCGCAAATTTCTTAATCTCATCCGCCCACCTAATTTTATGCCGCCCCTGCTACGTTTGCCTTCACTTGGAATCCACTCCGTTACCCTTAAGGACCAGCAGTTATCTTGCCTTCGCATCACATTCCCTGTCCAAGCCCACTTCTTCCTCTTGATTTCAACTAGGATATCATTAACGCGTGTTTGCTCTCTCGCCCACTCCGCCCGCTTCCGATCTCTTAACGTTACACCTATCATTTTTCTTTTCATAGCTCGCTGCGTTGTCCTTAACATAAGCTGAACCCACTTTGTTAGCCTCCACGTTTCTGCCCCATAGGTGAGTACCAGTAAGATAAACCTGTTGTATACTTTTCTCTTGAGGGATATTGGGAAACTGCCATTCATGATCTGAGATAACCTGCCATATAAGCTCCACCCCATTCTTATTCTTCTAGTTATTTCCCTCTCATGATCTGGGTCAGCTGTCACTACCTGCCCTAAATAGACATATTCTCTTACTACTTCGAGCACCTGGCTACCAACTGCGAACTGCTGTTCCCTTGCAAGGCTATTAAACATTACTTTGGTTTTCTGCATGATAACTATGCGGAAAAGGAGATAAAAGACAAGTTCGCGGAAAGTATAGCTTTAATAAAGCACTTCAAGAAGCGTACAGCAGGTGGGTATGTTTGTTAGATGATTCCTCTCATTGCAATGTTTCTGGGGACCTTTCACTGCACCTTCCCCCTCAAGAGTGGTGGCTATAGGAGAAGGAATACTTTAGGCACCACAAAAAACCGCACCGCAATACTTAGTGATGATGTGAGCATAAAACAATTAGTGGATCAATAAAATTCATCACTTCCGTCAGCTAACCTGTGTACCAAACGGGGCTGTTTGTATTCCAGGCGAGCCGCTTCCATTGTGCAGACACGGAAACACTTATTGTTAAAGGGCAACTACAGCACTTTTTGAGAATTTCGCGATATTAAAGGATTCAAATCTATATAGGCTTCTATATCTATGTAGGTAAAGCATGCCAAGTGGTTTTGCACTAGCATTTGAAATAGCGACGTAATCGACGATTGAATTTTGCGCTTCTGCTCAATGCACCGGAGGTGTGCAGGAAAATTCAGCGTGACATCACAGAAGTTATGATTTTAAATTACCGCTGTCATCCGCCACACCCTGCCCTGGCTCGTTAGATGCTGCTAAACTCTCGGCAGGGTTTGCCTTCGGTGGCGTTGCTTTTTTCCTTCAAAGCAGGCGTTTGCGCGTTGGAAATGTATACCAATACCTTCGATGACGTCATTATGCGCCCCCCACTTGGCTTTGGGCGCTGCGGAAAAGCTTGAAGGGCGTCCGGATTTTAATCGGCGACTACTTCACTATTTCAAGCGCTAGCCCAAAAAGACTTCGCATGCTTTACCTGCAAGTTTCACACATTTCTAAAACCTATGCAGTTTCCCTTTAAATGTTACCTTCTTTGAAAAGTTCGTCCTCTGGGCCTGCCCACAAAAAAAAAAAAAACGGGAGCACACACATGCACAGCAATAATTCATCTGCTGAAAGTAACCCCGCTGAGAACAATTTGTGTCTTTCAGAATGCATGGGTGAAGAGTCGAGTACTGGTGATTTCGGACTATATATAGAGCGCGTAGGAATATCTGAATACCCGTCATAACTAAGAGGAAACAGCGATAAATACTCGCTACTGTCATAGCAGTCCCACTGGGTATCTTTCACTATTAACCAGCTTGGAATCCCTGCATTTTACATGAGATCTCTGCGGAGTCATAGAAGAGTTCCACCCGCACGACTCGCAAATCTGGCGGACAAAACACCAAGCTTAAGAGGACTGAATTATTTTAAAACCGTGCTCATTTGCAATTGGCATCACACGGCCGAAATATATACAACCCTTTCGGAACCTTATATCCTTACGGTAGAGCTCTCAGACTTGCACTCCTGCACGGCTGATTATAATTGTACACAATTCGATGCTTTAGACCATACAAACCATCATGAAACGGCAGACACAGTAGCTACAGAAAGTTGTATCTGAAACTGCTATCGCCAGCTCCTTTCACTTTTGTGCTGCCTGAACCTTTCTGATGGTGTGTAGACTTACTCGTCACTGGCATTTGAACATCTCAGCTGCAGTGTTGTGCAGCGTATCGCCACTGTTTCGCGCTGTGTAGCGAATCTGATGAAATGAGCACCGCACGATGCTAATGATATCTTCAAAATAAGAGCATCATCCGGGAAATGGCCACCAATCAGAAGATACGAAATGTATTCGTGAGAAATGCTGCTCATTATTCGGAATTTTCGCATTATGTTTTGCCAGCGGCCGTCACGAAGCACGTGTATCAAAGCATCAAACCTTGGCTCAAAGCGCAGAATTTCGGAGAAAAAAATTAAACAATACCACTTTGCTGAGCCTATCCACACAGATGGTGCGGAAGGAAAGCATGGCGGAAAGCAGTTTAAAAACTCACTCCTGAAAGGTAAATGCCAACGTCCCAAGGGAAAGGAACGGAATAGCGGTGCAGTAAAATAAAAGGCCTACAAGAAAAAAAAAAGTCTAACAAAACTGCAGCTAAGTTGTGCATAAAACTACCAGCCCTTTGCAGTTTTGTGCTTTATGCTTTCCGCAAAGAAAACACGTCACCCTGAAAGCCTGAACACGTGTAGCCTGAAAGAATATCAGAGCAGCCTAGCTCATACAACATCCGCTTGCAGTTTCATCAGACGCCGGAAAGTCAATACCCTCGCACTTATTCCCGGCGATTTCCAAATACAGCGCGTGGCAATCAAAAGCGAAGTAGGAGGCTTGGCTGCATGGAAAGCAGCAGTATTTGGAGATGCCGCATTTATAACTAGCCCTCTCTAGATTCCACTGCATCGTTGCCTTTATACTCTGCTTACAGTTCGACGTTATGGAAGCGACGGGAAGGGGACCAGACAACAAATACTGGAAATGGGAATTCCTCCTCACTCTCTATCTCTTTGCGACGTACTATAGATTAACGAACTCTTGATCCATTAGTTATTCACTGCTTTGTAAAATTATCGAGTTGCTCGAGTGGGGATAAGAGATACCAAAGCTGCCATTCATCAGTTATAAATGGACTACTCGGCGCGCATTGCACTCATGTCGCATGCCGAGATTAGCGCGTGGTTTCCGAGATTGTCGTGGCGATCGACGGGATCTAATGAAGCAGCTTCAACGGGCCATCTTACAAGGCACGCAGATGATCAAATCAAATCAAATCTTTATTTCCATCGGTGCTACAGATGGAGGGCTACGGAAAAAAAGCTCCTCTATTCCAGATAAAGTTCTTTCAGAGCTGCAATTTGGCTTAAGAGTATAGCGTGCATTCGGCCGCTCGAGAGAATAGTACCAGAGTCACCACAAGAACTCCGTTCCCACTGGTCTGATAAAAATGCGTGGACACTTTGGCAACTAAAGTGTTGAGAGGTGGAAGCCGAGGACACTATGCCGTGACGACTTCCGGTGGATGTGACGTCACACCACTCCCGTGGCTGTATCGATACCCAAATTGTACATCTTTCGGGGATCTCTGGTGTTAATTACGCTTAATTAAACATTTACTTATCTAATTTGACACAAATCCGACGTTTTCCGACCATTCTGTGACCATTGTAACTGTGCCGTCATGACTTCCGGTGGATGTGACGTCACACTTTTCCCGTGGCCATATCGACGTCCGCGCTATTTCGACGCAATTTCTACATTGTTGCCTATAATTAACTAATGAACCTACATTCATCAAACTCTTTACTTCTAGGTTCATTTTTACCTCCTCCATCTGAAGGAACCATTGGTTCTTTTCAATATTTTTTAGTTCCCGAATTAAACGCATGTGACACGCTTTGTTAACAGGCGACAGCATGAGCCATTAAAGGCTTTCGCTTAAAAGCTATCGCAGCAGCCCCAAGTGAAATCAGCACGCCATATTCGAGCCATACTGGGCTCTTCATCGTGACGGCGGTGCAGTTTTAGGCTAGAACAATTGGGGAAGGAGAATAAGGCCACTGAGTGCCTTGCACACAACGGACGCTCAAAATATGTTCAACTGTTATAACCGCGTGTCTACATAGTAATATTCCTAGAATCTGTTATTGATCCACTTGTGCGCCAAGAGAAAGAGGATATTTTAGCGCAAAAGACGGGATGACAGAAAGACAAGACGAACATGGGCGCTGTCGACCCAACAAACTAGCCCAACATTTAACCCCTTTAGAAAGAGGATCGGCGATAGAAATCAACAATCAGTGATTGAGTTTGTTTTCGTGGTAGTATCTTCCTGCTTCGAAAATAGTGCGATACGATCACTGAAATGGCCTCCCATAACAAACCTTTTTCTCTAAAACGGAACTGCGGGCATCCTAAATAGAAACAACAAATTAAACATGGACTTACAGAATATTGTTTTATGGTGTGAAAATAACTTAACAAAACTTAATCCTACAAAAACCACTTTCATGATATTCCGCTCTCATCAAAAGCATGTCATCCCGAGCCCAGCCATTTATCTGGGACATCATATTATCACTGCCACCGAATCCGTTACATTTCTTGGCATCACTCTTGACTGTCATCTAAAATTTCATCTACACACCAAATCTATCAGTAGAAAAATTTCATTTGGAATAAGGGTGTTAATAAAAACTAGACTTTTCTTTCAACGTCATGTTCTCTTATCCCTGTACTATGCTTTCATTAACAGTCACCTTAATTATTGCCTATCATTATGGGGTAATACCTATGCATGCCATATGTCATGTATTTCTCATCTTCAAACTCAAGCGCTTCGAATTTTATCTTTCAGCCCATACAGAGCCACTGCTTCACCTCTTTACTCTGACCTAAACATTCTGCCATTGAAATGCCTCCTTAATCTTAGGTTAGGTCTTCTAATCTACCGCGCTCGCAATAATAACAATCAACTTCTCTGTTTTTCCGCATCTCTCCTTTCTAATAGCAATAACACTAGATTCTCTGAAGAAAACAATATGCTTCTACCAAAAGTGAACACAAATTATGGAAAACAAACTGCTTTTTTCTCCGCCATCAAAACCTGGAATTCATTACCACTAGCAATCAAATGCGCACGTTCGCAGCCCGCTTTCTACACTTTACTAAAAAAAACATCTCCTATCGACCCATTCAGCTTCATGCCTTCATCTTATTTTCTGTTCCCCACTCTGACAGCAAACGGTCATATTGTTAATCATCTGGAACCTCTTTTTTTTTTTTTCTTTCTCCGCCTGTGTTTTATATCTGCATTTATTCAATGCCCATTGTTATCTGATGTCTTTTTGTGTTCTTTCTATTGCTCTTATGTTTTGCTATTTTATGCCTTTTTTGTTAAATTATGCCCGCTAACTATTGTATAACTTATTCATTGCCGCAAATTACACTAATAGGTTTTAACTTGATTGTATACTTTTATTCCAGCTCCTCTGCCAAACTTAAGCACTTTCCTTATGTATTCCTGATGGGAGGTCCCCCAGACAGTTTTCACTTTGGGACCTCCTACTGTACTAACTTTTTTATGAAACAACTCATTTGTATTTCGTTTTAATAAACCTTCAAACCTTCAAACTGAAATAGGCCAGGTATAAGGCGGCTGTTGTTAATCAATGATTGCTCCTTTATAACTACATAACGTCTCCGCCTATGGCAGAGAGGGAACAAATAGTTTTTTAGTTGCGACTAACGAAAAAATGCAAATTGAACGACTTATTAGTGACGTGGTAATTTACTAAAATTCTCACAGATGAGCAAAAGATACCAGTAGTACTAGAGATGTCTATATGACTATTATCTCGGCTAAATATCGTAATAAAAAAAAGAAGTTGTGCGTCATCCGGCCTTTTTATTGAGTAATAAAAAAAAAGATGTCTCAGTGCAGTCAACTAACCTCTGTACTGCGAAAAGATTATTCTTTTTGAAACTTCTCATTCTACAGATCGTTACGAGCAGCTCGCTTGTTTAATGGCGCGCAGTAAACTCTACAAAGAAGATTTTTGGCAATAGCAATCTGTGTACTGAAGCATTAAGAAGGGGCGAGAGGGGCAGGGGAGAGGAGAGAGATTTTAAGCGGTGTTTAAATTTCGCTGACAGCCTAGTTTGCGTTCGGGCGGAGTTTTGGAAAACAACGGCTATAAACGAAGACTGCGCGCAGCTCATATAAAAAAAATGCGGTCATAAAACTGTGGGGATATAAAAATTAGTTTGTTACCCTGCCGTGATTCCTAGCGAAATTCGAGAATAAAAAAGCCACATACTTTCCTTTCAACGACTGTCGTTCACGTGTCCCAGCAAACGTTGTTTCCCACTTCCCCAACTTTTGGCTACATGTTACGGCATTATGCGAGCCTAGAGGTAGTCAGAATTCGATATCCAAGGAATTGAGAACGAAGGTAACCTTAATCAACTCACATAAAGAAAAATCTCGCCTAATTATTAGAATGCGAATGTGTCTAAAAGTACACACCGATAACTGACACCCTCACTTCGATATACAATATATACTTGAACCGCAACAAAGTTAGGGGATCTTGCTTGCACTGTGGTGGCTAAACATATGCGGTATGACACTTGGTATAACGAGTAAGTAATACATTCATCGAACTACGATGGAAACACTACGATGGAATTTTGCGTTCGCAAATACTCCGTTCTCGTTCTAGGGGCCCCAGGAGGTAGAAGGCCATGGATGCAGAAGCTTGCGTGACGGTCGAAAGCCAGCGCATGACAAGCTTTCGATGAAGCCAACGTGCGCTTCTCTATGAACCACTAGACGATGATGTCATCATCGTCAGCTACCTAGTGTGGTGCAACTTGGATTCAGTGCATCGTTTCTACCATCTTCACGAGTGAAAATGTGCCAAAGAATATGGTTGCCTCTATGTTGTCCTGTAGCAAAACAGCAAATTGGGCTACCTGGTGTTGCCTTATGACGGAAGGAACGTTATTGTGCTAACAAGACAGAGACAACCACTTAAAAACGGGAGATGCACAGACTCTGAATTGATTTTTTTTAATGAGAAATACATACCGAAAGCGTAAAAACAATTACAGAAAAAACCTAGCAGCTACGCGAACAGCAATCAAACAGTGACGTTGCCGAAACAACAGTTATGCTGGACGGCGATTACTTAATAATCATGTCTTGGTAATCACGTAGTACTGACCCCCACGTGCTATTTTTAACCTACGGGAACTTAAAGAACGAGCCATTATGAGTTCTATGAGTAGCAGACTTCTTGGATGCGTAGTATGTAGCACAATGAGGAGAAACAAATATGGTCTACAGAAAATTCTGTACGCGTGCTTTGCGCAGAACACGAAGGACGTGGTCAGCGACCCCACAAAAGTCTGGACACGGGAAGCGCTAAATTTGGCTCTGCAGAGACGCCTGCCGTCTTTAGAGGTGCGGATCAAAAGAAAACGTTGTTGTGGTGAAGCTTTGACTGAAAAGCGTTTGTGGGAGAGCGGAAGAGCCTTTTTTTTTACGAGGCAAGTAGACCGCATGAACGCTAAAATAGCGGAGAATAAAAAGGTGAATCCGCAAGTCACAAACCCTCGAAAGACTTGAAGCTTTCTTATCGGACTTCAAGGAGTGTCAAATGTTATTAGGTTCACAGAGGAAAAATTGGAGAGAAAGACGAAGGAAGTACGCAGATAACCAAATAACTTCCTGTCTACAATAAAGAAGACCGAGTGAAAAGAAAAACTAAAAAAAAATGGAAGCACATGGGCACCCCCAACTTGCACCCACAGCAGCTCGTCCGTAGCATAAAGAGATAGTAAGTTCTTGTTTTGTCACTCAATAAAGGCGCCAAATATAAAGCAATACTGCGCAGCTATACCACACTGTGTGGATGCTGCTGACTGAAGAAGTTATTTCTGTAAAACTTGAAATGGGCGAAACTACCTCAGCAAAAACCGGAATCACTACTACAGCAATAAAGAAAAGGACAATGAGCTGCAAATATCGCACATTTCAAGGACCTCTCTTTGATAGCGATTCGGAGGAACATACAGCTGATTGAGAGCATAAGCGTTGTCGCAAATATATGTCCGGCATGACGGCACACATTTATTCTGACATTTAAAAAAATATCAATTTCTAAACTTCCTTGCATACTTTCTCATGCTGTGTTTAGAGACACTAGCCGGCAGAGAACGAACGGCCGCAGTAAAGTTGGAATGTCAGTGTTCATCGGTGACCTGAAGCGCTGGCCTGAAAGAAGAGGCTGGGAACTGTTTTAGCTTAGGCTACGCCTTCATGTAAATTATTTAGAGATATATGTGCGAAAAACACGGATAGAAATATCCGTGGCCGGTCTAGCTGAACTTTTCAAGTTGATACAAGGCCGGCCATTCCCAAATGCGGAGTCTTGCCAGCTTTTCACCAGCACTAAAAAACATTGTACTCTCTGTTGTGGTCGGGAGTTGACGTAAGCGTAACGTGTATTGAACTACCGGCGAATAACTTTCTGCAGAGTGAAAATGTTTGCTTTGTCTTAGCCTGGTCGAACACAGCAACCCGTCCGCAGCTTTCCTCGGGTGGCAGAGTGAAACGCCCAGGACCATAACTTCCGCCACCCTTGCTGTTTCTAGCGGGTTCGCCGCCATGCCGAAGGATGGCGCCATGTTTCCGCAGGAGACTTATAGGGTACCGTGGTCTGGCATTCCTTCATGAAACCAGTTGCCGCAGGGTGCACGGATTACGATGAAGCCGCCTCGCTCCGCGGACTGGCTTCACCAACACGGGAACAGGAAGTATGCTATTGTGCATGCGCGCACTGCTCCGGCGATAGCGCCGCCCGTAGCATCAGGGGGCAGACGGGAAGTTTCGCCAAAGTTCGTTTAGATTCGCCAACATGTTCTTTCTTCGGTTCGGTGCCGTATTTTGCTAAGGCTCAGAGCCTCGTTCTCGCTGCGTTCTGCCGCTATGGCCGCCCGTGACGCAACGACAATGGGAGTAAAAATATTTCATGCCTAAAGCCTTCCTACCTACGTTCATCCTGCCCGAGCGCGTTCGAGCACTTGACAACCAAAAGAGAAAGCTAGAAATTAACCCCGTAAATGCTCGATGAAGAGGTTATGTAGCTTATCAGTAAGCAAAAATAACAAACCTGGAAACTCTGTCGCGATATCGCATCATCATATTTTATTGCTAGAAAGCGGCATCACGACGTCAAAGTGTCTTGCTCGACAACACATCGACAGGTGCAGAGGAAACAGGTATGTCTCGAAGGTGTGTTGATAGGCGCTGACAAAAGTCCCATCCGCCGCGCCTCGGGGTGCGGAGTCATTTTTAAATTTGCCGGGCAAAAGTAAAATCTCGCTTGTATGGCCGCGACACAATGTGACCACCATCTTTTTGCGCACCTTTGTTACCTGCATAGGCGCGCCGTGCAGTTGACCGAACGTGAATAAGCTCAATACCTGTGGGTGTGAATCACCGTGCTCAGCGTGTCTTTATGGGTCCCAAAACCCGGTTAATATGATATTTAGTTCTTTAACATAAAACGATGATGTGGCCCTGTTTTTCAGGGATGAGCGTAGCTCTGCAGGGTTTCTTACGCATTTCCGGAAGTTTTCCGGAAATCAAGCGAACAATATATTAACAAATGCGCCCCAGCTGATCGCTGAAAGTGAAATCACGGATGTCGTATTTTTCAGGCAACCAGCCGAGTGCTCCGTCAGCGACTTTGCACTTTTTTTACATCTGGATTGCGAAATGGTTTCCCTAGAATGGATTAGATTTATTGTTCCCCCAGGGCTACTTTCTGCATATGAAGCCTTTATTTGGCGAGAATTTATTCGTTTTAGCGCTCTTAGTTGTTTTAATACTCCCTTAGCTATTCTTCCGGTGCCCCCTTTTAGATTTATATTTAAATACCTTGCAAAAAACCCGATGACTGTCTCCACTACGAACTTCCTGTTCAGCTCGGCTGCTGATCCGAAACACGTGTTCTCGATCCTGGCAGCGGTGGTCAAATTTCGATGGAGGCGAAATTCTAGAGGCCCGTGTACTGTGCGATGTCAGTGCACGTTAAAGAACCCCAGGTGGTCGAAATTTTCGGAGCCCTTCACTACAGCATCCCCCATAGCCATAGTCGTTTTGGGACGTTAAACCCCACTAAACTCAAAATCGTTACTTGAATCTGAGTCATTGCATTATGCTCGAAACACGTGTATTTCCAGGTTGCTTTACTGCCTTCGAACCATTCTTTGGTTTGCGCTGTTTTCGGGGAATACATACAGGAACAAGGTTGTATTGCTTTATTTAGCAACACTGTGCGAATCATAAAGTCTCTTTTAAAAAAAAAAATTAAGCTCTGCGGCTCGGGGAAGTACATTAAGCCTTTATTTGCTGCGCGTGCGCCGTATATGAGATCTTCGTTTGTCTTTTTAATGTAGTACTACTGAATTAAAAAAAACTAAACCAAACTGAAGGGAAAGGGTTGTCCAGCCGTGGCAATGGCTACCTGATATCACAAGCACCGGGGCTGCAGCTGGTGAAGATTAAAAGGACAGGGAGAGGACAGCCATATGAAGTATACAGAGGGAAGATACAGAGAACAAGGTAGAGCTATGGACCTCTAGCACGCGAGTGTCTAGGCACTGTCCGAAATATAGCTGCATGCGAGCAACCACTTAACTTATCTCCTGCGGGGATAAAATAAAATGCGAACTCCCCCAAACCGCAGGAAAAACCATTAGTGTAAATAAAGATTTCCCTTCCTTTTCCCTTCCGCTGTTCGCATTTCTTTTTATCGCGCCTGTTTAGCTTGGTCATGGCTTGGTTTTATGCGGTTTAAGGTTCCAAAGCTACTCAGGCTATGAGAGACGCCGTAGGGGAGGGCTCCGAATAGTTTCGACCACCTGGGGTTCTTTAACGTGCACTGACGTCGCACAGTACACGGGCGCCTAGCATTTCACCTCCATCGAAGCGAAAACTCCGGGACCCCGATCAAACCTGCGTCTTTCGGGTCAGCAGCCGAGCACAACAACCACTGAGCCACCGCGCCGACTGCATCGCGCCTGACCTTGGTGACAGGAAAAAGACACCAGAATGCTCCATTGTTGTATCATTGGCCATGGATGATTTTAGTGTCTTTTAAGGCGCAAGCCTTAAAGGCTCATACTGGCGTCCGTTAACAGAGCGTGTTACACGCTTTTAACTCGGGAACTAAGAAATATAGAAGAAAACCAATGGTCGCTTCAGGTAGAAGAAGAAAAAGTGAACTTAGAAGCCATGTTTGATGACTGCAGAGTAATTAGTTGATTAATTTTATGCAAAAATCTCGAAATTGCGTCTAAATAGTGCGGACGTTGATATAGCCACGGGAACGATGTGACGCAACATCAACCGGAAGTTGTCAAGGCATAGTGAAAATTGTCACAGAATGGTCGGGGAAACGTCGGATTTGTGTAAAACTAGATGGAAAAATGTGTAATTAAACGTAATTAATACTTGAGATCCCAGAAAAATGTATAATTTGGGTATCAATATAGCCACAACAACGGTGTGACGTCACATCCACCGGAAGTCGGCTTTCTCCTCTCAACACTTTAGTTCCCAAAGTGTCCTCGCAATTTTTTTGAATGACTCAGGTAAAAGCGCGATGAAAAGAAATTCTAAAAGCGGAGTGGTTAGGCGTCCTAGCGTTCACATTTATTTTTATTGGGGCTTTGCACAAAATCAAATGCAGTGCATTTCCAAAGCCGCCCTCACGCAGTCTCCTGCCAGTCATTAATCATGCACGTGGCGCACTGCACGACCGAGCGCCTGGGAGAGGGCGCGCGGACGCACATCGTCCCATTAGCAAGAGCGAAGCGTTAATTAAATTACATTACTGATTACTTTCCTAAAACTTTCATCGATGTAATTAAATCACATTACAAACTACTGCTTGCTAAATGTTGTGCGAATGTAAATAAATCACTTTATAGATTACAGCTCCCAAAAATTAACGGCATTACAATAAAATTACTTCCTA
Source organism: Amblyomma mixtum (assembly GCF_055824585.1). Classification (NCBI taxonomy): domain Eukaryota; kingdom Metazoa; phylum Arthropoda; class Arachnida; order Ixodida; family Ixodidae; genus Amblyomma; species Amblyomma mixtum. The sequence goes on along the minus strand of NC_143019.1, from coordinate 35,092,003 downwards.
AAATTAATGAAATCACTTTTAAATATTTCTTTGTTTTTCACGCGCAAAAAAGTAGACAGAGTAAAAGAAACACCAACATTTTTCTCAACCCTCTCCTCTATAGCACGGGCGGTTACAAAGAAAGGACAACGCCAACAGAACAATGAGAACAGAAGCATGGCCGAACACTCGGTACTTTTGTTGCAAACACAATATTTACCCCGTTTTTGTCGCATTATGCTTATTGTGGCGATTTTCTGTACATCTTTTATCTGCCGCTTCTGCCAAAATAAACAAAGCAAGGGCTGTGGGCTCGTCAAGCTGCCCGCGAACAGCTTCTTTTCCCGCCGCCCTCCCATCTCGTATGTACGATAGCAAAAAAACTTTATCAACGCGAAATCATTTTTAGGCTATGTCGGCTGGGTCGCATCACCAAGACGTGCCAGAAAAACGTGTCCGCAAAACGTGTCCGCAGCAGTTGTGACCTTCTCATAAGAGGTAGCATCAAACGAGTGGTTGTAATCGAAAGAGGATGGTGTGAGGATGCTACGCAAAAAAAAGATATGTCTATAGGATGATTAGTTAATTAATTAGAGCCAGAAATGTCAAAAAAGTCCACATAGCGCGGACGTCGATATAGCGAGTGGACTGGAAAACAGCTGTGGGCGGCAGTGCAAAAATGCGCAAAGGAATGAAAATAAAGTTCGAAATTAATTGAAATGTATCTGGTATGCGACAATTATTCGAGAAAAAAGTTTCACTAATATAAAATAATTAGTTCATTAAATATCAGCAAAAACCATTCGACGGTTGAATAAGCTGGACGGGGATACAGTAAGTGGACGGGAAAGCAACCACGGCGGCAAATTTGAAAAACCAAAATGATTCACTGAGTTAGAAGTTGGTTGGCTATCAGAGTAAATAAATCGATCATTAATTAAAGCATAAGATAATCACGCTAATTCAGTAGGTAAATTAATTAACAAACAGAAAGAAAAAGATAAATAGAGGGAAAGAGAGGCAACGAGGGCCGAGGAGTCGTCAATGCTTTCGCATACTCCCAATGCGGGTCGCCGCAATGATCTCTAATTTTTTTATTAATTACAGTAATTTAATTACTTCTATGTCTACTGGGGATGAACAACCGAGACGTGAAGCCCGCCTGCTGGATGAATGTAGAATTGCTCATCATCGCTTCGTGACGGATGCATGCACTGGCAAGCAGCCACACGAGCGTCATGAGATCATCCGGGTTGGTTACAGAGCATTGTAGGCTGCGACATCTCGTGATGCGGATCCGCGAAAGCGGCACAACGTAGGAGCATGAGCTCCAGTGTCTGTAGAGCACCGCAATCATTACGCGTGCGTCTTAGCGATAGTCCGTCGATCACCGCTCTTTCAACGAGTAGTATGTTGAGTCACGCACCATTAAGCCCATGCCTCGAGGCTAGTTTCGCGCACATTTCTTTTCTATTCCTGATGTATCCCTGGTTTTGCATTTATATTCCTGGTTTGCATGAGTTACTAGAAAGATTTAAGCTTCATTACCTATTTGCGGACTTTATGAGTGCGTGGCATATCTTAGGTTTGTTGGTCCGCTCCTTGAGCTCAAGAGGCACGCAATGATTTCAGTTTGCATGATTAGCGGCAGTACTTTGCTGTAGCGACATCTTCCCTGACATCACCTTAGCTACTGAGCTCAGTGCACCAGAACACGTTGCAGCACCGCTGTAAAGGAGGAAAGATGGTTCCTTAAAGGGACAGTGATGTTATGACCCTACATACTGCGCAGGTCCACTAGGGACGGAGAGGCAAAGAGACACCGCTAGACTCAGTTGGAACAAAACAGATATATTCAAGAATTACATATTTGCGAGTACATGATGCACAGACAGGGATACTAAGCTTACATGCTGATGCGTTGGCGTCGGGGTCTTCGTCCGAATGAACGGAGGGGACGTTGCTCGTTCGCTATGGCTCGTCTGCTCCCCGATGGCCTGGGCGCTTCGGGTACCGCTGGACCAACTCGCCAGCGGTCTCGTTTCGGGCCTTGCCCGTCCCCCGCTGATCAGATTTCCTCCTCGTCCCCTCCCCCCCCCCCCCCCCTCCCATTCATTCCAGCGATCCTCTTTTCCAGGCTGGAGCACCTCCTTCTTCGGCCTCCACTCAGCGCCGGCGGCATTCCCTGCCTTCCCCTGCATTTTCCCACCGCCTTTGCCTTTTTCTCCGCCAGCCGGCGCCGCATTCACTCTTGCGGAGTGTGCTTGACCAGTTGAATGCTTGTTGGCGTGGGAATAAAGATGTTGGCTGTCGCCCTTCATCCCCATAATGAGGCTTGGTCCCTGACACCCGACGATTTCTGGCGCCATACAGTCTCTTGCTAAAGCACCTCGGTGGACCCCACAAAGGGAAGACGTCGCCGGGTAAAGCGGCCCTCCGGAGACGCGCAGTGCACTGTCACACTGGTGTCTAACTGAAGTTTAAATGTATCGATGGACTGCAGAATTCATAACGACGAAGAGGCCACGCCCAGTGAAATGGGTGCTTTTATAAGGTAAAAGGAGAGAAACAATCTTTAGCTGGCGGTATTACCGCCGGTTTCGATTGTAAACGTCTTGCTTCGGCATCTAATTTTCAACGCTGGTCTCCGAAGTTACGCAACGTGGTAATTCGCTTTAAAATAGCGGCAACCATTTCTTCTCGGTGCGAACACCACGAGTTTGATACTATTGACGAGAAAATTTGTAAGTTCAATTTTCTCTAGCCAATTTAATATTTTGTGGTAAGCAAACCCGTACCAGTTTTTGCTACAAAGAAGTCGCGCCTTTGTACCAATGTTGTATACTCCACGCAGTTGCTTGATCAAATGGCAGACACCTTTGCTGGCACTAACGCTTAACAGTAACGTCAGACCGGTCAAGCATCGAAGTGAATGTGTCAGTTTACAACACTACAAAGTAATGTCGGCAACAAGACTATAACGCCAGAATGAACCGAAACCTACAAAAAGCGGAAGTACTAAAGAAATGGCACCTGCGTAGCCAACTGCTCACTTAGCCATGTGTCGTTTTTAACTTTCCCCCTTTGCCCGCTGAGAGGAGAACGAGAGACAACTTCCTGTCAGGACGTCGTAGAAAGATTATAACGCTTTCAAATGGGCCGCCGGATGTGCAACAACGTGCGTTACCGGGTGAGGGCCCGTACGTCACCGCGCGAACGATAACTATGTTTAATGAGAGGTAAGAGCAGTGACAACCTTAGAATGAAAGCGCTCACTTCTCGCGCTCTCTTCGAGCTGGCCCTGCCTATCTTCGACAACCGGCGCTTCTTCCCATTGAAGCGTTTTGAGTAATGTAGGTGCCACCTCTGTTGCAGTGCCTGCCGCCTCTTCTTAATGGTCTGATATCGCAGCAATAGGTATGTTCTCATTCGCTCATAAGATACCAAACCGGAACAGCGCATCCGCTAGTGACTCGTGGGAGCAGGATAGAGTAGGAATGAAGCATCGCTACGAGACTACCTTTTCAACTGTGCTGTTTTAAACCAACGATAAAAATTGATACAGGCTGTGCTTATGCTCGACGCCAGCAGTTGAACCGGCACTTTTTTATTACTTTTAGTCTATTTACCTTCTTTTGCCATACGTCAGTGCTGCTTACAGGCATCAGTTAGATGGAGAGAGGAAGGCGAGAAGGTGAAATACTGGAAACAAGATCTGATTGGTCTTTCTGATTGCCTTGCTACTTTACACTTTCCCTTCTCTACTATACCACTTCGTGTCTCTTCCTGGAGTTGTCTCGACGCCAATGAGATAAAAGCTGCGTTTATTCTGTTGGGAAAACAGTGTTCGTAAGCGAACATACAAATTCCATTGCGAGCTTTGCCCGTGTTTCCACTGCCTCGTGTCGTGACCGTCTGGCTGTGAGTGAGTTTCTCTCCATCACTTTGTTTCTCTGAGCGCTGCACTGTTCTTTGCGTAGTTTGTGTTTTCGTTAACAAAGAAAGGTCCTGAGAATGCAATGAAGGAATTAAGGTGTAATTAACGTTGAGTCATAAGGAGACATACGACTATAAAGGGAAGCTGGACGGCTTTCTTAAAAGGTCAGAATTTGAAGAGAACTTCCTCCTGGCCTCGGGCTCGAAACGGACCATTTAAGCGACAAATGAGTGACTTTTGAGGATAGGGTGTGTACTTAAAGGAACGGGATATGCATAATGAACAGCGTGGATTCCCGTAATTTGCGAGATTCGTTTGCTTATTATTGTCCCTTCTTCTTGGCGATTTTTGGCATGCTCGGGTTTGAGAGTTTTAGATGTGATGGCTACGTTTTTACAACTTCCAAAAATCTACTACCCCTCACAGTCAGTGGCTGACTGCTATTTAAAAACTTTCTAAAAAGTAGCCGTGACATGCCAATATCTCGTTATAGCTTCTGGAAAATCACAAGTGTAGTACGTTCGACTTCTTGGAAAACGGTCATCAATAGAATGACGAGCAGGCATGGGTCAAAAATAAAGGCAAATCTTTCACGTACCTTTCATAAACTAAGTTGAAAAGGTGGACGCATTAGCATATAATCCATTTTCAAGTTTGACAAGCAAGTAAAATTTCTTTCTACAGCGCAGTAAACGCTCAGAAGCGTACGCCAACGTCGCAAAGCATTATTACGTTGTTTATCAATTTCTTTTTGTACCTGGACTCTTACCGTGGGCAATTACATCATACATAATGAAAAAACTTTGGCGAGGCACTTACGACATCGTACATGCATCAATGCGAAAGAATTGACTGATGCAACGGCGGCTGTCACCACCTGGTTTGTAAAGGTAGGCGGATGTGACGTCACCACTCCTACTGAAAGTCATCACTCAGTTTTGGTTTCGGATCAGTGGTGGCTCGTGTTGGCTTGCTATGGCTTGTTCCGGATCCTGTTGGATTATGGACTTTTCTGGATTTCCTGGATTGGATTATGGACTTTGGATATGGACTGGCCAATGCTTCAATAGTTACGGACGGTTTAGCCAATTTAGTCAAAGTATGGATTGTTATGTGGCTAGTGTTGGATTGGCTTTGGATCTGTCTTGTCGGTCGAACGCCACTGATGAACCAAGAAATGCTTTCGCATTAATATGCGAACTCCCTAACATGGTGCCCCGCCTGGACCCTTTACGCTTGTCGGACCTCTTTACGCTTGTCGGACCTCGCGCCCTTAAGCAACTTTTGTTAGCTCCATGCTAAGGCAATCAGTGCACTGATGGAAACGACTTAACAGAGCTGGCAGATAGGACACAGACGCATGCGCTGTCTTTTTCTCTTTCGTCCCCTCTGTCAGACCTGTTCAGTCGTTTCTGTCAACGTGCACCAACCAGACCGACTAAGCCCTTTCCTTGCAATCTTTTCACTGCGTTTCCTATTTAAAGAAAGGTCCTGTCCTCTATGGTCGGCGCTTTAGGGCCGTTTCGCATGCGGCGACTAGAACGAAAATAGTCGGCCAAGTCGGTGACGCCGCAGTGCGATTTTGGCACAGTGCTTTCACATGCAACGCGTACCCAGCGAATTCGGTCGAAGGGACACGCAAGGTTGCTCGATGTTCTCATAGGCAACCCACGATTAAACACGACAGAAACGCTGCACGGAATGTGTTGATGATGTTATGACCAGCGTGTTTTTAAATGCGAGGCAATATTTCGTATGTTTTGATTGGAATAAACAGTTTTGCCTACGCCGCGGGAACAGCTCCCACGTGACCGCACGCCGAGACGGCGCGTGACGTGACGTCACGTGGGAGCTGTTACCGCGGCCGGTCTCGATGCGCTCTCTCTCGCTCGCGCGCCTCGAGACAGGCCGTGGCCGCCAGTATTCTAGGCACTATAGCCGCGGCAACAGCTCCCACGTGACGTCACGTCACGCGCCGTCTCGGCGCTGCCCATTGGTCAGTCGCAGAGCGAACACACCGACGCTGCGAATGAATTGCAACTGGACGGAACTTGGTCGCAGGCCGTGTGCGGCTAGACCGACGGCCCTCCCCAGTCGCAGACCGACAGAATTCGCAGCGTCGCAGGCGAGAATCGCATGCATGTGAAACGGCCCTTAGGCGCATAGAATCCTTCAAGGCTATATGTTATCTTCCTAAAAAGGTGTTCAAATTACTGGATAGGGTTCCTCCGACAAAAAAGTGTTTAAATACGCTGATGAGATTCCCTTTCAAATTTACTTATTGAAGGTGTTGGAGAGCATAAATGGGAGCCTAAACGCTCAACGCAGAAAGGTTGAACTAAAGTTAATATAGAAAACCCTGAAGTAATGTTTAGCACTCTAGGAAAGAAATAAAGGAAAATTAAAGCGTACACACCACTTGCTTAACTTTTTGGATATAAATAAGCCGAAAGCATTACATCGAACAAACTAAGCACAGGAATTCTGATATTATGCTCTATTTGTAGTCGCAATCATTATTGTATAATTGATAGGTATTGCGCAGCCTAAAATTGATGTTGAATAACGTTCCGTGAAATGTAGTACATTTATATTAGAAATGGCAGAAGTTCAAATCGGGCAAAACTGCACGTTGTTAAAAAGGGCGATAATGAGAAATGTTATCCAGAAACGCAGCATAATGAAGAGAAAGAGATTGTTTCAGACACACTGAAGTACTTATAATCGCGCAGGCCTTTATTTGTTTTTAAAAGACTCCCAGTGGTTTGTAATGATGGTTTGTCGGTTGAATTGCTTTTAGTCACTCTTTTTTCCAAGGTGTCCTAAGCATGTCTCCCACTTTCCACGCAGAACTCGAGAGAAAGGAACGTCATGGATGCGGACCACCCTATCGATGGTTTCCGCATGATCAGTAATTCCTGCCGAGGAAACGCCCTCTCTGCTATGAACTACGAACCCCGAGAAGATGACGTCATCATTGCAGGCTACCCCAAGTCTGGCACTACTTGGACGCAGTACATCGTTTCCAGCATTCTCACCAGCGGGAATCCAGCTAAGACATCACTCGACTTCATGTTGTCCTCACCCACCATAGAGCTCATGGGTGCTGAAGCCGTTAGAAAGATGCGTCGGCCTGGAGCCTTCAAGACTCATCTTCCCCTCCATAAGATTAAGTACTCTCCTCGAGCAAAGTACATCTACGTCACAAGAAACCCCTACGACTGCTGCGTGTCCTTCTACCACTTCACTAAATACTTCACTCCAAAGCAATGCAAAGAAGTGTCGTTCGACAGCTTTTTGAATATCTTCTTGTCTGGCAGTTTGGTGCACATTGATTACTTCGATCACCTCCTCTCCTGGTACCAACATCGCAATGACCCCAACGTGCTGTTTTTAACTTACGAGCACCTGAAGAAGGACACGTCGTATTGCGTGTTACAGATAGCTGATTTCCTGGGCGAAGAGTACGGGAGAGCTCTGAGGAAAAGCGAAACTCTTCTGAAGAAGGTCTTGGACTCGTGTAGCACTCAGAACATGAAGACCGTCCTAACCGATTCGACAATTCAGTGGATCCGGAAGGCGTTAGACTTGCCACTAGAGAAACGTATCTCTTCTCTGGAGGTGTACAGGCATAACCTGGCCTACAAGCAGGATATGCAACAAGGAGAAGGCTTTGTCCGCAAAGGATTTGTGGGAGACTGGAGGAGTTATTTTACCCCTGAGCTAGAGGAGCGCTTGAAAGCGAGAATCGCGGAGAAGACTGCGGGAATGCCGGAAGTCGTCAGTATCTGGGAAGACTTACAGCTTCCCTTATGAGGCCTAAAAAAGGATGTTTTTATGAAATACGCCACGTGCAAAAGAAGGAGAGAAGCGAATGAGGGACTCTCCCCACTTCCTGTGGCCTATGTATATACTACGCTTAAATTTTGGTGGGTCAATATTGGGGGTTGGAAATAAAAACATTTTTGCCACACGAACAATGACAGCAGCAAATGAAGCTGTTTCGTGACCAAGGGGAATAAAGACAAAAGGGTGCCGTGTACATATTTACATAAGTTGACTTGCATTATAAATGTGTATTATTTTCCTATCGCATCGGTGTTGGTTCCTGACTGACTCAGCAGTACCTGCTGCGATTTACGAAACTGCTCGACGGTAACGAGGCTCCTAATTACTGACGTATGTATGCATGTATGCATGTATGTATGTATGCATGTATGCATGTATGCATGTATGCATGTATGCATGTATGCATGTATGCATGTATGCATGTATGTATGTATGTATGTATGTATGTATGTATGTATGTATGTATGTATGTATGTATGTATGTATGTATGTATGTATGTATGCATGCATGTATGTATGTATGTATGTATGTATGTATGTATGTATGTATGTATGTATGTATGTATGTATGTATGTATGTATGTATGTATGTATGTATGTATGTATGTATGTATGTATGTATGTATGTATGTATGTATGTGTGTATGTATGTATGTATGTATGTATGTATGTATGTATGTATGTATGCATGCATGCATGCATGCATGTATGTACAGAGGGCAAAACACATGCCTAGAACGTCCGAACTGTGTGTTCAGCAGATCCCAAAGCAGCTGCGACCAGGAAGGCAAAAAATAACGATTAAATCCTATTAGTTTAACTGCACATACATCCAGAGCATTTTTAACCGAATGCTATCGCTAGATATCGCGTGTTCATCCCGAAACACGCCCAGAGCGTGTTCTAGACAAGCGTTTTGCCCTCTGTACGTACGTATGTAGGTATATATGTATATATGTAGCCAGAAGCGTCTCTTTTGAAAGAGGTTGATGGCAGGCTCCCGCCCGCGTACCTTATGGACGGCGCGTCGGCTCTAGGAAATGCAACATGCTCAGTATTCTTTTTTGTATTTCTCTAATCAAGCTGTCAAACTTAGCGGTGCCATTTGTAAATTCTCTATTTCACTTTAGTGTAACGGCCTTTATTGACAGGAGAAGACTGGTTGTGAAGGCCGGTTAGAGCGGGGAAGGACAGGCCCCGTACTAGAACAGTTGATGCTCTCGTCTCGCGCGGCGCGCCGGCTGTGCTGCTTCAGCTGCCGATCGCCTCCTTCTCGTCGTTCAGGATATGTCAAAATGAACGGAAGGTGATTAGCTTCTCGGGACGCCCATTGTTACAGGTTATTCTTACCTCGAATATGTTTACGCTGTTGTTTATAATGAAGCCTATGTTTCTTCCTTTCCACGAAGTCTGCTAGTGCCTGTTTGTGCGTTCTTGGTGCAATTTTATTCAGCTTGTGTTTAGGAGCATTAAGCTTCTCATTACGATCTTCTTTTAAAATAGCTAGGAAGATCGAGACGTATGATTTGGTACCTTTTTCATCGAGGGAATGGTTCAGGCTGAAGCCCACCAAGGGACCACCTGATATTGTATTTAGGCACTTTGTTCATAGCTTTGTACTCTGAGTAGGATTTTTAAGGCACCGCCAATCTCATATTTACTAATATAAACTGCAAAAAACGTGATCTGAGTTGACGAAATTTTTGAAACCTTTTCGAAAAATGCCCAGAATGCTTTCAGTTAAGCCTTTTCAGAGTGCCGCAGTTGCTCCTTCTTGCAAGTTAATCCCGAACAGTCTTGCGCTCACGTTGCAGAACAACTGAGGAGGGATGCACTTGTATCCAGAAGCACGCATTAGTATAGAACACCTGAGCGTGGTAGAAGTTTTGGACGAACACACCATTCGGTTCGCGCCGCCGCGGTAGCTCAGTGGCTATGGTGCTCGGCTGCTGGCCCGAAAGACGTGGGTTCGATCCCGGCCGCGGCGGCTGGAATTTCTTTGGAGGAGAAATTCAAGAGGCCTGTGTACTGTGCGATGTCAGTGCACGTTAAAGAACCCCAGGTGGTCGAAATTTCCGGAGCCCTCCACTACGGCGTCTCTCACAGCCTTAGTCGCTTTGGGACGTTAAACCCCATAAACCAAACCAAACCAAACCAAACCATTCGGTTCGCTGTGAACTGTAAACCTGCATCAGATGGAGCAATTATCGCCAGCTATGCAAAATCTAGTACAGCCTGGACGCAGTAGAAGGTCACAGCATGTGCAGCAGAGAAAATCCATCCCCCCAAGACAATCTTTATCTCTATGTATTCGTCACCCAAGATGTAACTCATGGGAGCGGACGCGGTTGGAAAGATGTCCGGATCTAGAACCTTGAAGCTGCATCTTCCGTTCGACAGTACAACACGGGCATGCGCAGGTGTGCACAAAAGTTTTCGAAGCACCGAAGTCATGAAAAAAACTGAACTTTCTTGCTTCGCAAAGACACAACCAAACATTGAGAAATGCGTTGTGCAGGTCACGTAAGAATGTACAGAGCACATTGATGAGTTCATGGCTGCATGCTTGGACTGGCCAGAAATTAAGGCTGCTTGTAATTGTTGTGGTAAAAAATTTTTTCTATCCGCCTATAAATCTCAGTCACCGGGAACCCCTATCCGCACAGCTTGTATTAGTAACACTTCATTAAACAGTCACATCAAAGCAGTTGGTGGTCATTTATGAGAGAAGCTTTCTTGGGGTGGCGTTGCGCACACGAACAAACATACACAGGAAAGAGCAGAAGACAGAAGAGCGCTGTTTCTGTCTTCTGCTCTTTCTTGTGTATGTTTGATCGTGTGCGAACGCCATCCCCAGAAAGCTATGCACCAACTCGCCCAGCAAGAAGTTCTTCTACATTACTGGGGAAAGTTTATCAGCATCATCTTCTCCGGCAGCGTGGCTTGGGCGACTGCTTCGACCGTCTCCTATTAAGGCGAAAGCCTTTAATGCCTCATCGTTGTAAGCAGCAGTTGTCGACAGAAATGTCACGCTTTTCAGTTGGTCGAAACGGTCGTGACGTCACAGTGCGCCAATTTCAAACAGGGCGAATTGTACTTTGGCTAGCAAGCATGCAACCAATTGAAGGGATGGTATAGTGATGCTCCAAGTAAGTGGGACTGAGCTTAGTTAATTGCTTAATTACCTAATTAGCCTAATTAACCTTTCTAGTCAGGCCAGATAAATAAATAAAACCGAGCAGAAAATTGGTCGAGCTCGGGAATCGAACCCCGGTCTTCGGAGTGCGAGGCGAGCATGCTTTCCACTCCGCCATGCCAGCTCGATGGTTTGGAATGAACAAAGGCGCTTCTAGTGAATACGGTGTCTTCGCTCACCGCCATCCGCCTCCCTTTCCTTCCGGAGAGGTTTAGGTGTACACCGATATATGAGAGACAGATACATTTCCTTTCCTCAAAAACCAATTTACCGACTAGCGAGGCGTAGAACCGAATGGGCGGTGGCGTTCTATGGACTCCCTGGCAGCGTTGCAAGACGCTGTCGCGTTCCACTCTTAGAGGCGAAGCTTAACATCTTAACCACACATCAGTGACCGCACTTTAGGTCAAAAAAGTGCACCCCCCCCCCCCTGAATTTTGACGGGTTTCCACCGAGATGGTGAGACAGTTACTGCGTAATTTCTTTTCCTTCTTCTTCTTCTTCACCTCTTTATAATGGCACATCAAATACAATTTTCATTTTCTTCATTACAGGCCATCTTTGTCTTTCTTCTTTCACTCCCACTTCCTCCCTTCCTTTACGGTGCGGTTCAGGTGCCCACCGAGATGACAGAGAATTACTGCGCCATTTCCTTTCCTCAAAAAGCGTTGCGTTCAAACGGCAAGGCATCGCGCCGAACGGGTGGTGGCATTCCGTGGACTCCCTGCCAGCGCTACAACACGCTGTCGCGTTCCGCTCCTAAAGGCGAAGCTTAAGCGTCATTAATTAGCAGTTATGTTCAGGTATTAATCAGTAATTAACCATTAATTAGTGATTTGTCATCACTTAGTAATTAGTACTCAATTACATGTGACGCCACCAGTGCCACAGAAGCAGTCAAAGTGGTGCGCAAAACGCTTTCGCCTCTACGCACTTTAGACAGTCAAAGTGCCCCTGAATTTTTGTGGTACCCTCAAGGCAATGACCCGAACGGACTCTTCAGCCTGAAGAAAGATACACCACAATAGATATTACGGATATCTTATTTTCCTTGGAGGATAATACAGATATGCTCTGTGGACCAACGAAGCTAGTGTGCACAAGACCACGGACTCGTGTTTGACGCTGAACATACACACCATATTCACCGACCTGAAGAAAGCCTCGTCTCGAAATGCTTTAAATTTGCACCTAATGAGACGTGTGGATTGCTCGGAGGAATATAGGCGTAACACTACTGTCGAAAAGAAAACGCATTGCGGTGGTAGGCTTCTTCGGAAAGAGATTGTGGAGACTGGAAAAGGCAGTTTTTTTTGCCGAGGTGGTATCGCAGATGAAGGCGTGAATCGCAGAGAAGACAGATGCTAATGCGGAGGTCATGAACGCCTAGCTGGGAAGGCTTGGAACTTACTTCCTTCGTGAGACCTCGAAAACGGTCTTGGTTGTTGGATGTGAGGAGATAATAAATGATGCAGAAAACTTTGAGTTGTTTGCTATTTTGTTTGTTACTTACATGCAGAGAGCCGGGAGGACACAACCTGATGAATCAGAACAAACGAAAGGCATGATGTGCGCACTCCTCACTATCGCGGAGTTCCAATCAGTAACGTAAAACAAGGTTAAACTTAGGCCTTTTGTCGCTCCATACAGACGTTTAATATAATGTCATCGTTGTTCTGCATGTCTTCACAACATATTAAAGCCATACTCAACGACACGCTTGCGTATTTGCATAATGCCGTTGCAAGCTTGCATATTTGCATAATGCCGTTGCAAGCTTGCATACATATTTGCAGTTTGTAGCGTCAAGTACTGATTTTATGACAGTGACTCAGCTCAATCAACTCAATCACAATGACTCAGTCACTAACGACTCGCACGACTCAATTTCTGCCTATGAGAGTGTGGAAATATTTAGCAAAGCTTTCACATATAAATTCCCTAGAACTTGACGCGCTTTCACATTTGACATCGTTTACGTCGAAGCCTTCATGTCGGCTATCACATCACGGTTTGTTCAAAAATCTCTTACATTCATAATTACAATGAAGCTATTTTCATCAGCTGGTGCGGACTAAAATAATTCAAAACTTGTGAGAAATCAATCATATTGTGCAACATGTTTATTTTTTTTACTTTTTGGTGTCGTTCCCTTGAGGAATCATTCCAGGTGATTGAAAAACAGGGATGATCGTTCAAGTTTAATAATCAGGTAACAGAGACTCACCCATAAATTATTGTCACTTATCATTAACTAGTCTGGACTGTAAAATCAGAAAACACATCATCTATGCTCAGGTTATAAATTCCTCGGACAAACCATTTCTTATATCATTCACGACATGGGTTGCTTAACGGCCTCTCTTACGAAACCCAATAAGCGCTCTTCCTTTACGAGGTGCACACTGATCTTGACCATAGCATCCACATGAACGCCATATTTCTGGATTTTGCGCAACTGTTTAAAAAATTTCTCATCTGCATTTATTACTAAAAATTTTCCAGTGGCACCTGCACTCCAAATTTCTTGAATGGTTCAAGAGTTTCTCACTAGTTGTTATAAGTTAGTCGCTTTGAAAGGCCACCTGCCTAACTACCTCCGAATCACGCCCGACGTTCCGCCAGAGCTCTGTTATCCATCTTCTTCTGTTGTTAATGTAAATTAACCAACGTACCCGGGCATGATCTTTGCAGTATTGCAGTTTTTTGCATGTTCTTTGCATGCTTACCGACGACTGTGTCATTTAGCGTACCCGTAGGAACATGCTTGATAAAGTTCAGACAAATTTGAAACACAGTACCTAATTGGCATTTCGAGTGGCTAATGTCCCTCAATCCTATTAAATGTAAACTCGTTTCCTCGTATGCCACACACCGCATAGTCTATAATAATAAATTGTTAACACCCCGATTGAATTAGTCGATTTTTTTAAATATCGGGGAACCACCTTTGCCTTCTATATTGCCTTAAATATCCAGAAGCCACACCGCGCACCCACATCAGTAACATTACTTCAGCATAGAAGAAAACACTCGGTTTTGTAAAGCACCTTCTCGGCCTTGCTTCCGCACGTGTAAAGTCATTCGGATATAAATCACTTTCGAGGCAAAAAAAATAGAATATGCCCCTATTTGTTTTATGCATTATTTGTTCAAAGAATTAGAAGCCGTTGAAAATGGTGTCGCTAGATTCATTATATCTTCACCGTCATTCGATGTCACCATTTCATTTTTGAAAGCGAAATCTGGATTATAATTTTGTTCTTTCCATCGCCGCATTGTCAGTGTCGCTTTTCATCACAAAATTCCTTCATTCGTAATTTATCAAACCCCGTATATCCCAGCAGCAACACGCATATCTCACCGTACCAGTCATGCACCTCAGGTTGCCCTCCCACCATGAAGCTTTACTGCATTTTAGAGAAGCTAGTCTGCAGTGGGCTATCTCATGAGACTGCCTCTACCTCTTGATCTTATTTATGTAATCATAGTTTTTTGGTGGTTTATCTAAATAAAATTGGGGCCCTTATGTAACGCGCCGGTACCAGGGCCTTTAAGAAAGTAAAAGGGAACTGAACTGAGTCGAAGGTGCCATTTTTCTCTGTGGTGTTGTGTACCCCACAATCGTAGACCCAATCGCGGCAAAAGACCCCGAAGCAGCACAACATTGCTGCAAAGATACTGCGCGTCAAAATGTATTGACGTCTAGTGTTGAGGACACGCACTTCGGAAAGTGGGTCATCTTCTGAGCCTAGCACAAAGAGATTATCCGTCTGTTAGAGCTGCATGTAGCAGGTCAATGGTCGATATGGAACGGACCCACAGTGTTCCGAGAGAAGGGAGGCTGTTTTTCATCGCAGGAGGCGGGCCGCAACAGTTTGAGAATGTGCCAATAGGAGCCTTGGATAAGGAGTTTTCTTTACAAATGAAGAATTTAAACAATCACTGCAACAAAGTTATATTTGAAATCAATGTCTCGACCTCCGGCAAGTAGAGAATCTAAACTCGTTTAACTTCGGTGTTGTAAACATGTCTTGCAAGAAACCATGCCTTCTGCGAGTTATCTATGTAAGGACAGAAAGAAGCATTTTGTGGCGAACGTTTTCTTGCTATGAAAAAAAAAAATTAGCGACACATATTGAGGACGCTGACTGTTAGTATGCACTAAAAAATCTCTACATTACGAAGAAATAGTGTCTACAGCTCTTCCTTGCCCTATCTTGCTCCGTGTGCTCGAGGTACTAGATGCTTGAGGTACTAGATAGCAATTGCCCGCGGCCCGCCGCAGCTTTTATTTATTCTTTTGCATTTTAATTCAACCATTGCTATATACACAGATGTACCTCCTATTTTGTGTGTGTTTCACGGAACATGATTGGAGATGGTATCTTCTTGCTCAGAGGCCACTTTATCCGATTCCAAGCCTTCTTAGTTGTTTCTCCGTCTAGTGTGTCAAAGTTTAGCTTGTACGCAGTAAGCGCTGCGCTGTATAGGAAAGCTGCAGTATCATGTGCCCCTCTTCCATTGTTCATTTTTAGTGCTTCCAAATAAAAGTTTAAACACAAGTACCACAATCATCAGGCACAAGCACTATCCTTCCCGTGCCTCCTGTACTGTTTTTGTCTTCTTCGGTGCAGAGGTTTTTTTGACGTTCATACCTAGCCAGGCTTGCTGTTTGAATTTGCTGAGCACTGAATTGATAAGCCACACAGGCAGACCAATGATTGAACTGAGAAGACTGAAAAATTCCCTTCAGTTCAATCGCATGCTTCGTAAGAAGGCACTCTTGTGCAGTGTCGACATGAATGGGACATATTATATACTGTGATGCACCTCCTGAATAATACTGCTTTTTTCACTTGACTTATTTTATTACTTTACTTTTTTTGATTCGCAACTAAACATTCTCAGCTGAGCTGCGTGCGTCTACACCGAATCTTCATCGCAGACCTGAGACGCTACGCTACACATTCATTCACTTTAAACCGGCGGAAACCAATCAATCTCAATGTGGACCTCATCAGTTTCTTATGAGTGTCGAGAAAATTTGTAATTAAATTTTCTAGGTCATAAATAATTTTTATTTGCTTAAGGACAAACGTTTTCGCATGGCAAAAGGGACAGAAAGTCAATTTTTGATGACTGCAATGATCTGATGGAATTTTAAATGTCCCATTAAGTACGTCTAGGTGCTGTGTTACACTTTACTGTCGCAACCTCCTGTGTGCACCATATGCACCGTAATTTCTATTATATAATCTCCAACCGCTGTACGGCTGAAGAAAAAAGTAGATTGTCCGCACCCGCTACACACAGTTTTGTTGGGTATTTCTTGGTGTTCTGGGAAAAATTGAATAGAAAATTCTTCATAATCCTCATCTATAGCTCCACAGTAAACACTGAAATTTACGGCACATAGGACCAGATAAATTAGATGCTCAATACGTCGGGTCTTCAAAACAGACGAACGTCCTCCATTTTAGACTAATGCAACAAGATTCCGGTCCGGAAACTGTGGCCGGCATTTTATGCATAACTGCACATGCCCTTTTCGACTATCTGGAAAACACAAAAATCGTCCGGACGCCCTATTGCTCAAATATCTTACTAGTCAAAAATTCGGAAAATATTAAAAACCGCTTTTTTACTTCTGCTGCTTAGTATACTATCTTCCACCCCATTTATCTGCTTTTTCGACATTGATAACCCTCCTGAACGCACTATGAGCTGGAGATTTCTACGATAACTCAGATGAGCGCGTGTGATGGGGGTTTTGTGGTTGAAAGTGTGATAGAAGTTATGATACAAGTAGGGGCACGAGGTTTTGAGACGGCAGGCCATTGTAGGGGAGTGCAGCTGAGATTGTAGTGGCAAAACGATAGTGTGATAAGAATGGTCGAAGCAAATATATATGGGAGCTCGGCTCTGTACAGTTCAAAGCTTGTTGATAAGATGACCATAGGAATGATACGCGACACATGCTTACTCATATTTTGAACTTGTAAGTGCTGAGTAAGAAGGAAGTTCATTGACCGTGAGGCTAAGAGAAGATTGCGACGTAAATGCCTTAGAACTCAATTAGTAGAATTAGTGATGTAGTGAATGGGATGTGTCTAGGTTAAGTGGGGGACGAGGTATTTGTAATATTTAACTGACATTCCAGGAATATTAAAAATTGGGCAAGCAATATACTAGCGGTTGCGGCGTCGATGAAAAAAAAAGTCCTTTTAATACCATTTCAAGATATCAGCCAAGAGCTACACCACTCTTCCACGCGTTGAAGATCTTCAAGGACGATGTTAGGCGGAATATTCAGGCGGTGGTCAACAAGTAGTCGGATATTAGTCGTAATGTTAAAAGGGTAAATGAGTAACGTAGAACAGAAAAACAACAAAATCTAAAACCGTACCCTGGGGATTGAACGTTTTTTGAAGGTTTATTAAAACGAAACACAAATGAGTTATAAGTTTCATAAAAAAGTCAGTACAGTAGGAGGTCCCAAAGTGAAAATTGGTGTATTGAGGTTTAACGTCCCAAAGCGACTGAGGCTATGAGAGACGCCGTAATGGAGGGCTCCGGAAATTTCGACCACCTGGGGTTCTTTAACGTGCACTGACATCGCACAGCACACGGGCCTCTAGAATTTCGCCTTCAAGAAATTCAGCCGCCGCGGCCGGGTTCGAACCCGCGTCTTTCGGGTCAGCAGCCGAGCGCCGTAACCACTGAGCCACCGCGGCGGGGCCAAAGTGGAAACTGTCTGGGGGACCTTCCTTCAGGAATACATAAGAAAGTGCACAAGTTGGGCAGAGGCGCTAGAACAAAAGTATACAATCAAGTTAAAACCTATTAGTGTAATTTTCAGCAACGAGTAAGTTATACAATAGTCAGCGGGCATAATTTAACAAAAAAGGCATAAAACAGCAAAACATAACAGCAAGGGAAAGAACCAGAAAAGACAAATTGATAGCTATCGGTTAGGAAAGCGCGATCCAATCAAGTACTGAGACATGCAGATTTAGGCCTGACATTTTAACAATTATGCGCGCGTGAGGGACTTTATCAAATGCTTTTTCAATATACAGAAACATGGCATCTGTATGGACATTATGATGGACGCATGCATGTATATTAGGAACGAAGACAACAAGTTGCGTGTCACAGGAACGACATTTACGGAAGCTTTGTTAATTAGGGTGAAGAAAGTTATGCGGCGATAATAACTGTGCAATATGTGAGTATAAGTTCCATGATTTTGCAACAAACACTTGCTTGATAGATTGGCCTAAAATTAAGCGGTGAAGATCACTTAGCTCTCTTGAAAGAAGGATACGATATATCCCAGCCAGATTCCAGTTTTTCAGCTCCTCCGTTTACAGAGAAAAGATTAAAAATAGATACAGGGGGCGCACTGATAAGCACCAGGAGTTGTGAACGCCACTTTTTTTTTATCAGCTTCAATTAGCTTTTTTTTGCTTGGCCATACTACTGTCCTGCTTATGTATGCAATCTGGATGGACATAATCAGCCGAGGAGAAGTACTGAGAACGTGATTTTGTTGCTCTTTTTTGATTCCGCTTCTCTTTCACTCTTTCCACTTTCCCCTCACATCTGTAACATCTTGTATCTCTTCCTGGAGCTTCCTTGACGTCAGTGAGATAAAGACTGCGCTTATCCCATGGGATAAAGCCAGTTCGCAAGCGAGCGCTCACATTCCATTGCGAGCTTCGCCCATGGTCCTGCTGGCCCCTGTGTGCGACCGTCTGGCATTGAGTGAGTTCCTTTTCATTACTAAGCGGCTGAGAGCGTTGCATTGTTCTTTCATTACATTATATTGTGTTATTTCATTGCATTACATTGCGCTATTTCGTTAACAAGCATATTGCCACGCGCCTAACGCGCCGCGTGGCCTCCGCGCTGAGTCGAAGACGACGACGAAGCGGCAGTGGGCTCTCGTGGCGCGCTGTTCTGTTCTGTGTCGTGGAAGCTGGCTCCATAATTAAAAAAGGGCTCCCAGTCTTGGGTTCTTCTCGACGTCTACCTTCACGGCTCCTCTGGTCGTGACACTGGTGGAGGTGCGGGGTAACGATCCCCGTACCTCTCGCAGTACCTCTCGCTTGGGAGAATAAAAATAAAGAGGCAATAAGGAAGTAATTAGCATTCAATTATGAGTAGTCATACCGCTGCAAAGGAAGGCTAGGCCTAAATGTTGACGAAAACATTCTCCTTGTCTAGGGCTCAAAGCAGGGACTACCGAGCCAGCAAAATCGTGATTTTTGAGGGCAGGATGTATGTTATAAGTCAGGGTATATGCATACGGCCCGGTGTTGATCCCGAATTTTGCGTAATCTGTTTACCTAGCTGTGTCTGTTCTCTTCAGGCGATCTTTCGCATGCTCGGGTCAGAGAGAGTGTTAGATATGATGACAACTTTTTAAGAAATATTCTCACCCTACTAGCCGTGGTAGTCTCTCGATGACTGCTTTTTTGACCAGCTTCTAAAGAGTGCTTATGATACGCCGATATCTCGGCAGAGCTTCCAGGAAACCGTAAGTGCAGTATGCTGTACTCCACGGTCAACATCAATCAGGGGACGAGCGGGTGTCCGTCAACAATATTTATAGAACCTCCACACATCTTTGATTATTCAAACTAGAAAACCGCGATGTAATTACACACCATCCATTTTCAAGGTTTATAGGCAAATAAAATTTCTTTCTACAGCACACTTCACGCTCAGAAACTTAATCCATGATCATAGACATTATTATTATTTTTGTTTTCTGCAACTGTTTCCTTCAAAACTCCCGTCTATTCCTATTATGCGAATTCGCTATCGTGTCGCATTGCCTGGCATGCCTTGACGTTGTTCCCCATATATGTCAGACCTCGCGTGCTGACGCATCTCTTGTGATCTCTATCCTATTGAGAGTATGCATTTCAGTCATGACTGCGCAGAGCTTTCATTGCATGTCCTCTTTAAAGGCAGCGCCTATCCTTTCCCGTCATCTCTTCGACCTAAGCTTCCCTCTTTGCTTTTAGACTTATATAAGCTATCGGGTTCTTTTTGGTGCTTTTTCTGGAAGGTGTTCAAATAACTATACAGTTATTCTATGTCAAAATTATTATTACAATTACTAATGACATTCCCTTCAGATTACCGTTGGGAAGGAGTTCCAGAGTATAACGGAGGGTATAAATGCTCAATGAAGAAAGGAGGAACTAAACTTCGCACAGAAATCCTTAAGTAAAGCTTAACACTCTGGGAAAAAAGCAAGGAAGAATTATAACGCATGCACTGTTTGCTTTTATATTCGAATATAATTATGCGATAAAATTGGCTATAGAAAATGCACCATCAGCACAGCGAGATTATTATATTAGTATCAGTACTCAATAGCTCGATAATACTTTGTCGGGCCGGAAACTCATGTTGCCTAATGTTCTTTACAGCTATGTTTTTGTTAAGCCAGCAGGTGCAAGTAAAACCGAAGTGCAGGTAGATAACGGACAATCGATATCCTATTTTACAAAGTAATGAAGCTTAGTAAAAAAATGGCAGTATTTAAATAACTCAAAAGCTTTTACAGTGCCCGAGATAAGTAACACGCATGCCGTTTGATGATTATCGAAAATAATCAACATGCTTCATTGCGATGGCTTGCCTGCTAATTTGCATTTACTGGCTCTTTTCTCCAAGGTATTCAAAAAAAGTCTGCCGATCAGTCACAGAACCGAAAAGAAAGGAACATCATGGATTCAGACCAGTATGCATGCCTCGATGGTTTCCGCATGATAAAAGTTTCCAGCGAAGAAAACATCACCTTTGCTATGAACTACGAACCCCAAGAAGATGACATCATCATTGCAGGCTACCCCAAGTCTGGCACGACTTGGACACAGTACATGGTTTCCAGCATTTGCACTGGCGGGAATCCGCCTAAGACAACGCTTGACTTCATGTTGTCCTCGCCGGCCATAGAACTCATGGGTGAAGATGCCGTTAGAAAGATGCCTCGACCTGGAGCCTTGAAGTCTCATCTTCCCCTCAACTTGCTGAAGCACTCCACTACAGCCAAGTACATCTATGTCACAAGAAACCCTTACGACTGCTGCGTGTCTTTCTACCACTTCATTAATGAATTCACTCCTAAAGGTTGCAAGGAGCTACCGTTCGACGTCTTTTTAAATATGTTCTTGTCTGCCGACTTGCTGTACATTGATTACTTCGATCACCTCCTCTCCTGGTACCAACATCGCAATGACCCCAACGTGCTGTTTCTAACATACGAACACCTGAAGAAAGACACGTCGTATTGGGTGTTACAGATAGCTGATTTCCTGGGCGAAGAGTACGGGAGTGCTTTGAGGAGAAGCGAAGCTCTTCTGAAGAAGGTCCTGGACTCGTGTACAATACAGAACATGAAGACAGCTCTAAGCGATTCGACAAATGTGTGGATCCAGAAAGCATTGGATTTGCCGCCGGAGAAACGCATCACTTCTCTTGAGGTGTACAGGAGTAACTTAACTGGCAAGGAGGAAATGCCCTGCGGAGGTGGTTTTGTCCGTAAAGGCGTTGTAGGCGACTGGAAGAACGTTTTTGCTCCGGAGCAAGTGGAGCTCATGAGGAAGAAAATCGCGGAGAAGTGTGCGGCAATGCCGGATGTCGTGAATATCTGGAAAGACTTGCAGCTTCCTGTGTAACAGAAGAAAAGTAACGGACGGGCTAGTCACTACCTTCTTTATCACTGAGTGCTTCTGTACGCACCCTAAAATCCCTGCACTCAATTTTTTCTTGGTAATAAAAACAACTGTACCACACGTACGTTGGCAACAGCAACTGAACCTGTGTCTCGTGGCCTAAGTGATTGATTTTTTAACAGGTCGCCATGCACTCATTTACGAAACTAATTGGCGTCATATATGCAGATTGCTTTCCCAGCATAGCCGTGTTTGTTACAAAGTTTCGGCGTAGTGCTTGGATCGGCTCAAAGGTCACGAGACTGCAAATCAGTCATCAAGGCTTCCTGTATCGCCCTCTGGCGATCATCGATGTAAAAAGATTGCTTTTGGCTATGCGGCACGCCGTAGTGGAGAGCTCCGGATCGCCCTCTGGCGATCATCGATGTAAAAAAATTGCTTTTGACTATGAGGCACGCCGTAGTGGAGAGCTCCGGTTAATTTAGACCAGCTTGGGTTCTTTAACGTGTGCTGACATAGCGCAGTACACGGTCCTCTAGCATTTCACCTGCATAAAAATGCCACTGTCGTGGTCGTGATCGAACTTGCGTCTTACGGGTCAGCTGCCGAGCATCATAACCACTACGCCACAAGGGCGGCTTAACAATGTATAAAGAGAAAAAGCATTTTTCAATACAGAAAGCAGGTGTCGCCCTCATGGTACATGTTTCCCTCTCCACGTCTGATTGTACCAAAGGCTTGCATTGGGGGGAGGGGGGGAGATGGGGGATGTAGGGAACCAGAGAAGTGGAAATTCTTGAAGCGTAGCTACCTCACCTCTTCTCACTCCGCAAAGTTCCTCTCCTTCCTAGCGTTCTTTTCTATGTAATTTCCTCTTTCGTGCCTGTTTTCAGCATACGCCGACGACAGTCAGAGAAATAATAGCTGCGCTCGCCCTGGTGAATGCAAACTGGTCTACAGCAAGCTGCATATCACGTATCTTCAATACCACGGTTTGTCGCGGGTCTTTCTGTTCTTCGCTAGGCTCACTGCGTTCTAATCGAGTATGTTTAACGCAAAGGCTTGCGGGATGGATAGATAGGAGAGTTATCTATACGAGAGGCAAGAGTCTAAGATTTGGAATCTTAACTCGGCGTTTTATGCTCGCTCAGAAAACAAGATACGCTTCGTAAAGTTTTCGTTTCGACTGAAGCATACCACAGTTATCTCCTGACTCCCGTTTGCGCTAGTCTCAAGAAGGCTTGTTCAGACAGAAGCGGCCTTAAATATAGCATTCGTGCCGCAGTCAGCTTCCCACGCTTACACCATTGTAGCGTACGGTTAATCGAAAACAGCAAAGGATTTTTGAGGGCTCTGGCTGTAAACTGTATGCATTGTGCGTGAAAATAGTGCGGCGGAAGTCACGTGCCTCTGAAGGCCATCATGTCCGATGCTCTTAGTAAAATCGCTGTAGTTGCTATGGCAGGAACAAATCTGCAGCGCCTGCCCGCGGCATTTCCGTGTTCCTCGCTTCTCCGAAACACGCACGCACCGACGACGCCTGCTGGAAGAGCTGAAATGTGCTAACATCATAATATTCTACTTGAAAGGAAATTTTGAAAGGACAAAAGTTGTAATTCCAAAATTAGCTAAATTTCTCTTGCGTACAGTCGCGAGCAAAAAATATTAGCACAGATAATTGGCGATCAGAATTGTGATATCTCACCCCGCGGCGTTGTGGTTCGCCGACCTGCCTATCGGGCCGTTTCCATGTTTGCAGCCTAGGGGGCGACGGCAGGAAGTAAGCTTTACCAAGCGTGCACCACCCGAGCGTCGAAGTGCCGACTCTACGTGACTGCGCATGCGGCCTTTATTTAGGCTCGGTTATCAGGTGTAAAGATGATTTTTTTATATTACTGTTTTCTTTATGTCTGCGATGGTTTGTCAAAAGGAACTCGCGGGAACAATAGATGATAGCGCTGCTTTTAGCCAGTAATTTTGCTGGTCCGTGACAGTGCCATGAACTCCCCTAATACTGTAGAATGGGAACGGCCCGGCACTCTCGTTATCAGCCTCTTCGCCACCCGCAGCGCCACGCGTTGCCACTTCTGCGCTCCGGTGTTGCATCATATGTGCTAATCTTTTTTTACTCGCGACTGTACATTGTGTAGTTTTTCCAAGAGTAAACACATGCGACTTCCTCGCCCGACAGCTTCAATCTCGCCAAAGCTTGATTTCATTGCTCCTTGCATGGCACGTACGGCACGTATGGCACGTTGCGCATTAAATTGCAGTGCCTGGTTGCTGTCAAGTGTCCTGTCACGAAGAAACTAGCTGGCTGGGGACATGGGAGTCGTGCAAGGCTTTGCCTCCTCTTTCAGCTAGTATTCACTATATTCGTTTGCAGGCTGCGTGCCGAAATAAAGATGTTCGTTCATTGGCGTGTCCCACACTGTCGGACAAATTCTTTGAATATTGGAAAATTGTAAGATACTGTTATGGAAATATTGAAGGTTATGGTCCTTTCTTCCAACATGTAGCAAGATCTTTCTTTGAAAGTGCTTCCGGTTACGTAGAACAGTTAAGACTGCCCTAGAAAGCCAATGAGAAACCCTTTTGACGATAGCAAAAACGTTCATAGAAAAATAAATATGACTGCCGTCAGGTGATTCGGATGTATTGATTAATACAATGAAATATTACATTAAATGAAAAAGTTACGTTCATAAACGATTTCCCCCTGAGAAACGTTTTGGTTCACAATTGTTGTTATGCTCAGGGCATTAGCGGATCTTGAGGGCGGCAAATTGCGCAGTAGTTGACTCACTTCTCGGTAAACACCGAAACCGTGCCGTCAGAAGGGAGGGAAGCGGGAGTAAAAGAAGACATAGAGAAAGACGTGCCATAGTGGAGGCCTCGGGAATAATTTCGACCACCTGGGAATCTTTAACGAGCACTAACAAAGTAACTCTTTCTGACAGCCAACGTAAAGGGCGCGTTCGTTGTACAAAAAAAAAAACGAGACAAAGAAAAAAGATAAAAAGCAAGAAGGAACAATGAACAAAGCCCGGACTCTGTCGCTGCAAGAGAGCGGATAGCTTTCAATCACCCGCCCTTCTTGTCTATTTGACAGAAGAAGTATACACTGTTTTCAATTCTGGGAGAAAGACAATGGTGGCAGTGACGGCGGTGCCGAGACGCCGGCGAAAGCGGTGGGTGCGAATAGCGAAAACGACGGCCAAGCGGAGGCAAAAATTCAGGGAGGCACTTTGTTGACCTAAAGTGTGGTGAGGCGAAAGCCTTAAGCGCGGTGTTGCTACTTTTGTCATTGATGTGTGGTTAAGATGTTAAGCTTCGCCTCTGAGAGTGGAACGCGACAGCGTTTTGCAACGCTGCCAGGGAGTCCACAGAACGCCATCGCCCGTTCGGCTGTACGCCTTGCTCGTCGGTAAATAGGTTTTTGAAGAAAGGAAATGTATCTGTTTCGCATATCTCGGTGGAGACCTGAACCTCGCCGTAAGGGAAGGGAGGAAGATGGGAGTGAACGAAGACACCGTATTCACTATACGCGCCTTTGTTCATTCAAAACCATCGAGCTGGCATGGCGGGGTGGAGCGTGCTCGTCTCGCACTCCGGAAACCCTCGTTCGATTCGCCAACTCGACCAATTTCCTACTCGGTTTTATTTATTTATATGGTCTAACTAGAAGTTAGGTTAATTGATTAATTCACTAATTACCTAAACTCAGTCCCACTTGAAGCATCACTATACCATCCCTTTCATTGGTTGCATGGTTACTAGCCAAAGTACAATTGGCCCCATTTTAAATTCGCGCACTGTGATGTCACGACCGTTTCGACCAACTGAAAAGCGTGACATTTCTGTCAACAACTCCTGCTTACAACGAAGAGGCATTAAAGGCTTCCGCCTTAAAACAATGTGCCTATCTTGCACATCCAACATCCGGAAGCAGAACAGTCTTCATTAAGAGCAGCGTCCTTAAACTTCAACTGTTTTTGGGAAGAATGCACTGTTTAGTCTGTATACAAATTTAAAAACTTTGCAATGATGCGATGGCCCTTGGTTTGCGTAAAAGTTACTAAACAATGCGCATGCTAAACAATGAGTAATTACTCCCTTATTAGAAATCTACTCCACCTTGGGGGATTCCCCTAAACATTTGGTCAATGCGCATGTTTATCGCGTCGGCAGGAAAACGCTGAACGACGGAATCCAGAGTAGATAATATTTTTTCGTTCGGTTTGTTTCCATGTTACGTTAATATATGGGAGCTAATCAAATAATTGATTATTGCTTAGCGCTAATGAAAGAATAGATTATTACTTTGCGATCGTTCCTGAAATTCTTCCCACCGAGGTAGCTCTTAATCATAAAGGGAAATATTGTAAGGATTAATGCAAGGTTGTCATTTCTTAAGTAGAGTTGTTAGCGGGTTTGATCCGTTCTTCCGTGTGGAACAGCCCCTTTTTTTTAATACGCCATTTCCAAATCTAAGGTTTTTTCCCATTATTTAAGTATTACACGCCTGCGGCTAGTTCACCAAATAGACATTGAAGCAGACATCTAATCTCTGCTAGAAGGTGATGACTCGACAGCTTTAATGTATTATGGCCCATATATGCGCAATCAGTCAATCTCGACACTACATCCCTAGATCCCTAAGGTGTCCTCATACCACGCCTGGCGCAGTGGTGCAACGGTTAAGAGATGCGCAACTGACTATCGGTTGTGGATGCTGTCACCGGTGGGGCTTGAGCGGCTTGAGCGACACAGTTTGCTCTTCCCGAGAAACCTCCTGCAACCAATAATTTATTCGAGGGCCACCTGCCACTACGGTCTGTTTGCTCACAATCCGGTGGGCGGGTTGTGATGACGTCACAAGGTCACGTGACCTAAGTGACCCAATTAGGTAACTTCAGCCAGGATTTTTCGCTCACAACGCCGACAACGACGTCGCATTTTCTGCTCAACTGGAGCCTTAACGCTATCTCATTAAACGCGTATTGTAACTGTAGTGGCCATCCCATTCGAAAAGAAAACTTCGATGGCATTCTGAACAAAGCTCCACCCTCCCACCGCTAGGTTCTCTCCCTGTTTGACAAGCCATATCCGCAGCTACAGCAGCTCTTACGACACAAACAAGTACCACAATAACAGTAATCGTCATCATGTGCATAATAACCGTCATTAATACACGCTTCCTAACTAAGGATGAGTGAATAAAGAACTTACCTGCCGAGAAAACTTCGCGCAAATTAGGCGCAGGTTTTTGCAGTAGACAGCACGGCACAGTCAATTGTACACAACTGGCAGAGGGCTTCGTACTGTGGTGAACATAACAGGGCTGATGACGAGGGAAACGAATATTAATGGGTTGATATGTACTGCTTTCGTTGCGCAGGACAGAAGTACGAGCGATGCTTTCATGCTCGGTGATTAAATCCGTTGTGGCAGTTTATGTTTAACGGCAGGGTTTTAACGCAGTTAAACCGAGTAGACGTTCGAAGAGATGTGTTAAGCCTGACTGACTCATGGTTTTGCTTTGCTAGGTCGTCGGCACGTGTGGCGACAACATTATATTCAGATTAAGATCTGATCGAAGTTAAGTTTATCACATCTGTTCACGCCGCAGATAGAAGTTGATGAAAACGACGATGTACACACAGCGTGAGAGTGTGTTGTAGTTTAACACTGGGCGTGATCGGCTGCGGCGATAGCATATAGTGCTCTTGTGCAAAGGCCAGCGAAGCTGATCTTTTCGCATCGCTGCGGGTTTGGATCCCAGTTGCGGCAATATTTGTTTATTCATTTGAAGTCAACGGACAGTCCGTTTTTTTGTAGCTTTGGTCGCGAAGTAGATCTTGCGATGCAAAAAGAGCTGCTGCAACATCTGGCCGCCACCCCTCGGCGCCTCAACCATAGAGAAGTGCCAGCCACCTCCAGCCCGCCCACCCCGCGAAATGGGGCGTCCCACACGCCCACCATCTCCTTGGACCCCCCCCCCCCCCTCCCCCCGGCCTCCACCCTGTAGAAAAATTTGGTTCCGTGTGTAAAGCCTCGGCAGAGAGCGAAAACATTTATTTATTTATTTACACAGTACTCCAAGCCTCTAGGTGAGGCTTTAAGCAGGAGTGGGAGAAGAAAAAAAAACATAAGTGACATGCGCTAAACAAATCAGGGCACAACACGCTGCCTTCACAACAAATGAGATGCACTCACAAGCAAAAATAGATGATGCAAAGTTGCGCGCAGAAACACAAAACAATCGCAAGAACACTCCGTAATCATCAGTTACAATTTGACAGCATTCATAAATGATTCAGTAGTATCAGTAGTAAGGCATTCTACAATGCTGGCCGGAAGCCGGTTCCACTCACAACATTGGGTATAGTAAGCGCACCAAACTACTCATCTAGACAAAATATAACTGCTTTCAGAGATTTCGCATCAGATGTGTGACTGTGCCGTATTTCTTTTTAAATTCGGCACTTCATCATTGTTTGAAGTGTCGCCGGAACCTCGTTAGAGGCTGTCTTGAGCCAGTGCTAGAGGTAAAAAAAAATATGGCGAAGAAAAACAAAATAAATATGTTACATGATACATGATCCTTAGCAAATTTCGCGAAATGAATGCTTGGTATAGTAGCAGAAGTAGGCGGACGCAAGTTTTTCAGATAGTCGCAAGCAGCGCACGCGTCGAGGATGACATTTTTGTTAGATTATCTGGTCACCGGCGTTACCCAAAGGACACGGAAAAGATTGTGGAAAAGTGTATCGCCACGCGCAACAAATGTTGCCTCTTCAAAGAAACCACGCATTATTACGTCACGTCACCTTCGACGCAAGTGTATGCACCTAAGGTTCTATCTTCGTGGCTAGACGAGCTGCTGTCACGGAGATTTATAAATGGCGTGCGGAGTTCTCCCTGGCATGTTTCCGGGCCTTATTTTTGTCACTAAAAGGCCATTATCACCCACCCGTAACACGATGTTGCCAAGAAGGTGCAACATGTCGAACATCCCAAACACGTGGCGGTTTGAACATTTGATAGAGCATTATAAATTTCGGTAAGTAGCATGTGCTGTGTAAGTCGGCTCTAGTTTCTTTTTTTCCTAGATAAATTTTATTTCATGGTTATGAGCGTCGCATCCTTTTTTTCCTTTAATGAACAGCTGAACGCGTTTAGAAGGTAATCGCTGTCGTCTCGGCCAACGAGGAGCAGTAAATTGTTCCTTTTGTGAGGCTCAGTAATTTTCCAATGAATTGGCGGCTTGGTTATACGAAAGATAACGCTAATTTGTCCAATGCATTATCTAAAAAGCTTTATGAGCGTTAAACTGCTGTCATGCAGTTCAGTTTTACGTTGCAGCCTTAACCTGCTCTCATTAAATCATGGTATGGGTGAAGCGTAAAGTGATCCCCTTCGAATCGCGTTAGTCTGCATATGATACGAAGGTATATGGTCAATATTACTTTACTTGTGCAGCCTGCTCTAAAGAGGACTTTCGAAACCACTCGAAAAGAGTACCTGGTGCCCTGCTAGCTCTCATCAGACGCTGAATCTGGCGCGCTGACCGGATTCATGAGGCCGGGAAACTTGGTGGTTGTCCAGATTAGCATGCATGAGTGGTAAAGCCGATGAATAAATTATAATAAAGATTTAACTGCGCGAAAGGGTTAGGACACAAAGGAGACACATTCACGACACTTAGAAGCTCAGTAAATGTCGTGAATGTGTCTCCCTTGTGTCCGAACCCTTTCGCGCAGTTAAATCTTTATTTCAGAAATAAACCAGCTAGCCCGGCTAATCCTTTTGCAATAAATTGGATTGAAACTTGATTGTGTCTCCATAGCTGGCTCTTATCACCTGCCTTGCAATTAATTTTTTCTTCTTTCGTTCGCTCAGCATTTTCGTGACTTACAGAAAACTATGGGGAAGCAAGCACACGGCACGTACACATTTCTGATATGCCATCGTACACATTTCTGATATGCATGAGTGGCTAGAATTAGAGGAAAAGAAAAAAATAGACAAGGTTTCCAAGCGCACAAAAATAAGCATGACAAGCTGTTCGCAGTGAAATCAACTTGTTCCTGGGAATGCAAGCCCATATTTATTAGATATGTTCGGTTCAATGATATGATCCGGATCAATGAAGTATCCCCGCAGAAATGATTAAAGAAGTAAAAAGAATTCAGTCACACACACCCAGGAACAAAACAGGATAAGACATTCCGTATGTTCGCCGTCTCTCGCAAGGTCTGAAAAACGTGGCGAAAACGTATAAGGTTCATATTGCTTTCGTCGCTCACATGAAATTGGCGCACATCTGCTCATACTTGTATCGCAAGCTCGAGACATCGAACCATGGTGCTTACAACGGCTGCAGTATAGGCCACCATGAAAAGTTTGTTCAGTTTACCGAAGGCATCGTGTGTCTGATAGACATATCAGGCGGAGCCTAGTACACAGCGCAGACTAAACTCTGTCTGGACAAAGGTCTTCGCCAGCGCACCAAGAATATCGACAACAACAACACAGATTCTCGTGTTTGGGTCCGCTGCGTCACGTGGGAAACGTTTGCAGAACGCTTCCTATATCGAACGAGTCGCATATTCCCAGCCTTCCACCTCCCGGCTACCCGAAGCTTCCAAAGTACAGCGCACCCCACCCAATGACGTCAAAGCTTGTTCCAAGCACGAGGCTCGTATCGCGTGCAAGCGGTGGGTCACGTGACTTGAGTGCAGCTTTGTGCGCATCGGCATCAGGGAACGTCGCAAAAAGACCCCTCTATCTGCAAAATTCCTCCTATTTACTGTTTTCATTCAGTCTCTTGGATTACTAAGTGTGGACGACATTAGCATAATCTTTTCTTTTCAGTCTAACAATGCCTCCACCGTCCGTTTTGCCCATGCTCTACTTATTTTCATGCAGTGGGGGAATCTTCATATTCGGGAATTTTTTGATATTCGGAGACCAGCGGGATTTTAGGGGCCCAGCACGCCAACGTAACTAAGACTTACCGCGCCGGCCAACTTGCGAAAGAAGTTTTAAAATCGAGAATATATTGTCGTTCCCCTCGTCTTTTCGTAACAACCAGCTGTTCCGGTGTTGTGCGGGTCTTGAAACACTTTTTCTAGCCATTGCCGCATTCCATATTTTCTAGGGAGCTTAGAAACTTCGCAAGAGGACGAGGTCAGGACATAAAGAAACTATTACGACACCGTGATGGTCCGTGGTGGCGCATTCTTTACCTCCTGCTCTCGCCATTTTGCGCAGTTTCTAACCCTCCTCGAAATAGAACCGGGCAGCCCGCAAGAACGTTCTGTTAAGATTCATATCTTGGCTTGTCGCTGGAAACTGATCGCGGTTCCTCGTGCTCGAGACACCTTCCGCTTTGCATAGAGAAGATAAAGGGTTCCTACTTGGACGCCTTCCATGTAGGAAATTGCATTCCATAGTGCAGCTGTTCAGACTTGCCAACGAATTATTGCATTAGCAGTGCTACGTCCGTGTAGCCGCCAGGAATCTTAGATTTACAAAAGCGAAAAAATAAGAGAGAAACGAAAGGAAGGGACGGAAGAAGGAAAAGAAAGACAGGTAGAAGAAAAAGGTGAAAGAAAGAAAGAAATGAAGAAAGGAAAAAGGAAGAAGAAAGAAAGAAAGAAAGAAAGAAAGAAGAAGGAAGGAAACAAAGAAAGAGAGAAGGAAAGAAAAGGAAGGAAGAAGGAAAGAAAAAGAAAGGAAGAAAGAAGGAAAGAAAGCAAGAAAGTAAGAAAGCAAGAAAGTAAGAAAGCAAGAAAAAAAGCAAGAATGAGAGAAAGAAAGAAAGAAAGAAGGAAAGAAAGAAAGAAAGGAAGAAAGAATGAGATAAAGAAGGAAAGGAAGAAAGAAACAAAGAAACAAAGAAACAAAGAAAGAAAGAAAGAAAGAAAGAAAGAAAGAAAGAAAGAAAGAAAGAAAGAAAGAAAGAAAGAAAGAAAGAAAGAAAGAAAGCAGCGTGAAAAATTATCTTTAGGGCCGCATTGCCAGAGCCTATACGCGAGCAGCCAACGGTAAGATCGGTTGCTGCGCAGCGTAGCAAAGGCGAACATGATGCGTACACGATAACCGCGCCCGTATCGAGAACCGGTGCCGGGAACGGTGCCCTCTCGTAGATCGCGCTGATTCTCGTCCTTGGTTGGGAGAGAAGCCACTTCCGCGATGACGTCACCCACTCCTTCTCATATGAGGGTCACGAGTACGCTCTCGCCGTTTCGACTGCCTCCAATAATATACGGACAAGGCCACAGGCCTCTCCTTTTTTTTCCGTGTCAAGCGCGGGCTGCCAAGACGTTCCCGCCTCGCTAACACGCAACGCACCCCAGCGCGAAGTTTCTGTTCGAGTATCTGTGTAAGTGGCCTCTTTACGCGCCGTACGGGAATCCAAGCGTGCCGAAGATACCGGAAGCGGGTTACAAATAGCAGGCGTTTCTTCGTCTCGCTGAGGTAAGTAGCTGTGCCGCGAATACTCTGATACGTATTTCGGTGTCCGCCTAAAAACGAATGCTTCGCCAAAATATGATCGCAGTTTCATTGTTCTAAGCGCTAAGGGAAAGTTCTTTGAATAGGGTTAGTGATAATTTGAAAAACACACGAGGTGAAGTTCTTGACACAGGAGAAACCTGTGCATCTACATAGATTAAGCTAATGCGCAGTACTTATCGCGTGAGAACCCTGACACGACGCACTTACTTGGTTATGCCACTTTTTGTTGGCGTGAACTCGAATAGAATGCAGGAGCAGCCTTACTTGTTTTATGGACTTCCGCGGTTCTTCTTTCCTTCGCTTAAAAACGAGGTCAACTTAAACACGCTACAGTGGAAGCAATGGCAACTCGAATGTGAAACAAAACGGTCGGTGTACACACAAGAACCAACGCAGCTTTCACTTTGCGCACTCAGGTTCAAGCTATCTAGCGGCATTTTCTTCCAGATGAACGAAATTTTAAGCAAAGGAAAGACTGAGCGATTAGCTGGGACTGGTGCAATGATGATTGGTTGGATGGAGGTAATGTGTTATCTTTGATATGGGAGATACTTGCAAACGCCTCGTCCTTCCATTGCCACTTAAGTGCAGGAAACTTGATTTGTTATCTAGCCACTCGCTTAATCGTTTCACGATACACAGTAGTCAGAAGAAGTGGTTGGGAAGAGCGACACGATTTACTCGGCTGCTGACCCGAAAGACGCGGATTCGATCCCAGGTGCGGCGGTCGAATTTCGATGGAGGCGAAATTCTAGAGGCCCGTGTAGTGTCCGTGTAGGTGGTCTAAATTCCCGGAGTCCTTCACTACGGCGTCCCTCATAGCCTGAGTCGCTTTGGGAAGCTAAAATCCGATAAAACGAAAGTAAACGATTTACTCATTTTATTTCTTTAGCGAGGTCGAGCGTCACAAACACTTTCAAAACAATACGCAGTTTTAAAGTGTATCTATATCCTCCGTGTCTGTAACAAGTCTTCAGCACGTTAGGAGCCAATAGTTCATGATGGTGTGTTCGCGATGGCACTGCTGCATACCAGTCGGCATTTAGTGCGCAATACAAACTTGTTTTTCGATTGCCTGTTAGGGCAGTTAGTTTACGCTGTTTCCGGTAAACGTGGCCGCATTCTTAATTCTCAGAAATGGCGCTATCTTGCGGGGCTTTAGCGTGAAGCCTCCGCACTTACTTATGTACCAGCGTAAAATAGGCGGGTGGACTCCTAAAACAGTGTGCACTAATTTGCATTTAGAATTTATTACTCCCATCAAGAAATAAATATGTACAAACGACGCTGAATATGCAAAGAATGATATGGGGTGCATTCGGGCAACAGGTAACCAAAAAGAAGCGTCCGTACTGAGGCTAGAAATTATTGGCCAACAGCAGAAATTGACGCTGACAAAAGCTGCATGGAAATGAGAACCGTACAAGTTGAAAATTACACATCAGTGTCGGTATTAATTAGCTTGTATATTTAAAACCTGCATTGATGTACTTCAGAAGAATGGCCTGAGGGGCGAGTTGGTGCATGATGAAATGAACGGTGGCGCAACAAGGACGCTGCGGTGCGCATGAGGTGTCCCCTTTCTTGTTAGCGTCCTTGTTGCGCCGCCATTCATTTCATCTTCACTGATGTATTTCCGTTAAAGATGTGTTCGGTAAAATGAGATACATATTAAGAGAGATGTGAAACAAATGAGTCTTTCTTTATAGCGTCAGCTAAATTGTAATCGCTCAGAATAAGGGCAATTTACGTCCGGCACGTATATTTTTTTCAACCTGGTGCAATGCCAATCATCGCAGTCGTGCCTGGTGCTCGGCTTCTCAGGGTGCATGGCTTGGGAAAGGAGCCCGCGAATCAAATCCCAACATTGTGAGCCTTGAACAGGCATTCTGCGGCCAAACTTCACCCAGGGCCACAAATTGGGCTTATGCCGCACGAGGCGGACTTATGGTTGCTTGGCAGGGGAACTTATCACTCATCCGCCAAGGCAACTGTTTGGTCTAAGACCCTTTTCCCAAGCATTTCACCCTAGAAGAGCCGAGCACCAGGCCAGGGGAAATCTTGTACCCATTAAAGAAACCGGTGGGTACCCGGCGGCTCTGGGGATCGAACCCAGCACCTCCCGAATGCGAGGCGGATGCTCTACCACAAGGCCACGCTTCGGTGCCTCTCTTAAAGAGCTGTTTGAATGTTTTAGTGGAACCAGCGGCCTGTATGTGTAATTCGCTAGATTTTAGGCTAAGAACTTTAGATACTGCGAAATATCAA
Organism: Amblyomma mixtum; assembly: GCF_055824585.1. Classification (NCBI taxonomy): domain Eukaryota; kingdom Metazoa; phylum Arthropoda; class Arachnida; order Ixodida; family Ixodidae; genus Amblyomma; species Amblyomma mixtum. The sequence continues at coordinate 35,057,550 of NC_143019.1, read as the reverse complement.
TATTTTTTTGTCTGTAAAAAGTTTCTGATGCCAAGCTTTGTCCATTAATCATCACGGCCTCTTGTAGTGTATCAAGTGCACGAAGCGGATCGACGGGCGTTACTTGCGTGTGCTGAAGTACTTGAACACCACCGGATATGCTTGCAACGCACTTCTACTCAATACGGCAAAGATAGCTGATACCTTATTTTCCCATCTTGATAGCAGAAAAACCTCTTGTAGCTGTCTCTATTTTTCTTTTATTGAGCATTCTACACTGATTGCAGACCTGGCGCTGATAATACATTCTCAGCCTATCATAGTTGATGCGTGCGGTGCAGCTATCAAAAGTAGCTTATCTCCAGAGTGCCACTTGACATTTTATCGCTGATTTTCTTCCTTTTATTCGCTTATCCGAAGTCTTAGTTATGACATTTCTCTTCCATATGTGCGTTTTCGCGCCACTTTACTCTGAAAACAAATGAAAAAACATGTCACCCTCGGTATTTTCGCCATTAATCCTATCCTTCGAATGTGGCAAAATCTGCTCTCGAACATTGCACTTCGCTCCTCAACTCAAACTGTTCGATTGGGAGACGCCATTTTAAATCAAATATTTCGTTGACCTTCACTGAGGACGTGAAGCTTTCTTATCAATAACCTGTTACATAGCTGTTCTTCTAAATGGACTTGTTTGGTTTGTTTGTTTTTCCTCGGAGCGACGAAAAACGGTTGGTTGGTTTATGGGGTTTAACGTCCCAAAGCGATTAAGGCAATGAGAGACGCCGTAGTGGAGGGCTCCGGAAATTTCTACCACCTGGGGTTCTTTAACGTGCACTGACATCGCACAGTACACGGGCCTCTAGAATTTCTCCTCAAAAGAAATTCAACCGCCGCGGCCGGGATCGAACCCGCGTCTTTCGGGTCAGCAGCCGAGCACCATAACCACTGAGCCATCGCGGCGGCCAACGAAAAAAACAAACAAACAAATAATTCAAATCATCGAAATTCGAAAAATCCCTGACCGGGAGCGAAATACCCAGCGGCGACAAGAACATAGTGTGCGTGAAGACGAGAGCCAACAGATAGATTTCTCCTCAAAACCTAGCACGTGCGTTAAGTTCTCGCTGGTTTATTCGTGTCAAGCCCCAAGCTTAACCGTTCAAGCTTTCTTGACTGCTATCTGAAATAATTTCAGTGCCCGACAACTATTGTATAGAGAGGGTCGGAGCGATAATGAGCTGCTTCACATGACTGAAATCAGGAATATAAATATGCCACTTTTCCGTCTAATAAACAGTTGATAGTCTGCGCATGTGTTGCCCTTTCCTTGTGCCGTTGTCGCTGTTCCGCCGTTCATTTCACTTGTATTGTACATGCGTTTCATTTCACACTTTACATTGCGACAAGCAGTATATTTTTGACAGTCCCTCCATTAATACCCTGTTGTATCGTTGGGGATAATAAATTTAACTAATAAATAAAAATAAATAACCCGGCAGGATGCTTGAAAAGCAATATAGGTACAGTCACCCCGTCTGTCAAGTAGTCGTTTCAGTAACTGAGACTGGAGCGCAAGAGTCCGACCATCAGCTCCATATATGTCTTAGAAGTACTTTTAGGTGGGAGAGTTGGTTCATGGTTTTAAACTGCATGAAATCGCATGAAATACGGGATCGGGAGACAATATAGACGGGACTGGTGTCAATCTCTTCAACATCGTGCCCCTGCGTGCCTTTTGTGTTAGCCTGATTTGTTGTCACTTTAAAACCTTCACTCGTCTGGTCTCGAGCCGCTATCTGAAATCAGAGCTATCGGCTTCGGTTACTGATCACGCATTCTAGCGACCATTTTCCCCGATAGTACATGTTTATTGGCTTGCTTGTTCATGATCTTTGTAACAAGGAAGCCAGCGGAAACAGAAACCAACGACGCACAGAATGCACGCAGGCGCATGTGCTGGCATTTTACACGGCCTTATCTTATTCTTGCCCAGTCGCTCTTGCTATTTCAGTTGTATTTGCTACACAGTCTTTAGTTTGAATTGCTGGTAAGTAAAACGGAACAGCACCAATGCCTTGCGAGTCACACAAACATGAGCGTGTCCTTCGGTGTAACCTGCTGAAACTTTCTTTTTTTCTTCGTATTGAACAGAAGTGGCAGAAGAATACTGGAATCGATGCATGGTTTGACAATAATTTTTTCGTTGCTCTGTTTCTATTTCAGGTCATTTTCTGCAGTTCACTGCTAGCCAGAAGCTCGAATATATCAAGTCATGGACCTCGAGAGCTACAGAGATGTAGAGGGGCTGTGGATGCACAAGTTTTTCCATGAAGATCTCGTTCGCTCCGCCCTCGCCTATAAGCCAAGACCGGACGACGTCTTCATTGTAACGTTCCCCAAGTGTGGGACAACATGGACACAGTACCTTGTCCTTAGCATACTCAGCGACGGAGAGCCGCCAAAGACTGTCGCAGACTTCATGCTAGCCTCACCATACCTTGAGCTGATGGGCGCAGAGGCAGGCGAGAAGATGCACAGGCCGGGCCTACTGAAAACTCACCTTCCGTTCTACAAGCAGCCTTACTCGCCTGAAGCCAAGTACATATATGTTACGCGCAACCCTTACGATGTCTGCGTGTCCTTCTACCATCACTTGAGAAGCATGACTCCAAAGACAGAGCCCGACGTATCTTTCGCCAAGTACCACAAGCTGTTCATTACCGGAAAAGCATCCTATGGCGGTTACTTTGATAATTTGCTGTCCTGGTACGAGCACCGCAACGACTCAAACGTGTTATTCTTCACCTATGAACAGCTAAAGAAGGACACTGACACTTGGACACTGAAGATTGCAGACTTTTTGGGCGGAGATTACGGGAAAAGGCTTCGCGAAGACCCAGACCTGCTTCGCAAAGTTGTGGACGCCTCAAGCTTGAAGAACATGCAAGGGGTCTTTAACGAGCAGATGGCGACACTTATGAAAGATTTGGTCAACCTTCCACCTGAGAAGGCAATCAAGTCTATGGAAGTCTACCGGGATGTTGTGAACAAAACAGTGCCAATGCACGATAGTGAAGGATTTGTGCGCAAAGGTGTCGTGGGCGACTGGAAGGCGCATTTCACTCCTGATCAGATTAGGGAAACTAAGGCTTGGATCGCAGAAGAAACGAAAGGTTCGGATGTGATGGATCTGTGGAAGGATGTCGACCTGCCTTAGACTCATGTCTGTGTACATTTGTACATTACTTATTTAGGCATGTAGTGTTGATAACAGTGTGTATGAGTGCGAAGAATAAGATTGCTTGTTTTTTTCTCCTTCACCTCAAAGTTGTTGTGCTGTGTCCTGCACTTAACAACCCCCGAAAACTGCGTTGCTATTTCTGGCTCTGCTTCTTGTTTCTTTTTTTTTTGCCTTAGTACACATACCCTGGGAATATTTTTGCCACGTAACCAGGCATGATACTTCATAGTTTCTCTAAGTTGTCTCTTCTTCTGCCGCACCCAAGTGCAGAATTATCAAGATCCCAGTATCTAAGCGTTTGAAGTGTTACAGCCGAAGCACCTCAGAATTCAAATATGCTAAAAAACGTTTTTTTGTTCCAGTTGCATTTCTGAGCAGGGACAGATATATAAGCCCCCTTCTGTGGAGAGGAATTGGGAAGGAGGAGGTAGGGGAACACAACTGCAAGACATTTTTTATAACTTTTATCGGAAGAGAAGAAAATGTTAGCCCATGGTTCGCTGAATATAAATAGCTAAATTTACGTAACTTTACGCCATATTGGCAGCGGTATGTACCTAAATGCGCGACAAGCCTTACGATAACATGCTCGTGAGGTCCGCAAAGCAATCCTGTGGAGACAGTAAGAGCAGTACCACTCACTGCTCTATATATAAGATATATAAGTAAGCCTCACGTACGCTAGAAAACAATCTGTGGAACTGATTTGTACCTTTCAGTACCTTACATCGGAGTGCGAGTGCTACTAGTACCTCCCCATGTCTGTTCCCTAGCCACAACCTAACACAAGCGTTATCGGCCTCGGTTGCCACTCACGAGTCCTATGGACTGTTGTCCCCGATAGCAAATGTTTCAGGGCGATAGCGTGTTTGTTCATGGACAAGTTGCTAGGGAGCGAGCGCAAACAGTAAACAAGGACGCAGATAATGCAGGGCAGCGCAAATCTTGTTTTTCGCATGGCCGTCTTCGGCGTGCCCGGCTCTTTGCTTATTTTTTAATAATATAATTTGCTGCACCATTATTTTCCTCGAACAATACTGATGAAATGAAAAAGCATTAATACTTAATCAGTCACGTTAAGAAGAGCACGATGTTTTGCGTAACGTGTTGAATTAAAAAAAAATTATCATTGAACACAGGGGGAAGACCGTACTCGGGCCGTTACAGGGTAAAGAAATAGCCTTTTCTTTCACTTTTAGTGCGAAAAAAGTACATCACAGGGTCAAACTTAGCCGAGAGCCATGTGGTGTCTGTGATCTTGAGAGCACAGAAATAAAATAAATACTGCCACGACTCTGTTTTGATGGTAGAGCAGTTTTGAAATTTGCACTTCAATTCCTTCATGTGCCTGCGTGTTAGCACATGGTTTTCTGCTCCTTAGACACTCATATATAAAAACTTGTTCAAATCAACCAATGTGTAAGTATCTTTTTTCTAATGAATTGCAAGGTTTTAACATTTTTGCTGTCACGGAGCCATTAATGAGGAAGTACTGAAAATTCATAACTTTTATCTGACGTTTTCATTAGCTGAGAATTAATGGGTGCTTTTGGGCGTCTTCTGATGTAGGCACGTAGTATTGATACCAGCGTGTATGAGCGCAAAAAGTAAGAGTGCTTGCTAAGTTTGCCTTTAGCTCAAGGTTGATGTAAAGCCTCCTGTGCTTTAGGCACCGAGAAAAATGAATCCCGCCTTTTCGTTCTCAGCTCTGTTTCATTTTAGTTTTCATTATTATGCATACATTACGCATATTTCTGGAAATTGCACTTTGAAAATGCTTCATAGTTCCTCTAATTTCGGTGCTGTTCTGTTTCTCGGAACTGCGGATGCAGATACCAAGACAATTCTTGGCTCCATCATTTGCATACTGTTTGAACTGTTTAAGAGCGTACGTTGTTGGGCTAGTCGGTCAATCATGGTAAATAAAAGGGGGTTCTGCGCACAAAAAGACACGGACGAGAAGATAACACAACAAGCGCAGACTCGCGACTAAGTTTATTTGAAAAACGACACTCCTTTTATAGTTTCAAACTGTCACGTCACACACATGCGGAAACCAAAAACCTGTCTTCATTCCGATACAGTTTGACACAAGGGTCACTTACGCAATCTTTACCCTTCTGTTTGATGCAAAACGCCTCTGCCAACTCACGCGCCACCTGGTCACGGCTCCTCTTCAAAACTTTGGTATCTGTCAGCAATGGCAGGCATGGCTTATTGCGCGTAGCATCCGGGCATGCGCCACAATGCAGGGGTAAATTCGACCCTGTTCCTGATTTCATCGAAAGCTGGTGTTCCCTTAAGCGATCATTCAGACATCGGCCTGTCTGACCGATGTATACCCTGCCACAGGTGAGGGGAATGTGGCATACGACACCCGTCTGGCAGCTGACAAAACGAGTGGCATGACGCTTCTCGCAGTCCGCCTTCCTCTTCACTGCGGACATGACCTGAGGGCACAATGAGGCCAACTTGCACCGGGCGGTAAAAACTACCGGCACGCCGTAGCGTTTCGCTGCATTCTTCAAGTTGAGGGAAATTCTGTGAATATACGGTAGAACCGCTGGCCTCATTTCTTTAGAACGGCCACTATCCCGGCACGTCCGACTTTTCAGTTTGCGCAGAAGCTTCTCTGCCCCTGCAACAATGATTGAAGCAGGAAAACCAGCCTTCGTCATCCTAATGACCTGATTATTGAAGCTCTCGTGCACCAGGTGAGCGCAAGACTTAGACAAGGCGCCCTGCAAGCAATACGTTCCGATGGCCCGTTTAACCGTCTTGGAATGTGCTGACCTGAGCGGTAACAAGTTTTTCTGTGCCCGTGGTAAGTACATCCAGCAAACGTAATCTGGTGTTAAAGTCAGGTTAATATCTAAACACTGTAGCTTGTCATGTTCCGGTAACTAGTCAGTAAAGGTTAGACCCTTCCCATATCGTCTAAAAAGTCGATAAAAATTCTTCCACAGTCACAGTGTGCGTCGCGCCAGGTCGATCTTTAAGAAGCACTAAATAGTCATCAACGTACCTAAATATTTTCAGAGTTGTCTGATCGTCAAAATAGCGCACCAGATCACAGTAAATGCTGAACAAGAAGATGTCAGCCAGTACAGGTGCCACACAGAAACGAATGCAAATTCCTTTGCGCTGAACAAGGACCTGATCGTTAAAAGATACAAAGGTAGAACCAAGATAAAACTCAAGTAAAGACACAAAATTGTTCAGCGTTATACCGCAGGCATTCTGAAAAGCTATTACACCCCTATCTTCAATACAAGACCTGACGGCGCAAAACAGGGCATCATGGGGTATGGGAAAGAACAGGTTTTCGGCGTCAATCGAAAAGGCGTAGCCTACAGGCGGAGCATCCTGTAGGTAGGCGACTATATCATCCGAGGTATAACACTGAACATGTTTGAACTGCGTTACAACCGCAGGCCTAAGAAAATTTAAAATTCCTTAAAATTAGCCCCTTTTGGTCTTTGTTGCTTTGCTGCATAGCGGCACATACGTATACAGGCTCCTGTGTGGTGAGAGCGGTGAAGGTGGAAGAGGGACCAGGGTAGTCTTTAAAGTGCAACACATTGTTGTTAACTACCATCATGGCAAAAAATAAAACGGAGCCCCATGTTTCGGATCCTATAGAAACCTATAATAACTGTAACCGTAACCATAACGCGATGGTGGAAGAGGTGTTTATGTAATGACGGTTAAGCCTTACCATCATGTGTTTACCAGCACGGCTAAGCACTGTCGTGGACACGGAGAGGGCAGAGATGCGTAAGCGGTTGCATTCACCTTGTTTCATGGTTTCCTGTTCGCCATCATAAATAAAAAAAGCCGAAATAAAATAAAAAAAAGCCGAGAAGATCAAATAAGCTTAAATAATGATTTTGGCAAGATATCAGAATGGTGTTCGAAGTGGCAAATGGCTCTTAACTTAGCCAAAACTGTTTGAATGACTATAACGAAAAATAAATCCAAACTTAACTTCCCTTTCGGTTATAGCAGCACTACACTCAAGACAGCCCCGCCGCGGTGGCTCAGTTTTTAGGGTGCTCGGCTACTGACCCGAAAGACGCGGGTTCGATCCCGGCCACGGCAGCCGAATTTCGATGGAGGCGAAATTCTAGAGGCTCGTGTGCTGTGCGATGTCAGTGCACGTTAAAGAACTCCAGGTGGTCGAAATTTCCGGAGCCCTTCACTACGGCGTCCCTCATAGCCTGAGCTGCTTTGGCACGTTAAACCGCAATAAACCAATAAACCAAACACTCAAGACAGTCACCGAGTACAAATACTTGGACATCATTATATCAGCCAATCTAGGGTGGACAGCTCACGTAGATCACATAACAAACAAAGCGATGTTCCTGAAACGAGCCCCACGGTATTCTACGAAAGAAGCAAAGCTCTTGGCGTATACTACTATCATACGCCCAATAATAGAACACGCAAACGTCGCCTGGTTCCCGTACACGCAAGATAGCATAACTACGATTGAGGCTGTCCAGCGAAAAAGTGTTCGCTTTATCTGCAGCAGATATAGGCGCACCGATTCTCCGATGCAGATGATATCTGAGACTGGGCTTTATACCCTAGCTAGTTGTGCGATGCACCTCCGTCTGAAGTTTCTGTAGATGGTTTTACATAAGAAACTTAAAGTTTATTCTGCTACTACATTACCTTGAACACTTCCAGAGAAACGCGTCACAAAAATGAACTCACCATACAAGAATACTCCTGCGCTAATAATACCTTTGTGTTCTCTTTTTTTTTCCGGGAGCTGCGCGGGAGTGGAACTCTCTTGATGATTCAGTGATTGTACAGATAACTAATGACAAATATTTAGTGCCAGCTGGCGAAAGTGTATTCTCAGAGAAAAAACTGTGATTTTTATTTACTTTTTCTAAGATTTTGGGGGTTTTCCATGTTTTTGTATTTCCATGTATTTGTATTTCCAAGTATTTATTTGTATTTCTCGTCACCATTTATGAAGTGAAAAGTTGATGGTTATTCATGCGTTATCTTTGTATTGCCTTTTTCCAATGTCTCTTCCCATAGTCCCCATGATTTTCACTGTCCTTTTTGGATACTTGAAATAGTGTTTATGCCTGGTCGACTGCTTGTATGCGGCCAGAACCCACTCTTGTAAAAATCCCTGAAAAAGGCATTGGCAGTGTTAAAGGTGCACTGAAGAGCAATCTGAATTCGTCTTTTTTCCGCGTGAACTCGATCTACACGCTCCGAGCATTCTTAGAAACTGCGACTTATTGCCCTGTGTGGCCGATTTTTCTAATTAAATCGAATTAACGTCCGGCTCCCGTCTTATTTTTTTAATTCTCCCCGTACGGTGGGCGGAGTCGACCAACGCGTGGAATGCCTTTCAGCCAGCTCCGTGGAGGCTTTGCTCTCGCTTTATTTTGTTTTCAGGTTTCCGTGAATAAACAGTTTCATTCGCAAATAATATAGCCGCAAAATATGCCCGCATAAATAAAAATACGAGCAGACTATTTGCTTCTACGGATTACTACGTATTACTCCGCCGATGGCAGAGCGGCAAGCCTCCACGGGACTGGGTGAAAGGCACTCCACGCGTTGGTCGACTCCACCCACCGTACGGGGAGAATTCAAAAAAAAAAAAGGCGGGCGCCGGACGTTAATCCGATTTAATTAGGGAAATCGGCCACACAGGGCAATAAATCGCAGTTTCTAAGAATGTTCGGAACGTGTAGATTGAGTTCCCGCGGCAAAAAGACGAGTTCAGATTCCTCTTCACTGCACCTTTAATAAATAAATAAATAAATAAATAAATAATTAAATAAATAAATAAATAAATAGTCACGTTGAATGAAGTTAGAAAGGCTACGCATCCTTTAATCTGCCCCTACCCTACACTCAAACGGATTTCGTTTAACCTTACGGCCCAAATAAAGAGCTTGGAAAATAAAAATTGCTAGAACAGTGCCGTTGAGTGCGTCAAAAATGCATCAACCGGGGAAGAAATGAACCAGAAGGCTGAAGTAGAAATCATGTACACTATAAGAGCATTTTCGATCACTGGATGAGCATACAGGAGATACAAAAATGCCGCAACATTGGTGTTGGAATCCGTTCAAACATGTTGAAACATAAAATCTCCGTTCTAAAATTTAACAAACACAACCATTTAAAACAGTCATCATCGAATGGCTCCTATGAAGAGAGAGTTTTGCGGAATAAAATTTCATTTCAGAACCTTCATATTTCATTGAAATGTACCTGAACTATGCGGTCGGGTAGACTTGCAGCTGAATCGTGGCGCAACACCTGCAGCTGCGCTTAGTTTCGACTGCCAAAGCTAAACAGTTAAAAGCCGTAAAATGTAGACGGGCCAAATGAGTGCCGTTTGCAGACAGCTGCTTCTGCAGCCGTATTGAAGCGCTTTGCTTGACGCAGCAAACTGCAGCCCGGATCTTCTCACTGGTTCTTAATATCAGCGAAAGCCGAAAGTAAGTTGCTATATCTGCTGTGGTGAAAGTGTACCACAGGTCTACTTTTTCGCGAAGAGTATTCTGAAGTGCAAAATGTGGTCCTGCTTTGAAGCTTGATGGAGGTAAAATACTAGAGGCCCGTGTAATATGCGACGTAACTGCACGTTAAATAACTACAGGTGGCCGAAATTTCCGGAGCTCTGCACAAAGGCATCCCTCATAGCTTGAGTCGCTTTGGGACGTTAAACCGATAAAAACCATACACCTTACTTTTAGCACCGAATCAATGGTGCCGCCGCGGTGGCTCAGCAGTTATTCAGCGGCAGTTGAATTTCTTTGGAGGAGAAATTCTACAGGCCTGTGTACTGTGCGATGTCAGTGCACGTTAAAGAACCCCAGGTGGTCGAAATTTCCGGAGCCCTCCACTACGGCGTCTCTCATAGCCTTAGTCGCTTTGGGACGTTAAACCCGATAAACCAAACCAAACTAAACCGAACCCATGGTGCCCTGCTCTAAACTTTTACTAAAATACATGAAAAGAGTCTGGTGGTGTCAGTCGGTGCACACTTGTCATATCGCTAGGGTGAGAAAGGTAGCTCTTTGCAGACAAACGCGCCGAGTAATGTGAACAACAAAGATGAGCAAGGCAAATTCTGCATTAAAGTGGTGCTTCATGTAATGTGACCTTTTTTTCTTTCCGCAGTGGGAATCAGATTTTACCCCATCGGAGGAGCTAACGGCTCCAAAAAAGAAAAATGTTTTCGCAAATACCGGTCCTAAGTGACGGAGAAGAAAAAAAAAAACACCATGGAATGAAATCCTGTATATAATTCAGCTTTTCCCGCTTAAACTTTTAAGCCTTTTGAAACTTGCTAGAACATTTGAACGAAGTCGTATTTAAAAGCAATGATAAAACATGATTTAAAAATGGCTGGAGTTCAACGTGGCTTGAACCTAGTCCTACAAGCGAAAGCTCTGTTAAGCATGGTCTCCACTGTCTCAAATCAAATGTTGAGGTCAAGGTTTAAGGTCACACCCAGGTACCCAGTGGTCATACCCACATAATCACGTGTTCATACTACCATAGCTTTAGTCATACCACCATGCAGTTGATTTCGGTTTGACCTTGTGAGGCATTCAAGGTCATGGCTGATGTGGTACCCACTGCCTCAAATACCATGTCAAGGGTGAAGGTCAAGGTCGGTCGCCGAATGGTCATAGTTATATGATCACGTGGTCACACAACCATAATTTGGGCCATACCACGCAGTTAAGTTCGGATTGACCTTGTGAGGCATTGAAGGTCACTGCCTCATCCACATCGAAATCAGAAGTTGTGCCATGTGGAGTCGAGCTGTCGCTGGAAAAGCCACAAAAAAAGACATGGTTAACTCAAGAAAGCAACACGGAATCTGCACGCAATCACCTAAGCGCTCACGTCGCGTGGAGATTTTGGTAATGCATGCTCTTAGGTTACTGCGTCATGGAACCTGACGAAATTCTTAACTTTAAACTTTGTTTTTATTGCCCCAAAATCTATTTGCTTATGTTGCTCTCGCGTCTGTGGAGAACGCGTGTGATGGCCAAAGCCTTAGTGCACATTTCCAGAAAAGGGTTGTAGCGCCGAAAAGGACAACGCTTTGCAAGCGAGAAGGAACAGGCGCATCCCGTCTCGCTTCTGCGCCTGTACCGTCTCGCTTGCTATGTGTTGTCATTTTAGGCGCTACAATCCTTTTCTGGATATACGCACCAACTAGCCCCCAAAAAAGTATACTCAGTTACCTAAACGCACAGCCTTGGGAATGACAAGTGGCAACCGGTTTTTGGCGCATCGACTGCTGTGCGAAACTCTCCTCCTGGTATGTTGTTGAAGCGCGTAGCCAAACAATAAAATCAAAATTTGCCGTATGACAGTGGTAGATCAAACGCTACACCAGCCAGACGAAAAGAGAGTGTCGTTTGAGTTGTTTTTATTTGGGAGTTGGGGGGGGGGGGGTACAATTTGCCACTTTTTCTCCTTATGACCTCCTTACGTGAAGCATCCTTTTGAAATGTTGGCGGTCTTTTGTAGCCTCTGATATCCTATATAGCTTACTCGACGGAAGTTTGCTGTAGTTCCACAGAAAGACGCATCGATGCACATAGTCAACCCGTTTTTGTGTTCTGGGTTGCTTTCTACAGTATTTCTTTTAATTTACGGCCGGCTTGTTCGTTTTGCTTTTGTGTGTGGTGTGGGGTGGGACGGGGGGTTAGTGCCGCTTCTGCTGGAAATGGTAATTCTGGCGGCGCATCAACAATCAGTTGAAATAAAACATTAATAAATTCCTCCTCTGTACCTCTACCTATCCTGTGTTTTATCTGCAATGGGCTGACAGCACATCCAGATGTTGTCGACTATTCCGCCTGACATTTACGTGCATGCCTCCCCATCCGCCATGACGCCACCTGGTAAAAAAATTTAAAAAATTCTTCCTCCCCCCCCCCCCTTATATCGACGAGTGCAACCGCAGTAAATGCACCGCACCATCCCCTTCAGGCTCGTATTTGCAGTAACCAATCCCAGAATGCACGATGCAGGTGCTGCAAAGTTTTTCGTGCCGGAACCTGCTTACGTTGGCGAGACAGACCGTGAAGTTTTTTTATGCGAAGCATACTACTTTAGCTACCACTTCAGCCCTTCACCGTGGTTATGCGCCTCCAAATCACGTGATACATGACGTCACACCACGTGACACGATGATGCCATGCCACTCCACGTGACACGATGGCGTCACGGGAGTGGAGAAACGGGGGCCCACCTCGCGCCGTCGCTGTGGTTGTGCGCCTCCAAATCACGTGATACACGACGTCACACCACGTGACACGATGACGTCACGGCAGTGGAGAAACGGGGGCCCACCTCGCGCCGTCGCTGTGGTTGTGCGCCTCCAAATCACGCGACACGATGATGCTTCGCATTCTCCAGGCTTAACCAAGTTAAGCCTCAGCCATTTTTTTTTCTGGACGACTAACGCCTCTGGTCACTGCAGAGGACGTGCCGGACATTGGGACCAAAATTAAAGAAAACCCACGCCCCAAGGCCTTATCATCAACCCGTTAGCGATGTCGATCTGATAAGGTTCCTTATTTTATTGTCTTCGGGGACTCAGTATTTTTCTGAAAGGTATCCTTTAAAATTTTCGGTGGTAACAGACGCCATAACCATACCGAGTGCCGTATACCATGTGACTGTAACTGGAGGCCCCCACCACCTGTGGATACCCGCTGATTTGTCCCGATGCTGTAGGACGGATGGATGGACGAACGGGCGGATAAGGCTGAACCCTTTAAATTGGCAGGTGGCTTGTGCCACCTATAGCTGTCACTCGTTACATTTCACATTTGTCTTCATTTTAGCGACGAATCAGATTAACTTCTAGCCTATTCTTTCATAAGCCTGCGAAAGCTTGATATCCGCTTAGAGCGTATTTGCAAAGTCTGCGAAGTTTTACCAAACCGTCACGTACATGAAATTTTCGCCATTAATGTCGCTCGTGGGTCACATACGGCTTTATCCTCACTATGGATCACGTAATGCAGGTGGGCGCATGCCTAGTACCTTTACTGCATTTGAGCTTCGGTGGACCCTAAGCAGGTCCTTCAGTAATGCGTTTGGATTGGGCTGGAAGGTCTTAGCTTGTTTTTATTGCAAATCGTAAAAAGGTAGCATCCGTAATTTCTATTTTATGTTTTTTTTTTCGTGAGGTGTGGAGAGTGTTTCATCATTGCTATTGACGAACTTTGCCTAGTTCGCCGACAATGAGCTATCAATCGTTGCATTTACCTCAAAAAGCTGCAATTTTTTTTCCATTGGGGCTCTGCACCTCACAGTAATAATACTTATTGCGAGAAAAACAAAAAAACGCATTACATTAGAACAGCGATACTGCGCGTCGAAATGCGTTTACGACCAGCGTTGTGGACAAGCACTTGAGGAAGTGGGTCACCCTCAGTACCTGGCACTAGGAAATTATCAGGTCGGTCATAGCTGCGCGTGACAGGTCAACGGTCGATAAGGGAGAAAGAAACTAATTATCAAAAAAAAGGCAAGCTGCTCCTCTTTTCAGGAGGGTGGTCATAAAGTTTAAGATGGCGAAAATATGAGCGCATGGTTTCCTTTCTCTTTGGCTACTGCAATAAACTGTTTAAGTGTCTTCTCTTCCTGAACGACTTGCACCACATTATTTGCACGTTGATACCCACCCTCCGCATAGCCCCTGTGGTCCCGTTGGCCGTCCGCACGGTTGCAAGGCTTTCGGGAATTTGCCATATCTGAGCAGTTCTTCAGTCTGTTGATGAAGAGAGCGGCAGGTACCTTCACTAACCAGGGTCAATGAAACAGAGCTCGCGGACTGTATCTATCTTTTAATGACCTCCGATTCGCCAGAGAAGCCATCCTTGCCACCTTGGGGTCATCTTGAGATAAATGCGACGTGAAAGAGATGGTGGACAATATCGTTTCTCCCTTACTGCTTGGACTAAACTTTCTGAAATGTCTGCCACTTGCGACGTGTGACACTGGTCCTTAAACATTATTGAAGCTATACTAACCTACTTCAGCCAGCAGCCTTCTATACTCACTAAGTATACTCACCACGAATTTTTGCACACGTGACCAAGGCTGAAAACGATTGATGCCCGTGGCGGAAGAATGTTCTTTGGCTCCTCGTTGACCATCTCAGCAATGCCTTGGAGCTGGCTCTACTTTTACGCTTGTATCTCTGTGAGCAGGAATCAGCAGTCATTCGTGGCCACATTAGTTGACCCTGACCTTGGCATAAATTGGGCTGGACGCCTTCAAGTAGTACTGTCATCCACTTCCGCTGAATCAGTGGCCATCGCAAACTCGCTAAACCGTCCTTCTTTATACGAACCAGAGTGTGTCGTGATTCTGTCTGACTCCAATTCTGCACTATAGCGCCTGAGACGAGACTCCCGTTGAAAAATTTGCCCCTGGGTTTTGGCTTCTCTCAGGAATTTACAGATCTTAAAGGACATGCAGTTTCTTTCTATTCAGTGCCACTTCGCGCTTGAGTCGCTTTTAATGCGGCTGGAGATCTTGCCCAAGGAGCTTGCTCGTATCAAACTTCAGTTTGTGTCGCTAGGGTCAGGAGCTTCCCATGGCAGCTAGTTGAGCATCATTTTTCTGCGCTGCGGTCGCCTCAGCGAATTCCTTGCGTTACAGGAGGGTTCTTGTGCGAGAGAGGTACTCGCTTGTATCATAATGCGCACGAACTCTACCTATGTGCCGAAATGGCTGCGCAAGAATCCCCGGTCGACTTTACTTAGGTACCTCAATGTGTCGCTGTGGATGATATAAGCCATTTCATTTTAGTGCGACCAAGTTTTTTGAAGACAGTGAGACAACCTTGCAGAGCCCGAGGAGAGCGAACGTTCCGTTGTGCGACGTCCCTCGTATCGCGTAACCTCAGGGCTGACGAATTGAACGGCGAACGCTGACAAAAAAAAAACAGTTTTTGAGAATAGTGCCCTCATAGGATAACAGTAGAGACACATTCTTTCAGTTAAGTGATTCAGGTGGATAACTCGCCGACAGACAACTGTAAGGCTAATCACTCATGGACTTAAACACCACCGCCTACACCATCTTCTTCTTCTTCACCATATGAAAATGGCACATACCCACGCGGGGGGATTGGCCAAGGTACGGTGGTCAATGCCAAGGAGGTATCAGTGCGGGAAAGAAAGCTAAGTAAAATAGTAGAATGTTTGAAATCAGAAAATATATATGAATTGTTAGAAACCTTTAATAAATAAGCAAATTAGATACATCAGGAAACAAAATAAAATACGCTTTTGGACATTCAGTGGAATTTTATATGGATTTCACAGGGTAAGCGGCCAGTTGCAGTGGTGTAATCATGAAGGTAGCCGCAAATAGTGCTTAACGAGAATCCCGTGGCGCTCGCACCAAACGAGAGCAGAACTGGTATAGACAAAGGGAGTCCTAACCTTGAAAGAGGGTCTTCCAAATACTGTTTCCTCTGAAATGCTAACCGCCGGCAAGAGAGGAGATAATGGTCAATCGTTTCAACTTCTCCGCATGTGTTACAAAGGTTAGTCGTAGCGAACCCGCATCTGCATAAGTACAAGTTGAGGGGGGGGGGGGGGGGGATTCTGCATCGCAGAAGCGTCATGGACACTTCACACCGCCTTGTCTTACATGATCGAACATTCCATGGGAACTTTAAATGTTGAAAGTCCACGGTATTCAGCAACGGATCACCCAAGCTGGCTGATATATGTTGGAACCGCTGGAAACCACCATCGCTCTGCGAACGTCTTCTTCTTTATCCTCTGTGCTTCACCGTAAATACAGATGTCATCCAGTGTTCCAACAGAAAAAAGGAAAACGAGGAAGTAAATAGCGGACAGCTGATAAGGCTTGCGATAACACTGTCCGGGGCAGACGAGGAGGAGAAGGTGGAAGCATTTTATGGGCAGCCAACCAAAATTCCCAGGTCCTCGCTTCTTTCTGGCCACTCGCTGTTCTCCGCTGCTGGAAATGTTTACTCCGCATCTGCGCTCTCTTGAGTGCTAGTCACATGATCTTCATTCCAGAGCAGTATAAGAGGAGATAGCTCAGGCTGGCCATGACTGACATACGAAAGTGACACCCGTGAGTGGCCCAGGGATTGCCGACGAGCGCACAAAGTGCAAAGGTGGAGAATGTGTTACTCTTCTTAGATGTACACATCGTAGAAAAATTCCAAAGTGTTAGGCAGAGTCATTGGGAGAGTAGGAAACGGCGCGGCAACTTTAACTTCATCACTTAAGTAAGTGGAAACTTTCGGGCATATTCCCTCTTTGTTGATGGTACATCAAATCTTATCTCGAATTGGAAAGGTATTTTTGCTTAGAAACAGCTGTTAGGGAATGCTGCACGCAAAACAAAGTGTTAAATTGAATTCAGCGCAAAAAAAAAACACAAGGGACAAAGAGAGACATACTGAGACAACACGAGCGTTATGTCTCTCTATGTCCCTTGTGTTTTTTTTGCGCTGAATTCAATTTAACATGCTTCACCAACTAGCCCGGCAGCTTGCTCTCCTGAAAACAAAGTGATTCGATTTATCTATTTACCTAGGTTTTTAGTCAACTGATGGCTGAAGCTCGGTCACAAGGCGAGCAGCAGCATTTGGCGGCAGTTTTCAGTGCAGCTTGTATACAAATATCTGTTGGAAACACTCGGTTTTTGCAATAGTTCTTTTCAGCCTGGGCTATATCAATTACGAGTCTCTTCTTTTTCCGCGGCGTCCTTTGCTTCATTCGCGTTATCTGCATCAGAGCATAAAAAGAGTGGATCTAGGTCTTTCGTTTGCTGGCTTTACAATTAGTTCAAGTAATGCAGAATTACTAAGTTCTTTGCAATGCACGCACTCATCGCTGCCAGTCAACTGCGAGCCACACTAGTACTTACATATTCAGTGCATATTTACGTTATGCGTGCACGCTGAAGATTTTCATCTGAACACAGATGGGTCTGAGAGATGGCTCTAAATTTTCCATCCTTCGTACTGCCGGACTCACAATTCAGCAAAAGCATACCTTAGACAAGAAAATACTTTTTTTCATTTTTAGGGACACCTTACGGCTGGTGCGGATTAAGGTTGAATTTCTTGAGGCTCACTGTGTAAAATGACTATGCACCGTTAATACCAAGAGTTTCAGTAAGCATGTGCTAGAAGAAAGCAGTAATAATCATTGCCTCACACGCATACCTCTGGCAGCTCCTGGTCCGATCACCAAGTGAATAATGCACTTTGAAGCTGGTGATGAATATTGCGGTGGAGGGGCATCATATTAAGCATCATATTAACCGTCATATTAAGCGACGCCGTGGCAAACACACTTAGTTCGTAAATATTGGTCATATAGATATCTTGCATTTCTGTAGATATTTAGCAGGTATTAAAGGTATCTATAAATGCTATATATTTGCCGTTTCGTTGCAGTTTGTGCCCTTTCTAACCGAAAAGGCTGTACTCTAATAACACCCGTCATGGACGTCAAGGAGCTCCGAAATATCAATGGCCTCCAGATCCGCTCCTTCTTCCCAGAGGCTCTTGTTCGCTCCACGATGGCCTACCGACCTCGGCCCGAAGACATCTTCATCGTATCATACCCAAAGTGCGGCACAACGTGGACGCAGTACTTGTTGCTTAGCATACTTACCGAAGGAGAGCCGCCTACTGCCCTGGTCGATTTCATGCTGGCGTCGCCGTACATGGAGATGATGGGCGCTGAGGCAGCAGAGAAGTTGAAAGGCCCGCGCCTCCTGAAAACGCACCTCCCCTTCGACAACCATCCATACTCGAAAGAGGCGAAGTACATCTACGTAGCCCGAAACCCGTACGATGTGTGCGTCTCGTACTATTACTTTTTGAGAAGCATGACACCCAAGAGGGTGCAAGACGTGTCTTTTGCAAGGTTCCACGAACTTTTTGTGTCAGGAAAACTGTCTTACGGCGACTACTTCGACCATTTGCTTTCTTGGTACAAGCGTCGCCATGACCCAAACGTGTTCTTCTTGACCTACGAACTCCTGAAGAAGGATCCAAGCTTTTGGACTCTCAAGATGGCCGATTTCATTGATGAAGATAGCGCAGATAAACTTCGCGAGGACCCTGCCCTACTGCGGAAGGTCGTTGACGCCACGAGGTTGGATAAAATGAGAGATGTCTTCAACGGGAAGATGCTCACGGTCATTAAAAGACTGTTGGACCTGCCGCCTCACAGGGCTATCAAGTCTATGGAGGCGTATCGGCATAGAATCGCCCACAAGGAGGAGATGCATGATGATCACGGATTCGTTCGCAAAGGTGTCGTTGGTGACTGGACGGCTCACTTCACTTCTGAACAAATCGAGAAGACAAAGTCATGGATTGCAGCCAAAGCTATGGGTTCAGATGTCATGGCACTGTGGGCGGACTTGGACCTGCCATGAAGGTTTTAAGTTGCACGCACTGAGATCAGGGTTAGCATAAAAGAGCTCTAATGCACGTGATTATCTCTGAACAATAATTGCGTGTGTAGACAATCGCGTATCTTTTACATGTTGGAGTTTATGTGCTTATTGCTGTGGATTGTTAGCCAGCTAATGGTTTTTGACACAGTGAGGCGTTAGACAACTTCTAGGCGGTGGGCTTGCAATGACCCGGGTGGTCAGTGCCGAGCAATACGAGATGGCGCCAGTAGACGCCATACAAAAAGTTTGACCCTTCGCCTCAGCCGGACG
This sequence comes from Amblyomma mixtum, assembly GCF_055824585.1. Lineage (NCBI taxonomy): Eukaryota > Metazoa > Arthropoda > Arachnida > Ixodida > Ixodidae > Amblyomma > Amblyomma mixtum. The sequence goes on along the minus strand of NC_143019.1, from coordinate 35,038,562 downwards.
GAGTCGACCAACGCGTGGAGTGCCTTGCAGCTAGCTCCGTGGAGGCTTTGCTTTCGCTTTATTTGGTTTTTTAGGTTTTCGTGAATAAATATTTTTATTCGCAGATAATATAGCCGCGAAATAAGCCCGCTGAAATAAAAATACGCGCGGACTATTTGCTTCTACGGACTACTACGTATTACTCCGCCGATGACAGAGCGGCAAGCCGCCGCGGGACTGGCTGAAAGGCAATCCACGCGTTGGTCGACTCCGCCCACCGTACGAGGGAGAATTTAAAAATAAAAAAGGCGGGAGCCGGACGTTAATTCGATTTCATTAGGAAAATCAGCCACACAGGGCAATAAATCGAAGTTTCTAAGAATGCTCGGAACGTGCAGATTGAGTTCCCGCGGCAAAAAGACGAGTTCAGATTCCTCTTCAGTGCACGTTTAAGTGTTCCCTGTGAAAGTTTAGAGTGCTCGTGTTGTGCTCGCAGAATTAAGCGGCGGCAAGCAAGATACCTAGAAAACTTGCCTTGCGGGGAAAAGGAATGTAAGTGGTCGGTCACGTCATTTTGGTTTTAACTGCAGTGCATGACATTTGGTGGGGCCGTCCAATCTACAGACAGCTGTGGCACGTGGGCGTACATTGTTAATGAAACGGATGCTGTGCAGAACAGCGATAGAATAAGATAAATTATTTATGACGAAGGAGGCAGAGCAAAAAAAATGCAGAACAAAGCTGAGGAATATGTAGATGCGGCACGACAGGCCAGGCTATCCGATAGACTGGGGATCCACACCGAGTTTCAAAACGTGGTTCCAAGTTCGTGAATCACCCTTCTCTATCTCCCTGAGATAGAGCACATGACCATCTGAGTGAGCGGCAGATTCGTCCCGACGTTTTTTTTCTTCAGCCTGTTCTACCAGTGCATGCCTCCATACCCTGCATCCTACAATCTGTCACATGTTGCGAAGTCAAATTTCGGTTATGGTCCGTTTAACACAAACAATTTCTCGGGTCTCGATTTGACCGGGGTACATTAAAGCCACTTGACGTCTATCCTATGAATGTGCTCTTTCAAATAAAACTCGGTTTGTCGATTGTTAGCTTTAGGCCTGTGTGGTGACTGATAATCAAATAAAAAGTGCTCGTTTGCTTTAGTCTACTCCAATTAGAACTCTAACGTAGTTAAAAAATACATGTTTAACACTGTGGTTTCGGTTGTCGTCTTTTACCATCGCGTTTATTCGAAAGCAAGAGATCATCATCCAGGGAATATTTATTGATTTTGTTCTCCGATCCGCAGTTCATCGTTACGTTAATGTACACAACTATAAAAAAAGGTTTAGGCCACAGGGCTTACGTTTGAGCCGTGTATTCGGCCGACTACGTTCCCCACGATGCGCACATAAGCATTCTATCGCTGGTGTTCTGTAATCATGCGTATTTGCCTCCCTTTCCCTCATTCAGAGAGTTTGCAATGTAATTAGGCTGCTGTATTTTGTCATGCACAAGTATGTGTGTTACCCCTTTGTTTCCAATGCTTACGTTAGTTTATTCTACAATTAGAGATTGTGTATGATTGTTTGTTTCTTTTGTTGTATTGTAATATTACTCTTGTATTTTGTTGTTGCCCAAGTATGCCTGTTCATTATTTGTTTTTTTTTCTCTTTGTGATAAACTATTCTGAATGTTAATATAAGTCATTATGTTTTGTTTTCCTTGTTGCGCCCTAGAGCAACCTATCGGGTACATGAGCCTTGTCAGGCGAAGTTAATCTGCCTTTGGATCATTTATCCTAGACCTTGCTTTTTTGAAGTAAATACACAGCCACAAACCTGAAAGCTCTAAGAGCAGGGAGGAATGAGGACATGAGTCTTTTCTTGCTTCTTTTTCATAGTTTGTAAAACTTCTACAGGTTGCCAGGGCATTGTCTAAAAGGCAACCACGTGTCCCGTATTTTTTTTGCAAAGGCTGTACACGTTTGAGTGGCGTTTTCTTGCTTTTTTTCTCGCGCTGCATTCACCGCAATCAATGATTCAAACGGGCCCAAATTACTATTCTTCTACTTGAACAATGCCAGCGCTGGCGACCATCACCACGACGAACACTTTTACAAAGGGAACGTGACTGACGGTTTCTTTTCCTGAATCTTGAGCCTGTCTTTCCCCGTGCGCAAAATCTTTTCATAGTTCTCCTTGGTTCTATACTTGATTCGCTTCAAGGTGCTCATTTGTATCAAATGTATGATGCAATACCGTTAACGGCACATTACAGAACACGTTCGCTTCAAGCGTTATCGTCATTGTACAAGTAATTAAGCCCTTGAAAGATCAGTACTTTCTTGAGCACTGTTAATGCATTATATTCCGCGTGTCCTGTCACCAGAGCGTAGCGTATGAGGATCACTGTCCCGTAATGGTAGGAATCATAGAGTCAGAGACGGAAATTGAATTATCAGACACGTGAACATTTATGGTCTAAACCAGATACACAGCAACATTACCATTTTGCGAAGGTTAAGATTGTTTCCTAGGTAATGTGATGTCATTTGATACTCTTTTAATTTTGGCTATATCATTACCTTCACAAGGATAGACAAGTAAATTTTATTGAACTACAAAACAGCGGTGTTGTTTCAAGCAACTAGGGCAGGTCAACGGCTTTCCACAGACTCATAACATCACTTCCAGCTGTTTTGAGAGCAATCGTTTGTTTCATGCGAGCAATCTGCAGAGGCGTGAAATGATTCTTCCAGTCACCGACCATTCCCTTACGAACGAAGTCACCTTCGATAGGCTTTTCCATTGTCTCGTCGTCCACAGTTTCTTGGATCAACTTTATCCAGCGGGGTTTCTTTTCGTCTGGAATGGAATTCATGCATTCGTTCATCTTCCGGTTCTCCTCATTGATCGTTTCCTTCATATATTCTAGGCTTGTGTTATGTATCAAACCTTCAAGCAAACCATCGTTGAGCTTGAGTGTGGCCGCATAATTTTTATCGATAAATTCGGCAATCTTGAGGATCCAGAAACCCGTATTCTGCTTCAATTCTTCGTACGTAAGAAATAATACATTTTCGTCGTATCTGTGCCCATACCAAGATAAGAGATGTTCGAAATAGTCCCCAAAATCTACACGACCTTCCAGGAACATTTCAAGAAACTGGTCGAAAGTGCCGTCTTCGAAGTGATACTCCGGCACGCTCTTGGTGTGGTAGTAAAATGATACGCAGCAGTCGTAAGGATTCCTGGTGATATAGATATACCTGGAAAACAAGATAAGATGACGCCGTCAAATCTCCTGAATTTACTGGCATTGGTGTCTCAAACTTTGACCTAGTGCGGCGTCTCCGTGAAAATTCTCCGCATGTGAGTTATCGCAGTGAAGCGAGCGTTTTACAGTGGAGTATACAAAATGATGTTTTAGGAATATAGACAAAATTTGCGCCTCTTATATTTTTATAACAAAACGAGAACAAATACTGAGTACAAGAGTGGTGAAAACGCCGGCTTTGATTGGGTCTTGTAAACATGAACTCCCGTGTTTACTCTTGTATACTGTGTCGGCAGCACAGGCGCCGTATTCTACAAGCTGCCCATTTTCCTTTATCCATTTCACGTACATTCAGTCCTCTGTCAGTGGTCACTCCTATGTGTGCGTGGTTTTCAAGCATCCGTCGGAAGCGACCCGGTCACTTGGGTGGTTGGCGATCGGACCTCACTATTGGCGGTATATCAGAGCCAATGACAGCCGGTGTTCAAGACCGGTGACCTCCTATTGGCAGAGCGCTGCGATGCGCCTCACCATTGGCTGCATATTGAATCCAATTACAGCCAATGGTAAGGTCCGAACGCCAACCATCCAACGGCTGGGTCGCTTGCCCCAGACTCTTGAAAGCCGCAGTTATATCTGAGTGACCACTGACAAAGGATCGAATGGATGAGAAATGGACAAAAGAAAATGGACACTTTATAAATACGGCCCATGGTCAATCAAAGACAAAATATTAACTGTCATCACGTGCGGAAGCGTTCAAAAAGTATTAAAGGCTCATGTTTTCATGAGCGGCAGGTCACGACATCTTCACTAAGTGATTATTCTATAAGAAGAACAAAACATTTTACTTCTAATTCCACTAATGTCCTTTCTTTTTCTGCTCATTTTTTTCTTTCAGCTGCCTATCTGTCTATCGCAATTATTACACCCGTTCCCTGTCCGCTGTCACATCGGGATGCCGCAGGTCTCTGCGGTGGCGCCATGCGTTTTCTTTTTTTATACAAATTCCAAAACCTACTAACCTTGTCACATTCTTGCCGACCAATGGTTTTAAGGTGTCAGTACTACTCTTTCAGTCTTATACTAAAAATAAAACACAGGCACTTTAACCCTGCCGGCCCGCAATCACAACAAAAGTCTGCGAAAAAGCGAACCTCATGAGACAACATACGAGCGCAGTTGTTAGGAAGTAGCGAACGCAGCGCTCACTTTGCTTCTGGTGAGAATGGGTGCAAATGAAACGGCATGTGCGTTTTAATGGCTCCTGGTCTCGGCATGGCATCAGCACACTCAGTGCCCTGTAGTTCCAGGAAAGGCATGAGAGCACTCTGTTCCATGAGGTCCCTCGGTGGCGGTCGGCCATTGAGGATGTTGTACACGATGTGCTGCATCCACGTCGTACCACATTTCGGATAGCTTACAATAAACAGGTCATTAGAACGTGGCTTATAACGCAGGGCCTCACGGATGCAATCATTCGCGAAGCCGGTGCATACGAAGTAGCCGTCTATTTCGTGATAAACCTCCGTTTCATGCTCCTTCGCTTTTTCTCCTCTTCCGTGATTGACCTCCTGCAAATACTCATCATTAGCGTCCTCATTTAAACCACGTCCGCTCTAGATCTAAGGACTCCCACATTTACTTCCAATTAACTACATTAACCTGCGAAGGCAATACTACGTTTTTGCTTAAAACCAAGAGATGATAACAGAGAATGATGGTTTTGCAGCCGGTAATCGCGTTGGCGATTGCTTATGAAAGCACTAGTCATCCATGTCGAAAAATTCTTAACAAATATATTGAAAATTGGAAAATTGCAAGATACTTTTGCGGAAATATTGAAGGTAATCGTCCATTTTTTTATGTATAGCAAAATCTTTCTTTAAAGTGTTTCCATCGATCGCATCGACAATTTAAGGCTAACATAAAAAACCAATAGGGAACGCTTTTGATTACAAAAACAACGTTAATACAAAAAAAAATTCAAGATTGCCATCGGGTGATCTGCGGATATACTGATTGTTATAGTGAAATTTTCCATTATATGAAAAAATCGCGTTCATGAAGGATTTACCGCTGAAAAATACTTTTGTCTAGAATTGTTGGCTACGTTCAAATACATTGTGACTCGCGAACTTCCAATGGGCTGCTCTGCACATTTCAACAGCGCAAGTTGACAATCTCCGTACTTTTGAAATTACACTTCCGCGTCACAATTTTTCTTTTCCCGGATATTCAGTGTTCGTAAGCGTCGTCAGAATTTTTTTATATACTTTTTGTTTGCCTGCAGATGAAATACTTTTTGCAGGGGACTTGTTACTTTTGCAAGCTACGAGCCTCTAGTGAAAGGGCAATGCGGCAAACATCAAACAGATTTCACTCTCAAGAGATTTTTGAATATTAAATATTCATTGCACACATTGCTGCTGATCAGGAGTAAAAGTGCGATACTGGTGCTATGCGTCTACCCAAGCCACAGCAAACACGCAAATTTTCTTATTCCCTGGGCGTGTTCCCTATGCTGTGTGCCCTAAAAAACCACAAAAAATTCCACTGCTGGTCGTCTATATATGCTATTCTGTAGCCAAAAATGCTCACCAGGGGGCTAGCTGACATCGTCCGCACTGAGGGCAGCGGTTATCAGAGGATCTGTCTGCAAACGTGTTTCCGTTTTCTCTGTATCTGAACTCTTTTAGCAAGCGGCTCCGGTGGTGCCGAGAGAGCAATTCGCGAAGTTCAGGTATTCTCGTACGCATCCGGTGCGGCTGTTTGCTCACCGGCTGTTGTCGTAGCTCTGTTTCCGGACCCAAGAAAACGCGGCTGCTCTATTCGACGCAGACCTGACCTTCATAAAACAGCGATGGACTTCGCTGAGCTCTTCGGTTGTTCTCAACAACGACAGGGCGAAAGTGTAGAGAAGGCACTTGGCCAGTATTTGTTATAGTGTCTGTTTGATAATGGATGGTTTGGTTTATGGGGTTTAACGTCCCAAAGCGACTAAGGCTATGAGAGACGCCGTAGTGGAGGGCTCCGGAAATTTCGACCACCTGGGGTTCTTTAACGTGCACTGACATCGCACAGTACACGGGCCTCGAATTTCTCCTCCAAAGAAATTCAGCCGCCGCGGCCGGGATCGAACCCGCGTCTTTCGGGCCAGCAGCCGAGCACCATAGCCACTGAGCCACCGCGGCGCTCCTGTTTGATAATGGAAGTTCTGTATCAGTGTACGTCGGTTCATTCATCAATCGAGTGTCTTACACAAGAATGACTACTAACACAGATGACTGATGATCATACGGAGAACTGGCGACGACTGATGCATTTACCTCTGCATTTTCACCTGTCTTTGTCCGCACATTTTTTGTCCATCCAACTGTCAGTCAGTTCACATCGCGTTGAAAATTACATAATGATTCTACTAATAAAATGTGGTTTGGAGCAATTTTGGAAGGATTCGAAATTGCGAAGTTGGAGCACTTGAAGTAGACGACCGTTAACTTAGGAGCAGGGTGAAACATTACAATTTGCTGTCTGAGGCACTTTGAAGAAAGAAAACGTCTATTTAAAACCATTGAGTCATGTAATGTATATATCTATAGCATTAAGTTTCCAAATCTAACAACGCTGGAAACGTTCGAGCATGATGTGAAAATGTGTTGCGTCATTAAGTCATTACTTGCACATGCACCTGACAGATCGCCGATTGAAAATTTTAGGATTTAAACCGAGAAGGGATACACCAGTACAAAATACTCATATCACCCAGCCTTTACTTGCGCACAGCTAAAAAGCGATGTAAAAAGTCAAGAGGAGCCACGAATTATTTCTTCGAATCGGCAAATTCTTAAGATCGAAGAAGGCATTTTTCCGCACTTCGAAATCTAAAATCCTCACTTAGTTGCACTCAAAAACCACCGCGGCATCATATTTGCCGACAACCCATGACTACGCGTACGAAACATCTGTGAAAGCAGCCCAAATCGCTCGGCTATGAATACGCCATCTGGTAAAACATATTTGAATGCAAAATGGAGGGCGCCACCGACTGCCGGGTCCATGTTCTGCGCAACTTGCAGCCTCATTAAAACAATACCAAGGCCATAACTTGGGCGCTTAGGTGTTACCGCTAGCACACTGTCAACAAGCTGCAATACATCGTGGCTAAAACAAGTGAGAAATGCCTTTATTTTACCCCTTTATTCCAGAAAAAAATTATTTAAATCGAATTTAGTGGTCGTTTGCTTCGTTATTTCCGGTTATTGAGAATATTACAACCTATGTGTACTTGCCGGGGAATCAAAATTTGTTCATTACATAAGGAAAATAGCGCAATCGAGTTTCGTTCGATCGTGTTTTAACTGTACTCGTTAAAGCAGCAGCTCAAATATGTTGATGTTCGACTCTTAACTTTTATATACAAAGCTTACATCGCTTATTTGTTAAATCGTTTCCACATTAAAACAATTCCGATTTTTCACTTATGTCAGTCAGTTAAGTCACGTTTTCTTTGAGACCTGTGCCCTCCTCATGGAGAAGCAATTAATGAGACTCAATCGCTTCCATAGTCTTGTGAACCAGACCAGCCTTGATTGCAGACACTCGATCGTGGAATCCTTAGCCTGCTGCTACCTGCCAGTTTCAGTTGCCCTCTTCAAGCTGTTGGGACTAGTATGACGAGCAGCGCGATAGGTGACGGCAAAAAATCAGGGGGGAGGGGGTTTCTCCTTGGGGTATTCTCAAAAGCAAATTCAGCTTGGCACACATTCATGGTAAAGGAACTTATATCGTGCAGATGACTCGGCTGGAGGTGAAATTGGTCCGTCCATTTCTACGACGACCCCTCGGTGACAGACACGATTGACACAGACACAGTTCCATTGGCTAAATAAAATTAGAAGGACGGTTAAGCTACGCCTTACGAGTAGAAGTTATAGCGATTTTTTTCCTTTTCTCATGCTTTATTCCCATGTTTATATTTGGTTTCATGTTTGGTGACTGCTATAATGTAAGTACACATCCCCAACACTTTACTGTCATACGCACCACAACGCGTTCACTTGGTGCCCCTCTAACACATCTGAACCAATGAGCTTTTGTGACATATATTTTGTAAAAAAAAAAACTATTTGTTGCAAAAGTGTTGTATGCCCGCCTGTCACGCAGACAGACTGGATTCGAATGCCAATGTGGCCGAACTTCTTTTTTGTTTTGAAAATTCAGGGAATATTTCAGTTCCGTTTTTGAGGCCTTCCCGTCAAACCTAGGACACGGTGACGGCTTTTCGACCGAACGAGCTGTATACGCTGTCGTCGAAAACAACGAACGCACGCTGGCGCAAACGTCAAGAAACTCTGAAACTCGCAAGAGTTTCATGATGGCAGTTTTATGATGGGAACATGATGGCAACGGCCAAAGAAAGCTCGACGGAATTGTGAGTGAACAATGCGATGATGAAACAGAACAAACACGACATCGCACAGCAATGAGCGCAACAGTAAGAATGCAGCCCAAGAGAACAATTCTCGCGAAACAGAACAGGAAGAAACTCGGCAAATCTGTGAAACAATGCCATCATGTTACAGTGCATGGATAAAAACCAAACTCAATTTACATAAAAACGAAACTATCCAAAAACCGTTCTAAAAATTCAGAAGCATTGTTTTGCAATCTCAATCAATGCAACCAATCTTGTGCGACCAACGCAAGCAAATGTAGCTAGGGACATGAATTTCTAACGACGTTGCTAGTGGGGTCAGAGCTAGGCAAGAATCGCATGGGTTAAATCAAACAAACAAAAAAGAACTGCTCGGCGCGCGTTTTAATGGCTTCGCTTTCTGCCGGCGCTCTAGTCCGTCTGCTAGTCACCCAGCAAGCTGTGGCCTCACTACCGCCACTCGCTGCAGAAAGTTAAAATTTTTTTTAATTGCCTCAAACTGCGCTCTTCTTCAAAGCTTTATTGCAGTCAGATCTCAAAACACTCGTGTAAATCAATAAAAGGTTTATGGTATTCTATGTTATTGTTTAACGTATTCGAAAGAAGAGAAAGCGTTGATACAAGTGTGCACCCAGTGTGCACTGTTCGCCTTCGACAGTGGTTAGTCAGATAAAGCCACAAAGAGGATATACGCTCTTGACGCGCCCCAAAAAGGCCTGCCCGGCGAGGGTGCAAATAGATAACGGAGAAGTCACGATACTGAAATCGCTGATATTTCATTGATAACTTAGAGTATCACTGGGGCTTGCATTGCACAATCTTCTGTGTTTGAAGCGGTGTGGTCAGGATGCGCTGGTGTTGGCTTACGTAGCTACTCCTCGACCTTTTATTCTGTGTTGCCTGTACGCATGTTCCGCGCTATCTTCGTCCACTGACTGTCGTCTCCATAACGTAAGAGTAGCGCAAAACCAGGACGACGGACACAAGGGGAGAGAACACACACCAACAACACAGGCGCTTTTTGCGAGACGACAGTCTCGCAAAAACTCAGGTAGAACACGGACGAGCACAGGGCTCAGCCCTTCCTGCATACACTCTAAAGAGAAAGAAATAAAAAAGGGAGTAAAGTAGTCCTCTAGTGCAGGGTGTGCGCTAGAGAAGAGCTTACTCTCTTTTTAATCCCATATATGCGTATTCGTGTTTAGAGTGTAGCACCCCTGGGAGACTTCTTGCCGGTGCATGCTGCAGGCTCGCGCGGACGATCTTGCATCATAGATTGCCGGGTGCCCGTGATCCCCGACGCTGCAGAAGACGGACAGTGACGTCACGAAGGGTCTTTGGCTTGGAGCTTACCGAAAGTAATTCTTGTGGTGAGACGTAGTTTATAATTTATGAGTCGAGCTGTACACTGGCTTTATTAGTTATTTTTCGCGATTATACTCCTCTCAAGGATCGTTTCAGGGAAGCCCATTCTCGCATACCTGTGAGGATGAGCACCCTGACTTCGGAAATAATTTTTTATTTCCTCAATACGCGATGTGGTTTTTCGTTTCTCTAGTCTTGTTCTACCGGAGCTATGACCCCGATTAACAGTTGACGTCGAGCTCCACGAACCGTCGCAAGTTGAACATGTGTTTCCCTGTGTAAGGGTGTAGAGAGTAGAAATGAGTAGAAATCGTACCACGGCGGCATTCTGGGCAGAATGTGGTTAGTGTGGTTTTTCTACCAGGTGGCGGTTGTTTCATGGCGGCAAACACCTAGGACGACGACATACTATAAAAAACAGGGTACACAGATGTGGTTATCGCTGGGCACTTAGCCAGTAAGCCTTAAGTCCGTCGTAAGTTCACAGAAGCGGCTCCTGGCGGCTTTTAGAGGATCTTAGCTGCTAGTTTGAATAGAGGATCTACCCCCTTGTTTTCCTGAGCAGTAGCAGGTGCACGAGTACGAATAGCACTGATTTGAATACTCGGCAGCCGGTGGAATACTGTCTACGTTACCAGGCATGAAACGATCATCATTTATTAACATGGAGCATCGGCTGTGACCGTCAAGGGTGTAAAACTTTGCGGTCCTTGGCTGACAGCTGCTCTAGCCACTTCTCTATCTTCAGGTATATTTTTGACTGTGTCTGACCAGAGTTTCTTGTTCTTTAGAGCCTCGAACCTAAAACACGGACTAATTATTAAAAAATTAAGTGCCCGCAGTGTAGCACTGATATTTTTAGATACACACTATAATTTGATAACCAACACATTTGCTGCACGTTGCTGGCCGTGACCGCATAACCCTATATTGAACAACGTTGGACAGCCCCAGAAAGCGGTACAGTGTAGCATAATGTGTCTCTGAAATCTCGTAGACAAGAACAGCAACATAGCGAACGGGCTAAATATTTTAACGTCTCAACGTAACACTGTGCTTTCGAGGAAAGGCACACTGAAAGGCTCCCTACCCATTTGGGCCCTCTTCAGACGAAGTTTGGGATGTGAAGCAGACGACTTTATGTGGTTGTAGGTACTGACTTCCTAAATGCCACCGGAACTCCATTTTGCTCATACTTAAAAGTTCTCAACATTTACTGGAGAAGGCTTAACTTGATCCCCGATGTTACACGATGATCCGCGGAGTTCCATAAGAAGCGTATTCTCCGTAAAAAATGTGCGTTTAGCAATGGAGTATTGACCACGTGTCAATGAAATCATTATAGCTATATATCCGAAATGTGGAACTGCGTGGACTCAGTACATTGTCTCCAACATCTTGACCAGAGAGAAAACTCGAGTAAAGCAAGGCGAGTGCATGTTGTTCTCGCCCCTAATCGAACTGACCGGAGCTGAAGTTGCCAATCGACTTGAGCGGAAAGGACCCGTGGTCACGCACCTGCCATTCAGCAACATGGTTTTTTCTAAGCATGCAAAGTACATTTACGTAGCTAGAAACCCATACGACTGCTGCGTTTCCTCCTATTACTTCTTTTTGGGTCTCACTCCCAAAAGCTTCAAGGACACGTCCTTTCGCACTTTTCTCGATATGTTCCTTGGGGGAATGACTGTGTGCGGCGGCTTCTTTGAACATCTCTTGCCTTGGTACAACATGAGAGATGAGCCGAATGTGTTGCTTAACAGTTCAAAAGCGACGCTGGTTAATGGATTCTGAAGATAGCGGATTTTCTTGGTGAAGAACATGGAAGGGCACTGAGAGAGGACCGAGACATTTATTATGGAGTTCTGCAGTCAGCAAGCATAGAGGGAATGAAAGTGATTTTAAACTGCAGCCCTAACGAAGAAATACTAAGCCTGGCGGAGCTTGCAGAGGAGAAGTCACTGAGGTGTCTTGAATTTTTCCAAACATTCAGGGCAGGAATGCCTGAAACGCACCAAGACTCAGTTTTCGCGAGGAAGGGGAAAGTTGGGGACTGGAAAAGTCACTTCAGACCGGAATAGATCAAAAAGACAAAAGCCTAGATAGAAGAAAAGACGACAGGAATGGGATGTCATGATGTTATGGGAAGACTGCGATATTCCCCACTGACATCTGCCCAGAAGTAAGTTTTTTATAGTGTTAATAGTTAAGTGGCAGACCCCGATATGTATTGCTGGAGAAAACATGCAAAGAAATGTCAGATCAAACAGAACAGTAAGGCAAACACGTTTCAGAAGATTATACGTTGCTTAAGAAATGAAGCGGCAGGTAGTGTTTTTCTGGTTCGTGGTGTGATAGAGTGATAATCGTTCGCTTTTTTCGATGCCTTCATGTTGCCCAAGTTTGTGGGTTTCTTTTAGTATTCTGCGATGTATAGCGTGAAATAGAACAATAAATACAAAAAAATTCGTGAACGCATGAGCCTAATTGCAATAAAAAATATAAAATCCACCTATGCTGTAATTCTTGCCGCTTAAAATGCAGGTAGTTTGATGTTTTCTGACCAAGTGATTTTCAAATAAAATCTCAGGGCTACATTTCTCAACTGCAGCAGTCCGATGCCTGGCCGCGATGCGCCATCCCTGCTCGAAGGATTTGACGTCTTTGCAACCTCTGTAACACTTGACTCTCTCCCTGGGCGACCACACTGCTTGCATCTCGCGCGCTAGAACTCCCCTTCATAAATCTAGTGGGCACCGCCTATAGGTTTTGATCGCACGAAATAGTACTGCGCGCCTGTTAAAAATAGTTCTGCAGCTGCGGCTTATATGCCGGCGGCTTATATGCAGCTGCGGGTTATATATCGCTCCGGCTTAACGCCAGAAACCTTAACCGGCGCCGGTATTTAACAGGTGGCTTTAAAAGCGGAGCAGCATTTTCCTTACTTTTTTTTTTGGCTGGTGGTTTTAAGCACATTATGCGGACGCTTCAATACTTATCGATTACTTGAGGCTTGACGGAATGACTTGATAAGGTTTACAATGACAAACAGCAGCGATGGAGTAGAGGTCGAGCATGCACCTGGCGTGTAAAAGGACCGCCGTTCGAATTCCGGTGCTGTGCAATCCTCCACGGGATAAAAAAAAATTAAAAATCCGTACGTGTATAGACTCGCATAACAAGACCTGGTTTGTAGCCTTATACCAGAGCCGAAAATGCACTCCGTCGCCGAAACAGTTTGTGACTACCCTGGTGTAGTACTTGCCCACAACCTCTTACATGAATTGACAGGGAGCCGGGTGGACCGCAGGCAGTGGGCTGCTATGGCCTATGGGCGCGAGAAAGAGGTGAAGGGTGTGATTAGTAGAGTGTGGGGAGGGAAATAGTTTACTGATAATAAATACTTTCTCCCGCAAAAGGGCGAACAGGTATGGACGTGAAAGGACCCAATTAGACACAATGATAATGAAACAGACTTCATACTCCGCGTTTCCAAGAATCGTGCAGAACGCGGAGGTCTTTAGAGAAGTGGGATGTAGCGACCGTTGGAAGGTAAGCTCTCGAATTAGTCTAAATTGAAGAGGGAACAAAGAAACTAGTAAGCCATGAGCCTTTCGATGAGTCAGCAGTAAGCAGGAAAGTGGATGAATTATGGTTCTTGCCGTAGCACTCATATTCGCCAATAACCATGCAAGACGACCTCAGCGTTTGAGCAACGAGCGATAACCTCACACCTGTCGTTACGAAGTGCGCAGTAGAATGGTTAGACAGGTTAACGGTATGCTTTGTGAGGGAACAACAGATCTCATTAAAAAACGCCAAAACATGAAAGTCTCTCACCCTGCAGACAGAATAGTGCTTTAAAAGCAGTGAAAGCAAGGTAACCGACAAAGGAAGTTCAATATGAAGTTAATCGAGCATACGCTAAAGAACGGGGGTAGCCTTAAAGCGGTAAAGAAAAAGCCAGGCATAGGTAAAAATAGTACATACGCGTCAACAGACAAGGAGGGCAATGTATTTAGCAATATGGACAAGCTAGAAGAGTACTACACAATTATAAACAATAGCCAATCTTCCCTGGACAGTGGTTCCCCAGGAAGTCTGGTGTCGTCGGTGTTGCCGGTACTGCGAACGAAAAAGCAGGAGGCACACCTGCCATCTATAGGTCATGTGTCCTTGTAACACGGCCACTATTGCAGGTGGCAGTTGAAGTACTGATTCGTCGCCAGCAGTTGACTAGGACCGTAACCTGGAGCTCAGAAGCTCCACCAATGGCTGTGTCTAAAACCACTTGCCAGTGCAGAGGCACATCCCTTAACCCCTACACCACTTTGCCAGGAGTGGGATGAGGACTCCTGCAGGTCCATTAATTTAAAACAAGGGATTGACCCTTCCCGCATATATGGTCATATAGTCAGAACTAGGCGACAGAAAAAGTGTACTTGTGTGGAAAAGATATTTAATACTATTGCAATGTACTCTTGAAGGTGGGTTATGCGTTATGCGAAAAACAAAACGCTACGAAAGAACAGTATCCCTCTCTGCGAAGTGACGCGCCAAGATTCCAAGCCGCTGAGAGACATATTAACGCTATGGCGTCATACCTTTCAAGCGGAGCCTGTGTCTCTCCACAAGTGTTTTTTGTTTGTTTTTCCGCTGCCAGCGTGGTGCATTTTGTTTTCGTATGATTCCTAACCTGAATGTAAGCTATCTCGCGAAGCACTGCGTCCTATGATCCTGATGTCCTGTAGTCCTGGCCTGGTACTCTGTGTCTCCTTTGATCGTAATACTCTCCGCGCAAATTATCAGCATGAATGCTCCTACTGCAACTTTATAGTTCACGCGAGAGATAGCTTGATTCACCTGCACCGCGTGGTACGACACTAACTGGAAACCTTCCGAGGCAAAACAGTTATGATTACTGTCCTCGAAATAATAGGACCACACTTCCCTCTCTACTCTCTTTCCATTTCGCATTTGTATACTTCTCCACACTGCCAGCTTTGGCGCAGTGAGTAGAGAATCGTTGTGAACCCACACGGAAGGTACCTCATATAATGGTCAGATGTTTAGGGGAATCCCCCAAAGTTGAGTAGCTCTCCAATAAGTGAGTAATTACTCACTGGCATCAACTGAAGCGCAGCCATACGGCTACAAAGGAAAACTTTGCAGCTTTCTCAGAAAACCTCGTAGCTAAAGAAAAATCCATTCTGGTCCAAGGTTTTAACCTGGGACCACCGCTTCACCGGAGCAGTCGCTCTACCAATGAGTAATGGCTCTCTTATTACAAAGCTACTCCACCGTGGGGAATTTGACCAACACTGCTCCTACTTCGAGTTATTCATCAATTCAATTTGATTTGGTGTATTATGGTTTGACGTCCCATTGCGACTCAGCCTATAAGGGACGCTGTAGTGAAGGGCTCCGGAAATTTCGACCACATGGGGTTCTTTAACGTGTTTTGACATCGTTCAGTACATGGGCCTCTAGAATTTCGCCTCCATCGAAATTCAGCCACCGTGGCCGGGATCGAACCCGCGTCTTTCGGGTCAGCAGCCGAGCGCCGTGACCACTGAGCTACGGCGGCGGATAGATGATCAATTCGGTCTCGCCCTACCATATGCTTGCCGTCCTGGTTAGCTCAGTTGGTAGAGCGACTGCTCCGGTGAAGCAGTGGGGCCGGGTTTGAACCCCGGAAGACAACGGATTTTTCATTAACTACGAGGTTTCTGAGAAAGCTGTATAGCTTTCCTTTGTAGCCGTACGGCTGCGCTTCGGTGGATGCCAATGAGTAATTACTCCATTAGTACTTCATATAAACCTCCTGAACGCCAGAACACGACAGAGGAGCGGAGACGCTGGCTCTAGTGGCGACTTTGGTACCTTAGGCAAGAAGTACTGCCTACGCGAGTTTATTAGAGATACTACCTGGACTACGTGGCTGTTTCGAACGTGATTTGTAGCTCTGTAAAGTAGACGTAGCTTGTCCATGAGCTACGCAGCTGTGATCCCCCAGGGCTCGGAATGGGATGTTTATGGATCTCAGATGCTCAGGTATACTATAGATAAAAAGAGGCGCGAGTAATAGGCTGCAGCTCTAAAACGCAGAGCCTGAATTCCTACACCACCAGTCATTGCCGCTACGGTAAACATCCGTTCGCGGGGAAGCGCTCGCATATTTGTCCGTACCGCAGCATGATATATAGAGAAATGGAACAGATCTACAGGTGCACACACGATCGTGTAAATGCACAGCCTTGTTTTGTGGTTTGGAAACCCGCCAAGTGCGGGAAACGACGCCATGTTGTTTTAGTATATTTTGCGCGACCGGTGCGATATTGCGCAGTTTCTTTTCAGCTGACTTCATTGTTTTTTTTTCTGCGCTATTTGTTTTTTCCCCTACAAACTCTCAAGGATCTTTACCGAACGGCACACCATCGTGTTTCATTTTTAAAAATTTAATTTAGCACTGAAGTAAATAAATAGAAAACGGAACTCCCCATATGACCTCGGGGTGAGGAGAACACCAAAGCAACTTGGCGATTGCAGAAGGTCTGGCTTAAATAATAACTACGATAGTTCTCTCATGTTCTCTCGTTTCAGCTTGAACAGCCGAGTATGATAATGACTTGAAAGTTAGTGTTCCGCATACATGTGACATGTGGCATAAAAAAAAACTGTGGCCTTACTCTGCTTCTTAACTCGGTTTCATTACGAATTTTCGGCCAGGCTGGCATGAAAGTTGTAAACATAAATAAATAAATTGCAGCGAAAAACAAAAAAATCAAAATAACAGAAAAGGGACTTTAAGTAGGTCCTAGCGAATTCAACCGCCGTAACAGCGATCGCACCGCAGATATTGCAGGTCTTACTTGACACGACTTGATGATGGATTGTTATGGCGCACGGGCGTCTGTGGCCAAAGAGCGCCATCGTATAAGGTTTTTTTTTTACTCAAGGTGGGGTCCGAAACCCATTTCCCAAACATTTCACCCTAAATAAGCCGAGCACCAGACCAGCGGAATACTTGTACCCACTGTAACACCGGTGGGTAGCCGGTGGCACTGGGAATCGAACCCCGTACCTGGTTTACACGAACTGAACTCTCCTATTGTGGCTACCATTCCCTGTAGAAATCGAAATAGAAAGAGCATGAAACTCGAAACTCCTTTACAATATTTTTTTCGCACTTACATAAATTGCGCATTATTGTCCGCAGATAACAATATGTTAGTTCCCTAAGCTCCGTTCGAATGAATCAACCCGGAACACAAAAAATAATTTGCGATACTCTTTTAAATACATCTGTTCTAGCTTCAAGAAATCCCCTTGGTACACATAGATAAGCCTAACATTATTGCAAAAATATCTTTCATGAAGTAAAAAGGCGTTATATTCATGAGGATGACTACCAAGATATGCTCAAGAGTGGCGATATGCGAAGGCGCCCTGCCTATTGTGAGTGAGCCTTGAGTTTGGGGACTACACTTTGCGCTGTTTCTTCCCAATATGTAGAAGAAGTTTCTTTATTTTGCTTGAGCAAAAAAAAGGTGACGGAAGAAAAAGCTGCTTAGTTGCAGCTCGACAAAGCTCCCGCCACCCAGACAGCAAGCACTTGCCCAGCACATAGTTTTACAAAAATTGATAAAACAGTCCTCTGAAAAGAGCAGTCAACTGTCAATTGTCACGTGCAGAACAATGAACAAAATAGACACTTGAAACAAGAAAAAAGCGTGAACTATGAGAGCGTGAACCATCTTGCCTTAACTGTATTTTTGAATCAACCTATTTAACACTTTTCCTCAGAATCCCTCACTGGTAGCACGTTGCACACAAGGCTTCGTGAGGCTGAATGTCGCCATTTCTATGACCTCCTAAATATGGCAACAACACTCTGGCACAATCTTGCATTGTTTGCGCTTTTGGCACGACACGCGAAATACAAAGATAATATGCCATCTCTGCCAGCCCGGCTAAGATATAGAATAAGCCACAGCATATACCTTATCAGCCTTCCTTGAGGCACCCAGCCCTGTTTTTGGCGGAGGCATCGTTATCTGGAGACGGCATTCTGGGATGCATCTTCTCACTTTGAACGCTCGACTGGAAGACTTCGGGCGCTTCGGGAGGCGTCGCTGTTTGAACTCTGCTCACTAGGCCTGCAGCACACTTCTCGTAAGTACCGCATTGCGTCACTGCGCAGACTATCACGCTGTAGTTGACTGAACGTTACGGCTGGCAGCCGGTCTTTTTACACAATACGAGGCCAGAAAATTAATCTGAATGAGTTAAAATAAAGTTTCTAAATTATGCATGCAATTTGAACGGCATTTCCTCTACCCGTTTATTGGTTCTCTGTAGAATATGTTGCGCTTGTGACTCAGTAACAACTTGATAGGTGCGGCATGATCTTTTTGGCTCTACATGCACAGTGCATGACATAGACGAAATACTCCATGCTGGCTCATGTGGTTACCACGCGTAGGGCTTTATGTGTATGAACAAGCAAGAGCAGAAAAATATTTTAATCTATCTAATGAAAACAGTGCTTCTGGAAATTGCGCTGTTCTAATAAAAAAAACTTTGACTTTCGTGCGTAACGTTTACGAGCTACATAAATACGTCTAGTTGAGTTCATGGTTGTTCAAGGACTACGCTTTCACTGCTCCATTATACTGTGCAGATTACTATGTAAAAATACAGCAATCCGTTAATCCAACTACAACTTAAACGTTCGTGGTTAAGCAGACCAGACCTGATGCTTCCCTTGTATTTTCAGTTCAGAAATGTTGTCCATACATTTACTGAGAGAACAAGCCTGAGCACAAAATATGTCGACATGATTGAATTACTTCCGTTTGTAACACGTGTTTATAACTGTTATAAATTTGTTTTACCTTCTTCAGTTCTTACCGCAGCGAGTAGGTAACTCTGTTACGCTGCAGACCATGTATGCGAAGTTTGTTTCTTGATGGCGCTTTAGAATAATTTATTACTTTAGAGAATTATTAAATGCTAGTTTAAATACATTGAATATTACTAACATTACTAACAAGCCATCTTCGAGCGCAAGGCATAAAATATGAAGAAAAATATGCAGCAGCTTGCTACACTGAGTTTAATGCTATAAGAGCATGTGTCAGCAAAAAACACCCATTCCGGCTTTTTGGATGAAAAATAGGTGTTATCATAAAATTGATGGTGTCATACCAGAAAGAAATAAGCGAAAAATGCTAACAAATTATGTGAAGGAGGCAAAAATTGAACTGGTCATTCACGCTAAGCTGAAACACGGTGTAAGAAGTAGCTCCTTACACTGTGGGCGGAAGCGACTGCGCAAAAAAAAAAAAAATATCTACATTCTCTAATAGGTTACAAAAAATTGTTCTTGTGACACAATTTAACTTAAGTTAATGCAGGTATTTCTTCTTAATGGACGCAACGAGCGTGTTTCAACTCGGAAGGTATATCATATTACTTTAAATTTTTACAAGTGCGACGAATTTTACGGCCGCAATCCGTAAAACAACAAGAAAAAGAAAGAATAAAGTTTCCTAATTTGCAATTTGCGGCGGTGTCTGTTTAAACGTGAAAAATGTCAGTTGAAATAGGTTCTCGACCGTCACTACACTGTATCTTCACGAACATGACTCCTCTTGAGGTGCAACATTTTTAGCTCATAGAAAAACGTTTGCTTGAATCGGATGAGTGGAACATATGAGCCTTCAAACCATGTATTTTGTTTAGTTATCTGAAATGATATATATGCGTCGTATGCGTGTTTCGAAGTTTCCACCAGTTATAATTACTGAATATGAATTAAGTCGAACTACAAAGTGCCCAATACATCACGTTTATGGACATCGGTGTTTCCAAAAAGGCGTTGCGTACGCACAGTTGTTAATCTGCTGCAAAAGAGTCGAACGTCTCTTTCAAATGACGATTGTTTTCAGTTCTGGTAAGAAAATGTGTTGAATTGCATCAGTAAGCACATGGTCATGATTTTACTTTATTACTGCCGTTTACATCAGGCCAGTAGTCGCTGTTTAATTGTCTTTTTATGATAGTGTTCCAGCTTGCACGGCTTTCAAGCCAGCTGCACCGAAACCAGACAATTTCGCATTCACTCTGATGACTTTCAGTAGCAACGACAACCCAAGCCTGCAAGGTGGTCAATTATAAGAGTGCAATAACGTGCCGAGAACGGATAATGAATTCCGCTGTCCTGTCTTACCTGCACATAACATCGAATTTAAGAACAGGTCCTGCGATCCTGCGCTCAGTCTTGCAATATGCCAACCAATACTAGTTTTGAGTTATGGCTCCAGTCTTGTCAGAACATCATTAGGCTTAAAACACTTTTGACCCTACAGAAACTCGTGCTACATCAGAATTGGCCAATCCTTGCGCTTAGAGTCCCGAAGGAACAGGAGCTGATTTCCTCCTAAACTACGTGTTTATGGTTTTAGAAAAAAGAAAACATCCAGCGCTACAGCTGCTAAGAAACTGGTTAACAGAACTAAAGCAACGTAAATTTATGGAGGAGTTGGTACTACGTAGTTAGCTATAACAAGGACGTGGGAACGTGAGACAAGACACAGCGCTGTGTTGTTACATCTTATCTCATCCTTGTACAGGTGCTGTGTAGCAGCCGTACGGCTACCCAAGTATGAAACTAGATTTATAAACATTTTTTTTCTTTTCATTGCAGAAAGGAGCGCCGAATAAACGCACAATGAACATAGAGTCTTACCGATATGTGGATGGCCTCTGGATGCACAAGATTTTCCACGAGGACAACTTACGTTCTGCGTTTTCTTACAAGCCACGTCCGGACGATATTTTCATCGCGACGTATCCAAAGTGCGGTACTACTTGGACTCAGTACCTTGTCCTTAACATTTTGAAAAAGGGCGACCCCACGAAAACAACGCTGGACTTTTATCTCGCTTCTCCTTTTCTGGAGATGATGGGCGCAGAAGCGGCCGAGAAAATGGTCAGGCCTGGTCTTTTGAAAGTGCATCTGCCTTTTCAGTGGACTTCCTATTCCGCAAATGCAAAGTATATTTGCGTCACCAGGAACCCCTATGACGTTTGCGTCTCTTTTTACTACCACATGAAGGGCTTCACTCCGAAATCTGAGAAAGACGTGTCGTTCGCTAGGTTCCATGAGCTGTTCATCACCGGCAAGCTCTCATGGGGTGACTACTTCGATCACCTCCTCTCTTGGTATGAACAACGGGACAGGGCGAACGTTCTTTTCTTCACTTACGAAAAGTTGAAGAAGGACACAACCAATTGGGTCCTAAAGATTGCGGACTTTCTTGGAGAAGAATATGGCGAAGAGCTCAGAAAAGATTCGACGCTACTTCGCAAGATCATTGACAACTGCAGTTTGGAAAATATGAAAGACGTGTTTAATGACACCAAGACTACGCTATTAAAGGACCTGCTCAGTTTGCCTCCAGAGAAGGCTCTTAAGTCTATGGAAGTTTACCGCGAACGTGACACTCCTGCAGGCGGGTGCCACGAAAGTGAGAAATTTATTCGGAAAGGCACAGTTGGAGACTGGAGGGCCCACTTCACGCCAGACCAAATCGAGAAGACAAAGGAGTGGATTAAGAAGAAAACTGAAGGATCGGACGTGATGGACTTGTGGAGAGATATGGACCTTCCCTGACTCGACCGACTTGTAGGAATCGTAAAGCTGGCCTGGATTCACAGTACCCTGCAGAAAAAAGATGATTTTATTTCAAGATTCATAAACGAATATGGGTCAGGTCGGCTTAGGCGGAGCTCCTAAGCAGCAGCACACGCCGCAAGCCTAGGAATATTAATCCCATATTAGTAGGCAATATTGCATGTTTTTTATATTAAGGTTTGTGATTATCCGACTGGGATTTATCCTTCGGTCTACGTATTCACGTTTTTTTCTCACATAAAGTCAGTTCTCTCTCCACGACACCCTATGGTCCACTGCTAAGCTCCGTTACAGTGCCTTCACACCACTGCAAAAATGTCTGTTACGATCATTAAAAAGAGAAACCCTATAAAAGACACTGTTCTGTTGCGACCGAGGTTTTCATATTGAAATAAAGGTCTTAGATACTGCTATATTAGCGTTAAAAATACTCCTCTTTCAAAAATCAGAACTAATTTTTATTAAGTTTCGGTAAAATTTTTTTATTTATTTATTTATTTATTTATGAATACTGTCAACCCTCATTTGAGGGTCATTACAGGGAGGGAAAGTGAAGAGACAAAGAAATGCACATATAACCATGAATGAACAAGCTTCTTTGAGCATACAATACAAGAGAGCATTGAAACGCAACACAGTTCACACCACTGTAGAACCACCTGCTGTACAAAAAGCAATATTGGACAATCAGTTACGCGCCCATCTACAAGAATCCCATGCCTAGACGGAATTCCCAAGTGCATTCAAGAATGCCGCTACACCTGTAGACTCAGCAACGTGAGCGGGCAGTTTATTCCAGTGCTCAATAGCATCCGGAAAGAATGAGCAGCGAAAGACGTTAGTTCGTGCCAAGTATGGCCGAATTGCTTTGTGGTGGTTAAGGCGGGAGCTTAGTCTACCTGGAGGCTGCAGATATTTTTCTTTATTGATGTTAATTTCTCCGTGAATGATTTGGTAAAGTATTTTTAATCTCTGCCTTTTACGTCTTTTTTCTAATGTTTCTAGACTACATGAGTTTAACATCTCCGTTACCGAATCTGTTTTCCTGTATTTTGAACAAATAAATCTCGCTGCACGTCTTTGAATCTTTTCTATTTCCGTTGAAAGAATCTTCTGCCGAGGAGACCATACTACAGATGCATATTCTAGGGAAGGCCGGATGAGAGATTTGTATGCTAAAAGTTTGACATCTTTCGTTGCTCTCCCCAACTTTCCTCTTAGAAAACACAGTTTTCTATTTGCCACCGCACAAACATTTTCGACATGATTGTGCCAACTTAGGTTGTGAGAAATTGACACCCCCAGATACTTGAATGTACTAACATTAACCAAATCGTGACCTGCAATACTGTACTGAAAAGAAATTATATTTCGTTTGTTAGTTATATGGGTAAATGTGGTCTTATTGAAGTTGATTTTCATTTCCCATTTCTCACACCAAAGAGCAAAAGCCTGCAGGTTTTGGTTAATGTTAATCTGATCTCCTTCACATGTGACAGGTGCATAAATGAGGCAATCATCCGCAAATAGTTTCAGTTTAACAGAATTTCCAACTGCACATACTACGTCATTGATATAAACTAGAAATAGCAATGGCCCCAGCACAGAACCCTGTGGTACACCAGAATACACATCCAAAAAGCCAGACTCGCAATTGTCAACACGTACCGCCTGTTTGCGTTTCGCCAAGTACGCTTCTATCCATCTAAGGATGTCTCCATTAATGCCAACCCTTCGCACTTTCAGGAGTAATTTGTCATGAGGAACCTTATCAAAGGCTTTTTCAAAATCTACACAAATAACATCAATCTGTCCCCGGTCATCTATAGCTTTAGAAAGGTCATGTATTGTCTCAATTAACTGTGTCACCGTTGAAAACCCTCGACGGAAGCCATGCTGACATTCAGAAAGTAGTCCATTTGTTTCCAAAAAAATGATAATATGATAATATGATAATATGATAATATGATAATATGATAATATGATAATTAAATAAAAATGATAATATGATAATTAAAAACAAACGTACGTAAATGTTAGTGAAACCGCATCTAAAAGAAGGTAGTAAGTATCTCCGTTGAAACACGTAGATATGATCATGTAATCAAATGAAGGCAGTCATCGTGGTTGTTAAGTGCGAGAAAAGAATCAGGAAGAATGATAGAGGTAGGGGCACACCAATGTTATGTGTGGTGGTTATTTACACTGTCGTCGCCTTTATATTGTATGTGGACATAGGGCTAGCACAGATTGAACCAGACAAGTAAGATCCAGCCAGCGCTGTGTGTGTGCCACAGCTGACGTGTACATGCCATCCCAGGGTAAAAAAAAACATTCAAAAGTAACGCCTTAAGTGCACATCTGGGTGCTCGTCTGTAAAGCGATCACTCAAGAGAATTGTGACCGGGGATTCCAAACGAAACGTAGTTAGTCTTCATTAAAAACATACGAAGCTTCATTAAACCCCATTAAACCATAAACAAAACCATCATCATCAGCGTGTGAACCTCTGAAATTCTTTTCTTTGTCTACGGCGGCCCCACAGTTCTGCGGGTTGCAGGATTGAATACCATCTATGAATGGATGATTCAAGCGAACAAGCGACTCCCAGTGCTTATTATATCACGAGGTTTTGTGATACCAGCGCTTTGCCTACCCTCAGAGTCTTAAGCACTGGTTGGACACCTTTTGCCTTCGGTTTTGTGCAAGATGCCGTAATGTAGTAAAAAAATATCTGTAATAAATGAGCCCTTTGGACTGTAAATCGGCGGCGGAATGAATACTGGATATTGGGTATTGGAGCCTACAAAAGCGAAAAAACTGGATTAAATTAAGTCGAAGTGAGCTAAAAAAAACGAAATAGCGACAACATCACAGATTTTGTATGCCTCATTTGACCTTTACAAAACATTTATTACGTCGCTATTCGCTTGAGGAAATCGAAACTGAAACAACATGACACAAGATAATCATTCGGACAGATTTTTTCGTGCGCAGGTAAATTCGACGCGGCGATTCACATATAGTATTGTGCTAATATTATGAGCTCTCTCTTAAAGAAGCAAAAAGACACCGAAAAATTTGAACTAACAAACCATAGCAGAAAACAAGGAAGAACAGATGAGGCATACAATAGGCATATGTTTGCAACACGTGCCTTGGAGAAGGCAGCCAACTAGGAGTAAAAACACAAAAACGTTTTTTTCACGATGACAAACGGATGCAAATGTAAATTTTGTGTTGTGATAAGACAAGGAAGCATGCGTGAATTTCTAACAGTTAGAAAGTAAGTAGAAAACATGAACAACTCTTCTTTAGCCTTACTCTTAAAACAACCGGGCGATTAAATTGTAAACATTCGGCGCTTCGTTACGAACGAGCTGCGCGGTGCAGCGTTATATCTTTATATATTGCATGTATTGTTGTGTTGTGTTGAGTTGAATGGCACATAAGCAGCTAGGGCTATCATGTGCCAAACTCAACGATATTGCATATATTGCTGTTTAATACGCTTAGCAAAAGCTGTGCGCTTGATTCCGCATGGCATATTCTTTTAAGTTTCAAAAAAGTAACGAATGATAATATCCACCGTCCGTAAAAATCTGTAAAAGAGGAAGAATAACGCTACCTAACGTATCACTGGTGCGCGCACCGGTTGAAGGCGGGAACATTTTGAAAGGCATGGCTCCCGCTCATGGCCCTATGTCCCCCAGGTCATACTTTATCCTGAGGTACAAAATTTTTAGCTCAAGGAAAAAAGCCTTGTTTGAGCCCATAAAATGGAATATGTCAAAAGTTAAAACCACACCTTTTCTTGAATGATCTAAAGGGTTATATTTAGGTGCCGCAGGGGCATCCGTAAGTTTCGGAAGAGTATGGTAAGTGACTGTGAATAGAGGCAAATTAAAAAGTGCCGACTATATTACTGTCAGAGAGCACAGTGTTTGCAGTAAGGCGCAGCGTAGAAATGCTCTTAGAGCCTCGAATTCAAGACCTGACTCCACGCGTCATCAAACCAAGCAGTTTATACGTTCGAACATGGAAGCGTAAGAGTTAAAGTCAAAAGTTTCCTCGAAAACAAAGTTAGACGGGACAGCAAAGTATGGACGGAATGGCGGAGGGCTATTTACTGAAACCGCACCGGATCATCAAGAAACAGCACCTTGTTACATTTAAACAAAGGCAACTTTATTAGGTGGAATATTTAGACACTGAAAGCAATAAAGCTCACTTAGACCAACTCGCGAATCTGCTGGGTACTTACTGCAATTTTAGCACTCAAAAGATTAATATGGACGCAGCAGTATGTGTGGCACAGGAACCGATGCCGGATGCTACGCTTACAGCGACTTACACTGTCATTGCTTACAAATGCAGTTACTGACGACCCCTATGGGAATTGCAATAGCAGAAGAAAGCATACTTGGTCATATCATTTGAGCTACCTTTGTTCTTCAATAGCAGCCAGAACAACGGCGATTGATGTCACAGACTTTTGCCACTTTTTGCTGCAGATACGCTCTGTAAAAGGCCTGGGAAGTTCCTAGGTATTCGTGTGTTTTAATCTCACCGCAAAACTTTGAGCTATTGATAACTAAAAACAGCGCGAATTCGTCATTGAAATTCAAGTGGCAACGAATAATCCCAGCGCAGGATAGATGTTGCGAGCTGTGCTTTTAACAGGACCTAGTCTAATAAGTCAATATCATTAATTACCGTCAAAAAAGCTGCAATGAAGAATTAGAGTGAAATTAGTGCGGCATTTAATTAAGAAGTGCTGCTGATTCGTGACTATCGCCCAAAAGAAAATTGACGCTACATAATGTTTGATTATAAAGGTAGCAGGAACAATACCTGACTTTTAACAGATAGTACTTAGGTTGACATCTAAAAAACATTCCTAGCTTCTCTGCCACGAAATTGCCTAATGGGTTGAGAGGGGTCACGTGAACTTGTGACGTCTCACAATCTGCCCGCCTGATTGCGAGCACGCTGCCCAGTGTTGCCAAATGCAGTGAAACTGCCACCAGCCAACCGCGGCGCTATGCATCAGCCTTACGTCAGCCCGGGATTGGCAACCTGCGTGTTACTAGCCTGAACGGTGTCTGTGTTTGCAAAAGGCTACCTGCATTGACAGGCGCGGATAGCTAACCGCTGCACCACAGACCCATTACTGGTATGAGGGCTTCCCTCGATCTATGAATGCGAATGAGAGGGTCTTGCGTCATCATATCCACGTGACCACCAATAGACCAATTTTAAGCCACCGCCAAATCTGAAAATCTGAGGATGACAAAAATTTGGAAGTTGGCCCATTCCGAAAAATTACGGAGAACCACTATTATTTTGTGAGGTAGGCGCACCTCAGGAAATGGTCTAGATGGATTAGTGGAGACTAGTGGGTATATTAAGGTATGTTAGTGGGTAGGATGAGCACAATCCCATATGATAAATCAATTGAAGGTACCCGAACATTTTCAAGGGCCGAAAACCGGCTCGAATTGGAGGCTGGACGGAAAATTTGCAAAACCTTTAGAAAACCATTTCAGACATCATAGCAGGCAACCTAAACTCCACCGCATTTCCTTCTTTTATAATGTGGTTTAGAAGGCAGCCATTTTTTTTGACAGCCTGTTATGCCAAAACAAGTGACCGATATTAGCACGTCATTGAAATACATAACATCTGTGGGTCATGATAGTCTCGCCTCGTTTTTCCGCAAGAAGTTCTGTGTGAATGTTTGTGAAACCTTAGCACTTGCAACCGATTTGTGCGAAGCACATGCTTCAATCACAAATACAAGTATAAAGTAAAAAATAATAGATGGGACAATTGATCAGCCTTAAGGGTATCCGCGAGACCGTAGCACGTTGATTCTCATATATGGAGCAGGTCATTCTGTACGCTACATTCATAGATCCTTTGCAGTCACCCCTGCTTGCGCAGTTTTGCAGCGGTTAAGCGATGCGGCACTGCCCTGCGATGGCAGGTGCTTCCAGAGGCGAGCCTTGCGCGACCCAGGTTCTTATTCCCCAGCGACCAATCATTAATTTACTTGCCACCTGCCACGGTGGCCAGTCTGCTCATTATCCTGTCCAGTGGGCAGGTTGTGTTGATGCCACGTAGTCACGTGACCTCTGTGGCCCACCTGCCTCCCAGGTTGCTCTCTGGGCGCCACCTGCCAGAGTGATGCTGGTAATTTTTGGCTCAGAACGACGACGACGGATTTTGTGGGCGACGGGGACTTAACCTTATCGTGTTAGCATTACAAAAAGAAGCAAGTAAAACTGATTTGGAAAACAACCATGCCACATCAGCTATTTTTCTTTGGAAGAGGTAGCGGGGAAGGTAATTGGTCTGACAAATAATTTTACAATTGATATAACTTCCACACAAAAGGGCAATATGGATGCATGAAAGGAATTCAACTGAAGCAGCATTGCCTTTCCTTATTCAAAGTACAAAGCGATATTCTCTTTATTACAAAGCTTATGGTCAGTGTGTAAGGCATCCTTCTTAACAACAATATTGTCTTGAAATTCTTAGCCATTTCTAGTGTCAATCCATATCATAAAACCTAGATGCTCCTCATGAACGACATATTGCTTTCCCGTTCTTTAGTCAGGCTGCACTAGCGATGACCTGCAGCATTCATAATTTCTTACAATTTTTCGAGTACTGGATGTGTGTTATTGAACCTACTCTTCTCAAAGCATAGCAAGGCTCAAAAGGCTAATAACAACGCGCCAACGTCTGGTAGCTCATAATTGCCAAATCTTTCAATTATTGAGAGTGTAGAACAAGAGATAAATGGCTGCTATCACTGCGCCTCAGTGGTTTCAGAAATAAATGTCATCAAGCGCTAGAGATACAAGACACTCGTCAATGAAGGCTCTAACTGCTTTTTCAACATTCGTTTTTTTTTTCAGATTCTAGAAAGCAGCGCAGAGTAAAAGCACCAATGGACCTAAAAACTTACAGATATGTGGACGGCCTCTGGATACACAAGAGTTTCCACGAGAATACCATACGTTCTGTGTTCTCTTACAAGCCTCGTCCGGACGATGTTTTCATTGCGACTTATCCAAAGTGTGGAACGACTTGGACTCAGTACGTGGTCCTCAACATTTTGAGAAAGGGTGAGCCTCCAAAAACAGCACTGGACTTTTATCTCGCTTCACCTTTCCTGGAGATGATGGGCGCAGAAGCGGCCGAGAAGATGGTCAGGCCTGGTCCTTTGAAAGTGCACCTGCCTTTTCAGTGGACGCCCTATTCCGCAAATGCAAAGTATATCTGCGTCACCAGGAACCCCTACGACGTTTGCGTTTCTCTCTACTACCAAAAGAAGGGTTACACGCCGAAATCTGTGGAAGATGTGTCGTTCGCTAGGTTCCATGAGCTGTTCATCAACGGGAAGCTCTCATGGGGTGACTACTTCGAACACCTCCTCTCGTGGTATGAGCAACGGGACAGGGCGAACGTTCTATTCTTCACTTACGAAAAGTTGAAGAATGACACAGCTCACTGGGTCCTAAAGATTGCGGACTTCCTTGGAGAAGAATATGGAAAAGAGCTTCGAAATGACTCGGCCTTACTTCGCAGGATCATGGACAACTGCAGCTTGGAAATTATGAGGGACGTGTTTAACGACAGCATGACCACGCTAATAAAGGACCTGCTCAGTTTGCCTCCAGAAAAGTGTCTTAAGTCTGTGGAATATCTCCGTGAGCTTGGTACTCCTGCGGGCGGGTTCCATGAAAGTGAAGGCTTCATTCGGAAAGGCATCGTTGGAGACTGGAGGGCACACTTCACGCCCGACCAAATCGAGAAGACAAAGGAATGGATTAAGAAGAAAACTGAAGGATCGGACGTGATGGACTTGTGGAGTGATATGGATCTTCCTTGACGCGAATTGACTTGTAGTAACCCTAAAAGCGGTGTTGTAATCATAGAAGACAAAGAAACAGGCCACTTTATTTAAAGGTTGCTCAATCAAAAGGTGTTGGGTTGGCTTCACAGAATTTTATAAACCAGCACAAGGACGACTGCTTCAAATATGAGTTCCTAAAAGTAGGCAACGTGTATTATGTTTTGTTTATAAGAGCTTGTGGCCCGCTTTATTGTTAAATAAATGCATGCAGAACACCGACTTTGCCTAATTTCTCGTTCGACTTATTCATGTTTTGCCCTTCTTATTGTAAACTTGTACCATCCTGCACTAAAGGCCAGGTCCTCAGTTCTCTTTCAGTACCTTGACATCCCTGAAAAAAAAAAATGCCTGTTAAAATGGCGATAGGCATTGTGGCTGTTAAAATTGCTACTTGGTTGATAAACGGAGTCAGTGGCTGTGAACAGTTGACAGTCACAGCTAGTCTTGGTCGTTGTTGTACACTGGAGTTTGGGAGATACGCACGAGTGGATTAGCTTCACAGGGATGAGAATATAGCCAGATAATATGAGGCAGAATTTAGGTACAGATAAATATACAAATCCTAAAAGATGTAACCGGAAGTTAGAGTGATGAAGAAAAAATTGCAGGCCACTCTTCAGCTACACTTTAAGGGTATGACGCGATAGCGCAACGAGCTAATAGACACCTTTAGCATATCGTGTACCGTGTTGCCGTTACCGTTACCGGAGTACCGGGAGCCCGCCCACCGGCGGTGAGCACTCGCTGATTGGTCCTGACGCTGCGGGCGCGAGCACAGCTGCCGGGTATGTGGCGCCATCTGGCGACGCCAAGGAGATTTGCGCATGCGTATTGGCTGCGCGCAAGCTCTCGGTACTTCGGTACCGGTAACATGGTAGACAGTATGCTAAAGGTGTCTAATTTCTGTATGTGCTCAAAATCATTCTCTACATTGCATTCATTGATCTCTGGGAGTCCTGATACCCTTCCTGGCTCAGTGGTGCAGTGGTTAAGCACTTTCCTGCAATGGCAAGTGCTCCCAGTGGTGAGCCGTGTGCGACCCAGGTTGCCCTTCCCCAGCGACCAGTCACGTAAGCATTTTCAATTGACGAAGTGAATTCATTTACAACGATTTCATTTTATTTTCTTTGTTGCCCTGCTGAAGGAGTTCAAATCTTCCGCCGTTCCATGTGAAATGCTGCGTGCTCGGCACATGGCAGTTCCTTGGCTCTTCTTTTTTTGGTCCATGCTGCCACGTGCGTTTGCATATGGAAGCGGATGAGCGTTGAGGAAAACTATGATTTCCGGAGCACAGGGCGGGAGGCACGGATAAATGTGGCTTATATGACGACATCCAAAGTACAGCGCCACAGGCTAGCAGTAAACACTCGGGCCGAAAGGCTGCGCCAACGGACGAGTACTGCAGTTGTGTTCGATTTGGGGTGTGCATGGAAGAGAGTTCACAGAACGAGTCTTCTTCGGCAAGTACGATGTGGGGAATCCAGTTCGGTTATCCTATACTTGCGATAATTGATCACCAGATTTCTTTTCTTTCGAGTCGTTTCGGACCCATTCTTGAGAACTTTACATCAATCTAGGCTGGGCAAATATTTACTGAATTGAATTCGCTCAACCACGCAAATATCTAGTAGATGTTTCGGTTACTTTACAGAGCTGTATTTAGCCTGCCGTTTCCTTAAGCCCGCTTCTGTCTTGACAGTCTTAGCACTGTATCTCTGAAAAGAAAATTATATGAGGATCTGTGTAATCTTTCCGCAGATCCCGTTACCGTTCCCTGTGGTGTGAAGGCCCTGGCCATAATGCTACACCCGCGTGCAAAATTATTCGCAATTACGGTGGGATCAAAGCTTTTTTCTTTAAATTACACACGCGCCCATTAGAATTAAAGACTTATCATGAGGAGAAGGACTTTTTTTGTATCGGGGAGAACACACATTCTTTTATTTGCCGACTATTGAGCATATTTTTTAGGCTGTTGAAGGGTTATTTTTTCTTATACATTCTCAAACAGACACTGAACTAAGTCTTCCTAGCAGATGCCTATGGAAACAGGTTTTATGTCAGTAGAAGATCTTGACTACATGCCACTAGATATGATAATGCTGCTGGCCTTCACACATTTCGCGATCTAGAATTACAGCTAGACATTCTGATAACGATGCTTGGCCTCTAAAGTCATATTTTGAAAAATCTACCAGAAATCTATTGAGGCGTTGAAGATACAGCAACCTTCAGCAGAAAGTCTTTCGAGAACGGAAGTGTTAAGTAATTAACCAAATTTCAGTTTCATTTCCAAAGGTTATGTAACGCGCTCTGCCCAGTGGACTGTTTGGTACATTGATATTTCTTCGTTCCCCAATTGGCAGCTAACGAAAAAAGCGCCGATGGCTGAGGGGTCTAAACAGTGGCCACCAATCTGATCTGTTCGCGCTGCCGCTGGTTGGAATCGTTCTCGAGGCCGTAAGTACATAGTTTTTATGCGAAGCATACTACTTTAGCTACCACTTCAGCCCTTCACCGTGGTTATGCGCCTCGAAATCACGTGATACATGACGTCACACCACGTGACATGATGACGTCACGGCAGTGGAGAAACGGGGGCCCACCTCGCGCCGTCGCTGTGGTTGTGCGCTTCCAAATCACGTGATACATGACGTCACACCACGTTACACGATGACGTCACGACAGTGCAGAAATGGCGGCCCACCTCGCGCCGTCGCTGTGGTTGTGCGCCCCCAAATCACGTGATACATGACGTCACACCACGTGACACGATGACGTCACGACAGTCGAGAAACGGGGGCCCACCTCGCGCCGTCGCTGTGGTTGTGCGCCTCCAAATTACGCGACACGATGATGCTTCGCATTCTCCAGGCTTAACCAAGTTAAGCCTCAGCCATTTTTTTTTCTGCTTTCTCGGAGTCTGTTCACCTACCGACGACCACTGCTGGTTTTTCGTCCACATACGCGTTCTAACTATCTGATTAAGAAATCCACTTAGATCGCATGGGCCCAACTCTCGCAAACACTGCGGCCGAAATATAATGTTTCTGGAACAACGTCAGTGACAGAGTTCTATATTTCTTTTAAGGGAACGAAGGCACCTATCAACATGTCTCTTGAACCGCCATTTCGGCTGGCCGCTATGCCGAGAGACAAACTAGAACCACGACTGCCGTTATCACCGGAACTTCGATACATACTCGCACATTGTGTGGACTCCCTTTTTGCTTTGTGTTCACAGCACACTCAAGACAGGTGGCGATGCGCCATCATCCTCTCAAGAGATAAGGAGTGCTTATCCATATCTTCACCGAACACGCCCACGCCCTTTGACGTCGCGAAACCGCAATTCTCTGGAACCGCCATGGGAAACACCTAATCAAGTTTTGATCATGTGAGCGCGCAAAGCCTGTGCAATCGCAGAGATTTTACTTTGTCGTTTGGGCATTCATAGCAGCTTGGAGTCGTCGCCTATTGTTCTTCAAAAATTCAACCGGCTGGACGTAAGTAATCCATGACCTGTTACTACGCACATTCAGAAACACATAGTCATATTGCTTATTTCATTTATTAGACAGAAATACAAATAGAATTAGACAAAAAAATTTTCTTTACTGTACTAACACAGCCTCCTATTATGCCTTCCCTCTTGGCATGAATGTTTGATGGTTATGTGCTTATTGATGCCCTGAACATGTTTATTTTCGGTGCAATCTGCTCTTCATTTAAATGTGTTACAGGCATAACATGTACTGTAGCGTTGTGTGATTGCGGGTTTTTGTGCACAATGTAGCTGCTGAAGGGGGCGGGGACCTCCGTCAAGCCTCTATAGGCTTTTTGACCCCGCTCCTCACATCCTTGATGTGAAAATAAGCCTGATTGGAAAAAAAAAACTCTAAGTCTATATATAAATTTATGCTCCACATCTCATCCGACGTCGAAACTACCCTTGATTCGGACTTGGCAGCATTACGACCTTTTATTCTAAGTTTCATTCTGAAATACGTCAGATGTGCACAGTAATCTCGGAAGCAAACGGAATTTACTGCATAAGCGGACGCTAGTTCTTGAAAGACTCAATATGTCGACTTGGCTGAAGTCAAGAATTTGCCGATTTGGCGCTAACGTTCCTAGCTAATCGGAAAACCGCAGCACAGACAACAGAGCTTACCGGGCGATTCTCCTTGATATGTACAGCTTTTTATCTTAAAAAGTCTGCCTGATATGCCAATGCGGTCTCTCCATGAATTACTGGGCCAATGCCTGTTTTATTCACTACTAAGTGTGAATAAAACGTGAAATCTAGGGAACGAAATTTTTTTGGATGATTTCCTTAAATTTTTGTTGATAGCTAAAGCAGGAAAGCCGTGCAACACGCAGTTTGCGACAGTTTGGTGTGGGGTGTATTGGATCATGTCCGCTAGTGCGTAGGCTTTGTACGTATCTATACAGAATGAGAAATTCGTCCCCTTGGCTGAGCTGGCACCGTGGGCCTAGGCCGGGCTGGACTCGGGTGTTATGCAGAGATTTACAAGCTGAGACTGGCCGGGAACAAAGAAAACTCGCCGGGCCTGGGCCGGGCCCGGGATCAAAGCAGCGGACTCGGACCTAAGTTCTCTAGCTTGGACTAGGCGTGGACCTCTGAATCAGACACGCTCAGCGCTCTAATCGGAAGCTAATCCATGAGCAGCTAAGCGTTTTGTTAGTAGTCTTATTGTTGAAATAATAAAAAGCTACCCATTTAAGGAATGAAAGCCTCCTTATGTGGACATTACCCCAATGCACTTGGCAATCAAAGTGGCGATGCTGTCTTGAATGTATTTGTTCCCAAGCGAGAGTTGACTGAAACATTTTCCTGCTGATATCTATAGAATGGATTTGAAAACTCTTTTTTTTCTCTAGTAGATTTTTAGTAGCTCTTGGGGACTCCAGGTATCGAAAGAGAAGAGATTCCTGCCTTTGTCTACTATCCACCCTCAATGCGTTAAAGAAATCGAGTAGTGGCGAGTCGTTAAAATTTAGTCGATAATGCCGCGAGGTAATAATTCAACGGTTAGATGTTTAGAAATGTCTATAAAATGGAGTACACCAAAAAGATATTAACCTATCTTGCATTTGAAAACTAGTGACAGATGAGAAAAGAAAGTAGCGTGTTCGAAGTCGCCGTACGAAAGAACCTTTTTTATGGTGGGGAGCGCGATAAGTTAAGGAGTAAGCCTGTTCTTAGCGCGTCAATGAGGCAGTAATGGAGCACTTGCCGGCGGGGCAACAGGCCATGTAAAGTGGACAAATATGTGTTTCAAAACTTCACGTAGTTCAGCTGAAAGAACACAAGGTGCAGCTCATGTTAGTTCTGCACTCAAAAGACGTGTCTCCGTCTTTCACGCAGGTGGACCCTCATGGCCGCATCCTCTCCTCGTGGGTGAGTGATGCCTCGGCACCGGTCTTCGAGAAACGCCTGCGCGGCTGCCTTGACGACGAAAGCGTCTTCCCTAGGTGCCGGCACTCGAAGTGTCTACGCGGCCTTCCGCC
Organism: Amblyomma mixtum; assembly: GCF_055824585.1. Classification (NCBI taxonomy): domain Eukaryota; kingdom Metazoa; phylum Arthropoda; class Arachnida; order Ixodida; family Ixodidae; genus Amblyomma; species Amblyomma mixtum. The sequence continues at coordinate 35,003,336 of NC_143019.1, read as the reverse complement.
AAGACGTCAACCGCGCGCAAGACCCCCTCTCGCCGGTTCGTACCGGCACAAAGAGCGCGGACACTGCTGGCCATTTTACGCCGTATGCAAACGACGAGGGGCGATTTGTTTCCAAACTTGCCCAGAACGCTGTTGAACACCGTGCTGTCGAAGAGCCGCTCACTGACACTCTCCTTCATGCGCTTCGCACCATGGGAGTCTTTTCCTCTCCGTCAACCAGCTTTGGATGCTATGTACCGTAGTTGGCCAGTGGTTATGGCACTCGGCTGCTGACCCGAAAGACGCGGGCTCGATCCCGGCCGCGGCGGCTTAATTTAGATGGAGGCGGAATTATAAAGGACCGTGCAATGTATGATGTCAGTGCACGTTAAAGAACCCCAGGTGGTCGAAATTTCCAGAGCCCTTCACTACGGTGACCCTCATAGCCTGAGTCACTTTGGGCGGAGAACTCCGTAAACCAAACCAAACCACGCCAACCCAAACCAAACCAAACAAAAAGAACCGAGCGGCCACGACGGCGGCCGAAGAGGGTTTGCAGCCGAGCGGTGGCGCAGTGGTCCCCGGCGCTGGCCGTTGCTCCCCAGCATGCTCCCTGGCTGCGAGAGTAAACTGCCTGACGTAAGGCTTCGGCCCCGCTCTCCATCCATGGATGGATAATAAGCGAGCGGGTAGCAATTGCGAGTAGCTATTTCGCGCCCTCTTGAGGGAGATTGGTAAATTGCCATTCATGATCTGAGAGAGCCTGCCATATGCTCTCGACCGCATTCTTGTTTTTCTAGTTATTTCCCTCTCATGATCCGGATCAGCGGTAAATAAATTGGTAAATTGGCTTTTGAGGAAAGGAAATGGCGCAGTATCTGTCTTACATATCTCGGCGGACACCTGAACAGCGGTCCCTACCTGTCCTAAGTAGAAGTATTCTCTTACAACTTCTAGCAGCTCGCTACGAATTGTGGACTGCTCTTTGCTTGCTAGACTGTTCAACATTACTTACAACGCTACATTACAAAATTATATTACAGCATACATTACAACATTACAACACACATTGCAAGTATACAACACTTTTATCTTACTCGTACTCACCTATGGGGCAGAAATGTGGAGGCTAAAGAATAGGGTTCACCTTGAGAAAAGACAACGCAGCAAGCTATGTAAAGAAAAATGATAGGTGTAACGTTGAGACCCCAAGCAAGCAGAGGGTGAGGAACAAACGTGGTTTAACGACACCCTAGTGGCGCTGAAAAGGAAGAAATGGGCTTGGGCAGGGCATGTAATGCGAAGGCAAGATATCCGCTGGTCCTTAAAGGTGCACTGAAGAGGAATCTAAACTCGTCTTTTTGCCGCGGGAACTCGATCAACAAGTTCATAGTATTCTTAAAAACTGCGACCTATTGCCCTGTGTGGCCGATTTCCCTAATTAAATCGAATTAACGCCCGGCTCCCGCCTTTTTTTAAAATTCTCCCTCGTACGGTGGGCGGAGTCGACCACCGCGGGGAGTGCCTTTCAGCTAGCTCTGTGGAGGCTTTGCTTTTGCTTCATTTTGTTTTTACATTTCCGCGAATAAATAGTTTCATTTGCCGATAATATAACCGCAAAATAAGCTCGCAGAAATAAAAATACGCGCGGTCTATTTGCTTCTAGGGACTACTACGTATTACTCCGCCGATGGCAGAGCGGCAAGCCGCCACGGGACTGGGTGAAAGGCACTCCCCGCGTTGGTCGACTCCGCCCACCGTACGAGGGAGAATTAAAAGAAAAAGGCGGGAGCCGGGCGTTAATTCGATTTAATTAGGGAAATCGGCCACACAGGGCAATAAATCGCAGTTTCTAAGAATGCTCGGAACGTGTACATTGAGTTCCAGCGGCAAAAAGACGAGTTCAGATTCCTCTTCAGTGAACCTTTAAGTGGTAACGGAGTTGATTCCAAGAAAAGGGAAGCTAAGATAGGTGTAACGTTAAGAGACGGAAGTGGACAGAGTGGGCGAGGAACAAACATGGTATAATGACATACTAGTGGCAGTGAAGAGGAAGGTGTGGGCTTGGGCAGGGCATGTAATGCGAAGACAAGATAACCGCTGGTCCTTGAGGGTAACGGACTGGAATCCAAGAGTAGGCAAGCGTAGCAGGAGGCGGCAGAAAGTTAGGCACGCGAATTAGATAAAGAAGAATGCGGAGAGACGGCGGGCGCAGCGGGCAAAGGACAGGTATAATTCGAGCCATATCGCAGAGGCATTTGCCCTGCAGTGGGTGTAGTCAGAGTGATGATGATAATGATTTCGCTCCTTCGGAGTGCTGTCATACGAGCGAGGCACGCGGTGCTGGAGAGAGAGGGTGCCAGCTTACGTCAGTTTACATTCGCAGCCGAGGCGCAGTGGTCAACGCCGGAGACCGCAGCGGGGCCGCTCGGTTACTTATGGCAAAGACGTTGCGTCAAACGGCTGCCTAAAGCAACGGGATTGTTAGCGAAACTGCAGCGCTGCAACGCAGTTGCAAGCAGCGCACATCTCTCTGTCACTACCGCCTCGTAGCTGAGAGCGCGATTGAGGTGTCCACTTAACTGGGAAGCCAGTTAGGCGCGTTTTCTTTCCTTTCGTGACTTCTGCGCACAGATGGAAGTTGATTATGACGACGACGTCCAATGCACTGCGCGAGAGTTTGTTGCAGTTTAACACGAGGCCTGTTCGGCAGCAGCGGAAACGTAGAGTTCTTGCACCGTGGCCTGCGAAGCTGATCTGTTCGCCGCGCCACAGGTTCGAAATCCAGTCACGGCAATATTTATTTGATTTCTGCAGGTATCTGAGATCCTTCAGAAGAATATCAGGTTTTACAGGATTGCCAGTGAAGTAGGACTTTCGCACTAAAATAATGCAACTGAAAATACAAAAAGTACACAGTTAAGGATCGATGCCTGTTCTATGCGAAATAGCCAGACGTCATGTCCAATATTATAAACGTAGATAAAAATTCCAGTATAAGCAACCTGATATAGAAAAAGCTCGTACTGGAAGCAAATATTTGGCTGGCGATGCAGAAAATTACCTTTATTTACGGCATTGCACTGCAGTTAAGAGTTGTGATATTCGCTTGCGATATCTAGTGAAAGACACCTATACTAATAACTACTCCCAACCCCTGCATCTTGCAGGAGCTGAGTGAGGAGCAGGTCTTTTTTATCGCCGCGTGCAGCCCCTGGTGCAGCAAATCGGCGGCCGGAAATGCGCTCTCGGGCGGATGTTACAAGGCGGTGATGAATTTCGCTCCGTTCGCCCAAGCTTTTGGTTGCTCCCCAGGCTCAAGAATGAATCCGGAGAAAAAGTTTCATCTCTTCGACTGACGCCCTGCAGCCTATTCTTTACTGAGACTATTTTGCATTTTTCGTGGTGAAGTTATCTCTGCTGTACTGTGGGACGTTTTAGGGACACTTCGGCATTCATTTATTTGTTGTTTATTTCCTGCCTTGCTATTACCTATATGCACGTTACAAATTAGTCTCAATATTCCTCAATGACATTCTCTTAGTTCCTCCTCAATGCCTCTGACAATATCTGTCTTTTTCGGAGAAGTTTATTTCTGCAGCTTCAGAATATCGCATTCCATGCGACAGCAAATTACTATTTGCGAGCGAACATTACTGGTTTGTATTAGTCGCAATGTTTAGTCGTAATACTGTTTACCTACCTCTAGCTAGGCAACTCCTAGATCGGTAGAGTGTCCGGGAAGATGAAGTTGAAGCTCGGTATGGTGCGAAAAAAAGTGGGGGATTTGAGGAACGTAAAGCAAGAAGATACCCCAAAAGTGAAGTACTGTACTGGTACCTTTTAAATTAGAATAGGACTAACTAGTAACCACAAGCATTCACAAAAGTAAATTTCATGTGAATTCCAAACGAGAAATAAAAAAAAACGTCATGTACAATTCATTATGCTTCGACTAGCATTATAGTGTTACTTTTCCTTCCCTCAACTCCGAAATTTCATTTCGTTGGTTGGTTGGTTTATGGGGTTTAACGTCCCAAAGCGACTAAGGCTATGAGAGACGCCGTAGTGGAGGGCTCCGGAAATTTCGACCACCTGGGGTTCTTTAACGTGCACTGACATCGCACAGTACACGGGCCTCGAATTTCTCCTCCAAAGAAATTCAGCCGCCGCGGCCGGGATCGAACCCGCGTCTTTCGGGCCATCAGCCGAGCACCATAGCCACTGAGCCACCGCGGCGGCTTTGTGTTGTATTCCTGAAATAGCATTACGTTAACATGCTTAGAGGAAGAGATAATATTTCGTGCCCTAAAAGGTCATACTGCTTTTTTTTTTTCACCGCAATGGAAATCTACAGTTTCGATTTAATGGTCACAGCCGGATATAGCTAGCTGGTGCGCGAATAAAAGCGAATTAACCGAAGCTTCTAAAGCACTCAGTGGCGATCAAGCGATATGGCTACGCAGTGTGCGCACTACTCCCTCAGTGTCCTTCATTTTGTCACTCATGGAACACAACGAAATGCCCTCCACGTGTCCACTTGGCGTACGGTCACCTGACCCGGCATGTAATGCAGAAGCTGAGTGCTGTACACCAAAGTGGCGCCCGTTACGTTACGAGAATACCGCCTTTACGGCATGCACTAATACGAACCTGAATAACACCTCTTCCACATAATAAAAATGCCTGCCCATGCTTAGAAGTTATTGGAGCAAGATGCTCTTTGAGTAATCCCAAACAGCCGAACGCAGCCCATTTTAGGATTCTAGCGGCTGCCTGGACGATACTTTACGATCTTAACTCGCGAAACAAAATTCTGAAGCTTGACCGCATTGTTTAGTGGAGCATTGATTCTTTGTTGAGCATTAATGAATTTGGACGACAGCGAGAGTCGATAAGCTCCGGCAATTCCGGTTTCAAGTGAGAACTATACTTTCTTTGCTTTTTGTCAATCTTCCTTTCTTTCACTGAACTTAAAACAGAACTAAATAAAGATAAAGATTCCTCTGAAATTTTTCCGGGAACAGAAATTTAGTTACAATTATAACAAAGTTCTAACGAGAGGTCAGCGCTAGCTGCGTCAAGACGTATTAACCCAATGGACGCCACAGGTAACGGTAGTCGACTGTGCTTATTTATGTTACAGGTTGGCTTAATCACTGGTGTTTTCTCTCCAAAAATTGTGGTCAAAGCGTAGCGGATGTCACCGAGCACCGCGTTATTAGGCGGCATCTCAAGAGCCTGCTCAGTCTGAAGTCCTCTAACGCAACATCGAATCTGAATTGGAAGTGCTTTATGACGTTGACGCTTAAGTGCCCATGAAGGACGATTCGCGTGATACGATTCAAACCGAAGATGATGTACTTTACGAATATCTGCACGCACTACCATGAGCAACGATCTAAAAACGTTGACCATGAGCGGGGTTTTTATGCGTGTCTAAGCGAGGCGGCCGCAGGTCTATGCTCTGTGGTCTATCTTGCTTTGTTCTCGTTTTTCTGCGCAATTTTTTCAGTATGCATATCAACCATTTAGCCCAACTTTCTACTCTCCTAACTGTGGTCTATGGTTGGCGAGTGATCGCTCACCCGGTCCGATGAAAACGCGTTCAATGCTATTGAGAACAGTGAGAGTTAACGCCACAGGAGACAGGACGCCGCATATATATGTGGGGAAATTCGCAATACAAACATTTCTTCAAAAATATTTCTGCCGATCAACATCTGCGGCGCTGAGACAGCTGATACGCACAGCAAGCTAGCAGTTGCCTTCCTTTCTACAAATTCACCCTTACGATTAGCATCTACTCGAATAACAATAATAAACTGAACACAACGTGTCAGCCGAGTACTATTTTTATAAAATAAATTCTTTAATTATTTTATGCTCTGAATAAAATGCCTAAATCGTGGAATTCTAGTGTCACTCCAGAGGTTCATAACGTCGGACCCCCCGGTCTTGCGTCCAATCCATTCTTTAGCTTTTGTGATGATCTTCAAAGTAAAGTGAGCCTTCCAGTCACCGACGACACCCTCGCGAACAAAGCGTTCACAATCGAGCATTTCTTCCATTTTCTCCAGATTTTGGGGCTGCTGTTGCACATAGAATGACGGCCGCGTTGCCGCAGGTTGCTTCTCAAATTTCTGAGTTGCATGACTCGTTTTGTGCATCTCCAAATCTAGAGGAGGACGTCAGAGCTGTCCTAAATTCTATGAAATTAGGATCGGGTATTAGAGGTATCAGTATCAGTTCTGCGACATCTTCCGTCCTTCTATGACCTCAGTTCTATGCCGGTGATTCCATAGTTAGGACCTTCCTGATTATTCTCGGGCTGGATGAATTAACCTGGTTCCCAATGGTGATCCAGGGTCCCCTCGGAGGGCTGCAGACTAAGCGCACTTCCTAGCATCGGTTACAAGGTTTTCGAGCCATTGTGGTTCAGCGCCTAATGATTGTGATGGCTACCCTCGCCGATAACCATCAGGCGATCTGCGTCCCTGGTATCGAAATTCAGAACCTGTCAAGTGCAACTCGCAACTGTTTGGACTGCACCCCGGGCTGTTTGGAAAGTGTTCTCCTGGTTTCCTCGAACTAAGAAAAGGCATTTGATAGCTTGCAACATGCCTACATCTTCAGCGTGTTTGAAGCTTTCGGGTTTCCGCCTGAATTTAATGTATACGACGGTATTTGCTGCATTCAGGTTATTGACGCCTGCACTGTAAAAACTAGCCGTCACTTTGACGGTCATCGTTTTGTTTTTGGCGGGTCCTCGGCGTCATTCGGAAAAGACGGTGTCTTCGCCGTGAATCAGGGGGAGAGGGCAGCGCAACGAGGAGCGCAAAAAAATAAACAAAATTCTCGGCCTTCTGATTAGCTCTTCTTTGCATACGTCACACGACCGATGACCTATCGCGATGCGGTCGGGTTTGGCGCGGCGCGGACTCTGCTACGTGCGAAGCTTTTTTGGCCTCCTCCTCGTGCGATCTTGGCGTGGTCGGTGTTTGCGGGCCATGTTGCGGGCCTTGTTTTTTTTCGTGTCCTCGCGCCATTTTGTTTTTCCGCGTTGGTGAGATGACGGCGAGGCTTGGATTCATGGAAGCGGCTGCTGTCTCAAGCCAAGTGCGCCTGATTACGGTAGGTGTACTGCATGTTTACTATATTTGCTTACATTTTCCTTTCGGTACGTGTATGACACAAGCTCGGAGAGTCTCGTTCGAGCCGTCGTGGCGTGCACACCGCTGTGGCCGTCGTGCGTGAGCCCGTCGTGGATACGTCTCGCGCTGTGCTCGCCCGCTTTCCTACACAAGCGTTACCATCTCTGCAAACTTTCTTCTGTGCGTTCGTTGTGAGCCCGCTCCTTCCTAACGCGAAAGGTGGCCTTGTATGTTTCTACACACAGGTGGAGGGAACACGCGAGCCCGTTGCGATGCGAGCCGATCACGCGCTTGTGGCTGTTGTAAACAACGCTGTCGCGCGGCTGGCAAGATGTGGCGTGACAGCTATCACCCCATAGTGCTCCTTCGGTGCGTATTCGGCTTTCGAATTAAATCGGCCTCACTGTTTGTAAAACTCTTACTGTTCCAAAAGTATAGCACGCACTCATCATCTTGCTCAAGACGTGGCCTGCATCCAGTTTTTAGAACAGCCGCAGGGGCTCGATTGACCCGCATCGCGATGATCCCGCGTGTTCGCTGCCGTATTGGTTCTACCTGTAGTAAGTGCGTCCGCCTTTCCCTTCGTTTTTTGCCGGGACATCTCGAGCACGCCTGTATCGTTTACGTGCGCGCTCTGCCGCGCCTATTTCATCTGTCCGGAACTGTTCTGCAGCTCTTCGGTCGGCTGTACTCGCCCCGGCTCCTAACGCTGCAGCCATTGCGAGGCGGCGGCGGGCGGCCCGCTGGTTGTTGTATGTTCCTGCTGCACTGGCCGTAGTTTGGCATGATAACTCCGAAGTCCGGTGCACCTGCAGCAAGCTGTGATAGCTTCGTGCAAGCGGACCCCGATTTTCTAGAACGAGCACCTTGTTAGGAATAAATATTCGAAAACAAAAGATCAGGCCAGACCAAGAGCCTTCGCTGTCCTATAACCTTAAGGGTGAACCGAGTATAATTTCTGTCTTTCCTATGGCACAAAGCTTGCCGTATGCGTTGTTTGTGTTAGTCTTGAAATTACACAACAAAACTTTTAATAGTATTACGTGCTAGTAATTTTGTTCCCATGCAGGCTCAGGTGTGGGCGACATCCACCTACTTGCCCTTGCAGTCGACAGGGAGGAGTGCATTTCCAAAACCAGTCTGGACAAGGCAGTGGGACTCCTTCTTGGAGCCTTTCTTGGTTTCAACATCTGGTATCCACCCGGCAGCCCTCTCACTATGGAACGTTTGCAGAGGTAAATGAGTGTGAAATAATTAGAAAGACCCTTTCTATAAAGGTTGGTTGGAATTTCAGGACCAGTAAAAAATTTATTCAAATAATATGCATGACTTAAAATCGAGTACTTCTTCTTCGAACGAAGAAGCTTAGCTGACCTCTGGTCAGCTTCCTTGGCTTTGTGGTCTCATATAGGGTGCTGCAATACAAGGTGCGGGACTGATATCTTTTCTTTCAGGGATTTCTGGTTTATGCACTTGTGAGTAATCTTATAACTTGGCAGCCCTTAGCACAGCAAGCTGGCACTATTCATATCGTGCATCATCGCTTACAATGTTTATCAAATTTGTTACATGTTATTTCGTGTTCTAACAAAGAAAAAAACAGCGAAAACTGAGACACAGGCCGATGAGAAGGTACACACACTACCGCCGAACTTACAGCTGATTTATTTTTGCAAGCCCATATGCAAATGAAACACTCAAGCCCAGTTGTCATTCCATTCCCGATAAAAAGCCCCACTCTTTTTCTGTGATAAGGACAGAGAACCACTTATTCTTTTTTATAATTTGTTAGAAGTGTTTCAAGCAGTTCTTGCTAATGCCTGGACTTACCCCTGCTAATAATGTTCGTGCGGTGAAACAGGCGAGCATTTGCTACAGTCCTTCACATGCAAAGCAAGGTTGCTGCCGGTGCCTGCTTGCAACTTCTTGCCGTGTTCTCTGCGACGTTCATTCGGGCATTGCCGAGTCTGCCTGATGTATACTTTCCCACTGGACATATGGATTTAATACACAACCCTCATTACACACATTGTGAACTCCAATTGGTGGTTGGTCTTGCAGGCTGAAAACACAAACTTGATACCAAAATTTTCGGACACTCTTTCAACCCATGGGAAATTTTATGGAAGTATGGGACAAGAAACACTCAGGTGATCCTGTTCTTCGATAAAATTTCCCATGGGCTGAAGAGAGCAACCGAAAAATTTGGTGTCAACATGGTGTTTTCAGCCCCTCATGAGCTATCTGGTCTTTTCACCCGCATCTCTGGCTGTGCAGAGAACGAGCATGCAAGACCAACCACCAAACAAGGTTCACAAAGTGTGCGGTGGTAGTTGTGTATTCAACCCCATGTGCTGTGGGAAAGTATACATCGAGCAGGCTGAGCAATGCCTGAATGAATGCCTCAGGAAACACATTACATGTGAGCACAGGGAGCAACCTGGCATTGCATGTGAGGGACTGTAGCAAATGTTTGCCTCTGTTTCACCGCATGAACATTACTAGCAGGTGGAAGTCCTTGCACGAGCGAGGACTGGTTGAAGCATTTTTAATCAAAAAGAATGAGCGGTCCTGCATAAGCGAGCCATCTATCCTTAGCATAGAGAAAGAGTGCCGCTTTTTGCTGGGGATGGAAAGATGATCGAACTTGATTTTTTTCATTTGCATGGGCGCTTGAGCGAGAAAAAAATGGCTTCAAGTACGTGGATGAGCCCAAAATGAACCATTTGTAAGTCTGTCAAAAGTGTGCGACTTCTTCTGGTCCTATGCCACGGTTTTCAGGACATTGCAGAAAACACCTGGTATAATTGTTTATGTAATTCAAAATATCTTGGGTCATCTATGATGCTCACTCAGACTTGAAGCAAGTAATGCGTAACTCTATCAGTACATTTGTTGTACACCTTGTGATGGTCACAAGTGCTTTCCTCCAGAATGATGCATTGATCCGCAAAAGTTGTCCAGTTGAAAGGAATGCTTCTGATAACTTCCACTTCCAGACCTGCCCTCCTAAGACTGCCTAGATTGGTTTATGTGCTGTTGCCTGCTGATCAAAGCTTTGCCTTGAGGAAATGTGATGTGTACCTCTCTTCAACAAATTAAAGTACAGTGACTATGTTGCTTTCAAGTGGTAAATGTAAAGGTAACGTCGTGTATATAGCCTGAATGGTTACATTTACAAAAGGGTGATGCAATAAGGGAACAAGACAGTGCACCTTTCGAACTACAGTAAAAATTTTCCACAAGGTGCGATATATTACAGTGGTGGGCTATCGTCGCAACTTGACAAAGCCCATGCCTTGCACGCCAGGTTAAAGAGTCAGGTTAAAATTCATTGTTGTGCATGACAGCTGAAACACAACACAGTTCATAAATGGAAGTTGGACAGATGTGTTATCTCCCTTTTATAGAAAAGAGAATTATGTTTTGATTTCATTTACAAGTATTTAATGATGGCAACAAATTTGTTCCTTGTCATTTTTTGTCTTGGTGTGGCCCTTTTCTCATTGCTTCATATTGTACAATTTTGTACATATTCTTTGTGTATCATCATTGTATCTAACCTGGATATATGTTATTTTCTGTTTTTCAGATGCCATGGTTCATGGATGTTATTGGGGGAAGCACCTAAGGTGATACAGGAGCTGCAAGTTTTGACGCCTATTTTTGTATTTCGGCAAGTAACAAACCACTTATGAGCAATAAATACCTTCAAAGGATATCAATTTTTGCAGCATCTTTCATAAGATATTGCATAATTCAAGCAACTTTAGCTTCAGAAACTAACAAAAGATACAAGCGATCTTGTAGACTTCCAGTATTCTGGGTACCCTTGATCAAGGAAGGAGCAAGAGAAAGTTCAAACAACGGACAGAAACAACAGTTGAGATCGTGTCAAGAATAATGACCATCAGCTCGACCTTGCTTAGGCCTGTAGCAATACACACAAATATGGACCGTAACTGTACAGAATTATAGGTTGACTGTGCAGAAAACACACCAGGCTGTCGTATTAATCTAAGTGTGCTCGAGATTGACACAGAAAAATTTGAAGTATAGACAAATTTCTGCTTGTGTGTTTTCATCTTTAAAATAATGCGTAACACATTAGAACAAATGGATCACCACATGGTATTTAGCTGCAACCGCTACAGATAATCCAGTTTCTTGGTACTATTTTGGTTGCATGAGCCAATTGGTTGCTGTGATGTGTAGAAGTTGTTTAGGTCGCGTGAGGCATGAAAAAAATAATTGCTAATACGTCATTTGTTCTCATATCTTCGTGAATGAACACTATGTGTCAGCCATTATAGTGTAGTTTGATTCATGCCTCACGTGGAATAATCCAAATACATGTCACATGTATTGCTTGGCCGGTGAAACCGAAAGACATCTAGAAATTAACTAGTAAATTGCGGTTATGCACGGATCGCCATGCGTTGATCTATGCATTCTAATGTGTAACACATCGTTTGCAACCAGATTCGAAACTTAAATTTGGTGCCTGTTATTCCGAATTGATTCCACACTTTACATGAAAAGACCTCCGGCTGTCATACTGACGACATAAATGCATTTCAGGTTGACAAAAACACTGTATAATGAATAGACGCCATGCCGTCATATTGACAGCGAACCGTTTAAATGACGCCATACTGTAATATGAAAAGACATGAGGCCATCATTTTGACGGCTCAGTTGTATTCCTAGTTGACAAGCAGAACGTCAAAATGATCAAAAACACCGTCATTTGGAAATGACGGCCGGCTGTCATTTTGACGGTTAGATGCTTGGAAATAGAGCTGCCAAGATATTTACCGTCATTTTGAAGGATTTTTTTTTACAGTGTGGGAGACCTCCCCATCCCCGTCTTCCTGCGCGTTAGGCAGGGCTGTTCGCTCTCACCTCCTTTGTTTGGCTGGCTGGCTTATGGGGTTTAACGTCCCAAAGCGACTGAGGCTATGAGAGACGCCGTAGTGGAGGGCTCCGGAAATTTCGACCACCTGGGGTTCTTTAACGTGCACTGACCTTGCACAGTACACGGGCCTCGAATTTCTCCTCCAAAGAAATTCAACCGCCGCGGCCGGGATCGAACCCGCGTCTTTGGGGCTAGCAGCCGAGCACCATAGCCACTGAGCCACCGCGGCGGCTCTTTTGTTTGCGCTTAGCATTGAGACTCACCTGCGGTTATGGCTTTCGTGGGTTTCATCCAACTTTATTTGGTCGCCACGAGATCACGGGTGACCCCTAACCCCGCCCGATGAACCCAAAAGTGCCGCTTGCGCGCACTGTCGGGGCACATGCCGCTCGTCGGAGGACACCGCGTAAGTGCGGAAATTCGCGATACCAAATTTGTTTTAAACCTCAATCCTGCCGTCCTGCAATCCAGGCAAGACAACTACTATGCATACCAAGCCGGTTGTGTTGCCTCCTACTTCTTTCCCTTATTGTTTAACCTAGACAAAAAAATTCGCTGTCGCTTAGCTTGATTAAGTCCGGTAATTGCGAAAGCAATATCCGTACCTATGCCATGGTACAGCTGGCAGTGTAGCTGCTGGTGGTGCTTGTGGTTAGACTTGTGGTGATGCATGGGTTATAGAATCCAATCCAATTTATTCCAATCCAAACCAATCCAATCCAAAGCAATCCAATTCAATACAATCCACTCCAATCCAATCCAATGTAATGCTATTCAATGCAATCCAATCCAATCCAATGCAATGCAATGCTATCCAATGTAAACCACTACAATCCAATCCAATCCACTCCAATCCAATACAATGTAATGTAATCCAAACTAATCCAATCCAATTCAATGCCATCCAATGCAATCCACTCCAACACAATCCACTCCAATCCAATGCAATCCAAACCAATTCAATACAATCCAATGCAATCCAATCCAATACAATCCACTTCAAGCCAATCCAATGTAATGTAATCCAAACCAATGCAATCCAATCTAATGGAATCTAATCTAACCTAATCTAATCTAATCAATCCAGTTCAGTCCAATCCAATCCAATCTAATGCAATCAAGGTCAAATGAAGGTCAATGGTGGTCACCGCCGCGGCACGATGGTGGCCACCGGCCGCGGCACGGCAAATGCATGAAAGTGCAAGTAGTATTGCTTTCGCAATAAAGAAATTAAGCACCATATCCGCCTTCCTGAACTGCAAACAAAATGCCAGACTATTGCTTCTCTTTAATATGTACGCTTTATTAATTTTATGCGCTGAATTAAACGTTTAAATCACGGAAGCTCAATATCACTCCACAGCTGCATAAAATCGCAGTTGTCGGTCTTGCGGTGAATCCATTCTTTAGTTTTTGTTATCATTTCCAGAGTGAAGTGAGCCTTCCAGTCACCGACAACACCCTTGCGGAGGAAACCTTCACCGTCATGCATTTTCTCCTTTCGGGTCCGTGAATCAGGGCACACTTCGGCAGACTTCAAAACCTCCTCCGGCGGCAGACTCTGCAGCTCCGCCACCAACGTACTGTTCATGTCACAGAAGAGTGCCTTCATAGTTTGAAAACTTGTGGCGTCTGAAACTTTCTGCAACAGCTCTCGGTCATTTCGAAGCTCATTTGCGTACTCCTCTCCGAGAAAGTCGGCAATCTTCAGAATCCAAAAGAGCCGATCCCTTGTCATTTGCTCGTAAGTGAAGAAGAGCACATTGGACTTGTCACGGTACTGATACCAGGAATGCAGATGGTCGAAGTAGTCGCCGTATGACATCTTCCCATTGATGAATAGATCGAGGAACCTCCCGAACGATACGTCCTTTACGCTCTTTGGAGTGAATCCCTTTGAGTGGTAGTAATACGAAACGCATACATCGTAAGGGTTCCTCGCGACGTAGATGTACTTTGCATCCTCTGAGTAAGGTACCTTGTGTGCAGGCAGATGAGTCTTGAAGAGGCCAGGCCGGGAACTTTTCTCTGCGGCTTCGGCACCTATGAGCTCAAGGTATGGAGAAGCCAGCAGGAAATCCGGGAAAGATCTTGGTGGGTTGCCTTTGGAGAGAATACTGAGTATGAGGTACTGCGTCCACGTTGTTCCGCATTTAGGATATGTAGCGATGAATATATCGTCGCGGCGTGGTTTGTAAGTGAACACTGAACTCACAATGTCTTCGCGGAAGATTTTTTGCATCCGCAGGCCATCGATGTATATATAATTATCCGTGTTCATCGCTGCCCCAAAGCGGCGTTCCCTGCAAGATATATGAAAACGGTAAAAATACAAGGCTGTACTTTTATAGCATTCATTGGCTTTCGAAACCCTCTTCGCTCTTTCTTAAAAGCGAAGCAATGTAAATGCAGGTTTTCTGAGGCTATAACAAACCTCGATTTTATATCCGGAATTGCAGTAAAAAACGAACAATAACAAGAAGAAAAAGAAACAAAGCTTGCACACTTATCCAAGCTGCGGCCGCGTCTCCATGGTGCAATGTGTGTATAAGTGTATCCTTCAATCTCTAGAGGAGCTTTCCCTTTACTTTCTGCAGACTGATCTTCCAAAAAGTTCATGCAGTCTTCCAGGCCACATTCTGCTTACTACTTCGACCAACTCGGCATTTTCCTCTAAGTACTCCTGGATAATGTAACCTGCAACCTACGCCTTCATGTAGAGCGCTATCAGTGATGGTGTACGAGTGATGATATGCTGCTGCTACTGCGTTGTCTAGGTTACCTTTTATTTGTGTATTCGAGAAGTAATAGGAACCCTTTTAGAAGCTCGTGCATTTCATCTAAGCTTCCCTCTTTCCCAGAGTTTGTTTGAAAGGTTAATTATTTGCCATACCACCAACGAGCTAAGCAAGAACAGCATGGACAGAACAAAATTGTTTAAGGATCCGAACTAATGCAGGGTAAAACATTCTCTATAAAGGAGAGCAAAAATGAACTCTACTACTTTCAAAAAGAACATTTCCAGCAGTAGGCACTGAATGTTGATGGAAAGATAAAACACTTTTTTTCAAGGCTACAAAGGCAGCCCTCATATAAACCATGTTGAACATAGCAGAGGAAGTTCTCTGTTGAAATGGCGTGAGGCATAGGTAGGCAATTTACTTTAAAATCAAGACTATTTCATAAATCAGCTAACTTAAATTCCAGTATTTGTCGACCGTAATCATTGTTACTACATACACGATACTGCCGACCTTGTATGATCCAAGCAGATTGGGCAAAACCAGGAACATACATTATTCGTAACAATGCTAACAGATAATTTCAACAAAAATGAAACTAAATAGAACAGTGGTAATTTTCATAACAAAAACTGCTGATAAGCAGAGTATCAAAGAAATTAATATAAAAACAGTATTACATTTGTTCGCAAGGGTATTTTCAAATTTCCATTTCCAAACACTTCTTACTTCTTGGCTTTTTTGGGGCTGTATAAACGTTGGTGTTGGAGTTGTGGAGTTTAATGATTGTGAGTAGAGAGGATTTTGCATGGAATGAGCGAAGTAGTGGTCCCGGTGATACTTATGGTAAGCTTGCACTGTAGAGTGAATATGTAAATTATAATGCATTTCTTAGAGCGATAACAATAAGCACACGACATCCTTAAAATTGCTTGAGAAACAAGATACTGCGTTATTTTAAAACAAATTGGTTCTTTTCCAACTATTATAGTTATTTTCACATTCGAATAAAGCTTCAATATTTCCGACAAGGGCCGTATTACTATCCTATTGTGATTTGCGTACTTCAAAGCTAAAGTGAAGTTAATCATGAACGCTTTGCAGAAATGGTGTCATCCTGGTATGTCAGCCAGAGGGATCAATTACTCACAGCGCACTGAGGGGTTAAAGGTTCCCAACTATCAATGATATATTTTTCTTTATGTTTAGGACGCTGAAAATGACTCTGAGAACGGGCTGAATTTGGGGTATAATGATGCATTCTCGTTACCTAGTAACAGAGACTTCGCTAACTGAGAAGCGAAATTTGATAGTCTAAAAAGTCTCGAAAATGAATAACAGGTATCCCAGATCTTGCCTTCACTTGCAAAGTACGATGGCGATAAGGATTTCTTTTTTGCGCATTTCTTAGTTTAAAGCTTACCATCATCCGCTTCTATTCATTGATTACGAAAGCCCCAGTCATCTCGACTTCTTAACTCGACGTCACAATATTGAATTGACCAGCGAAAACAAACCTTCGATTATTGAACTTCGACTTTCTCAGCAATGTTTACATCTTTTATAGAAGGCACCAAAGGCGAAAATACTCAGCTGAGGATTATTGTTCGGTGAATTTCACCTCACCACAATCTCCTTGTGTCTTTGGGCAGCAGGTGTGCTATTGAACACCAAACAGTCGATACCTGCTTGTAACTTTTAGCAGCCAATTGTTCCTGAACCTCCGCTCGAATTACGGACTAAACACGGGTTCCCCCGTATGCAGTGCTTTATACTTCTGGAATCTCACTTTACTGGTCTCCTTTACTCCCCCTAGGTTGCTTCTCTAAACATTTTCGTGGATTTTCCTGGCATGACCAACGACACCGACGACAACGTCGGCTTATCTGCAGAACATAGCCCTTAACGCTCCCACGCTAAAACAAATGCTTGCGCCGGGACGCCGACAACAAGCGCTGATTCAAAGCACACGTGTCGTGCACGCTACGTCGTCGCTAGGCGCTTAAAAGTGACGTAACGTAAGCAGTGCGTATACTTTCATTCACAGCGCGACGACGAACACGGACAAGAGGGCTGTGAATGAAAGAATGAAATACCAACGCGCCCAGCAAAGGATTTTAAGGAGTGGATATAAATTTCGTTATTGACAACCTTTTTTGTGTTGCTTCGTGTGTATGCATGAGATGAAAACACTGACAAGCACGGAGGCGTTACATCAGGGAGGTAATCGGACGTAGCACGAATTGGACCACTAAGTTTTATAAAGGCGGTCTAGTAAACGCTATCTGAACGAAATGCAAATAAAATTAACTAATCCGCATCCACAGTGCACAGATGGGCCTTACAATTCTTCTCATCGTTTAGGCAATTACATACAAGAATGTTTTAGTTCCAGGCAAGACGTATGCTGGCCTTCGACTCCCAGACTGTAAAACCTACTTTGCAGCCTGCACTTCAGATAGAATGTTATTCTTTCACTAAAACCTTTATAAATAGAGGTACGAAATGTGTTTTAATCCACACTTGTCGAGTAAGAAAGAGCGATAGCTTACGTCTCTTTTTTACCGCGTCTTTCTTCCGGACGATAGGCACTCCAAGCAGGGATTGGAAGTGTCTAAACACGAGAGACACAAACATCACAGCATAAGCTCTCCACCTCAGTCGCTCCTAAGCACTGCGTATGGTGTCTTGGCTGTATATGTGTCACGAGTGACACGGGCCACCTGCCACATACGCTTTCTCTCCAAAAACATTCCAGCATATTAAAAGCAATGTACGCTTGCCGTTCATTTTTTTTTTTTCAAACTGTGCATGTCAAGAGGATCACTTTCACAGCACGTGGACATATATATAAAAGTGCGCATTGCAGTTCAAGGACACAACTTATATTTATAACGGATGCTTGTTCTGGGCTATTTAGTGCGAACTGAGACGCAAAAGTGGCGCGGAAAATAATGAAAGATACTCCACTTATATGCCTTTACTCAGGTATTTTATCGAATGTTTTATGCATAATTGCAAGCGTATAGAAGTGAGCAGACTTATTTAGGTGCTCTAGAGGGTCGCTGTGTACCAGAGTGGAATGTTAAAAAAGGAATCTCCTTCCACTGCAGCAATACCAGGAAGGCGTCTAGGTTTAGCCTAGTGCGAAGCGGCAAAGTGGGCGATTGCAAGAGTCAGTTTAATCCGAAACAGGTCCAAGAGACAAAGCGGTGAATAGAAGAAAAGGCGAATGGAAGCCACGTCATGAAGTGTTGAAAACACTTAGATATTCCTAAATGAAATCAACGGAAATTATTTTTTCTTCCACGTGCAAAAGCTATACGCCAGATCTTAATATTGATTGTCGGACAGAATATGGAAACTAACAGAATTAAAAAAATATCAGTCACTCAGATAGTACACTAAGTTCACAAAAATAAATATCGCTTAAAAATGAAGTTAGGGATCACGTCTGTTTAATATTAACAATTTTTATGCGCTAGCGAAATACTCATTAACTCTCTTTCTTGCAGTAAGGGTGTACGGTTTTTTTCTTAAAAGTGCCCGGCCACGTACAGCCTTTGTCAAAAGTTTATAGCCCAGGGGGTTTGCTTCTAACCACTATTGTGGCGCTCCTGTAGCACTAATGGAAGTCCTACGCATCAGAGGGAGCAGGACCAAAAATCTTCTTACCTTCAGGAGATTTTGGACGCTGAGGACGCATTACGAGCAAAGCAATATGGCCCAGAAGCAGACCCCCTGGGCTCTAAACTTTTGACAAAGGCTGTACATCGAGACAAAGCAAAGTCAAATAAATAAATTTAGTTTTTCAACTATATGCACCGTGATGCATTTTATATAAACTTTAAGCACTTTCTAAGCTGTACTTATTCTTCCCAACATGCAGGTATTTTTTAATTATTGTGTCAAAGAAATAAACAGTCCTAAACTTTGAATGCCTAGGTTGGTGCAAGCGTCCGCTACCCAGCTGAGGTGTTCCTGCCCTGCTGCAAGGCTATGTCCTGTTTCAAGCGTCTCTATCAGGTGACCCTCCCCTCCGAGGAAACGTCACATGCCTTTAGCATCGTCGCTAGTGCCACGTGCATTAATTCGCCGTTGGTTTTCCAGTGGATATCTATCCGGAATATTTATGAGGAATAAAAAAAAAGCGTACTTAACGCATGTTTCCAACAAGTTTTAAAGCTGTAGCTTTTGGGCTGCACACCGAAAACCATTCCCCGCTTGTATATTTAATCAAAGCTTCAACAAGCATGTCTATGTGTTTAAACTTTTCTTTCTTAGCTTGGCAGCTTTAACTTCCCGATTCAGACACTCAAACAATGTGCTAACACTTGGCACAGCGAAAGACCAGAATTAGTTCTAGTACTACCGATAGCAGCTTAATACTCGTCTTGGCGGTAGACAACAAGGAATTTTACGATGACAAGGAGGCCTACTTTACCTCTGCCTTCGGAAACAAACAGGGTTTTAAAAGTCTGTCTGCCTTGGAGCACTGGTTATGAAGAAAGCCTATTGCCACCCAAACTAAGGAAAGCATAAGAGGATGTTGTTGTTTTGGTTTCGGTTGCTGATCAATGGAAAGCGACTAGCTCGTTCAACCTTTGCCTGAAGTATAATTGAATAAAAAATGCGACATGTCACCAGTAGGATCTGATTCCGCCGCATCCGTATATGTGTACGTTGCTCTATGAGCCAAACTATCCGCGCGGCTGCGAAATCGTGTATTTTAAATTCTATTTGTGCGTCTACCTCTTCTGGCGTTTAGATATCGAGAAAGGCGGATTTTAGCACAGGAACGGCGTGATCGATGTTCATGTCTATGGTTGAAAAGCTCCCACTGTTTTCTTGTTCTCTTTTTTTGTGTTTAGAAGCCCGTGAGATCACAAAATCCTTAATGTTTGGGAAGCGGCCTGTAAACTTCCTCACTGAGTTAACTGTCTAAGCGAGAGATGGCCCCGCACTTTCGTGGAGTGCTCCGGTGGCATCTTGAAGGACCCTCCTCGAAGGAGAGCACTTGAAGGACCCTCCTCTATTGTATTCGGTGTCTCGTGACGATTACCGTCCTGCTTGTCAAGTTCAGAAAAGGGGGCGGAAGCTGCTGCTGCAGACAGAGCCAGCGGGAGGAATTCGACAATGGCTATGTCCAAGCAAGAGCAACGTACAGGGCGCGTACGCCAGTGTGAGGCAGGTCGTCTTCGCAAGGCTGTCAGGAACGCACCCTTCCGTCGCTCGGGTGACCATGGACGCCGCAGAGAGCACAGAATAGTTGCATGCATTGAGCACGAACGTTGCCCGAAGAGCTGCACTGACCGTACATGGCTGCATGCCCCGCTAGTTCAATGTGATACGGTGGCCTACGATGAAGACGCAGTTGGGCACAGGATTTTACGGCGTCCTTCTTTACACGAACGAACCGTGTGCCATTGAGTACACCACTACCCAACCCGTCTGGCCCATGGTAACATATAGGATGTTCCCGTGCGGACTCTGGCCGTGGACCAGTTCCTCGTTTCACACATAGGAGGCCAAGAAGAGGAAGGTGACGGTTGTGCCCTACTGAAAGTTCGCCTATGACGAATTTCATAATTCCATATGTCTCCACAAGAGCTGTTATGCAGTTAGTTGGAGCATATGGTGCCGGTATGGTCTATATGGAAGCACGTATAAAATCTCACGGACTCTATATGACGTCATGTACACTGTATAGAAATCGTAAGGAATTATCGTGGAATGCTTATGAAGTCCCCACACCAGTAATGGAATTGCATATAATTTTCTATATATTACGGGCTCTGTATTCCCTCAACTCCATACAAGCGGCTCGTATGAAAAATTTAAGTAGGGTGTGTTGGGATCCCACAGGAACAACGTGGATAAATTCACAGCCGGTCCCAGGAGGCCGGTGTCAACAATCGCAGGCGTGGAAGCCGTGTTCTTGACTGTCCACGAGCATTTGTAGCTCGCATGTCCGTGCAGCGCCGCCCGAGAGCAGGTAATGTCTCTGAAAGAAATTTCTTACGCGATAGCGTATACAGCTGGTTCGATCGAAAAGTCGCGCCCTAATCTAGAATTGACAAGGCCTCAGAAAGGAGAAAGAAATGTTCCCAGAAGTTTGAAATGAAGAAGAGATTCGCCGACAGTGGGGTTCGAGCCTATGCCCTTTGCGTTCCAGGCGGGCACGCAACGCATATGCCGTTTTCTTGGGATGGCGTTGCGCACACGAACAAACATACACAGGAAAAAGCAGAAGACAGGAAGAGCGAACTTTCGAAGCGCCACCCTAGGCCTAGGTTGCATTTGCAGGCGGCGTCCTGAGAACGGTTGTTTGAACCAAGTTAATGCGCCAAAACCGACGTTCATTTTGAACGAGGTTTTCGTAAGTAAGCATTGTAACTGCTTTTATGGGCATGCTATGCTGTTTACTAATGTGTGTTTTGATTTCAGAAGCACCTACGCCGTGTGAAGCGGATGTTAACAGTTCAGTATAGTATAGTTTGTGTATGACCTGGTTGGTTAACACTAAAGTAAACTGAAAGGCGTTGCATAGTGTTGCTAAAAAAGAAGAGGCGGAACTCACGGTGAACACTATTAGGCGCGCGGCTATGGTTGACAGTCTCTCTGGATCCTCTCCGCTTTTTGAAAAACAATTTTTCAGCTTTTTGGGGCTCTAACGCATAACCCCCGATGATGGCTAGCGGTTGGTTCCCACTAATCAGAATAGTCTAGGAGACGGCGCTCACACCAGCGGCAGGAATTTTACCTCGCATGCAACCATCTACCCTTCTTCCGGGGCAGCAGCGGGCAGTCCATGCCTCTCGCTTGTTAAAAAGTTGTAGGGGACATCTGAGCTTCGCCTTAAGGCTTTGACGCGATAGCATTAATGAGCTATTGCCCATATACACAGAATCGGTCATTTTCGTTTGAGCATTCATAGTTCCCTGGCCGTCCTCATACCACTCCTGGTGCTGCGGTTCGTCTTTGCGCCACTGTCCTTTTCTGGCAGGGGCTGCCATCATGGGACTTGTACAACCCGTATTGCTTTCACGACAAGTCATCAATTTAACTGGTGCATACCATAGTGCGCAGTTTGATCACAATCCGGTGGGCAGGTTGTGACGACGCCAGAAGAAATCTTGGCCTGGGTGGCCCATCTGCCTCCTAGGTTGCCTTTGTGGGTATTTTTCGTGGATCTGAATGCCCGTATGGCCAATTTAGAAGCAAAGATTGCAGGTCTTGAGGAAATGAGGGCCGCTGTCGAGGACTGTAGGGCGAGTAGTGAAAGACAGCGTTCCGAGTGGCAGACTGATGAAGAAAGTGGACGATCTTGAAAATCGATCTCGACGGTGCAATCTGCTCTTTTATGGAATTAAGGACGAGGATGAACGCGAGTCACAACCAATTTCTGAAAAACTTGTCCTAGATTTGTGTAGATCTACTCTGGGTATCGACCCCAGAATCGAAAGAGCCCATCGCCTCGGACGGTTCCGTTCAGAAGGAACTCGCCCAATAATTGTTAATTTTAGTTCATTCAAAGAGAAAGAGGCTGTTCTGTCAAATGCGAAGAAATTGAAAGGAAGTTCTACTAGCATTTCAGAGGACTTCTCTGAACCAGTACGAAACAAGAGGAAAATGCTATGGGACTACGCCAAACCTCGCAAGGGACCCAATGGCAAAGCACATCTGAAATACGATGTCCTTTACTTGAATAATGTCAAGTACATTTACGACGAATCTCAGGGGCAGGTAGTTCGAGCCTCTTGACAAGTTAAGCCGGATCACTGTGTTTTGTCGATTCTAGTACTAAA
Organism: Amblyomma mixtum; assembly: GCF_055824585.1. Classification (NCBI taxonomy): domain Eukaryota; kingdom Metazoa; phylum Arthropoda; class Arachnida; order Ixodida; family Ixodidae; genus Amblyomma; species Amblyomma mixtum. Next base: position 34,980,736 of record NC_143019.1, on the reverse strand, counting down.
CTGCAGAAGTATTAAGAATAAAGTGGACAAGCTACATGGTCTAATTGACATGGCGAGACCTTCCGTTGTGATCGGATGTGAATCATGGCTGGATGGGGATGTTAGCGATAGCGAAGTTTTTCCGAGTAACTATATCAGCTATCGAAAAGATCGAGACAGGCACGGAGGAGGCGTATTTATACTGGTGGACGTCTTAGTTAGTTCTCGTAAGATGGAAATTGATGTTGGGACATGTGAGGCAGTATGAGCTCAAATTAGACTTTTAAATGGTAAATTACTATCAGTTTGCTCGTTTTACAGGCCACCTGGAAATCAGCTTGAACCCATCAGCGACCTAACTGATATGATTGAAACTGTTAAAACTGACTGTTTAGTTGTTGGAGGTGACTTTAACATTCCTGAATTTGACTGGAGCTCAGGATGTCTTCCGTCTAGAGCCAATTCCGCAGTAGGCAAAGAATTGTTAAATCTGTGCAATTCATTCAGCTTATCCCAATTAGTGCTGCAGCCAACCCGTGGCAACAATGTTTTGGATTTATTATTCACTAACCAATCATCGGCAGCTTGTTCTACCCTTGTAGTGCCCGGTATCAGTGATCACAGTTGTGTTTTAGCGGAAATGAACTTTCAGTATGTTAAACTTGAAGACTGTGGCAATCGGCGCATTTACAGTTACCGAAAGGCAAATTTCCCCGAGATAGCCTGGGCACTTGAATCCTATGTCGATGTGTACGAAACATTGTCTGATTCACTCAGCGTTGATGAGCTGTGGCGCACACTGACAGCCAAACTTTTTGATTTGCGTGAGCAGCATGTGCCGTCATGGGTGATGACGAAACGTCGCAGCAAAAGCAAGCCATGGTTCACAAAAGCGCTGCGCAGAGTCGTTGAAAAGAGGCAACAACTATATGCGCGCTTCAAAAAAAATCCGTCGGAAGATAACATGGATCAGTTAAAAAAGATTACAAAGGATATGAATGCTTCGGTCAAAGAGGCTAAATTTACCTACTTTCAGTCTTTCGACATGCGTATCCAGGATCGCCCTAAAGAATTTTGGCAGTACATAAAAAAAAACAGAAAGGATGAATTGTCTATCCCGACACTCGATCACAACGGAAGTATCGTTCATGATAATCTGGAGAAAGCCAAGTGCTTTAACACGTTTTTCAGCTCAGTTTTTTCTGCTGAGGACAGCAATAGCCCTGCCGATTTTCGCCTTGCCTTGAACTGTACGGAACCCATGGAGAACATTGAATTTGATCAGCGAGGAATTGTGTCGCTCTTAGAACGCTTAAAAGATAACAGTGCCACCGGTCCGGACGGCTTACCCACGATCCTGCTCTCTTCTTGCGCTTTTGCGTTGTCAAGGTACCTTCAAATTCTTTTCACAAAGTCATTACAGGAAGGCTCCTTGCCTGATGAATGGAGGCTTGCTAATGTTGTACCGATACATAAATCGGGACCTAGGAATGTTGTTTCAAATTATCGACCAGTGTCCTTGACCAGTGTATTATGCAAAGTTTTAGAGCATGTGTTTTATACTAGTATTATGAATCATCTTAGTATACATTCATCAACATGGCTTTCGCAGTGGTTACTCGTGTGTCACCCAGCTTACCGAATTTGTACATGACCTGTCAAGTGCTTTAGATAAGGGATATTCTGTTGACTGTATTTTTCTAGATTTTAAGAAGGCCTTTGACGTTGTATCACATTCCTTATTAATACAAAAATTATACTGGTACAACATAAATGAGAACGTTATTAGGTGGATAAAGGAATATTTGAGCGTTAGGCGTCAATGTGTTGTTGTCAACGGGAAACAATCGCATGAGGTGGCTGTAACATCAGGGGTGCCTCAGGGATCCGTCTTGGGCCCTTTACTGTTCATAATTTACATGAATGACATCTTTTCAGGTATTTCTTCATACATGCGTCTTTTTGCGGACGATTGTGTATTGTATAGAATTATTAACGATCAAAGTGACTGCGATGCATTACAACAGGATTTGTGTAAAGTGGCCCAGTGGTGTGAGAACTGGAGAATGCATATTAACTTACAAAAATCTGTACATATGTGTTTCACTAAAAAGAAGGTTCCCCATATTTTCACTTATAACATAAATAATAGCAGACTGCTTTCAGTGTTGGAATTTAAATATCTTGGTGTATATTTAACAAGTTCAATGTCTTGGCATCGTCACGTGGATTTCGTTACTGCCAAAGCCTGTCGTGTTTTAGGTTTCCTGCGACGTAACGCTAAACTTTTCCCTTTAAAGACTAAAGAACTGCTGTATAATACAAACGTTAGAAGCATACTTGAGTATGCTTGAACAGTCTGGGATCCGAAAACCTTGCTTGACGTTCAAAAGCTAGAAAGAGTTCAGAATTTGGCCGTTCGTTTTGTTTTCAATAACTATGGGCGATATTTTAGTGTAACGAGCGCGAAAAAATCTTTGGGTTGGGACTCACTTCAAAAACGTAGGAAAGTACTGCGTTTAAAATTATTTCATAATATATTTCATTCTAGAACTGGAATAGACAGAACCAAATATATAGCCAACCCTGATTACGTGTCTTTACGTAGAGATCATTCACTTAAAGTTAAAGAATACAGGTGCCGGACTGACCTTTTTAAAATGTCTTTTTTCCCCAAAACGGTTTCGGAATGGAACAAGCTGCCTGAGGAAGTAGTGTCCATATTATCAAATGATTCATTTTCTTCCATGCTGTGACATTTTTTTGTGTATAATAATTCCGTGTTCTTTTTATCTCATTGTTATCTTTTTTTTTGTAACCACCTGCACGCGGTGGCATTTGTGTACTTTTTCTTCTACCCCCCCACTGTAATGCCAGCCAATGGCGCTGTGGGTATGATGATAAATAAATAAATAAATTTTTTGCGCTTGGTCAAAGACGCCGTCCACGACGCCGGGTTTTCCGCGACACAAAATCCTCATTGCTATCGCGTTAAAAGGGTGTACAAGTCGGTTCTGCAGACCGGTTGCAGAACTCTTGCCACAAAAGGCAGGCGCGGAACTGTTCCTGCGAAGTCCCGGCGCAAATGTGCGTAACTCAAGGTTCAAAATCAAGCTCGTGTTTTCGCAGCGTTTGCCATCGCTATCAGGCCTTTCGGCATTAGCCAAGTTCGATTGATAGCCGCGCTCAGCCTCTTATGGATGAGTCAGCAAAATTCCGGTGAATTTATGCCATTATATTTTTGCTCCCTAACGCCTACCAAAATGAGTTGCAACAGGGCAGTAAACTGAGCTAGTTGGTATACGTTCATTATCAAAAATCAAGGCACTAAACAACGGAAGGGCTGTGTTCCCTCTGTGTCGTTTGTTAGCGCCTTGATTTTTCATAATAAAGCCAGAATGAGTTCACGCCTCAGACTGAATTGAAATCTTGCAGGTTACTATCCGTAATAGTTTTTATTTCGGTAAGTTTAAACAGTATTAAATTACAATTTATATGTTAAGACTCATTGGAGGCTGCATCTTGTCACTTAGTTGTTTAAATGCGCTGTGTTACCACGCGGAGCCGGTACTATAATACAGACCTACGTCTCAGCGCTGAGCTCGAAAACTTTCATCCGGAGTAAAGTGCACTAGGATCTCATGCAGCCATTGCTGTCGCATCCTCGCATGCGCAGGGCTGCAATGTGCGCTCGTTTAGACGAACTTTGTTTTCCCCCTGTTTTTCTTTCAGCTTCCTTCTATTCGCCTACAGCTGCGATAGGGTTACCCAGTCAACACTGCTGTGCAATTTCCTTTGATTTCTACATGTGGCCGCTTGGTATACGTTTAGTTTTGTTTATTAAGGTTTAACGTCCCAAAGCGACTAAGGCTTTGAAGGATGCCGTAGTGGAGGGCTCCGGAAATTTCGACCTCCTCGGGTTTCTTAACGTGCACTGACGTCGCATAGTTTACACAGGCCTCTTGAATTTCCCCTTCATCGAAATTCAGTTGCGACGACCGGCATCGAACCCGCGTCTTTCGGGTCAACAGCCGAGTTCCATCAACAATAAAGCACCGTGGCGTCGCGCGTGCTGTACGACTACGATGTTTCTCTGGGCACTTGAATATTTATAGCGGAGGCCGGAAATGAAACTGCGGCATTAAAATGCAGAACATATAGCGTGATATAAATTGCTCCAGATTTCTGCTATAACCATATGCCTGAGTAAGAATTGGGTCCAAAAAGATGTGAACACTTTGTATACCGTCTCGTTCATGGGTCCCATATATCCTTTTAGTTAAACAGGGGCCCACCCTTTTTCTGTTTGGCGGTCTGCCCATTCACGCGGTATACCTTTAGCTCCACAAATAGCCCGCTGTGGTGGCTTAGTGGTTATGGCGCTCGGCTGCTGACCCGAAAGACGCGGGTACGATCCCGGCCGCGGCGGTCGAATTTCGCTGTAGGCGGAACGAAAGCTACCAGTAAATTCGCTGCGGAAGATCTATCGTTAATTAAATAGAAATTCACCGGCACGTAATCGTAACAGTCGGCTGTTAAAAGGGATGCTTTATTCTCGTTAGACTCGAAGGAAATCTATCATCGAAAGCATCTGGTGAAACCATTTTCATTCCACTTGGAGCCGAAGGCACACTGTACACCCCAGATGCATGAATGCGTACTGTACGCTCAAGACGAACATTTTTTCGTGTGTGTGTTTAGCGTCCTTGGAAATACGGACGCCATGGCCAGAATTTGATGGCACCTCCAAGACATTTTATAGCCTCGTAAAATGGTGGGTCGCCCAAGTGCGGAGGAATGGTCCAGCTATTGTCTCATTCAATTTTGATACCTGAACTGCTCCCCGAAGGCGGGACAGAGTGGCGCAACGAAAGGAAGGATAGTGCAAGTCAGATGCGGTGTTCATAGTCTTAAAGCTGCCCTTGGGCTGCACCTAACTGGCGGTTCCTGAGAAAGTTAGATCAAATCAAGTTTTTTGACGTGAACTAACATCCGTCACGAGTGAAATGCGGCCACCGTGGCTTCGATTCGATACCGCTTTCATGGACACATCAGCAAGAGATCATAGGCCCTGGCGCAATTCGCCAAAGCAGGCATACTGGTGAATGCCTAAAAAATTCAGGGGGCACTTTGACTGTCTAAAGTGCGTAGAGGCGAAAGCGTTTTCCGCACCACTTTGACTGCTTCTGTGGCACTGGTGGCGTCACATGTAATTGAGTATTAGTTACTAAGTGACGACAAATCACTAATTAATGGTTAATTACTGATTTGTGCCTGAATACTAATTAAATGCTAATTAATGACGCTTAAGCTTCGCCTTTAGGAGTGGAACGCGACAGCGTGTTGTAGCGCTGCCAGGGAGTCCACGGAACGCCACCACCCGTTCGGCGCGATACCTTGCCCTTTGAACGCTTTTTGAGAAAAGGAAATGGCGCAGTGATTCTCCGTCATCTCGGTGGACACCTGAACCGCACCATAGAGGAAGGGAGGAAGTGGGAGTGGAAGAAGAAAGACAAAGATGGCCCGTAATGAAGAAAATGAAAATTGTATTTGAGGAAAGGAAATTACGCAGTAACTGTCTTACACATCTCGGTGCACACCCGTCAAAATTCAGGGGGGCACTTTTTTTACCTAAAGTGCGGTCACTGATGTGTGGTTAAGATGTTAAGCTTCGCCTCTAAGAGTGGAACGCGACAGCGTCTTGCAACGCTTCCACGAGTCCATAGAACGCCATCGCCCATTCGGTTCTATGCCTCGATCGTCGGTAAATTGGTTTTTGAGGAAAGGAAATGTATCTGTCTCTCATATCTCGATGGACACCTAAACCTCGCCGGAAGAGAAGGGAGGAGGATGGGAGTGAGCGAAGACACCGTATTCACTAGACGCACCTTTGTTATTCCCAAACCATCGAGCTGGCATGGCGGAGTGGATAGCACGCTCGTATCACACTCCGAAGACCGGGGTTCGATTCCCGAGCTCGACCAATTTCTTACTCGGCTTTATTTATTTATATGGCCTGATTAGAAAAGTTAATTAGGCTAATTGAGTAATTAAGCAATTAACTAAGCTCAGTTCCACTTGGAGCATCACTATACGATCCCTTCATTTGGTTGCCTGGGTACTAGCCAAAGTACAATTGGCCCCATTTGAAATTGGCGCACTGTGACGTCACGACCGTTTCGACGAACTGAAAAGCGTGACATTCTCTGTCGACAACTGCTGCTTACAACGATGAGACATTAAAGGCTTTCGCCTTAATAAGTTTTTATAGTTTCCAAATCAAAAGGAGGAATTCTGCGAAGGAATTACTTCATTATATGACCGATAAATTGTTGGGGAGCCGCTTCCCCTCATGCCTTTATCAGTTGGCCTTAGGCCTTAGTACCTTCCGTAGTACTGATGTGAACAAATACACGATACGCCACAGTGCGAACCAAGCACTGCGATCATGAAGTTCTCCTTGCGAAACCCGGCTTACAGTTATCTCGTCCTCGGCGCACTTTCTTTCGTACGACGTTTTACTTGTATTCTTGGAGGTCGACGTTGTGTCACGAAGATTGTCCTGGCATGCGCTCCAGGACCATGAAAGATTCTTTTCTTTTGTGTGTCTTATCGAGGCGGCTATTTCCTGATATGTTCTTTCAGCGCCTCGTCGTAAATGAGCTCCGTTGCTGTAGTCTGAGCTACGTGACCAGTGAACGTGCATAGAAGCCTGAGTGCCGCCATATTTAGACAGGCCTAGTGGCTCTAACGGCAACACCTTGCGTCTGAAGCGCCGTATCCGCTCGAAGAGTACGCGTCTTACGATTTCGCGAAGGCAGTTGGTCTATAACCTGAGTAAGTACCAAATTTTCTGGCATTGATTGATAATTTGTTCTTGAAAACGCACAGCTGCGATGAAATTATTTACGGTTTACGCGACTTAACGTTCCAAAGTGACTCAGGCTATGAGGGACGCCGTAGTGAAGGGCTCCGGAAATTTCGACCACCTGGGGTCCCTTAACGTGCACTGACATCGCACAGTACAGAGGCCTCTAGAATTTCCCATCCATCCAAATTCGACCGCCGCGGCCGGGATCGAACCCGCGTCTTTCGGGTCAGCGGACGAGTGCCATAACCAGGCTAAGGCAAGTCATAGGAAGTTAGGGCACCAAAGTTGGTCTTCGCCGAGTGTTGCAGATGGGGGGGATCAGGGTGGGGGGGAGTGTCCCTGGGCGGTTTGCTTTGCATATATGTTAATAGCTACGATTAAATGAACGCCGTCACTACATTTGCGGCTTTCGCAGTTTTCTTCCGAGCATTTCGTCCTCACAGATATTGCCTAAGATATTGGCGAGACAGACGAATGCTGCTGTCACGTCAGTGTGGCTTGGAACCGTGTCAACGGGAAACAATGAACATTGAATGATTAAGGAGCAGACTTAGTAGGCCGTAGGCTTTTATCAAAGGCAGTACTTATTAGAAACAAGTGAAACACACTTGGGTATGTTTCTTTAAATAGCTCTTTCCGGGTGGTGTTCTGCTGTTTGTAGTGACGTTATCTGTTATTGCCGCAGTTTTGTGTTGGCGTACACTGCCGTAATGAGTCCTCGCAAGTCATCCGTGAGAAATTAATGTGATCAAGGTGTGTGAGCTGCTAAACAAGAATGAAGGTTAATTATTTCACTTCGTTGTAATGACGACATAGGTGCTCCTGTGTTGGTTGCCCCGGGAAACCACGGAAACGTGCCCCGCTTATCTGATTCGCTTGCGCAGCCTACAATGTAGTGCCCTTTGAAGGCTTTGCGGGAACCACCATTACGACGCTGACAAATCAGGTAACAGCTACTGAGAATGTCATGAGGGGCAATTCTGTGTGAACTTTATTTTTCGGCAAGTGGGAAGAGGGCACTCAATATTACGGTAGACATCATAAGCGCGAACCTCCTAATGACGGCACTGCAGTCCACACAAAAAGCGCTCAGTCCGTTATCTTTATTTCTGACCGACATTTACGGGCAGAGATAGGAACTTTGCGAGTGGAAACAATCTTCACGTGCTCTATTTTATGTCAACATTTGTTAACCCAAGAACAAAGTGCCAGCACTGAGACAGAAACAAGTCCATATGTGTAAAGAGACCATAATATGCATCAGCAAAGTCCTCATCCAATGGAACAATATTGAGGCGAAGATATTCTCTAGTCGGTTGTTCACAATGACAACAATTACGTTGCACACGCTTCGCTGTAGGAAATTGTTTCTGCTTTGTTTTAGAATTTGTCTCCTTTTCAAATGTTGTAAAAGAAACTCGGAGTCAGCCGCTTCTAGACCGCTGATAATTATAAACGACCGTAATGCTGGTGAATGAAATAATGATTGCGTCGTGAAGAAACTAAAATGTAATCAGGACTGGAAGAATTACCCGTTAATAACAAACACATACAGTTATTTCCTTAAAAACCGCCTTTTTTTAAGAAAAATTTGTTCAAGCGTTTTTCAGAGGTTGGGCATGGACTCAGGAAAGACTAACGCTTGCTAGTGTGCGCACGATGAGATGAACGAAGCGATGATGTTGAATCCGTCCTTATTTTAATGGCCATTGTTACTGTGATTATCAGTGTTATTTGCGTTCATCTACATAGCTGTCAACTACGACCCGTAGGGGAAAAGCGCTCTACTACTGCGCGAACGTAGGTGTTCTACTACTGAGTTTGGGATGGTCGGTTTGAAAGCAAGGCCAAGGGGGCCCAAGTTTTTTGCAGGAGCCGAATCTTTGAGCCTCATTCATGCTACGCCTAGATTACCCTGCTCCGTAACCTATGATTTAAACTCATTCATTGAGAGAGAGAGAGAGCTCTTTAATGAAGAACAGAGATTTTAGCCGGCGTGAATATTCGTTGACATGCTACTCTGCGTAGGGGAGGCAACGGGGGAGTAAAGATGGAATAAGGGTGCTAGAAAATAGTGTGGGCATTGAAGAGGGTTGTAATGCAACAGTTCACTGCATGACGGCTTCTTTGGACGAGACCGAAGTCAAGTTCTGCACATGGTAAAGTGTTCGAGCAATTTAGAGTTTGTCAGAAAAAACCTATAGCGTCTAAATAGGCAAATACGAATACCACTGCACGTCGCGGCTGTCTGTAGCAGCCTAAAGGACCTAATATAGGGACCACTGTGGGTGGCACTGGGGTGACGGACTGCTTGCATTGTTCATAGTGCGCACGATGTTTGGCGTACGCTAGACATTCGAGGAGAATATGAAGTACAGTCTCATGTGAGCCACAGTTGCCACAGTACGGACTGTGTGCTTGGTTCAAACGCTATCGTAGACTTCGTAACTGCAATATTTAGATGGACGCCATAATAAATGATTTCGGGATGACATGTAAGACAGAGTGGTAGTCATTGCGCTTACCATAGCTGAGGTCGAATAAAAGTCACGTTCCAATAGGTAACATGAATGCGTAGTCACCGTATTAGTTTCCGGCAAGACTTAAGAACTATTTGGTAAAGCAGAGTTTGTTTTTATCCGTCCAATTTTTCTCCAGAAAAAGATAATCTATAAGAGCTATTGTGTTTTCTCCTTTGAGAACGTATTTAAAAACTGCATAGGTTTTAGTTCTCACCAGCAGTAATTTCTCTTCACTTCACTCAAGCATTTGATTGGTTAAGCGACAGCATTCTTGAAGTAACCCGTGATGGCGTAAATAGCATTCTCCTAGAAATTACTGAAAATTATTCTAAGCACTGTGTCAAGTTCTTCTATTTGGAAATTTCAGTCCAGTGGTAAGGATTTTGCTGTCAAAGTTCCTAATGGCTCCGTCTTGGGGTCATCCCCTTTTTCTGTTTGATATCAATGATTTGCAGTAGGCATTAAACTATGATCAAATCCTGATACACGCCGGGGATACGCTGCTAGTATTAGGAGACGACGTTGCTACGGCCGTAATTAGTAAACACAAAAGTATGAAACATAGAAAAATGATGCCTGGCGACAAAGCCCCAATTCGAGTAAAACATTTTATCTGTTCTAATCAGAAAAATGAATTCTTTCGCACCATTCGGGCTACAATTTTCAAACTCAGGCCTAACCACTAGCCCAAAAGTGTGAGGTCTTGTGATTGATAACCAGCACAAGCTTGACACGTCCGCTGAGTCACTCAAAAAACCTGATATGACTTACACGTCATTTCAAAAGCCAAAATTTTTTTCGAGTACATCTCCTTGTTAATCTTTATCACGCATTCGTTCACTCACATAATATTTGGAATATGTTTTTTGGGAATACCAGCAATCATCGTATTTGACTTCCTTATAAGCTTCTCACGAAGAAGCGCTTTTAATAGTTGCAAAAAATATTTAGTATTAAGATTCTAAAAAATTTTTTGTAGTTCAGGGTATCTAAGATACATAAGAAACCTAGTAACTTATAACACTGCTTCCTTAATTAACCAAATTGATAAAAATGCATTGCCTTTAAGAATTGCACGCTTTCGGCGGTCGCTACGCATCTACGTGACCTTCGCCTGGTATGAACTCCTTCTTGGCGTGAAAGGCAGTAATTACGGCGGAGAAACACTGGAATATAAAGAAACTGCTTCAAACAGTATTCTTGATTATAAGGTTCAGTTTTCACCTGTACTTCATGTCATTCAAAGGCAACTAAAACTTTCCCTGCTGCATTCAACGTAGTTCATTTTCTTTAGTATTTGTAGTCTTGAAAACATGAGTTTATTTTCTGTTTTGAGCAGTGTTCAGTGCCAATACTTTTAATTGCCTTTTAATAAAAGATCAGTGTTTCATTTTGCTGCTGGCCGAATAGAGTGTTCCAGTTTACATCAGTAGGAAAACTTAGTTTTATAGCCTCCGAGCAGCGGTAATTTCGTATTGTCATGCGCTGTGGTAAATAAGCAAACTTTCAAAAGAGAGGTAGCTGGGATAAAGTGCATAGGCTTCCAACGAGGTTCGCCTCAACTGCCTAACAATACAAGTAACCTATCTCCTAATTGACGGAGGAGCCCACAAGTATTCATACGCCTACATACATACGGCCGCGAACATGATACATGAATGCGTAAATACCAGGCTAAGTTATCTATGATATCAAGGAGCCTTATAGAAAAATGCTGAACTGCAGGCGGTGGTAAACAGGAAGGATAGCCTCGAATAATACGAGAACATTCTTGGAAGCTCACTTAATATAATCGCAAAGTGACCCTATCCTTCGAAGGAATACATGGTAACATGGAATGCCCTAGGTCAAGCAGCTGAAGGATTGATCCACGTGCAAGCTTTTTTCTTTTTATTACAAGTATGACCCTGCAATTGAACATTTATTTGAGTCAGAAATATCTATATTTACATTAGTTCAGTTCTTATGAAACGAACAAATATTATTTGGAAATGGAACAAGTCTCTAAATGAAAATTATTGTATCGTCACCATTCTTTATTAATGCTGCAGGGAGGGCCACTTTAGAGCAGCGATGGACCATGAGAACCATATATACATTGATGGCCTACGCATGCGGAGGATCTTCCACGAGGACACAGTGCGCTCAGTGTTCACCTACAAACCACGTCACGATGATGTGTTCGTTGCAACGTATCCCAAATGCGGAACAACCTGGATGCAGTACCTCATCCTGAGTATCCTGTCCAGAGGCAACCCACCAAAAACTCTGCAGGATTTCCTGCTGGCTTCTCCCTTTCTTGAGTTCATGGGGGTCGAAGCTGCAGAGAAAATGCCTCGGCCGGGCCCCATCAAGACTCATCTACCTGCTAACAAGGCACCCTACGCAGAACATGCCAAGTACATCTACGTCGCGAGGAACCCTTACGATGTGTGTGTTTCTTTTTACTACCAGATAAAAGGCTTCACTCCAAAGTGTGTAAAGGATGTATCGTTCGCGAGGTTCCATGAACTATTCGTCACAGGGATGCTGCCTTATGGCGACTACTTCGACCATCTACTATCTTGGTACGCATACCGCGATAGGTCGAATATGCTGTTTATCACCTACGAGCAAATGAAGAAAGATCCGAGCTTTTCGGCTTTGAAGATTGCAGAATTTCTTGGAGAGGATTACGCAAGCGAGCTTCGAAGTGACCGAGCGCTGTTTGAAAAAGTTTTAAACGCCACTAGATTGGAGAATATGAAGAAACTGTTCAGTGATATGAACAGTAGGTGGGAGACGGAGCTACTGAGTCTGCCGCCGGATAAGGCGTTGAAGTCTGTCGAAGTGTACCGTGGTAAGCGGTCCCGAAAAGAGGAAATGCACGAGTGTGAATGTTTTGTCCGCAAGGCTACTGTGGGCGACTGGAAGACTCACTTCACTCCGGAGATGATCGCAAAAACTAAAAAGTGGATTGACTGCAAGACCGAAGGGTCAGACGTTATGAAGCTGTGGAGTGATATTGAGATTCCATGATTTAAGAATTTTACTGAGCTCAGAAAATTAATAAACACCATATTTTTTGAGAAGAGTACTTCTCTGGTACACTGTGTTGAGGTCCGGATGGTGATTCACTCTCCAGACTTTCACTCCAGACTAAATAAAAGGGGCAATTTATGGAAAGGAACACAAGTGCTTTGCTATGCATATAAATTGCCTGGTCTCCGCAGATCTTGTTCGGCTTATTTGTCAAAATGTGAAAGGATTATATGGCTAATCTGCAAAGAAACCCTGTATTGTCCTCGTTGACCGGAAAAGTGGTCACGAAAAATCCCAGATGTCGATACCTCTGTATAAAAGAAAAATAAAATTTCTTCTCAAGATGCGAGGAAGTAAACCTTGAACTCTCAGAATGCGAGGCGAACACGCATGCCACAGGCCACAAAACAGCGTTGCTTCTAAAACAGAAAAGGTGAACATAGTACAGGCATTGCCCTACGACTGTATGCTAATGAGTACGGGTGTCACAAGGGAAGTTAAAAAAAAGGAAAAGTAAAAAAGAAACAAAAATTCAAAACAATGCTTTCCCATTCGAAGCACGTAAGTAGTCTTAAATTACCTCCGTAATTTTTTTTAGTTTGTTTTGTGAAATTCCTCGCCTAAAGGGCTCCCGGCCTCCTCCTGGTTTAACGCCTACCGGGCGGCAAAACTGCGTTTTCGTCAGAGAGGACGAGTGGTCTGGAGAGATCTTGTGGGTTCTTCTTGCACGCAGACCATGTTTCATGGCTCATGGTCGTATCACGCTGCACAACACCCAGGAACATCTCTCCATAATATCACCTTGCATTAGTATGGTCCATCTTCGGTTTGAATCGTACTACGATAATCGTCCTTCCTGGTGACGTAAGCGGCGATGTCAACAAGCGCTTCCAGTTCATATTCGTTGTAGCGTTGGATGACTTCACACGGAGCACGCCCTTGAGACGGCACCAACAAAAGTCCTGCTCGATGACACCTGATAGGCTATGCGCACATACTTCAGAGACGAAACGCCAGTTATTAAAGCGACCCGTCAAATAAATATGTACAATCGATGTGCCGCATCCATGGCGTTAAGTTTTTTTTAGCATCTTTATTTTGGTTTCCGTAACAAAACCGAAGGAGAGCAGGCAAAAGGTGTATCAGCACCTTACGAAGGCATACCCACCCTGTTAAGAGACTGTGTACAAAATGAAAGCAAAAAGCGTCGCATGAAGATATACGATATAATGTACGCAATGCAGATACACGATACACAATAAGAAATATGCACAAAAGTGTTCAATGGAAAACAGACTATGGAAATAGATATCTCTGGGAAATCAAGTGTACGCGATAAAACAATACATTAGTCTGAGAAAATTAAAATACACAGAAGGGATGCTTGTAAGAGTACAAGGCATCAAAGGGACAAACGTCTCTTGCGTCAGGATACTGCGTTAATATCTCCTGGTTCAGCTATCGCTCGATTCTAGGTATTGCCGTTTTATAAACTTATATTTGTTTTTAATTTAACCAAAAGTAATGAGCGCGTGGTTGTCGCTAATCGCCTGAATTTTCCAAAACAGCAGAGATGCAACAAACGTTCGCCTGCAGTTAACACCTATCTCTCTCTTTCAAAGTCATTAATGCTCAACTAACCACTAGCGTCGACCAACTAATGTGGACAAGCCTCAAAAAATTATTTCGCGGGTTGAGTACCGAAACGTACTCCAGGCGTCTCCTAGAATGGCTCGCATTTTGCGTTTGTGAATTCCTCAAATGAGGACCTTAGTTCAGAATTTCTGAAGCATGGTCAGGAGTACTTTTTGTGTGGAAGTGTTGTATTTAAGGTATCGGTTAGTAAATGCCGTGTAGGTGGTAATATCGTAACGTCATGGGTGCGATTTAGGGGTACAGCATTCAGAATCTGCCGTACAGGCTAAATCAGGTGGCCGTAAGCTGATTGGACACACGTGGAGGGCCTTACTTAGTCTTGTCACATGCGCGCCAAAAATGGCGGCCACTGCAGAAGTTATCGGCACATCCTATAGAAACGTCGTTTGCTGGCCACTGAGCGCTTTAAAAGCGTTGATGAATTCGCTTCTAAACTCGCACCCGCTAGCTGAAGCTAGGGTCATTAAATCAGACTTAAATATTTCGAATACGGTGTAAAAAAAAAGAACCGGTACGATCTTTGAGGACACCGAATATGACCCCTTTCTGTAAGCTTACTGTGCCTAATGTTCTTTCAGGAATATAATAGGAAATGAAATCTTGAAGGTGAGAGAAGGACTAGTAACAGTATAATGATAGTTGAAGCATAACGAATTATGTATCTTTTTAATTTTCACTTTAAATTAATGTGACATTAATTAATTTAAATGGTTTCTTTACTAATTGTACCTAATTTCTCTTAAAAGGTACCACTACGGTATTTCAAATTTAAAAATATCTTTGATTTACAATCTTTCAAACTTCGCACTTCTTTCGTATCATACTATACTTACACTTATCTTCACGGAGACTCTAACGGTGCAGGTGTTGCTTAAGTAGGTAAACAGTATGCGTTCAAAACATGGAGATTAATACACACCAGCAATGTCCGCCCCCAAGTCGGCGGTATGGTGAATGGGGTGCGGTATTCTTAAGCTGCAAACATAAACTTAACCGAAAAAGGCAGATATTGTTCGTAGCATTCAGCCGCAACTTCTATATCTGAAATAAAAGATTGCTTCCATATTGCTTCCAATTGTTTCCATATATGAAATAAAAGAAAATCAGGAATCTATGAAAAAGAATATCTCCGATATTGATGCGAGGCTGTCGGCAGTTGAACTTCAAGCTTCTGCTTCTGACGAAGCTCAACAAGAGCTGCTGACCCTGCGCGAACTCGCTGATAACCTGATTAGCGAGAATGCCAAACTGCGGCTTAGTCAGTCACAGCTTGAAGACAGGCAGCAAAGAGACAATCTATTGTTTTTTGGCTTACGTGACAGTCCAACGAAAACATGGGAAGGAACGGAAGACAAGCTTTTGAGCGTTATCTCTAACTCCGTCAGTCCGGCGCTTACGAAGGATGCGTTTGAACGTACTCATAGGATTGGTACATTTACGGATGATAAATGTCGCCCGGTCATCGTGAAGATCTGCTCCTTTAAAGCAAAGGAACAAATTCTATCCCAGTCAGCCAAACTTAAAGAAGAAGGTATCACCGTAAGTGAAGATTACTCGTTAGAAACGCGTCAGGCCAGGAAAAAGCTGCTTCAATTCGCTAAGGGTCAGGACTCATTTTACAAGCTTAGGTACAACAAACTGTACATTAAGAACAAATGCTACAGTTATAACCCTGCTCGCGACTGCGTTTTCATGGAGGCTAATCTTCGGGCATCGCCAACTTCTCCTGATAGTAACTCAAGTCACGGTATCGCTGCTTCGTCACATGCTGAGCAGACTGATCGATTGTCTCCTTCGCCAGTCCACAATAAGCAGTCAAATCACGGTACCTCTGGCTCGACCTACGCGCCGTAGGGCTGCGCGAGGGGCAGTGGGCCGGTGTCCGATACTGGCAACTCGCTTTCTTTTCATTTTTCCAAAATACGAAGCTTACTACCCAAGCGCGATTAACTTAATCCTATCATTGATTCGTGTGATGCTGATGTCGTCTTACTAACCGAAACATGGCTTTCTTCGAAGATAGCGGACATTGAACTATTTGACTGCAAAAAACGCTATAACGTGTTTAGATCTGACAGAAGTGAGAGATCTGGAGGAGGTGTTTTAATAGCTGTCGCGGATAACTTTGTCGCATCGCCTATTAATATTCCAACTAGCCTGGAACTCGTTTGGGTGGAACTTAGTGTACGTTTTAAGAGAATGATTTTGGGTATATGTTACCGTCCTCCGTCCTCGAGCCCAACATTCGTTGATGAATTGCATGATTCCCTTAACATGATCACTGTACGATTTCCGAGTACACCTATTGTCTTAGCTGGCGACTTTAACTACCCTAGTATCATGTGGACTAGTACATCACCTTATCTCAGCTCTTTTTCTACTGAGTGTAAAAAGTTTTTGTCAACTTGTATGGATTTCAATCTTTCGCAGTTAGTCTCTAAACCTACTCGAACTACTTTATCCTCATCGAATGTTTTAGATCTTGTTCTAACTAACGTGCCTGATCTTATCCCTTCGATTTTTTACCTGCCTGGTCTCAGTGATCATTCTTTGCTGCATTTTGATGTACAAATTCCTGTGTGTATCCGAGTTAGTCAGACTAAACACATTATAGATTATAAACGGGCTGACTTTAACGCTATTAACTGCGAACTAGCTGGTTTTTTGGATGATTACTTACCAGGCTTTTCACAGCGTTCTCTTTGCGCTAACTGGGATTTGTTCAAGGATATCGTTGAACATCTCATTAACACTTTTGTACCATTAAGATCTTTGAAGTGCGATCGGGAATCACCTTGGTTTAATAATGTTTTAAAAAGACTCTCCAATAAAAAGAAGCGCTTGTTCCGCTCTGCGAAGTTGTTGAATTCTAAACAACGATGGGAGGCCTACTTTTCCGCAGCTGCAGAGTACAAAGGTGCGCTAAAAACGCAAAGGACACGTTTTTTAACCACACACTGCCTGCTATGCTGGTCAATAATCGTAAACAATTTTGGAACGTAGTTAACAAGAAAGACCCTTCCACAATACTACTTACTTCTTCTGATGGTGTTGCCTTTCCTCCATACGAATGTGCTTCTGTTCTAAACGATATATTTGCTGCGGCATTTTCTACCAATGTTTCTCTTGTTCATCGCGTGTGCCCTGTTTTTGATGCTCTTCCTATGGATCCAGTTATATTCGACGCGTCAGGCATCCAGTGCATCATAGAAAATCATAAGGTTTCCTCTTCCTGCGGTGTTGACAACATTAATTCGAAGTTTTTAATTAATACAAAGTACTATTGTTCCATAATTCTTACTAAATTATTTGAACAGTCTCTTGCTACAGGTTGTATTCCCAATGATTGGAAAATTGGGAAGGTGATTCCACTGCATAAGTCCGGAAGTAAACATTCTCCCGATAACTTTAGACCTATATCGCTCACTAGTATTCCGTGCAAGATCATGGAACACGTCATATATTCTCATCTCATCTCTTTTTTAGAATCTAACTCCTTTTTCAGCATTGCCCAGCATGGTTTTCGTAAGTCTTTTTCATGCGAAACTCAGCTAATATGTTTCATGCATGACCTTTATTGCATCCTTGACCACGGGTCTCAGGCAGATTGCATATTTTTGGACTTCTCGAAAGCATTTGACACTGTTTCACATGAGCTTCTCTTCCTTAAATTAAGCAATCTTAACATAGACCCTAATGTCCTTGCATGGCTACAATGCTTTCTTTCTAACTACTCACAATTCGTAACAGCGAACAATATAAACTCTCATTCTTTGCCTGTCCGTTCCGGCGTGCCTCAGGGGTCAGTTCTTGGGCCCCTCCTTTTTCTCATCTATATAAATGACTTACCGGCTAACATTTCTTCTTCAATTAATCTTTTTGCCGATAATTGTGTTATTTAACGCGAAATTAAAGATGGTAATGATGTCTCTTGTCTTCAATCCGATATTAACAAGGTTCTTGACTGGTGTTTTACTTGGAACATGCAACTCAACATTAATAAGTGTAAACATGTACGCATTTTTCGTCTCTCTAATGCCCCTTCTTCTTATCACATTAACAACGTGTCTCTCGAAGCCGTGTCATGTTATAAATATCTAGGTGTTTACGTTTCTTGTAAGCTGTCTTGGAAAACTCACGTTGAATACATAATAAATAACGCTGATCGCATGCTTGGGTGTCTTCGCAGAAATTTCTCACGTTCATCTACTTCAATAAAATTATTACTCTATAAAACATTGGTACGGTCCAAGTTAGAATATGCTGCATCTGTCTGGAGCCCTGGCATCGATTCACTCGTTTCAGATTTGGAAGCTGTGCAGAACCGCGCATGCCGTTTCATTCTTTCGAATTATCACCGAACAAGCAGTGTAACCGCCATGAAATCAAGTTTGTCCCTACCACTTCTTTCCTACCGCAGATCAATAGCCTCATTGTGTCTTTTTCATAAAATTTACCACAAAAGCCTTCTCAATCCTAAGTTACTGTCAAGACCATGTTACATATCAGCACGCGTTGATCGCCGTCATAAAGTTGGAATCCCATCTTGTCACACCAAATGTTTTCATGACTCATTCATACCCCGAACTTGTGTCAGCTGGAATCACCTTCCCCACGACATCGCAGGTATTTCTGATAACAATGCATTTCGTAAAGTCCTTAATGATTCTTTCTGAGTATGTGTCGTTTATTACTGTATAAAAATTGCCTCTCACTGTCTACACACTGTTTTAATATATCCCCCACTGCATTCTAATTTCATTGCCTTCCTGTGTTTTCACTTTTTATGTATTCCTGGTTTGTTTTTGTTTTCTCTCCTTGTTGTTGCTTTTTAGGCTGAATTTTTATGCATTCCCACTCCCCTCTGTAATGCCTTCGGGCCCTGAGGGTACAATAAATAAATAAATAAATGAATAAACTACGAGACTTTCCTTGAGCAATATTGGAACTAATCTGCAACGTGCATAGAGGTGCTTACAACGTAGGAAATAAACAATAAATCGATCAATGGCGAAAGTGTCACATTGTTGATGACTTCTTGAGTATTATTTTCTGCCTGATCAGTGTTTGTGTAATTCCTTATGTTGAATTCCTGTCCCACTGTGTTTTATGTACCACTGTTTTCACTGATATGTCACTCTGCACCATCTGCACCGACGTGTAAAGCGGGTGTTAGGCCTCGTCAGGAGACACTACAGTCTCCTTTAGCCTCTCCCCGCGGACACCATGTATTGTTGTCCGAAATAAAATGAAATTAAAAAAAAACGAACCACCGTACTGCAGAGATGACTCCACCACGAAAAATGTACCACAGTCACAGTAAGGAATAGGGCCCAGGGCGTCAGTCGAAGAAGCCGCACTTTTTCTCCGGATTCATTCTGGAGCCTGGGAGGCAACCAAAGGCTTGGGCGAACGGAGCGAAATTCATCACCGCCTTGTTGCACTCGCCCGAGAACGCATTTCCGGCCGCCGACTTGGTGCACCAGGGGCTGCAGGGGGCGATAAAGAAGACCTGCTCCTCAGTCAGCTCCTACGAGATGCAGGGGATGGAAGAACTCATTAGCTTAGCTGTCTTCCACTAGGAATAGCAAGCGAATTGGCAATTCTAAACAGCAGCGCAAGGTCAGAATTAAAGGTAACTACCTGCATCACTAGTGTAATAACTTCTTTCAGTACGAGCTTCCTGTATTGGAAGTTACTTTGCGTGGAATTTAGTCACACGTTTTTACTCCTGGACATGGCGTCTGGCTATTTTACTGAGGACGAACTTTGATCTTTAACTGTGCAGTTTTTGTTTCAATTTAGGCTTTCAGTGGATGTATGGTCTGGAATGTATTTCAGGCGTTTCTCTGATGAGCTCCTTAAATATTATGCCTAGCAGTGAATTTGCCAAACGGAACTCAAATGAGTCAGTTTTGCGTAAACTGCTTCCAGTTTTTCGAACCTTCTACTCCACGTTGTTAGTCTGCGATACATTTGCTGTCTATAGAGAACGCGTGATCCCTTACGCTATATCGAAATAAGGCGAAATTAGCGCTAAGTGTGTATGCAGTAATTGAAACCAGTTTCACTTATTTTGCATGGAATAGAATATCAGTCTTACGTAACTCTTTATGAAAATTACAGAACTGCAATTTAACTTGACTTAGCAGGTATAGTTGCTGAGTAATTGCACTAAAAGGCCTCGGAAAGTTATTCTATGGGCGTTAAAAAGTTAGGGAATGTGACCAAGTTTTTATATTAGATTTGAGCAAAGCCTGTTTCTCGTCTATAAACCTTTTTGTTCCTTTTGCTGATAGTCAATATGTTGATAGAAGTTGTACTCCAACATGCATATTAAAACGCAAGTGTTTCTAACAAAAATAACTTGAAAAAACTTATTTTGCCTATACATAGAAAAACTGGGCTTTATTGAGCTCCTAGCAAATCTAAAAATTGATGAAAAAAAGACAATTTTACTGCCTTCTCTACGAAATGCCGGAGCAATCAGTGATAGCAATCGTGTAAAGAGTGAGAGCTGAGAAAACCAGCTTTGAAATTTGTGCCCGCGTTGGCTGGTAAGTGGCCTCGTTTGGTTTTTTTTCGTTTCTTTCGAGAAATCGGTCATTGCAACCAGCGGGAGTTGTGATGTTAGCTACTTATGGCGACACTCAGATGGCTGTCCCCCGTCGTGGGATACCCGCGGAATCAGCCATGGGCTGGTAGTATGACAAAGCCAATTCGGTCACAATTTTCCTCGACCATAGATATGTAATTTTCTGCATTTTAGCTGCATATTATAGATGAGGACAATGACGGATACAAAAAAAAACAACATCAGCAGCCGACACGTTTGAACAACTTGGTCGTCCAATTTGCCGTGCGCCCCGCTAAGTTTAGCGGCGAGCAACCTATTTCGCCTCATAGTTGTGCTTCTGAAAAAAAATTGAGAGCACTGAAGTCTGCATACGTGGAGCAATGCGAAAGCATGCCTTTTATCTTCGCTTTTTTCTTACTCATAACGTGGAATGCTGCATTTAGTAATTACCGGTGAAGACATATTACACAGTTCGCCATTTCCAGCTACGATATACTACGTCACTTCCGCATTCCAGTTAGGACATAGTACACCGCTTCGTAATATCTGGTTACGTCACAATTTCAATATGAAAATGGGCTTTTGAGGAGATAAAAGGGTGCAGTACCTTTCACATTTCGACATCTCGATGGACACCTCCACCAAGCCTTAAGGGAAAAAGGTAGGCAAAACTCCCTGTGGACACATCTTGCGGACGCGGCTTGCGGTCAACTTCCAGTGACTGCTTTTTGCTGGCATGTGCCATATAATGCCTTCCCATTAACATATACATAGCGTGGATATAATCGCGCACTGGAATACCCAGGCAGAACGGAAGACACATATGAAGGTAGAGATGCTAACCACATTTGAAATTAAGGAATTATGAGAAATGTTCTTGAAGGCGAAGTTATTGCTTCGCTACCCAATACAAATAAGGTTTATTGTGGTTAAATAGAAGAACTACAATGTGCTTCCGGTGAGAAGCGAACTTTCACCGTCCGCATGCCGCAATAGCACATGTCCTGTGCTGTTTTGTGTCTCGTGTTCCCGTTTCTCACTGTACTCATATGGATTCCTGGTGCAAAATTCAGGCAGTGGCTGGTAGGTGGGTCGGAAGCGATCCAATGAACAAAACTGGATGTTCACATGATGTATGCTTGCCCCATTTGCCTCTCCAGTTGGTTTTAAATCGCAGCATTGTCTTTACATTCGAATAGCATCCAGGTTCATACCAGAACTTTATTTTCCCGGGACGCTTCGCGCGAAGGAAACGAAGAAGCGTAAAACGGAATCCGCTTTGCTTAAGTGGGCGAATGACTTACAAAGCGTGCAGAGCTGCCTGAAGAAGACAAATACTTTTTCATGACGCGACGCGCGGTGTCAGTGCGTGGCTGGGCGGCAAAGGCGTTGGTGAGAAACTCCGAAACGATTCTCGCCTCTTCCTGGTCATAGAGCGCAAAAGTCGAAGCAGCGTCCCCGCTGTCTGTTCTGGTACGAACCGGCGAGATGCGGTCTTGCGTGGGTGCATCGCTGAAAGCCGCGTAGGCCACTTCTAGTGCCGGCACTTCAGGGAAGACGCTCTCGTTCTGGGCTAGGCAGCCTCGTGCGCGTTTCTCGAAGGCCGGTACCGAGGCCTCACTCACCCACGAAGAGAGGACGCGGCCCTGAGGGTCCACCTGCATGGAGGACGAGGGCACATGGTCATATCGTAGAACAGACAGGAACTGTGCCTTGTGGCCTTTCAGCTGGACTGCATAAGGTAACCTCAGGAACAGATATTAAAGCGAGAGCCTTACTATGCCCTTTAGGCGTTCTTCATAGACCATTGTTGAGCCACCGAAGCGGCAAGCCACCGAAGCGGCAAGTGCAATGACGGCATGCGCAACAGATACCAGGAGCAACCGCCACTCCTCCTAACTTAAATAACTAACATCAACCAGAACACTACCGACGCGTATGTCTTATTGGAGTTTGCTGTAAACTTTAGAACTGCAAGTTTTAAATAAATTCAGGAAAAACCTCTGGATAAAATTTTCGCATTTTCTCAGCACGCATTTCGCAGCGCATTCTTGTGGCAAACGCCATTAGTATGTCCCTAAATCATAATTGCATAGCATCGCAGATGCAGCGTCTTTGCAGGGAAGCATGTTTTAAGAATGCTCCGAGGCGCATGATGCAGCATGCCACAAGCTAGTGCTATACAGGCTAAGACATCTAACAAAACAAGAACGGAGGCTAGTCAGTTGTTCTTTATGACGGTAATTGCGCTGAACTCTGCAAAAGGAGGCGCACTTCGTATGTATAATTGCTCCATCATGCAGTCTTCGAGCTGGAACTACATAACCTATTTCCCCGCGCGCTAAGAGCAGTGAACGTTGTCTGCGACCATCTTTACTGCACTAAATGCCTGCTTATATGTCCTGTCATTTAGCTGAGTACTTCAAATCATCGATCAACGAATTACGTGCTTGTGCCTCCGAGTGTTAGGTGTTGGGTCCCCTCGTTGATTAGTTGAGATAATGATGTTCAGCTTGGGCGGAGTAATCAATGACTATTATGTACGGAATGACCGTATAAGATGCATGGCGAACACAGATACAGGGCTACTACAGGTCTCAAGGCTCCTTTGGTCTGTTCATATGAGATGGATGAAGAATTTCTCATAAGAGGAGAATTACAGATGGGCGCCTGAGGGAACAAGGTAAAAGAACTGCCAATGTGGAGATGTGATATGGTGGATATATAGATATCTAGGTGCATAAGTTGTCAAAGAGGAGAAAGTGCGTGATTCTCACCTCTGAACTGTTAAATACCTGAAGTGATTGTATCGCCCCACGGCTCGCCTCACAAATCAGTAACAAGGCAAGTCACCGATCTTTGAGCACCGACATCTAATTGAGTGCAAAAGAACCGTACCAACGTTACGAGGGTGTGCGCAATGGCGAGGACCTCGAGGGAGAATGCATCCGAAGGGCCTATAGTTACGGCCCGCTGGTGTGGGTTTCAGGAGCGTGGAGGTGGGGATGGTACAGGGAGTAGCCGCAGGAATCTCGAGGAGCCACGAAGGAGGCATCCGTGTACGCTACACCCTGGGTATCAAAGAGAGGGGAATGGTGCTGCGCTGCCGCATGACGACGGCCGGCGTGCAGGACGGGGGACATGTTGGTCGGGAGTGGGAGGATACGAAGATTGGGAGCCGGAGTGGGAATTTTAGAGGTAAACGGGGCGATGGGAATGGGCGAGATACCCGCTTGAGTCAGTAACCCCTGACCCTGACGGGTAAATGAAAGCCGGGGAAGCTGGGAGTCACGATGGAGAGAGTGAAGAGAACGGAGAGGATGAAAGTGACCTGTGGCAAAGGTCTTAATGGTAGAGGTAGTGATAGGGAGGTTGAGAGCTGCCTTGTAGAGGGCCACGAGGGCAGTCTGAAGAGCATTAAGTTGAGTCTGATTTTAAGGAAATGTAGGGTGCAAAGTACAAGACCTTGCTGACGGCCAGCGCGTGGGCAACTCGGCACGCGTGAACCTCGTGGAGACCTGAGCGCCGAGTGACCACGTGCCGCACGAGGTGCGTTACTGAGTGGCAGGTGGTGACAGTGCGGTGGAGGGCTTGCACGTTCTTGGCCGCATGCAAAGGAAAGCCAAGAACTTTACACCGCGTGACGACAGGAATAGGAGAGCCAGAAAGGTGGAGAGAGACGAAGTGGTTGTGTGAGCGCTGGTATGAGGAATGGTTGAGAAGGAGAAGCTCGGATTTTTCAGAAGCAGGAGAGAGGCCGGGGGTGGTGAGAAAGGAGTCGATGAGATCTAGGCCACGTTGCAGGGTGGAACTGCCGAAATCTGTGCAATAATAAGACCCCCCTCCGCCAGTATCTACTCGCCCGCCCCTCCCTGCCCTATTTTCTCCTTCTCCAGGAGACTCGGATGGCCCGCACTGTCCCGGGCTACCGATCCTACCATTTCACTACGTCCACACCACTTGCGTCTATTTATATACGCAGCGACGTGCTCGTGGAGCGACTTGACATCCCTTCCACCCTCCTTAAATATTTAGGTGGTGTGTTCTATTACCACCCTTCCTCATCTGGATATGAGTGCTGAAGAGCAGGTCGACATCCTTCTGGAGTGCTCACAAATAGGCTAATGCAAGCCAGGCTATCCCACCCCGGCATAATGAACACACATGTAATCAAGGGAGTCCTAACATGGTAGCTATAGGGACAGACCTTCTAGAATACTTATGAGCTGCTCTTCCCTTGAGACGACTAGTGCCCCGTGTTATGTTTCAAGTAAAGAAATGGGTAGTGAAGCCTAAAATCTCGGTTAGCCTTACACGCGCTCCGAACACACAGTGGCGTGAAAAAAAAATCAATCGTGGGTTCACAAAGCATCCGATTTCCGATTTCCCCGAGTCGCGTAGCCGTTGCTCCAGATGCAATGGTTTGACCATGCGGCTACCGGTGATCAGCGCTGCGAGAAGTGTGGGGCCGCCCGACATTTCCAAGCTTCTAAGGCGATCTTCGTTTCTGTCCGTCCGATGAGTTTCGGTGGCTGCCACTTCCATATCAGTGCCCAACTCTGCAGAAAGCCTTCATTACTGGTCCCAAAACACAACCTACAGAGGAGTCTGCACCAGAACGAGACCAGTTTCCTTCGTCAGAGTCGGGTGGTGGAGTCGCTTCTTCAAAAGGTTTCCATGCTCCAAGGGATCTTAGCCCAGCCAGACGCCAGTGTCCCCTGCGTGCGAGTCAAATAAAAACGAAATTTCTTTGGAACGAAAATAGCCTTATGGTTTCAGAAAACTCCTTGCTAAACATATATACTTGCCTTTTGTGCGGTCATGGGCTTGTCTTTTTCGTGCCGATTTTGTTTACGTTCACAGGGAGCCTTGGTATCAGCAAAGATACTGTCTTAGCTTGAGAATTCAAGTGCCTTTGCGTCCGGGTTCTCTTGTCGCTCAGTTGCTGGTGTCAGCTTTGAACGACTCGTAAGATAAGCGCTCGGGCGCTTTGTTCTCGTGCACGGGACTAGAACTGCTCTATGAAGGTCTGACCGCCGCTATGCTTGAGTCCTGGCGCATCTGAACAGTTGTAGCTGCTCTAACTGCGTTACCTTCCGTTCGGTTTTGTGCTCCGCCCTTACAGTGGATTGCTTGCGAATCTGAGCGGCCGATTTTATCCATAGCCTTTGTAAGTACCTGATTTTCCTTCTCTGTGGCTACTAAATTCCCGTTGCCAAAGTTATAACACTGCAGTGTTAAGCATAGATTATTCAGGTTTTACGCGATGGTTTGTGCCGTGGCAGCGCACAAATTATCTTCTGCAAACATTAAAGTATAATGTACCATTTCCTCTAAAGAAGCTGAAAACTCATTTTTTCTGGTTCTATTAACATAACGCGTAAAGCACGTACTGCGACAAATAATTGTTGGTGGACAATTTTTTTAGAATTTAGTTTTGATTTTGTTGCCGAAATTGTGTGGGTGGACAAACGGAGTGAGTGCGTTGTTTGCCTTCTCATAAGAACCTCACATGTAGAACGGTTTATAGTACTAATTCTATTTGCTTGTGTCGCAGTTTTACTGTTATGTTGATCGTTTTCTGTTTTCTAGTTAAATTATGTTAATGAATGGAGTACTGTATTCTATTGCAGTATTCGCTCATGTTTGAACCATTGCATTCTGTATGTAAAGTCGCTGCTACCAAAATGGCTCCCTGACCTTGTCAAGCTATGTTCAAAGCTATTGGTCAGTAAAGCCATCAACATTGTTCCAGCGTTGAATATAAATTGCATTAAATGTCATGAGAAGTTTTTTACTACAAAATTTATTTTGACAACGAGGTCCTGGCAAAAAGGTGACTTCCGCTACCGGGAACTGAATCATTGGCTACTTCCTAGCTCGAACACAGAGCTCAGAAAAGAAATGAGATTAAGCGTAACTGTTGAGAAAAAAAAGATAATGTTGCAGCTCGGTTGATTTTAAGGCTAAGGTTTTAAGGTTGGTTTTAACGCAAGACAAAGGCTTAGGAAAATGCTTCCTGGCGCCAGATACCCGGCACTGGTTTTCTTTTTAGCGGCTGTGTTCGCACCAGAATTCATGGCTTTATGTTCTGGCGAAGGATGGCGTTGAGTTAGGGAAAGTGATAACTTTAGCTTGTAAAAAGCTTTTAACTGCTGACAGATGTGTTCAGGCCGACTCAATTCGCAGGTTAATTTATTAATTTCGGCCTGCGTATCTCTTGCGAAGGGATCACAGCTGAGTTAGGCTGCTTTAAACTTGCTAAGGTTTGGGGCGAAACAACTACAATGTAATTTTCAGCATGTCTGGAGTCCAAACATAGCCAAAGCGTCCATTTGGAGCCACATGCCAGACACACATTTTTGAGGGCACTCTTTGCCTGACCTACTCGGATATTTTCTTTGCCAGCGAGCTCCATCGGACAGTTTTTCTTGGCAATATAGTTTGACGCGTGTGGGTTCTTCTGTGTAGAAATCCTATACATTACTCCACTATACACAGCTACGTACACCAATTGTAAAAATATGAAAAAAGTAGGTTGTTTCTGAGCCATGTATAGGGTATTCCAGTACCTCAAGAAGTCCCAGTCTCCGAATAAAGCACGAGATTTTCTGTTACATTCCAGTGATACAAAACAATCACGAGGCAAAACATGTAAAGTGGAATGGTCCGCGAGCAATCATCGTGGGATGTATCTTTCTAATCAAGCCTGCACTTAGTAGAAGCAAGCGGGCACCTTAAATGTTTTCCAACAAATAGCCTTACCTGGGACGTGTTGCACCGTTTGCGGTGAAGTGTGTTATTGGCACAGTATTGCGTATGTTTAGTATCGTATCAGAGAATTGCCAAAGGTCATTCTTCACTAATAACCGCGATCCAGGTGGGCGCAGAAATCCTTAAGCATACCGGTAACGATAGTTCGCTTCAAAACATGTCTGTACCCTTCTGTCAAGTTCGCTCCGGTTAGGAGTTCGAGCCGCCAGCTGGGAGTGCTGGAACATATTGCTTGTATTCAATATTATCTAACTGTTATATCTGCCTATTTCATTTGCTGTTTGTGTTGTACTGGTTTCGTTGCGAGCTGCCAGCGCGCTTATGTCGGTGTTTGTATGTACGCAGAGTGTTTTTCTAACCACAGGAGTTTCGAGAGTCAGCTAACCTTAGAGTATTAGCGCTGTTACACAGAAGGTTTTAAGTATATATAGCCTATGCAGGGTTTCGCAGGAATGAAAGAGATATCAGGTCTGCGAAAGGCCAAACAAAAATGGCCGTCATTAATTACAGATGGGTTGCACTGAGGGATAGAAGGAGTTAGAAGCTGAGGGATAGGAGGAGTTCCGGTCTGGAGTCGCCTCCAGAGAATTTGTTGGGAGTGGGATAGGCGGGGGTGCGGAGGGGGTAGAGTCGACGGGCAAGGCGTGCTTGTTGAGTCAGTTCTGAGAACGTGTGTGCCCGCTCCTTCGGGAATTCCCGGCTGGGGTCGCCATTTGCCCGGCACATAAGTCCCCGCGCTGTCGGCCTCATTTCCGGGATTGCCAGAGGGAGTCGGAACCCACACGAGCTCAATACGCCTATCAGAATTTAGGGTGCGCATTCTCACTATCTTCCACGCGAGGAGATGGACGCGTCCAAGGGCAAAGTTAAGAATGGCTGTTTCGGAATCGCTAACTATATAAACCGCATTGGTTTGGGCAATGGATATATTGCTATAGCTGCTTCTTCTGCTTCTTCCGGGGTACAAGGGGGGGGGGGGGGGGGCTCTATGAAATGGGTAAGTGGGGGGGGGGGGGGGCTGCTGGATGGTAAGCCACAGCTGCTGAACCGTCTGGAGCACACGCCGCGTCCACTCAGCGCACGTCCTCTGAAGTGCCATATTCTTTGTGGAGAGATTTGGCACGCGCGACTCGGCGGGATTTCTGGTATTCAGGGTGGACATTCTTAGGAAGGGGTTTGAGGAGAAGCGCGGCGTGTATGGCGCAAGGGAGAGAGATTAATTCTGTCGCGGTGCGGATGTGCGAATTCCCAGAGAATCCAGTGTATATCGTCCTGTTTCCGCGCCAGCCAAACGAAGGTATACTGTTTGTGGCGATGTGGGTCTTTTTCATTTTTGACACAGCGCAACAAAGACGGGACGTGGAAACTGAGGGGTAAAGACAAACAGGCGCTGACTAACAGCTGTGTATATATATTTGCGTGTTTTTTTCAATAAACCCAGTTGTTAGTCAGCGCCTGTTTGTCTTTACCCGTCAGTTTCCACGTCCCGTCTTTGTTGCGCTGTTTCAAAAATGAATACGTACCAACTTGCCCAAATTCTTGCTTTACTCGATGTGGATCTATAAGTTCTTTTATAGTGTTGTGCATTCCTAATTTTAAGAGCCTGTCCGTGCTAGCGCTCTTTGGTGGGTTGAGTGGTGCTTTGGTAGCCATGCGGATTAGATTGATCTTATCTTTATCCGTACAGGAGAAGTTCAGGTAAGGAGTGGCGTAAAGAATCGACTAGGCACAAAGGCTTGCAGCACCTTGAGATTGTCTGCCTCGTCAAGACGGCTCGTGTATATGAAACCCTTCTAAGAAGATGGAGGATCGAATAACTGGACTGCTTTAGTGCTTTCAGGCTAAGGTTGTTTTTCCCCATGTCCTGTAAATGCAGGCCAAGAATGCGGAGGCTAGGTGTTTGCGATATGGCAGTGTCACGCAGGTAAATGATGATGGCGCGGTAGGAACGCGCCGCGGGCGGATTGTTAGGAGTGCTGACTCTGTGGGGGAGCATTTTTTGTAGGATGGCGAACCCATCGGTGATCGAAATGCCATTTGTTAGACACGGCATGCCAACAGGTGTGTCGATTGTATATAGGGTATTGTCTCCATGATATCATTGTCATGCCGCCGTTCCTACGTTGGCTGGAGCGAACAATGTGTAAATGACCGGCTGCGTCAGCATGGCAACAAGGTACGAAAGATGCGTGAAATTCTCGCGATTTTCTGTCGCGGCTGTAGCTTCGAGCGTGGTCATCACTCTACTCCTGACTTCAAGAGATGTATAGTTGTTGGCAGCCATCGTAAGTAGATCACAAGAGAAATACTAGAGGCGAAAGAAATAGATAGGACGGGTAATGACTGCTTGAGCACGCCATTAGTTGATCATTCGCGGAAGGAGATCCGGTATCTCTACCCTAACCATGTGAAAACTTTACTTTTCTTTCGTGCCGTAAGCTATTTGAGTTTCCTTTGTTGTCTTTTCTTTTTTTCCTCCCTATCATATTCCTATATATTTCGATGAACCGTTTGAGCACAATTCAGTCGGAAGTTAGGACTTTTATTTTTCATCTCTAGTCTTCGTCAATTTCTGCGCGCTTTGTTCTCAAGAATGGATAACCAACAAGCCCAAACTTGTATAAAATGAAACACAATCTCAGATCTACACAGACTTTTTAGGTTCGCCATAAGTACACTTCGGTAGTTCGTCCTTTTGTGGGTCTGTTCACATTCATTCGTTAGCTGAAAGAATTTTGATCTCGGGGAAATTTCGCGTAGAAAATGAAATATTCCCCATGCAACCCATTTTCAAATTCGTGACGTTCGCCATGAAGGCAAGAGAAATGGAGATTCCTGCTATGTCGCATTCGAGCTGCGACACAGTGACAATATGAGGCTGGAATAAGGAAACCAGAGCGAACGATTTATTCGAGTGGCGTTTTTTATAGTCCGCCGCTGATGTTCTAGTCACGTGGTCATGATAACGTGTTGCGGATGACGCATCAATTCCGGGATGGCTGGATGAATGTGGATGGAGGCGGGATTTAGCCTGAGATGCACGTGTTGTGGATCTAACCTGGATACTACGACGCCAGGATGAAGTACCTTAACCCTTTCAGGCGCCATGTTTTGTTTTGACTGGAATCAATTATTTTTTCACCTAAGTAGTGTATTCAGGGCTTAAGAAAAAAATTTGTTAGCTTTCGAGAGTGAAAGACCAGCAGGTCAGTTCTTACAACGATGTGGAGAATTCCGTACAAAGTGTCAGATTTGTTAGAAATAGTAACATCGAAATGTTCCCATGTGTCAGGTAAACACCCTAGGAACCGCGGAATCACTTTGTCTTTCGAAGATGCACATTAAGCTCGAAACTGAGCAAAAATCGTCGATGTTTTCACTCGCGGCAAAATCTGCCTGCACAAAAACGGCGTGCAAAGTGCTACCTAGCTCAGTGTTCTGTGAAATATTACTTAATGCGTTCGCTACATGGTACCAAAAAAAAAACTTATTTGTAACAAGAAGGGTGCTGAATTTGACTGAAATAACGACATCACTGCTAGGTGCTCCTGTTTCTCAGAAAAAGCTGTAAGTTTGCCGCTTACACAATTGTGCACAAAGCGCCTGAAAGGGTTAAGTCATATGTGACCCCATGCCTCCAAGCAGCACAGGTAATCATCGGTCCAATATTGAAACTGAATGATTTCCTTCCTGACCGGCCTTTTTCAATATATTTCCAATAATGGGACGATTAGCTGTGCTTGAATGGACTGTAGACCGAGCCGCAAATCTTCTGCCCGCCAAGGCCTCCCTTCGTCTAGGAAGCTGCGCGCGAAGCAAATAATCGGCCGTCAAATGTTATCTCCCTCTTTCTACTCAATCCCCCTCTGTGATAGCTAGGCCTTCATGCCAGCGGATTAGAAAAATATCACACGCTCACTCACTCACTTCCTCACCCACTCACTAAATGTCACATCAGTTTGTTGCTGAAAGTGGCATGTTGCGACACCTGCCTCTCAATTTTGGCATTTTCTAGCGCATGAAAGGTCCGTTTTCATTGAAAGCAGCATCTTCGTCATTCGAACCTTGAAACGCATAAAGGCAAGGTACCTTAAATTGGTCCCTAGCATCTTTTTTTGTAATACTATTCTTAAGAAAAACTGCATAATAGCTTGGTGCCCACCACTCATATCACCACCCAAGGCAAATGGTTAAATCTTGGAGCAGCGTAGTAGTATTAGCCTAACATTTTTGACGGGAAACTCCGATGATTTTAAACAATAGTGGATAAGCCAATAACCACGCAACTTCAATATAAAATATTGCCTCTAATTCAGGAACGTTAAATAACGGGGAATAAAATTAGGTTGAAGCGCATTTAAAAGGTGGATTGGTGAGCTAGTTGGTTCATGATCGTATATTTAGCAGCAGAAAGTGAACGAAGACGTTGAAAAAAATTACGAGGAACTTTAGCGGCTAAAGTGGTGAAAGGCGAAAGAAAGCCTGAGAGCTGCATTCTGCTACGCGATTGTTCACTGCACATTTTGTTGGTGCATTAATTAACTGCCAATAAATGACGCTTAAGCTTCGCCTTTAGGAGTGGAACCACACAGCGTGTTGTGGCGCTGCCATGCAGTCCAAGGAACGCCACCACCCGTTCCACAATGCATTGCCCTTGGAACGCAACGCTTTTTGAGGAAAGGAAATGGGGCTGTAATTCTCTGTCATATCGGTGGACACCTGAGCCGCACCGTACAGGAAGGAAGGAAGTGTGAGTGAAAGAAGAAAGAGGGGCCGTAATGAAAAAAATGAAAATTGTATTTGAGGAAAGGAAATTCCGCATTAACTGTCTCACATATCTCAGTAGACACTAGTCGAAAATTGTATTTGAGGAAAGGAAGTTGCGCAGTAACTGTCTCACATATTTCGGTGGACACCCATCAAAATTCCTGCCCGGTGATGTCACGCCAATTTGGACCAATCTGAAACGCGTTCGTTGGTAAATTGGTTTTTGAGGAAAGGAAATGTATCTGTCTCTCAGAACTCGGTGGACACCTAAACCTCGCTGTAACGGAAAGGGAGGAAGATGGGAGTAAACGAAGACACCGTATTCACTAGAGGCACCTTTGTTCATTCGAAACCATCTAGCTGGCATGGCGGAGTGGTAGCGTGCTCGACTCGCACTCCGGAGACCGGGGATCGATTCCCAAGCTGGGCCAATTTCTTACCCAGTTTTATTTATTTATCTGGTCTGACTAGAAAGGTTAGACTAATTGGTTAAGTAAGCAATTAATTAAACTCAGTCAAACTAACTTGGAGCATCACTATACGATCCCTTTAACTGGTTGCATGGTTAGTAGCCAAAGTACAATTGGCCCTGTTTGAAATTCGCGCACTGTGACGCCGCGACCGTTTGGACCAATTGAAAAGCGTGACATTTCTGTCGACAGCTCCTGCTTACAACGATGAGGCATTAAAGGCTTCTGCCTTAAAAACATACAGACGAAGACGATGCTGCACTGACAACTGAAGAATTTATTTGAAAAACCACGTATTTATACTGAATAACGGCCTTTAATGTCTCATCGTTGTAAGCAGCAGTTGTCGACAGAAAATGTCACGCTTTTCAATTGGTGGAAACGGTCGTGACGTCAGAGTGCGCGAATTTCAAACGGGGCCAATTGTACTTTGGCTAGTAACCATGCAACCACTTGAAGGGATCGTATAGTGATGCTCAAATTAAGTGGAACTGAGCTTAGTTAATTGCTTAATTACCCAATTAGCCTAATTAGCTTTACTAGTCAGGTCATATAAATAAATAAAACCGATTAAAAAATTGGTCGAGCTCAGGAATCGAACCCCGGTCTTCGGCGTGAGAGACGAGCATGCGATCCACTCCGCCATGCCAGCTTTTTTTTTTTTATTTATTGCCTGACTTCACACACACAAATACACAAATACACACATACAAATACACAAATACAAATACAGTACACAAATACACTTACAGAGCGCAATGAGCAATAATTAACAACACTATCCGCCCGGGGGTGCGTGGCTTCCTCATATTAAAACTCCTTAAGCGTCACCAAAGGCTCGACTCTTTCGAGCCACTCGGGAGCTTCAGGAGCAAGTTTCTGAACTTCAATATACTTATGCATGCACTCCAGAAAATAGATCCGTGCTGGCCGTGCATCAGGATCGCAATGATATCCTGCCATTCTGGAGCGCCAAATACAATGGAGGCCCATTAGCATAATGAGGTCGAATGGTGTCCCATCCTAACTCTCTACAGGCAAGTACCGGATACCATGAGCGTCGAGCGGAAATTCCTTTTTTAAAGTCCGTTGCAAGATGTCCCAAAAGTATACCCCCTCCCAACAGTGCAAAAAAACGTGGTCTATTGTTTCTGGTTGTTTACAAATTAAACAATGTGATCCCCAAGGTAGAAATAACTGCTTCCTTTCCAAGAATTCCTTTACTGGTAGTGTTCCGGTATGTAATTTAAAGAAAAAAGTTTTTGCACTTGGCGGCACCTGCATCGCCTTCACACGCTTAAGTACGTCGCGTCCCTGGCCTCCATTGTATAAGGCCCTGTACATAGGTTGTGGAAGAACTACATCGCACAAATCTTTATACAACTTTTTCCTGCTAACAGAAGATAAATATTCAGACGAAAATCGAACCGACAGGAATCGAACACTCGCGACAACCTCTCTAAAGTAACCAAAAATACGTCCCGAGAAACTTTCGGTTGTGAGAACAAAGTCCGGCAGTGCATTTCCGAGCCTTAATTGGCACACAGTGCGCAAAAACGGATCGCTTACATCGCGCACAAAACAAAATCTGCTTACTCCGCCATGCCAGCTCGATGGTTTGGAATGAACAAAGGCGCGTCTAGTGAATACAGTGTCTTCACTCACTCTCATCCTCCTGCATTCCCTTCCCGCGAGGTTTAGGTGTCCACCGACAAATGAGAGACAGATACATTTCCTTTCCTCAAAAACCAATTTACTGACGAGCGAGGCGTAGAACCGAATGGGCGATGGCGTTCTATGGACTCCTTGGCAGCGTTGCAA
This sequence comes from Amblyomma mixtum, assembly GCF_055824585.1. Lineage (NCBI taxonomy): Eukaryota > Metazoa > Arthropoda > Arachnida > Ixodida > Ixodidae > Amblyomma > Amblyomma mixtum. Next base: position 34,946,278 of record NC_143019.1, on the reverse strand, counting down.
GACGCTGTCGTGTTCCACTCTTAGGGGCATCAGTGACCACACTTTAGGTCAAAAAAGTGCCCCCCCCCCCCTGAATTTTTGAGACAGTTACTGCGTAATTTCCTTTCCTCAAATGCAATTTTCCTTTTCTTCATTACGGCTCCTCTTTATCTATCTTCTTTCACTCCCACTTCCTCCCTTCCTCTACGGTGCGGTTCAGGTGTCCACCGAGATGACAGAGAATTACTGCGCCATTTCCTTTCCTCAAAAAGCGTTGCGTTCAAAGGGCAAGGCATCGCGCTGAACGGGTGGTGTTCCGTGGACTCCCTGGCAGCGCTACAACGTGCTGTCGCGTTCCACTCCTAAAGGCGAAGCTTAAGCGTAACTAATTAGCAGTTAATTAGTATTCAGGTATTAATCAGTAATTAACCATTAATTAGTGATTTGTCATCACTTAGTAATTAGTAGTCAATTATATGTGACGCCACCGGTGCCACAGAAACAGCGAAGGTGGTGCGGACCGCCTCTACCCACTTTAGACAGTCAAAGTGCCCCCTGAATTTTTTTCGATAGGCAAACTGATGGCTTTCTGACGCATTGCTCGCCCGAACAACGGATGGCCCAGCCTTCCAAGATCTCTCGTGTCAGCTGGTCTTTGTTCTTTTTCAGCACCTGCACGTGATGAAGATCAGCGGGGCTTGTTAGCTTCTTGCAGGATTTGCAATATCTGCAGTGGATCGCAAGGTTAGTGCCGGTCTTTACTGCTATCGCTGTGGCGTGCTCTCTCGCTCTGTCATTAAGACACCTCCCGGTTTGTCCTATGTAATGCTTTCCACAGAAAAAAGGGGGATGAGAGACATGACGCCTTGAATGCACTCGAAAAACTTCGTTCTGTGCCGGATTTTACATGCGGATTTGTTTTCTTGCCCATTCACTCACGCACACATGCTCTTCGCTTTGTTAGGCGCTGAGGGAATGATCCTGATATTGAATAACTTTGCAATCTTTTTGAGATTGTGAGTCAGCCCATGAATATAGCCCATGGAAAAAGAATAGCGCTCCCGAAGAAAACATGGAAAGAACGAATTATTCCGTGGTTCCATATATCCATGGGCTGACTCACAATCTCAAAAAGATTGGAAAGAGATACAACATCAAGATCATTACTTCGGCGCCTAACAAAGCGAAAAGCATGTGTGCGCGAGAGAGTGGATAAGAAAACAAATCGGCGTGTAAAATCGGGCACAGAACGAAGTTTTACGAGTGCATTCAAGAAGTCGTGTATCGCATCCCCCTTTTCTGCGGAAAGCATTACATAGGACAAACCGGGATATGTGTTAATGACAGAGCGAGAGAGCACGCCACATAGATAGCGGAAAAGTCCGGCACTAACCTTGCAATCCACTGCAGGGATTGCGAATCATGCAAAGAGCCAACAAGCCCCGCTGACCTTCATCACGTGCAGGTGCTGAAAAAGAACAAAGACCAGCTGACACGAGAGATCTTGGAAGACTGGGCCATCCGTGATTCGGGCGAGCAATGCGTCAGCAAGCTGTCAGTTTGCCTATCGGAAAAAGACGTCAAGTGCCTGCGCGGCGATGTAAGCAGAAGTGAATAGATTATCTTTCGAAGCAATGCCTGTTATTCAGTATAAATATGCGGTTTTTCAAAAAAATTCTTCAGTTGTCAGCGCAGCATCGTCCTCGTCTGTATGTTTCTTCAACGTCGTTGTTCACTTTCTGCTGCTCAAATATACGAAGCGCATTTGCAGCTACTCTGAAACATTAATCGCATTTTGCAATACTCCTCCAGTGGAGAGTATATAATCTCTCTATTTTTTATCAGCACTCATCTTCGAGGCGGAAGCTTTTGAGGAAACTTATCGCTGTCGAAATGGGTGAATTTTAACTTGATGATAGCGCGGCGAGCAATGGGAAGAATATTATAGGTTTAATATTTATAGGAAGTAAGAGAGCGGAATGGGTCAGAAAATAAATATTATTGAATTATAGTCTAGTCAAAATCAATAAGAAATATGCATGGGCACTGCGTGTAAGGTGACTGCAATATAATTAGAAGTCATTAGACGTAACGGATGGGGTTTCAAGAAAAGGCAAACGAAGAAGAGGGTGACAGAAATTCAATAGGGCGCTGTAAATAACGAAGTATGTGCCATTCGGCCCGAGGACATCATCATCATCATCAACAACGAAATTGGGAATTCGGTGGCTGCTGCTACCACAGGACAGGATATCTGAAAGGTCTTTGTCCTCCTGTGGGCATAGTTAGGCTTATGATGATGGTGAACGCACGGTGAAAAAAAGAAAGGAGATTCAGAGACAACACCATGAATACGAGGGGCCAGTTGAAGACAACTGAAGTATTTTGCAACCGTTCATTCCGGTTTTAATTTACTTTGTCTTCGCCCACTGATCGTTGCTTCTCGATGTTGTAGATTGTAGACATAACCTCACCCTTTTCGCGGCATAAACGTTCCAATGACATGCACCAGAGCGTTCGGAGCCCACGTCGCACTGACAGACAAGCGCCAATGTAGACTAATAACGGAACATTAAGCGCTTGGAACACCTGCCCAGATTTACCTGCGCTGACTCTGTCTCGGGTGAGAATGTGTGGAGTAGTTTGGGGTCGAATTAGTTGATCATAATCGCCGTTGATCGGCCGGACTGGTTGCGGTGTCATTGAGGTGGCTGGCGGCTATGGCTGCGACTGGCCGTTTGCATTCCGACCTCTGTTTGACTTTCTGACGACTGGCGTCACGGCCAGACAAACTGAAGCGAAGCGACCTACAAGAACAGCCCACGGACGGAGCTTTGCCCACTGTTTGAAAGACAGTCACTCGCTATATATTGCAGCATAAAATGTATTATGGGGATTGCTTTTCTCTTTGTCGTTGCTGTTCACCATGGGTTTGCTTTTGATTGCTTTCCACATGTGCCGAAATTTTTTGCCTGTTCGTTGGAGGAATTGGATGAGGAATTGGAGGAATTGTGATAGCAATTCCTCACAGCGCATATAAACAAAGATATCAGTTAAAAATGATTGCGCTTACATGAGATGTTCACTACAGCTGAATAACAATAGAGAACAAAGTACACGAGGATAACAGAGGGGCCTCCTAGTATCACACCCGTACACTGCTTGTACAAGTGAGGATAGCGTACTGCGCGCACGCGTGGATAGCAATCTGTTTATCTATTTTATTCTGGATGTTCATGAGCACTTCGAAGATGGAGAGTAGAAATGAGAAGAGTCGAAAAATGTGTCCCTCGATCAATTCATCAATCTTAACAAAGTTAGCTCTTAGATCCACTGGCATAGCATTATGGGTATTGAATGCTCAAGAAAAGGCGACGGACGACAGAACAAGACGACGCCTGTCCGTTTCAATCCTGTCGTTTCTTTCTTTTTCCTGTGCCTTTAATTTCTAGGATAAATGAACTGTTCTGGGAGTCCCGCTGAGAGAAACGAAATGAGAAGGTTCCCCAATGCTTAAAGAAATAACCTACTCCGTGCAAATCATCACTGTAATCTCTGTAATACAAGTAATCCACATTTACTTATCAGCGTCCTTTCCTCTTTTGTTACTATCAAACGGAGTAACAAGAAGCTAAATGCTTTATAACTTTATAAACGTTGCCTTCTTTGACATAGGTTCTTTCCTTACGGAGCGTCCAAGTGTATCAAGTGTATAAATTTTGCTTCTACCAAGTGTTTGAACGGGAAGCCTTGATTTTGCAATCGCCTTTTATAACTGTTTCAGGAACGAACAGTCTGAGGAAGCGATGAACGTTGAGAATTACAAATCCATCGATGGCCTGCAGATGCATCGACTCTTTCACGAGGACACAGTACGCGCAGTATTCTCCTACAGACCACGCCACGACGATGTATTTCTCGCATCATTTCCCAAGTCCGGCACAACCTGGACGCAGTACCTCATCCTGAGTATTCTGTCCAGGGGAAACCCACCAAAAACAGTCGCTGATTTCCTGCTGTCTTCTCCCTATCTCGAGCTCATGGGTGTCGAAGCCGCAGCGAAGATGCCTCGGCCAGGCCTGCTCAAGACTCACCTACCTGCTCACAAGGCTCCTTACTCAGAGGATGCCAAGTACATCTACGTTGCGAGAAACCCTTACGACGTGTGCGTTTCTTTTTACTATCACCTAAAGGGGTTCACTCCAAAAAGGATAAAGGACGTATCGTTCGCGACGTTCCACGAACGATTCATCGCTGGGAAGCTGTCGTATGGAGACTACTTCGACCACCTTCTGTCCTGGTACGAGTACCGCGACAGGTCAAATGTACTGTTCTTCACTTACGAAGAAATGAAGAGGGATACGGGATCGTGGGCTCTGAAGATTGCCGAGTTCCTCGGAGAAGAGTACGCAAGCGACCTTCGAAGTGACCGAGGGCTGCTGGAAAAAGTTTTAAACGCCACAAGTTTTGAGAGTATGAAGGGACTCTTCTTCAGTAACATAAACAATGTATTGATACCGGAGCTGCTTAGTCTGCCGCCCGAGAAAGCCTTGAAGTCTGTCGAAGTGTACCGTGATTCGTGGTTCCAGAGGGAGGAAATGCACGAGTGTGAAAGCTTCATCCGCAAGGGTACAGTGGGTGACTGGAAGGCTCACTTTACTCCCGAGATGATAAGGAAAACTAAAGAGTGGATTAAAAGGAAGACCGAGGGATCTGACATCATGCAGTTCTGGAGCGATATTGAGCTGCCATAATTTTCCTGTTTTATTAAGCAAATACTTTGCATAATGTGCTTACTTCGAAACACAGAGTACGCTTTGCATAGCTGCTTTAAGATTGGAGGTCCAGTGGGAATCTTCAATAAACAGACTTGCCTTCTATTGAAGTCGAAGGGGTAAGCTATGTATGGCCGCCAGTCGTTTGTTGTGAGGCGAAGTGGGCTGGAGTATTTTCTTTATGGACCGAAATTTGCAACAATCGTTACATCTTTCTTTAACTTTAGTTAAAGAGAATTCAGAGAGATAGTTTCTGAAAATTGAGAGGAAACACGTTCGTTCTTTGGCTTTGTAACACAAGCAGCAGATTTATGTGCGTGTGAATGAAAATAAATGCTGCACGCTGCAGCTTTGTTGTCGTTGTTGTGACTGAAGGAAGAATGGAAAGGAAAGTGCACGGGCCTGCCCACTGGCTGGGGCTGTGCGACAATCGCTGCCACGTGCAGACAGAGGAGAGTTGAGACATGAGAGGAACGATTGAAAGAGACGTACTTTTCAAAACTGCGTCCGCCCAAGCGATGACGTCGGTTTTATGAACAGATGAACTAAAGTGGCTGTTTGGGTTTGTTGGTCAGTGATCATGGTTAAAGAATGCAGTGCGAAAAGACAAGGACAAACGAGGAAGTGTACAGGACTCGCGCTGACTGCCAACACATTTATTCAAAGAAAGGATCAGCTTTTATAATGCCATCCAAGACCCACGTGACCAGATAAAGCAGCAGGCGTTTTATGAACAGATGAACTAAAGTGGCTGTTTGGGTTTGTTGGTCAGTGATCATGGTTAAAGAATGCAGTGCGAAAAGACAAGGACAAAGGATGGGCTTGGCAGCACAGCAGCAATGGCCACGTCCGCTCACCTGCGTCGCCTCTTTGTTGCACAGGTACTGGTGCTTGCTCTTGGGCCGCTAGGTCCAATTGAGGGTATCAACGCCGGCATCGAGGGGGTCGTGGGCGCCCCGGTCCTTCCTGCGCCGCCGCCTGTACGTGTCGTCGCTCGGATCCACTTTCCAGCCCGCCTACAATCGCCTGACCCAGCTCAACACTCCCAGTGCCCTCGGCCCCCCCAGCTTTCCGTGTGGCCTGTCTTGGACCGTTGCATCAGCAACGACTCGGCTATCTGGCTGAATGTGGCGCATGCGCGCCTTGGACCACTCCCTCCCCTCTCTACATCGATCATCGGCATACGTGCTACTACGTCACCAACCCGTGAATGGCATAAAAGGACCACTCCACTTCCCGCCGCCTTTTATGGGCTTGGCAGCACAGCAGCAATGGCCACGTCCGCTCACCTGCGTCGCCTCTTTGTTGCACAGGTAAATTACCGCTACCCACTATTTGCAAAGCGTACCGGTCATGCTGCCTTGCTTGTGCTGCCAAGCCCACAGTGTTGTTTAGTGATTGCCCATGACTGTATCAGTGTCATTCATCAATTACTAATCTTGGCAGGTGACGTCGAGGAAAATCCCGGACCTAACACCCGCTCTACTGATGCATCAGATGAAATAATGGAAGCCTTGAACGAAATACGTACTGGGCAAGCAGCTTTGTTAGGAGAAATGAAAAGCATTCGGTCAAAATTGTCCCAGAATGATAAAACATTCGATGAAATTAAAACAAGGCTCGTCAAAATAGAAGAAGATTGTTCAACCTTTGCTGCGATTCGGAAAGATATTAGCGATGTGCGAGCGCTTGCGGAGCAAAATTCAGTTGAAGTTGCTAATCTGTCTTCCAAAATGGCTGATTTTGAAGATAGATCCCGCAGAAACAATTTATTATTTTTCGGCTTGTCAGACACTGACAATGAATTATGGGCCGAGTCTGAAAAGTTGGTTACGGAGTTATGTAGGGATAATCTCGACGTCACAATCTGCCCCATGGATGTTGAAAGAGCGCACAGGCTTGGAAAGTTTCAAAGCGACAAGAAACGACCTATCATCGTCAAATTCGCTCACTTCAAAACTAGAGATAAAGTTCTTTCTTGCGCTAAGAAACTAAAAAACAGTAACTACAGAATCTCGGAAGACTACTCAAAACCAACCCTCTTTGTTAGGAAACAGTTACTGCAATTTGCGAAACTCCAACCACAGACATACAAACTCCGCCATAATAAACTAATTATTGATAACACTGTCTATATTTTCGACCATTCCTCACAGAAAGTAGTCCCCCTCCACCCCCTGCCCTCCTCCCTCCGCACGCCCTCCCCCGTCCGCACTCCCTCCCCCGACCGCACGCCATAGCTACTGCATAAACCTCCCGTCACTCCGAAGCTCTCCTCCTTGTCCTTCCTTTACACTAATATCCGAAGCCTCCTGCCCAAACTTGACGCCCTTGAAAGCCTTACGCGCACAATAGACAGCAACATATTCATACTCACTGAAACTTGGCTAACATCAGCCATACATGACTCTGAAATACTTTCCGTTTTTCCCAACTACACCATTTTCCGTCGCGACAGAACTAATAGACGGGGAGGAGGCGTACTAATAGGAACCCATGATTCGCTTCGTTGTTCTGAAATTAAAACTTCATCCCCTCTAGAAATATTGTTCATTCAGTGCCACGCTTCATTTCCTCCCGTAATCATCGGAGTTTGCTATCGTCCACCTGATTTAACCGATTCTTTTGTTGCTAATTTTCACGAAACACTTCGCGTGATAACAGCGGCTCACCAACATACTCCCATTGTTCTTTTCGGCGACTTTAACTTTCCTGCAATAAACTGGTCCGACCTTTCCACCACTACATGTAAAGATAACATCGAAAGCGATTTTGTCAACACGTGCCTAACCTTTGGTCTGTCCCAGCTCGTATCAAACCCGACAAGACAAAGCAATCATTCCTCCAACATACTCGACCTCGTATTAACTTCTCACCCTGATAACATCCCGCCGCTTCTTCATTTACCAGGACTCAGTGATCATTCCGTAATTCAATCCACGTAGTCCTGCCAGTTGTCACACACAAACAAAATACAAAAAACATTAACTCTATACGACAAAGGTAACTATGCAGCCATTAATTCTGAACTAGCTGATTTTTGCATGTGGTTTCTCCGAGATTTTTCAGCACGATCAATCGAAGATAACTGGTCCCTTTTCAGAAACAAAATGCATCAACTTATAGATAAACATGTCCCTACTATCACCATCACCGAAAAACCATCGTCACCATGGTTCAACAAAGAGCTGAAACGCCTCAGAAACAAAAAGAAAAGGCTTTTTCGATCCGCAAAACGCTTTGACACCGCATCTGCATGGGAAAGATATTATTCTGCAGAAAAAAAATACTCATCTTTAACAGGCAAAACTAAACGTACATTTTTCTCGCCTGTTCTACCGTCCATGTTGCACACTAACCCCCGCAAGTTCTGGAAAACTATAAACCCATCACATTCGAAGCATCTAACATTACATGACGACGACAACAATCTTATCCCGGAACACGAATCTAGCCACGCTCGTAATAACTTTTTTTCTTCAGTTTTTACTAAAGAACCTGACAGTGACTTACCGGATTTCGCAGCTCTCGGCCACCCAGCTATGCCACAGATTACAATTGATGCTAATGGAATCATGAAACTTATTGAATCATTGAAACTTACTTCTTCATCTGGTGTTGACGGCATAAATTCTAAAATCCTAAAAAATACTAAAAACACTGTAAGTGTAATATTGTGCCACCTCTTTCAGCAGTCCATATCAACAGGTGTCCTTCCACAAGATTGGAAAGTTGGTAAGATCATTCCAGTCCCCAAAAAGGGCTCACCTGTTTCATGCAAAAATTACCGCCCCATTTTTCTCACAAGCGTCTGTTCGAAACTAATGGAACATATTATTTATTCGCACATAGTAAAATTCCTTGTCTCCGTAAAATTCTTTCATACTAACCAGCATGGCTTTTTGAAAGGACGCTCATGTGACTCCCAATTGGCTCTCTTTATTAATGACCTAAGCTCCAACCTTGATTTAAACGTTCCTACTGACACTCTCTTCCTTGATTTCGAAAAAGCTTTCGATAAAGTACCGCATAAAAGACTGCTACTAAAGTTATCGTGTCTATATCTTAATTCGTTAGTATTAGAATGGCTTTCTAACTTTTTGACTAACAGAGAGCAATTTGTCTATGCTAACAATCATTCTTCTCCACGTAACTCGGTCATTTCAGGTGTTCCCCAAGGTACAGTTCTAGGACCTTTGCTTTTCCTCATATATATTAACGATCTTCCTTCCAGTATTTCCTCTACCATCCGTTTATTTGCTGACGATTGTGTAATTTACCGCCCAATCATAACAGTACTGACGCTGGCATTCTTCAACAAGATCTTAACCGAATCCAAACTTGGTGCGAACGTTGGTTAATGTCTCTCAATATTTCCAAAACATGTTTAATCTCATTCCATCGTCGGCAGATGCATACTACTTCTAAATACACTCTTTTCGGTTCAGAAGTATCGTCCGTCTCTTCCTGTAAGTACCTGGGTATTACTGTAACGCAAAACCTAACATGGTCATCTCATATCACGAACATCGCTAACGAAGCTAATCGTACCCTTGGTTTCATACGGCGCAATCTACGTTTTGCCACCCCATCCATCAAATCATTAGCATACATAATTTAGTCCGTCCTAAACTAGAATATGCTTCGGCAATATGGGATCCTCACCAGTCTAACCTCTCTTTAACCTTAGAAAAAATACAAAATCGAGCTATCCGTTTCATTTATTCTGACTATTCGTACTACACTAGTGTGTCTGCCTTAAAAACTAAAGCTAACTTACCCAGCCTTGAAACGCGACGAAAAATTTCTCGATTGTGCCTCTTTCATATGTTTTATCATTCATCTTTAGGAGAATCAGTCATATCACCCGCTTATCGCCTCTCAAGCCGTATTAACCACCACAAGGCCGTCTACGCCCCCACCGCAAGAACTACCGCTCATTCTCGATCTTTTTTCGTCACGTCATCCCGGGACTGGAATGATCTACCACAGGACGCCGTGCATCACATCAACGCCATCCATTTTAAGAACGCCATCAAGACCATTATTGTATAACTGTCATGCCCATCCCTCATGTAATGTCCCATACCAGGGGCCTTTGAGGTATCAAATAAAAAAAATAAAATAAATGTATCTAACACTGATACACATCATTGCACACAACATCATGGAAGTAAGAGCACATACAGGCGATGCAACGTCACCCCTGTGCCTAAAAACTGCATAGCTAAATGACCAGGATGAGCTAAAATAAACGAGTAACAAAAGAATGAATTATCGTCTACTGCTGTCCACTCATCGTGAGGCAATTGGCAGAAACAAATAACAAAAGCTAAAACAAAACAATACCGCAAAACTGTGTTAAAGTCGAAGCAAAGCAGAGTCAAAGAGACAATACAACAAAAATGAACGCTACGCGAAAGCTGTGTCAAATGCTGAAAGCCATACAGAGTCTAAGAAAAAGTTAAAAAGTTCTAAGGAACATGTCAAAAAGTTCAAAAGAACAAAAGTCAAGCAAAACAGAGACGTAATTAAAGCGGACCTATAAAACTAAACTCCTTGTCTAAAAGTAAAATTGAAGGGGTGCTTACGCACTTGTCTTCAGCTTTGGCGATCAAAGTGCTTCAATGATGACCCTTTCTATTTCAGTCCTCGCTCGTGCTCTGATGACCGTGCGCTTGAAGAATGGTTCGCACCCTTTGCAAATCTTGCAATGGTCGTCCAGGTGCCCGCCGCTTTTGTTGCGTACCTTCCGGCGGTGCTCAAGCAGTCTCTCGTTGAGGCACCTGCCAGTTTGCCCAATATAAACGCTCCCACACTTCAAAGGTATCTCATAGACGACACATGTAGCACACTGCGTAAACGCATCAACATATCTTACAGGGCCAACCTTTTTATTCCGCTTTGCCAGCAAGGTACAAATTTGTGATAGTTTGCACGGGGCGGAAAAGACGAGATTAACATTGCTTCTTTTTGCGACCTTCTTTAAGTTATGGGACAGCTTGTGAAGATATGGGATTACGGCCAGGGGAGGCCGTTTAGCCTGCTCAGGCTTGCCTGCGTCTTTGCCTTGAACTTTTATCGTCTGTAGAAGGGTCTCAGAAACACTACGCACCAGTGCTGGTGAGTAGCCAGCACCGTAAAGACGTTGGACTTGTTTCGCAACGCTGCTCTGCATCGTATGGGCACAGCTTTTCTTGAGCGCTGCCTGGATGGCGGATGAAACAATGCCTCGCTTAATCAATTTCGTGTGTGTGCTGTCATGCGGAAGAAGTTTCTTCTTAGAGCGAGGGTTATACGTCCAACAGAGGTGATTTTGTCCAAAGCTAAACAACAGGTCGAAAACTGTACAGCCTTGCCGCTCGGAGGTTCGCACGTAAAAATGAGTCCCCCAGAGTGGGATTTGAAAAGAGCGACAATCTCAGCTTTAACACGGTCTACAGAACCAGGCGGGCAGCTTTTGAGGACAATCAGAGAATCATCCACGTACCGGTAGACCGAATGGACCACAGTACTCGGGAGATCCTGGCTAATGCGCTGATCGGCGGCGGCCAGGTAGATGTCGCAGAGGACTGGGGCGATTGACGACCCGATGCAAATGCCATTCTTTTGCACGAAGTACTGACCACTGTGCTGAACAACTGTAGATTCAAGATAGAACTCCAGAAGGCGAAGAAAATGGTCACGGCTCACACCCGAGCTGTTCTGAAAGCGCACTTCACCCGACTTTTGAATCACATCACGCACAGCGGCGTACAGGCCACTATGCGGAACGGAATAAAACAGGTCTTCTACGTCGATAGTGAAGCCAGTCGTAGCGTCTGTACTGCCTTTGAGTCGCTGTATCGCCTCTGACGAGCTACTTACCAGAAAAGGGTCATCTATAGGCAGGCCGTTCAAGTGACGTTGTAGGTATGCACCGACTTCAGCTTGCCACGTACCCTTTTCCGAGATGATGGTCCTCAGAGGGCAGTCGGGCTTATGTGTTTTGCATGTGAAGAAGACTTCCAAGAAAGAGTTTCGTGCCTTCTCAGCCAATGATCGGATTCTATCGAGATGAAAACTCGCCAGTAGGCTTAAAGCAATTGCTTTCTGTCTACTGGCCCGGAACTGGACCTCTTTGAAGTTCTTCTCGAGCGCTACCACAGCCTTTTCCTGGAACAAGTGGTCAGGGAGGATGACAAATCCGCCTTCTTTGTCGCTTTGTAGTGCCATAAGGTTTCTTTCCTTGAGGCGCTTGGCAATGGACACTATGGGAGGCTTAGCCTGCGTGAGCGAAGCCCCACAGCGGCGTAGCACATCGACACCGTCCCCAATGGCGCGCGCCTTGTCTTGCTCCGGAACTTTTTGTGCCATTTGCCGCACCATTGCCAGGAGCTGGTACTTATTTGAAGGTGGTTGAAGGCTGAATTTGGGTCTCTTCTGTAGGACCTTCAAGTCCTCATACGAGATGCAAGCACCTCCGAGAACGGCGACGTTAGTCGTAGGCGGCTTCTTTTCCTTCGTCCTCAATGGAAGGGACAGACGAGACTGGTACCATAAGAATTCAGTCGTTTGCGCAGTCGTTTGTAATTATGAACAAATACCTTCCTAGGAGCAATTTGTGTTGTCGCCAGGCATCACACGGGGGAGCACCAAAATCCTCGACATTTTATATCTTCTGTAATTCCATTTGGGCAACTCGTAAAGAGGGTTGCAGTACAATTGCATGCTTCGTTTACTTTTTTACGCAGCTGTACGCAGCGAGTCGCATAGAATAAAGTACAAGTGTTTTAGAACTTCGTAATCGATTCACAACTTTTTCGAAGCGCTGTGTTCAGGGTAAGTGATATTTTATTCTCAGTGATCAGTTATGCGTATTTAGTTGCCTTTTTTTCGAGAAAAGGTGTAATTAGCTGCACAATTTTCAGAACCTGAGTTTGGCGGCAAGCAATGCCGATTAAGATGTTTTGTTGGTGATAGAGTAAGCACGACCGGACTGCAGAGAAGCCCTGGATTTAAGAATTAAATTAATTGTTTATACAATAAATTATAGCGCCGGAGCCTACTAGCAAAACACGACAAACGTAGGTGTATATCAGTTAGAAGGGTATACTATTGTAAAACCTTATGGATATAAAAACCAAATGATGCTTCCATTAAATGATATACTACAGGGCGAGCCCTGTTTGAAACCTCGAGATGTTTTTAGAAGCGCGTCGTACGTTCTTTATTTTACGCATAAAATAACGCCTTTAAATCTTCTTAAGTTCAGTCGGCGCCTCCTCAGTGGTTTAGGTGACTGGTAGATGTGTTGATACTGCCCTTGTAATAACATTCTGGTCGATTTCATTCGCCTGATTTCGCCGCTCGATGCGCTGTCTCCTGTTGTTGTGCGCGTAGCCGTCTCTATGCCTGTTGCCATGCTTCGCTAAGCCAGGGCTTCACTGAATGCATGTGGCCTTTACTAACGGCTGGCCGCTGTGCCCGAGATGCCCCTCATCTGCTCGCGTGTTTCTGATGAAAGCTTTCACCGTACGGTACGGCGGACTATCGAACAACCTAGCAAGATCTGAGAGCGCGAGCAATGGGAAGAGGATCCTGGAGCTCATCTAACAGCTAAAACATTTATGCTAATAGCACTTCGGTGTTAAATGCAGATAATAATAAAATTTATCGAAGGTGATAGTAAGATTGTTGTTCTACAGTTATACTGCTCTATTCTTCCATCTTTTGTTTCCTATCATAGTGTATGCAACTGCGTTGTTCACTACTGGTGGTGTCACAGCTTGTTTTTCGTCTCTGTCTGTTTATTTTATGCGAAGCATATTAACGTAGGTTTCGGGCCTTCGCGCGACGCCCGGCGGTGGCCACCATTGACCTTGAAGTGAGATCACATGATGTGACGTCACGTGATGACGTCACACCGGCTGCAGATGGGGCCTCATATCGCGCCGTCGGACGTCGCCCGGCGGAGGCCTCCACGCTTCGGTTCGCGCCGTCGCGCGCGACGTGGCGGAGGCGCCACCATCGCTGCATCACGTGATATGTGACGTCACGCCAGGGATGAAGCGGCGCGCGCCCGGCGTCGCGTCAGTCTCTGTGCCCGCAACCGCGCCAGCGTCTTTGCGTCGGGCGTGTATGCGGTCAAGATGCCTCAAACGCTAAGGACGTTAATAATAAGAATGCAAAACGAAGGCTGCTTCGCATCCACTGGGCTTAACCTTGATAAGCCTCCAACTTTTACGTTACATTTTCTGCTCATATAGCGATGTGGACTCGGCCAGACGCGCGAAGGCTGCCGGAAAGTGCCCTTCATAACAAAGGTCTTAGTGTGTGATTAGAGGCTTTAGAAACAACTTGAATAAAATAGCCATACGCCGGCCTCGCAACGGAGACAAAAGTGCGTACCATATACACGGAGAAAAGAAGTGGCGGTGACTGTGTTATGATATTTAAAAAAAAAATGTTCGCTGTTCTGATATTTTATATAAACAAATACCTTATGCACTATATCTTAAGCGATTTCATGAATCACCGCTTTATTTCTCAGAGGCTACTGATGCATTCTCCTGCTCAGTTTGAATTCGTCAGCTCGAACACGGCCGCGACGACTCGCGTTTCGATGGAGGCGAAATGAACATACTTGCGCGTACAGACATTTCTTGGGGTCCCCTCAAATGCTGCTGTCATGATTTAATTTGTTATAGCAATTATTGATAGTACTGAGCCAGGCCTGATTCCTGCTGGCGCGAAGCGTCAGCTATAGTTTGATCGGCCGTTAAAACGCTTCTATTAATGGGTTAGAGGAAAATGTTAACTTTATTGTATTATAGTTTGCCTAGGACTGGATGCACGGAGCTTTTTCAACTCGACGAAATCTCCAGCTCCATTGTAATTCTTAAATAGACAACGGAAGTGTCCCTGCTATAGTATGCAGTCAAGGTGTTCACGTGGCATTCACGAGCCATTCACGTGGCATGCGTCGTTTTTTCAATCGGCTCTTTGCCTTTTGCGTGGGGCATGTGCCTGGGTATCAGGTTTATATGGATCTTCTCTCTTGAAGGTAAAGGAATTTGGGACTTGCTCTCACTAGTTCGTTGTGCCTGCCGTAGCCCTAGTTTCATCAGGAAGAGGACAAAGTCCTGCAACCCTCTGATTGACTCTGAAATAAAGTTTTTCCATCCAACCGTGCTAATTAAAAGTTTTTTGTCTCTCTCCCTCTTCTGCGTAGCTGGCGCGTGCAGCCGTCGTGCATACACCACAGAATGCAGCTGATAGTAGGGCCTCCGTGCGTTCTGTGCGCACCTGCGCTTCGGAGTTCATGGGTTCGAGGACGGCAAAATGACGCTCTTGAAAACGCACGTGGTCATATGCAGGCGGATTTCTGGCAACGCGTCATTGACGCACAGCTGGCCGGTTGGTATATTTAACGGGATGACTGTTGGTGCTAATGATGACGCCTACATCACACCGCTACGAACTGACGAAACCGCTGTACGCGAAGTACGAATACTTCCCGATTATCATGAATCTGATGAAGACGATGAACAGGAGGCCTACCTACCTTCTGCTGCCACGGACTCTTTAACCGCGATGAATTAATCGCATCTCTAGATGGGATTAATCTCTAGATGGGATTAAGGGATTAATCGCGTCTCTAGATGGGATTTTAGCAGGAGTGGCCTCGGCTTGGAGCACATTCCAACGTTGGAGATGCTTCGAACACTTACGAATGTGGTCTATAGACAGTGTATAGACTTTTTATAGACTGCTGCCTTCCTATAAATATTTAATTTTGTCTATTCATAATCTATAACCTGTTTTATCTACTAAAATGTAGGACAGTCAATCTATAGATGGTCTATAGACTGTCTATAGCATTTTTATTGGCCATAGACTACTGTATAGAGGTTGTCTATTAAGAATCTATAGACTTTATGGACAGAAGTCGATAGACAGTCTATAGACTGTCTAAAAGAATTCTAAGGGAAAGCGCCCCTGTACGGGCTGGATTGAAGACGCAGAAAAGCAAAAGCATTACATGCATTTAAAACAAATAGCAGCCAATTTTGACTGACATTGTGTTTTCGGGTGTTGTGTAGGAACTGCGCTTAGTGTACGCACTCTGGCTACAGGAAACGTTATCACGCAACCACCAGATTCAATACCTGTGAGGGGCAAAGCCTCGCCTGAAGAGATGTCTCATACAGTTTTGCACAGGCTCCATCAAAAAAACGAAAGTGTAAACCACATACATATGTCCCTTCGAATACATGTAACAAGGGAGTCCGACCTGTTGCCTGTAAACAACACAAAGACATTCGTCATAACTTTCAGAGTTATTGTTTTCCGATTGCAAGGCAACCTGGGCAAATCACGCGTCAACCATAAATATTGCCATTTCTAAACAGCTCATGTACATTCTTTACCAAAAGTAACGAGGCAGCATGGTTTGCTTCTCAATCCAATAGTAGAACCCTCATGGCTTCCTTGCGGAAGCCTTGATGGCTTCGTTAAGGATAGGGGTTCTCCTTACCATACAGAGATTTAGAGCTTGAGGACTCTCATGATAGCTTTATTATACGGCTGAGAAGGACACTGTACAGCCTGGTTACGTTTGGCAAAGACTCTACATCTTCAAATGTCCAGGATGCAGTCCGCATGTATTAGACATTTTCAGACCAAACTGGGGCCGTGGAAACGCAATCTCTTTGGACCTAACATGTCCTGGCGCGATAATTATAAAGAATCGGATGTCAAAGTTTGGTCTAGTCGCCGGTTTGGTAGGACAAATAAAACTAAACAACAACTATCAACGCCACCTAAATTGCCTAGGTATACTTACATTTTTATTCTCATCTCTACTACTGCGGACTTGTGTGGGCAACCTCAACGCCCTCAAGCTTGCAGCGCATTCATCTCTCGCAGCAAAAAAAACTGTCGTCAAGTTTATAATGAACAACCAACATTAATGTATCTTTCTTTCTCTTATCGCCAACTGTCCCCAATCCAGGTTTCCCGATACGTCTTGTAAACAGGGGGCGAATAGCATCGAAGACATCTAGTCTCACTGCCAGATACCCTTCCTTATTGGAAACTGCGTTCTACAAGTTTAAGAAGGTAGTACGGATACAGAGGCTAGTTAGATTGTGTGCAATTCTCAATCGCCTGATTGATAGTGGGAATGGGGTCTATTGTAGAGTGCTTCACGAAAGCTTGCCTGGTCATTTGCTTAATTGAAGTCTGAGGTTGTCCTCATTCTATTAGCGATCCTCTCAGTAAACACTTTGTAAGGGACGGACAGTAAGCTTATCGCCCTCTAATGTTTCAGGTTTTTGACATCCGCTTCCGCTTTCTTTTATGGATGAAGATGATGTCAGCGTTCTTCTCAGATCGCCTTAAGCGCGAGGCAATTGGCATTGAGTATAAACTGTATTCAGTTTTTCTGGCACAATCTCCCTACACTACTTGAACACATCTGCTGTTACCTGATCCTCACCAACTGTTTTCTCCTTCTGAATTAGCCCTAATTCTTTATTTACTTCTTCTTTCTTTAATGGAGGGAAGTCCAATTGCGGAGCATTGTTGCCTGTGTCATTAGCGTCATGGTCATTAGCTGCCATTTAGAATTGTGGATAACTCCTTTGGTGCTCTGACTGTCTGATCCATATTGCTAACTCCATTGCCTCCGTCAGTAAGCGCATATGTCTGATTTATGACGATGCCTAGTTCCTTTTTGACCGCTCTAGGCTACCTGGTTTTTTAGATAATGCTCGTTTTTCCTATTACACTTCGACGGAGACGAAATTCTAGAGGCCTGTGTACTGTGCGATATCAGTGCAGAACATCACTCTGCCCAAAGAACCCCAGTTGGTCGAAATTTCCGGAGCCCTTCACTACGGCATCTCTCATAGCCTGAGTAGCTTTGGAACGTTAAACTCCCATAAACTAAACTAAAATTCCTTGTGTCGGTTACCATGAGCTTATTCATTCGCTTCGCAGTTGTACTCTGTCTGGGTGTTTACAAGCTTCCTCGCTTTGGCCTTTATTATTCACAACTTTCGCCTAAGAAGAGAGCTTGCTGGTATCCTGTCTAACCATTCTACCGCCTGCTTCTACTGCGCTCTCCGAAATAATAGCAGCGACCATATCGCTAATTTAATGAAGTCTCTTTCATTTTTATTCTCCCTATTGCGGCTTTTCGACGTCTACATCCTGTTCTGCCTCCAATTTCTGAATTAGTTCTCTCCAAAATGTACTAATTATTTTCCCCAGGTATTCATAGAGCTTGCGTAATATGCGCCGGCTGCCTGGTCTCCAATCTGCTTCTTGCTTACTTATATTCATATCGGAGGTTGGGGCCAAGTACTATACCAGGGTAGTGAAATCTTGTCTTGGTGAGGAGTGGGTTGCTGGTTCTGGTCACCGAGATCAGGCCGCATCCGCGTCCTGCGTTAGAATAACGTCTGAAACGCTGATTTTTCTTTTGTAGCGAGAGCTACACTACGCCAGCTCTTTGAGCCCTCAGCGCGGCACCCCTTGAGCTCCGTGGCGGTGCCGTGGCATTGAGAGTATTGGTCACGTGGTGCGGAGCAGCTGCTGCTGCCGGCGGCGCGGCGCGCCGGCAAAACCGAGCTTCAACAGCTGTGCACATGCGCCGTGGCGAGTGGGGTGAGGGAGTGGAGAGGGGGAGAGGGAACCACTTCAGCTCTCGCGTCACTCCAGGTTTAACCAGTGCTAAACTAATGCAAATTTTTTTATCCCGTGAGGAATTGCAGGGCACCGGGCTTGGAACAACTGTCCTCATGCACTCGAGGTGGGTGTCCTACCTCTACGCCACCGCTCCTGTTTGCCATTCTGAACCATATCAAGTAATCTCATAGAGCGTCAAAAATTTAGTAGATGTTAAGGCGTTCGCACAATTCTCTGAAAGCTGTCATTCAACAAGGCAAAGAAGGAAAATATCGTTGCGCTTCTGAAACCATCCGTTATATGGTTCTGGGCGGCATAAAGATGGCGACGTCCATTCGATATATTAAGACAGATTATAGAGCCTCAGAAGCAAGTGGTGTAGCTATCAAAGGACCGACTCTGAAGATGCACACCTTGCTAGGGCATCGTATAACATTCGAGTAGGGATGATACACATCGGCAGTGCGGCGGATTGCTGCAGTAAATATAGGAATCTGAGTCTTGGACATTACTTAAAAACGGCTTCATCCTGCAGATATAAAAATGTGAACATTTTAACCGGCAAGGAGTAATCACAACTTAAAGGAATTTATACCTGTAATGTAATGAAGCTCACTCGTTGCGAGTTATGATTTAATTTTTTTCATTTAATGTGCTATCGCCCGTTATACGCTGCAAGACGCTGGCAAGAAAAAAACCTGGACGCTGTCAGCGCAAGAAAACAGAGAATGATTCTGATGTTAACGCACCCCAAATAAGAAGGATTAAACAAAAGCACTCCACGCAATTTTATTTCTCAACCAATGTTTTAGTATTGCGAAACGTGTTTATGATAGCATTTCTTGTGATATTTTCTGCAGCAATACATATTTAGGTCTGCTGCTTGACTTTTAAACACAGTAAAAAAGTTACTTTTGGGCCGATGTCAATGCGGGATATCCACGTCTTTCCACAACGTCATGACGTCACATCCTTTCGTCTTTTCTTCCATCCAGGCCTTTGTCTTTTCTATCTGTTCCGGTGTGAAGTGACTTTTCCAGTCCCCAACTCTTCCTCTGCGCACATGTGTTGCGCCTTGGTGCATTTCAGGCGCTGCTGCGCTGAATGTTTTGCAGAATTCAAGACACTTTAACGACCTCTTTTGAGCAAGTTCTCCCAGGCTCAGTATTCGTTCCTTAACGCTGTAGCCGAAAATAACTTTCATAGTTTGCAGGCTTGATGATTGCAGAACTCTTTCATAAAAGTCCCGGTCTTCTCTTAGTGCCTTGCTATGCTGTTGACCGAGAAAGTCCGCTATCTTGAGAATCCATAAACCAGTGTCGCTTTTGAGCTGTTCGTATGTGAAAAACAACACATTCGGCTCGTCCCTCATGTTGTACCAAGGCAGGAGATGTTCAAAGAAGCCGCCGGATCGAGTCTTTCCCGCAAGGAACATGTCCAGAAATGTCCCAAAGGACGTGTCCTTGAAGCGTTTGGGAGTGAAACCCAAGAGAAAATAATAGCAGGAAACGCAGCAGTCGTATGGATTCCTAGCTACGTAAATGTACTTGGCTTGCTTAGAAAAGACCATGTTGCTGAATGGCAGGTGGATGATCACGGGACCTTTCCTCTCAAGTCGATTGGCAACTTCGGCTCCCGTCAGTTCGATTAGGGGCGAGAACAACATGTATTCGCCGGGCTCTTCTGGCGTGTTCACTCTGGTGAGGATGTTGGACACGATGTACTGAGTCCACGTAGTTCCACATTTCGGATACGTAGCAATAATGACGTCATTGACACGTGGTCGATACGCCATTGCTGAACGCACGTTCTCTTCGGAGAAAACCTTCATCATGGGAACTCCGCAGATCTCTGCATACACGCTGGGGTCCATTGTCTAAATTAGGCCTCCCCCTGTAAATATGAGGGGCGGTTATTTAAGTATAAGCAAACCTGAGGCTCCATGGCTATTTGAGAAATCAGTACAATTAGAACTACATCTAACGAAACCAGATATTAAGAAGTACTCGTACTAAAGGACAAACTTTGATTCCCCGGACACTGCCCATTCTGTTCAATGTTCTTAATAGCCCGAAATAACGAAACAACGACATCTAAAACCGATCCAACGAAGTTTATCGGAGATTAATTGAGTAAAAAAAGGTGCTTTCCAGTGCACGTAACTAGTCAAAAAAGGCAAATTTTCTGAAGAAAGAAAAGCTGTGAAGAAAGAAAAAAAAAGGAAATTGCAGGATTGCACTGAAGTCTTCTTTAGAGCGAAAATGCGACAGCTTTTCCCCGTCCTCTTTTTCTCGCTAAATTTTTATTATTTTTTATGTCTGAGTTTTTTTCATATCGCTGCGGTGACATGCATTAAAGTAATGTGAAAGCAAAACCTCCCCACTCTCTATCGACGCCATTGCTATTCGGACGTCCAATTGCTGTAACTACGTTCATGGCTTTTGCGACGTCTGTGTGTTTTTGTCGTTTAATTACTTAAACTATTACTCAAAATCAATCAAATTTGAAATTTGGCGAGATTTTTCACAACTACCTAATGCAATCAAGCTTTTTTTCATATATCTTTATAGAACGACTTCAGAGAACGACGAATATAATGCTCTCGCATTAATAAAATGCAGGTGTGACGGAAGCTTTAAAGATCATCTTCGCTGCAGACTGCTACCGAAATCAAGGCGACCACGTGCAACAAGCATTTGGCCATGTTTTAAGTGCGAGGCTTTAAAAACAAAGGCAAGTGTGGTTATCACCGGTTAAACATGTAACTGTAGCTAAAACGGCGCCTAGAAGAGCTCTAAGCTAAGTGTTTATAAGTATTAGAGTCTTTACAGTCATAGGCGATCAGCAGTGTTAGCAATCCAGAAAAATTTCATCCGTTGTTACATAGAAGGCATTTCAGGGAAGACTTTAGAAAATTAAAAAAAACAGGCTTGCTACGTTGAAAATATTTCTTTAGGGGCACGGTATTACCAGTGTTGGCGCACACCGGAATACCGGTGTATTGTATGAAGTAGTACGCTGGTTAACTGATCTCTGGTAATTAGCGTTTCAACAGTCGCAGCTAGGAAACTGGTTGCAATTAGAGATTTGTAGACGGTCGTTAGCAATAGCCGTATTAGTTTTTAGGACTTCGAAAACACAATTATCCTCGGCGCGCTATGTCTCCATAAAATTTGGTTACATAATGCCAAAATACACGCGCTTTCGAAAAGCATGGGGGCAAAACATGCTTTGCAGTGTGCGTAATTAGTCAAAAAAGTAAAAAAATTGTCGAACCTCACCGCCAAAGGTCATCCCGCTTTCTAAATTCTAAAAACTAGCATGGCTGTTACTAACGACCGCTTACACATCTCTAATGGCAACTAGGCGTATAACTGAACTAGTTAAAAAATTAATCACTGCTAATGGCTCAGTGGTTATTAATCAGTGGTTATGGCTCAGTGGTTATGATGCTCGGCTGCTGACCCGAAAGACGCGGGTTGGATCCCGGCCGCGGCGGTAGAATTTCTTTGCGGGAGAAATTCTAGAGGCCCGTGTACTGTGCGATGTCAGTGCACGTTAAAGATCCCCAGGTGGTCGAAATTTCCGGAGCCCTCCACTACGGCGTCTCTCATAGCCTTAGTCGCTTTGGGACGTTAAACTCCATAATCCAAACCCTAAACCAAACCTAAAAATTAATTATTAAAAATCGGTTAACTAACTACTTATCAGTCTACTTAAGGCTATTCACCGTTTTTCTGATGTCCGCCAACAGTGACAATACTATGCTTAAAGCCGTAATTTTAACTCAAAAAACCTATTTGTGAGAGTTACTAGAATTCCTCCCTGAAATACCCATCTAGAGGGTTCCACCGGCTAGACGCACAGGAAGCCAATGGAAATAAAAACTCACCTGACACAGTTCAAGAAAACCAGAGAAGCGATCCCGCGTTCCCACGAGCTGCTAAGAGCTGCTAAAAGTACGATTGAGTGCCGATGCCTTGCCAGCTTCTGTGCAGAGAAAATGGCGTCACTGCGCAGTTGTTACACGTGCAGCGATAAACACACCTGCCTTCTCTTTTGTTATTGTATTTCGTCCTCTGCGCCGCTTGCCACAATTAAATGCGTGGCAGCTGCGAAAAAAAACACGCCGCACGCATGTGTTTTAGAACGCACGCCAGGGTATAATTTAAACTGGCAACGAACCTCCCGTAGGAAAACACATATATTCAAGATGCAACTGTTGAAGGGCACCTTCACCAACTTTAACTCGATGCCATAGCTCCGGTACACCAGGAATAGATTAAACTGAATGACACATCACGTACGAGCAGCGGCGGTAGCTGAGTGGTTATGGTGCTCGACTGCTGTACCGAAAGACGCGGGTTTGATCCCCGCTGGGGTGGTCGGATTTCGATGGTGGCGAAATGCTAGAGGCCCGTTTACTATTTCATATCAGTGCCCGTTAAAGAACCCTAAGTGGTCGTAGTCATCAGGAGCCTTCCACTATGGCGTCCATCGTAGCCTGAGTAGCTTCGGAGCGTTACACCATTTCAAACCAAACCTAAGGCACACGTGCGGAAGCAATAAAACTTAATGACGACAACAGTGCACTCATTCTCACTGCATTGGGAACAAAAGCAAATGACGTGGACTACCGTTTCCTGTACTTCACTGAGAGGAAAGACAGGGAGAAAAAATAATTCGAAACCCGAGCTCGTATTCTATCCATTTCCTGCATAAGTGTCGTCAGTGTGATCAAAGCAAAAGTAGGTAGGAAAGAAAACGGCCCCACACAGACACAACGGGCCACATGCCGCCACATCTAATCCGGATGAGTAACACAGACCACTCCGCTCCAATTCATCGAACATCCGACGCCCAGTATTTCTGTCGGGGCTAAATTAACGGCAATAAAGCTAGTGTGGAGCTTGTGTTCTCGTGCGCCGCCATTTCTGGGCGTCGGTGCCAGTCCGCCACTGAGACAAGGGCTGAAGACGTTTTAAGGCGAAAGCCTTTAATGCCTCATCATTGTCGACAGCAGGTTGTCAGCAGACGTGTCACGCTTTTCGGTTGGTCGAAATGGTTTTCCCGTCAGAGTGCGTGGATTCGAAGTAATGAGGTCGATGGATGGATGGATGGATGGATGGATGGATGGATGGATGGATGGATGGATGGATGGATGGATGGATGGATGGATGGATGGATGGACGGACGGACGGACGGACGGACGGACGGACGGACGGACGGACGGATGGACGGACGGACGGACGGACGGACGGACGGACGGACGGACGGACGGACGGACGGACGGACGGACGGATGGACGGACGGACGGACGGACGGACGGACGGACGGACGGACGACGGACGGACGGACGGACGGACGGACGGACGGACGGACGGACGGACGGACGGACGGACGGACGGACGGACGGACGGACGGACGGATGGATGAATGGATGGATGGATGGATGGATGGATGGATGGATGGATGGATGGATGGATGGATGGATGGATGGATGGATGGATGGATGGATGGATGGATGGATGGATGGATGGATGGATGGATGGATGGATGGATGTATGGATGGATGGGAGCGCTCCCTTTGAAACGGGGTGGCGGTAATTCCCACCATGCTCAGCTCACCTTTCTTTATTTTTTTTCAACTGTGTTGTCAATTCGCATTAAGATTTGCCATCTTCTTTACCAACGGTTTCCTACACTTCTAACCTTATGTCACATCTCTGCTTTTCAGCCACCAATCTTCCAATCGCTTTTTGCTAACTTCCACTGCAGATTTATTTACATGACCATTGTTATCTTTAAACCCTAGGGCCTCCGGAAGAATGACTGTGCCTTCATCGACATCCGGATGGATACATCATATATGAGTATGAGGTGTTCAATTGTTCCCGCAGATCTACCACACACTGCACATCTGTCATGTTCTTCGTTGAATTTCTTTTTGTAGCTGAGCGTTCTAAGACACCCTGACCTAGCTTCATAAAGTAGGGCACAGCCACTTGAGTTATCATAGAAAAATTTTACCTGATCTCCCTTTTCCAGTATTGATATAGTTCTACACTATGTTTCCTTTCCATTGAATTAATCGAATTTTTAACTTCCGCGTTTTTAACCTGTCGTTTAATTCTCTTTCTTTCTTCGTCCTCATGGCCGGCATACTTAACGGTTAGTTTTCTAGTTCTTTTCCGCCACTGGTCACCCACGAATGCCTGAGGCCCCCTTTTGGAGCACATGACAACTAATAAAATAGTTTTCCGCTCCGACAGGGGGCGTAAGGCGTCCGTGGGTGACCATATTACATCGCTCAATGCTGCGAACAGAGCCATGGATACAACCGAACTCATCGAAGCAGAGAGAGTCGTGCTAAAGAAGCAGTCAAAGTCGGCAGTCAAAGTGTATAGTTGTAATGTGTAGGCAAAGTATGTAGTCGAATAAAGCACTAGAACAGCACAAACAGTCTCACATTCAATGCCAAACAGTGCGCCAGGAAGGGCTTTCGCCTTGCAGCACTTTAAACTGCGAAAGTGCCTTCTGAATTTTTTTATGCGAGTAAGCGGCATCAATGGTGCCCTTCTGTCACGATCGGCGTGACATCTATTCGAACGCCCGATGTCAATGGCAGAAGTGACCAATGGCAATGGGAAAGAATTCAAAACAGAATGCATTAAAAAATAGGAAGGGACACTTAGACTCCGCCTTAAGGGTATGACGCGATAGAGGTATGGGTTAATCCCCATTTATGCAGAATTGTTTCGTCCATACGTTTTTGCCGAAATGTGCCTCTACGGCCGTATCTGTAATCATCGCCCAGGAGCATCCAATTCCTACCTACCTAACAGGTGAAGCATTCAGGGCCCATTTCGGAAACATATCCCAGGTTCCCTCTCACCACCTTGCCAGTATTCCTATTACCAGACCGGCACTTCGTTAACAGACACCATTGATGCACATCGCGCCATTCTGCAGTCCCAGTTTACACGCGCCTCTAGACCATCCTCACCACTTTGGAGCCTGGATAATCCCCGTGTCCTTCTTTCAATACCTGGCATCAGAAAGGATAACGATTTACCGCCGATAGAACTGAAACAAGTCACTCTGGAATATTTCCATGAGTAACATTCAAACCGGGCACACGTCTACACCGACGGCACAGTGAACTCTAACAGTTCTTCGGGCTTCGCAGTCATCCCTGCAAGGACTACAAACATTAGAGTTAGGATACATCACCACACTTCTTCGACGGGTGCAGAACTCACCACTCTTCTTGTCGACGCTGAACACATCAATCAGCAGCGCCCTCAGCAGTGGTCTATTTTCATCAATTCCAAAACTGCCCTCCAAGGCTTACAAGCTTCTCTTCGCCGTGAAGCCCATGACCAACTGGTCGCGAAAATTCGACAATTACATCACTCTTCCATCAATGCAGGAGAAGCCTGGCCCGATTATTTCGAGGACAATAAAGATCATCATTGTTTCTCCTCTGCAGGTTTCCAATAAGTGTCGTATCGGGCGGTGCACGATAATCAAGCTATCTCATGTGTGAACTATAAAGTTGTGAAAGGAGCATTCATGCTGATAATCTGCGCGCAACGTATTGAGTTAGAAGAGGCACAGACAGTGCTGCCAACCTCCAGCGCCGCTTGTCCCCCAATTTGCTAAAAAAATTCCCTAGATTTCCCTAGAAAGGAAAAATAGCGCTCAAATGTGAAAAAAAATGTATATTTATGCGTAGTTCAGTAGCATGTTTTATCATGTAGGTACCATATTACCCGACGTTGATAAGCAAATTAGCTGCAAATTTGAAATATAGGATCTAAAATGAACAACTTCTAACTGAAACTACAAGATAAACCGTATAGCGCTCTTTGGAAATTACAAATTAACGGTTCTATATCGTGCATGTGTTTTTTTTTTCACTGCACGCAAGATATTACTAAACATGCATGCATCGGCATTTGGAAATAAATGAATTTTTTTCCCTCATGTTACGTCTGTTTCGACTTCAGCCGAAGGATACCACGTGCAAAATGACTGGAGGTCACTTGAGCATTGTACGGAAACTGCGGTATAAAAGCTGCTTGTCCATTTGCTACGATTGCTCTAGAGGATGGCTGACATAACATTTTGAGTCAATTAAAACAATGAAGCAGTGATTGTTACAGCTTTTGTTCGCCTCATGTGGCCTGAACTCACTTTGTTCGTCGTGGTGGAGCTGGGAATTATGGTTTATGGTTTTGGGGCGTCTAACGTCCCAAAGCGACCCAGGCTAGACGGATGAAATATTGAAGGGCTCCGGAAATATCCACCACCTTC
This sequence comes from Amblyomma mixtum, assembly GCF_055824585.1. Lineage (NCBI taxonomy): Eukaryota > Metazoa > Arthropoda > Arachnida > Ixodida > Ixodidae > Amblyomma > Amblyomma mixtum. The sequence continues at coordinate 34,919,531 of NC_143019.1, read as the reverse complement.
TGTTCCTTGACGTGCACTGACGTCGCGCAGAACACGGGCCTCTAGAATTTCGCCTCCATCGAAATTCCACCGCCGAGGCCCGGCATCGAACCCGCGTCTTTCGGGTCAGCACCCGAGCACCACTACCACTGAGCCACCGCGGCTGCAGAACTGGGAATTGTTTCCCTAATGAGACTAGCTAAGATTTCCAGCAAGGCGCTCCTTTCTCAAAAAAATAAAAAATACGCCATAGTTCTTTCCTATTTATCAAAATAAATATGCAGATATGGTTACTAAATAGGAATTTCACGTCGTGCAGCGACCTCTAAATACAGTATGAGGAAGGGGGCCGCGGGTTGAGGGAAGGCGGTGGCACGCCAGATCACAGCAGCGGATGCCACTGGCCACGTCAGGGACCATACACGTCCAATTACGTCCGTGTAAAGGCTGGTTCGCATGCAAGCGACTGAAAATATAGCAGCGCAGTGGTGCGAAAAATTCGCAAATTGTTGGAAGAATCGCCGCTGCGACTGCTGGAGCCACCGCGATGGCTCTAAACAGCTTTTGCGCCGCAGCAACAAAGCGTTTTCACTTGCATGAGAAACAGGCTTTACCCGAGCGCGCGGCAGTGTTGTGCGGTTTTCTGTCAGTTGTAGAGGAAAAACAACGAAAAGCTTGTACTGTCTTTCCCAATTTGAGAGAGAAAAAAAAAGAACTCTCCGAGCCAATGAAATTTCCCTAGAATATGCAAAAAATCCCTTTCCCCTAAATGACGTCCAAATTCTCTAGATCTACGGAAAAATCTCTAGGGTTGACAGCACTGGGCACAGAACACCAGTACAGCACCAAAGGACAGCAGAATAATAGGAAACACCGCTCTGTGCAGATAGCTGATATCCAGAATAGGAGTCATACGAAAACAAAATGCAGAACGATGCCAGCTGCAGAACAAACAAAAAAAAAAGCTTGAGGAGACACTTAGGCTCCGCCTGAAGGGTACGACGCGATAGCGTCAGTGGGTCTCTTCAGCGGCTTGGGGTCGTGGCGCATCACTTCTCACAGGGGGATACTCTTCTTTCATAACGTTTTTCTTTTTCGCATAACGCTTAGCCTACCTTCAAGAGTACGTTGCAATAGCATTAAATATCCTAACCGCGCAAGTACTCCCTCTATGTCGCCTAGTTCTGCCTACATGACCATATATGCCGAATGGGTCATTCCCTACTTTTCATTCATGGTTCGCGGGGAGTCCTCACACCACTCCCGGCGAGGTGCGGCAGGGTATGAGCTATGTCCCGCTGTGCCGGCAAGTGGCTGTTTCAGACACAGCCGCTGATGTGATGCTTGTGAGACCCAAGTTATTCTCCTAGTCGACTTCTGCGACCAATCGTTACTTCAACTGCCATCTGCAACGGTGGCCAGGTTGTATTGAAGACACAAGGACACGTTGCCTAGATGGCAGGTGGGTCTCTTCCTTTTTCGCTCGAACTGCCGACAACACTGATGGCACCAGATTTTCTGGAGAATAGCAGTCGTGGGAACGTTGGCTAGTGCATAAATTTGTGTAGTACTCACCTGAAACTTTAATTATTTTATCCATATTGCTAATGGGATTGCCCTCCTTGTCTATTAGCACATATATCTAATCTTTACCTACGCCTGGCTTTTGACCGCTTTAAGGCTACCCCCGCTCTATACCGCAAGCTTGATTCACATCATATTAAACTTCCATAGTCGGTCACCTTGCACTCACTGACTAGCTTTGATAGCTTTTGAGGCAGTGTTCATTCTGTAAGGTTGGAGGCTTTCATGTTTTGACACTCCTTAATGAGATCTTTCGTCTCTTTAGTAAGCTTACCGGTATACCGCCTAACCATCTCCCGCCTACTTCCACTGCGCACTTCGTAACGAAAGCTGTCAGCCTGTCGTTCACTGTTGCAGCGAGAACACGAATTTATCCATTTTCCCGCTTCCTGCTAACTCGTTGATAGGGTCGTTGATAGGGACATTGTCCTAAGTATTGATAGGGACATTGTCCTAAGGACATTGTCCTAACCCTCCAAAAACTCCTCTAGAAGTCTTTCTGGCTTCCCCGTTCTTGGAACTGACGGGGGCTGAAGGCGCCGAGAAGATGATCAGGTCAGGCCTTTTGAAGACACATATGCCGTTTCACAAGACGCCTTACGCCGAAAATGTCAAATACATTTACGTTGCCAGGGACCCTTACGACGTTTGCGTTTCCCTTTACTAACAGGTGACGTGTTCCACGCCAAAATCTGTGAATGATGTCTCCTTCACCAGGTTCCACGAAAATGTTCATTAACGGTATGCTGTCGTGGGGCGACTACTTCGACCACCTGATACCCTGGTACGAGCAACGCGGCAGCCCGAACATTGTTTTCATCACCTATGAAATGTTGAAGAAGGACATGATACTCTGGGTGCTAAAGACTGCGCACTTTCCTGGAGAACACTATAGCAACGAGCATCGAAAAGAACCGGTGCGGCTTTGCAATGTCCTTGAAACATGCAGCTCGGAGAATACGAAGAGCTTGTAAGCGAGGACTTCGCGACTGTTCTTTAGGACCTTCTATGCTTGTCACAAGACAATGCTATAAAATCTTTTGAATTCTTCCGTCATGTTCTCGCGCAAATGAGTGAGTTTCATGAAAGAGAACCCCTTATTCGCAAAGGGGTCATTGGGGACTGGAGCAGTCATTTTAAGCCAGAGCAAACCTAAATGACTAAAGCCGGGATAAAGAAAAAAGCTGGCGGATCACATGTGATGCAACTGCGGAGGGACATCGACATCCCCTGATCTCGGCACCCGGCAGACGAACAGAAAAATTCGTTGTTGACTGCACTCGGCACGAAGAAAATGTGGCCTATTCATTTCTCACAGCTTAAAGCACTTAACGCTGTCCGTCTACACATTCAGCCTCCCTCCACTATTAAAAGTCGCGTAAATGGCGCCTTCAGATACCTGAAGAGAAGCTTCAGATACCATTGCTAGGTTTGCAAGGGAAAACGAAATGTAGTGCTCACTTAGAACCCCGAATTTATCTTACTGCTCTTTCTACGATCAAACGGGAGCTTATATCCATCTCGACGGAAAGTGATCCAATTCCACAGAGCGACAAACTCAGGGTACTGGGTATGTGGATGCAGAAAGGAGGCTACAGTCAAGAAAGCAGGAATGAAGAAAAAAGGACGCAGTTAGGATCGTCGCCACTCTTTTCAAGAGGATCTAGTGCGTAATTTGCTAAACTTACGAGATAAGGACGCTGGCGAACCTGACCACGTCTCTCCTCCTGATATGCACTTTGCGGGGGACCTGTGGGCAGCAGCTTGGGTCCAGATGGTAGCACTGCACCTAATATATTTACCCGACACAAGGCCTGTCATGGAGGAACAGGTTTGACAGCCTCGCCTGGGGTGTTTGGTGGAGAGGAATCGTGACGCATGCGTAGAATGTCGCTGGAAAAGTAATTTAAAGGCGCCAGTCTCTGGGCTAGTTGTTTCACCACCCGCCCAAAAAGACAAGGACACAAAGAGAGAAGGAACGCGGACTGTGCTGTAAGTCCGTCTCGTTCCGGGTTCTTGTCTTTTTGAGAACTTTCACGATCTAAGCGCTTTCAAGGGTTTACTCACTCCTATTGACACTGTTCTTCCACGCGTAGCAGTCTGCTACCACAGTGACAGTTCAAGAGGCATAGGCGCTCGTTGGAAGTTGCACTAAACTGGTTCGTCTGACACCCGCATTTTACTGTTCTTCTGTAAACTGTTCTTCTGTAAACTTCTCTTACTGTTCTTTATGTAAAAAATGTCATTAGGACGGCAAGCGCTGAAGAAAAAAAATGAAATTTTCCATGTCTTGGCAACAGCAGTTGCGTACTCGAGCAGTACATATCTTACGGCATGAATTGCATTTTGTGTTCGTCAAATAATGAACACAACCCTCATTAGCCCTGCTTGTGTTGTTTACCCACCATCGTCATATATTTATGATTTGGCGCCGCTTTGTTCCACTAGTACATATGTGACTAAACGTTCATTTCTGAAATAAGGGAAACACTCATTGACGTCCACCCGAGCGCAGCCATACGGCCACAAAGGAAAGCTATACAGCTTTCACAGAAACTTCGTAGTTAAAGAAAAATTCGCCCTGGTCCGAAGTAATTACTCCCTTATTACAAATCTACTCCACCGTGGGGGATTCCCCTAAAATATTTGGTCAACGTTCATTTCTGCTACAGTAAGACTTGGTGGCTCGTTAGTGCGCCACGTAGCCATAATTTTCTGTCTGATGTTAGCACACCGACAAGTCGTCTATACATACTGCCACTTTCTTCTTTACTTCTGCCCTACGTAACCACGTTTACAGCAACTCTGTGGCAAAAGAAGCGCTTCGAGCAGCCACTCAGGTTTGTTTCGGTAAAACGGCGAGTTGAACGAGTTGGTACATATTTGAAGAAAAGAGCGCAGCAAGAGGGACAAGATATAAGACGGGATAGGCGCTTTTTACCAATTAGATGCTAGTCAGCGCCTGTCCCCTCTTCTCTCATGTCCTCGTTGCTGCGCTGTTTTCTTCAAGTTTGTTTCTTTTATCAAAATCAGTTTGTTGCTAGTATCCGCCAAATAAATAAACAGTGTTTTGCCCTTGCCCATGCGAAAATTGGTAATTCACATTTTAATTTATATTCGGTGCTGTACATAGTTAAGAGATATCTGTCACAAGAATTTGCTCCATGCTCTAAGACTTACTCGTGGCACCCAGTATCGATAGCGATAATGGTGACAAAATGGTTCAGCCTACGGCGGCGAATAGATCTCTCTACGTTCCAGGAAACACCTAGGCGTGGAAAGTACGTCTGTGTTAACGCTTGTTAGGGGATGGCTCGCTACGTGAACCGAGTGCCTATGTGGTTGGTACTTCAAAGTTGCTTCCCAATATTTTTTGCACAGTTAAACCTTTTAGGTTCTAATTTCAGCGGAATGTAAGACACAGCAGCCTAACAATGAAAGCGCGAGCCGCAAGCAGCCTCCACGAGTCCACGTGGACTTTTTCAGCTCAGCGTGCGCTAAGAAATAGAAGAGGTAGCTACCGCCCATGCCGGAATCACCGCGAGTCCAACTCAGGCTACAAAATAGGCACATCCAGTTTGCAAACGGAAGATCGATGCTGACCCCAGAGATTAAGACGCCAGAGGACGGCGCACAGAGCCCGGCCGTGGTCATCGGTGGTGAGGATCTCCAAAAAAAAGTCCCGACCGTCGCCGGCCTGGCTGCACAGTCTCCGGGAGCGGCTAAACGAAAAACACCGCGGAAGAGCACCGGCAAACGCCGTCGGAAGGGACGAGACGACTCGCCGGCGCAGGACAAGGTGACGTCGGTGACGAATAGTCCTGTGGCGACGTCGCCGCCTGCTGCAGCATCGGCGGATGCCTTACTAACTGCCGGGCCTTCCCGCCAGGAAACTGAGGGCTCTCTACCGCCGTCCCCGTTTCCTGCAGAAAGCTCTCCTGGATGTTCACCTCAGGTATTGACATACGCCACTGCGCGCGAAACACTCTGAACAGTATCTGTATATTCTCACTACATACGGAGGTCGCGGGTCAGAATCCCTCCAACGCCATATATTTGTTTTTCAGGCTAGTTGCTACTTTATTATCTCTCACGCATAAACTGATTACAGCATTAATACCACATCGATCAAAGCCACACATTGAAAAACAATGTCCCGTATTCTTGGTTTCAGGGACTGTTGGCTTCCGTCATTGGCATATCATAACGACCCCTAGCTTCACTTTCCTTGTGTGCGCTGTAGCTTTAAGTGTACGGAGTAACTCTTAGGCTTACCTAGGTGTATGGGGAGACCACCTGTTGACTGTAATGGATGTCGGTTTACGCACAGGCGGTGAAATGCCGACTATTCGCTGGTTCCTGAAAGCCTCGTAGTCAAAGTTTCAAAAAACGTAGACCATAAGATGCTACCTTGTGAGCGATGTTAGCTCTCATTTTGCAAACATAACTTTTTTAAAAATTCTACACATAAATACAGTAGTCTCCGCGCACTATCAATGCCCGTGCAATTTTCTCAGTGGATTTCTACAAGTACCTAGGTGCCTATATTTCACGCGATATATCTGCGACTGATCATGTCACCCACGTAACTGGGCTAACAGTGTCCCTGGCTACTTGCGGCGCAACCTCGCTTTAGCTACCAGTACTATCGAAGGGACTCTGAAGCTGTTTCCACGCCTACTAACCTACTAGGGTTCTGAAGTAGAATCATTGTTCATCATGTCTGGGAAGTTATTTTTTGACTGTGGCTATAACACCGCGAAATCATCCATAGAAAGAGCGGCGATCAAATAGTCTGCGTCCAGGGCGATTCAATTAATACCGAAGAGCGAAAAGGGAAACCTCGACCATGTCAGTGCACGTTAAAGAACCCCAGGTGGTCGAAATTTCCGGAGCCCTCCACTACGGCGTCTCTCATAGCCTTAGTCGCTTTGGGACGTTAAACCCCATAAAACCAAACCAAACCAAACTCGACCATGTAGGCCAAATTGACGTCACACTGAGCAGTCAGAGATACTCCGGACTACCCCAGCTAGCTTTCAGCTAGTCTTCTTCCTCTTGTCTCGCGCTTTCTGGGCGTCAGAACCCTGTGAGCGAAGATTTGGAACACCAGATTCAACATGCGGTACTTCTCTGCGTTCGACTATGTTGTCTTCCACTGTTTGCCGCAAGATCAAAAGCTCGCAGCACAAAGGGTCGCTACTGTGAAGAGCTACAATTCCAAGCCGACCAAAAGAAAGCGTACCCTGCTCGGAACAAGTATTGCCCGTAATGCGATCTTCATGATTTTCTGTCTAAAGAGCGCAGCTGAAGCAAGACACGGTTCTTTCTTTTTTCTCGCACATAAGAAGCGTGTCACCATTCCCATGATGCGCCTTCCCTAAAGAAAAATCATGGGGAAAGGGCATTTACTTCTTATTCAAATTTCATTACATTACGCCAGTTCCGGCGCCTGTGTGTTTTTGTGCGTGGGCAATGATCAGACCACAGAGGGTGACACGGAGATGGGACACACAAACAACTGAAGTGAATGGCTAACTTGCGTGGCTACTTTTCTCGCTCAACGCGACAAGCGACAGAGTTGCTAATCACCGCATAACTCAGCAGCAGCACGCGCTCATGACTATTCGCATGCGGACAGGCTATTGAGAAAAACTCACTGTTGTTTAGAAGGTCGTGGCGGCTGTCGAAATGTTTTCCCACATGGTACACGCCTGACATGCTCGCGGAGCCTTGGGAAGCTTTACAAAGGCAAAGGCATGTGTCAATTGCCTCAGCAAAAGAGCGACACGACCTTCTGAAGCGGCCTTAGCAAAGTTCGTTTCGACGTTTCCAAGCAAGCTTGAAGCTGTTGATATGCGGCACCTTGTGATTTCACCCTTTGCTTCCCCGTCAATTATTCTAATTTTGCGATAAAAACGATATTGTTCGAGAGAGGATCGTCTGGTTTGGAATGCGAATTGAAGGGAGAAATGAACACGAACACTAACACTGACCTTCATAACCTTCGTACGAACAAAACTCGAGTATCTTGTTTGGGATCCCAACCAGAATAACCTTGTCCATACCAATGAGACAGTTCAGAATTTTCCCTCTGGATTCATCTCATCTGAACAGTCCTATCGGACGAGCTTTTTATGACTGAAATCTCGATTAAGTTTGCCCACGCTGTCCTGTCGTCGCAGAACAGTACGTCTGTATTTATTGCATACCTGCTTTCGCGACGGCCTGGACACACAAATATTCGTCATGGTAAGCCGGGCGTTGAGTTTCGCCATAACTGAAAGAAATGCCAGGGCGCATCGTAGGCCTGGATAAACTCAGCTTGCTGGAAAGTTTGACGCAGCGGTTACGGCAATGTGATGTGAATTTTTAGACAGGTGGTACATAACTGGAGTGTTTTGGGTACGTAATCGCAAACTGATCTTGGCGTGTATAGTGGCAAGCCGATGCAGATTCTGTGAAGAAGGGCTCAGGAGGGACCCAATTATAGCTGAGTACTTAACGTTCACAGGTAGAGTCTTTTGACGCGATTCCTCGCGATGCGTCTCGGGGTGTCGCAGGCGGATGCCGGGGTGCCGCGGCAGGAGCGGGTCCACGACGCAGTCGGAACAGGGTCTACACCAGGCGCAACCATCTCGACCTCAGCGGCCGCCGACAAAGCGAGGCCTCCACTGGAAGAGCGGAAGGCCCCCTCAGTGACCGCCATGAACGCTCTGCTCGAAGACCATCGCTCGCCCGCCACCAGTGCAACGGTGGGTGCAGAAAATTGTTGTGAAACAACACGAGCCCCCCCCTCCCCCCCCCCCCCAAAAAAAAGGCAGGCAAAGCACCCCGCAGGCGTGTGCGCAGAAACCCCAACGAGTACAGCCCCTTTCACTGCATTTCTTATTCCTTTGTTGTCGTGTGAAATTGGAGGTCATAGGCTCAAGCCTTGGTGCCTCATACGCTTTCACCTTGTTCTCTGCGAGCACGCCAGATCGGTGCTCTATTTTGGTATGAGCTGCCATCAGCCCTAAGTTGTTACTCGCCCTACGTTTTTCGCGTTTATCTTGAGTGGCAAAGCGCTATTAACCTTTCTTGCAAACGAACCAAACTGTACAGACTCCGAGAGCTGGCGACAACATCGCTCGGAGGCAGCCCTTGGAAGGAGAGATAGCAGCGAGCATGCCAGATCTCCTCGTTGAATTGGTAAGCAAGCCCTGCCTTTTCGTAGCTCATCTACTTGGATGAATAGAGGTGGATAGCGAATATGGTCATGAAGCAGCCGTCGTCGTCATTTCGATGCGTGGGGTTGCTGGGCCGCGCGTCTTTGTATCTTTCCTATAATATACCTTTTAGTGACTGAAGTTTATGCGCACGGGGTTGTTATAGGGGCTCACTTCAAGCCAGCCAACGGACCACGTGCGTTATCCTTATTTCTCTTCATGCGGTCAGATCTGGAACAGCAGAAAGTCGCATGGGCTGACACACGACATTTAGGAGAAGTAGAGGTGTCATCTGCACGTTGGGCCTCTACTAGCATGGGCAGCGAAATTTTCAGTTATTACATATATTGCAAGCTACGAAGTAATCCCGGCACAATACGTTGGGACAACTCCAATGTGTAATGCCTACCACGCATGCAAGCACAGAATATCTTCAACGACAGGTCTTCTCAGTCATGAAACATAAGGTATGGACAGTGTATAAAACGTAGCGTGTGGACTGGGAGCGCGTCTGGGACAGTGACCTGTCGATGGTCGTGCGTGCCCCACTAACGTAGTTAAAGCTGACGCAATGCTATAGCGTAGACGCCTCGCGCAGGCGGTACGCGTGGAAAACTACGAAAAGTGAAAAGGCGGGAAAAAGCCACAGGTACGGGTTAGGTGGCGCTGCGTATATTTGTCTAATACCCAAACCTCAATGACGTCAGCACGGCGTCCTGATCAAATACGATAATGCAAGGTTTCAACGAAAACGAAACCGTGGAGGCACATAGAGGTCCACGTTAGCTTGGATCGAAATGAGGGAACTTACAAATTATATTAAATGCGGGTTTAACTGCTGAAGGTAAATGTATATATAATTGCCATTAGTGCGACTGAACGAAATTATAAAAAAAAGCTCACCTCAGTTATGTGGCGAGCCAGCGCAGAACATCCTAGCGAGAAAAACGTGCCTTCGAGCGCGGCCAGATAGCGAGGCTGCGAACTTTCGTCTTCACGTCGGCCGCTCTTATAGGTGGCGCTGTGATCGGTCTGCCCGCTCGCAGTCGTGGTGTGCATCCCGTCGGTGTGCGGTACAGTTTGCAGGAAGTGAAGCGCTAAGATTGCTTTGGCAAAAGCCACTTACATTTTTGTTTATACTTTGTTTATGTCTTTGCCAGTTTATGATTTATAGAATGTCTCGGGTTTTCAAGCTTCGGGACAAACTGAGCCCCCTTCTCAGCAAAGTCTTCAAATGTTTCTTTTTCCAAGAAAATGTGTCGGTTTTTTTCCTTTTGTAATGCCTTGCTTGTAATTTTAATTACACAGTCAGCAGAATGGTGGCGCGACAGGTTGAAACTTAAGTTGATGCTGGCGATTAGGAGAGGGCAGGGGATGATAGAGGCTGACGAATAAAATTATTTTATAAGGATGGAAAGAGGGAAAAATTGGTGATAGTTCGTCTTCGGCTTAGAGTGGCCACAAACGACGGCCGACATCGAAGAACAGACGCAGCATGGCTCGCGCCATTCATTTTCTACTCTTGACCTGCGTTCTTGGTCGCGCACTGCCATATGCGAGATGAAACACCGCGCATGCAGCTCGACAGATGACTTCGGATGCGTCCTTATTTTTATTTAGCATTGAATTATAGGTACCAACTCATACACACCTTTTGTCGTCTGTAGCTTCTCACGTCATCGGACTTGGGTGAAACGCAGTTGAGAATATCGCCATTATCCTCTTCAAGCCCCGATGTAGACAATAAGGTTGGAGAACTATATTCAGCTTCTGTCCTTACTAGAAATAGGGGCATTGCCCTTTCTGGTTAGGTCGTCAAAAGAAGCGTTGCTTACGTCGGAGAAACTTGCATTTGAATATGAAACTTTTTTTCTTCGCTGGGCGGTTCAAATCCGCTCCCTCCAGACCTATAATGATATCGTGATTATCTTTTAAATGTGAACAGTGGTGTATCCTCCCCTCGAAAGGCGTGCACGAAAATAATTCTAGGCGCAACGTCGTCTACTTCATAAAAGAGCAGATGGCGGTTACGCACTATATTTCATATTTACGTCTTCTAGCTCATAACAGCTGAATGTATAGCGAAATCAAGCTGCATCTTTGTTCTTAGAAGAAGGTAAACTACCGAAGAAGCCCAAAGTCAGCTCCTCCCCGATACCCCTTGAACGCATGTAACGTTCCTTACGGATCCCTTCGGGCAGCGAGATCGTTTGTTGGCTGATTAGCGACGGTTGGTTAAGTTTACAGTGCAAAGATGGCGCCTATTGCCTTATTATGTTTATGTATGCATCTTCTCTGCTTCCCTTGCTGCAGTCTCCTGGGACGAGTATCCGGGGCGCAGGTGGACAGCGGTACTCGCAGTGGCGGGGCGTCGTGGCAGGGGCCGTATTGGTGGGCGCGTTGCTGCTCGCGTTCCTCTTGTTCCTGAAACACAAAGCGCCTCATCAAACCATGGCCTACTGCCAGACGGACTCATGCTATGAATTCAGGTGAAATAGCGGCGAAGCATTCGACCACTTGAGGGTACTCGCCGAACTAGCGCTGGTTGCAACGCTCGAAGCTACGGAAAGCAACGGCGTCTTAGTGCCATGTTTTAACGCGATATCGTTAAAAACCCACTTCTCCGGAAAATTCGGTTTCGGCCTTGTCGGCGTCGGCGTTGTGAGCGATAAATCACGAGCCTGGCTCTGGCAAGTCGTCCCCAGAGAGCAACCAGGGCGGTAGGTGGGCTACCTTGGTTTATTGACCTTCCGTCGTCATCAGAACCTGCTCACCGGATAGTCAGCGAACTGCCCACCGGGGCCTGTAGCAATTATATTGATTAGTTCGCTTGGGAAGAGCAACCTGGCCGCACAAGGACCAGCGCTGGGAGCACCTGCCATCGCAGGGCTGTGGCGTGTCGCTTAACCGCTGCACCACTGCGTCAGGTGATGTATGAGGACTCACAGGGATCTATAAATACAAAGTAGGGAATGATCAAGTCTGCATATATAAAACTCATTATCACTATGTGAACAACTTCTATCCGTGAACAATGGATCCGAACTCCGAACCCGAGCAGAAACCGTAACGATAGCGCACCTAATAACGCTAAGCTGAACTACGTAATCGAGCCTCATTTTTTTTTTCATGAGCACACGCGTGCTACTCAGGGCTCAGACAGGGGCGTTGGCGAACTAACAGGACTACGATCGATTGAAGGAACGAAAGCTAGATGAGAATTAATGCTTCGGTCCCAAGGTGCCGGCTCTTACCCGTTTATGAGGTAGAAAACAAGTGCAAAAATGAGGTGCTTATCCAAGAGCCTTCGCGTGGCGCCTTGAAAAACTACCGGTGTTCATCTTCCAACGGAACGAGCCACTGTGTCCGCAAATACGTATCCTAAACAGTGCCATTAATGCACGGCCAGTGATCAGCGCTGGCTGACATCCGAACTCACAGTGCGATTCTATTTGTTCTGGGAGTGTTACTGATTTGTACTAAACATCATCATCGTCCTCAGCCTGACTATGCCCACTGCAGGGCAAATGCCACTGCCATGTCTCTAAAATTAACTCTGCCCTTTGCCAGTGGCGGCCACCCTATCCCCGCAAACATCTTAATCTCGTCGGCCCACCTGACTTTCTGCCACCCCCTGCTACATTTGCCTTCTCTTGGAATCCACTTCGTTACTCTTAAGGACCAGCGGTTATGTTCCCTTCGCGTAACATGCCCTTCCCGAGCCCATTTCTTCCTCTTGATTTCGACAGGATGTCATTAACCCGTGTTTGTTCCCTCACCCACTCGGCCCGCTTCCGGTCTCTTAACGTTACACCTACTATCTTTATTTTCATAGTAAGCTGCGTTCCCCTTAACTTAACCATCTTTCTTAGATTCCACGTTTCTGTTCCATAGGGGAGTACGGTAAGATACCGCGGTTGTAGACTTTTCTCCTGAGGGATACTGGCAAACTTACATTCATGATCTTAGAGAACCTGCCAAATGCGCTCCACCCCATCCTTATTCTTCCAGTTATTTCCGTCCCATTATCCGGATCAGCGGTCACTACCTGCCCTAAGTAGACATATTCTCTTACTACTTCCAGCACCTCGCTACATATTGCGAACTGCGGTTTCTTTTGTACACTGTTCAACATTACTTCGGTTTTCTGCATGTTAATTTTAAGCCCCACCGTTCTGCTCTGCCTTTCTAACTCATTGATCGTGTTTTGCAGCATAAGCAACGCTGCACCAAACAGGAAACTATGAAAAACTGATATCATAAGTTGCATATGCGTGACTTCTGAGGTTCGTTTGTTTAGGGGAAGCATATTGTGCATCACAGGTACAGGTCGCAGCATCCTGTGCAAAATGTAGTGCCCAAGTAGGCCTTCGCCGTAGGGTGGCCACAGGCCAGAGGTTAGTACTTTATTTCGCAATGAATAATCGCACACTGGAGCATTCCAACATTTGGGGGCATGCGGACGCCACGAGAAAAACGTGAAACTCGTTCGAAACTGGTAGACCAGCAAAAGAAATATAGTGCTGTAAAAACGTTTGGTGAGCACTTTCGAAAATGCTTGAAAGCAACGCAGGAGCGCCATTGTTAAACCCTGTATACAATGTTACGAATGACACCCATAGTGCTGGATTAACGCATCTGTTCTGTATTCGTCCCAGAAAGCTCCTGCACGACCAGCTGAGCAAGGACATCGACGCATGCGACAACTTCACCGCGTACGTTTGCGGCCAGTGGCGGCCACAAAAGATGTTCGCTTCACGGTCCGATTCTGTCCTGGCCAGCATGGCTATTTCTTGGCGTCAGACTTTCCAGGACATTCTGGAAAGGGGCACCTCCGTACTGCCAGCGGGGCGAAAGGTCGCCGCCATGTTTAACAACTGCGTGACGGAATCTGCGCTGCACGTGGACGTCTTTAAGGAATTCATGCACGCCCGTGGCCTCGTCTGGTGGGAGGACCTTAAAACCAAGCCTCCCCTTGAGATCCTCTTCGACCTGTCCTTCAGCTGGAACGTCGATCTCTGGTTCATGGTCAGGCTTCTTCCAAACACCGCGCAAGGGCCACAGCGCCGACTATTCATCACGCGCAGCCCGCTAGTCCCGATTTGGAACAGTGTGTTTAACACTATACCGAGAGACAAGTTCGCCGCAGTCTACATAGCAATGTTTCAGCTTATCTGGAGTAACAGGAGGACGCCGACTCTCAAGGAAGCCATGAGTGTCTACAGCACACAGGGCGCCGTTCTAGGCCGCCTCATGGAGTCAACACGCTCTGCCCAATCACCTGCGCTCTTCCCACTGGTGGACCTGGCCAACCACACAAGTCTTGCAACGCCCGAGTATTTGGAGGGCATCATGGCCCGGGCTCTACACTTAGACCCTCCCTTCAACCAGAACGACTTCCTAGCCCTGAGCGACACTGCGCTGCTTGACGCCGTCCTTACCATGATCCAAGCCTTCGGCGACTACGCCATGCTCCAGCATTTCGCCTGGTTCGTAATGCAAACTTACGCAGCCGTAGCCGGACCCAGGGACGTCCTCCAAGCCGTGCACGGAAGCTCCGAGAGGGCGAAGGAAATCTGGCCACTGTACTGCGCCGTCCATACAGAGGCCAGCTACAGGCTACTGGCAGTCGCTCTGTCTGCCGTAGCCCAGTTTACTTCAGAGGATCGGAGGCGCATCGACAGCTCTTTGAAGGCAGTACAGCAGGTAAAAATTTCATTATTTGCTCAGCAACAGACATACAAAAAATAGATAAAATATACGTTTGGGCCCTAAGCAATTTGCTAATTCGGCAAATATACAAAATATGCTTCTCTTAAAAGTAATTAAATGGCATAAAAAACGTATCAGTGAAATAAAGCGAATGGTCGGACATGCGACTTAAAAATTGGTAGAGCACATTTCTGATTTAGTAAAGTGTTTAAAACATCCATAAGTGTCTCCTGGGCGTGCAAACAGTTTGTTCTGTCTACTTTTACTCTGGGTTGTGTCCCGCCGCCTTCTGTGACTTGCATGTACACTCTTTGTTATACAGAAGTAATGCATAATAGGGCACCACAGTGCATCACAGTAATGTAAGGCAACGTCCACATATTGCACTGACACCTAGGGAAGGACTAGTTGGCTACCATGACGTTTCAGTAGCGTAAGCTCCCCGGAGACGAAACCAGTGAGCGTTTGTACTGTCTGTTATTGGTGATGTTCAACCTTCCTTTCCTAGCAGAGACATCATGGTAGAACTGCAGGTGAGCGCCTTTGGTAAGGTGGTTATAGCTTGAAGTATTTCAAGTTATCCATTTCATCCAAACTGATGCATAGTCATGTGCCATTCTGTAATCGAAATTATCCTAATTTAGACCCAGATGTAAAACTTTGCGAGCGTTATTGAATACAAAGTCGGGAAAGTAGAAATAATTACGAAGACCAGAGAAATTTGATGTTGACAATTTCTCGAAAGCCCATGCAAATTCCGTTTCACCAAACCTTGCTCCTGAAATTCTCTGAAGAGATGAACATTTCTCCAAGTAAAACATCACTCAAGTGAAAACACAGAACATCTTGAGTTGTCCGAAGACTAACACATTGTCTATTGAAGGCTGCGGTCACTGAAGACGCATTAATACCCTACAACATTAGGAACTGAACTCTTTTTGTTGGCGCACTTTGCGCTACTATTGCTTAGGTTTTTTTTGACCGCAGGGAGAAAATTATATTGTAAGATTTGTGACAGGGACTGGGACGAAAATATCTTGCACAATACGTGACGCTTCTGAAGCACCCGTGTTGTGTCCTCCAGTTTCAAATTTTTTGTTGATATCGAAAACTTCGGTTAGCCCTGGTTAAACTAGAGTAGCTTGGAGACGCCAGTCCATTATTAGAAGTCATACAGCAGGAAACGAGTATAAATTATTTGTTGTATAAAATAGCAGTAATAAAAACGCCCGAATCATCATATACATGTTAGAGGCATTTGTCTCATTAGAGTCCAATAGTCAGCGTGACAACTCTCTTTACTGAGAACGATGTGAACTACGTGGTTATGCGAATGGCAATCCTTCTTGAGATAGTTTGCTTCACCACTGGAGGGTGGCGTTCATTATCTGGCAATATATTGAAGTGGAAGACTTTTTTTGTAGTTAATCAGTTCTAAAAACAGGATGCTTATTTTACATGAAATTTATATCAAATCGATGCATCGTCCAACACACGCAGCGTTGAAATGGTAGTCGCCAAAGCATGGTTAGTTTAAAACGCCCACAGTACCACTGCGGCGACGCGATATAATCGGGATGCGAACCACGTCTTTCTATTTGGTCTCATCCTGCCTTGACCGTTTCACTGCTTCTAACGACTGCAGCCGTCTCTCACTTCTCATTGGCTTTGATAGCGAGTTTGTCGGACCTCAAACTGACCTGCCTTAGTATCGCTGTGGCCAACGGCTGCGGGCGTCTCACACTTCTCAATGGTTTTGATGACGGTGTCTATCACTCGTTATCCCGACCACAGCAAGCGGCGCTTCCAATACGGCAGTTCGAAGTCTCGACTGCCTCGCTGTAGGACATGTGTGAGCTGTAAACAAGTGTTGTCGAATGCAGGTGGCCGCAAACAAGACACATTCTGCCCAGTGGTTGGACGAAGACACGAAGAAGGTCGCCGCTGAGAAGTTGCTGAGCGCACGGACTTTCCTCTGGCCGTCGGAGAAGTACCTCACTAATGATGGCGTCGAGGAGGCGTACAAGGACTTCCCCGAAAGCGGGCCGTCCTTTATCCGCCTCTGGATCGACAGTCGGCAGAGCGGGAGACGGGCGGTCGGCTCCGAGGCGTACTTCGAGGACCAGCGGCTGACAAGCAGCATGTCGCTTCCGTACGCGGAGTACGTTTACATGCTGAACACGGTCAAGCTCGCCGTTGGTGCCATGAGGCCACCGGTGTACTATCCGCATGGCACCAAGGCCATGCTGTACGGCGGCCTTGGTTACTTCTTCGCCAGGGAGCTCACGAAAAGCGTGGACAATGAAGGCGCTAAAGTAAGGGTGATATCCCTGTTTTCTCAAATAATTTGCTAGCAGACTAGATAGATACCACGTTTCTGAAACGAGCAGCAGCGTCGTTAGGCAATATACTTCGGTTAAAAGGGCTCAGCTCTGTAAATTTAACCGATTCATAAGGAAGCAGGTCAAAAAGGCGATTATAAGTTGTGCCAGTCAGAGTTGTGCCCAAAACATTTTTTGGGCTAAATCGCGTAGTCAGCGCCCTCGTCTGGTTTATTCAAGATTAATGCCCCAAAGCGAATCAAGCTATCAGGCGATGCCGTAGGGAATTGCTCCGGAAATTTCGACCACATTGGGTTCGGAAACGTGCACTGACATCGCGCAATACACGAGCCTCTAGAATTTCGCCTCCCTCCAAAATTCGACCGCCGCGGCCGCGGCCATGTCTTTCGGGTCAGCAGCTGAGCGCCATAACCACTGAGCCACCGCGGCGCCAGCAAGCTAGAGTTGACTGAAAATATTTTCCGGCTGATATCTATAGAACGGTTTGGAAAACTTTTTTCGCTTGTAGATTTATTTTATTAACCTTTGAGGCTGCAGGCTTCCAAAGAAAAGATTCTTGCCTTTGTCCACTACCTACCCTAATTGCGTAATAGAGCAAAGCAAGTAGCGGCGAGTCGTTAGCGTTTTGTCGATACTGTCTCAAGATAATACTTCAGTGGCTAGATGTTTTGAAATTTCTATAGAATGGTGTACTCCAAAGATATAATAACCTGTTTTGCTTTTGACAACTACTGACATATGAGAAAAGGAAGTAGCGTTGTCGAAGTCGCCGTCCGAAAAAGCAATCTTTACGATGGGGAGCGTTTTATGCCCAGGAGTAAGCCTGTTCTTAGGGCGTCGATGGGCAGTAATGAAGCGCTGCCGGCGGCGCAGCAGGCCATGTAAATTGGATACATATTTGTTTAAAAAGCTCACGTAGTTGAGCTGAAAGAAGACAAGGCGCAGTTCATGATTGTTCTGCGCTCAGATAACGTGTCTCTCGGTCCTTCACTCAGGTGGACCCGCATGGCCGCATCCTCTCCTCGTGGGTGAGTGAGGCCTCGAGACCGGTCTTCGAAAAACGCCTGCGCGGCTGCCTTGCCGACAACGAAAGCGTCTTCCCCGAGGTGCCGGCACTCGAAGTGTCCTACGCGGCCTTCCGCGAAGACGTGGACAGCACGCAAGACCGCCTCTCGCCGGTTCGTACCGGCGCAAACAGCGCGGACACTGCTGGCCATTTTGCGCTGTATGCAAAAGATGAGGCGCGATTCGTTTCGAAACTTGCCCAGAACATTTTTGATCACCGTGTTGCCGACCAGACACGCACAAACACTGTGCTTCATGCGCATCGTACCATGGGAGTCTTTTCCTCTCTGTCAACAAGCTTTGCATGCTATGTACAGTAGTTGCCCAGTGGTTACGGCGCTCGGCTGCTGACCCGAAAGCCGCGGGTTCGATCCCCGCCGTGGCGGTTGGATTTCGATGGAGGCAAAATTCTAAATGCCCGTGCAATGTGCGATGTCAGTGCACGTTAAAGAACCCCAGGTGGTCAAAATTTCCGGAGCCCTTCACTACAGCGTCCCTCATAGCCCGAGTCGCTTTGAGCGGTGAACCCCATAAACCAAACCAAACGCTACATTACAAAGTTACATTACAACATTACAACACACATTATAAGTATACAACACTTGTATCTTACCGGTACTCACCTATGGGGCAGAAATGTGAAGGCTGACGTAAAGGGTTCACCTTGTGTAAAGGACAATGCACCAAGCTATGGAAAGAGAAATGATAGGGGCAACTTTAAGGGACCGGAAGAAGGCAGAGTGGGTTAGGAACAAATGTGGCATAATGACATCCTAGTGGCAGTGAAGAGGATGAAATGGGCTTGGGTAGGGCATGTGATGCGTAAGCATCACAACCGCTGGTCCTTAAGGCTAACGGACTGGATTCCGAGAGAAGGCAAGCAATGATAGCTGTAACGTTAAGAGGTCGGAAGCGGGCAGAGTGGGTGAGGAACAAACGTGGTATACTGACATCCCAGTGGCAGTGAAGAGGAATGAATGGGCTTGGCCAGGGCATGTGATGCGAAGGCAAGATAACCGCTGGTCCTTAAGGCTGACTGGACTCCGAGAGAAGGCAAGCAATGATAGCTGTAACGTTAAGATATCGGAAGCGGGTAGCTGTAACGTTAAGAGATCGGAAGCGGGCAGAGTGGGTGAGGAACATACGTGGTATAATGACATCCTAGTGGCAGTGAAGAGGAATGAATGGGCTTCGGCAGGGCACGTAATGCGAAGGTAAGATAACCGCTAGCCCTTAAGGCTAACTGACAGGACTCCGAGAGAAGGCAAGCAATGATAGATTTAACGTTAAGAGATCGGAAGCGGGCAGAGCGGGTGAGTAACGAACGCGGTATAATGACATGCTAGTGGCAGTGAAGAGGAAGAAACGGGCTTAGGCAGGGCATGTAATGCGCAGGCATGATAACCGGTGGTCCTTAAGGGTAACGGGTTAACGGTATTGACTCCAAGAGAAGGCAAGCGTAGCAGGAGGCGGCAGAAAGTTATGTGGGCGGATGAGATTAAGAAGTTTGCGGGGACACGATGGACGCTGCTTGCAAAGAATAGGGTTAATTGGAGCGACGTGGCAGAGGATTTTTTCCTGCAGTGGGCATAGTCAGAGTGATGATGATGATGATTTCATTCCATCGGAGTGCTGTCATACTGAGCGAGCCACGCCGTTTTGGAGAGAGGGGGTGCAAGCTTAGGTTAATTTACATTCGCAGCCGCGGAGCAGCGGCCCACGCCGGAGACCGCAACGCGGCCGCTCGGTTACTTTTATCAAAGAGGTTACGTCAAACGGCTGCCTAAAGCAACGGGGTTGTCAACGAATTTGCGGAATTGCAACGCAAATCCAAGCACGGCACATCTCTGTCACTAACGCCACGTAGCTCAAAGCGCGATTGAGGTGTCCGCTTAACTAAGGAGCCAGTTACGCGCGTTTTCTTTCGTTTTGTGATTGCTGCGCACAGATGGAAGTTGACGAAGACGACGACGTGCAATGCACTGCGCGAGAGTTTGTTGCAGTTTAACACGAGGCCTGTTCGACAGCGACGAAAGTATAGAGCTCTCGTGCAGTGGACAGTGAAGCTGATCTGTTCGTTGCACCGCAGGTCCGAAACCCTGTCACAGAATTTATTCTATTTACGCAAGTATCTGAGAAGCTTGAAACATACATCCACTAATCTAGGATTTCTAATGAAGTGCTGCTTTCACACTAAAAGAATGAAATTGAAACAAAAACTGCCCATTTAAAGATCGATGCCTGTCCTAAGTGATGTAGAAAGACGCCGTGTCCACTAATATAAACGTGCAGCTAAATGGCAATATCAGTAACTTCCTAGAGAAAAGCTTGTACTGCAAGTAATTATGCGGCTAGTGATGCTGATGGTCACCTTTAATTCTTGCATTACGCCTGAAGTTTCTGAACTTTAGAGTTGATATTCGCTTGTGACACCCAGTGGAAGGCACCTAAACTAATAACTACTCCCAACCTCTGCATCTTGCAGGAGCTGAGTGAGGACCAGATCTTCTTTATCGCCGCCTGCAGCCCCTGGTGCAGCAAATCGGCGGCCGGAAATGCGCTCTCGGGCGGATGTAACAAGGCGGGGATGAATTTCGCTCCATTCGCCCAAGCATTTGGTTGCCCCCCAGGATCCAGAATGAATCCGGAGAAAAAGTGCGGCTTCTTCGACTGACGCCCTGGAGCGTATTCCTTACTGAGACTATTTCGCATTTTTCGTGGTGAAGTTATCTCTGCTGTACTGTGGGACGTTTTAGGGACACTTTCGGCATTCATCTATTTGTTGTTTATTTCTTTTGTTGCTATTACCTATATGCACGTTGCAAATTATTCTCAATATTGCTCAAGGACAGTCTCCTAGTTTCGCCTCAATGCCGCTGGCAATCTCTGTCTTTTTCGGAGAACTTTATTTTTGCAGCTTGGGAATACCGCATTCCATGCGGCAGCAGTATGTTATTTGGGAGCGAACGTTGCTGGTTTGTATTCGTCGCCATGTTTTGGCGTAATACTGTTTACCTACTTACGTTGGCAACTCCTACAGCGTTAGAGGCTGCGTGAAGATGAAGTTGAAGCTCGATATGATGCGAAAAAAGTGCGGGGATTTGAGGAAAGTAAAGCAAGAAGATACCCAAAAAGTGAAGTACTGCAGTGGTACCTTTTGAAATATAATATGTGTAATTAGTAACCATAAAGCACGGTGTAAAAACCGACTCTTACACCGTGCCATTAAGCATTTAAAGAAATAAATGCGATATGAATTCCAAATGACAAATGACGAAAGCATTAAGCATAGTGCATTATGCTTCAACTAGCATAATAGTGTTAATGATCCGTCCCTCAACTCTGGAATTTCATTTCGTATTGTAATCTTGAAATAGCTTTACTTTAGCATGCTTACAGCAAGAGATCGCATCAGGTGCCCTCAAAGGTCATATTGCTTTTTTTTCCCCGTAATCGAAATCTACAGGTCCCATTTAATGGTCCCAGCTGGAGTTAGCTAGCTTTTGCGGCAATAAAAGCGAATTCACCGAAGCTTCTAAAACACTCAATGGCAATCAAGTGACATGGCTATACAGTATGCGGACTACTCCTTCAGTGTCCGCCATTTTGGCACTCATGAAACACAACGAAATGCCCTCTACGTGTCCACTTGGCTTACAGCAGAAGCTGAGTGCTGCACGCTGAAGTAGCGGCCGTGACTTTACGAGAATACCACCCCGATCAAAACGCACGACAGAATTTTTTGTCGCGTATCTGTCGCGCGACAAAATTTTGTGTCGCGCGACAAGCTCTCTTGTAGTGCATTGTGTCGTGCAACAGGGGCTCGTGTCGTGGGTTCTTTCTCGCGACAAAAGTGTTTGTAGTGGGTTCTGTCGCACGACAGTCATCATTCCTGTATTTTGTAGTGTGCAGAAGGTGCCTGTCGCAGGATTTGTCGCGCGACAGGTTTCTGTCGTAGGTGCTGTCGTGCTTCAGGGAGAGTCGTGCCGCGCGACAGGGCCTGCGTGCCTCGACAGAGTTGCCTGTCGCGGGTTCAGTCGCGCGACACTACAGCCTGTCGAGGTATCTGTCTTGCGACAGATACCTGTCGTGGGTCTGTCTTGCGACAGATACCTGTCGTGGGTTCTGTCTTGGGACAAATATCTGTCGTGGGTTCTGTCTTGGGACAAATATCTGTCGAGGCAAGTGTCGTGTTAGAGGTTGCAGTCGATGGTAATTGTGGTTTTCTACAGAAATCTCGAATTTCTGTAGCGCCATCGTGGGATAGTGATAGGCGGACATTCACCAATTTCGTGTTAAATCGCTTGCACTTTGGCGAGCCACGAAGACGATGCGACTTGCTTTGATCGATTGGCGACGATCATCGAGGGAATTAAATGAAGTGTTAATTCACAAACGCGACTCGAGTTTGCAACTCGCTTCCCTACCTAGCTACCGGCCGCACGAAAATTGGCGGGGATGAGAGGCGCCGCTCGCAATCAATCTTCCCTTCAGTTCGCACATGACAGTGTGAGCGAAAGAAGACCATGCTCAAGAGAAAGCATATGCACCAGCGAGAATGCTAGCGGTGCCTGTGAATGAGGCAGTGCTTGCGGTAGTGGCATGCTGCGAGCCACGCGAGCGTCTTCATTCCATCCGGCGCGGGCATGACGAATAGCGCTACTGAAGGTCAGTGTACTCGTGGCTGCTGTGACCTGTGCGTCTCGCAACATACTGTACCCACTACCACATGCGGAGAAAAGGCTAAGGTCACATATACGCGTCGCTTAACGTCACGTAATGAGAGTAACCTGATGGCGAAAAAGCTGGAAGATTACTCGCAGTAATCGTCCTGCTATCACAAAGGCAGCATGTATGTTACGCACGCATGACGTGTTGCCTGTATAAATTATCAAGGCGACTCCCATATCAAGTTTCCACGTTTCAGCTTTTAGCCGCGCATGCTGCAAGATCATCATACAATATGAAAAAAATATATATATATTCTTACGACTTCGTTCATTGCTTCCATTGAAAATTTCATGACAGTGACACAACCATCTCGCTAAATATAGAGAACAGCGTACGCCTCCTAAGGCCCAGTACAGCCTTGAGCGTGTTTGAACACGGACGCCTAGAAAGGGCGCGCGCGTGGACCGTTGCGTCGCGCCTGCGCTGTAATTTCCCGGAGGAGCAAGAACCCGAATATTTGCCAGTCGACGTGGCGTTACCCCGCGACGCCAAGGATTGGGTGGCGAGTTCTGCGACATGAAGTCGCGCCGCAAGAATTCGGTCAATGAGTGACTTCCCCATCAGGATGTATTAGTTCGGGGCTCCCCCTCCGTGACCAAGGGGCTTAATTAACTCGCGCGAACTCTGTGACTCCCTACTGTAAACGTGCGTTTAATGTCCATTCACACTCGCAATAGCAAAGGCCATGCGGCCAGCAGTCGCTTGCGATCGGGCAGCAGCTCCACGACACTTCCTCACACCTACAAGAGTGACCTGCAGCTCGCCTGCTCGTTTGATTCTCACGTGAAATGAGAAGTATTGGGACTGACGTCAGTCGATCGCGCGCTTTGGTTCAGTCTCCTGCGCCCTCGCGCCTCGTCCTCTAGAGTGTTCTGGTCCCTCACGCTCGGTCCACTAAAGTGTTCTGGTCCCTCGCTATTAACAGTGTGCTACGACAACCTGAGCGAAGAGTAGAATGTCGGGGCGGTTTTGACGTGCCATGCAAGCGTAAGGGCGCTCTTCTCGGGACCGGCCTGCCAGCCTGGAAGCCGGCGTCAGAAAAATTCACTGGTATTGTTTGTTCACGTCCATTTACTAAGCTCTGGGATAGAGTATCGTTAGCCAATATCGAGTTGTTGGTAGAAGCGATAACAGCAAAACAAATTTTCTCCTACAGCCGCTTCTGCTGCCCATTGCAGCTCGCCTGGCTTCTGCTAGCTCTGCTCCTGAAGGGGTCGCGGAAACCGAGCTTATTTCACTATGACGCGGGGCTCACAGTAAAACGGTGGCGAGGGTAGCACCTCAGTGCTAGCCAGTTCCGAATCGCACTCAGCTTAGGCGTCGATGTGCAATCGGCTAAGCTTAGCGACGACAAGGGTAGCTAGAGAGCAGCGCGCAGTTCGTCGGCCGGCGCGCCCGTGGGCGGCGTCGTTGCCGAAAGCTCGGCTCGCTCAATGATTGGCTCAGTAGCTCGCGAACTGAGCAGGCAAGGCTGGAAAATCGAGCAGCGAGCGTCTGTCCTGCGACTGAGCGAGACTTTATTCTCACGTTTGCATGCAGCATAGGTGAACACATTTAGCACACATATATGCATCGAATATCTGCTGCCTTACAGCGTTTATTAAGCTCGTCCTCGACGTCACCGTTAGCGCGGAAACCGCGCATATCTTTATTTCACTACGAGACATGGTTCACAGTACAACGTACAGTGAAGAGAGTAGCACCTCAGCGCTAGCCAGTTCGAAAGCACTCTCAGCTCTGGCACCTGCCAGGCTTAGCGACGAATACGACATCCAGGGAGCAGTGCAAACTTGTCGCCCGGCGCGCTCGCGGGCAGTGTCATTTCTGAAAGCTCAGCTCCCGCAATGCTCAGCAGCCAGCGACTTGGGCTCGCAAGGCTGGAAAACTGAGCAGCTAGCGGCTGGACTGCGACTGAGGCCACGTTTGCAGCACAGGTAAACAACTTTTAGCTCACATATACGCTTGGGATACCGGCTTCGTTGCGGCCACCTTAAGGTGATTCTTACGCTCGTCATCGAGGCCATCGTCACCGCTCGTGACGCACTGGCTGAGAACTACAATTCGAGTGCGTGCTAAAACAAGCTGCTCGTATTTCGCGGAACAATCTGAACTCGAAAACACAGTTGCTTCTATCGGCTTCCATGTGGGCTCTAGCTCAATTGTGAAAGTACACGCGAGCAAGACGCGGCGAGTGCGAGCCGCTGTTGCATATCAGCTAAAGTGTGACGCAACTATCGGCGTAGTTTCGCAAAGCAGTTGATATCAAAGTTATCCGCTTGTACGGGTCACAGTTAAGCCCTTAGTTTCGTGTAAATCTCCATCGAGCATGCCCGCGTCAGTCAAAGTAATGCATCGCAGCTGCTCTCAGTCCTACCGCTCACGTCCAACATATCCTTGATATGCACCAGCTTGAGGTACGGTGCATTTCTTTGCCCGTTTTGTCGCAATTAAGAGATTTTAGCTGGCAGCAAACGAAATTTCATTCCGTCAACAGCGTCGTCTGCGCCGTCGTCTGCTCCGTCGTCTGCTAGAACATCCGGGGCACCCTGGGTGATGGGATCACAGGATCGCAGCTTTTACAAAAGTATTTAAAAGCGCTTTAGTGTTCGCACTTAATAAAAAAATAAATTTAGAAAAATTGAATTATTTTTCTTCTGAACATAATTTAAATATTAGTAGTAAAAAAGCGCATTTGAGTTGCAGTTTTTCAACGACGCAAAAACAAGGGCAAAGCCGCTGGCGCCGGCGCCATGTCAGTGCGTGCGTTGCCTCACGTTTTGTGTTATTTGGATTTTCATGGCATTGTTTGAGTGCTTGTGCGGCGGACATGTGTGAAGAACAGAAGTGTGTTTTGGAAGCCAACGACGAGTATTACGCCCAGTCAACATCGGTGAGTTTGGACGGGCAAAGCCATGAAGAAAGGCAGCGCTACGACGTCTTGTCATCTGGAAAGGCAATGAAGACGACGGCGCGGTTTTACTAAGCCTGGATGAGCTGCATGATTGGTGAGTACCGTCACCGCTTCTCTATTACTGATCTGTATTCACACGCGTTATTAGTGTGCGGCTATATAGGGATGGCAGCGGAGGCAGTCTGCGTGCGGTTGCCTCAGCTATAATGCGTTGCCTGAAAAGAACGGACGGCAATTTCCTCGCTGGCGTCCCAGAACCCTCCTCGCAGCGCCGCCCGTCCTCCTCCTGTTTTTCTCCATTCTCCTCTTTTTTTCTTTCACGGCTGTTGCGCTCTTCGGTCTATTCCTCCGGCGAGTCTGCCTCCGCGCACCGCCGCCGCGAATCTGCGCGTCTTCTGGACCGCGGCCTGGTCAGCGCGCCTCTCAATGTGCTGACGCATGAACACGTAGGTGGTGGCGGAAACGTTTATTGCCAATGATGTAAATCGTAGGGGCGCCTGGTTTGCCGCAAAAGTTTGCATGATGACGAGAATTGGTCTGGGTATCGGGCATGCAGCAGTATTGGGTATTAGAGCAGTCCGGGTTTGTAGTTGTCGCCAATGTGCAGCCTGCGCTATGGTGAGGGACGGAGCGGGGGGTGCGTATTCCCTTCGTTTGTCTCGGTAATACGAGAGAATATCACGGAAGAAGACCAGGTAGTGCGCGAGCCGGCCGCCCTAGAAGCTCGCCAGGAGCAGAACAGCTGTGAAAGAAAATACGAGCAGAATCGCAATCCTTTAATGTCTCATACTGTCGTGAGCAGGGAATGCTAGCAAGTGCGTTCGAGTTCCGGCGAAGAAAAAAAAAAACACTTTATTGAGACTGGGAATCGAACCAGGGCGTTTGGCACTTCAAAGGTAGTCGCTGCCATTGCGCAACGAACACGGTTTGAGCAAGAGTAAAGGCAGATCTAGTGAGCGCGCGGGTTTCGTGAGTGAAATAAAACAAATGAAAAAATTGCGAGTATGAAAAGAAACAAAAATATAAGAAATTAGATCATAAAACACGAAACATATTAGAGAAAAGGCACATCTAGTGAACGCACGGGTTTCGTGAGTGAAAGAAAACAAATAAAAAAATGCAAATATGAAAAGAAACAAAATAATAAAGAAATTAAACTATAAAACATGAAAAATATTAAAGAACACAGACCGCGTGGTCCAGAAAACGCGCAGATTCGCGGCGGCGGTGCGCGGAGGCAGACTCGCCGGAGGAATAGACCGAAGAGCGCAACAGCCGTGAAAGAAAAAAAGAGAACGGAGAAAAACAGGAGGAGGAGGGGCGGCGCTGCGAGGAGGGTTCTGGGACGCCAGTGAGGAAATTGCCATTATTTTGAAGACAGTGATCGCATGTGGAAGGCTGGCGCATATGTACTAGTCATTTGTAAACTTTTTATCTGTGCTTCCCCATTGGAACAGAATTTGGCAATATTATGTCAGTTAGGTCGTTCTTGTGTCTTCCCTGAACTGTAGGCGTCCATGCTTCCTCTCCTTCAGGGCACTGAACTGTTGGGGATGCGACTGCACACTTATTTGGGATTTCAAGCTTTTTGCTGTATGCCTCGCTTATGCGGCCCGCTTTCAGGTCGTTCGCAATTGGTGATGGTTTGTTATTCATTTTCACTTTCTCTTATTTATTCTTGGTTGACTGCCGGCAGCAGTTCTCCGCGCTCGGAACTGTTCCCAGGCACGGAACCCTACCCACAGACCTCCCTGCACCTCACTCACCAGTGTTCTTCGGTATTTTTTTTTTGCTCTTGCCCCTACTTGCATTACCACTCGACAAATGTTTTGCTGTTTTTATTTGTGTGGAATTTGTTAAATGCACTACTAATTTTCGTATCATGCTCAGTTGTGACGTGAGATATCGGGCTCCTTGGTATTGAATGCATGTCTTTTGCATTTTCTCTTCTCATTTATGCAAGGTAAACTGGTCGACTGGGTGCTATGTTCAATTTCAGAATACATTAGACGCTGGTGCAAGGCACCCCTAATAGTAATTAACCAAAGCCTGCGCATGCTGTATTCGAATAGTTGGGCTCTTTTCATCATGCATAAGAATAAAGCGGTATTCCAGCC
The DNA here is from genome assembly GCF_055824585.1 of Amblyomma mixtum. NCBI lineage: Eukaryota > Metazoa > Arthropoda > Arachnida > Ixodida > Ixodidae > Amblyomma > Amblyomma mixtum. The sequence continues at coordinate 34,891,882 of NC_143019.1, read as the reverse complement.
AGCTCATCTTTCAATGTGGTTATGACAGTCATGTAAATGTACTCAAAGAATGTGTATGGGTGTTTCACATACAATCTCCTTATTTATTTTGTCATGGGCCACCTCATTGCTTTTTGTGTTCCTATATTAATACCTCATTTTAGTTTCTGAAGCAGTCGACAGTTTGTTTTGTCGTCATTCATGACATTGTCACTGGCACTGACAGCTGTTGGTCGGGACGTATTTATCTGCAGTTGCCAGCTGCCAGCATCTGCTGGGCCATGCGTGCTTCCTGCCTTCAGCTGTGCCATCCCTCCAAGCCATTCATGGTAATTATCTTTTTCAGTTACGCATACCTTACCTGCCTGTTTTGAAAAATATTTTCAACATAGGCTCACTGCTGTGTTTAAAAATGCATGCAGAACTCTACATGCACTTTACAGCAGTACCTCAGCTTATTACACAAACTGCAAATTTGTACGAAATATAGCCGCTCATGTAGCTCTTGACACTGCGCTGTTATTATAAAGTTGAGCCTGCTTCAGGTGCAGTGACTATTCCACACCTGTTGCCTTTTATGCATGTGTGTCCTCTAAAAGGGCCAAAATGTTCATTTATCTTTTAAAAACGTGCTGTACAATAATACTTTAATGGTATTTCTTGCTTGTACACTGAAATGTCAGTCAGTAAAGTAACATTGTATGATGACACCAAATCTTGCGTGGCATAGCATCCTTGCAGCGTACTTGGCAAGCTCCTGTCAGCGCAGATGTATTGCTGGTTTATTGCTGTGGCATGTGGTTATACTGTACAGTTTGTACCTCTACGTTCTTGAAAGTATCCTTGAAAAATTTAAAATTGGTTTTTGAGCCAAGGAAGTGACAGAGTAACTGTCTCACATCTTGATAGGCACCTGAACAATGATGCAAGGGAAGGGATAAAGGAGGGAGTTAAAGAAGAAAAGAGGTGCCGTGGCAGAGGGCTGCAGAATAATTTTGGCCACCTGGGGATCTTTATCCTGCACTGACATCAAACAGCATGCAGTTTAGCCTGTGTTCACTTGGGCCTGCATAAAAAAAAAACGAGCAGACCTTCTTAGAACTAACATTTCATTGCACGAGCTACTTTGTAGTTTTGACTGCAGTGACCTGAAATCAACGGTTGTTTACTTTGCACAACCCACATACCCTGAACAAGATGTGATGATGCTAGACGAGGTGACCCTCTCTGCATAGCAGCAGGTTGGTTCAGGAAATGCGAAGACTCATGGAGAACCGCTCAGTTATATTTGATTTCATGTTATTGTAGTATTAATGGTGAGTTGTAGTATAAGTGATTCTCGTGCATTGTTGCGCTTACGAAGGAACTGGGACACAATCAGGGACGACACAGAACAGATGTGCGCAAATCCATGGGAGACAGCGTAGGTGAGAGTTCTTGTTCGGCATCTTGCCTCGGCGATGAGTTCGATGAAAAACCTTATACGGGTGAGCGGGGACACTTGTGGTATGTTAAGGCCCGATGTACACAAAATAAACATTAGGAGAGTTTCAAATTGGGCTAGTTGGTGGTTGTGACCCTGATGTGACCACTGACCACTGACCACTGATGTGACCCGCACATCTGTTCTGTGTCGTCCCTGATTGTGTCCCAGTTCCTTCGTAAGCGCAACAATGCACGAGAATAACAACCACCAACTAGCCCAGTTTGAAACTCTCCTAGTATAAGTGATGAATTCTTGCAAATGATTGAGGACATCAATACTCAGTGTGAAAATGAGAGCTAAATCAATACTTAATAATCAGGAAAGAGGCCTTTTTATGAAATGCAGTAAGGTACTGGAAGTCGAAACAGAATACACCTCGGCCAGGTCATGCACAGATATAGAGCATTTGAAAGAAATGGTTGGGAGAATAAGAAAGGGGTTTATTGCCTTAGGCATGCACTCAGAAGTTACGAGCAGCACCTTGCAGTATGCTCAAAAAGAAATTTTAAACTGCTTTGCCTTTGCTAAGCTGTCGGGAAAAGTGGGGTACTTTACAAAGGGCTTAAAATTGAGAACAGTGCGGTGAACCACTCAGGAAAATCATAGGGTTAATGATAAGAGATTGGGAGAGAACTGAGTTGGTTGGAAATAAATGCGAATTAAAATCTGAGCGGGAATCATAAATGGACATAGGCAGGACATACATTTTTTAAAGAAGCTGGCTATCCTTTTGGATAGTGGAGCGGTTACTCACAGCAGGAAATTGTGCTGTCCTTGCTTTCATTTTATGGACATATGCTTTGTGTCTTACATCTCTTGGCCTGCCATAGGCAGCATATGCTCATAATAAATTTTTACCTGTCTAATTATGTGGCACAGGGAGAATTGAACTATATAACCTCATCAATGCACACCCTCTCTGAAGTGAACTTTGTCAGCCCCGTCAGTCACCACATTGATGCATGTCACCCCAAATGGGAGCCGTCATGGTGGCTGAGTGGTTATTGTGCTTGGCTGCTGACCCGGAAGAGGCAGGTTCGATTCCAGCCAGTTTTGATTCCAGCTGTACTAGTCTCATTTCAATGGAGATGAAATGCTAGAGGCCCAGGTACCGTGTGATGTCAGCACACCTAAAGAATTTTCCAGTCCTCTACAATAGCGCCCTGTATAGCCTGCGCCCCTTTGTGGCATTAAACCCTTTAAAACCAAGTAAAGTAATGGATACATCATTTCCAAAAATTGTTTAAATTTATTATTTTCTAAACGTTAACAATTTTCTGCACCTGTTTTCCTTCGTCTTTCCCTCTTATTTCCTCCCTCATGCTGAGTAACAGGTCAGTGATTTTAAGTAAATATTTTGTTCATTTCATTAGCAAAGTTTCTCTGTTTCTCTCTATTGCTTTGCTTTTTGTATCTGCAGTATAGTATTATGCAGAAATATGTCAAGATTAGATCCTAGAGATATGACCTAGATTTTAAGTTCTATAGTCAACCACACATTACTTATTACGCTATCAAGGCTTTTTTTTGGCATGTGCTACCTGGTACAGAACTGATGTGGCCTACAGCGGTAAATATTGTTTGAATGTGCATAAATTGAATAGGAAGGCAAATTTCCCATTTGAGTATGTAAATAGATTGGGCAATCATGTGCTCACAAAGCTCATAAACTTTTCTGTTTCCAAAACTTTCTGTAAAAGGCACTGACTCACTGAAATACACTACAGTTACTTTTGCCTAATCCTGATATTATTTACTGAAGATTGGTTTGAGGGAAAGTCCACTGAGCTCGAATGAGTGCACGGCAGCTTGTCTTTGTCCAAAGTATTTGGAGAATAATGAATTTTGTTACCTGGCAGAGATAAAGCAAGGATGGCAGTGTTTTGTAATGTCCACAGGGCATTCTTCCAAAGCCCAGTATGCATGTAATTCCTACATTTTGTGCAACATAAAATGTCTTCCCTTTACACTCATGGTTGAAACAAAATGCTATTTGAATACTTCACCACTCAAAAAATGAAGGCCATTGTGCTGCTCTACAAAATATCAGGCTGCAGCGGTTGTTGCGAGGCAAATTCACCAGGTTGTCATCATCATCAGTCTAACACCCAATGCAGGGCAGAGGCCTCTCCCATGTCTCCAATTAACCCTGTCCTTCGCCAGTTGTGGCCACCGTATCCCCACAAACTTCTTAATCTCATCCGCCCGCCTAACTTTCTGCTGCCCCCTGCTACGTTTGCCTTCTCTTGGAATCCACTCTATCACTCTTAAGGACCACTGGTTATCTTGCCTTTGCATTACATCTCCTGCCCAAGCCCATTTCTTCCAAATAACCCACGTTTTTTTCACACCTATTTGTCAGGCTCCGCGTTTTTTTCTCACCTATTCGTCAAGCTGCAAGCCACTTGCACGCTCTACAAACCTATTTAAAGTACATTATCCAGCATTGTTGGCATGGAGTGTGTAGTGCTAAAACAAAAAATAATACAATAGCTGATGATCTGCTAGAGCAACAGAATTCCAAGAGTTTGAGAAGGGCAGTGGGAGAACTAGCAAGGCGGGATAGCGAAATTCGACAAGCAGTGGACAGGGATCCTGCAACTTGTAGAGGACAGGCAAATTGGAGACTTGTGGAAGGGGTTGTAGTCTTGAGTGCGCCTAGCCGGCCTTGTGATGCATTGTATAGGGCCCTTTGTTTTTGAGTAAAACTGGTTTCTCCTGATTGTTGCATTCCAGAAAGATTCATCAAGATTGGGTTAAACCCAAGTTTCGCGTGCAAATGTGCCTGTAAGAAAGTGTAGATTGATAATGCATGAAGCTAAAGAACCACTGGAGAGTAGTGGATACGTCTCGTATTTCTTCGTAGCTATATTGTTTAAACAGTGCTGGCTATTTTAATCCCTTTTTAATGCTTATTGCTTGTCGAGTTGCATAAAATTTTAGGATAAATTGAAAACTGCAGGTAGGTTTAATTACAATAATTATACCCGTATTTCTGAAGCTCTGTTCGAAGAGAGGTCCACATTTTGTGTGCATGCTTTGAATTTGATTATTTTCACACTGCAAAATGGAGGACAGGTCTGCTGTGAGAGTTTTTTTGCAATGAAGCGAGAGCAAGTGGTGCGGAATGCTTGTTACTGTGTCGCCCTGCCAATATTTCTAGAACCCCTGGGACCACTGAGCTTGTGAGTATCTATGACTCAAAAGGTCGGAGCTGATTGCCCATTCCGTGGTTGTCTGTATTAACCGGTGCAAGGCCAAGGGCTCATAGCTAACAAGCATATGACACCATAGAACTAGATGCAGTCAGGCTGGGACTGTGCAGTATGTCAGTGTTAACGAGGTCGTGATAAACGAGGTTTACTCTGCGAAGCTAGTGTGAAATAATAATTGTTCTTATGGAAAATATCGTTTTTTCTTAGTCATTGCAGCAATACAAGCATATCAAATCTGATATCTCTCACTCATCCCTCTATGTTTCAGTTTCAAGGGACCAAGAGTTGCGTGGAAGTCGTGCAAGCCACAAAGTTGCGTGCGGCTTGAGCCAGCAATCAGGAGCAGGCTGGGAATTTGCGAATTGCCAGTTGTATTCGTTCAGTCAAGCAGGCTTTACTGTAAGTACAGTGTTTTCGCCATAGCATTTCTTTGAAAAGTATGCATTGAGCTTGAATAGGACAAGCTGTCGGTCTAGTTGGTCTGATCCTTTGTGGTTGACAGAGCTTAGAAACACAGACTGGGGTCAGAAAGAAAAAATATGAGGGCACAGGTGCTGACTACAGATTTATTCCAGAATCACCGAAACACTGCATATATAACCAAAACACAGGCGCCAACAGGTGGCAATTTTATGCACTCGTGGCAACAATAAGTGATATGGCTAATAGTGGGAAAACAACACAAACTAGAATCAGAAACCAAGACTATAGAGCAGGGAAGGATGAAACCATAACAAGGTTAAAGGAATAGTTTTAAGCAAGTCATTTTTAAGACCACCAGCACGTGAAACAGTGGAACGGTTTGACCAAAATTTTCAAGTACTGGTCTGATAACACGGAACTAAAACACTACACGCAAAAACAGATCAAGGGCAGTGAAATAAAAGTAAAATGGCAAGAAAAAACATGCCGTGAAAAGAAAATGGTGATTGGGCAAGCAAACAAGAATTGGTCTACAAAGGTGAAGTGAGCTAAAAAACTGAAAGAATAAAAGGGGAATAAATGCACATGAGCAACAAAGGTGAAGCCAAGAATTAGCATGGCTACAGGAGGAAGATGAGCTACTGTAAAAATAAGAGAGATAAAATATCAAAATATGAAATTCAATTAGTATTAAAGATAAAAGCAAACGAAAACGCGAAAATAGAGGAGTTGGCAGAAAAGTCAAGGCATGCAAGATGTTTTTAAAACCAGGGCTAGGTCAAACATCCTGAAGAAAGGCAATCTTTTTTTCTGAGGGTGTTCTTGCCCATTAATCCTCGAGCCTCAAAATCCCGGCGGCTCCCACCAGTTCGTCATGTCGGCTTATTCTGGTGCTTTTTTAACACAATGGCACTTTTTCGAACATGGGTGGCATGGCTTTTTTCGGTCACAGTTTTGGCAATGGACTTGCAGATTTAGGACGTGCTTGTAGGCCAGTTGGTTGGAAATCGTTAGAAAAACCGCAAAACAGAATGGGACAAAGGCAGGCAAAACACAAGGCGGTACGACAACTGAACATTTATTGAAGAAATGAGTGCTCATATGGATCAGTTGCGCATGTAATCTGCAAACAATCATTGCAAAAACAACCTAGGGAGGGAAACAAATTCCAATTCTTTCTGAAAAATGGACACAGAAGGCGTGCTATCCCACCTATCTGGCTTCGACCTCAGGATGGCAACAGCCTTGAGAATTTCTTTCCAACTGGCCCTTTATTCATCCAATAATAACGTGCAGTTCAGTTTAGGTTAACAGTCTTTACAACTGGGACAGTGGACAGGCAGGCAAGGTCGTCCGGGCCTACCCAAGGAATGCTAATACTCTTGCAAGGGAGTGTTTCACCATCTACCAATTTGGCCGGTATAAAATCGACCACAGCTGAGAGGAATCGTGTACACCACCCCCGTTGCACATGGCATGAGGCATTCAAAAAGTACCGCCAACGGGCATGTTGTACGAGATTCCCCTCAGCTGTGGCCAGTTTTATATCGTCCAAAGTGGTAGATGTTTACACATTTGTTTGCAAGAGTATGCGTATTCCTTGAGTAGACCCGGAGGCATTTGCCGTCCCACTCACTGTCTCATTGTAGACTGCTATCCCAAACTGAACTGCACACAGATTATTGGATGAAGAAAGAAGCAGTTGGAAAGAGAAATTGTCGAGGCTGTTGCCATCTTGAGGTCAGAGCCAGATAAGTGTGTCAGCACGCCTACTGTGTTCATTTTTCAAGAAAATTAGCGTTTCTGTCTGTGTTTCCCCCGGTTGTTTTTGTTTCGTTTTTGAGCAGGTGATTGCCATATTTGCTCAGCTCTATGGTTGCCATTGAATTTTTTTGCCTCTTTACGATTGTTTGCAGATTACACACGTGACTTGTCTATATAAGCACTGCTGTTCAATAAATTTTCAGTTGTCAGTACGGCCTTGTGTTGTCACCTGCCTCTGTGTGATAGTTTTGTGGTTTTGCTCTTTCCGACTGGCAGATTCCCGAGAAATGTACCCGATAAATCAATCTTATGCTCCCTTATCCTTTCATTGATGCCAATGTATACCTTGCCGCAAGACAAAAGGATTGATTAAATGCCTTCCGCGCATGGCGCTAAGGGTTTTCTGTGCTGCGTGGTGCAGCGTCTTTTTTTTTTCATTAAGGATTCCGCAACTGCAATAGGTGCTAGGGGGTCAGAGAAGGCAATGTCTACTCCTGCTTTCTCTCCGATTTTCTTAAGGTTCTGTGAAATTTACCTTTAGAAAATTCGAGAGATAGAGTAGATGCTTTTTTTGCTGCCGCCCCCCCCCCAATCACCTATCACACCTCTCTAGGATCGTCAATGAAAAAGAAAAAAACAGGCTGCACTGCACTGCACAGAAACCCTTAGTGGCATGCACAAGAAGTGCTTTCTCAATCCCTTTTTCTTGCTGCAAGGTATACATTGGCATCAATGGAAGGCTAAGAGAGCATTACACTGATTTATCGGGTACATCTCTTAGGTACCTGCAAGTCCACTGCTGATAATGGGACGCAAAAAAGCCATGCTGCCCAAAGTTCGAGAAAGCCACTGTGTTAATAGAGCCCCGTAATAAGCTGACGCAATGCAATGGTGGAAGCCGCAGAGATTTTCAGGCTCCGGGGTGAATGTAAAGAACACGCTTGGTTTCACTCGGAGGATTGCCTTTCTTTGTGGACGTACTTGATCTAGCCCTGGTTCTATATGTGTGTTAAATGCCTTGCCTCTTCTGCCAACTTCCCTCTTTTGGTGTTTTTCCTTGATTTTTGCCTTCATACTGGTTATTGAATTTCACTTTTTTATATTTTATCTCTCGGCTTCACTGTACGTCATCTTCCACTTTTAACCATCTTAATTGTTGGCTTCACCTTTGTGGCTCATGCGCGTTTTTATTCCCCTTTTATCCTTTTAATTTTTAGCACACTTCACCTTCGCTTGTTGCTTAATTCTCGTTTGCTTACCCAATCGCCATTTTGCTTCTATTGCGTGTTTTTTCTTGCCATTTCTCCTTCATTTTTTTTTCACTGCGCTTGGTCTGTGTTTGTGTATAAGGTTTTTTAGTTCCATTTTATCAGACCAGTTCTTAAATATTCTTTCGGTCAAACCTATCCACTGTGGGCAGTCTTTTAAAAATGACTTGCTTATAAATTTTTCTCTCACCTTGTTCTGGTTTTATCCTGTGCTGTGTCCTCTGGTTTTTGCTTCTAGCTTTTGTTGTTTTTCCACTACTTCTCATACCACTTCTTGTTACCACGAGTGCATAAATCGCTGCGTGTTGGTGCCTGTGGTGTGGGTATTTATGCAGTATGTCGGCAGTTCTGGGAAAAGTTTTAAGTTCAGTGCCTGTGCCATCATCTTTTTTGTTTCTGTCCCTTGTCTGTATGTCTGAGTGCTGTCAACCACAATCGGTGCATTGAGCTGACTGCTCTGCAGCTACCCATGTGTATGCAATGAAGTGGCTTCAAGAATAATGTACACAAAAAAATTGATTGCTTAAAATTTCTGGCATGTTTTTTAGGAAAACATTTGGCATTTAAAGGGCTAAGAGTGCTCTGAAAATCTAAAAATTATGTGCTTCTTGGGGCCTTTCCTCAAATTTCACATCACCTTGTAGCGTGATGCAAGACGTTCAAGTTGTTACCCACAGTTTACTTTTTTGTTGCCCACTTATTGGCTGCCACCTTCTTTGGGAGGCAGTGTCATGGGGTTTGGGAGACAATCTGATTCCTGTGTGTTGGCTGAAGCTGTCTAAGCTTTTGGATGTGGGGAGCAGGTTCACGGTGCCAACTTTTGGCTGTAACTACAGTTTGGCCATGACTGTTAGTCCTTTTCTGTGATGCAGTGTCATTTATGTAATGCATAATTTGATGATGAAGCAGTCTCGGGGGTTGCGGTGCTCAGCTGTTGACTTCAAAGACACAGGATCGATCCTGGCCGCGGCAGTCGCATTCTGATGGAGACAAAATGCTGGAAGCTTGTGTACTGTGCGATGTCAGTGCACGTGAAAGAACCCCATGTGGATGAAATTATCAGAGCCCTTCACTATGGCATCCCTCATAGCCTGAGTCACTTGGGACATTAAACCCCATAAATCCAAACCCATTTTGGTACTTCTCAGCTTCGCCGCTGGCCTCTGCAGGCCAGCGAAACCTCCCACAAGTTGACGAACGGCAGTTTTTACACCATTCGTAAATGCCTACATAGACGCTACATCATTGGTGGCAAAGGTTGCCAGATGTGCAAGCGTTTCCGGTAGTTTTTCTCTGTTGCTTTCGTCAGGCAGCTTGCAAAAGATGTTTTACTAGGCTAATAAACGGTGAGGTTCATTGTGTTCTTAAGGTGGTGCAGCGTGATAAAACAGACACTTAATAGCCATGCCATGCTTTTTTGTAGCCAAAGGCAATTTTTCGCCTTATTCTCATCATCATTTGCCTTTCATGCTTCCTCGAGGGACGGCAGTTGGAAGAAGGTCTCTAGAGCAGCTCCTTGTCTGAAGAAATGCCGAGTGGCATTCTTCAATCCTAACTGCCCATCAAATGGAAGAGCAGTTGTTTTCTCCACTCCACAGAGTGGAGACGGAGTATCGAGTTGAGGCGCACTTCTGAATTCGGCGGTTAGCCTTTCATAGGCAGCAGATATGCGCACTAAACTTTATTTGCTGTTAATCTTCCAGATAAACACTAAATCCTCCTCATTCCTCATCAGTGCACACACTGTGTAAGGAACTTTTTCACTACATTTGTCACCACTTTGATGTATGCCATCCCTAATTCGGGCTGTATAATTTTTGAAATTTTGTTGAAATTGCTTGAAAACCTTTGCAATTTCCTGCACCTCTCTTTTTCCCCCAAGTCCCAAACCTATGCAGAGTGCAAGTGGGTTTTTAAACTCCAGCTAAATTTTGTTATTCATCAAAGGGCTTTTCTCTCTACTGCTTTGCTGGGTGTATCTGAAGTATAATATTATGCACCAGTGTGTGAAGCTTTGCTCCCAGAGCTATTAGCCCGAGGTAGTAATTTTAGAGCATTGCGTTGCGTTCTCAGCCTGGTTGCGTTTTGAGCCTGAGTTGTGCTGATTCCACGGATAGAACCCAAGTTGGCAGCCTCCAATGCAGCAGTGTATCCCAGTAGTTGCCATGGGAGCCGAGGTGGTTAGATAATGGAATAAAATAATAGCAGGTGGCAGTGTGATGCTCGAGCACCACAGCTCGAAACTAAACTATATCGATCAGTATATGTATATCTGTCTGGCAGGTATTAAAGTCTGGCTGCTTAGTCACGACATTCCTGTAAAATTAGTGGGTGAACCGTTTGGCATGAATGTACCAGATGGTGTCATACGATTCAGCCTGTCGTGCAGCATAAACTTACTAGTTAAGTTAGAGCCTTTCTTGCAGCACGGATTCGAACTGACAACCTATGTTAGGTGTATTAATGCTCATTATTCGATCTGCTCATTTTTTATATTCAACCACACTAACATTACTTATTACCCCATCTGTGCAGATTCCTTCTGGCACTATTTGAAGCTGAAGGGTTGCTCGGCTGAGGATCTCCAAAAGTACCACAAGAAGGTGACGCGCTACCTGGCACAGAAGTGCTGTGGCCTGCGGCGGTAAATATCTGTTCAAGCCAATAGTCTCTTGTTATATGCATGAATAGATTGGGTAAGCTCATGTGCTTACAAAACTCGTAACTTGACTGTATTTCCTAACTGTCTGTATGGTACACTTAGGCACTGGAATAACCTGCAAATCGCACTGGAATTTGCCTACTATAGTGAGATACTGCTTTACCCAAGTTCTGCTTAAGGATAGTCTGCTACTGAGATGACGCACAGAAGATTATATTTATGAACCAGACTGTTAACAGCACTTATGGACCACATTAGCAGACTGTTCTGAGACCGCACGCAGCCAGGCTTTTCAGCGTGGAAGAGGCGGCTTTAGACAAGGCAGGCGAGCGCTCTGTTCCTGCACATTAAGTAGATGTCGGATGAATCTCGAAAAAATATGAACGACGCGCCAGGAATATGACTACTACAACCCTTCGGAGATGTGCAGTGCATAGTATACGGCCATGCCAGCGACATGTCTTTCTGTTCAAACTTTCTCTAAAACCGCTGTCACTACGCAGAAGCAGGTAGCAGTATCTGTACTAAGAATCTCTTAGTGAAGCAGCGCAACGGCACAAGGCCAAGGGAAGAAGGGGACAAAAACAGCGCTGAACTGACAACAAATGTTTATTCCGGATGCTAACAGCATATATATACTCTTTTGCACCTTAGAAAAAACAAAGAAACAGAGAGCAGCAGAAAGTATCAATCCCAGTCATTATGCGCATGCAGCTGTATCGCGTGTACATCGATCATTTGAAATCAGGAAGTTGTGCTCTTTCACCGAGATGGCAACGGAAGGAGTGCTGATACAATTCGCACCCAGCTTCATGATCTCAGATGCCTCAATAATCTCTCGTGTAAGCTTATCCTTGTGTTTGGTAACAACTTGGCTATTTTTGAATTCTGGGTAACATGAACAGTCACGACAGTGAGTACCTATGTGGCGGGCCGCGTTCTTCACATTGTTTGCGTGCTCTTTAAGTCTTTCATTAAGACACCGGCCAGTTTGGCCGATGTATGACCCACCACACTTCAACGGGACTGAGTACACCACGTTGTCTTGGCATGGCACATACTTCATCCTGTGGTTTTTCTTGCAATTATGACCAGATTCCGATCTTTTATCCGGGCGATTAACTCTCGCACACAAGCCACTCAGTCTGACAGGAGCCGAAAAAACATCTACTCCTGCCTTTTTGCCTATTCTCTTCAAATTGTGGGACACAACATGAACATAAGGTATTACTGCCAGATTTTTTTGCTTGGAATGGGGGACAGCTTTGCCCTCCTTCAGCTTTTTCAATATCCCTTCTGCTACTGATGCCAGAATATGAAGGGGGTATTTTTCGTCTGTTAGCCTATCAACCTGATTGGAGAAACTAAATTCAAACTTGTGTGGGCAGGATTTTTGCATGGCATTTTGAAAGCATGACGCCACAATGCCTTTTAACAAGCTTCGAATGGGCTGAGCTGTATGGAAGTAAGGGCTTTTTACCCCTAGGATCAAATGCCCAGCATACATGGAAATCAGTAAAATATAAGGTCAGATCATTCACAGCCACTTCATGCGTAATTTCCAGCGGCGAAAGCACTTCACAGAATATCGCGCCAGGTCATTCACTTCCGCAGCGAAGCTAGCCGGGTCACAATCTAGTAAAATTAGGTAATCATCTACATATCGGAACACTCTTGCAACTGTTGAGCTCATGAGTGATTGTTCGAGTGCCCTGTCAAGCTTAGCAAGGAACATGTCACTTAGCAATGGAGCGATGCAAGATCCTATGCAGATCCCATTCTTTTGAATAAAAACAGTTCAAAAGAATGGGATCTGCATAGGATCTTGCATCGCTCCATTGCTAAGTGACATGTTCCTTGCTAAGCTTGACAGGGCACTCGAACAATCACTCATGAGCTCAACAGTTGCAAGAGTGTTCCGATATGTAGATGATTACCTAATTTTACTAGATTGTGACCCGGCTAGCTTCGCTGCGGAGGTGAATGACCTGTGCGCGATATTCTGTGAAGTGCTTTCGCCGCTGGAAATTACGCATGAAGTGGCTGTGAATGATCGCATTAAGTTCCTTGATCTGACCTTATATTTTACTGATTTCCATGTATGCTGGGCATTTGATCCTAGGGGTAAAAAGCCCTTACTTCCATACAGCTCAGCCCATACCGAAGCTTGTTAAAAGAGGCATTGTGGCGTCATGCTTTCAAAATGCCATGCAAAAATCCTGCCCACACAAGTTAGAATTTAGTTTCTCCAATCAGGTTGATAGGCTAACAGACGCAAAATACCCCTTCATATTCTGGCATCAGTAGCAGAAGGGATATTGAAAAAGCTGAAGGAGGGCAAAGGTGTCCCCCATTCCAAGCAAAAAAATCTGGCAGTAATACCTTATGTTCATGTTGTGTCCCACAATTTGAAGAGAATAGGCAAAAAGGCTGGAGTAGATGTTGTTTTTTCAGCTCCTGTCAGACTGAGTGGCTTGTGTGCGAGAGTTAATCGCCCGGATAAAAGATCGGAATCTGGTCATAATTGCAAGAAAAACCACAGGATGAAGTATGTGCCATGCCAAGACAACGTGGTGTACTCAGTCCCGTTGAAGTGTGGTGGGTCATACATCGGCCAAACTGGCCGGTGTCTTAATGAAAGACTTAAAGAGCACGCAAACAATGTCAAGAACGTGGCCCGCCACATAGGTACTCACTGTCGTGACTGTTCATGTTACCCAGAATTCAAAAACAGCCAAGTTGTTACCAAACACAAGGATAAGCTTACACGAGAGATTATTGAGGCATCTGAGATCATGAAGCTGGGTGTGAATTGTATCAGCACTCCTTCCGTTGCCATCTCGGTGAAAGAGCACAACTTTCTGATTTCAAATGATCGATGTACACGCGATACAGCTGCATGCGCACAATGACTGGGATTGATACTTTCTGCTGCTCTCTGTTTCTTTGTGTTTTCTAAGGTGCAAAAGAGTATATATATGCTGTTAGCATCCGGAATAAACATTTGTTGTCAGTTCAGCGCTGTTTGTCCCCTTCTTCCCTTGGCCTTGTGCCGTTGCGCTGCTTCACTAAGATATGTCAGACCAACTCGCCCACCAGTTCATGTTGTACTAAGAATTCGTATCTTAAAGGAAAAAAGAAAGCGCAATGTCCACCTTTGGCACGATTTCTGCAGTGATGTGCGTTCTGCCGGCTGACAGTACACCGCTTGCTTGGTGTTGTAGGCCTAACATGTGCTTTACTCAAGGTGTAGCGAGAAGCGCTTTTGAACTAGCCACCAGCGATCACAGAAATGTCTACTCTTTTTACCGCCTCTACAATAACTTTATGGTGGTATGAACGTGTAGTTTTTATTCCCGCAACGTCTTCGTAAGTGAAGCGCGCGGAAAAACGGGCCAGGCGGACCGCCTCGCACTGATAGATGCGGGTTGCATGCACGGACTCATTCTGAGCCGTTGGCAGAACAGTCATTACAGGCCATGATGCACTTGGTCACACGTTGCATGCACGTATGCATCTTGATTTCTATCTGGAAACAGCTTGGTTGACGTCACTTCTGTCAGTAAAGTGCTCTGCGTGCCAATGTCTCTCCCATTCCGGACGGTTCCCGCCAGCCATCGTATGAAGCGGCGTGTGCATATTTTTCAGTTGTATAATTGAGGCTTTAATGCATTATTCCTATGGGTTTACGTCGGGCCCGTGCCAATTTGATGTTAAATGTGGATCGTTGCATGAAAGGGGAATGCATAATCAAGATTCCACTGTATGACTTTTGTAACATTTGCATGCATTTGTTGTGTATGCATACTATATATATCACTGTTCTTTTTCTTCACCTAGGACAGTCTGAACAAGAGACCTGCTGAAGAAAAATTCTGTATATATGTAAATAAATAGTCAATTTGCTCCAAGTGAGGTGTTTTTATACCTGGCTGTACTGCAGGAATGCATCGAATGTTCAGTCAGACTGCTGCTCTGTAGCTGCATATTAATTGACAAATAAAGCGTACTTGGTAATGACTACAGGAATACAACACACTACACAAATGCACTACAGAAGGCAGACTACAGAGATACGACACTACAGAATTACGTCACTACAGAAGACAGACTACAGAAATACTACACTACAGAAAGACTACAGAAATACTACACTACAGAAGACAGACTACAGAAATACTACACTACAGAAGACAGACTACAGAAGTACGACACTACAGACTACAGAGGACAGACTACAGAAATACTACATGCCCAAAATACGACAGACTACAGAAGTTTTCTGTCGTAAATTCCTGTAGTGCGTTTTGACTTTACGGCATACACTAATAGATACCTGAATAACACCACTTCCGCGTCATAAAAATGCCTGACCATGCTTAGAAGTTTTTGAAACAAGCTGCTCTTTGAGTAATCCACAAACAGCCAAACGTGACCCATTCTAGGATTCCAGGAGCCGCTAGGAGGATGCTTCATACTCTCAACTCGCGAAACAAAATTCTGATGCTTGACCGCATTATTTAGTGGATCATTAATCCTTTGTTGAGCATAAATGAATTTTGTAAGAGATGCACTGTCGATAAGCGCTTACGAGCATTTATTGTATCGCTGTTATTTTGGGTGATTCCGGCTTAGAGCGAGAACCATGCTTTCCTTGAATAAAGATTGCCATCAAATTCTGCCTGGCCCAAAAATTTACTTCCAATTATAACAAGGCTATAACAAGAGGTCAGCGCTAGCTGGATCAAGAGATATTAACGCAATTGACGCCACAGGTAACGGTACGTCGATTTTAATTATTTATGTTACAGGCTGTCTTAATCACTGGTGTTTTCTCTCCAGAAATTGTGGTCAAAACCAAGCAGATGTCACCGAGCAGCGCGTTATTACGCGGAATCTCAAGAGCCTGCTCCGTCTGAACGCAACATCGAATCCGAATTGCAAGTGCTTTATGACGTCGACGTTCAAGTCCCCAAGAAGCACGATTCGAGGACTATGATTCAAAGCGAAGATGATGTACTTTACGAATATCTGGACACTCTATCGCGAGGTAGTGTTATGCGGGGTCAAACGACCACTAGCAGCGAAGCATAGCCCATGTAAGCGAGGCGGCCGCAGGTCTATGCTCTATGGTCTATGGTTGGCGGGGGATCGCTCGCCCGGTCCGACGAAAACGCGCGTAATGCTATTGAGAACGGTGAGAGTTAACGCCACAGGAGACATGACGCCGCATATATAGGTGGGGAATATCGCAACACAAACTTTGCTTCAAAAAATATTTCTTACGCACAGCAAGCTACCAGTTGCGCCCCTTCCTTCAAATTCACCCTTATGGTTAGCATCTACTCGTATAACAACGATTAACTGAGTACAATGTGTCAGTCAAGTACTATTTTTATAAAATGTATTGTCAGTGGACAACAAACAAGACAGTGCTGGGCTCATGCACGGAGCGCGAAGCGGACGAAGTGTGGTCTGTGCGCCGTTGGCCGGCAACGGTTCGACTGAGCTGCTGTCACCATCCCTCTGTGACTACTCCTTGTGTGCGCACATTTACGTAACAGTATCCTTTAATTATTCTATGCGCTGTATAAAATGCCTAAATCGTGGAATCCTAGTGTCACTCCAGAGGTTCACAACGTCGGACCCTCTGGTCTTACGTTCATCCATTCTTTAGTTTTTGTGATGATCTCCAAGGTAAAGTGGGCCTTCAAGACACCGACGACACCCTCGCGAACAAAGCATCCACACTCGAGCATTGGCTCCATCTCCTCCAGATTATGGGCCTGCTGTAGCACAACGACGGCCGCGTTGCCACAAGTTGCTTCTGAGTTGCATGACGCGCTTTATGCACCTCCAACTCTAAAGGAGGATGTCAGAGCTATCCTAAATTTTATGAAATTAATTAGGATCAGGTATTAGTATAAGTTCTGCGACATCTTCCGTCCGTCTATGACTTCCGTTCTAAGCCGACGATTTCAGAGTTAAGACTTCCTTAATTATTTACGGGCTGGACGAATTGTCCTGGTTCCCAAACGTCACCCGAGGTCCTCTCGGGTACTTTGCATGTACTTTGCAAGGTGTACTTTGCATCATCTGAGTAAGGTACCTTGTGAGCAGGCAGATGAGTCTTGAAGAGGCCAGGCCGGGGCAATTTCTCTACGGCTTCGGCACCTATCAGCTCAAGGTATGGATAAGCCAGCAGGAAATCCTCGAAAGGTCTTGGTGGGTTGCCTTTGGAGCGAATACTCAGTATGGGGTCCTGCGTCCACGTTTTTCCGCATTTAGTATCTGTAGCGATGAATATCTCGTCGCGGCGTGGTTTGTAGATGAACACTGAACGCACAATGTATTCGCGGAAGATTTTTTGCATCCGCAGGCCATCGATGTATATATAATTATCCGTGTTCAGCGCTGCCCCAGAGCGGCGTGCCCTGGGGCAGCCATCCCCAGCCATCCATCGAAATTCGACCACCGCGGCCGGGATCGAACCCGCGTCTTTCGGGTCATCAGACGAGCTCGATCAACATTAAGCCATTGTGGTGCCGGGCTTGCTCTACGACTGCGATGTTTTTCTGTGCAATTGAATATTTAGAGCGGAGTCCGGAAATGGAACTCTGGCCTTAAAATGCAGTACATATAGCATGATATAATTCTTCCTGATTTCTGCTACAAACATATGCGTGAGTAAGCAGAGGGTCCAAGAAGATGCAAACACTTTGTCTACAGTCTCGTTCATGGCTCTTATACTTCCTTTTAGTTGAACGGGGGTCCACCCTTTTTGTGTTTGGCGGTGAGTCCTTTCACGCGGTATACCTTTAGCTGCACAAATAAGCCGCTCCTGTGGCTCAGTGGTTAGCGCGCTCGGCTGCAGACCCGAAAGACGTGGGTTCGATCCTGGCCGGAGCGGTCGAATTTCACTGGAGGCGGAACAAAAGCGACCTGTAAGTTCGCTGCGGAATATTTATGGTTACTTAAATAAAAAGACAGCGGCACGTAATCCTAATAGTCGGCTGTTAATAGAGATGCTTTATTCTCATTAGGCTCGAAGGAAATCCACTATCGAAAGTATCTGGCGAAGCCATTTGCATTACACTTTGAACTGAAGGCATACTCTACACCCCAGATGCATGAATGCGTACTTTACACTCAACACGAGCATTTTTTTTTGTGCGTTTGGCGTCCTTGGAATTGCGGACGCCATGGCCAGAATTTGATGGCACCTCCAAAAGATTTCAAAGTCGTGCAGAATGGTGGGTTGCCCATGTGCGGAGGAAAGGTCCAGCAATTGCCTCATTCAATTTTGATACCTGAACTGCTCCCTGAAGGAGGGACGGAACGACGCAACGAAAGGAAGCATAGTGGAAATCAGATGCGGCGTTCATGGTCTCAAGGCTGTCCTTGGGCTACACCTGACCGCCGCGACCGGGATCGAACCTTTGTCTTTCGGGTCAGCAGCCGAGCTCCATAACCACTGAGCCACCACGGCGGGAATTCGCTCTCTATATACATATGTAAATAGCTGCGATCAAATGAACGCCTCCGCTAAATTTGCGGCTTTCGCAGTTTTCTTGTCAGCATTTCGTCCTCACAACGTGAGATCAAATAAAAGGCGCTTTTTAATAGGGGAGCCGATCCGTACACTGTTTCCAAATACTTTTTTGTCATTATTTGTTTCTAAATTTCGTTTGTACAGCGTGGGTCGAATGTCTTGCGAGCGCTAGTCAACTGGCATTGCCGTTTTCTTGAGTGCAGACACTCGGCAGAGCTCATTAGCTTCAACGTTTTGAAGAATGCCGCCATTTTAGTGCGTAAGCAAGAATCCGGTGGGTACCAACCCGGAGCAAATTCGTCCGTTGCCGCGTTGTCTGTTCGTAGCGGGCCTAGCACGAGCGCTCACTCCCGACGCACTGCCCGCTCATCTTCGTCTTCTGCATAGTAGAATCTGTGCTTTCACGTAGATTTAACATCCACTTTTTTTGTGGGAATCGTCGGAGAGAACTTTCACGTCGGAAAGAACTTCTTGCTCCTTGTCTGTATTCGGGCAAATGAATTTCAAAGGTTGACTTGAGATGAACACTACCTCTACTGGACATTCTTATATAGCGCGACCTTTTTGGATGAAGTATTCACATGAAAGGCTACATCACGCCCAAAATCCACCCCAAAAGAAACCTCCCTCTAATTTTTCATTATATAAGATAGAACCATTCAATCCACATCGAGTTTTAATTGCGCAGCTTGCGGATGCGAAAGATTTTTTTTCTTGGCTCAGCACGATGTCGATGGCGTTCGTTTAGAAGAAAGCCTAGTAAAGCACGCTAATGTTATGCAGAGGAAGGTACAGCGCTTGTAAAAAATTTGCGGCTTGAAGGGTTTATTTGTGAGCGG
This sequence comes from Amblyomma mixtum, assembly GCF_055824585.1. Classification (NCBI taxonomy): domain Eukaryota; kingdom Metazoa; phylum Arthropoda; class Arachnida; order Ixodida; family Ixodidae; genus Amblyomma; species Amblyomma mixtum. The sequence continues at coordinate 34,872,694 of NC_143019.1, read as the reverse complement.
TGTATTTGGGCTCTCAGTACAATTCCATGCGTGCCAGAGATCCCCAATATACGGCTCCTAAGGTATTGGCAAGACAGACGAATGCTGGTGTCACGCCGATGTGGTTTGGAACAGGGACAATGCGAAACAATGTACACTGCATAATTCAGAAGCAAACTTAGTAGGCCGTAGGTTTTTAACAAAGGCAGTACATATTGCAAGCAAGTGAAACACCTTCGGGTATGTTTCTTGTAATAGCTTTTTCCAGGAGGTTTTCTGGGTAGGTAGAGAGTATGGGAGCAAAACATGGCGACTAATACACATAAGCAATCTCCGCCCCCAAGTCGCAATTGGCTGGTGTATGGGGTGCGGTATTTTTAAGCTCAAAACATAAACTTAACCATAAAAAGGCAGATATTGTTCGTGGCATACAGCCGCAACTACGAGACTTTCCTTGTGCAATATTGAGACTAATCTGCAACGTTCATAGAGGTGCTTGCAACGCAGGAAATAAGGAATAAACTGACGAATGCCGAAATTGTCACTAAAACGTCCCACCGTACTGCAGAGATGACTCCACCACGAAAATTGCAAAACAGTCACAGTAAGGAATAGCGGCGAGGGCCTCAGTCGAAGAAGCGGCACTTCTTCTTCGGGTTCATTGCGGATCCAGGGGGACAACCAAAGGCTTGGGCGAACGGAGCAAAATTCATCACCGCCTTGTTGCACTCGCCCGAGAACGCATTTCCGTCCGCCGGCTTGATACACCAGGGGCTGCAGGCGGCGATAAAGAAGACCTGCTCCTCACTCAGCTCCTGCGAGATGCAGGGGACGGAAGAACTCATTAGCTTACGCGTCTTTCACTAGGAACCGCAAGTGAATTCGCAACACTAGACTGCAGCGCAATGTCAGAATTAAAGGTAACTATCTGCACCACTAGTGAAATGATTTCTCACAGTGCGAGCTTTCTGTATAGGAAGTTGCTTTGCTTGGTATTTAGTCATACGTTTTTACTATTGGACATGGCATTTCGCTATTTCACTGAGGACAAACTTCGATATTTAATTGTGCAGTTTTTGTTTTCGTTTAGGTTTTGAGGTGCTGTATGGTCCCGAATTTATTTCAGGCCTTTGTCTGATGAGCTCCTTAAAGGTTATGCCTGGCAGCGAACTTCCCAAACGGAACTCTTATGAGCCAGGGTTGCATAAAATACTTCGTTTTTCGGACCTTCTACTCAACACTGGCATTCTGCGATACATTTGCTGACTATAGAGAACGCTTGACCTTATGCAACATTGAACTAAGGCGAAATTAGCGCTAAGTGTGTATGCAGTAATTGAAACTACTTTCGCTTGTTTTGCATGAAATAGAATACCAGCCTTATAAATTTCTTCATGATAACTACAGGACTGCAATTTAACTTGACCTAGCAGGTATAGTTCCGGGCTAATTACACAGAAAGGCCTCGTAAAGTTATTCTATTGGTGTTAAACAGTTAAGGAGAACGTGCCCAAGTTTTTATGTTAGTTTATGCACAAAGCCCGTTCCTCTGCAATAAACCTTTTTGTTCCTCTTTCTGAAAGCCAATATGGAGATAGAAGTTATACTGCAGCATGCATATTAAAATGAAGGTTTTGCTTACAAAAATAATTTGCAAAACTTATTGTGACTATACACAGAAAAACAAAGCTTTATTGCGCTCCTAGCAAATCCAAAAATTGATGAAAAAAAATAGTTTTACTGCCTTCGATACGAAATGTCGCAGCACTGAATGATAGCCATCGTGGAAAGAGTGAAAGTTGAGAAAACCAGCTTTAAAATTTATGCCCCCGTTGGCTGCTCAATGGCCTCGTTTGGTTTTGCGTTTCGTTAGAGAAATCGGTCGTTACAACCAGCTAGAGTTGTGATGTCATCTCATTATGGCGACGCTCAGATGGTTGCCCCCCGTCGTGAGATACCCGCGGAATCAGCGATGCGCTGGAAGCATGACACAGCCAATTCACATTTTTCTACTACCATACATATCAAAACACGTAATTTTCTGTATTTTTGCTGCATAGTTAGCAATATTTCATAAAGAGAATGATGAAAGCTGATGCATTCGAAAATAAAAACTCAGCAGTCGCCACATTTAAAGAACTTGGTCACTAAATCTGCCGCGCGTAGCACTAAGTGCAGCGGCGAGCAACGTATTTCACCTCACAGGTATATCTGTGAAAAATTTCTAAGAGCACTGAAGTCTGCTTACGTGGAGGAACGCGAAAGCATGCCTTTTATCTTGATTTTTTTTCTGACTCATAAAGTGGAATGTTGCGTTTCGTGATTTCCGGTTGCGACATATTACACCAGTTCGCCATTTCCGGTTACGACATACTATGGCACTTCGACATTTCCGATTAGGACGTATCACTCATCTTTTCCGGTTACGACATGCTACATCACTTCAGCATTCCAGTTACGACATAGTACACTACTTCGTAATATCATGTTACGTCACAGTTTCAGTATGAAAATGGGTTTTCGAGGAGAGGAAAGGGTGCAGCAGCTTTCATATTTCGACAACTCGGTGGACACCAGAATATTTTTAAATAGAAGAACTGCAATGTTTGGTTTTGTTTATTAGAGATTAACGTCCCATAGCGACTCAGGCTATGAGGGACGCCGTAGTGAAGGGCTCCAGAAATTTTGTCCACCTGAATTTCTTCAACGTGCGCTGATATCGCACAGTACACGGGCCTCTAGAATTCGCCTTCATCGCAATTCGGCCGCTGCGGCTGGGATCGAACCCGCGTTTTTCGGGTCAGCAGCCGAGCGCCGTAACCACTGAGCCACCGCGGCGGGGAACTACTGTGTGTTTCATGTGCTTCTGGAGAGAAGCGAAGCTTCATCGTCCGCATGCCGCAGGAGCGCGAGAAATGTTGTTTAAGGCGAAGTTATCGCTTCGCTAGCCACAATAAGGTTTACTGTGGTTAAATAGAAGAACTACAATGTGCTTCCGGTGAGAAACGAACCTTCACCGTCCGCTTGCCGCAGTAGCGCATGTCCTGTGCTCTTTTGCGTCTCGTGTTCCCGTTTCGCACTGTACTCAAATGGATTCCTGCTGCATGTCGCGTAAATGCAAAATCCAGGCAATGGCTGGTAGGTGGCTCGGAAGCAATTCAATTAGCAAAACTGGATGTTCACATAATGCATGCTTACTGCACCTCCCTATCCAGTGGGTTTTAAAACGCAGCATTGTCTTTACATTCGAATAGCATCCAGCGAAGGAAACGAACACGCGTAAAACGGAATCCGTTGCTTTAAGTGGGCGACTGACATACAAAGCATGCAAAGCTGGCTGAAGAAGATAAATATTTTCCCATGACACGACGCGAGTAAAGAACAGTGTCAGTGCGCAGCTGGGCGGCATTTGCGTTGGGGAGAAACGTCGAAGCGAATCTTGCCTCGTCCTGGCCATACAACGCAAAAGTCGTAGCAGCGTCCCCTCTCTCTGTTCAGGTACGAACCGGCGAGACGCGGTCTTGCGTGTGGTCCACGTCATCGCTGAAGGCCGCGTAGGCCACTTCGAGCGCCGGCACTTCGGGGAAGACGCTCTCGTTCTGGGCTAGGCAGCCTCGCAGGCGTTTCTCGTAGGCCGGTACCGAGGCCTCGGTCACCCATGACGACAGGACGCGGCCCTGAGGGTCCACCTGCATGGAAGACGAGGGCAAGTCGTCAGATCGCAGAACAGACATGAACTGTGCCTTGTGGCCTTTCAGCTGGACTGCATGAGGTAACATGAGGAACCGATATTAAAGCGAGAGCCTTACTAGCCCCGTCAGACGAAGTTTTTTCGGCGACAGTTAAAGAGGCTGAGATAGTCCAAAAAAGATGGCGTCGCAGCAGCCGTCGTGTAGTCACCGAAGCGTCGAGTGCAATGACGGCATGCACAACAGACACCGAGGACATCCGCCTCTCCTCGTAACTTAGATAACCAACATGCATCAGAATGCTACCCACGCATATATGTCATTGGTGTTTGCTGTAAAAGGATAGAACTAACGATTTCCACTAAATTCAGGAAACATCTCTGAATATAATTTTTTAATTTTTATCGGAAGGCATTTCGCGGAGCATTTTTATGGCAAACGTCATTAGTGTGTCCCTAAATCATAATTACATAGCATCGCAGATGTAGCGTTTTCGTAGTGATGCATGTTTTAGAATTCTCCGGGGCGCATGATGAAGCACGCCACAATCTCGTGCTAAAGAGACTAAGACAACTAACAAGACATGAACGGAGGCTGGTCAGTCGTTCTTTATGCAGGTAATTGCGCTACACTCATTGCAAAAGGAGGGGCGCTTCGAAAGTAAAATAGTTCCTTCGTGTAGTATTTGTGCTGGAACCCGATAACTTATTCCCCCGAGCGCTAAAAGAAGTAAACTCTGACTGTTCCCTAAGGCAGCAGTTCCAAAGGACACCGCAGGCGCCTTCTCAGCGGCACCCAACTGCACGGGGAAAGAGGGAAAGGGATAATAAAGGCTACCCTGCTTTTCAAGGAGAGGAGCCAGTCTGACTCCCGCCAGCAACGTATACTGTCGGTTTACGGGGCGTCTCTACCCACGCCCTCCTCAGGGCACGTCGGTGACCCGTTTCGGCATTTCGCTTCCAAGCTCGCCCCCTTACAATACCATAACATAAACGTTGACTGTAACTATCTTTACTGCACTAAATGCCTGCTTACTATTTACTATCAGTTAGCTAAGTGCTTTAACTCATCGATCAACGAAGTACATGCTGATGCCTCTGAGTGTTGGTTTTGGGTCTCGTTGTTGCTTATTTGCAATAATGACGTTCAGCTTGCGCGGAGTAATCAGTGACTATCCTGTACGGAATGACCATATAAGATGCATGGCGAACATAGATACAGTGCTACTATAGGACTTAAGGCTCCTTCGGTCTGTTCATATGAGTTGGATGAAGAATATGTCATAAGAGGAGAGTTACGGATGGGCATTAAAGGGAACAGGGCAAAAGAACTGCCAGTGTGTAGATGTGATATGCTGGATATATAGATATCCAGGGGATAAGTTGGCAGAAGAGGGAGTGTGTGATTCCATTCCCTAATGTGTTGGATAGCTGAAGTGGTTGTTTTGCCTCCCGGTTCGTCTCGATAGTTTTTAAAAGGCGATTTTGGCATTGAAACAGCCGAAAATCTGCTCGAAAATGCAACACATACCACAGACAAACGGAAACTGACCTGCGTGCTGTGAATTCTTGAAGATAAAAAAGTAGAGACCCGGAAATTTATATCTTGCATAGCGAATGGAACCGAGTTCAAAACTGCAGTGGTACTTCATTACGCAAATGGAAATTTTTTTCAAAATAACATTTATTAAAGCGAACAAATCTTTTAAATGTCTTGTGTATATGCGCCGAGAACCGATGAGTATGGAAACTGCGTTTTTGGCCGCCGTCACAAAATTGTTGCTGATAACCTTCAGGTGGCGCTGCTTAAACGAAATCTGTGGGACAATGCCTTGCAGAGAACGGGTGTGTTTGTTTTCATAAGTTTTGCAGGTACACCGGTTAATCCTCTTTAGCTGCCATTATTCCTAAACAAGATTCCCGATCCCCATCCTAGTACCCCTCCCATTTCACCTCCTCATTCCCCCTACCGGGCCTCCCACTTCGCAGTGAAGGCCCTACTTAAAACGTGCCAATGATGATGAATGCTTTGCCCCGACAGGAGACAAGACCTGTTGTCGAAACGTTACAAGTACCGGAAGGCTTTGCCCAGCTTCGTTCACTTTGTGTGTGCCTTAGATAACGAGGATTACCAAAATGGGCTCCTAGAGAAATGTTTAAAGCCCAACAGGGTACGGTATTTACCTGCGTGGTACGAAAAGGCATGCTCGTTCCATTGCCAAGAAAATTTTTTGCGGAGCATAACAAGCGTCTCACTGACTGAGACAGTATTAAACGCAATAAACAAAACATTTATAAACAAAACAAGCATAAACAAAATCAACTAGAAAATAAACAAAATAAGACACAACAGGCTCGTAGCGCAGCTCTGCTCCAAGAGTAGGGGTTTCGCTTTACATTTGGCATGCTTTCGAGAGCGAAGATTTGGGAACCTAAGCGCTACTCTGCTCCCGTGGGGTGCATATCAAGCGGCTCTATTCTCTACTGCTATTTTTGTCTGGTTTGTATTACACGGATTGTGAAGAGCCCTGAAAACGGAATACGCACATGATGGTAGAGAATTGAAGGGGGTAGGTGAACTGAAGAATATAGGTTGCTAAGAGTGAGCCAACGGGACAACCGCCTCTCTCTTATAATCTTCCTCGGAGTGTCCTCGTTAGGTATACATCATCCAAAAACATACTTCTTGCCTACTTTGACTGCAAGGCAAGTTACAGACCATTGAGCACTGACATCCAGTAGAGCGCAAGAAGACTGTTCTATTGATTACAGCATAAAACAGGCATTTACCGATTAATTCAAATAGGCAAACTGAAATGTTCTAGAGGGCTGAGGAGCCCGCGCGCATAGTTCATGTGTGGACCGGCTATGACGCTGACTATGCCATTTAACCCAAATAATGTATTGGGGCAGAGCTGTGCCTCTGCCATAAAGCATGCTCACCATGATGCATGAACATGTTAGTCTCATGTCGTTTAATTAATTACCACTTAGATTAGCCTCATTGAGCTGCCTCCTTATAAATCAGGCAACCTTACGGAGCCGTTCTAATTGAAGGATACTACCTAACGACTCTTCCTACCGTTTCAGAAACGTTGTATTTCTCTAGTCTGCTGCGCAATGATTGACCACAATTCTCAAGGCCCTTACTTTGACGCCTTCATTGTCCACAGCCTTCGTGAGCTCCCTGGCGAAGAAGTAGCCAAGGCCGCCGTACAGCATCGCCTTGGTGCCATGTGGATAGTACACCGGTGGCCTCATGGCACCAACGGCGACCTTGACCGCGTTCAGCATGTGCACGGACTCCGCGTACGGAAGCGACATGCTGCTTGTCAGCCGCTGCTCCTCGAAGTACGCCTCGCAGCCGACCGCCCTTCGCCCGCTCTGCCGGTTATCGATCCAGAGGCGGATAAAGGACGGCCCGCTTTCGGGGAAGTCCTTGTACGCCTCCTCCACGCCATCACTAGGGAGGTACTTCTCCGACGGCCAGAGGAAGGTCCGTGCACTCAGCAACTTCTCAGCGGCTACCTTCCTCGTCTCTTCGTCCAGCCACTGCGCAGCCTGAGTCTTGGTTGCAGCTGCCTGCATCCAACAACACTTGTTTACAGCTCACACCACTATGGGTTAATGAGACAGTCGGGACTTCGAACTGCTCGATTGCGATCGCCGCTTGCCGTGGTAGTGAGGAGGTGCGATAGCTTCTACCATCGAAGCCACTAAGAAGTGCGAGACGGCCGCAGCCGTTGGTCGCACTGATACAGGATGAGGCAGGTTAGTCTAGCTTCGACAAAATTTCCATCGAAGCCAACGAGAAGTTTCAGACGATCCCAGCCGTTGGCAGCAATTATATTGGCAAGGCAGGTTGAGGCGAAAGGGTTCAGACCTGAAGCACACCCTTATTGCATCGTGAAGTCGCAGTGATACACTGAGCGTTATGATGGCGCTCTACTGGCAAAAACCAATGACGTGGCGATCATTCGAACGTTGTGCGTGGCGGACGAATCATCGATTTGTTATACGTTCCGTATTAAATAAGCATCCTCTATCGTGTTTTTAAATCTGGTACCACGTAGTTTGCATTGTTCTGACAGTTCTTCGCCGGCGCAGTAAAAAATTGAGTTTTTTCGAGACATCAATCCTAAAAGCATTGTAATGCAGACTGTGCAACTCTAAAGATGCAGCAATGCCTCTAACTTCTAGGAGAGGATTCGCGTGTTTTCATTAGTGCAGTTTTATCTGTAAAGCAATCTATCTTCATTTCTTACTGTAGGACTTCTACAAAGGGTTCCGGGGTCACCAAGTCACTTGCTTTGTACTCAGGCTAACCCAAGTTTATGATGTCACTAATACCCCTGTAAAGCGGGCAAGTTAAGTGCACTTACGGAGAGTGTACTTCGCTGTAAGTACACTTTGTCGCATCTAAACGACGCAAGTGAGTACCACTCGGGGAAGAGTGCACTCCGCTAGGAGTGCGTTCACGGACCACACTTTGCTAGCCGAGTGCGTAGCCTCGACGCCAAAGGTTCCAATGGTATAAAATTTATAGTGCATAAAAAGTACTTACTACTTTATTTTAGTGCTATAACATTGTTTTCAGAAAAAAGTTCGTTGGTTATAGCTACAAGCGAAGCAACAAAACAAGTAAACGTGATCAGATGCAACGTCACTGCCCGCCGCCATCTTGTTTGTTGTCGAAATTCTGGATAGTCTTGACTGGACTTGGCTTTTCGTCTATTTTTTTTTTTTCATCGTTAATAACTGCTGATTCTCGTTTTATTTGCGCTATCACGTTAAGCAATCAAATATTATGAGTCCTTTTTTCTTTTCCATCGTCCCCTTCAGAAATTCCGCTCATTTTCTGTCGGCATTTTTAAGGCGGAAACCTTTAATGCCTCATCGTTGTAAGCAGGAGCTGTCGACAAGAAATGTCACGCTTTTCAGTTGGTCGAAACGGTCGTAACGTCACAGTGCGCGAATTTCAAACAGGGCCAATTGTACTTTGGCTACTAACCATGCAAACAATTAAAGGGATCGTATAGTGATGCTCCAAGTAAGTTTGAGTTCAGTTAATTGCTTACTTAATCAATTAGTCCAATTAACCTTTCTAGTCAGGCCAGATAAATAAATAAAACCGAGTAAGAAATTGGCCGAGCTTGGGAATCGAACCCCGGTCTCCGGAGTGCGAGTCGAGCACACTACCACTCGGCTATGCCAGCTCGATGGTTTGGAATGAACAAAGGTGCGTCTAGTGAATACGGTGTCTTCGTTCACTCTCACCTTCCTCCCTTCCCGTTACGGCGAGGTTCAGGTGTGCACCGAGATATACGAGACAGATACATTTCCTTTCCTCAAAAAACAATTTACTGACGAGCAAGGCGTATTTGTCCGCGTTCCAGATTGGTCCAAATTGTCGTGATGTCGCCACGCGCGAATTTTGACGGGTGTCCACCGAAATATGCGAGACAGTTAATGCGTAATTTCCTTTCCTCAAATACAATTTTCATTTTCTTCATTACGGCCCCTCTTTCTTCTCTCACTCCACTTCCTCCCTTCCTGTACAGTGCGGCTCAGGTGTCCACCGAGACGACAGAGAATTACTGCGCCATTTACTTTCCTTAAAAAGCGTTGCGTTCGAAGGGCAAGGCATCGCGCCGAACGGGTGGTGGCGTTCAATGGACTCCGTGGCAGCGCTACAACACGCTGTCGCGTTCCACTCCTAAAGGCGAAGCTTAAGCGTCATTAATTGCCAGTTAATTAATGCACCAACAAAATGTGAAGTGAACAATCGTGTAGCAGAATGCAGCACTCAGGCTTTCGCCTTTCAGCACTTTAGCCGCTAAAGTTCCTCGTAATTTTTTTTTTACTACGAGTGCACTTTGCTTTCCCGTTTAGCACTGCGTAGCCCAAAGTGTCACTCGGGATCGATGCCGAAGCGCACTCTTCGTAAGTGCACTTAACTTGCCCGCTTGACAGGGGTATTAATAACTCGAACCTGCAGCGCACATTAGGTGCGTTTCGCAAGCGTCATTTATTGTTCGAGGTATTTTCATCCCAGTCATTTGCATCAATCTTTCTTCACCACGTTCTCCTGCGCTCAAACAAAGTCTAAGAACTAGTAGCGGCAATGCAACTCCACAACAAGAGTTCAATGCCGAGTGTCGTCTGTAGATAAGTGCGCCTGCCCTGATAAATAAACATTGTGCCTCTCTTCCCAAAACTCAACATGTTATGCGTATTCATACATGGTGTTCCATTCGGGGTAATTTCCGTTTCCTCAAGGAATTTCAGCGGCAATGTTTGGTGAAAAGGGAACTTTGGGTGCTTTCTGACAATTTTCAGATTCTAACTTTTATTTTTTTCTAAATAATTGTACATTGCCTAATTTGCATTCAATTGTGTTCACAAATAGATATATCTGGCTCTAATTAAGGATAATTTCAATTATGGTATGGCATCTCTATGCGCCTACTACACTGTAAGAAATGTGTGTGAAATGACAGGCATTTTTACGGAAATTTTCTGTTGTCATACAGAGAATATCTGTTTTGCGCCCTTAACAGAAACACGTTCACGCAAAAGAAAGTAATTTTCTGTTTTTGGAGCCGCAACACGCCCATTTCACCGAAAGTTGGTGACGTAAGCACCGCCGTTACACAAAAAAGTGATCCGAAAAACCTTTGCTACTTTTCATCAATCACGTTACATATTTTAAGCGTCAAAAAGTTTCTACGCGCAATATTAGCGCGCAGAATGAGAAGCAGTACTATTTGCTGCGATCCTGCATTCATCGATTGACGGCATCATGGAGGACGGCATGGACGTGAACCGGGAGCTAGGATAATACCGGCGTGGTGTGTCCGTGATTTTCACTGATCAGACCGTTCGCACACAAGGTGAGTGGTGCACATTTTTACCGGCATGAATGATACGCTTTTTGTCGTCTTTTGGGAGTATTGTTGCGGGCTTGTACTGCTGTTGAACAGGGCAGTGAGGATAAATCGCCGGCGGACATTGAGCGTGCCCACCACAGCCGCTTCACCGCCGATGCGTCACTGCTGCTTTACTGTCTCTCACAAAAGGTGCACAGCGCGCGGAAGAGAGAGGAACACAAGCGAGAAACACGGAAGAGTGCGATAGTTTGCGGGAAAATGCACAAATTTTGCTTTGTCTGGAGATATGCACTCCTAAAAGAACCGAGTGAGTAAGCGCGGGAAATTTTAGGCCAGGGAAGTACGCGATTGGTTAGCGGAGGAGGACGTCAAAGAGCGCGGGATTTTCAAATTCGTTTCTCGTCTAAGAAAGGATGATAAGTGTACGTTGTGTCTTTTTATTTTTATTGACGTTTATTCATGCCGGTACAAGTAATGCAGTAATTGTGTTCATTTTGTAAGATTTAACTGATCTTATCTTTGGGCCGAAATAGCGTTGCACGGGTCAACGCAGGCTGAAAAGTTTCTACACAGGCGTTTCAAATGCCGTACTTGCGCTGTCACAGGGAAGTTTTTCAATGGCACTGATGTCATTGGAGCCGACATTCGAGATTTTTGAGCGCCTTCGACACGCGAGCTCAGTCCATATCCTCCAATGTCAATCGCATCGCTTCGGCCAGCCTGTGGAATAGGTCAAGGGAGGAGTAACTTTATGAAAGATGGCCAAATTATGCATATTAAAATACAAATTAAAAAGGGGGGGGGGGGGGAATCCTAGGCTGGAGGCGCGAGCCACCGCCCGATACGAAGGGTTAAGCCGCTACCATCCATACATCCGCCCGCCCACAACCGTGCCGCGCGTGTCTGCTTGGGCTCTGTGGCTGTTGAATACGATATCTGCTGCTTGCGTTTTTCTGGTGCTTCTATAGTAAATAGTTCGCGTACTCGCTAAATGGGCGCTTTGAGATAACAGTACACCATTCAGCATTCACTACGCGAGCTCGAACTTTCCGCAGCACTGCGCCGATCACGACGACTGCGCACCTTAGTACCTCGTACTATGCTACTTAAAACATAGTCATTTACAAACAATTTGCTCGGTTGCTTGAGATAAAACGTAAGCTCCGCTCTACTTATCTTAAATAATTCCCCTGTGACCTAGTAGTGTGACATTTGAGGGGGCTGGCAGGTGCAAGGTTATTCACTACCGGTCTGCCGGATTAACTGCAGTGCTAGGACAGTCTCTTGACACCACTCGATGGAGGGCCTCTTTTGCTCTTGAGAGGCATTTGCACTGTGTTCTTGGGCTGCATTTGACTAAAACGGTGCAATGTTTATGTATTGTAGATAATCCAGCACTTTTAAATGCCTATGCTGATTTTTAGGGCCTTTATATGTGGTTGACGCTTATTTGTATACACTCCAAAGCATTTCACCACGCATTGTTGGGAAAAATAAGAGCCTGAGCAAGCGCAGAAATGACTTATTTATGCTTGTACTCTGCTGCATGCTTATTTGTAACTGGTTTAAAGTTGCAGCTTTCACATGGTGCTACTTTAGTAGACAATTCTTATACGCATTTAACTCCCTCTTATGCCAGGGATCTGCCAGTGAGGACGACATCGGGGACATGCCATGTTCTCCTTTCATCATTGCAAAAGGTATAACTCTGTGGTACTGCACTCGGGCGAGCATTCCTGATTTAAAACTTGTTTGTGCAGGAGGCAGTTTCCTTACTGCAAGGAGCTTCACCATATGCATCGACACCCTGCCAGTGATGCACGCAGCCAACCCATGCCAGGCTTTCAAGCTCATGTTTTTGGTGCACTTTGCTTTCAATGTTGTGTACCCCAAGGAAACAAGCCTCTGCCTGGAGTTCACACAGCAGTAAGTACATATATCGCTTGTTAACTGAGTTGTGATAACCTTTCTTGTTTTGGTTTTGCCACTTCTCAAATACTGTCACGATATGGTGGGCGGCTAGATGTTTGGTTGGCGCCGAAGTTATAATTAATCCGGCCAACCTGCCCACCACTGCACTCTCCGTAAGTTAGGGGGTGAAGCGACAAACTTCTCCACCCCGCGTGCGGAAGATGAGGTTAGACTGCTGACCGGCGATAGGGGCCACGCCTGATTAGCCGTTGACCGGAGGCATGAGGCGTATAGGCAAGTTTCTTCAGCAACCCCCTTTACTTGGGCAAGAACACGAACAAACGGTTACAAAACAAACCAAGCAAAATAGAGGTAATGCACAGGCGCGATGCGAACAACAAGCACAAAATCAGAACACAAACACAAACTGTTAACAAGAAGAAGGAAAACAACAGGGCGAGAACTATACAACAAGGTTACACGATTAAAGCAATATACAAAAGAACAGGACGAGAACAGCGACAGAACAAAGAAAAAGAGCGGAGCGAGTGGTGAGAATCTGTGACTTAGCTGCGTAGTGGCAAGGTCCGGTCGCAGGGAGCGTCGGGCTGCGGAAGCGCGCAGTGCTGATGGGGGGGGGGGGGGGGGGTGCGGATACGGGCGAACTTGGGCCCCGGGTTACGCGTCTTCCACGCGTCTTTCGGGGCCGCCGTCGCCGCGCTCTACGCGTCAGACACCGCCTAGGCTCGCTTGCCGACCACTGCCCTGGCTGACCCTACACACGTCGGCACGCACCGAAATCTCTAAACCAACTCACTCGGTCGTGATTTTCCCGCCACCGTGTTCACGTGACAAACCACCAAAAAAACAAATAAAAGCAAACGAATCCTCTCGGCTCCGTGCACCAACGATTTACAGATGTTGAGAAGGGGGGAGAAGAAACATGAAGAAACTGAAGGGGATGCGAAGGAAAGGTATGGTCCTAACGAGGAGCGATGTTAACTTCCCAAGGTTGGGACGGGTGCTAGGGCATTCACCGGCCGCTTCCCGTCCCCCCCTCGTGAAAGCACTCGCTTCCCGGAGATAATCCTGAGGAGGGGGGCGGCGTAGTCTTGACCCCCCAGCGTCGCGAGGGGTCAACGCCCACGCGGGGGGAGGCAAAGTCATCGCCGCTGCGTCGCGACATGCCCGCGCACTACCGGCGCCGTGGCCAGCCGTGGCCAATTTGGTCGGAGAAGAAAAAAGAAAGATAAGGCATGCGCGCACTTTGTGACAAATACGCAGTGATAATAAAAGTTATAGGTACATACCACTTTATCATAAGACCTTTTTATGAAAATGCTAACAAAGTGCAAAAGCAATTTTTAAAAAAAGTAAGAAAATGTTTGCTGAACCCAGGCAACGAATCAGCTATGGAATGAAATTTTGCTGCTGCTGCTGCTTGGTTAATGCAGCTGGTAAAATAGCGCTCTGAAAAAATCTGCGGAAAGGAAAGACAGATAAAACTATTTTTTGTGGAGTTGATCTTCAACCACTTCTTCACAGATTATGGCTATACTACCTGCATTGCATGGTGCCCAGTCACTAATATGAAAGGGTTGGAAGGGGTACATGGTACTATATTGCTTATGAGATTATGTAGCAGTATATGGCTATTTTGGTGGTAGTCATACACGTTGCTTGCTCATAGGGGTCATAGATACTTGTCCAGAGGAGCACAGCACCTGGGGGAAAGGGTTTACTGAAGAGTGCATATGTGCATGCAATACCAGTAACCCTTTTGTGGCCATGTAACCATCCATTGTTTATGGATAGATTTGAATGTGTCGCCATGCAGATTTGATGGATTTGACGTCGTAGATGGTACTTCGCAGAAATTGTCAGCATTCTTTCGCTATTATTAAGTACGAGGACTTGTGTTCATGTAACTGTGCGATGAACTTTGTGATGGTTTGATCGCATTTACACTACGGCTGCTGGAGCTTCTTTGATCTTGAGCTCTGGCAGCTGATGTGGTTCTGGCGTTATTTGGAGGGTATGCTATATTTTGTATTTTGTTTTTGTATTTTGTGGTGCTTAATCGGTGTTCGGATAGGATAATTGATGAGGATTTAAATATTTGTCCAATGTCTGGTGCTTTTCATTGCTGTATTATGTGGAAACACATTTGTCTTGTAATCTAAGCCAATTTTTAATACTCTGCACTTTAAAATAAAAGTTTGAAATATGAACACACTTAGTGGAGACAACTTATGCTCAGAAGAATAAAGGTTATGTTAACCATTTGTGTTAGAGAAATGGAACAGAAAAAGCAAAGATAGCTTCATAAGTCGCATTGAAGCTGTACTTTCGTCAAGAAGAAATCAGCTGCCTCAAATAAGAGCAAATCTATTTTGATTGCAGCGTTTGAAGTTTCAGTATATAGTTTTTTGCTGTGAATAGATCATGTATACTGTACATTACCATTGGCCACTGTGTTTTTCCGTCTGTTCAGTATTCAGAGGATTTTGACTTAAATAGTCGGGGAAACCATGGAAAAGTCAGGGAACTGAAAGAAAGTAGCTTGCTTGACACCCTGGTTTAGTGGGGGGTCATGCATGGTGTTTGTACTTATCATGTCAGTCAACATGACTGGAATCATGGTGTAAGTGTACAAGCCTTTGCAACCACAGTGCTACATTTTTGCAGCCAATGTTTTGAGCACACTAAGTCAATGAGGCTTCCTTGTTCACGTTAGCAGTCATTTTGTGAGTTCTGTCAAAAAATAATCTTCTTTAGCTCCAGCATTTTTTGGAATTGCATTCATCTGCTAAGTCTTTTGTCTATATAACTCACAATGGGGTTATTAAATAGAGCAGTGAAATTTTTGTATGGTGTGCTCTCACTACTCACTGCGAGAGGAGGCTGTGGCTAAAGGTACGCCGGATGGACCCGGTGCATTTCCTCTCCTTAGTACGTTGGGTAGACCCGGAGCATTTTTTTTTCCAAATACATCAGACAAATCTGAGAGTGTTTTTCAAAGTCCGGCCATTTGATTTTTGCCTGGCAGTCTGCTCGATTTACTCTCATAGTTCTCCTTTGAATTCTATGAGGATTAGTCATACCTTGGGCTCAAGAATGTTTACTCACTGCCCGGAATGGGCCAATTGGTGTTTGGCGCACATGATCTGAGAGCTCCATGCAATGAACTGCTTGATCGCATGACAAACACCATGTTCTCCGGTTGCACCGTTCACCACATGTCGTTTGATTAGGGTGTGTGAACTGCAAAATTATCCCTGGCTATTTCCATGCAGCATGGTGCACATGTGTGCTTTTCTGTTGTACGGTGAAGTCCGCTATGTGAACTTGAAGGTTTGTTTACTTGCGACGATCCGCTGTCCCTCAGTCGAAGCTGAGTGCGTGTGCAGGATCAGTGCTCCAAATACATGTGTGGTGTGTGGCATTGGCTGAGAAGGGCCCATTGGCTCATGCTAAGCTCGAACCACTCAATATGTGCAAATTTCCGCCTGAAAGACCAAGCAGCGAGCTAGGCACTTTCCTTGTATTCCCCTCAGAAATGTCAATGTTGGCCGGAAGTGGTCTGTACATGCTTCCTGCTTTGTGGTTGCTCCTCCACAATGTTCTTGTGTATTGTGGTGGAGTATCTCTTCGAGTCACCTAGGTCAACGCTGTAAATAAATTCCCCATACTATTGCTTGTGCATGGCTGTGAGGCATAATATAAATATTTTAAAGATGAATATTATATCAGGCCGCCGAGGTGGCTCAGTGGTTATGGTGCTCGGCTGCTGACCCAAAAGACGCGGGTTCGATCCCGGCCGCGGCGGCTGGAATTTCTTTGGAGGAGAAATTCTAGAGGCCCGTGTACTGTGCGATGTCAGTGCACGTTAAAGAACCCCAGGTGGTCGAAATTTCCGGAGCCCTCCACTACGGTATCTCTCTTAGCCTTAGTCGCTTTGGGACGTTAAACCCCATAAACCAACCCAACCAACCAATATTATATCTGGTGATAAAAAAGAGCTAGCATTATGTTTCTTATGTAATACAGATAGGTGCATCTAGGAATATGCGTGCTGTGCAGAGCATAGGTGCTCGATCTAGCAAGCATTCTGCTGCGCTTCAGTGCTGGTGATAACTTGCTTAAATTATGAGCAGAGCTGACAGATTACAAGACCAGTGCGAAAGCACCAAGCCGCTGGTGCACGCCGCGTAGCTTGCTGCTTATATATGTGAACTGGTGCGAGCGATGGTAGTGCTATATGCACGTGCAACCGGGTGTGAAGACATATATCTGAGATTTTTTGGGAGAGCTGGGCTTGTTTTACTGCATCTGAATGACAGCCGGCGATATAAGAATGGGAAAACTTCCATTTGAAACTCCTCACAAGTCACAATATGTGGCATGCAACTTGCAAATGCTTCGCAGAGAAGAGTGTTGCACGCAGCAGTAGTGCACTGGCTGGCAGCATCCACTATCATGTTGGATGAGATTTAGCCATGGGCCGGAAGCTACATCCTCCATACGCTCAGTGAGAATGAACAGTCTTTGAGGTGTATCTTTAGACACTGCAGCGAAAGAAAAGCGGAAATTAGAAAAGCGGAGAGTTTAGTTAGGCTAGTGTTGGATACATTGTGCTGCGGGAAGGACGAAAGAAGAAAAAGATGCAAAAAATTCTTTTTACACTATATGATATATGCAGATGCCTCCAGAGATGCGGAAAAGAGGGAAGTGTGCTTGGTATGCGTCCAATGTCTCATAAACAATGGCCAAGGGCAGATCTCTGAATAACATGCAACTTTTCATTTCCAGCAGTTTGTAGATTTCATGCCAGTGTCCTTGCATGGAGTTAAGGACCCCATATTTAACTAAGTAATCAGTGATGACAGTTACCAAACAACGCTTTGCAAGTAGCTTCCCAGTCTGTGTGCACAGGCGTATACGGTAGCAGAACAGTCCCTCAAAATACACAGTGATTCACAAGTACCACCTTAAGATGTATCCCAGCCTCCGTACTTTCTTAATTTTCTCCTTTCAGTAAGTGTAACCCCTGCAACATTGCCAGGTAATTTTGGCAGTATCACGTTGCCTTAGGGAAGACCTTACCGCACCTTGTGTGAGCCCTTGCTGAGGCCCATACTTGCAAAGCCTCTCATTATTTCCTTTTGTTTATATTACCTTTTTATATTGCAATTTTTTTTCGGTATTTTTCAGAGGGAAGCCTAATTGTAAAACAAAATTGTGCTTTACAGTACATTACCACAAGCTGTGCCCTTAGATGGCTGTAGCCTGAAGGGATACTGCAAACCAATAGCGGCAACCGGAAGTCGCCACCACAATGCCACCGAAGGTCACGGACCACCGACTTTGCAAGCAGATAGTACGGTTTAAAATATAGAAAAGCAAAGAGGCTTGCCACTGAAAGATGAGTTTAGTTACATGAACTGAAAATGCTGACACCTTCAGCTCCTCTTCTAAAAGTGCAGGCATAAGCAATGCATAGATATTATATGTCGGATTAAAATTTCTTTAATAAATCAACCAGTCCGAGGGACATAAATAGAATGGGCATCAAAGTGACACAAATAGTATAGTTATTCAAAGAGAAGTGGCAGCAACAAGATCCCAGTAATGAAAGGACCGATAAAGAGCTTATTTGGTAAGAAACAGTCGCATAGAGTGAGCTCCCGATTTATCCAAGCGAGTCAGTTGTTTCTGTTGCAGTGCCCCAGAAGCACTTGCACTTGCGTTACGGGGAAAAAAAACAATACTTATTAGATGGCGCAGCATGATGCACTTTTCACCAAGGTATCTTTGCCACCGTTGTACACATTTCTTTTTCGGTACTCATGAAATTGCTAGCTAGAAGGGAGGCATCAGAGGCAAAAAAGCACTCACTTCAGTCATTTCATTTTCTGTGAAGTGCTTGATCACATTCTTCACCATCACGTGAAATATTTTATTCTAAATTGTTTTGCTGCAGTAGTGAACTGCCACATCTGGCACACACCTAAATGCTCTTTCATGACTGTCATATTAACCAAGAAGCTCAGGTAATCGCAGAAAGTTTTCGTTCTTTAGAGTGAAAAGCTAGAGCAACACTTTCTGTTGGGCAAAGAGCTGCACAGAAGGCGGCAACGTGGATGCTGAACTGCCAACTTTTATATCAGAAGAAACGGGGACAGCTATTTGTACACCTTCCTAGCTGTCGTATACACGACGAAAAAAGCTAGGCAAAGTCCATTTGATATGAAACCTTGTATCACGGAACAACAAAATAAGACAAAAACATTCGACAAGGAGATTTTTTTTAGGCGGAAAAGACAGGGAATGGGCCAGCAAGAATTTGCGCAGCTGTATCTATGAAGCAGCAAAAATCCAAAGGTTGCGAAGAATGGCCAACAAGAAACATGCCAAAAACCACGATGAAAACAAGTGAAAAAATAAGACATGCTCTTGAAGGTTACAAGTGATAGAAGAGATAAAGAGCTCAGAGGGCAGCAAGTAACAGGCCAAAAAGCTAAAAAGTTAAAAGTGATAAAATTTGACAATGAGGGAAAAGACGAAGTGTAAAACCAGGAGCAAGTGGTGAAGGCAAAAAATTAAAAAAATACTGCTGAAGGCCCAGGATACACATGATAAGACAAGTGTTGTGTAGCTAAAACCAGGCATTGGATGGCAGGTAGGGTAGTTCTTTTTCTGATAATGAATAATGCTGCCATCTTGGCATTCACTGTCGGAACTGTAAAATTTTGGAAACAGGACGTTTATCCGAATTTCAAAGAATGGAATTCATAGCGAAGAACAAGAACTCACTGGCTTGTGAAATCATAAAAGCAGGCAAGGTACTGGCAATGAAGGACCAGTGCATAAGGAAACCTTCAGTTTCATTATTTGAAAAAGTACCAGCCTATTTGTCATGCAATACCAGTTTTTATATATGCAACACTTGTCTCACCATGTGCACCCTCGGCCTTCAGTCGTATTTTTCATTTTTTGCCTTCACCACTTCTGGTTTTACATTTGGTCTTTGACCTCATTGTCACTTTTGCGACTTTAATCTTTTTAGCCTTTTGCCCTGTTATTAATTGGCCTGTGACGTTTTTATCACTTTTATTGGTTTTAGCTTTCAAGACCATGTCTTGTGCACTTGTTTCCACCCTGGTTTCTTCCATGTTCCTTGTTGGCCATTCTTCACTAACTGCTTTTCTGCTGTGTCCTAGAAACAGCTGTGCAGATGCTTACTGGCTTATTCGCTCTGTTTTTTCAGACTAAAAAAACCACTTGTCACATTGTTTCGGGGTATCTCCTGATATGGTTTCACCTTTTTTTGCCATGTGTGCTGACAGGAAACTGTACAAAAGTTGATCATTCAGTGCTTCAGTCCATGTGGTCCTCCTCCTGTGTAGTCTGTTATTTTTTTTGCCCTGGTTCCTCACAGATTGCAAAAAGCCAGTCTGGACAGCCATGAAATACCATATATTCCTTTTATCTTGATGAGGTGCTCTAAGACATTCTTGAAGAGTTTCTTCGCTTGTGCCATGATGAGTTCATGCTCCTTGTCAGTGCATTTGCTATGCTTCATTCTTAGACTTGCCTCTGTGCAAGCTTGATTTGGTGCGAAGTGATTTGTCAAATATTCGAGGTTTCTAAGAATCTGTGCCATGTGCCTCCAGTCATTTTATCCAGTTGCCGCTGGTGATTACATGGGATCCCTGTCAAAGAGCTTGCAGCACAAACAGAATACTCTGTCTTAATAAGTTAAATATCCAGCGTCCACTGAAGACTTGTTTTTGAGGTGTCTTTGAGAAACCTTGTTTAGGATATATGGTAATGCTCACCTAGGAGAAATTGATTAAAAGGAAAGGATTCCCACTGGAAAATATTAAATGACAGCCGTGTTGAACCTCATTTCTTAGATGAAAAATGTCCAAGGAATACATGGTTCTAATGTACCCCACCCCCCTCCTTCAAATCCCCCCCCCCCTTCCAGTTGCACCCATGAATCTGCCCCTGCAATAACCACTAAAATGTCTTGAATGGTTGTAATATTCGGTCACGGACGGGACCGGCCAGATTTACTTTGGTGTTATCGTAGTCAACATGTGTTACGTTGGTGTACATATCCGTGAAGCAGCAGAGAAGTGGTATCCAGATTTTTAAGTTGTGTGTTAGTTTCCTAGAACCATGAGCACAGTCCACCTGTCCCACTTTTCATGCAATCTCTCTTCTCTGGGTTGCTGTCTTTCACGATACTGGCCTTCCCAGGGCATTTCCGCTTCTTTTGAAACCATTATTTAGCTCATGAAGCTGATGTTTTAGTGTTGCCTGCTCCGCTTTTAATAGTGACTACAAAAAAGCCAGCATAACAAAATTTTGATAGCGTTAAATTGGGTGACAGGAAAATTGAAACCTTTTTCCAGTTGGATATGTAGAAAATGGTACAAGCGTTATATTTATCATCACGGATTCCTTCTGTTCCTAATAACAATGCCTTGGCTGCAGATTGGTGTGAAGAAGGTCTGGCGTACCACTTTTCTGCATACACAGGGCAAAAGTTTAGTGGGGCGAAACAGCTATTGTCGACATGAGCAGAACTTATTCAGGTTAAACAGTAGGCCGTGCAAAGTTAGCCAGGCTAGATCAGGTTAGTTTTAACCTTAGTACGATAATTCATCTTGTTCCTGTACATTAAAAAGGGCTTTTTCCATCGTCTCTGCTTTTTCTTGAAAACTGTCACAATGCACCAGCAATTTTAGCACTTCGGCATTCTTTTTCTTTCATAAATTGTCTTGCTTAGAACTGCGCATAAGGCAAGACAGCTTGTTAGGAGAGTTCATTTGCTCAGTCCATGGCTACAATGCAAGAGGCAGGACAGGTGATTGGGTAGAAGTAAACGAATTTCAAAGTAAAAACAAACCATGCCGACATAATGCCAGACACAGGAAATCAAATCTCTGTTTCTAAGATGCCAGAACGCTGCACAAAATTTTTGTCTACATCTATGCACATAGCAACAATAGTAGCACTACAACCATTCTCTACAAAATCATTCAAATTTTCTGTGCCCATTTTCTCACCATTCAGAATTAAAAACATTTTTTTGTCCAAGACAGGTATTTCTTGTGAACGAGTAACTATGGGCTCACAGTCCAAAATCCCGTGAGTCTCAAAGATGATGATTAGCAAAAAGCCCAGTCTACATTTAGGTCTGTAATTAACGCCTAAAATCAAGCAGTGCTGCTCTGCAGCACTGGGTGCCTAAAAGAAGAACTAGCTATAATGAAATTCTCACAGAGCAGAGCATGCGAAAGGGAGAGAAATGGTGCACACATTATTTCCTACCACCATTAAATGCAATACAGCTTGGCACAGTCAGATGTGTTCCGATTTAGATAATGCACAGGGCGTGCTGAAGGCAGTATTAAGTTCAAAGATGGAAAGAATCTGCACAACTGAGACGGGACAAGGGCTAAGCAGTGAACTGACAAAGCTCTCTAAGCACAACTCTCCTCCCCTACCCCTTTCCCTTCTGCCGCAGCAGAGCTTACAGGTGGAAAGAATGTCATTTAGATGGTCCTGCCCGCAACAAACGACACCTGAAACTATGCCGCGTCTGTAAGGTGCATGCACCCTTTGCAACCCTCTACAGTAGCGAGTTATGCACTCATTTTGGCATGCTTCAGGCATACATATTGTCTCCCTCATTTTGAAGAGCTCTGGAAATGTCTCTTTTGAAGGTCAAGGGACAGAGGGAAGGCGGGTAGAGGATGGGAGGATGTAGCATAACACCCACAGGGCAACTCAGCATCCCCATTTTGGTGACGTCTTGTGCGATTGCACCGGTCACCCTCCCCTAAGGCTGGCATTGCTCCCACTTGTCGGAGACAGGTTCACTGCTAATGGGAAGTTTGGGTTTTTTCTCTTCTGTATTTTGATTTGCATTCATTTGAGCGTGAACTGTTAGGCAATGCTTCATATTGTGACTATAGCTGGATACAACTGAAGAATGCAGCAGCAAATGCCCCTATGGTGTTGAATGATTCTGACGACTTCATTGTTAATTCCCATGCACTTGCTAATCCATCACACCAGCTGGCAAAAGGAAAGGATAAACCACAAATTAGCCAAAATAACCACAACATCGTAATGGTTGGTTGGTGCCGTCGACTGGAAGACTTCCTTTTTGCGGCATTTGAGCCTACAGTCTTGAATTGTATACTATGCAAGATAACCCATGCATACAGCATTGCATATTGCTGTGGCATATACCTTGCTATGTGTGCCTCAATAAACTGGCTCCTCAGTCAATTACGTGAGGATTGCTGATGAGAGATACAGCATTGTTATTGCTGCATTTGACATGAAGCTTTCTTGATGGGTGCGCTGTAAGCCGCACATATTTCTTCCAAAGTGCATCTGTAGGGGGGAATTTATATGTGGAAGGAGTGAGGAGCCCAGGATGCTGTACAGACACGCTCAGCTGTGTTGACTAGCCTCGAGGACTGCTATGCGCGATAGTGAAAGTACCTTTTCCTTGCAGCCCAGTTCAAACTGAGCATAAGCCAGGATACTGAAAAAGGCTGTTAGTACTTGCATTGTTGAGGCCTGCATGTGAGCCGTACTAGCGGCGTATGGGGAAAATGCTACAGCACTGAATATGTGCGACTTCCAATGCTCAACGAAAAGTTTTATTCGAAGCTATTGCTTAATTTTGTTTTGATTCTGCCTACAGAGAATATTTTGTGTGCATTCTGCATGTGTCTTTAGCTAGGTTATTGCTTGAGGTTGTGGTCAGAAAAGTTTCATCACTCAGGGCAGCAGGCACTTTGCACTATTCTTGGACAGTGGAAGCTGAGTGCAGATTTAAGAGGGTAACGTCACATTCACGTAACAGCTTGCTCTGCAGCACTAGACCTCATTTTAGACTTCCGTATCACTAGTTGGGCATTAGTAATAGAAACAAGCCTCTGCTCAGTTCTGTTAATTCCATCTTCACTAAAATGTGCATATCCCTCGTCATGCATCTGAATCTCTGTAAAGACAAAACACGTCAATATGTGCTGCAAACTTACTTATTACCTGTCAAAAGATGTTTGCTTACGGCTGTGCTTTCGGGTGACACAGAATAGGCATGCTGATGATTCGGCCTATGTATACATAGACATTGCTACTCTGGTGTCAGAGAGCGCTTTGAAGGAACATTGAATGGAAACTGAAGTTGGCCTTTGTCGAGAGGCTAGTCTGATTGCAAGGAGACTGAAATGGTGCTTTTACAAGCTACATAAAATGAAGAAACAAAGTGCAGGTGTTGTCATCATTGCCTCATTTTCTAAGTAGACTGCAATCTACTGACACGTCAGATTTCTGGGTGCAGATAACAAGGCCCTAAGCAGCCCCGCAACTAACTTCAAAATGTGGTCATGAAGTCCTTTTCGGCGTATACATCAGAATTTGAATTTAGTGACTGGAAAATTTCTAAATGTAGTTTTCTCAGCAATAAATGCATTTTTTCGCTGCCACACTGACATCAACAAAATGGTTTGATTCGATTTATTGGGGGTTAACGTCCCAAAGGGACTTACGCCATGAAGGACGCTGTAGTGAAGGGCTCCGGAAATTTCAACCACCTGGGGTTCTTTAACGTGCACTGAATTTGCACAGCACACGGGCCTATAGAATTTCGCATTCATCGAAATTCGGCTGCCGCGGCCGGTATCAAACCCACGTCTTTCGGGCCAGCAGCCGAGCACCATAACCACTGAGCCACCGCGGCGTGCAACAAATTGGGAAAGTGCAGACAGAATGAATTTTTACCAATAACAACAGGTTTCATGGAGTTGTTTTTGCATCCCATTAAAAACTAGTGTTAGAGTTCAGTGAGCAGCTTTCACGCAAGTAACAAAACACTATGGTTGTTAAAAACCTTATTAAAGTGAACATTTAGGAAAGGTTTATTTTGGCTTGAAGTCTGGTTTTGTACTGAGTACTAAAGACTACTGGATATATTCACTAGTGCACACAATGAAACTGAAACGTGGGCTACAAAGGAATTAAATTTTGGGGTAGGAGGAGGGGCGCTGTCTTCTTGCAATGTTTATTACTTCTTTGAAGACAGTATAGATATGCTCACTGTCCGAGGAGTAACAATGTTCTGTCCTTGTTTCAGGACCATTGCAGCTGTGAATCCTGTCCGGGGAACGAAGGCAGAGCACTCGAAGAAGAAGCAACACTGGCCCTCTTCAAAAGTTCCTTCCCTCATCATGCAAGACTTTGACTTTTAACTGTTCTGAAATCTGACAACTTTTTTAATCAATATTTTGTGTACGCTGTGATAAACCAAACAGCCTGTGGCATGACTTATCATGCAGTAGTCACAAGAGTGGATGTTCTATGTATAGAGAATCAATGTTATATGGTTACACTGATAAGTCAAACAGCTTGTGGCATGCTTTATGTCCTGTTGCTTCTATCTCACTTCATTTCGTACTAGTGTCAGGCAAGACACAATTTGCTTAAGATGCCTTATTTATGCTTATACTTGCTGTTACACTTCAGTGGCTGGTTGTATGAATTGTAGCACTACTTTCTATCTTGTCTGTGTTACTTTTTTCATTTTAAAGTTATTGTAGTCTCAAGATAAGACATACTAACTGGAGTGAAAAAATGTTTTGCAGTTAAACTGTGATAAGGCAAACAACCCGTGGCATGCCTTATGTCCTGTTGCTTTCATCTTCCTGCTTAATGCAGCACTAGTCATGAGCAAAGCATATTTTTCCAATACTCTCCTTTTGCGTATGCTTGCCTTTAGTTTAGTGACTGGTTGTGTTCATTGTTCAGGTATTATTACTTCGTGTCGTATTCATTGTATTTTATTACTATTTTAGAGTGAATCATGCCATTCTGTATGACAGAAAGGCACAGGTTTCGTTTCTACTTTACTTGCCATTACTGCATATTTTGCATGCTTTTACTGTATGCCTGTAGGGCAGGCAGGGCAACGTAAGCTTCTTTTTTTCTTCGGCCACCCTCCTACCGTTTAACTTAAGTGATGCTGAAAGATATTACTGTATAGTAAAATATCAGCCATGATTGCATTGTTTAACACTGCATATTTTGCAATATTCTTGAATACTCACTTGCCTTTGCTTGTGATTGTTTAAAAGCGATGAAATATTTTATTCTATTGAAATGTGGCAGCAGTCCTAATGTTCTGTGTCTGTTTTTATGTCAGTCATTAAAAGATGATGTGAAAGAAATAAAGTGTGTGAAATGACAGAACATGGAGCTTCACTGAAAATTTCTGTGAGTCATGAAAAAAAACCTGTTAAATGACAGAAAAAAGTAATAACAGAAAATTTCTGTCATCCTCACAGACATTTTCTGTTAATTGTTAACAAGAAACCCTGTGAAATGACAGAAAAAGTAAAAACAGAAAACATACAATAACAGAAAATTTCTATCGTCTTAACAGAAATTCTATGTTAGTCGAAAACAGAAAAGATCTGTAAAATGACAGAAAAAGTAAAAAACCGAAAACATAGCATAACAGAAAATTTCTGGCAGGCCAGCTGCCAGAAAATTTGTTTTTTTCAATAAATATTTTTTACAGTGTAGGACGAAACGGTTCAATTGAAATGCTACCTGCTGAAATTATCTTGTAATGTACCAGCACTCAACTGCAGTTTTACCATATTGTTTCAGGGAATGAACACCACGATTAACGGCCCAAAAGCTGCATTGTGTCGTCCCTGGGATGCTTGCGGTGCTGAAACCTCATGGTAACCAACTTCCCCATATCTGTATCCCTCTGCAATACTACGGATATTGCCTAACTTGAATGTGCTGCACTGTGACGCCCTATTCTGAATTACAATTCAAGACCAAATAATATGAACGCAATTAAGGGAAGGCGGCGCGACATAGCAAAGGGTAAAAGTAGACGCAGCGAATGTTTTGAGCGCCCACGAGATATTTATTTACCTTCCAAACAATTCGATAAATGAGGAATGTTTTCTGCTTGTTTTAAATCGCATATCAGGTAATGCACTCCATTCGATGGCGATTTTATCCCTAATTCCATTATATCTAAGGGGTGCTCATTTTATACATTTGCCGGTCCGCATCCATGAAGTAGGAACAAAAATGGCACACCCTGGCCCCGGGAACCAATAAAATTGTTAAGCGTTCTGGTGAAGCGGTTACGAATTTTCTACAGGTCATTACCACCTGCGCCTGGATGCGGCATGCACCCGAAATAGCATATTGCTAAGGGCATAAACGAATTCCTTACCCATTTTTCTGGATGTCTGTTCCTGAGTAAAAAAAAAATAAAGACAATCACCTGCTGCACTGCCTTCAAATAGCTGTCGATGCGCCTCCGCTCCTCGGCAGTAAACAGGGACACGGCAGACAGAGCCGCTGCCAGGAGCCTGTAGCTGGCCTCTGTGTGGAGGGCGCAGTAGCGGGGCCAAATTTGCATTGCCTTCTCGGAGCTTCCGTGCACGGCCCGGAGAACGTCCCTGGGCCCTGCTACGGCTGCGTAAGTTTGCATGAAGAACCAGGTGATATGCTGGAGCACGGCGTAGTCGCCGAAGTCACGGATCACGGTAAGGACGGTGTCAAGCAGCGCCGTGTCGCTAAGGACTAGAAAGTCGTTCTGGTTGAAGGGAGGGTCTAATTGTAGAGCACGGGCCATGATGCCCTCCATATACTCGGGTGTGGCAAGACTTGTGTGGTTGGCCAGGTCCACCAGAGGGAAGAATGCAGGTGAATGGGCAGAGCGTGTCGACTCCATGAGGCGCCCTAGAATAGCGCCCTGGGTGCTGTAGACACTCATGGCTTCCTTGTGCGTCGGCAAGCTCCTGTTAGTCCAGATAAGATTAAACATTGCCATGTAGACTGTGGCAAACTTGTCCCTAGGTATAATGTTAAACACACTGCTCCAAAGCGGGACCAGCGGGCTGCGCGTGATGAATAGTCGGCGCTGTGGCTCTTGCGTGATGTTGGGAAGAAGCCTGATCGTGAACCAGAGATCCACGTTCCAGTTGAAGGACAGGTCGAAGAGGATCTCAAGGGGAGGCTTGCTTCCAAGGTCCTCCCACAACATGAAGCAACGGGCGCGCATAAATTCCTTGAGGACGTCCACGTGCAGCTCAGATTGCGTCACGCAGCTGTTAAACATGGCGGCGACCTTTCGCCCCGCCGGCAGTACGGAGGTGCCCATTTCCAGAATGTCTCGGAATGTCTGACGCCAGGAAAAGGCCATGTCCGACAGGACCGAATCGGATAGCGGAGCGAACATTTTCTGGGGCCGCCACTGTCCGCACACGTACGCGGTGAAGTTGTCGCATGCGTCGACGTCCTTGCTCAGCTGCTCGTGCAGGAGCTTTCTGCATGGAATATAGAACATATGCGTATATCGAGCACTATGAGGATAGTTCTTGGAAATGTAGGAGTCTATAGAGTTTTAAACAAAGGTGCTCGTCAATAGTTCTTAAGCATGATCCGAAGTGTTCAGCAGCAGCTTTTATATTGCTATTTGTATGAGGCTGGTCTTCCAGTTTGCAACAACTGTCTTCTTTTCTTGATCCCGTGTGCATGACTCAAACATACTAATTCGTCCGCGTAAAAATACTCAGAGCGGAAAGATAGTATTACCTGCGGCCTCGAGCAAAAGCCAAATTGGGCACTGGATTCCACACCGGAGGTTCTCACCTTGACAGTGATGCAGAGTGTGTTTCCCATTGCCAACGAACAATCTAAATTTTAACGCGCAGAGGTGAAATTTCCTGTCCAGCGAAAAAAAAAACCGGCGTCGTTGGTGGCTGCGGCGTGAGCGAAAAATCCTCAGATAAGGTGACACATCTGCACCTCAGATTGACTCTCCTCGTTCAGTCAAATTTAGAACACATTGTTGCAATGCTGGCCGCATTAACCTAATCGTGGAACAATGAAGTAGTTTTTGGAAGACGGAGCACCATTTTCTTGTCTGCACGCATATCTAGACCAGCAAACCAAAGTTAGTTTTTTGCAACAATGTGAAAAAGGAGCGGATGTAATTCTGCTTAACAGTGGGTATCTTGGCAGTGCATACTATAACAGTTTGGAATAAGTGCAACGAAAGCACTG
Source organism: Amblyomma mixtum (assembly GCF_055824585.1). Lineage (NCBI taxonomy): Eukaryota > Metazoa > Arthropoda > Arachnida > Ixodida > Ixodidae > Amblyomma > Amblyomma mixtum. The sequence continues at coordinate 34,844,095 of NC_143019.1, read as the reverse complement.
AATCCCATAGAGGCATGGAAAAACGTTTCGTACAATTGCCGCACGCATTAAAGCACATCGTGCAAGGCATTCAACAACGTATTCTTACCTGTCTAATATTACGTGCTGGCATATCTTCGACACCATTCCAGTACAGCAGTAGCCTGAGATTCAATCCCGTAATCAAAGGAAAAAAACTTTCGAATCGTTCTCATAACTTACAACTAAGACATCCTGTGTGTTTCTTTGCCGTCTTTTCAAGCATTGTAACCAGCAATACGCCAGCGAGTGCCCTCATGGCGCCAATCACGCCGCCGTATTTTTCACCTGAATTCATAGCATGAGTCCGTCTGGCAGTAGGACATGAGTTGACGCGGCACTTTGGGTTTCAGGAAAGCAAGGAAGGCGACCAGCACCGCACCAAGCAGTACGGCGGCAATCACCACGCCCCGAAACTGCGAGTACCTCCGGCCACCGCCGCCCAGGATACTCGCTCGAGGCGACTGCTGCAAGAGAAAGAACGACATATTTAGATGAGTGAAGAAAGTTAGGCGAGTTGGTACTCGTTCATTATTTACAACAGCGCGCGAAACACGGCCAAAAGAGGGGAGAATAGAAAACACAAGCGCTCGTGTTGTCGATTCTCCCCTCTTTTGTCCGTGTTTCGTGCGCTGTTCTGAATAACGACAATACTTTCACGACCGTCCAGTATCAATACATTCCTTCTTTGCAACGCAAACAATCAACAGTTGCTACACAGCCAACAACTGACCTTGCTGCTCGAAGTGATTGTTGAGGCACGTTACTAACGTTATAGGTACACCAAGGAGAATCCAATGTTAGTCTGTATCGATGGTGCATCTCCTGCTAAGGACAAAGGCATGCGTGCCCCCGCTAAAAAACTCAGCTTTTATGAGGTACAATACGTAAAAAATGAAATATAGTTGTCGCCACAACCAGCTATATTGTGAAGTCGACTATGGCGCTTTAAGAGCTTTTGTCGTGCAGGTATCTGGAGGGTAGGCCACACCCCCATTCAAACTTATACGGTAATGACGATATCATCACAAGTTTTGACAGCAGGCATTGAACCGCTCAGCGAAAAAAAAAAAAGAAGCCATTTTACAAAGGAAATTCTCTCCGCACTAAGCTCAACTTTCGCTACCGAACAAATATGAGCATAAGCAGAAAAGCAACAGCATTGATTTCTAAAAGGACCGAAATTGAATATATACTTCGTCTCACAAGATGTTTGCAGCACTATGGAAGGCGGAGCTCTCTCGTCCAATCAGAGCTGCTGCAACACAAAAAATAGACCCTCGAATATTTGAGCAGTGTAGGACTATTAATCAAACAATGAGCACAGTAATTGAAAACAAAGTTTGGACCGGTCGGTTTAGATGGTATAGAAAGCTTCAGTCACTCGTGAAATTAACAGACAAAGCCCGTACGAACCCAGCTGTGCGGAGGCCTGCTGCGAGGTACTGATGCGTCGCCATTTTCCAACATGGCGTCGGCCGAGTCGGTTGTGTCGCCTGTGTGCCCTACACCAACAGTGCGCTGTTTTCCCACACAGGCGATCGCAGTTGGCTTCTTCAAGTACTTTGCATCGAGAGCGGGGACAGTTCTAGCACGAATGCGCTCATCGGGAGCACGGCAAAACTCACCCACGTGACGAGCGAACGCTTTACCAGTGGAGAACGCAGACGTTGACGGCGGGTCGAGTGTTGTTCCCGAAGAAGCCGGCAGCGTTACAGTGATGGACAACGCGCCATATCATTCTGTGAAGCAGGGTAAAGTGCGGCGGATGAGTAGCCTCAAAAAAAAAAGATGGAAAAGGTGTCGCGTGGAGCAGCGACATGGTGAAGGCCGAGCTCATGAAGCTTGTCAACAACGTGAACACAGGTGGGGACCGATATCGTGTGTACTGCATCGCCGAAGCTGCTGACCATCTCGCTGTGCACCTGCCAGCCTACCACTGCCAACTGAACTCGATAGAGCTTGTATGGAGCGATGTCAACGATTTCGTTGCCAGTCAGAACAAGACGTTTAAGCTCCAAGACGTGAAGGCTCTGGTTTGGCAACGCATCATGCAAGTGACTGCTGAGAAATGTAAGAATTACGTGCAGCATGTTATTCGTGAGGAAGATGTGATGAGGAAACCTTATCACGTCATCGACAATGTTGTTGACCAAGGACTGGCTATTGTTGTCAACCTGGAGGACGATACAGCCAGCAGAGATGAATGGAGTTGTGATGAGGGCGATGAGATGAGCCCCATTAACGTGCTCACCAGCGCACAAAAGTCGGGACCACGCAGTGAGAGAAAATCGTCTCTCATGAGATATGGGAGACGCCGTAGTGGAGGGCTCCGGATTAATTTTGACCCCTAGTGCGTTGACTTTCGTGCAGCGCATGGGGTTGTTTTGCATTTCGCCACCATCGAGATTCGGCTCCCCTGGCCTGCATTCGACCAAGCTTAACAGTGTAGTGACAACGCTAGAATAAATAAATTTATATACACATGACAGGAACATTGAAAATAACTGTGACGTCACAATAGAGGAGGTGATATGGAAAGGTGGCGACAAAAAAAGAAAGAAAAAGTGGGGTCAGTCCCTTTGGAACGGGCGTCCGTCCGCCTGTCCAAAAACAAACAGATGACATAAAAGATATAAAGCGCCACCTGCTAGAGGTAGAAAGAACCTAACTACTAGTATGCCTTCTCTCACAAGTATGGAGCCACCTGTCAGTAATTGGCGGGGATTGAGGCGCGTAGGAACATACTAATGCAGTGCGCGCCATCTTGATTGGAAGAGAGAGCTCTACCTTTCGTAGTGCTGCAAACATCTTGTGAGACGCAGTATAGTTCCTGAACCTCAGTGTACACCAAGGGGCTTTAAGAGGATAGGGGTGATATCCTCAACTTCGTTTCACCGAAGTCGGGGGAAGTGAGCAGCTATCGACAATGACAGAAGGCATCGACGGGTTGTTATATATTATCCAAAATTTAGAAAAGGAACGGCACGCTCGAAGACAGCTGTTGGGCTGTATGCACAAAATTTCTTCTTGCACGTGGCGCTACGTTAACAGGAGCGCGGGCTGACTGTAAAAAATGAGCGGCGAAAGTGATCTGTCGTCCATTCTTAGCTGTCTGCTCTCGTTTGCGTTCGCACTCACCGGTTTGCAAAAAAAAACTGTCACCAATTTTGCCTTCTTTCAAATCTATCGAACTAACATTATCACTCTGCCTCAATTACCCCTCACCCTTTCCTTTCCGAGGGCACCAACCGAAGCTTCGACCTGTTACGTCATCATTCTGGTGACTTCGTAATGGAATTACAATCACCACATTACGCACGAAAAAAACACAACTGACACATTTTTTTTTAACAACAATTTTCGAGGCCCTTACAACGAAGGGGGCTCAATTTGCACAGAAACTTGAAAACCTGGCAGACTATAAATTTTAAACGTGCAAATTCTAAAACATAGTGTAGGCGAGAATGAATCTTTCACTAGCCAAAGTGACATCTGTGCTTCATATCCTCCAAAATATAGTGCACAAAGGGGGAATGCATGCGAGCGTTCTAAGCGAGCAAACCGATGACAGCGCCGCCTACAAGCGCTATCGATGTCGAGGCGAAAATTCGCAGTCTCGTGTCTGACTGCGCTCTAAGGCTCGTTTTCCACACTGGGGTGTTCCGCGCTCACTCATCACATCACAGAGATCAGTTTTTTTCTTACCTTTTCGTTCGGTCGCACTAATGACCACGAAAAATACATTTACGTTTGCCACAGTTACATGTCGCGCATAAATGTTGCAAATTGGCTCATTTCGGTTCAAGTAAGCGTGGACGTGCTACGTGCGTGCACATGTTTCGTCTTCGTTGAAACCCTTAGCTCATGCTGCATTATTGAATTACTGCAGGCAAGTGGACGCAGCGGCGGTGTCACGGAGTTCTGGGAAATGCACATGAATATGCAGCAATTAGAAGAATAAGAATGGGTTGGAGCACATATGGCAGGTTCTCTAATCTCATGAATGGCAGCTTGTCAATATCCATCAAGAGAAAAGTATACAGGAGCTGTGTCATACCGGTCTGTACCTATGAGGAAGAAACGTGGAGGCTAATGAAAAGGATCCAGCTGAAGTTAAGGACCACGCAGCTAGCTATGGAAAAAAAATGATAAGTGTGACGTTAAAGGTGCACTGAAGAGGATTCTGAACGTCTTTTTGCCGCGGGAACTCGATCTACACGTTCCTAGCATTCTTAGAAACTGCGACTTATTGCTCTGTGTGGCCGATTTCCCTAATTAAATCGAATTAACGTCCAGCTCCCGCCTTTATTTTTTGAATTCTCCCCGTACGGTGGGCGGAGTCGACCAACGCGTGAAGTGCCTTTCACCCAGTCCCGTGGAGGCTTTGCTTTCGCTTTATTTTGTTTTTTAGGTTTCCATGAATAAATAGTTTCATTCGCAGATAAAATAGCCGCAAAATAAGCCCGAAGAAATAAAAATACGCGCGGACTATTTGCTACTACGGACTACTACGTATTACTCCGCCGATGGCAGAGCGGCAAGCCGCCACGGGACTGGGGGAAAGGCGCTCCACGCGTTGATCGACTCCGCCCACCGTACGAGGCAGAATTAAAAAAAAAAGGCGGGAGCCGGACGTTAATTCTATTTAATTGGAGAAATCGGGCACACAGGGCAGTAAATCGCAGTTTCTAAGAAAGCTCGGAACGTGTAGATCGAGTTCCCGCGGCAAAAATAGAAGTTCAGATTCCTCTTCAGTGCACCTTTAAGAGACCAGAAGCGGGCAGAGTGTGTGAGGGAACAAACAGAGTTAATGACATCCCAGTCGAAATCAAGAGGAAAAAATCGCCCTGGGCAAGGCAAGTAATGTGAAGGCATTACTTTCAACCGCTGGTCCTTAAGGGTAACGGAGTGCATTCGAAGAGAAGGAGAGCGCGGCAGTGAGCAGCAGAGAGTTAGGCGGGCGGATGAGATCAAGAAGTTTGCGGGGATACGGTGGCCGCAGCTGGCAAAGAACGCGGTTAATTGGAGAGACATGGGAGACGGCTTCGCCCTGATGTGGGCGTAATCAGGCTGATGATGATGATGCAGCGCCGACTACCGAGCAGCCTTAGCTGCTTCTCACCTTTTCGCTACTGGCCATTTTCCTCGAGCACTGCCACCACGAGGCGTACGCTAGAGCATCGCGCTTGCTGAATCTCCACTAGCCAGACGTGCATGATCATCAACCGGTCGCTGTTCCCGTTGATCCATCACATGAGCTCTACGTCCGCATGTCAAGTTTCATACCCCCGTATGCGATGCACGTATCACGAGTTACGCGCTCGCCTCGTCTGACATTACTTGGAGTTTGAAATATTCCGTGCTTTCATTCGCGGTAGGCGTCACACGTCGCAGTGGTCCCATCGCATTGTGCGGGGATTACGTCATAGCCTGCAACATATGTAGTAACTGAAAATTTCGATGCCTACTCTAGAGGCTCAACCAGCGTTTTGCACCACTTCGTCTTCTAAAACTCGTCTGACAGTCCATGCGACATGCTGCTACTGCAGCTGCGACCGCATTATAGAGAGGAGAGAAATGCACAAGGCCTGTTGATTGGCTTCAAATGGGCCCCTCTAACAGCCACGCGCTCGTAAAGCGCAGTTGCTAGAAAGACTTGTTATAGAAAAATTCAACGACGCTCGTGGGATCACCCCGGCCCACTGAAATGACGACGATAGCTGAATAGGCAGCAGGTCGTCCGTGGAATATGGCACGAAAAAGCCAGGACTAAGCTACGAACGCCTCAACAAGAGCAGGTGTGCTCGCACCCAACTATGCTCCTAAGTGTCACCTCCAAGCGATGTGGCGATCAGTTCTCACAATCTGTTCAGTTTGGTTAGTTCGCAAGAAATGGTTAATAGCCATATGCCACCACATATCAACGCAAAAAACGAAAGGCAAGCGAGAACGTAGTGCTGATGGCAAATCGTAGTAAAAAGGGCATCGATACGGAAGGCGCACAGAGAACAAGGCCACCATGTGTGAGGCCTGAAGACGTAAGCCTATGAGGTCCCTCGCACCACAACAAAGGAATAAGAATTCCAGTGAAAGAGGTTGTATTCGTTGGGGTTCCTGCGTAGCCGCCTGCAGTGTTCGGTGCCCGCCATTTTTTGGGCTAGTGTTGTTCAACTATTTTCTGCACCCACCGTTGTGGTGGTGGTGGGCGAGCCACGGCCTTCGAGCAGCGCGTTCATGGCCGTCATTGAGTGGCCCCTCCGCCGTGCTTGCGGAGGCCTCCCTTTTTGGGCGGCCACTGAGGTCGACATGGTTGCGCCCGGAGTAGACCCTGTAACGGCTGCGTCGTGGACCTGTTCCTGGCGCGGAACCCCGGCATCCGCCTGCGACATCCCGTAACACATCGCGAGGAATCGCGTCAAAGATCTCTACCAGTGAACTTTAAGTACTCAACTATAATTGGGTCCCTCCTCAGCCCTTTTTCACGGGATTTACGTCGGCTTGCCACTCTTCACGCGAACAGCAGTTTGCGACTGCGTAACCAAAATTTTCCAGTTATGCACCACCTGTCACAAAATTTCCTTCACATTGCCGGAACAATGGCGTCATTCTTTGGAGCAAGGCTAGTTTACCCGGGCTTATGATGCTCCCTTGCGTTACCCTCAGTTTTGGTTGAGGCCCGACGCCCACTTTACACTGACCGAAATCTGTGGTCCGTCTCATTGCGAGAGCGGACGTCATCGTGGATTAATTTAAATGACTAAAGGATACCGCACAAGTTTCAGGCCAGACCCAATTGAGACAGGTGGCTCAGGTGTCCCTCCTCATTCACTATTCGCGCGCTGCAATACTGACACGTGGTATCTGATCCCGCAACCCACGGAGGGCAATCACGCCTTCTTGCGGCAGAAGTACGGCCTTTCTAAACAAAGATCTATTAATATAAACACTTGTACAGTTCGCACCTCCATTCTTCAAGAGCTAACCATTTCGTGCTTTGAACGCACAATTTTCGCTAGGAAACGCCGTCGGCTAGGAAACACGAAATGGCGCCACTGCTCTGCACAACATTTACATAACCATCGCAGCTGGGTGCTAAAGCTAGAATAGAACTGGGTGGTTGCTCCTCAGAAAATCGAGGGCACTTTTTTCCGAGCTAGTTCTATTGGTAACACGATCACTTCATGTTAAATCATAGAAAATATGAACGTCTAAACAAGTAATCGACAGAGCAATTTAAATGTTTTTTAATGGTGTTTACGGACCTCCATACTTGTTTTCTTAATTTTCAAAAAACCCCGGCACTCCAAGTACTGGCTTAATTGCGGAGCTAGGATCACTTACGAGGTAGCATATTTTGGGCTACGTGCACTTGAGTTGTATAAGACGACGTAATTTCGATCATAATCATTCTCAGCGTTTCCAGGTTGCTTGTAAATAGAGATCAACTTCCGCCCACATGTGTTGCACACATACAGCTATATGAGACGACTTCGGTCTTACACTTATTGCTATCGAGTGCAAAAGGGTATGGAAAGGAGGGACTTTTTATGAATATAGATATGAAGGGAGCCAACAGGCACTCAAACCAAGGAACGCATACAGGAATTTTTTTAAAGTGTGCGGGGTTGATTATTAGGACACTAGCGCTGTAACCAACTAATGCCTGAAAGATGATTGATTAGAAAGTAGGAGAATGAACAGGTACGTAGCGCCAATGGGGTCAGAAATTACGACCTCCGTACGTCGTTCATGGTGCTCTACCAACTGACCTGTAGCTGTGGCTATCGAATCTTCGACTTTTGAGGGTTTTTATATTGCGTAAAACCTGCCTTTCAGAGCGTTGTCCAGCGCTACCATCATTCATAGCGGCGGGTGTGGAATGTCCTGTATCGCAGCAAGTGGCACGTAACCAAGGATTAAGGCAGGAATTTAGTTCAAATTCCTTCCGCAGAGTTTGTATTTCTCTCTCAACCGGTCGCAACGCTGTTGAGAAATTTGTCACGAGCCCTGACTTAGGTTTGTTGCTGCTGCACTTGGAATGCACCTCAGCGAAAGCAGGCCCGAATAGAGGGAATGACAGATACCGCTTAGAGCGTTTCAAAAAGAGCAGGCAATGTCCGTACCTTAGGTGAATCTCCTGGAGAGCTATCTGCAGTGGCCGGGGTCGTCGACGAGGCGCCTACACCTTCCTGCCGGGAAGGCACGGCAGTTGGTATGGCATGCGCTGACGCTGCAGCAGGCACGGACGCCACCTCCGGAGGCTGTATCGCCGGCGTAGCCTTGCCCTGCATCGGCGACGCGTCTCGTCCCTTCCGACGGCGTTTGCCGGCGTTCTTCCGCGGTGTCTTCTGCTGTGGCGCTCCCGAAACCTTGGGAGCCAGGCCACTTTCGGTACGGACATTCTTACGGACATCCGCAACTTCTACGGGAACGGCCAAGCTCGGTGAATCAACCTGTCGCTGCTTGCGTTCTGGGGTTGACATCGAGCTTCAGGTTGTAAAGCGGACGTAAGTATTTTCAGGCTGAGTAAGACTCGCGGCGTTTCCAACATGGACGATGGTTGCTTCTTCTTCTTCTTCTTTGCGCATGCTCTGCTCAAACGGGTCGCGTGTCCTCGTGGAGGCTGCTCGCGGCGTGTGCTTGTATTTGTGGTCTCCCATTTCTTACTATCCGCTCAATTCTTATTTTTATTTCGAACACTTGCCATAAAGGCATAATTTGGGTTCACTCTATATTGAACTTGGAACCTTAAAGGGAAGTAACCATATAAATAACATTGAAAAGCAACTTGGCAACAGTGAAAGCACGAGCCACTCGATCCACGTAGCACGCCATACCCTGGTCAGCTTTAGTAGATATATAGTTCTCAAGGCTTGGTGCCTCCATGAACGCATAGAGTCAAATTTTCAGTTGTAACTCAACAGTTTTCTCGCAATTACCTCTATCAGTATTAGGTGCTATGAGTATCATTTGCTTCGGAAGTTTGCTAGAACTTTTTCTGAACCATATTTACTGAAGTATACGTCCACCACAAAAGAAAAACTAAAATGTAACTTAAAATTTTTTGTATCACGAAGCGCACAGTTCTTTCGAGTTTTTCCGGCTAGTAAAAAGAAGAATATTTCGACTAAATAAACTGTCTTGAATGGCTGCTCAGAAACCTTCACTTGCAGGAGAGTTGCTGTAAACGTTATTACGCGGTTTTGCAGTGTGCGCTATCTGATAACCCATGAGCTTATGCGGGTGAAATCTTAAAAAAAAAACACGGTAAAATATGCTCATTGTAAAGTGCTCTAGGGCTAAAGAAGATAGGACACGAACGATTCATTCAGGAACGATTCCACAAACGATTCATCGCTGGGAAGCTGTCATATGGAGACTACTTTGACCACGTGCTCTCCTGGTACGAGTACGCGACAGGTCAAATGCACTGTTCTTCACTTACGAAGAAATGAAGAGAGATACGGGATCGTGGGTTCTGAAGATTGCCGAGTTCCTCGTAGAGCAGTACGCAAGCGAGCTTCGAAGGGACCCAGAGCTCCTTGGCAGAGTTTTAGACTCCACAAGTTTTGACACTAAGAACGGATTCTTCTTCAGTAACATAAAGAATATGCTGATTCCGGAGCTGCTTAGTCTGCCGCCCGAGAAAGCCTTGAAGTCTGTCGAAGTGTACCGTGATTCGTGGTTCCAGAGGGAGGAAATGCACGAGTGTGAAAGCTTCATCCGCAAGTGTACCGTGGGTGACTGGAAGGCTCACTTCACTCCCGAGATGATAACGAAGACTAAAGAGTGGATTAAACGAAAGACCGAGGGATCCGACATCATCCAGCTCTGGCGCCATATTGAGCTGCCATAATTTTTCTGTTGCATGTAAATTGCATAATGTGCTTATTTCAAAGCCCAGAGTACACTCTGCATAGTTTTAAGATTTGAGGTCCAGTGGGAATATTTAATAAACAGACTCGCCGTCTATTGGAATCAACGGGGCGAGCTATGTATTGCCGCAGTCGTTTGTTCGAAGGCGAAGTGGGCTGGACTATTTTCTTTAAGGACCGAAATTTCCAACAATCGTTACATCTTTCTCTATCTTTCATTAAAGAGAATTCAGAATGATAGTTTTTGAAAATGCAGGAGAAACACGTATTGTTATTTGCCTTTGTGACGCAAGCAGCAGATGTGTGTACGTGAACGCAAATAAATGCTGGACGCTACGCTGCTGTTGTTGTTGTTGTGACTGACGGAAGAGTGGAAAGGAAATTGCACGGGCCTGCCAACTCGCTCGGGCTGAGCCACAATCACTGCCACATGCAGACAGTGTATACTCCGTTTCATACATAGCTGTCAACGCTGCCAAAGGTACGCAAGTAGTCCTCTGCAAAAAACAAGCAAAATGTATCCGTCCGCCTTGCGTCGTGGCTGAGTGGTACGAAGCGCGCGCCTGTGTGTTCATTTTACAAGATGCCAAGGTTGGACTCCCGGCTTTTGCTGTTTTTTTTTTCACTTTTTTTTATTTTTATTAAAATAATCATTAGGTTGAAAGCCGAAACTGTCAAACTCTAATGCCTACCTTGAAAAACACAGCGCTCTTTACTTGCTTCGAAGGGAAAAGGCACTGTATTGTATTGGCGACGGACTTGATTGCGAAGTGCTCTTCTCGGGCAATGAGCGACTTTTTAGCATGCGGCACACAAGGTGATCTTATTCCAGCAGAGAGACCTTCTTTCTTGAACCTCGCAACTGTCCGAGGGCTCACCCCGGTCACCTCGCCCACAGTTTCGAGAACATCACGCGCAGTCTTCTCCGGGAAGCGCTTCCTTACGCTACAGTAAACGTTGACGATCACCTGCTTGCAGTCTTTCGAAATTTTCGGAGGCTTCAGCTTGGAGAATATGCGAGCAGGAGATGTTTTTAAAGCCGCAGTGGGCGAAGAAAACAAGCGAGTAGGAGATAGCGGTGCCATTTTCGCATTCTCGGAAACCGAAAGACGAAAGCAGACGACATCGCCGGCCGGCCTAGCTGCGAAAACCTGATACAGGAGGAGCCGAAAAAAAACCAGAAAACTAAGGCACTCTGTTTTGAAGAACATTAAAGAAAAAGCAATCTTTCTGCAAAATAAAACACCATTATCATTATACTGCAATATTAACCAATAATAACTTTAATTTTGAGTTCTTTACTCTTTTCACTTTTGACGCACCACATTACGATGCATACGAGGAGCGCGAACAGGCGCCGTAGCCTTGGCTGCGTTGACAGCTATGTATGAAACGGAGTATAGAGTTGAAAGACATGAGAGGGAAAATTAAAAGAGACGCACATCTCAAAACCGCGTCCGCCCAAGCGACGACGCCGGTTTTATGAACAGATACCTTCCTAGCAGCTATTTATAAACACTGTGTTGTCACCAGACACCCCACGGGTGAGCACCAAAAAGCTTCGACGTTTTGTAGCTCTGTAATTCCATTTCGGCAACTCGTAAAAAGGGTTGCAGTAAAACTGCATGCTTAGGTTACTTTTGTACGCAGCTGTACGTAACGAGTCGCATAGGATAAAGTACAACAGTTTTAGAACTGCGTAATCGTTTCACTGCTTTTTCTACGAGCTGATATTCATGGTAAGCGATATTTTATTTTGCAGTGATCTGTTAGGCGTATTTTACTGCCTTTTTTTTTAGAAAAGCAGTCACTAGCTGCACAACTTCCGGAACCTGAATTTGGCGGCAAGAAACGGTGATTAAGTTGTTTTGTTGGTGATAGTGTAAGCAGGATCGGGCTGCAGAGAAGCCCCGGATATTGAGAAGTAAATTAATCATTTAAACATTAAGTGATAACGCCGGAGCTTATTAGCGAAACACGACAAACGTAGGTGTATACCTATTAGAAGGGTATACTATTGTAAAACCAGATGGATATAAATACCAAATGATGCTTCTATTCAGGGTTATACTGCAGCGCGACCACTCCTTTAAACCTCGATAACTTTTTAGAAGCGCGTGTTACGTTCTTTTCTTTGCGCGTCAAATAACGCCATGAAATGTTGTACCGCGGAATGCAGGTGATAATAGTGCCTCCGCACGTTCTGAGCACACCTGCGCTTCGCAGACACACAGCTGGCCGGACGTGAAATTTCCCAGAATGACTGTTGGTGCTGATGATGACGCCTACATCGCACCACTACGAGCTGCTGAAGCCCCTGCACCGAAAGTACGAACATTTGCCGGTCACCATGAATCTGATGAAGACCATGAAAAGGAAGCCTACCTACCTTCAGCTCCCGGGGCCGCTTTAACCGCGATCAATTATTCGCGTCTCTAGATGGGATTTTAGCAGGAGTGGCCACGGCTTGGAGCACATTACTGCGTTGTAAATGCTTCGAACACTTACAAAAGGGGGTCTATAGACAGTCTATAGTCTTCTTAAAGACTCTGCTGCCTTCCTATAGATATTTCTTTTTGTGTATTCGTAGTCTATAGCCTGTTTTATCTACTAAATATGCGTGGGAATCAATCTATAGATGGTCTATAGTCTGTCTATAGCATTCGTATTGCCTATAGGCTATTTTATGGACAGAAGTATATAGACAGTAGACTGTCTAAAAAAAATTTTCTAAGGGAAAGCGCCCCTGTACCATCTGGAATGGAGACGCTGAATAGCATTTGACCAAATGTTTAGGGGAATCCCCCAAGGTGGAGTAGATTTGTAATAAGGGAGTAATAGCATTACGTACATTTGAAAGAAATGAAAGCCAATTTTGTCATACAGCGTGTTTTCGGATGTAATATGGGAAGTCCGCTTAGTATACGTACTCCGGCTACAGGTAATTTTATCACGCGGCCGCCAGGTTCAACATAAGTGGGCTCGACTGTGAGGGGCGAAACCTCGCCTGAAGAGATGTCTCGTACAGTTTTACACGTTCTTCCTCACAAAAAAGTAAATGTAAACCGCATATTTACGTCCCATCGAATACATGTAACAAGTGGGACCAAATTGTTACCTGCAAACATCACAAATAAACTCCTCATACCATTAAGAGTTATCGTTTTTCAATTGCAAGGCAACCTAGGCAACTCCAGCCTCAACCATAAATTTTGCCATTTCTAAACAGCTCATGCGCAGTCTTTGCCAAAAGTAAGCAGGCAGCTTGACTTGCTTCTCAATCGTTAAGCAGAGCTCTTATGTCTTCCTTACGGAAACCTTGGCGACTTCCCTAAGGACAGGGGCTCTCCTTACCATACAGAGATACCATACAGAGAAGCAAACCGTACAGCCTGGTTGCGTTTATGGGGGTTATTCTTGTGATAACGCTCAAAGGGCTAGAAGCAGTTGTCGCTCTCTAGCACCAGCGTGCCAGCCCTAGCAGTCAGAGCTGTGACCCCCAACCCGCGGTGTGGTAAGTCGCAACCACGGCGGGTTCGGGCCAGAGGGGACAAACACGAGTATGCTACTCGGATGAGCGTTTATTGCTCCCGAGCAATACAATGCAGCAGCAACAATACAACCGCCGTAACGAGCGAGGGTGTTCCGCTCGCGTACGGGGGTGAAAAACACAAAGGAAAGAACGCACGCAAAAATGTGGGGGAAGAGGGTTCCGCTCACCTCGCGTGGTTCCTCGCTCACGGCCCGCGGCGGTCAAGTCACACACGGTGGCCGGGCGATAAGGGCAGCGGTCTCCGTGGCAGATCTCTGATCCGTGCGTGTGCACGGCTCCCGCCAGAAGACGAGCCAGCCTCGGAAGACACGCGTCTCCTGCCGGGCTGTGGAGAGGAGGTCTCTCCGTTGTAAGAGGGGAAAGAGGGAAAGTCTCCGCGGCGGGGAGCGAAAGGAAGCGGGGGTGGCGAGAGTGCCCTCCCTCGCAAAACCTCCCGAACGGCGCGCGCATAGCATCGCGTGATAATTACGCGCGGCCGTTACAATGGGGCAGGGGATTCATGTGTATCCCCATACGTTTGGCAACGACTTTGCAGATGTCCAGGATGCAGAACATATTAGGCATTTTCAGACTAGCCTGCGGCCGTGGAAACGCAATCTCTTCAGACCTAACATGTCTTGGCACGATCATTACAAAGTATCGGACGTCAAAGTTTGCTCTAGTCGCCGGTTTCATAGGAGTAATAAAACTAAACTGCAACTATCAAAGCCACCTAAATTGCTTACATACTTACCTTTTTATTCTTATCTCAAGTACTGCGAACTAGTGAGGGCAACCTATACGCCCTCAAGCTTACAACGCATTCATCTCTTGCAGCAAAAATACAGTCTTCATGTTTATAATGAACAACCAACATTAATGCGCTTTTCATTTAATCTTATCGCAAACTGTCCCCAATCCAGGTCTCTGGTTACCTCTTGTAAACAGGGGGCGAATAGCATCGAGGAGATCGAGTCTCACTGCCTGATACCCTTCCTTATTGGAAACTGCGTTCTCCTAGTTTATGAAGGCAGTACGTACACAGGGGCTGGTTAGATTGTGCGCAATTCTCAATCAGCTGACTGATAGTGCTAATGCGGCCTTTTGCAGAGTGCCTTCACGAAAACATGCCTGGTCATTTGATTAATTTAAGTCTAAGGTTGTCCTCATTCCTTTAGCGATTCCCTAAGTAAACACTTTGTAAGGGACAGGCATTAAGCTGATCGACCTCTAATTTTTTTTTTTCAAGTTTTTGACATCCGCAACCGCTTTCTTATGGACGAAGATGATGTCAGCGTTCTTCTAAGATTAGCTTAGGCGCGAGGCAATACGGCATTGCATATAAACTGTGTTCAGTTTTTCTAACACAATCTCTCTACACTGCTTTCATATCTGCTAATAACCTGATCCTCACCAGCTGTTTTCTCCTTTTAAATTGCCCCTAACGCTTTCTTTTCTTCTTCTTTTTTTACTGACGGTAATCCAATCGCTGACAATTGTTGCTTGTGTCATTGCGGTCATGCTCAATGGCTGCCACAGCTGCTGCTTGCCATTCTGAGTCACATCAAATGATCCCATAGAGCGTCAAGTATTTAGGAAATGGCAAGGCGTCCGCACAATTCTCTTAAAGCTGCCATTCAAGAAGGAAAAGAAGAAAAATATCGTTGCGTTTCTGAAAACATCCGTTATTGTTCTGGGCTGCATCAGGTTACCTGCGTGCAGGATGCAAGCTGCAGATGAAGAAATAATTTTGAACATGCGTTCAGTACTCATTCGTTCTATAAAAACCCATGGAGACGTCCATTAGATATGCTAATGGACAGAGTCAGAAGATGCACACCTTGCAAAGACATCATATAGCATTCGAGTAAGGATGATACACTTCCGTAGTGCAACGGATTGCTGCAGTAAATATAGGAATGTGAGCCTTGGACATCACTTAAAAACGACTCGGTCCTGCAAATATAAGATTTCAACATTTTAACTGGCAAAAAGTAATAACACATTTACAGGAATTTATACTTTTAATATAGTGAGGCTCACTCGTTCACAGTTATAATTTTATTTTATTTTTTTTCATTTAAGGTGCTATCTGCCGTTATACACTGCAGGAGACGAGTAAGAAAAAACCTGCACACTGTCAGCGCAAGAAAAACAGCGAACGATTCTGATGTTAACACACGCCAAATAAGCGTGTGTTAACACGCCAAATGTTAACACACGTACTTTCTCAACAAACATTTTATTTTTGTGAAACCTGTTTCCCATTCGACTATATGCTCTGTTTATGATAGCATTTCTCATGATATTTTGTACAGCAATACATACTTAGGTCTGCCGCTTGACTTTTGAGCGCAGTAAAAAGTTACTATTGGGCTGATGTCAATGCGGGATATCCACGTCTTTCCACAGCGTCATGACGTCACATCCTTTCGTCTTTTCTTCGATCCAGGCCTTTGTCTTTTCTATCTGTTCCGGTGTGAAGTGACTTTTCCAGTCCCCCACTTTTCCGCTCCGTACAAAAGCTGCGCCTTGGTGCATTTCAGGCGCTCCGACGCTGAATGTTTGGCAGAATTCAAGACACTTTAACGACCTCTTTCGCGAAAGTTCTCCCAGGCTTAGTATTCGTTCGTTAGGAGTGTAGCTGAAAATGACTTTCATAGTTTGCAGGCTTGACGATTGCACAACTCTTTCATAAAAGTCCCGGTCTTCCCTTAGTGCCTTGCCATGCTCTTCACCCAGAAAATCCGCTATCTTCAGAATCCATAAACCAGTGTCTCTTTTGAGCTGTTCGTATGTGAGAAAAAACACATTCGGCTCGTCCCTCATGTTGTACCAAGGCAAGAGATGTTCAAAGAAGCCGCCGCATAGAGTCTTTCCAGCAAGGAACATGTCGAGAAATGTCCCAAAGGACACGTCATTCAAGTTTTTGGGAGTGAGACCCAAAAAGAAGTAATAGCAGGAAATGCAGCAGTCGTATGGGTTTCTCGCAACGTAAATGTACTTTGCTTGCTTAGAGAAAACCATGTTGCTGAATGGCAGGTGGGTGATCACGGGACCTTTCCTCTCAAGTCGATTGGCAACTTCGGCTCCAGTGAGTTCGATTAGGGGCGAGAACAGCATGTATTCGCCGGGCTCATGGGGCGTGTTCACTCTGGTGAGGATGTTTGAGACGATGAACTGAGTCCACGTAGTTCCACATTTCGGATATGTAGCAATAATGACGTCATTCACACGCGGTTCATACTGCATTGCTGAACGCACGTTCTCTTCGGAGAAAATGTTCATCATGGTTACTCCACAGATCTCCGTGTACTCGCTGGGGTCCATTGTCGAACTTAGGCCTCCTCCTGTAAATGTTAAGGGCGGTTATTTAAGTATAAGCAAAACTGAGGCTCGATGACATTTGAGGAGTGAGTGCAGTTAAAACTCGCTCTCACGAAACCGGATTTTACGAAGTTCTCGTACCAACGAACAACTTTTTATTCCCCGGACACTGCCCATGGGGTTCATTATTCTTAATAACCCGAAATAACGAAACAAAAGACAACTAAACCCGAAACAACGAAGTTTATCGGGGAATAATTGAGTAAAAAAAAAGGTGCTTTCCAGTGGGCGTAACTAGTCAAAAAAGCCAAATTTTGTGAAGAATGAAAAGTTAGGCTCATACAGGAAAATTGCAGGATTGCACTGAGGTCTGCTTAAGAGCGGAAATGCGACAGCTTTTCCCCGTCCTCTTTTTCTCTCTGAAGTATGCTATTTTTATTCCTATGTTTTCTTTTAATTTTTGTTTTCAGATCACTGCGGTGACCCGCATTGGAGCACTGTGATAGCAATACATCTACATACTATATCGACGCCATGGCTATTCGGACGTCCAAGTACTATAACTACGTCCATGGCTGTCACGATGTCTAAGTGCCCTTTTGGCGTTTACTTAATTAACTAATTACTCCACATCAAGAAAATTTGGAATTTAGCGAGATGCAATCAAGCTTTTTTTCACATATCCTTATAGAACGTCATGAACGCACGAACAAAATTTGCGTACACTTTTCATGACGCGCTCATACCCATATGGTGCTCTCGTATTAGTAAAATAAACGTGTGACGGAAGCTTTGAAGATCCTTCTCGTTTTAGACTGTTACTGTAATCAAGGAGACCGCGCGTACAAACTATGAGGCTGTGTTATAAGTGCGAGGCTTTAAAGAAAAGGCAAGTGTGGTTAGCACCGGTTAAACATATAACTGCACCGAAAACAGTGCCTGGAACAGCTCTACGCTAAGCTTCAGTTTGGTTTTATAGCCTTGATAGCAACAGATGATCAGCCGTGTTAACAAACCAGGTAAATTTCATGCCTCGTAACATACGAGGCGTTTCAGGGAAGACTTAAAATAATTTCCAAAAATTTCCAGAAATTTCCAAAAAAGAGCTGTATTACTATCCTATTGTGATTTGCGTACTTCAAAGCTAAAGTGAAGTTAATCATAAACGCTTTGCAGAAATGGTGTCATCCTGGTATGTCAGCCAGACGGCTCAATTACTAACAGCGCACTGAGGGGTTAAAGGTTCCCAACTATTTATAATATATTTTTCTTTATGTATGGGACGCTCAAAAGGACTGTGAGAACCGATTGAGTTTGGGTTATATTGATGTATTCTCGTTATCCAGTAACAGAAAGACTTCGCTCACTGACAAACAAATTTTGATAGTCTAAAAGATCTCGAAAATGAAGAACAGATATCCCAGATCTTGCCTTCACTAGTAAAGTACGAGGGCGATAAAGAATTCTTTTTTGCGCATTTCTTAGTTTAAATCTTACCATCATCCGCTTCTATTTATTGATTACGAATGCCCCAGTCATCTCGGCTTCTTAACTCGACGTCACAATATTGAATTGACCAGCGAAAACAAACCTTCGATTATTGAACTTCGACTTTCTCAGCAATGTTTACATCTTTTATAGAAGGCACCAAAGGCGAAAATACTCAGCTGAGGATTATTGTTCGGTGAATTTCACCTCACCACAATCTCCTTGTGTCTTTGGGCAGCAGGTGTGCTATTGAACACCAAACAGTCGATACCTGCTTGTAACTTTTAGCAGCCAATTGTTCCTGAACCTCCGCTGGAATTACGGACTAAACACGGGTTCCCCCGTGTGCAGTGCTTTATACTTCTGGAATCTCAGTTTACTGGTCTCCTTTACTTCCCCTAGATTGCTTCTCTGAAAATTTTCGTGGATTTTTCTGGCATGACCAACGACACCGACGACAACGCCGGCTTATCTGCAGAACATAGCCCTTAACGCTGCCATGCTAAAACAAACGCTTGCGCCGGGACGCCGATAACAAGCGCTGATTCTAAGCACAGGTGGTGTGCACGCTATCGTCGCTAGGCGCTTACAAGTGACGTAACCTAACCAGTGCGTATACTTTCACTCAGAGAGCGACGACGAACACGAACAAGAGGGCTGTGAATGAAAGAATGAAATACCAACTCGCCCAGCAATGGGTTTTAAGGAGTGGATATAAATTTCGTTATTGACAACCTTTTTTTGTGTTGCTTCGTGTGTATGCATGAGATGAAAACATTGACAAGCACGGGTGCGTTACATCAGGGAGGAAATCGGACGTAGCACGAATTGGACAACTAAGTTTTTTAAAGGCGGTCTAGTAAACGCTATCTGAACGAAATGCAAATAAAATTAACTAATCCGCATCCACAGCGCACAGATGGGCCTTACAATTCTTCTCATCGTTTAGGCAATTACATAGAAGAATGTTTTAGTGCTGGGCAATACGTATGCTGGCCTTCGACTCCCAGACTCTAAAACCTTCTTAGCGGCCGACACTTCAGAGAGAATCTTCTTTCACTAAAACCTTTATAAATAGAGGTACAAAATGTCTTAATCCACACCTGTCGAGTAAGAAAGAGCGATAGCTTACGTCTCTTTTTTACCGCGTACTTCTTCTGGCACTCCAAGCAGGGATTGGAAGTGTCTGAACTCGTGAGACAGAAACACCACAGCATAAGCTCTCCACCACAGTCGCTCCTAAGCACTGCGTATGATGTCGTGGCTATATATGAGTCACGAGTGCAATCGGCCACCTGCCACATACGCTTTCTCTCCAAAAGCATTCCAGCATATTAAAAGCAATGTGCGCTTGCGGTTCGTTTTTTTTTTTTTCAAACCGTGTGCATGTCAAGAGGATCCCTTTCACAGCACGTGGACACCTTTATAAAAGTGCGCATTGCAGTTCAAGGACACAACTTATATTTATAACGGCTGCTTGTTCTGGGCTATTTAGTGCGAACTGAGACGCAAAAGTGGCGCGGAAAATAATGAAAGATACTCCACTTATATGCCTTTACTCAGGTATTTTATCGAATCTTTTATGCATAATTGCAAGCGTATAGAAGTGAGCAGACTTATTTAGGTGCTCTAGAGGGTCGCTGTGTACAAGAGTGGAATGTTAAAAAAGGAATCTCCTTCCACTCCAGCAATACCAGGAAGGCGTCTAGGTTTAGCTTAGTGCGAAGCGCCAAAGTGGGCGATTGCAAGAGTCAGTTTAATCCGAAACAGGTCCAAGAGACAAAGCGGTGAATAGAAGAAAAGGCAAATGGAAGTGGAGTCATGAGGTTTTGCAAACGCTTAGATATTCCTTAATGAAATCAACCGAAATTATTTTTTTTTTCTACGTGCAAAACCTATAGCCAAGATCTTAATATGCATTGTCAGACAGAATATGCAAACTAACAGAATTAAAAAATAGCAGTCACTCAGATGGGACACTAAATTAACAAAAAAAATCGCTTAAATAATGAAGTTAGTCGTCACGTCTTATTAATATTAACAATTTTTATGCCTTAGCGAAATCGTCATTAACTGGCTTTCTTGCAGTAATGGTGTACAGGTTTTTTCTTAGAAGTACTCGGCCACATATGCACATCGCGAGAAAGCAAAGTCAAACAGATTTAGTGTTGCAAGTATGTGCACCATAATGAATTTTATATAAAACTTAAGCACTTTATAAGCTGTACTTAATCTTCCTAACATGCAGGTATTTTATAATTATTTTGTCAAAGAAATAAACAGTCCTAAACTTTGAATGCCTAGGTTGGTGCACGCGTCCGCTACCCTGCTGAGGTGTTCCTCCCCTGCTGCAAGGCTATGTCGTGTTTTAAGCGTCTCCATCAGATGACCCTCCCCTCCGAGGAAAAGTCACATGCATTTAGCATCGTCGTTAGTGCCACGTGCATTAATTTGCCGTTGGTTTTCCAGCGGATATCTATCCGGAATATTTATGAGGATTAAAACAAAGCGTACTTAACGCATGTTCACAACAAGTTTTAAAGCTGGAGCTTTTGGGCTTCACACCGGAAACCATTCCCCGCTTGTATTTTAAAACAAAGCTTTAACAAGCATGTCTATGTGTTTAAACTTTTCTTTCTTAGTTTGGCAGCTTTA
Organism: Amblyomma mixtum; assembly: GCF_055824585.1. Taxonomy (NCBI): domain Eukaryota; kingdom Metazoa; phylum Arthropoda; class Arachnida; order Ixodida; family Ixodidae; genus Amblyomma; species Amblyomma mixtum. Next base: position 34,823,197 of record NC_143019.1, on the reverse strand, counting down.
ACTTCCCGATTCAGACACTCAAACAACGAGCTAACACTTCGCACAGCGAAAGACCAGAATTAGTTTTAGTATTCCCGATAGTAGCTTAATACTCGTCTTGGCGGTAGATAACAAGGAATTTCACCATGACAAGAAGGCCTACTTTTAGTCTGTCTTCCGAAACAAGCAGGTTTTTAAATGCCTGTCTGCCTTGTAGCACTGGATATGAGGAAAGCCTACTGCCACCGAAACTAAGGAAAGCATAAGACGATGCTGTTGCTTTGGTTTCAGTTGCTGATCAATGGAAGGCGATTAGCTCGTTCAACATTTACTTGCAGGATAATTGAATAAAAAATAACAAGACCAACATGTCGCCAATAGGATTTGATTCCGCCGCCTCCGTGTATCGTGTACGTTGCTCTATGAGCCAAACTATCCGCGCGGCTGCGGAATTGTGTATTTTCAATTCTATTTGGGCGTCTACCTCTTTTGGCGTTGAGATATCGAGGAAGGCGGATTTTAGCACAGGAACGGCGTGATCGATGTTCATGTCTATGGTTGAAAAGCTCCCACTTGTTTTCTTGTTCTCTTTTTTTTGGTGTTTAGAAGCCCGTGAGATTAGAAAAACCGGAATATTTGTGATCAGCCTGTATGTAAACTGCCTCACTGAGTTAACTGTCTAAGCGAGAGGCGGCCCCGCACTTTTGTGCATTGCTCTAGTGGCATGTTGAAGGACCCTCCTCGAAGGAGAGCACTTGAAGGACCCTCCCCTATTGTATTCGGTGTCTCGTGACGATTACCGTCCTGCTTGTCAAGTTCAGAAAAGGGGGCGGAAGCTGCTGCTGCAGACAGAGGCAGCGGGGGGAATGTGTCAATGGCCGTGTCCAAGAAAGAGCAACGCACTGGGCACGCAGGCCAGTATGAGGCAGGTCGTCTTCGCAAGGCTGTCAGGAGCACACACTTCCGTCGCTCTGGTGACCATGGACGCCGCAGTAAGCACAGAATAATTCCGTGCATTGAGCACGAAAGTTGGCATAAGAGCTGTACGCACGGTACACTCCCTGCATGCCCCGTTAGTTCAATGTGATACGGTGGCCTACGATGCCGACGCAGTTTGGCACAGGATTTTACGGCGTCCTTCTTTACACGAAGGAACCGTGTGCCATTGAGTACACCAGTATCCAACCCGTCTGGCCCATTGTAACCTATAGGATGTTCCCGTGCGGACTATGGCCGTGGACAAGTTCCTCGTTTCACACATAGGAGGCCAAGAAGAGGAAGGTGACGGTTGTGCTCTACTGAAAGTTCGCCTATGACGAATTTCACAATTCCATATGTCTCCACAAGAACTGTTATGCAGTTAGTTGGACCACACGGTGCCGGTATGGGCTATATGGAAGCACGTATAAAATCTCACGGACTCTATATGACGTCATGTACACTGTATAGAAATCGTAAGGAAATTTCGTGGAATGCTTATGAAGTCCCCACACCAGTAATGGAATTGCATATAATTTTCTATATATTACGGGCTCTGTATTCCCTCAACTCCATACAAGCGGCTCGTATGAAGAATTTAAGTAGGGTGTGTTGGGATCCCACAGGAACAACGGGGGTAAATTCACAGCCGGTCCCAGGCAGCCGGTGTCAACAATCGAAGGCGTGGAAGCCGAGCTCTTGACGGGGCTCGGGGATTTGTAGCTCGCATGTCCGTGCAGCGCCGCCCGAGAGCAGGTAATGTCTGTGAAAGAAATTTCTTACGCGATAGCGTATACAGCTGGTTCGATCGAAAAGTCGCGCCCTAATCTAGAATTGACAAGGCCTCAGAAAGGAGAAAGAAATGTTCCCAGAAGTTTCAAATGAAGAAGAGATTCGCCGACAGTGGGGTTCGAGCCTATGCCCTTTGCGCTCCAGGCGGGCACGCAACGCATATGCCGTTTTCTTGGGATGGCGTTGCGCACACGAACAAACATACACAGGAAAAAGCAGAAGACAGGAAGAGCGAACTTTCGAAGCGCCACCCTAGGCCTAGGTTGCATTTGCAGGCGGCGTCCTGAGAACGGTTGTTTGAACCAAGTTAATGCGCCAAAACCGACGTTCATCTTGAACGAGGTTTTCGTAAGTAAGCATTGTAACTGCTTTTATGGGCATTCTATGCTGTTTACTAATGTGTGTTTTGTTTTCAGAAGTACCTACGCCGTGTAAAGCGGGTAAAAACAGTTTAGTATAGTATAGTTTGTGTTTCGCCTAGTTGGTTAACACTAAAGTAAACTGAAAGGAGTTGCATAGTGTTGCTAAAAAAGAAGAGGCGGAACTCACGGTGAACACGATTAGGCGCGCGGCTATGGTTGACAGTCTCTCTGGATCCTCTCCGCTTTTTGAAAAACAATTTTTCAGCTTTTTGGGGCTCTAACGCATAACCCCCGATGATGGCTAGGGGTTGGTTCCCACTAATCAGAATAACCTAGGAGACGGTGCTCACACCAGCGGCAGGAATTTTACCTCGCATGCAACCATCTACCCTTCTTCCGGGACAGCAGCAGCGGGCAGTCCATGCCTCTCGCTTGTTAAAAAGTTGTAGGAGACATCTGAGCTTCGCCTTAAGGCTTTGAGGCGATAGCATTAATGAGCTATTGCCCATATACACAGAATCGGTCATTTTCGTTTGAGCATTCATAGTTCCCTGGCCGTCCTCATACCACTCCTGTTGGTGCTGTTCATCTATGCGTCACTGCCCTTTTCTAGCAGGTGCTGCCATCGTGGGACTTGTACAGCCCATATTGCTCTTCCCCAGCAACCCTTCAAGACAAGTCATTAATTTAACTGGTGCATACCATAGTGCGCAGTTTGATCACAATCCAGTGGGCAGGTTGTGACGACACCAGAAGAAATCTTGGCCTGGGTGGACCACCTGCCTCCTAGGTTGCTTTATTGGGGATTTTTCGTGGATTTTTTGCGCTTGTTGAAAGACGCAGTCGACGACACCGGGTTTTCTGCGACACAAGATCCTCATCGCTATCAGGTTAAAAGGGCGTTTGAGCGGGCTCTGCAGCTTGGTTGCAAAACTCTTGCCACGAATTGCGGGCATGGAACTGTTCCTGCGCAGTCCCGGCTCAAAAGTGCCTAACGTAAGGTTCAAAATCAAGCTCATGTTTTCGCAGCGATTGCCATCACTACCTGGCCTTTCGGATTAGCCAAGTTCGACTGATAGCCGCGCTCAGCCTCTTATGGACGAGTCAGCAGAATGATGGTGAATTTATGCCATTACCTTTTTGCTCCCTAACGCGTACCAAAATGAGTTGCAACAGGGCAGAAAATTGAGCTAGTTGGTATACGTTCATTATCAAAAATCAAGGTGCTAACAAACGACGAAAGGGCTGTGTCCACTGTGTCGTTTGTTAGCGCCTTGATTTTAAAGCGAAAGCTTTACTACTTGCACTTTCAGCCTTTGCCGTGGCGCGGCGGTGCCACCATTGACCTTTAGTTGACCTCTGTGTGACGTCATGTGTGACATCACGCCTAAGTGAAGGGCGACCGACTCGCGCCGTCTCAAGCCGCGGCGGTGACACCACCGGCGCCTAACTCCTGCGCTCTCCGCTAGGAGCGCAACAGGTGCTTTGGGACGTCACACCGAAGAGAAGAGCGACCGACTCGCGCCGTCGCAAGCCGCGGCGGTGCCACCACCGTCGCCTAACTCCTGCGCTCTCCGCTAGGAGCGCAATTGTGGCGTTACGCTGAAGAGATTAGGCTCGACTCACGTCGCTAGAAAGCCGTAGCTGTGCCAACCACCAGCGGCTTAACATTGCTTCGCGATCTCGCGCCGTCCGTGTGCGACGGCGGTGCACATGAATGGCGGCCTGACTGGACTGGATTGTACTGGACTGGATTGGATTGGATTGGATTAGAATAGATTAGATTAGAATAAATTAGATTACATTGAATTGGATTGGATTGCATTGGATTGGATTGTATAACAGATGCATCGCCACAAGTTTAACCACAAGCACCACCACCAGCTACACTACCAGCTGAACCATGGCGTAAGTACGGATATTGCTTTCGCAATTACCGGGCTTACCCAAGCTAAGCCACAGCGTATTTTTTCATAATAATACCAGAATGATTCACGCCTTAGTTTGAAATATTTCAAGTTAATATCCGTAATAATTTTTATTTCGGTAACTTTTAACCATATTAAATTAAAATCTGTATGTAAGACTCATTGAACGCTGCATCGTGTCGCTTAGTGTTTTCAATCCACGGTGTTACCATGCGGAGCCGGTACTACAACAAAGACCTACGACTCAGCGCCGAGCTCGAAAACTTTCTTCCGGAGTAAAGTGCACTTGGATCTCATACAGCCATTGCCATCGTATCCACGGAAACAAGGAGCTGCAATTTGCGTTTTTTCAGTCGAACTTTTTCTTCCCCTGCTTTTCTTTCAGCTTCTATCTATTCGGCTAGCTGCGATAGGGTTACCCAGTCAACACTGCTGTGCAATTCCCTTTTCATTCTTCGTGTGGCCGCTTGCTATACGTTTAGTTTGGTTTATTAGGGTTTAACGTCCCAAAGCGACTAAGGCTTTGAGGGAGGCCGTAGTGGAGGGCTCCGGAAATATCGACCACCTGCGGTTCCTTACGCGCACTGACATTGAACAGTACACGGACCTCTAGAATTTCGCCTCCACCGAAATTCAACTGCGACAGCCGGGACCGAACCCGCGTCTTTCGGATCAACAGCCGAGTTCTGTGAACAATAAACCACCGCGGCGCCGCGCATGCTGTACGACCACGATAATTTTCTGTGCACTTGAATATTTATAGCGGAGTCCGGAAATGAAACTCTGGTATTGAAATGCATAACATATAGCATGCTATAAATTGCTCCAGATTTCTGCTATAAACATATGCCTGAGTAAGAAGAGGGTTAAAAAAGATGCAAACACTTTGCATATCGCCTCGTTCATGGGTCTCATATTTCCTTTTAGTTAAACAGGGGTCCACCCTTTTTCTGCTTGACGGTCTGTCCTTTCATGTGGTATACCTTTAGCTCCACAAATAAGCCGCTGCGGTGGCTCAGTGGTTATGGCGCTCGGCTGCTGACCCGAAAGATGCGGGTCCGATACAGGGCGCGGTGGTAGAATTTCGCTTTAGGCGGAACGAAAGCTGCCAGTAGATTAGCTGCTGAAGATCTATTGTTAATTAAATGAAAATTCAGCGGCACGTAATCTTATTAGTCGGCTGTTAAAAGAGATGTTTTATTCTCATTAAGCTCGAAGGAAATCTACCATCGAAAGCATCTGGCGAAACCATTTGCATTCCACTTGAAACCGAAGGCATACTGTACACCCCAGATGCATGAATGCGTACGTTAAGCTCAACACGAATATTTTTTTGTGTGTGTTTGGCATCCTTGGAAATACGGACGCCATGACCAGAATTTGATGGCACCTCCAAGACATTCCACAGCTTTGAAGTATGGTGGGTCACCCAAGTGCGGAGGAAAGGTCCAGCATTTGTCTCATTCAATTTGGATACCTGAACTGCTCCCCGAAGGCGGGACAGAGTGGTGCAACGAAAGGAAGGATAGTGCAAGTCAGATGCGGCGTTCATAGTCTCAAAGCTGCCCTTGAGCTGCGCCTAACTGGCGGTTCCTGGGAAAGTTAGATCAAGTCAAGTTTTTTGACGTCAACTAACATCACTTTGACGTGCACCGGCATCGCACAGCAAGCGAGAGTTTTTGTACTCCGTCACGAGTGAAATGCGGCCACCGTGGCTTCGATTCGATACCGCTTTCATGGACACATCAGTAAGAGATTATAGCCCCTGGCGCAATTCGGCAAAGCAGGCATACTGGTGAATGCCTAATATGTTTTTATAGTGGCCAAATCACAACAAGGAGGAGTTCTGCGAAGCAATTACTTCATTAAATGAGCGATAAATGGTTGGGGAGCCGCTTCCCCTCATGCCTTTATCAGTTGGCTTTAGGCCTTAGTACCTTCCGTAGTACTGATGTGAACAAATACACGAGACGCCACAGTGCGAACCAAGCACTGCGGTCATGAAGTTCTCCTTGCGAAACCTGGCTTACAGTTATCTCGTCCTCGGCGCACTTTCTTTCGTACGACGTTTTACTTGTATTCTTGGAGGTCGACGTTGTGTCACGAAGATTGTCCTGGCAGGCGCTCTAGGACCATGAAAGATTCTTTTCTTTTGTGTGTCTTATCGAGACGGCTATTTCCTGATATGTTCTTTCAGCGCCTCGTCGTAAATGAGCTCCGTTGTTGTAGTCTGGTCTACGTGACCAGTTGTGGTGCATAGAAGCCTGAGTGCCGCCATATTTAGACAGGGCTAGTGGATTTAACTGTTACACCTTGCGTCTGAAGCGCCGTATCCGCTCGAAGAGTACGCGTCTTACGATTTTGCGAAGGCAGTTGGTCTATAACCTGAGTAAGTACCGAATTTTCTGGCATTGATTGATAATTTGTTCTTGAAAACACACAGCTGCGATGAAATGATTTACGGTTTATGCGACTTAACGTTCCAAAGTGACTCAGGCTATGAGGGGCTCCGTAGTGAAGGACTCCGGAAATTTCGACCACATGGAGTTCTTCAACGTGCACTGACATCACACAGTACAGGGGCCTCTATAAATTCGCCTCCATCCAAATTCGACCGCCGCGGCCGGGATCGAACCCGCGTCTTTCGGGTCAGCGGACGAGTGCCATAACCAGGCTAAGGCAAGTCATAGGAAGTTAGGGCACCAAAGTTGGTCTTCGCCGAGTGTTGCAGATGGGGGGGATCAGGGTGGGGGGGAGTGTCCCTGGGCGGTTTGCTTTGCATATATGTTAATAGCTACGATTAAATGAACGCCTTCACTACATTTGCGGCTTTCGCAGTTTTCTTCCGAGCATTTCGTCCTCACAGATATTGCCTAAGATATTGGCGAGACAGACGAATGCTGCTGTCACGTCAGTGTGGCTTGGAACCGTGTCAACGGGAAACAATGAACATGGAATGATTAAGGAGCAGACTTAGTAGGCCGTAGGCTTTTATCAAAGGCAGTACTTATTAGAAACAAGTGAAACACACTTGGGTATGTTTCTTTAAATAGCTCTTTCCGGGTGGTGTTCTGCTGTTTGTAGTGACGTTATCTGTTATTGTCGCAGTTTTGTGTTGGCGTACACTACCGTAATGAGTCCTCGCAAGTCATCCGTGAGAAATTAATGTGACCAAGGTGTGTGAGCTGCTAAACAAGAATGAAGGTTAATTATTTCACTTCGTTGTAATGACGACATAGGTGCTCCTGTCTTGGTTGCCCCGGGAAACCACGGAAACGTGCCCGCTTATCTGATTCGCTTGCGCAGCCTACAATGTAGTGCCCTTTGAAGGCTTTGCGGGAACCACCGTTACGACGCTGACAAATCAGGTAACAGCCACTGAGAATGTCATGAGGGGCAATTCTGTGTGAACTTTATCTTTCGGCAAGTGGGAAGAGGGCACTCAATATTAAGATAGACATCATAAGCGCGAACCTCCTAATGACGGCACTGCAGTCCACCCAAAAAGCGCTCAGTCCGTTATCTTTATTTCTGACCGACATTTACGGGCAGAGATAGGAACTTTGCGAGTGGAAACAATCTTCACGTGCTCTATTTTATGTCAACATTGGTTAACCCAAGAACAAAGTGCCAGCACTGAGACAGAAACAAGTCCATATGTGTAAAGAGACCATAATATGCATCAGCAAAATCCTCATCCAATGGAACAATATTGAGGCGAAGATATTCTCTAGTCGGTTGTTCACAATGACAACAATTACGTTGCACACGCTTCGCTGTAGGAAATTGTTTCTGCTTTGTTTTAGAATTTGTCTCCTTTTCAAATGTTGTAAAAGAAACTCGGAGTCAGCCGCTTCTAGACCGCTGATAATTATAAACGACCGTAATGCTGGTGAATGAAATAATGATTGCGTCGTGAAGAAACTAAAATGTAATCAGGACTGGAAGAATTACCCGTTAATAACAAACACATACAGTTATTTCCTTAAAAACCGCCTTTTTTTAAGAAAAATTTGTTCAAGCGTTTTTCAGAGGTTGGGCATGGGCTCAGGAAAGACTAACGCTTGCTAGTGTGCGCACGATGAGATGAACGAAGCGATGATGTTGAATCCGTCCTTATTTTAATGGCCATTGTTACTGTGAATATCAGTGTTATTTGCGTTCATCTACATAGCTGTCAACTACGACCCGTAGGGGAAAAGCGCTCTACTACTGCGCGAACGTAGGTGTTTTACTACTGAGTTTGGGATGGTCGGTTTGAAAGCAAGGCCAAGGGGGCCCAAGTTTTTTGCAGGAGCCGAATCTTTGAGCCTCATTCATGCTACGCCTAGATTACCCTGCTCCGTAACCTATGATTTAAACTCATTCATTGAGAGAGAGAGAGAGCTCTTTAATGAAGAACAGAGATTTTAGCCGGCGTGAATATTCGTTGACATGCTACTCTGCGTAGGGGAGGCAACGGGGGAGTAAAGATGGAATAAGGGTGCTAGAAAATAGTGTGGGCATTGAAGAGGGTTGTAATGCAACAGTTCACTGCATGACGGCTTCTTTGGACGAGACCGAAGTCAAGTTCTGCACATGGTAAAGTGTTCGAGCAATTTAGAGTTTGTCAGAAAAAACCTATAGCGTCTAAATAGGCAAATACGAATATCACTGCACGTCGCGGCTGTCTGTAGCAGCCTAAAGGACCTAATATAGGGACCACTGTGGGTGGCACTGGGGTGACGGACTGCTTGCATTGTTCATAGTGCGCACGATGTTTGGCGTACGCTAGACATTCGAGGAGAATATGAAGTACAGTCTCATGTGAGCCACAGTTGACACAGTACGGACTGTGTGCTTGGTTCAAACGCTATCGTAGACTTCGTAACTGCAATATTTAGATGGACGCCATAATAAATTATTTCGGGATGACATGTAAGACAGAGTGGTAGTCATTGCGCTTACCATAGCTGAGGTCGAATAAAAGTCACGTTCCAATAGGTAACATGAATGCGTAGTCACCGTATTAGTTTCCGGCAAGACTTAAGAACTATTTGGTAAAGCAGAGTTTGTTTTTCTCCGTCCAATTTTTCTCCAGAAAAAGATAATCTATAAGAGCTATTGTGTTTTCTCCTTTGAGAACGTATTTAAAAAATGCATAGGTTTTAGTTCTCACCAGCAGTAATTTCTCTTCACTTCACTCAAGCATTTGATTGGTTAAGCGACAGCATTCTTGAAGTAACCCGTGATGGCGTAAATAGCATTCTCCTAGAAATTACTGAAAATTATTCTAAGCACTGTGTCAAGTTCTTCTATTTGGAAATTTCAGTCCAGTGGTAAGGATTTTGCTGTCAAAGTTCCTAATGGCTCCGTCTTGGGGTCATCCCCTTTTTCTGTTTGATATCAATGATTTGCAGTAGGCATTAAACTATGATCAAATCCTGATACACGCCGGGGATACGCTGCTAGTATTAGGAGACGACGTTGCTACGGCCGTAATTAGTAAACACAAAAGTATGAAACATAGAAAAATGATGCCTGGCGACAAAGCCCCAATTCGAGTAAAACATTTTATCTGTTCTAATCAGAAAAATGAATTCTTTCGCACCATTCGGGCTACAATTTTCAAACTCAGGCCTAACCACTAGCCCAAAAGTGTGAGGTCTTGTGATTGATAACCAGCACAAGCTTGACACGTCCGCTGAGTCACTCAAAAAACCTGATATGACTTACACGTCATTTCAAAAGCCAAAATTTTTTTCGAGTACATCTCCTTGTTAATCTTTATCACGCATTCGTTCACTCACATAATATTTGGAGTATGTTTTTTGGGAATACCAGCACTCATCGTATTTGACTTCCTTATAAGCTTCTCACGAAGAAGCGCTTTTAATAGTTGCAAAAAATATTTAGTATTAAGATTCTAAAAAATTTTTTGTAGTTCAGGGTATCTAAGATACATAAGAAACCTAGTAACTTATAACACTGCTTCCTTAATTAACCAAATTGATAAAAATGCATTGCATTTAAGAATTGCACGCTTTCGGCGGTCGCTACGCATCTACGTAACCTTCGCCTGGTATGAACTCCTTCTTGGCGTGAAAGGCAGTAATTACGGTGGAGAAACACTGGAATATAAAGAAACTGCTTCAAACAGTATTCTTGATTATACGGTTCAGTTTTCACCTGTACTTCATGTCATTCAAAGGCAACTAAAACTTTCCCTGCAGCATTCAACGTAGTTCATTTTCTTTAGTGTTTGTAGTCTTGAAAACATGAGTTTATTTTCTGTTTTGAGCAGTGTTCAGTGCCAATACTTTTAATTGCCTTTTAATAAAACATCAGTGTTTCATTTTGCTGCTGGCCGAATAGAGTGTTCCAGTTTACATCAGTAGGGAAACTTAGTTTTATAGCCTCCGAGCAGCGGTAATTTCGTATTGTCATGCGCTGTGGGAAATAAGCAAACTTTCAAAAGAGAGGTAGCTGGGATAAAGTGCATAGGCTTCCAACGAGGTTCGCCTCAACTGCCTAACAATACAAGTAACCTGTCTCCTAATTGACGGAGGAGCCCACAAGTATTCATACGCCTACATACATACGGCCGCGGACATGATACATGAATGCGTAAATACCGGGCTAAGTTATCTATGATATCAAGGAGCCTTGGAGAAAAATGCTGAACTGAAGGCGGTGGTAAACAGGAAGGATAGCCCCGAAAAATACGAGAACATTCTTGGAAGCTCAGTTAATACAATCGCAAAGTGATCCTATCCTTCGAAGGAATAAATGGTAACATAGAATGCCCTAGGTCAAGCAGCCGAAGGATTGATCCACGTGCAAGCTTTTTTCTTTTTATTACAAGTATGACCCTGACGCAATTGAACATTTATTTGAGTCAGAAATATATATATTTACATTAGTTCGGTTCTTATGGAACGAACAAATATTATTTCGAAATTGAACAAGTCCTCGAAATGAACATCATTGTATCGTCACCATTCTTTATTAATGCTGCAGGGAGGGCCACTTTATAGCAGCGATGGACCATGAGAACCACATATGCATTGATGGCCTACGCATGCGGAGGATCTTCCACGAGGACATAGTGCGTCCAGTGTTCGCCTACAAACCACGTCACGACGATGTGTTCGTTGCAACGTATCCCAAATGCGGAACAACCTGAATGCAGTACCTCATCCTCAGTATTTTGTCCAGAGGCAACCCACCAAAAACTCTGCAAGATTTTCTGCTGGCTTCTCCCTTTCTTGAGTTCATGGGTGTCGAAGCTGCAGAGAGGATGCCTCGGCCGGGCCCCATCAAGACTCATCTACCTGCTAACAAGGCACCTTACGCAGAACATGCCAAGTACATCTACGTCGCGAGGAACCCTTACGATGTGTGTGTTTCTTTTTACTACCAGATAAAAGGCTTCACTCCAAAGTCTGTAAAGGATGTATCATTCGCGAGGTTCCATGAACTATTCGTCACAGGGATGCTGCCTTATGGGGACTACTTCGACCATCTACTATCCTGGTACGAGTACCGCGATAGGTCAAATATGCTGTTCTTCACCTACGAGCAAATGAAGAAAGATCCGAACTTTTCGGCTTTGAAGATTGCAGAATTTCTCGGAGAGGATTACGCAAGCGAGCTTCGACGGGACCGAGTGCTGTTTGAAAAAGTTTTAAACGCCACTAGATTGGAGAATATGAATGAACTGTTCAGTGATATGAACAGTAGGTGGGAGACGGAGCTACTGAGTCTGCCGCCGGATAAGGCGTTGAAGTCTGTCGAAGTGTACCGTGATACGCTGTCCCGAAAAGAGGAAATGCACGAATGTGAATGTTTTGTCCGCAAGGGTACTGTGGGTGACTGGAAGGCTCACTTCACTCCGGAGATGATCGCAAAAACTAAAAAGTGGATTGAATGCAAGACCGAAGGGTCCGACGTTATGAAGCTGTGGAGTGATATTGAGATTCCATGATTTAAGAATTTTACTGAGCTTAGAAAATTAATAAACACCATATTTTTTGAGAAGAGTACTTCTTTGGCACACTGTGTTGAGGTCCGGATGGTGATTCACTCTCCAGACTTTCACTCCAGACTAAATAAAAGGGGCAATTTATGGAAAGGAACACAAGTGCTTTGCTATGCATATAAATTGCCTGGTCTCCGCAGATCTTGTTCGGCTTATTTGTCAAAATGTGAAAGGATTATATGGCTCATCTGCAAAGAAACCCTCTATTGTCCTCGTTGACCGGAAAAGTGGTCACGAAAAATCCCAGATGTCGATACCTCTGTATAAAAGAAAAATAAAATTTCTTCTCAAGATGCGAGGAAGTCAACCTTGAAGTCTCAGAATGCGAGGCGAACACGCATTCCACAGGACACAAAACAGCGTTGCTTCTAAAACAGAAAAGGTGAACATAGTACAGGCATTGCCCTACGACTGTATGCTAATGAGTACGGGTGTCACAACGGAAGTTAAAAAAAAGAAAAGTAAAAAAGAAACAAGAATTCAAAACAATGCTTTCCCATTCGAAGCACGCAAGTAGTCTTAAATTACCTCCGTAATTTTTTGTTTTTTTTTGTGAAATTCCTCGCCTAAAGGGCTCCCGGCCTCCTCCTGCATTAACGCCTACCGGGCGGCAAAACTGCGTTTTTGTCGGAGAGGACGAGTGGTCTGGAGAAATGTTGTGGGTTCCTCTTGCACGCAGACCATGTTTCATGTGGTCGTATGACGTTGCACAACATCCAGGAACGGCTCTCGATAATATCACCTGGCATTACTAAGGTCCCTCTTCGATTTGAATCGTACTGCGATAATCGTCCTTACTGGTGACTTAAGCGGCGACGTCAACAAGCGCTTCCAATTCATATTCGTTGTAGCTTTGGATGACTTCATACGGAGCACGCCCTTGAGACGGCACCCACAAAAGTCCTGCTCGATGACACCTGATCGGCTGTGCGCGCATACTGCAGAGACAAAACACCAGTTATTAAAGCCACCCATCAAATAAATATGTACAATCGAAGTGCCGCATCCATGGCGTTAAGTTTTTTTTAGCATCTTTATTTTGGTTTGCGTAACAAAACCGAGGGAGAGCAGGCATAAGGTGTATCAGCACCTTACGAAGGCATACCCACCCTGTTAAGAGACTGTACAAAATGAAAGCAAAAAGCGTCGCATGAAGATATACAATATACTGTACGCAATGCAGATACACGATGCACAATAAGAAATATGCACAGAAGTGTGCAATGGAAAACAGACTATGGAAATAGGTATCTCTGGGAAATCAAGTGTACGCGTAAAACAATATATTAGTCTGAGAAAAATAAAATACACAGAAGGGATGCTTGTAAGAATACAAGGCATCAAAGGGACAAACGTCTCTTGCGTCACGATATTGCGTTAATATCTCCTGGTTCAGCTATCGCTCGATTCTAGGTATTGCCGTTTTATAAACTTATATTTTTTTTAATTTAACAAAAAGTAATGAGCGCGTGGTTGTCGCTAATCGCCTGAATTTCCCAAAACAGCAGAGATGCAACAAACGTTCGCCTGCAGTTAACACCTATCTCTCTCTTTCAAAGTCATTAATGCTCAACTAACCACTAGCGTCGACCAACTAATGTGGACAAGCCTCAAAAAATTATTTCGCGGGTTGAGTACCAAAACGTACTCCAGGCGTCACCTAGAATGGCTCGCATTATGCGTTTGTGAATACCTCAAATGAGGACCTTAGTTCAGAATTTCTGAAGCGTGGTCAGGCGTTCTTTTTATGTGGAAGTGTTGTATTTAAGGTATCGGTTAGTGAATGCCGTGTAGGTGGTATTACCGTAACGTCATGGGTGCGATTTAGGGGTACAGCATTCAGAATCTGCAGTAGCGGCTAGATCAGGTGGCCGTAAGCCGATTGGACACACGTGGAGGGCCTTACTTAGTCTCGTTATATGAGCGCCAAAAATGGGAGTTATCTGCACTATACTGTGGGTGTTATCGGCACACCCTATAGTAACGTCGCTTGCTGGCCACTGAGTGCTTTAAAAGCCTTGATGAATCCGCTTCTAAACTCGCACCAGCTAGCTTTAGCTGGGACCATTAAATCAGACTCACCGATTTCAATTACGGTGAAAAACAAAGAACTGGTACGATCTTTGAGGGCACCGAATATGACCCCTTTCTGTAAGCTTACTGAGTCTAATGTTGTTTCAGGAATATAATAGGAAATGAAATCTCGAAGGTGAGAGAAGGACTAGTAACAGTATAATGATAGTTGAAGCATAACGCATTATGTATCTTTTCAATTTTCACTTTGCATTAATGACATTAATTAATTTAAATGGTTTGTTTACTAATTGTACCTAATTTCTCTTAAAAGGTACCACTACAGTATTTCAAATTTGAAAATATCTGTGATTTACATTCTTTCAAACTTCGCACTTCTTTCGTATCATACTATACTTCAACTTATCTTCACGGAGACTAACGGCGCAGGTGTTGCTTAAGTAGGTAAAGAGTATGCGTTCAAAACATGGAGATTAATACACACCAGCAATGTCCGCCCCCAAGTGTCAGTTGGCTGCTGTATGGGGTGCGGTATTCTTAAGCTGCCAACATAAACTTAACCGAAAAAGACAGACATTGTTCGTAGCATTTAGCCGCAACTACGAGACTTTCCTTGAGCAATATTGAGACTAATCTGCAACGTGCATAGAGGTGATTACAACGTAGGAAATAAACAATAAATCGATCAATGGTGAAAGTGTCACTAAAACGAACCACCGTACTGCAGAGATGACTCCACCACGAAAAATGTACAACAGTCACAGTAAGGAACAGGGCCCAGGGCGTCAGTCGAAGAAGCTGAACTTCCTTTCTGGGTTCATTCCGGATCCTGCGGGGCAACCAAAGGCTTGGGCAAACGGAGCGAAATACATGACCGCCTTGTTGCACTCGCCCGAGAACGCATTTCCGGCCGGCGACTTGGTGCACCAGGGGCTGCAGGCGGCGATAAAGAAGACCTGCTCCACAGTAAGCTCCTACGAGATGCAGGGGACGGAAGAACTCATTAGCTTAGCTGTCTTCCACTAGGAATCGCAAGCGAATTGGCAACTCTAAACAGCAGCGCAAGGTCAGAATTAAAGGTAACTACCTGCATCACTTGTGAAATAATTTCTTGCAGTACGAGCTTTCTGTATAGGAAGTTACTTTGCTTGGAATTTAGTCACACGTTTTTACTACTGGACATGGCGTGTGGCTATTTCACTGAGGACGAATTTTGATCTTTAACTGTGCAGTTTTTGTTTCAATTTAGGTTTTTAGCAGATGTTTGGTCTGGAATTTATTTCAGGCGTTTCTCTGATGAGCTCCTTAAAGATTATGCCTAGCAGTGAATTTGCCAAACGGAACTCAAATGAGTCAGTGTTGCGTAAACTGGTTCTAGTTTTTCGAACCTTCTACTCCACATTGTTAGTCTGCGATACATTTGCTGTCTATAGAGAACGCGTGATCCTTTACGCTGCATCGAAATAAGGCGAAATTAGCGTTAAGTGTGTATGCAGTAATTGAAACCAGTTTCGCTTATTTTGCATGGAATAGAATATCAGCCTTACGTAACTCTTTATGAAAATTACAAAACTGCAATTTAACTTGACTTAGCAGGTATAGTTGCTGAGTAATTGCACTAAAAGGCCTCGGAAAGTTATTCTATGGGCGTTAAAAAGTTAAGGAATGTGACCAAGTTTCTATATTAATTTTGAGCAAAGCCTGTTTCTCGTCTATAAACCTTTTTGTTGCTTTTTCTGATAGTCAATATGTTGATAGAAGTTGTACTCCAACAAGCATATTAAAACGCAAGTGTTTCTAACAAAAATAATTTGAAAAAACTTACTTTGCCTATACATAGAAAAACTGGGCTTTATTGGGCTCCTAGTAAATCTAAAAATTGATGAAAAAAATACAATTTTACTGCCTTCTCTACGAAATGCCGGAGCAATCAGTGATAGCAATCGTGCAAAGAGTGAGAGCTGAGAAAGCCAGTTTTGAAATTTATGCCCGCGTTGGCTCGTCAGTGGCCTCGTTTGGTTTTTTTCGTTTCGTTCGAGAAATCGGTCATTGCAGCCAGCGAGAGTTGTGATGTTAGCTACTTATGGCGACGCTCAGATGGCTGTCCCCCGTCGTGGGATACCCGCGGAATCAGCCATGGGCTGGTAGCATGACACAGCCAATTCGGTCACAATTTTCCTCGAACATAGATATCAAAACGTGTAATTTTCTGCATTTTAGCTGCATATTGTAGAAAGATGAGGATAATGACGGGTACAAAAAAAAACATCCTCAGCAGCCGACACGTTTGAACAACTTGGTCATCCAATTTGCCGTGCGCCCCGCTAAGTTTAGCGGCGAGCAACCTATTTCGCCTTATAGTTGTGCTTCTGAAAAAAAATGGAGAGCACTGAAGTCTGCATACGTGCAGCAATGCGAAAGCACGCCTTTTATCTTCGCTTTTTTCTTACTCATAACGTGGAAGGCTGCACTTAGTAATTACCGGTGAAGACATATTACAACAGTTCGCCATTTCCGGCCACGATATACTACGTCACTTCCGCATTTCAATTAGGACATAGTACACCGCTTCGTAATATCTGGTTACGTCACAATTTCAATATGAAAATGGGTTTTTGAGGAGATAAAAGGGTGCAGTACCTTTTACATTTCGACATCTCGATGGACACCTCCACCACGCCTTTAGGGGAAAAGGTAGGCAAAACTCACTGTGGACACATCTTGCGGACGTGGTTTGCGTTCAACTTCCGGGGACTGCTTTTTGTTGGCATGTGCCATATAATGCCTTCCCATTAAAATATATAGCGTGGATATAATCGCGCACTGGAGTAACCAGCCTCTGCATTAGAATGGAAGACACATATGAAGGTAGAGATGCTAACCA
The DNA here is from genome assembly GCF_055824585.1 of Amblyomma mixtum. Classification (NCBI taxonomy): domain Eukaryota; kingdom Metazoa; phylum Arthropoda; class Arachnida; order Ixodida; family Ixodidae; genus Amblyomma; species Amblyomma mixtum. The sequence continues at coordinate 34,806,220 of NC_143019.1, read as the reverse complement.
CATTTGAAATTAAGGAAATATGAGAAATGTTCTTGAAGGCGAAGTTATCGCTTCGCTACCCAATACAAATAAGGTTTATTGTGGTTAAATAGAAGAACTACAATGTGCTTCCGGTGAGAAGCGAACTTTCACTGTCCGCATGCCGCAATAGCACATGTCCTGTGCTGTTTTGTGTCTCGTGTTCCGGTTTCTCACTGTACTCATATGGATTCCTGGTGCAAAATCCAGGCAGTGGCTGGTAGGTGGGTCGGAGGCGATCCAATTAAAAAAACTGGATGTTCACATGATATATGCTTGCCCCATTTGCCGCTCCAGTTGGGTTTTAAATCGCAGCATTGTCTTTACATTCGAATAGCATCCAGGTTCATACCAGAACTTTATTTTCCCGGGACGCTTCGCGCGAAGGAAACGAAGACGCGTAAAACGGAATCCCCTCTGCTTAAGTGGGCGAATGACATACAAAGCATGCCAAGCTGGCTGAAGAAGACAAATACTTTTTCATGACGCGACGCGCAGTGTCAGTGCGTGGCTGGGCGGCAACGGCGTTGGTGAGAAACTCCGAAACGATTCTCGCCTCTTCCTGGTCATACAGCGCAAAAGTCGCAGCAGCGTCCCCGCTGTCTGTTCTGGTACGAACCGGCGAGACGCGGTCTTGCGTGTGGTCCACGTCTTCGCTGAAAGCCGCCTAGGCCACTTCTAGTGCCGGCACTTCGGGGAAGACGCTCTCGTTCTGGGCTAGGCAGCCTCTTAAGCGTTTCTCGAAGGCCGGTACCGAGGCCTCGCTCACCCATGAAGAGAGGACGCGGCCCTGAGGGTCCACCTGCGTGGAGGACAAGGGGAAGTTGTCAGATCATAGAACAAACATGAACTGAATCTGATGGCTTTTCAGCTGGACGTCGTAAAGGTAACCTCAGGAACAGATATTAAGGCGAGAGCCTTACTATGCCCTTTAGACGTTCTTCATAGACCATTGTTGAGGCCGAGATACTTTGAAAAAGATGGTCCCACAGCAGGCGCCGTCTAGCCACCGAAGCGGCAAGTGCAATGACGGCATGCTGAACAGATACCAGGAGCAACCGCCACTTCTCCTAACTTAAATAACTAACATCAACCAGAACGCTACCGACGCGTATGTCTTATTGGAGTTTGCTGTAAATGTTAGAACCGAAAGTTTTAAATAAATTCAGTGAATATCTCTGGATAAAATTTTCATATTTTCTCAGCACGCATTTCACAGCGCATTCTTGTGGCAAACGCCATTAGTATGTCCCTAAATCATAATTGCATAGCATCGCAGATGTAGCGTCTTCGCAGGGATGCATGTTTTTAGAATGCGCCGAGGCGCATGATGCAGCATGCCAAAAGCTAGTGCTATACAGGCTAAGACATCTAACAAGACAAGAACGGAGGCTAGTCAGTTGTTCTTTATGACAGTAATTGCGCTGAACTCTGCAAAAGGAGGCGCACTTCGTACGTATAATAGTTCCATCATGTAGTCTTCGAGCTGGAACTACATAACCTATTTCCCCGCGCGCTAAGAGCAGTGAACGTTGTCTGCGACCATCTTTACTGCACTAAATGCCTGCTTATATGTCCTGTCATTTAGCTGACTACTTCAAATCATCGATCAACGAATTACGTGCTTGTGCCTCCGAGTGTTAGGTGTTGGGTCCGCTCGTTGCTTAGTTGCGATAATGACGTTCAGCTTGGGCGGAGTAATCAATGACTATTATGTACGGAATGACCGTATAAGATGCATGGCGAACATAAATACAGGGCTACTACAGGTCTCAAGGCTCCTTTGGTCTGTTCATATGAGATGGATGAAGAATTTGTCATAAGAGGAGAGTTACGGATGGGCGCCGGAGGAAACAAGGTAAAAGAACTGCCAATGTGGAGATGTGATATGGTGGATATATAGATATCTAGGTGCATAAGTTGTCAAAGAGCAGAGAGTGCGTGATTCTCACCTCTGAACTGTTAAAAACCTGAAGTGATAGTATCGCCCCACGGCTCGCCTCACAAATCAGTAACAAGGCAAGTCACCGATCTTTGAGCACCGACTTATAATTGAGTGCAAAAGAACTGTACTAGCGATACGAGGGCGTGCGCAATGGCGAGGACCTCGAGGGAGAATTCATCCGAAGGGCCTATATATACGGCCCGCTGGTGTGGGTTTCAGGAGCGTGGAGGTGGGGATGGTACAGGGAGTAGCCGCAGGAATCTTGATGAGCCACGAAGGAGGCATCCGTGTACGCTACACCCTGGGTATCAAAGAGAGGGGAATGGTGCTGCGCGGCCGCATGACGACGGCCGGCGTGCAGGACGGGGGACATGTTGGTCGGGAGTGGGAGGATACGAAGTTTGGGAGCCGCAGTGGGAATTTGAGAGGTAAACGGGGCGATGAGAATGGGCGAGATACCCGCTTGAGTCAGTAACCCCTGACCCTGACGGGTAAGGGAAAGCCGGGCAAGCTGGGAGTCACGATGGAGAGAGTGAAGAGAACGGAAAGGATGAAAGAGACCTGTGGCAAAGATCTTAATGGTAGAGGTAGTGATGGGGAGATTGAGAGCTGCCTTGTAGAGGCCCACAAGGGCAGTCTCGAGATAATTAAGTTGAGTCTGATTGAAGGAAGCGTAGGGTCCAAAGTACAAGACCTTGCTGAGGGCCAGCGCGTGGGCAGCTCGGCCCGCATGAGCCTCGTGGAGACCTGAGCGCCGAGTGACCACGTGCCGCACGAGGTGAGTTACTGAGTGGCAGGTGGTGACAGCGTTGTGGAGGGCTTGCACGTTCTTGGCCGCATGCAAAGGAAAGCCCAGAACTTTGCACTGTGTGACGACAGGAATGGGAGAGCCAGAAAGGTGGAGAGATACGAAGTGGTTGTGCGAACGCTGGTATGAGGAATGGTAGAGAAGGAGAAGCTCTGATTTTTCAGAAGCAGGAGAGAGGCCAGCGGTGGTGAGAAATGAGTCGATGAGATCTAGGCAACGTTGCAGGGTGGAACTGCCGAAATCTGTGCAATAATAAGACCCCCCCTCCGCCAGTATCTACTCACCCGCCCCTCCCTGCCCCATTTTCTCCTTCTCCAGGAGATCGGACGGCCCGCACTGTCCCGGGCTACCGATCCTACCATGCGACTACGGCGACACCACTTGCGTCTATTTATATACGCAGCGTCGTGCTCGTGGAGCGCCTTGTCATCCCCTCCACCCTCCTTAAATATTTAGTTGGTGTGGTCTATTACCACCCTTCATCACCTGGACTTGAGTACTGAAGAGCAGGTCGATATGCTTCTGGAGTGCTTACAAATAGGCTAATGCAAGCCAGGCTATCCCACCCCTGCATGATGAACACACATGTAATCAAGGGAGTCCTAACATGGTAGTTAGAGGGACTGACTTTCAAGCTTACTTGAAACCATAAGCTGTTCTTCCGTTAGATGACTATTGCGCCTATTATGTTTTCAGGGGTGAAATAGGAATTGACTCGGTTTGCCTTACACTCGCTCCGAACACCCAGTGGCGTGAAAAAAAATCAATCGTGGGTTCACAAAGCATCCGATTTCCGATTTCCCCGAGTCGCGTAGCCGTAGCTCCAGATGCAATGGTTTGACCATGCGGCTACCGGTGATCAGCACTGCGAGAAGTGTGGGGCCGCCCGCAATTTCCGAGCTTTTAAGGCGGTCTTCGTTTCAGTCCGTCTGATGAGTTTCGGTGGCTGCCACTTTCATATCAGTGCCCTACTTCGCAGAAAGCCTTCATTACTGGTCTCAAAACACAACCTACAGACGAGTCTGCACCAGAAGAAGACCAGTTTCCTTCGTCAGAGTCGGGTGGTGGAGTCGCTTCTTCAAAAGGTTTCCATGCTGCAAGGGTTCTTAGCCCAGCCAGACGCCACTGTCCACTGCGTGCGAGTCAAATAAAAACGAAATTTCTTTTGAACGAAAATATCCTTACGGTTTCTGAAAACTCCTTGCTAAACATATATACTAGCCTTTTGTGCAGGCATCGGCTAGCCTTTTTCGTGCCGATTTTGCTTGCCTTCAGAGGGAGCCTTGGTATCAGCAAAGATACTGTCTCAGCTTGAGACTTCAAATGCCTTTGCGTCCGGCTTATCTTGTCGCTCAGGTGCTGGTGTCAGCTTTGAACGACTCGTAAGATAAGCGCTCGGGCGCTTTGTTCTCGTGCACGGTACTAGAACTGCTCTATGAAGGTCTGACCGCCGCTATGCTTGAGTCCTGGCGCATATGAACAGTTGTAGCTGCTCTAACTGCGTTACCTTCCGTTCGATTTTGTGCTCCGCCCTTACAGTGGATCGCTTGCGAATCTGAGTGCCCAGTTTTATCCATAGCCTTTGTAAGTACCGGATTTTCCTGCGCTGTGGCTACCAAATTCCTGTTGCCAAAGTCAAAACACAGCAGTGTTAAGCATAGATTATTCAGGTTTTACGCGATGGTTTGTGCCGTGGCAGCGCACAAATTATCTTCTGCAAACATTAAAGTATAATGTACCATTTCCTCTAAAGAATATGAAAGCACATTTTTTGTGGTTCTATTAACGTAACTCGTAAACACGTACTGCGAGAAGTATTTGTTGCTAGACAATTTTCCCTGAATTTAGTTTTGATTTCGTTGCTGAAATTGTGTGGGTGGACATAGGGAGTGAGTGTGTTGTTTGCCTTCTTATAAGAACCTCACATTTAGAACGGTTTATAGTACTAATTCCATTTGCTTGCGTCGCAGTTTTACTCTTATGTTGATCGTTTTCTGTTTTCTAGTTAAATTATGTTGATGAATGGAGTTCTGTATTCTATTGCAATATTCGCTCATGTTTGAACCATTGCACTCTGTATGTAAAGTCGCTGCTGCCAAAATGGCTCCCTGACCTTGTCAAGCTATGTTCAAAGCTATTGGTCAGTGAAGCCATCAACCTTGTTCCAGCGTTGAAAATAAATTGGATTACATTTAATGAGAAGTTTTTTACTACAAAATTTATTTTCACAACGAGGTCCTGGCAAAAAGGTCACTTCCGCCACCAAGAACTGTATCATTGGCTACTTCCCAGCTCGAACACAGAGCTCAGAAAACAAATGAGATTAAGCGTAACTGTTGAGAAAAAAAAAGAGAATGTTGCAGCTCGGTTGGTTTTAAGGCTATCATACGCAAGACAAAGGCTTAGGAAAACCAGTCCTTTGCGCAAAACGTGATTGCAGATTGTCCTCGAACGTGAGGAGGCACGCACGAATATATTTCCTGGCGCCAGATACCCGACACTGGTTTTATTTTTAGCGGGAGCGTTCGCATCAGAATCCATGGCTTTATGTTGTGGCGAAGGATGGCGTTGAGTTAGAGAAAGGGATAACTTTAGCTTGTAAAAAGCTTTTAACTGCTCACAGATGTGTTCAGGCCGACTCAATTCGCAAGTTAATTTATTAATTTCGGCCTGCGTATCCCTTGCGAGGGGATCATAGCTGAGTTAGGCTGCTTTAAACTTGCTAAGGTTTGGGGCGAAAAAACTACAACGAAATTTGCAGCATGTCTGCAGTCCAAACATCACCAAAGCGCCCCTTTGGAGCCACATTCCAGACACATTTTTGAGGGCACTCTTTGCCTGACCTACTCGGATATTTTCGTTGCCAGCGAGCTGCATCGGACAGTTTTTCTTGGCAATATAGTTTGACGCGAGTGGGTTCTTCTGTGTAGAAATCCTATACACTACTCCACTATACGCAGCTACGTACACCATTTGTAAAAATATGAAAAAATACGTTGTTTCTGAGCCATGTATCGGGTATTCCAGTACCTCGAGAAGTCCCAGTCTCCGAATAAAGCACGAAGAGATTTCCTGTTACATTCCAGTGAAACAAAAGAATCACGAGGCAAAACATGTAAAGTGGAATGGTCCGCGAGCAATCCCCGTGGGATGTATCTTTCTAATCAAGCCTGCGCTTAGTAGAAGCAAGCGGGCACCTTAAATGTTTTCCAACCAATAGCCTTACCTGGGACGTGTTGCACCGTTTGCGGTGAAGTATGTTATTGGCACAGTATTTCGTATGTTTAGTATCGTATCAGAGAATTGCCAAAGGTCATTCTTCACTAATAACCGCAATCCAGGCGTGCGCACAACTCCTTAAGCATACCGGTAACGATAGTGCGCTTAAAAACATGTCTGTACCCTTCTGTCAAGTTCGCTCCGGTTAGGAGCTCGAGCCGCCAGCTGGGAGTGCTGGAACATATTGCTTGTATTCACTGTTATCTAACTGTTATATCTGCCTATTTCATTTGCTGTTTGTGTTGTACTGTTTTCGTTGCGAGCTGCCAGCGCGCTTATGTCGGTGTTTGTAACTGTACGCAGAGTGTTTTTCTAACCACAGGAGTTTCGAGAGTCGGCTAACCTTAGAGTATTAGCGCTGTTACACCGTCGGTTTTAAGTATATATAGCCTATGCAGGGTTTCGCAGGAATGAAAGGGATATCAGGTCTGCGAAAAGCCAAAAAAAATGGCCGGCATTAATTACAGATGGGTTGCACTGACTCCGTAGGGAATGTTATGCTGAGTACCAGGGCCATGGCGAGATGACATGCTTTTTTTTTAATTAGCCCATCGCAACCTCCCCCCCCCCCCCCTTCCCCCGGGAAGTTGAGAGGATAGATTTCGACCACTATCATGGTAGTTACGATATGCAGGTTGGCTTGAGCAGCTCCTCCCGAGCAGCGTCTCACTAATAAATGAGCCACTGCCTTACAGGATGGGCAGGCTGACAGGTGTATACAGCTGTCAGGTTGCCCACCACATGGTGGGTAGGTGAGCAGCTTCTTACAGAGAACAGACGGACAAAGAAAGAGGCAAACACACCATGGCTAAGTGTGGGGAATGGCCACTATAAGTGTTAAGGTACCAAAGCCCAAAAGAAAACAGTCGTAGCCTTGAGATACATGCACTCATTGTATAACATTCGTGTGCAGATTGCTCAGAGGATCAATATAACGGCCGTTCTTTCAGCACCCCATAAACCTGTATGAATGAAAAACTCTATTATGCAAGAGAGTTGGGACCGTGCAAGGTCTCAGGGCCACCGCACAGCCCCCACATTACGCGCATGCTTCCAGGCCACGTAGGTCCGCGGCAGTGGCACCCTGATTAACACAGGGAAGTTGCGTGTCCGGGTCCTGAGACGCAAGGAGGGCCTCCCATTCCTCCCATGCTCCGATGGCGGGCTGCCCCTGCGGGGGAGGATCGGCAGGGCAGCCGAAGAGGATGTGATCCAGGGTGGTGTGCGATTCTCCGCAGAGACTGCACTCTGGGGAAACAACGGGGGGGGGGGGGGGGGGGGGGGAGTAGGATAGAAGCTGAGGGATAGGAAGAGTTCCGGTCTGGAGTCACCTCCAGAGAATTTGTTGGGAGTGGGATAGGCGGGGGTGCGGAGGGGGTAGCGTCGACGGTCAAGGCGTGCTTGTTGAGTCAGTTCTGAGAACGTGTGTGCCCGCTCCTTCGAGAATTCCCGGCTGGGGTCGTCATTTCCCGGCAAATAAGTCCTCGCGCTGTCAGCTTCATTTCCGGGATTGCGTGAGGAAGCCGGTACCCACACGAGCTCAATACGCCTATCGGAATTTAGGGTGCACATTCTCACTATCTGCCACTCGAGGAGACGGACGCGACCAAGGCCAAAGTTAAGAATGGCTGTTTTGGAATTGCTAACTATATAAGCCGCATTGGTTTGGGCAATGGCTATTGCTATAGCTGCTTCTTCTGCTTCTTCCGAGGTACAAAGGGGGGGGGGGGGGGAAGGGAGGGGTCTATGAAATGGGTAAGTGGGGGGGGGGGGGGGGCTCCTGGATGGTCAGCCACAGTTGCTGAACCGTCTGGACCACACGCAGCGTCCACTCAGCGCACGTCCTCTGAAGTGCCATATTCTTTATGGAGAGATTTGGCACGCGCGACTCGGCGGGGTTTCTGGTATTCAGGGTGGACATTCTTAGGAAAGGGTTTGAGGAGAAGCGCGTCGTGTATGGCGCGAGGGAGATAGATTAATTCTGTAGCGCGTGCGGATGTGCGAACTCCCAGAGAATCCAGTGTATATCGTCCTGTTTCCGCGCCAGCCAAACGATGGTATACTGTGTGTGGCGATGCGGATCTATAAGTTCTTTTATAGTGTTGTGCATTCCTAATTTTAAGAGCCTGTCCGTGCTAGCGCTCTTTGGTGTGTTGAGCGGTGCTTTGGTAGCCATGCGGATTAGAGCATTGATCTTATCTTTATCTGTACAGGAGAGGTTCAGGTAAGGAGTGGCGTAAAGAATGCGTCTAAGCACAAAGGCTTGCAGCACCTTGAGATTGTCTGCTTCGTCTAGACCGGCTCGTGTATGTGAAACCCTTCTAAGAAGATGGAGGATCGAATAACTGGACTGTTTTAGTGCTTTCAGGCTAAGTTTGTTTTTCCCCATGTCCTGTAAATGCAGGCCAAGAATGCGGAGGCTAGGTGTTTGCGATATGGCAGTATCATGCAGGTAAATCATGATGGGGCGGTAGGAACGCGCCGCGGGCGGATTGTGATGAGTGCTGACTCTGTGGGGGAGCATTTTTTGTAGGCTGGCGAACCCATCGGGGATCGAAATGCCGTTTGTCAGACTGGGCATGCCAACAGGTGTGTCGATTGCATATAGGGTATTGTCTCCATGATATCATTGTCATGCCGCCGTTCCTACGTTCGCTGGAGCGAACAGTGTGTAAATGACCGGCTGCGACAGCATGGCAACAACGTACGAAAGATGCGTGAAAATCTTGCGATTTTCTGCCGCGACTGTAGCTTCGAGCGCGGTCACCACTCTACTCCTGACTTAAGGATATGTGTAGTTCTTGGCAGCCATCGTAAGTAGATCACAAGAGAAATATTAGAGGCGAAAGAAATAGATATGACGGGTAATGAGTGCTTCAGCACACCATCAGTTGATCATACGCGGAAGGAGATCCGGTATCTCTGCCCTAACCATGTGAGAACGTTACTTTTGTTTCGTGCCATAAGCTATTTCAGTTTCCTTTGTTGTCTTTCTTTTCCTTTTTTTCCTCCCTATCATGTTCCTATATATTTCGAGGAACCGTTCGAGCACAATTCAGTCGGAAGTTAGGACTTGTCTGTTTCATCTCTAGTCTTCGTCAATTTCTGCGCGCTTTGTTGTCAAGAATGGATAACCAACAAGCCCAAACTTGTATAAAATTAGACACAATCTCAGATCTACACAGACTTTTTGGGTTCGCCATAAGTACACTTCGGTAGTTCGCCGTTTTGTGGGTCTGTTCACATTCCTTCGTTAGCTGGAAGAATTTTGGTCTGGGAGAAATTTCGCGTAGAAAATGAAATATTCCCCCCGCAACCCTTTTCAAATTCGTGACGTTTGCCATGAAGGCAAGAGAAATGGAGATTCCTGCTATGTCGCATTCGAGCTGCGACACAGTGACAATGTGAGGCTGGAATAAGGAAACCAGAGCGAACGATTTATTCGAGTGGTGTTTTTTATAGTCCGCCACTGATGTTCTAGTCACGTGGGCATGATAACGCGTTGCCGATGACGCATCAATTCCGGGATGTCTGGATGAATGTGGATGGATGCGGGATTTAGCCTGGGAGGCACGTGTTGTGGATCTAACCTCGATACTGCGACGCCGGGATGAAGCACCTTAATTCACATGTGACCCCATGCCTCCAAGCAGCACAGGTAATCGGTCCAATATTGAAACTGGATGGTTTCATTCCTGACCGGCCTTTTCCAATACATTTCCAATAATGGTACGATTAGCTGTTCTTGAATGGACTGTAGACCGAGCCGCAACTCTTCTGCCCGCCAAGGCTTCCCTTCGTCTGGGAAGCTGCGCGCGAAGCAAATCATCGGCCGTCAAATGTTATCGCCCTCTTTCTACTCAATCCCCCTCTGTGATAGCTAGGCCTTCGTGCCAGCCCATTAGAAAAACATCACTCGCTCAGTCACTCACTTCCTCACCCACTCACTAAATGTGACATCAGTTTGTTGCTGAAAGTGGCATGTTGTGACACCTGCCTCTCAATTTTGGCATTTTCTAGCCCATGAAAGGTCCGTTTTCATTGAAAGCAGCATCTTCTTCATTCGAACCTTGAAACGCATAAATGCAAGGTACCTTAAATTGGCCCCTAGCATCTTGTTTTGTAATACTATTCTTAACAAAAACGGCGTAATAGCTTGGTGCCCACCACTCATATCACCACCGAAGGCAAATGGTTAAATCTTGGAGCAGCGTAGTAGTATTAGCCTGACATTTTTGACGGGAAACTTCGATGATTTTAAACAATAGTGGATAAGCCAATAACCACGCAACTTGAATATAAAATATTGCCTCTAATTCAGGAACGTGAACTAACTGGGAATAAAATTAGGTTGAAGCGCATTTAAAAGGTAGATTGGTGAGCTAGTTGGTTCATGATCGTATATTTCAGCAGCAGAAAGTGAACAAAGACGTTGAAGAAACCTACAGACGAAGACAATGCTGCACTGACAACTGAAAAATTGATTTAAAAAGCCGCATATTTATACTCAATAACGGGCATTGCTTCGAAAGCTAATCTATCGACATCTGCTTACATCGCCGCGCAGGCACTTGACGTCTTTTTTCGATAGGCAAACTGATAGCTTGCTGACGCGTTGCTCGCCCGAATCACGGATGGCCCAGGCTTGCAAGATCTCTCGTGTCAGCTGGTCTTTGTTCTTTTTCAGCACCTGCACGTGATGAAGGTCAGTGGGGCTTGTTAGCTTCTTGCATGATTCGCAATCCCTGCAGTTGATCGCAAGGTTAATGCCGGACTTCGCGGCTATCACTGTGGCGTGCTCTCTCGCTCTGCCATTAAGACACCTCCCGGTTTGTCCGATGTAATGCTTTCCGCAGAAAAAAGGGGGATGCGATACATGACGCCTTGAATGCACTCGAAAAACTTCGTTCTGTGCCGGATTTTACATGCGGATTTGTTTTCTTGCCCATTCACTCACGCACACATGCTTTTCGCTTTGTTAGGTGCTGAGGAAATGATCTTGATGTTGTATCTCCTTGCAATCTTTTTGAGATTGTGAGTCAGCCCGTGCATATAGCCCATGGAAAAAGAATAGCGCTCCCGAAGAAACCATGGAAAGAACGAATTATTCCGTGGTTCCATATATCCATGGGCTGACTCACAATCTCAAAAAGATCGAGGCGGAAACTTTTGAGGAAACTTAGCGCTGTCGAAATGGGTGAATTTTAACTTGAGGATAGCGCGGCGAGCAATGGGAAGGATATTTTAGGTTTAATATTAATAGGAAGGAAGAAAGCAGAATGGGTCAGGAAACAAATATTATTAAATTATAGTCTAGTCAAAATCAATAAGAAATATGCATGGGCACTGCATGTAAGGTGAATGCAATATAATTAGAAGTCATTAGGCGTAACGGATGGGGTTTCAAGAAAAGGCAAACGAAGAAGAGGGTGACAGAAATTCAATAGGGCGCTGTAAATAACGAAGTTTAGGGGAATTAGGTGGCTGCTGCTGCCACAGGACAGGATATCTGAAAGCTCTTTGCCCACCTGTGGGCATAGTTAGGCCTATGATGATGGTGAACGCACGATGAAAAGAAAGGGAATTCAGAGACAACGCCATGAATACGAGGGGCTAGTTGAAGACAACTGAAGTATTTTGGAACCATTTATTCAGGTTTTAATTTACTTTGTCTTCGGACACTGATCGCTGCTTCCCGAGTTTGTAGATTGTAGACATAACCTCACCCTTTTCGCGGCATAAACGTTCCAATGACATGCACAAGAGCGTGCGGAGCCCACATCGCACTGACAGACAAGCGTCAATGTGGACTAATAACGGAACATTAAGCGCTTGGAACACCTGCCCAGATTTACCTGCGCTGACTCTGTCTCGGGTGAGAATGTGTGGAGTAGTTTGGGGTCGAATTCGTTGAGCATAATCGCCGTTGATCGGCCGGACTGGTTGCGGTGTCATTCAGGTGGCTGGCGGCTGTGGCTGCGACTGGCCGTTTGCATTCCCACCTCTGTTTGACTTTCTGACGAGTGGCGTTACGGCCAGACAAACTGAAGCGAAGCGACTTACAACACCCCGCGTACGGAGCTTTGCACACTGCTTGAAAGACAATCACTCGCTATATATTGCAGCATAAAATGCATTATAAGGATTGTTTTTCTCTTTGCCGTTGCTGTTCGCCATGGCTTTGATTTTGATTGCTTTCCACATGTGCCGAAATGTTTTGCCTGTTCGTTGGAGGAATTGGATGAGGAATTGGAGGATTTGTGATAGCAATTCCTCACAGCGCATATAAACAAAGATATCAGTTAAAAATGATTGCGCTTACATGAGATGTTCACTACAGCTGAATAACAATAGAGAACAAAGTACACGAGGATAACAGAGGGGCCTCCTAGTATCACACCCGTACACTGCTTGTACAAGTGAGGATAGCGTACTGCGCGCACGCGTGGATAGCAGTCTGTTTATCTATTTTATTCTGGATGTTCATGAGCACTTCGAAGATGGAGAGTAGAAATGAGAAGAGTCGAAAAATGTGTCCCTCGATCAATTCATCAATCTTAACAAAGTTAGCTCTTAGGTCCACTGGCATAGCATTCTGGGTATTGAGTGCTCAAGAAAACGCGACGGACGACAGAACAGGACGACGCCTGTCGGTCCAATCCTGTCGTTTCTTTTTCTTTTCCTGTGCCTTTAATTTCTAGAATAAATGAACTGTTCTGGGAGTCCCGGTGAAAGAAACGAAAAGAGAGGGTTCCCCAATGCTTAAAGAAATAACCTACTCCGTGCAAATCATCACTGTAATCTCTGTAATACAAGTAATCCAGATTTACTTATCAGCGTGCTTTTCTTTTTTGTTACTATCAAACTAAGTAACAAGAAGCTAAATGCTTTATAACTTTAGAAAAGTTGCCTTCTTTGAGATAGGTTTTTTCCTTACGGAGCGTCCAAGTGTATCAAGTGTATAAATTTTGTTTCTACCAAGTGTTTCAACGGGCAGCCTTGGTTTTGCAATCGCCTTTTATAACTGTTTCAGGAGCGAACAGTCCGAGGAAGCGATGAACGTTGAGAATTACAAATCCATCGATGGCCTGCAGATGCATCGACTCCTCCACGAGGACACAGTACGCGCAGTCTTCTCCTACAGACCACGCCACGACGATGTATTTCTCGCATCCTTTCCCAAGTCCGGCACAACCTGGACGCAGTACCTCATCCTGAGTATTCTGTCCAGGGGCAACCCACCAAAAACACTCACTGATTTCCTGCTGGCTTCTCCCTATCTCGAGCTCATGGGCGTCGAAGCCGCAGCGAAGATGCCTCGGCCAGGCCTGCTCAAGACTCACCTACCTGCTCACAAGGCACCTTATTCAGATGATGCCAAGTACATCTACGTTGCGAGAAACCCTTACGACGTGTGCGTTTCTTTTTACTATCACCTAAAGGGGTTCACTCCAAAGACGATAAAGGACGTATCATTCGAGACGTTCCACGAACGATTCATCGCTGGGAAGCTGTCGTATGGCGACTACTTTGACCACCTTCTGTCCTGGTACGAGTACCGCGACAGGTCAAATGTACTGTTCTTCACTTACGAAGAAATGAAGAGGGATACGGGATCGTGGGCTCTGAAGATTGCCGAGTTCCTCGGAGAGGAGTACGCAAGCGAGCTTCGAAGTGACCGAGGGCTGCTGGAAAAAGTTCTCAATGCCACAAGTTTTGAGAGTATGAAGGGACTCTTCTTCAGTAACATAAACAATGTGTTGATACCGGAGCTGCTTAGTCTGCCGCCCGAGAAAGCCTTGAAGTCTGTCGAAGTGTACCGTGATTCGTGGTTCCGGAGGGAGGAAATGCATGAGTGTGAAAGCTTCATCCGCAAGGGTACCGTGGGTGACTGGAAGGCTCACTTTACTCCCGAGATGATAACGAAAACTAAAGAGTGGATTAAAAGGAAGACCGAGGGATCTGACATCATGCAGTTCTGGAGCGATATTGAGCTGCCATAATTCTCCTGTTTTATTAAGCAAATAATTTGCATAATGTGCTTACTTCAAAACACAGAGTACGCTTTGCATAGCTGTTTTAAGATTGGAGGTCCAGTGGGAATATTCAATAAACAGACTTGCCTTCTATTGAAGTCAAAGGGGTGAGCTATGTATGGCCGCCAGTCGTTTGTTGTGAGGCGAAGTGGGCTGGAGTATTTTCTTTATGGACCGAAATTTGCAACAATCGTTACATCTATCTTTATCTTTAGTTAAAGGGAATTCAGAGAGATAGTTTCTGAAAATTCAGAGGAAACACGTTCGTTCTTCGGCTTTGTAACTCAAGCAGCAGATTTCTGTGCGTGTGAATGAAAATAAATGCTGCACGCTGCACCTTTGTTGTCGTTGTTGTGACTGAAGGAAGAATGGAAAGGAAAATGCACGGGCCTGCCCACTGGCTGGGGCTGTGCGACAATCGCTGCCACGTGCAGACAGAGGAGAGTTGAAAGACATGAGAGGAACGATAGAAAGAGACGCACATCTCAAAACTGTGTCCGCCCAAGCGATGACGCCCAAGCGATGACGATGACGTCGGAGCAATTTGTGTTGTCACCAGGCATCACACGGGGGAGCACCAAAAGCCTCGACATTTTATATCCTCTGTAATTCCATTTGGGCAACTCGTAAAGAGGGTTGCAGTACAATTGCATGCTTTGTTTACTTTTGTACGCAGCTGTACGTAGCGAGTCACATAGAATAAAGTACAACTGTTTTAGAACTTCGTAATCGATTCACAACTTTTTCGAAGCGCTGTGTTGAGGTAAGTGATATTTTATTCTCAGTGATCAGTTATGCGTATTTAGTTGCCTTTTTTTTTGAGAAAAGGTGTAATTAGCTGCACAGTTTTAAGAACCTGAGTTTGGCGGCAAGCAATGGAGATTAAGTTGTTTTGTTGGTTATAGAGTAAGCACGATCGGGCTGCAGAGAAGCCCTGGATTTAAGAATTAGATTAATTGTTTAAACAATAAATGATAGCGCCGGGGCCTACTAGCAAAACAGGACAAACGTAGGTGTATATCAATTAGACGGGTATACTATTGTAAAACCTTATGGATATAAAACCAAATGATGCTTCCATTCAATGTTATACTACAGGGCGAGCCCTGTTTGAAACCTCGAGAATTTTAGAAGCGCGTCGTACGTTATTTATTTTACGCATAAAATAACACCTTTAAATCTTCTTAAGTTCAGTCGGCGCCTCCTCAGTGGTTTAGGTGACTGGTAGATGTGTTCATGCTGCCCTTGCAATAACATTCCGGTCGATTTCATTCGCCTGATTTCGCCGCTCGATGCGCTGTCTCCTGTTGTTGTGCCCGTAGCCGTCTCCCTACCTGTTGCCATGCTTCGCCAAGCCAGAGCTTCACTGAATGCATGTGGCCTTTACTAACGGCTGGCCACTGTGCACGAGATGCCCCTCATCTGATCGCGTGTTTCTGATGAAAGCTTTCACCGTACGGTACGGCGTACTATCGAACAACCTAGGAAGATCAGAGAGCGCGAGCAATGGGAAGAGGATCCTCGAGCTCATCTAACAGCTAAAACATTTATGCTAATAGCACTTCGGTGTTAAAATCAAATAATAATAGAATTTATCGAAGGAAATAGTAAGATTGTTGTTCTACAGTTACACTGCTCTACTCCTCCGTCTTTTGTTTCCTATCATAGTGTATGCAACTACGTTTTTCACTACTGGTGTTGTCACAGCTTGTTTTTCTTCTCTGTCTGTTTATTTTTCGTTACATTTTCTGCTCATATAGCAATGTGGACTCGGCCGGACGCACGAAGGCAGACGGAAAGTGCCCTTGATAACAAAGGTCTTAGTGTGTGATTAGAGGCTTTAGAAACAACTTGAATGAAATAGCCATACGCTGGCCTCGCAACGGACACAATAGTGCATACCATATACACGGAGAAAAGAAGTGGCGGTGACTGTGTTATGATATTTAAAAAAAAATTTTCGCTGTTCTGATATTTTCTATAAACAAATACCTTATGCACTATATCTTAAGCGATTTCATGAATCACCGCTATATTTCTCAGAGGCTACTGAGTGCATTCTCCTGCTCATTTTGAATTCGTCAGCTCGAACACGGGCGCGACGACTGGCGTTTCGATGGAGGCGAAATGAAAATACTTGCGCGTACAGAGATTTTTTGCGGTCCCCTCAAACGCTGCTGTCATGATTTCATTTTTTATAGAAATCACTGATAGTATTAAGCCAGGCCTGATTCCAGCTGGCGCGAAGCGTCAGCTATATTTTAATCGGCTGTTAAAGCGCTTCTATTAATGGGTTAAATAAAAATGTTAACTCTATTGTATTATAGTTTGCCTAGGACTGGATGCTCGTAGCTTTTTCAACTCGACGAAATCTCCAGCTCCATTGTAATTCTTAAATAGACAACGGAAGTGTCCCGGCTATAGTATGCCGTCAAGGTGTTGCCATGAACTTAATGGCAAAGTGTGTGTGTGTGTGTGTGTGTGTGTGTGTGTGTGCGTGCGTGCGTGTGCGTGTGTGTGTGTGTGTGTGTGCGCGTGCGTGCGTGCGTGCGTGTGCGTGTGTCTGTGCGTATGTGGGTGTGTACGCGCGAGCGTGTGCGCGTGCGTGCGTGCGTGTGAATGTGTTAGAATAGAAAAACAGAAAGAGATCATCAATTTGACACTCTGACGTCACTCCAGCTATGTTCAATCTGCGTAAACGCGGCCGCCACACACAATCTCAACAGCGGCGAATCCCGCGTCCTCACTGCATGGCAGCCTGCAGTCTGGGCAGTCAACACTCCTGACCTACATTTATGTCTTCAGCTGCGCTGATCTGTTCGTCTGAACGCCGCATCGGGATAGAGGGCTTAGAGAAATCAGTTTTACAGATTTTCAGCTCGTCGTAGATTTGTGTCTTTTGGCGTATTGCCTGCGTGTGGCCTTGACTTCAATGAAAAAATATTGCAAGAAAAGAAAAGAAAACACCAGTTTCCGAGACCTTTCGTGCAGTACGGCCATCACCGTTTATTCCTATGCACTGGACTTGATAGCGTCAGGCAAGGTCGAAGTCGCGGCGCAACTGCGTCACTTCAGATCCTTCCGCTTTTTTTTTCCGGTCGATCTGAATCGTAGGATCTGGAACTGCCCGCAGTCCATGCGCGCGAGTCAGTTCACTACCGACTTTCATCATTGGGAGGCTCAAACGCTCAGCCCTGACCCGGGGGTACAGATCAAGCTCCTCCAGCTGGCTAAAGACGCCGCCGCTGCTGAAGGGATAGCGGCCGTCGTTTAAGCGAGGGGGAGAGGGGGGCGGCTTCAGGTCGCTCGTTTGTATCCGCGGTAATAAAGTCACACCACCACCACCATCACCCAGTATATTCTTGTCGATTTTGTCTTGCGTGCACAATGCCCTGCAGTCACCCAAAACACCCCTGCGAATACATACATCTGTCTACTAAGCAACGTTAAAGTACAGTGGTGAGCAGCCTTGTCTAGAGCGCTCGGGCGGTGCACTTCCTTGCAAACAAATCCAGATTTTGTGGCAGCCTCTAGGGTCCAGCTGCAACGCTTGCACGGAAGTAGCGCCAGATAGCCTCGTAAACAAAGCAGGCACGAAAACTTTGCCCTGTAATGAGGGCCAGCTCTCTAATTTCGGTTTTTGTTACCAAGTGCGCACTGCTCAAGCGCTCTAGACAAGGCTGCTCACCACTGTACTTTACAGAGTTGGTGATCAATCAGAAGGAACAATTTGAGAAGTTTGAACACCATTCTAGAATTCACATGGTATGCTTGGCTGTCCGAGCCATTCACCTGGCATGCGTTGTTTTTTCAATCGGCTCTATGCCTACTGCGTGTGCATGTGCCTGGGTATCAGGTTTACATAGATCTTCTCTCTTGAAGGTGAAGGAATTTGGGACTTTCTCACTAGTTCGTTGTGCCTGCCGTAGCCCCAGCCTCATCAGGAAGAGGACAAAGTCCTGCAACCCTCCGATTTACTCTGAAAGAATGTTTTTCCATCGAACCATGCTAATTAAAAGTTTTTTTGTCTCTCTCCCTCTTCTGCGTAGCTGGCGCGTGCAGCCGTCGCACATACACCGCAGAATACAGCTGATAGTAGTGCCTCCGTACGTTCTGTGCGCACCAGCGCTTCGGAGTATTTGGGAATACATGTAACAAGTGAGACCGAATGTTACCTGCAAACAACACAAATACATTCGTCATACCGTTCAGAGTTATTGTTTTGCGGTTGCAAGGCAACCTGGGCAAATACAGCCTCAACCATTAATTTTGCCATTTCTAAACAGCTTATGTACATTCTTTGCCAAAAGTAACGAGGCAGCACGGTTTGCTTCTCAATCCTATGTACAGCCCTCATGGCTTCTTTATGGAAGCCTTGACGGCTTCGTTAAGGACAGGAGTTCTCCTTACCATAGAGAGATTTAGAGCTTAAGGACTGGCATAATAGCTTTATTATGCGGCTGAGTAGCAAACCGTATAGCCTGGTTACGTTTGGCAAAGACACTACATCTTCAAATGTCCAGGATGCAGTCCGCATGTATTAGACAATTTCAGACCGGACTACGGCCGTCGAGACGCAATCTCTTCGGACCTAACATGTCTTGGCGCGATCATTGTAAAGAATCGGACGTCAAAGTTTGCTCTAGTCGCCGGTTCGGTAGAACAAATAAAACAAAACTACAACTATACACGCCAGCTAAATTGCTTAGGTACTTACCTTTTTATTCTCCTCTCAACTACTGCGTTTCCGCCCTGGGCCGGTTCACTCCTCCTTAGGCGTGGTCATCCCCGCAAGAACTATACAAATTAGAATTAGGACAGCTCACCACACTTCTTCGACGGGTGCAGAACTCACCGCTCTTCGTGCCGCCATTGAACACATCAGTCAGCCGCCCCCTCAGCGCTGTTCTATTTTCACCGACTCCAAACATGCCCTCCAAGGCTTACAAGCTGCTCTTCGCCGTGGAGCCCATGAACAACTGGTCGCAGAAATTCGACAACTACATCACTCTGCCACCAACAAAGGACATGACATCATCTACCAATGGCTACCAGGGCACAGCGGCATAGCAGGCAATCACCGCGCGGATGAGGTCGCACGAACAGTTCACCACGATGGCGATTTTGTGTCGATCCCCCTTTCGAGATCAGACGCAGCGGGCAGGTTTCGCGCACTTGCGCAGGACATCACGCTTGCCGCGTGGAATTCCGGCCAATTCTGCAATTCACGTCTAAAATCTTTGGACACAGATCTGAAGCTCCGGCTACCATCAGGCCTACCACGACGTGAAGAAACTTTGCTGTGTCGCCGCTGGCTTGGTGTAGCTTTCACCAACCATTACTCTTTCTTAATTGGTATGGCTAATAGCCCTGCATGAGCCATTTGCGGGTATGAAAAAATTATAACCCACATTCTTTGTGACTGCCCTGACTACAGCACCGAAAGGCAATCCCTAAGCCGCGCGCTGGACCGCATAGATCCACGCCCACTGACTGAAATGAAGATTCTCGGCCACTGGCCGCTGCGATCGTCGGCGGTGAAAGCCTCCAAGGCACTGCTAATCTTCTTGCGGACTTCTGGCCTGCACGATAGGTTGTGACTTCACCGACCGCTGACTTTTTAGAGTGTCTTCAATTTTCTGTTACTCTCCTTTCTCTCATTTTTTTATCCCCTCACCCCCTTTCCCCCCGTGTAGGGTAGCAAACCGATTATTATTCAGGTTAATCTCCCTGCCTTTCCTCTTCTACCTCCTCTTCCTCCTCCTCAACTACTGCGAACTAGTTTGGGCAACCTCAACGCCATCAAACATGCAACGCATTCATCTCTTGCAGAAAAAATACTGTCGTCATGTTTATAATGAACAACCAACATTAATATATTTTTCTTTCTCTTATCGCCAACTGTCCCCAATCGAGGTTTGTGTGTACCTCTTGTAAACAGGGGGCGAATAGCATCGAAGACATCAAGTCTCACTGCCTGATACCCTTCCGTATTGGAAACCGCGTTCTCCGAGTATAATATTTAAGGTAGTACGTATACAGGGGCTAGTTAGGTTGTGCGCAATTCTGAATCGCCTGATTGATAGTGGGAAAGTGGTCTATTGTAGAGTGCCTTCACGAAAGCTTGTCTGGTCATTTACTTAATCGAAGGCTAAGGTGGTCCTCATTCTATTAGCGATTCTCTCAGTAAACACTTTTTAAGCAATAAACAGTAAGTTTGTCGACCTCTAATGTTTCAGGTTCTTGACATCCGCTTCCGCTTTCTTATGGATGAAGATGATGTCAGCTTTTTTCTCAGATCGCCTTAAGCGCGAGGCAATTGGCATTGCTTATAAACTGTATTAATTTTTCTAGCACAATCTCCCTACACTACTTGAACAGATCTGCTTTTACCTGATCCTCACCAGCTGTTTTCTCCTTTTAAATTGCCCCTAATTCTTTCTTTACACCTCCTTTCTTTAATGGAGGGAAGTCCAATGGCGGAGCATTGTTGCCTGGGTCATAACCATCATGATCATTAGCTGCCATTTAGAATTGTGGATAACTCTTTGGGTGCTTTGACTGTCTGATCCATATTGCTAACGCCATTGCCTCTATCAGTAAGCGCATATGTCTGATTTATGACGATACCTAGTTTCTTTTTGACCGCTTTTAGGCTACCTGCATTTTTAGACAATGCTCGTTTCTCCTATTACACTTCGACGGAGACGAAATTCTAGTGGCCTGTGTACTGTGCGATGTCAGTGCACGTTAAAGAACCCCAGGTGGTCGAAATTTCCGGAGCCCTCCACTACGGCGTCTTTCATAGCCTGAGTAGCTTTGGGACGTTGAACTCCCATAAATTAAACTAAACTTCCTTATGTCGGTTACCATGAGCTTATTCATTCGCTGCGCAGTTGTACTCTGTCTGGGTGTTTGCAAGCTTCCTCTCTTTGGCCTTTATTATTCACAACTTTCGCCTAATAAGCGAACTTGCTGGTATCCTGTCTAACCATTCTACCGCCTGCTTCTACTGCGCTCTCCGAAATAATAGCAGCTACCTTATCGCTACTTTAATGAAGTCTCTTTCATTTTTATTCTCCGCATTGCGGCTTTTCGACGTCTACATCCTGTTCTGCCTCCAATTTCTGAATTAGTTCTCTCCAAATTGTACTAATTATTTTCCCCAGGTATTCATAGAGCTTGTGTAATATTCGCTGGCTGCCTGGTCTCCAATCTGCTTCTTGCTTGCTTATATTCATATCGGAGGTTGTGGCCAAGTACTATACTTGGGTAGTGAAATCCTGTCCTGGTGAGGAGAGGGTTGCTGGTTCTGGTCACCGAGATCAGGCAGCATCCGCGTCCTGCGGTTGAATAACGTCTGAAACGCTGATTTTTTTTTTGTAGCGAGAGCTACACTACGCCAGCTCTTCGAGCCTTCAGCGTGGCACCCCTTGAGCTCCGTGGCGGTGCCGTGGCATTGAGAGTATTGGTCACGTGGTGCGGAGCAGCTGCTGCTGCCGGCGGCTCGGCGCGCCGGCAAAACCGAGCTGCAACAGCTGTGCGCATGCGCCGTGTCGAGTGGGGTGAGCGAGTGGAGACGGGGAGAAGAAACCACTTCAGCTCTCGCGTCACTACAGGTTTCACCAGGGCTAAACTAAAGCAAATTTTTTTTATCCCGTGAAGAATTGCAGGGCACCGGGCTTGGAACAACTGTCCTCATGCACTCGAGGTGGGTGCCCTACCTCTACGCCACCGCTCCTGCTTGCCATTCGGAACCATATCAAGTAATCTCATAGAGCGTCAAGAATTTAGTAGATGTTAAGGCGTCCGCACAATTCTCTGAAAGTTGTCATTCAACAAGGAAAAAAAGGAAAATATCGTTGCGCTTCTGAAACCATCCGTTATGGTTCTGGGTGGCATAAACATGGCGACGTCCATTCGATATATTAAGGCAGATTATAGAGCCTCAGAAGCAAGTGGTGTAGCTGTCAAAGGACAAACTCAGAAGATCCACACCTTTCTAAGGCATCATATAACATTCGAGTAGGGATGATACACATCGGCAGTGCGCGGATTGCTGCAGTAAATATAGGGATCTGAGTCTTGGACATTACTTAAAAACGGCTTCATCCTGCAGATATAAAAATGTGAACATTTTAACCGGCAAGGAGTAATGACAACATAAAGGAATTTATACCTTTAATGTAATGAAGCTCATTCGTTGCGAGTTATGATTTAATTTTTTTCATTTAATGCGCTATCGCCCGTTATACGCTGCAGGACGCTGGCAAGAAAAAAACCTGGACGCTGTCAGCGCAAGAAGAATAGAGAACGATTCTGATGTTAACGCACCCCAAATAAGAAGTATTAAGCAAAAGCACTCCATGCAATTTTATTTCTCAACCAACGTTTTAGTTTTGCGAAACGTGTTTCCCATTAGACTAAGTGCTCTGTTTATGATAGCATTTCTTGTGATATTTTCTGCAGCAATACATATTTAGGTCTGCTGCTTGGCTTTTAAACACAGTAAAAAAGTTACTCTTGGGCCGATGTCAATGCGGGATATCCACGTCTTTCCACAACGTCATGACGTCACATCCTTTCGTCTTTTCTTCGATCCAGGCCTTTGTCTTTTCTATCTGTTCCGGTGTGAAGTGACTTTTCCAGTCCCCCACTCTTCCTCTGCGCACATATGTTGCGCCTTGGTGCATTTCAGGCGCTGCTGCGCTGAATGTTTTGCAGAATTCAAGACACTTTAACGACCTCTTTTGAGCAAGTTCTCCCAGGCTCAGTATTCGTTCCTTAAAGCTGTAGCCGAAAATAACTTTCATAGATTGCAGGCTTGACGATTGCAGAACTCTTTCATAAAAGTCCCGGTCTTCTCTTAGTGCCTTGCTATACTGTTCACCAAGAAAATCCGCTATCTTGAGAATCCATAAACCAGTGCCGGTTTTGAGCTGTTCGTATGTGAAAAACAACACATTCGGCTCGTCCCTCATGTTGTACCAAGGCAAAAGATGTTCAAAGAAGTCGCCGGACCGAGTCTTTCCAGCAAGGAACATATCGAGAAATGTGCCAAAGGACGTGTCCTTGAAGCGTTTGGGAGTGAAACCCAAGAAGAAGTAATAGCTGGAAACGCAGCAGTCGTATGGATTCCTAGCTACGTAAATGTACTTGGCTTTCTTAGAAAAGACCATCTTGCTGAATGGCAGGTGGGTGATCACGGGACCTTTCCTCTCAAGTCGATTGGCAACTTCGGCTCCCGTCAGTTCGATTAGGGGCGAGAACAACATGTATTCGCCGGGCTCTTCTGGCGTGTTCAGTCTGGTCAGGATGTTGGACACGATGTACTGAGTCCACGTAGTTCCGCATTTCGGATACGTAGCAATAATGACGTCATTGACACGTGGTCGATACTCCATTGCTGAACGCACGTTCTCTTCGGAGAAAACCTTCATCATGTGAACCCCGCAGATCTCTGCATACACGCTGGGGTCCATTCTCTAAATTAGGCCTCCCCCTGTAAATATGAGGGGCGGTTTTTTAAGTATAAGCAAACCTGAGGCTCGATGGCTATTTGAGAAATCAGTACAAATAGAACTAGACCTAAGGAAACACGATATTACGAAGTACTCGTACTAAAGAACGAACTTTGATTCCCCGGACACTGCCCATTTTGTTCAAAGTTCTTAATAGCCCGAAATAACGAAACAAACGGCAACTAAACCCGATTCAACGAAGTTTTTCGGACATTAATTGAGTAAAAAAAGGTGCTTTCCAGTGCTCGTAACTAGTCAAAAAAGCCAATTTTTGTGAAGAAAGAAAAGCTGTGAAGAAAGAAAAAAAAAGGAAATTGCAGAATTGCGCTGAAGTCTTCTTTAGAGCGAAAATGCGACAGCTTTGCCCCGTCCTCTTTTTCTGGCTAAATTTTTATTATTTTTTATGTCTGAGTTTTTTTCATATCGCTGCGGTGACATGCATTAAAGTAATGTGAAAGCAAAACCTCCCCCCTCTCTATCGACGCCATTGCTATTCGGACGTCCAATTGCTGTAACTACGTTCATGGCTATTGCGACGTGTCTGTGTGTTTTTGGCGTTTAATTACTTTAACAATTACTCCAAATCAATAAAATTTGAAATTTGGCGAGATTTTTCACAACTACCTAATACAATCAAGCTTTTTTTTCATATATCTTTATAGAACGACTTGAACGAGACGACAAAATTTGCGTAAACTTTTTGATGACACATGCATACGCATATAATGCTCTCTCATTAACAAAATAAAGCTGTGACGGAAGCTTTAAAGATCCTCTTCGCAGCAGACTGTTATCGAAATCAAGGCGACCACGCGCAACAAGCATTTGCCATGTTTTAAGTGCGAGGCTTTAAAAAAGAAGGCAAGTGTGGTTATCACCGGTTAAACATGTAACTGCAGCTAAAGCAGCGTCTAGAAGAGCTCTAAGCTAAGTGTTTATAGGTATTATAGTCTTTACAGTCATAGGCGATCAGCACAATCCAGAAAAATTTCATCTGTTGTAACATAGAAGGTGTTTCAGGGAAGACTTTAGAAAAATAAACAAAACAGGCTTGCTATGTTGAAAATATTTCTTTAGGGGCACGGTATTACCAGTGTCGGCGCACACCGGAATACCGGTGCATTGTCCGAAGTAGTACGCTGGTTAACTGATCTCTGGTAATTAGCATTTCAACAGTCGCAGCTAGGAAACTGGTTGCAATTAGAGATTTGTGGACGATCGTTAGCAATAGCCGTATTAGTTTTTAGGACTTCGAAAACGCAGTTATCCTCGGCACGCTGTGACTCCACATAATTTGGCTACATAATGCCAAAATACATGAGCTTTCGAAAAGCATGGGGGCAAAACATGCTTTGCAGTGTGCGTAATTAGTCAAAAAAGTAAAAAAAATGTCGAACCTCACCGCCAAAGGTCATCCCGCTTTCTAAATTCTAAAAACTGGCATGGCTGTTACTAACGACCGCTTACACATCTCTAATGGCAACTAGGCGTATAACTGAACTAGTTAAAAAATTAATCAGTGCTAATGGCTCAGTGGTTATTAATCAGTGGTTATGGCTCAGTGGTTATGATGCTCGGCTGCTGACCCGAAAGACGCGGGTTCGATCCCGGCCACGGCGGTAGAATTTCTTTGCGGGAGAAATTCTAGAGGCCCGTGTACTGTGCGATATCAGAGCACGTTAAAACACCCCGGGTGGTCAAAATTTCCGGAGCCCTCCACTACGGCGTCTCTCATAGCCTTAGTCGCTTTGGGACGTTAAACTCCATAATCCAAACCCTAAACCAAACCAAAAATTAATTATTAAAAATCGGTTAACTAACTACTTATCTGTCTACTTAAGGCTATTCACCGTTTTTCTGATGTCCGCCAACAGTGACAATACTATGCTTAAAGCCGTAATTTTAACTAAAAAAACCTATTTGTGAGAGTTACTTAAATTCCTCCCTGAAATACCCATATAGAGGGTTCCACCGGCTACACGCACAGGAAGCCAATGGAAATAAAAACTCACCTGACACAGCTCAAGAAAACAAGAGAAGCGATCCTGCGTTCGCACGAGCTGCTAAGAGCTGCTAAAAGTACGATGGAGTGCCGACGCCTTGCCAGCTACTGTGCAGAGAAAATGGCGTCACTGCGCAGTTGTCACATGTGCACCGACAAACACACCTGCCTTCTCCTTTGTTATTGTATTTCGTCCTCTGCGCCGCTTGCCACAATTAAATGCCTGGCAGCTGCGAAAAAAACCACGCCGACCGCATGTGTTTTAGAACGCATGCCAGGGTATAATTTAAACTGGCAACGAACCTCCCGTAGGAAAACACATATATTCAAAATGCAACGGTTCAAGGGCACCTTCACCAACTGTAAATTGATGCCATAGCTCCGGTAGAACAAGAACAGATTAAACTGAATGACACATCACGTACGAGCAGTCGCGGTAGCTGAGTGGTTATGGTGCTCGACTGCTGTCCCGAAAGACGCGGGTTTGATCCCCGCTGGGGCGGTCGGATTTCGGTGGCGGCGAAATGCTAGAGGCCCGTTTACTATTTGATATCAGTGCCTGTTAAAGAACCCTAAGGGGTGGAAGTCATCAGGAGCCTTCCACTATGGCGTCCATGATAGTCTGAGTAGCTTGGGAGCATTAAACCCCTTCAAACCAATCCTAAGGCATCAAGTGCGGAAGCAATGAAACTTAATGACGACAACAGGGCACTGATTCTCACTGCATTGGGTACAAAAGCCAATGACGAGGTCTACCGTTTCCTGCACTTCATTGAGAGGAAACACGGGGAGGAAAAATAACTCGAAAGCCGACGTTCCATTCTGTCCATTTTGTGTAGCCGTGTCGTCAGTGTGATCAAAGCAAAAGTAGGTAGGAAAGAAAACGGTGGGTGTCGGCGCCGGTCCGCCACTGAAACAAGGACTCAAGACGTTTTAAGGCAAAACCTTTAATGCCTCATCGTTGTCGACAGCAGGCTGTCAGCAGACGTGTCACGCTTTTCGGTTGGTCGAAATGGTTGCGACGTCAGAGTGCGTGGATTCGAAGTGATGAGGTCACCCATAGATGCGTGACGCACCCTTTTAGAGCACATGACAACTAATAAAATAGTTGTCCGCTCCGAGAGGGGGCGCAAGGCATTCGTGGCGGACCACATTACGTAGCTCATTGCTGCGAACAGAGCCATGAATATAACCGTACTCATCGAAGCAGAGAGAGTCGTGCTAACGAAGCAATCAAAGTCGGCAGTCAAAGTGTATAGTTGTAATGTGTAGACAAAATGTGTAGTCGAATAAGGCACTAGTAAGCACAAACAGTCTCAAAGTCAATGCCAAACAGTGCGCCAGGAAGGGCTTTCGCCTTGCAGCACTTTAAGCAGCCAAAGTGCCTTCTGAATTTTTTTATGCGAGTAAGCGGCATCAATTGTGCCCTTCTGTCACGATCAGTGTGACGTCTATTCCAACGCCCGACGTCAATGACAGAAGTGACCAATGGCAATGGCAAGGTATTAAAAACAGAATGCATCAATAAATAGCAAGGGACACTTAGACTCCGCCTTAAGGGTATGACGCGATAGAGATATGGGTTAATCCCCATATATGTAGAATTGGTTCGTCCATACGTATTTGCCGAAATGTGCCTCTACGGCCGTATCTATAATCATCGCCCAGGAGCATTAAATCCCTACCTACCTAACAGGTGAAGCATTCAGGGCCCATTTCGGAAACATATCCCAGGTTCCCTCTCACCACCTTGCCAGTATTCCTATTACCAGACCGGCACATCGTTAACAGACACCACTGATGCACATCGCGCCATTCTGCAGTCCCAGTTTACACACGCCTCTAGACCGTCCTCGTCACTTTGGAGCCTGGAAAATCCCCGAGTCCTTCTTTCAATACCTGGCATCAGAAAGGAGACCGATTTACCGCCGATAGAACTGAAACAAGTCACTCTGGAATATTTCCATGAGTACCATTCAAACCGGTTGCACGTCTACACCGACGGCAGAGTGAACCCTAACAGTTCTTCTGGCTTCGTAGTCATCCCTGCAAGGACTACAGAAATCAGTGTTAGAATAGATCACCACACTTCTTCGACGGGTGCAGAACTCACCACTCTTCTTGTCGACGTTGAGCACATCAATCAGCAGCGCCCTCAGCAATGGTCTGTTTTCATCAATTCCAAAGCTGCCCTCCAAGGCTTACAAGCTTCTCTTCGCTGTGAATCCCATGAACAACTGGTCGCGAAAATTCGACATTTACATCACTCTTCCATCAATGCAGGAGAAGCCTGGCCCTATTATTTCGCGGAGAACAAACATCATCACTGTTTTTCCTCGGCAGGTTTCCAATGAGCAATCTCACGTGTGAACTATATACTTGCAAAAGGAGCATTCACACTGATAATTTTTGCGCAGCGTATTGAGTTAGAAGAGGCACAAAACACCAGGCCAGTACTAAAGGACACCAGGATAACAGGAAACAGCGCTGTGTGCAGAGAGCTCATATCCAGGTTAGGAACCATACGAAAACAAAATGCAGCACGCTGCCAGCCGCAAACCAAACACAAAAAAAAGTTGAGGGGACACTTAGCTAAAACAGATGCTTGGGCAAGTTGGTAACTCATTTTCACCGGAACAGCGCGCACTAAGACACGGACAAGAAGGGAGACACGACACACACGAGCGCTGATGTAGTTGACGAGAATACATGGATGGACGGACACACAATTAATAGGGCCCGATGTACTAGAAATGAAATTTGTTAAAACAGATGCTTGGGCAAGTTGGTAACTCATTTTCACCGGAACAGCGCGCACTAAGACAGGGACAAGAAGGGAGACACGACACACACGAGCGCTCGTGTGTGTCGTGTCTCCCTTCTTGTCCGTGTCTTAGTGCGCGCTGTTCCGGTGAAAATGGGACACTTAGGCTCCGCCTGAAAGGTGTGACGCGATAGCGTTAATGGGTCTCTTCGGCGGCTTGGGGTCTGGGCGTATCACTTCGCGCAGGCGGATACTCTTCTTTTATTGCGTTTTTCTTTTTCGCATAACGCTTAACCTGCCTTCAAGAGTACGGTGCAATAACATTAAGTATTGTACCAGAAGAAGAACTCCCTCTCTGTCGCCCAGTTCAGCCTACATGACCATTATCGCGGAATGGGTCATTCCCTGCTCTGCATTCATACATCGCGGGGAGTCCTCACACCACTCCTGCCGAAGTGCAGCAGGACTTAAGCGATGCGCCACTGTGCCGGCAAGTGCCTGTTTCAGACACAGCCGCTGATGTGGGGCTTGTGAGAGCCAGGTTGCTCTCCTAGTCAACTTCTGCCGACCGATCATTGCTTCAACTGCCACCTGCAACGGTGGCCAGGTTGTAATGAAGACACAAGGACACGTGGCCTGGGTGGCAGGTGGGTCTCCTCCTTTTTCGGTCGCAGTGCCGACAACACTGACGACGCCAGATTTTCTGGAGAAAAACAGTCGTGGGAACATTGGATAGTGCGTAAATTTGTGTAGTACTCTCCTAAAACTTTTAACAATCTCATTCATATTGCTAATAACATTGCCCTCGTTCTCTATTAGCGCATATATCTAATTTATACCTACACCTGCTTTCTTGGCCGCTTTAAGGGTACCGCTGTTCTTTAGCGCGTGCTTGATTCACTTCATATTAAACATCTATAGTCGGTCACCTTGCGCTCACTGACCAGCTTTGATAGCTTTTGGAGCTCTATTCTTTCTGTAAGGTTAGAAGCTTTCATTCTTTGGCGTTCCTTAAAGAGATCTTTCGTCTCATTAGTAAGGTTACCGGTATCCTGTCTAACCATTCTACTCCCTACGTCTCCTGCGCACTTCGTAACGACAGCTGTGAGATTATCGTTCATTGCTGCGGCGAGAACCAGAATTCATCCATTATCCCGCTTACTGCTAACTAGTTGATAGGGTGATTGATAAGGACCGCTTTGTTCTATGCATTTTGAGCAAGCGCAACCCTCCAAAACCTCCTGTAGAAGTCTTTCTGGCTTCCACGTTCTTGGAACTGACGGGGCTCAAGGCGCCGAGAAGATGACCAGGCCAGGCCTTTTGAAGACACATATGCCGTTTCACAAGACGCCTTACGCCGAAAATGCCAAATACATTTACGTTGCCAGGGACCCTTACGACGTTTGCGTTTCCCTTTACTATCAGGTGACGTGTTCGACGCCAAAATCTGTGAATGATGTCTCCTTCACCAGGTTCCACGAAATGTTCATTAACAGTATGCTGTCGTGGGGCGACTACTTCGACCACCTGATACCCTGGTACGAGCAACGAGCATAGAAAAGATCCGGTGCGGCTTCGCAATATCCTTGAAACGTCAAGCTTGGAGAATATGAAGAGCTTGTTAAACGAGGACTTCGCGACTGTTCTTAAGGACATTCTGTGCTTGTCACAAGACAATGCTATAAAATCTTTTGAATTCTTTCGTGATGTTCTCGCGCACGTGAATGAGTTTCATGAAAGAGAACCCCTTATTCGCAAAGGGGTCATTGGGGACTGGAGCAGTCATTTTAAGCCAGAGCAAACCTAAATGACTAAAACGTGGATAAAGAAAAAAGCTGGCGGATCACATGTGATGCAACTGCGGAGTGACATCGACATCCCCTGATTTCGGCACCCGGCAGACGAACAGAAAAATTCGTTGTTGACTGCACTCGGCACGAAGAAAATCTGGTCGATTCATTTCTCACAGCTTAAAGCACTTAACGCTGTCCGTCTACACACTCAGCCTCCCTCCACTCTTAACAGTCGCTAAATGGCGCCTTCAGATACCTGAAAAGAAGCTTCAGATACCATTGCTAGGTTTGCAAGAGAAGGCGAAATGCAGCGCTCACTTAGAAGCCCGAATTCATCTTACTGCGCTTTTCACGATCAAGCTGGAGCGTGTATCCATCTTGATGGAACGTGATCCAATACGACAGCGACAAACCTAGGGTACTGGGCATGTGGATCCAGAAAAGAGGCTACAATCAAGAGAGGAGGAATGGAAGAAAAGAACGCAGTAAGGATCGTCGCCACTCTTTTCAAGAAGACCTAGTGCGTAATCTGCTAAACTCTCGAGACAAGGACGCTGGCGAACCTGACCACGTCCCTTCTCCTGATATGCACAGTGCGGGGGACCTGTGGGCACGAGATTGGGTCCTGCTGATAGCACTGTACCTAATATATTATCCCGACACGAGGCCTGTCGTGGAGGAACAGGTTCGATAGCCTCGGCTCGAGTACTTGGCGGAGAGAAGCCGTGATGCTTATGTAGGGTGTCGCTGGAAAAGTAATTCAAAAGCAGCAGTCTTTGGGCTAGTTGGTTAGCCCCACGCTCAAAAAGACAAGCACACAGAAAAAGACGGACGCAGACTGTGCTTTAAGTCCGTCTTTTCCCGTGGACTTTTCTTCTTTAGAACTTTCGCGATGTAAACACTTTCAGGGGTTCTCCCCTAATGACACTGTCCTTCCGCGTGTAGAAGTCTGCTGCCACAGTGACAGTTCAGGAGGCATAGGCGCTTGTTGGAAGTTGCACTAAACTGGCTCCTCTGACACCCGCATTTTACTGTTCTTCTTTTTGCTTGCTTCCTTTATGTAAAAAATGCCATTAGGACGGCAACCGTTAAAGAAACAAAAAATAAAACTTTCCATGTCTTGGCAACAGCTGTTGCGTACTCGAGCAGTACATATCTTACGGCATGCACTGGATTTGGTGTTCGTCACATAATGAAGAGAACCCTCATTAGCCCTGCTTGTGTTGTTTAGCCACCATCGTCATGTATTTATGATTTGGCGCCGCTTTATTCCACTAGGACATATGTGACTAAACGTTCATTTCTGCTACAGTAAAAGTTGATGGCTCGTTAGTGCTCCACGCAGCCATAATTTTCTGTCTGATGTTAGCACAGCGACAAGTCGTCTATACATACTGCCATTTTCTTGTTTACTTCTGCCCTACGTAACCACGTTTACAGCAACTCTGTGGCAAAAGAAGCGCTTCGAGCAGCCACTCAGGTTTGTTTCGGTAAAACGGCGAGTTGAACGAGTTCGTACATATTTGAAGAAAACAGCGCAGCAAAAGGGAGAAGAGATAAGACGGGATAGGCGCTTATTACCAACTAGATGTTAGTCAGCACCTGTCCCGTCTTCTCTCATGTCCTCGTTGCTGCGCTGTTTTCTTCAAGTTTGTTTCTTTTATCAAAATCAGTTTGTTGCTAGTATCCGCCAAATAAATCAACAGTGTTTTGCACTTGGCCATGCGAAAATTTGTAATTCATATTTGAATTTATATTCGGTGCTGTACATAGTTAAGAAATATCTGTCACAAGAAGTTGCTCCATGCTTCTCAAGGCACTAAGACTCACTCGTGGCACCCAGTATCGATAGCGGTAATGGTGACAAAACGGTTCAGCCTACAGCGGCGAATAAATCTCTCTACGTTCCAGGAAACACCTAGGCCTGGAAAGTACCGTCTTTGTCAAAAGTAACCAGGCTGCATGGTTTGCTTCTAGCTTGTATAGTGGAGCCCTTGTTCCTTTCCTAAAGATCAAAAAGTGTTTGAAGGTGAGAATACCCTCAGTCCTTACCTCTAACGACCATTTCAGCTTCAGGGAAGCTGTAAGGGGTCCACTGTAAGAGCTAGAAGCAAACCATGCAGCCTGGTTACTTTTGACAAAGACTGTACATCTGTGACAAAGACTGTACATCTGGGTATGGCGCGCTACGTGAACCGAGTGCCTATGTGGTTGGTACTTCAAAGTTGCTTTCCAAACTTTTTTGCACTGTTAAACCTTTTAGGTTCTAATTTCAGCGGAATATAACGCATGGCAGCCTATCAATAAAAGCGCGAGCCGCAAGCAGCCTCCACGAGTCCACGTGGACTTTTTCAGCACAGCGTACGGGAAGAAGAAGAAGAGGTAGCTATCGTCCATGCCGGAATCACCGCGAGTCCAACTCAGGCTACAAAAAAGGCACATCCAGCTTGCAAACTGAAGATCGATGCCCACCCCAGAGATTAAGACGCCAGAGGACGGCGCACAAAGCCCGGCCGTGGTCATCGGAGGTGAGGATCTCCAAAAAAAAGTCCCGACCGACACCGGCCTGGCTCCACAGTCTCCGGGAGCGGCTAAACGAAAAACACCGCGGAAGAGCACCGGCAAACGCCGTCGGAAGGGACGAGACGACTCGCCGGCGCAGGACAAGGTGACGTCGGTGACGAATAGTCCTGTGGCGACGTCGCCGCCTGCTGCAGCATCGGCGGATGCCTTACGAACTGCCGGGCCTTCCCGCCAGGAAACTGGGGGCTCTCTATCGCCGTCCCCGTTTCCTGCAGAAAGCTCTCCTGGATGTTCACCTCAGGTATTGACTTACGCCACTGCGCGCGAAACACTCTGAACAGTATCTGTATATTCTCACTACATACGGAGGTCGCGGGTCAGAATCCCTCCAGCGCCATATATTTGTTTTTCAGGCTAGTTGCTACTTTATTATCTCTCACGCATAAACTGATTACAGCATTAATACCTCATCGATCAAAGCCACACATTGAAAAACAATGTCCCGTATTCTTGGTTTCAGGGACTGTTGGCTTCCTTAGGCTTACCTTAGGCTTACCTAGGTGTATGGGGAGACCACCTGTTGACTGGAATGGATGTCGGTTTACGCACAGGCGGTGAAATTCCGACTATTCGCTGGTTCCTGAAAGCTTCGTAGTCAAAGTTTCAAACAACGTAGACCATAAGATGCTACCTTGTGAGCGATGTTAGCTCTCATTTGGGCCAGTAGTTTGCAAACATAACTTTTTTAAAAATTCTACACATAAATACAGTAGTCTCCGCGCACTATCAATGCCCGTGCAATTTTCTCAGTGGATTTCTACAAGTACCTAGGTGCCTATATTTCACGCAATATATCTGCGACTGATCATGTCACCCACGTAACTGGGCTAACAGTGTCCCTGGCTACTTGCGGCGCAACCTCGCTTTAGCTACCAGTACTATCGAAGGGACTCTGAAGCTGTTTCCACGCCTACTAACCTACTAGGGTTCTGAAGTAGAATCATTGTTCATCATGTCTGGGAAGTTATTTTTTGACTGTGGCTATAACACCGCGAAATCATCCATAGAAAGAGCGGCGATCAAATAGTCTGCGTCCAGGGCGATTCAATTAATACCGAAGAGCGAAAAGGGAAACCTCGACCATGTCAGTGCACGTTAAAGAACCCCAGGTAGTCGAAATTTCCGGAGCCCTCCACTACGGCGTCTCTCATAGCCTTAGTCGCTTTGGGACGTTAAACCCCATAAAACCAAACCAAACCAAACTCGACCATGTAGGCCAAATTGACGTCACACTGAGCAGTCAGAGATACTCCGGACTACCCCAGCTAGCTTTCAGCTAGTCTTCTTCCTCTTGTCTCGCGCTTTCTGGGCGTTAGAACCCTGTGAGCGAAGATTTGGAACACCAGATTCAACATGCGGTACTTCTCTGCGTTCGACTATGTTGTCTTCCACTGTTTGCAACAAGATCAAAAGCTCGCTGCACGAAGGGTCGCTACTGTGAAGAGCGACAATTCCAAGCCGACCAAAAGAAAGCGTAGCCTGCTCGGAAATGGTATTTTCCGTAATGCGATCTTCATGATTTTCTGTCTAAAGAGCGCAGCTGAAGCAAGAGACGGTTCTTTCTTTTTTCTCGCACATAAGAAGCGTGTCACCATTCCCAAGATGCGCCTTCCCTAAAGAAAAATCATGGGGAAAAGGCGTCTACTTCTTATTCCAATTTCATTACATCACGACAGTTCCGGCGCCTGTGTGTTTTTGTGTGTGGGCAATGATCAGACCACAGAGAGTGACGCTGAGATGGGACACACAAACAACTGAAGTGAATGGCTAACTTGCTTGGCTACTTTTCTCGCTCAACGCTTCAAGCGACAGAGTTGCTAATCACCGCATAACTCAGCAGCAGCACGCGCGCATGACTATTCGCATGCGGACAGGCTATTGAGAAAAGCTCACTGTTGTTTAGAAGGTCGTCGGCTGTCGAAATGTTTTCCCACATGGTACATGCCTGACATGCTCGCGGAGCCTTGGGAAGCTTTACAGCGGCAAAGGAATGTGTCAATAGCCTCAGCAAAAGAGCGACACGAGCTTCTGAAGCGGCCTTAGCAAAGTTCGTTTCGACGTTTCCAAGCAAGCTTGAAGCTGTTGATATGCGGCACCTTGTTATTTCACCCTTTGCTGTCTCGTCAATTACTGTAATTTTGCGATAAGAACGAAATTGTTCGAGAGAGGATCGTTTGGTTTGGAATGCGAATTGAAGGGAGAAATGAACACGAACACTAACACTGACCTTCATAACCTTCGTACGAACAAAACTCGAGTATCTTGTTTGGGATCCCAACCAGAATAACCTTGTCCATACCAATGAGACAATTCAGAATTTTCCCTCTGGATTCATCTCATCTGAACAGTCCTATCGAACGAGCTTTTTATGACTGAAATCTCGATTAAGTTTGCCCACGCTGCCCTGTCGTCGCAGAACAGCACGTTTGTATTTATTGCATACCTGCTCTCGCGACGGCCTAGACACACAAATTTTCGTCACGGTAAGCCGGGCGTTGAGTTTCGCCATAACTGAAAGAAATTCTGGGGCGCATCGTAGGCCTGGATAAACTCAGCTTGCTGGAAAGTTTGACGCAGCGGTTACGGCAATGTGATGTGAATTTTTGGACAGGTGGTACATAACGAGTGTTTTGGGTACGTAATCGCAAACTGATCTTGGCGTGTATAGTGGCAAGCCGATGCAGATTCTGTGAAGAAGGGCTCAGGAGGGACCCAATTATAGCTGAGTACTTAACGTTCACAGGTAGAGTCTTTTGACGCCATTCCTCGCGATGCGTCTCGGGGTGTCGCAGGCGGATGCCGGGGCGCCGCGGCAGGAGAGGGTCCACGACGCAGCCGGAACAGGGTCTAATGCAGGCGCAACCATCTCGACCTCAGCGGCCGCCGACAAAGCGAGGCCTCCACTGGAAGAGCGGAAGGCCCCCTCAGTGACCGCCATGAACGCTCTGCTCGAAGACCATCGCTCGCCCACCACCAGTGCAACGGTGGGTGCAGAAAATCGTTGTGAAACAACACGAGCCCCCTCCCCCCCCCCCCAAAAAAAAAAAAAAAGCGGGCAAAGCACCCCGCAGGCCTGTGCGCAGAAAACCCAACGAATACAGCCCCTTTCACTGCATTTCTTATTCCTTTGTTGTCGTGTGGAATTGGAGGTCATTGGCTCAAGTCTTGGGGCCTCATACGCTTTCACCTTGTTCTCTGCGTGCACGTCGGATCGGTGCTCTATTTTGCTATGAGCTGCTATCAATTCTAAGTTGTTACTCGCCCTACGTTTTTCGCGTTTATTTTGAGAGGCAAAGCGCTATTAACCCTTTCTTGCAAACGAACCAAACTGTACAGACTCCGAGAGCTGGCGACAACATCGCTCGGAGGCAGCCCTTGGAAGCAGAGATACCAGCGAGCATGCCAGATCTGCTCGTTGAATTGGTAAGCAAGCCCTGCCTTTCCATAGCTCATCTACTTGGATGAATAGAGGTGGATAGCAAATATGATCCCGAAGCAGCCGTCGTCGTCATTTCGATGCGTGGGGTTGCTGGGCCGCGCGTCTTTGAATCTTACCTATAATATACCTTTTAGTGACTGAAGTTTATGCGCACGAGGTTGTTATAGGGGCTCACTTCAAGCCAGCCAACGGACCACGTGCGGTATCCTTCTTTCTCTTCAGGCGGTCAGATCTGGAATAGCAGAAAGTCGCATGGGCTTACACACGACATTTAGGAGAAGTAGAGGTGTCATCTGCACGTTGGGCCTCTACTAGCATAGGCAGCGAAATTTTCAGTTATTACATATATTGCAAGCTACGAAGTAATCCCGGCACAATTCTTTGGGACAACTCCAATGTGTAAATCCTACCACGAATGCAAGCACAGAATATCTTCGACAGGTCTTCTCAGTCATGAAACATAAGGTGTGGACTGTGTATAAAACGTAACGTGTGGATTGAGAGCGCGTCTGGGACAGTGACCTGTCGATGGTCGTGCGTGCCCCACTAACGTAGTTAAAGCTAACGCAATGCTATAGCGTATACGCCTCGCGCAGGCGGTACGCGTGGAAAACTACGAAAAGCGAAAAGGCGGGAAAAAGCCACAGGTACGGGTTAGGTGGCGCTGCGTATATTTGTCTAATACCCAAACCTCAATGACGTCAGCGCGGCGTCCTGATCTAATACGACAAGGCAAGGTTTCAACGAAAACGACCTTGGACCAAACATGTCGACTATGCTCAGCAAAAGCTCTCCGAAAGCTCTTTTTTTTTTACGACGCTCGCTTAAGTTAGCGACCCCTGCTACACGCCTTCTTGCCTACAACACTATTATTAGACCAATCTTAAAATATGCAGTGATTATCTGGGACCCGTTCACAAAGGTAAACATAAATAAACTTGAAAGAATCCAAAAGAAAGCAGTAAGGTTTATTTATAACACTTACGGGCGAGCATCAGTCAGTGATCTCCTCAAAAAAAGCGGCTTACCCTCTATTGCTAACATAAATCGCAAATGTCGCTTAAAATTTTTCTTTCAATTAATTAATAATAATGTCAAAGTTGACACCTCTAATATCCTTGCTTATTCCTCGGGGTACCAAACTAGAAATCGCCATTCTCTTTCCATAACGTCATTAAATTCTCGAGTTAATTGTTTTAAATATTCTTTTTTCCAAGGACCATCACTGATTGGAATAACCTTACGGATGATGTTGTAAGGCAGAGATCATTGCATTTTTTTTGAAGAGAACTTGAAATAATTGCTTGTTTATGACCTTGCCACGGTATTTTCTTCCTGATTTTTCTATGTGCAATTCTGTTTTCTTCTATGTGCAATTCTATGTGCAATTCTGTTTTGTTCGTATGTGTCTGTATTTCTGTATCTTAATACATTGTTTCCCACCTGCTATGATCTTGTGTACAAGATCGCAGTATTCATAAAGAAATAAATAAACCGTCGAGGCACATAGAGGTCCTCGATAGCTTGGATCGAAATGAGGGAACTTACAAATTATATTAAACGCGGGTTTAAGTACTAAAGGTAAATGCATATTTAATTGCCATTAGTGCGACTGAACGAAAGTATAACAAAAAGCTCACCTCAGTTATGTGGCGAGCCAGCGCAGAACATCCTCGCGAGAAAAACGTGCCTTCGAGCGCGGCCAGACAGCGAGGCTGCCAACTTTCGTCTCGACATCGGCGTTCTTCTTGGTGGGGCTTCCATCGGTCTGCCCGCTCGCAGTCGTAATGTGCATCCCGTCGGTGTTCGGTAGAGTTTGCAGCAAGTGAAGCGCTAATATTGCTTTGGCAAGAGCCACTTACATTTTTGCTTATATTGTGTTTCTGTCTTTGCCCTGTTATGATTATAGAATGTCTCGGGTTTTCAAGCTTCGGGACAAACTGAGGCCCCTTCTCAGCAAAGGTCTTCAAATGTTTGTTTTTGCAAGAAAATGTGTCTGTTTTTTTTCCTTTTGTAATGCCCTGATTATAAGTTTAATTACGCAGTTACCAGAATGCTGGCGCGACAGGTCGAAGGTTGAGTTCATGCTGGCGATAAGGAGAGGGCAGGCGATGATAGAGGCTGACGAATAAAATTATTTTATAGGATGGAAAGAGGGAAAAAATTCGCTCTGGCTTAGCTTGGTTAAGCCCGGTAATTGCGAAAGCAATATCCGTACCTACGCCATGGTACAGCTGGTAGTGTAGCTGGTGGTGGTGCTTGTGGTTAGACTTGTGGTGATGCATCAGTTATACAATCCAAACCAATCCAATTCAATCCCATCCCATTCAATTCAATCCAATCCAATCCATTCCATTCCATTCCATTCAAATCCAATCCAATCCAATCCAATCCAATCCACTCCAATCCAATCCAATCGAATCCAATCCAATGTAATCTACTCTAATCTAATGTAATCTAATCTAATCTTATTTTATATTATCCAATCCAATCCAATCCAATCAAATCAAATCCAGTCCAGTCCAGTCCATTCCATTCCATTCCATTCCATTCAAATCCAATCCAATCCACTCCAATCCAATCCAATCCAATCGAATCCAATCCAATGTAATCTACTCTAATCTAATGTAATCTAATCTAATCTTATTTTATATTATCCAATCCAATCCAATCCAATCAAATCAAATCCAGTCCAGTCCAGTCCAGTCCAATCCAATCCAGTCCAGTCCAATCCAATTTAATGTAATCCAATGTAATCCACTCCAATCCAACTAATGCAATCAAGGTCAAATGAAGGTCAATGGTGGTCACCGCCGCGGCATGATGGTGGTCACCCTGGAAAGTGCAAGTAGTATTGCTTTCGCAATAAAATTGGTGATAGTTCGTCTTCGGCTTAGAGTGGTTACAAACGACGGCCGACACCGAAGAACGGACGCAACGGGGCTCGCGCCATTCATTTTCTACTCTTTACCTGCGTTCCTGGTCACGCACTGCCACATGCGAGATGAAATACCGCGCATGCAGCTCGACAGATGACTTCGGAGGCGTCCTTTTTTTTATTTGACCTTTGGTTATATGTACCAACTCGTACACACCTGTTGTCTGTAGCTTCTCACGTCACCGGACTTGGATGAAACGCAGTTGAGAATATTGCCAATATTCTCTTCAAGCCCCGATGTAGACAATTAGGTTGGAGAACTATAGTCAGCTTCTGTCCTTACTTGAAATAGGGGCATTGCCCTTTCTGGTTAGGTCCACGTTTGTTCGTCAAAAGAAACGTTGCTTACGTCGGAGAAACTTGCATTTGAATATGAAACTTTTTTTTTTCGCTGGGCGGTTCAGATCCGCTTCCTCCAGACCTATAATATCGTGATTATCTTTTAAATGTGAACAGTGGTGTATCCTCCCCTCGAAACGCGTGCACGAAAATAACTCTAGGCGCAGCGACGTCTACTTCATAAAAGAGCAGGTGGCGGCGACACACTATATTTCATATTTACGCCTTCTAGCTCATAACAGCTGAATGTGTAGCGAAATCAAGCTGCATCTTTGTTCTTAGAAGAAGGTAAACTACCGAAGAAGCCCAAATTCAGCTTCTCCTCTAAAGCCCTTTAACGTATGTAACGTTCCTCGTTAGTTGACTGATTAGCGACGGCCGATTAAGTTTGCACTGCAAAGATGGCGCCTGTTGCCGTTTCATTGTTTTGTATGCATCTTTGCTTATTCCTTTGCAGCAGTCTCCTGGGACGAGTTTCCGAGGCGCCGGTGGACAACGGTACTCGCAGTGGCGGGGCGTCGTGGCAGGGGCCGCATTGGTGGGCGCGTTGCTGCTCGCCTTCCTCTTGTTGCTGAAACACAAAGCGCCTCATCAAACCGTGGCCTACTGCCAGACGGACTCATGCTATGAATTCAGGTGAAATAGCGGCGAAGCATTCGAAAACTTGAGGGCACTCGCCGAAGTAGCGCTGGTTGCAACGCTCGAAGCGACGGAAAGCAACGGCGTCTTAGTGACATGTTTTAACGCGATATCGTTAAAAACCTACTTCTCCTGAAAATTCGGTTTCGGCCTTGTCGGCGTCGGCGTTGTGAGCGTGAAATCACGAGCATGGCTCTGGCAAGTCGTTCCCAGACAGCAACCAGGTCGGTTGTTGGGCTACCTTGCTTCATTGACCTTTCGTCATCATCAGAACCTGCTCACCGGATAGTCAGCGAACTGCCCACCGGCGCCTGTAGCAATTAAATTGATTAGTCGCTCAGGAAGAGCAACCAGGGCCGCAGCAGACCCGGTGCTGGGAGCACTTCCCATCGCAGGGCTGTGGCGTGTCGCTTAACCGCTGCACCACTGCGTCAGGTGACGTATGAGGACTCACAGGGATCTATAAATACAAAGTAGGGAATGATCAAGTCTGCATATATAAAACTCATTATCACTATGTGAACAACTTCTATCCGTGAACAATGGATCCGAACTCCGAAAACGAGCAGAAACCGAAATGATAGCGCACCTAATAACATTAAGCTGAACTACGTAATCGAGCTTCAATTTTTTTTTTCATGAGAACACGCGTGCTACTCAGGGCTCAGACAGGGGCGTTGGCGAACTAACAGCGCTACGATCGATTGAAGGAACGAAAGCTAGATGAGAATTAATGCTTTGGTGCCGAGGTGCGGGCTCGTACGCGTGTATGAGGTAGAACACAAGTGAGAAAATGGGGTGCTTATCGAAGAGCCTTAGCATGGCGCCTAGAAAAACTACGGGAGTTCTTCCAATGGAACGAGCCACTGTGTCCGCAAATACGTATCCTAAACAGTGCCATTAATGTACGACCAGTTATCAGCGCTGGCAGACATCCGAACTCACCGTGCGATTCTATTTGTTCTGCGAGTGTTACTGATTTGTACTAAACATCATCATCATCATCAGCCTGACTATGCCCACTGCAGGACAAAGGCCACTCCCATGTCTCTAAAATTAACTCTGTCCTTTGCCAGTGGCGGCCAGCCTATCCCCACAAACATCTTAATCTCGTCGGATCACCTGACTTTCTGCCACCCCCTGCTACATTTGCCTTCTCTTGGAATCCACTTCGTTACTCTTAAGGACCAGCGGTTATGTTCCCTTCACGTAACATGCCCTTCCCGAGCCCATTTCTTCCTCTTGATTTCGACAGGATGTCATTAACCCGTGTTTGTTCCCTCACCCACTCGGCCCGCTTCCGGTCTCTTAACGTTACACCTACTATCTTTATTTTCATAGTAAGCTACGTTCCCCTTAACTTAACCATCTTTCTTAGATTCCACGTTTCTGTTCCATAGGTGAGTACGGTAAGATACCGCGGTTGTAGACTTTTCTCCTGAGGGATATTGGCAAACTTACATTCATGATCTTAGAGAACCTGCCAAATGCGCTCCACCCCATCCTTATTCTTCCAGTTATTTCCGTCCCATTATCCGGATCAGCGGTCACTACCTGCCCTAAGTAGACATATTCTCTCACTACCTCCAGCACCTCGCTACATATTGCGAACTGCGGTTTCTTTTGTACACTGTTCAACATTACTTCGGTTTTCTGCAGGTTAATTTTAAGCCCCACCATTCTGCTCTGCCTTTCTAACTCATTGATCGTGTTTTGCAGCATAAGCAACGCTGCACCAAACAGGAAACTATGAAAAACAGATATCAGAAGTTGCATATGCGTGACTTCTGAGGTTCGTTTGTTTAGGGGAAGCATATTCTGCATCACAGGTACAGGTCGCAGCATCCTGTGCAAAATGTAGTGCCCAAGTAGGCCTTCGCCGTAGGGTGGCCACACGCCAGAGGTTAGTACTTTCTTTCGCCATGACTAATCGCACAGTGCAGCATTCCAACATTTTGGGGGCATCCCAACGCCACGAGAACAACGTGAAACTCGTTCGAAACTGGGAGACCAGCCCAATAAAAATAGTGCTGTAAAAGCGTTTGGTGAGCACTTTCGAAAATGCTTGAAAGCAACGAAGGAGCGCCATTGTTAAAACCTCTATACAATGCTACGAATGACTCCCATAGTGCTGGATTAACGCATCTGTTCTGTGTTCGTCGCAGAAAGCTCCTGCACAACCAGCTGAGCAAGGACATCGACGCATGTGACAACTTCACCGCGTACGTTTGCGGCCAGTGGCGGCCAAAAAAGATGTTCGCTTCACGGTCCGATTCTGTCCTGTCCGACATGGCCATTTCCTGGCGTCAGACTTTCCAGGTCATTCTGGAAAGGGGCACCTCCGTACTGCCGGCGGGGCGAAAGGTCGCCGCCATGTTTAGCAGCTGCGTGACGGAATCTGAGCTGCACGTGGATGTCTTCAAGGAATTCATGCACGCCCGTGGCCTCGTCTGGTGGGAGGACCTTGGAAGCAAGCCTCCCCTTGAGAT
This sequence comes from Amblyomma mixtum, assembly GCF_055824585.1. NCBI lineage: Eukaryota > Metazoa > Arthropoda > Arachnida > Ixodida > Ixodidae > Amblyomma > Amblyomma mixtum. The sequence goes on along the minus strand of NC_143019.1, from coordinate 34,763,627 downwards.
CCTCTTCGACCTGTCCTTCAGCTGGAACGTGGATCTCTGGTTCATGGTCAGGCTTCTTCCAAACACCGCGCAAGGGCCACAGCGCCGACTATTCATCACGCGCAGCCCGCTGGTCCCGATTTGGAACAGTGTGTTTAACACCATACCGAGAGACAAGTTCGCCGCAGTCTACATGGCAATGTTTCAGCTTATCTGGAGTAACAGGAGCAAGCCGACTCTCAAGGAAGCCATGAGTGTCTACAGCACACAGGGCGCCGTTCTAGGGCGCCTCATGGAGTTAACACGCTCTGCCCAATCACCTGCGTTCTTCCCACTGGTGGACCTGGCCAAGCACACAAGTCTTGCAACGCCCGAGTATTTGGAGCGCATCATTGCCCGGGCTCTACACTTAGACCCTCCCTTCAACCAGAACGACTTCTTAGCTCTGAGCGACACTGCGCTTCTTGACGCCGTCCTTACCATGATCCAAGCCTTCGGCGACTACGCCATGCTCCAGCATTTCGCCTGGTTCGTAATGCAAACTTACGCAGCCGTAGCCGGACCCAGGGACGTTCTCCAAGCCGTGCACGGAAGCTCCGAGAGGGCAAAGGAAATCTGGCCACTCTACTGCGCCGTCCATACAGAGGCCAGCTACAGGCTACTGGCAGTCGCTCTGTCTGCCGTAGCCCAGTTTACTGTAGAGGATCGGAGGCGCATCGACAGCTCTTTGAAGGCAGTGCAGCAGGTAAAAATTTCATTATTTGCTCAGCAACAGACATACAAAAAATAGATAAAATATAGGTTTGGGCCCTAAGCAATTTGCTAATTCGGCAAATATACAAAATATGCTTCTATTAGAAAGTAATTAAATGGCATAAAAAACGTATCAGTGAAATAAAGCGAATGGTCGGGCATGCGACTTAAAAATTGGTAGAGCACATTTCTGATTTAGTAAAGTGTTTGGAACATCCATAAGTGTCTCCTGGGCGTGCAAAAAGTTTGTTCTGTCTACTTTTACTCTGTGTTGTGTCCCGCCGCCTTCTGTGACTTGCATGTACACTCTTTGTTATACAGAAGCAATGCATAATAGGGCACCACAGTGCATCACAGTAATGTAAGGCAACGTCCACATATGGCACTGAGACCTAGGGAAGGACTAGTTGGCTACCATGACGTTTCAGTAGCGTAAGCTCCCCGGAGACGAAACCAGTGAGCGTTTGTACTGTCTTTTATTGGTGCTCTTCAACCTTCCTTTCCTAGCAGAGACATCATGGTAGAACTGCAGGTGAGCGCCTTTGGTGAGGTTGTTATAGCTTGAAGTATTTCAAGTTATCCATTTCATCCAAACTGATGCATAGTCATGTGCCATTCTGTAATCGAAATTATCCTAATTTAGACCCAGATGTAAAACTTTGCGAGCGTTATTGAATACAAAGTCGGGAAAGTAGAAATAATTACGAAGACCAGAGAAATTTGATGTTGACAATTTCTCTAAAGCCCATGGGAATTCCCTTTTCACCAAACTTTGCTCCTGAAATTCTTTGAAGAGATGAACATTTCCCCGAATAAAACATCACTCAAGTGAAAACACAGAACATCTTGAGTCGTCCGAAGACTAACACATTGTCTGTTGAAGGCTGCGGTCACTGAAGACGCATTAATACACTACAACATTAGGAACTGAACTCTTTTAGTTGGCGCGCTTTGCGCTAATATTGCTTAGATTTTGTTTGACCGCGGGGAGAAAATTATAATGTAAGAGTTGTGACAGGGACTGGGACGAATATATCTTGCACAATAAGTGACGCTTCTGAAACATCCCTGTTGTGTCCTCCAGTTTCAAATTTTTTGTTGATATCGAAAACTTCGGTTAGCTCGGGTTAAACGGGAGTAGCTTGGAGACGCCAGTACCTTTTTAGAAGTCATACAGCAAGAAACGAGGATAAATTATTTGTGTTACAAAATAGCACTAATAAAAACGCCCGAATCATCATATACATGTTAGAGGCATTTCATTCTCATTAGAGTCCAATAGTCTGCGTGACAACTCTCCTTACTGAGAACGATGTGAACTACGTGGTTATGCGAATGGCAATCCTTCTTGAGATAGTTTGTTTCGCCACTGCAGGGTGGCTTTCATTATCTGGCATTATATTGAAGTGGAAGGCTTTTTTTCTAGTTAATCAGTTCTAAAAACAGGATGCAGGATGCTTATTTAACACGCAATTTATATCAAATCGATGCATCGTCCAACACACGCAGCGTTGAAATGGTAGTTGCCAAAGCATGGTTAGTTTAAAGCGCCCACAGTACCACTGCGGCGACGCGATATAATCGAGGTGCGAACCACGTCTTTCTCCTTGGTCTCAACCTGCCTTGACCGTATCACTGCTTCTAACGACTGCAGCCGTCTCTCACTTCGCATTGGCTTTGATAGCGAGTTTGTCGGACCTCAAACTAACCTGCCTTAGTATCACTGCGGCCAACGGCTGCGGGCGTCTCACACTTCTCAATGGTTTTGATGACGGTATCAATCGCTCGTTATCCCAACCACGGCAAGCGGCGCTTCCAGTACGGCAGTTCGAAGTCTCGACTGCCTCGCTGTAGAACTGGTGTGAGCTGTAAACAAGTGTTGTCGGATGCAGGTGGCCGCAAACAAGACGCATGCCGCCCACTGGTTGGACGAAGAGACGAAGAAGGTCGCCGCTGAGAAGTTGCTGAGCGCACGTACTTTCCTCTGGCCGTCGGAGAAGTACCTCACTAAGGATGGCGTGGAGGAGGCGTACAAGGACTTCCCCGAAAGCGGGCCGTCCTTTATCCGCCTCTGGATCGACAGTCGGCAGAGCGAGCGACGGGCGGTTGGCTCCGAGGCGTACTTCGAGGAGCAGCGGCTAACAAGCAGCATGTCGCTTCCGTACGCGGAGTACGTTTACATGCTGAACACGGTCAAGCTCGCAGTTGGTGCCATCAGGCCACCGGTGTACTATCCGCATGGCACCAAGGCCATGCTGTACGGCGGCCTTGGTTACTTCTTCGCCAGGGAGCTCACGAAAAGCGTGGACAATGAAGGCGCCAAAGTAAGGGTGATATCCCTGTTTTCTCAAATAATTTTCTAGTAGACTAGATAGATACGACGTTTTTGAAACAAGCAGAAGCGTCGTTAGGTAATATACTTCGGTTAAAAGGGCTCAGCTCTGTAAATTTGCCCGATTCATAAGGAAGCAGATCAAAAATTCGATTATACAGTGTCTGTTCTGAAAGTAGTAGGACTGGTTTTTTCCTGGGCGAACAGGCGGACGAGAGGCGGTCTGCGCATGGAGGATTGTTGAAGGGGGATATTGGGAATGCTGGGGAAAATAGGCAGTCGGCTCTCGGCCGTTGAAGAGAGCAGGTTGCTTGTACTGTGAACCCCTGTCGAAACGTCTCGTCACGCAGAATCATAGAGCGTTTACTGGATCAGCGATACGCGATCAAGTTTTGTGTAAATGTTGGTAAAACGGGCAAAGAGACTCAAGACGTGATTAAGGAGGCCTACAGTGACGCTGCCATGGGTAGATCAGATGTTTTTTGAGTGGCACAAGCGTTTCCGAGAAGGTCAGGAAAGAGTGGAAGACGACGACCGCTTTTAACTCCTTTTGACCAGCAACACCAACGAAAATGTCTAGCAAGTGAAACGTTTACTAAACAGTGATTGTAGAATGAGTATCAGAATGATTGCTGACGACTTGAGCATTCCTCAAACCCAAGTTTTTGAGATCGTGACAGAAAACTTAGCCGTGAGGAAAGTGTGCGCGAAGTGTGTGCTGGGAGTGTTGTCAGAGGCACAAAAGGCCAACCGGAAAGAAATCTGCCAGGATCTTCTTCATCATGTGAATGAGGACCCCGATTTTTCGCCCAGCACATGGCGGTAACGCTGCCTCAGGCCCCCTACAGCCCTGACTTGGCCCCGGCAGGCTTTTTTCTATTTCCGAGAATAAAATCGACGCTCAAGGGGAAACATCACGGATCGGTAGATGCGGTTCAACCGGCTGTGACGAGGGAGCTAAACAGCATTCTGGTCCAGGCGTACCTGGAGTCGTACGAAAACTGGAAAACTCATTGGCAGCAGCATGTGGGTGCGGAAGGGTGCTAATTTGAAAAATTGTAATCGTTTGTATTATTCTCTTGAATAAATTTTATGAAGAAAAATTAGTCCTACTACTTTTAAAACAGACATGTAAGTTGTGCCAGCCAGAGTTGTGCCCAAAACATTTTTCGGGCTAAGGCGCGTAGTCAGCGCCCTCGTCTGGTTTATTGGCGATTAACGCCCCAAAGCGACTCAAGCTATGAGGGGATGCCGTAGGGAAATGCTCCGGAAATATCGACCACATTGGGTTCGAAAACGTGCACTGACATCGCACAAAACACGAGCCTCTAGAATTTTGCCTCCCTCCAAAACTCGACCGCCGCGGCCGGGATTGAAGCCATGTCTTTCGGGTCAGCAGCTGAGCGCCATAACCACTGAGCCACCGCGGCGCCAGCAAGCGAGAGTGACTGAAAATATTTTTCGGTTGATATCTATAGAACGGTTTGAAAACTTTTTTCGCTTGTAGATTTATTTTATTAACTTTTGAGGCTGCAGGCTTCGAAACAAAAGATTCTTGCCTTTGCCTACTACCTACCCTAAATGCGTAATAGAGCAAGCCAAGTAGCGGCGAGTCGTTAACGTTTTGTCGATAATGTCTCAATACTTCAGTGGCTAGATGTTTTGAGATTTTTATAAAATGGTGTATTCCAAAAATATGATAACCTGTTTTACTTTTGACAACTACTGACATATGAGAAAAGGAAGTAGCGTTGTCGAAGTTGCCGTCCGAAAAAGCATTATTTACGATGGGGAGCGTTTTATGCCCAGGAGTAAGCCTGTTCTTAGCACGTCGATGGGCAGTAATGAAGCGCTGCCGGAGGCGCAGCCGGCCATGTAAATTGGATACATATGTGTTTAAAAAGCTCACGTAGTTCAGCTGAAAGAAGACAAGGCGTAGTTCATGATTGTTCTGCGCTCAGATGACGTGCCTCCCCGTCCTTCACTCAGGTGGACCCGCATGGCCGCATCCTCTCCTCGTGGGTGAGTGAGGCCTCGAGACCGGCCTTCGAAAAACGCCTGCGCGGCTGCCTTGCCGACAACGAAAGCGTCTTCCCCGAGGTGCCGGCACTCGAAGTGTCCTACGCGGCCTTCCGCGAAGACGTGGACAGGACTCAAGACCGCCTCTCGCCGGTTCGTACCGGCACAAACAGCGCTGACACTGCTGGCCATTTTGCGCTGTATGCAAAAGATGAGGCGCGATTCGTTTCGAAACTTGCCCAGAACATTTTTGATCACCGTGATGCCGACCAGACACGCACAAACACTGTGCTTCATGCGCATCGCACCATGGGAGTCTTTTCCTCTCTGTCAACAAGCTTTGCATGCTATGCACAGTAGTTGCCCAGTGGTTACGGCGCTCGGCTGCTGACCCGAAAGCCGCAGATTCGATCCCGGTCGTGGCGGTCGAATTTCGATGGAGGCAAAATTCTAAATGCCCGTGCAATGTGCGATGTCAGTGCGCGTTAAAGAACGCCAGGTGGTCAAAATTTCCGGAGCCCTTCACTACAGCGTCCCTCATAGCCCGAGTCGCTTTGAGCGGTGAACCCCATAAACCAAACCAAACGCTACATTACAAAGTTACATTACAACATTACAACACACATTATAAGTATACAACACTTGTATCTTACCGGTACTCACCTATGGGGCAGAAATGTGAAGGCTGACGTAAAGCGTTCACCTTGTGTAAAGGACAATGCACCAAGCTATGGAAAGAGAAATGATAGGGGTAACTTTAAGTGACCGGAAGAAGGCAGAGTGGGTTAGGAACAAATGTGGCATAATGACATCCTAGTGGCAGTGAAGAGGACGAAATGGGCTTGGGTAGGGCATGTGATGCGTAAGCATCATAACCGCTGGTCCTTAAAGCTAACGGACTGGATTCCGAGAGAAGGCAAGCAATGATAGCTGTAACGTTAAGAGGTCGGAAGCGGGCAGAGTGGGTGAGGAACAAACGTGGTATACTGACATCCCAGTGGCAGTGAAGAGGAATGAATGGGCTTGGGCAGGGCATGTGATGCGAAGGCAAGATAACCGCTGGTCCTTAAGGCTGACTGGACTCCGAGAGAAGGCAAGCAATGATAGCTGTAACGTTAAGAGATCGGAAGCGGGCAGAGTGGGTGAGGAACATACGTGGTATAATGACATCCTAGTGGCAGTGAAGAGGAATGAATGGGCTTCGGCAGGGCACGTAATGCGAAGGTAAGATAACCGCTAGCCCTTAAGGCTCACTGACAGGACTCCGAGAGAAGGCAAGCAATGATAGATGTAACGTTAAGAGATCGGAAGCGGGCAGAGCGGGTGAGTAACGAACGCGGTATAATGACATGCTAGTGGCAGTGAAGAGGAAGAAACGGGCTTGGGCAGGGCATGTAATGCGAAGGCATGATAACCGGTGGTCCTTAAGGGTAACGGGTTAACGGTATTGACTCCAAGAGAAGGCAAGCGTAGCAGGAGGCGGCAGAATGTTATGTGGGCGGATGAGATTAAGAAGTTTGCGGGGACACGATGGACGCTGCTTGCAAAGGACAGGGTTAATTAGAGCGACGTGGCAGAGGATTTTTCCCTGCAGTGGGCATAGTCAGAGTGATGATGATGATGATTTCATTCCTTCGGAGTGCTGTCATACTGAGCGAGCCACGCAGTATTGGAGAGAGAGGGTGCAAGCTTAGGTTAATTTACATTCGCAGCCGCGGAGCAGCGGCCCACGCCGGAGACCGCAACGCGGCCGCTCGGTTACTTTTATCGAAGAGGTTACGTCAAACGGCTGCCTAAAGCAACGGGGTTGTCAACGAATTTGCGGAATTGCAACGCAAATGCAAGCACGGCACATCTCTGTCACTAACGCCACGTAGCTCAAAGCGCGATTGAGGTGTCCGCTTAACTAAGGAGCCAGTTACGCGCGTTTCCTTTCGTTTTGTGATTGCTGCGCACAGATGGAAGTTGACGAAGACGACGACGTGCAATGCACTGCGCGAGAGTTTGTTGCAGTTTAACACGAGGCCTGTTCGACAGCGACGAAAGTATAGAGCTCTCGTGCAGTGGACAGTGAAGCTGATCTGTTCGTTGCACCGCAGGTCCGAAACCCTGTCACAGAATTTATTCTATTTACGCAAGTATCTGAGAAGCTTGAAACATACATCCACTAATCTAGGATTTCTAGTGAAGTGTTGCTTTCACACTAAAATAATGAAATTGAAACAAAAACTGCCCATTTAAAGATCGATGCCTGTCCTAAGTGAAGTAGAAAGACGCCGTGTCCACTAGTATAAACGTGCAGCTAAATGGCAATATCAGTAACTTCCTAGAGGAAAGCTTGTACTGCAAGTAATTATGCGGCTAGCGATGCTGATGGTCACCTTTAATTCTTGCATTACGCCTGAAGTTTCTGAACTTTAGAGTTGATATTCGCTTGTGACACCCAGTGGAAGGCACCTAAACTAATAACTACTCCCAACCTCTGCATCTTGCAGGAGCTGAGTGAGGACCAGGTCTTCTTTATCGCCGCCTGCAGCCCCTGGTGCAGCAAATCGGCGGCCGGAAATGCGCTCTCGGGCGGATGTGACAAGGCGGTGATGAATTTCGCTCCATTCGCCCAAGCATTTGGTTGCCCCCTAGGATCCAGAATGAATCCGGAGAAAAAGTGCGGCTTCTTCGACTGACGCCCTGGAGCCTATTCCTTACAGAGACTATTTCGCATTTTTCGTGGTGAAGTTATCTCTGCTGTACTGTGGGACGTTTTAGGGACACTTTCGGCATTCATCTATTTGTTGTTTATTTCTTTTGTTGCTATTACCTATATGCACGTTGCAAATTATTCTCAATATTGCTCAAGGACAGTCTCCTAGTTTCGCCTCAATGCCGCTGGCAATCTGTCTTTTTCGGAGAACTTTATTTTTGCAGCTTGGGAATACCGCATTCCATGCGGCAGCAGTATGTTATTTGGGAGCGAACGTTGCTGGTTTGTATTCGTCGCCATTTGGCGTAATACTCTTTACCTACTTACGTTGGCAACTCCTACAGCGTTAGAGGCTGCGTGAAGATGAAGTTGAAGCTCGGTATGATGCGAAAAAAGTGCGGGGATTTGAGGAAAGTAAAGCAAGAAGATACCCAAAAAGTGAAGTACTGCAGTGGTACCTTTCAAAATATAATATGTGTAATTAGTAACCATAAAGCACGGTGTAAAAACCGGCTCTTACACCGTGCCATAAAGCATTTAAAGAAATAAATGCGATATGAATTCCAAATGACAAATGACGAAAGCATTAAGCATAGTGCATTATGCTTCAACTAGCATAATAGTGTTAATGATCCGTCCCTCAACTCTGGAATTTCATTTCGTATTGTAATCTTGAAATAGCTTTACTTTAGCATGCTTACAGCAAGAGATCGCATCAGGTGCCCTAAAAGGTCATATTGCTTTTTTTTCGCCGTAATCGAAATCTACAGGTCCCATTTAATGGTCCCAGCTGGAGTTAGCTAGCTTTTGCGGCAATAAAAGCGAATTCACCGAAGCTTCTAAAACACTCAATGGCAATCAAGTGACATGGCTATACAGTATGCGGACTACTCCTTCAGTGTCCGCCATTTTGGCACTCATGAAACACAACGAAATGCCCTCTACGTGTCCACTTGGCTTACAGCAGAAGCCGAGTGCTGCACGCTGAAGTAGCGGCCGTGACTTTACGAGAATACCACCTTTACGGCATACACTAATAGATACCTGAATAACACCACTTCCGCGTAATAAAAATGCCTGACCATGCTTAGAAGTTTTTGAAACAAGCTGCTCTTTGAGTAATCCACAAACAGCCAAACGTGACCCATTCTAGGATTCCAGGAGCCGCTAGGAGGATGCTTCATACTCTCAACTCGCGAAACAAAATTCTGATGCTTGACCGCATTATTTAGTGGATCATTAATCCTTTGTTGAGCATTAATGAATTTTGTAAGAGATGCACTGTCGATAAGCGCTTACGAGCATTTATTGTATCGCTGTTATTTTGGGTGATTCCGGCTTCAAGCGAGAACCATGCTTTCCTTGGATAAAGATTGCCATCAAATTCTGCCTGGCCCAAAAATTTACTTCCAATTATAACAAGGCTATAACAAGAGGTCAGCGCTAGCTGGATCAAGAGATATTAACGCAATTGACGCCACAGGTAACGGTACGTCGATTTTAATTATTTATGTTACAGGCTGTCTTAATCACTGGTGTTTTCTCTCCGAAAATTGTGGTCAAAATCTAGCAGATGTCATCGAGCAGCGCGTTATTACGCGGAATCTCAAGAGCCTGCTCCGTCTGAACACAACATCGTATGCTCCGTCTAACGCAACATCCAATCGGAATTGCAAGTGCTTTATGACGTCGACGTTCAAGTCCCCAAGAAGCACGGTTCGGGGACTACGATTCAAAGCGAAGATGGTGTACTTTACGAATATCTGGACGCACTATCGCGAAGTAGTGTTATGCGGGGTCAAACGACCACTAGCCGCGAAGCATAGCCCATGTAAGCGAGGCGGCCGCAGGTCTATGCTCTATGGTCTATGGTTGACGGGTGATCGCTCGCCCGGTCCGACGAAAACGCGCCTAATGCTATTGAGAACGGTGCGAGTTAACGCCACAGGAGACATGACGCCGCATATATAGGTGAGGAATATCGCAATACAAACTTTGCTTCAAAAAATATTTCTTACGCACAGCAAGCTACCAGTTGCGTCCCTTTCTTCACTTTCACCCTTATGGTTAGCATCTACTCGTATAACAACGATGAACTGAGCCCAATGTGTCAGTCAAGTACTATTTTTATAAAATGTATTGTCAGTGGACAACGAACAAGACAGTGCTGGGCTCGTGCACGGAGCGCGAAGCGGACGAACTGTGGTCTGTGCGCCTTTGGCCGGCAGCGGTTCGAGTGAGCTGCTGTCAACATCCCTCTGTGACTCCTCCTTGTGAGCGTACATTTACGTAACATCTCTTGGTGGAGGTCGCGGGTTCGAGCCGCCATGCCACCGAGCCGACGAGCCAGCCCGTCGAGATAGCTACCGACGCGCCTGCCACGCTAACTGTTGTCCTAGCCCGCCCTCGCGACCCGGGCACATTCTGCGGTACCGATGGCGTGGACGTCGAGGACTGCTCTCGCTGTAGGAGCGTGTGAGCACACACAACAGGTGGGACCCGACGATGAAGTTGGCCAACGTCATTTTCAACTTGACGGGCACCGCAAGGGTCTGGTTCCCACGAGGAAGAACTCCCCAGTTGGGACCTGTGCAAGCAGAAGCTTACCGAACTGTTCGGCAAGCCATTCGGACGTCAGCTGACCGCGAAGAAGGAGCTTGCATGCCGCGCGCAATCGTACACAGAGCCCTATGTGTCTTACATTCAGGACATTTGCATGAAAGTTGATTCCGCCATGTCAGAGAGTGACAAAGTCGGTCACGTTCTCAAGGGAATCGCAGACGACGCCTTCAACTTGCTGGTGTACAAGGACTGTGGAACGGTTGACGCAATCCTAAAAGAATGCCGCCGGTTTGAACAAGCGAAGAGCCGCCGTATTTCCCCTCAGTTCACGCGGTTGACGAACACGGCGGCAACGTCGTCCTGCGTCGGCTCACCCCAACCATGCTCCCTGCCAACATCCGACAGCCTGACCCGACTTGTACGCCGAGAACTACAGGCAGTATCTCCCACAGTTTCCCAATTATCGGTACCGGACAGTGCCCCTGCAGTATCCCTTATACAGGCTGTTGTCCGACAAGAATTCGACTATCTCGGGATCCGACCTGTATGCGCCATTAGTTGGCCAGATGCTCGTCGTGTCTCCGGTGTTCGGTGCCCGACAGCCGTACCACACTCGCCGCCGCCGCAACCTGGATGAGTGGAGAACACCTGACGACAGGCCCATCTGTTTTAACTGCTCCGGAGTTGATCACTTCTCCTGACAGTGCCGAAGCCGTCCGACATCGACCTACCGCCGCTATCCTGATTCTGTCTATTCCCGCCGCTTGTCGTCGCCCGCTGAACCACAGTTCACAAGCTTCGACGCACAGGCCCCTCCCACCAACCGCTCGTCGTCGCCTTACCGTCGTTGATCTCCGTAGTTCCAATCTCACCGCCCGTCATCTCCTGGCCCGTATGCTCGATCCCGTTCGGAAAACTGATGGCTGCTGCGTCTGGAGGTGATGCTGCTCCGACGACCGAACTTGAAAATCCTCCTTTGACTCTCCATGCCCTACGGAACATACTTAGCGTCGACGTGGACGGGATTCCTGTTACCGCTCTCATCGACACGGGAACGCACGGCTCCGTTATGAATGCCCGTCTACGCCGTCGCCTAAGGAAAGTGCTCACTCCTACTCACTCCGCTGTTGTTCGTTTCGCCGATGGCGGTACTTCTGCTGTCGTTGGAGTGTGCACAGCCCGTGTGTCAATCGCGGGCCGCCATACATCGGTTCTATCCACGGTCCTCGAACACTTCACTGCCCTCATGACCTCATCCTTGGCCTTGGCTTACTTTCCGAACATTCTGCCCTCATTGATTGCGCCAGAAGTGTCGGTCAGCTCGCCCTACCTTTCACCGAGGAGCCACCGGCTCCAGTTGTCCACAGCCTATGTACCGTGGATTTTGTCCGCCTGAACCCCGAAGCCGTCATTTAGGTATCATTCTCTTCCGTCCCACCAGTCCCCGATGGCCAATACATCGTTACTCCAGCCCTTGATGTGCCTCTCACACGAAGTGTTGCCCTCGCGCATACAGTGGTCACTATGTTTGCCAATCAAGCGTCCCTTCCGATCCTCAACTTTTCATCGCACGTTCAGCCTCTTTCCAAAGGCATGTTGCTCGCCACGCTGTGCCCTGCTTCCCACTGCGTTGTATCGGCTATTACCGGCTGTGTACTCCCTCGCCGAAATGAGCCGAGTCAGACGTCCCACCGTCTGACGACTGCGCAGAAATGATTGCCCCTGACCTCTTACCAGCACAAACTCACGACCTCAGGTGTGTTCTTTCCTCTTTTCACGACATCTTTGACTTCGAAAACCGCCCTTTGGCTCGGACCTCTGTGGTTACGCATCGCATAAACACCGGTGACGCCGCTGCTATCCACAGACGTCCGTATAGAATCTCCAGTACAGAACGGAACATCATTCAGCAGGAGGTGGACAAAATGCTTACTAAAGACATTATAGAGCCCTCGTCGAGCCCTTGGGCCTGACCAGTTGTCCTAGTTAAAAAGAATGACGGGAGCTGGCGCTTTTTCTTTGATTACAGGCACATTAACCGCATCACGAGAAAGGACGTGTATCCTCTCCCAAGAATTGATGACTCTTGGGATTGCCTTCACGGAGCCAAATTTTTCTCTTTCATCGACCTTGGATCCGACTATTGGAAAATTGCTATAGATGACGAAGACCGCGAAAAGACTGCATTCGTCACACTAGACGGCTTATATCAGTTTAAAGTTATGTCGTTCGGTCTCTGCCATGCGCCAGCTACCTTCGAGAGAATGATGGACTCCTTGCTTCGAGGATTTAAATGTGTTACATGCCTGTGTTACCCAGACGACGTTTTCGTTTTTTCGCCCTCATTTTCCACGCACCTCGAATGACTGACGAGCATTCTCTCTGTCTTCCATCGAAATGCCAATTCCGTCGTCGCCAACTGAACATCCTTGGACATCTGGTCGATGCTTCTGGTCGATGCCTGCTAAAGTCCAAGCCGTCAAGGACTCCCTCTTCTCCAATCGTCCACGGATGTGCGCACTTTGTAAGCCTGTGCTCCTATTTCCGACGTTTCATCGAAAATTTTGCTGGCATCGCTCGTCCCTCCACCGACCTCCTTAAGAAAGACAGCCCTTTTACCTGGAGCCCTGCCCAAGGAAGGGCCTTTTCTTCCTTAGTCCTATTGCTCACTTCACCACCTATGTTGTCCCATTTCGACCCGTCGGCGCCAACTGAAGTTCGCAAAGACGCCAGCGGATATGGTATCGGCGCTGTGCTCGCCCAACGTCACCAAGGTCAAGACCGTGTCATTGCATATGCCAGCGGTCTTCTTTCCACCGCCGAGCGCAAATACTCCATAACTGACCTAGAGTGTCTAGCCCTTGTTTGGGCTGTCGCTAAATTTCGACCCTACCTGTTTGGCCGTCTTTTCTCGGTTGTAACGGACCACCACGCCCTTTGCTGGCTTTCTTCGCTGAAGGAGCCCCGAGGCCGGCTTGGTCGTTGGGCATTGCGCCTGCAAGAGTACTCTTAGACCGTTGTCTACAAGTCCGGCGACTACATCAAGACGCTGACTGCCTGTCTCGTCACCCTGTGGAGCCGCCAGATCCTGGAGACATTGATCTCGGCCCGTGCTTATTCGCTATCCCTGATCTCCTTAACATTGCGGCCGATCAACGGCAAGATTCCTCCTTGCGTCCCCTTATTGACCGCCTCACCTGTGCCAACCCCGATCCTTCGCTCCGACACTTTGTTCTTCAGGATGACATCCTATACCGCCGCAACCTTCGCCGTGACGGCCCTCCGCTCCTGCTCGTCGTTCCTCAGCGTCTCCGATCGTCTGTCCTCGCGGAACTACACGACCTGCCCATCGCGGGCCACCTCGGTGTCTCCCGCACGGACGATCGGGTCTGACGCCGCTTCTTTTGGCCCGGCCTTTACGGTAGTGTTCGGCGTTACGTTGCCAGCTGTGACATCTGTCAACGCAGGAAGCGGCCCTCCACTTTGCCTGCTGGCCTTCTGCAGCCTGTCGACGTACCTTTGGAACCCTTCCATCGTGTAGGACTAGACCTCCTCGGACCTTTTCCTAAGTCCAGTTCCGGCAACCGTTGGATCGCTGTCGCGACTGACTACGCCACTCGGTACGCTATCACGCGTGCATTACCAACCAGTTGCGCTACCGATGTCGCCGATTTACGATTGCAAAATGGCATCCTTCATCACGGTGCCCCACGCTAACTGCTTACAGACCGCAGCCGCTACTTTTTGTCTCGGGTAGTTGACGACATACTCCGGTCCTGTTCTACGCAGCATAAACTGGCTACCTCTTACCATCCTCAAACGAACGGGCTTACCGAGCGCCTGAATCGGACCTGACTCGCATGCTATGTACGTCGCACCAGACCATTGTGATTGGGACATTGCCTTGCGCTATGTAACATTTGCTTACAATTCATCGCAGCATGACACCACGGGCTATTCGCCTTTCTACCTTCTGTATGGCCGGCATCCTGAGTTGCCATTGGATACACTCCTGCCGCCTTCTACGGCCTAGACCACGCAGTACGCACGTGACGCCATTGCCCAAGCAACCATGGCCCGTGAAATCGCCCGCGACCGTCTCACCGCCTCCTAGGCCTACCAGAAGTCCGTTCACGACCGCCGCCATCGCCCAGTACACTACGCGCCAGAATCACTCGTCCTCGTTTGGTCTCCCTCTCGCCGTATCGGTCTTTCCGAGAAACTACTTCGTCAGTATAAGGGCCCTTATCGCGTGCTCCGTCAGGTGACCGACGTGACTTATGAGGTTGTCCCCCTCGATCCTCCGTCGTCATCCACCCCCCATGCCATTGACGTTGTTCACGTAGTTCGCCTCAAGCCGTAACGTGCACCTGCTTTGTCTTCCACTTAGCATCGAGACGATGCTTTCGCCGCCGGGAGTTATGTCACTGGACAACGAACAAGATAGTGCTGGGCTCGTGCACGGAGCGCGAAGAGGACGAAGTGTGGTCTGTGCGCCGTTGGCCGGCACTGGTTCGACTTAGCTGCTGTCAGCATCCCTCTGTGACTACTCCTTGTGTGCGTACATTTGCGTAACAGTATCCTTTAATTATTCTAAGCGCTGTATAAAATGCCTAAATCGTGGAATCCTAGTGTCACTCCGAGAGGTTCATAACGTCGGACCCTCCGGTCTTACGTTCATCCATTCTTTAGTTTTTGTGATGATCTCCAAGGTAAAGTGGGCCTTCAAGACACCGACGACACCCTCGCGAACAAAGCATCCACACTCGAGCATTGGCTCCATCTCCTCCAGATTATGGGGCTGCTGTAGCACAACGACGGCCGCGTTGCCACAAGTTGCTTCTGAGTTGCATGACGCGCTTTATGCACCTCCAACTCTAAAGGAGGATGTCAGAGCTATCCTAAATTCTATGAAATTAATTAGGATCAGGGATTAGTATCAGTTCTGCGACATCTTCCGTCCGTCCATGACTTCCGTTCTAAGCCGATGATTTCAGAGTGAAGACTTCCTTAATTATTTCCGGGCTGGACGAATTGTCCTGGTTTCCAAACGTGACCCGATGTCCTCTCGGGTACTTTGCATGTACTTTGCAAGATGTACTTTGCATCATCTGAGTAAGGTACCTTGTGAGCAGGCAGATGAGTCTTGAAGAGGCCAGGCCGGGGCATTTTCTCTACGGCTTCGGCACCTATGAGCTCAAGGTATGGATAAGCCAGCAGGAAATCCGCGAAAGATCTTGGTGGGTTGCCTTTGGAGTGAATACTCAGTATGGGGTCCTGCGTCCACGTTGTTCCGCATTTAGGATCTGTAGCGATGAATATATCGTCGCGGCGTGGTTTGTAGATGAACACTGAACGCACAATGTATTCGCGGAAGATTTTTTCCATCCCCAGCCATCCATCGAAATTCGACCACCGCGGCCGGGATCGAACCCGCGTCTTTCGGGTCATCAGACGAGCTCGATCGACATTAGGCCACTGTGGTGCCTACGACTGCGATGTTTTTCTGTTCAATTGAATATTTAGAGCGGAGTCCGTAAATGTAACTCTGGCCTTAAAATGCAGTACATATAGCATGATATAATTCTTCCTGATTTCTGCTATAACATATGCGTGAGTAACCAGAGGATCCAAGAAGATGGAAACACTGTCTACAGTCTCGTTCATGGGTCATTTCCTTTTAGTTAAACGGGGGTCCACCCTTTTTGTGTTTGGCGGTGAGTCCTTTCACGCGGTATACCTTTAGCTCCACAAATAAGCCGCTGCTGTGGCTCAGTGGTTAGCGCGCTTCGCTGCAGACCCGAAAGGCGTGGGTTCGATCCCGGCCGGAGCGGTCGAATTTCACTGGAGGCGGAACAAAAGCGACCTGTAAGTTCGCTGCAGAATATTTATGGTTACTTAAATACAAAGACAGCGGCACGTAATCCTAATAGTCGGCTGTTAAAAGAGATGCTTTATTCTCATTAGGCTCGAAGGAAATCCACTATCGAAAGTATCTGGCGAAGCCATTTGCATTACACTTTGAACTGAAGGCATACTCTACACCCCAGATGCATGAATGCGTACTTTACACTCAACACGAGCATTATTTTTTTTTTTTTGCGTTTGCCGTCCTTCGAATTGCGGACGCCATGGCCAGAATTTGATGGCACCTCCAAAAGATTTCAGATTCGTGCAGAATGCTGGGTTGCCCATGTGCGGAGGAAAGGTCCAGCAATTGCCTCATTCAATTTTGATACCTGAACTGCTCCCTGAAGGAGGGACGGAAGGACGGAACGAAAGGAAGCATAGTGGAAATCAGATGCGGCGTTCATGGTCTCAAGGCTGCACTTGGGCTACACCTGACCGCCGCGACCGGGATCGAACCTTTGTCTTTCGGGTCAGCAGCCGAGCTCCATAACCACTGAGCCACCACGGCGGGAATTCGCTCTCTATATACATATGTAAATAGCTGCGATCAAATGAACGCCTCCGCTAAATTTGCGGCTTTCGCAGTTTTCTTGTCAGCATTTCGTCCTCACAACGTGAGATCAAATAAAAGGCGCTTTTTAATAGGGGAGCCGATCCGTACACTGTTTCCAAATACTTTTTTGTCATTATTTGTTTCTAAATTTCGTTTGTACAGCGTGGGTCGAATGTCTTGCGAGCGCTAGTCAACTGGCATTGCCGTTTTCTTGAGTGCAGACACTCGGCAGAGCTCATTAGCTTCAACGTTTTGAAAAATGCCGCCATTTTAGTGCGTAAGCAGGAATCCGGTGGGTACCAACCCGGAGCAAATTCGTCCGTTGCCGCGTTGTCTGTTCGTAGCGGGCCTAGCACGAGCGCTCACTCCCGACGCACTGCCCGCTCATCTTCGTCTTCTGCATAGTAGAATCTGTGCTTTCACGTAGATTTAACATCCACTTTTTTTGTGGGAATCGTCGGAGAGAACTTTCACGTCGGAAAGAACTTCTTGCTCCTTGTCTGTATTCGGGCAAATGAATTTCAAAGTTTGACTTGAGATGAACACTACCTCTACTGGACATCCTTATATAGCGCGACCTTTTTGGATGAAGTATTCACATGAAAGGCTACATCGCGCCCACAATCCACCCCAAAAGAAACCTTCCTCTAATTTTTCATTATATAAGATAGAACCATTCAATCCACATCGAGTTTTAATTGCGCAGCTTGCGGATGCGAAAGATTTTTTTTCTTGGCTCAGCACGATGTCGATGGCGTTCGTTTAGAAGAAAGCCTAGTAAAGCACGCTAATGTTATGCAGAGGAAGGTACAGCGCTTGTAAAAAATTTGCGGCTTGAAGGGTTTATTTGTGAGCGGTGTATTTGGGCTCTCAGTACAATTACATGCGTGCCAGAGATCCCCAATATACGGCTCCTAAGGTATTGGCGAGACAGACGAATGCTGGTGTCACGCCGATGTGGTTTGGAACAGGGACAATGCGAAACAATGTACACTGCATAATTCAGAAGCAAACTTAGTAGGCCGTAGGTTTTTAACAAAGGCAGTACATATTGGAAGCAAGTGAAACACCTTCGGGTATTTTTCTTGTAATAGCTTTTTCCAGGAGGTTTTCTGGGTAGGTAGAGAGTATGGCAGCAAAACATGGCGACTAATACACACAAGCAATCTCCGCCCCCAAGTCGCAATTGGCTGGTGTATGGGGTGCGGTATTTTTAAGCTCAAAACATAAACTTAACCATAAAAAGGCAGATATTGTTCGTGGCATACAGCCGCAACTACGAGACTTTCCTTGTGCAATATTGAGACTAATCTGCAACGTTCATAGAGGTGCTTGCAACGCAGGAAATAAGGAATAAACTGACGAATGCCGAAATTGTCACTAAAACGTCCCACCGTACTGCAGAGATGTCTCCACCACGAAAATTGCAAAACAGTCACAGTAAGGAATAGCGGCGAGGGCCTCAGTCGAAGAAGCGGCACTTCTTCTTCGGGTTCATTGCGGATCCAGGGGGACAACCAAAGGCTTGGGCGAACGGAGCAAAATTCATCACCGCCTTGTTGCACTCGCCCGAGAACGCATTTCCGTCCGCCGACTTGATACACCAGGGGCTGCAGGCGGCGATAAAGAAGACCTGCTCCTCACTCAGCTCCTGCGAGATGTAGGGGACGGAAGAACTCATTAGCTTACGCGTCTTTCACTAGGAACCGCAAGTCAATTCGCAACACTAGACTGCAGCGCAATGTCAGAATTAAAGGTAACTATCTGCAC
This sequence comes from Amblyomma mixtum, assembly GCF_055824585.1. Lineage (NCBI taxonomy): Eukaryota > Metazoa > Arthropoda > Arachnida > Ixodida > Ixodidae > Amblyomma > Amblyomma mixtum. The sequence goes on along the minus strand of NC_143019.1, from coordinate 34,745,048 downwards.
CACTAGTGAAATGATTTCTCACAGTGCGAGCTTTCTGTATAGGAAGTTGCTTTGCTTGGTATTTAGTCATACGTTTTTACTCTTGGACATGGCATTTCGCTATTTCACTGAGGACAAACTTCGATATTTAACTGTGCAGTTCTTGTTTCCGTTCAGGTTTTGAGGTGCTGTATGGTCCCGAATTTATTTCAGGCCTTTGTCTGATGAGCTCCTTAAAGGTTATGCCTGGCAGTGAACTTGCCAAACGGAACTCTTATGAGCCAGGGTTGCATAAGATACTTCTAGTTTTAAAGACCTTCTACTCAACATTGCCATTCTGCGATATATTTGCTGACTATAGAGAACGCTTGACCCTATGCAACATCTGACTAAGGTGAAATTAGCGTTAAGTGTGTATGCAGTAATTAAATCTACTTTCGCTTGTTTTGCATGAAATAGAATACCAATCTTATGTATTTCTTTATGATAACTACAGGAGTGCAATTTAACTTGACCTAGCAGGTATAGTTCCTGGCTAATTACACAGAAAGGCCTCGTAAAGTTATTCTATTGGTGTTAAACAGTTAAGGAGAACGTGCCCAAGTTTTTATGTTAGTTTATGCGCAAAGCCCGTTCCTCTGCAATAAACTTTTTTGTTCCTCTTTCTGATAGCCAATATTGGGATAGAAGTTTTACTGCAGCATGCATATTAAATAGAAGGTTTTGCTTACAAAAATAATTTGCAAAACTTATTGTGGCTATACATAGAAAAACAAAGCTTTATTGCGCTCCTAGCAAATCCAAAAATCGATGAAAAAAACACAGTTTTACTGCCTTCGACACGAAATGTCGCAGCAATGAATGATAGCAATCGTGCAAAGAGTGAACGTTGAGAAAACCAGCTTTAAAATTTATGCCCCCGTACGCTGTTCAATGGCCTCGTTTGGTTTTGCGTTTCGTTAGAGAAATCGGTCTTTGCAGCCAGCGAGAGTTGTGATGTCAGCTAATTATGGCGAAGCTCAGATGGTTGTCCCTCGTCGAGATACCCATGGAATCAGCCATGCGCTGGAAGTATCGACACAGCCAATTCAGTCACATTTTACCACTACCTTACATATCAAAACACGTAATTTTCTGTACTTTCGCTGCATAGTTAGCAATATTTCATAAAGAGAAAGATGAAACCTGATGCATTCGAAAATAAAAACTCAGCAGTTGCCACATTTGAACAACTTGGTGACTAAATCTGCCGTGCGCAGCACGAAGTGTAGCGGCGAGCTACCTATTTCACCTCACAGGTAAATCTGTGAAAAACATTCTAAGAGCACTGAAGTCTGCTTACGTGGAGGAACGCGAAAGCATGCCTTTTATCTTGATTTTTTTTCTGACTCATAAAGTGGAATGTTGCGTTTCGTGATTTCCGGTTGCTACATATTACACCAGTTCGCCATTTCCGGTTACAACATACTATGGCACTTGGACATTTCCGGTTAGGACATACCACTCGTCTTTTCCAGTTACGACATACTACATCACTTCAGCATTCCAGTTACGACATAGTACATCACCTCGTAATATTAGTGACGTAACAAATCAGTATGAAAATGGGTATTTGAGGAGAGGAAAGGGTGCAGTGGCTTTCATATTTCGACAACTCGGTGGACACCTCAATGTTTTTAAATAGAAGAACTGCAATGTTTGGTTTTGTTTATTAGATATTAACGTCCCAAAGCGACTCAGGCTATGAGGGACGCAGTAGTGAAGGGCTCCAGAAATTTTGTCCACCTGAATTTCTTCAACGTGCGCTGATATCGCGCAGTACACGAGCCTCTAGAATTCGCCTTCATCGCAATTCGGCCGCTGCGGCTGGGATCGAACCCACGTCTTTCGGGTCAGCAGCCGAGCTCCGTAAACACTAAGCCACCGCGGCGGGGAACTACTGTGTGTTTCATGTGCTTCCGGAGAGAAGCGAACCTTCACCGCCTGCATGCCGCAGGAGCGCGAGAAATGTTGTTTAAGGCGAAGTTATTGCTTCGCTAGCCAGTACAAATCAGGTTTATTGTGGTTAAATAGAAGAACTACAATGTGCTTCCGGTGAGAAGCGAACCTTCACCGTCCGCTTGCCGCAGTAGCGCATGTCCTGTGCTGTTTTGCGTCTCGTGTTCCTGTTTCGCACTGTACTCAAATGGATTCCTGCTGCATGTCGCGTAAAGGCAAAATCCAGGAAATTGCTGGTAGGTGGCTCGGTAGCGATCCAGTTAACAAAACCGGAGGATCATATGATACATGCTTACTCCACTTGCCCCTCCAGTTGGTTTTAAATCGCAGCATTGTCTTTACATTCGAATATCATCCAGGTTCATCCCAGAACTTTACTTTCCCGGGACGCTTCGCGCGAAGGAAACGAAGACACGTAAAACGGAATCCCTGTTGCTTTAAGTGGGCGACTGACATACAAAGCATGCAAAGCTGGCTGAAGAAGATAAATATTTTCCCATGACACGACGCGCGTAAAGAACAGTGTCAGTGCGCTGCTGGGCGGCATTTGCGTTGGGGAGAAACGTCGAAGCGAATCTTGCCTCGTCCTGGCCATAGAGCGCAAAAGTCGCAGCAGCGTCGTTGCTGTCTGTTCAGGTACGAACCGGCGAGACGCGGTCTTGCGTGTGGTCCACGTCTTCGCTGAAGGCCGCGTAGGCCACTTCGAGCGCCGGCACTTCGGGGAAGACGCTCTCGTTCTGGGCTAGGCAGCCTCGCAGGCGTTTCTCGTAGGCCGGTACCGAGGCCTCGCTCACCCACGAGGAGAGGACGCGGCCCTGAGGGTCCACCTGCATGGAGGACGGGGGCACGTGGTCAGATCGTAGAACAGACATGAACTGTGCCTTGTGGCCTTTCAGCTGGACTGCATGAGGTAACCTCAGGAACAGATATTAAAGCGAGAACCTTACTAGCACCATCAGACGAAGTTCCTTCGGCGACAGTTGTTGAGGCTGAGACAGTCCCAAAAAGATGGTCCCACAGCAGGCGCCGTCTAGCCGCCAAAGCGGCAAGTGCAATGACGGCATGCACAGCAGACACCCAGGACAGCCGCCTCTCCTCCTTACCTTAAATAACCAACATCCGTCAGAATGCTACCGACGCATACATCTCATTGGTGTTTGCTGTAAAATGTTATAACTAACGATTTTCACTAAATTCAGTAAACATCTCTGAATATAAGTTTTCAATTTTTATCGGAAAGCATTTCGCGGAGCATATTTATGGCAAACGCCATTAGTGTGTCCCTAAATCATAATTACATGGTATCGCAGATGTAGCGTTTTCGCAGGCATACATGTTTTTAGAATTCTCCGAGGCGCATGATGAAGCATGCCACAATCTCGTGCTAAAGAGACTAAGACAACTAACAAGACATGAACGGAGGCTGGTCAGTTGTTCTTTATGCAGGTAATTGCGCTACACTCATTGCAAAAGGAGGGGCGCTTCGAAAGTAAAATAGTTCCTTCGTGTAGTATTTGTGCTGGAACCCGATAACTTATTCCCCCGAACGCTAAAAGAAGTAAACTCTGACGGCTCCCCAAGGCAGCAGTCCCGAAGGACACCTCAGGCGCCTTCTCAGTGGCACCCAGCCGCACGGGAAAAAAAGGGAAAGGGAAATGAACGCTTCCCCGCTTTTCAAGGAGAGCAGCCAGTCTGACTCCCGCCAGCAACGTGTACTGTCGGTTTACGGGGCGCCTGTTCCCGCGCCCTCCTCAGGGCACGTCGGTGAGCCGCTTCGGCATTCGCTTCCAAGCTCACCCCTTACAATACCCCCCCCCCCCCTTCCCGTCAAAAGTATACATCCCAAGGTGTTTGATTCTAAGGCGTTTAGCGGGGCTCCCTAGCATATCTAGCAGTCAGGGTTTGGCAGGATTGAGGTCGCGATCTCATTCCTCCTTCGAGAGGTTCCGGTGGCTAAGGATGCATAACGAGGCATGCAGCAGGCTTCAGAAGCAAACCCCTTGGGCTGTGTTCTTTTGACGGGGGCTGTACATGCTGGTGCCTCTGAGTGTTCGTGTTGGGTCTCCGTGTTGCTTATTTGCAATAACGGCGTTGAGCTTGCGCGGAGTAATCAGTGACTATCATGTACGGAATGACCATATAAGATGCATTACGAACATAGATGCAGTTCTACTATAGGACTCACGGCTCCTTTGGTCTGTTCATATGAGATGGATGAAGAATATGTCATCAGAGGAGAGTTACAGATGGGCGCCGGAGGGAACAAGGCAAAAGAACTGCCAGTGTGGAAATGTGATATGCTAGATATATAAATATCCAGGGGCATAAGTTGGCAGAGGAGGGAGTGTGTGATTCAATTCCCTAATGTGCTATATAGGTGAAGTGGTTGTTTTGCCTCTCGGGTCGTCTCGACAGTTTTAAAGGGCGATTTTGGCATTGAAACAATTGAAAATCTGCTCGAAAATGCAACACATACCCCCAAACCGAAACTGACCTGCGTGCTGTGAATTCTTGAAGATAAAAAAATAGAGACCCGGAAATTTAGATCTGTCATAGCGAATGGAACCGAGTTCAAAACTGCAGCGGTACTTCATTACGCCAATGGAAATTTTTTTCAAAATAATATTTATTAAAGCAAACAAATCTTTATAAATGTCTTGTGTATATGCGCCGAGAACCGATGGGTATGGAAACTGTGTTTTTGGCCGCCGTCACAAAATTGTTGCTGATAACCTTCAGGTGGCGCTGCTTAAACAAAATCTGTGGGACAATGCCTTGCAGAGAACGGGTGTGTTTGTTTTCATAAGTTTTGCAGGTACACCGGTTAATCCTCTTTAGCTGCCATTATTCCTAAACAAGATTCCCGAACCCCATCCTAGTACCCCTCCCATTTCACCTCCTCGTTCCCCCTACCGGGCCTCCCTCTTCGCAGTGAAGGCCCTACTTAAAACGCTCCAATGATGATGAATGCTTTGCCCCGAAGGGAGACAAGACCTGTTGTCGAAACGTTACAAGTACCCGAAGGCTTTCCCCAGCTTCGTTCACTTTGTGTGTGCCTTAGATAACGAGGATTACCAAAATGGGCTCCTAGAGAAATGTTTAAAGCCCAACAGGGTACTGTATTTACCTTCGTGGTACGAAAAGGCATGCTCGTTCCATTGCCAAGAAAATTTTTTGCGGAGCATAACAAGCGTCTCACTGACTGAGACAGTATTAAACACAATAAACAAAACATTTATAAACAAAACAAGCATAAACAAAATCAACTAGAAAATAAACAAAATAAGACACAACAGGCTCGTAGCGCAGCTCTGCTCCAAGAGTAGGGGTTTCGCTTTACATTTGGCATGCTTTCGAGAGCGAAGATTTGGGAACCTAAGCGCTACTCTGCTCCCGTGGGGTGCATATCAAGTGGCTCTATTCTCTACTTCTATTTTTGTCTGGTTTGTATTACACGGATTGTGAAGAGCCCTGAAAACGGAATACGCACATGATGGTAGAGAATTCAAGGGGGTAGGTGAACTGAAGAATATAGGTTGCTAAGAGTGAGCCAACGGGACAACCGCCTCTCTCTTATAATCTTCCTCGGAGTGTCCTCGTTAGGTATACATCATCCAAAAAGAACATGCTTCTTGCCTACTTTGACTACAAGGCAAGTTACAGACCATTGAGCACTGACATCCAGTAGAGCGCAAGAAGACTGTTCTATTGATTACAGCATAAAACAGGCATTTACCGATTAATTCAAATAGGCAAACTGAAATGTTCTAGAGGGCTGAGGAGCCCGCGCGCATAGTTCATGTGTGGACCGGCTATGACGCTGACTATGCCATTTAACCCAAAGAATGTATTGGGGCAGAGCTGTGCCTCTGCCATAAAGCATGCTCACCATGATGCATGAACATGTTAGTCTCATGTCGTTTAATTAATTACCACTTAGATTAACCTAATTGAGCTGCCTCCTTATAAATCAGGCAACCTTACGGAGCCGTTCTAATTGAAGGATACTACCTAACGACTCTTCCTACCGTTTCAGAAACGTTTTATTTCTCTAGTCTGCTGCGCAATGATTGACCATAATTCTCAAGGCCCTTACTTTGACGCCTTCATTGTCCACAGCCTTCGTGAGCTGCCTGGCGAAGAAGTAGCCAAGGCCGCCGTACAGCATCGCCTTGGTGCCATGTGGATAGTACACCGGTGGCCTCATGGCACCAACGGCGAGCTTGACCGCGTTCAGCATGTGAACGTACTCCGCGTACGGAAGCGACATGCTGCTTGTCAGCCGCTGCTCCTCGAAGTACGCCTCGGAGCCGACCGCCCGTCGCCCGCTCTGCCGGTTATCGATCCAGAGGCGGATAAAGGACGGCCCGCTTTCGGGGAAGTCCTTGTAAGCCTCCTCCACGCCATCACTAGTGAGGTACTTCTCCGACGGCCAGAGGAAGGTCCGTGCACTCAGCAACTTCTCAGCGGCTACCTTCCTCGTCTCTTCGTCCAGCCACTGCGCAGCCTGAGTCTTGGTTGCAGCTGCCTGCATCCAACAGCACTTGTTTACAGCTCACACCACTCTGGGTTAGTGAGACAGTCGGGACTTCGAACTGCTCGATTGCGATCGCCGCTTGCCGTGGTAGTGAGGAGGTGCGATAGCTTCTACCATCGAAGCCACTAAGAAGTGCGAGACGGCCGCAGCCGTTGGTCGCACTGATACAGGATGAGGCCGGTTAGTCTAGCTTCGACAAAATTTCCATCGAAGCCAACGAGAAGTTTCAGACGATCCCAGCCGTTGGCAGCAATTATATTGGCAAGGCAGGTTGAGGCGAAAGGGTTCAGACCTGAACCACACCCTCATTGTATCGCCAAGTCGCAGTGATACACTTAGCGTTATGATGGCGCTCTACTGGCAAAAACCAATGACGTGGCGATCATTCGAACGTTGTGCGTGGCGGACGAATCATCGATTTGTTATAAGTTCCGTATTAAATAAGCATCCTCTATCGTGATTTTAAATCTGGTACCACATAGTTTGCATTGTTCTGACAGTTCTTCGCCGGCGCAGTTAAAAATTGAGTTTTTTCGAGACATCAATCCTAAAAGCATTGTAATGCAGACTGTGCAACTCTAAAGATGCAGCAATGCCTCTAACTTCTAGGAGAGGATTCGCGTGTTTTCATTAGTGCAGTTTTATCTGTAAAGCAATCTATCTTTATTTCTTACTGTATGACTTCTACAAAGGGTTCCGGGGTCACCAAGTCACTTGCTTTGTACTCAGGCTAACCCAAGTTTATGATGTCACTAATACCCCTGTCAAGCGGGCAAGTTAAGTGCACTTACGGAGAGTGTACTTCGCTGTAAGTACACTTTGTCGCATCTAAACGACGCAAGTGAGTACCACTCGGGGAAGAGTGCACTCCGCTAGGAGTGCGTTCATGGACCACACTTTGCTAGCCGAGTGCGTAGCCTCGACGCCAAAGGTTCCAATGGTATAAAATTTATAGTGCATAAAAAGAACTTACTACTTTATCTTAGTGCTATAACATTGTTTTCAGAAAAAAGTTCGTTGGTTATAGCTACAAGCGAAGCAACAAAACAAGTAAACGTGATCAGATGCAACGTCACTGCCCGCCGCCATCTTGTTTGTTGTCGAAATTCTGGATAGTCTTGACTGGACTTGGCTTTTCTTCTATTTTTTTTTCATCGTTAATAACTGCTGATTCTCGTTTTATTTGCGCTATCACGTTAAGCAATCAAATATTATGAGTCCTTTTTTCTTTTCCATCGTCCCCTTCAGAAATTCCGCTCATTTTCTGTCGGCATTTTTAAGGCGGAAACCTTTAATGCCTCATCGTTGTAAGCAGGAGCTGTCGACAAGAAATGTCACGCTTTTCAGTTGGTCGAAACGTCACAGTGCGCGAATTTCAAACGGGGCCAATTGTACTTTGGCTACTAACCATGCAACCAATTAAAGGGATCGTATAGTGATGCTCCAAGTAAGTTTGAGTTCAGTTAATTGCTTACTTAACCAATTAGTCCAATTAACCTTTCTAGTCAGGCCAGATAAATAAATAAAACCGAGTAAGAAATTGGCCGAGCTTGGGAATCGAACCCCGGTCTCCGGAGTGCGAGTCGAGCACACTACCACTCGGCTATGCTAGCTCGATGGTTTGGAATGAACAAAGGTGCGTCTAGTGAATACGGTGTCTTCGTTCACTCTCACCTTCCTCCCTTCCCGTTACGGCGAGGTTCAGGTGTGCACCGAGATATACGAGACAGATACATTTCCTTTCCTCAAAAAACAATTTACTGACGAGCAAGGCGTATTTGTCCGCGTTTCAGATTGGTCCAAATTGTCGTGATGTCACCACGCGCGAATTTTGACGGGTGTCCACCGAAATATGTGAGACAGTTACTGCGCAACTTTCTTTCGTCAAATACAATTTTCGACTAGTGCTACTGATATATGCGAGACAGTTAATGCGTAATTTCCTTTCCTCAAATACAATTTTCATTTTCTTCATTACGGCCCCTCTTTCTTCTTTCACTCCACTTCCTCCCTTCCTGTACAGTGCGGCTCAGGTGTCCACCGAGACGACAGAGAATTACTGCGCCATTTACTTTCCTTAAAAAGCGTTGCGTTCAAAGGGCAAGGCATCGCGCCGAACGGGTGGTGGCGTTCAATGGACTCCGTGGCAGCGCTACAACATGCTGTCGCGTTCCACTCCTAAAGGCGAAGCTTAAGCGTCATTAATTGGCAGTTAATTAATGCACCAACAAAATGTGAAGTGAACAATCGTGTAGCAGAATGCAGCACTCAGGCTTTCGCCTTTCAGCACTTGAGCCGCTAAAGTTCCTCGTAATTTTTTTTTTACTACGAGTGCACTTTGCTTTCCCGTTTAGCACTGCGTAGCCCAAAGTGTCACTCGGGATCGATGCCGAAGCGCACTCTTCGTAAGTGCACTTAACTTGCCCGCTTGACAGGGGTATTAATAACTCGAACCTGCAGCGCACATTAGGTGCGTTTCGCAAGCGTCACTTATTGTTCGAGGTATTTTCATCCCAGTCATTTGCATCAATCTTTCTTCATCACGTTCTCCTGCGCTCAAACAAAGTCTAAGAACTAGTAGCGGCAATGCAACTCCACAACAAGAGTTCAATGCCGAGTGTCGTCTGTAGATAAGTGCGCCTGCCCTGATAAATAAACATTGTGCCTCTCTTCCCAAAACTCAACATGTTATGCGTATTCATACATGGTGTTCCATTCGGGGTAATTTCCGTTTCCTCAAGGAATTTCAGCGGCAATGTTTGGTGAAAACGGAACTTTGGGTGCTTTCTGACAATTTTCAGATTCTAACTTTTATTTTTTTCTAAATAATTGTGCATTGCCTAATTTGCATTCAATTGTGTTCACAAATAGATATATCTGGCTCTAATTTAGGATAATTTCAATTATGGTATGGCATCTCTATGCGCCTACTAGGACGAAACGGTTCAATTGAAATGCTACCTGCTGAAATCATCTTGTAATGTACCAGCACTCAACTGCAGTTTTACCATATTGTTTCAAGGAATGAACACCACGATTAACGGCCCAAAAGCTGCATTGTGTCGTCCCTGGGGAGCTTGCGGTGCTGAAACCTCATGGTAGCCAACTTCCCCATATCTGTATCCCTGTGCAATACTACGGATATTGCCTAACTTGAATGTGCTGCACTGTGACGCCCTATTCTGAATTACAATTCAAGGCCAAATAATATGAACACAATTAAGGGAAGGCGGCGCGACATAGCAAAAGGTAAAAGTAGACGCAGCGGATGTTTTGAGCGCCCACGAGATATTTATCTACCTTCCAAACAATTCGATAAATGAGGAATGTTTTCTGCTTGTTTTAAATCGCATATCAGGTAATGCACTCCATTCGATGGCGATTTTATCCCTAATTCTATTATATCTAAGGGGTGCTCATTTTATACGTTCGCCTGTCCGCATCCATGAAGTAGGAACAAAAATGGCACACCCTGGCCCCGGGAACCAATAAAATTGTTAAGCGTTCTGGTGAAGCGGTTACGAATTTTCTACAGGTCATTACCACCTGCGCCTGGATGCGGCATGCACCCGAAAGAGCATATTGCTAAGGGCATAAACGAATTACTTACCCATTTTTCTGGATGTCTGTTCCTGAGTAAAAAAAAAATAAAGACAATCACCTGCTGCACTGCCTTCAAATAGCTGTCGATGCGCCTCCGCTCCTCGGCAGTAAACAGGGACACGGCAGACAGAGCCGCTGCCAGGAGCCTGTAGCTGGCCTCTGTGTGGAGAGCGCAGTAGCGGGGCCAAATTTGCATCGCCTTCTCGGAGCTTCCGTGCACGGCCCGGAGAACGTCCCTGGGCCCGGCTACGGCTGCGTAAGTTTGCATGAAGAACCAGGTGATATGCTGGAGCACGGCGTAGTCGCCGAAGTCACGGATCACGGTAAGGACGGCGTCAAGCAGCGCCGTGTCGCTAAGGACTAGAAAGTCGTTCTGGTTGAAGGGAGGGTCTAATTGTAGAGCACGGGCCATGATGCCCTCCAAATACTCGGGCGTTGCAAGACTTGTGTGGTTGGCCAGGTCCAACAGAGGGAAGAATGCAGGTGAATGGGCAGAGCGTGTCGACTCCATGAGGCGCCCTAGAATAGCGCCCTGGGTGCTATAGACACTCATGGCCTCCTTGTCCGTCGGCAAGCTCCTGTTAGTCCAGATAAGCTTAAACATTGCCATGTAGACTGTGGCGAACTTGTCCCTCGGTATAATGTTAAACACACTGCTCCAAAGCGGGACCAGCGGGCTGCGCGTGATGAATAGTCGTCGCTGTGGCTCTTGCGTGATGTTGGGAAGAAGCCTGATCGTGAACCAGAGATCCACGTTCCAGTTGAAGGACAGGTCGAAGAGGATCTCAAGGGGAGGCTTGCTTCCAAGGTCCTCCCACAACATGAAGCCACGGGCACGCATAAATTCCTTGAGGACGTCCACGTGCAGCTCAGATTGCGTCACGCAGCTGCTAAACATGGCGGCGACCTTTCGCCCCGCCGGCAGTACGGAGGTGCCCATTTCCAGAATGTCTCGGAATGTCTGACGCCAGGAAAAGGCCATGTCCGACAGGACCGAATCGGACAGCGGAGCGAACATTTTCTGGGGCCGCCACTGTCCGCACACGTACGCGGTGAAGTTGTCGCATGCGTCGACGTCCTGGCTCAGCTGCTCGTGCAGGAGCTTTCTGCAAGGAATATAGAACACATGCGTATATCGAGCACTATGAGGATAGTTCTTGGAAATGTAGGAGTCTATAGAGTTTTAAACAAAGGTGCTCGTCAATAGTTCTTAAGCATGATCCGAAGTGTTCAGCAGCAGCTTTTATATTGCTATTTGTATGAGGCTGGTCTTCCAGTTTGCAACAACTTTCTTGTTGTCGTGATCCCGTCTGCATGACTCAAACATACTAATTCGTCCGCGTAAAAATACTCAGAGCGGAAAGATAGTATTACCTGCGCCCTCGAGCAAAAGCCAAATTGGGCACTGAATTCCGCACCGGAGGTTCTCACCTTGACAGTGATGCAGAGTGTGTTTCCCATTGCCAACGAACAATCTAAATTTTAACGCGCAGAGGTGAAATTTTCTGCCCAGCGAAAAAAAAAAACCGGCGTCGTTGGTGGCTGCGGCGTGAGCGAAAAATCCTCAGATAAGGTGACACATCTGCACCTCAGATTGACTCTCCTCGATCAGTCAAATTTAGAACACATTGTATGCAATGCTGGCCGCATTAACCTAATCGTGGAACAATGAAGTAGATTTTAGAAGACGGAGCACCATTTTCTTGTCTGCACGCATATCTAGACCAGCAACCAAAGTTAGTTTTTTCCGACAATGTGAAAAAGGAGCGGAGGTAATGCTGCTTAACAGTGGGTATCTTGGCAGTGCATACTATAACAGTTTGGAATAAGTGCAACGAAAGCACTGAATCCCATAGAGGCATGGAAAAACGTTTCGTACAATTGCCGCACGCATTAAAACACATCATGCAAGGCATTCAACAACGTATTCTTACCTGTCTAATATTACGTGCTGACATATCTTCGACACCATTCCAGTACAGCAGTAGCCTGAGATTCAGTCCCGTAATCAAAGGAAAAAAAACTTTCGAATCGTTCTCATAACTTACAACTAAGACATCCTGTGTGTTTCTTTGCCGTCTTTTCAAGCATTGTAACCAGCAATACGCCAGCGAGTGCCCTCATGGCGCCAATCACGCCGCCGTATTTTTCACCTGAATTCATAGCATGAGTCCGTCTGGCAGTAGGACATGAGTTGACGCGGCACTTTGGGTTTCAGGAAAGCAAGGAAGGCGACCAGCACCGCACCAAGCAGTACGGCGGCAATCACCACGCCCCGAAACTGCGAGTACCTCCGGCCACCGCCTCCCAGGATACTCGCTCGAGGCGACTGCTGCAAGAGAAAGAACGACATATTTTGATGAGTGAAGAAAGTTAGGCGAGTTGGTACTCGTTCATTATTTACTACAGCGCGCGAAACACGGCCAAAAGAGGGGAGAATAGAAAACACAAGCGCTTGTGTTGTCGATTCTCCCCTCTTTTGTCCGTGTTTCGTGCGCTGTTCTGAATAACGACAATACTTTCACGACCGTCCAGTATCAATACACTCCTTCTTTGCAACGCAAACTTAATCAACAGTTGCTACACAGCCAACAACTGACCTTGCTGCTCGAAGTGATTGTTGAGGCACGTTACTAACGTTATAGGTACACCAAGGAGAATCCAATGTTAGTCTGTATCGATGGTTCATCTCCTGCTAAGGACAAAGGCATGCGTGCCCCCGCTAAAAAACTCAGCTTTTATGAGGTACAATACGTAAAAAATGAAATATAGTTGTCGCCACAACCAGCTATATTGTGAAGTCGACTATGGCGCTTTAAGAGCTTTTGTCGTGCAGGTATCTGGAGGGTAGGCCACACCCCCATTCAAACTTATACGGTAATGACGATATCATCACAAGTTTTGACGGCAGGCAGTGAACCGCTCAGCGAAAAAAAAAAGAAGCCATTTTACAAAGGCAATTCTCTCCGCACTAAGCTCAACTCTCGCTACCGAACAAATATAAGCATAAGCAGAAAAGCAACAGCATTGATTTCTAAAAGGACCGAAATTGAATATATACTTCGTCTCACAAGATGTTTGCAGCACTATGGAAGGCGGAGCTCTCTTGTCCAATCAGGGCTGCTGGAACACAAAAAATAGACCCTCGAATATTTGAGCAGTGTAGGACTATTAATCAAACAATGAGCACAGTAATTGAAAACAAAGTTTGGACCGGTCGGTTTAGATGGTATAGAAAGCTTCAGTCACTCGTGAAATTAACAGACAAAGCCCGTACGAACCGAGCTGTGCGGAGGCCTGCTGCGAGGTACTGATGCGTCGCCATTTTCCAACATGGCGTCGACCGAGTCGGTTGTGTCGCCTGTGTGCCCTATACCAACAGTGCGCTGTTTTCCCAAACAGGCGATCGCAGTTGGCTTCTTCAAGTACTTTGCATCGAGAGCGGGGGCAGTTCAAGCACGAATGCGCTCATCGGGAGCACGGCAAAACTCAGCCACGTGACGAGCGAACGCTTTATCAGTGGAGAACGCAGACGTTGACGGCGGGTCGAGTGTTGTCCCCGAAGAAGCCGGCAGCGTTACAGTGATGGACAACGCGCCATATCATTCTGTGAAGCAGGGTAAAGTGCGGCGGATGAGTAGCCTCAAAAAAAAAAAAGACGGAAAAGGTGTCGCGTGGAGCAGCGACATGGTGAAGGCCGAGCTCATGAAGCTTGTCAACAACGTGAACACAGGTGGGGACCGATATCGTGTGGACTGCATCGCCGAAGCTGCTGACCATCTCGTTGTGCACCTGCCAGCCTACCACTGCCAACTGAACTCGATAGAGCTTGTATGGAGCGATGTCAACGATTTCGTTGCCAGTCAGAACAAGACGTTTAAGCTCCAAGACGTGAAGGCTCTGGTTTGGCAACGCATCATGCAAGTGACTGCTGAGAAATGTAAGAATTACGTGCAGCATGTTATTCGTGAGGAAGATGTGATGAGGAAACCGTATCACATCATCGACGATGTTGTTGACCAAGGACCGGCTATTGTTGTCAACCTGGAGGACGATACAGCCAGCATAGATGAATGGAGTTGTGATGAGGGCGATGAGATGAGCCCCATTAACGTGCTCACCAGCGCACAAAAGTCGGGACCACGCAGTGAGAGAAAATCGTCTCTCATGAGATATGGGAGACGCCGTAGTGGAGGGCTCCGGATTAATTTTGACCCCTAGTGCGTTGACTTTCGTGCAGCGCATGGGGTTGTTTTGCATTTCGCCACCATCGACATTCGGCTCCCCTGGCCTGCATTCGACCAAGCTTAACAGTGTAGTGACAACGCTAGAATAAATAAATTTATATACACATGACAGGAACATTGAAAATAACTGTGACGTCACAATAGAGGAGCTGATATGGAAAGGTGGCGACAAAAAAAGAAAGAAAAAGTGGGGTCAGTCCCTTTGGAACGGGCGTCCGCCTGTCCAAAAACAAACAGATGAAATAAAAGATATAAAGCGCCACCTGCTAGAGGTAGAAAGAACCTAACTACTAGTATGCCTTCTCTCACAAGTATGGAGCCACCTGTCAGTAATTGGCGGGGATTGAGGCGCGTAGGAACATACTAATGCAGTGTGCGCCATCTTGATTGGAAGAGAGAGCTCTACCTTTCGTAGTGCTGCAAACATCTTGTGAGACGCAGTATAGTTCCTGAACCTCAGTGTACACCAAGGGGCTTTAAGAGGATAGGGGTGATATCCTCAACTTCGTTTCACCGAAGTCGGGGGAAGTGAGTAGCTATCGACAATGACAGAAGGCATCGACGGGTTGTTATATATTATCCAAAATTTAGAAAAGGAACGGCACGCTCGAAGACAGCTGTTGGGCTGTATGCACAAAATTTCTTCTTGCACGTGGCGCTACGTTAACAGGAGCGCGGGCTGACTGTAAAAAATGAGCGGCGAAAGTGATCTGTCGTCCATTCTTAGCTGTCTTCTCTCGTTTGCGTTCGCACTCACCGGTTTGCAAAAAAAAACTGTCACCAATTTTGCCTTCTTTCAAATCTATCGAACTAACATTATCACTCTGCCTCAATTACCCCTCACCCTTTCCTTTCCGAGGGCACCAACCGAAGCATCGACCTGTTACGTCAGCATTCTGGTGACTTCGTAATGGAATTACAATCAGCATATTACGCACGAAAAAAACACAACTGAGAAATTCTAGAGGCCCGTGTACTGTGCGATGTCAGTGCACGTTAAAGAACCCCAGGTGGTCGAAATTTCCGGAGCCCTTCACTACGGCGTCTCTCATAGCCTCAGTCGCTTTGGGACCTTAAACCCCATAAACCAAACCAAACCAAACATTTTTTTTTAACAACAATTTTCAAGGCCCTTACAACGAAGGGGGCTCAGTTTGCACAGAAATTTGAAAACCTGGCAGACTATAAATTTTAAACGTGCAAATTCTAAAACATAGTGTAGGCGAGAATGAATCTTTCACTAGCCAAAGTGACATCTGTGCTTCATATCCTCCAAAATATAGCGCACAAAGGGGGAATGCATGCGAGCGTTCTAAGCGAGCAAACCGATGACAGCGCCGCCTACAAGCGCCATCGATGTCGAGGCGAAAATTCGCAGTCTCGTGTCTGACTGCGCTCTAAGGCTCGTTTTCCACACTGGGGTGTTCCGCGCTCACTCATCACATCACAGAGATCAGTTTTTTTCTTACCTTTTCGTTCGGTCGCACTAATGACCACGAAAAATACATTTACGTTTGCCACAGTTACATGTCGCGCATAAATGTTGCAAATTGGCTCATTTCGGTTCAAGTAAGCGTGGACGTGCTACGTGCGTGCACATGTTTCGTCTTCGTTGAAACCCTTAGCTCATGCTGCATTATTGAATTACTGCAGGCAAGTGGACGCAGCGGCGGTGTCACGGAGTTCTGGGAAATGCACATGAATATGCAGCAATTAGAAGAATAAGAATGGGTTGGAGCACATATGGCAGGTTCTCTAATCTCATGAATGGCAGCTTGTCAATATCCATCAAGAGAAAAGTATACAGGAGCTGTGTCATACCGGTCTGCACCTATGAGGAAGAAACGTGGAGGCTAATGAAAAGGATCCAGCTGAAGTTAAGGACCACGCAGCTAGCTATGGAAAAAAAATGATAAGTGTGACGTTAAAGGTGCACTGAAGAGGATTCTGAACGTCTTTTTGCCGCGGGAACTCGATCTACACGTTCCTAGCATTCTTAGAAACTGCGACTTATTGCCCTGTGTGGCCGATTTCCCTAATTAAATCGAATTAACGTCCAGCTCCCGCCTTTATTTTTTTAATTCTCCCCGTACGGTGGGCGGAGTCGACCAACGCGTGAAGCGCCTTTCACCCAGTCCCGTGGAGGCTTTGCTTTCGCTTTATTTTGTTTTTTAGGTTTCCATGAATAAATAGTTTCATTCGCAGATAAAATAGCCGCAAAATAAGCCCGAAGAAATAAAAATACGCGCGGACTATTTGCTACTACGGACTACTACGTATTACTCCGCCGATGGCAGAGCGGCAAGCCGCCACGGGACTGGGGGTAAGGCGCTCCACGCGTTGGTCGACTCCGCCCACCGTACGAGGCAGAATTAAAAAAAAAGGCGGGAGCAGGACGTTAATTCTATTTAATTAGGGAAATCGGCCACACAGGGCAGTAAATCGCAGTTTCTAAGAAAGCTCGGAACGTGTAGATCGAGTTCCCGCGGCAAAAAGACAAGTTCAGATTCCTCTTCAGTGCACCTTTAAGAGACCAGAAGCGGGCAGAGTGTGTGAGGGAACAAACAGAGTTAATGACATCCCAGTCGAAATCAAGAGGAAAAAATCGCCCTGGGCAAGGCAAGTAATGTGAAGGCATTACTTTCAACCGCTGGTCCTTAAGGGTAACGGAGTGCATTCGAAGAGAAGGAGAGCGCGGCAGTGAGCAGCAGAGAGTTAGGCGGGCGGATGAGATCAAGAAGTTTGCGGGGATACGGTGGCCGCAGCTGGCAAAGAACGCGGTTAATTGAAGAGACATGGGAGACGGCTTCGCCCTGATGTGGGCGTAATCAGGCTGATGATGATGATGCAGCGCCGACTACCGAGCAGCCTTAGCTGCTTCTCACCTTTTCGCTACTGGCCATTTTCCTCGAGCACTGCCACCACGAGGCGTACGCTAGAGCATCGCGCTTGCTGAATCTCCACTAGCCGGACGTGCATGATCATCAACCGGTCGCTGTTCCCGTTGATCCATCACATGAGCTCTACGTCCGCAGGTCAAGTTTCATACCCCCGTATGCGATGCACGTAACCCGAGTTACGCGCTCGCCTCGTCTGACATTACTTGGAGTTTGAAATATTCCATGCTTTCATTCGCGGTAGGCGTCACACATCGCAGTGGTCCCATCGCATTGTGCGGGGATTACGTCATAGCCTGCAACATATGTAGTAACTGAAAATTTCGATGCCTACTCTAGAGGCTCAACCAGCGTTTTGCACCACTTCGTCTTCTAAAACTCGTCTGACAGTCCATGCGACATGCTGCTACTGCAGCTGCGACCGCATGATAGAGAGGAGAGAAATGCACAAGGCCTGTTGATTGGCTTCAAATGGGCCCCTCTAACAGCCACGCGCTCGTAAAGCGCAGTTGCTAGAAAGACTTGTTGTAGAAAAATTCAACGACGCTCGTGGGATCACCCCGGCCCACTGAAATGACGACGATAGCTGATTCGGCAGCACGTCGTCCGTCGAATATGGTACGAAAAAGCCAGGACTAAGCTACGAACGCCTCAACAAGAGCAGGTGCGCTCGCACCCAACTATGCTCCTAAGTGTCACCTCCAAGCGATGTGGCGATCAGTTCTCACAATCTGTTCAGTTTGGTTAGTTTGCAAGAAATGGTTAATAGCCATATGCCACCACATATCAACGCAAAAAACGAAAGGCAAGCGAGAACGTAGTGCTGATGGCAAATCGTAGTAAAAAGGGCATCGATACGGCAGGCGCACAGAGAACAAGGCCACCATGTGTGAGGTCTGAAGACGTAAGCCTATGACGTCCACCGCACCACAACAAAGGAATAAGAATTCCAGTGAAAGAGGTTGTATTCGTAGGGGTTTCTGCGTAACCGCCTGCAGTGTTCGGTGCCCGCCATTTTTTGGGCTAGTGTTGTTTAGCTATTTTCTGCACCCACCGTTGTGGTGGTGGTGGGCGAGCCACGGCCTTCGAGCAGCGCGTTCATGGCCGTCATTGAGTGGCCCCTCCGCCGTGCTTGCGGAGGCCTCCCTTTTTGGGCGGCCACTGAGGTCGACATGGTTGCGCCCGGAGTAGACCCTGTAACGGCTGCGTCGTGGACCTGTTCCTGGCGCGGCACCCCGGCATCCGCCTGCGACATCCCGTAACACATCGCGAAGAATCGCGTCAAAGATCTCTACCAGTGAACTTGAAGTACTCAACTATAATTGGTTCCCTCCTCAGCCCTTTTTCACGGGATTTACATCGGCTTGCCACTCTTCACGCGAACAGCAGTTTGCGACTGCGTAACCAAAATTTTCCAGTTATGCACCACCTGTCACAAAATTCCCTTCACATTGCCGGAACAATGGCGTCATTCTTTAGAGCAAGGCTAGTTTACCCGGGCTTATGGTGCTCCCTTGCGTTACCCTCAGTCTTGGTTGAGGCCCGACGCCCACTTTACACTGACCGAAATCTGTGGTCCGTCTCATTGCGAGAGCGGACGTCATCGTGGATTAATTTAAATGATTAACGGATAGCGCGCAAGTTTCAAGCCAGACCCAATTGAGACAGGTGGCTCAGGTGTCCCTCCTCATTCACTATTCGAGCGCTGCAATACTGACACGTGGTATCTGATCCCGCAACCCACGGAGGGCAATCACGCCTTCTTGGCGGCAGAAGTACGGCCTTTCTAAACAAAAATCTATTAATATAAACACTTGTACAGTTCCGCCTCCGTTCTTCAAGAGCTAACCATTTCGTGCTTTGAACGCACAATTTTCGCTAGGAAACGCCGTCGGCTAGGAAACACGAAATGGCGCCACTGCTCTGCACAACATTTACATAACCATTGAAGCTGGGTGCTAAAGCTAGAATAGAACTGGGTGGTTGCTCCTCAGAAAATCGAGGGCACTTTTTTGCGAGCTAGTTCTATTGGTAACACGATCACTTCATGTTAAATCATAGAAAATATGAACGTCTAAACAAGTAATCAACAGAGCAATTTACATGTTTTTTAATGGTGTTTACGGACCTCCATACTCGTTTTCTTAATTTTCAAAAAACCCCGGCACTCCAAGTACTGGCTTAATTGCGGAGCTAGGATCACTTACGAGGTAGCATATTTTGGGCTACGTGCACTTGAGTTGTATAAGACGATGTAATTTCGATCATAATCATTCTCAGCGTTTCCAGGTTGCTTGTAAATAGAGATCAACTTCCGCCCACATGTGTTGCACACATACAGCTATATGAGACGCCTTCGGTCTTACACTTATTGCTATCGAGTGCAAAAGGGTATGGAAAGGAGGGACTTTTTATGAATATAGATATGAAGGGAGCCAACAGGCACTCAAACCAAGGAACGCATACAGGAATTTTTTTAAAGTGTGCGGGGTTGATTATTGGGACACTAGCGCTGTAACCAACTAATGCCTGAAAGATGATTGATTAGAAAGTAGGAGAATGAACAGACACGTAGCGCCAATGGGGTCAGAAATTACGACCTCAGTACGTCGTTCATGGTGCTCTACCAACTGACCTGTAGCTGTGGCTATCGAATCTTCGACTTTTGAGGGTTTTTATATTGCGTAAAACCTGCCTTTGAGAGCGTTGTCCAGCGCTACCATCATTCATAGCGGCGGGTGTGGAATGTCCTGTATCGCAGCAAGTGGCACGTAACCAAGGATTAAGGCAGGAATTTAGTTCAAATTCCTTCCGCAGAGTTTGTATTCCTCTCTCAACCGGTCGCAACGCTGTTGAGAAATTTGTCACGAGCCCTGACTTAGGTTTGTTGCTGCTGCACTTGGAATGCACCTCAGCGAAAGCAGGCCCGAATAGAGGGAATGACAGATTCCGCTTAGAGCTTTTCAAAAGGAGCAGCCAATGTCCGTACCTGAGGTGAATCTCCTGGAGAGCTATCTGCAGTGGCCGGGGTCGTCGACAAGGCGCCTACAGCTTCCTGGCGGGAA
This sequence comes from Amblyomma mixtum, assembly GCF_055824585.1. Taxonomy (NCBI): domain Eukaryota; kingdom Metazoa; phylum Arthropoda; class Arachnida; order Ixodida; family Ixodidae; genus Amblyomma; species Amblyomma mixtum. The sequence goes on along the minus strand of NC_143019.1, from coordinate 34,724,722 downwards.
GGCCCGGCAGTTGGTATGGCATGCGCTGACGCTGCAGCAGGCACGGACGCCACCTCGGGAGGCTGTATCGCCGGCGTAGCCTTGCCCTGCATCGGCGAGGCGTCTCGTGCCTTCCGACGGCGTTTGCCGGCGTTCTTCCGCGGTGTCTTCTGCTGTGGCGCTCCCGAAACCTTGGGAGCCAGGCCACCTTCGGTACGGACATTCTTACGGGCATCCGCAACTTCTACGGGAACGGCCAAGCTCGGTGAATCAACCTGTCGCTGCTTGCGTTCTGGGGTTGACATCGAGATTCAGGTTGTAAAGCGGACGTAAGTATTTTCAGGCTGAGTAAGACTCGCGGCGTTTCCGACATGGACGATGGCTGCTTCTTCTTCTTCTTTGCGCATGCTCTGCTCAAACGGGTCGCGTGTCCTCGTGGAGGCTGCTCGCGGCGTGTGCTTGTATTTGTGGTCTCCCATTTCTTACTATCCGCTCAATTCTTATTTTTATTTCGAACACTTGCCATAAAGGCATAATTTGGGTTCGCTGTATATTGAACTTGGAACCTTAAAGGGGAGGAACCATATAAATAACATTGAAAAGCAACTTGGGAATAGTGAAAGCACGAGACACTCGATCCACGTAGCACGCCATACCCTGGTCACCTTTAGTAAACATATAGTTCTCAAGGCTTGGTGCCGCCATGAACGCATAGAGTTTAATTTTCAGTTGTAACTCAACAGTTTTCTCGCAATTACCTCTATCAATATTAGGTGCTATGAGTATCATTTGCTTCGGAAGTTTGCTAGAACTTTTTCTGAACCATATTTACTGAAGTATACGTCCACCACAAAAGAAAAACTAAAAAGTAACTTAAAATTTTTTGTATCACGAAGCGCACAGTTCTTTCGAGTTTTTTCCGGCCAGTAAAAAAAAAGAATATTTCGACTAAATAAACAGTCTTGAATGGCTGCTCAGAAACCTTCACTTGCAGGAGAGTTGCTGTAAACGTTACTACGCGGTTTTGCAGTGTGCGCTATCTGATAACCCATGAGCTTATGCGGGTGAAATCTTAAAAAAAAAAAAACACGGTAAAATATGCTCATTGTAAAGTGCTCTAGGGCTAAAGAAGATAGGACAGGAACGATTCATTCACCAACGATTCCACAAACGATTCATCGCTGGAAAGCTGTCATATGGAGACTACTTTGACCACCTGCTCTCCTGGTACGAGTTCGCGACAGGTCAAATGCACTGTTCTTCACTTACGAAGAAATGAAGAGAGATACGGGATCATGGGTTCTGAAGATTGCCGAGTTCCTCGGAGAGCAGTACGCAAGCGAGCTTCGAAGGGACCCAGAGCTCCTTGGCAGAGTTTTAGACTCCACAAGTTTTGACACTAAGAACGGATTCTTCTTCAGTAACATAAAGAATATGTTGATTCCGGAGCTGCTTAATCTGCCACCCGAGAAAGCCTTGAAGTCTGTCGAGGTGTACCGTGATTCGTGGTTCCGGAGAGAGGAAATGCACGAGTGTGAAAGCTTCATCCGCAAGGGTACCGTGGGTGACTGGAAGGCTCATTTCACTCCCGAGATGATAACGAAAACTAAAGAGTGGATTAAACGAAAGACCGAGGGATCCGACATCATCCAGCTCTGGCGCCATATTGAGGTGCCATAATTTTTCTGTAGCATGTAAATTGCATAATGTGCTTATTTCAAAGCCCAGAGTACACTCTGCATAGTTTTAAGATTTGACGTCCAGTGGGAATATTTAATAAACAGACTCGCCGTCTATTGGAATCAACGGGGCGAGCTATGTATTGCCGCAGTCGTTTGTTCGGAGGCGAAGTGGGCTGGACTATTTTCTTTAAGGACCGAAATTTCCAACAATCGCTACATCTTTCTTTATCTTTCATTAAAGAGAATTCAGAATGATAGTTTTTGAAAATGCAGGAGAAACACGTATTGTTCTTTGCCTTCGTGACGCAAGCAGCAGATTTGTGTACGTGAACGCAAATAAATGCTGGACGCTACGCTGTTGTTGTTGTTGTTGTGACTGACGGAAGAGTGGAAAGGAAATTGCACGGGCCTGCCAACTCGCTCGGGCTGAGCCACAATCACTGCCACGTGCAGACAGAGTTAAGTTTAAAGACATGAGAGGGAAAATTAAAAGAGACGCACATCTCAAAGCCGCGTCCGCCCAAGCGACGACGCCGGTTTTATGAACAGATACCTTCCTAGCAGCCACTTATAAACACTGTGTTGTCACCAGACACCCCACGGGTGAGCACCAAAAAGCTTCGACGTTTTGTAGCTCTGTAATTCCATTTCGGCAACTCGTAAAGAGGGTTGCAGTAAAACTGCATGCTTAGGTTACTTTTGTACGCAGCTGTACGTAACGAGTCGCATAGGATAAAGTACAACAGTTTTAGAACTGCGTAATCGTTTCACTGCTTTTTCTACGTGCTGATATTCATGGTAAGCGATATTTTATTTCCAGTGATCTGTTAGGCGTATTTTACTGCCTTTTTTTTAGAAAACCAGTCACTAGCTGCACAACTTCAGGAACCTGAATTTGGCGGCAAGCAACGGTGAATAATTTGTTTTGTTGGTGATAGAGTAAGCGCGATCGGGCTGCAGAGAAGCCCCGGATATTGAGAAGTAAATTAATCATTTAAACATTAAGTGATAACGCCGGAGCTTATTAGCGAAACACGACAAACGTAGGTGTATACCTATTAGAAGGGTATACTATTGTAAAACCAGATAGATATAAATACCAAATGATGCTTCTATTCAGGGTTATACTGCAGCGCGACCACTCCTTTAAACCTCGATAACTTTTTAGAAGCGCGTGTTACGTTCTTTTCTGTGCGCGTCAAATAACGCCATGAAATGTTGTACCGCGGAATGCAGGTGATAATAGTGCCTCCGCACGTTCTGAGCACACCTGCGCTTCGCAGACACACAGCTGGCCGGACGTGAAATTTCCCAGAATGACTGTTGGTGCTGATGATGACGCCTACATCGCACCACTACGAGCTGCTGAAGCCCCTGCACCGAAAGTACGAACACTTTCCGGTCACCATGAATCTGATGGAGACCATGAAAAGGAAGCCTACCTACCTTCAGCTGCGGGGGCCGCTTTAACCGCGATCAATTATTCGCGTCTCTAGATGGGATTTTAGCAGGAGTGGCCACGGCTTGGAGCACATTACTGCGTTGGAAATGCTTCGAACACTTACAAAAGGGGTCTACAGACAGTCTATAGACTTCTTAAAGACTCTGCTGCCTTCCTATAGATATTTCTTTTTGTGTATTCGTAGTCTATAGCCTGTTTTATCTACTAAATATGCGTGGGAATCAATCTATAGATGGTCTATAGTCTGTCTATAGCATTTGTATTGCCTATAGGCTATTTTGTGGACAGAAGTATATAGACAGTAGACTGACTAAAAAAAAATTTCTAAGGGAAAGCGCCTCTGTACCATCTGGATTGGAGACGCTGAATAGCATTTGACCAAATGTTTAGAGGAATCCCCCAAGGTGGAGTAGATTTGTAATAAGGGAGTAATAGCATTACGTACATTTGAAAGAAATTAAAGCCAATTTTGTCATACAGCGTGTTTTGGGATGTAATATGGGAAGTCCGCTTAGTATACGTACTCCGGCTACAGGTAATTTTATCACGTGGCCGCCAGGTTCAACATAAGTGGGCTCGACTGTGAGGGGTAAAACCTCGCCTGAAGAGATGTCTCGTACAGTTTTGCACGTTCTCCCTCACAAAAAAGTAAATGTAAACCGCATATTTACGTCCCATCGAATACATGTAACAAGTGGGACCAAATTGTTACCTGCAAACATCACAAATAAACTCCTCATACCATTAAGAGTTATCGTTTTTCAATTGCAAGGCAACCTAGGCAACTCCAGCCTCTACCATAAATTTTGCCATTTCTAAACAGCTCATGCGCAGTCTTTGCCAAAAGTAAGCAGGCAGCTTGACTTGCTTCTCAATCGTTAAGCAGAGCTCTTATGTCTTCCTTACGGAAACCTTGGCGGCTTCCCTAATGACAGGGGCTCTCCTTACCATACAGAGATACCATACAGAGAAGCAAACCGTACAGCCTGGTTGCGTTTGGCAACGACTTTGCAGATGTCCAGGATGCAGAACATATTAGGCATTTTCAGACTAGCCTGCGGCCGTGGAAACGCAATCTCTTCAGATCTAACATGTCTTGGCACGATCATTACAAAGTATCGGACGTCAAAGTTTGCTCTAGTCGCCGGTTTCATAGGAGTAATAAAACTAAACTGCAACTATCAAAGCCACCTAAATTGCTTACATACTTACCTTTTTATTCTTATCTCAAGTACTGCGAACTAGTGAGTGCAACCTAAACGCCCTCAAGCTTGCAACGCATTCATCTCTTGCAGCAAAAATACAGTCTTCATGTTTATAATGAACAACCAACATTAATGCGCTTTTCATTTAATCTTATCGCAAACTGTCCCCAATCCAGGTCTCTGGTTACCTCTTGTAAACAGGGGGCGAATAGCATCGAGGAGATCGAGTCTCACTGCCTGATACCCTTCCTTATTGGAAACTGCGTTCTCCTAGTTTATGAAGGCAGTACGTACACAGGGGCTGGTTAGAATGTGCGCAATTCTCAATCAGCTGACTGATAGTGCTAATGCGGTCTTTTGCAGAGTGCCTTCACGAAAACATGCCTGGTCATTTGATTAATTTAAGTCTAAGGTTGTCCTCATTCCTTTAGTGATTCCCTAAGTAAACACTTTGTAAGGGACGGGCATTAAGCTGATCGACCTCTAATTTTTTTTTCAAGTTTTTGACATCCGCTACCGCTTTCTTATGGACGAAGATGATGTCAGCGTTCTTCTAAGATTAGCTTAGGCGCGAGGCAATACGGCATTGCATATAAACTGTGTTCAGTTTTTCTAACACAATCTCCCTACACTACTTTTATATCTGCTAATAACCTGATCCTCACCAGCTGTTTTCTCCTTTTAAATTGCCCCTAACGCTTTCTTTACTTCTTCTTTTTTTACTGACGGCAATCCAATCGCTGACAATTGTTGCTTGTGTCATTACGGCCATGCTCAATGGCTGCCACAGCTGCTGCTTGCCATTCTGAGTCACATCAAATGATCCCATAGAGCGTCAAGTATTTAGGAAATGGCAAGGCGTCCGCACAATTCTCTTAAAGCTGCCATTCAAGAAGGAAAAGAAGAAAAATATCGTTGCGTTTCTGAAACCATCCGTTATTGTTCTGGGCTGCATAAGGTTACCTGCGTGCAGGATGCAAGCTGCAGATGAAGAAATAATTTTGAACATGCGTTCAGTACTCATTCGTTCTATAAAAACCCATGGAGACGTCCATTAGATATGCCAATGGACAGAGTCAGAGGATGCACACCTTGCAAAGACATCATATAGCATTCGAGTAAGGATGATACACTTCCGTAGTGCAACGGATTGCTGCAGTAAATATAGGAATATGAGCCTTGGACATCACTTAAAAACGACTCGGTCCTGCAAATATAAGATTTCAACATTTTAACCGGCAAAAAGTAATAACACATTTACAGGAATTTATACTTTTAATATAGTGAGGCTCACTCGTTCACAGTTATAATTTTATTTTATTTTTTTTTTTTCATTTAAGGTGCTATCTGCCGTTATACACTGCAGGAGGCGAGTAAGAAAAAACCTGCACACTGTCAGCGCAAGAAAAACATCGAACGATTCTAATGCTAACACACGCCAAATAAGCGTGTGTTAACACGCCAAATGTTAACACACGTCATTTCTCAACAAACATTTTATTTTTGTGAAACCTGTTTCCCATTCGACTATATGCTCTGTTTATGATAGCATTTCTCATGATATTTTGTACAGCAATACATACTTAGGTCTGCTGCTTGACTTTTGAGCGCAGTAAAAAAGTTACTATTGGGCTGATGTCAATGCGGGATATCCACGTCTTTCCACAGCGTCATGACGTCACATCCTTTCGTCTTTTCTTCTATCCAGGCCTTTGTCTTTTCTATCTGTTCCGGTGTGAAGTGACTTTTCCAGTCCCCCACTTTTCCGCTCCGTACAAAAGCTGCGCCTTGGTGCATTTCAGGCGCTCCGACGCTGAATGTTTGGCAGAATTCAAGACACTTTAACGACCTCTTTCGCGAAAGTTCTCCCAGGCTTAGTATTCGTTCGTTAGGAGTGTAGCTGAAAATGACTTTCATAGTTTGCAGGCTTGACGATTGCACAACTCTTTCATAAAAGCCCCGGTCTTCTCTTAGTGCCTTGCCATGCTCTTCACCCAGAAAATCCGCTATCTTCAGAATCCATAAACCAGTGTCTCTTTTCAGCTGTTCGTATGTGAGAAACAACACATTCGGCTCGTCCCTCATGTTGTACCAAGGCAAGAGATGTTCAAAGAAGCCGCCGCATAGAGTCTTTCCAGCAAGGAACATGTCGAGAAATGTCCCAAAGGACGTGTCATTGAAGTTTTTGGGAGTGAGACCCAGAAAGAAGTAATAGCAGGAAATGCAGCAGTCCTATGGGTTCCTAGCTACGTAAATGTACTTTGCTTGCTTAGAGAAAACCATGTTGCTGAATGGCAGGTGGGTGATCACGGGACCTTTCCTCTCAAGTCGATTGGCAACTTCGGCTCCAGTGAGTTCGATTAGTGGCGAGAACAACATGTATTCGCCGGGCTCATGGGGCGTGTTCACTCTGGTGAGGATGTTGGAGACGATGTACTGAGTCCACGTAGTTCCACATTTCGGATATGTAGCAATAATGACGTCATTCACACGCGGTTCATACTGCATTGCTGAACGCACGTTCTCTTCGGAGAAAACGTTCATCATGGGAACTCCACAGATCTCCGTGTACTCGCTGGGGTCCATTGTCGAACTTAGGCCTCCTCCTGTAAATATTAAGGGCGGTTATTTAAGTATAAGCAAAACTGAGGCTCGATGACATTTGAGGAGTGAGTGAAGTTAAAACTCGCTCTCACGAAACCGGATTTTACGAAGTTCTCGTACCAACGAACAACTTTTTATTCCCCGGACACTGCCCATGGGGTTCATTATTCTTAATAACCCGAAATAACGAAAAAAAAGAAAACTAAACCCGAAACAACGAAGTTTATCGGGGAATAATTGAGTAAAAAAAAAAGGTGCTTTCCAGTGGGCGTAACTAGTCAAAAAAAGCCAAATTTTGTGAAGAATTAAAAGTTCGGCTCATACAGGAAAATTGCAGGATTGCACTGAGGTCTGCTTAAGAGCGGAAATGCGACAGCTTTTCCCCGTCCTCTTTTTCTCTCTGAAGTATGCTCTTTTTTATTCCTATGTTTTCTTTTAATTTTTGTTTTCAGATCACTGCGGTGACCCGCATTGGAGCACTGTGATAGCAATACATCTACATACTATATCGACGCCATGGCTATTCGGACGTCCAAGTACTATAACTACGTCCATGGCTGTCACGATGTCTAAGTGCCCTTTTGGCGTTTACTTAAGTAACTAATTACTCCACATCAAAAAAATTTGGAATTTAGCGAGATGCAATCAAGCTTTTTTTCACATATCCTTATAGAACGTCATGAACGCACGAACAAAATTTGCGTACACTTTTCATGACGCGCTCATACCCATATGATGCTCTCGTATTAGCAAAATAAACGTGTGACGGAAGCTTTGAAGATCCTTCTCGTTTTAGACTGTTACTGTAATCAAGGAGACCGCGCATACCAACTATGAGGCTGTGTTATAAGTGCGAGGCTTTAAAGAAAAGGCAAGTGTGGTTAGCACCGGTTAAACATATAACTGCACCGAAAACAGTGCCTGGAACAGCTCTACGCTAAGCTTCAGTTTGGTTTTATAGCCTTGATAGCAACAGATGATCAACCGTGTTAACAAACCAGGTAAATTTCATGCCTCGTAACATACGAGGCGTTTCAGGGAAGACTTAAAATAATTTCCAAAAATAGGTGCTTTGGAGTGAAATTACGGCTTTGCGGGCATAGTATCCACCAGTGTCGGCGGACACTGGAATGCGGGGAATTTGTTTTAGGTAGTTAGCTGGTTATCTAATTTCTGATAATCAACTTTTCAACTATCGCAGATAGGCGACTGGTTGCAATTAGAGATTTGTAGAAGATCGTTAGCAATAGCCATATTAGTTTTTAGGATTTCGAAAACGCAATTATCCTCGGCGCGCTGTGGCTCAACCAATTCAGGCTACATTATGCCAGAATACATGCGATTTCCAAAACCACGCAGGCAAAGCAACCTTTACAGTGTGCGTAACTTGTCAAAAGAGCCAAATTTTGTCGAGCCAGAGCGAAAAAGGTGATCGCGTTTTCTAAATTCTAGAAACTGACATGGCTATGACTAGCGGCCGGCTACAAAGTTCAAATTCCAACAAAGTCTATAACTCTACTAGTTATAAAGTTTATTAATAAAATTAATTAGCCATCTACTTGAGGCGATTCACCGTTTTTCTGGTATCCACCAGCATTGCCAATAAAATGTTGAAGAAACGATATTTCGACCTCAAAAAACCACTTTTTGAGAGTTAGTTAAAATCTTCCACGAAACACCCCGTAAAAAGGGTTCCACCGGCTACACGCACATTAAGCCAATGGTCATCAAACTCACCTGACACAGCTCAAGAAAACAAGAGAAGTAATCCTGCGTTCACACGAGCTGCTCAAAGCTGCAGAAAGTACGATGGAGTGTCGGCGGCTTCCTAACTTTTGTGCAGAGAAAATGGGGCCACTGCGCACTTGCTACATGCGCAGTAATAGACACACCTGCCTACTCCTTTTTTTATTGCATTTCGTCCTCTGCGCCGTTTGCCACCATTAATTGCGTGCCAGCTGCGAGAAATACCACACCAACCGCAGGCGTGTAGAACGCAGTCGCTGTATAATTTCAACTAACAACGAACCTCCCGTAGGAAAACACATATGTTCAAAATGGGACAACTCATACAGGCCCCTACACCAAATGTAAATTGATGTCATAGCTCCGGTAAGGCAGGAATAGATTAAACTGAATGACATATCACGTACGAGCCGCCGCGGTGGATCAGTAGATGCTTGGCTGCTGAACAGAAAGACGCCGGTTCGATCCCCGCCGAGGCGGTCGCATTTCGATGGCGGCGAAATGTCAGAAGCCCTTCTCTCACAGAGAAGGGCTCCTGCGTCATTGCGTCATTGGCTTTTGGTCCTAATACCCTTCTCTCACACAGAGCACGACCGCATTGGAGCAATGTGGCGCGTGCGGAGATACGGTGTGCGCAGCTGGCAAAGGACAGGGTTAATTGGAGAGAAATGGCAGTTGCCTTTGCCCTGCTGTGGGCGTATTCAGGGTGATGATGATGATGATGGCGCGGGCTTTGTGCACGCCGCTGCCACTCCCCTCAGACGGTGCCGAGACCGGTGAGTCTAAAAACCGAGCCGCGCAACAGCTAAGGTTGTTCTTCTCAGGATAACCCGCTCTGCTCTCCGGCTACCGGCTTGGACCGCCGCGGGCGGCAAGCCTGCACGATGCTCGAGTGTTACAGTTAAGTTTTTAAGTTAAGTTGCTATGTTGTTACAGGACTGCCTCGACCTGGCGAAAGCTGAGCACCCGCCATTCCGGAGACTGATGAGCGTAACTAGATATACTGCAACGGAGCAGCCTTCGGCTGACCGAATGACTGGCGGGCTCTCGGGCCAATCCAGACGGTCAACGGCACATGTTTGAAGTCCGCGGGGCACCATACAGGTGCGAAAATCGACGCCCTCACGACCACGCAAGCCACCGGTACCCGGTCACGGTGTCGTTTGTGCCGTACGGGACACTCGCCGTAAGGGGTGGTGAGAGGAACGGTGCGTACGGGCGCCAAGCACGACCCCTGACGGTCGAGTACTTAAGCGACGAAAGCCATAAACGCTAGCTTCGCAGGTCTCAAACTCAAATGACTGAATCGGAAGGCGAGGGGTCTGTTTTAAACTCGGTTTGGTCCTGAGCGCACAAAAAAAAATGGCCTGGCTTAGCTTATGGTTAAGCCTAGGATGCGAAGCATACCGCCGGCGGAGGCTGCGCGTCCGCAAGCGAGCGCACGAGTTGAGCCCCAGCTTTCAAAGCTGTTGTGACGTCAGCGCCCCTAGCGGAAGAAGCGGGAGTTAGGCCGCCGGTGGAGGCTGCGCGTCCGCAAGCGAGCGCACGAGTTGAGCCCCAGCTTTCACAGCTGTTGTGACGTCATATCACGTGGTGCGCCGATGTAGGTCAAGTGGTAGCTACGCGGCCGCGCGCGGCGCAGCAAGGAAGAGCTCGGTTGTGCGGCTAGTATGCTTCGCATAAAAACTGGCTGTGGTTTAGTCCTGGTTAAACCTGAAGTGACACGAGAGCGAGCGCTCTCTCCACTCCCCCCTCCCTCTCGCAAGGCGCATGCGCACACCTGTTGCAGCTCGGTTTCGCCGGCGCGCCGCGCCGCCGGCAGCAGCATTTGATCCGCACCACGTGACCAACCATGTGACCAACGGGGCCGCCACGGAGCTCAAGTAAAGCCCCTCGCAAATTATCGAGGGGCTTTAAGCTCAAGGGGTGCCACGTTGAAGGCTCGAAAAGCTGGCGTAGTGTAGCTCTCGCTACAAAAATAAGCGGATCGGGTCCTGTTTCGGGGCCTTCGTCACTGATCTTGTGGCGTTTCGACGGTCCAGCTGAAGTCAACCTGCAGGCTGCGGCACACAAATCATGTTTTTCTCTTCTAGACAGAACTGAAGACTGCAAAACGCACTAAACTCGTTATGAATTCCCCAAGTAATTCGTTTTGAAATTTCTTTTTGTTTATATAGAGCGTGCTGTCTTCGTTTTGGTTGTCATCGTGGTCTTCCGCCCCACATGGAAAAGTATTCGTTCTGATTTGTGCAAATGCCCGGAAATGATATAGCTTCAAGTGTGGTCATAGAGGAAGCTCTTTAGATAAGGTGGAGTTTTCATCAACAACGAATGTGTGTAAAGCTTTATAACTTGCCATCACGGCTGGATAACATAATTAAGAAAATCATCTTCAATACCTTCAGCCGATACCTACAAATATTGTATTTCCGATACCAATCCAAGATACAGATCCGAAATTGATTTCCCATATAGATACTCATAACTGTACCATCGATACTTTTATATGCACGTGGCATTAGACTACAGCCAGTGAAGAATTTCTACTTGAGTTTCTTCTTCATTATTTTTTCTGTTCCGCTTTCATCAACCAAACGATGGCTGTGACGTTTAGTTAGTGTTAAAGTCACGACAGCCGCAAAAAATTTTAAAATATTTTTGCTTTAAAATATAGTCGCCGATACGTAGGTTTAGTTCACTTAAGCCAGCGTGCTTCAACAGCTGGAGTGAGAGTAAAGGACACATCGGCTGTTATATTGCTGTCTTTATCATGCCTCATGTGACCCAAACAAAAACTACACGTCCCACCATCGTTCGGCTTACTAAAACGAAACAAAAACAGCAGCACGAAGCAATTAACTTATAAATTTTTTGGCGGACGTTGCGAACACCATTGCGTGATCATATGTTCTAACGTATAACGCAATTTTTTAAACAAGACAGCTCGCGATAAAAAAAAATGGTGTGTCGGTAGCCTGTTCTGGAATAACGAATGGAATATTTAGCATTTTTAACTTTGTATATACGCTCACATGAGCTAATGAGGTAGGTTTTCCTGGTTAGAACTTAGGCCTAAGTCAGTTTCTATAGTGAAACCTTCGGATAGGGAGACCTGCTGACTATGGTACTCGAGAGGAAAACGAATCGCTTTACCCACTTCTGAAACAGAGTCCAGGTAAATGAGCTTTGCTTGATCTGCACAAGTGGTCAAGGGAAAAAATATTTTAAGCACGCATAACCAGTATCCAAGCGCTCGAATATGAAGCAGGACGCTAGCAGTTCGTGCGACAGCTGTCAGAATAGAGCTCCTGTGTTCCAGCCAAGAGAACCGTGCAGCGGACTGCTGCTGTGCTTGACGAAGAAAGTACCAGTTGTTACACATATTTATAAAGCACAGCTGGCATGTAGCAGTAAGAAGGGGCAGCATCGAATGGAGTGAGCCCTACATCACGCGACCTCTCAGCGTCGGCACTACGCAAGCGTCTTTCGCCAAATCTACGAACAGGACATGTTTGAACGAAATGCTCGAAGGCATTTCGCACAGATTTCACCTGGGAGAAATTCAAAACGTCTCAAGGTTACGATTTCGTCCGAAAACAACCGAACAACATCAACCAGTCCTCTCAACCACAGATGATCTACCTACGACGCGGCTTCTAAATGTGGAAACATGCGCTGGCTAAGTTTCGTTTTGTTTATTTATTTATTTATTTATTTGGGAATACCGTAGCCCTCACTTGAGGGCCATAACAAGAGAGGTTTTTATTTTAATTATCGAGGAACAAAAACGTCAGGCACAGACAAGACACCACAAACATAATCAAAACACGAATACTTAACAACCTAACAAACAAGGATGAGGGAAATCATAACGACAGCATGATCAGTTGTCAATTCCCCTGTTGCCTGTAATATAATTCCGAAAGGTTCTCAAACTCTTTGACATTTTGAGCTGTGACAATGAATTCCGCAAGACCATTCCACATATTAATAGATGAGGGGAAAAATGAGTTTTGAAAAGCACATAGGTGGGTTCTGTACGGCCGTATTGTGGCACTGTGGTTTAAACGCGCACTTTGTTTTAGAGGGGGGTGAATATATGTTTCCTCTATTCATCTACCTCAGTGCGAAATGAAATTTTAAAAAAATAAAACACGGTGCAGCGCCATTTGGTGAAAATCCTTGAGAGTTTACAGCGGGGAAAAAAGAAATAGCACAGAAAAAAAAGACGAAGAAGTCAGCTAAAAAGAAATTGCGCAATTTCACAACGGTTGTGCGGAATAAGCAAAATGACATGGCGTCGTTTCTAGCACTTGGCGTGTTTCCAAACCACAAAACTAGCTTGTGCATTTCCATGGCCGTGTGTGCGCCTGTCTGTTCCACTTTTATATATATATATATATGTATCATGCTGCGGTACGGAAAAATGAGCGTACGCATACGCGCGAGCGGATGCTTACCGCAGCGGCAATGACTGGTGGTGTAGGAATTCAGGCTGTGCGTTTTAGAGCTGCAGCCTATTACTGGCGGCTCTTTTTAACTATAGTATACCTGGACATCTGAGATTGATAAGCATCCCATTCTGAGCCATGGGGCGCATAGCACAGCTGCGTAGCACAGGCACATTCTACCTCTACTTTACAGAGCCACACATCCCGTTGAAAAAAGCCACGTAGTCACTGCAGTGACTGTAGTAGAATCGCGTAGGCACTGCTTTTTGCTTACTGTACCAAAGTCGCCATCACAGCCAGCGTCACCTATTCTCCGTCATGTATTGGCGTCCAGGAAGTTTATACGGGGTATTTCACATAAGGCAACTTAAAAAAAATGGCATTTTGAGTTTGAAGCGCGCTTTCTTCGGCATAGCATTGTCAGCGGTGAAGTACATAAGAATACAGCTAGGACTTGCTAATTATCACGCTGGTGAACTAATATTCCATAGTAATTTTTTTAACTATTACAGTGAGGCTCCTTAATTACTGACAGGCGTGTAGCCCACTGTAAGTAATACTCATAAGAATTTCTAGAATTTTGAAAATGCGGCTATGCTAGGCTCTCTGTCCCTACAAGTTTTAGCTATTTCGATGAGTCACGTGCACTGGAGAGGTTGCCTTGCCTGCAAGCTTCTCGAAAACGCATGTAGTATTTTGGTTTGATGTAGCCAAAAATTGATGGGCCACAGCGCCGAGGGTAACGGCTTTTTTGAAATTCCTGATATGGATATTATTTACGGTTGGCTACACGCTTCTTAGAATTAAGGAGCCTAACAGTAATAGATAAAAGTTAACTATTCAGTATTACTTAACCAGCCTGCTTGTTAGCACGTCCTAGCTGCGCTGTGATGTACTGAACCGCTGACAATGCTATGTCGAAAAAAGCGCGGTTCGAGTTCCACAATTCTATTTTTAAAAACTGCGTAAAGTAGTCGGTGAGACACCCGGTATATACGAGGTACGTTCGTATGGGTTTAGGACGCATCCCTACTGACTGCGCAAGGACTGGAAGCCCGAAGGAGCCTCTAAATGCGAAATTGAAGCACAATGGAGGGAGAAGCCTGGCCACATTATTTTGAAGACACTAAACATCATCATTGTTTTGCCTCAGCAGGTTTCCAATAAGTGTCGTACCGGACGGTGCAGGTGAATCAAGGTATCTCACGTGTAAACTACAAATTTGTAGTAGGAGCATTCATGCTGATAATTTGCGCACAGAGTATTACGTTCCAAGGAGTCACAGAACACCAGGCCAGGACTAAAGGACACCAGGACCACAGGAAACATCGGAAACATCGCTGTGTGCAGATACCTGTATCCAGGTTAGGAATCATACGAAAACAAAATGCAGCACGATACCAGCTTCAAAACAAACACAAAAAATACCGTAGGCACTTAAGTCTGGTTACGTGCTATGGATGCGAAAACATTGTGCACTACTGGTGTTTCCGTTGGCACGTTTGTGTAGCTTAGTCGCGTTGGTCACCAAACCGCACACCATTCGGAGCTCCACGGGCTAATACTCATCAATGCAGAATTGGTCATTCTCTACTTAACATTCATATATGGCGGCGATTCCTCATACCACTACCTGTACAGTGGCGCAGCGGTTAAGCGATGCGCTACTGGAGAGGCAGGTGGCTGTTCTTGTCACAGCCACCCGTATGATGCAGCTCTACAAAGCCTTATTCATCGGATGTCTTCGCTACAGCCTCCCTGCACTTGAAAACATTCGAAAAACAAACATACGAAGTCTGCGAAGCGCCCAAGCTCAAACTCTCCGGACTTGCCTAGGATTGCCAAAATGTGCCTCTACGGCTGCATCTGTACTCATCGCCCAGGAGCATTCAGTCCCCACCTACCTAACAGTTGACGCACTGAGGGCACATTTCCGACACATATCCCGGGTTTTCTCTCACCACCTTGCCGGCCTTGCTTTTACCAGGCCGCGCACATCGTTTACTGACACCATTGATGCACATCGCGCCATTCTGCCGTCCCAGTTTACACCGCCTCTAGGCCATCCTCGACACTTTGGAGCCTGAACAATCCCCGTGTGCTCCTTTCAATACCTGGCGTCAGGAAGAAGACCGATTTCTCGCCCAGAGAACTAAAACAAGTCACTCTTGAATATTAAGCATGAAATGCTTTTAGCTTCCGTTGTCGGCAGAGTGATGACGTCACGACGAGACCGAGAGCCAACATCCGGGCACTGAATTCCACTCATCCGGGCACTTAAACGAGAGCATCCGGGCACTGTACGAGATTTAACGAGACTCTGAGAGGGCCGTTCAGAGCAAGAGGGGAGCTCCAGGGCGAGAAGGGCTTTGTGCGGAAAAACTGCTTCCGCGCCATCCCCAAGGATAGCGCTACGGTCCCACACTCCCGCATGTAAAAGACCGGCCGCTGGGCCTTCAGCTCATGAAGCTTCCCCCTTTGGCAGGGAGATGTATACGCGCTCGCGGAGTATTCGAACGCGCTGCATATATTTCTTGTCAGGCGTGCGTCTCGTCGTGTCCGCATACGCTTCTGCATCGTCCTGCATTTCAATGCCGCCACCGTCACAGCTGCTTAAGCCGAGCAATGGAGCCTGATGAAAGGAGAGGTAGGAAGCGTCTTGCGGAAAGCGATCGCTTTGCGAGTGATACGCCACAGCAGAAGACTGTTCACGCCCCTGCCGACAACGCCATGATTATGCGGCCGCTCCCGAAAGCGACAAGGCCGCCACGGTTCGCGGCTGCCTACCTAAGCCCGCACTACTGCAGGCGATCGCTTCGACGCAACAAGAAGAGTGTGGTGCGGTGTGGTGTGTTGAACACTAGACCCATTTCAAGATTTTTACTAGTACCATCTACAAACAATGTGTTATTCCCGTAAACATTTCATGCTTACTCTACTCTCGGTTACGGAAGAGGCAGAGATTTTTTCATCAGCACTATGCAAACCGCGTGCACATCTACACCGACGGCTCAGTGAACCATAACTGTTATTCGGGCTCCGTGGTCATTCCTGCAAGAACTACAGAAATCAGAGTTAAGATAGCTCCCCAGACTTCTTCGACGGGTGCAGAAATCTCCGCTTTTCGTGTCGCCGTTGAACACATCATTCAGCAGCGCACTCAGCATTGCTCTATTTTCACTGATTTTAAAGCCGCCCTCCAAGGCTTACAGGCTCCTCTTCGCTGTGGAGCCCATGCACAACTGGTCGCGGAAATTCAACAACTGCATCACTCTGCCATCAATGCCGGACATGATATTATCTGCCAATGGCTACCGGGCCACAGCGGCATAGCAGGCAATCATCGCGCGGATGAGGTCGCGCGAACTGATCACCAGGACGGCGACTACCGCGTGGAATTCCGGCCAATTTGCCAATTCACGTTTAAAATCCTTGGACCCAGATCTCAAGCTCCGACTTCCATCCGGCCTACCACGACGTGAAGCAACTTTACTGTGTCGCCTGTGGCTTTGCGTTGCTTTCAGCAACCATTACTCTTTCTTAATAGGAATGGCTGATAGCCCTGCATGTGCCATCCGCGGGTATGACGAGACTATATCCCACATTCTTTGTGACTGCCCTGCCTACAGCGCCGAAAGGCAGTCTCTCAGCCGTGCGCTGGAGCGTATGAATCCACGCCCACTGACGGAAATGAAGATTCTCGGCCACTGGCCACGGCGATCATCGGCGGTGAAGGCCTCCAAGGCACTGCTCCGCTTCTTGAGAACTTCTGACCTGCATGATAGACTGTGACTTTAAAGAACGCTGACTTTCCATGTTACGTCAATTTTCTCTTACTCTCCTTTCTCTTTCTTTTTTTTTATCCCCTCAACCCCTTCCCCCTGTGTAGGGTAAAAAACCGATTATTCTCCGGTTAACCTCCTTGCCTTTCCTCTAATTCCTCCTCCTTCTCCACGCATGAGCAAAAAAAGCTTGCGCATTAAAACAGCGGCGCGGCGCCATCTATTGGAGCGCAGCTGAAGCGGTTGCTAGGCAACGGCGACTCAAGATCCATTGGTAGCCGCACCGCCACGAGCCGAGCTGGGCTCCAGTAGTGTTGCTTTCGCAACAAAAACTTGAGGGGACACTTTGGCTCCGCCTGAAGGGTACGACGCGATAGCGTGAGTGGGTCTCTTCGGCGGCTTGGGGTCTTGGCGTATCACTTCGCAGAGACGGATACTCTTCTTTTATTGCGTTTTTCTTTTTCGCATAACGCTTAACCTACCTTCAGGAATACATTGCAAAAACATTAAATATCCTCCCCGCATAGATACTCCTCTGTCACCTAGTTCTGACTACATGACCATATATGCGGAATGGGCCATTCCTTGCTTTACATTCATATACCGCTGGTAGTCCTCATGCCTCTCCTTGTGAAATGGTGCGGGGGTCAAGCGATGCGCCATTGCGCCATCAAGCGAGTGCTTCAGACACAGCCATTAGTGGGGCTTCTGAGACCCAGGCTACCCTCCTTGTCAACTTCTGGCGACCAATCATACTTCAACTGCCACCCGCAAAGGTGGCCAGGTTGTAACAAAGTGACAAGGAAACGTTACCTAGATGGCAGGAGGGCATCCTGCTTTTTCGCTCATAGTGCCGGCAACACCGATGATGCCAGATTTTCTGGAGAGCGGTGGTCCCTGGAACATTGGCTACTGATTACAAGTACTCTTCGGAAACTTTAATTATCTTATCCATATTGCTAATGACATAGCCCTCGTTGTCTGTTAGCGCATAGGTCTAATATTTACCTACGCCTGGTTTCTTGACCGCTTTAAGGCTACCCCCGTTCTTTAGGGCATGCTTGATTCATTTCATACTAAACTTCCATAGTCGGTCACCTTGCGCTCAATGACTTGCTTTGAGAGCTTTCCAAGCACTATTCTTTCAGTAAGGTTAGAGCCTTTCATGCTTTGGCGTTCCTTAATGAGATCTTTCGTCTCCTTAGTAAGCTTACCGGTATCCTGTCTAACCATTCTACCGCCTACTTCTACTGCGCACTTCTTAACGACAACTGTGAGATTATCGTTCATTACTGCGGCGAGAACAAGAATTCTCCATTTTCCCGCTTGCTGCTAACTCGGTGGTAGGGTCGTGGCTTGCTAGTTCCAGATCTTATCGTCCTAAGGTCGCTACATCCCACTTCGGCGAGGACCTCCGCGTCCTGCACGATTCCAGGGTAAGAGCGGAGTACGAAGCCTATTTCATTTAGATCTGTCTCATGAGGCTCTTTCATGTCCATGACCTGTTCACCCTTTTCCGGAAAAAAGCATTCATTATCCGTAAATTATTTCCCTCACCAAACTCTAGTAATGGCTGCCTCCTCCTCTTTATATAGTCCATATGCCATAGCAGCCCACAGCCTGCTGTCCACCCGTATCCCTTCATATAGCAGGTTTCGGGCAAGTAATATATAAGGGTAGTCACAAACTGTTCTGGTCACGGAGTGCATTTGCGCTTCTGGTAACCGAAGATCAGGCTGCAACCCAGGTTAGGTTATTCAGGTCTATACACGCGCGGAATTTTTTTTATTAGGTGGAGAAATGCACGCCACGGGATTCGAAGCCTTATCAAGTCATCCCGCCAAGACTCAAGTAATCGATAAGTACTGAAGCATCTGTATCATGGGCTTAAAGCTACCAGCCGAGTAAGAAAAGGAGGAAAATGCCTGTGCGTTTTCAAGCTATCCATTAAGCATGGCCAGGGTTAAGGCTACTGGTGCACAGGATATAAGCCGCAGCTGCAGAATTATATTTTAACAGGCTTGTACCATTTGGTGCCATAATGACCTATACGCGGTGCTGAGTAGATCTATGAAGGCGAATTCTAGCGCGCGAAATGCAAGCAGTGTGGTCGCCCAGGGAGAGATTTAAGTGGTACACAGGTTGCAAAGACATCACATCCTTCGAGCAGGGATGGCGCTCCTCGACAAGGCACCGGACTGCTGCAGTTGAGGAATGAAGCCCTGAGATTTTATTTGAATATGATTTGGTCGAAAAATATCAAACTGCCTGCATTTTCAGCAACAAGAATTACAACATACGAGTATTTTATTTTTGTTGCAATGAGGCTCATGCTTTCACATTTTTTTTGTATTTATTGTTCTATTTCACACCATACATTGCAGAATACTGAAACAAAAATAGAAACCTGGACAACATGAAGGCATGAAAAAGCGAACGATTCTCACGCTATCACATCTCGAACCAGAAGGATTAAACAAAAACACTAACTGGAACTTCAATTCCTAACAAACGTATAATTTTTTTGAACCTGTTTGCTGTCAGACTTACTGTTCTGTTTGAGGCGACATTTCTTTGCATGTTTTGTACAGCAATACATGACCGGGTATGCCGCTTAACTATTAAACGCCGTAAAAAAAGTTAGCTTTGGGCTGATGTCAATGAGGAATATCCAAGTCTTTCCACAACGTCATGACGTCAGTTCCTTTCGTCTTTTCTTCTATCCAGGCCTTTGTCTTTTTGATCTGTTCTGGTGTGAAGTGACTTTTCCAGTCCCCCACCTTCCCCTTCCTAACGAAAACTGAGCCTTGGTGCGTTTCAGGCATTGCTGCCCTGAATGTTTGGAAAAATTCAAGACACCTCAGCGACTTCTCCTCTGCAAGGTCCGCCAGGCTTAGTATTTCTTCGTTAGGGCTGTAGTTGAAAATCACTTTCATTTTCTCTATGCTTGCCGACTGCAGAACTCTGTCATAAAAGTCTCGGTCTTCTCTCAGTGCCTGTCCATGCTCTTCGCCAAGAAAATCCGCTATCTTCAGAATCCACAAACCAGTGTCTCTTTTCAGCTGTTCGTATGTAAAAAACAACACATTCAGCTCGTTTCTCATGTTGTACCAAGGCAAGAGATGCTCAAAGAAGCCGCCGCACAGAGTCTTTCCCCCAAGGAACATATCGAGGAATGTGCCAAAGGACGTGTCCTTGAAGCTTTTTGGAGTGAGGCCCAAAAAGAAGTAATAGGAGGAAACGCAGCAGTCGTATGGGTTTCTAGCTACGTAAATGTACTTTGCGTGCTTAGAGAAAACCATGTTGCTGAGTGGCAAGTGCGTGACCACGGGTCCTTTCCGCTCAAGTCGATTGGCAACTTCAGCTCCAGTCAGTTCAATTAGAGGCGAGAACAACATGTACTCGCCTGGCTTTACTGGAGTGTTGTCTCTGGTCAAGATGTTGGAGACAATGTACTGAGTCCACGTAGTTCCACATTTCGGAAATGTAGCTATAATGACGTCATTGACGCGTGGTCGATACTCCATTGCTGAACGCACATTGTCTTCGGAGAATATTCTCATCATGGGAACACCGCGGATCGTCGTGTAACCGCTGGGGTCCATTGTTGGAGTTATGCCTCCTCCTGTAAATGTTGAGAACGTTTAAGTATGAGCAAAACGGGGGTTCGGTGGCATTTAGGAAGTCAGTATCTACAACCGCATGCCGTCGTCTACTTCCCCTCCGAAACTTCGTCTGAAAAAGACCCAAATGGGTGGGGAGCCTTTTAGTGCGCCTTTCCTCGAAGGCCACACTGGTACGTTGAGACGTAAAAATATTTTGCCTGCGAGCCATGTTACTGTTCTTATCTTGCGAGGTTTCGCAGACACACTATTCTACACTGAAGAGGAACAAAAAGCGGTACTGTACCGCTTTTTGGGGCTCTGCAGTGTAGTTCAGAATAGGGTTAAGAGGCGACGGCCAGCAACATCCAGCAGATGTGCAGCTTATCAAATTGTAACGTGTATGTAGAATTAGCAGTGCTGCACTGCGGTTACTTAATTTTCCTCAGCACCGTAAAACTTTTTTACATTCAGTGAGCGCCGCCTTCTCAGAGCAACATACGGTCTTCCTTATCGCGGTAGTTACGTTTTTGAATCATAAGTTGGTACAAAGGTAAATTTCAGAGGGACGCATGCAAATTATGTGCAACACAAAGAGTAACAAGGAAATTAAATGTGACGTTTGCTTATTGTGCCCTGCATTGTATGCCGTGTAATGTCTTAGGATATACTGAATTCAGGTTCAGAATTAAAGCTTTATTTTGGGCCGCCAGGAAGATTAAGCAAAAGCGGGAGGCTGTGGAAGAAATGATACGTGCACTGAAGTCACCTTTTTGCAACACTACTGGCTGCACCCTTGTATCAACTCTTTCTCTTTCGAATACGTTAAACGGTAACATAGAATATCATAAACCTTTTTAGGTATTTACACAGCGTCTTTAGGTTTGAGAGCAATAAAGCTTTGGTGAAGAGCGCAGTTTGAGGCAATTGAAAAAAATTCAAACTTTCTGTAGTGAGTGGCGGTAGTAAGGCTACAGAATTCAGGATGGCTAGCAGACGAACTAGAGCGCCGGACGAAAGCAAAGCCGCTAAAACGCGCGCCGAGCAGGTCTTCTTTTTGTTTGTTCGGTTCAACCCATCCCATTCTTCCCTAGCTCTGACTCCGCCTCCACCGTGCTTAGAAATCATTGTCCCTAGCCAAATTTGTTTCCGTTGTTTGCATAAGACCGATTGCACAAGATGAGATTGCAAAACGATGGTTCTAAATTTTATAGAATGGTTTTTGCATGGTTTTGATTTTAAGCAAATTGAATTTGGCTTTTTATTCGCGCACGATGACTGACTATGTTGTGTCACAGATTTCTTGTTTTGCTTCCTGCTCTATCAGGACAGTGCTGTCACTGTTCTCTAGGGCTGCAATCTTTCTGTGGCACTAATTGTTGTGCATTATAGTATTTGACCGCTGATACGGATCATGAGAGGGAAATAACTAGAAGAATAAGAATGGGGTGGAGCGTATATGGCAGGTTTTCTCAGATCATCAACGGCAGTTTACCAATATCCGTCAAGAAAAAAGTATACAACAATTGTATCTTACCGGTACTCACCTATGGGGCAGAAACGTAGTTAAGGACAACGCAGCGAGCTATGGAAAGAAGAATGATAGGTGTAGCGTTAAAAGATCGGAAGCGGGCGGAGTGGGTGAGAGAACAAACGCGGATTAATGACGTCCTAATGAAATCTGGTTAATTACAACTGGCTAAGGACAGTGTTAATGGGAGAGACATGGGAGAGCCCTTTGCCCTGCAGTGGGCAGTCAGTCTGACGACGATGATGATGATGGTATTTGTTTTGTTTAATTATCGCATTGTTCAGTCTGAGTTCCATTGAGCTTTCTTTTTGGACGTTGCCGTCATGTGCGTTGTGCTGAGTGTGCACTGTTCTTCTACTCTTAGTTTCTGAGTTTCTTAAAATTTACGCCGCCTCACGTTCTTTGCTTTACGCGACAGCGTATACAGCTCGTTCGGTCGAAAAGCCGTTACCTTGACCTAGGAAGCCGTTACCTTGACCTAGGATTGACAGGAAGGCCTCGAAAACGTAACGGAAATATTCCATGAAGTTTGAAAAGAAAAAAGAAATCCGCTGCCATTGGCGGTCGAATCCAGGCTAACCCTCTGCGTGACAGGCGGGAATACAACACATATGCAACAAATAGTTGTTTTGTTTTTTTTACAAAATATATGCCACAAAAGGTATTCAGTTCAAGTGTGTCGGAGGGGCACCAAGTAAACGCGTTGTGGTGTATACGACAGTAAAGTGTGTTGGGGATGTGTACTGACATTATACCAATCACGAAACATAAAACCAAATATAAACACGCGAACAAGACGTCAGAGAAGCAAGAAAAAGCTTTATCGCCTCTACTCTTAAGGCGTAGCTTAACCGTCCTTCTAATTTTAGTTAGCCAATGCGAACTGCGTATGTGTCAATCATGTCTATCACCGAGGTGCCCTCGTAGAAATGGAAGGACTAAGTTTACCATCAGCCGAGTGATCTACGCGAGATACCTGTGCCCTGCATGTGTGCCAAGATGAATTTGCTTTTGAGAATACCCTAAGGAAATTACACCCCCTCCCCCCCCCCCCTCCCCCCCCCCCTCCCCCCCCCCTCCCCCCCGATATTTTGTCCGCCGCCTATCACGCTGCATGTCATACAAGTCCTGGAATCCTAAAGAGGGCAAGTCAAATTGGCCGGTAGCGGCAGACTAAGGATTCCAATATCGAGTATCTGCAATTTGGGATTCGACAATGCTTCAGTCAGCGTAGAAACTGATCAAAGCTGGTCTGGTTCACGAAAATATGGATGCGATTGAGCCGTGTTCAAGAAAACGTGACTGAACTGGCTGACCTGAGTGAAAAATCGTAATTGTTTTAATGTGGAGACGATTTAATAAATAAAGTGTTTTAAGCTTTGTAAATTAAAGCGAAGAGTCACACATATGTGCGACTCAACCCATTAGAGCTGCTGCTTTGTCGAGTACAGTTAAAACGCGATCCAACGAAAGACGATTTTGCCATCTTCCCGATGTAATGAACAAATTTTGATTCCCCGGCAAGTACCCATAGGGTGTCATATTTTCAATAACCTGAAATAACGAAACAAACGACCACCAAATTTGATTTAACGAATTTTTTACGGGAATAAATGAGGAAAAAAAGGCATTTCTCACTTATTTTGGCCACGATATCTTGCAGCTTGTTGGCAGTGTGCTAGCGATAGCTTCTAAGCGCCCAAGCCATGGCCCTGGTATTGTTTCAATGAGGCTGCAAGCTGCGCGGAACAAGGACTCGGCAGTCGGCAGCGCTTTCCGCTTTGGCTTCGAATATGTTTTACCAGATGGCTTTTCCATGGCCGAGAGATTTAGGCTGGTTTCACGGACGTTTCCTACGCGTAGTCGTGGGTTGCCGGCAAATATGATGCCGCGGTAGCTTGTGGGTGCCGCTAAGTAAAGATTTCTATTCCTAAATGCGGAAAAATGCCTTCTTCGATTTTACGAGTTTCCTGATTCGAAGAAATAATTCGTGGCTGCTCTTGACTTCATTACATCGCTTTTTAACTGTAAATGCGAAGCAAGTGCTGAAGTAAGCATTTGTTGACATAATCATTCGCACTGGTGTATCCTTTCTTGTTTTAAAGCATTAAAATTTGAACTGACGATCTGTGAGGTGTGTTCCAGTAATGACTTAATGACGCAACACATGTTTGCATCGCGCTCGTACTTTTAAGCGTTGTTAGATTTGGACACTTAATGCTATATTACATGAGTCAATGCTTCAAAATAATTCTTTTTTTTTTTTCAGCACGGAGCCTCAGGCAGTAAATTATAGCGCTTCAGGCTCTTCCTACAATAACGTTCATCTGCTTCAAGGTGCTCTAATTTCACATTTTTCAATCTTCCAATAATTCGTCCAAACCTCATTTTTTAGTAGAATAAAATATATAATTTTCAACGCGATGTGAACTGACTGACAAATGGATGGACAAAAACGTGCGGACAAGGAAAAGTGAAAATGTATAGGTAAATGCATCACTAGTAGCCATTTCCCCGCCTGATCACCAGTCATCAGTATTAGTACTCATTCTTGTGTAAGACATTCGATTGATGACAACCTACGTACATTGGTAGAGATCTTCCATTATCAAACAGACACTACAACGAATACTGGCCAAGTGCCTTCTCTACACTTTCACCCTGTCTGTGTTAAGAGAAAAAAATATTCGACTCAAATATTCTGCGCGGTTTTGACAACCGAAAGGCTCTGCGAAGTCGATCGCGGTTTTATGAAGGTCAGGTCCGCGACGAACAGAGCAGCCGCGTTTTCCTGGGTCCGGAAACAGAGCTACAACAACAGCCGGTGAGCAAACAGCCGCACCGCATGTGTACGAGAATACCTGAACTTCGCGAATTGCTCTCTCGGCACCACCAGAGTCGCTTGCAAAAAGAGTTCAGATACAGAGAAAACGGAAACACGTTTGCAGACAGATCCTCTGATAACTGCTGCCCTCAGTGCGGACGATGTCAGCTAACCCCCTGGTGAGCATTTTCGGCTACAGAATAGCACATAAAGACGACTTGCAGCGGAGTTTTTTTTTTTTTTAACGTACACAGTATAAGGAACACGCCCAGGTAAACAGAAAATTTGCTTGTTTGCTGCGGCTTGGGCTAGACGCATGACACCAATATTGCGCCTTCACTCCTGATGAGCAGCAATGTGTGCAGTGAATATTTACTATTCAAAAATCTCTTGAGAGTCAAATCTGCTTGATGTTTGTCGCATTGCCCTTTCACTATAGGCTCGTAGCTTGCAAATGTAACAAGTCCACCGCAAAAAGTATTTCATCAGCAGACAAACAAGTACATAAAAAAATTATAACAAGACTTACGAAAACTAAATGTCCGGAAAAAGAAAAACTGGGACGCGGAAGATGCATTTCAAAAGTACAGAGATTGCGCTTGCGCTGTTGAAATGTGCAGAGCAGCCCATTGGAAGTTCCGAGTCACAATTTATTCGAACGTACGCAAATATTTTGGACAAAAGCATTTTTTAGCGGTAAACCCTTGATGAACGCGATTTTTTCATATAATGGAAGATTTCACAATAACAATCAGTGTATCCGCAGATCACCCGATGGCAATCTTGAATTTTTTTTTATTAACGTTGTTTCTATAATCAAAAGCGTTCCCTATTGGTTTTTTATGGGAGCCTTAACTTTTCGATGCGATCGATGGAAACACTTTAAAAGAAAGATTTTACTATATATAAAAATAACAGACGATTACCTTCATTATTTTCGGAAAAGTATCTCGCAATTTTGAAATTTGCAAAATTTTTATCATGAATTTTTGGGCATGGATGACTAGTGCTTTGATAAGCAATCGCCAACGCGATTACCGGCGTTCTCTTTTATCATTCTCTTTTATCATCTCTTGGTTTCAAGCAAAGACGTGGTATGGCCTTCTAAGGTTAAGTTAGTTAGTTGGAAGTAAATATGAGAGGGCTTTGAACTACCGCGGACGTGGTTTAAATGATGATGTTAATGACAAGTATTTGCAGGACGCCAGGAGAGAAAAAGCGAAGGAGCATGAAACGGAGGTTTATCACGAAATAGACGGCTATTTCCTATGCACCGGCTTCGCGGATGATTGCATCCGTGAGGCCCTGCGGTACAAGCCTCGCTCGGACGACCTGTTCATTGCGAGCTACCCGAAATGTGGTACGACGTGGATGCAGCACATCGTGTACAACATCCTCAATGGCCGACCGCCACCGAGGGACCTGATGAAACAGAGTGTTGACATGCCTTTCCTGGAACTACAGGGCACTGAGTGTGCTGATGCTATGCCGAGACCAGGAGCCATTAAAACGCACATGCCGTTTCATCTGCACCCATTCTTAACAGAAGCAAAATGAGCGCTGCGTTCGCTACTTCCTGACATCTTCACTCTTATATTGTCTCATAAGCCTAGCTTTTTCCTAGACTTCTGTTGTGCCTGCAGTCCGGCAGGGTTAAAGTGCCTTTGTTTTATTTTTGGTATAAGACTGAAACAGTTGCACGGACACTTTGAAATCATTGTTCTGCAAGAATGTGATAAACTTAGCAGTCTTCAAAATGTTAACAAAGAAAGAAAATTTATAGTGCCACCGCAGAAACATGCGG
Organism: Amblyomma mixtum; assembly: GCF_055824585.1. Classification (NCBI taxonomy): domain Eukaryota; kingdom Metazoa; phylum Arthropoda; class Arachnida; order Ixodida; family Ixodidae; genus Amblyomma; species Amblyomma mixtum. The sequence goes on along the minus strand of NC_143019.1, from coordinate 34,698,050 downwards.
CATCCCGATGTGACGCCTGACCGGCAACGGGAGTAATAATTGCGATAGACTGATAGTCAGCTGAATGGGAAAAAAATGAGGAGCGGAAAAAGAAAGGACATTAGCCGGAATTAGAAGCAAAAAAAAATTTCTGCTTATACCACAATCACTTAGTCGAGTCGTCGTGACGTGCCCCTCATAAAAACATAAAAGCCTCTAATACTTGGCGGAAGCTTCCGTATGTGATGGAAGAGTTTTTCACATTTTATCTTTGAGTGACCAGAGGCCGTATTCTATAAGATGTCCACTTTCCGTTGCCCATTTAACGTCCATTCAGTCCTCTGTCTGTGGTCACTCAGATATACCCCCGGCTTTCAAGCGTCTGGGGAAGGCGAACCGGCCATGACGTGGTGGGCAGCCAATCCATTCCATTGGCTTAAATTGGATTCAATGTGCAGCCAATGATGAGGTGCATTGCAGTCCTCTGCCAATAGCAGGAGACCGGGCTTGAACAAAGGCTGTCATTGGCTGCGATATGCAGCCACCGGTGAGGTCCGGTCGCCAACTACCAAAGTGACCGGGTCGCTTGCGCCGGATGCGTGAAAACCACGTACATATAGGAGTGACCACTGACAGAGGACTGAATCTACGTGAAATGGACAATGGAAAATGGGCAGCTTCTAGAATACGGCCCCGGTGCTGCCGACACAGTATACAAGAGTGCACGCGGGAGTTCATGTTTACAAGACCTAATCAAAGCCGGCGTTTTCACCACTTGTACTCAGTATTTGTTCTCGTTTAGTTATAAAATTAGAAGAGGTGCAAAAGTTTTTATATATTGCGACCACGTAATTTTCTATACTCCACTGTAAAACTCTCGCTTCACTGCGATAATTCATGTGCGCACAATATTCGCGGTAGCGCAGAACTATGTGAAAGTTTGAGACGGTAATGCCAGTAAATCGGACAGATTTGACTGCTTCATTTTATCTTGTTTCCCAGGTATATCTATATCACCAGGAATCCGTACGACTGCTGCGTTTCATTTTACTATCACACCAAGAGCGTTCCGGAGTATCACTTCGAAGACGGAACTTTCGACCAGTTTTTTTAAATGTTCCTGGAAGGTCGTGTAGATTTTGGGGACTATTCCCAACATGTCTTGTCCTGGTATGGGCGCAGATCCGACGAAAATGTATTATTTCTGACATACGAAGATTTGAAGCAAAATACGGCTTTCAGGATCCTGAAGATTGCCTGCGGACTTTCTGGGTCAAAAATATGCGGCCAAACTCAGACTTAACGATGATTTGCTTGAAGGTTTGATGCATAACACAAGCCTTGAATATATGAAGGAAACGGTCAATGAGGAGAACCGGAAGATGAACCAAAGCATAAATTCCATTCCAGACGGCAAGAAACTTCGCTGGCTAAATTTGATCCAAGAAACTGTGGACGACGAGACAATGGAAAAGCCTATCGAAGGTGACTTCGTTCGTAAGGGAATGGTAGGTGACTGGAAGAATCATTTTACGTCTCCCCAAGTAGCTCGCATGAAATAAACGATCGCTCTAAAAACAGCCGGAAGTGACGTTATGAGTCTGTGGAAAAGCGCGGACCTGCCCTAGCTGCTGTAAACAACACCGCTGTATTGCAAGCGAATAAAAATTACTTGTTTAATCATATGAAGGTAATGATATAGCCAAAATTAAGAGTATAAAATGACATAGATTACCTAAGAAAAATGTTAACCTTCGCGTAATGTTAATGTTGCTGTGTATCTCGTTTAGACGATAAACGTGCAAGCGTCTGATAATTCAATTTCCACCTCTCACTTTATTACGGGACAGTGGTGGTGGTGGTGAAAAACTTTAATCAAAGAGAGCTTGAGGGTAAAAAAAAAAACCCTTCTGCATGGTCGGTATCCTTAGTCCGGGACACCGCATGGCGAGACGGGACAGTGATCGTCATACGATACGCGCTGGTGACGTGACACGCGGCATATAATGCATTCACAGTGCTCAAGAAAGTACACATCTTTCTAGTGCTTAATTACTTGTACAATGACGATAACGCTTGAAGCGAGAGTGTTTTGTAATGTGGCGTGAACGATGTTGTATTATAAATTTTATACAAAGGAGCACCTTGGAGCGAATCAAGGATAGAACAAAGGAGAGCTACGAAAAGCTTTTGCGCACTGATAAAGACAGGCTCAAGATTCAAGGAAAGAAACCGTCAGTTATGTTCCCTATGTATGCACAGTTAATCGGGGTGATGGTTGCCAGCTCTTTCATTAATCACGTAGAAGAATGGTAATCAGGGCGCGTTGGCCATTATTGATTGTGGTGAATGCAGCGAGAGTAGAAATGCAAGAGAATGCCACTCAAACATGTACAGTTTTTGCCAAAAAAGTTCGGAACACGTGGTTTTCTTTTGGACAATCTCCTTGCAATCTGCAGCACGGTAGAAGTTTCAAAAATTGTCAGCAAGAAGCAAGACAAGACTCATGTTCTCCTTCTTCCCTGCTCTTCGTACTTTCAGACCTGTGAGTGTTTATCTACTTCAAAAACAAGGTCCTGGATAGATGAACCAAAGGGAGATTGACTCTGCCTGACAAGGCCCATGTACGCAATAGATTGCTCTAGGGTGCAACAAGGAAAATGAAGCATCATGCACAATATTAACATTAACATACACAATGGTCGAACGTTTAGGGGAATCCCCCAAGGTGGAGTAGATTCGAGTAGATTCGTTGGTACATTCGACCAACGCTGTTCCCACTTCGAGTTATTGATCAGTTCGCTCTCGCCCTACCATAAGCTTGCCGTCCCGGTGAGCTCAGTTGGTAGAGCGACTGCTCCGGTGAAGCGGTGGTCCCGGGTTCGAACCCCGGACCAGGACGAATTTTTCTTTAACTACGAAGTTTCTGAGAAAGCTGTATAGCTTTCCTTTGTAGCCGTATGGCTGCGCTCGGGTGGATGCCAATGAGTAACTACTCCCTTATAACATACAGAATGGTTTAACACGGAGAAAAAAGAAGAATGAACAGGCATACTTGGGGAACGACAAAGTACAAGGGAAATATTAAAGTACAACAAAAACAAAGAATCAGACACAATCTTTACATGATGGATATACTAACGTAAGCATTGACCAAAAAGGGGTAACAAATATACTTGTGCAATGACCAAATACAACAGCCAAATTACGATGCAAAATTCTCGAGGAGTAAGGAAGGCAAATTCGCATGAATACATAACATCAGCGATGTGATACATATGTACGGATCCTGGGTGACGTAGTCGCCGAATACACGGCTGATACGTAAACCCTGTGACCTAAACTCTTTTTGAACAATCGTGTACAATAATGTAATGATCAACTGCCGATCGGAGAACAGAATCAATAAATATCTCTCTGGATGATGATTTCTTGTTTTCGATTAAACCCGATGGCAAAAGATGACAAAATAAGCGACGGCATTAAACATATATTCTTTAAACTACGTTATAGTTCTAATTGGAGTAGACTGAACCAAAGCAGCGGTTTTTATTCGATTATCACTCACCCGACATGGCCTAAAGCTAGCAATCAACAAACCGGGCTTTATTCGAAGGAGCATATTCATACAACAGGCAGAAAGTGACTTTAGTGTCCCCCGGTTAAACCGAAACCTTGAAAATTGTTTCTGCTAAACGGACCATAACCGAAATGTCACTTCGTGACTTTTGACAGGTTGTAGGATGGAGAAAAGCAGCCACGCCTGGTGGAACAGAATGAAGAAAAAAAAAGTTGAAACGAAACTGCCACTCATATAGACAGTTAATTGCCCTCTCTCTGGGAGATAGCGAAGGGTGGTTCACGAAGTTGGAACCACGTTTTGAAACTCGGTATGCATCCCCAGTCTGTCGGATTGTCTGACCTGTCGTCCGGCAGATAAATGTTTCTCAGCTTTGTTACGCATTTTTTTGTGCTTTTTGCTCCCTCATAAAGAATTTAGACTATTCTCTCGCTGTTCTGCGCAGCATCTGTTTTGTTAACACTGGACGCCCATGTGCCACACTGGTCTGTACACTGAGCAGCCCCCCCCCCCCCCCCCCCCCCCCCTTCAAAATGTCATACACTGCAGATCAAAGCAAAATGACAGACAACTTACATTCCTTTTCCTCGCAAGGCAAGTTTTCTAGTTATTTTGTTTGCCGCCGCTTAATTCTGCGAGCACAACACGAGCGCTCGAAACTTTCACAATATACACGTAAGCGAAACCCAATAATAATATTCTTCCGATGCTACCCGTTTCCTGTGCTCGAGGGCACGCATAAATTAACAAGCGCCTCTCCATAACTGGTGTTGTCGGGCTGCATTTGTGCTGTCAGCAGCAGTGCAACAGAATACTCGTCAGGTACAATGCAATGGTTTCCCAACCTGACGTTGCAGCACGGAAGTGATAGTGCTTTCGCAGGCAGGCGAAGAATATGAAGCACTTTTCAACAGAAATGACGCTTTACCTGGAAACGCTCGCAGATCTCCACTGATGTCAATAGAGCTCTGCTTGAGTCATTGAGACGGCATAGCAGGTTGTAAGAATCAGACAAGTTGCACCATTTTTCGACTAACGTGTTTGTTTATGTATCAATCTATACCATCGTCTTCCTACTACTCAATACCATTGTGTCACACTTCACTTTGGATCTACGGCGGAGATACGACCACATCGATCTTTAATTAACGACAACTTATCATTGCACGTCGTCTGTCTCCTCGGCGACAAGACCAGACGCTAACATTGCAGTTTCTGAGAGCCAAAGCGCCCCTAAGAGACTTGTAAGAGCCGCGCTATCTTTACTGCTTCTACACTCTGTCCACTTTTCTGCGGAACTCCATGAACACAGTTATGCCGCTCCACTTGCTCGGCCGCATTCTACACTTTCTGCTCCCAGGTAAAAATCATCACATCCCAACTACCTTCTTGTATTTTTTCAGGCTTAGTTGATCATCTCCAGGATCAAAATCAGTGATTGCTAACGCCAGACTTCTATTGATACCATTTTCTTGTTTTATTCGTTTGCCTCTTTATCACTGGTACGCCTGGCTGTGACGTAAGGGCTAATAGCTGGAAAGTATTGTGGTTCACCTGCTCCATTGCCTACTTTCAGCAATAGGAAAGACTCAAAAGGAAGAAAGGGAAAGAGCTCCAAAAATTATGGCACCTTAGGCTTTTCACAATGGAGCGTATACCACGCCCAATGTGCAGGTTTCTTTTCCAGACTAGTGTGCATGCCAGCCTTGTTATTAAAGTGAAGGGCTATTTTTTGGTGAGCATTGAATCAATAACCCATTTTTTCTGGGAAGCTTTGTGCAAAAATTTAACTTACGTATGATTGGTTGCCGGAGGAAGAAAAAATAGTAGAATCTAGTTTTTAACGAAGTGGTGAAGAGCATATCATTCATGTAGATATTGTGTACATCACGGTATCATTTCATTTGCTGAAATCGCAAGTTTCATGATAATGAACTTCGGCAATGTGGAAAGACCAACAGACGCGTGATCGTACCAGTTACGTTTTGTGAAAGGGAGCATAAATTGTCGTGCAAATTCTAGAAGAAAATGCACATGCGTACATTGGATTGCATTGAATAGGTTACCAGTGGTAAAAATAAGCAGCGAGCACTCTGTTTTTATTCGCCATTATTTCGCTTGCTTGCGACGTTAAAGCCTATACTTGATTATTTCGTTCTTTTTGCGGAGAAAATGATGCCTTTTTAATTTTAAGACAAGAGTACATACACGTCACGATGCTTTACACACATTCGTTGTTGATTAAAAGCTCCACGTTGTCTAAAAAGCTTCCTCTATGACCACACATGAAAACTCTATCATTTTCGAGCATTTACACAATTAAGGAAGAATACCACACCGTGCGGGGCAGTAGACCACGATGACTACCAAAACGAAGACAGAGAGCTCTGTATGAACAAAAAGAAACTTCAAAACGAATTTTTTAGGGAGTTCATTAAAGGGAGACTGAAGCACTTTTTTCGAAAATCAGGCTGGCAGCGGCATCCTATAGTTTTCCATGCTGTATACTGGAATATCGCATCCAAATAAGGCAAAAACAAGCGCGAATTGCCTTTTTTAGCCGAAATATGCGGCCGGTGCCGCGGGGCACGCCGCGCGGCGCGCCGCCGCCCGTGATTGGTCAAGAGAGGGCGTGACGTCACTTTGAGGACTAGAGAAGCTGCCGATGCGGATCCGGCGCTGCGTTGAGTGCAGATCGCAGCTTTCCGTGTCGTTGTAAAAGCGAATACGGCGGCTATTTTTTTTACTGACCTCCGAAGAAAAGGATACTACCGTTTGCTCATTCCACGTATCGCCTGAAACCAAAAAAGACGCAAGCAAAAAATTCTACGCCTAGCACAAGCGTACGCCAGCGTCACAGACGCGATGCAGACCATGCGTGAAAGGTGCCAGCACAACCTCGGCTCGTATTCTAGGAAAGGAAGGGGGGCGAACAATACTCAAGTCAATTACCACCATCGGACGCCTCCTGGCTCGCCCGAAAGAGCGTCATCCTAAAGAAAAGGCCCAAAGCGCTGTGGACAAAAAATCCTGTTCTCAGTACCCGGCGTTGCAGGTTGGGGCAAGAAAGTATTTCAAGGAAACGATGAAGGAGCAGAGTTGATGTCAAAATTAGCGAAGCGCAGTGGCCAAGCACTGCGAGGCATGTGACCACAGGTTAGTGACGCAATCATTGTGCGCTGGAAACCAAGCCAAATACGCGCACAAGGCAGCTGCTTCACTCGTGGCGCGTTCAGCAGATGCCGGAAAATATTAATCGCTGCCTCGGAAACCTTCACCCTTCCTAGATTTGCTGTTTAGGTTCAGTGAAGTAGTGGCCAACTATATCTGTGTTTAAAATTCTAGCTATCTGCAACTCGCTCGCTGCCACAACTTGATGAAGAAACCGAGTAAGGTTGCGGTGTTTTTTCGCAAAAACTCGGTTGGCATTCATTTCTCTCATAAATTTGCATCCAAAATCAACGTCGAACGCTTTCATTTTAATCGCTTAGCTACGATTAAACGAGATGCCGCATATGAAGAGCTTCGATGCTTGCTTGCTTTGCTTTATTGTGCTTTGCTCTGCTTGCTTGCTTGGACACGTCGAACCGAGTATAAAATCACTAACCGAGCCTTGCTGAGCACGTCTCAGGTGGTCTGGTCGCACCTAAGCTGAGGAGAGCGACACATGCTTAAGCCTCTATAAAGATTCTTCAGGGGCTAAATGAGCATGTTTCTACTTTTAAAAGAGGCGCTTCTTCGGAATCGTGACACGCCTCTCATGCGCGAGAAATCGAAGGAACTGTGTCATGGTTCAGCCACGCCTTTTCGACAGAAATCTCCAGATGTCACATTAGGGACAAGCTCTGCATGTAGCCGCCCTTACGAAAGTGCTTCGAGCAGAATAGGCTTGCTTTGGTCAGCTTGAATTCTTCGTTACAGCAGCGAGCGCTTGCGCTGCGAGCTTATGATCTTGCGAAATGCAGTGGAAGACGACACAGTCTCGGCCGTATTTGTTCATGGACACGAACGCAGAGTAGTACCTCGTGTTGAATCTGATTCTCAACGTCGGCTAACATGCCTTTTTACGTCACAACGCACGCAGCACGAGAAAAAACGAGCGCTGAAAGCTCGCTCGGGCGCGCCGAAGTATCCCCGGCTCCTCAACGTGACGTCACGTCGGCCGACATGGACGAGGTTTCCCTCTCCGCTGTTCTCCTCTCCTACGCTCGCGCGGGGCGCGGGAGATTTGAACATCGCGTTTTTAATTGGTGATTGCGCCACTGTTTTAACCAAAATCGAAAAAATAATTTGATAGACGTGATCAGCAATGACACTACTTCAAAACCCTAAAAAATTAGCTGATTCGAAAACCGCCTCAGTATCCCTTTAAGATTTTATTGCGTTTTTCTGTCTTCAGTTCAATCTAGAAGTGAAAAACATGTGTGTGCCGCAGCCTGAAGGCTGACTTCAGCTGGACCGTCGAAACGGCACGAGATCAGTGACGAAGGCCGCAAAATAGGACCCTATGCGGTTATTTTTGTAGCGAGAGCTACACTATGACAACTGTTCGAGCCTCCAGCGTGGCACCCCTTGAGCTCCGTGGCGGCGCCGTGGACTTGAGCTGGTCGGTCACGTGGTGCGGAGCAGCTCCTGCTGCCGGTGGCGCGGCACGCCGGCGAAACCGAGCTAGCTGCAAAAGCTGTCCGCATGCGCCGTGTCAGGGGGGGGGGGGGGGGGGGGGGGGCGGGAAGTGGAGAGGGAGAGAGCGTTCGCTCTCGCGTCACTCCAGATTTCAACACAGCTAAACCACAGCCAATTTTTTTCTCCACTCAGGACCGAACCAACTTTAAAACAGACCCCTCGCCTCCCGATTCAGTCATTGGAGTTTGGGACCAGCGAAGTTAGTGTTTATGGCTGCTGTCGCACAAGTACTCGACCCGCGGGGGTCGTGCTCACCACTCCCACACACCGTCTCCTTCCACACCCCTTACGGCGAGTGTCAGGCGACGGCACTAAAGACATCGTGACCGGGTACGGGTGGACGGCGGGGCGGTGAGGGCCTCGCTTTTCGCACCTCAACGGTGCCTCGTTGACTTCAAAGATGTGCCGTTGGCCGTCTGGATGGGCCCGAGAGCGCTCCAGTCATTCGTTCAGGGGAAGGCTGCACCGCTGGAGTACGTCTACTGACACTCATCAGTCTTCGGAATGGCGGGTTATCAGTTTTCACCAAGTCGAGGCAGTATTGTAACAACCTGCCGGCTTTCTACACTCGGGCAGCGTGCAGGCTGGCCACCCGCGGCAGTTCAAGCCGGTAGTCAGACAGCAGACGGGGGGGGGGGGGGGGGGGGGGGGGGTTATTCTGGGAAGAACGTTAGCTATTGCGCGGTTCTGTTTTTAGACTGGCCCGTCTCGGCACGGTCTGAGTGGAGTGGCAGCGTCGCGCACAAAGCCCGCGTCGTCATCATCATCATCAACAGCCTGACTACGCCTACTGCAGGGCAAAGGCCACTGCCATGTCTCTCCAATCAACCCTGTCCTTTGCATTTCCGGCCAACGTATCCCCGCACGCGCCACAGTGCTCCAATCCGGTCATGCTCTGGGCGAGAGAAGAGTTTCAGTCGGGGGCTTAGATTCCTCTTACTAAGCTCGTAATCTGAGCTGCGTGAGCAGCCGGTGCGCGGTGTGGGCGCTTACGACTGTGTGGAGTGCATTGGGCTGCTAACTTGAGGGCTTTTTCCCGAAGACGCCGAGCCGTTAACAGGGACAGGGCGCTGGCAGCGTCTTAGGACTGGTACAGTGTCTCTCTCCTTTCTTTTTTTTTTTTTCGAGCAATCACAGAACGCGTGACAGCCACGATGGGGCACGGGACCGCTTATGGCAGGTGCTCTCAGATCATCAATACCAGTTTACCTGTATCCCTCAAGAGGAAAGTATACAACAGATGTATCTTACCGACACTCACCTATGGGGCAGAAACGTGGAGGCTAACAAAGAGGGTTCAATGCAGTGAGGTATGTAAAAAAAAATGATAGGTGTAAGGTTAAGAGACCGGAAGCGGGAGGAGTGGGTGAGGGAACAAACGCGAGTTAATTAGATTCTAGTCGAAATCAAGAGGAAGAATTGTGCTTGGGCAGTGCATGTGATGCCAAGGAAAGATAAACGCTGGTCCTTATAAGGGTAGCGGAGTGGATTTCAAGAGAAGGCAAGCGTAGCAGGGAGCGGCAGAAAGTTAATTGGGCGGACGAGATTAAGATGTTCGCGGGGATAGGGCGGCCGCCACTGGCAAAGGTCAGAGTTAATTTTAGAGATATGGGAGTGGCCTTTCCCCTGCAGTGGGCGTAGTCAGGCTGAGGATGATGATGATGTTTTGCCCAATCCGCTGCTTAAGTCTAACGGTTGGACCGCTGGAGCCTTTGGGCGGGGTTCCCAGATTTCAAGGGAGGGTTCCAAAGGAATGTTGCTTGTTCATTTTTGTTTCTGAGGTTTGATGTCCAGCACCATCAGCCCCACCGAGAGTAGTAGTCTCTCCTATGTGGACCACTCCGGCCCTTTGTCCTCTACTTGTAGAACATTTGTCCTATGAAGTTTTGGTAGTAAATGGACTGTATTTCAGTTATTGCGTACAATTGTTTTCAGTGCTTTCTTCTTTCTGTTGCTGAAATCTCCATCCTTTTCTGAGGAGTACCTGCATTCTGTTTAATCTCTAAACGCTCCCTTCCCTTTCCATCCCATTTGGTCCTCTCTCATTGGTCACTTGTGCCACTGTCCTCGGGCGTTGGAGCAGACGTCACGCCGGTCGTGACAGAAACGCGCCATTGGTGCCACTCACTTGCATGAAGGCGTTTTGAGCCCGTGTCGCAACCAGCGGGCCGGCACCTACACCCAGAAATAGCGGCGCACAAGGACACGAGCTTCACACTAGCTTTATTGCCGCTAATTTAGTCCCGGCAAAAAACGTGACAGTCGCTTGTTCAATGAACTGGAGCAGGGTGGTCCGTGTTACTCAGCAGGACTGGATGGAGCGGCATGTGGCCCGTTGTGTCTTTCTGGGGTCGTTTTCTTTCCTGCCTGCTTTTACTTAATCGCTTCGACGACACGGCTACAGGAAATGGAAAAGAATACAACCTCGAATTTCGAATTGCTTCTTTCCTTTGTGTTTCCTCTCGGTAAAGTACAGGAAACGGTAGACCTCGTCATTGGCTTTTGGTCCTATGGCAGTGAGAATGAGTGCCCTGATGTAGTCATTAAATTTTATTCCTGTCGCACGTGATTCGTTTGGTTTGGTTTTATGGGGTTTAATGCCCGAAAGCAACTCAGGCTATGATGGACGCCGTAGTGGAAGGCTCCGGAGGTTTTTCACCACCTGGGGTTCTTTAACGTGCACCGACATCACATAGTAAACTTAGTAAACTGGCTTCTGACATTTCGCCTCCATCGAAATGCGACCACCACGGTGGGGTTCGAACCAGCGTCTTTCGGGTCAGCAGTCGACCACCATAGCCACTCAACCACCACCGCGGCTCGTACGTGATGTGCCATTCAGTTTAATCTATTCCTGTTTTACCAGTGGTGGTGGTGAAAACTTTTAATTACTGAAATAGAGTTTGGGAGCCACAGAATGGCCCCGCTACATGGTCGGCGTCCCTAGTCCGGGACACCGCATGACAATGCCCCGTCTCTCGCCCGTTTCACCAGGGCCCATTGGGATTCAAACGAGGAGCAGTTGAGGAGGGCTGTCTCCCATGCCTCTCTGGAAGGGGTAGGGGTAGGGGGGAGGTGGGAGGTGGGGATTTTGAGTACATGCCCACACCATGTGGAAGATATCACAGGTCTCCCCACAGTGCGGGCATCGCCCATCCGTGTTAGGATCGTAATGTTTTAAGATTGCAGGACAGAGTAGAGTACCTGTCTGCAGGCGCCTTAAAGTTCGCTCCTCCGTCTTACTCAGCCCCTTTGCAGGGGCCGATAAAAGGCGGTGGATGTCGCTATAATGCGTTATAATTGCCCTGAATCGCAGCAGCGGCTGGTTAGTTTCTGAGCAGCTATGACATCAATTTACATTTGGCGTTGGGGCCCATGAGCTGTCGCATTTTGAACACACGTGTTTTCCTGTGAAAGGTTCGTTGTCAGTTGAAATTATACCTTGACATGCGTTCTGCGCGCATGCGGTTGGTGTGGTTTTTTTCGCAGCTGGCACGTGTTTAATGGCCGCAAACGGCGCAGAGGACGAAATACAATAAAAAAATGAGTAGGTAGGTGTGCTTATTGCTGCTCATGTAGCACGTGCGCAGTGACTCCATTCTCTTCCCACAAAAGTTGGCAAGGCGTCGAAACTCCGTCGCACTTTTAGCAGCTCTTAGCGTCTCGTGTGTACGCAGGATTACTTCTCGTGTTTTCTTGAACTGCATCGGGTGAGTTTGGTGACGACTGGCTTCCTGTGCGTGTAGCTGGTGGAGCCATTCATACGCGGTGTTTCAGGGGAGATTTTAAGTAACTCTAAAACAGATGTTTTTTTTTTTTTGAGGTAGAAATGTCGTTTTATTTCAGCATAGTATTGCCAGTCCTGGCAGACATAACAAGAACGGTGAATCGTCTTAACTGGTTTGGTTTGGTTTATTGGGGTTTAACGTCCCAAAGCGATTGAGGCTATGAGAGAAGCCGTAGTGAAGGGCTCCGGAAATTTCAACCAACTGGGGTTCTTTAACGTGCACTGACATCGCACAGCACACGGGCCTCTAGAATTTCGCCTTCAAGAAATTCAGCCGCCGCGGCCGGGATCGAACCCGCGTCTTTCGGGTCAGCAGCCGAGCGCCGTAACCACTCAGCCACCGCGGCGGGGCAATCGTCTTAACTAGTAAGATGGTTAAATAATATTTATTAATTAATTTCTAACCACTAGAGTTTTAAGCCTAGTTGAAATTAGAGATTTGTAGGCGGTCGTCAGTAATAGTCAGTTTTCAGAATTTAGAAAGCCCGACGACCTTTGGCGCTGTGGCTCGACAAAATTTAGCCTTTTTGACTAGTTACGCGCACTGGAAAGGTTGCTTTGCCTGCAGGCTTTTCGAAAGCGCATGAATTTTTGGCATAAGTAGCCAAATTTTGTCTAGCCACAGCGCGCCGAGGATAACTGCTTTTTTCGAAATCCTAAAAACTAATATGGATATTGCTAACGACCGTCTAAAAATCTCTAATTGCAACACATTTCCTCGCTGCGATTGTTGAAAAGTTAATTACCAGAAATCAGTTAACCAGCTTACTACTTAATACACTTCACTGGTATTCGGGTATCCGCCAACACTGGTAATGCCGTGCCCGTAAAGACATATTTTCAATCCAGAAAGCCTGTTTTTTAAAGTTATTCAAAGTCTTCACCGAAACGCCTTGTATCTTACGACGGTTGAAATTTTCCTGGTTTGTTAACACTGCTGATCGCCTATGACTGCAAAGACTATAAAACATAGCGAGACTTAGCTTAGACCTCTTCTAGACGCCGTGTTAGCTGCAGTTGCATATTTAATCTCTGATCACCACACTTTCCTTTTTTTTTTTCAAAGCCTCGCACTTAAAACATGGCCTAACGCTTAATCCGCGTGGCCGTCTTGATTTCGGTAACAGTCTGCAGTGAGGAGGATCTTCCGTCACTGCTTTGTTTTATTAAAGCGAGAACATTATATGCGTATGCACGCGTCATCAAAAAGTGTACGCTAATTTTGTCTGCTCGTTCATGTCGTTCTATAAAAATATATCAAAAAACCTTGATTGCATTAGGTAATGGTGAAAAATCTCGCTAAATTTCAAATTTTGTTGATGTGGAGTAATTAGTTAATTAAATAAATGCCAAAAGTACACTTAGACCTCACAATTAATAGCCACGGATATAGTTATAGTACTTGGACGTCCGAAAAGCCATGACTTGGATATAGAGTGGGGACGTTTCGCTTTCACATTGCTCCAATGCGGGTCCCCGCGATTATCTGAAAACAAAAATTGAAGAAAAAAAACATAGCAATAAGAAATAAAACAAAAAATTACAGAAAAAAAGAAAACCGGGAAAGCTCTCGCATTTCCGCTCTTAAGGAGACTTCAGTGCAATCTTGTAATTTTCCTGTATTCGCAAAATTCGGCTTTTTTGACTAGTTACGCCCACTGGAAGACACCTTTTTTTTAATTCAATCATTACCGGAAAAACTTCGCTGAATCGGGTTTAGTTGTCGTTTGTTTCGTTATTTCGGGTTATCGAGAACATTGAACCCAATGGGCAGTGTCCGGGCAATCAAAATTTCTTCATTAGTACGAGAACTTCGTAAAATCGGGTTTGGTTAGATCTAGTTCACATTGTACTGATTTTTCAAATGCCATCGAGCCTCCGTAACCACCGTTAATATTTACAGGAGGAGGCCTAAGATCGACCATGGACCCCAGCGAGTACATGGAGATCTGTGGAGTTCCCATGATGAACATTTTCTCCGAAGAGAACGTCCGTTCAGCAATGCAGTATGAACCGCGTGTGAATGACGTCATTATTGCTACATATCCGAAATGTGGAACTACGTGGACTCAGTACATCGTCTCCAACATCCTCACCAGATTGAACACGCCAGAAGAGCGCGGCGAATACGTGCTGTTCTCGCCCCTAATTGAACTCACTGGAGCCGAAGTTGCCAATCGATTTGAGAGGAAAGGTCCCGTTATCACCCACCTGCCATTCAGCAACATGGTCTTTTCTAAGCAAGCAAAGTACATATACGTAGCTAGGAACCCATACGACTGCTGCGTTTCCTGCTATTACTTCTATTTAGGTCTCACTCCCAAAAGGTTCAAGGACACGTCCTTTGGGACATTTCTTGACATGTTCCTTGAGGGAAAGACTCTATGCGGCGGCTTCTTTGAACACCTCCTGCCTTGGTACAACATGAGGGATGAGCCGAATGTGTTGTTTCTCACATACGAACAGCTTAAAAGCGACACTGGTTTGTGGATTCTGAAGATCGCGGATTTTCTCGGTGAAGAGCATGGCAAGGCACTAAGAGAAGACCGGGACTTTTATGAAAGAGTTGTGCAATCGTCAAGCCTGCAAACTATGAAAGTTGTTTTCAGCTACAGTCCTAACGAAAGAATACTAAGCCTGGGGGAACTTGCACAAAAAAGGTCGTTAAAGTGTCTTGACTTCTGCCAAAAATTCAGCGCAGGAGCGCCTGAAATGCACCAAGGCGCAGGTTTTGTACGAAGCGGAAAAGTGGGGGACTGGAAAAGTCGCTTCACACAGGAACAGATAGAAAAGACAAAGGCCTGGATAGAAGAAAAGACGAAAGGAAATGATGTCATGACGTTGTGGAAAGACTTGGACATTCCCCATTGAGATCAGCCCAAAAGTAACTTTTTTACGACGTTTAACAGTCAAGCAGCACAGCTAAATGTGTATTGCTGGGCAAAATATCATAAGAATTGATATCATAAACAGAACGATTATTCGAATAGGGAATAGGCTTCACAAAAATAAAACGGTGGTTGTGAAATGAAATTCCGGGGAGTGCTTTTGTTTATTCCTCCTTATTTGGGGTGTGTTGACGTCAGAATTTTGCGCTGTTTTTCCAGGTGTGACGGTGTCCAGGTTTTTTCTAACCAGAGTCCCGCACCGTATAACGAGAGACAGGGCAATAAATGAAAGAAAATTATATGTGTGAACGCATGAGCCTCATTACATTAAGTGTATAAATTCCTTCTAAGTTGTCATTATTGCTTGCCGGCTAAAACGTAGGCATTTTGATATTTGCATGTCCAATCCGTTTTCAAGTAATGTCCCTGCATCACATTCCTATATTTATTCTATTAATCCGCTGCCCTCTCCATGTGTATCATCCCTACCTGAAGGCTATGATGCACAATTGTGAGACGTCATGATGTCCTAACAACGTTTGTATCTTCTCACTCTGTCCTTTGGCATTTACACCACCTTCTTCTGAGGCGCTATTATTTGCCGTAATATATATCTAATGCACGTCACCATTGGGTATTTAAAGTACGAATCGGTACCTAACACATGTTCAAAATTATTTCTTCAGCTGCAGCTTGCATCCTGCAGGCCGGTAGCCTTATGCTGCCCAGAACCATAACGAATGGTTTCAGAAGCGCAAAGATATTTTCCTTCTTTTCCTTTTTGAACGCCAGCTTTAAAAGAATTTTGCGGATGCCTTCTTAACATCTACTAAATATTTGACGCTTATGGGATCACTTGATGTGGTTCATAATGGTAAACAGCAGCAGTGGCGTAGAGGTAGAGCATACCCCTTGAGTTCATGAGGACCGCCGTTCCAATCCGGGTACCCTGTACTTCTCCACGGCATAAAAGTTTAGCCCTGGTTAAACCTGCAGTAACGCGAGAGCTGGAGTGCTTTCCTCTCCTCCTCTCCACTCCCCCCACCCCACTCGACACGGCGCATGCGCATAGCTGTTGCAGCTCGCCAGCCGGCAGAAGCAGCTGCTCCGCACCACGTGACTAACCCACGTGACCAACGGCGCCGCCACGGAGCTCAAAGAGTGCCACGCTGAAGGCTCGAAGAGCTGGTGTAGTGTAGCTCGCGCTACAAAAGAAAAATCAGCGTTTCAAACCTTATGCTAACGCAGGACTGGGGTGCGGCCTGATCTCGATGACTAGGGCCAGCAACCCACTTCCTCACCAGGAGAAGATTTGACTACCCTGGTGCAGTACTTGGCCACAACCTGTGATACGAATAAGTACACAAGAAGAAGGTTGGAGACCAGGCAGTCGGCTAATATTACACAAGCTCTATAAATATCTGGGGAAAGAAATTAGTACAGCTCGGAAAGAACTAATTCGGAAATCGGAGATAGAACACGACGTAGACGTTGAAGAGCCCCAATGGGGAGAATAAAAATAAAAGAGATTTCATTAAATTGCCGATAGTGTCACTGTTATTATTTCGGAAAGCGAAGTAAAAACAGGGGGTAGAAGAGTTTACTGAGGGAATTGCTAATAGAATGAGGACCACGTTAGACTTCAATTAACGAAATGACCTGGCAGACTTACGTGAAGGCATTCTACAATAGGCTACGCTACCACTATTAATCAGGCGATTGAGAATTGCGCGCAATCTAACCAGCCCCTGTATACGTACAGCCTTCATAAACTTGAGAACGCAGTTTCCAATAAGGAACGGTATCAGGCAGCGAGACTCGATATATTCGATGCTATTCGCCCCCTGTTTACTAGAGATATCCAGAGACCTGAACTGAGGATAGTTGGCGATAAGAGTTAATGAAAAATACATTAATGTTGGTTGTTCATCAAAAACATGGTGACTGTATTTTTGCTGCAAGAGATGAATGCGTTCCAAGCTTAAGGGCGTTTAGGTTGCCCACACTAGTTCGCAGTAGTTGAGATTAGAATAAAAAGGTAAGTATTTAAGTAATTTAGCTGGCCTTGATAGTTGTAGTTTAGTATTATTTGTCCTACAAAACCGGCGACTAGAGCAAACTTTTACGTCCGATACTTTATAATGATCGTGCCAAGATATGTTAGGTCTGAATAGATTGCATTTCCACTACCCCAGACTAGTCTGAAAATGCCTAATACATACGGACTGCATCCTGGAGATTTTAATATGTACAGTTTTTGCCAAATGTAACCAGGCTGTACGATTTGCGTCTCAACCGTATAATAAAGCTATTATGCCAGTCCTCAAGCTCAAAATCTTTATATGGGAAGGAGAACTCCTGTCCTGTCACGGCTTCCATAAGGAAGCCATGAGGGTTCTACTGTACGATTGAGAAGCAAGTCATGCTCCCTGGTTACATTTGGCAAAGACTTTACATGAGCTGTTTAGAAAGACCAAAATTTATGGCTGAGGCTGGATTTGCAGAGGTTGCCTTGCAAGTCGAAAACAATAACCTTGAATGGTATGACGAATGTATTTGTGTTGTTTGCAAGTAACAGTTTGGTCTCACTTGCTACATGTGTATTCGAAGGGACGTAAATATGCTGTTTACACGTACTTTTTTTGCGACAGAGCCCATGTAAAACTGTACGAGAGATCTCTTCAGGCGAGGTTTTGCCCCTCACAGTTGAGTGCACTTATATAGAACCCGGCCGTCGCGTGATAAAGTTTCCTGTAGCCGGAGTACGTATAATAAGCGGACTTCCATATTACATCCGAAAACACACTGTCAGACAAAATTGGCTGTTATTACTTTTAAATGTATGCAATGCTATTCAGCGTCCCCAATCCAGACCGTACAGGGAAGCTTTCCTTTAGAAAATATTTTTTTAGACAGTCTACTGTCTATACATTTCTGTCCATAAAGTAGTCTATAGGCAATACAAATGCTATAGACCGACTATACACCATCTATAGATTGATTCCCATGCATTTTTAGTAAATACAGCAGGCTATAGACTATGAATAGACACAAAAGAAATATTGACACATGCCTTCCTTAGAAGATGAGGAAGAACGCAACGGGCCATTGGAGAAAGACGAAGTGACTCTGCTCCGTCTCGTGCTGACCTGACTGGCTGCCGGTGTTCCTCGGCGCAGGAGACTTCTTTGTAACGTTACGTTACAAATCTGGTGGAGGCAGTGCCGGGTACGCTTCCAGCGCATAATCTACCTCTCACTACGGAGCTTACTCCGGTACATCAGCGCCTCGGCCGCCGCCTACGTGGAGAGCCCCCGGAATTTGGACCCCTTCCGGCCGCTACCAGGTCGACGCAGCCTCGGGCCCCTGTAACACCTGCGGCAATGACATCTGAGAGTAGGCTTCCCGCAAACATCCTCTGCCATCAGCCGCGAACACCACCGTCTTTTCATGGAGACGTGTTTGAGGACGCCGAGGACTGGCTCGAGGCCTTCGAGCGTGTGGCACGTTATAACGGGTGGACCGATGAGCGTAAGCTCCACAACGTCTACTTTGCTCTTGAAGAGTCGGCGCGGACATGGTTTGAAAACCATGAGGCTTCCTTTCCATCCTGGGAAGCCTTCTGTCGTGACTTGAAGACCACTTTTCCAAGCGCCGACCGCCGGGAGCGAGCAGAAGCTGCACTGCACTCGCGGAACCAGCGCCAAAACGAGAGCGTGCGCATGTTTTATGAAGACATGACGCGTCTTTTCAAGCGCGCAGACCCACAGATGCCAGAAGACAAGAAGCTGCGCCACCTGATGCGAGGCGTGAAGCAAGAACTTTTCGCAGGACTAGTGCGCAGCCCACCGCGCACTGTTGCGGAGTTCCTCAGTGAGGCTAGCACCATGGAGACGACGCTGCAACACCGGGCTCGTCAATACAATCGCGACGTGAACATCATTGGGTCCGACGCACTACCTATGCAGGGCGGAAGCGATATGGATGCACTACGCAACCTCGTCCGTGCTGTCGTGCGAGAAGAACTGCAAGCACTCCGGATGCCTTGCAACACGCCGTCCTTTCCATCACTAGCTGAAGTCGTCCGGGACGAGGTGCGTATGGCAGCTGAGCGAGTTCCTGACGTTTCCTACCAGCTCGACGCGAGACCCACCTACGCGTCCGTCCTACGTAGGGCTCCCACGCAAGACAACAGTATCAATACCGCAGCTCCAGCAATGGAGCCGCAGGGTCCTCCTCGCTACACCCCTGCGCCAACCTATCAGCGACCCCGTAAGAGTCAAATATGGCGGGCCCGCGACCGTCGGCCCCTCTGCTTCCATTGCGGTGAAGCAGGTCACCTCTACCGGGCGTGCCCGTGCCGCCGCGTCGGCCTGCGCGGTTTCGCACCGGACGACCCCTGCCCTCAAAATGGCGAGCGGCCTACTGAAATCGAAAGCTACCTTGCTGCGCAACAGCATCCTGTTACGTCCGGCTACCAAGAACGTCGGTCTACGTCCCCAACAAGTTACCGTTCCTCAAGTCCGAGCTATCCCCGACGCCGACGCTCTCCCAGCCCTCGCCGGGAAAACTAATGTCAGCGGCCTTCGGAGGCAGGGTCGCTGATGTCGCGAAATGTGAAGATCCTCCGTCCTCGTCACGCCGGCTCGACGAGATTTCGCTGGGGTCAGGTAGCAACAGCATCCGACGGGCTACCTTCGACCGATATGACGACATTCCGCTTGGGACAGGTGGCGACAGCATCCGACACACTACCTCCGATTTGCGCGTAAAGATTGATGGAGCCGATGTAACGGCGTTACTAGACACCGGTGCAGATTACTCGGTAATGAGCCACGGCCTCGCCCGCGAATTGAAGAAAGTTTTGACGCACTGGTCCGGCCCGAAAATTCGCACGGCGGGAAGTCACTTGATTACCCCTGTAGGCAAGTGCACAGCGCGTGTCGGCATCCGGGGTTTTGTGTATGTCGGAGAATTCGTCGTACTTCGCGAGTGTTCCAAAGACTTGATCCTTGGCCTAGACTTCCTGCAGACTAACGGCGCTGTCATTGACCTGAAAGAAGCGCGTGTGACGTTCTCGACGAAACGGGCCGTGGAGCGCATTGAAATCGAGGATCCGGAACTCAACGTTCTGCGTATTGTCGACGATGATGTGAGGGTGCCAGCACGGTCTAGTGTTCTTGTTCTTGTGCGTCATGACTTGTTTCACGACTACGAGGGCATCGCGGATGGGCACCTCCCGCTACTTCTCGAGAAGGAGATAGCCGTTGCTCGAGGACTCGTTCAACTCCATAACGGTTGTGCTACTGTCCTCCTGACGAATTTTGCTAAGGAGATGCGGCACCTCGCCAAGGAAACGGCTGTTGCCTTCCTTCACGACGTTACTGCCTCGCCTCGTTTATGCACCGCCGGGGCCAACCCTCAAGAGGAGGCTACATCTTGCCGTCTCCTTCAAACCGTTAAAATTAGCCCGGACTTGACGCCCGATCAAAGGAATCTTCTTTCGGCTCTTCTGACTGATTTCGCAGACTGCTTCGCCACTGGCTCCAAGGTCGGTCGTACTCCTGTCGCCAAGCACCGCATCATAACCGATGAGGCCACGTTACCGGTATGCCAACGCCCGTACCGGGTTTCTCCTAAGGAACGTGAAGCCATTCAAACGCAAGTGAATGAGATGCTTGCGGACGACGTAATCCAGCCTTCGACGAGCCCATGGGCGTCGCCAGTAGTCCTCGTCAAGAAGAAAGATGGCACCCTGAGATTCTGTGTCGATTACCGGAAACTAAACAACGTGACCAAAAAGGACGTCTATCCGCTCCCCAGGATTGATGATGCCCTCGACCGTCTGCGCGATGCCAGGTACTTCTCCTCATTAGACCTCAAAAGCGGATACTGGCAAATCGAGGTGGATCAGAGAGACCGAGAGAAGACTGCATTTGTGACGCCCGACGGCCTATACGAGTTTAAGGTACTTCCGTTTGGTCTTTGCTCTGCGCCGGCCACGTTCCAACGTATGATGGACACGGTTTTATCAGGTCTGAAGTGGCAGTCGTGCTTAGTGTACTTAGATGATGTCGTCGTTTTCTCGCCTACTTTCGAGCAATACCTGGACCGGTTGCGCATTGTGCTTCAAGCACTCAAAGGCGCACAATTAACGATCAAGCCGGAGAAATGCCATTTCGCTTTCAAAGAACTTCGCTTTCTCGGCCATGTTGTCAGTGCACAGGGCGTTCTCCCTGATCCCGACAAGACTACCGCAGTGTCAAGTTTTCCACGTCCCAGCGATAAAAAGGCACTTCGGCGATTTCTGGGCCTTTGCTCTTACTACCGACGCTTCGTCCAAGATTTCTCCAAGATAGCTGAACCATTGACAGCACTAACCAGAGAAGACATACCCTTCCTGTGGGGAGGCGATCAAGAACAAGCTTTCCAGGAGCTCCGAAGCCGCCTCCACAGGCCCCCCATACTCGCCCATTTCGATGAAAACGCAGCAACTGACGTCCACACTGATGCCAGCAACGTTGGCCTTGGGGCTGTACTTATCCAGTGGCAAGATGGCGTAGAACGAGTTATAGCTTACGCGAGTCGAACACTATCCCGATCGGAGGCGAACTATTCAACGACCGAGAAGGAGTGTCTTGCGGTAATCTGGGCCATAAGCAAGTTTCGACCATACCTGTATGGAAGACCCTTCCGTATTGTCAGCGACCATCATTCGCTGTGCTGGCTGGCCAGCCTCAAAGACCCGTCTGGACGCTTGGCTCGATGGAGCCTTCGTCTTCAAGAGTATGATGTTACCGTTGTTTATAAGTCGGGACTTAAACACCAAGACGCAGATTGCTTATCACGCGCGCCCTTAGACTCCGCTGCAGTAGAAAACGCCGACGATTTTCCCTTCATTGGGGCCATTACTCAACCCCATATGGCTGACCTTCAACGCAAGGACCAGGAGCTGGCGCCGCTCATCGAGTATCTAGAAGGCCGCGGTGGTCGGGTACCGCCTGTTTTTCGTCGTGGCTTGCAGTCATACATTTTACGAAGTGGGGTTCTCTACAAGCGCAATTTTGAAAGATCACAAGAGACATTCCTGCTCGTAGTACCTATGGACCTACGGCCTGACATCTTGAGCGCTTGTCACGACGAACCATCCGCCGGCCACTTGGGAGTTAGGCGCACGTTTGCCAGAATTCGGGCGAAGTATTATTGGCCGAAATTATTACCTTCAGTACGATCCTATGTTAAAACCTGCCGTGACTGTCAACGTCGAAAATCTCCCCCCATGAAACCAGCCGGATTTCTTCAACCTATTGCTCCACCGAAAACTCCTTTCCAACAAGTGGGAATGGATCTTCTTGGCCCTTTTCCAAAGTCAACTAATGGAAAGCGTTGGATTGTTGTCGCGACGGATTACCTGACCCGGTATTCTGAGACCGCGTCGCTCACAAATGGAACTGCCACCGAAGTCGCCGCATTCTTTGTTCACGACGTCGTATTGCGCCATGGCGCCCCGGCTATTATTATTACCGACCGTGGGGCAGCTTTTACGGCCCGCCTGACTAAGGCAGTGCTGAATCTTACACACACTAGCCGTAGACGGGCCACGGCGAACCACCCGCAGACTAACGGCCTGGTGGAACGGCTAAACAGAACTCTGGCCGACATGCTGTCCATGTACGTGGATATAGAGCATAAGACCTGGGATCAAATTCTCCCATACGCCACGTTCGCATACAATACGGCACTTCAAGAGACGACGCGGATTACTCCCTTCGAGCTTGTCTTCGGCCGCCGAGTGACCACTCCCCTGGATACGATGTTGCCCGTATACCCCGACTGCGAAAGTGAACTTAATATGGACGTCGCTAGTTTTGCTCAGCGTGCAGAAGAAGCGCGGCAGCTGGCACGGCAGCGCATATACCTACAACAGCAACTAGACGCTGATCGCTACAACCAGGGACGGCGCTTCGTTTCCTACGAGCCTGGAGACTATGTATGGATTTGGACACCCGTTCGCCATCGCGGACTGTCTGAAAAATTACTGCTCCGGTACTTCGGACCATACCGTGTCCTCCGCCGCATCAGTGACGTTACTTACGAAGTAGAATCTGCCACCCGAGACCCCTCAAGCCGCATACGACGCAAGCTCACTGACGTTGTACACGTCGTCCGAATGAAACCCTACCACGGCCGCCCTGCTGACCGATCTGGAGACGGATAGTACCCCGTTTTGTGTTGTGCTCCTCCTGTACCAACCTAGCCCACTATCTGTCAGCCCGTAGCTCACCAGTATGCTCCTAGTCGGCCGCATCGAGGCGATGCTGCAAACAAGGGGGGCAATGACACATGCCTTCCTTAGAAGATGAGGAAGAACGCAACGGGCCATTGGAGAAAGACGAAGTGACTCTGCTCCGTCTCGTGCTGACCTGACTGGCTGCCGGTGTTCCTCGGCGCAGGAGACTTCTTTGTAACGTTACGTTACAATATCTATAGGAAGGCAGCAGAGTCTTTAAGAAGTCTATAGACTGTCTATAGGCCCCTTTTGTAAGTGTTCGAAGCATTTACAACGCAGTCATGTGCTCCAAGCTGAGGCCACTCCTGCTAAAATCCCATCTAGAGACGCGATTAATTGATCGCGGTTAAAGCGGCCGCGGCAGCTGAAGGTAGGTAGGCCTCCTATTCATCGCCTTCATCAGATTCATGGTGACCGGGAATGGTTCATACTTTGCTGCAGCGGCTTCGTCAGTTCGTAGTAATGCGATGTAGGCGTCATCATCAGCACCAACAGTCATCCCGGGAAATATCACGTCCGACCAGCTGTGCGTTGACGCGTTGACGAAAATCCACATGCATGCATATGACCACGTGCATTCTGGACAGTGTCATTTGCCGTCCTCTAACCCATATACTCCGAAGTATATACCCATAAACTCAGAATGTACAAAGGCACTACTATCAGCTGCATTCCGCGGTACAACATTTCATGGCGTCATTAGACGCGCAAAAAAAAAACGTAACACGCGCTTCTAAAAAGTTCTCGAGGTTTAAAGCAGTGGTCGCACTGCAGTATAACTCTGAATGGATGCATCATTTGGTATTTATATCTATCTGGTTTCACAATAGTATACCCTTCTAATAGATATACACGTATGTGTGTCGTGTTTCCCTAATAAGCACCGGCGTTATCACTTAATGTTTAAATGATTAATTTACTTCTCAGTGCCGGCGCTTGTCTGCAGCCCGATCATGCTTACTTTATCACCAACAAAACAACTTAATCACCGTTGTTTGCCTCCAAATTCAGGCTCCTGAAGTTGTGCAACTAGTTACAGCTTTTCTGAAAAAAAAAGGCAAACTAAATACGCATAACAGATCACTGAAGATAAAATTCATTTACCATGAACATCAGCGCATAGAAAAAGCAGTGAATTGATCACGAAGTTCTCGAGCAGTTGTACTTTATTCTATGCGACTCGCTACGTAAAGCTGCGTGCAAAAGCAAACTAAGCATGCAATTGTACTGCAACCCATTTTACGAGTTGCTAAAATGGAATTACAGGAGCTATAAAATGTCGAAGCTTTTTGGTGCTCGCCCATGTGGTGTCTGGTGACAAGACAGTGTTTATAAATTGCTGCTAGGGAGGTATCTGTTCATAACACCAGCGTCGTCGCTTGGGCGGACGCGGTTTTGAGATGTGCGTCTCCTTACGTCTTTCCTCTCATGTCTTTCAACTCTGCTCCGTCTGCACGTAGCAGCGATTGTGGCTGAGCCCGAGCCAATGGGAAGGCCCATGCAATTTCCTTTCCATTCTTCCTTCAGTCACAGCAACAACAACAACAACAGCGTGGTGTCCAGCATTTATTTACTACGTTCACACACTCAAATCTGATGCTTGTGTCACGAGGCCAAAGAACAACATGTGTTTCCTCTGCATTTCCAGGAACTATCTTTCTTAATTGTATTTAACTAAAGATAAAGAAAGATGTAGCGATTGCTGCAAATTTCGGTCCATAAAGAAAATATTCCAGCCCACTTCGCCTCAGAACAAATGACTGGCGGCAATGCATAGCTCACCCCGTTGATTCCAATAGACGGCGAGTCTGTTTATTGAATATTCCCGCTGGACCTCAAATCTTAAAACTATGCAGAGTGTGCGCTGTGCTTTGAAATAAGCAAATTATGCGTATTATATGCTACAGAAAAATTATGGCAGCTCAATATCGCGCCAGAGCTGCATGATGTCCGATCGCTCGGTCTTCCGTTTAATCCACTCTTTAGTTTTCGTTATCATCTCGGGAGTGAAATGAGCCTTCCAGTCACCCACAGTACCCTTGCGGATGAAGCTTTCACACTCGTGCATTTCCTCTCTCCGGAACCACGAATCACGGTACACTTCGACAGATTTCAAGGCTTTCTCGGGCGGCAGATTAAGCAGCTCCGGAATCAACATGTTCTTTATGTTACTGAAGAAAAGTCCCTTCATAGTCTCAAAACTTGTGGCGCCTAAAACTCTCCCAAGCACCGCTGGGTCCCTTCGAAGCTCGCTTGCGTACTCCTCTCCGAGGAACTCGGCAATTTTCAGAGCCCACGATCCCGTATCCTTCTTCATTTCTTCGTAAGTGAAGAACAGTACATTTGACCTGTCGCGGTACTCGTACCAGGAGAGCAGGTGGTCGAAGTAGTCTCCATATGACAGCTTCCCAGCGATGAATCGTTCGTGGAACGTCGCGAACGATACGTCCTTTATCCTCTTTGGAGTAAACCCCTTTAGGTGGTAGTAAAAAGAAACGCACACATCGTAAGGGTTCCTTGCGACGTAGATGTACTTTGCATCCTCTGAGTAAGGTGCCTTGTGAGCAGGCAGGTGGATTTTTAGGAGGCCAGGCCGAGGCATCCTGTCTGCGGCTTCGACACCGATGAGCTCGAGGTAGGGAGAAGCCAGCAGGAAATCCGCGAGGGTTCTTGGTGGGTTGCCTCTGGACAGAATACTGAGGACGAGGTACTGCGTCCAGGTTGTTCCGCACTTGGGAAATGATACGAGAAATACATCGTCGGGGCGTGGTCTGTAGGAGAAGACTGCTCGTACTGTGTCCTCGTGGAAGAGTCTATGCATCTGCAAGCCATCGATGGATTTGTAATTCTCAATGTTCATCGCTCCCCCAGCGTGATCGGACCTGAAACAGTTATAAAGAACGAATGTAATTCAAAGCTACCGGTTCAAACACTTAGTAGAAATAAAATTTATTCTTGTCGACGATCGACAACGAATGGGCCTATGTCAAAAAAGGTAACTTTTCTAAGGTTATAAACCATTTAGCCTCTTGATACTGGTTATGATAGTATAAAATAGTGAAGCACACTGATTACTTCGGATTAGTAGGATTACAGGGATTAATGTGATAAATCGCACCGAATATATTAATTCTTTAAGCTTTGGGGAACCTTTTCATTTCGCTTCTCTTACCAGAGCTTCCAGAAGGGTTCATTATCCCGAAATTGAAAGGTCAGGAGAAAGAAAGGGACGACGGGATTGGACCGGACAATCCTTGTCATCTTCGGTCGTCCGTCGCTTTTTCTTGAGCATTCAATACCCGGAATGCTAACCATAGGACCTAAAAGTTAACTTTGTTATGAGTTATTAATTGACAGGGTGCCTTATTTATCAATTATTCTCAATTCTACTCTCCATCTTCGGAGTGCTTGTGAATACCTAGAATAAAATAAATAACTAGACTGCTATCCATGCGTCCGCGTAGTACGCTGTGCTCACTTGAATAAGCAGTGTACGCGTCCGATAATAAAATGCCCACTATTATCCACGTGAACTTGGCTCTTTATTGTTATTCAGCTGGCGTGAACTCTCTTGTAAGCGAAATCATTTTATCTGCTCTCTGTTTTAGATCTCTCTGTGTAACTATAACGGCACCGGAGGGCTATAAAAAACGCCACTCAAATAAATGTTTCGCTCTGGTTGCGTTTTTCTTGCCTCAGGCTGTTAGTGTGTCGCAACTCGAAGGCAACATAGCAAGAACCCGCATCGCTCTTGGGTTCATTGTGAATGTCACGAATTTTAACAGGGATGCGAGCCAAACGATTTCATTTTCGACGCGAAATTTCTCCGCCATCAGCATTCCTTCAGCAAACGAATGAACGTGCAGACCCACAAAACGGCAGACTACCGAAATGTTCCCATGTGGAACCCAGGAGGTCCATGTGGAAATGATATTAAGTGTACAAAGACGATTAAATGGGACATGCAAGCCGTAACTTCCGACTGAATTGAGTTCTAACCTTTGATGAAAATATATAGAAACGTCACAGCAAGAAAAAAAGAGGAAAGAAAAAACATATTACCTACAACAGAAGCTGAAGTGATGTTTTTAAGCAGTTAGGGCAGAGATACCGAATCTCCTTCTGCGAATGATGGAGTGCTTACACTGTCATTACGTACCCTATCTATTTGCTGCGCCTCCAGCACTTCCCTTGTGATCTATGAAAGATGGCTGTCAATAACTATGCATCTCTCGAAATCAGGAGTATAGTGGTCACCGCCCTCGAAGTCACAGTCGCGACAGTGAATCGCAAGAGTTTCAGGTATTTTTCGTCCTTTCCTGGTATGCTCTTGCAGTCGGTCATTTACACGCCGTCCGCTCTGTCCAAAGTAGGAGTAGCCGCCGGACAATGGTATCTTTCAGACAATACTCTTTGTACAATCGACGTACCTTTTTGCATGCCGTGCCTGACATTCAGCATTTCGATCCCCGATGGATTCGTCAGTGTGTGCGTGTGCGTGCGTGCGCGCGTGTGTGTGTGTGTGTGTGTGCGTGTGCGTGTGCGTGTGTGTGTGTGTGTGTGTGTATGTATGTGTGTGTGTGTGTGTGTGTGTGTGTGTGTGTGTGTGTGTGTGTGTGTGTGTGTGTGTGTGTGTGTGTGTGTGTGTGTGTGTGTGTGTGTGTGTGTGTGTGTGTGTGTGTGTGTGTGTGTGTGTGTGTGTGTGTGTGTGTGTGTTTGTGTGTGTGAGAGAGAGAGAGAGAGCGAGCGAGCGAGCTTCGTGTTCCAGCTGGGAAGACGGAGCCAGTGGTTCAGTTTCCGGTGGCGGCAGTCACATTTTTGTCAGGTCCTCGTTGTCAAAATAAATTTCGCAGTAGAAAACTCATCATAAAATCTAATAAAATTTATTTTCAACATTGGTACAATGTTAATAGCTTTCCTGACCAAAAGCTGTGAGCATAGTTTGATAAGGTCACGGAGTCATTTTGGCAACAGCAACTTTGTATGCACAGTGCAATGGTTCAAATGGAAGCCAATTTCGCAATAGAATACATACTTGAAATACAAATACTTCAATTACAATACTTCATGTACAAAAGTATATTTCAGTAGAATACACGCGCTCCATCCATCAACATAATTTAAATAAAAAAAAATCTCGATACCAGCAATTGCGCTACAATCGAATAGAATTAGTACTATCATCATCATCATCATCAGCCTGACTGCGCCCACTGCAGGGCAAAGGCCTCTCCCATGTCTCTCCAATTAACCCTGTCCTTCGCCAGCCGCGGCCACTATATTCCCGCAAATTTCTTAATCTTCTCCGCCCACATAATTTTCTGCCGCCCCCTGCTACGTTTGCCTTCTCTTGAAATCCACTCCGTTACCCTTAAGGACCAGCGGTTATCGTGCCTTCGCATTACATGCCCTGCCCAAGCCCACTTCTTCCTCTTCATTTTAACTAGGATATCATTAACGCGCGTTTGTTCTCTCACCCACTCCGCCCGCTTCCGATCTCTTAACGTCACACCTATCATTTTTCTTTCCATAGCTCGCTGCGTTGTCTTTAACTTAAGCTGAATTAGTACTATAAAGCGTTGTATACATGTGAGGTCCTGATGAGAAGGCAAACAACACATTGACTCCGTTTGTGTAATCACACAATTTCCGCAACGAAGTCAAAACTGAGTACTAATACTAAGAAAACTGTCTAGCAACATATATTTCACGCAATGCTTTACGAGTTAGGTTAATGGAACCATAAAATGCATTTTCACCATGTTTAGCAGAAATGGTACCATATAGTTAATGTTTCCAGAAGTTGATTTGTGCGCAGCCGCGGCACGAATCAACGGCGTAATTAAACCGGGATAATCAATTACAGTGCTTCCGGCAACTGGGGTATAACTTAGACAGGAGGAAACTAGCAGCCAGAGCGCAGGAAAATCCGATACTTACGAAAGCTGTGGACAAAATCGTGCAGTCAGAATCGTAAGTGATCCACTGTAAGGTCGTAACAGGCCATCGGACGGAAGGTCTTGCAGTTAGAGCACCTAGAACTGTGCGAATGCGTCAGGACACACGAGAACAAAGGGCGCGAGCTCTCATAGTACGGGGCGCTCAAAGCGTGCGCAAGCAAATGAGCGACCAAGATAAGACGGACGCAAAAGCACTTGAAGTGTTAGGAGCTGAGACAGTATCTCTGGTGATACTAAGGCTCCCGTGAAAGCAAACAAAACCGGCGGGAAAAGGGCAAGCCGCTGACCGTACAAAAGGGTGATATGTGTAAAACGCAAGGCTATTTTCGTTCCAAATAAATTTCCCTTCCAACGAAATTTCGTACCTTTTTGATAGCAACTCGCACGCAGGGGAGAGTGACGTCTGGCTGGGATCAGGTCCGTCAGAAACATGTTCACTTTTTGTAGAAGAGACTCGAGCACTCGACTTTTACGAAGGAAACTGGTGTCCTTCTGGTGCAGACTCCTCTCTAGGTTGTGTTTTGGGACCAGTAATGAAGACTTTCTGCAAAGTAAGGGCCTGATATGGAAGTGGCAGCCACCGAAACTCATCGGACGGACAGAAACGAAGATCGCATTAGAAGCTTGGAAATTGAGGGCGGCCCCACACTTCTTGCAGCGCTGATCACTAGTGCAATGTATAGCCGCATGGTCAAACCATTATATCTGAAGCAACAGCTGCGCGTCTCGGGGAAATCAGAAATCGGATGCTTTTGAACCCACGATCGATTTTTTTCAGGGCGTTCGGCGTTCGGACCAAATGTCAGCCTAACCGACTTTTTAGATTTCACTGCCCATTTCTTTCCTGGAAGCATAACACGGCGCATTAGTTGCCTCAAGCAAGAACAGCTCATGGTCTCAAGTGAGCTAGAGTGTCGGTCCCTATAACTAACATGTTACGACTCTCTGATTAGATGTGTGTTCATCATGCAGGGGTGGGATAGTCTGGCTTGCATTCCTAGGTAGCTTATTTGGGAGCACTCCAGAAGGCTATCGACCTGCTCTTAAGTACACATATCCAGGTGAAGAGTGCCTTGTGCAGTAAGCCGACTGCGAATCAAAGCTGTCCTTAGCAGTCACCTAAGGGCCACGAACCGCGTGACGTGTTTCGTGGAAAGCTCGCAGGCCAGCTGAAGTGCTTCAGAATGATGCGGCGTGCACCCGAGATCTGCCGGCGTACTTCCAGTCTCAACCTTCTGGTTGAGATTGGGATGGGGGTAAGTCATTACTCGCATGGATGGCTGGACAAGAAAAGATTAAACACAGCAATTGGGCGGGTCTTCATGATTATCTTGAAGCGCTTCTATTCCGACGTCGTAGGTCCGGAGACGGCAGACTTTTGTCGCCTTGTGGGATGTGGTTGCCCGGCACGCAGAGCGGATTCTTCGCTGTCCACAGTCACG
Organism: Amblyomma mixtum; assembly: GCF_055824585.1. NCBI lineage: Eukaryota > Metazoa > Arthropoda > Arachnida > Ixodida > Ixodidae > Amblyomma > Amblyomma mixtum. The sequence continues at coordinate 34,667,441 of NC_143019.1, read as the reverse complement.
TTGAGCCATTAATGAAAACTTTTCCTTGACGAGGGCTGTGCCCGATCTTCTTCAGACCGCTAGCACTTTTTCAAGAGCATCTTTTACCGTGTTTTTTCGCATTTCACCAGCATAAGCTTATAGGATATCAGACAGTGCACACTGCAACCTCGCGTAGTAGCCTTTACAGTAACTGCGGCTAGAGATGCTATCTGAGCAGCCACTCAAGAAGGTTTCTTTAGTCAAAATAATCTTCTTATTAGCCCGGAAAACAACTCGAAAGAGTTGTGCGCTTCCTGATACAAAACAATTACAAGATATATTTTATTTTTTTATTTTGTGGTGGACGCAATTCAATAAATAGGCGTCAGAAAAAGTGCTACCATGCTTCTGAAGCAAATGACACTCATAGCACCTAGTAGTGACAGAGGTAATGGCGAGAAAACTGTTGAGCTTACAACTAAAAATTTGACTCTATGCGTTCATGGAGGCACCGAGCCTTGAAATCTATATATGTATTAAAGCTAACTAGGGTATGGCGTGCTACGTGGATCGAGTGGCTCGTGCTTTCACTGTTACCAAGTTGCTTTTCAATGCTATCGGTTACTTCTCTTTAAGGTTCCAAGTACAGTATACAGTGAGCCACAATTATGCCTTCATGGCAATTGTGCGAAATAAAAACGTTGGTTGGTTGGTTGCCCTCAAATAAAGATGGCACATACCCTCTACGGGGACATGAGCAAGACACAGGTGGTGAATTGGTGGAAACAGGAGCGTTTAGAAGGGGAAAAGGAATAGTAACAGGCTACATTCTGACAATTGAAAAGTAAAGAAGGATGAGACACGGGATCAGCCACCACGTGGACACGCGGCTTCTTTGAGCAGAGCATCAGCGAAGAAGAAGAAGAAGAGGCAGCCATCGTCCTTGCGGAAACGCCACGAGTCTAGCTCTTCTTGCAAATTACTTACGTCCAGTTTACAAACTGAAGCTCGATGTCAACCCCAGACCACAAGAAGCGAAAGGGTGGTGCGCCGAGCTCCACCGTTCTCGTAGAAGTTGCGGATGTCCGTAAGGATGTACCGAGAGTAGCCGGCCTGGCTCCCAAGGCTTCGGGAGCGTCTCAGCAGAATACACCGCGGAAGAACGCCGGCAAACGCCGTCGAAAGGCAAGAAACACCTCGCCGCCGCAGGACAAGGCTGCGCCGGCGATGCAGCCTCCCGAGGTGGTGTCCCCGCCTCGTGCAGCATTGGCGCAGGCTTTACCAACTGCCGAGCCTTCCCGGCAGGAAGCTGTAAGCGCCTTGTCAACGACCCCGGTCACTGCAGACAGCTCTCCTGGAGATTCACCTAAGGTTCGGACGTTGGCTGCTCTTTTTGAAACCCTCTAAGCGGTACCTTTCATTCCCTCTATTGGGGCCTGCTTTCGCTGAGGTGCATTCCAAATGCACCAGCAACAAGCCCAAGTCAGAGCTCGTGACAAGTTTCTGAACAGCGTTGCGACCTGTTGAGGGAAGAATCCAAACTATGCGGAAGAAATTTCAACTAAATTCCTGCTTAATCCTTGGTTACGTGCCACTTGCTGCAATACAGGGCATTCTACGCCCGCCGCTAAAAATGAAATTGGCGCTCAAGAGCGCTCTCAAAGGCAGGTTTTACAGAATATAAAACCCTCGAAAGTAGAAGGTTAGACAGCCACCGCTGCAGGTCGTTTGGTAGACCACCAAGAACGACTTATGCAGGTCGTCATTTCGGATCCCATTGCCACTATGTACCTGTTCATTATCCTACTTTCTAATTAATCATCTTTCAGGCATCAGCTGGTCTGAGTACTAGTGTCCCATTAATCAACCCCACACACTTTAAAAATTTCTGTATGCGTTCCTTCGTTTGAGTGCCTGTTGGCTCCCTTCATGTCTACATGCATAAAGAGCCTCTCATTTCCGTACCCTTCTGTACTCCTTAGCGCAAAGTGTACGACTCAAGTCGTTGTCTCATACAGCTGTATGTGTGCACCACATGGTGGCCGTAGTCGAACTCCTTTCACAAGCAACCTGGAAACGCTGACAATGCTAATGATCCAAATTACACCGTCGTATACATCTCAAGTGCACGTAGCAAAAAATAAGCTACCTCGTAAGCAATGTTAGCTACTCAATTAGGCCAGTACTTCGAGCGCAGGCGTTTTGAATGTTAAGAAACCGAGTATGGAGGTGTCTGCACACCACTGAAAAACATGAAAATTGCTCCGTCGATTCGTACTTGTATAGGTATTCATATTTTCCGGAATTTAACATGAACTCATCATGTTACCAATAGAACAAACTCGGCAAGAAGTTCCTCCGCTTCTCTGTGGCGCAACCTTGCTTTAGCTCCCAGTTCTATTCTAGATCTAGCACCCAGCTTCAATGGTTAGGTAAAGGGTGTGATGAGCAGCGGGGCCATTGCGTGCTTTCGAGCCGACGGGATTTCGTTGCGAAGTTTCCGAGTTCAAAGCACGAACGGGGGTTACCTGTTGAAGAATGGAGGCGCGAAATGTGTAGGTGTTCACATTAATAGGTTTTTGTTCAGAAAGACCGCCCTTCTGCCTCCAAAAAGGCAGGATTGCACTGAGTGGATTGTGGCATCAAAGACCACGGTCCAAGATTGCAGGACGCGAATAGTGATTCAGTAGGGACGCCAGAGTCACGTGTCTCAATTGGGTCTGGCTTGAAACATGTAGGGAATCCATTAATCCTCTAAATTAATCCACGATGACATCTACTCTCGCGACGAGACACAAATTTCTCTCAGGGTAAAATAGGCGTCGGGCCTCACCAAAACTGAAGGTAACACAAGGCCGCATCATAGGTCCTGATAAACTAGCCTTGTTCGAGAGTTTGACGTCATTGTTTCAGAAATGTGATGTGAATTTTACACAGCCGGTGCATAACTGGAATGTTTTAAGTACGCACTCGCAAACTACTCTTGGCGTGTAGAGTGGCAAGCCGATGCAAATCCTGTGAAGAAGGTCTGAGGAGAGACCCAATTATAGCTGTGTACTTAGAGTTCACTGGTAGAGTCCTTTGACACGATTCCTCACGATACACCACGGGGTGTCGCAGGCGGATGCCGGGGCCCAGCGGCAGGAACTTGTCCACGACGCAGCGGGAACAGGGTCTACTCCAGGCGCAACCATGTCGACCTTAGCGGCCGCCCAGAAAGCGAGGCCTCCGCCGGCACGGCGGAAGGACGACTCGATGATGGCCATGAACGCGCTGCTCGAAGGCCGTTGCTCGCCCACCACCAGCACAACGGTGAGTGCAGAAAAAAGTCTCGAAAACACACGAGCACAACAAAAAGATACAGGCAAAGAACACTGTAGAAGGGTACGCAGAAAGACCAACGAATACAGCCTCTTTCAAAGGATTTCATATTCCTTTGTTGTTGTGCAATGGACGTATAGGCTTACGTCTTCAGGCCTCACACATGGTCACCTTGTTCTCTGTGCGCCTGCCGCATCGATGCCCTTTTTACTACGATTTGCCATCAGCACTACGTTCCTGCTTGCCTCTCTCTTTATGCGAAGCATACTAGCCGCACAACCGAGCTCTTCCTTGATGCGCCGCGTGCGGCCGCGTAGCTACCACTTGACCTACATCGGCGCACCACGTGATATGACGTCACAACAGCTGTGAAAGCTGGGGCTCAACTCGTGCGCTCGCTTGCGGACGCGCAGCCTTTGCCGGCAGTATGCTTCGCATCCTAGGCTTATCCATAAGCTAAGCCAGGCCATTTTTTCGCGTTGATATGTGGTGGCATAAGGCTATTGACCCTTTCTTGCAACCTAACCAAACTGAATAGAATTTGAGAGCTGGCCGCCACACAGCTTGGAGGCGGCCTTTAGGAGCATAGATGTGAGCAAGCACACCTGGGCGTTGGTAGCTAAGTCCTAGCTTTTCCGTACCTTATCTACTTGGAGGAATAGGGGTGGATGGACAATTTGCTGCTGAAGCAGCTATGGTCCTGATCTGAGTGCGCCTGAGTGATCCCACGCGCGGCGTTGAATCTTTCTATAACAAATCTTTCTAGAAACTGCACTTTATGAGTCCGCGATGGTTAGAGGGGCCCAGTTCAAGCCAATCAACAGGCCTTGCGCATTTTCCTCCTCTTTCTTCATGCGGTCGCAGCTGCAGCAGCAGCAAGTAGCATGGACTGTCACACGAGTTTTAGAAGACGAAGTGGTGCAAAACGCTCGTTGAGCCTCTAGCGTAGGCATCGAAATGTTCAGTTATTACACATATTGCAGGCTAAGATGCAATCCCCGCACAATGGAATGGGACCATTGCGGCCTGTGACGCCCGCCTCGAATGAAAGCACTGAATATTTCAAACCCCAGGTATTGTCAGACAAGGCGACCGCGTAGCTCGTGATACGTGCCTCCCATACGGGCGTATGCAACTTAACCTGCGGACTTAGAGAACGTGTTGTGGATCAACGGGAACAGCGAGCTGTAGATGATCGTGCACATCCGGCTAGTGGAGATTCAGCAAGCGCGATGCTGTAGCGTACGCCTCGAGGATACACCGGCGGCCACCGTATCCCCGCAAACTTCTTGATCTCATCCGCGCAACTAACTTTCTGCCACTCCCTGCCAGGCTTGCCTCCTCTTGAAATCCACTCCGTTACCCTTAAGGACTAGCAGTTGTATTGCCTTCGCATTACAAGCCCTGCCCAAGCCCATTTCTTCCTCTTGATTTCGACTAGGATATCCTTAACCCGAGTTTGTTCCCTCACCCACTTCGCCCGTTTCCGGTCTCTTAACGTTTCCCCTATCATTTTTCTTTCCACAGCTCATTGCGTCATCCTTAGCTTAAGCTGAACCCTCTTTGTTAGCCTCCACGTTTCATCCCCTTAGGTGAAGACCGGTATGATACAGCTGTTGTGTACGTTTATCTTGATGGATATTGACAAGCTGTCATGCCTGAGATGAGAGAACCTGCCATACATGCTCCAACCCATTCTTATTCTTCTAATCGCTGCACATTCATGTGCATTTGCCAGAACTGAGTGACATCGCCTCTGCGTCCGCTTCCCTACTGCAATTCGATACTGCAGCATGAGCTAATGGTTTCAACGAAGACGAAACACATGCGCGCACGTAGGACGTCCATGCTTTCTTGATCCGAAATGAGCCAATTTGCCGAATTTATGCGCGACATGTAACTGTGGTAATCGTAAATGTATTTTTCGTTGTTATTAGTGCGACTATACGAAAATGAAAGAAAAAAATTGATCTCTCTGATGTGACTAGTCAGCGCCGAACACCCCAGCGCGAAAAACGAGCCTTCTAGCGCAGTAATACACGAGACTACCAATTTTCGCCTCGACATCGGTGGCACTTGTAGGCGGCGCTGTGATCGGTTTGCTCGCGTGGAACGCTCGCGTGCATCCCCCAGTTGTGCGCGATGATTTGCCGGATACGAAGCGCAGATCTCACTTTGGCTAGTGAAAGATTCATTCCCGCCCGCACTTTATTTCAGAATTTGCCCGTTTAAAATATTTATAATGTGTCAGGTTTTCAAGTTTCGGTGCAAATTGAGCCCCCTTCGTAGTAAAGGCCTTCAAAATTGTTATTACAAAAATTATTTGCCTGTTGTTCTTTTTTTTTTGCTTCGTAATGTGCTGATTGTAACTTCGTTTACGAAGTCACCAGAATGCTCACGTAACAGGTCGAAGCTTCGGTTGGTGCCCTCTGAAAGGAAAAGGTAGAGGCTAAATGAGGCAGATAGATATTATTTCGATAGATCTGAAAGACGGCAAAACTGGTGACAGTTTTTTCTTGCAAACGGGGGAGCCCGAACGGATACCAGGGAAGACAGCTAAGAATGGACGGCAGATCACTTTCACCGCTCGTTTTTTCTACAGTCAGCCCGCGCTCCTGTTCCCGTAGCGCCATGTGCAACAAGAAATTTCGTGCATCCAGCCCAACAGCTGTCTTCGAGTCCCTCCTTCCTTTTCTAAATTTTCGATAATGTATAGGAACCCGTAGATGCCTTCTGGCGTTCTCTATAGCTGCTCGATTTTCCCGACTTCGCTGAAACGCAGTTTAGGATATCACCACTATCATCTTCAAGCCTCTTGGTGTACACTGGGATTCAGGAACTATATTCAATTTCTTTTCCAAACCAATCCCATTGCTTCTCTGGTTATGCTCATATTTGTTCGCTTAGTGCAGAGAGAATTGCCTACTACAAATGGAAACTTTGTTTTCGCTGATGGGTTCAAACTTGTGCCGTCAAGACTTTTAGGGATATCGTTATTACCGTAGAAGTTTGAATGTGTGTGTGGCCTACCCCCGAGAGACCTGCACGACAAAGGCTCTTAACGTACCGTAGTCCACTTCAGAATATAGCTGGTAGTGGCGACAAATATATCTCATTTTTTACGTCTTCTAGCTCATAAAAGCTGTGTTTTTAGCGGGAGCACACAATGCCTGTGTCCTTAGAAGAATATGAACCATCGCTGCTGGCCCGAAAGACGTGGGTTCGACCCCGCCGTGGCGGGCGAATTTCGATGGCGAAATTCTAGAGGCCCGTGTACTGTGCGATGCCAGTGCACGTTAAAGAACCACAGGTGGTAGAAATTTCCGGAGCCCTTCACTACGGCGTCCCTCATAGCCCGAGTCGCTTTGGGACGTTAAACCCCAATAAATGAAATGAAATGAACCATCGATACAGACCAACATTGGATTCTCCTTGGTGTACCTTTAACGTTAGTAACGTACCTGTACTAACAATTCGAGCAGCAAGGTCAGTTGTTGGCTGCGTAGCGACGGTTGATTAAGTTTGCATTGCCACTGCACGGTCATGGAAGCACTATTACGCTTTACTTTGCAGCAGTCACCTCGAGCGAGTTTCCTCGCCGGCGGTGGTCGGCGGTACTCGCAGTGGTGGGGCGTGGTGGTTGCCGCCATATTGCTGGTCATGGTGCTGGTTTCCTTCCTATCTTTCCTGAAACCCAAAGCGTCGCGTCAAATCGTTGCCTACTGCCAGACGGACTCGTGCTATGAATTCAGGTGAAATAACGGCGGAGCAGTCGGCCACATGAGTGCGCACGCCGACGTAGCGCTGATTGAAATGCATGAAACGACGTGAAAGAAACCAAGAGGGTGTCTTAGTTCTAAGTTCTTGAGAAAAATTTGAAAGATTTTTGTATAAAGAGACTGAAACGCAGGCTAGTGCTGTACTGGAACTGTCGCGTACTTATCTCAGCAGAGAATATTAGACACTCATACTGGTGAACAGTGCAAAAAGGCGGGACAACGACAAGACAAGCGCTTGTTGTCCCGACTTTTCGCGCTGTTCACCAGTATGAATGCATACCAACTCGCCCAGATCTCAGCTTTACTAAATATTAGACACGCCAGAATGCATTCTTGAAATCCTTGCATGACATGTTTTAATGTGTGCGGCAACTGTACAAAACGTTTTTCCATGCCTATATGACATGTAGTGTTTTCTCTTCACTTTTCCAAACTGTTGTAGTATGCTGTGCACTGGTACACGCTATTAGGCAGCCTTTACTTAAGCTCCTTTTCCACACTGATGAAAAAAAAAAACACTCTGGTTGCTAGTCTAGATATGCGTGCAGACAACGAAATGGCGCTCCGTGTTCTAAAATCTACTTCGTTCGTCCACGGTTCGGTTAACGCGGCCAGCATTGCATGGAGTGTGTTCTAAATGTCACTAAATGAGGAGACTCACACTCAGGTGCCGATGCGAAACCTTATCTCAGGACATTTCTCTTCCGCCGCTGCCACCAACAACGCCATTTTTCTTCCGCGAAACGGGACAATTCTTGGCTGCGGGGTAAAACTCAAATTGTTCCTTATCGAGGAGAAGCATATTCTGCATCACGGTCCAGGCGAGAACCTCCGGTGAGAAATCCAGTGCCCAAGTTGCCGTTTGGTGGAAGCCGGAGGTAATACTAGGATCCGGTCCGGCTCTGAGTATTCTTACGCGCGCGAATTCGCACATTTGAGTCACGCGGATGGGAGGACCACAACAAGAAACTCGTTCGAAATTGGGAGACAAGCCTAATGAAATTAGTGTTGTCAAAATGGCTGGATAGCTCTTTCAAATACGCTTAAAAACTATGAAGGAAAATTATTGCTTAAACCTCTATACCATGATACTTTTCCAAGAATGATTCTAATAGTGGTCGATGTACGCATGTGTTCTATATTCGTCGCAGAAAGCTCCTGCACGAGCAGCTGAGCAAGGACGTCGATGCGTGCGACAACTTCACCGCGTACGTTTGTGGCCAGTGGCAGCCGCGATTGAAGTTTGCTCCACTGTCCGATTCGGTCCTTTCCCACATGGTCATTTCTTGGCGCCAATCATTCCGAGACATTCTGGAAAAGGGCACCTCCATATTGCCGGCGGGCCGAAAGGTCGCCGCCATGTTTAACAGCTGCGTGACGGATTCTGAGCTGCACGTGGACGACCTCAAGGAATTCATGCGCGCCCGTGGCCTGGTCTGGTGGGAGGACAGTGGAAGCAAGTCTCCCCTTGAGATCCTCTTCGACCTGTCCTTCAACTGGAACGTGGATCTCTGGTTCACGGTCAAGCTTCTTCCAAACATCACGCAAGAGCCACAGTACCGGCTGTCCATCACTGGTAGCCCGCTAATCCCACTTTGGACCACAGTTTTTAACAACATACCTAGAGACAAGTTCGCCACAGTCTACGTGGCAATTTTTAAGCTTATCTGGAGTAACAGGAGCGTGCCGACACTCATGGAAGCCATGAATGTCTACAGCACACAGGGCTCCGTTCTAGGGCGCCTCATGGAGTCAACACGCTCTGCCCATTCACCTGCATTCTTCCCACTGGCGGGCCTGGCCAACCATACAAGTCTTGCCGCGGCCAAGTACTTGGAGGGCATCATTAACCGGGCTCTACACTTAGACCCTCCCTTCAACCAGAACGACTTCTTAGCCCTGAGCGACACTTATTTATTTATTTAGGACATACTGCAGGCCCAATGAAGGGCCCTTGCAGGAGGGGCACAATAAACACAATACAAAAAAAGCACAAAACAAAAAGTACAAGGCAAGTAAAAAAAAAAATCAATGAACGGCCTGTTCAATGGCATCAATGTCAACTGTTGATGATGGTGGCAACTGATTCCACTCGTTAATGGTGCGGGGAAAAAAAGAGAATTTGAATATGTTAGTTCTGGCAAAGTAAGGTTTTAACGATTCAGTGTGCCTGTGTCTGGATGACCTGGACGTTATCGGTTGGAGATACAAATCGGGGGCCATTGACAGTTTGTTATTTTTCAATAGAAAGAGAAATCTTAACCTTAGTATTCTACGCCGAATTTCAAGGGACTGCATATTATGTTGAAGCAACAGAGCAGATGGTGAGTCAGTGGTGCGATATTTAGAAAATATAAACCGAACTGCTTTGCGCTGAATTCTTTCAAGGGCATTAATGTTAGTCTTTGTGTGAGGATCCCAAACAGTGCATGCATACTCAAGTTTTGGCCTGATCATGGTGTAATATGCCAATTGCTTAACGTTAGGGGGAGCTTGTTTTAACTTGTGCCTAAGAAAACAGAGATTGCGAAACGAAGAAGAGCATACGGTTTCAATATGTTTATTCCAACTAAGATTATTCGTTAGTGTTACACCTAGGTACTTGTACTCTTTGACTTCTGAAAGGTGCCGAGTGGGAAGATTATATGAAAAGGAATGACTGTTTCTTTTATTAGTGATCCGCATAAATACTGTCTTGTCAGCGTTTAGTTCCATCCCCCATTTAACGCACCATTCACTAACATTCTGTAGGTTATGATTAAGTAAAATCTGGTCGCCTGGAACTTTAACTTCATTAAACAAAACACAATCGTCGGCAAACAACCTAATTTGAACAGGATGAGAGATGATGTCTGTAATGTCATTAATATAGATAAGAAACAGTAATGGCCCAAGGACACTGCCCTGCGGGACACCAGAAGTGACTGGAAGTTTGTTAGAACAATGACCATCGACACTAACATATTGAAATCGGTTAGATAAATAAGCCGCAACCCAATTAACAATAAAAGAAGGAAGACCTATAGTTTCAAGTTTATGGATAAGTTTAATGTGCGGAACTAAATCAAAAGCTTTCTTAAAATCTAGAAATATGACATCTATTTGGCCGGAATTGTCCAGAACTTGAGCGAAATTGTGAATTACGGATGTAAGTTGGGTGACCGTAGAAAAGCCTTTGCGAAAACCATGCTGGGAAGCCGATAATTTGTTGTTGTCATCGAGAAATGTTTTAATGTAATTGGCTACGATATGTTCAAGAAGTTTGCAGCATGAAGAGGTCAACGATATGGGGCGGTAATTATTAAACAATGAGGCATCACCTGTTTTGTGTATGGGAACGACACGGGCCACCCTCCAATCGGCTGGTAGACTTGAAGACAAAAGAGAAGCACGAAAGATGATAGCAAGAAAGTGCGAAACCATCTCAGCATAACGATGTAAAAATGAATTAGGTATTTCGTCAGGCCCAGGGGTTGCTTTTGTTTTAAGATTCAAAAGCATTGCAAAAATACCAGGTTGAGATACGAGATCGTGCACAGGCTGGGAACAAGAATCACGAGTTGTGAAATTATTTGCAGGTTGGGAAAACACACTGTGAAAATATGAATTGAACTTGTCAGCAATATCTCTTTTGTTGGTGAGCAACGTGCCCTCATGCATCATCGCAGGCAGGGATTTTTTTTCTTTGCTTAAAAAATTCCAAAATTTCTGAGGAGCGTTACGAATGAAATTCGGCAAAATGTTTTGAAAGTAATGTCGCTTAGCAGCCGCAACAGCTTTGGTCAAAGAAGCCTGCTTCATTTGAATGATGTTGTGAGGGACACGGGCTCTTCTTAAGCGTTTAAGTTTCCTTTTGAGATGCAAGATTTCTCGCGTAATCCAGGGATTAGATTTGCCACTTTTTTTAGCTCTTGATGGAATAAATTGGTTGATACAATATGTGCATATGTCTTTAAACTTGGTCCAGAGATCAGATGTGTCAGTTCCGACAAAGGTGCTGAGACACAGCTCTAAACAATCTAATACACTCTCATCCCTGGCACGCGAGAAATCTTTTACAAGTACGGTTTTGGACAGTACGGCACATTTATCAGCGACGAAATCGCAAGTGAAATACACCAACTCATGATCAGATAGTCCTTGATGGATCGAAACAGAAAACATTTCAAAAGAGCGGTTCACAAAAATCAAGTCAAGAATGGAAGCAGATGAGCCATGAATACGTGTAGGTTGTCCGACTACCTGTTTCAAATTGTGACACAGCATAATATCAAATAAGTGTTCAGCATTTGCGCAATGTCGTGAATTAGATGAGGCCAACTCCCAATTAGTGTTAGGTAAGTTAAAATCACCGACAAGAACTACGTTTTTATGTTTGAATGATGACATGTGTTCCGACAAATCGCGTAGAAACTGAGGAGGGGAGTCTGGAGCTCGGTAAACAGCAAATAGTAAAATGGAACGGCCCCTAAAAGATAGCTTTAGGGAAATGCTTTCATGGTCATCAAGTTGCCGAGTTAAAGTCGCATGAATATTGTTTTTAACCAAAACCGCCACTCCACCACCTCTTGATAATCTGTCACGCCGATAGATTTGATAAGTTGGAGGGAAAACGTCTTTGTTATCTATTTCATCGCGAAGCCATGTCTCCGTAATGATGACGATATGTGGATTGTACCCAAGAAGAAGTGCCTCAAGCTGTTCGGTTTTGTTGATTATACTCCGCGCATTAATGTTTATAAGTCTTAATTCCTTCTTGATCCGCGCACTACGTCATTCACTTTTTCGTGTGTTCCGCGATGGCAGTTTCACCCTTGTGCTAGTGGTATCATCCCACGAAAACATCTGACCAGCAACGAGCAACTTATCATTGATTAAGGTCACCTTCATTTTCTTGTCTCTCTCAGTTTTAGTACTATCCCATAATAGTTTTCGTTTCCTGAGGGTTTCCTTTGAGTAGTCATTCTGAATAGATACTTTTTTTCCTTTGAGCTTGTGAGCGTTTTTAAGAACTTTTTGCTTTTCATTGTAATCCTGAAAAAATATGATCACAGGCCTGTTGACACTGCGCTGCTTGACGCCGTCCTTACCACGATCCGTGACATCGGCGACTACCCCGTGCTCCAGCATATCACATGGTTCTTCATGCAAACTTACGCAGCCGTAGCCGGACCCAAGGACGTTCTCCCTGCCGTGCACGGAAGCTCCGAGAGGGCGAAAATAATTTGGCCCCGCTACTGCGCCGTCCATACAGAGGCCAGCTACAGGCTCCTGGCAGTCGCTTTGTCTGCCGTGTCCCAGTTTACTGCCGAGGAGCGAAGGCACATCGACAGCTATTTGAAGATAGTGCAGCAGGTGATTGTCTATTTTTTTACTCAGCAACAGACATGCAGAAAAATGAGTGAGGATTTCGTTTGTACCCTCAGCAATATGCTATTTCGGGTGCATGACGTATCGAGGCGCTAGTGGTAATGAACTGTAGAAAATTCGTAACCGCTTCGCCAGAGCGCTTAACAAATTTATTGGTTGTCATTGCCAGGGTGTGCCATTTTTGTTCCTACTTCATGGATGCGGACCAGCAAATGTATAAAATGTGCACCTTTAGATATAATGAATTACGGATAAAATCGCAATCGAGCGGAGTAGATTACCTGATACGCGATAACGAGCAGAACACATTTCTCATTTATTGAAATGTTAGGAACGTAAATAATTATGTCCTGGACGCGCAAAATTTTCGTTGCGTCATCTTTTACTATGTGCTATATCGCGCCGCCTCCCTTTCCTTGCGTCCATATTCTTTAGTCTGCAATTGTAATACAGAATAGGGCGTCACAGTGCATCACGGTCAAGTTAGGGAATGTCCGTAGTATTGCTCTGGTGTACAGGTGACAGCAAGTCGATTACATGAGGTTTCGACAGAGTAAGCACCTCAGGGACGACACCGTGCAGCTTTTGTACAGTCGGTTATTTGTGCTGTTAATTCCTTTCTTTCTCCAGGAGAAACATCATTGTAAAACGGCAGTTTAGTGCCGGTGTTTTACAAAGTTACTTCAGCTGGTAGCACTTCAACTGAACCTTTAGTCCTAGTATGCGCATAGTGATGTTCCATGCCATAATTGAAATTATCCTGAATTAGAGCCACATATATCGATTTGTGAACGTAATACTGAATGCAAATTAGGGAATGTACAAATATTTAGGAAAAAAGAAAAAATTTCGAATCTGAAAATTGCCAGAAAGCACTCAAAAATTCCCTTTAAAGCAAATTTTGCGCCTGAAATTCTTTGAGGAAAGGAAAATTACCCGGAATGAAACACCATGTATGAAGACGCAAAACATGTTGAGCTTTTGGAAGAAAGGCACAATATTTATTGTACAAGGATGTCACGGCAGGCGCACTTGTCTAGAGACGACACTCGGCATTTAAATCTTGTGGGCGTGTTTTGCCGCTAATATTGCTTAGACTTTGTTTTAGTGCTGGAGAACATTATGAAGGAAGAAGGGTGCGGGTGACTGGGATGAAAGTACCTAGAACAATAAGTGACGCTTCCGAAACACACCTGATGTGTGCTGCAGTTTCAAGTTATTTATTGACATCACAGGCTTTGGTTAGCCTCAGCAAAAAGGTTGTCCACGGAGCCCTTTTTAGACCACGGAACCCTTTTTAGAAGTCATAAAGTAAGAAATGAGGATGCATTGCTTTATAGATATTTTAGAAGTCATACAGTAAGAAGTGAGGATACATTGCTTTATAGGTAAAACTGCACTAGTCAAAACACCCCAATGCTCTCCTACAAGTCGGAGGCATTGCTGCAACATTAGAGTTCCACCGGCTGCATTACAACGCTTTTAAGATTGATGTTTGGAAAAAACTCACCTTTTGACTGTTCAGTTCTCAGAACGATGAGAACTACGTGATTTTTTGAGTGGTAAGGGAAGACTTCATGGCGCAGTAAGTGGCGGCTCTGCAGGGTGGCGTTCATTATATGAAACTCTCTAGACGTGAACGGCTTTTTTGTAGGATATCAGTTTTAAAAGAGGGATGCAGAATGCTTAATTAACAGGCAACTTATATCAAATCAGTGCTTCGTGCGCCACCCGCAGCGTTCAAATGATCGTCACCACTACAGGGGTGTTTCACTACAGCGCCATCATAGAGCTCAGCCTATCTCTTCGGCGCCGCGGTACATTTGGAGTGCGAGCCAGGTCTTGTCTTTGGGCTGAACTTGCCTTGCCACTATAACTCCTGCCAACGGCTGCAATCGACTGAAACTTCTCATTGTAGCTTCTCACTAAAAATTTTCCATCCAAGCCACTTTCGATGGAAAATTTGTCGAACCTCGACTAACCTGCACTAGCCTGCATCAGTGCGATCAACGACTGCGGCCGTCCCACACTTCTCAGTGGTTTCGATGATCGTATCTATCGCACCTCATCGCTACTACGGTAACGGCGCTTCCAACCCGGCAGTTTGAAGTCCCCATTATCTCGCTGTCTCGGACTGGTGTGAGCTGTAAACAAGTCTTGTCGGATGCAGGCAGCCGCAAACAAGGCTCAGGCTGCGCAGTGGCTGGACGAAGAGACGAAGAAGGTCGCCGCTGAGAAGTTGCTTAGCGTTCGGACCTTCATCTGGCCGTCGGAAAAGTACCTCACTAGTGACGGCGTCGAGGAGGCGTACAAGGACTTCCCTGAAAGCGGGCCGTCCTTTATCCACCTCTGGATCGACAGCCACCAGAGAGGAAGGCGAACCGTCGGCTCCGAGGCGTACTTCGAGGAGCAGCGGCTGACAAGCAGCATGTCGCTTCCGTACGCAGAGTACGTTTACACGCTGAACACGGTCAAGCTCGCCGTTGGTGCCATGAGGCCACCGGTGTACTATCCACATGGCACCAAGGCCATGCTGTACGGCGGCCTTGGTTACTTCTTCGCCAGGGAGCTCACGAAGGCCGTGGACAATGATGGCGTCAAAGTAAGGGCCATAAGATTTTTGTCAAATCATTGCGCAGCAGACTAGAGAAATACTACGTTTCTGAAACAGTATGAAGAGTCGTTAGGTTGTATCCTTCAATTAAAACGGCTCCGTAAGGTTGCCTGATTCATAAGGACGCAGCTCAATCATGCTAATCTAAGTGGTAATTAATTAAAGGCCATGAGACTAACATCTTCATGCTTCATGGCTAGCATGTATTATGGAACAGGCACAGCTCTGCCCCAATCCATTATTCGGGATAAAAGGCATATTCAGCGTCCTAGCCGGTCCACACACCAACTATTTGCCCGCGGGCTCCTCAGCCCTCTACAACATTTCAGTTTGTCTCTTTGAATTAATCGCTAAATGCCTATTTTATGCTGTAATCATTAGAACGGTTCTCTTGCACTGTACTGGATGTCGGTGCTCAAAGGTCGGTAACTTGCCTTGTAATCAGAACAGGCAATGAGTTTGTTCGTACTAGATGATTTATACCTAACGAGGACACCGTCAGGAAGATTGTAAAAGAGAGCCGGCTGTCCCGTTGGCCAACTCATAGCGACCTGGATTCTTCAATTCACGCACCCCCTTGAATTCTCTGCTATGGGGTACCTATCCGGCGTTCTGGACTCTTCACAATAAGTGTAATACGGACCAGAAAAATAATAGTCGAGTATAGAGTCACTCCATATGGACCCCAGGGAAGCAAGTTAGCGCTTAGGTTCGGCAATCTTCACTCTGCGAAATTTCCAAAATCTAAAGCGAAACTCCTACTCTTAGCGCAGCGCTACGAGCCTGCTCTGTGTTGTTTTCTTCATTTTCGGGTTTATTTTACTTAGTACTGTCTCACTGAGTGAGACGCAGTGGGACGCTTGCTGTACTCCGCGACAACTTTTCTTGGCAATGGAACAAAAGCTTAACAAACAAAACGCGTCTTTTCTTCCCACGCAGCTGAATACGGTACCCTGTTGCGCTTTATAGATTTCTCTAGAAACACATACTGGTAATCCTCGTACTGGTAATCCTATGCTTATAAATCATAGCATTTCTCATTCTTTTGGTTACCCCGCCGAGGTGGCTCAGTGGTTAGGGTGCTCGGCTGCTGGCCCGAACGACGCGGGTTTGATCCTGGCCGCGGTGGCCGCATTTCGAAGGAGGCGAAATTATAGAGGCCCGTGTACTGTGCGATGTCAGTGCCCGTTAAAGATACCCAGGTGGTCGAAATTACTCCGGAGACCTCCACTAGGGCGTCTCTCATAGCCGGAGTCGCTTTGGGACGTAAAACCCTAATAAACCAATAAACAAACCATCTCATATGAACAGGCCAAAGGAGCCTTGAGACCTATAGTAGCACTGTGTCTACGTTCGCCATGCATCTTATATGGTGATTCCGTACACGATAGTCACTGATTACTCCGCGCAAGCTGAACGTCATTATTGCAACTAAGACACGACGGGACCCAACACTCGTAGGCACCAGCATATACTTGTTGATTGATGATTTAAAGTAGTTAGCTAACTGATAGGAACTAGTAAGCAGCCATTTAGTGCAGTAAAGATGGTTGCAGTCCACGTTTATTTCTCTTAGCTTGCGGGGAAACACGTTATCTAGTTCGAACTCGAAGACTGCACGTTGGAACTATTATACGTATGAAGCGCGCCTCCTTTTGCAAAGATTTTAGCGCAATTACAACTGACCAGGCTCCGTTCATGTCTTGCTAGTTGTCTTAGTCTGTTCAGCACGAGCTTATGACATGCTTCATCATGCGCCTCGGAGAATTCTAAAAACGTGCATCCTTGCGAAAACGCTACATCTGCAATGCTATGTAATTATGAGTTAGTGACATACTAATGGCGTTTGCCAGAAAAATGCGCTGCGAAATACGTGCTGTGAAAAAAAGTGAAAATTGTATTCTGCGATATTACACCGAATTTAATGAAAATCGCTAGTTCTAACATTTTACAGCAAACACTAATGAGGTATAACCGTCGGCAGTGTTGTAGCAATCTGGTGGATGTGATTTTGGTTATTTAAGTTACGAGGAGAGGCGGCGGTCCCTGGTATCAGTTGAGCAATCCGTTATTGCACTAACCGCTTCGATGGCTAGCATCTTTTTGGAACTATTTCAGCCTCAACAACTGTCGCCGAAAAAACTTCGCCTAATGAAGCTAGTGAGGCTATTGCCTTGGTATCTCTTCCTGAAGTTACCTCACGAAGTCCAGCTGAAAGGCCATAAGACGCCGTTCATGTCTGTTCTACGATGTGGCAACTTGCCCTCGTCCTCCACGCAGGTGGACCCTCAGGGCCGCGTCCTGTCGTCTTGGGTGAGCGAGGCCTCGGTACCAGCCTTCGAGAAACGCCTACAAGGCTGCCTGGCCCAGAACGAAAGCGTCTTCCCCGAAGTGCCGGCGCTCGAAGTGGCCTACGCGGCCTTCAGCGATGACGTGGACCACACGCAAGACCGCGTCTCGCCGGTTCGTACCTGAACAGACAGCGGCGACGCTGCTGCGGCTTTTGCGCTGTATGGCCAGGACGAGGCGAGAATCTTTTCGACGTTTCTCCCCAACTCAAATACCGCCCAGCTGCGAACTGACACTGCTATTTATGCGCGTCGTGTCATGGGAAAATTTTTGTCTTCTTCAGCCAGCTTTGCATGCTATATACGTCAGAAGCCCACTTAAAGCAGCGGGGTTTCCGTTTTACGCGTTTTCATTTCCTTCGCGCGAAGCGTCCCGGGAAAATAAAGTTGTGGGATTAACCTGGATGATATTCCAATGTAAAAACAGTGCTGCGATTTAAAACCCGCTGGAGAGGCAGGTAGGGTAAGCATGTATCATATGAACATTCAATTTTGTTAATCGGATCGCTTCCGAGCCACCTACCAGCAATTTCCTGGATTTTGCCTTTACGCGACATGCAGCAGGAATCCATATCAGTACAGTGCGAAACGGGAACACGAGACGCAGAACAGCGCACGTGCGGACGGTGAAGGTCCGCTTCTTACGGGAACGACATTGTAGTTCTATTTAACTACAATCAACGTTATTTGTATCGGCTTGCTAAGCGATAACTCCGTCTTAAAAGAGCATTTCTTAGCTTTCCTTAATTTCAGATGCGGTTAGCATCGCTACCTTGATATGTGTCTTCCATTCTGCTAATGCAAATGCTCGGTACTCCAATGCGCCAATATACCCACGCTATATATATGTTAATGGAAAAGCATTATATGGATCATGCGAACAAAAAGCCGTCACCGGAAGTTGTCCGCAAGCCGCGTCCGCAAGATGTGTCCACAGGGAGTGGTACCTCATACATCTCAGTCAGATTTAATTGACTCAGGCTCAAAGTTTATGAAGGTGTTGTTGCGACTGAAACAGGGATGAAAACGAAACTGCACGGGCCTGACGACCGGCTGCAGCTGAACGCCAACCGCTGCCACGTGCAGATTGATGAGAACAGACAAAACTGACGCGCGCCATTGCGAAGATGCAGGCTGTAACAGATACCCCCCGCCCATAATGGTGTAGATGCTTAATGACGGCATCACTGGCGGACCTCAATGTGGTAGCAGCATCCGCGACTACGTTTGCAGCGAAATTTCGAGCAACCGTTCGTCATACAGCATTCTGAGATGTGTCATAGTGTTTCTCTTTGCATATATATAGCTTACATGTTTACTCAAGTTCGAGGTTATCTTGCGACTAGGGTTCGGACGATGACATATGCACCTTCAGTTTCATGCTTTCTGAGACTGCCTTTTCTCTTAAGGCGTGATTGAGGTGTCCACCGACATGTCCAAATGTGAAACCTACTTTTTCTCTCCTTTAAAAGCCATTTTCATATTGAAATTGTGACGTAATCGCATATTACGAAGTGGTGTACTATGTCGTAACTGGAATGCTGAAGTGATGTAGTATTTTGTAACCGGAAATAGCTAGTAGTATGTCGTAACCGGAAATGTCGAAGTGTCATAGTATGTCGTAACCGGTAAAAAATGAAGGTAAAAGGCATGTTTTCGCATTCCTCCACGTAAGCAGACTTCAGTGCTCTCGGAATTTTTTTTTTCACAAATATGCCTGTGGGGTGAAATAGGTTAGCGGGCCGCTACACTTGGTGGGGCGCCCGGCAAATTAAATGACTAAGTTTTCCAAACTGTCGACTGCTGAGTTTTTTATCGAAGCATCAGGTCGTCATCTTTCTCTTTATGAAATATTATTGCTAAATATGCAGCGAGAATACAGAAAATTCCGTGTTTTGATATGTATGGTCGCCGAAATTATGACCGAATTGGCTGTGTCGTGCTACCAGCGCATGAAAGATTCCGCGGGTATCCCACGACGGAGGACAACCATCTGAGCGTCGCCATAAGTAGCTGACATCGGAACTCTCGCTGGTTGCAATGACCGATTTCTCTAACGAAACGCAAAACCAAACGGGGCCATTGACGAGCCAACGGGGGCATAAATTTTAAAGGTGGTTTTCTCAGCTTTCACGATTGCTATCACTCATTGCTTTGGCATTTCGTAGCGAAGGAAGTAAAATTGCCATTTTTTTTCATCGATTTTTAGATTTGCTAGGAGAGCAATAAAGCTCTGTTTTTCTATGTATAGGCAAAATATGTTTTGCAAGTTATTTTTGTTAGAACCACTTTCTTTTTAATATTCATGCTGGAGTACAATTCTATCTCCGTATCGGCTATCAAAAAAAGGAACAAAATGTTTTATTGCAGAGAAATGGGCTTTGCGCACAAACTAACATAAAAACTTGGGCACATTCTCCTTAACTTTTTAACACCCATAGAATAACTTCACGGGGTCCTTCAGTGTAATACTATACCTATACCTACTAAGTCAAGTTATATTCCAGTTCTGTAAATATTCTAAAGAATGATATAAGACTGACATTCTATTCTATTCTATGCAAAACTAGCGAAACTGGTTTATATTACTGCATACACACTTAACGACAATTTCGACTTAGTTCTATGTTGCATAAGGTCACGCGTTCTGTATGCTCAGTGATTGTATCGCAGAATATTAATGTGGAGTAGAAGGTTCGAAAAACTATAAGCATTTTAAGCAACCCTGGCTCATTTGAGTTCCGTTTGGCAAGTTCACTGCCAGGCACAACCTTTAAGAAGCTCATCAGACAAAGGCCTGAAATAAATTCGAGACCATACAGCCCCTCAAAACCTAAATTGAAACAAAAACTGCACAGCTGAAAATCTAAGTTCCTCCTCAGTGAAATAGCCAGAATACATGTCCAATAGTAAAAACGTGTGACTAAATTCCAAGCTAAGTAACTTCCTATACAGAAAGCTCGTACTGCAAGAAATTATTTCACTAGTGATGTAGTGACCTTTAATTCTGACCTTGCTCTGCTGTCTAGAGTTGCCAATTCGCTTGTGATTCCTAGTGGAAGACACCTAAGCTAATGATTTCTTCATTCCCCTGCATCTCGTAGGAGCTGACTGAGGAGCAGGTCTTCTTTATCGCCGCCTGCAGCCCCTGGTGCACCAAATCGGAGGCCGCAAATGCGTTCTCGGGCGAATGTAACAAGGCGGTCATGAATTTCGCTCCGTTCGCCCAAGCCTTTGGTTGCCCCCCAGGCTCCAGAATGAATCCGGAGAGGAAGTGCAGCTTCTTCGACTGATGCCCTGGACCCTATTCCTTACTGTGACTGTTGTACATTTTTCGTGGTGGAGTCATCTCTGCAGTACGGTGGTTCGTTTTAGTGACACTTTCGCCATTGATCAATTTATTGTTTATTTCCTACGTTGTAAGCACCTCTATGCACGTTGCAGATTAGTCTCAATATTGCTCAAGGAAAGTATCGTTGTTGCTGCTGAATGTCGGTGACAATATCTGCCTTTTTCGGGTTAAGTTTATGTTTGCAGCTTAAAAATACCGCACCCCATACACCAGCCAATTGCCACTTGGGGGCGGACATTGCTGATGTGTATTAGTCGTCATGTTTTGCCGCCATACTCTTTACCTACTTAGGCAACTCCTACACCGTTACAGGCTCCGTGAAGATAAGTTAAAGTATGATACGAAAGAAGTGCGAAGTTTCAAAGAATGTAAGTCAGGAATATTTTCAAATTTGAAATACTGTAGTGCTACCTTTTAAGAGAAATTAGGTATAATTAGTAAACACAGCATTCACAAGATTTAATGTGATTTATGCAAAACGAAAATTAAAAAGATTATACATAATGCGTTATGCTTCAACTAGCATTATACTGTTACTGGTCCTCCTCTCACCTTCGAGATTTCATTTCGTATTATATTCCTGAAAGAACATTAGGCTCAGTAAGCTTACAGAAAGTTGTCATATTCAGTGCCCTGAAAGATCGTACTGTTTCTTTTTTTTTTCTCACCGTAATCGAAATGTGTGAGTTTGAATGGTCCCAGCTGAAGGCAGCTGGTGCGATTTTAGAAGCGAATTCATCAAAGCTTTTAAATCACTCAGTGGCGAGCAATCGACGTTGCTATAGGGTGTGCTGATAACACCCGCAGGGGCCGCCATTTTTCGCGCGCATGTGACAAGACTAAGTAAAGCCCTCCACTCGTGTGCAGTCGGCTTTCGGCCACCTTATCGCTTGTACTGCAGATTCTGAGTTTTCTACGTCTTAATGGCGGCCATGACGCTACGATAATACCACCTACACGGCATTCATAACCGATACCTTAAATACAACACTTCCACATAAAAAGAACACCTGACCATGCTTTAGATGTTTTGAAACAAGGTCCTCATTTCAAGAATCCACAAACACAAAATGCGAGCCATTCTAGGTGTCGTTGGAGTACGTTTCGCGAGCTCCAGCCGCGAAATAAAATTTTGAGGCTTGTCCACAATAGTTGGTCGAGCGCTTATGGTGAGCTGAGCATTAATGACTTTGGAAGAGCGACATAGGTGATAAGTTCAGGCGAGCGTTTGCTCCATCTCTGCTCTTTTGGGAAGTTCGGGCGGTGCGGGAGAACCACGTTCTCATTACTTCATGTTAAATTTAAAAAAAAAAAATATTATATCAAGGCTATCGCTAGAGAGAGAGAGAAAAACTTTATTATGGCAAGTGTGTTTAGACCCCCCTTGGGTCCCTGGACCACCGCACGGTCCCACTCTACGTCGGAACGTTCATGTGGTGTTTGTCCATGACGTCGGCACCTCGAAGCACCGCAGCAAGCTGCGATGGCGGGTCCGGAGACGAGAGCACGACCTCCCAGTCCTCCCAACTTGATAACGCGGGCTGTACCTGCGGGGGAGGATCAGCAGGGCAGCCGAAAAGGATGTGGGAGAGTGTGGCGTGAGGGTCGCCGCACAGGGTGCATGCAGGAGAGGTGCCACAGTAGTGGGATAGCAGCTGAGGGGATGAGAGAGAGCGGGTCTGGAGGCGTCTCCAGAGGATCTGTTGGCAATGGGTAAGGGAGGGGTGTGGAGGAGGGTAAGTCCGACGGTCCAAGCGGGGCATTTGCGTGAGCTCTGCAAAGGTGTGCGCCCGTTCTCTCGAGAAACCTGGATCGAGGCCGTCCTTAGCCCGGCAAATCAAACCTCGGGCCAATTTATCGGCCGCCTCGTTTCCTGGATTCCCAGAGTGAGCCGGCACCCACTGGAGCTCTACCCTGCGTGGTAAATTTTTGGTGGGGGTGTTCAACAATTTCCAAGCAGGGGCGTGAATCCTGCCTCTCGCGAAGTTGAACAGAGCCGTTTTGGAATCGCTAAAGATGTAATTTGCATTGGAATGTAGAAGGGCTAGGGCGATGGCGGTTTCCTCTGCCTCCTCAGGCGTACAGCCCGAGGGAAGGCGGTGTGTGAGGGGCTGTGCTAGGGCTGGATTGTAACCAACAGCTACAGCTTCATGAGTTGTGCACGCGGCGTCTACCCAAATTGCGTCCTGGGCTTGTCCGTAATACTTGTGTAGGGCCTCTCCTCTAGGGCGGTTTCCTCTGCCTCCTCAGGCGTACAGCCCGAGGGAAGGCGGTGTGTGAGGGGCTGTGCTAGGGCTGGATTGTAACCAACAGCTACAGCTTCATGAGTTGTGCACGCGGCGTCTACCCAAATGGCGTCCTGGGCTTGTCCGTAATACTTGTGTAGGGCCTTAGCGCGAGCCATGCGGCGAGGGATGTGGTACTGGGGATGAAAGTTCCGAGGAAGGGGTTTCACAACGAGGGGGTATAGCTAGAAGCGAGCGATAACAGAACAACGAGATAATAACGTAATATCTGGACGCAAGGGACATTTGCCCCTTTGAAGCTTGGTATTCATACAAGCATCCTTTCTGTGCATTTTGTTTTTCTCAGACTAACGTCGTGTTTTATCGCGTACATTTGATTACCCAGAGATATGTATTATGCATATCCTGTTTTTCATTGTACACTTTTGTGCATATTTCGTATTGTGTATCTTGTATGTTGTATTGCATACTGTATATCGTATATCTTCATGCGACGCTTTTTGCATTTCTTTTGTACACAATCTCTTTATAGGATGGGTAGGCGTCCGTAAGGTGCTGATACACCTTTTGCCTGCTCTCCCTCAATTTTGTTATGCAAACCAAAATAAACATATTAAAAAATATTGACGCCACTGTTGCGGCACGTCGATTGTAGATATTTATTTGACGGGTGGGTTTTATTAACGGGTGTTTCGTCTCTGAATCGTATGGGCACAGCCTTGCAGGTGTCACCGATCAGGACTTTTGCAGGCGGCGCCTCAAGCACATGCCCCGTGTGAAATCGTCCAAGGCTGCAACCAATGCTATACCGAAGAGCTTTATTACATTGACGCTCAAGTCTCCAGTAACGACGATTAGCGTAGTACGATTCAAATTGAAGAAAATGGACCTTACTAATGTCAGGTGATATTACAGCGAGAGCTACATTGGCCGTATTCTCGCTGTTTCGCTGTGGCCGGTGATCACACCGCAAGCAGAGCCGTTACCTAGCAACCGCCGCAGTTGGCAGCGCCGCTCGCTGCGCCATCTGGCATGACGCCGGTGAAACCGCGTTGCAACAACAGAGGAGCCGGTATTGCATCGTATATATAGAAGGGGCGGCTCGGTGGGATTCGTCGGCAGATAGTCGGAGCCATTGAGACGGCTGCTTGCTACTTCACCGACCATCCGGCCGTCTTTGCAATTCCGAAACAAGATGAAGACTTTGAAAATAAATCCGTTACACTTTAAAAATGCCTAGTCTTTATTGTGACCATAACTTAACGATACGTGGCACCAAAACCTAAACACTGAGTCGTACCAAGCTAAACGATAAAGATGTAGCCGCAGAGATAGCCAAGCTAAACAACAAGTTGAATCGTGCCTCTCGCTACGCACATCCAGGCATAACTGAGTTAAGGCACAGCCAGTTTTTATCCAGAGACTTTCTTGGGTGTGGTGCGGCGTCATACGACCATGGGCCATGAAACACAGTCTGCGTGCAAGAGGAAGCCACAAGATCTCGCCAGACCGCTCTACCTGTCTGAAGAAAACCCAGTATTTCCGACCGGTAGACGTTAACGCAGCAGGAGACCGGGAGACCCATAGGCGAGGAATTTCACAAAACAAACTTTAAAAATTACGGAGAGAATTTAAGACTACTTAAGTGCTTCGAATGCGAAGGCATTGTTTGTCCTTTCTCTTTCCTTTTCTTTTTGCTTTTTTTAGACAGACCTACTCGTTAGCATACAGTCGTAAGGAAACGCATGTATAGGTTCACCTTTGCGAGGAAAGAAGCAACGAGGTTTTGTCACCTAGGAAATCCGTGTTCGGCCCGCTGTCTGAAAGTTCAGGGATAAATTCCAAGCACCTTGAGAAGAAATTTTATTTTTCTTTTATACAAAGGTAACGACATCTCGGATTTTTCGTGACCACTTTCCCAGTCAACGAGGACAACGCTGGGTTTCCTTGCAGAACAGCCATATAGCCTTTTCGCATTCAAATAGATAAGCAGATCAAGATCTGCCAAGTCCAGGCAACTTATATGCATGGCAAAGTAGCTGCGTTCCTTTCCGCAAATTGCCCCTTTTATTTAGCCTGGATTAAAACTCTGGACAGTGAATCACTATCAGGACCTCAACACAATGTACCACAAAAGTACTCTTCCCATAAAATGTGCCGTTTATTAACTTTATGAGCTCAATAAAATTCTTAAATCATGGAATCTCAATATCACTCCAGAGCTTCATAACGTCGGACCCTTTGGTTTTGTATTCAATCCACTTTTTAGTTTTTGTGATCATCTCCGGAGTAAAGTGAGTCTTCCAGTCACCCACAGTACCCTTGCGGACAAAACATTCACGTTCGTGCATTTCCTTTTTTCGGGGCAGCGTATCACGGTACACTTCGACAGACTTCAACGCCTTTTCCCCTGGCAGACTCAGTAGCTCCGCCTCCAACCTACTATACATATCACTGAACAGTTCTCTCATTTTCTCCAATCTAGTGGCGTTTAAAACTTTTTCAAACAGCGCTCGGTCACTTCGAAGCTCGCTTGCGTAATCCTCTCCGAGGAATTCTGCAATCTTCAATGCCGAAAAGTTCGGATCTTTCTTCATTTGCTCGTAGGTGAAGAACAGCATATTTGACCTATCGCGGTACTCGTACCAGGATAGTAGATGGTCCAGGTAGTCGCCATAAGGCAGCATCCCTGTGACGAATAGTTCATGGAATCTCGCGAATGATACATCCTTTACAGACTTTGCAGTGAAGCCTTTTAACTGGTAGTAAAAGGAAACACACACATCGTAAGGGTTCCTCGCGACGTAGATGTACTTGGCATGTTCTGCGTAAGGTGCCTTGTTAGCAGGTAGATGAGTCTTGATGGGGCCCGGCCGAGGCATTTTCTCTGCAGCTTCGACACCCATGAACTCAAGAAAGGGAGAAGCCAGCAGGAAATCTTGCAGAGTTTTTGGTGGGTTGCCTCTGGACAAAATACTCAGGATGAGATACTGCATCCAGGTTGTTCCGCATTTGGGATACGTTGCAACGAACACATCGTCGTGACGTGGTTTGTAGGTGAACACTGAGCGCACTGTGTCCTCGTGGAAGATTCTCCGCATGCGTAGGCCATCAATGCATATGTGGTTCTCAAGGTCCATCGCTGATCTAAAGTCGCCGTCCCTGCAGCAATAATAAAGAATGGCGACGATACAGTGATGTTCATTTAGAGAACTTGCTCAATTCCAAAATAATATTTCGTCATTTCATAAGAACTGAACCAATGTAAATGTAGATATTTCTCACACTAATAATCGTTTACATTCAGGGTCGTATTTGTAGTAAAAAGAAACTTGCATGTGGATCAATCCGTCGGCTGCTTGACCTAAGGCATTCCATGTTACCAGGTGTTCCTTCGAAGAATAGGGCCACTTTTCTTTGCACTTCTATTGGCTGAGCTTCCAAGAATGTTCTCGTATCCTTAAAAGCTATCCTGCCTGTTTACTACTGCCTTCAGTTCAGCATTTTCTATAAAGCTCCTTCATATCATACATAACTTAGCCTGATATTTACGCGTTCACGTATCACGTTGTCTGCGGCCGTATGTAAGAAGTCGGCGTACAAATACTTCTGGGCTCCTCCGTCAATCAGGTGACAGGTTACTTGTATCGTTAGGCAATTGAGGCGAACCTCGTTAGAAGCTTATGCACTTCATGCCAGCTACCTCTTTTTTGAAAGTTTGCTTATTTAGCACAGCGCATGACAATACGAAATTACCACTGCTCGGACGCTTTAAAACTGAGTTTCCCTACTGATGTAAACTGGAACACTCTATTCGGCCAGCAGCAATATCAAGCACTGCTGTTTTATTAAAGGGCACTTAAAAGAGTTGGCCCTAAACGCTGCTCAAAGCAGGAAATAAACTCGTGTTTTCAAGACTACAAACACTAAAGAAAATAAACTACGTTGAATGCTGCAGAGAAAGTTTAAGTTGCCTTTGAATGACATGAAGTACAAGTGAAAACTGAACCTTATAATCAAGACTACTCTTTGAAGCAGATTCTTTCTACTCCAGTGTTTCTCCACCGTAATTAGTGCCTTTGACGCAAAGCAGGCGTCCATACCGTGTGAAAGTCACGTAGACGCGTAGTGACTGCCGAAGGCGTGCGATTCTTAAATGCAATGCATTTTTATTGATTTGATCAATTAAGGAAGCGGTGTTATAAGTTACCAGGTTTCTTATGTATTTAGAATACCCCGGAACTACAAATAATCTTTCAGAATGTTAATACAAATATTTTTGCAACTATTAAAAGCGCTTCTTCGTGAGAAGCTGATAAGGAGGACAAATACGACGAGTGCTTGTATTCCCAAAGAAGATACTCCAATTATTATGTGAATGAATGAATGCTTGATAAGGATTACCAAGGATATGTACTATAAAGAAATTTCGGCTTTTGAAATGACGTGTAAGTCATATGAGGTTTTTTGAGTGACTGAGCGGACGTGTCAATCAAGCTTCTGTTGGTAATCAACCTCAAGACCTCAAACTTTTGGGCTAGTGGTTAGGCCTGAGCTGGAAAATCACAACCCGAATGTTGCGAAACAATTCATTTTTCTGATTAAAGTAGATAAAATGCTTTACTCGAATTGGGGTTTGCTCGCCATGCCCCATTTTTGTATGTTTCATACTTTTTTGTTCTCTAATTACGGCCCTAGCACCGTCATCTACTAATACTAGAAGCATGTCGCCTGCGTGTGGCAGGATTTGATCATAATATAATACTTACTGCAAAACAGTCATATCAAACAGAAAAATAGATGGCCCCAAGACGGAGCCTTTAGGAACCTTGACAACAAGAACCTTACCACTGAACTAAAAACTTACAAATAGAACAACTTGACACGCTGCTTAAAATAATTTTCAGACTTTCCTAGGAGAATGCCATTCACGCCGTCACGCCTTTCTTCAAGAATGCTGTCGTTTAACGAATAAAACGCTTTAGTAAGGTCAAGGAAAATTCGTGCTCGTGAGAACTAAAACCTGTGCATTTTTTACATATGTTCTGAAAAGAAAAAGAACAGTAGCTCTTAATCTTTTTATGAAGAAAAATTGGATGGAGAACAGAAAATTGTGTTTTACCAAATAGTTGTCTTACCGAAAACTAATTCGGTGACTACGCTAGAAAAAGTAATACTTTCTTTCTGCGAAAACTAAATATAAACTTCAAAAAAGGTGAGATGATCTTTTAAATAATGGATTGATGACAATGTAGAACAATGTTTCAGCTGCCTATATGTAGCATCTACTTGAGACTTTGTCCTGTATTTCTATCCTCATTCATGTTACCTATTTGCAGGTTACCTATTGGAAAGCAGCCTCGAAGGTGGCGCTGACTTTTATTCGACCTCAGCTACTGTATGCGCAATGACTACCACTCGGTCTTACACGCCATCTAGGTACAATTTATCACCGCCTCCGTCTTAATATTGCAGTTACGAACAGTCCAAGATACCGTTTCAAGCAAGCAGACAGTCCGTATTGTGGCAACGGCGGCTCAATTGAGTCTGTGTTTCATATTCTCTTCGAATATCGAGCGTACGCCAGCGAACGTGCCCACTTAAAAACAATGCATGCAGTCCGTCACCCAAGTGCCACTCATAGTGCACGGTATTTTAGGTCCTTTAGGCTGCTGCAGACACCAGTGACGTGCAGTGATATTCTTATTTGCCTATTTAGACGCTATTAGTGTTTTAGAGAAACTCTGAATTGCCCCAACACTTGATCATAACTGCAACCCTCTTCAATGCCCGCTATATTTTCTAGCACCCTTCGTCTATGTTTACTCCCTTACTCCCTCTCCTACGCAGAGTAGCATGTCAGCGAATATTCACGCCTGCTAGAATCTGTTTTTCATTAATGAGCTGTGTCTCTCTTTCAATCAATGAGTTGAAAACGTGCCTGATGGAGCAGGGTAATCTAGGCGTAGCATGAATGAGGCTGCAAAGATTTGTCCCTGGTAACTAAACTGGGCCGTCTTGACCTGGCTTTCGAACAGACCATCCCAAACTCAGTAGTAGAACATCTACGTTCACCCTGTGGTAGAACGCTTACCCCTGACGGGTCGTAGTTTTCATTAAGGCATTGTGGCAGCTATTTAGATGAACGCAAATAACACTGATATTCCCAGTAACAATGGCCATTAAAAATAAGGACGAATTCAAAATCATAGCTTCATGCATCGCATCCTGCGCACACTTGCAATCATTAGCCTTTCCTGAGTCCATGTTCAATCTATCAAAAGCGCAGCAACGAATGGTTGTTAATAAAAAGTAATTTTTAGGGAAATAACTCTATGTGTTCGTTATTAACACGTACTTCTCCCAATCTTCACTATATTTTAGTTTCTTCGCGAGGTAATCAATATTTCATTCATGAGCATTAGTGGTCTTGTATATTTATCAGCGATCTAGATACTGCTGACTCCAGATTTTTGTGACCAAGTGTATTTGATACCGTTTCTTTTAGAACACTTGGAAAGGATACAAATTGTAAAACAAAGCAGAAAAAATTTACTACTATGAAGCCTGTGCAACGTAATTGTGGTCATCGTGAAAGACCAAATAGAGATTTTCTTCGTCCGGTAGATGAGGACATTGCTTGTGTATATTTTTGTTTCTTTACACATAAGGATTTGTTTCAGTGCGGGCACCTGTGTTCTTAGTGATAACTGAAGTTGACATAAAATGAACCACGTGAAGATTACGTTTCCACCCGCAAAGCCACTATCTCTGCCCGTAAACGACAGCCAGAAATAAAGATAACCGAACCAGCGTTTCTTGGGTGGACTATAGTGCCGTCACTAGGAGGCTTAGTCGTGATGCCTATCCTAATTTTGAGCGCCATCTTCCCACTTGCCGAAAGATAAAGTTCACACAGAATTGCCCCTAATGACATTCGCAGCGGCTGTTACCTGATTTGTGAGCGTCATAAATGGGGGTCCCCACAAAGCCTTCAAAGTGCACTACATTGTAGGCAGCGCAAGAGGATCAAATAAGCAGGAACGCTTCCGTGGTATCCCGGGCATCCAACATGGGAGCACCTGTGCCGTCATTACAGCCGAAGTGAAATAATTCACCTTCATTTTCGTTCGACAGCTCACACACCTCGGTCACAATAATTTCTCACGGATGACCTGTGAGGACTGTCCGTTACGACAATGTACGCGAACACAAAACTGCAGAAATAACAGATAATGTCACTACAAAGAGCAGAAAATCTCCCGTAAAAAGCTATTTGAAGAAACATATACATGGGTGTTTCACTTGCTTCGAATATGTACTGCCTGTATTAAAAACCTACAGCCTACTAAGTTTGTTTCTGAATCATGCAGGGTTCATTGTTTCCCTTCGTCACTGCTCCAAATCACAGCAGCGCAAAGCCAGCATTGGTCTGTCTCGCCAATACCTTAGGAGCGGTGTATTGGGCATGTCTCGCACGCATGGAATGGTACTGAGAGCCCAAATACTCTGCTCATAAACAAACCCCTCGAGTCGCAATTTTTTTACAAACGCTGTATGTTGCTCTGCATGACATTAGAGGAGTGCTTTGCTAGGGTTTCTTCTAAACCAACGCCATCGACATCGTACTGTCGCGTAAAAAAATCTTTCTAATCCGCAAGTTGCGCAATTAACACTTCGATGTCACCCGAATGGTTGTATCCTAAAGAATCAGTCATTGGAGCAAGCTTACATTTTGGGAGGATTGTGCGCAAGGTGTAGTCCTTAGTGTAACTCCTTCACCCAAAATGTTAGCGCTAAATAAGGATGTCCAATAGAAACAGTGTCCAGCTCAAAACAACCTTTGAAGTTATTAGTTTGCCCGAATAGACACAAATAGTACAAAATTCTTTCCGACGTAAATTACTTGATATGCGCAAAAACGGAGAATGTTTACTGCAGTCTCATAAGTGCGCAAACACCGATTTCTGCTGCGTGGAAAACGACGATGACCGGGAAGTGTCACGTGAAGGAGCACTCGTGACAGGACAGATACGAACAGACAACGCGAAAACGGACAATTTTGCTTGGGGTTGGTACGCGCAGGATTTGTGCTTACGAACTAAAATGGCAGTCTTGTTGAAAATGCGGAAACTAACGAGCCCTGCCGAGTATGTGCACTCGAGGAAATGGCAATGCCAGTCGACTACCGCTCGCAAGAAATTAACAAATGAAATTTAGGAACAAACAATCAGAAAAAAAGTATTTAGAAACAGTTGGTGGGTCGGCTGCCATATCAAAAAACGCCTTCTGTTTAATTATTACATTGCGAGGAGGATATGCACGGAAGAGAATTGTGAAAGCTGAAAATGTCGCGGAGGAGTTCATTTCACTGCAGATATTTACACATATACAAAGCAAACAGACAGGGGACACTCCCTCAAGCCTTAGCCTCAGAAACCTGCAACATTTGGCGAGAGCCAACTTAGGTGACCTAACTTGCCATAACTTGATTACGACACTCGGCTGCTGACCCGAAAGATACCGGCCGTGGCGGTCGAATTTCGATGGAGGCGAGATTCCAGAGGCCCGTGTACTGCGCGATGTCAGTGCACGTTAAAGAACCTCAGGTGTTCGAAATTTCCGGAGCCCTTCACTAAGGCGTCCCCATAGCCTGAGTCGAATTGGGACGTTAAGTTGCATAAACCATAAACCATTTCGTCGCAGCTGCACGTTTTGAACAGTAAATTGCCAGTCAGAGCGGCAGAAAATTTAATACTTACTCAGGTTACGGACCAATTGTCTTCGCAGAATCGTAAGACGCGTACTGTTCGAGCGAATACGGCGTTTCAGACGCAAGGTGGAGCCGTCAAAGCCACTCGCCCTGTCTAAATATGGCGGCACTCAGGTTTCTATGCAGCTTCACTGGTCACGTAGCCCAGACTACAACAACGGAGCTCAACTACGACGAGGCCTTGTAAGAACTTATCAGGAAATAGCTATCTCGATAAGACACACAAAAGAAAAGAATCTTTCATGGTCTTACAGCGCATGCCGAGGCTATCTTGTGACGCAACGTCGTCCAATAATACAAGTAAATAGTCGTACGAAAGAAAGTGCGCCGAGGACGAGATAACTGAAAGACAGGCTTCCCAAGGAGAACTTAAGAACCGCCGCACTTGGTTCGCACTGTGACATCGCGTGTTTTTCTCAACTTTAGTACGACGGAAGGTACTAAGGCCTGGCACCAACTGATAAAGGCGTGAGGTGATGCGTCTGCCCAAAGATTTGTTTCTCATTGGATGAAGTAATTGCTTCGCAGAATTTCTCCTTATTTGGGATTCGGTTTGGTTTGGTTTGGTTTTATGGGGTTTAACGTCCCAAAGCGACTAAGGCTATGAGAAACGCCGTAGTGGAGGGCTCCGGAAATTTCGACCACCTGGGGTTCTTTAACGTGCACTGACATCGCACAGTACACGGGCCTCAAGAATTTCTCCTCCAAAGAAATTCTAGCCCCCGCGGCCGGGATCGAACCCGCGTCTTTTGGGTCAGCAGCCGAGCACCATAGCCACTGAGCCACCGCGGCGGCAATATTTGGGATTCGGTAACTACAAAAACCTATAAGGCCTTAACCAGTATGCCCGGAATAACCACAAAATATTTATTTGGTTAAGCTAATCTGCCTCTTTCGCCGAATTATGCCGCCGCGGTGGCACAGTGGCTATGGTGCTCGGCTGCTGTCCCAAAAGACGCGGGTTCGATCCCGGCCGCGGCGGCTGGAATTTCTTTGGAGGAGAAATTCTAGAGGCCCGTGTACTGTGCGATGTCAGTGCACGTTAAAGAACCCCAGGTGGTCGAAATTTCCGGAGCACTTCACTACGGCGTCTCTCATAGCCTCAGTCGCTTTGGGACGTTAAACCCCATAAACCAAACCAAAACCTTTTGCCGAATTACGCCAGGGGCTATGATCGTTTGTTGCTGTGTCCAAGAAAATGGTATCGAATCAAAGCCACGGTGGCCACATTTCAGTCGTGACGAAGTGCAAAAACTCTCGTGTGCTGTGCGATGTTGGTGCACGTTAGAGTGATGTTAGTGCACGTCGAATCACTTGACTTGATCTAACTTCCGCACGAGCCCCCAGTTAGGTGTATCCCAAGAGAAGCTTGAGTCTGTGAACGCCGCATCTGACTCGCATTCTTCCTTCCTTCCTGAAATCTGAAATACTTCATTTCAATCAAAGGCGTGAACTTATTTTGGTAGGCGTTAGGGAGCAAGAAGATAATGGCACAAATTCACCAGCAATCTGCTGACTCATCCGTAAGAGGCAGAGTGCTGCTATCAGTCGAACTTGTCCAATGCCGAAAGGCCTGGTAGCGATGGCAATCGCTGCGAAAACATGAGCTTGATTGTGAACCTTGCGTGAGGCACTTTTGGGCCGAGACTTTGCAGGAACAGTTCCGCGCCCGCAATTCGGGACAAGAGTTTTGCAACCGAGCTGTAGAGCCCGCTCAAACGCCCTTTTAACGTGATAGCGATGAGGATCTTGTGTCCCACAAAACCCGGTGTCGTCGACGGCGTCTTTGACCAAGCGCAAAAAATCCACGAAAAATCCCCACAAAAGCAACCTTGGAGGCAGGTGGGCCACCCAGGCCAAGATTTCTTCTGACGTCATCACAACCTGCCCACCGGATTGTGATCAAACTGCGCACTATGATATGCACCAGTTAAATTAATGACTTGTCGTGAATGGTTGCTGGGGAAGAGCAATATGGGCAGTACATGTACCACGATGGCAGCACCTGCTAGAGACGGACAGGGGCCCTTAGATGAACCGCTGCACCAGGAGTGGTATGAGGACTGCCAGGGATCTATGAATGCTCAAACGAGAAGGCCCAATTCTGTATATAGGGCCATTAACTCATTAATGATATCGTGTCATAGCCTTAAGGCGGAGCTTACATGTCCCCTACAACTTTTTAACAACCTAGAGGCATGGACTGCCCGCTGCTGCTGCCCCGGAAGGATAGATGGTTGCATGCGAGGTAAAATTCCTGCCGTTTGTGTGAGCGCCGTCTCCTAGGCTATTCTGATTAGTGGGAACCAACCCCTAGCCATCATCGGCGGTTATGCTTTATACCCCCAAGAAGCTGCAAAAAAATTGTTTTTCAAAAAGCGGAGAGGATCGAGGAAAGATTGTCAACCATAGCCGTGCTCCTAATCGTGTTGACCGTCAGTTCCGCCTCCTCTTCTTTTTTTTTAGTAACACTATGCAGCGCCTTTCAGTTTACTTTAATGTTAACTAACTAGGCCAAACACAAACTATACTATACTCAACTGTTTTTATCCGCTTCACACGGTGTAGGTGCTTCTGAAAACAAAACACACATTTGTCAACAGTATAGCATGCTCATAAAACCAGTTGCGATCGTTACTTACGAAAAACTGGTTCAAGATGACCGTCGGTATTGGCGCATTAACTTCGTTCAAACAACCGTTCTACGGAACCAGCCTGCGAACGCAATCTAGGCCTAGGGTGAGGCTTAGAACTTTACGCGTTTGCAGCACTCCGCAGATAAATCACGCCACAAATAGAGCACGGAACAAGCGTACTCTGAACTCGGCCTGAAAACTTGCGTGGTAGGGGTTGTTTTGCAAAAAAAAAAATAAATAAGTCACTCAAGCAGCATGACAGGGGCGCATGCTCACCTTCTCTCCCGGTTTCCGCTCTGCTTCGCATGGGTGCCGCTAGTCGACGCGAGCGCTTTAATTTTAAAAATTAAAAGGTGTACAAAAATCCCGGTGCGACTGGTTCTGACGATCATAAAAAAAAAGAGAGATCATGCTTTGCAAGAGCGAGGTTTGAATTCCCTAGCGAGTAGTTAACCACACATGCGACCGCTTAGCTATTTTTCGAAACCGTCCCAGCGCTTTTGGTTGCCCGTTGCAAACAGCTGTATCTTACCGGTGCCCAACTATGGGGCCGAAATGTGGAGGCTAACAAAGAGGGTTCAGCTTAAGTTAAGGAAAACGTAGCGAGCTATGGAAAGCAAAATGATGGTTGTAACGCTAAGAGATCGAAAGCGGGCGTAGTGGGTGAGGGAACAAACGCGGGTTAATGACATCCTAGTCGAAATCAAGAGGAAGAAATCGGCTTGGGCAGGGCATGTAATGCGAAGGAAAGATAACGAATATTCGCTTAGGGTAACGGAGTGGATTTCAAGAGAAGGTAAGCATAGCAGGGCACGGCAGAAAATCAGGTTGGCGGATGAGATTAAGAAGTTTGCGGGGATATGGTGGCCGCAACTGGCAAAGGACGGGGTTAATTGGGGATGTAATTTAACAGTACTGCATATTGGGCGAGTTGGTTGACATACATCTTGCAAACTTTTTACCGCGAAAAACACGGACGGGAATAGTAGACGAGACGAGCGCTTTGGAGAGACATGGGAGAAGCTTTTGCCCCGCAGTGGGAGTAGTCAGGCTGATGATAATGATGTTGATAATGATAATGATGCAAACACGTTCTTTTGTTCACTCTTAACATCTCCTGAAGCACTGCCACCTCTGCCACCATTGTCTTCCCCAGCACAACAGGTAATCGACCCAATATTGCAAATAGGTGATTTGATTCTGGTTCTTTGTAAGACCGGTCTTGGCCAACATGTTTCCAAAATTGGGTCAATCACCTGTGCTGATTGGGTTGTTCGCATTGCATCATTCTTCTTTCATTGCTATAATACACAACAGGGGCGTGTTTAGACCCTGTTAAAGACACGCCAAGGCAACGCCTGTTTTGCCTGGTCAATGTTTAGCACGAGGCCTACGTGACTGGGCGACACGCCGACGTTTTTAGGCGAGAGCGGGGTAGCCTCCCATGACGTAGACCTTCTGTTCGTTCACGGCAGTTAGGACGACGTCATTGAAAGGTCCGCTGCTACTGCCGCTACATTGCCGCGCAGATTATGTTCTGTTTTATCCATCAAGCAACATGGCACTCCTTTCTTTTTTTTAATCCCACACTTCGACTATACCCGTCAAGGCCTCACTTCACACCAAGGGGACTTTTTTGCCATAGTGTATGAACTGTCGCCTATGCGGCCAACCAGAGACGATAGATCATTGTTTCGCGTGCGGCCGTGATACAGTGCTTTTATGGGACATGCTTCAGCGGACTATCAGAAAGGACATTGAGATATCGCCGCGCACTTTAAGGTTCTTACCTATTCTAAAAGACTCCGGGATTCCGTGCGTTCTGTTAATGCTGATTGGAATCTTAGCCTGTGGACGAGCCGCAAGATGGATCGACACGCAGAGCCACCTTGTTCATCAAAGTCTTTGTTCAGTGAACATTGACCAGCGCGCCTTGGTGCCGGGGGTTTATTCTGCACAGGACCGGAAGCCTGAATGGTTGCCGGTTCTTTACAGATGTGTATGTCTCTCGCAATTTTGATGAACAGGTGGAGTGCAGTGTGTGAAGACATAAGGATGTGTGTGTGCGTTGCGCAATAACACATGTGTACGTAAAGATTTGGGCAGCTCAACGGGATTTATTTCCACGCAATAAAGAAAAAAGAACACTC
The DNA here is from genome assembly GCF_055824585.1 of Amblyomma mixtum. Taxonomy (NCBI): domain Eukaryota; kingdom Metazoa; phylum Arthropoda; class Arachnida; order Ixodida; family Ixodidae; genus Amblyomma; species Amblyomma mixtum. Next base: position 34,630,891 of record NC_143019.1, on the reverse strand, counting down.
GTCATGGCTGTGAGGTTCTGTACTCCTTACCCACGAGCAATGCCTGGGTTCGAATCCGACTCGTGGAACTTTTCTTCTGGGATTTTTCCTGTTGTTGTCACTCTCCGCGACCAATAATGCTAAGGCATCAAATCGATTCATAGTTTTAAATGTGTATATTTAAAGCATGGCTGTGTTTCGCATGCACGACTTGCAATCAATCTGTTGTGAAAATGTGAGCTTCAGAAATAGTAATACGAAGCAGAGGTAGAAGGAAGCCTCCAAAATGTAAAAACTCGCCCATGGCCAGTCGATGGGGATTTATTTCCGTTGTATTTTCACCAAACGTTCGGCGGTTATATTTACAAATGTTTACTATAAAGTTCACTTAATTTTCCTTCTGACCCCGTGATGTTCAAAACGAAAATGAAGACCCTCCATATCCATAAGCATACGTTCAGAACAAAAACTTAATACGAAAAAATGCAAGCCAGTTTCTGGTCTGAACGAAACATGTTAGCCACGCACTTTTGGATTTTGGTCGGCCTTGCAGGCATCACAACTTCAAAGCAATGCGTAACGAAAGTTTTAAAGGCACATTAGCAAAATTGTTTACCTTGTTTATGGCACAATTACAAGGGTTCCATCATGCAAAAACTTGCTCTACTCTAAACAAACGCAACAAGCTCACTTTGGTATGTCACTGTCATTCCAGAGCTGCATGATATCCAATCCTTTCTTTTCAGCTATCCATGTTTTAGTTTTCTCGATCTCTTGCGGCGTAAAATGACTCCTCCAGTCACCTACCACACCACTACGCACAAATTCTTCATCGTGCATCTCTGCGTCTACGCGTCGTGATTCGAAGGCTTGAACCGATTTCAGTGCCTTTTCTGGTGGCAGCTCAAGCAACTTTTTGATCACATTGCGCATATCATCGTTGAACACCAGCTTCATGTTGCTCATACTAGACGCTTCTATGACTTTATGAAGAAGCCCTGGGTCCCGTCGAAGGTGTCCACCGTGCTCATGGCCCAAGAAGTCAGCTATCTTCAGTACCCAATAGGCGGGGTCCTTCTTCATCTGTTCGTACGTAAAAAAGAAAATGTTTGGTGAGTCGCGACGTTCAAACCAGGGCAAGATGTGCTCGAAGTATCCACCATATGGCACATGTCCCGCCATAAACACTTCGTGGAACCTCGTGAACGAGACATCCGTCACTGTTTTCGGCGTCAGCCGCCTCAGGTGGTAGTAATAAGACACGCACACATCGTAGGGGTTCCTTGCGATGTATATGTACTTCGATTCGCAGGAGTACGGGACCTTGTGGAACGGCATGTGGAGCTTCATCGGTGCAGGCCTTGCTGCCAGCTTCTCAGCAGCTTCGGCGCCCATCAGTTCAAGGTACGGAGCAGCGAGAAGGAAATCTACCAGCGTTTGCGGAGGCTCGCCCTTGGATAAGATACTGAGCACAGTATACTGCGTCCACGTCGTTCCGGACTTTGGGTAACTGACGACGAAGAGGTCGTCAGGGCGAGGCCGGTACAACATCGCCGACCGAACAACATCTTCGTTTTGAGCCTTGCGAACCAGGACACCGTCTATTTGCTTTAAACAACTGGCATCCATTTCTCAGCCTGGTAACGAGTGTCTGCAAGAATAGGAAGAGGTGGTCTAATGTTAGCATATAAGAATGTAAACAATTATATTCGTTAAAGTGATCTAACAAGCCCTACGTGAACAAAAAGCGACTAAAAGTGTGTCATCTTTATCCTTAACGAAAAACGTTGGCAACGCATGTAGATGCCATCCACAGAACGAAAATGGACCTTAAACTTCTTTGCCCCAGTTAAGGAACTAAATAAAGAATATTGAGGTTCAGAGCAGGAAGCATGCTGCCTTGATCTCTGGATTTGTAAAAGCTACATTGTTTCCTGTACTCCAGATCGAATAATCTGTTCTCAAGAAACCGTTTATAAACGAACGATTCAAATGTCTTCTACGTACATCACCAAAAAAGAAAGGGCGGCAGCTTACCTGTGTTTTTACCGTGCCCGTTTTCAGGGCATTAGGCACTTTACGCTGGGATCAGAACTTTTCATGCACAAGAGATACCAGCCCTACAGCTCAAGCGCTCAACCTTAGTCGTGCCGAAGAGCTGCATGTCGTGACGTGGCTCTATGATATCACGAATGGGATCGGCCACCTGCAGCACACACTTCCTCTCCATAAACGTTCTGAAATTTTGAAAGCAATGTACGCTTGCGCTAATTTTTCTTTTTTGCAAGGTGCGCATGTCGAGGAGATTCCGTTCAAAGCACCTGGGCATCATTCTAACGGTGTCCATTGTAGTATAAGGCAACAGACCTTGAATTCATAGCAGAAGCTTGGTCTGGGCTGTTTGGTAGAAAATGACATGTAAATGTCTCACGACAATTCCACGGAAGAGCATATTCCTGTTCTCTGAGTTTGTGCACGTATTTTAGCGCTCGTTTTATACTTAAGTGCAAACGTATAGAAGTGACCGTGTTTGTTTGAGGGGCTCTAGAAGATGCTCTGTAAAGAAGTGGCAGGTGAAAAAATTAGCAGGACACTTAAGCTTCGCCTTAAGAGTAGATGCGATAGCAACTGTGCCTTCTGCTTTATTATAAAATTACTATAAATGAGCACACATACCCAAAGGCTTTACTTACTGTAGGTTGAGGTCGATAGAAGACCCCGCCCGCAAAACTAAAGTATCGTGAGTGATAAAGACAAACTAATTGAAAATAAACGGAAGGGCCATAGCGAGAAGAAAATAAATCCGTTTCGATAAGATGAAAGGGGGGAAAGGTCCAGAATATGAAAGCAGGAAAGAGATTAAAACACGCTTCACTGTAATATACACCCCACAAAGCGTTGACTTGGTGCCCCTCCAACGCGCTTGAACCAATGGCCTTTAACGTCATATGCGCTGCGTGCCCGCCTGGAACGCAAAGGGCACAGGCTCGAACCCCACTGTCGGCGAATCTCTTCTTCATTTCAAACTTCTGGGAACATTTCTGCCACGTTTCTAAGGCCTTGTCAATTCTAGATCAGGGCGACTGCTCTTCGATCGAACCAGCTGTATACGCTATGGCGTAAGAAATTGCTTTTACAGACATTGCCTGCTCTCGGGCGGCGCTGCACGGACATGCGAGCTACAAATGCTCCAGCACGGTCAAGAACATGTCCTCCATGACTGCGATTGTTGACACCGGCTGCCTGGGACCGGCTGAGAATTTTGTCCCCGTTCTTCCTGTGGAATCACAAGACACCCTAGGGAAATTTTCCATATGAGCCGATTGTATGGAGTTGAGGGAATATAGAGTCCATAATATGTAGAAAATTATATGGAATTCTATTACTCGTGTTTTCGGAGTTCATAAGCACTCCACGAAATTTCCTTACGATTTCTATACAGTGTACACGACGTCATATAGAGTCCGTAAGATTTTATACGTGCTTCTATATAGCACATACCGGCACCATATGCTCCAGCTAATTGCATAAAAGTTCTTGTGGAGACATATGGAATTATGAAATTCGTCATATGCGAACTTTCAGTAGGGCACAACCATCACCTTCCTCTTTTTGGCCTCCTATGTGTGAAACGAGGAACTTGTCCACGACCAGAGACCGCACGGGAACACCGTATATGTTACCATGGGCCAGACGGGTTCGGTAGTGGTGTACTCAATGGCATACAGTTCCTTCGTGTAAAGAAGGGCGCCATAAATTCTTATCCCCATCTGCGTCCGGATCATAGGGCACAGTATCACATTGAACTAGCGGGGCATGCAGTGAGTGTACCATGCGTACAGCTCTTCTGGCAACTTTCGTGCTCAATGCATGGAACTATTCTGTGCTCACTGCGGCGTCCATGGTCACCCGAGCGACGGAAGGGTGCGTTCCTGACAGCCTTGCGAAGACGACCTGCCTCACACTGGCGTGCGTGCCCAGTACGTTGCTCTTGTTTGAACATGGCCATTGTCACATTTCTCCCGCTGGGTCTGTCTGCAGCTGCAGCCTCCGCCCCCTTTTCCGAACTTGACAAGAAGGACGGTAATCGTCAGGCAACACCGAATACAATACAGGAGGGTCCTTCAACTGCTCTCCTTCGAGGAGGGTCCTTCAACATGCCACTGGAGCACTGCACAAAAGTGCGGGGCCGTCTCTCGCTTAGATAGTTAACTCAGTGAGGCCGTTTACAGGCCGTTTCCCAAATATTCCGGTTTTTATAATCTCTCGGGCTTCTAAACACAAAAAAAAATGCAACAAGAAAGCAGTGGGTGCTTTTCAACCATAGACATGAACATCGATCACGCCGTTCCTGTGCTAAAATCCGCCTTCCGCGATATCTCAACGCCAGCAGAGGTAGACGCACAAATAGACTTGATCAAATCCTACTGTCGACATGTCTTGCTTGTTATTTTTTATTCAATTATCCTGCAAGTAAAGGTTGAACGAGCTAATCGCCTTCCATTGATCAGCAGCCCAAACGAAAACAACACCATCCTCTTATACTTTCCTGAGTTTGGGTGGCAATAGGATTTCTTCATATCCAGTGCTCCAAGGCAGACAGACTTTTAAAAACCTGCTTGTTTCGGAAGAGAGACGGAAAGTAGTTTACGAGCGCACGTTGTTGGGCTAGTCGGTCAATCATGGTAAATAAAAGGGGGTACTGCGCACACAAAGGCACGGACAAGAAGATGACACAACAAGCGCAGATTCGCGACTAACTTTATTTGAAAAAAGACACTCCTTTTATAGCTTCAAACTGTCACATCACACCCATGCGGAAACCAAAAACCTGTCTTCATTCTGATAAATTTTGATACAAGGGTCACTTACGCAAAATTTACCCTTCTCTCTGATGCAAAACGCCTCAGCCAACTCACGCGCCACCTGGTCACGGCTCCTCTTCAAAACTTTGGTATCTGTCAGCAAAGGCAGGCATGGCTTATTGCGCGTAGCATCCGGGCATGCGCCACAATGCAGGGGTAAATTCCACCCTGTTCCTGATTTCAGCGAAAGCTGGTGTTCCCTTAAGTCATTCAGACATCGGCCTGTCTGACCGATGTATACCCTGCCACATGTGAGGGGAATGTGGCATACGACACCCGTCTGGCAGCTGACAAAACGAGTGGCATGACGCTTCTCGCAGTCCGCCTTCCTCTTCCCTCCGGACATGACCTGAGGGCACAATGAGGCCAACTTGCACCGGGCGGTAAAAACTACCGGCACGCCGTAGCGTTTCGCCGCATTCTTCAAGTTGAGGGAAATTCTGTGAATATACGGTAGAACCGCTGGCCTCATTTCCTTAGAACGGCCACTATCCCGGCACGTCCGACTTTTCAGTTTGCGCAGAAGCTTCTCTGCCTCTGCAACAATGATTGAAGCAGGAAAACCAGCCTTCGTCATCCTAATGACCTGATTATTGAAGCTCTCGTGCACCAGGTGAGCGCAAGACTTAGACAAGGCGTCCTGCAAGCAATACGTTCCGATGGCCCGTTTAACAGTCTTGGAATGTGCTGACCTGAGCGGTAACAAGTTTTTCTGTGCCCGTGGTAAGTACATCCAGCAAACGTAATCTGGTGTTAAAGTCAGGTTAATATCTAAACACTGTAGCTTGTCATGTTCCGGTAACTAGTCAGTAAAGGTTAGACCCTTCCCATATCGTCTAAAAAGTCGATAAAAATTCTTCCACAGTCACAGTGTGCGTCGCGCCAGGTCGATCTTTAAGAAGCACTAAATAGTCATCAACGTACCTAAATATTTTCAGAGTTGTCTGATCGTCAAAATAGCGCACCAGATCACAGTAAATGCTGAACAAGAAGATGTCAGCCAGTACAGGTGCCACACAGAAACGAATGCAAATTCCTTTGCGCTGAACAAGGACCTGATCGTTAAAAGATACAAAGGTAGAACCAAGATAAAACTCAAGTAAAAACACAAAATTGTTCAGCGTTATACCGCAGGCATTCTGAAAAGCTATTACACCCCTATCTTCAATACAAGACCTGACGGCGCAAAACAGGGCATCATGGGGTATGGGAAAGAACAGGTTTTCGGCGTCAATCGAAAAGGCGTAGCCTACAGGCGGAGCATCCTGTAGGTAGGCGACTATATCATCCGAGGTATAACACTGAACATGTTTGAACTGCGTTACAACCGCAGGCCTAAGAAAATTTAAAATTCCTTAAAATTAGCCCCTTTTGGTCTTTGTTGCTTTGCTGCATAGCGGCACATACGTATACAGGCTCCTGTGTGGTGAGAGCGGTGAAGGTGGAAGAGGGACCAGGGTAGTCTTTAAAGTGCAACACATTGTTGTTAACTACCATCATGGCAAAAAATAAAACGGAGCCCCATGTTTCGGATCCTATAGAAACCTATAATAACTGTAACCGTAACCATAACGCGATGGTGGAAGAGGTGTTTATGTAATGAAGGTTAAGCCTTACCATCATGTGTTTACCAGCACGGCTAAGCACTGTCGTGGACACGGAGAGGGCAGAGATGCGTAAGCGGTTGCATTCACCTTGTTTCATGGTTTCCTGTTCGCCATCATAAATAAAAAAAGCCGAAATAAAATAAAAAAAAAGCCGAGAAGATCAAATAAGCTTAAATAATGATTTTGGCAAGATATCAGAATGGTGTTCGAAGTGGCAAATGGCTCTTAACTTAGCCAAAACTGTTTGAATGACTATAACGAAAAATAAATCCAAACTTAACTTCCCTTACGGTTATAGCAGCACTACACTCAAGACAGCCCCGCCGCGGTGGCTCAGTTGTTAGGGTGCTCGGCTACTGACCCGAAAGACGCGGGTTCGATCCCGGCCACGGCAGCCGAATTTCGATGGAGGCGAAATTCTAGAGGCTCGTGTGCTGTGCGATGTCAGTGCACGTTAAAGAACTCCAGGTGGTCGAAATTTCCGGAGCCCTTCACTACGGCGTCCCTCATAGCCTGAGCTGCTTTGGCACGTTAAACCGCAATAAACCAATAAACCAAACACTCAAGACAGTCACCGAGTACAAATACTTGGACATCATTATATCAGCCAATCTAGGGTGGACAGCTCACGTAGATCACATAACAAACAAAGCGATGTTCCTGAAACGAGCCCCACGGTATTCTACGAAAGAAGCAAAGCTCTTGGCGTATACTACTATCATACGCCCAATAATAGAACACGCAAACGTCGCCTGGTTCCCGTACACGCAAGATAGCATAACTACGATTGAGGCTGTCCAGCGAAAAAGTGTTCGCTTTATCTGCAGCAGATATAGGCGCACCGATTCTCCGATGCAGATGATATCTGAGACTGGGCTTTATACCCTAGCTAGTTGTGCGATGCACCTCCGTCTGAAGTTTCTGTAGATGGTTTTACATAAGAAACTTAAAGTTTATTCTGCTACTACATTACCTTGAACACTTCCAGAGAAACGCGTCACAAAAATGAACTCACCATACAAGAATACTCCTGCGCTAATAATACCTTCGTGTTCTCTTTTTTTTTCCGGGAGCTGCGCGGGAGTGGAACTCTCTTGATGATTCAGTGATTGTACAGATAACTAATGACAAATATTTAGTGCCAGCTGGCGAAAGTGTATTCTCAGAGAAAAAACTGTGATTTTTATTTACTTTTTCTAAGATTTTGGGGGTTTTCCATGTTTTTGTATTTCCATGTATTTGTATTTCCAAGTATTTATTTGTATTTCTCGTCACCATTTATGAAGTGAAAAGTTGATGGTTATTCATGCGTTATCTTTGTATTGCCTTTTTCCAATGTCTCTTCCCATAGTCCCCATGATTTTCACTGTCCTTTTTGGATACTTGAAATAGTGTTTATGCCTGGTCGACTGCTTGTATGCGGCCAGAACCCACTCTTGTAAAAATCCCTGAAAAAGGCATTGGCAGTGTTAAAGGTGCACTGAAGAGCAATCTGAATTCGTCTTTTTTCCGCGTGAACTCGATCTACACGCTCCGAGCATTCTTAGAAACTGCGACTTATTGCCCTGTGTGGCCGATTTTTCTAATTAAATCGAATTAACGTCCGGCTCCCGTCTTACTTTTTTAATTCTCCCCGTACGGTGGGCGGAGTCGACCAACGCGTGGAATGCCTTTCAGCCAGCTCCGTGGAGGCTTTGCTCTCGCTTTATTTTGTTTTCAGGTTTCCGTGAATAAACAGTTTCATTCGCAAATAATATAGCCGCAAAATATGCCCGCATAAATAAAAATACGAGCAGACTATTTGCTTCTACGGATTACTACGTATTACTCCGCCGATGGCAGAGCGGCAAGCCTCCACGGGACTGGGTGAAAGGCACTCCACGCGTTGGTCGACTCCGCCCACCGTACGGGGAGAATTCAAAAAAAAAAAAAAAAACGGCGGGCGCCGGACGTTAATCCGATTTAATTAGGGAAATCGGCCACACAGGGCAATAAATCGCACTTTCTAAGAATGCTCGCAACGTATAGATTGAGTTCCCGCGGCAAAAAGCCGAGTTCAGATTCCTCTTCACTGCACCTTTAATAAATAAATAAATAAATAGTCACGTTGAATGAAGTTAGAAAGGCTACGCATCCTTTAATCTGCCCCTACCCTACACTCAAACGGATTTCGTTTAACCTTACGGCCCAAATAAAGAGCTTGGAAAATAAAAATTTCTAGAACCCTGCCGTTGAGTGCGTTAAAAATGCAACAACCGGGGAAGAAATGAACGAGAGGGATGAAGTAGAAATCATGCACACTATTAGAGCATTTTCGATCACTGGATGAGCATACAGGAGATACAAAAATGCCGCAACATTGGCGTTGGAACCCGTTCAAACATGTTGAAACATAAAATTTCCGTTCTAAAATTTAACAAACACAACCATTTAAAACAGTCATCATCGAATGGCTCCTATGAAGAGAGAGTTTTGCGGAATAAAATTTCATTTCAGAACCTTCATATTTCATTGAAATGTACCTGAACTATGCGGTCGGGTAGACTTGCAGCTGAATCGTGGCGCAACACCTGCAGCTGCGCTTAGTTTCGACTGCCAAAGCTAAACAGTTAAAAGCCGTAAAATGTAGACGGGCCAAATGAGTGCCGTTTGCAGACAGCTGCTTCTGCAGCCGTATTGAAGCGCTTTGCTTGACGCAGCAAACTGCAGCCCGGATCTTCTCACTGGCTCTTAATATCAGCGAAAGCCGAAAGTAAGTTGCTATATCTGCTGTGGTGAAAGTGTACCACAGGTCTACTTTTTCGCGAAGTTTATTCTGAAGTGCAAAATGTGGTCCTGCTTTGAAGCTTGATGGAGGTAAAATACTAGAGGCCCGTGTAATATGCGACGTAACTGCACGTTAAATAACTACAGGTGGCCGAAATTTCCGGAGCTCTGCACAAAGGCATCCCTCATAGCTTGAGTCGCTTTGGGACGTTAAACCGATAAAAACCATACACCTTACTTTTAGCACCGAATCAATGGTGCCGCCGCGGTGGCTCAGCAGTTATTCAGCGGCAGTTGAATTTCTTTGGAGGAGAAATTCTACAGGCCTGTGTACTGTGCGATGTCAGTGCACGTTAAAGAACCCCAGGTGGTCGAAATTTCCGGAGCCCTCCACTACGGCGTCTCTCATAGCCTTAGTCGCTTTGGGACGTTAAACCCGATAAACCAAACCAAACTAAACCGAACCCATGGTGCCCTGCTCTAAACTTTTACTAAAATACATGAAAAGAGTCTGGTGGTGTCAGTCGGTGCACACTTGTCATATCGCTAGGGTGAGAAAGGTAGCTCTTTGCAGACAAACGCGCCGAGTAATGTGAACAACAAAGATGAGCAAGGCAAATTCTGCATTAAAGTGGTGCTTCATGTAATGTGACCTTTTTTTTCTTTCCGCAGTGGGAATCAGATTTTACCCCATCGGAGGAGCTAACGGCTCCAAAAAAGAAAAATGTTTTCGCAAATACCGGTCCTAAGTGACGGAGAAGAAAAAAAAAACACCATGGAATGAAATCCTGTATATAATTCAGCTTTTCCCGCTTAAACTTTTAAGCCTTTTGAAACTTGCTAGAACATTTGAACGAAGTCGTATTTAAAAGCAATGATAAAACATGATTTAAAAATGGCTGGAGTTCAACGTGGCTTGAACCTAGTCCTACAAGCGAAAGCTCTGTTAAGCATGGTCTCCACTGTCTCAAATCAAATGTTGAGGTCAAGGTTTAAGGTCACACCCAGGTACCCAGTGGTCATACCCACATAATCACGTGGTCATACTACCATAGCTTTGGTCATACCACCATGCAGTTGATTTCGGTTTGACCTTGTGAGGCATTCAAGGTCATGGCTGATGTGGTACCCACTGCCTCAAATACCATGTCAAGGGTGAAGGTCAAGGTCGGTCGCCGAATGGTCATAGTTATATGATCACGTGGTCACACAACCATAATTTGGGCCATACCACGCAGTTAAGTTCGGATTGACCTTGTGAGGCATTGAAGGTCACTGCCTCATCCACATCGAAATCAGAAGTTGTGCCATGTGGAGTCGAGCTGTCGCTGGAAAAGCCACAAAAAAAGACATGGTTAACTCAAGAAAGCAACACGGAATCTGCACGCAATCACCTAAGCGCTCACGTCGCGTGGAGATTTTGGTAATGCATGCTCTTAGGTTACTGCGTCATGGAACCTGACGAAATTCTTAACTTTAAACTTTGTTTTTATTGCCACAAAATCTATTTGCTTATGTTGCTCTCGCGTCTGTGGAGAACGCGTGTGATGGCCAAAGCCTTAGTGCACATTTCCAGAAAAGGGTTGTAGCGCCGAAAAGGACAACGCTTTGCAAGCGAGAAGGAACAGGCGCATCCCGTCTCGCTTCTGCGCCTGTACCGTCTCGCTTGCTATGTGTTGTCATTTTAGGCGCTACAATCCTTTTCTGGATATACGCACCAACTAGCCCCCAAAAAAGTATACTCAGTTACCTAAACGCACAGCCTTGGGAATGACAAGTGGCAACCGGTTTTTGGCGCATCGACTGCTGTGCGGAACTCTCCTGGTATGTTGTTGAAGCGCGTAGCCAAACAATAATATCAAAATCTGCCGTATGACAGTGGTAGATCAAACGCTACACCAGCCAGAGGAAAAGAGAGTGTCGTTTGAGTTGTTGTTTTTATTTGGGAGTTGGGGGGGGGGGGGGGGGTACAATTTGCCACTTTTTCTCCTTATGACCTCCTTACGTGAAGCATCCTTTTGAAATGTTGGCGGTCGTTTGTAGCCTCTGATATCCTATATAGCTTACTCGAGGGAAGTTTGCTGTAGTTCCACAGAAAGACGCATCGATGCACATAGCCAACCCGTTTTTGTGTTCTGGGTTGCTTTCTACAGTATTTCTTTTAATTTACGGCCGGCTTTTTCGTTTTGCTTTTGTGTGAGGTGTGGGGTGGGACGGGGGGTTAGTGCCGCTTCTGCTGGAAATGGTAATTCTGGCGGCGCATCAACAATCAGTTGAAATAAAACATTAATAAATTCCTCCTCTGTACCTCTACCTATCCTGTGTTTTATCTGCAATGGGCTGACAATACACCCAGATGTTGTCGGCTCCTCCACCTGATAATTATGTGCATGCCTCCCCACCCGCCATGACGCCACCTGGTGAAAGAATTTTTAAAATTCTACTCCTCCCCCCCCCCCCCCCCTTTTAATCATCGACGAGTGCAACCGCAGTAACTGCACCGCACCATCCCCCTCAGGCTCGTATTTGCAGTAACCAATCCCAGAATGCAGTATGCAGGTCCTGCACAGCTTTTCGTGCCGGAACCTGCTTACGTTGGCGAGAGAGACCGTGAAGTTTTTTTTTTTTTCTGGACGACTAACGCCTCTGCTCACTTCAGAGGACGTGCCGGACATTGGGACCAAAATTAAAGAAACCCCACGCCCCAAGGCCTTATCATCAACCCGTTAGCGATGTCGATCTGATAAGGTTCCTTATTTTATTGTCTTCGGGGACTCAGTATTTTTGTGAAAGGTATCCTTTAAAATTTTCGGTGGTAATAGACGCCATAACCATACCGAGTACCGCATACCATGTGACTGTAACTGGAGGCCCCCACCACCTGTGGATACGCGCTGATTTGTCCCGATGCTGTAGAACGAATGGATGGACGAACGGGCGGATGAGGCTGAACCCTTTAAATTGGCAGGTGGCTTGTGCCACCTATAGCTGTCACTCGTTACATTTCACATTTGTCTTCATTTTAGCGACGAATCAGATTAAATTCTAGCCTATTCTTTCATAATCCTGCGAAAGCTTGATATCCCCTTAGAGAGTATTTGCAAAGTCTGCGAAGTTTTAGCAAACCGTCACATACATGAAATTTTCACCATTAATGTCGCTCGTGGGTCGCATACGGCTTTATCCTCACTATGGATGACTTAATGCAGGTGGGCGCATGCCTAGTACCTTTACTGCATTTGAGCTTCGGTGGACCCTAAGCAGGTCCTTCAGTAATGCGTTTGGATTGGGCTGGAAGGTTATAGCTTGCTTTTATTGCAAATCGTAAAAAGGTAGCATCCGTAATTTCTATTTTATGCTTTTTTTTTCGTGAGGTGTGGAGAGTGTTTCATCATTGCTATTGACGAACTGTGCCTAGTTCGCTGACAATCAGCTATCAATCGTTGCATTTACCGCAAAAAGCTGCAATTTTTTTTTTTCCATTGGGGCTCTGTACTTCATAGTAATAAGACTTATTGCGAGAAAAAGAAAAAAAAACGCATTACATTAGAACAGTGATACTGCGCGTCGAAATGCGTTTACGACCAGCGTTGTGGACAAGCACTTGAGGAAGTGGGTCACCCTCAGTACCTGGCACTAGGAAATTATCAGGTCGGTCATAGCTGCGCGTGACAGGTCAACGGTCGATAAGGAAGAAAGAAACTAATTATCAAAGAAAAGGCAAGCTGCTCCTCTTTTCAGGAGGGTGGTCATAAAGTTTAAGATGGCGAAAATATGAGCGAATGGCTTCCTTTCTCTTTGGCTACTGCAATAAACTGTTCAAGTGTCTTCTCTTCCTGAACGACCTGCACCACATTATTTGCACATTGATACCCACCCTCCGCATAGCCCCTGTGGTCCCGCTGGCCGTCCGCACGGTTGCAAAGCTTATGAGAAGTTGCCATCTCGGAGCAGTTCATCAGTCGGATGATGAAGAGAGCGGCGGATATCTTCACTAACCAGGGTCAATGAAACAGAGATCGGGGTCTGTACATCTTTTTTAATGACCTCAGATTCGTCAGCGGAGCCATCCTTGCCACCTTGCGGTCATCTTGAGAAAAATTCGACGTGAAAGAGAAGGTGAACAATATCGTTTTTCCCTTACTGCTTAGACCAAACTTTCTGAAATGTCAGCCACTTGCGACGTGAGGAAGTGGTCCTTAAATTTTATTAAAGCTATACTACACTACTTGGACCAGCAGCCTTCTATACTCACTCAGCATACTCACCAGGAATTTTTACACACTTGAACAAGGCTAAAAACGATTGATGTCCGTGGCGGAAGGATGTTCTTTAGCTCCTCGTTCACCATCTCAGCAATTCCTTGGAGCTGCCTCTACTTTTACTCTTATATCTCTACGGAATCAGCAGTCATGCGTGGCCACATCTGTTGACCCTGACCTTGGAATAAATTAGGCTGGCCTGCCTTCAAGTAGTACTGTCATCAACTTCCGCTGAATCATTGGCCATCGCAAACTCGCTTAACCGTCCTTCTTTATACGACCCAGAGTGTGTCGTGATTCTGTCTGACTCCAATTCTGCACTATAGCGCCTGAGACGAGAGACTCCGTTGAAAAATTTGCCCCTGGGTTCTGACTTCTCTCAGGAATTTACAGATCTTAAAGGATATGCAGTTTCTTTCTATTCACTGCCACTTCGCGCTTGAGTCGCTTTTAATACGGCTGGAGATCTTGCCCAAGGAGCTTACTCATATCAAACTTCACTTTGTGTCGCTAGGGTCAGGTGCTTCTCAAGGCAGGTATTTGAGCATCATTTTTCTGCGCTGTGGCCGCCTCAGCGAACTCCTTGCGTTACAGGAGGGTTCTTGTGCGAGAGAGGTACTCGCTTGTATCATAATGCGCACGAACTCTACCTATGTGCCGAAATGGCTGGGCAAGATTCACCGGCCCACATCACTTAGGTGCGTCAATGTGTCGCTGTGGATGATATAAGCCATTTCATTTTAGTGCGACCAAGTTTTTTGAAGACAGTGAGACAACCTTGCAGAGCCCGAGGAGAGCGAACGTCCCGTTGTGCGACGTCTCTCGTATCGCGTACCCTCAGGGCTGACGAATTGAGCGTCGAACGCTGACAAAAAAAAAACCAGTTTTTGAGAATAGTGGCCTCATAGGATAACAGTAGAGACACATTCTTTCAATTAAGTGATTGAGGTGGATAAGTCGCCGACAGACAACTATAAGGCTAATCACATTGCTCTGCAAACGACTTCTTCTTTATCCTCTGTGCTTCACCACAAAATACAGATGACATCCAGTGTTTCAACAGAAAAAATTAAAACAAGAGAAGAAATAGCGGACAGCTGATATGACATGCGATAACACTATCCAGGGCAGACGAGGAGGAGAAGGCGAAGGCATTTTATGGGCAGCCAACCAAAATTTCCTGATCCTCGCTTCTTTCTGGCCACTCGTTGTTCTCCGCGGCTGGCAATGTTTGCTCCGCATCTGCGCTCTCTTGAGGGCAGGTCACATGATCTTCATTCCAGAGCAGTATAAGAGGAGATAGCTCGGGCTGGCCATGACTGACATACGAAGGTGACACCCGTGAGTGGCCCACTGATTGCCGACGGGCGCACGAAGTGCAAAGGCGGAGAATGTGTTAATCTTCTTTGATGTACACATCGTAGAAAAATTCCAAAGTGTTAGGCGGAGTCAGTGGGAGAGTACGAAACGGCGCGGCAACTTTAACTTCATCACTGAAGTAAGTGGAAACTTTCGGGCATATTCCCTCTTGGTTGATGGCACATGAAATCTTATCTCGAATTGCAAAGGTATTTTTGTTAAGAACAGCTGTTAGGGAATGTTGCAAGCAAAACACAGTGATTCGATTTATCTACTTACCTAGGTTTTTAGTCAACTTATGGCTGAAGCTTGGTCACAAGGCGAGCAGCAGCATTTGGCGGCACTTTTCAGTGCAGCTTGTATGCAAATATTTGTTGGAAACGCTTGGTTTTTGCAATAGTTCTTTTCAGCCTGGGCTATATAAATTACGAGTCTCGTCTTTTTCCGCGGTGTCCACTGCTTCATTCGCGTTATCTACACCAGAGCCTAAAAAGAGTGGATCTAGGTCTTTCGTTTGCTGGCTCTACAAGTAGTTCAAGTAATGCAGAATTACTAAGTTCTTTGCAATGCACGCACACTCATCGCTGCCAGTGAACTGTGAGCCACACTAGTACTTACATATTCAGTGCATATTTACGTTATGCGTGCACGCTGGAGATTCTCATCTGAACACAGATGGGTCTGAGAGATGGCTCTCAATTTTCCATCCTTCGTACTGCCGGACTCACAATTCAGCAAAAGCATACCTTAGACAAGAAAATACTTTTTTTCATTTTTAGGGACACCTTACGGCTGGTGCGGATTAAGGTTTAATTTCTTGAGGCTCACTGTGTAAAATGACTATGCACCGTTAATACCAAGAGTTCCAGTAAGCATGTGCTAGAAGAAAGCAGTAATAATCATTGCCTCACACGCATACCTCTGGCAGCTCCTGGTCCGATCACCAAATGAATAATGCACTTTGAAGCTGGTGATGAATATTGCGGTGGAGGGGCATCATATTAAGCATAATATTAACCGTCATATTAAGCGACGCCGTGGCAAACACACTTAGTTCGTAAATATTGGTCATATAGATATCTTGCATTTCTGTAGATATTTAGCAGGTATTAAAGGTATCTATGAATGCTATATATTTGCCGTTTCGTTGCAGTTTGTGCCCCTTCTAACCGAAAAGGCTGTCCTCTAATAACACCCGTCATGGACGTCAAGGAGCTCCGAAATATCAATGGCCTCCAGATCCGCTCCTTCTTCCCAGAGGCTCTTGTTCGCTCCACGATGGCCTACCGACCTCGGCCCGACGACGTCTTCATCGTATCATACCCAAAGTGCGGCACAACGTGGACGCAGTACTTGCTGCTTAGCATACTTACCGAAGGAGAGCCGCCTACTGCCCTGGTCGATTTCATGCTGGCGTCGCCGTACATGGAGATGATGGGCGCTGAGGCAGCAGAGAAGTTGAAAGGCCCGCGCCTCCTGAAAACGCACCTCCCCTTCGACAACCATCCATACTCGAAAGAGGCGAAGTACATCTACGTCGCCCGAAACCCGTACGATGTGTGCGTCTCGTACTATTACTTTCTGAGAAGCATGACACCCAAGAGGGTGCAAGACGTGTCTTTTGCAAGGTTCCATGAACTTTTTGTGTCAGGAAAACTGTCTTACGGCGACTACTTCGACCATTTGCTTTCTTGGTACAAGCGTCGCCATGACCCAAACGTGTTCTTCTTGACCTACGAACTCCTGAAGAAGGATCCAAGCTTTTGGACTCTCAAGATGGCCGATTTCATTGATGAAGATAGCGCAGATAAACTTCGCGAGGACCCTGCCCTACTTCGGAAGGTCGTTGACGCCACGAGGTTGGATAAAATGAGAGATGTCTTCAACGGGAAGATGCTCACGGTTATTAAAAGACTGTTGGACCTGCCGCCTCACAGGGCTATCAAGTCTATGGAGGCGTATCGGCATAGAATCGCTCACAAGGAGGAGATGCATGATGATCACGGATTCGTTCGCAAAGGTGTCGTTGGTGACTGGACGGCTCACTTCACTTCTGAACAAATCGAGAAGACAAAGTCATGGATTGCAGCCAAAGCTATGGGTTCAGATGTCATGGCACTGTGGGCGGACTTGGACCTGCCATGAAGGTTTTAAGTTGCACGCACTGAGATCAGGGTTAGCATAAAAGAGCTCTAATGCATGTGAATATCTCTGAACAATAATTGCGTGTGTAGACAATCGCGTATCTTTTACATGTTGGAGTTTATGTGCTTATTGCTGTGGATTGTTAGCCAGCTAATGGTTTTTGACACAGTGAGGCGTTAGACAACTTCTAGGCGGTGGGCTTGCAATGACCCGGGTGGTCAGTGCCGAGGAATACGAGATGGCGCCAGTAGACGCCATACAAAAAGTTTGAACCTTCGCCTCAGCCGGACGATGTAGCCGGCGCTCCGTTAACCTCCATGTCGACGCAAGTGATTAAAAATTCAGAGGGCACTTTGACTCTCTAAAGTGCTGCAAGACGAAAGCTTTTGCTGGCGCACTGTTTGTTTCTTTTTTATTTTTCATATTTAATTTTTTATTTTATTTTTATTTTTGTTTTTTTTCCTATATTTTGTAATTTTATTTCTCACAATTTATTTCCTTCCTTACTTTATAGTGTTTGTTTTCTTTTACTTTCATATTTTTATTTTTATTTTTGTTCCTTTTCTTACTTTTATTTTTCTTTGCGTATTTTTATTATCTTTTACCTTTTATTTTATTTATAAAACCCATGCATTCACTAGATGCACCTTTATTCATGGTCAAACCTGGAGCCTTCGTGGCGGAGTGGTAGCGTCTCTGCTTCAAACGGCGAAGGCCCTGGTTCGATTCCCAGCCTCAACGCAGCTTCTTTTTAAGTAGTGTCACCGAAATGCGGACAAATCTGCCAACACGGCTGCTAACGACAGCATGAGGCATTAAAGGCTTTCGCCTTATTATGTGCGTAGTGCTATGCAGAGGGTCGCTCAGGCTCTTATATGCTATTTCACAAAATATTACAGCGTATTCGCACAACAGACACAAATGAGAACAAGGACACTGTACCAAGGACACAGGGCAAGCGCTTGTCCCTTGTCCTGCCTCTTATTTGCGCCTGTTTTACGAATCTGCTCTACTATACCTGAATCTACAACCGTCTAGCACGTCTACAAGTTCTTTCACACTACCATGCATGCTCATTATAACCTCACCAAAACAATGTCAACAATAAAAGCATTACAAACGCTATTTTACGCGCAAATTTACAACTGTTAATCAACTTTTTTAATTCGTACTGAAAGCCTCAGCTCTACAAGAAGACCTCGCAAGCATTGTGAGGTATGTATATTCCTTTCTTAAATAAAAACTGCACCGTTTTTTTCGCAGAAACGACGAAAGAACAAAGTATAGCCTTTAACTTCGCAAGCAAGGGAAATAATGTTGAATAAAAAGTGATTTATTTTTACTCGCTTATTTTTTTTATCATTGGTCACATATTCAACGCAATCCAATGTACGCATGTGCATTTTCCTCTGGCAGCTGCACAAAAAGTTATACTCCGTTTTCCATAACATAACTGGTACGATCGCGCGTCTGTTGGTTCGTCCACATTGCCGAAGCTCAGAAGCATGAAAATTACGAATGCAGCAGTAGAAATGATACCGTGATGTACACAGTACCTACACAGTTGATATGCTCTTCATTGCTTCGTTAAAAACCAGACGCTAGCCCTTTTTTCTTCTTTCGGCAGCCATGCAGAGGTAAGCAGTAACGAATTTTTAAAATTTTTGTACTAAGTTTTTCCGGAAAAATGCGGTATTGATTCAATGCTCACCTAAAAGGAGCCCTTGAATTTAATAACAAGTCTGGCGTGCACATGCGTCACACACGTGAGGAAAGGAATCCTGAACAGTGGGAGTGCTGTACGCTCCACTGTAAAAAGTCTAAGGTGCAATATTTTTGGAGCTCTTTCTCTTTCTTCCTTTTGCGTCTTTCCCATTGCTGAAGGTAGGCAACGGAGCACGTGAACCACAATTAATTTCCAGCTATTACCCCTTATGTCCCAGCCAGGCGTATCAATGATATAGAGGCAAACGAATACAACAAGAAAACGGTAGCAATAAAAGTCTTTGGCGTTAGCAATCGCTGATTGCTATCCTGGATGTGATCAACTAACACCCCTGTCAAGCACGCAAGTTAAGCGCACTTACCGGGATTGCACTTCGGCATCTCGAGTGACACTGGGCTACGCGGTACTAAACGAGAAAGCAAAGCTCACTGGTAGTAAAAAAAAAATGGCGAAAAAAAAATGAGCGGGATTTATGAAGAGGTCGGTGGAGAAGAAAAAGACTCATAATATTTCATTGCTTAACGTGATAGCGCCAATAGAACGCGCTTCCACAGTTCTTAACGATGAAAAAAAATAGAAATAGAAGAAAAGCCAAGACCAGCCAAGACTATCCAGAATAGCGACCTCAAACAAGATGGCGACGGGCAGCGGTGTTGCATCTGATCTCGTTCCTTTGTTTTATTGCTTCGCTTGTAGCTGTAACGAACGAATTTTTTCGGAAAACGGTATTATAGCATGTAAAATATACTTGTAAGTACCTTTTTATGCTCTATACATATAGCGCCTTTGAAGTAGCTGCTCCCAGTAGCCCTCAAAGTGCATACTGGGAACGTGCGCCGACATGAGTGCGCACTTTGGCGAGTGCACTTCTGTTACGCCGTTTAGCTATGCTAGAGTGCACTTTTAGAAAGTGACCCTCTTCTTAAGTGCACTTCAATTTGCGCGCTTGACAGGGTTGAAGCCTGAAAACAAGAAGGTAGTTGGGATGTGATGACTTTTATCTGGGAACAGAAAGTGTAGAATACGACCCAGCAACTGGCGAGGCATAACTGTGTTCATGGAGTCCGACAGAAAAGAGAACAGACTATATACGCAGTAAAGATAGCGCGGCTGTAATAAGACTCTTAGAGGCACTTTGGCTCCCAGAAACTGCAATGTTAGCGTCTGCTCGTGGCGCCAGGGAGACAGACGACGTGCAATGATAAATCGTCGTCAAGTAATGAACGATATGGTCGTATCTCCGCCGTAGATCCAAGGTGGAGTGCTGCACGATGGCATCGAGTAGTAGGAAGACGAGGTTATGTCCTGATACATAAAAAAAAAACACGTTATTAGGTAAGGTGTAAACTTGTCTTTTTCTTACAGCCTGCTACATCGTCCAAATTTCTTAAGCAGAGCTCTACGAGGCATTAGGTCAGGCCTGATAGCGGTTAAAGTGTCCTATATGTATATAAAGATTGCTTCATATTCTGCGCCCGCCTGGAGTGTCACCATCACTTCATTGCTACAACCTCAGGTTTCTGGCAATATCGATTGCGGTCAAATATGTCACACCGCTGTGTTATGCCTGGAAGGTATTTCTGTGCTGTGTAACTGACAGCACAAATGCGGCCAAAAAAAAAAGCGTTCTGAAGATAGGCTTGCGCATCTATACGTGGTCTGGAGCACAGGAAAGAGGTAGCATCGAACGAATATTATCATGGGGTTTTGCTTAAAGGTGCACTGAAGAGGAATCTGAACTCGTCTTTTTGCCGCGGGAACTCGATCTACACGTTCGGAGCCTTCTTAGAAACTTCGATTTATTGCCCTGTGTGGCTGATTTTTCTAATTAAATCGAATTAACGTCTGTCTCCCGCATTTTTTTTTTAATTCTTCCTCGTACGGTGGGCGGAGTCGACCAACGCGTGGAGTGCCTTGCAGCTAGCTCCGTGGAGGCTTTGCTTACGCTTTATTTTGTTTTTTAGGTTTTCGTGAATAAATATTTTCATTCGGAGATAATATAACCGCGAAATAAGCCCGCTGAAATAAAAATACGCGCGGACTATTTGCTTCTACGGACTACTACGTATTACTCCGCCGATGACAGAGCGGCAAGCCGCCGCGGGACTGGCTGAAAGGCACTCCACGCGTTGGTCGACTCCGCCCACCGTACGAGGGAGAATTTAAAAATAAAAAAGGCGGGAGCCGGACGTTAATTCGATTTCATTAGGAAAATCAGCCACACAGGGCAATAAATCGAAGTTTCTAAGAATGCTCGGAACGTGCAGATTGAGTTCCCGCGGCAAAAAGACGAGTTCAGATTCCTCTTCAGTGCACCTTTAAGTGTTCCCTGTGAAAGTTTAGAGTGCTCGTGTTGTGCTCGCAGAATTAAGCGGCGGCAAGCAAGATACCTAGAAAACTTGCCTTGCGGGGAAAAGGAATGTAAGTGGTCGGTCACGTCATTTTGGTTTTAACTGCAGTGCATGACATTTGGTGGGGCCGTCCAATCTACAGACAGCTGTGGCACGTGGGCGTACATTGTTAATGAAACGGATGCTGTGCAGAACAGCGATAGAATAATATAAATTATTTATGACGAAGGAGGCAGAGCAAAAAAAAATGCAGAACAAAGCTGAGGAATATGTAGATGCGGCACGACAGGCCAGGCTATCCGATAGACTGGGGATCCACACCGAGTTTCAAAACGTGGTTCCAAGTTCGTGAATCACCCTTCTCTATCTCCCTGAGATAGAGCACATGACCATCTGAGTGAGTGGCAGATTCGTCCCGACGTTTTTTTTCTTCAGCCTGTTCTACCAGTGCATGCCTCCATACCCTGCATCCTACAATCTGTCACATGTTGCGAAGTCAAATTTCGGTTATGGTCCGTTTAACACAAACAATTTCCCGGGTCTCGATTTGACCGGGGTACATTAAAGCCACTTGACGTCTATCCTATGAATGTGCTCTTTCAAATAAAACTCGGTTTGTCGATTGTTAGCTTTAGGCCTGTGTGGTGACTGATAATCAAATAAAAAGTGCTCGTTTGCTTTAGTCTACTCCAATTAGAACTCTAACGTATTTAAAAAATACATGTTTAACACTGTGGTTTCGGTTGTCGTCTTTTACCATCGCGTTTATTCGAAAGCAAGAGATCATCATCCAGGGAATATTTATTGGTTTTGTTCTCCGATCCGCAGTTCATCGTTACGTTAATGTACACAACTATATAAAAAAAGGTTTAAGCCACAGGGCTTACGTTTGAGCCCTGTATTCGGGCGACTACGTTCCCCACGACGCGCACATAAGCATTCTATCGCTGGTGTTCTGTAATCATGCGTATTTGCCTCCCTTTCCCTCATTCAGAGAGTTTGCAATGTAATTAGGCTGCTGTATTTTGTCATGCACAAGTATGTGTGTTTAACGCGGAAAATTGGGCGTGTTGGTACATGACTTGAATAAATAAACAGCAGCGCAAGGAGACAAGGACAAGAAGAGTTACCCCTTTGTTTCCAATGCTTACGTTAGTTTATTCTACAATTAGAGATTGTGTATGATTGTTTGTTTCTTTTGTTGTATTGTAATATTACTCTTGTATGTTGTCGCTGCCTAAGTATGCCTCTTCATTATTTGATTTTTTCTCTTTGTGATAAACTATTCTGAATGTTAATATAAGTCATTATTGTAGTGAATTACAATTAACGCGCCTTAACTATTATGAATGCGCCTCAGGTTGCCTCGATGGCAGACGAAGAAGTTGACGACGAAGTGTGCCGGCGCGCGCGGCTCCAGCTCTCTGGCTGTGTAGACTGACTGTGATTTTGCTGCCGTCCGCTCAGCTGTTTGGCGAACTGTATAGCTGAGGTCACTAGTACGCGAACCCCCTTTCATTTGGTGGAGGTTGCGGTCGTCTGACGCCCTGGACCTTCGCAGCCGTCTTCTCCCGCCGCTCACAATGCCTAAGGACTCCGTGCCCAGTCCTGCACCACCCACCCCGACCGTTCTGTGCGCTGGAGCGCTGCGGCAGCGTGATCCCGCTTTCTTCAGTGGCACCGGCGACGATGACGTCGAGGATTGGCTGGCATCGTACGAACGGGTGAGCACCCATAACAAGTGGGACGATGCACTCAAACTTAACAACGTCATCTTCTACCTTTCGGACGTTGCGAACCTATGGTTCAGAAACCACGAATCCGACATCCCCACGTGGTCAGCTTTCAAGTCCAATTTTTCTGATGTATTTGGCAGGCCTGCGGTGCGCAAGCTGCGCGCGGAACAACGCCTGCGGAGTCGGGCGCAGCTGCCTGGTGAAAATTTCACCAGCTACATAGAGGACGTTGTGAACCTGTGCACACGAGTTGACGCCTCTATGTCTGAGCGCGCCAAGATTGAGAACATCTTGAAAGGAATCGACGACGATGCGTTCCAGATGCTTCTGGCACGCAATCCCACCACAGTCGCCGAAGTCATTACTCATTGCCAGAACTTTGACGAACTTCGGAAGCGACGCATCCTCACCCGTTCTCCGCTCTCGCAGCAGGAATCGCTTGCTTCCCTCACATCTGATACCGACCCGGCGCAACTGTCACCGCAGATAAAGCAGTTTGTTCGGGAGGAAGTCGCGCGTCAGCTCTCGTTGATGCCCTCCAGTCACGACGCTGCGACTCCTCTGGTGGCGCCATTGCAGGAGGTCCTCCTCTGCCCACCGCCGCTGCATGCTCATCCGTGCCTGAACCCGTCCTCTCGCCTCTTACCGCCTCTGATATGCTTGCGGAACAGCGCAAAGACCCGTGGCTTGCGTCGATCATCGACGTCGTGACCAACGCTCACACTGCTGTGCCTTCGCGCACTCTACGCCGCCAGGCACCACATTTTGCGTTCCGTGATGGCCTGCTCTACCGCCGTAACTACACGCAAGATGGTAGACGGTGGCTCCTCGCGATACCTCGCCATTTACGTTCTGAGATCTGTGCCTCGTTTCACGCTGACCCACAATGTGCCCACGCCGGTGTGTTGAAGACGTTTCAAAGAATATCTCAGCGTTATTATTGGCGGGGCATGTACGGGTACATTCGCCAATACGTCCGCTCCTGCATCGCCTGTCAGCGACGCAAGTCTCCCGCGCCACGTACGAGCGGCCCCTTGCAGCCATTGCCGTGCCCGGCTCGCTCATTCGATCGTGTTGGCGTCGACCTCTACGGCCCGCTGCCCTACACGTTATCTGGGAACCGCTGGATAATTGTTGGCGTCGACCACCTAACCCGATATGCAGAGACCGCCGCACTACCCGCTGCCACTGCTCGTGACGTTGCCCACTTCCTGCTGCACAATTTTGTTCTCCGCCATGGTGCGCCGCGCGAGTTGCTCAGTGATCGAGGCCGTGTCTTTCTTTCGGACGCGGTGGAAGCCTTCCTCAGAGAGTGTCGCATCATTCATCGGACCACCACTGCCTACCACCCTCAAACTAACGGGCTGACTGAGCGCTTTAATCGCACTCTCGGCGATATGCTCACCATGTACGTCTCGTCAGATCAGTCTAACTGGGACTCTGTGCTGCCTTTTGTGACGTACGCATACAATACCGCCACCCAGTCAACCACCGGATTTTCCCCTTTCTACCTGTTGTATGGCCGTGAGCCGTCCTCCACAATGGACACGGTTTTGCCGTACACTCCGGACGCCTCCGAATGCACGCCCCTTTCCGAACTCGCCAAGCACGCCGAGGAATGTCGCCAACTGGCCCGTTCTTTCACCTCGGACTCCCAAGGTCGCCGAAAGCATGAACTCGATGCCCATCAAACCGCGCACGCTTTCTCTCCAGGTTCATTAGTTTGGCTTTGGGTCCCCTCCACTACACCAGGACAGTCTTCGAAATTTCGCAGAGAACATCATGGCCCTTACCGCGTCGTCGAATCAACATCCCCTGTTAATTATATTGTAGAGCCGCTTACACCCTCTTCGGACTTGCGTCGTCGCGGCCGTGAGCTTGTCCATGTCAGTCGCCTCAAGACTTATTACGACCCGCTCCTCTTGCCAGCACCATAGGTCGCCAGGATGGCTCCTCTTCCATCCCGGGGCCATTGTAGTGAATTACAATTAACGCGCCTTAACTATTATGAATGCGCCTCAGGTTGCCTCGATGGCAGACGAAGAAGTTGACGACGAAGTGTGCCGGCGCGCGCGGCTCCAGCTCTCTGGCTGTGTAGACTGACTGTGATTTTGCTGCCGTCCGCTCAGCTGTTTGGCGAACTGTATAGCTGAGGTCACTAGTACGCGAACCCCCTTTCATTATGTTTTGTTTTCCTTGTTGCGCCCTAGAGCAATCTATCGTATACATGAGCCTTGTCAGGCGAAGTTAATCTGCCTTTGGATCATCTATCCTAGACCTTGCTTTTTTGAAGTAAATACACAGCCACAAACCTGAAAGCTCTAAGAGCAGGGAGGAATGAGGACATGAGCCTTTTCTTGCTTCTTTTTCATAGTTTGTAAAACTTCTACAGGTTGCCAGGGCATTGTCTAAAAGGCAACCACGTGTCCCGTATTTTTTTGGCGAAGGCTGTACATGTTTGAGTGGCGTTTTCTTGCTTTTTTCCTCGCGCTGCATTCACCGCAATCAATGATTTCAAACGGGCCCAAATTACTATTCTTCTACTTGAACAATGCCAGCGCTGGCGACCATCACCACGATGAACACTTTTACATAGGGAACGTGACTGACGGTTTCTTTTCCTGAATCTTGAGCCTGTCTTTCCCCGTGCGCAAAATCTTTTCATAGTTCTCCTTGGTTCTATACTTGATTCGCTTCAATGTGCTCATTTGTATCAAATGTATGATGCAATACCGTTAACGGCACATTACAGAACACGTTCGCTTCAAGCGTTATCGTCATTGTACAAGTAATTAAGCCCTTGAAAGATCAGTACTTTCTTGAGCACTGTTAATGCATTATATTCCGCGTGCCCTGTCACCAGAGCGTAGCGTATGAGGATCACTGTCCCGTAATGGTAGGAATCATAGAGTCAGAGGCGGAAATTGAATTATCAGACACGTGAACATTTATGGTCTAAACCAGATACACAGCAACATTACCATTTTGCGAAGGTTAAGATTGTTTCCTAGGTAATGTGATGTCATTTGATACTCTTTTAATTTTGGCTATATCATTACCTTCACAAGGATAGACAAGTAAATTTTATTGAACTACAAAACAGCGGTGTTGTTTCAAGCAACTAGGGCAGGTCGACGGCTTTCCACAGACTCATAACATCACTTCCAGCTGTTTTGAGAGCAATCGTTTGTTTCATGCGAGCAATCTGCAGAGGCGTGAAATGATTCTTCCAGTCACCGACCATTCCCTTACGAACGAAGTCACCTTCGATAGGCTTTTCCATTGTCTCGTCGTCCACAGTTTCTTGGATCAACTTTATCCAGCGGGGTTTCTTTTCGTCTGGAATGGAATTCATGCATCCGTTCATCTTCCGGTTCTCCTCATTGACCGTTTCCTTCATATATTCTAGGCTTGTGTTATGTATCAAACCTTCAAGCAAACCATCGTTGAGCTTGAGTGTGGCCGCATAATTTTTATCGATAAATCCGGCAATCTTGAGGATCCAGAAATCCGTATTCTGCTTCAAATCTTCGTACGTAAGAAATAATACATTTTCGTCGTATCTGTGCCCATACCAAGATAAGAGATGTTCGAAATAGTCCCCAAAATCTACACGACCTTCCAGGAACATTTCAAGAAACTGGTCGAAAGTGCCGTCTTCGAAGTGATACTCCGGCACGCTCTTGGTGTGGTAGTAAAATGATACGCAGCAGTCGTAAGGATTCCTGGTGATATAGATATACCTGGAAAACAAGATAAGATGACGCCGTCAAATCTCCTGAATTTACTGGCATTGGTGTCTCAAACTTTGACCTAGTGCGGCGTGTCCGTGAAAATTCTGCGCATGTGAGTTATCGCAGTGAAGCGAGCGTTTTACATTGGAGTATACAAAATGATGTTTTAGGAATATAGACAAAATTTGCGCCTCTTATATTTTTATAACAAAACGAGAACAAATACTGAGTACAAGAGTGGTGAAAACGCCGGCTTTGATTGGGTCTTGTAAACATGAACTCCCGTGTTTACTCTTGTATACTGTGTCGGCAGCACAGGCGCCGTATTCTACAAGCTGCCCATTTTCCTTTATCCATTTCACGTACATGCAGTCCTCCGTCAGTGGTCACTCCTATGTGTGCGTGGTTTTCAAGCATCTGTCGGAAGCGACCCGGTCACTTGGGTGGTTGGCGATCGGACCTCACTATTGGCGGTATATCACAGCCAATGACAGCCGGTGTTCAAGACCGGTGACCTCCTATTGGCAGAGCGCTGCGATGCGCCTCACCATTGGCTGCATATTGAATCCAATTTCAGCCAATGGTAAGGTCCGAACGCCAACCATCCAACGGCCGGGTCGCTTGCTCCAGACTCTTGAAAGCCGCAGTTATATATGAGTGACCACTGACAAAGGATCGAATGGATGAGAAATGGACAACAGAAAATGGACACTTTATAAATATGGCCCATGGTCAATCAAAGATAAAATATTAACTGTCATCACGTGCGCAAGCGTTCAAAAAGTATTAAAGGCTCATGTTTTTATGAGCGGCAGGTCACGACATCTTCACTAAGTGATTATTCTATAAGAAGAAAAAAACTTTTTACTTCTAATTCCAGCTAATGTCCTTTCTTTTTCTGCTCATTTTTTTCTTTCAGCTGCCTGTCTATCGCAATTATTACACCCGTTCCCTGTCCGCTGTCACATCGGGATGCCGCATGTCTCTGCGGTGGCGCTATGCGTTTTCTTTTTTTATACAAATTCCAAAACCTACTAACCTTGTCACATTCTTGCCGACCAATGGTTTTAAGGTGTCAGTACTACTCTTTCAGTCTTATACTAAAAATAAAACACAGGCACTTTAACCCTGCCGGCCCACAATCACAACAAAAGTCTGCGAAAAAGCGAAGCTCATGAGACAACATACGAACGAACGCAGTTGTTAGGAAGTAGCGAACGCAGCGCTCACTTTGCTTCTGGTGAGAATGGGTGCAAATGAAACGGCATGTGCGTTTTAATGGCTCCTGGTCTCGGCATGGCATCAGCACACTCAGTTCCCTGTAGTTCCAGGAAAGGCATGAGAGCACTCTGTTCCATGAGGTCCCTCGGTGGCGGTCGG
This sequence comes from Amblyomma mixtum, assembly GCF_055824585.1. NCBI lineage: Eukaryota > Metazoa > Arthropoda > Arachnida > Ixodida > Ixodidae > Amblyomma > Amblyomma mixtum. The sequence goes on along the minus strand of NC_143019.1, from coordinate 34,602,981 downwards.
CCATTGAGGATGTTGTACACGATGTGCTGCATCCACGTCGTACCACATTTCGGGTAGCTCACAATAAGCAGGTCATTAGAACGTGGCTTATAACGCAGGGCCTCACGGATGCAATCATTCGCGAAGCCGGTGCATACGAAGTAGCCGTCTATTTCGTGATAAACCTCCGTTTCATGCTCCTTCGCTTTTTCTCCTCTTCCGTGATTGACCTCCTGCAAATACTCATCATTAGCGTCCTCATTTAAACCACGTCCGCTCTAGATCTAAGGACTCCCACATTTACTTCCAATTAACTACATTAACCTGCGAAGGCAATACTACGTTTTTGCTTAAAACCAAGAGATGATAATAGAGAATGATGGTTTTGCAGCCGGTAATCGCGTTGGCGATTGCTTATGAAAGCACTAGTCATCCATGTCGAAAAAGTCTTAACAAATATATTGAAAATTGGAAAATTGCAAGATACTTTTGCGGAAATATTGAAGGTAATCGTCCATTTTTTATGTATAGCAAAATCTTTTTTTAAAGTGTTTCCATCGATCGCATCGACAATTTAAGGCTAACATAAAAAACCAATAGGGAACGCTTTTGATTACAAAAACAACGTTAATACAAAAAAAAATTCAAGATTGCCATCGGGTGATCTGCGGATATACTGATTGTTATAGTGAAATTTTCCATTATATGAAAAAATCGCGTTCATGAAGGATTTACCGCTGAAAAATACTTTTGTCTAGAATTGTTGGCTACGTTCAAATACATTGTGACTCGCGAACTTCCAATGGGCTGCTCTGCACATTTCAACAGCGCAAGTTGACAATCTCCGTACTTTTGAAATTACACTTCCGCGTCACAATTTTTCTTTTCCCGGATATTCAGTGTTCGTAAGCGTCGTCAGAATTTTTTTATATACTTTTTGTTTGCCTGCAGATGAAATACTTTTTGCAGGGGACTTGTTACTTTTGCAAGCTACGAGCCTCTAGTGAAAGGGCAATGCGGCAAACATCAAACAGATTTCACTCTCAAGAGATTTTTGAATATTAAATATTCATTGCACACATTGCTGCTGATCAGGAGTGAAGGCGCAATATTGGTGTCATGCGTCTACCCAAGCCACAGCAAACACGCAAATTTTCTTATTCCCTGGGCGTGTTCCCTATGCTGTGTGCCCTAAAAAACCACAAAAAACTCCACTGCAGGTCGTATATATATGCTATTCTGTAGCCGAAAATGCTCACCGGGGGGCTAGCTGACATCGTCCGCACTGAGGGCAGCGGTTATCAGAGGATCTGTCTGCAAACGTGTTTCCGTTTTCTCTGTATCTGAACTCTTTTTGCAAGCGGCTCCGGTGGTGCCGAGAGAGCAATTCGCGAAGTTCAGGTATTCTCGTACGCATCCGGTGCGGCTGTTTGCTCACCGGCTGTTCTTGTAGTTCTGTTTCCGGACCCAGGAAAACGCGGCTGCTCTATTCGACGCGGACCTGACCTTCATAAAACAGCGATGGACTTCGCTGAGCTCTTCGGTTGTTCATAACACAGACAGGGCGAAAGTGTAGAGAAGGCACTTGGCCAGTATTTGTTATAGTGTCTGTTTGATAATGGAAGTTCTGTACCAGTGTACGTCGGTTCAGTCATCAATCGAGTGTCTTACACAAGAATGACTACTAACACAGATGACTGATGATCATACGGAGAACTGGCGACGACTGATGCATTTACCTCTGCATTTTCACCTGTCTTTGTCCGCACATTTTTTGTCCATCCAACTGTCAGTCAGTTCACATCGCGTTGAAAATTACATAATGATTCTACTAATAAAATGTGGTTTGGAGCAATTTTGGAAGGATTCGAAATTGCGAAGTTGGAGCACTTTGAAGTAGACGACCGTTAACTTAGGAGCAGGGTGAAACATTACAATTTGCTGTCTGAGGCACTTTGAAGAAAGAAAACGTCTATTTAAAACCATTGAGTCATGTAATGTATATATCTATAGCATTAAGTTTCCAAATCTAACAACGCTGGAAACGTTCGAGCATGATGTGAAAATGTGTTGCGTCATTAAGTCATTACTTGCACATGCACCTGACAGATCGCCGATTGAAAGTTTTATGATTTAAACCGAGAAGGGATACACCAGTGCAAAATACTCATATCATCCAGCCCTTACTTGCGCACAGCTAAAAAGCGATGTAAAAAGTCAAGAGGAGCCACGAATTATTTCTTCGAATCGGCAAATTCTTAAGATCGAAGAAGGCATTTTTCCGCACTTCGAAATCTAAAATCCTCACTTAGTTGCACTCAAAAACCACCGCGGCATCATATTTGCCGACAACCCATGACTACGCGTACGAAACGTCTGTGAAAGCAGCACAAATCGCTCGGCTATGAAAACGCCATCTGGTAAAACATATTTGAATGCAAAATGGAGGGCGCCACCGACTTCCGGGTCCATGTTCTGCGCAACTTGCGGCCTCATTAAAACAATACCAGGGCCATGGCTTGGGCGCTTAGATGCTATTGCTAGCACACTGCCATCAAGCTGCAATACATCGTAGCCAAAACAAGTGAGAAATGCCTTTCTTTTACTCATTTATTACAGAAAAAATTCTTTAAATCGAATATAGTGGTCGTTTGTTTGGTCCCCTATGTGTATTTTCCGGGGAATCAATGTTTGTTTATTACACAGAGAAAATGGCGCAATCGAGCTTCGTTGGATTGCGTTTTAACTGAACGCGCCAAAGCAGCAGCTCAAATATGTTGATGTTCGACTCTTAACTTTTATATACAAAGCTTACATCGCTTATTTATTAAATCGTCTCCACATTAAAACAATTCAGATTTTTCGCTTATGTCAGTCAGTTAAGTCACATTTTCTTTGAAACCTGTGTCCTCCTCATGGAGAAGCAATTAATGAGACTCAATCGCTTCCATAGTCTTGTGAACCAGACCAGCCTTGATTGCAGACACTCGATCGTGGAATCCTTAGCCTGCTGCTACCTGCCAGTTTCACTGCCCTCTTCAAGCTGTTGGGACTAGTATGACGAGCAGCGCGATAGGTGACGGTAAAAAAAAAGGGGGAGGGGGTTTCTCCTTGGGGTATTCTCAAAAGCAAATTCAGCTTGGCAGACATTCATGGTAAAGGAACTTATCTCGTGTAGGTTACTCGGCTGGAGGTGGAATTGTTCCGTCCATTCCTACGACGGCACCTCAGTGACAGACACGATTGACACTGACACAGTTCACATTGGCTAACTAAAATTAGAAGGACGGTTATGCTACGCCTTACGAATAGAGGTTATAGCGATTTTTCTTCCTTTTCTCACGCTTTGTTCCCTTGTTTATATTTGGTTTTATGTTTGGTGACTGCTATAATGTAAGTACACATCCCCAACGCTTTACTGTCATACACACCACAACGCGTTCACTTGGTGCCCCTCTAACACATCTGAACGAATGATCTTTTTGTGACATATATTTTCTAAAAAAAAAGACTATTTGTTGCAGCTGTGCTGTATGCCCGCTTGTCACGCAGACAGACTAGATTCGAACGCCAATGTGGCCGAATTTCTTTTTTGTTTTGAAAATTCATGGAATATTTCCGTTACGTTTGCGAGGCCTTCCCGTCAATCCTAGGTTACGGTGACGGCTTTTCGACCGAACGAGCTGTATACGCTGTCGTCGAAAACAACGAACGCACGCTGGCGCAAACGTCAAGAAACTCTGAAACTCGCATGAGTTTCACGATGGCAGTTTTATGATGGGAACATGATGGCAACGGCCAAAGAAAGCTCGACGGAATTGTGACTGAACAATGCGATGATGAAACAGAACAAACACGACATCGCACAGCAATGAGCGCAACAGTAAGAATGCAGCCCAAGAGAACAATTCTCGCGAAACAGAACAGGAAGAAACTCGGCAAATCTGTGAAACAATGCCATCATGTTACAGTGCATGGATAAAAACCAAATTCAATTTACATAAAAACGAAACTATCCAAAAACCGTTCTAAAAATTCAGAAGCATTGTTCTGCAATCTCAATCAATGCAACCAATCTTGTGCGACCAACGCAAGCAAATGTAGCTAGGGACATGGATTTCTAACGACGTTGCTAGTGGAGTCAGAGCTATCAGAGTCAAATTATCAGCATGAATGCTCCAAGTGCAACTTTATAGTTCACACGTGAGATAGCTTGATTCACCTGCACCGCGTGGTACGACACTAATTGGAAACCTTCCGATGCAAAACACTTATGATTACTGCCCTCGAAATAATAGGACCACACTTCCCTCTCTACTCTCTTTCCATTTCACATTTGGATACTTCTCCACACTGCCAGCCATGGCGCAGTGAGTAGAGAATCGTTGTGAATCCACACGGAAGGTACCTCATATAATAGTCAGATGTTTAGGGGAATCCCCCAAAGTTGAGTAGCTTTCCAATAAGCGAGTAATTACTCACTGGCATGAACTGAAGCGCAGCCATACGGCTACAAAGGAAAGCTTTACAGTTTTCTCAGAAAACCTCGTAGCTGAAGAAAAATCCATTCTGGTCCAAGGTTTGAACCTGGGACCACCGCTTCACCGGAGCAGTCGCTCTACCAGTGAGTAATTGCTCTCTTATTACAAAGCTACTCCACCATGGGGAATTTGACCAACACTGCTCCTACTTCGAGTTATTCATCAATTCAATTTGGTTTGGTGTATTATGGTTTGACGTCCCATTGCGACTCAGCCTATAAGGGACGCCGTAGTGAAGGACTCCAGAAATTTCGACCTCTTGGGGTTCTTTAACGTGAACTGACATCGCACAGTACATGAGCCTCTAGAATTTCGCCTCCATCGAAATTCGGCCACCGTGACCGGGATTGAACCCGCGTCTTTCGGTTAAGCAGCCGAGCGCCATAACCCCTGAGCTACCGCGGCGGGTAGATGATCAATTCGGTCTCGCCCTACCATATGCTTGCCGTCCTGGTTAGCTCAGTTGGTAGAGCTACTGCTCCGGTGAAGCAGTGGGCCGAGTTCGAATCCCGGACGACAACGGATTTTTCTTTAAACTACGAGGTTTCTGAGAAAGCTGTATAGCTTTCTTTTGAAGCCGTACGGCTGCGCTTTGGTGAATGCCAATGAGTAATTAGTGCCTTAGTACTTCATATAAACCTCCTCAACGCCAGAACACGACAGAGCAGCGGAGACGCTGGCTCTAGTGGCGACTTTGGTACCTTAGACAAGAAGTACTGCCTACGCGAGTTTGCTAGAGATACTACCTGGACTACGTGGCTGTTTTCAACGTGATTTGTAGCTCTCTAAAGTAGACGTAGCTTGTCCATGAGCTACGCAGCTGTGATCCCCCAGGGCTCGGAATGGGATGTTTATGGATCTCAGATGTTCAGGTATACTATAGATAAAAAGAGGCGCGAGTAATAGGCGGCAGCTCTAAAACGCACAGCCTGAATTCCTACACCACCAGTCATTGCCGCTACGGTAAACATCCATTCGCGGGGAAGCGCACGCATATTTGTCCGTACCGCAGCATGATATATAGAGAAATGGAACAGATCTACAGGTGCACACACGGTCGTGTAAACGCACATCCTTGTTTTGTGGTTTGGAAACCCGCCAAGTGCGGGAAACGAGGCCATGTTGTTTTAGTATATTTTGCGCGACCGGTGCGATATTGCGCAGTTTCTTTTCAGCTGACTTCCTTGTTTTTTTTGTGCGCTATTTGTTTTTTCCACTACAAACTCTCAAGGATCTTTACCGAATGGCACTCCACGGTGTTTCATTTTTTAAAATTTGATTTCGCACTGAAGTAAATAAATAGAAAACGGAACTTCCCATATGACCTAGAGGTGAGGAGACCACCAAAGCAACTTGGCGATTGCAGAAGGTCTGGCTTAAATAATAACTACGAAAGTTCTCTCATGTTCTCTCGTTTCAGCTTGAACAGCCGAGTATGATAATGACTTGAAAGTTAGTGTTCCGCATACATGTGACATGTGGCATAAAAAAAACTGTGGCCTTACTCTGCTTCTTAACTCGGTTTCATTACGCATTTTCGGCCAGGCTGGCATGAAAGTTGTAAACATAAATAAATAAATTGCAGCGAAAAACAAAAAAATCAAAATAACAGAAAAGGGACTTTAAGTAGGTCCTAGCGAATTCAACCGCCGTAACAGCGATCGCACCGCAGATATTGCAGGTCTTACTTGACACGACTTGATGATGGATTGTTATGGCGCACGGGCGTCTGTGGCCAAAGAGCGCCATCGTATAAGGTTTTTTTTTTACTCAAGGTGGGGTCCGAAACCCATTTCCCAAACATTTCACCCTAAATAAGCCGAGCACCAGACCAGCGGAATACTTGTACCCACTGTAACACCGGTGGGTAGCCGGTGGCACTGGGAATCGAACCCCGTACCTGGTTTACACGAACTGAACTCTCCTATCGTGGCTACCATTCCCTGTAGAAATCGAAATAGAAAAAGCATGAAACTCGAAACTCTTTTACAATATTTTTTTCGCACTTACATAAATTGCGCATTATTGTCCGTAGATAACAATATGTTAGTTCCCTAAGCTCCGTTCGAATGAATCAATCCGGAACACAGAAAATAATTTGCGATACTGTTTTAAATACATCTGTTCCAGCTTCAAGAAATCCCCTTGGTACACATAGATAAGCCTAACATTATTGCAAAAATATCTTTCTTGAAGTAAAAAGGCGTTTTATTCAGTGAGGATGACTACCAAGATATGCTCAAGAGTGGCGATATGTGAAATCGCCCTGCCTATTGTGAGTGAGCCTTGAGTTTGTGGACTACACTTTGCTCTGTTTCTTCCCGATGTGAAGAAGAAGTTTCTTTATTTTGCTTGAGCAAAAAAAGGTGACGGAAGAAAAAGCTGCTTAGTTGCAGCTTGACAAAGCTCCCGCCACCCAGACAGCAAGCACTTGCGCAGCACATAGTTTTACAAAAATTGATAAAACAGTCCTCTGAAAAGAGCAGTCAACTGTCAATTGTCACGTGCAGAACAATGAACAAAATAGACACTTGAAACAAGAAAAAAGCGTGAACCATGAGAGCGTGAACCATCTTGCCTTAACTGTATTTTTGAATCAACCTATTTAACACTTTTCCTCAGAATCTCTCACTGGTAGCACGTTGCACGCAAGGCTTCGTGAGGCTGAATGTCGCCATTTCTATGACCTCCTAAATATGGCGACAACTCTCTGGCACAATCTTGCATTGTTTGCGCTTTTGGCACGACACGCGAAATACAAAGATAATATGCCATCTCTGCCAGCCCGGCTAAGATATAGAATAAGCCACAGCATATACCTTATCAGCCTTCCTTGAGGCACCCAGCCCTGTTTTTGGCGGAGGCATCGTTATCTGGAGACGGCATTCTGGGATGCATCTTCTCACTTTGAACGCTCGACTGGAAGACTTCGGGCGCTTCGGGAGGCGTCGCTGTTTGAACTCTGCTCACTAGGCCTGCAGCCCACTTCTCGTAAGTACCGCATTGCGTCACTGCGCAGACTTTCACGCTGTAGTTGACTGAACGTTACTGCTGGCAGCCGGTCTTTTTACACAATACGAGGCCAGAAAATTAATCCGAATGAGTTAAATAAAGTTTCTAAATTATGCATGCAATTTGAACGGCATTTCCTCTACCCGTTTATTGGTTCTCTGTAGAATATGTTGCGCTTGTGACTCAGTAACAACTTGATAAGCGCGGCATGATCTTTTTGGCTCTACATGCACAGTGCATGACAGACGAAATACTCCATGCTGGCTCATGTGGTTACCACACGTAGGGCTTTATGTGTATGAACGAGCAAGAGCAGAAAAATATTTTAATCTATCTAATGAAAACAGTGCTTCTGGAAATTGCGCTGTTCTAATAAAAAAAAACTTTGACTTTCGTGCGTAACGTTTACGAGCTACATAAATACGCCTAGTTGAGTTCATGGTTGTTCAAGGACTACGCTTTCACTGCTCCATTATACTGTGCAGATTACTATGTAAAAATACAGCAATCCGTTAATCCAACTACAACTTAAACATTCGTGGTTAAGCAGACCAGACCTGATGCTTCCCTTGTATTTTCAGTTCAGAAATGTTGTCCATACATTTACTGAGAGAACAAGCCTGAGCACAAAATATGTCGACATGATTGAATTACTTCCGTTTGTAACACGTGTTTATAACTGTTATAAATTTGTTTTACCTTCTTCAGTTCTTACCACAGCGAGTAGGTAACTCTGTTACGCTGCAGACCATGTATGCGAAGTTTGTTTCTTGATGGCGCTTTAGAATAATTTATTACTTTAGAGAATTATTAAATGTTAGTTTAAATACATTGAATATTACTAACATTACTAACAAGCCATCTTCGAGCGCGAGGTATAAAATATGAAGAAAAATATGCAGCAGCTTGCTACACTGAGTTTAATGCTATAAGGGCATGTGTCAGCAAAAAACACCCATTCCGGCTTTTTGGATGAAAAATAGGTGTTATCATAAAATTGATGGTGTCATACCAGAAAGAAATAAGCGAAAAATGCTAACAAATTATGTGAAGGAGGCAAAAATTGAACTGGTCATTCACGCTAAGCTGAAACACGGTGTAAGAAGTAGCTCCTTACACTGTGGGCCCGCGGAAGCGACTGCGCAAAACAAAAAAAAAGATATCTACATTCTCTAATAGGTTACAAAAAATTGTTCTTGTGACACAATTTAACTTAAGTTAATGCAGGTATTTCTTCTTAATGGACGCAACGAGCGTGTTTAAACTCGGAAGGTATATCATATTACTTTAAATTTTTACAAGTGCGACGAATTTTACGGCCGCAATCCGTAAAACAACAAGAAAAAGAAAGAATAAAGTTTCCTAATTTGCAATTTGCGGCGGTGTCTGTTTAAACGTGAAAAATGTCAGTTGAAATAGGTTCTCGACCGTCACTGCACTGTATCTTCACGATCATGACTCCTCTTGAGATGCAACATTTTTAGCTCATAGAAAAACGTTTGCTTGAATCGGATGAGTGGAACATATGAGCCTTCAAACCATGTATTTTGTTTAGTTATCTGAAATGATATATATGCGTCGTATGCGTGTTTCGAAGTTTCGACCAGTTATAATTACTGAATATGAATTAAGTCGAACTACAAAGTGCCCAATGCATCACGTTTATGGACATCGGTGTTTCCAAAAAGGCGTTGCGTACGCACAGTTGTTAATCTGCTGCAAAAGAGTCGAACGTCTCTTTCAAATGACGATTGTTTTCTGTTCTGGTAAGAAAATGTGTTGAATTGCATCGTAAGCACATGGTCATGATTTTACTTTATTACTGCCGTTTACATCAATCAGGCCAGTAGTCGCTGTTTAATTGTCTTTTTATGATAGTGTTCCAGCTTGCACGGCTTTCAAGCCAGCTGCACCGAAACCAGACAATTTCGCATTCACTCTGATGACTTTCAGTAGCAACGACAACCCAAGCCTGCAAGGTGGTCAATTATAAGAGTGCAATAACGTGCCGAGAACGGATAATGAATTCCGCTGTCCTGTCTTACCTGCACATAACATCGAATTTAAGAACAGGTCCTGCGATCCTGCGCTCAGTCTTGCAATATGCCAACCAATACTAGTTTTGAGTTATGGCTGCAGTCTTGTCAGAACATCATTAGGCTTAAAACACTTTTGACCCTACAGAAACTCGTGCTACATCAGAATTGGCCAATCCTTGCGCTTAGAGTCCCGAAGGAAGAGGAGCTGATTTCCTCCTAAACTACGTGTTTATGGTTTTAGAAAAAAGAAAACATCCAGCGCTACAGCTGCTAAGAAACTGGTTAACAGAACTAAAGCAACGTAAATTTATGGAGGAGTTGGTACTACGTAGTTAGCTATCACAAGGACGTGGGAACGTGAGACAAGACACAGCGCTGTGTTGTTACATCTTATCTCATCCTTGTACAGGTGCTGTGTAGCAGCCGTACGGCTACCCAAGTATCAAACTAGATTTATAAACATTTTTTTTCTTTTCATTGCAGAAAGGAGCGCCGAATAAACGCACAATGAACATAGAGTCTTACCGATATGTGGATGGCCTCTGGATGCACAAGATTTTCCACGAGGACAACTTACGTTCTGCGTTTTCTTACAAGCCACGTCCGGACGATATTTTCATCGCGACGTATCCAAAGTGCGGAACTACTTGGACTCAGTACCTTGTCCTTAACATTTTGAAAAAGGGCGACCCCCCGAAAACAACGCTGGACTTTTATCTCACTTCTCCTTTTCTGGAGATGATGGGCGCAGAAGCGGCCGAGAAAATGGTCAGGCCTGGTCTTTTGAAAGTGCATCTGCCTTTTCAGTGGACTTCCTATTCCGCAAATGCAAAGTATATTTGCGTCACCAGGAACCCCTATGACGTTTGCGTCTCTTTTTACTACCACATGAAGGGCTTCACTCCGAAATCTGAGAAAGACGTGTCGTTCGCTAGGTTCCATGAGCTGTTCATCACCGGCAAGCTCTCATGGGGTGACTACTTCGATCACCTCCTCTCTTGTTATGAACAACGGGACAGGGCGAACGTTCTTTTCTTCACTTACGAAAAGTTGAAGAAGGACACAACCAATTGGGTCCTAAAGATTGCGGACTTTCTTGGAGAAGAATATGGCGAAGAGCTCAGAAAAGATTCGACGCTACTTCGCAAGATCATTGACAACTGCAGCTTGGAATATATGAAAGACGTGTTTAATGACACCAAGACTACGCTATTAAAGGACCTGCTCAGTTTGCCTCCAGAGAAGGCTCTTAAGTCTGTGGAAGTTTACCGCGAACGTGACACTCCTGCAGGCGGGTGCCACGAAAGTGAGAAATTTATTCGGAAAGGCACAGTTGGAGACTGGAGGGCCCACTTCACGCCAGACCAAATCGAGAAGACAAAGGAGTGGATTAAGAAGAAAACTGAAGGATCGGACGTGATGGACTTGTGGAGAGATATGGACCTTCCCTGACTCGACCGACTTGTAGGAATCGTAAAGCTGGCCTGGATTCACAGTACCCTGCAGAAAAAAGATGATTTTATTTCAAGATTCATAAACGAATATGGGTCAGGTCGGCTTAGGCGGAGCTCCTAAGCAGCAGCACACGCCGCAAGCCTAGGAATATTAATCCCATATTAGTAGGCAATATTGCATGTTTTTTATATTAAGGTTTGTGATTATCCGACTGGGATTTATCCTTCGGTCTACGTATTCACGTTTTTTTCTCACATAAAGTCAGTTCTCTCTCCACGACACCCTATGGTCCACTGCTAAGCTCCGTTACAGCGCCTTCACACCACTGCAAAAATGTCTGTTACGATCATTAAAAAGAGAAACCCTATAAAAGGCACTGTTCTGTTGCGACCGAGGTTTTCATATTGAAATAAAGGTCTTAGATACTGCTATATTAGCGTTAAAAATACTCCTCTTTCAAAAATCAGAACTAATTTTTATTAAGTTTCGGTAAAATTAAAAACAAACGTACGTAAATGTTAGTGAAACCGCATCTAAAAGAAGGTAGTAAGTATCTCCGTTGAAACACGTAGATATGATCATGTAATCAAATGAAGGCAGTCATCGTGGTTGTTAAGTGCGAGAAAAGAATCAGGAAGAATGATAGAGGTAGGGGCACACCAGTGTTATGTGTGGTGGTTATTTACACTGTCATCGCCTTTATATTGTATGTGGACATAGGGCTAGCACAGATTGAACCAGACAAGTAAGATCCAGCCAGCGCTGTGTGTGTGCCACAGCTGACGTGTACATGCCATCCCAGGGTAAAAAAAAACATTCAAAAGTAACGCCTTGGGTGCTCGTCTGTAAAGCGATCACTCAAGCGAATTGTGACCGGGGATTCCAAACGAAACGTAGTTAGTCTTCATTAAAAAACATACGAAGCTTCATTAAACCCCATTAAACCATAAACAAAACCATCATCATCAGCGTGTGAACCTCTGAAATTCTTTTCTTTGTATACGGCGGCCCCACAGTTCTGCGGGTTGCAGGATTGAATACCATCTATGAATGGATGATTCAAGCGAACAAGCGACTCCCAGTGCTTATTATATCACGAGGTTTTGTGATACCAGCGCTTTGCCTACCCTCAGAGTCTTAAGCACTGGTTGGACACCTTTTGCCTTCGGACTTGTGCAAGGTGCCGTAATGTAGTAAAAAAATATCTGTAAAAAATGAGCCCTTTGGACTGTAAATCGGCGGCGGAATGAATACTGGATATTGGGTATTGGAGCCTACAAAAGCGAAAAAACTGGATTAAATTAAGTCGAAGTGAGCTAAAGAAAACGAAATAGCGACAACATCACAGATTTTGTATGCCTCATTTGACCTTTACAAAACATTTATTACGTCGCTATTCGCCTGAGGAAATCGAAACTGAAACAACATGACACAAGATAATCATTAGGACAGATTTTTTCGTGCGCAGGTAAATTCGACGCGGCGATTCACATATAGTATTGTGCTAATATTATGAGCTCTCTTTTAAAGAAGCAAAAAGACACCGAAAAATTTGAACTAACAAACAATATCAGAAAACAAGGAAGAACAGATGAGGCATACAATAGGCATATGTTTGCAACACGTGCCTTGGAGAAGGCAGCCAACTAGGAGTAAAAACACAAAAACGTTTTTTTCACGATGACAAACGGATGCAAATGTAAATTTTGTGTTGTGATAAGACAAGGAAGCATGCGTGAATTTCTAACAGTTAGAAAGTAAGTAGAAAACATGAACAACTCTTCTTTAGCCTTACGCTTAAAACAACCGGGCGATTAAATTGTAAACATTCGGCGCTTCGTTACGAACGAGCTGCGCGGTGCAGCGTTTTATCTTTATATATTGCATGTATTGTTGTGTTGTGTTGAGTTGAATGGCACATAAGCAGCTAGGGCTATCATGTGCCAAACTCAACGATATTGCATATATTGCTGTTTAATACGCTTAGCAAAAGCTGTGCGCTTGATTCCGCATGGCATATTCTTTTAAGTTTAAAAAAAGTAACGAATGATAATATCCACCGTCCGTAAAAATCTGTAAAAGAGGAAGAATAACGCTACCTAACGTATCACTGGTGCGCGCACCGGTTGAAGGCGGGAACATTTTGAGAGGCATGGCTCCCGCTCATGGCCCTATGTCCCCCAGGTCATACTTTATCCTGAGGTACAAAATTTTTAGCTCAAGGAAAAAAAGCCTTGTTTGAGCCCATAAAATGGAATATGTCAAAAGTTAAAACCACACCTTTTCTTGAATGATCTAAAGGGTTATATTTAGGTGCCGCAGGGGCATCCGTAAGTTTCGGAAGAGTATGGTAAGTGACTGTGAATAGAGGCAAATTAAAAAGTGCCGACTATATTACTGTCAGAGAGCACAGTGTTTGCAGTAAGGCGCAGCGTAGAAATGCTCTTAGAGCCTCGAATTCAAGACCTGACTCCACGCGTCATCAAACCAAGCAGTTTATACGTTCGAACATGGAAGCGTAAGAGTTAAAGTCAAAAGTTTCCTCGAAAACAAAGTTAGACTGGACAGCAAAGTATGGGCGGAATGGCGGAGGGCTATTTACTGAAACCGCACCGGATCATCAAGAAACAGCACCTTGTTACATTTTAACAAAGGCAACTTTATTAGGTGGAATATTTAGACACTGAAAGCAATAAAGCTCACTTAGACCAACTCGCGAATCTGCTGGGTACTTACTGCAATTTTAGCACTCAAAAGATTAATATGGACGCAGCAGTATGTGTGGCACAGGAACCGATGCCGGATGCTACGCTTACAGCGACTTACACTGTCATTGCTTACAAATTCAGTTACTGACGACCCCTATGGGAATTGCAATAGCAGAAGAAAGCATACTTGGTCATATCATTTGAGCTACCTTTGTTCTTCAATAGCAGCCAGAACAATGGCGATTGATGTCACAGACTTTTGCTACTTTTTGCTGCAGATACGCTCTGTAAAAGGCCTGGGAAGTTCCTAGGTATTCGTGTGTTTTAATCTCACCGCAAAACTTTGAGCTATTGATAACTAAAAACAGCGCGAATTCGTCATTGAAATTCAAGTGGCAACGAATAATCCCAGCGCAGGATAGATGTTGCGAGCTGTGCTTTTAACAGGACCTAGTCTAATAAGTCAATATCATTAATTACTGTCAAAAAAGCTGCAATGAAGAATTAGAGTGAAATTAGTGCGGCATTTAATTAAGAAGTGCTGCTGATTCGTGACTATCGCCCAAAAGAAAATTGACGCTACATAATGTTTGATTATAAAGGTAGCAGGAACAATACCTGACTTTTAACAGATAGTACTTAGGTTGACATCTAAAAAACATTCCTAGCTTCTCTGCCACGAAATTGCCTAATGGGTTGAGAGGGGTCACGTGAACTTGTGACGTCTCACAACCTGCCCGCCTGATTGCGAGCACGCTGCCCAGTGTTGCCAAATGCAGTGAAACTGCCACCAGCCAACCGCGGCGCTATGCATCAGCCTTACGTCAGCCCGGGATGGGCAACCTGCGTGTTACTAGCCTGAACGGTGGCTGTGTTTGCAAAAGGCTACCTGCATTGACAGGCGCGGATAGCTAACCGCTGCACCACAGACCCATTACTGGTATGAGAGCTTCCCTCGATCTATGAATGCGAATGAGAGGGTCTTGGGTCATCATATCCACGTGACCACCAATAGACCAATTTTAAGCCACCGCCAAATCTGAAAATCTGAGGATGACAAAAATTTGGAAGTTGGCCCATTCCGAAAAATTACGGAGAACCACTATTATTTTGTGAGGTAGGCGCACCTCAGGAAATGGACTAGATGGATTAGTGGAGACTAGTGGGTATATTAAGGTATGTTAGTGGGTAGGATTAGTACAATCCCATATGATAAATCAATTGAAGGTACCCGAACATTTTCAAGGGCCGAAAACCGGCTCGATTTGGAGGCTGGACGGAAAATTTGCAAAACCTTTAGAAAACCACGTCAGACATCATAGCAGGCAACCTAAATTCCACCGCATTTCCTTCTTTTAGAATGGGGTTTAGAAGGCAGCCATTTTTTTTCACAGCCTGTTATGCCAAAACAAGTGACCGATATTAGCACATCATTGAAATACATAACATCTGTGGGTCATGATAGTCTCGCCTCGTTTTTGCGCAAGAAGTTCTGTGTGAATGTTTGTGAAACCTTAGCACTTGCAACCGATTTGTGCGAAGCACATGCTTCAATCACAAATACAAGTATAAAGTAAAAAATAATAGATGGGACAATTGAAACGCCTTAAGGGTATCCGCGATACCGTAACACGTTGATTCTTATATATGGAGCAGGTCATTCTGTACGCTACATTCATAGATCCTTTGCAGTCCTCGTACCCCTGCTTGCGCAGTTTTGCAGCGGTTAAGCGATGCGCCATCACCTTGCGATGGCAGGTGCTCCCAGAGGCGAGCCTTGCGCGACCCAGGTTCTTATTCCCCAGCGACCAATCATTAATTTAATTTTCCCCTGCCATGGTAAGCAGTTTGACCACTATCCTGCGAGCATGTTTTGGTGATGCCTCAAGGTCACGTGACCTAGACAGCCCACCTGCCTCCTTGGTTGCTCTCTGGAGACCACCTGCCAGAGTGATGCTGGTAATTTTTGGCTCAGAACGCCGACGACGGATTTTGTGAGTAACGCGGACTTGACCTTATCGTGTTAACAGTACAAAAAGAAGCAAGTAAAACTTATTCGGAAAACAACCATGCCACATCAGCTATTTTTCTTTGGCAGAGGTAGCGGGGAAGGTAATTGGTCTGACAAATAATTTTCCAATTGATATAACTTCCACACAAAAGGGAAATATGGATGCATGAAAAGGAATTCAACTGAAGTAGCATTGCCTTTCCTTATTCAAAGTACAAAGCAATATCTTCTCGCCCACGATACATTATACTGTGTGCCTGCAAGCTCTTCCCAAAATGGTGGGCATCGAAGACAGGGGAGACGTATCCTCCCATTGATGAATCTCCCCGGCGCCAGAGCAGGCGTTTGTAATCCGCCAACTTATTCCTTCCTTCCTTCCGAAGAGTCCCTTCGCCTTGTTTGCAAAAAATGTATCGTTGTTTCAAAATGCCTGATTACCGCCATAACAAAATTGCGTGTGAAATCCCCCTAACAAGTGGAACAAGCCATTTACCCCTCGCCGCACAATGCTCAAGTTTTTATTTTTTCTTCATAACAAAGTAAAAGTGCAAAACCTGGCTTCTAGATTATTTAATATGAACGTCTAGCAACGACCGAAAGAGTTTTTGTTCAACAAGCCCAGTTCTAAAATAAATAAGCTGTAATGTGGAAACTCGCACAGTTATTGTGGTCGGGCACAGTCCTTGTCCCAGCAGTGCTGCTCAGCAGGCCGGCGTTCGCAAGCGCGCACCCGAGCTTCGTCAGCTTCGTCTTCTGTCTTCTGTCATCTTCCTCTCCTTCGGCAGCGCTAGCCGTTGAGGCAGCAAACCCCAATTCTCTTTATTACAATACCCCCGGGGTGAAAAGGCGCCATCCTGGCGGCCTAAGGGAACGAGACGAGAGCTGGGTCGTAGTAAGGCTTCGGGCGGTCTAAGTGCACGATTTCACGGCCGCGGCGGCGATGGTCCGACGAAGGCGTGATGGGCTCCACAAGATAATTAACTGGCGATGTCTGCTGAACAACGCGATGGGGGCCCTGGTATTTGCTCAGCAGTTTTGTAGACTGTCCTGGGCTGGAGGAGGGCACCCAAAGCCAAACCAAGGAGTCCGGAAGATAATGCGGCGGCAGACCGGGAGAAGCGGCGCGGGAGCTGTTCTGACGGTGCTGGTCGTGTGAAGTAAAGGAACGCGCGAGTTGACGGCATTCTTCGGCATGCGCAGCGGCCTGAGAGACGGTTGTAAATTCGGACGAATCGGGGCGGTAAGGGAGTATGGTGTCCATGATGGAGGAAGGCTCGCGTCCGTACAGAAGAAAATACGGGGAAAAACCAGTAGTGGCTTGCGTTGCAGAGTTGTAGGCGTATGTAACGAAAGGTAGAACGCGGTCCCAGTCTGAGTGATCGGCAGAAATGTACTTGGCTATCATGTCTCCGAGGGTCCGGTTAAAGCGCTCGGTCATGCCGTTGGTCTGCGGATGGTACGAAGACGTCGTGCGGTGAACGATATGTCACTCCCGAAGGAGGGCTTCCATGACGCCGGACAAGAAGACGCGACCCCGGTCGCTGAGCAATTCCTGAGGCACACCGTGACGAAGAATGAGGTTCTGAAGTATGAAACCGGCTACGTCAGAGGCCGTCGCAGCTGGCAACGAGGCAGTTTCGGCATAGCGCGTGAGATGATCCATGGCGACGATGATCCAGCGGTGCCCCGCGGCAGTGATGGGAAGAGGGCCATAAAGGTCTATTCCAACACGGTCGAATGGCCGGGCGGGACACGGTAAAGGTTGCAGAGGAGCAGGTGAGTGCGGTGGTGGGTTCTTGCGACGCTGACATTCCAGGCAAGAGCGTACGTACAGGCGGACGAAACGGTACATGCCCCGCCAATAATACCGAAGGCGTAGGCGGGTAAAAGTTTTCAGGAGACCGGCATGAGCGCATTGCGGGTCATCGTGGTAACTGGCACAAATGGCGGAGCGGAGATGCCTTGGAATCACGAGCAGCCATTTGCGACCATTGGGGAGGTAGTTCCGACGGTACAGCAGCTGGTCGCGCACGGCAAAGTGATGGGCTTGACGTCGGAGCGCTCGAGAAGGGAGGCGCGCTGAGCAGCAAACCCCAATTCTCTTTATTACAAAGCTTATGGTCAGTGTGTAAGGCATCCTTCTTAACAACAATATTGTCTTGAAATTCTTAGCCATTTCTAGTGTCAATCCATATCATAAAACCTAGATGATGCTCCTCATGAACGACATATTGCTTTCCCGTTCTTTAGTCAGGCTGCACTAGCGATGACCTGCAGCATTCATAATTTCTTACAATTTTTCGAGTACTGGATGTGTGTTATTGCACCTACTCTTCTCAAAGCATAGCAAGGCTCAAAAGGCTAATAACAACGCGCCAACGTGTGGTAGCTCATAATTGCCAAATCTTGCAATTATTGAGAGTGTAGAACAAAAGATAAATGGCTGCTATCACTGCGCCTCAGTGGGTTCAGAAATAAATGTCATCATACGCTAGAGATACAAGACACTCGTCAATGAAGGCTCTAACTGCTTTTTCAACATTCGTTTTTTTTTCAGATTCTAGAAAGCAGCGCAGAGTAAAAGCACCGATGGACCTAAAAACTTACAGATATGTGGACGGCCTCTGGATACACAAGAGTTTCCACGAGGATACCATACGTTCTGTGTTCTCTTACAAGCCTCGTCCGGACGATGTTTTCATCGCGACGTATCCAAAGTGTGGAACGACTTGGACTCAGTACCTGGTCCTCAACATTTTGAGGAAGGGTGAGCCTCCAAAAACAGCACTCGACTTTTATCTCGCTTCTCCTTTCCTGGAGATGATGGGCGCAGAAGCGGCCGAGAAGATGGACAGGCCTGGTCCTTTGAAAGTGCACCTGCCTTTTCAGTGGACGCCCTATTCCGCAAATGCAAAGTATATCTGCGTCACCAGGAACCCCTACGACGTTTGCGTTTCTCTCTACTACCAAAAGAAGGGTTACACGCCGAAATCTGTGGAAGACGTGTCGTTCGCTAGGTTCCATGAGCTGTTCATCAACGGGAAGCTCTCATGGGGAGATTACTTCGATCACCTCCACTCGTGGTATGAGCAACGGGACAGGGCGAACCTTCTATTCCTCACTTACGAAAAGTTGAAGAATGACGCAGCTCACTGGGTCCTAAAGATTGCGGACTTCCTTGGAGAAGAATATGGAAAAGAGCTTCGAAATGACTCGGCCTTACTTCGCAGGATCATGGACAACTGCAGCTTGGAAATTATGAGGGACGTGTTTAACGACAGCATGACCACGCTAATAAAGGACCTGCTCAGTTTGCCTCCAGAAAAGTGTCTTAAGTCTGTGGAATATCTCCGTGAGCTTGGTACTCCTGCGTGCGGGTTCCACAAAAGTGAAGGCTTCATTCGGAAAGGCGTCGTTGGAGACTGGAGGGCACACTTCACGCCCGACCAAATCGAGAAGACAAAGGAATGGATTAAGAAGAAAACTGAAGGATCGGACGTGATGGACTTGTGGAGAGATATGGATCTTCCTTGACGGGGATTGACTTGTAGTAACCGCAAAAGTGGTCTTGTAATCATAAGGTCAAGAAACAGGCCAGTTTATTTCAAAGTGGCTCAATCAACAGGTGTTGGGTTGGCTTCACAGAATTTTATAAACCAGCACAAGGACGAATTCTTCAAATATGAGTTCCTAAAAGTAGGCAACGTGGATTATGTTTTGTTTATAAAAGGTTGTGGCCCGCTTTATTGTTCAATAAATCCATGCAGAACACCGACTTTGCCTAAATTCTCGTTCGACTTATTCATGTTTTGCCCTTCTTATTGTAAACTTGTACCATCCTGCACTAAAGGCCAGATCCTCAGTTCTCTTTCAGTACCTTCACATCCCTGAAAAAAAATGCCTGTTAAAATGGCGATAGGCATTGCGGCTGTTAAAATTGCTACTTGGTTGATAAACCGAGTCAGTGGCTTTGAACAGTTGACAGTCACAGCCAGTGTTGGTCGTTGTTGTACACTGGAGTTTGGGAGATACGCACGTGTGGATTAGCTTCACAGGGATGAGAATATAGCCAGATAATATGAGGCAGAATTTAGGTACAGATAAATATACAAATCCTAAAAGATGTAACCTGAAGTTAGAGTGATGAAGAAAAAATTGCAGGCCACTCTTCAGCTACACTTTAAGGGTATGACGCGATAGCTCAACGAGCTAATAGACACCTTTAGCATATCGTGTACCGTGTTGCCGTTACCGTTACCGGAGTACCGGGAGCCCGCCCACCGGCGGTGAGCACTCGCTGATTGGTCCCGACGCTGCGGGCGCGAGCACAGCTGCCGGGTATGTGGCGCCATCTGGCGACGCCAAGGAGATTTGCGCATGCGTACTGGCTGCGCGCAAGCTCTCGGTACTCCGGTACGGGTACCGGTAACACGGTACACAGTATGCTAAAGGTGCATAATTTCTGTATGTGCCCAAAGTCCCTCTCTACTTTGAATTTATTGATCTCTGGGAGTCCTAATACCTTTCCTGGCTCAGTGGTGCAGTGGTTAAGCACTGTCCTGCAATGGCAGGGGCTCCCAGTGGTGCGCAGTGTGCGCCCCAGGTTGCTCTTCCCCAGCTACCAGTCACGTAAGCATTTTCAGTTGACGAAGTGAATTCATTTACACCGATGGCATTTTAATTTATTTGTTGCCCTGCTGAAGTTGTTCAAATGTTCCGCCGTTCCATGTGAAATGCTGCGTGCTCGACACATGGCAGTTCCTTGGCTCTTTGTTTTCTTGGTCCATGCTGCCGCGTATGTTTGCATTTGGAAGCGGATGAGTATTGATGAAGAAAACGATTTACGAAGCACATGGCGGGAGGCACGGATAAAGGTGGCTGAATATGACGATATTCAAAGTACAGCGTGACAGGCTAGCAGTAAACACGTGGGCCAAAAGGCTGCAGCGACGGACGAGTACTGCATTTGGGAATGTGCATGGAAGAGAGTGCACAGAGCGAGTCTCCTTCGGCAAGTCCGCTGTGGGGAATCCAGTTCGGTTATCTTATACTTGCGATAATTGATCCCCAGATTTCTTTTCTTTCGAGTCGTTTCGGACCCATTCTTGAGAACTTTATATCAATCTAGGCTGGGCAGATATTTACTGAATTTAATTCGCTCAAGCACGCAAATATCTAGTGGATGTTTCGGTTACTTTACAGAGCTGTATTTAGCCTGCCGTTTCCTTAAGCCCGCTTCTGTCATGAGTCTTAGCACTGTATCTCTGAAAAGAAAATTATATGAGGATCTGTGTAATCTTTCCGCAGATCCCGTTACCGGTCCCTGTGGTGTGAAGGCCCTGGCCATAATGCTAGACCCGCGTGCAAAAATCCGCAATTGCGGTGGGATCAAAGTTTTTTTCTTTAAATTACACACGCGCCCTTTAGACTTAAAGACTTATCATGAGGAGAAGGACTTTTTTCGTGTCGGGGAGAACACACATTCTTTTATTTGCCGACTATTGAGCATATTTTTTAGACTGTGGAAGGGTTATTTTTTGTTAGACGTTTTCCAACCGACACTGCAAAAAGACTGTCCAGCAGATGCTATGGAATGAGGTTTTATGTCAGTAGAAGATCTTGATGACATGCCACTAGATATGATAATGCTGCTGGCCTTCACACATTTCGCGATCTAGAATTACAGCTGGACATTCTGATAACGATGCTTGGCCTCTAAATTCATATTTTGAAAAAGCTACCAGAAATGTATTGAAGCGTTGAAGATATAGCAACCTTCAGCAGAAAGTCTTTCGAGAACGGAAGCGTTAACTAATTAACCAAATTTCAGTTTCATTTACAAAGGTTATGTAACGTGCTCTGTCCAAAGGTGTGTTTGGTACATTGATATTTCTTCGTTCCCCAATTTGGCAGCTAACGAAAAAAGCGCCGATGGCTGAGTGGTCTAAACAGTGGCCACCAATCTGATCTGTTCGCGGTGCCGCTGGTTGGAATCGTTCTCGAGGCCGTAAGTACATAGTTTTTATGCGAAGCATACTACTTTAGCTACCACTTCAGCCCTTCACCGTGGTTATGCGCCTCCAAATCACGTGATACATGACGTCACACCACGTGACATGATGACGTCACGGCAGTGGAGAAACGGGGGCCCACCTCGCGCCGTCGCTGTGGTTGTGCGCTTCCAAATCACGTGATACATGCCGTCACACCACGTGACACGATGACGTCACGACAGTGCAGAAATGGCGGCCCACCTCGCGCCGTCGCTGTGGTTGTGCGCCCCCAAATCACGTGATACATGACGTCACACCACGTGACACGATGACGTCACGACAGTGGAGAAACGGGGGCCCATCTCGCGCCGTCGCTGTGGTTGTGCGCCTCCAAATTACGCGACACGATGATGCTTCGCATTCTCCAGGCTTAACCAAGTTAAGCCTCAGCCATTTTTTTTTCTGCTTTCTCGGAGTCTGTTCACCTACCGACGACCACTGCTGGTTTTTCGTCCACATACGCGTTCTAACTATCTGATTAAAAAATCCACTTAGATCGCATGGGCCCACCTCTCGCAAACACTGCGGCCCAAATGTAATGTTTCTGGAACAACGTCAGTGACAGAGTTCTATATTTCTTTTAAGGGAACGAAAGCACCTATCAACATGTCTCTTGAACCGCCATTTCGGCTGGCCGCTATGCCGAGAGACAAACTAGAACCACGACTGCCGTTATCACCGGAACTTCGATACATACTCGCACATTGTGTGGACTCCCTTTTTGCTTTGTGTTCACAGCACACTCAAGACAGGTGGCGATGCGCCATCATCCTCTCAAGAGATAAGGAGTGCTTATCCATATCTTCACCGAACACGCCCACGCCCTTTGACGTCGCGAAACCGCAATTCTCTGGAACCGCCATGGGAAACACCTAATCAAGTTTTGATCATGTGAGCGCGCAAAGCCTGTGCAATCGCAGAGATTTTACTTTGTCGTTTGGGCATTCATAGCAGCTTGGAGTCGTCGCCTATTGTTCTTCAAAAATTCAACCGGCTGGACGTAAGTAATCCATGACCTGTTACTACGCACATTCAGAAACACATAGTCATATTGCTTATTTCATTTATTAGACAGAAATACAAATAGAATTAGACAAAAAAATTTTCTTTACTGTACTAACACAGCCTGCTATTATGCCTTCCCTCTTGGCATGAATGTTTGATGGTTATGTGCTTATTGATGCCCTGAACATGTTTATTTTCGGTGCAATCTGCTCTTCATTTAAATGTGTTACAGGCATAACATGTACTGTAGCGTTGTGTGATTGCGGGTTTTTGTGCACAATGTAGCTGCTGAAGGGGGCGGGGACCTCCGTCAAGCCTCTATAGGCTTTTTGACCCCGCTCCTCACATCCTTGATGTGAAAATAAGCCTGATTGGAAAATAAAACTCTAAGTCTATATATAAATTTATGCTCCACATCTCATCCGACGTCGAAACTACCCTTGATTCGGACTTGGCAGCATTACGACCTTTTATTCTAAGTTTCATTCTGAAATACGTCAGATGTGCACAGTAATCTCGGAAGCAAACGGAATTTACTGCATAAGCGGACGCTAGTTCTTGAAAGACTCAATATGTCGACTTGGCTGAAGTCAAGAATTTGCCGATTTGGCGCTAACGTTCCTAGCTAATCGGAAAACCGCAGCACAGACAACAGAGCTTACCGGGCGATTCTCCTTGATATGTACAGCTTTTTATCTTAAAAAGTCTGCCTGATATGCCAATGCGGTCTCTCCATGAATTACTGGGCCAATGCCTGTTTTATTCACTACTAAGTGTGAATAAAACGTGAAATCTAGGGAACGAAATTTTTTTGGATGATTTCCTTAAATTTTTGTTGATAGCTAAAGCAGGAAAGCCGTGCAACACGCAGTTTGCGACAGTTTGGTGTGGGGTGTATTGGATCATGTCCGCTAGTGCGTAGGCTTTGTACGTATCTATACAGAATGAGAAATTCGTCCCCTTGGCTGAGCTGGCACCGTGGGCCTAGGCCGGGCTGGACTCGGGTGTTATGCAGAGATTTACAAGCTGAGACTGGCCGGGAACAAAGAAAACTCGCCGGGCCTGGGCCGGGCCCGGGATCAAAGCAGCGGACTCGGACCTAAGTTCTCTAGCTTGGACTAGGCGTGGACCTCTGAATCAGACACGCTCAGCGCTCTAATCGGAAGCTAATCCATGAGCAGCTAAGCGTTTTGTTAGTAGTCTTATTGTTGAAATAATAAAAAGCTACCCATTTAAGGAATGAAAGCCTCCTTATGTGGACATTACCCCAATGCACTTGGCAATCAAAGTGGCGATGCTGTCTTGAATGTATTTGTTCCCAAGCGAGAGTTGACTGAAACATTTTCCTGCTGATATCTATAGAATGGATTTGAAAACTCTTTTTTTTCTCTAGTAGATTTTTAGTAGCTCTTGGGGACTCCAGGTATCGAAAGAAAAGAGATTCCTGCCTTTGTCTACTATCCACCCTCAATGCGTTAAAGAAATCGAGTAGTGGCGAGTCGTTAAAATTTAGTCGATAATGCCGCGAGGTAATAATTCAACGGTTAGATGTTTAGAAATGTCTATAAAATGGAGTACACCAAAAAGATATTAACCTATCTTGCATTTGAAAACTAGTGACAGATGAGAAAAGAAAGTAGCGTGTTCGAAGTCGCCGTACGAAAGAACCTTTTTTATGGTGGGGAGCGCGATAAGTTAAGGAGTAAGCCTGTTCTTAGCGCGTCAATGAGGCAGTAATGGAGCACTTGCCGGCGGGGCAACAGGCCATGTAAAGTGGACAAATATGTGTTTCAAAACTTCACGTAGTTCAGCTGAAAGAACACAAGGTGCAGCTCATGTTAGTTCTGCACTCAAAAGACGTGTCTCCGTCTTTCACGCAGGTGGACCCTCATGGCCGCATCCTCTCCTCGTGGGTGAGTGATGCCTCGGCACCGGTCTTCGAGAAACGCCTGCGCGGCTGCCTTGACGACGAAAGCGTCTTCCCTAGGTGCCGGCACTCGAAGTGTCTACGCGGCCTTCCGCCAAGACGTCAACCGCGCGCAAGACCCCCTCTCGCCGGTTCGTACCGGCACAAAGAGCGCGGACACTGCTGGCCATTTTACGCCGTATGCAAACGACGATGGGCGATTTGTTTCCAAACTTGCCCAGAACGCTGTTGAACACCGTGCTGTCGAAGAGCCGCTCACTGACACTCTCCTTCATGCGCTTCGCACCATGGGAGTCTTTTCCTCTCCGTCAACCAGCTTTGGATGCTATGTACCGTAGTTGGCCAGTGGTTATGGCACTCGGCTGCTGACCCGAAAGACGCGGGCTCGATCCCGGCCGCGGCGGCTTAATTTAGATGGAGGCGGAATTATAAAGGACCGTGCAATGTATGATGTCAGTGCACGTTAAAGAACCCCAGGTGGTCGAAATTTCCAGAGCCCTTCACTACGGTGACCCTCATAGCCTGAGTCACTTTGGGCGGAGAACTCCGTAAACCAAACCAAACCACGCCAACCCAAACCAAACCAAACAAAAAGAACCGAGCGGCCACGACGGCGGCCGAAGAGGGTTTGCAGCCGAGCGGTGGCGCAGTGGTCCCCGGCGCTGGCCGTTGCTCCCCAGCATGCTCCCTGGCTGCGAGAGTAAACTGCCTGACGTAAGGCTTCGGCCCCGCTCTCCATCCATGGATGGATAATAAGCGAGCGGGTAGCAATTGCGAGTAGCTATTTCGCGCCCTCTTGAGGGAGATTGGTAAATTGCCATTCATGATCTGAGAGAGCCTGCCATATGCTCTCGACCGCATTCTTGTTTTTCTAGTTATTTCCCTCTCATGATCCGGATCAGCGGTAAATAAATTGGTAAATTGGCTTTTGAGGAAAGGAAATGGCGCAGTATCTGTCTTACATATCTCGGCGGACACCTGAACAGCGGTCCCTACCTGTCCTAAGTAGAAGTATTCTCTTACAACTTCTAGCAGCTCGCTACGAATTGTGGACTGCTCTTTGCTTGCTAGACTGTTCAACATTACTTACAACGCTACATTACAAAATTATATTACAGCATACATTACAACATTACAACACACATTGCAAGTATACAACACTTTTATCTTACTCGTACTCACCTATGGGGCAGAAATGTGGAGGCTAAAGAAAAGGGTTCAGCTTGAGAAAAGACAACGCAGCAAGCTATGTAAAGAAAAATGATAGGTGTAACGTTGAGACCCCAAGCAAGCAGAGGGTGAGGAACAAACGTGGTTTAACGACACCCTAGTGGCACTGAAGAGGAAGAAATGGGCTTGGGCAGGGCATGTAATGCGAAGGCAAGATATCCGCTGGTCCTTAAAGGTGCACTGAAGAGGAATCTAAACTCGTCTTTTTGCCGCGGGAACTCGATCAACAAGTTCATAGTATTCTTAAAAACTGCGACCTATTGCCCTGTGTGGTCGATTTCCCTAATTAAATCGAATTAACGCCCGGCTCCCGCCTTTTTTTTTAATTCTCCCTCGTACGGTGGGCGGAGTCGACCACCGCGGGGAGTGCCTTTCAGCTAGCTCTGTGGAGGCTTTGCTTTTGCTTCATTTTGTTTTTACATTTCCGCGAATAAATAGTTTCATTTGCCGATAATATAACCGCAAAATAAGCTCGCAGAAATAAAAATACGCGCGGTCTATTTGCTTCTAGGGACTACTACGTATTACTCCGCCGATGGCAGAGCGGCAAGCCGCCACGGGACTGGGTGAAAGGCACTCCCCGCGTTGGTCGACTCCGCCCACCGTACGAGGGAGAATTAAAAGAAAAAGGCGGGAGCCGGGCGTTAATTCGATTTAATTAGGGAAATCGGCCACACAGGGCAATAAATCGCAGTTTCTAAGAATGCTCGGAACGTGTACATTGAGTTCCAGCGGCAAAAAGACGAGTTCAGATTCCTCTTCAGTGAACCTTTAAGTGGTAACGGAGTTGATTCCAAGAAAAGGGAAGCTAAGATAGGTGTAACGTTAAGAGACGGAAGTGGACAGAGTGGGCGAGGAACAAACATGGTATAATGACATACTAGTGGCAGTGAAGAGGAAGGTGTGGGCTTGGGCAGGGCATGTAATGCGAAGACAAGATAACCGCTGGTCCTTGAGGGTAACGGACTGGAATCCAAGAGTAGGCAAGCGTAGCAGGAGGCGGCAGAAAGTTAGGCACGCGAATTAGATAAAGAAGAATGCGGAGAGACGGCGGGCGCAGCGGGCAAAGGACAGGTATAATTCGAGCCATATCGCAGAGGCATTTGCCCTGCAGTGGGTGTAGTCAGAGTGATGATGATAATGATTTCGCTCCTTCGGAGTGCTGTCATACGAGCGAGGCACGCGGTGCTGGAGAGAGAGGGTGCCAGCTTACGTCAGTTTACATTCGCAGCCGAGGCGCAGTGGTCAACGCCGGAGACCGCAGCGGGGCCGCTCGGTTACTTATGGCAAAGACGTTGCGTCAAACGGCTGCCTAAAGCAACGGGATTGTTAGCGAAACTGCAGCGCTGCAACGCAGTTGCAAGCAGCGCACATCTCTCTGTCACTACCGCCTCGTAGCTGAGAGCGCGATTGAGGTGTCCACTTAACTGGGAAGCCAGTTAGGCGCGTTTTCTTTCCTTTCGTGACTTCTGCGCACAGATGGAAGTTGATTATGACGACGACGTGCAATGCACTGCGCGAGAGTTTGTTGCAGTTTAACACGAGGCCTGTTCGGCAGCAGCGGAAACGTAGAGTTCTTGCGCCGTGGCCTGCGAAGCTGATCTGTTCGCCGCGCCACAGGTTCGAAATCCAGTCACGGCAATATTTATTTGATTTCTGCAGGTATCTGAGATCCTTCAGAAGAATATCAGGTTTTACAGGATTGCCAGTGAAGTAGGACTTTCGCACTAAAATAATGCAACTGAAAATACAAAAAGTACACAGTTAAGGATCGATGCCTGTTCTATGCGAAATAGCCAGACGTCATGTCCAATATTATAAACGTAGATAAAAATTCCAGTATAAGTAACCTGATATAGAAAAAGCTCGTACTGGAAGCAAATATTTGGCTGGCGATGCAGAAAATTACCTTTATTTACGGCATTGCACTGCAGTTAAGAGTTGTGATATTCGCTTGCGATATCTAGTGAAAGACACCTATACTAATAACTACTCCCAACCCCTGCATCTTGCAGGAGCTGAGTGAGGAGCAGGTCTTTTTTATCGCCGCGTGCAGCCCCTGGTGCAGCAAATCGGCGGCCGGAAATGCGCTCTCGGGCGGATGTGACAAGGCGGTGATGAATTTCGCTCCGTTCGCCCAAGCTTTTGGTTGCTCCCCAGGCTCAAGAATGAATCCGGAGAAAAAGTTTCATCTCTTCGACTGACGCCCTGCAGCCTATTCTTTACTGAGACTATTTTGCATTTTTCGTGGTGAAGTTATCTCTGCTGTACTGTGGGACGTTTTAGGGACACTTCGGCATTCATCTATTTGTTGTTTATTTCCTGCCTTGCTATTACCTATATGCACGTTACAAATTAGTCTCAATATTCCTCAATGACATTCTCTTAGTTCCTCCTCAATGCCTCTGACAATATCTGTCTTTTTCGGAGAAGTTTATTTCTGCAGCTTCAGAATATCGCATTCCATGCGACAGCAAATTACTATTTGCGAGCGAACATTACTGGTTTGTATTAGTCGCAATGTTTAGTCGTAATACTGTTTACCTACCTCTAGCTAGGCAACTCCTAGATCGGTAGAGTGTCCGGGAAGATGAAGTTGAAGCTCGGTATGGTGCGAAAAAAAGTGGGGGATTTGAGGAACGTAAAGCAAGAAGATACCCCAAAAGTGAAGTACTGTACTGGTACCTTTTAAATTAGAATAGGACTAACTAGTAACCACAAGCATTCACAAAAGTAAATTTCATGTGAATTCCAAACGAGAAATAAAAAAAAACGTCATGTACAATTCATTATGCTTCGACTAGCATTATAGTGTTACTTTTCCTTCCCTCAACTCCGAAATTTCATTTCGTTGGTTGGTTGGTTTATGGGGTTTAACGTCCCAAAGCGACTAAGGCTATGAGAGACGCCGTAGTGGAGGGCTCCGGAAATTTCGACCACCTGGGGTTCTTTAACGTGCACTGACATCGCACAGTACACGGGCCTCGAATTTCTCCTCCAAAGAAATTCAGCCGCCGCGGCCGGGATCGAACCCGCGTCTTTCGGGCCATCAGCCGAGCACCATAGCCACTGAGCCACCGCGGCGGCTTTGTGTTGTATTCCTGAAATAGCATTACGTTAACATGCTTACAGGAAGAGATAATATTTCGTGCCCTAAAAGGTCATACTGCTTTCTTTTTTTTCACCGCAATGGAAATCTACAGTTTCGATTTAATGGTCACAGCCGGATATAGCTAGCTGGTGCGCGAATAAAAGCGAATTAACCGAAGCTTCTAAAGCACTCAGTAGCGATCAAGTGATATGGCTACGCAGTGTGCGCACTACTCCCTCAGTGTCCTTCATTTTGTCACTCATGGAACACAACGAAATGCCCTCCACGTGTCCACTTGGCGTACGGTCACCTGACCCGGCATGTAATGCAGAAGCTGAGTGCTGTACACCAAAGTGGCGCCCGTTACGTTACGAGAATACCGCCTTTACGGCATGCACTAATACGAACCTGAATAACACCTCTTCCACATAATAAAAATGCCTGCCCATGCTTAGAAGTTATTGGAGCAAGATGCTCTTTGAGTAATCCTAAACAGCCGAACGCAGCCCATTTTAGGATTCTAGCGGCTGCCTGGACGATACTTTACGATCTTAACTCGCGAAACAAAATTCTGAAGCTTGACCGCATTGTTTAGTGGAGCATTGATTCTTTGTTGAGCATTAATGAATTTGGACGACAGCGAGAGTCGATAAGCTCCGGCAATTCCGGTTTCAAGTGAGAACTATACTTTCTTTGCTTTTTGTCAATCTTCCTTTCTTTCACTGAACTTAAAACAGAACTAAATAAAGATAAAGATTCCTCTGAAATTTTTCCGGGAACAGAAATTTAGTTACAATTATAACAAAGTTCTAACGAGAGGTCAGCGCTAGCTGCGTCAAGACGTTAACGCAATGGACGCCACAGGTAACGGTAGTCGACTGTGCTTATTTATGTTACAGGTTGGCTTAATCACTGGTGTTTTCTCTCCAAAAATTGTGGTCAAAGCGTAGCGGATGTCACCGAGCACCGCGTTATTAGGCGGCATCTCAAGAGCCTGCTCAGTCTGAAGTCCTCTAACGCAACATCGAATCTGAATTGGAAGTGCTTTATGACGTTGACGCTTAAGTGCCCATGAAGGACGATTCGCGTGATACGATTCAAACCGAAGATGATGTACTTTACGAATATCTGCACGCACTACCATGAGCAACGATCTAAAAACGTTGACCATGAGCGGGGTTTTTATGCGTGTCTAAACGAGGCGGCCGCAGGTCTATGCTCTGTGGTCTATCTTGCTTTGTTCTCGTTTTTCTGCGCAATTTTTTCAGTATGCATATCAACCATTTAGCCCAACTTTCTACTCTCCTAACTGTGGTCTATGGTTGGCGAGTGATCGCTCACCCGGTCCGATGAAAACGCGTTCAATGCTATTGAGAACAGTGAGAGTTAACGCCACAGGAGACAGGACGCCGCATATATATGTGGGGAAATTCGCAATACAAACATTTCTTCAAAAATATTTCTGCCGATCAACATCTGCGGCGCTGAGACAGCTGATACGCACAGCAAGCTAGCAGTTGCCTTCCTTTCTACAAATTCACCCTTACGATTAGCATCTACTCGAATAACAATAATAAACTGAACACAACGTGTCAGCCGAGTACTATTTTTATAAAATAAATTCTTTAATTATTTTATGCTCTGAATAAAATGCCTAAATCGTGGAATTCTAGTGTCACTCCAGAGGTTCATAACGTCGGACCCCCCGGTCTTGCGTCCAATCCATTCTTTAGCTTTTGTGATGATCTTCAAAGTAAAGTGAGCCTTCCAGTCACCGACGACACCCTCGCGAACAAAGCGTTCACAATCGAGCATTTCTTCCATTTTCTCCAGATTTTGGGGCTGCTGTTGCACATAGAATGACGGCCGCGTTGCCGCAGGTTGCTTCTCAAATTTCTGAGTTGCATGACTCGTTTTGTGCATCTCCAAATCTAGAGGAGGACGTCAGAGCTGTCCTAAATTCTATGAAATTAGGATCGGGTATTAGAGGTATCAGTATCAGTTCTGCGACATCTTCCGTCCTTCTATGACCTCAGTTCTATGCCGGTGATTCCACAGTTAGGACCTTCCTGATTATTCTCGGGCTGGATGAATTAACCTGGTTCCCAATGGTGATCCAGGGTCCCCTCGGAGGGCTGCAGACTAAGCGCACTTCCTAGCATCGGTTACAAGGTTTTCGAGCCATTGTGGTTCAGCGCCTAATGATTGTGATGGCTACCCTCGCCGATAACCATCAGGCGATCTGCGTCCCTGGTATCGAAATTCAGAACCTGTCAAGTGCAACTCGCAACTGTTTCGACTGCACCCCGGGCTGTTTGGAAAGTGTTCTCCTGGTTTCCTCGAACTAAGAAAAGGCATTTGATAGCTTGCAACATGCCTACATCTTCAGCGTGTTTGAAGCTTTCGGGTTTCCGCCTGAATTTAATGTATACGACGGTATTTGCTGCATTCAGGTTATTGACGCCTGCACTGTAAAAACTAGCCGTCACTTTGACGGTAATCGTTTTGTTTTTGACGGGTCCTCGGCGTCATTCGGAAAAGACGGTGTCTTCGCCGTGAATCAGGGGGAGAGGGCAGCGCAACGAGGAGCGCAAAAAAATAAACAAAATTCTCGGCCTTCTGATTAGCTCTTCTTTGCATACGTCACACGACCGATGACCTATCGCGATGCGGTCGGGTTTGGCGCGGCGCGGACTCTGCTACGTGCGAAGCTTTTTTGGCCTCCTCCTCGTGCGATCTTGGCGTGGTCGGTGTTTGCGGGCCATGTTGCGGGCCTTGTTTTTTTTCGTGTCCTCGCGCCATTTTGTTTTTCCGCGTTGGTGAGATGACGGCGAGGCTTGGATTCATGGAAGCGGCTGCTGTCTCAAGCCAAGTGCGCCTGATTACGGTAGGTGTACTGCATGTTTACTATATTTGCTTACATTTTCCTTTCGGTACGTGTATGACACAAGCTCGGAGAGTCTCGTTCGAGCCGTCGTGGCGTGCACACCGCTGTGGCCGTCGTGCGTGAGCCCGTCGTGGATACGTCTCGCGCTGTGCTCGCCCGCTTTCCTACACAAGCGTTACCATCTCTGCAAACTTTCTTCTGTGCGTTCGTTGTGAGCCCGCTCCTTCCTAACGCGAAAGGTGGCCTTGTATGTTTCTACACACAGGTGGAGGGAACACGCGAGCCCGTTGCGATGCGAGCCGATCACGCGCTTGTGGCTGTTGTAAACAACGCTGTCGCGCGGCTGGCAAGATGTGGCGTGACAGCTATCACCCCATAGTGCTCCTTCGGTGCGTATTCGGCTTTCGAATTAAATCGGCCTCACTGTTTGTAAAACTCTTACTGTTCCAAAAGTATAGCACGCACTCATCATCTTGCTCAAGACGTGGCCTGCATCCAGTTTTTAGAACAGCCGCAGGGGCTCGATTGACCCGCATCGCGATGATCCCGCGTGTTCGCTGCCGTATTGGTTCTACCTGTAGTAAGTGCGTCCGCCTTTCCCTTCGTTTTTTGCCGGGACATCTCGAGCACGCCTGTATCGTTTACGTGCGCGCTCTGCCGCGCCTATTTCATCTGTCCGGAACTGTTCTGCAGCTCTTCGGTCGGCTGTACTCGCCCCGGCTCCTAACGCTGCAGCCATTGCGAGGCGGCGGCGGGCGGCCCGCTGGTTGTTGTATGTTCCTGCTGCACTGGCCGTAGTTTGGCATGATAACTCCGAAGTCCGGTGCACCTGCAGCAAGCTGTGATAGCTTCGTGCAAGCGGACCCCGATTTTCTAGAACGAGCACCTTGTTAGGAATAAATATTCGAAAACAAAAGATCAGGCCAGACCAAGAGCCTTCGCTGTCCTATAACCTTAAGGGTGAACCGAGTATAATTTCTGTCTTTCCTATGGCACAAAGCTTGCCGTATGCGTTGTTTGTGTTAGTCTTGAAATTACACAACAAAACTTTTAATAGTATTACGTGCTAGTAATTTTGTTCCCATGCAGGCTCAGGTGTGGGCGACATCCACCTACTTGCCCTTGCAGTCGACAGGGAGGAGTGCATTTCCAAAACCAGTCTGGACAAGGCAGTGGGACTCCTTCTTGGAGCCTTTCTTGGTTTCAACATCTGGTATCCACCCGGCAGCCCTCTCACTATGGAACGTTTGCAGAGGTAAATGAGTGTGAAATAATTAGAAAGACCCTTTCTATAAAGGTTGGTTGGAATTTCAGGACCAGTAAAAAATTTATTCAAATAATATGCATGACTTAAAATCGAGTACTTCTTCTTCGAACGAAGAAGCTTAGCTGACCTCTGGTCAGCTTCCTTGGCTTTGTGGTCTCATATAGGGTGCTGCAATACAAGGTGCGGGACTGATATCTTTTCTTTCAGGGATTTCTGGTTTATGCACTTGTGAGTAATCTTATAACTTGGCAGCCCTTAGCACAGCAAGCTGGCACTATTCATATCGTGCATCATCGCTTACAATGTTTATCAAATTTGTTACATGTTATTTCGTGTTCTAACAAAGAAAAAAACAGCGAAAACTGAGACACAGGCCGATGAGAAGGTACACACACTACCGCCGAACTTACAGCTGATTTATTTTTGCAAGCCCATATGCAAATGAAACACTCAAGCCCAGTTGTCATTCCATTCCCGATAAAAAGCCCCACTCTTTTTCTGTGATAAGGACAGAGAACCACTTATTCTTTTTTATAATTTGTTAGAAGTGTTTCAAGCAGTTCTTGCTAATGCCTGGACTTACCCCTGCTAATAATGTTCGTGCGGTGAAACAGGCGAGCATTTGCTACAGTCCTTCACATGCAAAGCAAGGTTGCTGCCGGTGCCTGCTTGCAACTTCTTGCCGTGTTCTCTGCGACGTTCATTCGGGCATTGCCGAGTCTGCCTGATGTATACTTTCCCACTGGACATATGGATTTAATACACAACCCTCATTACACACATTGTGAACTCCAATTGGTGGTTGGTCTTGCAGGCTGAAAACACAAACTTGATACCAAAATTTTCGGACACTCTTTCAACCCATGGGAAATTTTATGGAAGCATGGGACAAGAAATACTCAGGTGATCCTGTTCTTCGATAAAATTTCCCATGGGCTGAAGAGAGCAACCGAAAAATTTGGTGTCAACATGGTGTTTTCAGCCCCTCATGA
Organism: Amblyomma mixtum; assembly: GCF_055824585.1. Lineage (NCBI taxonomy): Eukaryota > Metazoa > Arthropoda > Arachnida > Ixodida > Ixodidae > Amblyomma > Amblyomma mixtum. The sequence goes on along the minus strand of NC_143019.1, from coordinate 34,568,784 downwards.
GCTATCTGGTCTTTTCACCCGCATCTCTGGCTGTGCAGAGAACGAGCATGCAAGACCAACCACCAAACAAGGTTCACAAAGTGTGCGGTGGTAGTTGTGTATTCAACCCCATGTGCTGTGGGAAAGTATACATCGAGCAGGCTGAGCAATGCCTGAATGAATGCCTCAGGAAACACATTACATGTGAGCACATTGAGCAACCTGGCATTGCATGTGAGGGACTGTAGCAAATGTTTGCCTCTGTTTCACCGCATGAACATTACTAGCAGGTGGAAGTCCTTCCACGAGCGAGGACTGGTTGAAGCATTTTTAATCAAAAAGAATGAGCGGTCCTGCATAAGCGAGCCATCTATCCTTAGCATAGAGAAAGAGTGCCGCTTTTTGCTGGGGATGGAAAGATGATCGAACTTGATTTTTTTCATTTGCATGGGCGCTTGAGCGAGAAAAAAATGGCTTCAAGTACGTGGATGAGCCCAAAATGAACCATTTGTAAGTCTGTCAAAAGTGTGCGACTTCTTCTGGTCCTATGCCACGGTTTTCAGGACATTGCAGAAAACACCTGGTATAATTGTTTATGTAATTCAAAATATCTTGGGTCATCTATGATGCTCACTCAGACTTGAAGCAAGTAATGCGTAACTCTATCAGTACATTTGTTGTACACCTTGTGATGGTCACAAGTGCTTTCCTCCAGAATGATGCATTGATCCGCAAAAGTTGTCCAGTTGAAAGGAATGCTTCTGATACCTTCCACTTCCAGACCTGCCCTCCTAAGACTGCCTAGATTGGTTTATGTGCTGTTGCCTGCTGATCAAAGCTTTGCCTTGAGGAAATGTGATGTGTACCTCTCTTCAACAAATTAAAGTGCAGTGACTATGTTGCTTTCATGTGGTAAATGTAAAGGTAACGTCGTGTATATAGCCTGAATGGTTACATTTACAAAAGGGTGATGCAATAAGGGAACAAGACAGTGCACCTTTCGAACTACAGTAAAAATTTTCCACAAGGTGCGATATATTACAGTGGTGGGCTGTCGTCGCAACTTGACAAAGCCCATGCCTTGCACGCCAGGTTAAAGAGTCAGGTTAAAATTCATTGTTGTGCATGACAGCTGAAACACAACACAGTTCATAAATGGAAGTTGGACAGATGTGTTATCTCCCTTTTATAGAAAAGAGAATTATGTTTTGATTTCATTTACAAGTATTTAATGATGGCAACAAATTTGTTCCTTGTCATTTTTTGTCTTGGTGTGGCCCTTTTCTCATTGCTTCATATTGTACAATTTTGTACATATTCTTTGTGTATCATCATTGTATCTAACCTGGATATATGTTATTTTCTGTTTTTCAGATGCCATGGTTCATGGATGTTATTGGGGGAAGCACCTAAGGCGATACAGGAGCTGCAAGTTTTGACGCCTATTTTTGTATTTCGGCAAGTAACAAACCACTTATGAGCAATAAATACCTTCAAAGGATATCAATTTTTGCAGCATCTTTCATAAGATATTGCATAATTCAAGCAACTTTAGCTTCAGAAACTAACAAAAGATACAAGCGATCTTGTAGACTTCCAGTATTCTGGGTACCCTTGATCAAGGAAGGAGCAAGAGAAAGTTCAAACAACGGACAGAAACAACAGTTGAGATCGTGTCAAGAATGATGACCATCAGCTCGACCTTGCTTAGGCCTGTAGCAATACACACAAATATGGACCGTAACTGTACAGAATAATAGGTTGACTGTGCAGAAAACACACCAGGCTGTCGTATTAATCTAAGTGTGCTCGAGATTGACACAGAAAAATTTGAAGTATAGACAAATTTCTGCTTGTGTGTTTTCATCTTTAAAATAATGCGTAACACATTAGAACAAATGGATCACCACATGGTATTTAGCTGCAACCGCTACAGATAATCCAGTTTCTTGGTACTATTTTGGTTGCATGAGCCAATTGGTTGCTGTGATGTGTAGAAGTTGTTTAGGTCGCGTGAGGCATGAAAAAAATAATTGCTAATACGTCATTTGTTCTCATATCTTCGTGAATGAACACTATGTGTCAGCCATTATAGTGTAGTTTGATTCATGCCTCACGTGGAATAATCCAAATACATGTCACATGTATTGCTTGGCCGGTGAAACCGAAAGACATCTAGAAATTAACTAGTAAATTGCGGTTATGCACGGATCGCCATGCGTTGATCTATGCATTCTAATGTGTAACACATCGTTTGCAACCAGATTCGAAACTTAAATTTGGTGCCTGTTATTCCGAATTGATTCCACACTTTACATGAAAAGACCTCCGGCTGTCATACTGACGACATAAATGCATTTCAGGTTGACAAAAACACTGTATAATGAATAGACGCCATGCCGTCATATTGACAGCGAACCGTTTAAATGACGCCATACTGTAATATGAAAAGACATGAGGCCATCATTTTGACGGCTCAGTTGTATTCCTAGTTGACAAGCAGAACGTCAAAATGATCAAAAACACCGTCATTTGGAAATGACGGCCGGCTGTCATTTTGACGGTTAGATGCTTGGAAATAGAGCTGCCAAGATATTTACCGTCATTTTGAAGGATTTTTTTTTACAGTGTGGGAGACCTCCCCATCCCCGTCTTCCTGCGCGTTAGGCAGGGCTGTTCGCTCTCACCTCCTTTGTTTGGCTGGCTGGCTTATGGGGTTTAACGTCCCAAAGCGACTGCGGCTATGAGAGACGCCGTAGTGGAGGGCTCCGGAAATTTCGACCACCTGGGGTTCTTTAACGTGCACTGACCTTGCACAGTACACGGGCCTCGAATTTCTCCTCCAAAGAAATTCAACCGCCGCGGCCGGGATCGAACCCGCGTCTTTGGGGCTAGCAGCCGAGCACCATAGCCACTGAGCCACCGCGGCGGCTCTTTTGTTTGCGCTTAGCATTGAGACTCACCTGCGGTTATGGCTTTCGTGGGTTTCATCCAACTTTATTTGGTCGCCACGAGATCACGGGTGACCCCTAACCCCGCCCGATGAACCCAAAAGTGCCGCTTGCGCGCACTGTCGGGGCACATGCCGCTCGTCGGAGGACACCGCGTAAGTGCGGAAATTCGCGATACCAAATTTGTTTTAAACCTCAATCCTGCCGTCCTGCAATCCAGGCAAGACAACTACTATGCATACCAAGCCGGTTGTGTTGCCTCCTACTTCTTTCCCTTATTGTTTAACCTAGACAAAAAAATTCGCTGTCGCTTAGCTTGATTAAGTCCGGTAATTGCGAAAGCAATATCCGTACCTATGCCATGGTACAGCTGGCAGTGTAGCTGCTGGTGGTGCTTGTGGTTAGACTTGTGGTGATGCATGGGTTATAGAATCCAATCCAATTTATTCCAATCCAAACCAATCCAATCCAAAGCAATCCAATTCAATACAATCCACTCCACTCCAATCCAATCCAATGTAATGCTATTCAATGCAATCCAATCCAATGCAATGCAATGCTATCCAATGTAAACCACTACAATCCAATCCAATCCACTCCAATCCAATACAATGTAATGTAATCCAAACTAATCCAATCCAATTCAATGCCATCCAATGCAATCCACTCCAACACAATCCACTCCAATCCAATGCAATCCAAACCAATTCAATACAATCCAATGCAATCCAATCCAATACAATCCACTTCAAGCCAATCCAATGTAATGTAATCCAAACCAATGCAATCCAATCTAATGGAATCTAATCTAACCTAATCTAATCTAATCAATCCAGTTCAGTCCAATCCAATCCAATCTAATCCAATCTAATGCAATCAAGGTCAAATGAGGGTCAATGGTGGTCACCGCCGCGGCACGATGGTGGCCACCGGCCGCGGCACGGCAAATGCATGAAAGTGCAAGTAGTATTGCTTTCGCAATAAAGAAATTAAGCGCCATATCCGCCTTCCTGAACTGGAAACAAAATGCCAGACTATTGCTTCTCTTTAATATGTACGCTTTATTAATTTTATGCGCTGAATTAAACGTTTAAATCACGGAAGCTCAATATCACTCCACAGCTGCATAAAATCGCAGTTGTCGGTCTTGCGGTGAATCCATTCTTTAGTTTTTGTTATCATTTCCAGAGTGAAGTGAGCCTTCCAGTCACCGACAACACCCTTGCGGAGGAAACCTTCACCGTCATGCATTTTCTCCTTTCGTGTCCGTGAATCAGGGCACACTTCGGCAGACTTCAAAACCTCCTCCGGCGGCAGACTCTGCAGCTCCGCCACCAACGTACTGTTCATGTCACAGAAGAGTGCCTTCATAGTTTGAAAACTTGTGGCGTCTGAAACTTTCTGCAACAGCTCTCGGTCATTTCGAAGCTCATTTGCGTACTCCTCTCCGAGAAAGTCGGCAATCTTCAGAATCCAAAAGAGCCGATCCCTTGTCATTTGCTCGTAAGTGAAGAAGAGCACATTGGACTTGTCACGGTACTGATACCAGGAATGCAGATGGTCGAAGTAGTCGCCGTATGACATCTTCCCATTGATGAATAGATCGAGGAACCTCCCGAACGATACGTCCTTTACGCTCTTTGGAGTGAATCCCTTTGAGTGGTAGTAATACGAAACGCATACATCGTAAGGGTTCCTCGCGACGTAGATGTACTTTGCATTCTCTGAGTAAGGTACCTTATGGGCAGGCAGATGAGTTTTGAAGAGGCCAGGCCGGGGCATTTTCTCTGCGGCTTTGGCACCTATGAGCTCAAGGTATGGAGAAGCCAGCAGGAAATCCGGGAAAGATCTTGGTGGGTTGCCTTTGGAGAGAATACTCAGCATGAGGTACTGAGTCCACGTTGTTCCGCATTTAGGATATGTAGCGATGAATATATCGTCGCGGCGTGGTTTGTAAGTGAACACTGAACGCACAATGTCTTCGCGGAAGATTTTTTGCATCCGCAGGCCATCGATGTATATATAATTATCCGGGTTCATCCCAGCCCCAGAGCGGCGTTCTCTGCAAGATATATGAAAAACGGTAAAAATACAAGGCCGTAGTTTTATAGCACTCATTGTATTTCGAAACCCTCTTCGCTGTTTCTTAAGAAGCGAAGCAATGTAAATGCAGGTTTTCTGAGGCTATAACAAACCTCGATTTCATATCCGAGATTGCAGTAAAAAAAGAAACAAAGCTTGCACACTTATCCAAGCTGCGGCCGCGTCTCCATGGTGCAATGTGTGTAAAAGTGTATCCTTTTATCTCTAGAGGAGCTTTCCTTTGACTTTCTGCTGACTGATCTTCCAAAAAGTTCATGCAGTCTTCCAGGCCACACTCTGTTTACTACTTCGACCGATTCGGCATCTTTCTCCTCGATAATTTAACCTCCTCGAAGTACTCCTCGATAATTTAACCTCCAACCTACGCCTTCATGTAGCGCGCTATCAGCGACGGTGTGCACAGTGTACACGTGCTGATACGCTGCTGCTACTCTGTTATCTATGTTACCCTTTAGCTGTGTATTAGAGAAGTGAAAGGAATCCTTTTAGAAGCTCGTGCATTTCATGTCAGTTTCCTTCTTCCTCAAAGTTTATTGAAATGTTCATTACTTGCCACACCACCAACGTGCTAAGGAAGAAGAGCATGGACACAACAAAATTGTTTAAGGATCCCAACTAATGCAGAGTAAAACATTTTCTATAAAGGACAGCAAAAATGAACTCTGCCACTTTCAAAAAGAACACTTTCAGCAGTAGGCACTGAATATTGATGGAAAGATAAAACACTTTTTTTCAAGGCTACAAAAGCAGCCCTGATATAAACCATGTTGAACATAGCAGAGGAAGTTCTGTGTTGAAATGGCTTGAGGCATAGGTAGGCAATTGACTTTGAAATCAAGACTATTTAATAAATAAGCTAACTTAAATTCTAGTATTTGTCGACCGTAATCATTGTTACTACATACACGATACTGCCCACCTTATATGATCCAAGCAGATTGGGCAAAACCAGGAACATACATTATTCTTAACAATGCTAACAGATAATTTCAACAAAAATGAAACTAAATAAAACAGTGTTAATTTTCATAACAAAAACTGCTGATAAGCTGAGTATCAAAGAAATGAATATAAAAACAGTATTTCATTTGTTCGCAAGGGTATTTTCAAATTTCCATTTCCAAACACTTCTTAGTTCTTGGCTTTTCTGGGGTTGGTATACACGTTGGTGTTGCAGTTGTGGAGTTTAATGATAGTGAGTAGAGAGGATTTTGCATGGAATGAGCGAAGTAGGGGTCCCGGTGATACCCATGGTAAGCTTGCACTGTAGAGTGAATATGTAAGTTATAAGGCATTTCTTAGAGCGATAACAATAAGCACACGACATCCTTAAAATTGCTTGAGAAACAAGATACTGCGTTATTTTAAAACATATTGGTTCTTTTCCGACTATTATATTTATTTTCACATTCCAATAAAGCTTCAATATTTCCGACAAGGGCCGTATTACTATCCTATTGTGATTTGCGTACTTCAAAGCTAAAGTGAAGTTAATCATCAACGTTTTGCAGAAATGGTGTCATCTTGGTATGTCAGCCAGACGGCTCAATTACTCACAGCGCACTGAGGGGTTAAAGGTTCCCAACTATTTATAATATATTTTTCTTTATGTATGCGACGCTCAAAAGGACTGTGAGAACCGATTGAGTTTCTGTTATATTGATGTATTCTCGTTATCCAGCAACAGAAAGACTTCGCTCACTGACAAACAAATTTTGATAGTCTAAAAGATCTCGAAAATGAAGAACAGATATCCCAGATCTTGCCTTCACTAGTAAAGTACGAGGGCGATAAAGAATTCTTTTTTGCGCATTTCTTAGTTTAAAGCTTACCATCATCCGCTTCTATTTATTGATTACGAATGCCCCAGTCATCTCGACTTCTTAACTCGACGTCACAATATTGAATTTACCAGCGAAAACAAACCTTCGATTATTGAACTTCGACTTTCTCAGCAATGTTTACATCTTTTCTAGAAGGCACAAAAGGCGAAAATACTCAGCTGAGGATTAATGTTCGGTGAATTTCACCTCACCACAATCTCCTTGTGTCTTTGGGCAGCAGGTGTGCTATTGAACACCGAACAGTCGATACCTGCTTATAACTTTTAGCAGCCAATTAATCCTGAACCTCCGCTGGAATTACGGACTAAACACGGGTTCCCCCGTATGCAGTGCTTTATACGTCTGGAATCTCACTCTACTGGTCTCCTTTACTCCCCCTAGGTTGCTTCTCTGAAAATATTCGTGCATTTTCTGCCATGACCAACGACACCGACGACAACGCCGGCTTATCTGCAGAACACAGCCCTTAACGCTGCCACGCGCCGAGACGCCTAAAACAAGCACTGATTCTAAGCACACGTGTCGTGCACGCTACGTTGTCGCTAGGCGCTTAAAATTGACGTAACGTAAGCAGTGCGTATACTTTCATTCACAGCGCGACGACGAACACGGACAAGAGGGCTGTGAATGAAAGAATGAAATACCCACTCGCGCAGCAAAGGGTTTCAAGCAGTGCATACAATTTTTGTTGTTGAAAACCTTTTTTGTGTTGCTTCGTGTCGTATGCCTGAGATCAAAAACTTTGACAAGCACGGATGTGTTACAACAGGGAGGAAATCAGGCGTAGCACGGATTGGACCACTAAGTTTTTTAAAAGCGGTCTATTAAACGCTATCTGAACGAAATGCAAATAAAATTAACTAATCCGCATCCACAGTGCAAAGATGGGCTTTACAATTCTTCTCATCATTTAAGCAATTACATAGAAGAATGTTTCAGTGCTGGGCAATACGTACGCTGGCCTTCGATTCCCAGACTGTAAAACCTACTTTGCGGCATGCACTTCAGATGGAATGTTCTTCTTTCACTAAAACCTTCATAAATAGAGGTACGAAATGTGTTTTAATCCACACCTGTCGAGTAAGAAAGAGCGATAGCTTACGTCTCTTTTTTACCGCGTACTTCTTCTGGCACTCCAAGCAGGGATTGGAAGTGTCTAAACACGAGAGACACAAACATCACAGCATAAGCTCTCCACCTCAGTCGCTCCTAAGCACTGCGTATGGTGTCTTGGCTGTATATGTGTCACGAGTGACACGGGCCACCTGCCACATACGCTTTCTCTCCAAAAACATTCCAGCATATTAAAAGCAATGTACGCTTGCCGTTCATTTTTTTTTTCAAACTGTGTGCATGTCAAGAGGATCACTTTCACAGCACGTGGACATATTTATAAAAGTGCGCATTCCAGTTCAAGGACACAACTTATATTTATAACGGATGCTTGTTCTGGGCTATTTAGTGCGAACTGAGACGCAAAAGTGGCGCGGAAAATAATGAAAGATACTCCACTTATATGCCGTTACTCAGGTATTTTATCGAATGTTTTATGCATAATTGCAAGCGTATAGAAGTGAGCAGACTTATTTAGGTGCTCTAGAGGGTCGCTGTGTACCAGAGTGGAATGTTAAAAAAGGAATCTCCTTCCACTCCAGCAATACCAGGAAGGCGTCTAGGTTTAGCCTAGTGCGAAGCGGCAAAGTGGGCGATTGCAAGAGTCAGTTTAATCCGAAACAGGTCCAAGAGACAAAGCGGTGAATAGAAGAAAAGGCGAATGGAAGCCACGTCATGAAGTGTTGAAAACACTTAGATATTCCTAAATGAAATCAACGGAAATCATTTTTTCTTCCACGTGCAAAAGCTATACGCCAGATCTTAATATTGATTGTCGGACAGAATATGGAAACTAACAGAATTAAAAAATATCAGTCACTCAGATAGTACACTAAGTTCACAAAAATAAATATCGCTTAAAAATGAAGTTAGGGATCACGTCTGTTTAATATTAACAATTTTCATGCGCTAGCGAAATACTCATTAACTCTCTTTCTTGCAGTAAGGGTGTACGGGTTTTTTCTTAAAAGTGCCCGGCCACGTACATCGAGACAAAGCAAAGTCAAATAAATAAATTTAGTTTTTCAACTATATGCACCGTGAGCGCATTTTATATAAACTTTAAGCACTTTCTAAGCTGTACTTATTCTTCCCAACATGCAGGTATTTTTTAATTATTGTGTCAAAGAAATAAACAGTCCTAAACTTTGAATGCCTAGATTGGTGCAAGCGTCCGCTACCCAGCTGAGGTGTTCCTGCCCTGCTGCAAGGCTATGTCGTGTTTCAAGCGTCTCTATCAGGTGACCCTCCCCTCCGAGGAAACATCACATGCCTTTAGCATCGTCGCTAGTGCCACGTGCATTAATTCGCCGTTGGTTTTCCAGTGGATATCTATCCGGAATATTTATGAGGAATAAAAAAACGCGTACTTAACGCATGTTCCCAACAAGTTTTAAAGCTGTAGCTTTTGGGCTGCACACCGAAAACACTTCCCCGCTTGTATTTTTAACAAAAGCTTTAACAAGCATGTCTATGTGTTTAAATTTTTCTTTCTTAGCTTGGCAGCTTTAACTTCCCGATTCAGACACTCAAACAATGTGCTAACACTTGGCACAGCGAGAGACCAGAACTAGTTCTAGTATTACCGATAGTAGCTTAATACTTGTCTTGGCGGTAGACAACAAGGAATTTCACGATGACAAGGAGGCCTACTTTCCGTCTGTCTTCCGAAACAACAGGTTTTTAAGAGTATCTGCCTTGGAGCACTGGATATGAAGAAAGCCTATTGCCACCCAAACTAAAGAAAGCATAAGAGGATGTTGTTTTGGTTTCGGTTGCTGATCAATGGAAAGCGATTAGCTCGTTCAACCTTTGCCTGAAGTATAATTGAATAAGAAATAACAGAAAAACGACATGTCGCCACCAGGATCTGATTCTGCCGCCTCCGTATATTGTGTACGTTGCTCTGTGAGCCAAACTGTCTGCGCGGCTGCGGAATCATGTATTTTCAAATCTATTTGGGCGTCTACCTTTTATGATGTTTAGATATCGAGAAAGGCGGATTTTAGCACAGGAACGGCGTGATCGATGTTCATATCTATGGTTTAAAAGCTCCCACTGTTTTCTTGTTCTCTTTTTTTGTGTTTAGAAGCCCGTGAGATCACAAAAACCGTAATGTTTGTGAAGCGGCCTGTAAACTTCCTCACTGAGTTAACTTTCTAAGCGAGAGATGGCCCCGCACTTTTGCGGAGTGCTCCGGTGGCATCTTGAAGGACCCTCCTCGAAGGAGAGCACTTGAAGGACCCTCCTCTATTGTATTCGGTGTCTCCTGACGATTGTCGTCCTTCTTGTAAAGTTCGAAAAAGGGGGCGGGAGCTGCAGGTGCCGAAAGAGCCAGCAGGAGGAATTCGACAATGGCTATGTCCAAGCAAGAGCAACGTACAGGGCGCGTACGCCAGTGTGAGGCAGGTCGTCTTCGCAAGGCTGTCAGGAACGCACCCTTCCATCGCTCCGGTGGCCATGGACGCCGCAGTGAGCACAGAATAATTCCGTGCATTGAGCAGGAAACTTGCCAGAAGAGCTGTACGCACGGTACCCTTACTGCAAGCCCCGCTAGGTCAATGTGATACGGTGGGCTACGATGCTGACGCCGATAGGTATAAGAATTTATGGCGCCCTTCTTTATACGAACTAACCGTGTGCCATTGAGTACACCACTACCCAACCCGTCTTGCACATGGTAACATATAGGATGTTCCAGTGCGGACTCTGGCCGTGGACAAGTTCCTCGTTTCACACATAGGAGGCCAAGAAGAGAAAGGTGACGGTTGTGCCCTACTGAAAGTTCGCCTATGACGAATTTCATAATTTCATATGTCTCCACAAGAACTGTTATGCAGTTAGTTGGAGCATATGGTGCCGGTATGGGCTATATGGAAGCACGTATAAAATCTCACGGACTGTATATGACGTTATATACACTGTATAGAAATCGTAAGGAAATTTCGTGGAATGCTTATGAAGTCCGCACACCAGTAATGGAATTGCATATAATTTTCTATATATTACGGGCTCTGTATTCCCTCAACTCCATACAAGCGGCTCGTATGAAAAATTTAAGTAGGGTGTGTTGTGATCCCACAGGAACAACGGGGATACATTCACAGCCGGTCCAAGGCAGCCGGTGTCAACAATCGCAGGCGTGGAAGCCGTGTTCTTGACTGTCCACGAGCATTTGTAGCTCGCATGTCCGTGCAGCGCCGCCCGAGAGCAGGTAATGTCTGTGAAAGAAATTTCTTACGCGATAGCGTATACAGCTGGTTCGATCGAAAAGTCGCGCCCTGATCTAGAATTGACAAGGCCTCAGAAACGTGGCAGAAATGTTCCCAGAAGTTTGAAATGAAGAAGAGATTCGCCGACAGTGGGGTTCGAGCCTATGCCCTTTGCGTTCCAGGCGGGCACGCAACGCATATGCCGTTTTCTTGGGATGGAGTTGCGCACACGAACAAACATACACAGGAAAAAGCAGAAGACAGGAAGAGCGAACTTTCGAAGCGCCACCCTAGGCCTAGGTTGCATTTGCAGGCGGCGTCCTGAGAACGGTTGTTTGAACCAAGCTAATGCGCCAAAACCGACGTTCATTTTGAACGAGGTTTTCGTAAGTATGCATTGTAACTGCTTTTATGGGCATGATATGCTGTTTACTAATGTGTGTTTTGTTTTCAGAAGCACCTACGCCGTGTGAAGCGGATGAAAACAGTTCACTATAGTATAGTTTGTGTATGACCTGGTTGGTTAACACTAAAGTAAACTGAAAGGCGTTGCATAGTGTTGCTAAAAAAGAAGAGGCGGAACTCACGGTGAACACGATTAGGCGCGCGGCTATGGTTGACAGTCTCTCTGGATCCTCTCCGCTTTTTGAAAAACAATTTTTCAGCTTTTTGGGGCTCTAACGCATAACCCCCGATGATGGCTAGGGGTTGGTTCCCACTAATCAGAATAACCTAGGAGACGGCGCTCACACAAGCGGCAGGAATTTTACCTCGCATGCAACCATCTACCCTCCTTCCGGGGCAGCAGCAGCGGGCAGTCCATGCCTCTCGCTTGTTAAAAAGTTGTAGGTGACATCTGAGCTTCGCCTTAAGGCTTTGACGCGATAGCATTAATGAGTTATTGCCCATATACACAGAATTGGTCATTTTCGTTTGAGCATTCATAGATCCCTGGCCGTCCTCATACCACTCCTGTTGGTGCTGTTCATTTATGCGCCACTGCCCTTTTCTAGCAGGTGCTGCCATCGTGGGACTTGTACAACCCATATTGCTCTTCCCCAGCAACCCTTCAAGACAAGTCATTAATTTAACTGGTGCATATCATAGTGCGCAGTTTGATCACAATCCAGTGGGCAGGTTGTGACGACACCAGAAGAAATCTTGGCCTGGGTGGACCACCTGCCTCCTAGGTTGCTTTATTGGGGATTTTTTGTGGATTTTTTGCGCTTGGTCAAAGACGCCGTCGACGGCGCCGGGTTTTCTCCGACACAAGATCCTCATCGCTATCAGGTTAAAAGGGCGTTTGAGCGGGCTCTGCAGCTTGGTTGCAAAACTCTTGCCACTAATTTCGGTCGCGGAACTGTTGCTGCGAAGTCCCGGCCCAAAAGTTCCTAACGCAAGGTTCACAATTAAGCTCGTGTTTTCGCAGCGATTGCCATCGCTACCTCGCCTTTCGGTATTAGACAAGTTCGACTGACAGCAGCACTCTGCCTCTTACGGAGGAGTCAGCAGATTGCTGGTGAATTTGTGCCATTATCTTCTTGCTCCCTAACGCCTACCAAAATGAGTTCACGCCTTTGATTGAAATGAAGTATTTCAGATTACTCTCTGTAATAATTTTTATTTCGGTAAGTTTAAAATGAAGTAGCTAAAGTTTATAAGTTAAACTAGTTGAACGATGCATCGTTTGGCTTAGTTTTTTCAACCCGCTCTGCGACCATTAGGAGCCAGTACTATAAGACAGACGTCTCTGCGCTGAGCTCGAAAACTTTGCTCGGGAGTAAGGTGCAGCTGGATCTTATGCAGCCATTGCCGTCGGATCCACGCATCCGCGGAGCTGAAGTGTGCGCTTGTTCAGTCGAACTTTGTTTTTCCCCTGCTTTTCTTTCAGCTTCCTTCTATTCACCTACAGCTGCGATAGGGTCACCCAGTGAACTCTGCTGTGCAATTCCCTTTTCTTTCATGATGTGGCCGTTTGGTATACATTTAATTTGGTTTTTTGAAATTTAACGTCCCAAAGCGACTAAGGCTATGAGGAACGCCGTAGTGGAGGGCTCCAGAAATAGCGACCACCTGGGGTTCTTTAACGTGCACTGACGTCGCACAGTATACACGGGCCTTTTGAATTTCGCCTCCATCAAAATTCAGCTGCCACGGCCGGGATCGAGCCCGCGTCTTTCTGGTCAGCAGACGAACTCCTTCAACAATAAGCCACCGCGGCGCCGCGCTTGCTCTACGACTACGTTGTTTTTCTGTGCACTTGAATATTTATAGCGGAGTCCGGAAATGGAACTCGGGCATTGAAATTCATAATATATAGCAAGACATAAATTGCTCCAGATTCCTGCAGTAAACATATGCGTGATCAAGAAGAGGGTCCAAGAAGATGTGAACAGTTTGTATACAGACTCGTTCATGGGTCGCGTATTTCCTTTTAGTTCAACGGGGGTCCACACTTTTCCTTTTCGAAGTGTCTAGCGCTCCATCCAGACGGAACATTTGCTGCTGCTGCAGTTCCGTCCAGGCGAAATATTTACTGCAGCTAGAGTTCCGTCCATACAATAGACAGTTTTAGTTTCACGTACGTAGAAGGTTCACGTACGTAGAGCACTTACGGGTCACCAGTGCGCATGCGCAGAACGTGAAGTGTCTGCGTGGGTCGCACGGACGTACGTGAGATTCGGACCTTTGCGTTACGGTCTTCACGTTCCTTGCGTACGTGGCGTTGGCAAGATGGCGGCGACCTGCCCGCCCGCTTTATAACGATAACAGCTTCGTCGCTAATCCCTCGACGTGGTATCGTGCTGTAAACTACTGTATTTGCCTTCAGTTGGTCCATTCTTGCTCTCGCATGAAGTTTTAGGTGAGAACTAGCTTTTGGTTTCCAGATATAAATCCGTTTCAGCAGCTCTTAAGCCTGACGGAGAAGCGTTTGTGGTCGTCATAGCAACGAGTGTGCCGACGGTCTCACGTGACCACGCGGAGCTGAAAACCTCGCGGGATATCGCGAGACCCTCGGCAGAGTCAGCGGGAAAAGCAAAACAGTGCACGTTTTGGCTCCATACGCACACATCAACATGAGTGGGACACCAGCGCGCCTTCGCTTCTCGAAAAGAGATGATTTAAATATGCTGCGGGACATGAAGGAATGCAATTCCTTCGAAGATAACATGCAACATACAGTGCGGTGAACTGAAATCGCTCAACGTTTGTCAGAAGAAAGGGGGAAAGTATTTACCGCCCGCACTGTGGCTTGGACTGGCTCCGCTCCAGGGAGCTCCACTAAACGAAGTTAGTTTTTTCTGTGCCAGATGGCGCGGCACAACATGCTAGCGCATTTTCTAGGTTATATGGCAGATCTACTCAGTTTCCGTCCGATACGTGTAGCTAAAACTGTACGAAGCGACACGAGAGTACGCTACGTAGACTGCTCACGCTTACGTGTGTGAAGGTTCTACGTACGTAAAACAAAAACTGTCTAATGTCCGTACTGTCCATACTATACAAAATGGGTGATTTCTACCCACATAAAGCATTTCTTTGCCTCTGGAATAACCAGCTGACAAAGCTGCATCCAGATGTTCTCTCTATGCATGCATACGGCACTAAAATATCTGTCCGTGTACTGCGTTTAGCTGCATCCACGAAGGTATAACTTCCGTGTATGCATGCAGGATCGGGAAAATTACACTGTTAGAAGCAGAGTGCAGAAACTGTCCGCGAAGTGATGTGAAGCCCTGTCGCTGTTTGTGCTGCAAGATGACGTAGCGCGAAAAAGACTAAAACGTAAAAACAAGCGGTCTAGAAGCATTATACAATTGCACCAACAAACCCAAGCCAAAACTCGTTCTGTTGCCATTTCTCACTGACTGCTTGGAAAATAAAATGACGCAGCAGAATATCTATCCTGTCATAGATTAGGCGGAACAGGATTGCCACTTTTTTAAATGGGCATGCAAAAGTCTGCAAGCAAACTGGTTTCCCAATCCCTAATGCCAGCTTTAATTCCGTCTTGACATAACTCTTGCGGCAGATAATGCTGGACGGAACTGTATGGAGTGAGATACAGTTCCGTCTGGATGGAGCCCCGTCGCTACATGCAGTTACGTCTGGACGGAACTTTAGCGCAAATTGTAGTTCCGTCTAGACGGAACTATAGCCACAGACTTTTCTTTTTGGCGGTCTGTCCTTTCACGCGGTATACCTTTAGCGCCACAAATACGCCGCTGCAGTGGCTCAGTGGTTATGTCGCTCGGCTGCTGGTCCGGTACAATCCCGGCCACAGCGGTAGAATTTCTCTGGAGGCGAAACGAAGAGCTACCTGTAAATTCGCTGCGGAAGATTTATTGTTACTTAAGTAGCAAGACAGTAGCATGTAATCCTAATAACAGCTGTTAAGAGATTATTTAATCTCATTAGGCTCCAAGGACATCCACTATCGAAAGTATGTGTCGAAACCATTTTCATGCCATTTTAAACCAAAGGCACACTTTATATCCTAGATGCATGAATGCATACTTTACACTCTACAAACATTTTTTTTAAGGTCCAGCAATTGTCTCATTAAATTTTGATACCTGAACTGCTCCCCGAAGCTGGGACAAAATGGCGCAGCGAAAGGAAGGATAGAATGCAAGTCAGATACGGCGTTCATAGACTCAAGCTGCCCTTGGGATGCACCTAACTGGTGGCTCCTGAGGAATTTAGATCAAGTCAAGTGATTTCACGTGCTCTAATAACACTCTAACGTGCACCGGCATCTCACAGCACGCGAGAGTTTTTGCACTCCGTCACGACTGAAATGCGGCCACCGTGGCTTCGATTCGGTCCCATTTTCTTGGACACAGCAGCAAAAGAACATAGCCCCTGGCAAAATTCTGCAATGCAGGCAGCTTAGCTTAAACAAATAAATATTTTGTGGTTATCCCGGGCATACTGGTTAATACCTAATAGGCTTTTATAGTTACTGAATCCCAAATAAGGAGAAATTCTGTGAAGCAATTACTTCATCCAATGAGAAAGAAATCTTTGGCCAGCCGCATCACCTCATGTCTTTATCAGTTGGTGCCAGGCCTTAGTACCTTCCATCGTACTAAAGTGGACAAAAACACGCGACGTAACAGTGCGAAACAAACACGGCGGTTCTCCTTGCAAAGCCTGTCTTTCAGTTATCTCGTCCTCGGCGCACTTTCTTTCGTACGACTTTTTACTTATATTCTTGGACGACGTTGCGTCACAAGATAGCCTCGGCATGCGCTGTAAGGCCATGAAAGATTCTTTTCTTTTGTGTGTCTTATCGAGATGGATATTTGCTGATATGTTCTTTCAAAGCCTCGTCGTAGATAAGCTCCGTGGTTGTAGTCTGGGCTACGTGACCAGTGAAGCTGCATAGAAACCTGAGTGCCGCCATATTTAGACAGGGCTAGTGGCTTTAACGGCTCCACCTTGAGTCTGAAGCGCCGTATCCGCTCGAACAGTACGCGTCTTACGATTCTGCGAAGACAATTGGTCCAAAACCTGAGTAAGTAACAAATTTTCTGCCGCTCTGACTGGCAATTTACTCTTGAAAACATGCAGCTGCGACGAAATGGTTTATGGTTTATGCGACTTAACGTCCCAATGCGACACAGGCTATGAGGGACGCCTTAGTGAAGGGCTCCGGAAATTTCGAGCACCTGGGGTTCTTTAACGTGCACTGACATCGTGCAGTACACGGGCCTCTGGAATCTCGCCTCCATCGAAATTCGACCGCCACGGCCGGGATCTTTCGGGACCGCAGCCGAGTGTCGTAATCAAGTTATGTCAAATTAGGTCAAAAAGGTTGGCCCTCGCCGGATGTTGCAGATAGCTGAGGCCATGGCTTGAGGGAGTGTCCCCTGGCCATGTGCTTTGTGTATATGTAAATAGCTGCGGTGAAACGAACGCCTCCGCGACATTTTCAGCTTTCACACTTCTCTTCCGCGCATCTCGTCCTCACAATGAAAGAATTAAATAGGAGGAGGTTTTTGATCTCGCAGCCGACCCACACTGTTTCTAAATACATTTTTTTCTGATTGTTTTTTTTCTAAATTTCATCTGCTAATTTCTTGCGAGCGCTAGTCAACTGGCATTGCCGTTTCCTTGACTTCACACACCGCGCAGGGCTCCTTAGTTTTCGCATTTTGAATAAGACTGCCATTTTAGTGCGTAAGTGGGGTAAGTGTGGGGGGGGGGGGGGGGGGGGGGGGCTGCTGGATGGTAAGCCACAGCTGCTGAACCGTCTGGCTGAGCCACAGCTGCTGAACCGTGTGCTGAACCGTCTGCTGAACCACTCAGCGCACGTCCTCTTCAGGGTGGACATCCTTAGGAAGGGGTTGAGGAGAAGCGCGGCGTTTTGCCTATCGGCGTCAGTTTGCCTATCGAAAAAAGACGTCAAGTGCCTGCGCGGCGATGTAAGCAGAAGTCGATAGATTATCTTTCGAAGCAATGCCTGTTATTCGGTATAAATATGCGGTTTTTCAAATAAATTCTTCAGTAGTCAGCGCAGCATCGCCCTCGTCTTTATGTTATTTCAACGTCCTTGTTCACTTTCTGCTGCTCAAATATACGAAGCGCATTTGCAGCTACTCTGAAACATTAATCGCAGTTTGCCAATACTCCTCCACTGGAGAGCATATAATCTCCCTATTTTTTATCAGCACTCATCTTCGAGGCGGAAACTTTTGAGGGAACTTAGCGCTGTTGAAATGGGTGAATTTTAACTTGAGGATAGCGCGGCGAGCAATGGGAAGGATATTTTAGGTTTAATATTGATAGCAAGGAAGAGAGCAGAATGTTTCAGGAAATAAATATTATTAAATTATAGTCTAGTCAAAATCAATAAGAAATATGCATGGGCACTGCGTGTAAGGTGAATGCAATATAATTAGAAGTCATTAGGCATAACGGATGGGGTTTCAAGAAAAGGCAAACGAAGAACAGGGTGGCAGAAATTCAATAGGGTGCTGTAAATAACGAAGTATGTGCCATTCAGCCCGAGGACATCATCATCATCATCAACGAAGTTGACGGGAATTCGGTGGCTTCTGCGGCCACAGGACAGGATATCTGAAAGGTCATTGTCCTGCTGTGGGCATAGTTAGGCTTATGATAATGGTGAACGCACGATGAAAAGAAAGGGAATTCAGAGACAACGCCATGAATACGAGGGGCCAGTTGAAGACAACTGAAGTATTTTGCAGCCGTTCATTTAGGTTTTAATTTACTTTGTCTTCGGCCACTGATCGCTGCTTCCCGATGTTGTAGATTGTAGACATAACCTCGCCATTTTCGCGGCATAAACGTTCCAATGACATGCACAAGAGCGTGCGGAGCCCACATCGCACTGACAGACAAGCGTCAATGTAGACTAATAACGGAACCTTAAGCGCTTGGAACACCTGCCCAGATTTACCTGCGCTGACTCTGTCTCGGGTGAGAATGTGTGGAGTAGTTTGGGGTCGAATTCGTTGAGCATAATCGCCGTTGATCGGCCGGACTGGTTGCGGTGTCATTCAGGTGGCTGGCGGCTGTGGCTGCGACTGGCCGTTTGCATTCCCACCTCTGTTTGACTTTCTGACGAGTGGCGTTACGGCCAGACAAACTGAAGCGAAGCGACTTACAACACCCCGCGTACGGAGCTTTGCACACTGCTTGAAAGACAATCACTCGCTATATATTGCAGCATAAAATGCATTATAAGGATTGTTTTTCTCTTTGCCGTTGCTGTTCGCCATGGCTTTGATTTTGATTGCTTTCCACATGTGCCGAAATTTTTTGCCTGTTCGTTGGAGTAATTGGATGGCCACGATAATTTCATTCGGAGGGGTGGTATGCAGCAATTGTATTTATATTTAATTTTATTTCGAGCTCATTACCTTTTAAAAGAAGGACTCGGCTGTGACAAAAACATGTGACAGCAATTCCTCCCAGCGCATATAAACAAAGATATCAGTTAAAAATGATTGCGCTTAGATGAGATGCTCACTACCGCTGAATGACAATAGAGAACTAAGTACACGCGGATAAAAGAGGGGCCTCCTAGTATCGCACGCGTACCCTGCTTCTACAAGTGAGGATAGCGTATTGCGCGCACGCGTGGATAGCAGTCTGTTTATCTATTTTACTCGGGATATTCACAAGCACTCCGAAGATGGAGAGTAGAAATGAGGAGAGTCGAGAAATGTGTCCCTCGATCAATTCATCAATCTTAACAAAGTTAGCTCTTAGGTCCTCTGGCATAGCATTCTGGGTATTGAGTGCTCAAGAAAATGCGACGGACGACAGAACAGGACGACGCCTGTCGGTCCAATCCTGTCGTTTCTTTTTCTTTTCCTGTGCCTTTAATTTCTAGAATAAATGAACTGTTCTGGGAGTCCCGGTGAAAGAAACGAAATGAGAGGGTTCCCCAATGCTTAAAGAAATAACCTACTCCGTGCAAATCATCACTGTAATCCCTGTAATACAAGTAATCCAGATTTACTTATCAGCGTGCTTTTCTTTTTTGTTACTATCAAACTAAGTAACAAGAAGCTAAATGCTTTATAACTTTAGAAAAGTTGCCTTCTTTGAGATAGGTTTTTTCCTTACGGAGCGTCCAAGTGTATCAAGTGTATAAATTTTGTTTCTACCAAGTGTTTCAACGGGCAGCCTTGGTTTTGCAATCGCCTTTTATAACTGTTTCAGGAGCGAACAGTCCGAGGAAGCGATGAACGTTGAGAATTACAAATCCATCGATGGCCTGCAGATGCATCGACTCCTCCACGAGGACACAGTACGCGCAGTCTTCTCCTGCAGACCACGCCACGACGATGTATTTCTCGCATCCTTTCCCAAGTCCGGCACAACCTGGACGCAGTACCTCATCCTGAGTATTCTGTCCAGGGGCAACCCACCAAAAACACTCACTGATTTCCTGCTGGCTTCTCCCTATCTCGAGCTCATGGGCGTCGAAGCCGCAGCGAAGATGCCTCGGCCAGGCCTGCTCAAGACTCACCTACCTGCTCACAAGGCACCTTATTCAGATGATGCCAAGTACATCTACGTTGCGAGAAACCCTTACGACGTGTGCGTTTCTTTTTACTATCACCTAAAGGGGTTCACTCCAAAGAGGATAAAGGACGTATCATTCGAGACGTTCCACGAACGATTCATCGCTGGGAAGCTGTCGTATGGCGACTACTTTGACCACCTTCTGTCCTGGTACGAGTACCGCGACAGGTCAAATGTACTGTTCTTCACTTACGAAGAAATGAAGAGGGATACGGGATCGTGGGCTCTGAAGATTGCCGAGTTCCTCGGAGAGGAGTACGCAAGCGAGCTTCGAAGTGACCGAGGGCTGCTGGAAAAAGTTCTAAATGCCACAAGTTTTGAGAGTATGAAGGGACTCTTCTTCAGTAACATAAACAATGTGTTGATACCGGAGCTGCTTAGTCTGCCGCCCGAGAAAGCCTTGAAGTCTGTCGAAGTGTACCGTGATTCGTGGTTCCGGAGGGAGGAAATGCACGAGTGTGAAAGCTTCATCCGCAAGGGTACCGTGGGTGACTGGAAGGCTCACTTTACTCCCGAGATGATAACGAAAACTAAAGAGTGGATTAAAAGGAAGACCGAGGGATCTGACATCATGCAGTTCTGGAGCGATATTGAGCTGCCATAATTCTCCTGTTTTATTAAGCAAATAATTTGCATAATGTGCTTACTTCAAAACACAGAGTACGCTTTGCATAGCTGTTTTAAGATCGGAGGTCCAGTGGGAATATTCAATAAACAGACTTGCCTTCTATTGAAGTCAAAGGGGTGAGCTATGTATGGCCGCCAGTCGTTTGTTGTGAGGCGAAGTGGGCTGGAGTATTTTCTTTATGGACCGAAATTTGCAACAATCGTTACATCTATCTTTATCTTTAGTTAAAGGGAATTCAGAGAGATAGTTTCTGAAAATTCAGAGGAAACACGTTCGTTCTTCGGCTTTGTAACTCAAGCAGCAGATTTCTGTGCGTGTGAATGAAAATAAATGCTGCACGCTGCACCTTTGTTGTCGTTGTTGTGACTGAAGGAAGAATGGAAAGGAAAATGCACGGGCCTGCCCACTGGCTGGGGCTGTGCGACAATCGCTGCCACGTGCAGACAGAGGAGAGTTGAAAGACATGAGAGGAACGATTGAAAGAGACGCACATCTCAAAACTGCGTCCGCCCAAGCGATGACGCCCAAGCGATGACGATGACGTCGGAGCAATTTGTGTTGTCACCAGGCATCACACGGGGGAGCACCAAAAGCCTCGACATTTTATATCCTCTGTAATTCCATTTGGGCAACTCGTAAAGAGGGTTGCAGTACAATTGCATGCTTTGTTTACTTTTGTACGCAGCTGTACGTAGCGAGTCGCATAGAATAAAGTACAACTGTTTTAGAACTTCGTAATCGATTCACAACTTTTTCGAAGCGCTGTGTTGAGGTAAGTGATATTTTATTCTCAGTGATCAGTTATGCGTATTTAGTTGCCCTTTTTTTTTGAGAAAAGGTGTAATTAGCTGCACAGTTTTAAGAACCTGAGTTTGGCGGCAAGCAATGGAGATTAAGTTGTTTTGTTGGTTATAGAGTAAGCACGATCGGGCTGCAGAGAAGCCCTGGATTTAAGAATTAGATTAATTGTTTAAACAATAAATGATAGCGCCGGAGCCTACTAGCAAAACAGGACAAACGTAGGTGTATATCAATTAGAAGGGTATACTATTGTAAAACCTTATGGATATAAAACCAAATGATGCTTCCATTCAATGTTATACTACAGGGCGAGCCCTGTTTGAAACCTCGAGAATTTTTAGAAGCGCGTCGTACGTTATTTATTTTACGCATAAAATAACACCTTTAAATCTTCTTAAGTTCAGTCGGCGCCTCCTCAGTGGTTTAGGTGACTGGTAGATGTGTTCATGCTGCCCTTGCAATAACATTCCGGTCGATTTCATTCGCCTGATTTCGCCGCTCGATGCGCTGTCTCCTGTTGTTGTGCCCGTAGCCGTCTCCCTACCTGTTGCCATGCTTCGCCAAGCCAGAGCTTCACTGAATGCATGTGGCCTTTACTAACGGCTGGCCACTGTGCACGAGATGCCCCTCATCTGATCGCGTGTTTCTGATGAAAGCTTTCACCGTACGGTACGGCGTACTATCGAACAACCTAGGAAGATCAGAGAGCGCGAGCAATGGGAAGAGGATCCTGGAGATCATCTAACAGCTAAAACATTTATGCTAATAGCACTTCGGTGTTAAATTCAAATAATAATAGAATTTATCGAAGGAAATAGTAAGATTGTTGTTCTACAGTTACACTGCTCTACTCCTCCATCTTTTGTTTCCTATCATAGTGTATGCAACTACGTTTTTCACTACTGGTGTTGTCACAGCTTGTTTTTCTTCTCTGTCTGTTTATTTTTCGTTACATTTTCTGCTCATATAGCAATGTGGACTCGGCCGGACGCACGAAGGCAGACGGAAAGTGCCCTTGATAACAAAGGTCTTAGTGTGTGATTAGGGGCTTTAGAAACAACTTGAATGAAATAGCCATACGCTGGCCTCGCAACGGAGACAATAGTGCATACCATATACACGGAGAAAAGAAGTGGCGGTGACTGTGTTATGATATTTAAAAAAATATTTTTCGCGGTTCTGATATTTTCTATAAACAAATACCTGATGCACTATATCTTAAGCGATTTCATGAATCGCCGCTATATTTCTCAGAGGCTACTGAGTGCATTCTCCTGCTCATTTTGAATTCGTCAGCTCGAACACGGGCGCGACGACTGGCGTTTCGATGGAGGCGAAATGAAAATACTTGCGCGTACAGAGATTTTTTGCAGTCCCCTCAAACGCTGCTGTCATGATTTCATTTTTTATAGAAATCACTGATAGTATTAAGCCAGGCCTGATTCCAGCTGGCGCGAAGCGTCAGCTATATTTTAATCGGCTGTTAAAGCGCTTCTATTAATGGGTTAAATAAAAATGTTAACTCTATTGTATTATAGTTTGATGAGGACTGGATGCTCGTAGCTTTTTCAACTCGACGAAATCTCCAGCTCCATTGTAATTCTCAAATAGACAACGGAAGTGTCCCGGCTATAGTATGCCGTCAAGGTGTTGCCATGAACTTAATGGCAAAGTGTGTGTGTGTGTGTGTGTGTGTGTGTGTGTGTGTGTGTGTGTGTGTGTGTGTGTGTGTGTGTGTGTGTGTGTGTGTGTGTGTGTGTGTGTGTGTGCGCGCGCGCGTGCGTGCGTGCGTGTGCGTGTGTCTGTGCGTATGTGGGTGTGTACGCGCGAGCGTGTGCGCGTGCGTGCGTGCGTGTGCGCGTGCGTGCGTGCGTGTGAATGTGTTAGAATAGAAAAACAGAAAGAGATCATCAATTTGACACTCTGACGTCACTCCAGCTGTGTTCAATCTGCGTAAACGCGGCCGCCACACACAATCTCAACAGCGGCGAATCCCGCGTCCTCACTGCATGGCAGCCTGCAGTCTGGGCAGTCAACACTCCTGACCTACATTTATGTCTTCAGCTGCGCTGATCCGTTCGTCTGAACGCCGCATCGGGATAGAGGGCTTAGAGAAATCAGTTTTACAGATTTTCAGCTCGTCGTAGATTTGTGTCTTTTGGCGTATTGCCTGCGTGTGGCCTTGACTTCAATGAAAAAATATTGCAAGAAAAGAAAAGAAAACACCAGTTTCCGAGACCTTTCGTGCAGTACGGCCATCACCGTTTATTCCTATGCACTGGACTTGATAGCGTCAGGCAAGGTCGAAGTCGCGGCGCAACTGCGTCACTTCAGATCCTTCCGCTTTTTTTTTTTCCGGCCGATCTGAATCGTAGGATCTGGAACTGCCCGCAGTCCATGCCCGCGAGTCAGTTCACTACCGACTTTCATCATTGGGAGGCTCAAACGCTCAGCCCTGACCCGGGGGTACAGATCAAGCTCCTCCAGCTGGCTAAAGACGCCGCCGCTGCTGAAGGGATAGCGGCCGTCGTTTAAGCGAGGGGGAGAGGGGGGCGGCTTCAGGTCGCTCGTTTGTATCCGCGGTAATAAAGTCACACCACCACCACCATCACCCAGTATATTCTTGTCGATTTTGTCTTGCGTGCACAATGCCCTGCAGTCACCCAAAACACCCCTGCGAATACATACATCTGTCTACTAAGCAACGTTAAAGTACAGTGGTGAGCAGCCTTGTCTAGAGCGCTCGGGCGGTGCACTTCCTTGCAAACAAATCCAGATTTTGTGGCAGCCTCTAGGGTCCAGCTGCAACGCTTGCACGGAAGTAGCGCCAGATAGCCTCGTAAACAAAGCAGGCACGAAAACTTTGCCCTGTAATGAGGGCCAGCTCTCTAATTTCGGTTTTTGTTACCAAGTGCGCACTGCTCAAGCGCTCTAGACAAGGCTGCTCACCACTGTACTTTACAGAGTTGGTGATCAATCAGAAGGAACAATTTGAGAAGTTTGAACACCATTCTAGAATTCACATGGTATGCTTGGCTGTCCGAGCCATTCACCTGGCATGCGTTGTTTTTTCAATCGGCTCTATGCCTACTGCGTGTGCATGTGCCTGGGTATCAGGTTTACATAGATCTTCTCTCTTGAAGGTGAAGGAATTTGGGACTTTCTCACTAGTTCGTTGTGCCTGCCGTAGCCCCAGCCTCATCAGGAAGAGGACAAAGTCCTGCAACACTCCGATTT
Organism: Amblyomma mixtum; assembly: GCF_055824585.1. Classification (NCBI taxonomy): domain Eukaryota; kingdom Metazoa; phylum Arthropoda; class Arachnida; order Ixodida; family Ixodidae; genus Amblyomma; species Amblyomma mixtum. The sequence continues at coordinate 34,543,847 of NC_143019.1, read as the reverse complement.
ACTCTGAAAGAATGTTTTTCCATCGAACCATGCTAATTAAAAGTTTTTTGTCTCTCTCCCTCTTCTGCGTAGCTGGCGCGTGCAGCCGTCGCACATACACCGCAGAATACAGCTGATAGTAGTGCCTCCGTACGTTCTGTGCGCACCAGCGCTTCGGAGTATTTGGGAATACATGTAACAAGTGAGACCGAACTGTTACCTGCAAACAACACAAATACATTCGTCATACCGTTCAGAGTTATTGTTTTCCGGTTGCAAGGCAACCTGGGCAAATCCAGCCTCAGCCATTAATTTTGCCATTTCTAAACAGCTTATGTACATTCTTTGCCAAAAGTAACGAGGCAGCACGGTTTGCTTCTCAATCCTATGTACAGCCCTCATGGCTTCCTTATGGAAGCCTTGACGGCTTCGTTAAGGACAGGAGTTCTCCTTACCATAGAGAGATTTAGAGCTTAAGGACTGGCATAATAGCTTTATTATGCGGCTGAGTAGCAAACCGTATAGCCTGGTTACGTTTGGCAAAGACACTACATCTTCAAATGTCCAGGATGCAGTCCGCATGTATTAGACAATTTCAGACCGGACTACGGCCTTCGAGACGCAATCTCTTCGGACCTAACATGTCTTGGCGCGATCATTGTAAAGAATCGGACGTCAAAGTTTGCTCTAGTCGCCGGTTCGGTAGAACAAATAAAACAAAACTACAACTATACACGCCAGCTAAATTGCTTAGGTACTTACCTTTTTATTCTCCTCTCAACTACTGCGTTTCCGCCCTGGGCCGGTTCACTCCTCCTTAGGCGTGGTCATCCCCGCAAGAACTATACAAATTAGAATTAGGACAGCTCACCACACTTCTTCGACGGGTGCAGAACTCACCGCTCTTCGTGCCGCCATTGAACACATCAGTCAGCCGCCCCCTCAGCGCTGTTCTATTTTCACCGACTCCAAACATGCCCTCCAAGGCTTACAAGCTGCTCTTCGCCGTGGAGCCCATGAACAACTGGTCGCAGAAATTCGACAACTACATCACTCTGCCACCAACAAAGGACATGACATCATCTACCAATGGCTTCCAGGGCACAGCGGCATAGCAGGCAATCACCGCGCGGATGAGGTCGCACGAACAGTTCACCACGATGGCGATTTTGTGTCGATCCCCCTTTCGAGATCAGACGCAGCGGGCAGGTTTCGCGCACTTGCGCAGGACATCACGCTTGCCGCGTGGAATTCCGGCCAATTCTGCAATTCACGTCTAAAATCTTTGGACACAGATCTGAAGCTCCGGCTTCCATCAGGCCTACCACGACGTGAAGAAACTTTGCTGTGTCGCCGCTGGCTTGGTGTAGCTTTCACCAACCATTACTCTTTCTTAATTGGTATGGCTAATAGCCCTGCATGAGCCATTTGCGGGTATGACAAAATTATAACCCACATTCTTTGTGACTGCCCTGACTACAGCACCGAAAGGCAATCCCTAAGCCGCGCGCTGGACCGCATAGATCCACGCCCACTGACTGAAATGAAGATTCTCGGCCACTGGCCGCTGCGATCGTCGGCGGTGAAAGCCTCCAAGGTACTGCTAATCTTCTTGCGGACTTCTGGCCTGCACGATAGGTTGTGACTTCACCGACCGCTGACTTTTTAGAGTGTCTTCAATTTTCTGTTACTCTCCTTTCTCTCATTTTTTTATCCCCTCACCCCCTTTCCCCCCGTGTAGGGTAGCAAACCGATTATTATTCAGGTTAATCTCCCTGCCTTTCCTCTTCTACCTCCTCTTCCTCCTCCTCAACTACTGCGAACTAGTTTGGGCAACCTCAACGCCATCAAACATGCAACGCATTCATCTCTTGCAGAAAAAATACTGTCGTCATGTTTATAATGAACAACCAACATTAATATATTTTCCTTTCTCTTATCGCCAACTGTCCCCAATCGAGGTTTGTGTGTACCTCTTGTAAACAGGGGGCGAATAGCATCGAAGACATCAAGTCTCACTGCCTGATACCCTTCCGTATTGGAAACCGCGTTCTCCGAGTTTAAGAATTAAGGTAGTACGTATACAGGGGCTAGTTAGGTTGTGCGCAATTCTGAATCGCCTGATTGATAGTGGGAAAGTGGTCTATTGTAGAGTGCCTTCACGAAAGCTTGTCTGGTCATTTACTTAATCGAAGGCTAAGGTGGTCCTCATTCTATTAGCGATTCTCTCAGTAAACACTTTTTAAGCAATAAACAGTAAGCTTGTCGACCTCTAATGTTTCAGGTTCTTGACATCCGCTTCCGCTTTCTTATGGATGAAGATGATGTCAGCTTTTTTCTCAGATCGCCTTAAGCGCGAGGCAATTGGCATTGCTTATAAACTGTATTAATTTTTCTAGCACAATCTCCCTACACTACTTGAACAGATCTGCTTTTGCCTGATCCTCACCAGCTGTTTTCTCCTTTTAAATTGCCCCTAATTCTTTCTTTACACCTCCTTTCTTTAATGGAGGGAAGTCCATTGTTGCCTGGGTCATAACCATCATGATCATTAGCTGCCATTTAGAATTGTGGATAACTCTTTGGGTGCTTTGACTGTCTGATCCATATTGCTAACGCCATTGCCTCTATCAGTAAGCGCATATGTCTGATTTATGACGATACCTAGTTTCTTTTTGACCGCTTTTAGGCTACCTGCATTTTTAGATAATGCTCGTTTCTCCTATTACACTTCGACGGAGACGAAATTCTAGTGGCCTGTGTACTGTGCGATGTCAGTGCACGTTAAAGAACCCCAGGTGGTCGAAATTTCCGGAGCCCTCCACTACGGCGTCTCTCATAGCCTGAGTAGCTTTGGGACGTTGAACTCCCATAAATTAAACTAAACTTCCTTATGTCGGTTACCATGAGCTTATTCATTCGCTGCGCAGTTGTACTCTGTCTGGGTGTTGGCAAGCTTCCTCTCTTTGGCCTTTATTATTCACAACTTTCGCCTAATAAGCGAACTTGCTGGTATCCTGTCTAACCATTCTACCGCCTGCTTCTACTGCGCTCTCCGAAATAATAGCAGCTACCTTATCGTTACTTTAATGAAGTCTCTTTCATTTTTATTCTCCGCATTGCGGCTTTTCGACGTCTACATCCTGTTCTGCCTCCAATTTCTGAATTAGTTCTCTCCAAATTGTACTAATTATTTTCCCCAGGTATTCATAGAGCTTGTGTAATATTCGCTGGCTGCCTGGTCTCCAATCTGCTTCTTGCTTGCTTATATTCATATCGGAGGTTGTGGCCAAGTACTATACTTGGGTAGTGAAATCCTGTCCTGGTGAGGAGAGGGTTGCTGGTTCTGGTCACCGAGATCAGGCCGCATCCGCGTCCTGCGGTTGAATAACGTCTGAAACGCTGATTTTTTTTTTTTGTAGCGAGAGCTACACTACGCCAGCTCTTCGAGCCTTCAGCGTGGCACCCCTTGAGCTCCGTGGCGGTGCCGTGGCATTGAGAGTATTGGTCACGTGGTGCGGAGCAGCTGCTGCTGCCGGCGGCTCGGCGCGCCGGCAAAACCGAGCTGCAACAGCTGTGCGCATGCGCCGTGTCGAGTGGGGTGAGCGAGTGGAGACGGGGAGAAGAAACCACTTCAGCTCTCGCGTCACTACAGGTTTCACCAGGGCTAAACTAAAGCAAATTTTTTTTATCCCGTGAAGAATTGCAGGGCACCGGGCTTGGAACAACTGTCCTCATGCACTCGAGGTGGGTGCCCTACCTCTACGCCACCGCTCCTGTTTGCCATTCGGAACCATATCAAGTAATCTCATAGAGCGTCAAGAATTTAGTAGATGTTAAGGCGTCCGCACAATTCTCTGAAAGTTGTCATTCAACAAGGAAAAAAAGGAAAATATCGTTGCGCTTCTGAAACCATCCGTTATGGTTCTGGGTGGCATAAACATGGCGACGTCCATTCGATATATTAAGGCAGATTATAGAGCCTCAGAAGCAAGTGGTGTAGCTGTCAAAGGACAAACTCAGAAGATCCACACCTTTCTAAGGCATCATATAACATTCCAGTAGGGATGATACACATCGGCAGTGCGCGGATTGCTGCAGTAAATATAGGGATCTGAGTCTTGGACATTACTTAAAAACGGCTTCATCCTGCAGATATAAAAATGTGAACATTTTAACCGGCAAGGAGTAATGACAACTTAAAGGAATTTATACCTTTAATGTAATGAAGCTCATTCGTTGCGAGTTATGATTTAATTTTTTTCATTTAATGCGCTATCGCCCGTTATACGCTGCAGGACGCTGGCAAGAAAAAAACCTGGACGCTGTCAGCGCAAGAAGAATAGAGAACGATTCTGATGTTAACGCACCCCAAATAAGAAGCATTAAGCAAAAGCACTCCATGCAATTTTATTTCTCAACCAACGTTTTAGTTTTGCGAAACGTGTTTCCCATTAGACTAAGTGCTCTGTTTATGATAGCATTTCTTGTGATATTTTCTGCAGCAATACATATTTAGGTCTGCTGCTTGGCTTTTAAACACAGTAAAAAAGTTACTCTTGGGCCGATGTCAATGCGGGATATCCACGTCTTTCCACAACGTCATGACGTCACATCCTTTCGTCTTTTCTTCGATCCAGGCCTTTGTCTTTTCTATCTGTTCCGGTGTGAAGTGACTTTTCCAGTCCCCCACTCTTCCTCTGCGCACATATGTTGCGCCTTGGTGCATTTCAGGCGCTGCTGCGCTGAATGTTTTGCAGAATTCAAGACACTTTAACGACCTCTTTTGAGCAAGTTCTCCCAGGCTCAGTATTCGTTCCTTAAAGCTGTAGCCGAAAATAACTTTCATAGATTGCAGGCTTGACGATTGCAGAACTCTTTCATAAAAGTCCCGGTCTTCTCTTAGTGCCTTGCTATGCTGTTCACCAAGAAAATCCGCTATCTTGAGAATCCATAAACCAGTGCCGGTTTTGAGCTGTTCGTATGTGAAAAACAACACATTCGGCTCGTCCCTCATGTTGTACCAAGGCAAAAGATGTTCAAAGAAGTCGCCGGACCGAGTCTTTCCAGCAAGGAACATATCGAGAAATGTGCCAAAGGACGTGTCCTTGAAGCGTTTGGGAGTGAAACCCAAGAAGAAGTAATAGCTGGAAACGCAGCAGTCGTATGGATTCCTAGCTACGTAAATGTACTTGGCTTTCTTAGAAAAGACCATCTTGCTGAATGGCAGGTGGGTGATCACGGGACCTTTCCTCTCAAGTCGATTGGCAACTTCGGCTCCCGTCAGTTCGATTAGGGGCGAGAACAACATGTATTCGCCGGGCTCTTCTGGCGTGTTCAGTCTGGTCAGGATGTTGGACACGATGTACTGAGTCCACGTAGTTCCGCATTTCGGATACGTAGCAATAATGACGTCATTGACACGTGGTCGATACTCCATTGCTGAACGCACGTTCTCTTCGGAGAAAACCTTCATCATGTGAACTCCGCAGATCTCTGCATACACGCTGGGGTCCATTCTCTAAATTAGGCCTCCCCCTGTAAATATGAGGGGCGGTTTTTTAAGTATAAGCAAACCTGAGGCTCGATGGCTATTTGAGAAATCAGTACAATTAGAACTAGACCTAAGGAAACCGATATTACGAAGTACTCGTACTAAAGAACGAACTTTGATTCCCCGGACACTGCCCATTTTGTTCAATGTTCTTAATAGCCCGAAATAACGAAACAAACGGCAACTAAGCCCGATTCAACGAAGTTTTTCGGATATTAATTGAGCAAAAAAATGTGCTTTCCAGTGCTCGTAACTAGTCAAAAAAGCCAATTTTTGTGAAGAAAGAAAAGCTGTGAAGAAAGAAAAAAAAGGAAATTGCAGAATTGCACTGAAGTCTTCTTTAGAGCGAAAATGCGACAGCTTTGCCCCGTCCTCTTTTTCTGGCTAAATTTTTATTATTTTTTATGTCTGAGTTTTTTTCATATCGCTGCGGTGACATGCATTAAAGTAATGTGAAAGCAAAACCTCCCCCCTCTCTATCGACGCCATTGCTATTCGGACGTCCAATTGCTGTAACTACGTTCATGGCTATTGCGACGTGTCTGTGTGTTTTTGGCGTTTAATTACTTTAACAATTACTCCAAATCAATAAAATTTGAAATTTGGCGAGATTTTTCACAACTACCTAATACAATCAAGCTTTTTTTTTCATATATCTTTATAGAACGACTTGAACGAGACGACAAAATTTGCGTAAACTTTTTGATGACACATGCATACGCATATAATGCTCTCTCATTAACAAAATAAAGCTGTGACGGAAGCTTTAAAGATCCTCTTCGCAGCAGACTGTTATCGAAATCAAGGCGACCACGCGCAACAAGCATTTGCCATGTTTTAAGTGCGAGGCTTTAAAAAAGAAGGCAAGTGTGGTTATCACCGGTTAAACATGTAACTGCAGCTAAAGCAGCGTCTAGAAGAGCTCTAAGCTAAGTGTTTATAGGTATTATAGTCTTTACAGTCATAGGCGATCAGCACAATCCAGAAAAATTTCATCTGTTGTAACATAGAAGGCGTTTCAGGGAAGACTTTAGAAAAATAAACAAAACAGGCTTGCTATGTTGAAAATATTTCTTTAGGGGCACGGTATTACCAGTGTCGGCGCACACCGGAATACCGGTGCATTGTCCGAAGTAGTACGCTGGTTAACTGATCTCTGGTAATTAGCATTTCAACAGTCGCAGCTAGGAAACTGGTTGCAATTAGAGATTTGTGGACGATCGTTAGCAATAGCCGTATTAGTTTTTAGGACTTCGAAAACGCAGTTATCCTCGGCACGCTGTGACTCCACATAATTTGGCTACATAATGCCAAAATACATGAGCTTTCGAAAAGCATGGGGGCAAAACATGCTTTGCAGTGTGCGTAATTAGTCAAAAAAGTAAAAAAAATGTCGAACCTCACCGCCAAAGGTCATCCCGCTTTCTAAATTCTAAAAACTGGCATGGCTGTTACTAACGACCGCTTACACATCTCTAATGGCAACTAGGCGTATAACTGAACTAGTTAAAAAATTAATCAGTGCTAATGGCTCAGTGTTTATTAATCAGTGGTTATGGCTCAGTGGTTATGATGCTCGGCTGCTGACCCGAAAGACGCGGGTTCGATCCCGGCCACGGCGGTAGAATTTCTTTGCGGGAGAAATTCTAGAGGCCCGTGTACTGTGCGATATTAGAGCACGTTAAAACACCCCGGGTGGTGAAAATTTCCGGAGCCCTCCACTACGGCGTCTCTCATAGCCTTAGTCGCTTTGGGACGTTAAACTCCATAATCCAAACCCTAAACCTAACCAAAAAATTAATTATTAAAAGTCAGTTAACTAACTACTTATCTATCTACTTAAGGCTATTCACCGTTTTTCTAACGTCCGCCAACACTGACAATGCCATGCCTAAACAGCCGTAATTTTAACTAAAAAAACCTATTTGTGAGAGTTACTAGAATTCCTCCCTGAAATACCCATATAGAGGGTTCCACCGGCTACACGCACAGGAAGCCAATGGAAATAAAAACTCACCTGACACAGCTGAAGAAAACAAGAGAAGCGATCCTGCGTTTCCACGAGCTGCTAAGAGCTGATAAAAGTACGATTGAGTGCCGACGCCTTGCCAGCTACTGTGCAGAGAAAATGGCGTCACTGCGCAGTTGTCACACGTGCAGCGATAAACACACCTGCCTTCTCCTTTGTTATTGTATTTCGTCCTCTGCGCCGCTTGCCACAATTAAATGCGTGGCAGCTGCGAAAAAAACCACGCCGACCGCATGTGTTTTAGAACGCATGCCAGGGTATAATTTAAACTGGCAATGAACCTCCCGTAGGAAAACACATACATTCAAAATGCAACTGTTCAAGGGCACATTCACCAACTGTAAATTGTTGCCATAGCTCGGGTAGACCAGGAATAAATTAAACATAATGACACATCACGTACGAGCAGTCGCGGTAGCTGAGTGGTTATGGTGCTCGACTGCTGTCCCGAAAGACGCGGGTTTGATCCCCGCTGGGGCGGTCGGATTTCGGCGGCGGCGAAATGATAGAGGCCCGTTTACTATTTGATATCAGTGCCTGTTAAAGAACCCTAAGGGGTGGAAGTCATCAGGAGCCTTCCACTATGGCGTCCATGATAGCCTGAGTAGCTTGGGAGCATTAAACCCCTTCAAACCAATCCTAAGGCATCAAGTGCGGAAGAAATAAAACGTAATGACGACATCAGGGCACTGACTCTCACTGCATTGGGTACAAAAGCCAATGACGAGGTCTACCGCTTCCTGAACTTCATTGAGAGGAAACACAGGGAGTAAAAATAATTCGAAAGCCGACGTTCCATTCTTTCCATTTCGTGTAGCCGTGTTGTCAGTGTGATCAAAGCAAAAGTAGGTAGGAAAGAAAACGGTGGGTGTCGGCGTCGCTCCGCCACTGAAACAAGGATTCAAGACGTTTTAAGGCGAAAGCCTTTAATGCCTCATCGTGGTCGACAGCACGCTGTCAGCAGACGTGTCACGCTTTTCGGTTGGTCGACATGGTTATGACGCGAGAGTGCGTGGATTCGATGTGATGGATGCGTGACGCCCCCTTTTAGAGCACATGACAACTAATAAAATAGTTGTCCGCTCCGAGAGGGGGCGCAAGGCATTCGTGGGGGACCACATTACGTAGCTCATTGCTGCGAACAGTGCCATGAATATAACCGAACTCATCGAAGCAGAGAGAGTCGTGCTAAAGAAGCAATCAAAGTCGACAGTCAAAGTGTATAGTTGTAATGTGTAGACAAAATGTGTAGTCGAATAAAGCACTAGTAAGCACAAACAGCCTCACAGTCAATGTCAAACAGTGCGCCAGGAAGGGCTTTCGCCTTGCAGCACTTTAAGCAGCCAAAGTGCCTTCTGAATTTTTTTATGCGAGTAAGCGGCATCAATTGTGCCCTTCTGTCACGATCAGTGTGACGTCTATTCCAACGCCCGACGTCAATGACAGAAGTGACCAATGGCAATGGCAAGGTATTAAAAACAGAATGCATCAATAAATAGCAAGGGACACTTGGACTCCGCCTTAAGGGTATGACGCGATAGAGATATGGGTTAATCCCCATATATGTAGAATTGGTTCGTCCATACGTATTTGCCGAAATGTGCCTCTACGGCCGTATCTATAATCATCGCCCAGGAGCCTTAAATCCCTACCTACCTAAGAGGTGAAGCATTCAGGGCCCATTTCCGAAACATATCCCAGGTTCCCTCTCAACACCTTGCCAGTATTCCTATTACCAGACCAGCACATCGTTAACAGACACCACTGATGCACATCGCGCCATTCTGCAGTCCCAGTTTACACGCGCCTCTAGACCGTCCTCGCCACTTTGGAGCCTGGAAAATCCCCGTGTCCTTCTTTCAATACCTGGCATCAGAAAGGAGACCGATTTACCGCCGATAGAACTGAAACAAGTCACTCTGGAATATTTCCATGAGTACCATTCAAACCGGTTGCACGTCTACACCGACGGCAGAGTGAACCCTAACAGTTCTTCGGGCTTCGTAGTCATCCCTGCAAGGACTACAGAAATTAGAGTTAGGATTGATCACCACACTTCTTCGACGGGTTCAGAACTCACCACTCTTCTTGTCGACGCTGAACACATCAATCAGCAGCGCCCTCAGCAGTGGTCTATTTGCATCAATTCCAAAGCTGCCCTACAAGGCTTACAAGCTTCTCTTCGCCGTGGAGCCCATGAACAACTGGTCGAGAAAATTCGACAATTACATCACTCTTCCATCAATGCAGGAGAAGCCTGACCCTATTATTTCGCGGACAACAAACATCATCACTGTTTTTCCTCGGCAGGTTTCCAATGAGTGTCGTATCGGGTGGTGCAGGATAATCAAGCCATCTCACGTGTGAACTATATAGTTGTAAAAGGAGCATTCACACTGATAATTTTCGCGCAACGTATTGAGTTAGAAGAGGCACAAAACACCAGGCCCGGACTAAAGGACACCAGGATAACAGGAAACAGCGCTGTGTACAGAGAGCTCATATCCAGGTTAGGAACCATACGAAAACAAAATGCAGCACGCTGCCAGCCGCAAACCAAACACAAATAAAACTTGAGAGGACACTTAGCTAAAACAGATGCTTGGGCAAGTTGGTAACTCATTTTCACCGGAACAGCGCGCACTAAGACACGGACAAGAAGGGAGACACGACACACACGAGCGCTCGTGTGTGTCGTGTCTCCCTTCTTGTCCGTGTCTTAGTGCGCGCTGTTCCGGTGAAAATGGGACACTTAGGCTCCGCCTGAAAGGTGTGACGCGATAGCGTTAATGGGTCTCTTCGGCGGCTTGGGGTCTTGGCGTATCACTTCGCAGAGGCGGATGCTCTTCTTTTATTGCGTTTTTCTTTTTCGCATAACGCTTAACCTGCCTTCAAGAGCACGGTGCAATAACATTAAGTATTGTACCAGAAGAAGAACTCTCTCTCTGTCGCCCAGTTCAGCCTACATGACCATTATCGCGGAATGGGTCATTCCCTGCACTGCATTCATACATTGCGGGGAGTCCTCACACCACTCCTGGCGAAGTGCAGCAGGACTTAAGCGATGCGCCACTGTGCCGGCAAGTGCCTGTTTCAGACACAGCCGCTGATGTGGGGCTTGTGAGAGCCAGGTTGCTCTCCTAGTCAACTTCTGCCGACCGATCATTGCTTCAACTGCCACCTGCAACGGTGGCCAGGTTGTAATGAAGACACAAGGACACGTGGCCAAGATGGCAGGTGGGTCTCCTCCTTTTTCGCTCGCAGTGCCGACAACATTGACGACGCCCGATTATCCGGGGAACAGCAGTCGTGGGAACATTGGTTAGTGCATAAATTTGTGTAGTACTCTCCTGAAACTATAATCTTATTCATATTGCTTTATGGCATTGTCCTCCTTGTGTATTAGCGCATATATCTAATTTTTACCTACTTCTGGTTTCTTGACCGCTTTCAGGCTACCGCCGTTCTTTAGCGCATACTTGATTCACTTCATATTAAACTTCCGTAGTCGGTCACCTTGCACTCACTGACTTGCTTTGACAGATTTTCAAGCACAATTCTTTCTGCAAGGTTAGAGGCTTTTATGCTTTGGCGTTTCTTAATGAGATCTTTCGTCTCTTTAGTAAGCTTGCCGGTATCCTGCCTAACCATTCTATCGCCTACTTCTACTGCCCGCTTCGTCACGACAGCTGTGACATCATCGTTCATTGCTGCAATGAAAACCAGAATTCATCCATTTTCCCGCTTACTGCTAACTCGTTGATAAGGTCGTTGATAGGGACTTTGTCCTAAGCATTCTGAGGAAGAGCAACCCTCCAAAAACTCCCGTAGATGACTTTCTGGCTTCCCCGTTCCTGCAATTGACGGGGACTGAAGGCGCCGCGAAGATGAACAGGTCAGGTCTTTTGAAGACAAATTTGCCGTTTAAGAGGACACCTTACTCCGAAAATGCCAAATACATTTAGGTCGCCAGGGATGCGTACAACGTTTGCGTTCCCCTTTACTATCAGGTCGAGGGTTCCGCGCCAAAATCTGTGAAAGATTCATCATCAGGTTTCACGAAATGTTCATTAATGGTATGCTGTCGTGGAGCGACTACTTCGGCCACCTCATACCCTGGTACGAGCACTGCGGCAGCCCGAGCATTGTTTTCATCACCTATAAAAGGTTGAAGAAGGACACGAGCCTCTGAGTGCTAAAGACTGCGGACTTTCTGGGAGAACAATATGGCGACAAGCTTCGAAAAGACCCGGCGGAGCTTCGCAAGATCCTTGACACGTGCAGCTTGGAGAATATGAAGAGATTGTTAAACAAGGACTTCGCGACTGTTCTTAAAGATCTTCTATGTCTGCCGCCAGAAAATGCTATAAAATGTTTAGTAGTCTTTCGTTGTGTTAATGCGCAAATGAATAAGTTTCATGAAAGAGAACCCTTTATTCGGAAAGGAATCATTGGCGACTGAAGGAGGCATTTTAAGCCAGAGCAAATCGAAATGACTAACTCCTGGAGAAAGAAAAAAGCTTGCGGATCAGACGTAATGCACTTGTGGAAGGACATCGACATCCCCTAACTTCAGCACCCTGCAGACGAATAGAAAAATTGTTCTATGAGTTGCGTACACGTCTATTATAGAGCAGGTTTAGTGTCACTTTAGACATGTGACACTCGGCTCTATCCTTATTCGTGTTTTAGCATGCTTTCAACGTCAGTGCCATCCACTGCAGAATACACAAGACGTGAAGAATGTAAGGTAGACTCTCTACTCTCAGCTTAAAGCACTTGACGCTGTCTGGTGGAAGGTAGTTCGGAACATTGCCAGCGTCTTATAGCCAAAGGTTAGCCCGCCCTCTGTGGTAACACGTGCTAAGCACGACGCCGGCAGGATGAAAGGTCTTGAGCAGGTGGGCGGCGTTATTTGATGTAGGTGTCCATTGGCTTCCGCTTGAGCCTTGGCCCGCTCCACCAGACGAAGACGGTCTTTCAGGTCTGACCTGGTTACGAGGGCCTCACACTTTTCTAAACAAAGGCTGAAAAGTATTTGTTAATGGGTTCGCCTTACAGCCCAAGGATGAGGTAATAGTATAGCTGTCTCAAACACCAGTCACAATTGCTACTGAGGGCTATACATTGCATTATAGCCCCTTGTTTGGGTATGTAATGGTTTATAAGCGCCTGTATGTTGTAAGTTTCTGTCGGCTATGTTCTTCGTGGGTGGGGCTGGGGGGCGGGGGGAGGTTTAAACTCTGCTTTTAAGCTTCCGGAAGTGTATATCTTCTGCTTATGTCCTCGGGTTTTGTGAAGCTTCCGATGTCTTCACCGTTGTTCGGAACGTGTACCCTCAGAATATAGCGGCTGCTTTGGCCTCGGTAAACTACACGAAAAATATTCACCACAAGTCTATACAACAATCTGCTGTTGGACATTACGTTCGGCTTCAGGTCCATATTCCTCATCCTCATAGAGGGCGTGTTACTACAGATCAAAGACAAAGTCGTCAGCCACAAATCCGCACTGCATGAGAGCATACTCATGACCATCGACACCAGGGGGGCCTTTGGCAGCATAAGCTACGACACAATTTTGGTGTCCACTACTGGTGCGAATAGCATCGTGAAGCCACGATGATGCCCAGATTTGCAGATTAGAAGAATCTCTAACGGGACACACCATTCTCAGCCAATCGGACACTCACAGTTCAACACGGACTTCCTGAGAACTGCCGAAATTCCTCCAGAAATCAGAAGCTCCAGAGCGGTTCAGCCGATCTCCGCAATACAAACACGGAATTACACGGAAGGAGACTAGCAGCCAGGGTTTTAACCCACAGAAAAAAGCTCGCCAAATTAGATCCAGTGCTGAATCCGCTAAATACACCCCACAAGGACGCTGGCGGCGAACCTGACCACGTGCCTTCTCCTGATGTGGACAATGTGGGGGACTTGCCGGCACCTGCTTTGGTCTAAATTCTAGCACTGCACCTTACATATTTTCCTGACTCAAGGCCTGTCACGGAGGAACAGGTTTCTAGAGCCTCGCCTCGGGAGTTTGTTGGAGAGGAGCCAGAATACATGCGTAGGATGATGCTGGAAAAATAATTCAGCAGCGGCAGTGTTTGAGCTAGTTCGTTAAACCCGCGCTCAAAAAGACAAGGACACATAAAGAGACGGACTTACTGCGCTGTGTGTTGGTCTCATTCTGTGTTCTTGTCTATTCGAGAGCTTTAGCGATCTAAATGCTTCTAATGACACTTACGTTCTGCATGCAGCACTCAGTGGCCAGTGACAGTTCAGGAGGCAAAGGGCGCTTATGGAAGTTGCATTAAACTGGTTTGTCTGACTACAGTATTGAGCTGTTCTTCCTTGTGCTTGTTTCCTTCATGTAATAAATTCTATGAGGACGGAAGCGCTCGAGAGAAAAAATAAAATTCTCATTGTTGACGACCGTCATTGCGCACTCGCGCAGTACATATCTTGCAGCATGCATTATAGTTTGTGTTCGTCAAATGATTAAGGCAACTCCAATTAGCCATGCATGCCTTCTGTAGCTACGATCCTCCTGAAATTATGCTTTGGTGCAGTGGCTCAGTGGTAAGGCGCCCGTCTACCCAGCCGGAGTACCCGGGTTCGAACCCGACCGCGGCGGCCGCGTTTCGATGGAGGCGGAACGCAAGAGGCGCCCGTGTGCTGTGCGATGTCAGTGCACGTTAAAGATCCCCAGGTGGTCGAAATTATTCCGAAGACCTCCACTACGGCACCTCTCTTTTTCTTTCTTCTTTCACTTCTGCCCTCCTCCCTTCCCTTACGGCGCGCCTCAGGTGTCCGCCGAGATTTGTGAGAGAGATACTGCGCCATTTCCTTACCTCAAAAAACCAATTTACCAGTTTATTTTGACGCTTTGTTCCGCTGGGACATAAGTGGCCTAACTTTAATCACTGTTTCAGTAAAACGTGATTGCTTTGTGAGACCACGTAGCCGTGATTTTTAGTCGGATTATGGCACAGGGATAAGTCATCTTTAAATCCTACAGCCTCATAGGATATCGGAGACCATTCATTCTACCCTACGTAGCAAATTTTGCAGCAACTCTGAGACAAGAGAAGAGGGCAAGCTGTGAAGTTTGTTTCTTTTATCAATATATGGTTGTTGCTACTAGCCAGACAAATAACTCGAAAGTGTTTTGCCCTTTCCCATGCGAAAACTTGTAATTTTGATTTTAATGTATGTTCAGTGGTGTACATAGTTCAAGAAATATCTGTCATAAGAATTTCCACCATGCTTCAGATGGCATTAAGATTGACACGTGGCACCCAGTATTCATAGCGGTAATAGTGAGAAAACTGTTCAGCCAACAGCCGCAAATAGATCTCTCCACGTTCCAGAAACACCAAGGCTTGGAAAGTATATCCGTATACACGCTTATTAGGATATGGCGCGCTACGTGAACCGAGTCCCTTTGTGAGTGGTACTTAAAAGTTGATTTCCAATTTTGTTTGCACGGTTAAATCTTTTAGGTTCTAATTTCAGCGGAATATGGGGCACGGCAGTCTATCAATAAAAGCGCAAGCCGCAAGCAGCCTCCACGAGTCCACGTGGACTTTTTCAGCAAAGCGTGCACGAAGCAGAAGAAGAGCTAGCTATCGTCCATGCCGGAATCGCTGCGAGTCCAGCTGAGGCTACAAAATAGACACATCCAATTAGGAAGCTGAAGATCGATGCCAACCCCAGAGATTAAGACGCCAGAGGACGGCGCACAGAGCCCGGCCGTGGGCATCGACGGTGAGGATCTCCAAAAAAAAGTACCGACCGACGCCGGCCTGGCTGCACAGTCTCCGAGAGCGGCTAAACGAAAAACACCGCGGAAGAGCACCGGCAAACGCCGTCGGAAGGGACGAGAGGACTCGCCGGCGCAGGACAAGGTGACGTCGGTGACGAATAGTCCTGTGGCGACGTCGCCGCCTGCTGCAGCATGGGTGGATGCCTTACAACCTGCCGGGTCTTCCCGCCAGGAAGCTGGCTGCTCTTTATCGCCATCCCCGTTTCCTGCAGAAAGCTCTCCTGGATGTTCACCTCAGGTATTGACTTAGGCCACTGCGCACGAAACGCGGCGGACAATATCTGTACATATTGACGACTTACGGAGGTCGGGGATGGAATCACTCCAGCGCCATGTCTTTGATTTTCGTGATATTTTCTAATTTATTTTCCCTCGGGCATAAATTATTTACAGCACTAATGTCTCATCGAACAAAGCCCACATTAAAAAAAGTTCCCGTATTCTGTTCTTGGTTTCAGGGACTGTTGGCTTCCGTCATTAGCATATCATAACGACCCCTAACTTCCCTACCCTTGGGAGCACTGTAGCGTTAAGTGTACGGTATAAGTCGTATTCTTATCTAAGTGTATGGGCAGACAACCTGATCACTGAAATGGATATCACTTCACGCACAGGCGGTGAAATGCTAACAACGCGTTACTCGCGGAAAGCTTCGTAGTCAATATTTCAAACAACGTAGACATTAGATGCTACCTTGTGAGTGATGGTAGCTCTCATTTGGGCTAGTAGTTTGCAAACGTATCTTTTTTTTTCAATTCTGCACATAAATACAGAAGTGTTTGCGCACTATCAATAACCATGCAATTTCCTCCGTAGATTCTTACAAGTACCTAGGCGCCCTTATTTCACGCGATATATCTGGTACTGATCATGTCCCCCACTTAACTAACAGTGTCCCTGGTTATTTGCGGCGCAACCTCGCTTTAGCTACCAGCTACTATCAAAGGGACACTGAAGCGATTTCCCGTCTACTAACCTACTAGGGTTCGGAAGTAGAATCACTGTTGATCACGTCTGGGAAGTTATTCTTGGTTATGGGTGAGACACCGCGAAATCATCCATGGAAAGTGTGGCGATAAAATTTCCCGCGACCGGGGCGAGTGAAGAAATAGAGAAGAGCGAAAACGGAAACCTTGATCATATCGGCCAATTGGACGTCGCACTGAGCAGTCGGAGATACTCGAGTCAACCCCAGCTAACTTTCAGCTAGTATTCTTCCTCTTGTCCCGTGCTTTCTGGTCGTAACAACCGTGTGAGCAGAGTTTTGAATCACCAGATTCAACATGCGGTACTTCTCTGCGTTCGACGATGGTGTCTTCCACTGTTTGCCGCAAGATCAAAAGCTCGCAGCACAAAGGGTCGCTACTGTGAAGAGCTACAATTCCAATCCGACCAAAAGAAAGCGTACCCTGCTCGGAACAAGTATTGCCCGTAATGCGATCTCTATGGTTTTCAATCTAAACAGCGCAGCTGAAGCAAGACACGGTTCTTTCTTTCTTCTCGCACATAAGAAGCGTGTCACCATTCCCAAGATGCGCCTTCCCTAAAGAAAAATCATTGGGAAAGGGCATTTACTTCTTATTCCAATTTCATTACATTACGACAGTTCCGACGCCTGTGTGTTTTTGTGCATGGGCAATGATCAGACCACAGAGAGTGACGCTGAGATGGGACACACAAACAACTGAAGTGAATGGCTAACTTGCGTGGCTAATTTTCTCACTCAACGCGGCAAGCGACAGAGTTGCTAATCACGGCATAACTCAGCAGCAGCACGTGCTCATGACTATTCGCGTGCGGACAGGCTATTGAGAAAAGCTCACTGTTGTTTAGAAGGTCGTGGCGGCTGTCGAAATGTTTTCCCACATGGTACACGCCTGACATGCTCGCGGAGCCTTGGGAAGCTTTACAGCGGCAAAGGAATGTGTCAATAGCCTCAGCAAAAGAGCGACACGAGCTTCTGAAGCAGCCTTAGCAAAGTTCGTTTCGACGTTTCCAAGCAAGCTTGAAGCTGTTGATATGCGGCACCTTGTTATTTCACCCTTTGCTGCCCCGTCAATTATTCTAATTTTGCGATAAAAACGATATTGTTCGAGAGAGGTTCGTTTGGTTTGGAATCCGAATTGAAGGGAGAAATGAACACTAACACTGACCTTCATAACCTTCGTACGAACAAAACTCGAGTATCTTGTTTGGGATCCCAACCAGAATAACCTTGTCCATACCAATGAGAAAGGTTCAGAATTTTCCCTCTGGATTCATCTCATCTGAACAGTCCTATATCGAACGAGCTTTATGACTGAAATCTCGATTAAGTTTGCCCACGCTGCCCTGTCGTCGCAGAACAGCACATCTGTATTTATTGCATACCTGCTGTCGCGACGGCCTAGACAAACAAATTTTCGTCACGGTAAGCCGGGCGTTGAGTTTCGCCATAACTGAAAGAAATCCTGGGGCGCATCGTAGGCCTGGATAAACTCAGCTTGCTGGAAAGTTTGACGCAGCGGTTACGGCAATGTGATGTGAATTTTTGGACTGGTGGTACATAACTGGAGTGTTTTGGGTACGTAATCGCGAACTGCTCTTGGCGTGTATAGTGGCAGGCCGATGCAGAATCCGTGAAGAAGGGTTCAGGAGGGACCCAATTATAGCTGAGTACTTAACGTTCACAGGTAGAGTCTTTTGACGCCATTCCTCGCGATGCGTCTCGGGGTGTCGCAGGCGGATGCCGGGGCGCCGCGGCAGGAGAGGGTCCACGATGCAGTCGGAACAGGGTCTACACCAGGCGCAACCATCTCGACCTCAGCGGCCGCCGACAAAGCGAGGTCTCCACTGGAAGAGCGGAAGGCCCCCTCAGTGACCGCCATGAACGCTCTGCTCGAAGACCATCGCTCGCCCACCACCAGTGCAACGGTGGGTGCCGAAAATCGTTGTGAAACAACACGAGCCCCCCCCCCCCCCCCCCCCCCCCCCCCCCCCCCCCCCCCCCCCCCCCCCCCCACAAAAAAAAAAAGGCGGGCAAAGCACCCCGCAGGCCTGTGCGCAGAAAACCCAACGAATAGAGCCCCTTTCACTGCATTTCTTATTCCTTTGTTGTCGTGTGAAATTGGAGGTCATTGGCTCAAGTCTTGGGGCCTCATACGCTTTCACCTTGTTCTCTGCGTGCACGCCAGATCGGTGCTCTATTTTGCTATGAGCTGCTATCAATTCTAAGTTGTTACTCGCCCTACGTTTTTCGCGTTTATTTTGAGAGGCAAAGCGCTATTAACCCTTTCTTGCAAACGAACCAAACTGTACAGACTCCGAGAGCTGGCGACAACATCGCTCGGAGGCAGCCCTTGGAAGCAGAGATACCAGCGAGCATGCCAGATCTGCTCGTTGAATTGGTAAGCAAGCCCTGCCTTTTCCATAGCTCCTCTACTTGGATGAATAGAGGTGGATAGCGAATATGATCCCGAAGCAGCCGTCGTCGTCATTTCGATGCGTGGGGTTGCTGGGCCACGCGTCTTTGAATCTTACCTATAATATACCTTTTAGTGACTGAAGTTTATGCGCACGAGGTTGTTATAGGGGCTCACTTCAAGCCAGCCAACGGACCACGTGCGTTATCCTTATTTCTCTTCATGCGGTCAGATCTGGAATAGCAGAAAGTCGCATGGGCTGACACACGACATTTAAAAGAAGTAGAGGTGTCATCTGCACGATGGGCCTCTACTAGCATAGGCAGCGAAATTTTCAGTTATTACATATATTGCAAGCTACGAAGTAATCCCAGCACAATTCGTTGGGACAACTCCAATGTGTAAATCCTACCACGAATGCAAGCACAGAATATCTTCGACAGGTCTTCTCAGTCATGAAACATAAGGTGTGGGCTGTGTATAAAACGTAACGTGTGGATTGAGAGCGCGTCTGGGACAGTGACCTGTCGATGGTCGTGCGTGCCCCACTAACGTAGTTAAAGCTGACGCAATGCTATAGCGTAGACGCCTCGCGCAGGCGGTACGCGTGGAAAACTACGAAAAGCGAAAAGGCGGGAAAAAGCCACAGGTACGGATCAGGCGGCGCTGCGTATATTTGTCTAATACCCCAACCTCAATGACGTCAGCGCGGCGTCTTGATCTAATACGACAAGGCAAGGTTTCAACGAAGACGACCTTGGACCAAACATGTCGACTATGTCTCAGCAAAAGCTCTCCGAAAGCTCTTTTTTTACGACGCTCGCTTAAGTTAGCGACCCCTGCTACACGCTTTCTTGCCTACAACACTATTATTAGACCAATCTTAGAATACGCAGTGATTATCTGGGACCCGTTCACAAAGGTAAACAACCCCGCCGCGGTGGCTGAGCGGTTATGGTGCTCGGCTGCTGGCCCGAAAGACGCGGGTTCGATCCCGGCCGCGGCGGCTGGAATTTCTTTGGAGGAGAAATTCTAGAGGCCCGTGTACTGTGCGATGTCACTGCACGTTAAAGAACCCCAGGTGGTCGAAATTTCCGGAGCCCTCCACTATGGCGTCTCTCATAGCCTTAGTCGCTTTGGGACGTTAAACCCCATAAACCAACCAACCAACCAAAGGTAAACATAAATAAACTTGAAAGAATCCAAAAGAAAGCAGTAAAGTTTATAACACTTACGGGCGAGCATCAGTCAGTGATCTCAAAAAAAGCGGCTTACCCTCTATTCCTAACATAAATCGCATATGTCGCTTAAAATTTTTCTTTCAATTAATTAATAATAATTTCAAAGTTGACACCCCTAATATCCTTGCTTATTCCTCGGGGTACCAAACTAGAAATCGCCATTCTCTTTCCATAACGTCATTAAATTCTCGAGTTGATTGTTTTAAATATTATTTTTTTCCAAGGACCATCACTGATTGGAATAACCTTGCGGATGATGTTGTCAGGCAGAGATCATTGCATTTGTTTGAAGAGAACTTGAAATAATTGTTTGTTGTAATTGTAATTGTAATAATTGTACTTGATGCAATTGTTTGCCGCGGTATTTTCTTCCTGATTTTTCTATGTGCAATTCTGTTTTGTTCTATGTGCAATTCTATGTGCAATTCTGTTTTGTTCGTATGTGTCTGTATTTCTGTATCTTAATACATTGTTTCCCACCTGCTATGATCTTGTGTACAAGATCGCAGTATTCATAAAGAAATAAATAAACCGTCGAGGCACATAGAGGTCCTCGATAGCTTGGATCGAAATGAGGGAACTTACAAATTATATTAAACGCGGGTTTAATTGCTAAAGCTAAATGCATATTTAATTGTCATTAGTGCGACTGAACGAAAGTATAACAAAAAGCTCACCTCAGTTATGTGGCGAGCCAGCGCAGAACATCCTCGCGAGAAAAACGTGCCTTCGAACGCGGCCAGACAGCGAGGCTGCCAACTATAATGAGTATTCTAGTTCACTATACTGCCAACTTTCGTCTCGACTATAGTGAACTTGAATACTAGCTCACTATAGTCTCGACATCGGCGTTCTTGTTGTTGGCGCTACCATCGGTCTGCCCGCTCGCAATCGTAATGTGCATCCCGTCGGTGTGCGGTACAGTTGGCAAGAAGTAAAGCGCTAAGATTCCTTTGGCAAGAGCCACTTACATTTTTGCTTATACTGTGCTTCTGTCTTTGCCCGTTTATGATTTATAGAATGTCTCGGGTTTTCAAGCTTCGGGACAAACTGAGCCCCCTTCTCATCAAAGGTCTTCAAATGTTTGTTTTTCCAAGAAAATGTGTCTGTTTTTTTCCTTTTGTAATGCCCCGATTGTAATTTTAATTACGCAGTTACCAGAATACTGGCGCGACAGGTCGAAGGTTGAGTTCATGCTGGCGATAAGGAGAGGGCAGGCGATGATAGAGGCTGACGAATAAAATTATTTTATAGGATGGAAAGAGGGAAAAAATTCGCTCTGGCTTAGCTTGGTTATGCCCGGTAATTGCGAAAGCAATATCCGTACCTACGCCATGGTACAGCTGGTAGTGTAGCTGGTGGTGGTGCTTGTGGTTAGACTTGTGGTGATGCATCGCTTATACAATCCAAACCAATCCAATTCAATCCCATCCCATTCAATTCAATCCAATCCAATCCAATCCAATCCATTCCATTCAAATCCAATCCACTCCAATCCAATCCAATCCAATCGAATCCAATCCAATGTAATCTACTCTAATCTAATGTAATCTAATCTAATCTTATTTTATATTATCCAATCCAATCAAATCCAATCAAATCAAATCCAGTCCAGTCCAATCCAATTTAATGTAATCCAATGTAATCCACTCTAATCCAACTAATGCAATCAAGGTCAAATGAAGGTCAATGGTGGTCACCGCCGCGGCACGTTGGTGGTCACCCTGGAAAGTGCAAGTAGTATTGCTTTCGCAATAAAATTGGTGATAGTTCGTCTTCGGCTTAGAGTGGTTACAAACGACGGCCGACACCGAAGAACGGACGCAACGGGGCTCGCGCCATTCATTTTCTACTCTTTACCTGCGTTCCTGGTCACGCACTGCCACATGCGAGATGAAATACCGCGCATGCAGCTCGACAGATGACTTCGGAGGCGTCCTTTTTTTTATTTGACCTTTGGTTATATGTACCAACTCGTACACACCTGTTGTCGTCTGTAGCTTCTCATGTCACCGGACTTGGATGAAACGCAGTTGAGAATATCGCCAATATTCTCTTCAAGCCCCGATGTAGACAATTAGGCTGGAGAACTATAGTCAGCTTCTGTCCTTACTTGAAATAGGGGCATTGCCCTTTCTGGTTAGGTCCACGTTTGTTCGTCAAAAGAAACGTTGCTTACGTCGGAGAAACTTGCATTTGAATATGAAACTTTTTTTTTTCGCTGGCCGGTTCAGATCCGCTTCCTCCAGACCTATAATATCGTGATTATCTTTTAAATGTGAACAGTGGTGTATCCTCCCCTCGAAACGCGTGCACGAAAATAACTCTAGGCGCAGCGTCGTCTACTTCATAAAAGAGCAGGTGGCGGCGACACACTATATTTCATATTTACGTCTTCTAGCTCATAACAGCTGAATGAGTAGCGAAATCAAGCTGCATCTTTGTTCTTAGAAGAAGGTAAACTACCGAAGAAGCCCAAATTCAGCTTCTCCTATAAAGCCCTTTAACGTATGTAACGTTCCTCGTTAGTTGACTGATTAGCGACGGCCGATTAAGTTTGCACTGCAAAGATGGCGCCTGTTGCCCTTTCATGGTTTTGTATGCATCTTCGCTTATTCCCTTGCAGCAGTCTCCTGGGACGAGTTTCCGAGGCGCCGGTGGACAACGGTACTCGCAGTGGCGGGGCGTCGTGGCAGGGGCCGTATTGGTGGGCGCGTTGCTGCTCGCCTTCCTCTTGTTGCTGAAACCCAAAGCGCCTCATCAAACCGTGGCCTACTGCCAGACGGACTCATGCTATGAATTCAGGTGAAATAGCGGTGAAGCATTCGAAAACTTGAGGGCACTCGCCGAAGTAGCGCTGGTTGCAACGCTCGAAGCGACGGAAAGCAACGGCGTCTTAGTGCCATGTTTTAACGCGATATCGTTAAAAACCTACTTCTCCTGAAAATTCGGTTTCGGCCTTGTCGGCGTCGGCGTTGTGAGCGTGAAATCACGAGCATGGCTCTGGCAAGTCGTTCCCAGACAGCAACCAGGTCGGTTGTTGGGCTACCTTGCTTCATTGACCTTTCGTCATCATCAGAACCTGCTCACCGGATAGTCAGCGAACTGCCCACCGGGGCCTGTAGCAATTAAATTGATTAGTCGCTCGGGAAGAGCAACCAGGGCCGCAGCAGACCCGGTGCTGAGAGCACTTCCCATCGCAGGGCTGTGGCGTGTCGCTTAACCGCTGCACCACTGCGTCAGGTGACGTATGGGGGCTCACAGGTGTCTATAAACACAAAGTAGGGAATGATCAAGTCTGCATATATGAAACTCAATATCGCTATCTGAACAACTTCCATCCGTGAACAATGGAGCCGAACTCCGAACCCGAGCAGAAACCTAAATGATAGCGCACCTAATAACATTAAGCTGAACTACGTAATCGAGCTTCAATTTTTTTTTTCATGAGAACACGCGTGCTACTCAGGGCTCAGACAGGGGCGTTGGCGAACTAACAGCGCTACGGTCGATTGAAGGAACGAAAGCTAGATAAGAATTAATGCTTCGGTCCCAAGGTGCCGGCTCTTACCCGTTTATGAGGTAGAAAACAAGTGCAAAAATGGGGTGCTTATCGAAGAGCCTTAGCATGGCGCCTAGAAAAACTACGGGAGTTCTTCCAATGCAACGAGCCACTGTGTCCGCAAATACGTATCCTAAACAGTGCCATTAATGTACGACCAGTGATCAGCGCTGGCAGACATCCGAACTCACCGTGCGATTCTATTTGTTCTGCGAGTGTTACTGATTTGTACTAACCATCATCATCATCATCAGCCTGACTATGCCCACTGCAGGGGAAAGGCCACTCCCATGTCTCTAAAATTAACTCTGTCCTTTGCCAGTGGCGGCCACCCTATCCCCGCAAACATCTTAGTCTCGTCGGATCACCTGACTTTCTGCCACCCCCTGCTACATTTGCCTTCTCTTGGAATCCACTTCGTTACCCTTAAGGACCAGCGTTTATCTCGCCTTCGGATAGCATGCCCTGCCCGAGTCCATTTCTTCCTCTTGATTTCGACAAGGATGTCGTTAACCCGTGTTTGTTCCCTCACCCACTCGGCCCGCTTCCGGTCTCTAACGTTACACCTACTATTTTTCTTTTCATAGCTCGCTGCGTTGCCCTTAACTTAAACTTGACCCTCTTTCTTAGATTACAAGTTTTTCTTCCATAGGTGAGTAAGGTAAGATACCGCGGCTGTAGACTTTTCTCCTGAGGGATACTGGGAAACTTACGTTCAAGATCTTAGAGAACCTGCCATATGCGCTCCACCCCATTCTTATTCTTCCAGTTATTTCCGTCGCATTATCCGGATCAGCGGTCACTACCTGCCCTAAGTAGACATATTATCTTACTACTTCGAGCACCTCGCTACATATTGCGAACTGCGGTTTCTTTTCTACACTGTTGAAAATTACTTCGGTTTTCTGCATGTTAATTTTAAGCCCCACCGTTCTGCTCTGCCTGTCTAACTCATTGATCATGCTTTGCAGCATAATCAACGCTGCACTAAACAGGAAACTATGAAAAACAGATATCAGAATTTGCATATGCGTGACTTCTGAGGTTCGTTTGTTTAGGGGAAGCATATTCTGCATCACAGGTACAGGTCGCAGCATCCTGTGCAAAATGTAGTGCCCAAGTGGGCCTTCGCCGTAGGGTGGCCACAGGCCAGAGGTGAATACTTTACTTCGCAATGAATAATCGCACACTGGAGCATTCCAACATTTGGGGGCATGCGGACGCCACGAGAAACACGTGAAAGTCGTTCGAAACTGGGAGACCAGCCCAATAAAAATAGTGCTGTAAAAACGTTTTGTGAGCACTTTCGAAAATGCTTGAAAGCAACGAAGGAGCGCCATTGTTAAAACCTCTGTACAATGCTACGAATGACTCCCATAGTGCTGGATTAACGCATCTGTTCTGTGTTCGTCGCAGAAAGCTCCTGCACAACCAGCTGAGCAAGGACATCGACGCATGCGACAACTTCACCGCGTACGTTTGCGGCCAGTGGCGGCCAAAAAAGATGTTCGCTTCACGGTCCGATTCTGTCCTGTCCGACATGGCCATTTCCTGGCGTCAGACTTTCCAGGACATTCTGGAAAGGGGCACCTCCGTACTGCCGGCGGGGCGAAAGGTTGCCGCCATGTTTAGCAGCTGCGTAAAGGAATCTGAGCTGCACGTGGACGTCTTCAAGGAATTCATGCACGCCCGTGGCCTCGTCTGGTGGGAGGACCTTAAAACCAAGCCTCCCCTTGAGATCCTCTTTGACCTGTCCTTCAGCTGGAACGTGGATCTCTGGTTCATGGTCAGGCTTCTTCCAAACTCCGCGCAAGGGCCACAGCGCCGACTATTCATCACACGCAGCCCGCTGGTCCCGATTTGGAACAGTGTGTTTAACACTATACCGAGAGACAAGTTCGCCGCAGTCTACATGGCAATGTTTCAGCTTATCTGGAGTAACAGGAGGAAGCCGACTCTCAAGGAAGCCATGAGTGTCTACAGCACACAGGGCGCCGTTCTAGGGCGCCTCATGGAGTCAACACGCTCTGCCCAATCACCTGCGTTCTTCCCACTGGTGGACCTGGCCAACCACACAAGTCTTGCAACGCCCGAGTATTTGGAGCGCATCATTGTCCGGGCTCTACACTTAGACCCTCCCTTCAACCAGAACGACTTCTTAGCTCTGAGCGACACTGCGCTGCTTGACGCCGTCCTTACCATGATCCAAGCCTTCGGCGACTACGCCATACTCCAGCATTTCGCCTGGTTCGTAATGCAAACTTACGCAGCCGTAGCCGGACCCAGGGACGTCCTCCAAGCCGTGCACGGAAGCTCCGAGAGGGCGAAGGAAATCTGGCCACTCTACTGCGCCGTCCATACAGAGGCCAGCTACAGGCTACTGGCAGTCGCTCTGTCTGCCGTGGCCCAGTTTACTGCAGAGGATCGGAGGAGCATCGACAGCTCTTTTAAGGCAGTGCAGCAGGTAAAAATTTCATTATTTGCTCAGCAACAGACATACAAAAAATAGATAAAATATACGTTTGGGCCCTAAGCAATTTGTTAATTCGGCAAATATACAAAATATGCTTCTCTTAGAAAGTAATTAAATGGCATAAAAAACGTATCAGTGAATAAAGCGAATGGCCGGACATGCGACTTAAAAATTGGTAGAGCACATTTCTGATTTAGTAAAGTGTTTGAAACATCCATAAATGTCTCCTGGGCGTGCAAACAGTTTGTTCTGTCTACTTTTACTCTGGGTTGTGTCCCGCCGCCTTCTGTGACTTGCATGTGCACTCTTTGTTATACAGAAGTAATGCATAATAGGGCACCACAGTGCATCACAGTAATGTAAGGCAACGTCCACATATTGCACTGAGACCTAGGGAAGGACTAGTTGGCTACCATGACGTTTCAGTAGCGTAAGCTCCCCGGCGACGAAACCAGTGAGCGTTTGTACTGTCTGTTATTGGTGATGTTCAACCTTCCTTTCCTAGCAGAGACATCATGGTAGAACTGGAGGTGAGCGCCTTTGGTAAGGTGGTTATAGCTTGAAGTATTTCAAGTTATCCATTTCATCCAAACTGATGCATAGTCATGTGCCATTCTGTAATCGAAATTATCCTAATTTAGACCCAGATGTAAATCTTTCCGACCGTTATTGAATACAAAGTCGGGAAAGTAGAAATAATTACGAAGACCAGAGAAATTTGATGTTGACAATTTCTCGAAAGCCCATGCAAATTCCCTTTTCACCAAACTTTGCTCCTGAAATTCTCTGAAGAGATGAACATTTCCCCGAATAAAACATCACTCAAGTGAAAACACAGAACATCTTGAGTCGCCCGAAGACTAACACATTGTCTGTTGAAGGCTGCGGTCACTGAAGACGCATTAATACACTACAACATTAGGAACTGAACTCTTTTTGTTGGCGCGCTTTGCGCTAATATTGCTTAGATTTCGTTTGACCGTGGGGAGAAAATTATAATGTAAGAGTTGTGACAGGGACTGGGACGAAAATATCTTGCACAATAAGTGACGCTTCTGAAACATCCCTGTTGTGTCCTCCAGTTTCAAATTTTTTGTTGATATCAAAAACTTCGGTTAGCTCGGGTTAAACGGGAGTAGCTTGGAGACGCCAGTACCTTTTTAGAAGTCATACAGCAGGAAACGAGGATAAATTATTTGTGTTATAAAAGAGCACTAATAAACACGCCCGAATCATCATATACATGTTAGAGGCATTTCTCTCTCATTAGAGTCCAATAGTCTGCGTGACAACTCTCCTTACTGAGAACGATGTGAACTACGTGGTTATGCGAATGGCAATCCTTCTTGCGATAGTTTGCTTCTCCACTGCAGGGTGGCTTTCATTATCTAGCATTATATTGAAGTGGAAGACTTTTTTTGTAGTTAATCAGTTCCAAAAACAGGATGCAGGATGCTTATTTAACACGCAATTTATATCAAATCGATGCATCGTCCAACACACGCAGCGTTGAAATAGTAGTCGCCAAAGCATGGTTAGTTTAAAACGCCCACAGTACCACTGCGGCGACGCGATATAATCGGGGTGCGAACCACGTCTTTCTCTTTGGTCTCAACCTGCCTTGACCGTATCACTGCTTCTAACGACTGCAGCCGTCTCTCACTTCGCATTGGCTTTGATAGCGAGTTTCTCGGACCTCAAACTAACCTGCCATAGTATCGCTGCGGCCAACGGCTGCGGGCGTCTCACACTTCTCAATGGTTTTGATGACGGTATCTATCGCTCCTTATCCCTACCACGGCAAGCGGCGCTATCCCTACCACGGCGCTTTCAATACGGCAGTTCGAAGTCTCGACTGCCTCGCTCTCGGATTGGTGTGAGCTGTAGAGAGAGAGAGAGGAGGAATTTTAATGAGGGAAAGGTGGAGAGGTCGGCCGGTGGTAACATGGCCCTGGCCTGCTACTCCACACAGGGGAAAGGGAAGAGGAGGAAAAGGAAAGTGCGAATGAAGGCCGATGATGGCATAATACAATGAGTTTCTCGGGTGATGTCTACACACACACACACCACACACACCACACTGGCTGGCACTCGCATCGCGGTGAGTAGACGCACATAAAACTCATAAAACTGGTGTCAGCAATACAAACACCGACACATGTCATTAACCATGTAGGTTGTGCACAGGCGGTCACAGACGAGTATCCAGGGTGTGAGCTGTAAACAAGTGTTGTCGAATGCAGGTGGCCGCAAACAAGACGCATGCTGCCCACTGGTTGGACGAAGAGACGAAGAAGGTCGCCGCTGAGAAGTTGCTGAGCGCACGTACTTTCCTCTGGCCGTCGGAGAAGTACCTCACTAGTGATGGCGTGGAGGAGGCGTACAAGGACTTCCCCGAAAGCGGGCCGTCCTTTATCCGCCTCTGGATCGACAGTCGGCAGAGCGGACGACGGGCGGTCGGCTCCGAGGCGTACTTCGAGGAGCAGCGGCTGACAAGTAGCATGTCGCTTCCGTACGCGGATTACGTTTACATGCTGAACACGGTCAAGCTCGCCGTTGGTGCCATGAGGCCACCGTTGTACTATCCGCATGGCACCAAGGCCATGCTGTATGGCGGCCTTGGCTACTTCTTCGCCAGGGAGCTCACGAAGGCTGTGGACAATGAAGGCGCCAAAGTAAGGGTGATATCCCTGTTTTCTCAAATAATTTTCTAGTAGACTAGATAGATACGACGTTTCTGAAACAAGCAGAAGCGTCGTTAGGTAATGTACTTCGGTTAAAAGGGCTCAGCTCTGTAAATTTAACCGATTCATAAGGAAGCAGATCAAAAATTCGATTATACAGTGTCTGTTCTGAAAGTAGTAGGACTGGTTTTTTCCTGGGCGAACAGGCGGACGAGAGGCGGTCTGCGCATGGAGGATTGTTGAAGGGGGATATTGGGAATGCTGGGGAAAATAGGCAGTCGGCTCTCGGCCGTTGAAGAGAGCAGGTTGCTTGTACTGTGAACCCCTGTCGAAACGTCTCGTCACGCAGAATCATAGAGCGTTTACTGGATCAGCGATACGCGATCAAGTTTTGTGTAAATCTTGGTAAAACGGGCAAAGAGACTCAAGACGTGATTAAGGAGGCCTACAGTGACGCTGCCATGGGTAGATCAGATGTTTTTTGAGTGGCACAAGCTGTTCCGAGAAGGTCAGGAAAGAGTGGAAGACGACGACTGCTTTTAACTCCTTTTGACCAGCAACACCAACGAAAATGTCTAGCAAGTGAAACGTTTACTAAACAGTGATTGTAGGATGAGTATCAGAATGATTGCTGACGACTTGAGCATTCCTCAAACCCAAGTTTTTGAGATCGTGACAGAAAAAAACTTAGCCGTGAGGAAAGTGTGCGCGAAGTGTGTGCTGGGAGTGTTGTCAGAGGCACAAAAGGCCAACCGGAAAGAAATCTGCCAGGATCTTCTTCATCATGTGAATGGGGACCCCGATTTTTCGCCCAGCACATGGCGGTAACGCTGCCTCAGGCCCCCTACAGCCCTGACTTGGCCCCGGCAGACTTTTTTCTATTTCCGAGAATAAAATCGACGCTCAAGGGGAAACATCACGGATCGGTAGATGCGGTTCAACCGGCTGTGACGAGGGAGCTAAACAGCATTCTGGTCCAGGCGTACCTGGAGTCTTACGAAAACTGGAAAACTCATTGGCAGCAGCGTGTAGGTGCGGAAGGGTGCTAATTTGAAAAATTGTAATCGTTTGTATTATTCTCTTGAATAAATTTTATGAAGAAAAATTAGTCCTACTACTTTTAAAACAGACATGTAAGTTGTGCCAGCCAGAGTTGTGCCCAAAACATTTTTCAGGCTAAGGCGCGTAGTCAGCGCCCTAGTCTGGTTTATTGGGGATTAACGCCCCAAAGCGACTCAAGCTATGAGGGTATGCCGTAGGGAATTGCTCCGGAAATTTCGACCACATTGGGTTCGGAAACGTGCAATCACATCGCACAATACACAAGCCTCTAGAATTTCGCCTCCCTCCAAAACTCGACTGCCGCGGCCGGGATTGAAGCCATGTCCATCGGGTCAGCAGCTGAGCGCCATAACCACTGAGCCACCGCGGCGCCAGCAAGCGAGAGTTGACTGAAAATATTTTCCGGTTGATATCTATAGAACGGTTTGGAAAACTTTTTCGCTTGTAGATTTATTTCATTAACTTTTGAGGCTGCAGGCTTCGAAAGAAAAGATTCTTGCCTTTGTCCACGACCTACCCTAAATGCGTAATAGAGCAAACCAAGTAGCGGCGAGTCATTATTTTTTTCATTTTCATTTTGATTTTATTTGTTCTTCACAACATGACGTACACATTGTGAAAGGGGCCAAGCAGAAAAGCCGTTCCTTTACGGCTTGAAAAATATCTTGGTCCCCCTGGCATTGACGGCAAGGAAGCAACACAAATTAGAAACAAATGTACAAAACAAAATGGACAGAAATATACAGTCGTTAATGTTTTGTCGATAATGTCTCAAGACAATACTTCAGTGGCTAGATGTTTTGAAATTTCTATAGAATGGTGTACTCCAAAGATATAATAACCTGTTTTGCTTTTGACAACTACTGACATATGAGAAAAGGAAGTAGCGTTGTCGAAGTCGCCGTCCGAAAAAGCAATCTTTACGATGGGGAGCGTTTTATGCTCAGGAGTAAGCCTGTTCTTAGGGCGTCGATGGGCAGTAATGAAGCGCTGCCGGCGGCGCAGCAGGCCATGTAAATTGGATACATATTTGTTTAAAAAGCTCACGTAGCTGAGCTGAAAGAAGACAAGGCGCAGTTCATGATTTTTCTGCGCTCAGATGACCTGTCTCCCCGTCCTTCATTCAGGTGGACCCTCATGGCCGCATCCTCTCCTCGTGGGTGAGTGAGACCTCGAGACCGGCCTTCGAAAAACGCCTGCGCGGCTGCCTTGCCGACAACGAAAGCGTCTTCCCCGAGGTGCCGGCACTCGAAGTGTCCTACGCGGCCTTCCGCGAAGACGTGGACAGCACGCAAGACCGCCTCTCGCCGGTTCGTACCGGCACAAACAGCGCGGACACTGCTGGCCATTTTGCGCTGCATGCAAAAGATGAGGCGCGATTCGTTTCGAAACTTACCCAGAATATTTTTGATCACCGTGATGCCGACCAGACACGCACAAACACTGTGCTTCATGCGCATCGCACCATGGGAGTCTTTTCCTGTCTGTCAACAAGCTTTGCATGCTATGCACAGTAGGTTCCCAGTGGTTACGGCGCTCGGCTGCTGACCCGAAAGGCGCGGATTCGATCCCGGCCGTGGCGGTCGAATTTCGGTGGAGGCAAAATTCTAAATGCCCGTGCAATGTGTGATGTCAGTGCGCGTTAAAGAATGCCAGGTGGTCAAAATTTCCGGAGCCCATCACTACAGCGTCCCTCATAGCCCGAGTCGCTTTGAGCGGTGAACCCCATAAACCAAACCAAACCAAAAGTAACAGAGCAACCGCGACCGCGACTGAACGGCCCCGCTGTGGTCCCCTTTGCTGCCCGTTGCTCCACATTGCTCCCCAGCTTGCTCCCTGGCTGCGAGAGTAAACTGGCTGACGTAAGGCTTCACCCTCGCTCTCCATTCATGGATAATAAGCAAGCGGGTGGTAATCGCGGGAACCGATTTCGCTCCCTGTTGTAGGATATTGGTGAATTGCCATTCATAATCTGATAGAACCTGCCATATGCGCTCCACCTCATTCTTATTTTTCTAGTTATTTCCCTCTCATGATCCGGATCAACGGTCACCATTGCCCTAAGTAAATCTATTCCCTTACCACTTCCAGCACCTCGCTTTCAATTGTGAGCTGCTGTTTCCTCGCTAGATGTTTGAACATTCTTACAACGCTACATTACAAAGTTACATTACAACATTACAACACACATTATAAGTATACAACACTTGTATCTTACCGGTACTCACCTATGGGGCAGAAATGTGGAGGCTGACGTAAAGGGTTCACCTTGTGTAAAGGAGAATGGTATGGGAAGCGAAATGATAGGTGTAACTTTAAGGGACCGGAAGAAGGCAGAGTGGGTGAGGAACAAACGTGGCATAATGACATCCTAGTGGCAGTGAAGAGGTAGAAATGGGCTTGGGCAGGGCATGTGATGCGAAAGCAACATAACCGCTGGTCCTTAAGGCTAACGGACTGGATTCCTAGAGAAGGCAAGCAACGATAGCTTTAACGTTAAGAGGTCGGAAGAGGGCAGAGTGGGTGAGGAACAAACGTGGTATAATGACATGCTAGTGGCAGTGAAGAGGAATGAATGGGCTTGGGCAGGGCATGTGATGCAAAGGCAAGATAAACACTGGTCCTTAAGGTTAACTGACTGGACTCGGAGAGAAGGCAAGCAATGATAGCTGTAACGTTAAGAGGTCGGAAGCGGGCAGAGTGGGTGAGGAACAAACGTGGTATAATGACATGCTAGTGGCAGTGAAGAGGAATGAATGGGCTTGGGCAGGGCATGTAATGCGAAGGCAAGATAACCGCTGGTCCTTAAGGCTAACTGACTAGACCCCGAGAGAAGACAGGCATTGATAGCTGTAACGTTAAGAGATCGGAAGCGGGCAGAGTGGGTGAGGAACAAACGTGGTATAATGATATCCTGGTGGCAGTGAAGAGGAATGAATGGATTTGGGCAGGGCATTCAATGCGAAGGCAGGATATCCGCTGGTCCTTAAGGCTAACTGACTGGACTCTGAGAGAAGGCAGGCATTGATAGCTGTAACTTAAGAGATCGGATGCGGGCAGAGTGGGTGAGGAACAAACGTGGTATAATGATATCCTGGTGGCAGTGAAGAGGAATGAATGGATTTGGGCAGGGCATTCAATGCGAAGGCAGGATATCCGCTGGTCCTTAAGGCTAACTGACTGGACTCTGAGAGAAGGCAGGCATTGATAGCTGTAACTTAAGAGATCGGATGCGGGCAGAGTGGGTGAGGAACAAACGTGGTGTAATGACATGCTAGTGGCAGTGAAGAGGAATGAATGGGCTTGAGCAGGGCATGTAATGCGAAGGTAAGATAACCGCTGGTCCTTGAGGCTAACGGACTGGATTCCTAGAGAAGGCAAGCAACGATAGCTTTAACGTTAAGAGGTCGGAAGAGGGCAGAGTGGGTGAGGAACAAACGTGGTATAATGACATGCTAGTGGCAGTGAAGAGGAATGAATGGGCTTGGGCAGGGCATGTGATGCAAAGGCAAGATAAACACTGGTCCTTAAGGTTAACTGACTGGACTCGGAGAGAAGGCAAGCAATGATAGCTGTAACGTTAAGAGGTCGGAAGCGGGCAGAGTGGGTGAGGAACAAACGTGGTATAATGACATGCTAGTGGCAGTGAAGAGGAATGAATGGGCTTGGGCAGGGCATGTAATGCGAAGGCAAGATAACCGCTGGTCCTTAAGGCTAACTGACTAGACCCCGAGAGAAGACAGGCATTGATAGCTGTAACGTTAAGAGATCGGAAGCGGGCAGAGTGGGTGTGGAA
Source organism: Amblyomma mixtum (assembly GCF_055824585.1). NCBI lineage: Eukaryota > Metazoa > Arthropoda > Arachnida > Ixodida > Ixodidae > Amblyomma > Amblyomma mixtum. The sequence goes on along the minus strand of NC_143019.1, from coordinate 34,510,233 downwards.
CAAACGTGGTATAATGATATCCTGGTGGCAGTGAAGAGGAATGAATGGATTTGGGCAGGGCATTCAATGCGAAGGCAGGATATCCGCTGGTCCTTAAGGCTAACTGACTGGACTCTGAGAGAAGGCAGACATTGATAGCTGTAACTTAAGAGATCGGATGCGGGCAGAGTGGGTGAGGAACAAACGTGGTGTAATGACATGCTAGTGGCAGTGAAGAGGAATGAATGGGCTTGGGCAGGGCATGTAATGCGAAGGTAAGATAACCGCTGGTCCTTAAGACTACGTGACTGGACTCCGAGAGAAGGCAAGCAATGATAGATGTAACGTTAAGAGATCGGAAGCGGGCAGAGTGGGTGAGGAACAAACGCGGTATAATGACATGCTAGTGGCAGTGAAGAGAAAGAAACGGGCTTGGGCAGGGCATGTAATGCGAAGGCATGATAACCGGTGGTCCTTAAGGTTAACGGGTTAACGGTCTTGACTCCAAGAGAAGGCAAGCGTAGCAGGAGGTGGCAGAAAGTTATGTGGGCGCGCGGATGAGATTTAGAAGTTTGCGGGGACATGATGGACGCAGCTCGCAAAGGACAGGGTTAATTGAAGCGACGTGGCAGAGGCCTTTACCGTGCAGTGAGCGTAGTCATAGTGATGATGATGATGATTTCGCTCCTTCGGAGTGCTGTCATACTGAGCGAGCCACGCAGTCCTGGAGAGGGTGCAAGCTTAGGTCAATTCACATTCGCAGCCGCGGAGCAGCGGCCCACGCCGGAGACCGCAACGCGGCCGCTCGGTTACTTTTATCGAAGAGGTTACGTCAAACGGCTGCCTAAAGCAACGGGATTCTCAACGAATTTGCAGAATTGCAACGCAAATGTAAGCCCCGTACATCTCTGTCACTAACACCACGTTGCTCAAAGCGCGATTGAGGTGTCCGCTTAACTAAGGAGCCAGTTACGCGCGTTTCCTTTCGTTTTGTGATTGCTGCGCACAGTTGGAAGTTGACGAAGACGACGATGTGCAATGCACTGCGCGAGAGTTAGTTGCAGTTTAACACGAGGCTTGCTCGGCAGCGACGAAAGCATAGAGCTCTTGTGCAGTGGACAGTGAAGCTTATCTGTTCATTGCACCGCAGGTCCGAAACCCTGTCACAGAATTTATTCTATTTACGCAAGTATCTGAGAAGCTTGAAACAGACATCCACTATTCTAGGATTTCTAGTAAAGTATTGCTTTCACCCTCAAATAATGAATTGAAACAAAAACTGACCATTTAAAGATCGATGCCTGTCCTAAGTGAAGTAGAAAGACGCCGTGTCCACTAGTATAAACGTGCAGCTAAATGGCAATATCAGTACCTTCCTAGAGAAAAGCTTGTACTGCAAGTAATTATGTGGCTAGCGATGCAGATGGTCACCTTTAATTCTAGCATTACTCCTGAAGTTTCTGAACTTTAGAGTTGATATTCGCTTGTGACAAGCACTGGAAGGCACCTAAACTAATAACTACTCCCAACCTCTGCATCTTGCAGGAGCTGAGTGAGGACCAGGTCTTCTTTATCGCCGCCTGCAGCCCCTGGTGCAGCAAATCGGCGGCCGGAAATGCGCTCTCGGGCGGATGTAACAAGGCGGTGATGAATTTCGCTCCATTCGCCCAAGCATTTCGTTGCCCCCCAGGATCTAGAATGAATCCGGAGAAAAAGTGCGGCTTCTTCGACTGACGCCCTGGAGCCTATTCCTTACTGAGACTATTTCGCATTTTTCGTGGTGAAGTTATCTCTGCTGTACTGTGGGACGTTTTAGGGACACTTTCGGCATTCATCTATTTGTTGTTTATTTCCTGCTTTGCTATTACCTATATGCACGTTGCAAATTATTCTCAATATTGCTCAAGCACAGCCTCCTAGTTGCGCCTCAATGCCGCTGGCAACATCTGTCTTTTTCGTAGAAGTTTATTTTTGCAGCTTGGGAATACCGCATTCCATGCGGCAGCAATATGTTATTTGGGAGCGAACGTTGCTGGTTTGTATTCGTCGCCATGTTTTGGCGTAATACTGTTTACCTACTTACGTTGGCAACTCCTACAGCGTTAGAGGCTCTGTGAAGATGAAGTTGAAGCTCGGTATGATGCGATAAAAGTGCGGGGATTTGAGGAAAGTGAAGCAAGAAGATACCCAAAAAGTGAAGTACTGCAGTGTTACCTTTTAAAATATAATATGTGTAATTAGTAACCATAAAGCATTTAAAGAAATAAATTCCGTATGAATTCGAAACGCCAAATAACGAAAGCATTCTGCATAGGGCATTATGCTTCAACTAGGATTATAGTGTTACTGATCCGTCCCTCAACTCTGGAATTTCATTTCGTATTGTAATCCTGAAATAGCCTTACTTTAGCATGCTTGCAGCAAGAGATCACATCAGGTGCCCTCAAAGGTCATTGCTTTTTTTTCGCCGTAATCGAAATCTACAGGTCCCATTTAATGGTCCCAGCCGGAGATAGCTAGCTTGTGCGGGAATAAAAGTGAATTCACCGAAGCTTCTAAAGCACTCAGTGGCAATCAAGTGACATGGCTATACAGTATGCGCACTACTCCCTCAGTGTCCGCCATTTTGGCACTCATGAAACACAACGAAATGCCCTCTACGTGTCCACTTGGCTTACTGCAGAAGCTGAGTGCTGCACGCCGAAGTATAGTAGCCGTGACGTTACGAGAATACCACCTTTACGGCATACACTAATAGATACCTGAATAACACCACTTCCACGTAATAAAAATGCCTGACCATGCTTAGTTTTTGAAACAAGATGCTCTTTGAGTAATCCACAAACACCCAAACGTGACCCATTCTAGGATTCCAGGAGCCGCTAGGAGGATGCTTCATACTCTCAACTCGCGAAACAAATTTCTGATGCTTGACCGCATTATTTAGTGGATCATTAATCCTTTGTTGAGCACTAATGAATTTTTTAAGAGATGCACTGTCGATAAGCGCTTACGAGCATTTATTGTATCGCTGTTATTTGGGTGATTCCGGCTTGAAGCGAGAACCATGCTTTCTTTGGTTTTGGTCAAGCTTTTACACTTTCAGTGAACATAAATCTAAGCTAAAGATAAAGATTGTCATTAAATTCTGCCTGGCCCAAAAATTTACTTCCAATTATAACAAGGCTATAACAAGAGGTCAGCGCTAGCTGGATCAAGAGATATTAACGCAATTGACGCCACAAGTAACGGTACGTCGATTTTACTTATTTATGTTACAGGCTGTCTTAATCAATGGTGTTTTCTCTCCGAAAATTGTGGTCAAAACCTAGCAGATGTCACCGAGCAGCGCGTTATTACGCGGAATCTCAAGAGCCTGCTCCGTCTGAACGCAACATCGAATCCGAATTGCAAGTGCTTTATGATGTCGACGTTCAAGTCCCCAAGAAGCACGATTCGGGGACTACGATTAAAAGCGAAGATGATGTACTTTACGAATATCTGGACACACTATCGAGGTAGTGTTATGCGGGGTCAAACGACCACTAGCCGCGAAGCATAGCCCATGTAACCGAGGCGGCCGCAGGTCTATGCTCTATGGTCTATGGTTGGCGGGGGATCGCTCGCCCGGTCCGACGAAAACGCGCGCAATGCTATTGAGAACGATGAGAGTTAACGCCACAGGAGACATGACGCCGCATATATAGGTGGGGAATATCGCAACACAAACTTTGCTTCAAAAAATATTTCTTACGCACAGCAAGCTACCAGTTGCGCCCCTTTCTTCAAATTCACCCTTATGGTTAGCATCTACTCGTATAACAACGATGAACTGAGTACAATGTGTCAGTCAAGTACTATTTTTATAAAATGTATTGTCAGTGGACAACAAACAAGACAGTGCTGGGCTCATGCACGGAGCGCGAAGCGGACGAAGTGTGGTCTGTGCGCCGTTGGCCGGCAGCGGTTCGACTGAGCTGCTGTCAGCATCCCTCTGTGACTACTCCTTGTGTGCGTACATTTACGTAACATCTCTTGGTGGAGGTCGAGGGTTCGAGCCGCCATGCCACCGAGCCGACGAGCCCGCCCGTCGAGATAGCTACCGACGCGCCTGCCACGCCAGCTGTTGTCCTGCCCACCCTCGCGACCCGGGCACATTCTGCGGTACCGATGGCGTGGACGTCAACGACTGCTCTCGCTGTAGGAGCGTGTGAGCACACACAACAGGTGGGACCCGACGATGAGGTTGGCCAACGTTATTTTCAACCTGACGGGCACCGCAAGAGTCTGGTTCCCACGAGCAAGAACTCACCAGTTGGGACCTGTGCAAGCAGAAGCTTACCGCTGTTCGGCAACCCATTCGGACGTCAGCTGACCGCGAAGAAGGAGCTTGCATGCCGCGCACAATCGTCCACAGAGCCCTATGTGTCTTACATTCAGGACATTTTGGCCCTCTTCATGAAAGTTGATTCCACCATGTTAGAGAGTGACAAAGTCGGTCACGTTCTCAAGGGAATCGCAGACAACGCCTTCAACTTGCTGGTGTACAAGGACTGTGGAACGGTTGACGCAATCCTAAAAGAATGCCGCCGGTTTGAACAAGCAAAGAGCTGCCGTATTTCCCCTCAGTTCACGCGGTTGCCGAACACGGCGGCAACGTCGTCCTGCGTCGACCCACCCCAACCGTGCTCCCTGCCGACATTCGACAGCCTGACCCGACTTGTACGCCGAGAACTACAAGCAGTGTCTCCCACAGTTTCCCAATTATCGGTCCTGGACAGTGCCCCGGCAGTATCCCTTATACAGGCTGTTGTCCGACAACAATTCGCTAATCTCGGGATCTGACCTGTATGCTCCATTAGTTGTCCAGATGCTCGTCGTGTCTCCGGTGCTGGGTGCCCGACATCCGTACCACACTCGCCGCCGCCGCAACCCGGATGAGTGGAGAACACCTGACGACACGCCCATCTGTTTTAACTGCTCCCGAGTTGGTCACTTCTCCCGACAGAGCCGAAGCCGTCCGTCATCGACCTACCGCCGCTATCCTGATTCTGTCTATTCCCGCCGCTCGTTGTCGCCCGCTGAACCACAGTTCGCAAGCTTCGACGCACAGTCCTCTCCCACCAACCGCTCGCCGTCGCCTTACCGTCGTCGATCTCCGTCGCCCCAATTTCGCCGCCCGTCATCTCCTGGTCCGTATGCTCGATCCCGTTCGGAAAACTGATGGCTGCAGCGTCTGCAGGTGATGCTGCTCCGACGACCGAACTTGAAAATCCTTCTTTGACTCTCCATGCCCGACGGAACATACTTAGCGTCGACGTGGACGGGATCCCTGTTACCGCTCTCATCGACACGGGAGCGCACGGCTCCGTTATGAATGCCCGTCTACGCCGTCGCCTAAGGAAAGTGCTCACTCCTGCCCACTCCGCTGTTGTCCACCCCCCATCCACACCCATGCCACTGACGTTGTTCACGTAGTTCGCCTCAAGCCGTACCGTGCACCTGCTTTGTCTTCCCCTTAGCATCGAGACGGTGCTTTCGCCGCCGGGATTTATGTCAGTGGACAACGAACAAGACAGTGCTGGGCTCGTGCACGGAGCGCGAAGAGGACGAAGTGTGGTCTGTGCGTCGTTGGCCGGCACTGGTTCGACTGAGCTGCTGTCAGCATCCCTCTGTGACTACTCCTTGTGTGCGTACATTTGCGTAACAGTATCCTTTAATTATTCTATGCGCTGTATAAAATGCCTAAATCGTGGAATCCTAGTGTCACTCCAGAGGTTCATAACATCGGACCCTCCGGCCTTGCGTTAATTCATTCTTTAGTTTTTGTGATGATCTCCAAGGTAAAGTGAGCCTTCCAGAAAGCGACGATACCTTTGCGAACAAAGCATTCACACTCGAGCATTTTCTCCATTTCCTCCAGATTTTGGGGCTGCTGTAGCACATTGACGGCCGCGTTGCCACAAGTTGCTTCTGAGTTGCATGACGCGCTTTATGCACCTCCAACTCTAAAGGAGGATGTCAGAGCTATCCTAAATTTTATGAAATTAATTAGGATCAGGTATTATCAGTTCTGCGACATCTTCCGTCCGTCTACGACTTCCGTTCTAAGCCGATGATTTCAGAGTTAAGACTTCCTTAATTATTTCCGGCCTGGATGAATTGTCCTGGTTCCCAAACGTGCCCCGAGGTCCTCTAGGAGGGCCAGTCCAAGCGCACTTCCTAACATCAGATGCAAGGTTCTCGCCGCCATTGCGGTTCCGCGCCTAATGATTGTGATGGCTACCCTAACTGGTAACCATCAGGCGAACTGTGTCCCTCGTAGAGAAATTGAGAAGATGACAAATGTAACTCGAAACTTTTTCGACTACACCCAGTTGGGCTTGTCAAGTGTTCTCCTGGTTTCCTCGAACTAGGAAAAAGCATTTGATCACCTGGAACATGTCTGCATCTTCAGCGCCTTTCAGGCCATCGGGTTTACGGCTGGATTTATTGTATACGAGGGTATCTGCTGTATTCAGGTTATTGACTGCTAGGATACCTCCCCCTTCCCTATCATCCTGCGCACCAGAGAGGGCTGTTCGCTCTCACCTCTATTGTTTGCTTACCTGTGGTTAAGGCTTTCGTGAGTATCGTCCGACGACAACAAGGCTGCCGCTTGCGCGCACTGTCGATGCTCACGCCGCACGACGGAGGACACCGCATAAGTGCGGAAATTCGCAATACCAAGAATGTTTAAGATCACAATCCTTCAATTTTGTATTTGCCGGGTAAGACAGCCTATATGCATAGAAAGCCGGTTGTGTTGCTTCCCACAGGTTTCCTCTGTTGTTTAACCTAGAAGAGAAATTAAACACCATAACCACATTCCTGAGCTGAAAACAATGTGCGAGACAGTTCTATCCCTTTGAAATGCAATGTTAATTAATTTTATGCGCTGAATAAAATGCCTAAGTCACTGAAGCTCAATATCACTCCAGAGCTGCCTAAAATCGGACTTTTCGGTCTTTCGGTGAATCCATTCTTTAGTTTTTTGTTGTCATCTCGAGAGTAAAGTGAGCCTTCCAGTCACCGACAACACCCTTGTGGAGGAAACCTTCACCGTCATGCATTTCTTCCTTTCGGGTCCATGAGTCAGGGCACACTTCGGCAGACTTCGCAGCTTCCTCCGGCGGCAAACTCTGCAGCTCCACCACCAACATACTGTTCATGTCGCAGAGGAGTGCCTTCATATTTTGAAAACTCGTGGGGTCTAAAACTTTCTGCAACAGCTCTCGGTCATATCGAAGCCCACTTGCGCAATCTTCTCCGAGAAAGTCGGCTATTTTCAGGCTCGTAAGTGAAGAACAGCACATTAGACCTGTCGCGGTACTGATACCAGGAAAGCAGATGGTCGAAGTAGTCGCCGTACGACAGCTTTCCTTTGATGAATAGATCTACGAAACTGTCGAACGATACGTCCTTTACACTTTTTGGAGTGACTCCCTTTGAGTGGTAGTAATACGAAACGCACGCATAGTAAGGGATTCTCGGGACGTAGATGCACTTTGCATCCTCTTAGTAAGGTGCCTTGTGAGCAGGCAGTTGAGTCTTGAAGAGGCCAGGCCGGGCATTTTCTCTACGGCTTCGGCACCTATCAGCTCAAGGTATGGATAAGCCAGCAGGAAATCCGCAAAAGATCTTGGTGGTTTGCCTTTGCAAAGAATACTCAGTACGGGGTCCAGCGTCCTCGTTGTTCTGCATTTAGGATCTGTAGCGATGAATATATCGTCGCGGCCTGGTTTGTAGATGAACACTGAACGCACAATGTATTCGCGCAAGATTTTTTCATCCACAGGCCATCGATGTATATATAATTATCCGTGTTCAGCGCTGCCCCAGAGCGGCGTTTCCTGCAAGATATATGAAAAACGGTAAAAGTACAAGGCTGTACTTTTATAGCACTCATTGGATTTCGAGACCATCTTCGCACTTTCTTACGAAGCGAAGGAAAGTAAATGCAGGTATTTCTGAGGCTGTAACAAACCTTCGATTTTATATCCGGAATTGCAGTAAAAAAAGAAACAAAGCTTGCACACTTATCCAAGCTGCGGCCGCGTCTCCATGGTGCAATGTGTGTAAAAGTGTATCCTTTAATCTCTAGAGGAGCTTTCCTTTGACTTTCTGTTGACTGATCTTCCAAAAATTTCATGCAGTCTTCCAGCCACACTCTGTTTACTACTTCGACCGATTCGGCATATTTCTCTAAGTACTCCTGGATAATTTAACCTGCAACCTACGCCTTCATGTAGCGCGCTATCAGCGACGGTGCGCGTGCTGATACGTTGCTGCTACTCTGTTATCTATGTTACCCTTTAGCTGTGTATTAGAGAAGTTAAATGAATCCTTTTAGAAGCTCGTGCATTTCATCTCAGTTTCCTTCTTTCTCAAAGTTTGATTGAAATGTTCATTATTTGCCACACCACCAACGCGCTAAGCAAGAATAGCATGGACACAGCAAAATTGTTTAAAGAGTCCCAACTAATGCAGAGTAAAACATTTTCTATAAAGGACAGCAAAAATTTACTCTGCTACTTTCAAAACATTTCCAGCAGTAGGCGCTGAACGTTGGTGGAAAGATAACACTTTTTTTTCAAGGCTGCAAACGCAAACCACAATAATAAACAACATAAACTATATTGAACTTACCAGCGGAAGTTCTTAGTTGAACAATCGTGAGGCCTATGTAGCGAATTGACTTTAAAATTACGACTATTTCATAAATTAACTGTCTTAAATTGCTCTATTTGTCGCCCGTAATCATTCTTTCTGTATACACGATACTGCCGACCTTATATGGTCCAAGCAGAATGGGCAAATCTAGAAACATACAATATTATTAACAATGCCAACAGATAATTTTATTAAAAATGGAACTAAAGAAATAGCGTTAATATTCGAAACAAAAACTGCAAACAAGCAGGGTAGCAGAGAAATCAATTTAAAAAGAGTTTACACTTGTTCGCAAGGGTATTTTCAAACTTCCATTTCGAAACACCTTTGGTTTTTGGCTGTGCTGGGGTTGGTATAAATGTTGGTGTTGGAGTTCTAATGTTTACTGATACTGAGTAAAGAGGCTTTTGCATGGCATGACTTAAGTAGTGGACACGGCGAAACCCATGGTAAGCTAGCATTGGAGTGTGAATATGTAACCTAGAATGCATTGCTTTGAGTAATAACAATAAGCACATGACATCCTTAAAACTGCTTGAGAAACAAGATACTGCGTTATTTTAAAACGCGTATCATTGGTTCTTTTCCAACCATTAGAGTTATTTTCACTTTCCAATAAAGCTTCAATACAAGGGCCGTATTGCTATCCTATCCTGATTCATGTACTTCAAAGCTCAACTAAAATTAATCATCAGCGCTTTGCAGAAATAGTATCATCCAGGCATGTCATTGAGGGGTTAAAGGTTCCCAACTATCTATGATATATTTTTCTTTATGTATAGGACGCAGAAAATGACTCTGAGAACGGGCTGAGTTTAGGGTATAATGATGCATTCTCGTTACCCAGTAACAGAGACTTCGCTAACTGACAAGCGAAATTTGAGAGTCTAAAAAGTCTCGAAAATGAACAACAGATATCCCAGATCTTGCCTTCACTACCAAAGCACGATGGCGATAAGGATTTCTTTTTTTGCGCATTTCTTAGTTTAAAGCATACTGTGACGAAGACGAAGCTGGCAGTGGCGCGGGACGCAGCGCTCGCGCTAGGCCAGCAGCCATTAAATCATCTCTTGCTCGTGGTTCACCACGTCTCATTCTTCGGCTGGCCGCCACGTAACATTTGGTGTGAGGTGCTGGGGTCCCTTCATCGCCATCCTGGTCACGGAGCTTCGGCGTCCTGGGCCTGCCGTGGACGTCGGCCGTGAGTACTGGTCAGCGCCGCACGGCCGTGCCCCAGCCCGCCCGACCTGAACAGACCTCGACGCTCACCCCAGCCCCGTCCCCCGCCCGGACCACACTACACGACGACCCAACACCCCACCGACCCAAGACCCCACCGACCCAAGACCCCACTGACCCAAGACCCAAACGTGAAGACACCGTCCCTCTGCCTCTGCCGTTCGGTGCGTCCAGAGACCTCGGCCGTCAGCTCCTGGCACCCTACGGCCCGGATGCTTCGTGGTCCGGGACTCATTCTCTCATCTTTCTCATCGTGGCGGCCAGCACTGCACCATCTTCTGCATACTGTTCAACCCCCCACTCAAGACCATCGCCATTCCGCCCTCTGTTCGTCACCGATCGGGACGATTGCTCGGAGGCCCCGGGTAGTGTGACGAAGACGAAGCTGGCAGTGGCGCGGGACGGAGCGCTCGCGCTAGGCCAGCGGCCATTAAATCATCTCTTGCTCATGGTTCACCACGTCTCATTCTTCGGCTGGCCGCCACGTAACAATACCATCATCCGCTTCTATTTATTGATTACGAATGCCCCAGTCATCTCGACTTCTTAACTCGACGTCACAATATTGAATTCACCAGCGAAAACAAACCTTCGATTATTGAACTCCGACTTTCTCAGCAATGTTTGCATCTTTTCTAGAAGGCACAAAAGGCGAAAATACTCATCTGAGGATTAATGTTCGGTGAATTTCGCCTTACATCAATGTCGTTCTGTCTTTGGGCAGCAGGTGGGAGATTAAACACGAAACAGTCGATACCTGCTTATAACTTTTTGCGGCCAATTGATCCTGAACCTCCCTTATATTTACGTAAAAACACGGGATCACCCCTATGCAGCGCTTTATACGTCCGGAATCTCACTCAACTGTCCCCCTTTACCCTTGTGCGCGCGTTTCAGTCCGTCCGGAGACCAACACTTAGTCTGAATAACAGTTCAAGTTCATAAAAATAAAGAGCACCCGCGAGCTGTCAAGCGCTTCCTGTATAGATAAATACTCATAAGAAACAGTGAGTACATGGACGCGTCGGTAGGACGACAGGGTATTAGTGTCATTGTGGTGCACTACAAAAAGACAGAAAATGATGTAGTGGAAAAACGATTAGACAAACTGGGTAGCGTCCTTCATCTCACCGTCATTTGGATAACGAAGCAGCAGCCATCTACTTAAAAGTGTAGACTTTTTATAGGGACACGGGTAGCGGGCATTTCATTAAGAGCCGCCGTACGCACAGATAGTTTAGCAGGTTAATCTAGTTGGAGCCCAGATGAGCTTGCAACCATGTGCTCTTAGCCTCCAACATCATACAAGCCTACAACGTCACGAAGTAGCCAACGTGAGGCTTCTGGATAATATTGCAGCATTTTTGCATTCGGAGCGCGCCGAGTTTGTTTCTTTGTCGCGCGGTCTCTGTCGCTTTCGAGCTCGAAACTGCAGCCTCCATCGCGCGTGCCCTTGAACGCACTCCCACTTGCTAGCAGTGCCAGCAGGCCGCGCTTCGAGTATGATAGTGTTTCTGTGCTTGGTTCATTGGTCGCCTGCATCAAATCTGCATACGCATGGCTGTGAAAATGCTAGGGCTTACAAGCTGGTTCTTCAGCCCGGTCGCAAAACTCACGCCACAAAGTGCGGGCGCGGAACTGTTCCTGCGATGTCCCGGCCCAAAAGTGCCTAACGCAAGTTTCAAAATCAAGCTCGTGTTTTCGCAGCGATTGCCATCGCTACCTGGCCTTTCGGCATTAAGCAACTTCGAGTAGTACCAGGACTCTGCTTCTTACGGACGAGTCAGCAGAATGCCGGAGAATTTATGCCATTATCTTTTTGCTCCCTAACGCCTACCGAAATGAGTTCACGCATTTTATTTGAAATGAAACATTTCAGATTACTCTCTGTAAATCTTTTTATTTCAGTAAGTTTAAAGCATATTAAATTAAAATTTATATGTCTAAACTCACTGAACGCTGCATCGTTTCGCTTAGTTTTTTTCAACCTGCTGTGCTGCCATTAGGAGCCGGTATTATAACACAGACCTACATCTGAGCGCGGAGCTCAAAAACTTACATCAGGAGTAAAGTGCACCAGGATCTGATGCAGCCATCGCCGTCGCATCCACGCATACGCGGGGCTGCAATGTGCGCTTGTTCAGTCGAACTTTATTCTTCTTCTCAGTTTTTCTTTCAGCTTCCTTCTATTCGCCTACAGCTGCGAGCTCACCCAGTCAACACTGCTGTGCTGTGCAACACTGCGGTGCAACACTTCTGTGCAACGGGGGTCCACCCTGTTTGTTTTTGGCTTTGTGTCCTTTCACGCGGTATACCTTCATCTCCACAAATAAGCCGCTGTGGTGGCTCAGTGGTTATCGCGCTCGGCTGCAGACCCGAAAGACACGGGTTCGATCCCGGCCGCAGTGGTCGAATTTCACTGGAGGCGGAACGAAAGCGACCTGAAAGTTCGCTGCGGAAGATTTATTGTTACTTAAATACAAAGAAAACGGCACGTAATTCTAGTAGTCGGCTGTTAAAAGAGATGTTTTATTCTCATTAGGCTCGAAGGAAATCCACTATTGAAAGTATCTGGCAAAGCCATTTGCATTCCACTTCCAACCGAAGGCATACTCTACACCCCAGATGCATGAATGCGTACTTTACACTCAACACGAGCATTATTTTTTTGTGAGTTTGGCGTCATTGGAATTGCGTACGCCTTGGCCAGAATTTGATTGCACCTCCAGGACATTCCAGAGTCGTGCAGAATGGTGGGTTGCCCAAGTGCGGAAGAAAGGTCCAGCAATTGCCTCATTAAATTTTGATACCTGAACTCCTCCCTGAAGGTGGGACGGTACGACGCAACGAAAGGATAGTGGAAATCAGATGCGTTGTTCATAGTCTTAAAGCTGCCCTTGGCCTACACCTAACTAGCGGCTCCTGAGGAACTTTGATCAAGTCAAGTTATTTGATGTGCACTGGAATCACTCTAACGTGCGCCAACTTCGCACAGCACCCGAGAGTTTTTGCACTCCGTCACGGCTGGAATGCGGCCACCATGGCTGCGATTCGATACCGTTTTCTTGGACACAACAGCAAAAGAACATAGCCCTTTGCGCAATTTGTCAATGGAGGCAGGTTAGCTTGACCAAATAAATATTTTGTGGTTATTCCGGGCATACTGGTTAATGCCTAATAGGTTTTTAGAGTTGCCAAATCACAACAAGGAGAAATTCTGCGAAGCAATTACTTCATCCAATCACCGAGAAATATTGGGCAGCCGCATCCCCTCACGGCTTTATCAGTGGGCGCCAGGCCTTAGTATGTTCCGTAGTACTAAAGTGAACAAAAAAAACGAGGTGCCACAGTGCGAACCAAGCACTGCGGCTATTAAGTTCTCCTTGCGAAGCCTGTCTTTCAGTTATCTCGTCTTCGGCGCCCTTTCGTTCGTACGGCCGCCGCGGTGGCTCAGTGGCTATGGTGCTCGGCTGCTGGCCCGAAAGACGCGGGTTCGATCCCGGCCGCGGCGGCTGAATTTCTTTGGAGGAGAAATTCGAGGCCCGTGTACTGTGCGATGTCAGTGCACGTTAAAGAACCCCAGGTGGTCGAAATTTCCGGAGCCCTCCACTACGGCGTCTCTCATAGCCTTAGTCGCTTTGGGACGTTAAACCCCATAACCAACCAACCAACCAACCTTTCTTTCGTACGACTCTTTTACTTAAAATCTTGGACGACGTTGCGTCACAACATAGTCTTGGCATATGCGCTGTAAGGCCATGAAAGATTCTGTTCTTTTGTGTGTCTTATCGAGATGGCTATTTCCTGATATGTTCTTTCAAATTCTCGTCGTAGATGAGCTCCGCTGTTGTAGTCTGGGCTACGTGACCAGTGAAGCTGCATAGAAACCTGAGTGCCTTGCGTCTGAAGCGCCGTATTCGCTCAAACAGTACGCGTCTTAAGATTCTGTGAAGACAATTGGTCCATAACCTGAGTAAGTACCAAATTTTCTGGCGTTGTGATTGGTAATTTGTTCTTGAAAACGCGCAGCTGCGATGAAATGGTTTATGGTTTATGCGACTTAACGTCCCAAAAAGACTCAAGCTATGAGACACGCCGTAGTGAAGGCCTCCGGGAATTTCGACCAACTGTAGTTCTTTAAGGTGCACTTCACCGCACAGTACACAGGCCTCTACAATTTAAACTCCATCGAAATTCGACCACCGCGACCGGGATAGAACCTTTGTCTTTCGGGTCAGCAGCCGAGCTCCATAACCACTGAGCCACCACAGCGGGGATTCGCTTTCTATATACATATGTAAATAGCTGCGATCAAACGAACGCCTCCGCTAAATTTGCGGCTTTCGCAGTTTTCTTCCGAGCATCTCGTCCTCACAGCGTGAGATCACATAAAAGGCGGTTTTTAATAGGGAAGCCTACCCGTACACTGTTTCCAAATACTTTTTTTCATTATTTGTTTCCAAATTTCGTTTGTACAGCGTGGGCCGAATGTCTTGCGAGCGCTAGTCAACTGGCATTGCCGTTTTCTTGAGTACAGACGCTCGGCAGGGCTCATTAGCTTCAACGTTTTGAAAAAGGCCGCTATTTTAGTGCGTAAGCAGGAATCCAGTGGGTAACATCCCGGACCAAATTCGTCCGTTGCCGCGTTGTCTGTTCGTAGCGGGCCTAGCACGAGCGCTCACTCCCGAAGCGCTGCCTGCTCATCTTCGTCTTCTGCATAGTAGAATCTGTGCTTTCACATAGATTTAACATCCACTTTTTTTTGTGGAAATCGTCGGAAAGAACTTTCACGACGGAAAGGACTTTTTACTGCTTGTCTGTATTCTAGCAAATTAATTTCAAAGGTTGACTTGAGCTGGACACTACCTTTACTGGACATCCTTATATAGCGCGACCTTTTTGGATGAAGTATTCACATGAAAGGCTACATCACGCCCACAATCCACCCCAAAAGAACCCTCCCTCTAATTTTTCATTATATAAGATAGAACCATTCAATCCACATCGAGTTTTAATTGCGCAGCTTGCGGATGCGAAATATTTTTTTTCTCTGCTCAGCACGATGTCGATGGCGTTCGTTTAGAAGAAAGCCTAGTAAAGCACGCTAATGTTATGCAGAGGAAGGTACAGCGCTTGTAAAAAATTTGCGGCTTGAAGGGTTTATTTGTGAGCGGTGTATTTAGGCTCTCAGTACAATTACATGCGTGCCAGAGATCCCCAATATACGGCTCCTAAGGTATTGGCGAGACAGACGAATGCTGGTGTCACGCCGATGTGGTTTGGAACAGGGACAATGCGAAACAATGTACACTGCATAATTCACAAGCAAACTTAGTAGGCCGTAGGTTTTTAACAAAGGCAAGTACATATTGGAAGCAAGTGAAACACCTTCGGGTATGTTTCTTGTAATAGCTTTTTCCAGGAGGTTTTCTGGGTAGGTAGAGAGTATGGCAGCAAAACATGGCGACTAATACACACAAGCAATCTCCGCCCCCAAGTCGCAATTGGCTGGTGTATGGGGTGCGGTATTTTTAAGCTCAAAACATAAACTTAACCATAAAAAGGCAGATATTGTTCGTGGCATACAGCCGCAACTACGAGACTTTCCTTGTGCAATATCTAATCTGCAACGTTCATAGAGGTGCTTGCAACGCAGGAAATAAGGAATAAACTGACGAATGCCGAAATTGTCACTAAAACGTCCCACCGTACTGCAGAGACGACTCCACCACGAAAAATGCAAAACAGTCGCAGTAAGGAATAGCGGCAAGGGCCTCAGTCGAAGAAGCGGCACTTCTTGTTCGGGTTCATTGCGGATCCAGGGGGGCAACCAAAGGCTTGGGCGAACGGAGCAAAATTCATCACCGCCTTGTTGCACTCGCCCGAGAACGCATTTCCGTCCACCGACTTGATACACCAGGGGCTGCAGGCGGCGATAAAGAAGACCTGCTCCTCACTCAGCTCCTGCGAGATGCAGGGGACGGAAGAACTCATTAGCTTACGCGTCTTTCACTAGGAACTGCAAGTGAATTCGCAACACTAGACTGCAGCGCAATGTCAGAATTAAAGGTAACTATCTGCACCACTAGTGAAATGATTTCTCACAGTGCGAGCTTTCTGTATAGGAAGTTGCTTTGCTTGGAATTTAGTCATACGTTTTTACTATTGGACATGGCATTTCGCTATTTCACTGAGGACAAACTTCGATATTTAACTGTGCAGTTCTTGTTTCCGTTCAGGTTTTGAGGTGCTGTATGGTCACGAATTTATTTCAGGCCTTTGTCTGATGAGCTACTTAAAGGTTATGCCTGGCAGTGAAGTTGCCAAACGGAACTCTTATGAGCCAGGGTTGCATAAAATACTTCGTTTTTCGAACCTTCTACTCAACACTGGCATTCTGGGATACATTTGCTGACTATAGAGAACGCTTGACCTTATGCAACATTGAACTAAGGCGAAATTAGCGCTAAGTGTGTATGCACTAATTGAAACTATTTTCGCTTGTTTTGCATGAAATAGAATACCAGCCTTATGAATTTCTTCATGATAGCTACAGGACTGCAATTTAACTTGACCTAGCAGGTATAGTTCCTGGCTAATTACACAGAAAGGCCTCGTAAAGTTATTCTATTGGTGTTAAACAGTTAAGGAGAACGTGCCCAAGTTTTTATGTTAGTTTATGCACAAAGCCCGTTTCTGCAATAAACCTTTTTGTTCCTCTTTCTGATAGCCAATATGGAGATAGAAGTTATACTGCAGCATGCATATTAAAATGAAGGTTTTGCTTACAAAAATAATTTGCAAAACTTATTGTGGCTATACACAGAAAAACAAAGCTTTATTGCGCTCCTAGCAAATCCAAAAATCGATGAAAAAAACACAGTTTTACTGCCTTCGACATGAAATGTCGCAGCAATGAATGACAGCAATCGTGCAAAGAGTGAAAGTTGAGAAAACCAGCTTTAAAATTTATTTCCCCCTTTGGCTGTTCAATGGCCTCGTTTGGTTTTGCGTTTCGTTAGAGAGATCGGTCGTTACAACCAACTAGAGTTGTGATGTCATCTCCTTAGGGCGACGCTCAGATGGTTGCCCCCCGTCGTGAGATACCCGCGGAATCAGCCATGCGCTGGAAGTATGACACAGCCAATTCACTTTTTTCCACTACCATACATATCAAAACACGTAATTTTCTGTACTTTCGCTGCATAGTTAGCAATATTTCATTAAGAGAAAGATGAAACCTGATGCATTCGAAAATAAAAACTCAGCAGTCGCCACATTTAAAGAACTTGGTCACTAAATCTGCCGTGCGCAGCACGAAGTGTAGCGGCGAGCTACCTATTTCACCTCACAGGTAAATCTGTGAAAAACATTCTAAGAGCACTGAAGTCTGCTTACGTGGAGGAACGCGAAAGCATGCCTTTTATCTTGATTTTTTTTCTGACTCATAAAGTGGAATGTTGCGTTTCGTGATTTCCGGTTGCTACATATTACACCAGTTCGCCATTTCCGGTTACAACATACTATGGCACTTCGACATTTCTGGTTAGGACATACCACTCGTCTTTTCCAGTTACGACATACTACATCACTTCAGCATTCCAGTTACGACATAGTACATCACCTCGTAATATTAGTGACTTAACAAATCAGTATGAAAATGGGTATTTGAGGAGAGGAAAGGGTGCAGTGGCTTTCATATTTCGACAACTCGGTGGACACCTCAATGTTTTTAAATAGAAGAACTGCAATGTTTGGTTTTGTTTATTAGAGATTAAGGTCCCAAAGCGACTCAGGCTATGAGGGACGCAGTAGTGAAGGGCTCCAGAAATTTTGTCCACCTGAATTTCTTCAACGTGCGCTGATATCGCGCAGTACACGAGCCTCTAGAATTCGCCTTCATCGCAATTCGGCCGCTGCGGCTGGGATCGAACCCACGTCTTTCGGGTCAGCAGCCGAGCTCCGTAAACACTAAGCCACCGCGGCGGGGAACTACTGTGTGTTTCATGTGCTTCCGGAGAGAAGCGAACCTTCACCGCCTGCATGCCGCAGGAGCGCGAGAAATGTTGTTTAAGGCGAAGTTATTGCTTCGCTAGCCAGTACAAATAAGGTTTATTGTGGTTAAATAGAAGAACTACAATGTGCTTCCGGTGAGAAGCGAACCTTCACCGTCCGCTTGCCGCAGTAGCGCATGTCCTGTGCTGTTTTGCGTCTCGTGTTCCTGTTTCGCACTGTACTCAAATGGATTCCTGCTGCATGTCGCGTAAAGGCAAAATCCAGGAAATTGCTGGTAGGTGGCTCGGTAGCGATCCAATTAACAAAACCGGAGGATCATATGATACATGCTTACTCCACTTGCCTCTCCAGTTGGTTTTAAATCGCAGCATTGTCTTTACATTCGAATATCATCCAGGTTCATCCCAGAACTTTACTTTCCCGGGACGCTTCGCGCGAAGGAAACGAAGACACGTAAAACGGAATCCCTGTTGCTTTAAGTGGGCGACTGACATACAAAGCATGCAAAGCTGGCTGAAGAAGATAAATATTTTCCCATGACACGACGCGCGTAAAGAACAGTGTCAGTGCGCAGCTGGGCGGCATTTGCGTTGGGGAGAAACGTCGAAGCGA
The DNA here is from genome assembly GCF_055824585.1 of Amblyomma mixtum. Lineage (NCBI taxonomy): Eukaryota > Metazoa > Arthropoda > Arachnida > Ixodida > Ixodidae > Amblyomma > Amblyomma mixtum. The sequence continues at coordinate 34,491,675 of NC_143019.1, read as the reverse complement.
ATCTTGCCTCGTCCTGGCCATACAACGCAAAAGTCGCAGCAGCGTCCCCTCTCTCTGTTCAGGTACGAACCGGCGAGACGCGGTCTTGCGTGTGGTCCACGTCTTCGCTGAAGGCCGCGTAGGCCACTTCGAGCGCCGGCACTTCGGGGAAGACGCTCTCGTTCTGGGCTAGGCAGCCTCGCAGGCGTTTCTCGTAGGCCGGTACCGAGGCCTCGCTCACCCACGAGGAGAGGACGCGGCCCTGAGGGTCCACCTGCATGGAGGACGGGGGCACGTGGTCAGATCGTAGAACAGACATGAACTGTGCCTTGTGGCCTTTCAGCTGGACTGCATGAGGTAACCTCAGGAACAGATATTAAAGCGAGAGCCTTACTAGCACCATCAGACGAAGTTCCTTCGGCGACAGTTGTTGAGGCTGAGACAGTCCCAAAAAGATGATCCCACAGCAGGCGCCGTCTAGCCGCCAAAGCGGCAAGTGCAATGACGGCATGCACAACAGACACCGAGGACAGCCGCCTCTCGTCCTTACTTTAAATAACCAACATCCGTCAGAATGCTGCCGACGCATATATCTCATTGGTGTTTGCTGTAAAATGTTAGAACTAACGATTTTCACTAAATTCAGTAAACATCTCTGAATATAATTTTTCAATTTCTATCGGAAAGCATTTCGCGGAGCATTTTTATGGCAAACGTCATTAGTGTGTCCCTAAATCATAATTACATGTCATCGCAGATGTAGCGTTTTCGCAGGCATACATGTTTTTAGAATTCTCCGAGGCGCATGATGAGGCATGCCACAAGCTCGTGCTAAAGAGACTAAGACAACTAACAAGACAAGAAAGACAAAAACGGAGGGTGGTCAGTTGTTCTTTATGCAGGTAATTGTGCTAAACTCTGCAAAAGGACGGGCGCTTCGAAAGTAAAATAGTTCCTTCGTGTAGTATTCGTGCTGGAACTTGGTAACGTATTTCCTCGCGCGCTAAGAAAAGTAAACTGTGACGGTTCTCCAAGGCAGCAGTCCGGAAGGACACCTCAGGCGCCTTCTCAGTGGCACCCAGCCGCACGGGAAAAAAAAGGGAAAGGGAAATGAACGCTCCCCCGCTTTTCAAGGAGAGCAGCCAGTCTGACTCCCGCCAGCAACGTGTACTGTCGGTTTACGGGGCGCCTGTTCCCGCGCCCTACTCAGGGCATGTCGGTGAGCCGCTTCGGCATTCGCTTCCAAGCTCACCCCTTACAATAACCCCCCCCCCCCCCCCCCCCCCCGTCAAAAGTATACATCCCAAGGTGTTTGATTCTAAGGCGTTTAGCGGGGCTTCCTAGCATATCTAGCAGTCGAAGGTTTGCCAGGATTGAGGTCGCGATCTCATTCCTCCTTCGAGAGGTTCCGGTGGCTAAGGATGCATAACGAGGCATGCAGCAGGCTTCAGAAGCAAACCCCTTGGGCTGCGTTCTTTTGACGGGGGCTGTACATGCTGGTGCCTCTGAGTGTTCGTGTTGGGCCTCCGTGTTGCTTATTTGCAATAACGGCGTTGAGCTTGCGCGGAGTAATCAGTGACTATCATGTACGGAATGACCATATAAGATGCATGGCGAACATAGATGCAGTTCTACTATAGGACTCACGGCTCCTTTGGTCTGTTCATATGAGATGGATGAAGAATATGTCATCAGAGGAGAGTTACGGATGGGCGCCGGAGGGAACAAGGCTAAAGAACTGCCAGTGTGGAAATGTGATATGCTAGATATATAAATATCCAGGGGCATAAGTTTGCAGAGGAGGGAGTGTGTGATTCAATTCCCTAATGTGCTATATAGCTGAAGTGGTTGTTTTGCCTCCCGGGTCGTCTCGACAGTTTTAAAGGGCGATTTTGGCATTGAAACAATTGAAAATCTGCTCGAAAATGCAACACATACCCCAAACGGAAACTGACCTGCGTGCTGTGAATTCTTGAAGATAAAAAAATAGAGACCCGAAAATTTACATCTGTCATAGCGAATGGAACTGAGTTCAAAACTGCAGCGGTACTTCATTACGCCAATGGAAATTTTTTTCAAAATATTATTTATTAAAGCGAACAAATCTTTATAAATATCTTGTGTATATGCACCGAGAACCGATGGGTATGGAAACTGTGTTTTTGGCCGCCGTCACAAAATTGTTGCTGATAACCTTCTGGTGGCGCTGCTTAAACGAAATCTGTGGGACAATGCCTTGCAGAGAACGGGTGTGTTTGTTTTCATAAGTTTTGCAGGTACACCGGTTAATCCTCTTTAGCTGCCATTAGTCCTAAACAAGATTCCCGAACCCCATCCTAGTACCCCTCCCATTTCACCTCCTCGTTCCCCCTACCGGGCCTCCCTCTTCGCAGTGAAGGCCCTACTTAAAACGCGCCAATGATGATGAATGCTTTGCCCCGAAGGGAGACAAGACCTGTTGTCGAAACGTTACATGTACCGGAAGGCTTTCCCCAGCTTCGTTCACTTTGTGTGTGCCTTAGATGACGAGGATTACCAAAATGTGCTCCTAGAGAAATGTTTAAAGCCCAACAGGGTACTGTATTTACCTGCGTGGTACGAAAAGGCATGCTCGTTCCATTGCCAAGAAAATTTTTTGCTGATCACAACAAGCGTCTCACTGACTGAGACAGTATTAAACACAATAAACAAAATATTTATAAACAAAACAAGCATAAACAAAATCAACTAGAAAATAAACAAAATAAGACACAACAGGCTCGTAGCGCTGCTCTGCTCCAAGAGTAGGGGTTTCGCTTTACATTTGGCATGCTTTCGAGAGCGAAGATTTGGGAACCTAAGCGCTACTCTGCTCCCGTGGGGTGCATATCAAGTGGCTCTATTCTCTACTTCTATTTTTGTCTGGTTTGTATTACACGGATTGTGAAGAGCCCTGAAAACGGAATACGCACATGGTGGTAGAGAATTCAAGGGGGTAGGTGAACTGAAGAATATAGGTTGCTAAGAGTGAGCCAACGGGACAACCGCCTCTCTCTTATAATCTTCCTCGGAGTGTCCTCGTTAGGTATACATCATCCAAAAAGAACATACTTCTTGCCTACTTTGACTACAAGGCAAGTTACAGACCATTGAGCACTGACATCCAGTAGAGCGCAAGAAGACTGTTCTATTGATTACAGCATAAAACAGGCATTTACCGATTAATTCAAATAGGCAAACTGAAATGTTCTAGAGGGCTGAGGAGCCCGCGCGCATAGTTCATGTGTGGACCGGCTATGACGCTGACTATGCCATTTAACCCAAAGAATGTATTGGGGCAGAGCTGTGCCTCTGCCATAAAGCATGCTCACCATGATGCATGAACATGTTAGTCTCATGTCGTTTAATTAATTACCACTTAGATTAGCCTCATTGAGCTGCCTCCTTATAAATCAGGCAACCTTACGGAGCCGTTCTAATTGAAGGATACTACCTAACGACTCTTCCTACCGTTTCAGAAACGTTTTATTTCTCTAGTCTGCTGCGCAATGATTGACCACAATTCTCAAGGCCTTACTTTGACGCCTTCATTGTCCACAGCCTTTGTGAGCTCCCTGGCGAAGAAGTAGCCAAGGCCGCCGTACAGCATCGCCTTGGTGCCATGTGGATAGTACACCGGTGGCCTCATGGCACCAACGGCGACCTTGACCGCGTTCAGCATGTGAACGTACTCCGCGTACGGAAGCGACATGCTGCTTGTCAGCCGCTGCTCCTCGAAGTACGCCTCGGAGCCGACCGCCCTTCGCCCGCTCTGCCGGTTATCAATCCAGAGGCGGATAAAGGACGGCCCGCTTTCGGGGAAGTCCTTGTACGCCTCCTCCACGCCATCACTAGTGAGGTACTTCTCCGACGGCCAGAGGAAGGTCCGTGCACTCAGCAACTTCTCAGCGGCTACCTTCCTCGTCTCTTCGTCCAGCCACTGCGCAGCCTGAGTCTTGGTTGCAGCTGCCTGCATCCAACAACACTTGTTTACAGCTCACACCACTCTGGGTTAGTGAGACAGTCGGGACTTCGAACTGCTCGATTGCGATCGCCGCTTGCCGTGGTAGTGAGGAGGTGCGATAGCTTCTACCATCGAAGCCACTAAGAAGTGCGAGACGGCCGCAGTCGTTGGTCGCACTGATACAGGATGAGGCCGGTTAGTCTAGCTTCGACAAAACTTCCATCGAAGCCAACGAGAAGTTTCAGACGATCGCAGCCGATGGCAGCAGTTATACTGGCAAGGCAGGTTGAGGCGAAAGGGATCAGACCTGAACCACACACTTATTGTACCGCCAAGTCGCAGTGATAGACTGAGCGTTATGATGGCGCTCTGCTGGCAAAAACCAATGACGTGGCGATCATTCGAACGTTGTGCGTGGCGGACGAATCATCGATTTGTTTGCGGCGGGAGCAGACAAGATCCAGAACGCACTCATACGCAACCTCTGCGACGAGGCGGTCGACCAACTGACCACCTTCCTCAACGGGCACTGGGCCGCAGGAACGGTTCCTGAAGAGTGGAAGCATGCAGAGGTCGTAATGATCCCCAAACCGGGTAAGAAACTCCAGATCGAAAATCTCCGACCTATCTCACTCACCTCCTGCCTAGGCAAGCTCTACGAGCGAGTCGTTACTCGGAGGCTCCAAAGCTACATGGAAGACGAGGACGTGTACCCCCACAGTATGTTCGGCTTCCGAGCCCACCTCTCCACCCAGGACATCCTCTTCCTCACCAACGTCCTCACCAACGTCCCGAGCGTAGGCGAGAACGTGGTTATGGCCCTCGACATCAAAGGAGCCTTTGACAACGTTAGCCACACGGCTGTAATGGAAGGACTTGACAACCTCCACTGCGGCGAGAAGATTCACAGCTACGTGAAGGCCTTTCTCTCCAACCGCACTGCAACGGTTGGGCTCGGAGACTTTCGCAGCGCTAAATTTTCGACCCCCAACAAAGGCACACCTCAAGGGTCCGTCATCTCGCCACTACTTTTCAACGTGGCCATGATCGGCCTCGCGAGACAACTCGAGAAGATCGAAGGCATACAGCACGCAATATACGCTGACGACGTCCCGGTCTGGGTTACCACTGGGTCGCTCGGCCAGAAAGAAGAACGACTGCAAGCAGCGGCTACCTGCGTGAAAGAATATGTCAGTGCACGAGGCCTCGCCTGCTCCACCGAAAAATCAGAACTCCTGCGAGTCCACAAAGGGAAACACAAGGAAGGGTCCCTCAATGTCTCCCTCGAAGGACAGCTAATTCTCGAACGAGACAGAATACGAGTCTTGGGAATGTGGCTGCAGAGCAACCAGCGATGCGGCCATACGCTCGGCCTTCTCAAGCAATCGACCACTCAGGTCGCCAGAATGATCACGCGCGTGTCGCAGAAGCGGAGCGGCATGCGAGAGGGGGATACCCTGCGCCTGGTTCAGAGCCTGGTGGTCAGTCGCGTGGGTTACGCCCTCCCGTACTTCAACCTCAACAAAGGAGAAGTGGATAGTGCAGATACCATACTCCGCAAAGCTTACAAGACAGCCCTGCATCTACCAATGAACACCTCCAACGAAAAACTACTGGCTCTTGGAATTCACAACACCTTCGAAGAGATCAAAGAAGCCCAACTGGTCACACAGTTAGCTAGGCTCCAGCAGACTCCTACGGGGCGCTCGCTCCTTAGGCGACTGGGGCTAGGCCGTACGGTGGAATTCGAGAATCGTACTGCGAGCATACCGGACGCAATTCGCCAGACGCTAAAGGTTCGCTCCCTTCCCCGGAACATGGACCCCAACTTGCATGCGGCCCGTAGGGCAGCCCGGGCGAGGTATGTACAACAAAATCTAGCTACAAAATCCACAACGGTATACACGGACGCGGCTCCGTATACAGGAAGCTCACATAACAGCACAGTGGCGGTAGTTATTGATTCGAACTTAAAGGAATTAGGTAGCGCCTCAGTGAGGGATTGCACGGTAACCGAAGGGGAGGAGCTGGCCGTAGCTCTAGCGGCGGTAGCCGGTTATCGAAGCAACATGTCCCTTACCATCCTTACAGATTCGAGAGAAGCGTGCCGTAACTACATGAACGGCCGCATAGGTCGCGCCGCGCTCCGGCTCCTCCAGAGCGCGACCCCACCAAAAGTCACACATAGCATTTACTGGGTGCCAGGACACACCGACATAGCGGGGAACGAACGCGCCGACGAGGTAGCTCGAGGGTATACGAGCCGAGCTTCCTCCCAATCGGACGATCTACCCGACCGAGTCAGCCCTACGTACTCAGACATTCTCAACTACTATAAGGGGGTACGGATCCGCTATCCGCCGCCTCATCCTGATCTAAATCAACTAGAGGCAGTGTATTGGCGAAGATTGCAGACAGGAACATTCCCAAACCTGCATATCCTTAGCAAGATTTACCCGACGCTATATCGGGACACTTGCCCGTGGTGTGGCAGCAAACCATCGTTGTACCACATCACGTGGGAATGCAGTAAAAACGACAACTTTCGCAAAGATCCGAGTGCAGAACAGTGGGAGAGCCGGCTCTCCAGCGGCGATCTGGGTTGCCAACAAGGTCTGATCCAGCACGCCCAACGAGCAGCGAAGCTCAGCGGTGCCCTGGAATAGGGGCACCGACCCTGTGAGAAGAAGGAAGATGGACCTCTTCTTTCTCGTCTGCTACTAGCACCTTTCTAGAGCAATAAAAGTCTTTCCTACCTACCTACCTATAAGTTCCGTATTAAATAAGCATCCTCTATCGTGTTTTTAAATCTGGTACCACGTAGTTTGCATTGTTCTGACAGTTCTTCGCCGGCGCAGTAAAAAATTGAGTTTTTTCGAGACATCAATCCTAAAAGCATTGTAATGCAGACTGTGCAACTCTAAAGATGCAGCAATGCCTCTAACTTCTAGGAGAGGATTCGCGTGTTTTCATTAGTGCAGTTTTATCTGTAAAGCAATCTATCTTCATTTCTTACTGTATGACTTCTACAAAGGGTTCCGGGGTCACCAAGTCACTTGCTTTGTACTCAGGCTAACACAAGTTTATGATGTCACTAATACCCGTGTCAAGCGGGCAAGTTAAGTGCACTTACGGAGAGTGTACTTCGCTGTAAGTACACTTTGTCGCATCTAAATGACGCAAGTGAGTACCACTCGGGGAAGAGTGCACTCCGCTAGGAGTGCGTTCACGGACCACACTTTGCTAGCCGAGTGCGTAGCCTCGACGCCAAAAGTTCCAATGGTATAAAATTTATAGTGCATAAAAAGTACTTACTACTTTATTTTAGTGCTATAACATTGTTTTCAGAAAAAAGTTCGTTGGTTATAGCTACAAGCGAAGCAACAAAACAAGTAAACGAGATCAGATGCAACGTCACTGCCCGCCGCCATCTTGTTTGTTGTCGAAATTCTGGATAGTCTTGACTGGACTTGGCTTTTCGTCTATTTTTTTTTTCATCGTCAATAACTGCTGATTCTCGTTTTATTTGCGCTATCACGTTAAGCAATCAAATATTATGAGTCCTTTTTTCTTTTCCATCGTCCCCTTCAGAAATTCCGCTCATTTTCTGTCGGCATTTTTAAGGCGGAAACCTTTAATGCCTCATCGTTGTAAGCAGGAGCTGTCGACAAGAAATGTCACGCTTTTCAGTTGGTCGAAACGGTCGTAACGTCACAGTGCGCGAATTTCAAACGGGGCCAATTGTACTTTGGCTACTAACCATGCAACCAATTAAAGGGATCGTATAGTGATGCTCCAAGTAAGTTTGAGTTCAGTTAATTGCTTACTTAACCAATTAGTCCAATTAACCTTTCTAGTCAGGCCAGATAAATAAATAAAACCGAGTAAGAAATTGGCCGAGCTTGGGAATCGAACCCCGGTCTCCGGAGTGCGAGTCGAGCACACTACCACTCGGCTATGCCAGCTCGATGGTTTGGAATGAACAAAGGTGCGTCTAGTGAATACAGTGTCTTCGTTCACTCTCACCTTCCTCCCTTCCCGTTACGGCCAGGTTCAGGTGTGCACCGAGATATACGAGACAGATACATTTCCTTTCCTCAAAAAACAATTTACTGACGAGCAAGGCGTATTTGTCCGCGTTTCAGATTTGTCCAAATTGTCGTGATGTCACCACGCGCGAATTTTGACGGGTGTCCACCGAAATATGTGAGACAGTTATTGCGCAACTTTCTTTCGTCAAATACAATTTTCGACTAGTGCTACTGATATATGCGAGACAGTTAATGCGTAATTTCCTTTCCTCAAATACAATTTTCATTTTCTTCATTACGGCCCCTCTTTCTTCTTTCACTCCACTTCCGCCCTTCCTGTACAGTGCGGCTCAGGAGTCCACCGAGACGACAGAGAATTACTGCGCCATTTACTTTCCTTAAAAAGCGTTGCGTTCAAAGGGCAAGGCATCGCGCCGAACGGGTGGTGGCGTTCAATGGACTCCGCGGCAGCGCTACAACACGCTGTCGCGTTCCACTCCTAAAGGCGAAGCTTAAGCGTCATTAATTGGCACTTAATTAATGCACCAACAAAATGTGAAGTGAACAATCGTGTAGCAGAATGCAGCACTCAGGCTTTCGCCTTTCAGCACTTTAGCCGCTAAAGTTCCTCGTAATTTTTTTTTTACTACGAGTGCACTTTGCTTTCCCGTTTAGCACTGCGTAGCCCAAAGTGTCACTCGGGATCGATGCCGAAGCGCACTCTTCGTAAGTGCACTTAACTTGCCCGCTTGACAGGGGTATTAATAACTCGAACCTGCAGCGCACATTAGGTGAGTTTCGCAAGCGTCATTTATTGTTCGAGGTATTTTCATCCCAGTCATTTGCATCAATCTTTCTTCATCACGTTCTCCTGCGCTCAAACAAAGTCTAAGAACCAGTAGCGGCAATGCAACTCCACAACAAGAGTTCAATGCCGAGTGTCGTCTGTAGATAAGTGCGCCTGCCCTGATAAATAAACATTGTGCCTCTCTTCCCAAAACTCAACATGTTATGCGTACTCATACATGGTGTTCCATTCGGGGTAATTTCCGTTTCCTCAAGGAATTTCAGCGGAAATGTTTGGTGAAAAGGGAACTTTGGGTGCTTTCTGACAATTTTCAGATTCTAACTTTTATTTGTTTCTAAATAATTGTACATTGCCTAATTTGCATTCAATTGTGTTCACAAATAGATATATCTGGCTCTAATTTAGGATAATTTCAATTATGGTATGGCATCTCTATGCGCCTACTAGGACGAAACGGTTCAATTGAAATGCTACCTGCTGAAATCATCTTGTAATGTACCAGCACTCAACTGCAGTTTTACCATATTGTTTCAAGGAATGAACACCACGATTAACGGCCCAAAAGCTGCATTGTGTCGTCCCTGGGGTGCTTGCGGTGCTGAAACCTCATGGTAGCCAACTTCCCCTTATCTGTATCCCTGTGCAATACTACGGATATTGCCTAACTTGAATGTGCTGCACTGTGACGCCCTATTCTGAATTATAATTCAAGACCAAATAATATGAACGCAATTAAGGGAAGGCGGCGCGACATAGCAAAGGGTAAAAGTAGACGCAGCGAATGTTTTGAGCGCCCACGAGATATTTATTTACCTTCCAAACAATTCGATAAATGAGGAATGTTTTCTGCTTGTTTTAAATCGCATATCAGGTAATGCACTCCATTCGATGGCGATTTTATTCCTAATTCCATTATATCTAAGGGGTGCTCATTTTATACGTTTGCCAGTCCGCATCCATGAAGTAGGAACAAAAATGGCACACCCTGGCCCCGGGAACCAATAAAATTGTTAAGCGTTCTGGTGAAGCGGTTACGAATTTTCTACAGGTCATTACCACCTGCGCCTGGATGCGGCATGCACCCGAAATAGCATATTGCTAAGGGCATAAACGAATTCCTTACCCATTTCTCTGGATGTCTGTTCCTGAGTAAAAAAAAATAAAGACAATCACCTGCTGCACTGCCTTCAAATAGCTGTCGATGCGCCTCCGCTCCTCGGCAGTAAACAGGGACACGGCAGACAGAGCCGCTGCCAGGAGCCTGTAGCTGGCCTCTGTGTGGAGGGCGCAGTAGCGGGGCCAAATTTGCATCGCCTTCTCGGAGCTTCCGTGCACGGCCCGGAGAACGTCCCTGGGCCCGGCTACGGCTGCGTAAGTTTGCATGAAGAACCAGGTGATATGCTGGAGCACGGCGTAGTCGCCGAAGTCACGGATCGTGGTAAGGACGGCGTCAAGCAGCGCCGTGTCGCTAAGGACTAGAAAGTCGTTCTGGTTGAAGGGAGGGTCTAATTGTAGAGCACTGGCCATGATGCCCTCCATATACTCGGGTGAGGCAAGACTTGTGTGGTTGGCCAAGTCCACCAGAGGGAAGAATGCAGGTGAATGGGCAGTGCGTGTTGACTCCATGAGGCGCCCTAGAATAGCGCCCTGGGTGCTGTAGACACTCATGGCTTCCTTGTCCGTCGGCAAGCTCCTGTTAGTCCAGATAAGATTAAACATTGCCATGTAGACTGTGGCGAACTTGTCCCTCGGTATAATGTTAAACACACTGCTCCAAAGCGGGACTAGTGGGCTGCGCGTGATGAATAGTCGGCGCTGTGGCTCTTGCGTGATGTTGGGAAGAAGCCTGATCGTGAACCAGAGATCCACGTTCCAGTTGAAGGACAGGTCGAAGAGGATCTCAAGGGGAGGCTTGCTTCCAAGGTCCTCCCACAACATGAAGCCACGTGCGCGCATAAATTCCTTGAGGACGTCCACGTGCAGCTCAGATTGCGTCACGCAGCTGTTAAACATGGCGGCGACCTTTCGCCCCGCCGGCAGTACGGAGGTGCCCATTTCCAGAATGTCTCGGAATGTCTGACGCCAGGAAAAGGCCATGTCCGACAGGACCGAATCGGACAGCGGAGCGAACATTTTCTGGGGCCGCCACTGTCCGCACACGTACGCGGTGAAGTTGTCGCATGCGTCGACGTCCTTGCTCAGCTGCTCGTGCAGGAGCTTTCTGCAAGGAATATAGAACACATGCGTATATCGAGCACTATGAGGATAGTTCTTGGAAATGTAGGAGTCTATAGAGTTTTAAACAAAGGTGCTCGTCAATAGTTCTTAAGCATGATCCGGAGTGTTCAGCAGCAGCTTTTAGATTTGTATTTGTATGAGGCTGGTCTTCCAGTTTGCAACAACTTTCTTCTTGTCGTGATCCCGTCTGCATGACTCAAACATACTAATTCGTCCGCGTAAAAATACTCAGAGCGGAAAGATAGTATTACCTGCGCCCTCGAGCAAAAGCCAAATTGGGCACTGAATTCCACACCGGAGGTTCTCACCTTGACAGTGATGCAGAGTGTGTTTCCCATTGCCAACGAGCAATCTAAATTTTAACGCGCACAGGTGAAATTTCCTGTCCAGCGAAAAAAAAAAAAAACCGGCGTCGTTGGTGGCTGCGGCGTGAGCGAAAAATCCTCAGATAAGGTGACACATCTGCACCTCAGATTGACTCTCCTCGTTCAGTCAAATTTATAACACATTGTATGCAATGCTGGCCGCATTAACCTAATCGTGGAACAATGAAGTAGTTTTTGGAAGACGGAGCACCATTTTCTTGTCTGCACGCATATCTAGACCAGCAACCAAAGTTAGTTTTTTCCAACAATGTGAAAAAGGAGCGGAGGTAATGCTGCTTAACAGTAGGTATCTTGGCAGTGCGTACTATAACAGTTTGGAATAAGTGCAACGAAAGCACTGAATCCCATAGAGGCATGGAAAAACGTTTCGTACAATTGCCGCACGCATTAAAACACATCATGCAAGGCATTCAACAACGTATTCTTACCTGTCTAATATTACGTGCTGACGTATCTTCGACGTCATTCCAGTACAGCAGTAGCCTGAGATTCAGTCCCGTAATCAAAGGAAAAAACTTTCGAATCATTCTCATTACTTACAACTAAGACATCCTGTGTGTTTCTTTGCCGTCTTTTCAAGCATTGTAACCAGCAATACGCCAGCGAGTGCCCTTATGACGCCAAATGCGTCGCCGTATTTTTCACCTGAATTCATAGCATGAGTCCGTCTGGCAGTACGACATGAGTGGACGCGGCACTTTGGGTTTCAGGAAAGCAAGGAAGGCGACCAGCACCGCACCAAGCAGTACGGCCGCAATCACCACACCTCGAAACTGCGAGTACCTCCGGCTACCGCCACCCAGGATACTCGCTCGAGGCGACTGCTGCAAAAGAAAGAAAGGTAAGGCTTTCACGACCGTCCATTATCAATACATTCCTTCTTTGCAATGCAAACTTAATCAACCGTCGCTACACAGCCAACAACTGACCTTGCTGCTCGAAGTGATTGTTGAGGCACGTTACTAACGTGAAAGGTACAAGAAGAATTCAATGTTGGTCTGTATGGATGGTTGATCTTCTAAGGATAAAGGCATTGCGTGCTCCTTCTAAAAAACTCAGGTTTTATGAGCTAGAAGACGTAAAAAATAAATGAAGTATAGTTGTCGCCACCACCAGCTGTATTGAGAAGTTGACTACGGTGCGTTAAGAGCTTTTGTCGTGCAGGTATCTGGACGGTAGGCCACACCCCACTTCAAACGTATACGGTAATGACGATATCATCACAAGACTTGACGGCACCAGCGAAAAAAAAAAAGGTCCCATTTTAAGAAGGCAATTCTCTCCGCTCTGAGCGCAACTTTTGCTACCGAACAAATATGAGCCTAAACAGAAAAGCAATAGCATTGATTTGTAAAAGGACCGAAATTGAATATATAATTCGTCTCGCAAGATGTTTGCAACACTACGGAAAGCAGAGCTCTCTAGTCCAATCAGTGCTGCTGGAACACAAAAAATTTTCGCTCGAATATTTGAGCAGTCTAGGACTATTAATCAAACAATAAGTACAGCAATTGAAAGCGTAGTTTGGACTGGTAGGTTTAGATGTTATAGAGTGCTACAATCACTGGGGAAATTAACAAACAAAGCCCGTACGAACACAGCTCTGCGGAGGCCTGCTGCGAGGTAGTGATGCGTCGCCATTATCCAACAGGGCGTCGGCCGAGTCGGTTGTGTGCCCTACACCGACAGTGCGCTGCTTTTCCAAGCAGGCGATCGCAGTTGGCTTCTTCAAGTACTTTGCGTCGAGAGCGGGAACAGTTCAAGCACGAATGCGCTCATTGGGAGCACGGCACGGCTCCCGGTGAGCGGAGCACGGAGCACGGCTCATCGGGAGCACATTAGGCAGGAAAAAAAAACAACTGACACATAATTTTTGTAATAACAATTTTCTAGGCCTTTACTACGAAGGGGGCTCAATTTGCACAGAAACTTGAAAACCTGACACACTGTTCAAAGTTTAAACGTGCAAATTCTAAAACAGAGCGCAGGCGGGAATGAATCTTTCACTAGCCAAAGTGACATCTGCGCTTCATATCCTGCAATATATAGCGCACAGCGGGTGGATGCATGCGAGCGTTCCAAGTGAGCAAACCGATGACAGCGCCGCCTACAAGCGCCACCGATGTCGAGGCGAAAATCAGCAGTCTCCTGTCTGACTACGCTATACGTTACATGTCGCGCTTAAATGTTGCAAATTGGCTCATTTTGGTTCAATTCAGCATGGACGTCCTGCGTGCGTGCACGTGTTTCGTCTTCGTTGAAACCCTCAGGTCATGCTGCAGTATCGAATTGAAGCAACGAAGTGGAGGTAGAGGCGATGTCATTGAGCCCTGGGAAATGCACATGAATATGCAGCGATTAGGAGAATAAGAATCGGTTGGAGCACATATGGGAGGTTCTGTCGTCTCATGCACGGCAGCTTGTCAATATCCGTCACGAGAAAAGTATACAATAGCTGTATCATATCGGTCTGCACCTATGAGGAAGAAACGTGGAGGCTAATGAAAAGGAACCAGCTGAAGTTAAGGACCACGCAGCGAGCTATGGAAAGAAAAATGATAAGTGTGAGTTTAAGAGACCGGAAGCGGGCAGAGTGTGTGAGGGAACAAACAGAGTTAATGACATCCCAGTCGAAATCAAGAGGAAAAAATCGTCTTGGGCAAGGCAAGTAATGCGAAGGCAAGATAACTGCTGCTCCTTTTAAGGGTAACGGAGTGGATTCCAAGAGACGGCAACCGTGGCAAGGAGAGGCAGTAAGTTACGCGGGCGGATGAGATCCAGAAGTTTGCGGGGATACGGTGGCCGCAGCTGGCAAAGAACGCGGTTAATTGGAGAGACATGGGAGACGGCTTTGCCCTGATGTGGGCGTAATCAGGCTGATGATCATGATGCAGCGCCGACTACCGAGCAGCCTTAGCTGCTTCTCACCTTTTCGCTACTGGCCATTTTCCTCGAGCACTGCCACCACGAGGCGTACGCTAGAGCATCGCGCTTGCTGAATCTCCACTAGCCGGACGTGCATGATCATCAACAGATCGCAGTTTCCGTTGATCCACCACACGTGCTCCAAGTCCGCAGGTCAAGTTTCATACCCCCGTATGCGAGGCACGTATCAGGAGTTACACGGTCGCCTCGTCTGACAATACTTGTAGTTTGAAATATTCCGTGCTTTCATGTGCGGTAGGCGTCACACGTCGCAGTGGTCCCATCGCATTGTGCGGGGATTACGTCATAGCCTGCAAGATATGTAGTAACTGAAAATTTCGATGCCTACTCTAGAGGCTCAACCAGCGTTTTGCACCACTTCGTCTTCTAAAACTCGTGTGACAGCCCATGCGACATTCTGCTACTGCAGCTGCGACCGCATTAAGAGAAATCAGGAAAATGCACAAGGCTTGTTGATTGGCTTGAACTGGGCCCCTCTAACAGCCACGCGCTCGTAAAGCGCAGTTGCTAGAAAAACTTGTTATAGAAAAATTCAACGACGCTCGTGGGATAACCCCGGCCCACTGAAATGACGACGATAGCTGCTCCGGCAGCATGTCGTCCGTCCACCTCTATTCCTCCAAAAACAGATACGGTACGAGAAAGCCAGGACTAAGCTACGAACGCCTCAACAAGAGCAGGTGTGCTCGCACCCAACTATTCTCCCAAGTGTCACCTCCAAGCGATGTGACGATCAGTTCTCACAATCTGTTCAGTTTGGTTAGTTTGCAAGAAACGGTTAATAGCCATATGCCACCACATATCAACGCAAAAAACGAAAGGCAAGAGAGAACGTAGTGCTGATGGCAAATCGTAGTAAAAAGGGCATCGATACGGCAGGCGCACAGACAACAAGGCCACCATGTGTGAGGCCTGAAGACGTAAGCCTATGACGTCCACCGCACCACAACAAAGGAATAAGAATTCCAGTGAAAGAGGTTGTATTCGTTGGGGTTTCTGCGCACCCGCCTGCAGTGTTCGGTGCCCGCCATTTTTTGGGCTAGTGTTGTTTAACTATTTTCTGCACCCACCGTTGTGGTGGTGGTGGGCGAGCCACGGCCTTCGAGCAGCGCGTTCATGGCCGTCATTGAGTGGCCCCTCCGCCGTGCTTGCGGAGGCCTCCCTTTTTGGGCGGCCACTGAGGTCGACATTGTTGCACCCGGAGTAGACCCTGTAACGGCTGCGTCATGGACCTGCTCCTGGCGCGGCACCCCGGCATCCGCCTGCGACATCCCGTAACACATCGCGAGGAATCGCGTCAAAGATCTCTACCAGTGAACTTTAAGTACTCAACTATAATTGGGTCCCTCCTCAGCCCTTTTTCACGGGATTTACATCGGCTTGCCACTCTTCACGCGAACAGCAGTTTGCGACTGCGTAACCAAAATTTTCCAGTTATGCACCACCTGTCACAAAATTCCCTTCACATTGCCGGAACAATGGCGTCATTCTTTGGAGCAAGGCTAGTTTACCCGGGCTTATGATGCTCCCTTGCGTTACCCTCAGTTTTGGTTGAGGCCCGACGCCCACTTTACACTGACCGAAATCTGTGGTCCGTCTCATTGCGAGAGCGGACGTCATCGTGGATTAATTTAAATGATTAACGGATACCGCGCAAGTTTCAGGCCAGACCCAATTGAGACAGGTGGCTCAGGTGTCCCTCCACATTTACTATTCGCGCGCTGCAATACTGACACGTGGTATCTGATCCGGCAACCCACGGAGGGCAATCACGCCTTCTTGCGGCAGAAGTACGGCCTTTCTAAACAAAAATCTATTAATATAAACACTTGTACAGTTCGCGCCTCCATTCTTCAAGAGCTAACCATTTCGTGCTTTGAACGCACAATTTTCGCTAGGAAACGCCGTCGGCTAGGAAACACGAAATGCCGCCACTGCTCCGCACAACATTTACATAACCATTGAAGCTGGGTGCTAAAGCTAGAATAGAACTGGGTGGTTGCTCCTCAGAAAATCGAGGGCACTTTTTTCCGAGCTAGTTCTATTTGTAACACGATCACTTCATGTTAAATCATAGAAAATATGAACGTCTAAACAAGTAATCAACAGAGCAATTTACATGTTTTTTAATGGTGTTTACGGACCTCCATACTTGTTTTCTTAATTTTCAAAAAACCCCGGCACTCCAAGTACTGGCTTAATTGCGGAGCTAGGATCACTTACGGGGTAGCATATATTGGGCTACGTGCACTTGAGTTGTATAAGACGATGTAATTTTGATCATAATCATTCTCAGCGTTTCCAGGTTGCTTGTAAATAGAGATCAACTTCCGCCCACATATGTTGCACACATACAGCTATATGAGACGACTTCGGTCTTACACTTATTGCTATCGAGTGCAAAAGGGTATGGAAAGGAGGGACTTTTTATGAATATAGATATGAAGGGAGCCAACAGGCACTCAAACCAAGGAACGCATACAGGAATTTTTTTAAAGTGTGCGGGGTTGATTATTGGGACACTAGCGCTGTAACCAACTAATGCCTGAAAGATGATTGATTAGAAAGTAGGAGAATGAACAGGTACGTAGCGCCAATGAGGTCAGAAATTACGACCTCCGTACGTCGTTCATAGTGCTCTACCAACTGACCTGTAGCTGTGGCTATCGAATCTTCGACTTTTGAGGGTTTTTATATTGCGTAAAACCTGCCTTTGAGAGCGTTGTCCAGCGCTACCATCATTCATAGCGGCGGGTGTGGAATGTCCTGTATCGCAGCAAGTGGCACGTAACCAAGGATTAAGGCAGGAATTTAGTTCAAATTCCTTCCGCAGAGTTTGTATTCCTCTCTCAACCGGTCGCAACGCTGTTGAGAAATTTGTCACGAGCCCTGACTTAGGTTTGTTGCTGCTGCACTTGGAATGCACCTCAGCGAAAGCAGGCCCGAATAGAGGGAATGACAGATACCGCTTAGAGCGTTTCAAAAAGAGCAGGCAATGTCCGTACCTTAGGTGAATCTCCTGGAGAGCTATCTGCAGTGGCCGGGGTCGTCGACGAGGCGCCTACAGCTTCCTGGCGGGAAGGCCCGGCAGTTGGTATGGCATGCGCTGACGCTGCAGCAGGCACGGACGCCACCTCCGGAGGCTGTATCGCCGGCGTAGCCTTGCCCTGCATCGGCGACGCGTCTCGTGCCTTCCGACGGCGTTTGCCGGCGTTCTTCCGCGGTGTCTTCTGCTGTGGCGCTCCCGAAACCTTGGGAGCCAGGCCACCTTCGGTACGGACATTCTTACGGGCATCCGCAACTTCTACGGGAACGGCCAAGCTCGGTGAATCAACCTGTCGCTGCTTGCGTTCTGGGGTTGACATCGAGCTTCAGGTTGTAAAGCGGACGTAAGTATTTTCAGGCTGAGTAACACTCGCGGAGTTTCCAACATGGACGATGGCTGCTTCTTCTTCTTCTTCTTTGCGCATGCTCTGCTCAAACGGGTCGCGTGTCCTCGTGGAGGCTGCTCGCGGCGTGTGCTTGTATTTGTGGTTTCCCATTTCTTACTATCCGCTCAATTCTTATTTTTATTTCGAACACTTGCCATAAAGGCATAATTTGGGTTCGCTGTATATTGAACTTGGAACCTTAAAGGGGAGGAACCATATAAATAACATTGAAAAGCAACTTGGGAACAGTGAAAGCACGAGCCACTCGATCCACGTAGCACGCCATACCCTAGTCAGCTTTAATACATATATAGTTCTCAAGGCTTGGTGCCTCCATGAACGCATAGAGTCAAATTTTCAGTTTTAACTCAACAGTTTTCTCGCCATTACCTCTATCAGTACTAGGTGCTATGAGTATCATTTGCGTCAAAAGCATGGTAGAACTTTTCCTCAACCATATTTATTAAAGTACGTCCACCACAAAAGAAAAACTAAAATCTAACTGAACTTTTTTTGTATCACGAAACGCACAATTCTTCCTGGTTTTGCCGGCTAGTAAAAATAAGAATATTTCGACTAAAGAACCAATCTTCAGTGGCTGCTCAGAAACCTCTTGCTGAAGAGCTGCTGTTAACGTTACTCCGCGAGGTTGCAGTACGCACCATCTGATATTCTATGAGCTTATGCGGGAAAAATGTTAAAAAAGACAGGGTAAAAATGCTCATTGTGAAGTGCTCGAGGGCTAAAAAAGAGGACCCAGCCTTCGTGAAGGAAAAATTTTCATTAACGACTCAACGTGACTATGGACAGCGAAGAATCAGCGTTGCGTGCCGGGCAACCACATCCCACAAGGCGACAAAAGTCTGCAGTCTCCGGGCCTACGACATCGGAATAGAAGCGCTTCAAGGTACTGATGAAGCCCCGCCCAATTGCTGTCTTTAATTCCTTCTTGTCCTGTCATCCATGCGAGTAATGACTTATCCCCTTCCGGATCTCAACCTGCATGTTGAGACTGGAAGTACGTCGGCGGAAGTCGGGTGCACGCCGCATCATTCTGGAGCACTCCAGCTGGCCTTCTAGCTTTCCACGAACCCGATCACGCTGTTCGTGGCCCTTGAGTCACTGCTGGGGACCCCTTCGATTCGTAGTCGGCTTAAGAGTGAAGGCACTCTTCACCTGGATATGAGTATTGAAGAGCAGGCCGATATCCTTCTTGTGTGCTCACAGTTAGGGTACCTAGGAATGCAACCCAGGCTATCCCACCCCTGCATGATGAACACACATGTAATAAAGCGAGTCCTAACATGGTAGTTATAAGGACCGACACTCTGGCTTACTTGACACCATGAGCTATTCGTCCCGTGAGGCAACTAAATCTCCGTGTTATGTTTCCAGGAAAAAAATGGGCAGTGCAATTTAAAAACTCGTTCAGGCTGACATTCGCTCGGAACCAACCCCGAGCGCCCTGAAAAAAATCGATCGTGGGTTCACAAAGCATCCAATTTCTGATTTCCTCAAGACGCATGGCCGTTATTTCAGATGTAATGGTTTGACCATGCGGCTATACATTGCACCAGTGATCAGCACTGCAAGAAGAGTGGGACCGCCCTCAATTTCCAAGTTTCTAAGGCGATCTTCTTTTCTGTTCGTCCGATGAGTTTCAGTGGCTGCCACTTCCATATCAGGGCCTTACATTGCAGAAAGTCTTCATTACTGGCCCAAAAACGCAACCTACAGAGGAGTCTGTACCAGAAGGAGACCAGTTTCCTTCCTCACAGTAGGGTGCCCTAGTCCCTTCTGCAAAAGGCTTCCATTTTCCGAGGGATCTGATCTCAGCCACACGCCACTGTCTCCTGCGTGCGTGTTTCTATCAAATAAAAACGAAATTTCTTTGAAAGGGAAATTTCTTAGGAACGAAACTAGCCTTCCGTTTTATACACATCTCCCTTTCGTACGGTCATCGTCTTGCCTTTTTAATGCCGGTTTTGATTGCCCTCACGGGAGCCTTTGTATCACCAAAGATACTGTCTCAGCTTCTAACACTTCAAGTGCTTTTGCGTCCGGATTATCTTGGTCGCTAAGTTGGCGTACTCTTTGAACGCCTCGCACTATAAGAGCTCAGGCCCTCTGTTGTCTTGTGTCCTGACGCATTTGCACAGTTCTAGCTGCTCTAACTGCAAGACCATCCGTCCGATGTCCTGTTTCAATCTTACAGTGGATCGCTTACGATTTTGACTGCACGATTTTATCCACAGCTTTCGGAAGTTTTGGATTTTTCTGCGCTGCGGCTACTAGTTTCCTCTTGCCAAAGTTATACCACAGCTGCGGGAAGCACTGTAATTGATTATTCCGGTTGAATTACGGCAATGGTTCGTGCCGTGGCCGCTCTAAAGTTATCTTCTGCAAACATTAGGTATAATTAACGGGCTAGTGTAACTGGACTAAAATCTCGACTTGAACTTCGTACCCTAGCATCCCGTCGTCAACTAGCTCGCCTTTCTCTTTATCATACATTTTTTCA
Source organism: Amblyomma mixtum (assembly GCF_055824585.1). Taxonomy (NCBI): domain Eukaryota; kingdom Metazoa; phylum Arthropoda; class Arachnida; order Ixodida; family Ixodidae; genus Amblyomma; species Amblyomma mixtum. The sequence continues at coordinate 34,471,353 of NC_143019.1, read as the reverse complement.
CAGCTTGCCACCGAACAACGCACTCATCCGCCCAGCCCATCGTTTATCCCGTCACAGCCATCTCAGAGCAGTCTACCCCCAGCGCGCCCACACCACAACGTTCCAAAAATCATTTTTCCTCCGTACTGCCCTGGACTCGAACGATCTTCCCGGCCATATCGCTTCCCTTGAAGATCTTCAACAATTCAAGACTGCCATCGAAAATCATTTTCTTTTGTCATAACTGCCGTACTCCCCGCCCACCCCTCATGTAATACCCCTTAAATGGGGCCTTTGAGGACTTAATAAATGAATGAATGAATGAATGAATGAATGAATGAATGAATGAATGAATGAATGAATGAATGAATGAATGAATGAATGGATGAATGTACCATTTCTGCTAAAGAACCTGAAAACACATTTTTCTGGTTCCATTAACCTCACTCGTAAAGCATTGCGTGAAATATTTGTTGCTAGACAGTTTTCTTAGAATTCAGTTTTGATTTCGTTGCGGAAATTGTGTGACTGGATATACGGAGTGAGTGTGTTGTTTGCCTTTTCATCAGGACCTCACATGTATTCAACGCTTTATAGTACTAATTCCATCCGCTAGAAGCGCAGTTTACTGTTAAGCAGATTGCTTTCTTTTTCCAAGTTAAATTAGGTTGATGAATGTAGGGCGTGTATTCTACTTAAATATACTTTTATATTTCAAGTATTGTATTTTAAGTATTTATGATTCAAGTATTTATATTTCAAGCATTTGTATTTCAAGTATTTGTATTTCAAGTATATATTCTATTACAATATTCGTTTGTATTCGAACCATTGCACTGTGCATGTAAAGCCGCTGCTACCAAAATGGCTCCCTGACCTTGTCAAGCTATGCTCACAGCTTTTGGTCAGGAAAGCCATTAACATTGTATCAATGTTAGAAATAAATTTGATTAGATTTTGTTACGAGTTTCCTACTGTGAAATTTATTTTGACAACGAGGACCTGGCAAAAATGTGATTTCCGTCACCGGGAACTGAACCACTGGCTCCGTGTTCCCAGCCGGAACACGGAGCTCCGAAAATAAATTATGCATAACTGTTGGGGGAAAAAAATCAGAGAATGTTGTTGCTCTGTTGGGTTTAACGCCACATAGGCAACTATAAGGCTATCGTACACAAGACAAAGGCTTAGGAAAACCAGTCCTTTGCGCAAAAAGTGATTGAAGAATGTCCTTGAACGTGATGAGCCATGCAAGAATATCTCCTGGCGCTAGACAGCCGGAACTGGTTTTCTTTTTAGCGGGCGCGCTAGCATCAGAATGCATGGTTCTCTATGTTCTGACAAAGAGTTTTCCAGCTGTTTTCTCCTTTTAAATTGCCCCTAACGCTCTCTTTACTCTTCTTTCTTTACTGAAGGAAATCGAATTGCTGACCATTGTTTCTTGTGTCATTACGGTTATGCTCAATGGCTGCCACAGCTGCTGTTTGCCATTCTGAATACCGACAAGTGATCCCACTGAGCGTCAAGTATTTAGGAAATGTCAAGGCGTTCGCACAATTCTCTTAAAGCTGCTATTCAAGAAGGAAAAGAAGGAAAATATCGTTGCGCTTCTGAAACCATCCATTAGTGTTCTGGGCGGCACAAGGTTACCGGCGTGCAGGATCCAAGCTGCAGCTGAAGAAATAATTTTGAACATGCGTTCAGTACTCATTCGTTCTATAAAAAGCCAATGGCGACGTCGATTAGATATATTAAGGCAAATTATAGCGTCTCGGAAGGAGGTAGTGTAGCTGCCAATGGACAGAGTCAGAAGATGCACACCTTGCTAGGACATCATATAGCATCCGAGTAGGGATGATACACTTTAGTAGTGCAACAGATTGCTGCAGTAAATATAGGAATGTGAGCCTTGGACATCCCTTAAAAACTGCTCGGTCCTGCAAATATAAAATTTCAACATTTTAATCCACAAATAGTAATAACACATTTAAAGGAATTTATACTTTTAATATAGCGAGGCTCACTCGTTCACAGTTATAATTTTATTTTATTTTTTCATTTAAGGTGCTATCTGCCGTATACACTGCAGGAGGCGAGTAAGAAAAAACCTGGACACTGTCAGCGCAAGAAAAATAGCGAACGATTCTAATGTTAACACACGTCATTTCTCAACAAACGTTTTATTTTTGTGAAACCTGTTTCCCATTCGACTAACTGCTCTGTTTATGATAGCATTTCTCGTGATATTTTGTACAGCAATACATATTTAGGTCTGCCGCTTAATGTAAAGAAGTTACTTTTGGGCTGATGTCAATGGGGAATATCCACGTCTTTCCACAGCGTCATGACGTCACATCCTTTCGTCTTTTCTTCGATCCAGGCCTTTGTCTTTTCTATCTGTTCCGGTGTGAAGTGACTTTTCCAGTCCCCCACTTTTCCGCTCCGTACAAAAGCTGCGCCTTGGTGCATTTCAGGCGCTCCGACGCTGAATGTTTGGAAGAATTCAAGACACTTTAACGACCTCTTTCGCGAAAGTTCTCCCAGGCTTAGTATTCGTTCGTTAGGAGTGTAGCTGAAAATGACTTTCATAGTTTGCAGGCTTGACGATTGCACAACTCTTTCATAAAAGTCCCGGTCTTCTCTTAGTGCCTTGCCATGCTCTTCACCCAGAAAATCCGCTATCTTCAGAATCCATAAACCAGTGTCTCTTTTGAGCTGTTCGTATGTGAGAAACAACACATTCGGCTCGTCCCTCATGTTGTACCAAGGCAAGAGATGTTCAAAGAAGCCGCCGCATAGAGTCTTTCCAGCAAGGAACATGTCGAGAAATGTCCCAAAGGACACGTCATTGAAGTTTTTGGGAGTGAGACCCAAAAAGAAGTAATAGCAGGAAATGCAGCAGTCGTATGGGTTTCTCGCAACGTAAATGTACTTTGCTTGCTTAGAGAAAACCATGTTGCTGAATGGCAGGTGGGTGATCACGGGACCTTTCCTCTCAAGTCGATTGGCAACTTCGGCTCCAGTGAGTTCGATTAGGGGCGAGAACAGCATGTATTCGCCGGGCTCATGGGGCGTGTTCACTCTGGTGAGGATGTTTGAGACGATGTACTGAGTCCACGTAGTTCCACATTTCGGATATGTAGCAATAATGACGTCATTCACACGCGGTTCATACTGCATTGCTGAACGGACGTTCTCTTCGGAGAAAACGTTCATCATGGGAACTCCACAGATCTCCGTGTACTCATTGGGGTCCATGGTCGATCTTAGGCCTCCTCCTGTAAATATTGAGGGCGGTTATTTAAGTATAAGCAAAACTGAGGCTCGATGACATTTGAGGAGTGAGTGAAGTTAAAACTCGCTCTCACGAAACCGGATTTTACGAAGTTCTCGTACCAACGAACAACTTTTTATTCCCCGGACACTGCCCATGGGGTTCATTGTTCTTAATAACCCGAAATAACGAAACAAACGAAAACTAAACCCGAAACAACGAAGTTTATCGGGGAATAATTGAGTAAAAAAAGTTGATTTCCAGTGCGCGTAACTAGTCAAAAAAGCCAAATTTCGTGAAGAATGAAAACTTCGGCCCATATAGGAAAATTGCAGGATGGCACTGAAGTCTGCTTAAGAGCGGAAATGAGACAGCTTTTCCCCATCCTCTTTTTTTCTCTCAATTATGTTATTTGTTATTTCTATGTTTTTTTATTTTTGTTTTCAGATCACTGCGGTTACCCTCATTGGAGCAATGTGATAGTAAAACGTCCACATACTATATCGATGCCATGGCTTTTCGGACGTCCAAGTACTATAACTACGTCCATGGCTGTTGAGATGTCTGAGTGCCCTTTTGGCGTTTATTTAATTAACTAATTACATACATCCAAAAAATTTGGAATTTAGAGAGATTTTTCACCAACAACCTAATGCAATCAAGCTTTTTTTCACATATTCTTATAGAACGTCATGAACGCGTGAACAAAATTTGCGTACACTTTAGATGACGCGCACATACCCATATGATGCTCTCGTATGAGTAAAATAAACGCGGGACGGAAGCTTTAAAGATCGTCCTCGTTTTAGACTGTTGCTGTAATCAAGGAGAGACCGCGCGTACCAAGCATGAGGCCGTGTTATAAGTGCGAGGCTTTAGGGAAAAGGCAAGTTTGGTTAGCACCGGTTAAACATCTAACTGCACCTAAAAACAGTGCCTGGAACAGCTCTACGCTAAGCTTCAGTTTAGTTTTATAGCCTTGATAGTCACAGATGATGAGCAGTGTAAACAAACCAGGAAAATTCCATGCCTCGTAACATACGAGGCGTTTCAGGGAAGACTTAAAATAATTTCCAAAAATAGGTGCTTTGGAGTGAAATTACGGCTTTACGGGCATAGTATCCACCAGTGTCGGCGGACACTGGAATGCTGGGAATTTGTTTTAGATAGTAAGCTGGTTATCTAATTTCTGATAATCAACTTTTCAACTATCGCAGATAGGCGACTGGTTGCAATTAGAGATTTGTAGAAGATCGTTAGCAATAGCCATATTAGTTTTTAGGATTTCGAAAACGCAATTATCCTCGGCGCGCTGTGGCTCAACCAATTCAGGCTACATTATGCCAGAATACATGCGCTTTCCAAAACCACGCAGGCAAAGCAACCTTTACAATGTGCGTAACTTGTCAAAAGAGCCAAATTTTGTCGAGCCAGAGCGAAAAAGGTGATCGCGTTTTCTAAATTCTAGAAACTGACATGGCTATGACTAACGGCCGGCTACAAAGTTCAAATTACAACAAAGTCTATAACTCTACTAGTTAAAAAGTTTATTAATAAAATTAATTAGCCATCTACTTGAGGCGATTCACCGTTTTTCTGGTATCCACCAGCATTGCCAATAAAATGTTGAAGAAACGATATTTCGACCTCAAAAAACCACTTTTTGAGAGTTAGTTAAAATCTTCCACGAAACACCCCGTAAAAAGGGTTCCACCGGCTACACGCACAGGAAGCCAATGGTCATCAAACTCACCTGACACAGCTCAAGAAAACAAGAGAAGTAATCCTGCGTTCACACGAGCTGCTCAAAGCTGCAGAAAGTACGATGGAGTGTCGGCGGCTTCCTAACTTTTGTGCAGAGAAAATGGGGCCACTGCGCACTTGCTACATGCGCAGTAATAAACACACCTGCCTACTCCTTTTTTTATTGCATTTCGTCCTCTGCGCCGTTTGCCACCATTAATTGCGTGCCAGCTGCGAGAAATACCACACCAACTGCAGGCGTGTAGAACGCAGTCGCGGTCTAATTTCAACTAACAACGAACCTCCCGTAGGAAAACACATGTGTTCAAAATGGGACAACTCATACAGGCCCCTACACCAAATGTAAATTGATGTCACAGCTCCGGTAAGGCAGGAATAGATTAAACTGAATGACACATCACGTACGAGCCGCCGCGGTGGATCAGTAGATGCTTGGCTGCTGAACAGAAAGACGCCGGTTCGATCCCCGCCGAGGCGGTCGCATTTCGATGGCGGCGAAATGTCAGAAGCCCTTCTCTCACAGAGAAGGGCTCCTGCGTCATTGCGTCATTGGCTTTTGGTCCTAATACCCTTCTCTCACACAGAGCACGACCGCATTGGAGCGATGTGGCGCGTGCGGAGATACGGTGACCGCAGCTGGCAAAGGACAGGGTTAATTGGAGAGAAATGGCAGTTGCCTTTGCCCTGCTGTGGGCGTATTCAGGGTGATGATGATGATGATGATGGCGCGGGCTTTGTGCACGCCGCTGCCACTCCCCTCAGACGGTGCCGAGACCGGTGAGTCTAAAAACCGAGCCGCGCAACAGCTAAGGTTGTTCTTCTCAGGATAACCCGCTCTGCTCTCCGGCTACCGGCTTGGACCGCCGCGGGCGGCAAGCCTGCACGATGCTCGAGTGTTACAGTTAAGTTTTTAAGTTAAGTTAAGTTGCTATGTTGTTACAGGACTGCCTCGACCTGGCGAAAGCTGAGCACCCGCCATTCCGGAGACTGATGAGCGTAACTAGATATACTGCAACGGAGCAGCCTTCGGCTGACCGAATGACTGGCGGGCTCTCGGGCCAATCCAGACGGTCAACGGCCCATGTTTGAAGTCCGCGGGGCACCATACAGGTGCGAAAATCGACGCCCTCACGACCACGCAAGCCACCGGTACCCGGTCACGGTGTCGTTTGTGCCTTCACGGGACACTCGCCGTAAGGGGTGGTGAGAGAAACGGTGTGTACGGGCGCCAAGCACGACCCCTGACGGTCGAGTACTTAAGCGGCGAAAGCCAAAAACGCTAGCTTCGCAGGTATCAAACTCAAATCACTGAATCGGAAGGCGAGGGGTCTGTTTTAAACTCGGTTTGGTCCTGAGCGCACAAAAAAAAATGGCCTGGCTTAGCTTATGGTTAAGCCTAGGATGCGAAGCATACCGCCGGCGGAGGCTGCGCGTCCGCAAGCGAGCGCACGAGTTGAGCCCCAGCTTTCACAGCTGTTGTGACGTCATATCACGTGGTGCGCCGATGTAGGTCAAGTGGTAGCTACGCGGCCGCGCGCGGCGCAGCAAGTAAGAGCTCGGTTGTGCGGCTAGTATGCTTCGCATAAAAACTGGCTGTGGTTTAGTCCTGGTTAAACCTGAAGTGACGCGAGAGCGAGCGCTCTCTCCACTCCCCCCTCCCTCTCGCAAGGCGCATGCGCACACCTGTTGCAGCTCGGTTTCGCCGGCGCGCCGCGCCGCCGGCAGCAGCATTTGATCCGCACCACGTGACCAACCATGTGACCAACGGGGCCGCCACGGAGCTCAAGTAAAGCCCCTCGCAAATTATCAAGGGGCTTTAAGCTCAAGGGGTGCCACGTTGAAGGCTCGAAAAGCTGGCGTAGTGTAGCTCTCGCTACAAAAATAAGCGGATCGGGTCCTGTTTCGGGGCCTTCGTCACTGATCTTGTGGCGTTTCGACGGTCCAGCTGAAGTCAACCTGCAGGCTGCGGCACACAAATCATGTTTTTCTCTTCTAGACAGAACTGAAGACTGCAAAACGCACTAAACTCGTTATGAATTCCCCAAGTAATTCGTTTTGAAATTTCTTTTTGTTTATATAGAGCGTGCTGTCTTCGTTTTGGTTGTCATCGTGGTCTTCCGCCCCACATGGAAAAGTATTCGTTCTGATTTGTGCAAATGCCCGGAAATGATATAGCTTCAAGTGTGGTCATAGAGGAAGCTCTTTAGATAAGGTGGAGTTTTTCATCAACAACGAATGTGTGTAAAGCTTTATAACTTGCCATCACGGCTGGATAACATAATTAAGAAAAGTATCTTCAATACCTTCAGCCGATACCTACAAATATTGTATTTCCGATACCAATCTAAGATACAGATCCGAAATTGATTTCCCATATAGATACTCATAACTGTACCATCGATATTTTTATATGCACGTGGCATTAGACTACAGCCAGTGAAGAATTTCTACTTGAGTTTCTTCTTCATTATTTTTTCTGTTCCGCTTTCATCAACCAAACGATGGCTGTGACGTTTAGTTAGTGTTAAAGTCACGACAGCCGCAAAAAATTTTAAAATATTTTTGCTTTAAAATATAGTCGCCGATACGTAGGTTTAGTTCACTTAAGCCAGCGTGCTTCAACAGCTGGAGTGAGAGTAAAGGACACATCGGCTGTTATATTGCTGTCTTTATCATGCCTCATGTGACCCAAACAAAAACTACACGTCCCACCATCGTTCGGCTTACTAAAACGAAACAAAAACAGCAGCACGAAGCAATTAAATTATAAAGTTTTTGGCGGACGTGGCGAACACCATTGGGTGATCATATGTTCTAACGTATAACGCAATTTTTTAAACAAGACAGCTCGCGATAAAAAAAAATGGTGTGTCAGTAGCCTGTTCTGGAATAACGAATGGAATATTTAGCATTTTTAACTTTGTATATACGCTCACATGAGCTAATGAGGTAGGTTTTGCTGGTTAGAACTTAGGCCTAAGTCAGTTTCTATAGTGAAACCTTCGGATAGGGAGACCTGCTGACTATGGTACTCGAGAGGAAAACGAATCGCTTTACCCACTTCTGAAACAGAGTCCAGGTAAATGAGCTTTGCTTGATCTGCACAAGTGGTCAAGGGAAAAAATATTTTAAGCACGCATAACCAGTATCCAAGCGCTCGAATATGAAGGAGGACGCTAGCAGTTCGTGCGACAGCTGTCAGAATAGAGCTCCTGTGGTCCAGCTAAGAGAACCGTGCAGCGGACTGCTGCTGTGCTTGACGAAGAAAGTACCAGTTGTTACACATATTTATAAAGCACAGCTGGCATGTAGCAGTAAGAAGGGGCAGCATCGAATGGAGTGAGCCCTACATCACGCGACCTCTCAGCGTCGGCACTACGCAAGCGTCTTTCGCCAAATCTACGAACAGGACATGTTTGAACGAAATGCTCGAAGGCATTTCGCACAGATTTCACCTGGGAGAAATTCAAAACATCTCAAGGTTACGATTTCGTCCGAAAACAACCGAACAACATCAACCAGTCCTCTCAACCACAGATGATCTACCTACGACGCGGCTTCTAAATGTGGAAACATGCGCTGGCTACGTTTCGTTTTGTTTATTTATTTATTTATTTGGGAATACTCTAGCCCTCACTTGAGGGCTATAACCGGAGAGGTTTTTATTTTAATTATCGAGGAACAAAAACCTCAGGCACAGACAAGACACCACAAACATAATCAAAACACGAATACTTAACAACTTAACAAACAAGGATGAGGGAAATCATAACAACAGCATGATCAGTTGTCAATTCCCCTGTTGCCTGTAATATAATTCCGAAAGGTTCTCAAACTCTTTGACATTTTGAGCTGTGACAATGAATTCCGCAAGACCATTCCACATATTAATAGATGAGGGGAAAAATGAGTTTTGAAAAGCACATAGGTGGGTTCTGTACGGCCGTATTGTGGCACTGTGGTTTAAACGCGCACTTTGTTTTAGAGGGGGGTGAATATATGTTTCTTCTATTCATCTACCTCAGTGCGAAATGAAATTTTAAAAAAAGAAAACACGGTGCAGCGCCATTTGGTGAAAATCCTTGAGAGTTTACAACGGAGAAAAAAGAAATAGCACAGAAAAAAAAGGCAAAGAAGTCAGCTAAAAAGAAATTGCGCAATTTCACACCGGTTGTGCGGAATAAGCAAAATGACATGGCGTCGTTTCTAGCACTTGGCGTGTTTCCAAACCACAAAACTAGCTTGTGCATTTCCATGGCCGTGTGTGCGCCTGTCTGTTCCACTTTTATATATATATATATATATATATGTATCATGCTGCGGTACGGAAAAATGAGCGTACGCATACGCGCGAGCGGATGCTTACCGCAGCGGCAATGACTGGTGGTGTAGGAATTCAGGCTGTGCGTTTTAGAGCTGCAGCCTATTACTGGCGGCTCTTTTTAACTATAGTATACCTGGACATCTGAGATTGATAAACATCCCATTCTGAGCCATGGGGCGCATAGCACAGCTGCGTAGCACAGGCACATTCTACCTCTACTTTACAGAGCCACACATCCCGTTGAAAAAAGCCACGTAGTCACTGCAGTGACTGTAGTAGACTCGCGTAGGCACTGCTTTTTGCTTACTGTACCAAAGTCGCCATCACAGCCAGCGTCACCTATTCTCCGTCATGTATTGGCGTCCAGGAAGTTTATACGGGGTATTTCACATAAGGCAACTTTAAAAAAATGGCATTTTGAGTTTGAAGCGCGCTTTCTTCGGCATAGCATTGTCAGCGGTGAAGTAGATAAGAATACAGCTAGGACTTGCTAATTATCACGCTGGTGAACTAATATTCCATAGTAAATTTTTTAACTATTACAGTGAGGCTCCTTAATTACTGACAGGCGTGTAGCCCACTGTAAGTAATACTCATAAGAATTTCTAGAATTTTGAAAATGCGGCTATGCTAGCCTCTGTGTCCCTACAAGTTTTAGCTATTTCGATGAGTCACGTGCACTGGAGAGGTTGCCTTGCCTGCAAGCTTCTCGAAAACGCATGTAGTATTTTGGTTTGATGTAGCCAAAAATTGATGGGCCACAGCGCCGAGGGTAACGGCTTTTTTGAAATTCCTGATATGGATATTATTTACGGTTGGCTACACGCTTCTTAGAATTAAGGAGCCTAACAGTAATAGATAAAAGTTAACTATTCAGTATTACTTAACCAGCCTGCTTGTTAGCACGTCCTAGCTGCGCTGTGATGTACTGAACCGCTGACAATGCTATGTCGAAAAAAGCGCGGTTCGAGTTCCACAATTCTATCTTTAAAAACTGCGTAAAGTAGTCGGTGAGACACCCGGTATATACGAGGTACGTTCGTATGGGTTTAGGACGCATCCCTACTGACTGCGCAAGGACTGGAAGCCCGAAGGAGCCTCTAAATGCGAAATTGAAGCACAATGGAGGGAGAAGCCTGGCCACATTATTTTGAAGACACTAAACATCATCATTGTTTTACCTCGGCAGGTTTCTAATAAGTGTCGTATCGGATGGTGCAGGTGAATCAAGGTATCTCACGTGTAAACTACAAAGTTGTAGTAGGAGCATTCATGCTGATAATTTGCGCACAGAGTATTACGTTCCAAGGAGTCACAGAACACCAGGCCAGGACTAAAGGACGGGGAAGACGACGAAGATCTGGTGGGTGCATACGTGTCCGCTTCTAGCTCTTTGTTTTCGAGTTGTTTTGCCTGCTTTCTCGAGTCTTGCGTGGGTGGGACAGTGCCCTCCGTGAGAATGAATGCCGAAGACGCCCCTGCGGAGAGATTCCCGGCCAGGTGGGCAGACTCTCAAGTGAAAAAACTCAGCCGGAACCAGAAGGCGCAAGCTAGGCTTAGCTCGGCGCTGCCGAGCGAGGCCGCGCTACGCGCCTGCATGGATTCTGCGTTGTCGACGACAGCTACGCGGGCGCCCGCTGTGTTACCACCTGACGCGGCCTCCACGTCTACGCTACCTTCAGCGCCTGCGTGTCTCCAACCTGCTCAGTCTCCCGATGCCACGACACTGGTCTGTGCCATGGACTGCTCCACCGCCTCCGTGCCTGTGGCACTCCCTCAAGAAACAGTGCCCGTCACACCTGTTCAGCACTCCCATCAAGGGTCGACACCAGCGTCTGAGCCCCTGCCGCCTCCACTGATGCCTTCCGTGAGTCGAGCCTCGCTTCCACCTGCTGCTCACTCTTTCCGCGTCACCATCAAGCCCACACTGCGCTTTGATATAACTGCAATTCCTGCCCGGTATGTTCAAGCCACAATTGACCACGCTCTTGGCTCTTCGAACTACTGCGGATTCGTCGTTCATCGCCAATCTAACACCATCACGGTAAACTTGCCATCCTTGGTGGACGCCCAGAAAATGTGCGCAGTTACTCAGATCCCCCTGGACAATAGCAAGCATGTCCCGGTGCAAATATATTTTGCATCTAGTCCTGACACCCTCCGCTGCATGGTTTATCATGTTGACAGCACAAGTCCTCCGGAGGAGGTGCGGGCTAACATACGCTGCAAGTCTCACGTAGTACTGCAAGCACGGCCTATGGGACGCCGGGGCTCATACCTGCTCGTTCTGCAAGGCCCTTTGACTCTGCCGGAGTACCTTACTTACTACGGTGCGATTATCAAACCGCAGCCCTTCCGACCACGTCGTATTTTTTGCTATCATTGCCACAAAGAAGGCCATATGCAAACCACCTGCCCTAATCCTGCTGCTGTGGTCGACATGAATGAACCATCAGTTCTTTGCGCCTTATGCAAATCGCCGGACCACGATATACGCTCTCCCGCTTGTCCAAAGAAGAAACGAGCGAAGAAGCTGCACAAGCCATCTGTTAAACAGGATATTCCTACAAGTAATCGTTTTGCTGCCCTCGCATGTGATGACGACGACTTCCGTGAGCTTCCTTCAACTGACCCCGCTGCGCAGCACCCGTCTTCTCAGCACCCGTCTTCTCGGCAGCGTTCATACGCACAAGCGGCTCGCCTTCGTGGATCAAATGATACACCAACACGACCAGTGCATCCCTCACAAGTGGATTCCACAGATAAAGACGCAGCTTTAGAAAATGCTATCGTGGAGGCTCGCCGTCGACTAGACGAACTCACCCAGCGCCGGGAACAGCGTCGTTGTCACTCCTCTAGAAGAACATTAATCACTCGGGAGCAATCTTCACAGGAATCACCCCCAATAACCACTGGACCACAGTCATGTGCCGACTACCCGTTAACCGCGACTACCCCGACAGTGGATAAAATATTGGCGCTCATGAAGCAGTTGACCTCCCTCATCATAGAAGCTCTTCGGCCTCGCCATGGATAGTGCATCATCTATGGTGGTGCAGTGGAACTGTCGAGGCTTTGCTAATAAGGCCACTGAGGTTAATATCCGCCTTCGTGACGGAAAGTTGAAGGCATGGGCGTTCCTGATGCAAGAGCATAATTCACTACCACGCCTTTCGGGATTCTGCGCATACAATTCACCCTCGATCCCTGATCGCCGTTGCATCGCCTCCTCCCTCACCCCAGGTAAATCTGCAATTTATATTCACAGCTCCATTCCTCATACTCCGCTAGACCTCTCACGGTGGTGCAACACACGTCAAGAGGTTGTCGCCCTTCTTGTTAAACCAGCACGCACCCCTCTTATTCTAGTTTCTTTTTATGGCCGTCCTAGCTCCGCATCTCCCAATCTTGGATGGGTACGTTTCCTTCGTGGTACCAACCCGGGTATCCCTATTCTAGTTGGTGGAGACTTCAACGGCGCACACACTTCGTGGGGCTACCCAGCAGATTCCTCAAGGGGTGCGCACATCCAAGGCAGCTTTTCAGATAATTCCTTTCAACTTTTAAACCACCCGAATACTTCTACCCGCCCAAGAGGTGGCCCGTATTCACCTGACTTGACTTGGTGGTTAGGGCCCGGTAACCCTCGTTGGGATGTTGAATCAGATTCTTGGGGTAGTGATCACTGCCCTATTTTTATCTCCCTCACTCCTTCGCGTCTACGGAAAGTACGCCGCAGCGTACGCATAACATCAAGGGACTCTGTACGCGCTGACAATCGTTTATCAACATTCAACCCGTCTTCAGCAGTGTCTACCCTCTCTGATGTTCTTGCAACTCATACTATTACCAGTACTGTAAATGAAGGCGACCCAAACCCGGACATACACCTCCTGAATCTGTGGGCTCTTCGTCGCCAGGCCGATCATTATGCTTCTCGCAACCCTGAAGACCCCTTGGCTCTTCCCTCTCTTCACCGCGCTACCGCCCGAGCGCGGCGTTATGCAAAGCAACTAAGCAGGAAACGCTGGGCTGCATGGTGTGCCCGCCTGTCCTCTACGCAGGGCAATCGACATCTTTGGAGAGTGTTTCACGCCATGGAGCGCCCTTCTCAGGTTGCAGATTACACTGAAAGCATTCGCCTCGCGCTGAATGTGGACGAAGATTCATCTGCACAACAAGCGGCCCGTCAGTTTTTTCCACACCATGACTGCACCCCTACATCTCCTCCAGTCTTATCGGTTACAGAGCCTTCCGATGAGGTTACTTCTGATCTAACTATGGCAGAATTTCTAGCCTCCATTGAACGCCTCAAGACTACCACTTCTCCCGGGCACGACGGCATACCAAACTCTTTATTCCGTAACTTGGATGGGTCTGCTTTGCAAACCCTACTGGATACTTTCAACCAAGTGTGGCGTTCTGGTGTCATCCCTGGAGAGTGGAAGCATTATATTGTGGTCCCAATACCCAAGTCAGGTCAGCCTCCAGTATCTCTTTCGGCCCTTCGTCCAATTTCTCTCACGCCTACCATCTGCAAGCTTTACGAAAGCATTCTCGCTGCACGCTTGTCGCGGTGGCTAGAATCACACGATTGTTACCCAGATTCCCAAATAGGTTTCCATCCCCAAATTGGAACGGAGGATGGTCTTGCTACTTTGGCTACTGACGTGCTTCACCACTCTCCGCAGAGTCACCTCGTTCGAACGGTGATCGCGACAGACATAACAAAGGCATATGATAACATCTTTCACTCTGCCATTCTTGCCTCCCTTCAAACTCTTGGTCTCCCTCACCGGTTTCTCCTATCCATTCACGCCTTTTTAACAAATCGAAGCTTCAGTGTACGGGTCCATGGAAAGCCCTTTGGTAACTTCACTTCCAATAGAGGAGTGCCCCAGGGCTCCGTTCTCGCCCCCACATTATTCAATGTGGCTTTTATTCCTCTTGTTAGAGCCCTAGAAACCATCCCTTCTATCCGTGTGCTTGCGTACGCCGATGACATAACCTTGTGGTGCTGTCACCCAGATGCGTCTATCCATCAGTCGGCCCTCCAACATGCGCTAGATGTCTTGACATCTCGCCTCCCACCTCTGGGTCTAAAACTCTCGCCTACTAAGTCATGTTTCATTCGCATTGGAAACAAAGCCGGCTTACGGAAAGCAGTCCCTTTAAACTTTACAGTAGATAGTTCTCCGATTCCTCAGGTAGAAACTGTTCGTATTCTTGGCCTCCTCCTTCATACCTCTGGGACTGGCACCCCTTGGCTGACAGCCACACGTAAATCAGCTCACGCTACTATAGGTCTGATTCGTCGCATAGCTATGCGATCTGGTGGCGCACGTGCTCATACGGCCCGCCAGCTTGTGCGCTCTATCCTTCAGCCACGGATAATATATCAGGCACAATTTCAACGTCTCGCCCGCAGACAGTGGGGCTCCCTTGAAGCTATCAATCGTGAGGCTATGCGCGCAATAACATTTTTGCCTCGTTTGACACCCATACCCGTGGTTCAGGAGTTCGCCCAAATTAATACTCTCAGTGAACTCATCGACCAGCGGGTGGCAAACAGAGCTCGCAAACAGTCTCTACAACTTCATCGTTTAAAGACGCTCCCTCCGTGGTCGTATTGTCAGCTCACAGACAATCGCCCCACTGTTTCCCCGTCGGTATCAGCCGCGCATCTGCCTGAAGGGTGCATATTGTACACCGATGCATCACATACTGCAGAGCGGGGAGTTACTGCTGTCCCTCCCATCCGCATCTCAACTCTCGTGCGACGTACACCGCAGATACATGTACCTCCCTGGCATTGGAACTTCAAGCCATTTACAATGCCATTGCTTTCCGCTCGTTCCCACATTCAATGCAGTTCATATTTATACAGACTCCCTCGCCGCCCTTAAACAGCTCAAGGCTGTTCGACGCACATTCCAGATTACACAATCAATTCACCTACTCTGCGCAAAATACCCATGTCCTGTACGCATACACTGGATTCGCGGTCATGCTCACGATCCACATAACATTCAAGCAGATGCTATGACTCACATTGACACATCAGACGACCCGCCACCTTCCCCTCTTCCCCCAGATCCGTTCCTGTCCCATGTCTCCGATTCACAAGCTCTGCGCCAGCGAACACGCGCTCTGATTCCTCCGTGTTCGCAACCTCTCCCCCGTAGTCTAACTCGGCAGGAGGAGGTATCAGTGCGCCGGATTCGGGCAGGGGCGGCCCTGACCCCATCTGTCCGTTATCGGTGGGGTGATATATATCTGCCAGCAACTGACAGGTGCCCTCACTGCGGCGCTGCACCGGACATTTGTGATGTGCGGCACCTGTTGTGGACTTGCCCAGCGACGGCCCCTATTAGAAAACGGCTCCTCAGAGAGGTCGGCCTGTGGTGGAACCGCGACGGGGACTATGTGAAGTGGACTATGGACAATCACTTCACCAGCAGTCTATGCGAGTACCTCGCCGAAACTGGTCTACACTCCTTCTTTTAACTTTCTGTAACCTACATTCCACTCCCCCTTTTCTCAACTTATGCCTCAAGGCAGACTTCACGAATAAAAAAAAAAGGACTAAAGGACACCAGGACCACAGGAAACATCGGAAACATCGCTGTGTGCAGATACCTGTATCCAGGTTAGGAATCATACGAAAACAAAATGCAGCACGATACCAGCTTCAAAACAAACAAAAAATACCGTAGGCACTTAAGTCTGGTTACGTGCTATGGATGCGAAAGCATTGTGCACTACTGGTGTTTCCGTTGGCACGTTTGTGTAGCTTAGTCGCGTTGGTCACCAAACCGCATACCATTCGGAGCTCCATGGGCTAATACTCATAAATGCAGAATTGGTCATTCTCTACTTAACATTCATATATGGCGGCGATTCCTCATACCACTACCAGTACAGTGGCGCAGCGGTTTAGCGATGCGCTGCTGGAGAGGCAGGTGGCTGTTCTTGTCACAGCCACCCGTATGATGCAGCTCTACAAAGCCTTATTCATCGGATGTCTTCGCTACAGCCTCCCTGCACTTGAAAACATTTGAAAAACAAACATACGAAGTCTGCGAAGCGCCCAAGCTCAAACTCTCCGGACTTGACTAGGATTGCCAAAATGTGCCTCTACGGCCGCATCTGTACTCATCGCCCAGGAGCATTCAGTCCCCACCTACCTAACAGTTGACGCACTGAGGGCACATTTCCGACACATGTCCCGGGTTTTCTCTCACCACCTTGCCGGCCTTGCTTTTACCAGGCCGCGCACATCGTTTACTGACACCATTGATGCACTTCGCGCTATTCTGCCGTCCCAGTTTACAGCGCCTCTAGGCCGTCCTCGCCACTTTAGAGCCTGTACAATCCCAGTGTGCTCCTTTCAATACCTGGCATCAGGAAGAAGGCCGATTTATCGCCGAGAGAACTAAAACAAGTCACTCTTGAATATTAAGCATGAAATGCTTTTAGCTCCCGTTGTCGGCAGAGTGGTGACGTCACGCCGAGACCGAGAGCCAACATCCGGACACTAAATTCTACTCACCCGGGCACTTAAACGAGAGCATCCGGGCACTGTACGAGATTTAACGAGACTCTGAGAGGGCCATTCAGAGCAAGAGGTGAGCTTCAGGGCGAGAAGGGCTTTGTGCGGAAAAACTGCTTCCGCGCCATCCCCAAGGATGGCGCTGCGGTCCCACACTCCCGCATGTAAAATACCGGCCGCTGGGCCTTCAGCTCATGAAGCTTCCCCCTTTGGCAGGGAGATGTATACGCGCTCGCGGAGTATTCGAACGCGCTGCATATACTTCTTGTAAGGCGTGCGTCTCGTCGTGTACGCGTACGCTTCTGCAACGTCCTGCATTGCAATGCCGCCACCGTCACAGCTGCTTAAGCGGAGCAATCGAGCCTGATGAAAGGAGAGGTAGGAAGCGTCTTGCGGAAAGCGATCGCTTTGCGAGTGATACGCCACAGCAGAAGACTGCTCGCGCCCATGCCGACAACGCCATGATTATGCGGCCGCTCCCGAAAGCGACAAGGCCGCCACGGTTCGCGGCTGCCTACCTAAGCCCGCAGTACTGCAGGCGATTGCTTCGACGCAACAAGAAGAGTGTGGTGTGGTGTGTTGAACACTAGACCCATTTCAACATTTTTACTAGTACCATGTACAACCAATGTGTTATGCCCGTAAACATTTCATGCTTACTCTACTCTCGGTTACAGAAGAGGCATAGATTTTTTTGATCAGCACCATGCAAACCGCGTGGACATCTACACCGACGGCTCAGTGAACCATAACTGTTCTTCGGGCTCCGTGGTCATTCCTGCAAGAACTACGGAAATCAGAGTTAAGATACCTCACCAGACTTCTTCGACGGGTGCAGAACTCTCCGCTCTTCGTGTCGCCTTTGAACACATCATTCAGCAGCGCACTCAGCAGTGCTCTATTTTTACTGATTTTACAGCTGCCCTCCAAGGCTTACAAGCTGCTCTTCGCCGTGGAGCCCATGCACAACTGGGCGCGGAAATTCGACAACTGCATCACTCTGCCATCAATGCAGGACATGATATTATCTACCAATGGCTACCGGGCCACAGCGGCATAGCAGGCAATCATCGCGCGGATGAGGTCGCGCGAACTGCTCACCAGGACGGCGACTGCCGCGTGGAATTCCGGCCAATTTGCCAATTCACGTTTAAAATCCTTGGACCCAGATCTCAAGCTCCGACTTCCATCCGGCCTACCACGACGTGAAGCAACTTTACTGTGTCGCCTGTGGCTTTGTGTTGCTTTCACCAACCATTACTCTTTCTTAATAGGAATGGCTGATAGCCCTGCATGTGCCATCTGCGGGTATGACGAGACTATATTCGACATTCTTTGTGACTGCCCGGCCTACAGCGCCCAAAGGCAGTCTCTCAGCCGTGCGCTGGAGTGTCTGGATCCACGCCCACTGACGGAAATGAAGATTCTCGGCCACTGGCTACGGCGATCATTGGCGGTGAAGGCCTCCAAAGCAATGCTCCGCTTCTTGAGAACTTCTGACCTGCATGATAGGCTGTGACTTTAACGAACGCTGACTTTCCATGTTACTCCAATTTTCTGTTACTCTCCTTTCTCTTTCATTTTCTTTATCCCCCACCCCCTTCCCCCCGTGTAGGGTAGAAAACCAATTATTCTCCGGTTAACCTCCTTGCTTTTCCTCTAATCCTCCTCCTCCTCCACGCATGAGCAAAAAATGCTTACGCATTAAAACAGCGGCGCGGCGCCATCTATTGGAGCGCAGCTGAAGCGGTTGCTAGGCAACGGCGACTCAAGGTCCATTGGTAGCCGCACCACCACGAGCATACGCGACGAGCCGAGCTGGGCTCCAGTAGTGTTGCTTTCGCAACAAAACTTGAGGGGACACTTAGGCTCCGCCTGAAGTTTATGACGCGATAGCCTTAATGGGCCTCTTCAGCGGCTTGGGGTATTGGCGTATCGCTTCGGAGAGACAGATACTCTTCTTTCATAGTGTTTTTCTTTTTCGCATAACGCTAACCTACCTTCAAGAGTACATTAAAATAACACTAAATATCCTTCCCGCACAAGTACACTTTCTCTGTCGCCTAGTTCTGACTACATAACCATATATGCGGAATGGGCCATTCCTTGCTTTACATTCATATACCGCTGGTAGTCCTCATGCCTCTCCTTGTGAAATGGTGCGGGGGTCAAGCGATGCGCCATTGCGCCATCAAGCGAGTGCTTCAGACACAGCCATTAGTGGGGCTTCTGAGACCCAGGTTACCCTCCTAGTCAACTTCTGGCCACCAATCATACTTCAACTGCCACCTGCAAAGGTGGCCAGGTTGTAACAAAGTCACAAGGAAACGCTACCTAGATGGCAGGTGGGTATCCTGCTTTTTCGCTCACAGTGCCGGCAATACCGATGACGCCAGATTTTCTGGAGGGCGGCGGTCCCGGGAACATTGGCTACTGATTACTCTTCGGAAACTTTAATTAACTTATCCATATTGCTAATGACATTGCCCTCGTTGTCTATTAGAGCTTATATCTAATTTTTACCTACGCCTGGTTTTCTGACCGCTTTAAGGCTACCCCCGTTCTTTAGGGCATGCTTGATTCACTTCATATTAAACTTCCATAGTCGGTCGCCTTGCACTCAATGACTTGCATTGACATCTTTTCAAGCACTATTCTTTCTGTAAGGTTAGAGGCTTTCATGTTTTGGCGTTCCTTAATGAGATCTTTCATGTCCTTAGTGAGCTTACCGGTATCCTGTCTAACCATTCTCCCTCCTACTTCCACTGCGCACTTCGTAACGACAGCTGTGAGGTTATTGTTCATTGCTGCGGCAAGAACCAGAATTTATCCATTTTTACCCTTACTGCTAACTCGTTGATAGTGTACTGGCCTGCTAGTTTCTCTCTGTCCTCTTCAATTTAGGCTAATTCTAGACCTTATCGTCTAAAGGGCGCTACATCCCACTTCTGCGAGGACCTCCGCGTCCTGCACGATTCCAGGTTAAGAGCGGAATACGAAGCCTATTTCATTTTGATCTGTCTCATGGGGCTCTTTCATGTCCATGACCTGTTCACCCTTTTCCGGAAGAAAGCATTCATTATCCGTAAATTATTTCCCTCACCAAACTCTACTAATGGCTCCTTCCTCCTCGTTATAGAGCCCATACGCCATAGCAGCCCAAAGCCTGCTGACCACCGGGCTGCCTGTCAATTCATATAGCAGGTTTTGGGCAAGTACTATAGAAGGGTAGTCACAAACTGTTCTGGTGACGGAGTGCATTTGCGGCTCTGGTAACCGAAGATCAGGCTGCAACCCAGGTTTGGTTATTCAGGTCTATACAAGCGCGGAATTTTTATTTTTTTTACTAGGTGCAGAAATGCACGTCACGGGATTCGAACGGCGGTTCTGTTGCCCGTGAGGCGGATGCTCTACCACTACGCCATCGCTCCTGTTTGACATTGTAAGCCTTATCAAATCATCGCGCCAAGACTCAAGTAATCGATAAGTGCTGAAGCATCCGTATCATGGGCTTAAAGCTACCAGCCGAGAAAGAAAAGGAGAAAAATGCCGTTGCGTTTTCAAGCTATCCATTAAGGATCGGGGAGGGTTAAGGTTACTGGTGCGCAGGATGTAAGCCGCAGCCGCAGAATTATTTTTTAACAGGCTTGCAGTACTATTTTGTGCCATAATGACCCAAAGGCGGTGCCCACTAGATCTACGAAGGTGAGTTCTAGCGCGCGAAATGCAAGCAGTGTGGTCGCCCATTGAGAGAGTCAAGTGGTACAGAGGTTGCAAAGACATCACATCCTTCGAGCAGGGATGGCGCTCCTCTACAAGGCACCGGACTGCTGCAGTTGAGGAATGAAGCCCTGAGATTTTATTTGAATATGATTTGGTCGAAAAATATCAAACTGCCTGCATTTCCAGCAGCAAGAATTACAACATAGGAGTATTTTATTTTTATTCCAATGAGGCTCATGCTTTCACATTTTTTGTATTTATTGTTCTGTTTCACACCATACATTGCAGAATACTGAAAAAAAAATAGAAACCTGGACAACATGGAGGCATGAAAAAGCGAACGATTCTCACGCTATCACATCTCGAACCAGAAGGATTAAAGAAAAACACTAACTGGAACTACAATTCCTAACAAACGTACAATTTTTTTGAACCTGTTTGCTGTCAGACTTACTGTTCTGTTTGAGGCGACATTTCTTTGCATGTTTTGTACAGCAATACATGACCGGGTATGCCGCTTAACTATTAAACGCCGTAAAAAAAGTTAGCTTTGGGCTGATGTTAATGAGGAATGTCCAAGTCTTTCCACAACGTCATGACATCACTTCCTTTCGTCTTTTCTTCTATCCAGGCTTTTGTCTTTTTGATCTGTTCCGGTGTGAAGTGACTTTTCCAGTCCCCCACTTTCCCCTTCCTAACGAAAACTGAGCCTTGGTGCGTTTCAGGCATTGCTGCCCTGAATGTTTGGAAAAATTCAAGACACCTCAGCGACTTCTCCTCTGCAAGGTCCGCCAGGCTTAGTATTTCTTCGTTAGGGCTGTAGTTGAAAATCACTTTCATTTTCTCTATGCTTGCCGACTGCAGAACTCGATCATAAATGCCCCGGTCTTCTCTTAGTGCCTTTCCATGTTCTTCACCAAGAAAATCCGCTATCTTCAGAATCCATAAACCAGTGTCGCTTTTGAGCTGTTCGTATGTGAAAAACAACACATTCGGCTCGTTTCTCATGTTGTACCAAGGCAAGAGATGTTCAAAGAAGCCGCCGCACAGAGTCTTTCCTTCAATGAACATCTCGAGAAATGTCCCAAAGGACACGTCATTGAAGCTTTTGGGAGTGAGACCCAAAAAGAAGTAATAGGAGGAAACGCAGCAGTCGTATGGGTTTCTAGCTACGTAAATGTACTTTGCATGCTTAGAAAAAACCATGTTGCTGAATGGCAGGTGCGTGACCACGGGTCCTTTCCGCTCAAGTCGATTGACAACTTCAGCTCCGGTCAGTTCGATTAGGGGCGAGAACAGCATGTACTCGCCTGGCTTTACTGGAGTGTTATCTCTGGTAAAGATGTTGGAGACAATGTACTGAGTCCACGTAGTTCCACATTTCGGAAATGTAGCTATAATTACGTCACTGACACGTGGTCGATACTCCATTGCTGAACGCACATTGTCTTCGGAGAAGATGCTCATCATGGGAACTCCGCGGATCTTTGTGTAACCGCTGGGGTCCATTGTTGGAGTTACGCCTCCTTCTGTAAATGTTGAGAACGTTCAAGTATGAGCCTCACGCCAGCTCTACCCCCCGCCCCACTCCTTCCTAGATAACAAACAAGCAACACTCTGGCGCAGACTACAGACACACTCTCTCCCCTCACCCCTTACCCTAGCCCACTATCATCCCTCCTTCCCCACTCCGGCACGCGCCCTATGCCCAGAACCCTTCGCTTCTTCCCTCCACATCCTTTCCCTCTGCCTGGCGGACCCTCCCCCGCGGGACCTAGAGAACCTCAAGACCTGGGAGGACTGGGAGACCCTGCTGCGCTCGGAGGACCCGGGGGAGGAATTTTCCCCACATTCGTAAAACTTCTTCACATTCAGTGAGCGCCGCCTTCTAAGAGCAACATACGGTCTTCCTGATCGCGGTAGTTATGTTCTTGTATCACAAGTTGGTACAAAAGTAAGTTTCAGAGGATGGCACGCAAATTATGTGCAACACAAAGAGTAACAAGCAAATTGAATGTGACGTTTCTCCATTGTGCCCTGCATTATATGCCGTGTAATTTCTTAGGATACTGAATTCAGGTTCACAATGAAAGCTTTATTTTGGGCGCCCAGGAAGATTAAGCAATAGCGGGAGGCTGTGGAAGAAATGGTACGTGCACTGAAGTCAGCTTAACAGTGGAATACGATCTCATGTTATGTCACCTTCGTCTACCTTCTGTCACGAATCACTGAGTTTTGTCGCACAGAACGGTCCCCTGTTACTGTTGACATAACTGCAATACCTCTTGGCCTCTATCTAGAAACCAGGTAGGCTATTTACAACCAGATGAGTAAGTTTTGATGACATCACATGGTCACGTGACCTTTGTCGACCAGGCAGTAATTTAAGTGCCACCTGCCACGGTGGGTAGGTTGCTCATAATGCGGTGGTAGGTTGCCACCTGTCCCGGTGGATATGTAGAGATGAATGCAGGAAGTTACAAGACCTCTTTAGGCCAATCAACCTCTACAGTTTGGGGAAGCTGGGGTGATATCACAGGACCACGTGACCTCTGTCGACCAGTGAGCGGTTTTCATTACATCAGACGGCGCAATTTGCTTCCGACGTGAACTGTAATGTTCTGGAACGAAGCGTACAACTATGCAAGCAGGCAGGCACGCACACCGTCAATCATTGAAATAAGCATGGTAGTCTCTAGGTTCCTCCCTTCGTGCGGCCAATTTTATTTTGACTACGATGGTGGAAGTGCAATGGCGCGACTAAGGGAACATAGCTATTTTTTTTCGTATGGTCCCTTTTTAAGCTTGGCTGTCCATTGCAAAACATGTGGATTTACGCCTGTCTCTTCTGATAAAGATATGCTATTTAAACGCAAAAATACTTTCACTCAGAAGGTCACAAACGCATTTAATTTTGAGAAGTGACCGGATATGTTTTTCTTCTTGACTTCACGTTGCTTAAAAACGAATGAATGAATAATATCCATTCTTGTATCGAGGGCACCCTTCTTTGGCGGCTGGGAAGTAGACCAGTACAGAGATTGCAGTGCTCTCAACTTGTGCAAGTAATTTTTTTTGGATGCCAGTGAACTTTATTGAGCAAATGTAGCAGTATATTCGAGATTTGAGCCGCCGCGGTGCATGAGTGGTAAATGGCGCTTGAATTCTGACAAGAAAGACGAGAGTTCGATCCCGGCCACGGCCATCGAATTTAGATGGAGGCAAAATTCTAGACGCCTCTGTACTGTGTGATGTCAGTGCACGGTAAAGAACTTAAGGTGGGCGAAATTTCCGGAGCCCTTCACTACGGCGTCCCTCATAGCCTAAGTCACTTTTTGATGTTAAAGCCCCATAAAATGCGAGATTTTTTCTTCAGTTTATTGTTTCTGAGCCATAACATATCATTGCTGAATCTTAACATTTAGTTAAGACTGAATGTTTCCTACATGTGTTCATTCTCCGTGACTCGTCATAATCACTGATGCTTGCACCTTAAAATTATCGGCTAAGCTTGGCCGTAGACGTTGGGATAAATTACTACAAGTCCAAGCATCAGAAAACACATCAATCAAGTGTACCCCTAAAATTGCAAAGGGAAGGGCGTACAGGTAACTAGCAGCACGACCACATGTTAACATTGTATAGCGTGAGCCACATGTTCATAGTGTGGGGCCACAACAATGATGCGAATCAGTGCGACTAAAGTTTATCGCCGAAACGACACAGTTAGTGGGCGAGTGCAAAGTGAGTGAACTGCTTCATAGCGCTTCTACCTGAGGAGACCCCGCATTGACTATAGCGTTATGTTATCGGGGCGAGGCTGTAGGAAGAATGGTACGCTTGCATAGAACTTGGCCCTCTTTGGCCCTTCGCAAGTTTTTAGGTGGCAGCTTTTACCGCGGCATTAAGGTTTTTCACTTGACTGCAAGGAAACCGCGTGTCGGAATACTTTTAGGGTTGCCAAGAGTCCGTCCAGATTTCAGCTACACTCAGCTTTACTACAGCTTTTTTTATATATTTTAAACCCCACGAGTCGCTCTATCACGGAAGATAAATGCTATCAAAAAATGAAAGTGCAGCTCGGAAAAGTTCCGAGAACAATGTAAACGCCCAATGGAGGCATTAAAGATTGTCCTTGCTGCATACTCTTACCGTATTCAAAACAACCCCGTTTACCAAGAATTAGGCCGTCTTTTAGGTGCGAGGCCTTAAAGAAAAGGAAACTTAAAGAAAAAGGAAGACGCAGTAACAAATGTACACGAAGATAAAACAGTGGCCAGGAAAGCTGTACTCCAAGTGCGCCTAAGATTTACAGTTGGGACAGTTGCAGTCGGTGAGCCGTGTTAACAAACGATTACTGTTTTATGCCTGGTAACGTAGAGGGGATTCCACCGGCTGCAGAATGTTCAAATAAGTGCTCATCGCACTCCCCTGCTACAGCTCAGGAAAAGAAGAGAGGAGATCCTCTATTCACACGAGCACCTCAGATCACCTACGAGCCGCCAGGAGCCGCTTTTGTGAATATCCAAAGTACTTACGGCTCACTGGCTACGTGAGCGATAACCATACCTGTGTACTCTCTTTCTATAGTATTTCGTCGTCCGAGGTGTTTGCCGCCAAGAAACACCCGCCACCTGGTGAGAAAAGCCACACCTACCGCATTCTGCCCCGGAATGCCGCCGCGGTACGATTTCTCTACGACCCTCACGCAGGGAAACACATTTTCAATATGCGACAGTTCATGAACCTCCACGTCAGCTGTGAATCGGGGTCATAGCTCCGGTAGAACAAGGATAGAGTAAACGAAAAACCGCATCACGTACTGAAGAAATAAAAACTTAATGCCGACGTCAGGGAACTCATTCTCACTGCAATGCGAGGATCTGCTTGCCTGAAACGGTCCTTACGAGCAGTGTAATCGTTAAAAAGAGCTAATAAAACCAGCGTACAGCGCGACTAATCAATTTCAAACTACGTCTCACCACAAAAGTTCGTTTCGGTGATCTCCAAGTCAAGGCCCCTTCGTGACGTCACTGTCAGTCTTCTGCAGCATCGGTGGTCACGTACACCCGGGAATCAATAACGCAAGAAGATCTGCGTGAGCCTCCAGCATGCACCGGAAAGGAGTCTCCCAGGAGTGTTGTGCAGGAAGGCCCGAGCTCTGCGCTCGCCCGTGTTCTACCTGAGTTTTTGCGAGAGGACAGTCAGTGAACGAAGATAGCGTGGAACATGAGTATAGGCCGCAAAAAATAAAAGGTCGAGGTGTAGCTACGTAAGCCAACACCAGCCCACCCTGTCCGCGCCGCTTCAAACAGAGAAGATTGTGCAGGGCGGGCCCCAGCGACACTGTAAGTTATCAATGCAATATCAGCTATTTCAACATCGTCACTTCTCCGATATCTATTTGCACCACCACCGGACAGGCATTTTCGGGCGCGTGAAGGGCGCGTATCCTCTTTGTGGCTTTATCTGATAATCCATTGTCGAAGGCGAACAGTGCACGCTGGATGCATCCTTCTATCAACTCTTTCTCTTCTTTCGAATACGTTAAACGATAACATGGAGTATCATAAACCTTTTATGTATTTAAACAGTGTTTCAAGGTTTGAGAGCAATAAAGCTTTGAAGAAGAGCGCAGTTCGAGGAAATTTTAAAAAATGGAAACTTTGTGTAGTGAGTGGCGATAGTGAGGCCACAGCTTGCAGGATGACTAGCAGACGAACTAGAGTGCCGGACGAAAGCGACGCCATTAAAACGCGCGCCGAGCAGGTCTTCTTTTTGTTTGTTTTGGTTCAACCCATCCCATTCTTCCCTAGCTCTGACTCCGCCTCCACCGTCCTTAGAAATCGTTCTCCCTAGACAAATTTGTTTGCGTTCTTTGCATAAGTCCGATTGCACAAGATGAGATTGCAAAACAATGGTTCTAAATTTTATATAATTGTTTTTGCATGGTTTTGATTTTAAGCAAATTGAATTTGGCTTTTTATTCGCGCACGATGACTAACAATGTTGTGTAAGATTTCTTGATTTGCTTCCTGCTCTATCGGGAGAGCGCTGTCACTGTTCTCTAGGGCTGCATTCTTTCTGTGGCACGAATGGCTGTGCATTATAGTATTTGAACGCTGGTCCGGATCATGAGATGGAAATAACTATAAGAATAAGAATGGGGTGGAGCGCATATGACAGGTTATCTCAGATCATCAATACCCTCCAGAGAAAAGTATACAACAGGTGTATCTTACCGGTACTCACCTATGGGGCAGAAACGTGGAGGCTAACAAAGATGGTTCAGCTTAAGTTAAGGACAACGCAGCAAGCTATGAAAAGAAAAATTATAGGTGTAGCGTTAAGAGATTGGAAGTGGGCGGAATGGGTGAGAGAACAAACGCGGCTTAATGACATCCTAATGACAACTGGTTAATGACAACTAGCTAAGGACAGGGTTAATTGAAGAGACATGGGAGAGGCCTTTGCCCGGCAGTGGGTGTAGTCAGGCTGACGGCGATGATGATGATAGTTGTAGAGGGCTAGCATGCGCCATGTGAGTTTATTCCCCCCTTCCCCCCTCCTTTCTTCGCGGCTAAGGAAGGGGGGCTTCGTCGTTGAGCGGGCCCCAGGGAGATATGGGGATGCGCGCGGTCTCATTAGGAGCGCCCATCTTTCTGTCGCCTTTGGTGTCGCCGCTGCAGAACCCGGAGAGCCCCCGGCGGCGGGGCTGCGAGGAGAGCAGCAAAGCGGGCTCACCCAAGCCTCCCATTGTCCCCTTTTGGGGAAGGACGCGTGTTCCTCGCCTTTGTGCCAGTGCACAAAGAACCAAGAGCTTAAAAAGGTCAAGCCGCCGTTTCATCTTACGCCGACAGCTCACCGCGGCTCCACAAATACCACTTGCGGCCCAATTAAGTTTCGGACGCTTCGTTCGGAGGTTCGACCGCTTTTCTTTTGAGAAGAGAACACTGCCGAACGAAGCGGGGTCCGGTGCGTCCGGATGAATGGGAGCTGTGGGCGGCGGTGCAGCTGGCTGGCGTCCGGGATAGCCCCGAGGCTCGACGACAACGCGGACTCAAGAAACGGGCCGCGCGCAGAAGACGCCGCCGCACAAAACGAGCACTGCCACCTGCTTAATTGGGGACAGTGGCGGCCGCTTGACTGATGTCGCCGCCCCGACCCCGGAGGACAACTGGCGGCTTCGGCAGTCCATTGTGATCCGACTCTTATCGGAAAGTGGATCTGCGCTCCCTGGCGATGTTTGCGATAGTCGCAGCTGGGTTGGGGCCGACAATTGCCCTAGTGCTGGGAAGCGTCAAGGTCACGGGTACTGGGGAGACAGACGTGGGAGTGTCTTGCTATGTTGTTTTGTGTGTTTTGCTTCTTCCTCTTTAGGGGAGAGAGTTGGTCTGATATAGTGGGAGTGTTTTGCTATGTGGTTTGTAAGTATTTTGCTGTTCTTTCCATAGGGGAGAGAGTTTGTTTAATACGGTGGAAGTGTGGGGCGGGGCGCGTAACCCAGGCAGCCAATCCGTATGTGTGTGAATTCTCGGAATGTACTATGTTTTAAGTGAAAAAGATGCCCTTTTTACAATATGTACATTTGGGAGAGAGTTATGTGCCTTAAGGAAGTTGGAGGGCGGGCCACACGGCTAATAACCAATCGTGTTAAGAGTTTGACACGATTGGATGCTGATGAATGTGGGTCGAGCCCATGTGGCTTTAAAACTGGGTCCCGGAGCCCGGAAAAGAGGTTCTGGGCTACGGAGACAGATGTAACGCATCTTCGGCTATGCCGAGTAGGGGCCTCCCCTAAATGTTAGCCAGTTCCATGTTGTTGTTGTGCTCACTGCTCAACTTGTATATATATGTAAACTATTGTATATAAAGCTTCAATTTATATCCCCTGCAAGTTCTCTGTTGTTTGCAAGTATCATCTCCTATAGACCTTCAGCCTTCAAGTAATAACGAGCCGTCTCCGACGGGGCACCCCTGGTGCAGAAGAAAGAAGAGAAAAAGAACCTATTCGCTTTTGTTTGGTGGACAAGCGAAACTTTACTGGCGCAGTCGACAGGATCCTGTTGCTATCAGAAGGAAGCACAGGAAAAAGGGAAGGCAAAGAAGGGGAGACGTCCAGGCATCAACAAGTCGAACATCGGCGGTTCGAGAGGACAAGGTGCAGGCGGAGAGAAGCGGCAGCCGTCGAGGAAGCCAGGCCTGGTCATCGGAAGTCAACTGACGTCGGCACCAGTGGAGCGGCGACAGTCGAGACCACCGGGCAGCAAGGGACAGCTGATCGCAGGCGGCCGACTTCAGGAGGGACAGCGACGAGCTACGAGGGACAGCAGTGCTCCGCTTCAAAGGGGTGAGTCCTCTTCGTTCTTCGCATTGGTGCGAACGCCGCTGTCCGAATAAGGCTTCCAGCGTGCATGGAAGCACGCTTCGGTCACTTAAACCCCGACAGACAAAAACTCCAGGAAATGAGTGACGAGGAGTACGGTGAGGGGGCCGGGACGAGTGATGTTCCGGTGGAGCCGGTTGCGTCGAGGGACCAGATGTTAGATAAACAGATACTGCTCGTAGAGCGACAAATTGAGCTTGCAAAACTGCAGTCTATGCAGCGGAGAGGCGGAGGAGAGAGCTCGGGCTCGCCAGAGGCATGGGACACGCACGGGGAGTTGAGGCGCTTCTCGAAGCTACTCGCAGGAGCCCTCCCAAAATTTCCGGCGGACGCCGAGGTTCCGGTGTGGTCACCTTCCAAGCGAACTGCCCCCGGTGGCACACGAATGCTGTAAGGGGTTGAGCGGAGGGGGCCATCGGCACCTGCCAGTACCCCCTTCGGAGGTCTAGGAGTGTGATAAATCTCGCCCTACCTACTCTCATTATTAGTTCTCCCGGTGGTTTCATAGGATAGGCGTCTGCGACCGTTCCCGCATTCAGCGTGCGGAAGTCTACGCATAACCTTATGCTGCCATCCCGTTTTGATACGCAGACGACGGGATGGGCGTGCGGGCTCTCGCAGGGGACAATTAAGCCGAGATTCAGCAGCTCATCTACCTGCTTGCTCACCTCCCCTCTCAAGCTGGTTGGCACCCGGTATGCATGCGACGCTCTAGGCGCAAAACCTTCTGCCAGGATTATGTCGTGCTCTTTTACTTTAGCCACCCCGGGTTTCTCGTCGAACAGGTCTCGGTACCTCTTAAATATGTCCCGAATCGCAGTTCGGTCCCTCTCCTGCATGTGGGCGGTCATTTCCGCGGAGAGTATCTCTGTTCCTGGCTGGGAGCTCTTTGGGCTTGGTGCACATTCAACTTCCCCGAACGCGTCGTCCTCCTCGAACATGACGCTGAGCGCCATTACCGTACTCTGATATGCGCGGAGTTTCCCGGCAGGAACGAGCCTTTTACCCCCTTCAGGCATCTCTACAAAGTAGGAATGGTCACGGTACTTGCCGGTGACCGTACCTGGCCCCTTCCACCTTGGGAGCATTTTCCCTCCGCGCTGATCGTCAAACACGAGCACCGCTTCCCCCACCTCGAAGCTTTTGATGGAAGCACGCTGATTATATTGGCGGGCATACACGTTCTGCTGCCTTTCACTGATCAGCTCCGCCGCTTCCGCCGCTTGCTGTAAGTGCGCTTGCAGCTGCCTCAAGTACTCTGTGGGGGACGTAGCTGATGTTGGTGGCAAGTTCGTTTCGCCTGTCCAAGAGCGCTTCAAAATAGATAACGGGCCCGTCGGTTGCCGCCCGTAGAGCAACTGGAAAGGGGCCACCCCGGTCGTGTCATTGGGCACCTCTCTGTAGGCCCACAGAAGGAAAGGAACGTACCTGTCCCAATTTCTGCCCTCCTTCTGTATAACATGATACAGCATGTTCTTAAAAGTCCTGTTGAAGCGCTCCACTGCCCCGTTACTTTCCGGATGGCCCGGGGTTGAGAATCTCGGCGAACAGCCCAATTTTGCCAGAAACTCTTTAGTGAGTTCCGCGGTGAAATTCGTGCCGCAGTCCGACGCGACTACTTCCGGCGCCCCGGTCCTGCTGAACACCGTCAGGAGGGCGTCGCAGGCTGCCCTGGCACTGAGGGAGCGTAGACAAACCACCTCAGGCCAGCGAGTGCACAGATCGATGACGCACAGCGCGTACCTGTGACCTCTCCCTGACGGAGGCTCCAGCGGCCCGATTACATCAATATTCACCTGCTCGAAGGGATAGCGGGGCCTTACTAACGGTTGAATGGGCACGTTGTCCGCCCTGCGTAGGTCTGATCGCGTCTGACAGCTGTGACAGCTATCGCAGTGTAGTCTCACGTCTTCCCGCAGCCCCGGCCAGAAAAAGGTATACTTAATTCTAGCCATTGTTTTCCGAAACCCCAAGTGGCCTCCCCAGCTCGACTCGTGCGCAGTCTGAAGGACCTCTGCACGCCGGGACTTGGGCAGTAACAGCTGCATTACCGGCTGCCCCACTATCCTATCCGTGTGGTAGAGAAGCCCATCGACTACCGTCATACCTCCCTTGCCTGTCTGCGCATCTCTCCATGCCTTCTGTAGAGTCTCATCTTGCCTTTGCTCATCCCTGAACACCTCCGCCATGCTTTTCGCATTCCCTGGCGTTACTGTGGGCTCAGCAATTCCACTCTCCGCAGAGCCTACTCCTTCATCGTGTAGGGAAGTCTGGGCGACTAGCGTACCACTTGTCTCTCCCGCGGCTTGCTCAGTATCACCTGACTGTATGAAGTCCGCGGTTCCCCTTTCAACTGACGCTATAATCCCTTGGGATTTTCCTTCCACCTCGAGGGACTCCCATGCCTCCTGCGACAGAAGGCAATCGGTTTGCGTGACCAACTTTTCAGTGAGGGCGCATAGCACCGGTACGGCTTCCATTACGTCAGCGAAGACTCCTGTGTCCTTGTGCATAGTCATTGGCAATACCGCCAGCTTGGCTTCCACCTTTTCACCGAATGCGGATATTAAATTTATTTTCCCGTGAGGCTTCGTCAGCCCAGGTGGTACGACACTCTCCCTCACAACCGTAATTTCCGCGCCTGTGTCAAGGATAGCGTTTATTTCCTTACCCTTGCAACGGAGTGCCACGGCCGTCAGCTCACTACGCCCGCTTCCTACACACCCCATAGCTACCCGAGCGGACAGGCTATTTGCGTTCTCACTGCGTGCCTTCGGGATGGTCTGGCTTGAGCTATGCGGACAGTTCGATCTCAAATGTCCTGTTGAGCCGCACCTGAAGCAGCTGATGGAGCGCGCCTTAGCACTCGGCAACTGAGAATTTAGCGTCAACGGTCTACCCCTTTCCTTGACTGGCGCGATACCTCGTGCGCTGGGACCCTCGAAATTCTTCTACTCGGACTTTTTGCCGGCGCTATTCTTACCCTCCGCCTCCTCAAACGTTTGAAGGAGCGCGGCCATCTCGGGCGCCTTCACCCACTCCTTCCCTTCTTGAAGGATAATGTACTTTAGAGCTTCCTCCGACAGGTGGCTCTTTACCTGATCCGCCACCAGTAACGCGGTTAGTCCCTCTAGGGTTTTGACTCCTCTAGACTCAAGATACAAGTGGAGGTAACTCTGGATGCGCGTTACAAACGTCCGCCACCCTTCGTTCGCTCTCTTGTGCGAGCCTCGGAAGCGGCTGAGGTATTCTCCAGCGGCAAGCCTCAGCTCTTCCAGCACCGCCCTTTTGAGCGCGTCATAATCTCTATGCTGAGATGGCGTCAGCCTAGTTGAGAGAAACTGCACCTTTTCCGCTATTAGCGGGAAGATGATCTGCCCCCATCGGTCTCTTGGGACGTCGTACGCCTGGAGCGTGTTCTCCGCGGACTCGAACCACACCGGAACCTCAGCGTCCGCCGGAAATTTTGGGAGGGCTCCTGCGAGTACATGCGGAGTACGCGTGTGCGTATCTGGACGATATTTCGGTGTTCAGTGAGACCCTGGAGGAACACCTGCAGCACCTACACAGGGTTTTCGAGACTCTGAGGCGCGTGAACCTGAAGGTAAAGGTAGAAAAGTGTCAGATAGCGCGAGAGTCGATAAGATACCTGGGACACATCGTCGGTTCGGGGAGGCACGCGCCCGACCCAGAGAAGTTAGCCGCAATCCAGGGGCTGAAAGCGCCGACGTCAAAGAAAGAGCTCCGCAGCGTCCTGGGTTTGTGCGGCTACTATCGAGAGTATGTGCGCAACTACGCTGAGGTGGCGAGGCCGTTGACAGAACTGACAGGAAAAAGGGTCGCGAACAAAATTCCGTGGTCTAGCGAGGCCGACAGCGCGTTCCAACGCCTCAAGGCTGCGCTTTGTGAGGCCACTGCTCTTGGGACGCCGGACCCGGACAAGCCATTTTGGCTTTACACAGACGCCTCCGCGTTCGCCGCCGGGGTCTGCCTTTCTCAGCGGGATGAGGACGGTGCGGAGGTCCCGATCGCCTTCGCGAGCCACAAGTTCTCTCCGACGCAAACCCGATGGTCCACTATTGAGAGGGAGGCCTTTGCAGTAATCTGGGGCCTAAATAAGTTCGACATCTGGCTTTTCGGCGCACCGGTCACAGTCGTATCGGATCACAACCCCCTTGCATTTCTAACGCTCAGCACTCCACACGGGGCTAAGCTAACACGTTGGGCGCTAGCGCTGCAAAGGTACAATGTAGTGGTGCAGCACCGCAAAGGGAGCTCGCACAGCAATGCTGACGCATTATCTCGGCTACATAACTGTTGCTGGCATTCGGACGGCGGCGTACGTGTCGTGGCGGAGGACGGGGAGGAACCCCTGGTGTCATCCGCAGCAGTGATGTGAACGTGTGGTGAAAAGTGCGAACTCTGCCAGCGGCACAGTTCAGACATGAGAACACTGTGCCGCGGGCTGCGAAGGACACTGCATGCAGTCCGTGAAGCCGTAGCTTTCATTGTTTGTACGCGCGTTGGTAAGCACGGCTTGAACGGCAATTCCTCGCTGGCATGGACAGCAAGTGCAGAGTGCCGTCTCTATTTGTCACGCGCCATGTGTGTACGCGGCGTCGTTTGTTGGCCACGCGGGAGGGAAACGACCGACCGCAGCCGCAGGGGTAGCGCGTAACGCGGAAGCTGTAACCGAGTTGCGGGACTGCTGGCGTTGTAGTTAAGCCACTAGCCCTTTTGTTTGTGTGTTTTATTCATCTAAGCGTGCTGCAACCCTTAGATGAATTTTGAGGGGGGCGTGTAGAGGGCTAGCATGCGCCATGTGAGTTTATTCCCCGCTTCCCCCCTCCTTTCTTCGCGGCTAAGGAAGGGGGGCTTCGTCGTTGAGCGGGCCCCAGGGAGATATGGGGATGCGCGCGGTCTCATTAGGAGCGCCCATCTTTCTGTCGCCTTTGGTGTCGCCGCTGCAGAACCCGGAGAGCCCCCGGCGGCGGGGCTGCGAGGAGAGCAGCAAAGCGGGCTCACCCAAGCCTCCCATTGTCCCCTTTTGGGGAAGGACGCGTGTTCCTCGCCTTTGTGCCAGTGCACAAAGAACCAAGAGCTTAAAAAGGCCAAGCCGCCGTTTCATCTTACGCCGACAGCTCACCGCGGCTCCACAAATACCACTTGCGGCCCAATTAAGTTTCGGACGCTTCGTTCGGAGGTTCGACCGCTTTTCTTTTGAGAAGAGAACACTGCCGAACGAAGCGGGGTCCGGTGCGTCCGGATGAATGGGAGCTGTGGGCGGCGGTGCAGCTGGCTGGCGTCCGGGATAGCCCCGAGGCTCGACGACAACGCGGACTCAAGAAACGGGCCGCGCGCAGAAGACGCCGCCGCACAAAACGAGCACTGCCACCTGCTTAATTGGGGACAGTGGCGGCCGCTTGACTGATGTCGCCGCCCCGACCCCGGAGGACAACTGGCGGCTTCGGCAGTCCATTGTGATCCGACTCTTATCGGAAAGTGGATCTGCGCTCCCTGGCGATGTTTGCGACAGTCGCAGCTGGGTTGGGGCCGACAATTGCCCTAGTGCCGGGAAGCGTCAAGGTCACGGGTACTGGGGAGACAGACGTGGGAGTGTCTTGCTATGTTGTTTTGTGTGTTTTGCTTCTTCCTCTTTAGGGGAGAGAGTTGGTCTGATATAGTGGGAGTGTTTTGCTATGTGGTTTGTAAGTATTTTGCTGTTCTTTCCATAGGGGAGAGAGTTTGTTTAATACGGTGGAAGTGTGGGGTGGGGCGCGTAACCCAGGCAGCCAATCCGTATGTGTGTGAATTCTCGGAATGTACTATGTTTTAAGTGAAAAAGATGCCCTTTTTACAATATGTACATTTGGGAGAGAGTTATGTGCCTTAAGGAAGTTGGAGGGCGGGCCACACGGCTAATAACCAATCGTGTTAAGAGTTTGACACGATTGGATGCTGATGAATGTGGGTCGAGCCCATGTGGCTTTAAAACTGGGTCCCGGAGCCCGGAAAAGAGGTTCTGGGCTACGGAGACAGATGTAACGCATCTTCGGCTATGCCGAGTAGGGGCCTCCCCTAAATGTTAGCCAGTTCCATGTTGTTGTTGTGCTCACTGCTCAACTTGTATATATATGTAAACTATTGTATATAAAGCTTCAATTTATATCCCCTGCAGGTTCTCTGTTGTTTGCAAGTATCATCTCCTATAGACCTTCAGCCTTCAAGTAATAACGAGCCGTCTCCGACGGGGCACCCCTGGTGCAGAAGAAAGAAGAGAAAAAGAACCTATTCGCTTTTTGGTAGAAGAAAGAAGAGGCGAAACTTTACTATAGTATTTGTTTAATTTAATTATCGCATTGTTTAGTCTGAGTTCCGTTGAGCTGTCTTTTTGGACGTTGCCGTCATGTGCGTTGTGCTGAGTGTGCACTGTTCTTCTACTCTTAGTTTCTGAGTTTCTTCAAATTTACGCCGCCTCACGTTATTTGCTTTACGCGACAGCGTATACAGCTCGTTCGGTCGAAAAGCCGTTACCGTAACCTAGCATTGACAGGAAGGCCTCGAAAACTTAGCGAAAATATTCCCTGAAGTTTCAAAAGAAAAAAGAAATTCGTCGGCATTGGCGTTCGAATCCAGGCTAACTCTTTGCGTGACAGGCGGGAATACAACACATATGCACCAAATAGTTATTATTTTTTTTTACAAAATATATGCCACAAAAGCTATTTAGTTCAAGTGTGTCGGAGGGGCACCAAGGGAACGCGTTGTGCTGTCTATGACAGTAGAGTGTGCTGGGGATGTGTACTGACATTATAGCAATCACGAAACATAAAACCAAATATAAACATGCGAAAAAAAACGTCAGAAAAGGAAGAAAAAGCTCTATCGCCTCTACTCTTAAGGCGTAGCTTAATCGTCCTTCTAATTTCAGTTAGTCAATGCGAACTCTATACGTAATAATCATGTCCATCACCGAGGTGCCCTCGTAAAAATGGAAGCACAAGGTTCACCACCAGCGGAGTGATCTACTCGAGATAAATACCTGTGCCCGGCATGTGTGCCAAGATGAATTTGATTTTTTAAATACCCTAAAGAAATTACACCCCCTCGCCCCCAATATTTTGTCCGCCGCCTATCACGCTGCATGTCATACTAGTCCCGTAATCCTAAAGAGGGCAAATCAAATTGGCCGGTAGCGGCAGGCTCAGGATTCCACTATCGAGTATCTGCAATTTGGGATTCGAAAATGCTTGAGTCAGCGTAGAAACTGATCAAAGCTGGTCTGGTTCACAAAAATATGGATGCGATTGAGCCGTGTGCAAGAAAACGTGACTGAACTGGCTGACCTGAGTGAAAAATCGGAATTGTTTTAATGTGGAGACGTTTTAATAAATAAAGTGGTTTAAGCTTTGTAAATTAAACCGAAGAGTCACACACCAACACATTAGAGCTGGTGTTTTGGCGAGTACAGTTAAAACGCGATCCAACGTAACTCAATTTTGCCATTTTCCCGATGTAATGAACAAATTTTGATTCCCCGGCAAGTCCCCCTACGGTGTTATATTCTCAATAATCTGAAATAACGTGACAAACGACCACTAAATTCGATTTAACGAATTTTTTTCCGGAATATATGAGTAAAGAAAGGCATTTCTCACTTATTTTGGCCACGATGTCTTGCAACTTGTTGGCAGTGTGCTAGCGATAGCATCTAAGCGCTCAAGCCATGGCCCTGGTATTGTTTTAATGGGGATGCAAGCTGCGCGGAACAAGGACTCGGCAGTCGGCGGCGCTTTCTGCTTTGGCTTCGAATGTTTTACCAGATGTCTTTTTCATGGCCGAGAGATTTGGGCTCGTTTCGCAGACTTTTGTTGCGAGCAGGCACAGGTTGACGGCAAATACGATGCCGCGGTAGCTTGTGAGTGCCGCTAAGTAAAGATTTTTATTTCGAAGTGCGGAAAAATGCCTTCTTCGATTTTACGAGTTTGCCGATTAGAAGAAATAATTCGTGGCTCCTCATGACTTTTTACGTCGCTTTTTAGCTGTGCGCAAGTAAGGTCTGGGTGACATGAGTATTTTGCACTGGTGTATCCCTTCTCGGTTTAAATCATAAAACTTTGAATCGACGATTTGTCAGGTCCATGTGCAAGTAATGACTTAATGACGCAACACATTTTCACATCATGCTCAAACGTTTCCAGCGTTGTTAGATTTGGAAACTTAATGCTACAGATATATACATTACATGATTCAATGGTTTTAAATAGACGTTTTTTTTCTCCAAAATGCCTCAGACAGCAAATTGTAATGTTTCACGCTGCTCCTAAGTTAACGGTCGTCGACTTCAAAGTGCTCCAACTTCGCAATTTTGAATCCTTCCAAAATTGCTCCAAACCACATTTTATTAGTAGAATTATTATATAATTTTCAACGCGATGTGAACTGACTGACAGTTGAATGGACAAAAAATGTGCGGACAAAGACAGGTGAAAATGCAGAGGTAAATGCATCAGTCATCCCCAGTTCTCCGTATGATCATCAGTCATTTGTGTTAGCAGTCATTCTTGTGTAAGACGCTCGATTGATGACTGAACCGACGTACACTGGTACAGAACTTCCATTATCAAACAGACACTATAACGAATACTGGCCAAGTGCCTTCTCTACACTTTCTCCCTGTCTGTGTTAAGAGAACAACCGAAGAGCTCAGCGAAGTCGATCGCGGTTTCATGAAGGTCAGGTCCGCGTCGAACAGAGCAGCCGCGTTTTCCTGGGTCCGGAAACAGAGCTACAACAACAGCCGGTGAGCAAACAGCCGCACCGGATGTGTACGAGAATACCTGAACTTCGCGAATTGCTCTCTCGGCACCACCAGAGCCGCTTGCAAAAAGAGTTCAGATACAGAGAATACGGAAACACGTTTGCAGACAGATCCTCTGATAACTGCTGCCCTCAGTGCGGACGATGTCAGCTAACCCCCTGGTGAGCATTTTCGGCTACAGAATAGCACATAAAGACGAGTTGCAGCGGAGTTTTTTTTTTGTTTTTTAACGTACACAGTATAAGGAACACGCCCAGGTAAATTGAAAATTTGCGTGTTTGCTGCGGCTTGGGCTAGACGCATGACACCAATATTGCGCCTTCACTCCTGATGAGCAGCAATGTGTGCAATGAATATTTACTATTCATAAATCTCTTGAGAGTCAAATCTGCTTGATGTTTGTCGCATTGCCCTTTCACTATAGGCTCGTAGCTTGCAAATGTAACAAGTCCACCGCAAAAAGTATTTCATCAGCAGACAAACAAGTACATAAAAAAATTATAACAAGACTTACGAAAACTAAATGTCCGGAAAAAGAAAAACTGGGACGCGGAAGATGCATTTCAAAAGTACAGAGATTGTGAGCTTGCGCTGTTGAAATGTGCAGAGCAGCCCATTGGAAGTTCCGAGGCACAATTTATTCGAACGTACCCAAATATTTTGGACAAAAGCATTTTTTAGCGGTAAACCCTTGATGAACGCGATTTTTTCATATAATAGAAGATTTCACAATAACAATCAGTGTATCCGCAGATCACCCGATGGCAATCTTGAATTTTTTTTATTAACGTTGTTTCTATAATCAAAAGCGTTCCCTATTGGTTTTTTATGGGAGCCTTAACTTTTCGATGCGATCGATGGAAACACTTTAAAAGAAAGATTTTACTATATATAAAAAGAACAGACGATTACCTTCAATATTTTCGGAAAAGTATCTCGCAATTTTGAAATTTGCAAAATTTTTATCATGAATTTTTGGGCATGGATGACTAGTGCTTTGATAAGCAATCGCCAACGCGATTACCGGCGTTCTCTTTTATCATTCTCTTTTATCATCTCTTGGTTTCAAGCAAAGACGTGGTATGGCCTTCTAAGGTTAAGTTAGTTAGTTGGAAGTAAATATGAGAGGGCTTTGAACTACCGCGGACGTGGTTTAAATGATGATGTTAATGACAAGTATTTGCAGGACGCCAGGAGAGAAAAAGCGAAGGAGCATGAAACGGAGGTTTATCACGAAATAGACGGCTATTTCCTATGCACCGGCTTCGCGGATGATTGCATCCGTGAGGCCCTGCGGTACAAGCCTCGCTCGGACGACCTGTTCATTGTGAGCTACCAGAAATGTGGTACGACGTGGATGCAGCACATCGTGTACAACATCCTCAATGGCCGACCGCCACCGAGGGACCTGATGAAACAGAGTGTTGACATGCCTTTCCTGGAACTACAGGGCACTGAGTGTGCTGATGCTATGCCGAGACCAGGATCCATTAAAACGCACATGCCGTTTCATCTGCACCCATTCTCAACAGAAGCAAAATGAGCGCTGCGTTCGCTACTTCCTGACATCTTCACTCTTATATTGTCTCATAAGCCTAGCTTTTTCCTAGACTTCTGTTGTGCCTGCAGTCCGGCAGAGTTAAAGTGCCTTTGTTTTATTTTTGGTATAAGACTGAAACAGTTGCACGGACACTTTGAAATCATTGTTCTGCAAGAATGTGATAAACTTAGCAGGCTTCAAAATGTTAACAAAGAAAGAAAATTTATAGTGCCACCGCATAAATATGCGGCATCCCGATGTGACGCCTGACCGGCAACGGGTGTAATAATAGCGATAGACTGATAGTCAGCTGAATGGGAAAAAAATGAGGAGCGGAAAAAGAAAGGTCATTAGCCGGAATTAGAAGTAAAAAAAAAATTTCTGCTTATACCACAATCACTTAGTCGAGTCGTCGTGACGCGCCCCTCATAAAAACATAAAAGCCTCTAATACTTGGCGGAAGCTTCCGTATGTGATGGAAGAGTTTTTCACATTTTATCTTTGAGTGACCAGAAGCCGTATTCTATAAGATGTCCACTTTCCGTTGCCCATTTAACGTCCATTCAGTCCTCTGTCTGTGGTCACTCATATACCCCCGGCTTTCAAGCGTCTGGGGAAGGCAAACCGGCCATGACGTGGTGGGCAGCCAATCCATACCATTGGCTTAAATTGGATTCAATGTGCAGCCAATGATGAGGTGCATGGCAGTCCTCTGCCAATAGCAGGAGACCGGGCTTGAACAAAGGCTGTCATTGGCTGCGATATGCAGCCACCGGTGAGGTCCGGTCGCCAACTACCCAAGTGACCGGGTCGCTTGCGCCGGATGCGTGAAAACAACGTACATATAGGAGTGACCACTGACAGAGGACTGAATCTACGTGAAATGGACAATGGAAAATGGGCAGCTTCTAGAATACGGCCCCGGTGCTGCCGACACAGTATACAAGAGTGCACGCGGGAGTTCATGTTTACAAGACCCAATCAAATCCGGCGTTTTCACCACTTGTACTCAGTATTTGTTCTCGTTTAGTTATAAAATTAGAAGAGGTGCAAAAGTTTTTATATATTGCGACAACGTAATTTTCTATACTCCACTGTAAAACTCTCGCTTCACTGCGATAATTCATATGCGCAGAATTTTGGCGGTAGCGCAGGACTGTGTCAAAGTTTGAGACACGAATGTCAGGAAATCCGGGAGATTTGACTTCGTCATCTGATCTTGTTTTCCAGGTGTATCTATATCACCAGGAATCCGTACGACTGCTGCGTTTCATTTTACTATCACACCAAGAGCGTTCCGGAGTATCACTTCGAAGACGGCACTTTCGACCAGTTTTTTTTAATGTTCCTGGAAGGTCGTGTAGATTTTGGGGACTATTCCCAACATGTCTTGTCCTGGTATGGACGCAGATCCGACGAAAATGTATTATTTCTGACATACGAAGATTTGAAGCAAAATATGGCTTTCAGGATCCTGAAGGTTGCCTGCGGACTTTCTGGGTCAAAAATATGTGGCCAAACTCAGACTTAACGATGATTTGCTTGAAGGTTTGATGCATAACACATGCCTAGAATATATGAAGGAAACGGTCAATGAGGAGAACCGGAAGATGAACGAAAGCATGAATTCCATTCCAGACGGAAAGAAACCTCGCTAGATAAAGTTGATCAAATAAACTGTGGACGGCGACACAATGGAAAAGCCTATCGAAGGTGACTTCGTTCGTAAGGGATGGTAGGTGACTGGAAGAATCATTTTACGCCTCCGCAAGTGGCTCGCATGAAACAAACGATCGCTCTCAAAACAGCCGGAAGTGTCGTTATGAGTCTGTGGAAAAGCGCGGACCTGCCCTAGCTGCTGTAAACAACACCGCTGTATTGCTAGCGAATGAAAATTACTTGTGTAATCTTATGAAGGTAATTATATAGCCAAAATTAAAAGAGTATAAAATGACATAGATTACCTAAGAAAAATGTTAACCTTCGCGTAATGTTAATGCTGGTGTGGATGCCGTTTAGACGATAAACGTGCACGCGTCTGATAATTCAATTTCCACCTCTGACTCTATTACGGGACAGTGATCCTCATACGATACGCGCTGGTGACGTGACACGCGGCATATAGTGCATTCACAGTGCTCAAGAAAGTACACATCTTTCTAGTGCTTAATTACTTGTACAATGACGATAACGCTTGAAGCGAGAGTGTTCTGTAATGTGGCGTGAACGATGTTGTATGATAAATTTTATACAAAGGAGCACCTTGGAGCGAATCAAGGATAGAACAAGGGAGAGCTACGAAAAGCTTTTGCGCACTGAGAAAGACAGGCTAAAGATTCAAGAAAAGGAACCGTCAGTTATGTTCCCTATGTAAACACAGTTAATTGGGGTGATGGTTGCCAGCTCTTTCATTAATCACGTAGAAGAATGGTAATCTGTTCGCGTTGGCAATCGTTGATTGTGGTGAATGCAGCGCGAGTAGAAAAGCAAGAGAATGCCACTCAAACATGTACAGCTTTTGCCAAAAAAGTTCGGAACACGTGGTTTTCTTTTGGACATTCTCCTTGCAATTTGCAGCACGGTAGAAGTTTCAAAAATTGTCAACAAGAAGCAAGACAAGACTCACGTTCTCCTTCTTCCCTGCTCTTCGTGCTTTCAGACCTGTGAGTGTTTATCTACTTCAAAAACAAGGTCCTGGATAGATGAACCAAAGGGAGATTGACTCTGCCTGACAAGGACCATGTACGCAATAGATTGCTCTAGGGTGCAACAAGGAAAATGAAGCATCATGCACAATATTAACATTAGCATACACAATGGTCGAATGTTTAGGGGAATCCCCCAAGGTGGAGTAGATTCGAGTAGATTCGTTGGTACATTCGACCAACGCTGTTCCCACTTCGAGTTATTGATCAGTTCGCTCTCGCCCTACCATAAGCTTGCCGTCCCGGTGAGCTCAGTTGGTAGAGCGACTGCTCCGGTGAAGCGGTGGTCCCGGGTTCGAACCCCGGACCAGGACGAATTTTTCTTTAACTACGAAGTTTCTGAGAAAGCTGTATAGCTTTCCTTTGTAGCCGTATGGCTCCGCTCGGGTGGATGCCAATGAGTAACTACTCCCTTATAACATACAGAATGGTTTAACACGGAGAAAAAAGAAGAATGAACAGGCATACTTGGGGAACGACAAAGTACAAGGGAAATATTACAGGACAACAAAAAAGAAGAATCAGACACAATCTTTACATGATGAATATACTAACGTAAGCATTGACAACAAAGGGGTAACAAATATACATGTGCAATGACCAAATACAACAGCCAAATTACAATGCAAAATTCTCGAGGAGTAAGGAAGGCAAATTCGCATCGATACATAACATCAGCGATATGATACATATGTACGGATCCTGGGTGACGTAGTCGCCGAATACACGGCTGATACGTAAACCCCGTGACCTAAACTATTTTTGAACAATCGTGTACAATAATGTAATGATCAACTGCCGATCGGAGAACAGAATCAATAAATATCTCTCTGGATGATGATTTCTTGCTTTCGAATAAACGCGATGACCAAAGACGACAAAATAAACCACGGCATTAAACATATATTTTTAAACTACGTTAGGGTTCTAATTGGAGTAGACTGATCCAAACCAGCGCTTTTTATTCGATTATCACCCACCCGACATGGCCTGATGCTAGCTATCAACAAACCGGACTTTATTCGAAACAGCATATTCATACAACAAACA
Organism: Amblyomma mixtum; assembly: GCF_055824585.1. Lineage (NCBI taxonomy): Eukaryota > Metazoa > Arthropoda > Arachnida > Ixodida > Ixodidae > Amblyomma > Amblyomma mixtum. Next base: position 34,428,235 of record NC_143019.1, on the reverse strand, counting down.
GAAAGTGACTTTAGTGTCCCCCGGTTAAACCGAAACCTTGAAAATTGTTTCTGCTAAACGGACCATAACCGAAATGTCACTTCGTGACTTGTGACAGGTTGTAGGATGGAGAAAAGCAGCCACATCTGGTAGAGCAGAACGAAGAAAAAAAGAGTTGGAATGAAACTGCCACTCATATAGACAGTTATGTGCCCTCTCTGTGGGAGATAGCGAAGGGTGGTTCACGAATTTGGAACCACGTTCTGAAACTCGGTATGCATCCCCAGTCTGTCGGATTGTCTGGCCTGTCGTCCGGCAGATAAATGTTTCTCAGCTTTCTTACGCATTTTGTTTGCTTTTTGCTTACTCATAAAGAATTTAGACTATTCTCTCGCTGTTCTGCGCAGCATCTGTTTTGTTAACACTGGACGCCCATGTGCCACAATGGTCTGTACAGTGAGCAGCCCCCCCCCCCCCCCCCCCTCACCTTAAAATGTCATACACTGCAGATCAAAGCAAAATGATAGACAACTTACATTCCTTTTCCTCGCAAGGCAAGTTTTCTAGTTATTTTGCTTGCCGCCGCTTAATTCTGCGAGCACAACACGAGCGCTCGAAACTTTCACAATATACACGTAAGCGAAACCCAATAATAATATTCTTCCGATGCTACCCGTTTCCTGTGCACGAGCGCACGCATAAATGAACAAGCGCCTCTCCATAACTGGTTTTGTCGGGCTGCATTTGTGCTGTCAGCAACAGTGCAACAGAATACTCGTCAGGTACAATGCAATGGTTTCCCAACCTGAGGTTGCAGCACGGAAGTGATAGTGCTTTCGCAGGCAGGCGAAGAATATGAAGCACTTTTCAACAGAAATGACGCTTTACCTGGAAATGCTCGCAGATCTCCACTCATGTCAATAGAGCTCTGCTTGAGTCATTGAGACGGCATAGCAGGTTGTAAGAATCAGACAAGTTGCACCATTTTTCGACTAACGTGTTTGTTTATGTATCAATCTATACCATCGTCTTCCTACTACTCAATACCATCGTGTCACACTTCACTTTGGATCTACGGCGGAGATACGACCACATCGATCTTTAATTAACGACAACTTATCATTGCACGTCGTCTGTCTCCTCGGCGACAAGACCAGACGCTAACATTGCAGTTTCTGAGAGCCAAAGCGCCCCTAAGAGACTTGTAAGAGCCGCGCTATCTTTACTGCTTCTACACTCTGTACACTTTTCTGCGGAACTCCACGAACACAGTTATGCCACTCCAGTTGCTCGGCCGCATTCTGCACTTTCTGCTCCCAGATAAGAATCATCACATCCCAACCACCTTGTATTTTTTCAGGCTTAGTTGATCATCTCCAGGATCGAAATCAGTGATTGCTAACGCCAAAGACTTCTATTGATACCATTTTCTTGTTGTATTCATTTGCCTCTTTATCACTGGTACGCCTGGCTGTGACTTAACGGCTAATAGCTGGAAAGAATTTTGGTTCACCTGCTCCATTGCCTACTTTCAGCAATAGGAAAGACGCAAAAGGAAGAAAGGGAAAGAGCTCCAAAAATATGGCACCTTAGGCTTTTCACAATGGAGCGTATACCGCGCCCAATGTGCAGGTTTCTTTTCCAGACTAGTGTGCATGCCAGCCTTGTTATTAAAGTCAAGGGCTTTTTTTTGGTGAGCATTGAATCAATACCCCATTTTTCCAGGGAAGCTTTGTGCAAAAATTTAACTTACTTATGCTTGGTTGCCGGAAGAAGAAAAAATAGTAGAATCTAGTTTTTAACGAAGTAATGAAGAGCATATCATTCATGTAGATATTGTGTACTTACATCACGGTACGATTTCTTTTGCTGCAATCGCAAGTTTCACGATAATGAACTTCGGCAATGTGGAAAGACCAACAGACGCGTGATCGTACCAGTTACGTTATGTGAAAGGGAGCATAAATTGTCGTGCAAATTCTAGAAGAAAATGCACATGCGTACATTGGATTGCATTGAATAGGTGACCAGTGGTAAAAATAAGCAGCGAGCCCTCAGTTTTTATTCGCCATTATTTCGCTTGCTTGCGACGTTAAAGGCTATACTTGATTATTTCGTTCTTTTGGCGGAGAAAATGATGCCTTTTTAATTTTAATACAAGAATGCATATACGTGACAATGCTCTACACACATTCGTTGTTGATTAAAAGCTCCACCTTGTATAAAAAGCTTCCTATTGACCACACATGAAAGCTCTATCATTTTCGAGCATTTACACAATTGAGGAAGAATACCTCTCCGTACGGGGCAGTAGACCACGATGACAACCAAAACGAAGACAGAGAGCTCTGTATGAACAAAAACAAATTTCAAAATGAATTTTTTAGCGAGTTCATTAAGATTTTAGTGCGTTTTTTTGTCTTCAGTTCAGTCTAGAAGAGAAAAAAAATTGGCTGTGGCTTAGCTTGGTTGAAGCCTGGTAATTGCGAAGCAATACGTGGTTCTGATGCACCTTGAGCTCGTCGCTTGGAAAGCCGTTCTTCTCGTTCTTCTTCCGTCTCCGTAGCTCGCTGATGCTTTCTCTTTGCAACCTGCCGAAGCGTATAGGCTGGAGGCGGCATCTCATGGGCTTGACGAGAAGAGCGCAGTCAGGCCGCGGCCGTGGCTATGCGCCGCGCAAGGCAACGGCGTGAGATGGGGCCCCGTTTTTAAGCAGATGGTATGACGTCACAAGCGCGGCAGCGCCCCTGGTGAGAGGAGCGGGAGTCAGGCCGTGGCTATGCGCCGCGCAAGGCGACGGCGTGAGTTGGGGCCCCGTTTTTACAAAGATGGTATGACGTCACGCAGCGAGGTCACGCGAAAGGTCAAGCGTGGCTATGCGGCCGCGGCACGGCACGGGCTGAGGTGGTAGCGAAAGTAGTATTGCTTCGCAATAAAACATGTGTGTGCTGCAGCCTAAAGGCTGACTTCAGCTGGACCGTCGAAACGCCACGAGATCAGTGACGAAGGCCGCGAAATAGGATCCGATGCGGTTATTTTTGCAGCGAGGGCTACACTATGACAACTGTTCGAGCCTCCAGCGTGGCAGCCCTTGAGCTCCGTGGCGGCGCCGTGAATTTGAGCTGGTTGGTCACGTGGTGCGGAGCAGCTGCTGCTGCCGGGGGCGCGGCACGTCGGCGAAACCGAGCTAGCTGCAAAAGCTGCACATGCGTCGTGCCGAGTGGGGGGAGGGGAAGTGGAGAGGGCAGAGCGCTCGCTCTCGCGTCACTCCAGGTTTAACCAGAGCTAAATCACAGCCAATTTTTTTTCTCCACTCAGGACCAAACCGACTTTAAAACAGACCCCTCGCCTTCCGATTCAGTCACTGGAGTTTGGGACCAGCGAAGTTAGTGTTTTTGGCTTTTGTCGCACAAGTACTCGACCCGCGGGGGTCGTGCTCACCACCCGCACACACCGTCTCCTTCCACACCCCTTACGGCGAGTGTCCCGCGACGGCACTAAAGACATCGTGACCGGGTACGGGTGGACGGCAGGGCGGTGAGGGCCTCGCTTTTCGCACCTCAACGGTGCCTCGTTGACTTCAAAGATGTGCCGTTGGCCGTCTGGATGGGCCCGAGAGCGCTCCAGTCATTCGTTTAGCGGAAGGCTGCACCGCTGGAGTACGTCTACTGACACTCATCAGTCTTCGGAATAGCGGGTTATCAGTTTTCACCAAGTCGAGGCAGTGTTGTAACAACTTGCCGGCTTTCTACACTCGGGCAGCGCGCAGGCTGGCCACCCGCTGCAGCAGTTCAAGCCGGTAGTCAGAGAGCAGACGGTGCGGGGGGGGGGGGGGGGGGGGGGGGGTTATTCTGAGAAGAACGTTAGCTATTGCGCGGTTCCGTTTTTAGGCTGACCCGTCTCGGCACGGTCTGAGTGGAGTGGCAGCAGCGCGCACAAAGCCCGCGTCGTCATCATCATCGTCATCAGCCTGACATCGCCTACTGCAGGGCAAAGGCCACTGCCATGGCTCTCCTATCTACCCTGTACTTTGCATTTCCGGCCGACGTATCCCCGCACGCGCCACAGTGCTCCAATCGGGCGAGAGAAGAGTTTCAGCCGGGGGCTTAGATTCCTCTTACTAAGCTCGTAATCTGAGCTGCGTGTGCAGCCGGTGCGCGGTGTGGGCACTTACTACTGTGTGGAGTGCATTGTGCTGCTAATTTGGGCGCCTTTCCCCAAAGACGCCGAGCCGTTAACAGGGAAAGGGCGCTGACAGCGTTTTAGGACTCGTACAGTGTTTCTGTCGTTTTTTTTTTTTCGATAAATCACAAACGCGTGACAGCCACGATGGGGCACGGGAACGCTTATGGCAGGTTCTCTCAGATCGTGAATGCCAGTTTACGAGTATCCCTCAAGAGGAAAGTAAAAAACAGCTGTATCTTACCGACACTCACCTATGCGGCAGAAACGTGGAGGCTAACAAAGAGGGTTCAATGCAGTGAGGTATGTAAAAAAAATGATAACTATAAGGTTAAGAGACCGGAAGCGGGAGGAGTGGGTGAGGGAACAAACGCGAGTTAATTAGATTCTAGTCGAAATCAAGAGGAAGAATTCTGCTTGGGCAGTGCATGTGATGCGAACGAAAGATAACCGCTGTTCCTTAAGGGTAACGGAGTGGATTCCAAGAGAAGGCAAGCGTAGCAGGGAGCGGCAGAAAGTTAATTGGGCGGACGAGATTAAGATGTTCGCGGGGATAGGGCGGCCGCCACTGGCAAAGGACAGAGTTAATTTTAGAGATATGGGAGTGGCCTTTCCCCTGCAGTGGGCGTAGTCAGGCTGAGGATGATGACGATGTTTTGCCCAATCCGCTGCTTAAGTCCAACGGTTGGACAGCTGGAGCCTTTGGGCGGGGTTCCCAGATTTCAAGGGAGGGTTCCAAAGGAATGTTGCTTGTTCATTTTTGTTTCTGAGGTTTGATGTCCAGCACCATCAGCCCCACCTATAGTAGTAGTCTCTCCTAAGTAGACCACTCCGGCCCTTTGTCTTCTACTTGTAGAACATTTGTCCTATGAAGTTTTGGTAGTAAATGGACTGTATTTCAGTTATTGCGTACAATTGTTTTCAGTGCTTTCCTCTTTCTGTTGCTGAGATCTCCACTCTTTTCTGAGGAGTACCTGCATTCTGTTTAATCTCTAAACGCACCCTTCCCTTTCCATCCCATTTGGTCATCTCTCATTGGTCACTCGTGCCACTGTCCTCGGGCGTTGGAGCAGACGTCACGCCGGTCGTGAGAGAAACGCGCCATTGGTGCCACTCACTTGCACGAAGGCGTCTTGAGCCCGTGTCGCAACTAGCGGGCCGGCACCTACGCCCAGAAATAGCGTCGCACAAGGACACGAGCTTCACACTAGCTATATTGCCGCTAATTTAGTCCCGGCAAAAAACGTGAGAGTCGCTTGTTCAATGAACTGGAGCAGGGTGGTCCGTGTTACTCAGCAGGACTGGATGGAGCGGCATGTGGCCCATTGTGTCTGTCTGGGGTCGTTTTATTTCCTACCTGCTTTTATTTGATCGCTTCGACGACACGGCTACAGGAAATGAAAAATACGACCTCGGCTTTCGAATTTTTTATTTCCTTTGTGTTTCCTCTCGGTAAAGTACAGGAAACGGTAGTCCTCGTCAATGGCTTTTGGTCCTATGGCGGTGAGAATGAGTGCCCTGATGTCGTCATTAATTTTTATTCCTGCCGCACGTGATGCGTTTGGTTTGGTTTTATGGGGTTTATTGCCCGAAAGCAACTCAGGCTATGATGGACGCCGTAGTTGAAGGCTCCGGAGGTTTGTCACCACCTGGGGTTCTTTAACGTGCGCCGACATCACATAGTAAACTTAGTAAACTGGCTTCTGACATTTCGCCTCCATCGAAATGCGACCGCCACGGTGGGGTTCGAACCATCGTCTTTCGGGTCAGCAGTCGACCACCATAGCCACTCAACCACCACCGCGGCTCGTACGTGATGTGTCATTCAGTTTAATCTATACCTGTTTTACCGAAGCTAAGACATCAATTTACATTTGGCGTCGGGACCCATGAGCTGTCGCATTTTGAACACACGTGTTTTCCTGTGGAAGGTTCGTTATCAGTTTAAATTATATCATGACATGCGTTCTGCACGCATGCGGTTGGTATGTTTTTCTCGCAGCTGGCACGTGTTTAATGGCGGCAAACGGCGCAGAGGACGAAATACAATAAAAAAAGGAGTAGGTAGGTTTGCTTATTGCTGCGCATCTAGCAAGTGCGCAGTGACTCCATTTTCTCCCCACAAGAGTTGGCAAGGCGTCGACACTCCATCGCACTTTTAGCAGCTCTTAGCGTCTCGTGTGTACGCGGGATTACTTCTCGTGTTTTCTTGAACTGCATCGGGTGAGTTTGTTGGCGACTGGCTTCCTGTGCGTGTAGCCGGTGGAGCCCTTTATACGGGGTGTTTCAGGGGAGATTTTAAGTAACTCTGAAACAGATGTTTTTTAGGTAGAAATGTCGTTTTTTTTTTCAGCGTAGTATTGCCAGTCCTGGCAGACATAACAAGAACGGTGAATCGTCTTAAGTAGTAAGATGGTTCAATAATAATTATTAATTAATTTTTAACTAGTAGAGTTTTAAGCCTAGTTGAAATTAGAGATTTGTAGGCGGTCGGTAGTAATGGTCAGTTTTCAGAATTTAGAAAGCGCGACGACCTTTGGCGCTGTGGCTCGACAAAATTTAGCCTTTTTTGACTAGTTACGCGCACTGGAAAGGTTGCTTTGCCTGCAGACTTTTAAATTAAATTTATTTAATTTACCACCTTGTTACAATATGTATGGCCGGAAACTCCTAGAATACAGCGGAGCCCATGTGTGGAATTAAATCCCGAATGAAGTTAAAGAAAAAAATAACTTTTCGGCATCTTTAAAACACTATTTAATTTGCATGGAAATGTAGGAATGAATTCAATTGTGTGTGTTAATCTTGAAGTTTTTTATTTTACACGGTCTGCAGTAATATTGTGCTTGTTTTGTATTTGGACCCCTCACTAGCCGTAAAGGCTATGGGTCCAACCAGCAGTTTGTGTACTGTTTCTGAGAATAAATTAAAACAAAATTCAAAAAAAAAAGCGCATGCATTTTGGCATAAGTAGCCAAATTTTGTCTAGCCACAGCGTGCCGAGGATAATTGTTGTTTCGAAATCCTAAAAACTAATACGGATATTGCTAACGACCGTCTAAAAATCTCTAATTGCAACACATTTCCTAGCTGCGATTGTTGAAAAGTTAATTACCAGAAATCAGTTAACCAGCTTACTACTTAATACACTTCACTGGTATTCGGGTATCCGCCAACACTGGTAATGCCGTGCCCGTAAAGACATATTTTCAATCCAGAAAGCCTGTTTTTTAAAGTTATTCAAAGTCTTCCCCGAAACGCCTTGTATCTTACGACGGTTGAAATTTTCCTGGTTTGTTAACACTGCTGATCGCCTATGACTGCAAAGACTATAAAACATAGCGAGACTTAGCTTAGACCTCTTCTAGACGCCGTGTTAGCTGCAGTTGCATATTTAATCTCTGATCACCACACTTTCCTTTTTTTTTTCAAAGCCTCGCACTTAAAACATGGCCTAACGCTTAATACGCGTGGCCGTCTTGATTTCGGTAACAGTCTGCAGTGAAGAGGATCTTCCGTCACTGCTTTGTTTTATTAAAGCGAGAACATTATATGCGTATGCACGCGTCATCAAAAAGTGTACGCTAATTTTCTCTGCTCGTTTATGTCGTTCTATAAAAATATATCAAAAAGCTTGATTGCATTAGGTAATGGTGAAAAATCTCGCTAAATTTCAAATTTTGTTGATGTGGGGTAATTAGTTAATTAAATAAATGCCAAAAGTACACTTAGACCTCACAATTAATAGCCACGGATATAGTTATAGTACTTGGACGTCCGAAAAGCCATGACTTGGATATAGAGTGGGGACGTTTCGCTTTCACATTGCTCCAATACGGGTCACCGCGATGATCTGAAAACAAAAAGTGAAGAAAAAACATAGCAATAAAAAATGAAACAAAAAATTAGAGAAAAAAAAAGAGAACAGGGAAAGCTCTCGCATTTCTGCTCTTAAGGAGACTTCAGTGCAATCCTGTAATTTTCCTGTATTCGCAAAATTCGGCTTTTCTTGACTAGTTACGCGCACTGGAAATCACCTTTTTTTTTACTCAATCATTGCCGGAAAAACTTCGCTGAATCAGGTTTTGTTGTCGTTTGTTTCGTTATTTCGGGTTATCGAGAACATTAAACCCAATGGGCAGTGTCCGGGCAATCAAAATTTCTTCATTAGTACGAGAACTTCGTAAAATCGGGTTTGGTTAGATCTAGTTCACATTGTACTGATTTTTCAAATGCCATCGAGCCTCCGTAACCACCATTAATATTTACAGGAAGAGGCCTAAGATCGACCATGGACCCCAGCGAGTACATGGAGATCTGTGGAGTTCCCATGATGAACATTTTCTCCGAAGAAAACGTCCGTTCAGCAATGCAGTATGAACCGCGTGTGAATGACGTCATTATTGCTACATATCCGAAATGTGGAACTACGTGGACTCAGTACATCGTCTCCAACATCCTCACCAGATTGAACACGCCAGAAGAGCGCGGCGAATACGTGCTGTTCTCGCCCCTAATCGAACTCACTGGAGCCGAAGTTGCCAATCGATTTGAGAGGAAAGGTCCCGTGATCACCCACCTGCCATTCAGCAACATGGTCTTTTCTAAGCAAGCAAAGTACATATACGTAGCTAGGAACCCATACGACTGCTGCGTTTCCTGCTATTACTTCTATTTAGGTCTCACTCCCAAAAGCTTCAAGGACACGTCCTTTGGAACATTTCTTGACATGTTCCTTGAGGGAAAGACTCTATGCGGCGGCTACTTTGAACACCTCTTGCCTTGGTACAACATGAGGGACGAGCCGAATGTGTTGTTTCTCACATACGAACAGCTTAAAAGCGACACTGGTTTGTGGATTCTGAAGATCGCGGATTTTCTCAGTGAAGAGCATGGCAAGGCACTAAGAGAAGACCGGGACTTTTATGAAAGAGTTGTGCAATCGTCAAGCCTGCAAACTATGAAAGTTGTTTTCAGCCACAGTCCTAACGAAAGAATACTAAGCCTGGGGGAACTTGCACGAAAGAGGTCGTTAAAGTGTCTTGAATTCTGCCAAACATTCAGCGCAGGAGCGCCTGAAATGCACCAAGGCGCAGGTTTTGTACGAAGCGGAAAAGTGGGGGACTGGAAAAGTCACTTCACACAGGAACAGATAGAAAAGGCAAAGGCCTGGATAGAAGAAAAGACGAAAGGAAATGACGTCATGACGTTGTGGAAAGACTTCGATATTCCCCATTGACATCAGCCCAAAAGTAACTTTTTTACGACGTTTAACAGTCAAACACTAGAGATAAATGTGTATTGCTGGGCAAAATATCATAAGAATTGCTGTCATAAACAGAACGATTATTCGAATAGGGAACAGGCTTCACGAAAATAAAACGTTGGTTGCGAAATGAAATTCCTGGGAGTGCTTTTGTTTATTCCTCCTTATTTGGTGTGTGTTGACTTCAGAATTTTTCGCTATTTTGTTGTTGTGACGGTTTCTAGGTTTTTTCTGACCAGAGTACCGCAGCGTTTAACGAGAGACAGGGCAATAAATGAAAGAAAATTATATGTGTGAACGCGTGAGCCTCATTACAATAAGTGTATAAATTTCTTCTAAGTTGTTATTATTGCTTGCCGGCTAAAACGTAGGCATTTTGATATTTGCATGTCCAAATGTTTTCAAGTAATGTCCCTGTATCACATTCCTATGTTCAATGTAGTAATCCGCTGCCCTTTCTATGTGTATCATCCCTACCTGAAGGCTATGATGTACAAATGTGAGACGCTATGATGTCCTCACAACATGTGTATCTTGTGACTTTGTCCTTTGGCATTCACACCACCTGCTTCTGAGCCGCTATAATTTGCCTTAATATATATCTAATGGACGTCACCATCGGGTATTTATAGTACGAATCAGTACCTAACGCACGTTCAAAATTATTTCTTCAGCTGCAGCTTGCATCCTGCAGGCCGGTAGCCTTGTGCCGGCCAGAACCATAACGTATGGTTTCAGAAGCGCAAAGATATTTTCCTTCTTTTCCTTTTTGAGCGCCAGCTTTAAGAGAATTGTGCGGATGCCTTCTTAACATTTACTAAATACTTGACGCTTATGGGATCACTTTATGTGGTTCATAATGGTAAACAGCAGCGGTGGCGTAGAGGTAGAACATCCGCCTCGAGTGCATGAGGACCGCCGTTCCAATTCTGGTGCCCTGTAATCCATCACGGGATAAAAAAATTGGCAGTAGTTTAGCCCTGGTTAATCCTGGAGTAACGCGAGAGCTGGAGAGGCTTGCTCTTCCCCTCTCTACTCCCCCACCCCACTCGACACGGCGCATGCGCACATCTGTTGCAGCTCGGCAGCTGGCAGCAGCAGCTGCTCCGCAACACGGGACTAACCCACGTGACCAACGGCGCCGCCACGGAGCTCAAAGAGTGCCACACTGAAGGCTCGAAGAGCTGGCGTAGTGTAGCTAGTGCTACAAAAGAAAAATCATCGTTTCAACCCTTATGCTAACGCAGCACTGGGGTGCGGCCTGATCTCGATGACCAGAGCCAGCAACCCACTTCCTCACCAGGACAAGATTTGACCACCCTGGTGCAGTACTTGGCCACAACCTGTAATACGAATAAGTAAGAAGAAGGTTGGAGACCAAGTTGTCGGCGCATATTACACAAGCTCTATAAATATCTGGGGAAAATAATTAGTACAGTTCGGAGAGAACTAATTCGGAAATCGGAGATAGAACACGTCGTAGACGTCGAAGTGCCCCAATGGGGAGAGTAAAAATAAAAGAGACTTCATTAAACTGGCGATAATGTCACTGTTATTATTGCGGAGAGCGCAGTAGAAGCAGGTGGTAGTAAATGGTTAAGGCAGGTCTCTTACAAAGAGTTTACTGAGGGAATTGCTAATAGAATGAGGACAACCTTAGACTTCAATTAACCAAATGACCTGGCAGACTTACGTGAAGTCACTCTACAATAGACTACACTAGCACTATTAATCAGGAGATTGAGAATTGCGCACAATCTAATCAGCCCCTGTATACGTACTGCCTTCATAAACTGGAGAACGCAGTTTTCAATAAGGAACGGTATCAAGCAGTGAGACTAGATATATTCGATGCTATTCGCCCCCTGTTTACTAGAGATATCCAGAGACCTGGAGTGGGGATAGTTGGCGATAAGAGTTAATGAAAAATACATTAATGTTGGTTGTTCATCATAAACATGATGACTGTATTTTTGCTGCAAGAGGTGAATGCGTTCCAAGCTTGATTGCGTTTAGGTTGCCCACACTAGTTCGCAGTAGTTGAGAATAAAAAGGTAAGTATCTAAGCAATTTAGCCGGCGTTGTTAGTTGCAGTTAGTTTTATTTGTTCTACCAAACCGGCGACTAAAGCAAACTTTGACGTCCGATACTTTATAATGATCGTGCCAAGATATGTTAGGTCCGAATAGATTGCGTTTACACTACCCCAGACTAGTCTGAAAATGCCTAATACATACGGACTGCATCCTGGACAATTTAATATGTACAGTTTTTGGCAAAAGTAACCAGGCTGTACGGTTTTCGTCTCAGCCGTATAATAAAGCTATTACGCCAGTCCTCAAGCTCAAAACCTCTATATGGTAAGGAGAACCCCTGTCCTTAGGGAAGCCGTCACGGCTTCCGTAAGGGAGTCTTGAGGGTTCTACTATACGATAGAGAAGCAAGTCATGCTCCCTGGTTACATGTGGCAAAGATTGTACATGAGCTGTTTAGAAATGGCAAAATTTATGGCTGAGGCTGGATTTGCACCGGTTGCCTAGCAATTGGAAAACAATAACCCTGAATGGTATGAGGAATGTATTTGGGATGTTTGCAGGTAACAGTTTGGTCTCACTTGTTACATGTATTGGAAGGGACGTAAATATGGTGTTTACACGTACTTTTTTGCGACAGAGCCCGTGTAAAACTGTACGAACATCTCTTCAGACGAGGTTTTACTCTTCACAGTCCAGTACACTCATATTGAACCTGGAGGTCGCGTCATAAAGTTTCCTGTAGCCGGAGTACGTATACTAAGCGGACTTCCCATGTTCATGGGCGTCCGGAGGGGGGGGGCAAGGGGGGGCGGCTGCACCCCCCTGGAAAATCACTCACTCGAACCGTGAGTGATGGCCGCACGTCAGGGGTGGCGGTGCGCTCAGCCAAAAGAGTAAAAGCGGCCCTGCTTCCACGCTTTGGGTCACATCTGCAAAGTGCCGCGTCCGGGGACGCGTCGTTGCAGACATACAGCGGCACCGGCGAGCATGTGTTTCGAGCCGTCTTGAGATGTGTGCCTGTTTCTTTGATCTCTAGAGAGATAGCGACACGGAGGCAGACAGTGCACACCCCGGCCACCGATGAATTCTTCAGGAGGGAGGGACAAATCAGCCGTGTCCATCCCCGCTTTGTCGGACTGCTCAGGGGCAAGCGGGCGATGAGTTGGCGCCGCCGCCGCTCGCTGTCTCCTCCGATCCACGGGAGAGCGCAGTTCGGTACAAGCGCCGCTTTCAGAATTTTCGGCAAAGGGGATTAGCTGCTTTTGTTCACGGCGACGCAGTCTCCAGAGGCGCCCCCACACCAGCGTTCCTTGCGTCTTCTCCGGAAACCAGCGCCTTTGGTCAAGGCAGCCCGATGGCGCCTGCCTGGCTCGCCTGTCACCTCTGGCTGGGCCTCAAATCCCAACAGCGCCCATGTACTGTGCGATGTCAGTGCATGGTAAAGAGACCGTCCGTCCCTCATAGCCTGAGTCGTTTTGGGGCTCTGAACCTCATAAAAACACACAAAACAAATTTTCCGACCGGAGTGGCGAGTGTCCCTTCCCCTCGGAAGTCGCGCGGCGTTCCTTGCGTGTGCGCGCCTCTTTGTTTGTGCTTCGGTGTTTTTAGTGGCCGGTTGTCAACGAAGCTGAGAACAACCAAGACAGCGGACGAGAAAACGACGAGCGGCGAGTAGTGTGTGTGCAAATACTCGACTGTGCGGTTGCGCGAGCAAGATGGAGCAAGATGTATGAAGCTGCGAGCGTGCATTTATCTTGTAAATAAGTTTTCGCTGCATACATAGTCATTTTTTGTTTTCAACGTACGCATTCAACCGTTTTTCCAATCAATGTGTATATATTTTTAACACTACCAACCCCGAGGAACTCCATAGCCAGCTTTGTCTCGCGCGGTCCCGAATGATGGATATTCGACGCTTCTTCAAGCGTCAGCGGTTGTCTGACGAAGCATTATCCAAATGCGCCCCTGCAGATTCTGGTGTGACATTTGACAACGGTGTAGCATTTGAACAGAGTGATGCAAGCTTTTATCACCGGACAGTAGCTGATGTCGTCGACTCCATGGAAGGGACTCTGTCAACAGTGAGTTCAGGTGATGCAGCAGGCCGAGATGATTCCATTTCTCCTTTCTTGGGATTCAAGTCCGGATTTGACCAGAGCGATGCAACCTTTCATCACCGGACAGTAGCCGGCGTCGTCGTCTCCATGGAAGGAACTCCACCAGCGAGCTCCGGTCACGCAGTAAGCCGAAACGATTCCCTTTCTCCTTGCTTGGGATCGAAGTCCGGAGACAACATCAAGAAAACAAATAACTTGCCTCAAGAATATGACTTAGGAGAGTTTCTAGGCAAAGCTAAACTCACTGGCATACCGGACTTTTTGAAGTTACGTCTTCTTACTAAGCCATGGTCGCCAAATGTCACATATGATTTTAAGAAGGATGTAACACCTGGAAAGAGGCCTTTTCGACATCAGTGGCTGGGAGATTACGCCCCCTGGCTTGCGTACTCAGCGACAGCGAAAGGCGCCTTTTGTCGTTTTTGCGTCATTTTTCCTCCGCGTGTTCACCGGGGTACTCAATGTAGTTTTATCGTGCGCGCTTTCAGTAACTACAGAAAAATGCACGAGGCGTGCAGGGATCACGTAAAATCCCAATGGCACCAGGAGGCAATGACGGCCTCACAGAACTTTATGGATGTGATGAAAGGCAAGCAGCTACCCGTTGTACAGCAGCTGAACAGAGCACTGCACGCGCAAGTTGAAAGGAACCGTGAGAAACTATTTCCAATAGTTTCCACCATTGTCTTTTGCGCGACGCATGACTTGCCGATTCGCGGCAAGCAGTCCGATAGTGGAGTCTTCAATGATCTGCTTGACTTTCGTGTAGAAGCTGGAGATACTCTACTTCAGGAGCACTTCGCTTCTTCTGCTGGCAATGCCAAGTACACTTCTGTCCGCGTCCAGAACGAGATCATCACAATCTGTGGCGACATCCTGAGAGAGCAGATAGTTACCGAAACTAACAAAGCGTTTGCTTTTTCCGTTCTTGCTGACGAAACTGCAGATATTTCAGGAAAAGAGCAGATGTCTATAGGCGTTCGCTTTATTGACAAGGCGGAAGTCGAAGTGTGCGTTCGAGAGCAGTTTTTGGGATTTGTAGAGCTGGAGCAATTAAACTCCGCTTGCATCGCCGCGGCAATCTTGAAGCTTTTGACGAATGTCGGACTGATTCTTTCGAACCTCGTTGGACAGGGGTACGATGGATGCTCTACAATGGCTGGAAAAGAAGCAGGAGTGAACAAAATTATACAAAAACAGTTCCCGAAGGCACTATTTTTCCACTGTGCAAGTCACAAACTAAATCTCGTCATCAACGATTTGAACGACGTCTCTGAAATTCGAAACACAATTGGGATAATCAAACAAACCATAAACTTCTTCCGCTAGAGCGTGCTCCGGAGAAAATTGGCGCCCAACATTCCGATGCTGTGTGAGACAAGATGGTCTGCAAAGTACAAGTCTATTAGGATCTTCTCTCAGCATTACGTGGCCATAGTCGAAGCACTCGAGCAGCTCGCGTCCACGGAATCATGCTCGAACGCTGCAACTAGACAACGAGCTCACATCCTCTACTGCGCAACAACAAGCTCATCTTTCATCGTCTGCTTGCATATTGTAGCGAAGTACAGCGCTCGGCTCGAACCAGCTACGAACATTCTGCAAGGTGTATCCATGGACTTCCATTCTGTGCATGGCCACATCACTGAGCTACAACGTATTTTTCGCGGCCACCGGACAAACGCTGTAGAGGAGTTCTCTAACATCATGAATGCAGCAAGGGAGGCAGCCAATCACTTAAATTTGGTGATATCTGTACCAAGACAAGTCTCTCGTCAGGCCCACCGAGACAACTACGGGATTAAGTCGCCAGAGGAATACTACCGTGTGGCAATATATGTGCCGTACTTGGACTCCCTCACTGCTTCTTTAGCTCGGCGCTTTTCTGAAAGCAATGAGAGGAGCTTCAAACTTCTCCAGCTGCATCCATCAAAAATGAAGCACTTGAGCCGTGTTGAGTTCGCTGTTCTCGCCGAAGAACTCCAGTGCTTTTACGGCATCGACAACTTCAAGGAAGAGGCCATCTCTTGGTACTAGATGTGGTGCAACAAAATTGGGGACCCATCAGAAATAACTTACTGCGAGCTTCTACATCAGGCCAAGACATTCTTCCCTGGTGTTGCAAAAGCCATTGAGGTGGCTCTGGCTTTGCCAGTTACTACCTGTACGGTCGAACGCTCCTTCAGTACAATGAGGAGAGTGAAAACGTGGCTACGCTCAACGATGACAAACGACAGACTGGACGGCCTTTGTATGATGAGTGTGCACCGAGAGCGTGTAATGAAGCACAGAAATGAATTTATCACCAGTGTCATCACGCAATTCGCCCAGAAAAATCCGAGGCGTCTACAGTTTCTGTTCAAGGAAGACTGACTGAGTGACTGTCGTTGCGTGTTTGTGAACATATTGTGCTGTGTGCTGGTCATCAATCCGGGTGTGTCGAGAACCCGTATGCAGCAAGACTGAGCACTCTTCTCCACGAAGTGATAGTATCTTTTTGCATTTTTATTAATTTTAATTGTTTCTTCGTTGATAAACTCCAATGTATCTCTCCTAGCCTCGCTTTAATTTGCTGTTTGTAATTTTTCTTTCATGTGTGTATTTTACTTATTTATTTTATTTGTATATAAATAAATAAATTTACTCCGCAAATAGTGCCTTTTTGCTACGAACATACCCCCCCCCCCCTCCGGCGCCAACAACCAATGGGGCCCCCCCCTGCAAAAAATTCTGCGGACGCCCTTGCCCATGTTACATCCGAAAACACACTGTCAGACAAAATTGGCTGTTATTTCTTTTAAATGCATGTAATGCTATTCAGCATCTCCAATTCAGAGCGTACAGGGGCGCTACTGTCTACTGTCTATAGACTTCTGTCCCTAATGTAGCCTATAGCCAATACAAATGCTATAGACATACTACAGACAATCTATAGATTGATTCCCATGCATTTTTGGTAGATAAAAGAGGCTATAGACTATGAATTGACACAAAAGAAATATCTACAGGAAGGCAGCAGAGTCTTTAAGAGGTCTGTAGACTGTCTATAGGCCCCTTTTGTAAGTGTTCGAAGCATTTACAACGCATTCATGTGCTCCAAGCCGAGGCCACTCCTGCGAAAATCCCGTCTAGAGACGCGATTAATTGATCGCGGTTAAAGCGGCCGCGGCAGCTGAAGGTAGGTAGGTCTCTTCTTCATCGTCTTCATCAGATTCATGGTGACCGGGAAGTGTTCGTACTTTGCTACAGAGGCTTCGTCAGTTCGTAGTGGTGCGATGTAGGCGTCATCATCAGCGCCAACAGTCATCCCGGGAAATATCACGTCCAGCCAGCTGTGCGTTGACGCGTTGACGAAAATCCACATGCATGCATATGACCACGTGCATTCTGGACAGTGTCATTTGCCGTCCTCTAACCCATATACTCCGAAGTATATACCCATAAACTCAGAATGTACAAAGGCACTACTATCAGCTGCATTCCACGTTACAACATTTCATGGCGTCATTAGACGCGCAAAAAAAAAAAAAACGTAACACGCGCTTCTAAAAAGTTCTCGAGGTTTAAAGCAGTGGTCGCGCTGCAGTATAACTCTGAATGGATGCATCATTTGGTATTTATATCTATCTGGTTTCACAATAGTATACCCTTCTAATAGATATACACGTATGTGTGTCGTGTTTCCCTAATAAGCACCGGCGTTATCACTTAATGTTTAAATGATTAATTTACTTCTCAGTGCCGGCGCTTGTCTGCAGCCCGATCATGCTTACTTTATCACCAACAAAACAACTTAATCACCGTTGCTTGCCTCCAAACTCAGGCTCCTGAAGTTGTGCAACTAGTTACAGCTTTTCTCAAAAAAAAGGCAAACTAAATACGCATAACAGATCACTGAAGATAAAAATCATTTACCATGAACATCAGCGCATAGAAAAAGCAGTGAATTGATCACGAAGTTCTCAAGCAGTTGTACTTTATTCTATGCGACTCGCTAGGTAAAGCTGCGTGCAAAAGCAAACTAAGCATGCAATTGTACTGCAACCCATTTTACGAGTTGCTAAAATGGAATTACAGGAGCTATAAAATGTCGAAGCTTTTTGGTGCTCGCCCATGTGGTGTCTGGTGACAAGACAATGTTTATAAATTGCTGCTAGGGAGGTATCTGTTCATAAAACCAGCGTCGTCGCTTGGGCGGACGCGGTTTTGAGATGTGCGTCTCCTTACGTCTTTCCTCTCATGTCTTTCAACTCTGCTCCGTCCGCACGTAGCAGCGATTTTGGCTGAGCCCGTAGCCAATGGGAAGGCCCATGCAATTTCCTTTCCATTCTTCCTTCAGTCACAGCAACAACAACAACAGCGCGGTGTCCAGCATTTATTTACTACGTTCACACACACAAATCTGATGCTTGTGTCACGAGGCCAAAGAACAACATGTGTTTCCTCTGCATTTCCAGGAACTATCTTTCTGAATTGTATTTAACTAAAGATAAAGAAAGATGTAGCGATTGCTGCAAATTTCGGTCCATAAAGAAAATATTCCAGCCCACTTCGCCTCAGAACAAATGACTGGCGGCAATGCATAGCTCACCCCGTTGATTCCAATAGACGGCGAGTCTGTTTATTGAATATTCCCGCTGGACCTCAAATCTTAAAACTATGCAGAGTGTGCTCTGTGCTTTGAAATAAGCAAATTATGCGTATTATATGCTACAGAAAAATTATGGCAGCTCAATATCGCGCCAGAGCTGCATGATGTCCGATCGCTCGGTCTTCCGTTTAATCCACTCTTTAGTTTTCGTTATCATCTCGGGAGTGAAATGAGCCTTCCAGTCACCCACAGTACCCTTGCGGATGAAGCTTTCACACTCGTGCATTTCCTCTCTCCGGAACCACGAATCACGGTACACTTCGACAGATTTCAAGGCTTTCTCGGGCGGCAGACTAAGCAGCTCCGGAATCAACATGTTCTTTATGTTACTGAAGAAAAGTCCCTTCATAGTCTCAAAACTTGTGGCGCCTAAAACTCTCCCAAGCACCGCTGGGTCCCTTCGAAGCTCGCTTGCGTACTCCTCTCCGAGGAACTCGGCAATTTTCAGAGCCCACGATCCCGTGTCCTTCTTCATTTCTTCGTAAGTGAAGAACAGTACATTTGACCTGTCGCGGTACTCGCACCAGGAGAGCAGGTGGTCGAAGTAGTCTCCATATGACAGCTTCCCAGCGATGAATCGTTCGTGGAACGTCGCGAACGATACGTCCTTTATCCTCTTTGGAGTAAACCCCTTTAGGTGGTAGTAAAAAGAAACGCACACATCGTAAGGGTTCCTTGCGACGTAGATGTACTTTGCATCCTCTGAGTAAGGTGCCTTGTGAGCAGGCAGGTGGATTTTTAGGAGGCCAGGCCGAGGCATCCTGTCTGCGGCTTCGACACCGATGAGCTCGAGGTAGGGAGAAGCCAGCAGGAAATCCGCGAGGGTTCTTGGTGGGTTGCCTCTGGACAGAATACTGAGGACGAGGTACTGCGTCCAGGTTGTTCCGCACTTGGGAAATGATACGAGAAATACATCGTCGGGGCGTGGTCTGTAGGAGAAGACTGCTCGTACTGTGTCCTCGTGGAAGAGTCTATGCATCTGCAAGCCATCGATGGATTTGTAATTCTCAATGTTCATCGCTCCCCCAGCGTGATCGGACCTGAAACAGTTATAAAGAACGAATGTAATTCAAAGCTACCGGTTCAAACACTTAGTAGAAATAAAATTTATTCTTGTCGACGATCGACAACGAATGGGCCTATGTCAAAGAAGGTAACTTTTCTAAGGTTATAAACCATTTGGCCTCTTGATACTGGTTATGATAGTATAAAATAGTGAAGCACACTGATTACTTCGGATTAGTAGGATTACAGGGATTAATGTGATAAATTGCACCGAATATATTAATTCTTTAAGCTTTGGGGAACCTTTTCATTTCGCTTCTCTTACCAGAGCTTCCAGAAGGGTTCATTATCCCGAAATTGAAAGGTCAGGAGAAATAAAGGGACGACGGGATTGGACCGGACAATCCTTGTCATCTTCGGTCGTCCGTCGCTTTTTCTTGAGCATTCAATACCCGGAATGCTAACCATAGGACCTAAAAGTTAACTTTGTTATGAGTTATTAATTGACAGGGTGCCTTATTTATCAATTATTCTCAATTCTACTCTCCATCTTCGGAGTGCTTGTGAATACCTAGAATAAAATAAATAACTAGACTGCTATCCATGCGTCCGCGTAGTACGCTGTGCTCACTTGAATAAGCAGTGTACGCGTCCGATAATAAAATGCCCACTATTATCCACGTGAACTTGGCTCTTTATTGTTATTCAGCTGGCGTGAACTCTCTTGTAAGCGAAATCATTTTATCTGCTCTCTGTTTTAGATCTCTCTGTGTAACTATAACGGCACCGGAGGGCTATAAAAAACGCCACTCAAATAAATGTTTCGCTCTGGTTGCGTTTTTCTTGCCTCAGGCTGTTAGTGTGTCGCAACTCGAAGGCAACATAGCAAGAACCCGCATCGCTCTTGGGTTCATTGTGAATGTCACGAATTTTAACAGGGATGCGAGCCAAACGATTTCATTTTCGACGCGAAATTTCTCCGCCATCAGCATTCCTTCAGCAAACGAATGAACGTGCAGACCCACAAAACGGCAGACTACCAAAATGTTCCCATGTGGAACCCAGGAGGTCCATGTGGAAATGATATTAACTGTACAAAGACGATTAAATGGGACATGCAAGCCGTAACTTCCGACTGAAGTGAGTTCTAACCTTTGGTGAAAATATATAGAAACGTCACAGCAAGAAAAAAAGAGGAAAGAAAAAACATATTACCTACAACAGAAGCTGAAGTGATGTTTTTAAGCAGTTAGGGCAGAGATACCGAATCTCCTTCTGCGAATGATGGAGTGCTTACACTGTCATTACGTACCCTATCTATTTGCTGCGCCTCCAGCACTTCCCTTGTGATCTATGAAAGATGGCTGTCAATAACTATGCATCTCTCGAAATCAGGAGTATAGTGGTCACCGCCCTCGAAGTCACAGTCGCGACAGTGAATCGCAAGAGTTTCAGGTATTTTTCGTCCTTTGCTGGTATGCTCTTGCAGTCGGTCATTTACACGCCGTCCGCTCTGTCCAAAGTAGGAGTAGCCGCCGGACAATGGTATCTTTCAGACAATACTCTTTGTACAATCGACGTACCTTTTTGCATGCCGTGCCTGACATTCAGCATTTCGATCCCCGATGGATTCGTCAGTGTGTGCGTGTGCGTGCGTGCGTGGCGCGCGCGCGCGCGCGCGTGTGTGTGTGTGTGTGTGTGTGTGCGTGTGTGTGTGTGTGTGTGTGTGTGTGTGTGTGTGTGTGCGTGCGTGCGTGCGTGTTTTTGTGTGTGTGTGTGTGTGTGTGTGTGTGTGTGTGTGTGTGTGTGTGTGTGAGAGAGAGAGAGAGAGAGAGAGAGCGAGTGAGCGAGCTTCGTGTTCCAGCTGGGAAGACGGAGCCAGTGGTTCAGTTTCCGGTGGCGGCAGTCACATTTTTGCCAGGTCCTCGTTGTCAAAATAAATTTCGCAGTAGAAAACTCATCATAAAATCTAATGAAATTTATTTTCAACATTGGTACAATGTTAGTAGCTTTCCTGACCAAAAGCTGTGAGCATAGCTTGATAAGGTCACGGAGCCATTTTGGCAACAGCAACTTTGTATGCACAGTGCAATGGTTCAAATGGAAGCCAATTTCGCAATAGAATACATACTTGAAATACAAATACTTCAATTACAATACTTCAAGTACAAAAGTATATTTCAGTAGAATACACGCGCTCCATCCATCAACATAATTTAAATAAAAAAAAATCTCGATACCAGCAATTGCGCTACAATCGAATAGAATTAGTACTATCATCATCATCATCATCATCATCATCAGCCTGACTGCGCCCACTGCAGGGCAAAGGCCTCTCCCATGTCTCTCCAATTAACCCTGTCCTTCGCCAGCCGCGGCCACTATATTCCTGCAAATTTCTTAATCTTCTCCGCCCACCTAATTTTCTGCCGCCCCCTGCTACGTTTGCCTTCTCTTGAAATCCACTCCGTTACCCTTAAGGACCAGCGGTTATCGTGCCTTCGCATTACATGCCCTGCCCAAGCCCACTTCTTCCTCTTCATTTTAACTAGGATATCATTAACGCGCGTTTGTTCTCTCACCCACTCCGCCCGCTTCCGATCTCTTAACGTCACACCTATCATTTTTCTTTCCATAGCTCGCTGCGTTGTCCTTAACTTAAGCTGAATTAGTACTGTAAAGCGTTGTATACATGTGAGGTCCTGATGAGAAGGCAAACAACACATTGACTCCGTTTGTGTAATCACACAATTTCCGCAACGAAGTCAAAACTGAGTACTAATACTAAGAAAACTGTCTAGCAACATATATTTCACGCAATGCTTTACGAGTTAGGTTAATGGAACCATAAAAATGCATTTTCACCATGTTTAGCAGAAATGGTACCATATAGTTAATGTTTGCAGAAGTTGATTTATGCGCAGCCGCGGCACGAATCAACGGCGTAATTAAACCGGGATAATTAATTACAGTGCTTCCGGCAACTGGGGTATAACTTATACAGGAGGAAACTAGCAGCCAGAGCGCAGGAAAATCCGATACTTACGAAAGCTGTGGACAACATCGTGCAGTCAGAATCGTAAGTGATCCACTGTAAGGTCGGAACAGGCCATCGGACGGAAGGTCTTGCAGTTATAGCACCTAGAACTGTGCGAATGCGTCAGGACACACGAGAACAAAGGGCGCGAGCTCTTATAGTACGAGGCGCTCAAAGCGTGCGCAAGCAAATGAGCGACCAAGATAAGCCGGACGCAAAAGCACTTGAAGTGTTAGGAGCTGAGACAGTATCTCTGGTGATACTAAGGCTCCCGTGAAAGCAAACAAAACCGGCGGGAAAAGGGCAAGCCGCTGACCGTACAAAAGGGTGATATGTGTAAAACGCAAGGCTATTTTCGTTACAAAGAAATTTCCCTTCCAACGAAATTTCGTATCTTTTTGATAGCAACTCGCACGCAGGGGAGAGTGACGTCTGGCTGGGATCAGGTCCGTCAGAAACATGGACACTTTTTGTAGAAGAGACTCGAGCACTCGACTTTTACGAAGGAAACTGGTGTCCTTCTGGTGCAGACTCCTCTCTAGGTTGTGTTTTGGGACCAGTAATGAAGACTTTCTGCAAAGTAAGGGCCTGATATGGAAGTGGCAGCCACCGAAACTCATCGGACGGACAGAAACGAAGATCGCATTAGAAGCTTGGAAATTGAGGGCGGCCCCACACTTCTTGCCGCGCTGATCACTAGTGCAATGTATAGCCGCATGGTCAAACCATTATATCTGAAGCAACAGCTGCGCGTCTCGGGGAAATCAGAAATCGGATGCTTTTGAACCCACGATCGATTTTTTTCAGGGCGTTCGGCGTTCGGACCAAATGTCAGCCTAACCGACTTTTTAGATTTCACTGCCCATTTCTTTCCTGGAAGCATAACACGGCGCATTAGTTGCCTCAAGCAAGAACAGCTCATGGTCTCAAGTGAGCTAGAGTGTCGGTCCCTATAACTAACATGTTACGACTCTCTGATTAGATGTGTGTTCATCATGCAGGGGTGGGATAGTCTGGCTTGCATTCCTAGGTAGCCTATTTGGGAGCACTCCAGAAGGATATCGACCTGCTCTTAAGTACACATATCCAGGTGAAGAGTGCCTTGTGCAGTAAGCCGACTGCGAATCAAAGCTCTCCTTAGCAGTAACCTAAGGGCCACGAACCGCGTGATGTGTTTCGTGGAAAGCTCGAAGGCCAGCTGAAGTGCTTTAGAATGATGCGGCGTGCACCCGAGATCTGCCGGCGTACTTCCAGTCTCAACCTTCTGGTTGAGATTGGGATGGGGGTAAGTCATTACTCGCATGGATGGCTGGACAAGAAAAGATTAAACACAGCAATTGGGCGGGTCTTCATGATTATCTTGAAGCGCTTCTATCCCGACGTCGTAGGTCCGGAGACGGCAGACTTTTGTCGCCTTGTGGGATGTGGTTGCCCGGCACGCAGAGCGGATTCTTCGCTGTCCACAGTCACGTTGAGCCATTCATGAAAACTTTTCCTTGACGAGGGCTGTGCCCGATCTTCTTCAGACCGCGAGCACTTTTTCAAGAGCATCTTTTACCGTGTTTTTTCGCATTTCACCAGCATAAGCTTATAGGATATCAGACAGTGCACACTGCAACCTCGCGTAGTAGCCTTTACAGTAACTGCGGCTAGAGATGCTTTCTGAGCAGCCACTCAAGAAGGTTTCTTTAGTCAAAATAATCTTCTTATTAGCCTGGAAAACAACTCGAAAGAGTTGTGCGCTTCCTGATACAAAACAATTACAAGATATATTTTATTTTTTTATTTTGTGGTGGACGCAATTCAATAAATAGGCGTCAGAAAAAGTGCTACCATGCTTCTGAAGCAAATGACACTCATAGCACCTAGTAGTGACAGAGGTAATGGCGAGAAAACTGTTGAGCTTACAACTAAAAATTTGACTCTATGCGTTCATGGAGGCACCGAGCCTTGAAATCTATATATGCATTAAAGCCAACTAGGGTATGGCGTGCTACGTGGATCGAGTGGCTCGTGCTTTCACTGTTACCAAGTGGCTTTTCAATGTTATATGGTTACTTCTCTTTAAGGTTCCAAGTCCAGTATACAGTGAACCACAATTATGCCTTCATGGCAATTGTGCGAAATAAAAACGTTGGTTGGTTGGTTGCCCTCAAATAAAGATGGCACATACCCTCTACGGGGACATGAGCAAGACACAGGTGGTGAATTGGTGGAAACAGGAGCGTTTAGAAGGGGAAAAGGAGTAGTAACAGGCTGCATTCTGACAATTGAAAAGTAAAGCAGGATGAGACACGGGATCAGCCTCCACGTGGACACGCGGCTTGTTTGAGCAGAGCATGAGCGAAGAAGAAGAAGAAGAGGCAGCCATCGTCCTTGCGGAAACGCCACGAGTCTAGCTCTTCTTGCGAATTACTTACGTCCAGTTTACAAACTGAAGCTCGATGTCAACCCCAGACCGCAAGCAGACAAAGGGTGGTGCACCGTGCTCGGCCGTTCCCGTAGAAGTTGCGGATGTCCGTAAGGATGTACCGACTGTAGCCGGCCTGGCTCCCAAGGCTTCGGGAGCGCCTCAGCAGAATACACCGCGGAAGAACGCCGGCAAACACCGTCGGAAGGCAAGAAACGCGTCGCCGCCACAGGACAAGGCTGCGCCGGCGATGCAGCCTCCCAAGGCGGCGTCCGTGCCTGCTGCAGCATCGGCGCAGGCTTTACCAACTGCCGAGCCTTCCCGGCAGGAAGTTGTAGGCGCCTTGTCAACGACCCCGGTCACTGCAGACAGCTCTCCTGGAGATTCACCTAAGGTTCGCACATTGGCTGCTCTTTTTGAAAACCTCTAAGCGGTACCTTTCATTCCCTCTATTGGGGCCTGCTTTCGCTTAGGTGCATTCCAAATGCACCAGCAAGAAGCCTAAGTCAGGGCTCGTGACAAGTTTCTGAACGGCGTTGCGACCTGTTGAGAGAAGAACTATGCGGCAGAAATTTCAACTAAATTCCTGCTTAATCCTTGGTTACGTGCCACTTGCTGCAATACAGGGCATTATACGTCCGCCGCTAAAAATGAAATTGGCGTTGAAGAGCGCTCTCAAAGCCAGGTTTTACAGAATATAAAACCCTCGAAAGTAGAAAATTAGACAGCCACCGCTGCAGGTCGTTTGGTAGACCACCAAGCACAACTTATGCAGGTCGTGATTTCGGATCCCATTGCCACTATGTTTAGGGGAATGTACCTGTTCATTGTCCTACTTTCTAATTAATCATCTCTCAGGCATCAGCAGGTTTCAGTACTAGTGTCCCATTAATCAACCCCACACACTTTAAAAATTCCTGTATGCGTTCCTTCGTTTGAGTGCTGTTGGCTCCCTTCATGTCTACATCCATAAAGAGCCTCTCATTTCCGTACCCTTCTGTACTCCTTAGCGCAAAGTGTACGACCCAAGTCGTTGTCTCATACAGCTGTATGTGTGCACCACATGGTGGCCGTAGTCGATCTCCTTCCACAAGCAACCTGGAAACGCTGACAATGTTAATGATCCAAATTACACCGTCGTATACATCTCAAGTGCACGTAGAAAAAATAAGCTACCTCGTAAGCAATGTTAGCTACTCAATTAGGCCAGTACTTCGAGCGCAGGCGTTTTGAATGTTAAGCAACCGAGTATGGAGGTGTCGGCACACCACTGAAAAACATGAAAATAGCACCGTCGATTCGTACTTGTTTAGGTATTCATATTTTCCGGAATTTAACATGAACTCATCATGTTACCAATAGAACTAACTCGGCAAGAAGTTCCCCCGCTTTTCTGTGGCGCAACCTTGCTTTAGCTCCCAGTTCAATTCTAGAGTTAGCACCCAGCTTCAATGGTTAGGTAAAGGGTGTGATGAGCAGCGGGGCCATTGCGTGCTTTCGAGCCGACGGGATTTCGTTGCGAAGTTTCCGAGTTCAAAGCACGAACGGGGGTTACCTGTTGAAGAATGGAGGCGCGAAATGTGTAAGTGTTCACATTAATAGGTTTTTGTTCAGAAAGACCGCCCTTCTGCCTCCAAAAAGGCAGGATTGCACTGAGTGGATTGCGGCATCAAATACCACGGTCCAAGATTGCAGGACGCGAATAGTGATTCAGTAGGGACGCCAGAGTCACGTGTCTCAATTGGGTCTGGCTTGAAACATGTAGGGAATCCATTAATCCTCTAAATTAATCCACGATGACATCTACTCTCGCGACGAGACACAAATTTCTCTCAGGGTAAAATGGGCGTCGGGCCTCACCAAAACTGAAGGTAACACAAGGCCGCATCATAGGTCCTGATAAACTAGCCTTGTTCGAGAGTTTGACGTCATTGTTTCAGAAATGTGATGTGAATTTTACACAGCCGGTGCATAACTGAAATGTTTTAAGTACGCACTCGCAAACTACTCTTGGCGTGTAGAGTGGCAAGCCGATGCAAATCCAGTGAAGAAGGTCTGAGGAGAGACCCAATTATAGCTGTGTACTTAGAGTTCACTGGTAGAGTCCTTTGACACGATTCCTCACGATACACCACGGGGTGTCGCAGGCGGATGCCGGGGCCCAGCGGCAGGAACTTGTCCACGACGCAGCGGGAACAGGGTCTACTCCAGGCGCAACCATGTCGATCTTAGCGGCCGCCCAGAAAGCGAGGCCTCCGCCGGCACGGCGGAAGGACGACTCGATGATGGCCATGAACGCGCTGCTCGAAGGCCGTTGCTCGCCCACCACCAGCACAACGGTGAGTGCAGAAAAAAGTCTCGAAAACACACGAACACAACAAAAAGATACAGGCAAAGAACACTGTAGAAGGGTACGCAGAAAGACCAACGAATACAGCCTCTTTCAAAGGATTTCATATTCCTTTGTTGTTGTGCAATTGACGTATAGGCTTACGTCTACAGGCCTCACACATGGTCACCTTGTTCTCTGTGCGCCTGCCGTATCGATGCCCTTTTTACTACGATTTGCCATCAGCACTACGTTCCTGCTTGCCTCTCTCTTTATGCGAAGCATACTAGCCGCACAACCGAGCTCTTCCTTGATGCGCCGCGCGCGGCCGCGTAGCTACCACTTGACCTACATCGGCGCACCACGTGATATGACGTCACAACAGCTGTGAAAGCTGGGGCTCAACTCGTGCGCTCGCTTGCGGACGCGCAGCCTCCGCCGGCGGTATGCTTCGCATCCTAAGCTTATCCATAAGCTAAGCCAGGCCATTTTTTCGCGTTGATATGTGGTGGCATAAGGCTATTGACCCTTTCTTGCAACCTAACCAAACTGAATAGAATTTGAGAGCTGGCCGCCACATCGCTTGGAGGCGGCCTTTAGGAGCATAGATGTGAGCAAGCACACCTGGGCGTTGATAGCTAAGTCCTAGCTTTTCCGTACCTTATCTACTTGGAGGAATAGGGGTGGATGGACAATTTGCTGCTGAAGCAGCTATGGTCCTGATCTGAGTGCGCCTGAGTGATCCCACGCGCGGCGTTGAATCTTTCTATAACAAATCTTTCTAGAAACTGCACTTTATGAGTCCGCGATGGTTACAGGGGCCCAGTTCAAGCCAATCAACAGGCCTTGTGCATTTTCCTCTTCTTTCTTCATGCGGTCGCAGCTGCAGCAGCAGCAAGTCGCATGGACTGTCACACGAGTTTTAGAAGACGAAGTGGTGCAAAACGCTCGTTGAGCCTCTAGCGTAGGCATCGAAATGTTCAGTTATTACACATATTGCAGGCTAAGATGCAATCCCCGCACAATGGAATGGGACCATTGCGGCCTGTGACGCCCGCCTCGAATGAAAGCACTGAATATTTCAAACCCCAGGTATTGTCAGACAAGGCGACCGCGTAGCTCGTGATACGTGCCTCCCATACGGGCGTATGAAACTTGACCTGCGGACTTAGAGCACGTGTTGTGGATCAACGGGAACAGCGACCTGTAGATGATCGTGCACATTCGGCTAGTGGAGATTCAGCAAGCGCGATGCTGTAGCGTACGCCTCGAGGATACAGCTGCGGCCACCGTATCCCCGCAAACTTCTTGATCTCATCCGCGCAACTAACTTTCTGCCACTCCCTGCCAGGCTTGCCTCCTCTTGAAATCCACTCCGTTACCCTTAAGGACTAGCAGATGTATTGCCTTCGCATTACAAGCCCTGCCCAAGCCCATTTCTTCCTCTTGATTTCGACTAGGATATCCTTAACCCGAGTTTGTTCCCTCACCCACTTCGCCCGTTTCCGGTCTCTTAACGTTTCCCCTATCATTTTTCTTTCCACAGCTCGCTGCGTCATCCTTAGCTTAAGCTGAACCCTCTTTGTTAGCCTCCACGTTTCATCCCCTTAGGTGAAGACCGGTATGATACAGCTGTTGTGTACGTTTATCTTGATGGATATTGACAAGCTGTCATGCCTGAGATGAGAGAACCTGCCATACATGCTCCAACCCATTCTTATTCTTCTAATCGCTGCACATTCATGTGCATTTGCCAGAACTGAGTGACATCGCCTCTGCGTCCGCTTCCCTACTGCAATTCGATACTGCAGCATGAGCTAATGGTTTCAACGAAGACGAAACACATGCGCGCACGTAGGACGTCCATGCTGGCTTGATCCGAAATGAGCCAATTTGCCGAATTTATGCGCGACATGTAACTGTGGCAATCGTAAATGTATTTTTCGTTGTTATTAGTGCGACTATACGAAAATGAAAGAAAAAAATTGATCTCTCTGATGTGACTAGTCAGCGCCGAACACCCCAGCGCGAAAAACGAGCCTTCAAGCGCAATAATACACGAGACTACCAATTTTCGCCTCGACATCGGTGGCACTTGTAGGCGGCGCTGTGATCGGTTTGCTCGCGTGGAACGCTCGCGTGCATCCCCCAGTTGTGCGCGATAATTTGCCGGATACGAAGCGCAGATCTCACTTTGGCTAGTGAAAGATTCATTCCCGCCCGCACTTTGTTTCAGAATTTGCCCGTTTAAAATTTTTAGAATGTGTCAGGTTTTCAAGTTTCTGTGCAAATTGAGGCCCCTTCGTAGTAAAGGCCTTCAAAATTGTTATTACAAAAATTATTTGCCTGTTGTTCTTTTTTTTTTTGCTTCGTAATGTGCTGATTGTAACTTCGTTTACGAAGTCACCAGAATGCTCACGTAACAGGTCGAAGCTTCGGTTGGTGCCCTCTGAAAGGAAAAGGTGGAGGCTAAATGAGGCAGATAGATATTATTTCGATAGATTTGAAAGACGGCAAAACTGGTGACAGTTTTTTCTTGCAAACGGGGGAGCCCGAACGGATACCAGGGAAGACAGCTAAGAATGGACGGCAGATCACTTTCACCGCTCGTTTTTTCTACAGTCAGCCCGCGCTCCTGTTCCCGTAGCGCCATGTGCAACAAAAAATTTCGTGCATCCAGCCCAACAGCTGTCTTCGAGTCCCTCCTTCCTTTTCTAAATTTTCGATAATATATAGGAACCCGTAGATGCCTTCTGTCGTTCTCTATAGCTGCTCGATTTTCCCGACTTCGCTGAAACGCAGTTTAGGATATCACCACTATCATCTTCAAGCCTCTTGGTGTACACTGGGATTCAGGAACTATATTCAATTTCTTTTCTTTTCCAAACCAATCCCATTGCTTCTCTGGTTATGCTCATATTTGTTCGCTTAGTGCAGAGAGAATTGCCTACTACAAATGGAAACTTTTTTTTAGCTGATGGGTTCAAACTTGTGCCGTCAAGACTTTTAGTGATATCGTTATTACCGTAGAAGTTTGAATGCGTGTGTGGCCTACCCCCGAGAGACCTGCACGACAAAGGCTCTTAACGTACCGTAGTCCACTTCAGAATATAGCTGGTAGTGGCGACAAATATATCTCATTTTTTTACGTCTTCTAGCTCATAAAAGCTGTGTTTTTAGCGGGAGCACACAATGCCTGTGTCCTTAGAAGAATATGAACCATCGCTGCTGGCCCGAAAGACGTGGGTTCGATCCCGGCCGTGGCGGGCGAATTTCGATGGAGGCGAAATTATAGAGGCCCGTGTACTGTGCGATGCCAGTGCACGTTAAAGAACCCCAGGTGGTAGAAATTTCCGGAGCCCTTCACTACGGCGTCCTTCATAGCCCGAGTCGCTTTGGGACGTTAAACCCCAATAAATGAAATGAAATGAACCATCGATACAGACCAACATTGGATTCTCCTTGGTGTACCTTTAACGTTAGTAACGTACCTGTACTAATACTTCGAGCAGCAAGGTCAGTTGTTGGCTGCGTAGCGACGGTTGATTAAGTTTGCATTGCCACTGCACGGTCATGGAAGCACTATTACGCTTTACTTTGCAGCAGTCACCTCGAGCGAGTTTCCTGGCCGGCGGTGGTCGGCGGTACTCGCAGTGGTGGGGCGTGGTGGTTGCCGCCATATTGCTGGTCATGGTGCTGGTTTCCTTCCTCTCTTTCCTGAAACCCAAAGCGTCGCGTCAAATCGTTGCCTACTGCCAGACGGACTGATGCTATGAATTCAGGTGAAATAACGGCGGAGCAGTCGGCCACATGAGTGCGCACGCCGACGTAGCGCTGATTGAAATGCATGAAACGACGTGAAAGAAACCAAGAGGGTGTCTTAGTTCTAAGTTCTTGAGAAAAATTTGAAAGATTTTTGTATAAAGAGACTGAAACGCAGGCTAGTGCTGTACTGGAACTGTCGCGTACTTATCTCAGCAGGGAATATTAGACACTCACACTGGTGAACAGTGCAAAAAGGCGGGACAACGACAAGACAAGCGCTTGTTGTCCCGACTTTTCGCGCTGTTCACCAGTATGAATGCACACCAACTCGCCCAGATCTCAGCTTTACTAAATATTAGACACGCCAGAATGCATTCTTGAAATCCTTGCATGACATGTTTTAATGTGTGCGGCAACTGTACAAAACGTTTTTCCATGCCTATATGACATGTAGTGTTTTCTCTTCACTTTTCAAACTGTTGTAGTATGCTGTGCACTGGTACACGCTATTAGGCAGCCTTTACTTCCGCTCCTTTTCCACACTGATGGAAAAAAAAACACTGGTTACTAGTCTAGATATGCGTGCAGACAACGAAATGGCGCTCCGTGTTCTAAAATCTACTTCGTTCGTCCACGGTTCGGTTAACGCGGCCAGCATTGCATGGAGTGTGTTCTAAATGTCACTAAATGAGGAGACTCACACTCAGGTGCCGATGCGAAACCTTATCTCAGGACATTTTTCTTCCGCCGCTGCCACCAACAACGCCATTTTTCTTCCGCGAAACGGGACAATTCTTGGCTGCGGGGTAAAACTCAAATTGTTCCTTATCGAGGAGAAGCATATTCTGCATCACGGTCCAGGCGAGAACCTCCGGTGAGAAATCCAGTGCCCAAGTTGCCGTTTGGTGGAAGCCGGAGGTAATACTAGGATCCGGACCGGCTCTGAGTATTCTTACGCGCGCGAATTCGCACATTTGAGTCACGCGGATGGGAGGACCACAACAAGAAACTCGTTCGAAACTGGGAGACAAGCCTAATGAAATTAGTGTTGTCAAAACAGCTGGATAGCTCTTTCAAATACGCTTAAAAACTATGAAGGAAAATATTGCTTAAACCTCTATACCATGTTACTTTTCCAAGAATGATTCTCATAGTGATAGATGTACGCATGTGTTCTATATTCGTCGCAGAAAGCTCCTGCACGAGCAGCTGAGCAAGGACGTCCATGCGTGCGACAACTTCACCGCGTACGTTTGCGGCCAGTGGCAGCCGCGATTGAAGTTTGCTCCACTGTCCGACTCGGTGCTTTCCCACATGGTCATTTCTTGGCGCCAGTCATTCCGAGACATTCTGGAAAAGGGCACCTCCGTACTGCTGGCGGGCCGAAAGGTCGCCGCCATGTTTAACAGCTGCGTGACGGAATCTGAGCTGCACGTGGACGTCCTCAATGAATTCATGCGCGCCCGTGGCCTGGTCTGGTGGGAGGACCTTGGAAGCAAGCCTCCCCTTGAGATCCTCTTCGACCTGTCCTTCAACTGGAACGTGGATCTCTGGTTCACGATCAGGCTTCTTCCAAACATCACGCAAGAGCCACAGTACCGCCTGTCCATCACGGGCAGCCCGCTAATCCCGCTTTGGACCAGAGTTTTTAACAATATACCGAGAGACAAGTTCGCCACAGTCTACGTGGCAATTTTTAAGCTTATCTGGAGTAACAGGAGCGTGCCGACACTCATGGAAGCCATGAGTGTGTACAGCACACAGAGCTCCGTTCTAGGGCGCCTCATGGAGTCAACACGCACTGCCCATTCACCTGCATTCTTCCCACTGGTAGACCTGGCCAACCACACAAGTCTCGCCACGCCCGAGTACATGGAGGGCATCATTAACCGGGCTCTACACTTAGACCCTCCCTTCAACCATAACGACTTTCTAGCCCTGAGCGATACTGCGCTGCTTGACGCCGTCCTTACTACGATCCGTGACATCGGCGACTACCCCGTGCTCCAGCATATCACATGGTTCTTCATGCAAACTTACGCAGCCGTAGCCGGGCCCAGGGACGTTCTCCCTGCCGTGCACGGAAGCTCCGAGAGGGCGAAAATAATTTGGCCCCGCTACTGCGCCCTCCATACAGAGGCCAGCTACAGGCTCCTGGCAGTTGCTCTGTCTGCCGTGTCCCAGTTTACTGCCCAGGAGCGGAGGCGCATCGACAGCTATTTGAAGATAGTGCAGCAGGTGATTGTTTTTTTACTTAGCAACAGACATGCAGAAAAATGAGTGAGGAATTCGTTTGTACCCTCAGCACTCTGCTATTTCGGGGCCATGACGTATCGAGGTGCTAGTGGTAATGAACTGTAGAAAATTCGTAACCGCTTCGCCAGAGCGCTTAACAAAGTTATTGGTTGTCAGGGCCAGGGTGTGCCATTTTTGTTCCTACTTCATGGATGCGGACCAGCAAATGTATAGAATGTGCACCTTTAGATATAATGAATTACGGATAAAATCGCAATCGAGCGGAGTGCATTACCTGATAAGCGATAACGAGCAGAACACATTTCTCATTTATCGAAATGTTTGGAACGTAAATAACTATGTCCTGGACGCACAAAAGTTTCGTTGCGTCGTCCTTTACTCTGTGCTATATCGCGCCGCCTTCCTTTCCTTGCGTCCATATTCTTTAGTCTGCAAATACAGAATAGGGCGTCACAGTGCATCACGGTCAAGTTAGGGAATGTCCGTAGTATTGCTCTGGGGTACAGGCAACAGCAAGTCGATTACCAGGAGGTTTCGACAGCATAAGCACCTCAGGGACGACACCGTGCAGCTGTTGTACAGTCGGTTATTTGTGCTGTTAATTCCTTTCTTTCTCCGGGAGAAACATCATGGTAAAACGGCAGTTTAGTGCCGGTGTTTTACAAGGTTACTTCAGCTGGTAGCACTTCAACTGGACCTTAAGTCCTAGTATGCGCATAGTGATGTTCCATGCCATAATTGAAATTATCCTGAATTAGAGCCACATATATCGATTTGTGAACGCAATACTGAATGCAAATTAGGGATTGTACAATTATTTAGGAAAAAAGAAAAAATTTCGAATCTGAAAATTGCCAGAAAGCACTCAAAAATTCCCTTTAAAGCAAATTTTGCGGTTGAAATTCTTTGAGGAAAGGAAAATTACCCCGAATGAAACACCATGTATGAAGACGCAGAACATGGGGAGTTTTTGGAAGAGAGGCACAATATTTATTGAAGAAGGATGTCACCGCAGGCGTACTTGTCTAGAGACGACACTCGGCATTTAACACTTGTTGTGGGCGTGCATTGCCACTAATATTGCTTAGACTTTGTTTGACTGCAGGAGAACATAATGAAGGAAGATGGGTGCGAGTGACTGGTACGAAAATACGTCGAACAATAAATGACGCTCCCGAAACACACCTGATGTGTGCTGTAGTTTAAGGTTATTTACTGACATCACAGATTTTCGTTAGCCTGAGTAAAAAGACAATGACTTGGAGACCACGGATCCCTTTTTAGAAGTCATACAGTAAGAAATGAGGATACATTGCTTTATAGATAAAACTGCACTAATAAAAACACCTTAATCCTCTCCTACAAGTTAGAGGCGTTGCTGCATAGTTAGAGTTCTGCCGTCTGCATTACAATGGTTTTAGGATTGATGTTTGAAAAAAACTCAGCTTTTGACTGTGCCCGCGAACTCTCAGAATAATGCGAACTACGTGATGCTCTGAGTGGTAAGGCAAGACTTCATGGAGTAGTAAGTGACGGCTCTGCAGGGTGGCGTTCATTATATGAAACTCTCTAGACGTGAACGACTTTTTTTCTAGGATATCAGTTTCAAAAACAGGATGCAGGATGCTTATTTAACAAGCAACTTACATAAAATCGATGGTTCGTGCGCCACTCGCAGCGTTCAAATGATCGTCACCACAACAGGGGTGTTTGTCACTACAGCGCCATCATAGCGCTCGGCGTATCACTTCGGCGTATCGGCGCCGTGGTACATTAGGGGTGCGGGCCAGGTCTCCTCTTTGGGCAGAACTTGCCTTGCCAGTATAACTCCTGCCAACGGCTGCGATCGACTGAAACTTCTCACTGTAGCTTCTGGCTGAAAATTTTCCATCGAAGCCATTTTCGATGAAAAATTTGTCGAACCTCGACTAACCTGCCCTAGCCTGCGTCAGTGCGACCAATGGTTGCGGCCGTCTCCCACTTCTCAGAGGTTTCGATGATCGTATCTATCGCACCTCATCGCTACTACGGTAACGGCGCTTCCAACCCGGCAGTTTGAAGTCCCCATTATCTCGCTGTCTCGGACTGGTGTGAGCTGTAAACAAGTCTTGTCGGATGCAGGCAGCCGCAAACAAGGCTCAGGCTGCGCAGTGGCTGGACGAAGAGACGAAGAAGGTCGCCGCTGAGAAGTTGCTTAGCGTTCGGACCTTCATCTGGCCGTCGGAAAAGTACCTCACTAGTGACGGCGTCGAGGAGGCGTACAAGGACTTCCCTGAAAGCGGGCCGTCCTTTATCCGCCTCTGGATCGACAGCCACCAGAGAGGAAGGCGAACCGTCGGCTCCGAGGCGTACTTCGAGGAGCAGCGGCTGACAAGCAGCATGTCGCTTCCGTACGCGGAGTACGTTTACATGCTGAACACGATAAAACTCGCCGTTGGTGCCATGAGGCCACCGGTGTACTATCCACATGGCACCAAGGCCATGCTGTACGGCGGCCTTGGTTACTTCTTCGCCAGGGAGGTCACGAAGGCCGTGGACAATGATGGCGTCAAAGTAAGGGCCATAAGAATATTGTCAAATCATTGCACAGCAGACTAAAGAAATACTACGTTTCTGAAACAGTATGAAGAGTCGTTAGGTAGTATCCTTCAATTAAAACGGCTCCGTAAGGTTGCCTGATTCATAAGGACGCAGCTCAATCATGCTAATCTAAGTGGTAATTAATTAAAGGCCATGAGACTAACATCTTCATGCGTCATGGCGAGCATGTATTATGGAACAGGCACAGCTCTGCCCCAATCCATTATTCGGGATATATGGCATATTCAGCGTCCTAGCCGGTCCCCACACCAACTATCTGCCCGCGGGCTCCTCAGCCCTCTACAACATTTCAGTTTGTGTCTGAATTAATCGCTCAATGCCTATTTTATGCTGTAATCATTAGAACGGTTCTCTTGCACTGTGGTAGATGTCGGTGCTCAAAGGTCGGTAACTTGCCTTGTAATCAGAACAGGCAATGAGTTTGTTCGTACTAGATGATTTATACCTAACGAGGACACCGTCAGGAAGATTGTAAAAGAGAGCCGGCTGTCCCGTTGGCCAACTCTTAGCGACCTGGATTCTTCAATTCACGCACCCCCTTGAATTCTCTGCTATGGGGTACCTATCCGGCGTTCTGGACTCTTCACAATAAGTGTAATACGGACCAGAAAAATAATAGTCGAGTATAGAGTCACTCTATATGGACCCCAGGGAAGCAAGTTAGCGCTTAGGTTCGGCAATCTTCACTCTGCGAAATATCCAAAATCTAAAGCGAAACTCCTACTCTTAGCGCAGCGCTACGAGCCTGCTCTGTGTTGTTTTCTTCATTTTCGGGTTTATTTAATTAGTACTGTCTCACTGAGTGAGACGCAGTGGGACGCTTGCTGTACTCCGCGACAACTTTTCTTGGCAATGGAACGAAAGCTTAACAAACAAAACGCGTCTTTTCTTCCCACGCAGCTGAATACGGTACCCTGTTGCGCTTTATAGATTTCTCTAGAAACACATACTGGTAATCCTCGTACTGGTAATCCTATGCTTATAAATCATAGCATTTCTCATTCTTTTGGTTACCCCGCCGAGGTGGCTCAGTGGTTAGGGTGCTCGGCTGCTGGCCCGAACGACGCGGGTTTGATCCTGGCCGTGGTGGCCGCATTTCGAAGGAGGCGAAATTATAGAGGCCCGTGTACTGTGCGATGTCAGTGCCCGTTAAAGATACCCAGGTGGTCGAAATTACTCCGGAGACCTCCACTAGGGCGTCTCTCATAGCCGGAGTCGCTTTGGGACGTAAAACCCTAATAAACCAATAAACAAACCATCTCATATGAACAGGCCAAAGGAGCCTTGAGACCTATAGTAGCACTGTGTCTACGTTCGCCATGCATCTTATATGGTGATTCCGTACACGATAGTCACTGATTACTCCGCGCAAGCTGAACGTCATTATTGCAACTAAGACACGACGGGACCCAACACTCGTAGGCACCAGCATATACTTGTTGATTGATGATTTAAAGTAGTTAGCTAACTGATAGGAACTAGTAAGCAGCCATTTAGTGCAGTAAAGATGGTTGCAGTCCACGTTTATTTCTCTTAGCTTGCGGGGAAACACGTTATCTAGTTCGAACTAGAAGACTGCACGTTGGAACTATTATACGTATGAAGCGCGCCTCCTTTTGCAAAGATTTTAGCGCAATTACAACTGATCAGGCTCCGTTCATGTCTTGCTAGTTGTCTTAGTCTGTTCAGCACGAGCTTGTGACATGCTTCATCATGCGCCTCGGAGAATTCTAAAAACGTGCATTCCTGCGAAAACGCTACATCTGCAATGCTATGTAATTATGAGTTAGTGACATACTAATGGCGTTTGCCAGAAAAATGCGCTGCGAAATACGTGCTGTGAAAAAAGTGAAAATTGTATTCTGCGATATTACACCGAATTTATTGAAAATCGCTAGTTCTAACATTTTACAGCAAACACTAATGAGGTATAACCGTCGGCAGTGTTGTAGCAATCTGGTGGATGTGATTTTGGTTATTTAAGTTACGAGGAGAGGCGGCGGTCCCTGGTATCAGTTGAGCAATCCGTTATTGCACTAACCGCTTCGATGGCTAGCATCTTTTTGGAACTATCTCAGCCTCAACAACTGTCGCCGAAAAAACTTCGCCTAATGGAGCTAGTGAGGCTATTGCCTTGGTATCTCTTCCTGAGGTTACCTCACGAAGTCCAGCTGAAAGGCCATAAGACGCCCTTCATGTCTGTTCTACGATGTGGCAACTTGCCCTCGTCCTCCACGCAGGTGGACCCTCAGGGCCGCGTCCTGTCGTCTTGGGTGAGCGAGGCCTCGGTACCGGCCTTTGAGAAACGCCTACAAGGCTGCCTGGCCCAGAACGAAAGCGTCTTCCCCGAAGTGCCAGCGCTCGAAGTGGCCTACGCGGCCTTCAGCGAAGACGTGGACCACACGCAAGACCGCGTCTCGCCGGTTCGTACCTGAACAGACAGCGGCGACGCTGCTGCGGCTTTTGCGCTGTATGGCCAGGACGAGGCGAGAATCTTTTCGACGTTTCTCCCCAACGCAAATGCCGCCCAGCCGCGAACTGACACTGCTCTTTATGCGGGTCGTGTCATGGGAAAATTTTTGTCTTCTTCAGCCAGCTTTGCATGCTATGTACGTCAGAAGCCCACTTAAAGCAGCGGGGTTTCCGTTTTACGCTTTTTTCATTTCCTTCGCGCGAAGCGTCCCGGGAAAATAAAGTTGTGGGATTAACCTGGATGATATTCGAATGTAAAAACAGTGCTGCGATTTAAAACCCGCTGGAGAGGCAGGTAGGGTAAGCATGTATCATATGAACATCCAGTTTTGTTAATCAGATCGCTTCCGAGCCACCTACCAACCACTGCCTAGATTTCACCTATACGCCACATGCAGCAGGAATCCATAGCAGTACAGTGCGAAACGGGAAAACGAGACGCAGAACAACGCATGTGCGGACGGTGAAGGTCCGCTTCTTACGGGAAGAACATTGTAGTTCTATTTAACTACAATGAACGTTATTTGTAACGGCTAGCTAAGCGTAACTCCGGCTCAAAAGAGCATTTCTTAGCTTTCCTTAATTTCAGATGCGGTTAGCATCGCTACCTTGATATGTGTCTTCCATTCTGCTAATGCAAGTGCTCGGTACTCCAATGCGCCAATATACCCACGCTATATATATGTTAATGGAAAAGCATTATATGGATCATGCGAACAAAAAGCCGTCACCGGAAGTTGTCCGCAAGCCGCGTCCGCAAGATGTGTCCACAGGGAGTGGTACCTCATACGTCTCAGTCAGATTTAATTGACTCAGGCTCAAAGTTTATGAAGGTGTTGTTGCCACTGAAAGAGGGATGAAAACGAAACTGCACGGGCCTGACGACTGGCTGGAGCTGAACGCCAACGGCTGCCACGTGCAGATTGATGAGAACAGACACAACTGACGCGCGCCATTGCGAAGATGCAGGCTGTAACAGATACCCCCGCCCATAATGGTGTAGATGCTTAATGACGGCATCACTGGCGGACCTCAATGTGGTAGCAGCATCCGCGACTACGTTTGCAGCGAAATTTCGAGCAACCGTACGTCATACAGCATTCTGAGATGTGTCATAGTGTTTCTCTTTGCATATATATAGCTTACATGTTTACTCAAGTTCGAGGTTAGCTTGCGACTAGGGTTCGGACGATGACATATGCACCTTCAGTTTCATGCTTTCTGAGACTGCCTTTTCTCTTAAGGCGTGATTGAGGTGTCCACCGACATGTCCAAATGTGAAACCTACTTTTTCTCTGCTTTAAAATCCATTTTCATATTGAAATTGTGACGTAATCGCATATTACGAAGTGGTGTACTATGTCGTAACTGGAATGCTAAAGTGATGTAGTATTTTGTAACCGGAAATAGCTAGTAGTATGTCGTAACCGGAAATGTCGAAGTGTCATAGTATGTCGTAACCGGTAATGGCGAACTGGTGTTCGCCAAATTACGAATTGCAGAATCTACGCTATGAGTAAGA
This sequence comes from Amblyomma mixtum, assembly GCF_055824585.1. NCBI lineage: Eukaryota > Metazoa > Arthropoda > Arachnida > Ixodida > Ixodidae > Amblyomma > Amblyomma mixtum. The sequence continues at coordinate 34,388,607 of NC_143019.1, read as the reverse complement.
TAAAAAAAGAAGGTAAAAAGCATGTTTTCGCATTCCTCCACGTAAGCAGACTTCAGTGCTCTCGGAATTTTTTTTTTCACAAATATGCCTGTGAGGTGAAATAGGTTAGCGGGCCGCTAGACTTGGTGGGGCGCCCGGCAAATTAAATGACTAAGTTTTCCAAACTGTCGACTGCCGAGTTTTTTATCGAAGCATCAGGTCGTCATCTTTCTCTTTATGAAATATTATTGCTAAATATGCAGCGAGAATACAGAAAATTCCGTGTTTTGATATCTATGGTCGCCGAAATTATGACCGAATTGGCTGTGTCGTGCTACCAGCGCATGAAAGATTCCGCAGGTATCCCACGACGGAGGACAACCATCTGAGCGTCGCCATAAGTAGCTGACATCAGAACTCTCGCTGGTTGCAATGACCGATTTCTCTAACGAAACGCAAAACCAAACGAGGCCATTGACGAGCCAACGGGGGCATAAATTTTAAAGGTGGTTTTCTCAGCTTTCACGATTGCTATCACTCATTGCTTTGGCATTTCGTAGCGAAGGAAGTAAAATTGTCATGTTTTTTTCATCGATTTTTAGATTTGCTAGGAGAGCAATAAAGCTCTGTTTTTCTATGTATAGGCAAATTATGTTTTGCAAGTTATTTTTGTTAGAAACACTTTCTTTTTAATATGCAGGCTGGAGTACAATTCTATCTCCGTATCGGTAATCAAAAAAAGGAACAAAATGTTTTATTGCAGAGAAACGGGCTTTGCGCACAAACTAATATAAAAACTTGGGCACATTCTCCTTAACTTTTTAACACCCATAGAATAACTTCACGGGGTCTTTCAGTGTAATACTATACCTATACCTACTAAGTCAAGTTATATTCCAGTTCTGTAATTATTGTAAAGAATTATATAAGACTGGCATTCTATTCTATGCGAAACTAGTGCAACTGGTTTATATTACTGCATACACACTTAACGCTAATTTCGACTTAGTTCGCTGTTGCATAAGGTCAGGCGTTCTCTATGCTCAGCGAATGTATTGCAGAATAACAATGTGGAGTAGAAGGTTCGAAAAACTATAAGCATTTTAAGCAACCCTGGCTCATTTGAGTTCCGTTTGGCAAGTTCACTGCCAGGCATAATCTTTAAGGAGCTCATCAGACAAAGGCCTGAAATAAATTCGAGACCATACAGCCCCTCAAAACCTAAATTGAAACAAAAACTGCACAGCTGAAAATCGAAGTTCCTCCTCAGTGAAATAGCCAGAATACATGTCCAATAGTAAAAACGTGTGACTAAATTCCAAGCTAAGTAACTTCCTATACAGAAAGCTCGTACTGCAAGAAATTATTTCACTAGTGATGTAGTGACCTTTAATTCTGACCTTGCTCTGCTGTCTAGAGTTGCCAATTCGCTTGCGATTCCTAGTGGAAGACACCTAAGCTAATGAGTTCTTCATTCCCCTGCATCTCGTAGGAGCTGACTGAGGAGCAGGTCTTCTTTATCGCCGCCTGCAGCCCCTGGTGCACCAAATCGGAGCCCGCAAATGCGTTCTCGGGCGAATGTAACAAGGCGGTCATGAATTTCGCTCCGTTCGCCCAAGCCTTTGGTTGCCCCCCAGGCTCCAGAATGAACCCAGAGAAGAAGTGTAGCTTCTTCGACTGATGCCCTGGACCCTATTCCTTACTGTGACTGTTGTACATTTTTCGTGGTGGAGTGATCTCCGCAGTACGGTGGTTCGTTTTAGTGACACCTTCGCCGTTGACCAATTTATTGTTTATTTCCTACGTTGTAAGCATATCTATGCACGTTACAGATTAGTCTCAATATTGCTCAAGGAAAGTCTCGTAGTTGCGGCTGAATGCCACGAACAATATCTGCCTTTTTCGGTCAAGTTTATGTTTGCAGCTTAAAAATACCGCACCCATACACCAGCCAACTGATACTTGGGGGCGGACATTGCTGATGTGTATTAGTCGTCATGTTTTGCCGCCATACTCTTTACCTACTTAGGCAACTCCTACACCGTTACAGGCTCCGTGAAGATAAGTTGAAGTATGATACGAAAGAAGTGCGAAGTTTCAAAGAATGTAAGTCAGGAATATTTTCAAATTTGAAATACTGTAGTGCTACCTTTTAAGACAAATTAGGTATAATTAGTAAACACAGCATTCACAAGATTTAATGTGATTTATGCAAAACGAAAATTAAAAAGATTATACATAATGCGTTATGCTTCAACTAGCATTATACTGTTACTGGTCCTCCTCTCACCTTCGAGATTTCATTTCGTATTATATTCCTGAAAGAACATTAGGCTCAGTAAGCTTACAGAAAGTTGTCATATTCAGTGCCCTGAAAGATCGTACTGTTTCTTTTTTTTCTCACCGTAATCGAAATGTGTGAGTTTGAATGGTCCCAGCTGAAGGCAGCTGGTGCGATTTTAGAAGCGAATTCATCAAAGCTTTTAAACCACTCAGTGGCGAGCAATCGACGTTGCTATAGGGTGTGCTGATAACACCCGCAGTGGCCGCCATTTTTCGCGCGCATGTGACAAGACTAAGTAAAGCCCTCCACTCGTGTGCAGTCGGCTTTCGGCCACCTTATCGCTTGTACTGCAGATTCTGAGTTTTCTACGCCTTAATGGCGCCCATGACGCTACGATAATACCACCTACACGGCATTCACTAACCGATGCCTTAAATACAACACTTCCACATAAAAAGAACACCTGACCATGCTTTAGATGTTTTGAAACAAGGTCCTCATTTCAAGAATCCACAAACACAAAATGCGAGCCATTCTAGGTGTCGTCGGAGTACGTTTCGCGAGCTCCACCCGCGAAATAAAATTTTTAGGCTTGTCCACAATAGTTGGTCGAGCGCTTATGGTGAGCTGAGCATTAATGACTTTGGAAGAGCGACATAGGTGATAAGTTCAGGCGAGCGTTTGCTCCATCTCTGCTCTTTTGGGGAGTTCGGGCGGTGCGGGAGAACCACGTTCTCATTACTTCATGTTAAATTTAAAAAAAAAATATTATGTCAAGGCTATAGCTAGAGAGAGAGAGAAAAACTTTATTATGGCAAGTGTGTTTAGACCCCCCTTGGGTCCCTGGACCACCGCACGGTCCCACTCTACGTCGGAACGTTCATGTAGTGTTTGTCCATGACGTCGGTACCCCGAAGCACCGCAGCAAGCTGCGATGGCGGGTCCGGAGACGAGAGCACGACCTCCCAGTCCTCCCAACTTGATAACGCGGGCTGTCCCTGCGGGGGAGGATCAGCAGGGCAGCCGAAAAGGATGTGGGAGAGTGTGGCGTGAGGGTCGCCGCACAGGGTGCATGCAGAGGAGGTGCCACAGTAGAGAGAGCAGCTGAGGGGATGAGAGAGAGCGGGTCTGGAGGCGTCTCCAGAGGATCTGTTGGGAATGGGTAAGGGAGGGGTGTGGAGGAGGGTAAGTCCGACGGTCCAAGCGGGGCATTTGCGTGAGCTCTGCAAAGGTGTGCGCCCGTTCTCTCGAGAAACCTGGATCGAGGCCATCCTGAGCCCGGCAAATCAAACCTCGGGCCAATTTATCGGCCGCCTCGTTTCCTGGATTCCCAGAGTGAGCCGGCACCCACTGGAGCTCTACCCTGCGTGGTAAATTTTTGGTGGGGGTGTTCAACAATTTCCAAGCAGGGGCGTGAATCCTGCCTCTCGCGAAGTTGAACAGAGCCGTTTTGGAATCGCTAAAGATGTAGTTTGCATTGGAATGTAGAAGGGCTAGGGCGATGGCGGTTTCCTCTGCCTCCTCAGGCGTACAGCCCGAGGGAAGGCGGTGTGTGAGGGGCTGTGTTAGGGCTGGATTGTAACCAACAGCTACAGCTTCATGAGTTGTGCACGCGGCGTCTACCCAAATGGCGTCCTGGGCTTGTCCGTAATACTTGTGTAGGGCCTCTCCTCTAGGGCGGTTTCCTCTGCCTCCTCAGGCGTACAGCCCGAGGGAAGGCGGTGTGTGAGGGGCTGTGCTAGGGCTGGATTGTAGCCAACAGCTACAGCTTCATGAGTTGTGCACGCGGCGTCTACCCAAATGGCGTCCTGGGCTTGTCCGTAATACTTGTGTAGGGCCTTAGCGCGAGCCATGCGGCGAGGGATGTGGTACTGGGGATGAAAGTTCCGAGGAAGGGGTTTCACAACGAGGGGGGTATAGCTAGAAGCGAGCGATAACAGAACAACGAGATAATAACGTAATATCTTGACGCAAGGGACATTTGCCCCTTTGAAGCTTGGTATTCATACAAGCATCCTTTCTGTGCATTTTGTTTTTCTCAGACTAACGTCGTGTTTTATCGCGTACATTTGATTACCCAGAGATATTTATTATGCATATCCTGTTTTTCATTGTACACTTTTGTGCATATTTCGTATTGTGTATCTTGTATGTTGTATTGCATACTGTATATCGTATATCTTCATGCGACGCTTTTTGCATTTCTTTTGTACACAATCTCTTTATAGGATGGGTAGGCGTCCGTAAGGTGCTGATACACCTTTTGCCTGCTCTCCCTCAATTTTGTTATGCAAACCAAAATAAACATATTAAAAAATATTGACGCCACTGTTGCGGCACGTCGATTGTAGATATTTATTTGACGGGTGGGTTTTATTAACGGGTGTTTCGTCTCTGAATCGTATGGGCACAGCCTAGCAGGTGTCACCGATCAGGACTTTTGCAGGCGGCGCCTCAAGCACATGCCCCGTGTGAAATCGTCCAAGGCTGCAACCAATGCTATACCGAAGAGCTTTATTACATTGACGCTCAAGTCTCCAGTAACGACGATTAGCGTAGTACGATTCAAATTGAAGAAAATGGACCTTACTAATGTCAGGTGATATTATAGCGAGAGCTACATTGGCCGTATTCTCGCTGTTTCGCTGTGGCCGGTGATCACACCGCAAGCAGAGCCGTTACCTAGCAACCGCCGCAGTTGGCAGCGCCGCTCGCTTCGCCATCTGGCATGACGCCGGTGAAACCGCGTTGCAACAACAGAGGAGCCGGTGTTGCATCGTATATATAGAAGGGGCGGCTCGGTGGGATTCGTCGGCAGATAGTCGGAGCCATTGAGACGGCTGCTTTCTACTTCACCGACCATCCGGCCGTCCTTGCAATTCCGAAACAAGATGAAGACTTTGAAAATAAATCCGTTACACTTTAAAAATGCCTAGTCTTTATTGTGACCATAACTTAACGATAGGTGGCACCAAAACCTAAACACTGAGTCGTACCAAGCTAAACGATAAAGATGTAGCCGCAGAGATAGCCAAGCTAAACAACAAGTTGAATCGTGCCTCTCGCTACGCACATCCAGGCATAACTGAGTTAAGGCACAGCCAGTTTTTATCCAGAGACTTTCTTGGGTGTGGTGCGGCGTCATACGACCATGAGCCATGAAACACAGTCTGCGTGCAAGAGGAAGCCACAAGATCTCGCCAGACCGCTCTACCTGTCTGAAGAAAACCCAGTATTTCCGACCGGTAGACGTTAACGCAGCAGGAGACCGGGAGACCGATAGGCGAGGAATTTCACAAAACAAACTTTAAAAATTACGGAGAGAATTTAAGACTACTTAAGTGCTTCGAATGCGAAGGCATTGTTTGTCCTTTCTCTTTCCTTTTCTTTTTGCTTTTTTTAGACAGACCTACTCGTTAGCATACAGTCGTAAGGAAACGCATGTATAGGTTCACCTTTGCGAGGAAAGAAGCAACGAGGTTTTGTCACCTAGGAAATCCGTGTTCGTCCCGCTGTCTGAAAGTCCAGGGATAAATTCCAAGCACCTTGAGAAGAAATTTTATTTTTCTTTTATACAAAGGTAACGACATCTCGGATTTTTCGTGACCACTTTCCCAGTCAACGAGGACAACGCTGGGTTTCCTTGCAGAACAGCCATATAGCCTTTTCGCATTCAAATAGATAAGCAGATCAAGATCTGCCAAGTCCAGGCAACTTATATGCATAGCAAAGTAGCTGCGTTCCTTTCCGCAAATTGCCCCTTTTATTTAGCCTGAATTAAAACTCTGGACAGTGAATCACTATCAGGACCTCAACACAATGTACCACAAAAGTACTCTTCCCATAAAATGTGCCGTTTATTAACTTTATGAGCTCAATAAAATTCTTAAATCATGGAATCTCAATATCACTCCAGAGCTTCATAACGTCGGACCCTTTGGTTTTGTATTCAATCCACTTTTTAGTTTTTGTGATCATCTCCGGAGTAAAGTGAGTCTTCCAGTCACCCACAGTACCCTTGCGGACAAAACAATCACGTTCGTGCATTTCCTCTTTTCGGGGCAGCGTATCACGGTACACTTCGACAGACTTCAACGCCTTTTCCCCTGGCAGACTCAGTAGCTCCGCCTCCAACCTACTATACATATCACTGAACAGTTCTCTCATTTTCTCCAATCTAGTGGCGTTTAAAACTTTTTCAAACAGCGCTCGGTCACTTCGAAGCTCGCTTGCGTAATCCTCTCCGAGAAATTCTGCAATCTTCAATGCCGAAAAGTTCGGATCTTTCTTCATTTGCTCGTAGGTGAAGAACAGCATAGTTGACCTATCGCGGTACTCGTACCAGGATAGTAGATGGTCCAGGTAGTCGCCATAAGGCAGCATCCCTGTGACGAATAGTTCATGGAATCTCGCGAATGATACATCCTTTACAGACTTTGCAGTGAAGCCTTTTAACTGGTAGTAAAAGGAAACACACACATCGTAAGGGTTCCTCGCGACGTAGATGTACTTGGCATGTTCTGCGTAAGGTGCCTTGTTAGCAGGTAGATGAGTCTTGATGGGGCCCGGCCGAGGCATTTTCTCTGCAGCTTCGACACCCATGAACTCAAGGAAGGGAGAAGCCAGCAGGAAATCTTGCAGAGTTTTTGGTGGGTTGCCTCTGGACAGAATACTCAGGATGAGGTACTGCATCCAGGTTGTTCCGCATTTGGGATACGTTGCAACGAACACATCGTCGTGACGTGGTTTGTAGGTGAACACTGAGCGCACTGTGTCCTCGTGGAAGATTCTCCGCATGCGTAGGCCATCAATGCATATGTGGTTCTCAAGGTCCATCGCTGATCTAAAATCGCCGTCCCTGCAGCAATAATAAAGAATGGCGACGATACAGTGATGTTCATTTAGAGAACTTGCTCAATTACAAAATAATATTTCGTCATTTCATAAGAACTGAACCAATGTAAATGTAGATATTTCTCACGCTAATAATCGTTTACATTCAGGGTCGTATTTGTAGTAAAAAAAAACTTGCATGTGGATCAATCCGTCGGCTGCTTGACCTAAGGCATTCCATGTTACCAGGTATTCCTTCGAAGAATAGGGTCACTTTTCTTTGCGCTTCTATTACCTGAGCTTCCAAGAATGTTCTCGTATTCTTCAAAGCTATCCTCCCTGTTTACTACTGCCTTCAGTTCAGCATTTTCTCTAAGGCTCCTTCATATCATACATAACTTAGCCTGGTATTTACGCGTTCACGTATCACGTTGTCTGCGGCCGAATGTAAGATGTAGGCGTACAAATACTTCTGGGCTCCTCCGTCAATCAGGTGACAGGTTACTTGTATTGTTAGCCAGTTGAGGGGAACCTCGTTAGAAGCCTATGCACTTTACGCCATTACCTCTCTTTTTTGAAAGTTTGCTTATTTAGCACAGCGCATGACAATACGAACATACCACTGCACGGACGCTATAAAACTAAGTTTCCCAACTGATGTAAACTGGAACACTCTATTCGGCCAGCAGCAATATCAAGCACTGCTGTTTTATTACAAGGCAATTAAAAGTGTTGGCCCTGAACACTAAAGAAAATGAACTACGTTGAATGCTGCAGAGAAAGTTTTAGTTGCCTTTGAATGACATGAAGTACAAGTGAAAACTGAACCTTATAATCAAGACTACTCTTTGAAGCAGATTCTTTCTACTCCAGTGTTTCTCCACCGTAATTAGTGCCTTTGACGCAAAGCAGGCGTCCGCCGCCGCGGTGGCTCAGTGGCTATGGTGCTCGGCTGCTGACCCAAAACACGCGGGTTCGATCCCGGCCGCGGCGGCTGGAATTTCTTTGGAGGAGAAATTCTAGAGGCCCGTGTACTGTGCGATGTCAGTGCACGTTAAAGAACCGCAGGTGGTCGAAATTTCCGGAGCCCTTCACTACGGCGTCTCTCATAGCCTCAGTCGCTTTGGGGCGTTAAACCCCATAAACCAAACCAAACCAAACCAAACCAAAGCAGGCGTCCATACCATTTGAAAGTCACGTAGATGCGTAGTGACTGCCGAAGGCGTGCAATTCTTAAATGCAATGCATTTTTATTGATTTGATCAATTAAGGAAGCAGTGTTATAAGTTACTAGGTTTCTTATGTATTTAGGATACCCGGAACTAGAAATAATGTTTTCAGAATGTTAATACAAATATTTTTTGCAACTATTAAAAGCGCTTCTTCGTGAGAAGCTGATAAGGAGGACAAATACGACGAGTGCTTGTATTCCCAAAGAAGATACTCCAATTATTATGTGAATGAATGAATGCTTGATAAGGATTACCAAGGATATGTACTACAAAGAAATTTCGGCTTTTGAAATGATGTGTAAGTCATATGAGGTTTTTTGAGTGACTGAGCGGACGTGTCAATCAAGCTTCTGTTGGTAATCAATATCAAGACCTCAATCTTTTGGGCTAGTGGTTAGGCCTGAGCTGGAAAATCACAACCCGAATGTTGCGAAACAGTTCATTTTTCTGGTTAGAGTAGATAAAATGCTTTACTCGAATTGGGGTTTACTCGCCATGCCCCATTTTTTGTATGTTTCATACTTTTTGTTCTCTAATTACGGCCCTAGCACCGTCATCTACTAATACTAGAAGCATATCGCCTGCGTGTGGCAGGATTTGATCATAATATAATACTTACTGCAAAACATTCATATCAAACAGAAAAATGAATGGCCCCAAGACGGAGCCTTTAGGAACCTTGACAACAAGAACCTTACCACTGAACTAAAAACTTTCAAATAGAACAACTTGACACGCTGCTTAAAATAATTTTCAGTTTTTCGTAGGAGAATGTCATTCACGCCGTCATGCCTTTCTTCAAGAATGCTGCCGTTTAACGAATCAATTGCTTTAGTAAGGTCAAGGAAAATTCCTGCTCGTGAGAACTAAAACCTGTGTATTTTTTAAATATGTTCTCAAATGAAAAAGAACGGTAGCTCTTAATTTTTTTCTGAAGAAAAATCGGACGGAGAAAAGAAAACTGTGTTTTATCAAATAGTTTGTCTTACCGAAAACTAAATCGGTGACTACGCTAGAAAAAGTAATACTTTTTTTCTGCGAAAACTAAATATAAACTTCAAAAAAGGTGAGATCTGTTAAATAATAGATTGATGACAATGTAGAACAATGTTTCAGCTGCCTATATGTAGCATCTACTTGAGACTTTGTCCTGTATTTCCATCCGCATTCATGTTACCTATTGGCATGTTACCTATTGGAAAGCAGCCTCGAAGGTGGCGATGACTTTTATTCGACCTCAGCTACTGTAAGCGCCATGACTACCACACGGTCTTATACGTCATTCAGATTTAGTTTATCACCACCTCCGTCTAAATATTGCAGCTGCGAACAGTCTACGATACCGTTTCAAGCAAGCACACAGTCCGTATTGTGGCAATTGCGGCTGATTTGAGAGTGTACTTCATATTCTCTTCGAATGTCGAGCGTACGCCAACGAACGTGCGCAGTATGAACAATGCATGCACTCCCTCACCCAAGTGCCACTCACAGTGGACTCTGTGTAAGGTCCTTTAGGCTGCTACAGACAGCAGCAACTCGCAATGTTATTCTTATTTACCTATTTTGACGCTGTTGGTGCTTTAGGCAAACTAAATCGCCCATACACTTGATCGTGTACAAAACTTGACTTCGGTCTCTTCCAAAGAAGCCATCACGCAGTGAATAATTGCATTACCATCCCCTTCAATGCCCGCTATATTTTCTAGCACTCCTCTTCCATCGTTATTGCCCTATTCCCTCCCCTACGCAGAGTAGCATGTCAGCGAATATTCACACCTGCTAGAATCTCTGTTTTTCATTAAAGCTCTCTCTCACTCTTTCAGTCAATGAGTTGAAAAGGTACTTTACGGAACACGATGATCTAGGCGTAGCATGACTGAGGCTGCAATAATTTGTCTCTTGCAACTAAACTGGCCCGTCTTGACCTAGCTTTCAAACCGACCATCCCAAACTCAGTAGTAGAACATCTACGTTCACCCTGTGGTAGAACGCTTACCCCTGACGGGTCGCAGTTTTCGTTAAGGCATTGTGACAGCTATTTAGATGAACGCAAATAACACTGATATTCACAGTAACAATGGCCATTAAAAATAAGGGCGAATTCAAAATCATAGCTTCATGCATCGCATCCTGCGCACACTTGCAATCATTAGCCTTTCCTGAGTCCATGCCCAATCTATCAAAAGCGCAGCAACGAATGGTTGTTCATAAAAAAGTAATTTTTATGGAAATAACTGTATGTGTTCGTTATTAACACGTACTTCTCCCAGTCTTCACTATATTTTACTTTCTTCACGAGGTAATGAATATTTCATTCATGAGCATTAGTGGTCATGTATATTTATCAGCGATCTAGATACTGCTGACTCCAGATTTTTGTGACCAAGTGTATTTGATACCGTTTCTTTTAGAACACTTGGAAAGGATAAAAATTGTAAAAGAAAGCAGAAAAAATTTACTACTATGATGCCTGTGCAACGTAATTGTGGTCATCGTGAAAGACCAAATAGAGAATTTCTTCGCCGCAATATTGTCCCGGTAGATGAGGACATTGCTAGTGTATATTTTTGTTTCTTTACACATAAGGATTTGTTTCAGTGCGGGCACCTGTGATCTTAGTGATAACTAAAGGTGACAAAATACAGCACGTGGAGATCACGTTTCCACCCGCAAAGCCCCTATCTCTGCCCGTAAACGACAGCCAGAAATAAAGATAACCGAACCAGCGTTTCTTGGGTGGACTATAGTGCCGTCACTAGGAGGCTTAGTCGTGATGCCTATCCTAATTTTGAGCGCCATCTTCCCACTTGCCGAAAGATAAAGTTCACACAGAATTGCCCCTAGTGACATTCGCAGCGGCTGTTACCTGATTTGTGAGCGTCATAATTGGGGGTCCCCACAAAGCCTTCAAAGTGCACTACATTGTAGGCAGCGCAAGAGGATCAAATAAGCAGGAACGCTTCCGTGGTATCCCGGGCATCCAACATGGGAGCACCTGTGCCGTAATTACAGCCGAAGTGAAATAATTCACCTTCATTTTCGTTCGACAGCTCACACACCTCGGTCACATTAATTTCTCACGGATGACCTGTGAGGACTGTCCGTTACGACAATGTACGCGAACACAAAACTGCAGAAATAACAGATAATGTCACTACAAAGATCAGAAAATCTCCCGTAAAAAGCTATTTGAAGAAACATATACATAGGTGTTTCACTTGCTTCGAATATGTACTGCCTGTGTTAAAAACCTACAGCCTACTAAGTTTGTTTCTGAATCATGCAGGGTTTATTGTTTCCCTTCGTCACGGCTCCAAATCACAGCAGCGTGAAGCCAGCATTGGTCTGTCTCGCCAATACCTTAGGAGCCGTATATTGGGCATGTCTGGCACGCATGGAATGGTACTGAGAGCCCAAATACTCTGCTCATAAACAAACCCCTCAAGTCGCAATTTTTTTACAAACGATGTATGTTGCTCTGCATGACATTAGAAGAGTGCTTTACTAGGGTTTCTTCTAAACAAACGCCATCGACATCGTACTGTCGCGTAAAAAAATCTTTCTAATCCGCAAGTTGCGCAATTCACACTTCGATGTTACCCGAATGGTTGTATCCTAAAGAATAAGTCATTAGAGCAAGCTTACCATTTGGGAGGATTGTGCGCACGGTGTAGTCCTTAGTGTAACTCCTTCACCCAAAATGTTAGCGCTAAATAAGGATGTCCAATAGAAACAGTGTCCAGCTCAAAACAACCTTTGAAATTATTAGTTTGCCCGAATAGACGCAAATAGTACAAAGTTCTTTCCCACGTAAATTACTTGATATGCGCAAAAACGGAGAATGTTTACTGCAGTCTCATAAGTGCGCAAACACCGATTTCTGCTGCGTGGAAAACGACGATGACCGATGACGATGACGATGAACGCCCTTTTAACGTGATAGCAATGAGGATCTTGTGTCGCAGAAAACCCGGTGTCGTCGACGGCGTCTATCACCAAGCGCAAAAAATCCACGAAAAATCTCCTCAAAAGCAACCTAGGAGGCAGGTGTGCCACCCTGGCCAAGATTTTTTCTGGCGTCGTAACAACCTGACCGCCGGATTGTGATCAAACTGCGCACTACGGTATGCACCAGTTAAATTAATGACTTGTCGTGAAGGGTTACTCGGGAAGAGCCATACGGTTTGTATAAGTCCCACGATGGCAGCACCTGCTAGAGAAGGGCAGTGGCGCATAGATGAACCTGCACCAGAAGTGGTATGAGGACTGCCAGGTATCTATGAATGCTCACACGAGAATGACCAATTCTGTATATATGGACATTAACTCATTAATGATATCGTGTCATAACGTTAAGGCGGAGCTTAGATGCCCCCTACAACTTTTTAACAAGCGAGAGGCATGGACTGCCCGGTGCTGCTGCCCCGGAAGAAGGGTAGATGGTTGCATGCGAGGTAAAATTCCTGCCGCTCATGTGCGCGCCGCCTCCTAGGCTGTTCTGATTAGTGAGAACCAACCCCTAGCCTTCATCGGCGGTTATGCGTTAGAGCCCCAAAAAGCTGGAAAAAAAATTGTTTTTCAAAAAGCGGAGAGGATCCAGGAAAAACTGTCAACCATAGCCGTGCGCCTAATCGTGTTGACCGTCAGTCCAGCTTCTTCTTTTTTTTAGTACCACTATGCAACGCCTTTCAGTTTACTTTAGTGTTAACCAACTAGGCCAAACACAAACTATACAATACTCAACTGATTTATCCGCTTCACACGGCATAGGTGGTTCTGAAAACAAAACACACATTTGTCAACCGCATAGCATGGCCATGAAACCAGTTGCAATCGTTACTTACGCAAAACTGGTTCAAGATGACCGTCGGTATTGGCGCATGAACTTCATTCAAACAACCGTTCTCAGGACGCCGCCTGCAAACGCAACCTAGGCCTAGGGTGGCGCTTGGAACGTTACGCGTTTGCAGCAGTCCGCAGCTAAAATCACGCCGCAAATAGAGCACGGAACAAACGTTCTCTGAACCCGGCCTTAAAACTTGCGTGGTAGGGGTTGCTTTACAAAAAAAAATAAATCACTCAAGCAGCATGACAGCAGCGCATGCTCACTTTCTCTCCCGGTTTCCGCTCTGCTTCGCATGGGTGCCGCTAGTCGACGCGAGCGCTTTGATGTTAAGAATAAAACGTATACAAAAATCCCGGTGCAACTGGTTTTGACGATCATAAAAAAAAGAGAGGTCATGCTTTGCAAGATAAAGGTTTGAATTCCCTAGCGAGTAGTTAACCACACATACGGCCGCTTAGGTATTTTTCAAAAGCGTCCAAACGCTTTTAGTTGCCCATTGCAAATAGCTGTATCTTACCGGTACCCACCTATGGGGCAGAAACGTGGAGGCTAACAAAGACGGTTCAGCTTAAGTTAAGGACAACGTAGCGAGCTATGGAAAGCAAAACGATCGGTGTAACGTTAAGAGATCGGAAGCGGGAATAGTGGGTGAGGGAACAAACGCGAGTTAATGACATCCTAGTCAAAATCAAGAGGAAGAAATGGGCTTTGGCAGGGAGTGTAATGCGAAGGCAAGATAACGGATAGTCGCTTTGGGTAACGGAGTGGATTTCAAGAGAAAATAAGCGTAGCACGGCGCGGCAGAAAGTCAGGTGGGCGGATGAGATTCAGAAGTTTGCGCGATTATGGTGGCCGCAACTGGCAAAGGACAGGGTTAATTGCAGAGACATGGGAGAAGCGTTTGCCCTACAGTGGGAGTAGTCAGGCTGATGATAATGATGATTATTATGATGATGATGATGATAATAATGATGCAAAACACGTTCTTTTATTCACTCTTAACATCTCCTGAAGCACTGCCACCTCTGCCACCCCAGTCTTCCCCAGCACAACAAGTAATCGACCCAATATTGCAAATAGGTGTTTGATTCTGCTTCTTTGTAAGAGAGGTCTTTGCTAACTTGTTTTCAATTGTAGGCCAATCAATCACCCGTGCTTATTGGGTTGTTCACATCGCATCATTCTTCTTTTATTGCTATAATTTGCAACAGGGGCGTGTTTAGACGCCGTTAAAGACAGGCCAAGGTAATGCCCATTTTGCCTGGTCAGTGTTTAGCACGAGGCCTACGTGACTGGGCGACACGCCGACGTTTTTAGGCGAGAGCGGGGTAGCCTTCCATGACGTCGACGGAGGTGCAGTTCGCATACGTCACCCACCTTCTGTTCGTTCACGGCAGCTAGGACGCCATCATGGAAAGGTCCTCTGCCACGGCAGCTACATTGCCGCGCAGATTATGTTCTGTTTTATCCATCAAGCAACATGGCACTCCTTTCCTTTTTTTTAATCCCACACTTCGACTATACCCGTCAAGGCTTCGCTTCACGCTAAGGGGACTTTTGTGCCATAGTGGATGAACTGTCGCGTATGCGGTCAACCAGAGACGATCGATCATTGCTTTGCGTGGTGGAGTGATACAGTGTTTTTCTGGGACATGCTTCAGCGGACTATCAAAAAGGACATTGAGATATCGCCGTACACTATAAGGTTCTTACTTATTCTAAACGACTCCGGGATTCCATGCGTCCTGTTGATGCTAATTGGACTTTTAGCCTGTGGAAGAGCCGCAAGATGTATCGACACGCCGAGCCACCTTGTTCATCTAAGTATTTGTTCAGTGAACACTGAACAGCGTGCCTTGGTGCTGGGGATTTATGCTGCATAGGACCGGAAGCCTGAATGGTTGCCGGTTCTTTATGGATGTGTATGTCTCTCGTAATATTGATGAACACGTGGAGTGCAGTGTGCGAAGATATGAGAATATGTGTCTGCGTTGAGCAATAGCACATGTGTACGTAAAGATTTGGGCAGCTCAGCAGGATTTATTTCCATGCAATAAAGCAGAAACACTCGTCATGGCTATGAAGTTCCGTACTCGCTTCCCACGAGCAATGCCTGGGTTCGAATCCGTCTCGTGGAACTTTTCTTCTGGGATTTTTCCCGTTGGTGTCGCTCTCCGCGACCAATAATGCTAAGGCATCAAATCGATTCATAGTTTTAAATGTGTATATTTAAAGCATGGCTATGTTTAGCATGCACGACTTGCAATCAATCTGATGTGAAAATGTGAGCTTCAGAAATAGTACGACGAAGCAGAGGAAGAAGGAAGCCTCCAAAATGTAAAAACCCGCCCATGGCCAGTCGATGGGGATTTATTTCTGTTGCATTTTCACCAAACGTTCCACATTTATATTTACAAATGTTTACTATAATGTTCACTTAATTTTCCTTCTGGTCTTCATGATGTTCAAAACGAAAATGAAGACCCTCCATAACCATAAGCATACGTTGAGAACCAAAAGTTAACACGAAAACATGGAAGCCAGTTTCTGGTCTGCACGAAATATGTTAGCCACGCACTTCTGGATTTTGGTCGGCCTTGCAGGCATCACAACTTCAAAGCTATGCGTAACGAAAGTTAAAGGCACATTAAAGGCACATTAGCAAAATTGTTTACCTTGTTTATGGCACAATTAGAGGGGTCCCATCATGCAAAAACTTGGTCTAATCTAAAAAAACGAAACAAGTTCACTTTGGTATGTCAATGTCATTCCAGAGCTGCATGATATTCAATCCTTTCTTTTCAGCTATCCATGTTTTAGTTTTTTCGATCTCTTGCGGCGTAAAATGACTCCTCCAGTCACCCACCATTCCACTGCGCACAAATTCTTCATCGTGCATCTCTGCGTCTACGCGTCGTGATTCGAAGGCTTGAACCGATTTCAGTGCCCTTTCAGGTGGTAGCTCAAGCAACTTTTTGATCACATTGCGCATATCATCGTTGAACACCAGCTTCATATTGCTCATACTAGACGCTTCTATGACTTTATGAACAAGCCCTGGGTCCCGTCGAAGGTGTCCACCGTGCTCATGGCCCAAGAAGTCAGCTATCTTCAGTACCCAATAGGTGGGGTCCTTCTTCATCTGTTCGTACGTAAAAAAGAAAATGTTTGGTGAGTTGCGACGTTCAAACCAGGGCAAGATGTGCTCGAAGTATCCACCGTATGGCACATGTCCCGCAATAAACAGTTCGTGAAACCTCGTGAACGAGACATCCGTCACTGTTTTCGGCGTCAGCCGCCTCAGGTGGTAGTAATAAGACACGCACACATCGTAGGGGTTCCTTGCGATGTATATGTACTTCGATTCGCAGGAACATGGGACCTTGTGGAAAGGTATGTGGAGCTTCATCGGTGCAGGCCTTGCTGCCAGCTTCTCGGCAGCTTCGGCGCCCATCAATTCAAGGTACGGAGCAGCAAGAAGAAAATCGACCAGCGTTTGCGGAGGCTCGCCCTTGGATAAGATACTGAGCACAGTATACTGCGTCCACGTCGTTCCGGACTTTGGGTAACTGACGACGAAGAGGTCGTCAGGGCGAGGCTGGTACAACATCGCCGACCGAACAACATCTTCGTTTTGAGCCTTGCGAACCAGGACACCGTCTATTTGCTTTAAACAACTGGCATCCATTTCTCAGCCTGGTGACGAGTGACTGCAAGAATAGGAAGAGGTGGTCTAATGTTAGCATATAAGAATGTAAACAATTATATTTGTTCAAGTGATCTAACAAGCCCTACGTGAACAAAAAGCGACTAAAAGTGTGTCATCTTTATCCTTAACGAAAAACGTTGGCAACGCATGTAGATGCCATCCACAGAACGAAAATGGACCTTAAACTTCTTTGCCCCAGTTAAGGAACTAAATAAAGAATATTGAGGTTCAGAGCAGGAAGTATGCTGCCTTGATCTCTGGATTTGTAAAAGCTACATTGTTTCCTGTACTCCAGATTGAATAATCTGTTCTCAAGAAACCGCTTATAAACGAACGTTTCAAATGTCTTCTACGTACATCACCAAAAAAGAAAGGGCGGCTGCTTACCTGCGCTTTTGACCGCGCCCGTTTTCAGGCCATTAGGCACTTTACGCTGGGATCAGAACTTTTCATGCACAAGAGATACCAGCCCTACAGCTCAAGCGCTCAACCTTAGTCGTGCCGAAGAGCTGCATGTCGTGACGTGGCTTTATGATATCACGAATGGGATCGGCCACCTGTAGCACACACTTCCGCTCCATAAACGCTCTGAAATTTTGAAAGCAATGTACGCTTGCGCTACTTTTTGTTTTTGGCAAGGTGCACATGTCGAAGGGATACAGTTCAAAGCACTTGGGCATCGTTCTACCGGTGTGTACGAGGGGGTACCCAAAAGAAACCGGACTAAATTTTTTGGTCGGCAAAGCTTCTGTGGTACCGCGTTTTGCCACTAGGAGCGCAAAGAACGAACATTACAGAGTCAGTAAGCCGAGTGCCGTCGTTGAAGGAGGTCAGACTAGTTTAGGCAGAGTTTTAGAGTGACGACTGTTTTGTGTGAATGTCGTTTTTGCAATGGCTGATTTTCATGAACAGCGTGCGCCGGTGAAATTCTGATTTTTGCTTGGAAAAAGTTGAGTGGAAACTTTTGAAATATTAAGAAAGACGTACAAGGACAATACTATGGGGACAACTCAAGTGTTCCTGAATCGAATCCTGAATCAAAGCAACAATCATGCCAGTGGAAAACTTCAAATTCACCTCGCCTCAAGAAAGCTCGTCAGGTGAAACCAAACCTCAAAACAATGCTGATTTGTTTCTTCGACGTGAGAGGAGTCGTCCATTGAGAATTTCTTCCGCAGGGTCAGACAGTTAGCCAGGCTTTCTACTTGGGATGTTTTGAAAAGATTGGGCAACAGTGTGCGGTGGAAGCGGCCAGATTTGTGGCGGTCGGGTGAATGGCTTTTCCATCATGGCAATGCCCCTGCTCACACAGCCCTGTTTCTACGACAATTTTGAACCAAAAATGGCATGACCCCTATTCCTCAACCCTCATACTCTCCCGACCTTGCCCCGTGTAACTTTCTTTGTTTCCTAGAATGGAAAAATAGGTGAATGGAAAGCGTTTCGCTGATGTTGCTGAGGTGAAGAAAAAAACGACGGAGGCACTGTCAAGCATCACAAAAGATGAATTTCAACAATGTTTTGAAAAATGGAATGAAAGATTCGACAAGCGTATCATTGCAAGTGGGGAATACTTTGAAGGAGATTCAAGGTCTGTGCTAAAATGTGAACAAATAAGCTCAAACAAAAATAAGTCCGGTTTCTTTTGGGTACCCCCTCGTATTGTAGTATACGGCAACAGACCTTGAATTCATAGCAGAAGCTTGGTCTGGGCTGTTTGGTAGAAAGTGACATGTAAATGTGGCACGACAGTTCCACGGAAGAGCATATTCCTGTTCTCTGAGTTCGTGCACGTATTTTAACGCTCATTTTATACTTAAGTGCAAACGTATAGAAGTGAGCGTGCTTGTTTGAGGTGCTCTAGAAGATGCTCTCTAAAGAAGTGGCAGGTTAAAAAATTAGGAGGACTCTTAAGCTTCGCCTTAAGAGTAGACGCTATAGCACCTGTTCCTTCTTCTCTATTTTTTAAATAACTATGAATCAGCACACATACCCAAAGGCTTTTCTTACTTTAGGTTGAGGTCGATAGAAGACCTCGCCCGCAACACTAAAGTATCGTGAGCGATAAAGACAATCTAATTGAAAATAAAGGAAAGGGGCATAGTGCCATGAAATTAAATCAATTTCGATAAGATGAGAAAGGGGAAAGGTTCAGGATATGAAAGCAGGAAAGAGATTAAAACACGCTTTACTGTAATGTACGCACCACAAAGCGTTGACTTGGTGCCCCTCTAACGCGCTTGAACCAATGGCCTTTAACGGCATATGCGTTGCGTGCCCGCCTGGAACGCAGAGGGCATAGGCTTGAACCCCAGTGTCGGCGAATCTCTTCTTCATTTGAAACTTCTGGGAACATTTCTGCCACGTTTCTAAGGCCTTGTCAATTCTAGATCAGGGCGACGACTTTTCGATCGAATCAGCTGTATACGCTAACGCGTAAGAAATTGCTTTCACAGACATTGCCTGCTCTCGGGCGGCGCTGCACGGACATGCGAGCTACAAATGCTCGAGCACCGTCAAGAGCACGGCTTCCACGCGTGCGATTGTTAAATACAGAGTCCATATTATATAGAAAATTATATGGAATTCCATTACTTGTGTGTATGGAGTTCATAAGCATTCCACGAAATTTCCTTACGATTTCTATACAGCGTACATGACGTCATATAGAGTCCGTAAGATTTTATACGTGCTTCCATATAGCCCATACCGGCACCTTATGCTCCAACTTACTGCATCAAAGTTCTTGTGGAGACATTTGGAATTATGAAATTCGTCACACGCGAACTTTCAGTAGGGCACAACCGTCACCTTCCTCTTCTTGGCCTGCTAAGTGTGAAACGAGGAACTTGTACACGGCCAGAGTCCGCACGGGAACATCCCATATGTTACCATTGGCCAGATGGGTTGGGTAGTGGTGAACTCAACGGCACACGGTTCGTTCCTGTAAAGAAGGGCGCCGTAAAATCCTGTGCCCATCTGCGTCCAATCGTAGGCCACCGTATCGCATTGAATAAACGGGGCATGCAGTGAGTGTACCGTGCGTACAGTTCTTATGGCAACTTTCGTGCTCAATGCACGGAACTATTCTGTGCTTACTGCGGCGTCCATGGTCACCCGAGCGACGGACGGGTGCGTTCCTGACAGCCTTGCGAAGACGACCTGCCTCACACTGGCGTGCGTGCCCAGTAGGTTGCTCTTGTTTGAACACGGCCATTGACACATTCCCCCCGCTGGTTCTGTCGGCAGCTGCAGCTTACGCGCTCTTTTCCGAACTTTACAAGAAGGACGGCAATCGTCAGGAGAGACCGAATACAATAGGGGAGGGTCCTTCAAGTGCTCTCCTTCGAGGAGGGTCCTTCAACATGCCACTTGAGCACTGCACAAAAGTGCGGGGCCGTCTCTCGCTTAGACAGTTAACTCAGTGAAGCAGTTTACCGGCCGTTTCCCAAATATTGCGGTTTTTCCAGTCTCTCGGGCTTCTAAACACAAAAAAAAAGAGAACAAGAAAACAGTGGGAGCTTTTCAACCATAGACATGAACATCGATCACGCCGTTCCTGTGCTAAAGTCCGCCTTTCTCGATATCTCAACGCCAGAAGAGGTGGACGCTCAAATAGACTTGAAAATACATGATTTCGCAGCCGCGCGGATAGTTTGGCTCATAGAGCAACGTACACGATACACGGAGGTGGTGGAATCAGATCCTACTGGCGACATGTCGTGCTTGTTATTTTTTATTCAATTATTCTGCAAGTAAAGGTTGAACGAGCTAATCGCTTTCCATACATCAGCAACCGAAACCAAAACGAAAATGTCCTCTTATGCTTTCCTTAGTTTGGGTGGCAATAGGCTTTCTTCATATCCAGTGCTCCAAGGCAGACAGACTTTTAAAAATCTGCTAGTTTCGGAAGACAGACGAAAAGTAGGCCTCCTTGTCATCGTCAAATTCCTTGTTGTCTACCGCCAAGACGAGTATTAAGCTGCTATCGGTAGTACTAAAACTAATTCTGGTCTTTCGCTGTGCCAAGTGTTAGCTCATTGTTTGTGTGTCTGAATCGTGAACTTACTTAAAGCTCCCAAGCTAAGAAAGAAAAGCTTAAACATATAGACATTCTTGTTAAAACTTTGTTTAAAAATACAAGGGGGAATGCTTTCCGGTGTGCAGCACAAAAGCTACAGCTTTAAAACTTGTGAAAATGCGTTAAGTACGCTTTGTTTTAATCCTCATAAATATTCTGGACAGACATCCGCTGGAAAACCAACGGCGAATTAATGCGCGTGGCACTAGCGACGATGCTAAAGGCATGCGACTTTTCCTCGGAGGGGAGGGTCACCTCATAGAGACGCTTAAAACACGACATAGCCTTGCAGCAGGGCAGGAACACTTCATCAAAGTAGCGGACGCTTGCACCAACCTAGGCATTCAATGTTTAGGACTGTATATTTCTTTGACAAAATAATTATACAATACCCGCATGTTGGGAAGAATAAGTACTGCTTAGAAAGTGCTTAAGTTTTATATAAAATTCATCACGGTGCATATACTTGCAAAACTAAATATTGTATTTGACTTTGCTTTGTGTCGATGTACGTGGCCGGGCAATTTTAAGAAAAAACCCGTACACCCTTACTGCAAGAAAGAGAGTTAATGACTACTTCGCTAACGCATAAAAATTGTTAATATTAAACATCCGTGATCCGTAACTTCATTGTTTAAGCGATGTTTATTTTTGTGAATTTAGTGCACTATCTGAGTGACTGATATTCTTTAAATTTCGTTAGTCTGCATAATCTGTCCGACAATGCATAATAAGATCTGGCGTATAGCTTTTGCACGTGGAACAGAAAATAATTTCTGTTGATTTCATTAAGGAATATCTAAGTGTTTTGAACACCTCATGACGCTACTTCCATTCGCCTTTTCTTCTATTCACCGCTTTGTCTCCTGGACCTCTTTCGGATTGAACTAACTCTTGCAATCGCCCACTTTGCCGCTTCGCACTAAGCTAAGCATAGAGTCCTTTCTGGTATTGCTGGAGTGGAAGGAGATTCCTTTTTTTAACATCCCACTCTTGTACACAGCGCCCTCTAGAGCACCTAAACAAGCCTGCTCACTTCTATACGCTTGCAGTTATGCATAAAACAATCGTTAAAATACGTGAGTAAAGGCATATAAGTGGAGTATCTTCTTTCATTATTTTCCGCGCCACTTTTGCGTGTCAGTTTGCCATAGATAGCCTACAACAAGCGTCCGCTAAATGTAAGTGCTGTGGCTTTAAGCTGCAATGCGCACTTTTATAATGATGTCCACGTGCTGTGAAAGTGATCCTCTTGACATGCACACAGTTAAAAAAAATGAACCGCAAGCGTACATTGCTTTTAATATGCTAGAATGTTTTTAGACTGAAGTTGGCAGGTGGCCCATTGCACTCGTGACGCAAATACAGCCACGTCACGATATGAAGTGCTTAGGAACAACTTACGTGGAGAGCTTATGCTGCGATGTTTGTCTCTCGTGTTTAGACAGTTCCAATCCCAGCTTGGAGTGCCTATCGTCCTGAAGAAAGACGCGGTAAAAAAGAGACGTAAGCTATCGCCCTTTCTTACTCGACAGGTTAGGATTAAAAGACATTTCGTACCTTTATTTGTAAAGGTTTTAGTGAAGGAAGAACATTCCATCTGAAGTGCAGGCCGCAAAGTAGGTTTTACAGTCTGGGAGTCGAAGGCCAGCATACATCTTGCCCAGAACTAAAACATTCTTTTATGTAATTGTCTAAACGGTGAGAAGAATTGTAAGGCCCATCTTTGCACTGTGAATGTGGATTAGTTACTCTTATTTGCATTTCGTTCAGATAGCGTTTGCTAGACCGCCTTTAAAAGGCTTAGGGGTAAAATCCGTGCTACGCCCGAATACTTCCCTGATGTAACGCATCAGTGCTTGTCGATGTTTTCATCTCATGCATACGCACGAAGCAACACAAAAAAGGTTGTCAGTAGCAAACATTATGTGCACTGCTTAAAGCCCTTCGCTGGGCGAGTTTCTATTTCATTATTTCATTCACCGCCCTCTTGTCCGTGTTCGCCGTTGCGCTGTGAATGAAAGGATACGCACTGGTGGCGTTACGTCCCTTGTAAGCGCCTAGCGACGACGCAGCGTGCACGACACGTTTTCTTAGAATCAGCGCTTGTTATCGGCGTCTCGGTGCAAGCATTTCTTTTAGCGTGGCAGCATTAAAGGCTATGTTCTGCTGATAAGTGGATTGGTCACGCCAGAAAAATCCACGAAAATTTTTAGAGAAGCAACCTAGGGTGCAGATGGACCACCCATGTCACGCTACGTTGGGATCTCATCACAAGCTGCTCCAGTTTTTTATTGCTTTCCAATTCTGACACGCATTCCAGGTGACGTCGGTCAGGCGGATGACAGGAAAAAAACGCTAGCATTTTCACAGCCATAAGTATACAAATTTTATGCAGGCGACCAATGAACCAAGAACGGAAACACTCTCATACTCGAAGAGCGGCATGCTGGCGCTGCTAGCAAGGGTGAGTGCGTTCAAGAGCACGCGCGATGAAGGCTGCTATTTCGCGCTCAAAAGCGACATAGACCGCACGACAAAGAAACACACTCTGCGCGCTCCGAATGGAAAAATGTTGCAATATTATCCAGGAGTCTCACGTTGGCTACTTCGTGACGTTGTAGGCTTGTATGATATTAGAGGCTAAGAGCGCAATGGTTACAACCTCATCTGTGCTACAACTAGATTATCCTGCTAAACAATCTCCGCGTACGGCGGCTCTGAATGCAATGCACGCTATCCGTGTCCCTGTAAAAAGTCAACACTTATAAGTAGATGGGGCTGAGATGAAGCCGAACTATTTCCTGGACGCTACCTAGTTTTTCTAATTGTTTTCTGCTATATGATTTTCTGCATTTTCGTAGCGCACCACAATGACACTAATACCCTGCCGTCCCACCGACGCGTCCATGTACTCACTGTTCCCTATGATTATTCATGTATACAGGAAGCGCTTGAGGGTTCGTGGGTGCTCTATATTTTTATTTACATGAACTTGAATTTAACTGTTATTCAGATAAAATGTTGTCCTACGGATATATACTAAATGCGGAACAACGTGGACGCAGTACCTCATACTGAGTATTCTCTCCAAAGGCAACCGACCAAGATCTTTCGCGGATTTCCTGCTGGCTTTTTTGTACCTTGACCTCATAGGCGCCGAAGCCGTAGAGAAAATGCCCCGGCCTGGCCTCTTCAAGACTCATCTGCCAGCTCTCAAGGTACCTTACTCAGAGGGTGCAAAGTACACCTCCTTGCGAGAAACCCTTACGATGCGTGCGTTTCGTACTACTACCACTCAAAGGGATTCACTCCAAAGAGTGTAAAGGACGTATCGTTCGACAGGTTCGTCGATCTACTCATCGATGGGAAGCTCTTGTACGGCGACTACTTCGACCATCTGCTTTCCTGGTATCAGTACCGCGACAGGTCCAATGTGCTGTTATTCACTTACGAACAAATGACAAGGGATCGCCTCTTTCGGACTCTGAAAATAGCCGACTTTCTCGGAGATGATTACGCAAGTGGGTTTCGAAATGACCCAGAGCTATTGCAGAAAATTTTAGACGCCACGAATTTTCAAAATATCAAGGCACTCTTCTGCGACATGAACAGTATGTTGGTGGCGGAGCTGCAGAGTCTGCCGCCAGAGGAAGCTGTGAAGTCTTTCGAAGTGTGCCATGATTCACGGACCCGAAAGGAAGATATGCATGAAGGTGAAGCTTTCCTCCGCAAGGGTGTTGTCGGTGACTGGAAGGGTCACTTTTCTCTGGAGATGATAACAAGAAATAAAGAATGGATTCACCGAATGACTGAAAACTCCGATGTTATGCAGCTCTGGAGGGATATTGAGCTACCGTGATTTAGACATTTTCTTCAGCGCATAAAACTAATAAGCAGTACACTTTAAACACAGGGAACTGTCTCGAATGTTGTTTTCAGTTCAGGAATGTGGGTATGGTGCTTAATGTTTTTTTTCAGGTTAAACGGTAAGGAAAACCAGTGGGAGGAAGCAACACAACCGGCTTCCTCTGCATAGTAGTTGTCTTGCCCAGATTGCAGGATTGAGTTTTAAAACGTTCCTGGTATCGCGAATTTCAGCACTTATGCGGTGTCCTCCGTCGAGCGGGGTGAGCACCGACAGTGCGCGCAAGCGGCAGCCTTGTTGTCGTCAGACGGGGTGAGCAGACGCCCGTGGTCTCGTGGCCACCAAATAAATGGGGATGACACCCACGAAAGCCGCCACCGCTGGTTAGTCTCAATGCTATGCGCAAGCAATAGGCGTGAGAGTAAACAGCCCTGCCTATAACGCGCAGGAAGACGGGAAAGGAGGTCTCCCAGCCATCAATAGCCTGAATGCAGCAAATACCCTCGCATACATTAAATCAAGCCAGAAACGCAAAGGCCTGGTGCGCGCTGATGAGGTAGCCATGTCCCAGGGAATCAAATGCATTTTCCTAGTTCGTGGAAACTAGGAGAACACTTAACAAGCAAAACTGGGTGTAGTAGAAAAAGGTTCGAGTTACACTTGACAGGTTCTGAATCTCTCTACCAGGGACACAGATCACCTGATGGTTGTCAATGAGGGTAGACATCGCACTCATTAGGCGCTGAACCACAATGGCTCCGGAAGCCTTGTAACCGACGTTAGAAAGTACGGTAAGCCTGCAGCCCTCCGAGAAGACCCCGGGTCAAGTTTGGGAACCAGGGCAATTCGTCCAGCCAGGGAATAATCAGGGAAGCCGTAAGTCTGAAATCATCGGCATAGAACGGAGGTCACAGACAGACGGAAGATGTTGCAGACGCTAATACCTGATACTAATTTCATAGAATTTAGGATAGCTCTGATACCCTCCTCCATAGGTGGAGGTGCACAAAACGCGTCATGCAAATGAGAAGCAACTTGTGGCAACGCGGCCGTCGTTGTATGTGCTACATCCACCACAAAATCATGAGGAAATGGAGGAAATGCTCGAGTGTGAATGCTTTGTTCGGAAGGCTGTTGTCGGTGACTGGAAGGCTCATTTTCAAACCTCTATATTTCAATTATAGTGAAAAAAAGCAGCGGGACCTTTGAGGGCACCTAATAAGATCTCTTTCAGTAAGCATGCTAACGTAATGATATTTCAGGAATACAATACGAAATGAAATTTCGGAGTTGAGGGAAGGACCAGTAACGCTATAATGCTAGTTGAAGCATAATGCAGTATACCTATTTTTTGTTTGTTGTTTGGAATTAATATGACATTTATTTTTGCTCTATGCTTACTAATGCTTTATGGTTACTAATTATACCTATTCTCTTTTAAAAGATACCACTACAGTACTTCACTTTTTGGGTATCTTCTTGCTTTACGTTCCTCAAAAACCCGCACTTTTTTCGCATCATACCGAGCTTCAACTTCATCCTCACGAAGCCTATAACGGTGTAGGAGTTACCAACGTAAGTAGGTAAACAGTATTACGACAAGCCATGGCGACTAATACACATCAGCAATGTTCGCTCCCAAATAGTAATTTCCGCC
The DNA here is from genome assembly GCF_055824585.1 of Amblyomma mixtum. Classification (NCBI taxonomy): domain Eukaryota; kingdom Metazoa; phylum Arthropoda; class Arachnida; order Ixodida; family Ixodidae; genus Amblyomma; species Amblyomma mixtum. Next base: position 34,362,118 of record NC_143019.1, on the reverse strand, counting down.
CTATGGAATACGGTATTTCCAAGCTGCAAATATAAATTTCACCTAAAAAGGCAGATATTACCAGCGACATTCAGCCGCCACTAGGAGACTGTCCTTGAGCAATATTGAGACTAATTTGCAACGTGCATAGAGGTAATAGCAACGCAGGAAATAAACAATGAATTGATGAATGCCGCAAGTGTCCCTACAATGTCCCAGCGTACTACAGAGAACTCCATCGGGAAAAATGCCGAATTGTCGCAGTAAGCAATTGGGCCCAGGACGTCAGTCGAAGAAGCCGCACTTTTTCTCCGGATTCATTCTGGAGCCTGGGGGGCAACCAAAGGCTTGGGCGAACGGAGCGAAATTCATCACCGCCTTGTTGCACTCGCCCGAGAGTGCATTTCCGGTCGCCGACTTGGTGCACGAGGTACTGCAGGCGGCGATAAAGAAGACCTGCTCCTCACTCAGCTCCTACGAGATGCAGGGGACGGAAGAACTCATTAGTTTCGGAGTCTGCCACTAAGTATCGCAAGCGAAAATCACAACTCTAAACTACAGCGTAACGCCATAAATAAAGGTAATTATCTGCATTGCTAGCAAAGTAACTCCTTGCAGTAGGAGCTTTTTCTTAGCAGGTTACTTAGATTGCCATTTAGCCTCACGTTTTTATTATTGGACAAGGCGTCTGGGTAGTTCGCTTAGGACAGACATCAATCCTTAACTGTCCACGTTTTGTTTCAATTGCATTACTTCAGTGCGAAAGCCCTACTTCGTCGTCAATCCTGAAAAAGCTGATATTTGTCTGAAGCATCTCAGGTACCTGCAGAAATAAATTAAGTGTTGCTGCGACTAGCTTCCGAACCTGCGGCGCAAAGAAAAGACCAGCTTCGCTAGCCGCTGCACAAGTGCTCTAAGCTTTCGCCGCTGCCGAACAGGCCTCGTGTTAAACTGCAACAAACACTCACGCAGTACATTACACGTGGTCGTCTTCATCAACTTCCATCTGTGTGCAGAAGTCACGAAAGGAAAGGAAACGCGCGTAACTGGCTCCTCAGTTAAGCGGACACCTCAATCGCGCTCTGAGCTACGAGCCGGTAGTGACAGAGAGATGAGAGCTGCTTGCAATTGCGTTGCAACGTTGCAGTTTCGCCGACAATCCCGTTCTTTTAGGCAGCCGTTTGACGTACCGTCTTTGCCAAAAGTAACCGAGCGGCCGCGTTGCGGTCTCTGGCGTTGACCGCTGCTCCGCGGCTGCGAATGTAAACTGACGTAAGCTGGCACCCTCGCTCTCCAGTACGGCATGCCTCGCTCAGTATGACAGCGCTCCGAAGGAGCGAAATGATAATCATCATCACACTGACTAAGCCCACTCAGGGCAAAGGCCTCTCCCATGTAATTCCAATTAATCCTGTCCTTTGCCCTCTGCGCCCACCGTGTCTCCGCATTATTCCTTATCACATCCGCCTACCTAACTTTCTGCCGCCTCCTGCTACGCTTGCCTTCTCGTGGAGCCCAGTCTGTTACCCTTAAGGACAGCGGTTATCTTGCCTTCGCATTACATGCTCTGCTCAAGCCCATTTCTTCCTCTTCACTGCCACTAGGATGTCATTATACCACGTTTGTTCATCACTACTCTGCCCGTTTCCGGCCTCTTAACGTTACACCGACCTTTTTTTTCCATAGCTTGCTGCGTTGTCCTTTACCCAAGGTGAACCCTTTTCGTTAGCGTCCACATTTTTGTCCCATAGCTGAGTACCGGTAAGATACAAGTGTTGTATAATTGTAATGTATCGTAATGTTACAATGTACGTTGTAATGTAATTTTGTAATGTAGCGCCGTAAGTAATGTTCAACAGTATAGAAAGGAAACAGCAGTCAACAATTGGTAGCAAAGTGCTGGTAGCGATAAGAGAATATGCCTACTTAGGACAGGTAGTGACCGCTAATCCGGATCATCAGAGGGAAATAACGAAGAATAAGAATGGGGTATGGCAGGCTCTCTCTGATCATGAACGGCAACCCACAACAGGGATTGAAATAGCTTGTGGTAATTGCTACCCGCTTGCTTATTATCCATGGATGGAGAGCGAGGGCGAAGCCTTACGTCAGCCACTCTACTCTCGCAGCCAGGGAGCATGCTGGGGAGCAACAGCCAGCGCCAGGAAGCACTGCGCTGCCACTCAGCTGCAAACCACAGTCGCAGCTGCTCGGTTACCTTTGTTAACGACTGTACATAGCATGCTTCTTGACGGAAAGGAAAAGACTCCCATGGCGCGAAGCGCATGAAGGACAGTGTCATTGAGCTGCTCTTCGGCAACATGGTGGTCAACAATGTACTGAGCAAGTTCCGAAACAAATCGCGCCTCATCTTATGCATACAGCGCAGAATGGCCAGCAGCGTCCGCGTATTTACACCGGTACGAACCGGTGAGAGGCGGTCTTGCGTGCGGTCCACGTCTTCGCGGAAGGCCGCGTAGGACACTTCGAGTGCCGGCACCTCGGGCAAGACGCTTTCGTTGTCGGCAAGGCAGCCGCGCAGGCGTTTGTCGAAGGCTGGTCGCGAGGCCTCGCTCACCCACGAGATGACGCGGCCATGCGGGTCCAGCTGCGTGAAAGACGGGGACACGACATCTGAGCGCAAAACAATCATGAAATGCACCTTGCGTTCTTTCAGCTGAACTACATGAACTTTTGAAACAAATATTTATGCACTTTACATGGCCTGCTGCGCCGCCGGCAAGAGCTCCATCACTGCCTCTTCGACGCGCTAAGAACAGGCTTGCTCCTGAACATAGAACGCTCCCCATCGTGAAGAATGCTTTTTCGGACGGCGATTTCGACAACGCTGCTTGCGTTTCCCATATGTCAGTAGTTGTCAAAAGCAAAACAGGTTATTATATCTTTGGAGTACGCCATTTTATAGAAATTTCAAAGCATGTAGCCCCTGAAGTATTTTCTTGAGACATTATCGACAAAACGTTAACGACTCGCCACCATTTGGTTTGCTCTATTACGCATTTAGAGTAGGTAGTGGACAAAGGCAAGAATCTTATCTTTCGATGCCTGCAGTCCCAAAAGCTTCTTAAGAAAACCTGCAAGCGAAAAATAAAGACTTTTCGCAACCATTCTATAGATGTCAACCGGAAAATATTTTCTGTCAGCTTTCGCTTGCTGGCGCCGCGGTGGCTCAGTGGTTATGGCGCTCGGCTGCTGACCCGAAAGACACCGGTTCGATCGCGTGGAGGGAGTTTTGTAGGGAGGCGAAATTCTAGAGGCTCGTGTATTGTGCGATGTCAGAGCATGTTAACCAACGCAAGGTGGTCGAAATTTCCGGAGCAATTCCTACGGCGTCCCCTTATAGCTTTAGTCGCTTTGGGGCGTTAATCCCCAATAAATCAGACGAGGACGCTGACTACGCGCCTTAGCCCGAAGAATGTTTTGGGCACAACTCTGGCTGGCACAAATTATAATCGCCTTTTCGACCTGCTTCCTTATGAATCGGTTAAACTTACAGAGCTGAGCCCTTTTAACCGAGGTATATTACCTGACGACGCTTCAGCTTGTTTCAGTAACGTGGTATCTATCTAGTCTACTAGACAATTATTTGAGGAAACAGGGATATCACCCTTACTTTGACACCTTCATTGTCCACGGCCTTCGTGAGCTCCCTGGCGAAGAAGTAACCAAGGCCGCCGTACAGCATGGCCTTGGTGCCATGTGAATAGTACACCGGGGGCCTCATGGCACCAACGGCGAGCTTGACCGCGTTCAGCATGTAAACGTACTCCGCGTACGGAAGCGACATGCTGCTTGTCAGCCGCTGCTCCTCGAAGTACGCCTCGGAGCCTACCGCCCGTCGCCCCCTCTGCCGGCTGTCGATCCAGAGGCGGATAAAGGACGGCCCGCTTTCGGGGAAGTCCTTGTACGCCTCCTCGACGCCATCATTAGTGAGGTACTTCTCTGACGGCCAGATGAAGGACCGTGCGCTCAGCAACTTCTCAGCGGCGACCTTCTTCGTCTCTTCGTCCAGCCACTGCGCAGCCTGAGTCTTGTTTGCGGCTGCCTGCATCCGACAACGCTTGTTTACAGCTCACACCAGTCCGACAGCGAGACAGTGGGGACCTCTAACTGCCGTACTGGAAGCGCTGCTTGCCACGGTAGTGATCACGAGTGATAGATACCGTCACCAAGACCAGTGAGAAGTGTGAGACGCCCGCAGCCGTTGGCCGCAGCGATACTAAGGCAGGTTAGTTTGAGGTCCGGCAAACTCGCCATCAAAGTCAATGAGAAGTGAGAGACGGCTGCAGTCGTTAGCAGCTGTGATACGGTCAAGGCAGGTTGAGACCAAAGAGAAAGACCTGGCTCGCATCCCGATTATATCGCGGCGCCGCAGTAGTACTTCTAAGGGCCGTTTCACATGCATGCGATTCTCGCCTGCGACGCTGCGAATTCTGTCGGTCTGCGACTGGGGAGCGCCGTCGGTCTAGCCGCAGACGGCCTGCGACCAAGTTCCGTCCGGTTGGAATCCAGTCGCAGCGTCGGTGTGTTCGCTCTGCGACTGACCAATGGGCAGCGCCGAGACGGCACGTGACGTGACGTCACGCGGGAGCAGCTGCCGCGGCCACGACCGGTCTCCAGGCGCGCGAGCGAGAGCGCACGTCGAGACCGGCCGCGGCAACAACTCGCACGTGACGTGACGTCACACACCGTCTCGGCGTGAGGTCACGTGGGAGCTGTTCCCGCGGCGTAAGCAAAACTGTTTATTGTAATCAAAACATACGAAATATTGCCTTGCATCTAAAAACACGCTGGTCATAACATCGCCAACACATTCCGTGCAGCGTTTCTGTCGCGTTTAATCGTGGGTTGCCTATGCGAACATCGAGCAACCTTGCGTGTCCCTCCGACCGAATTCGCTGGGTACGCGTTGCATGTGAAAGCACTGTGCGAAAATCGCACTGCGGCGTCACCGACTAGGCCGACTATTTTCGTTCTAGTCGCAGCATGTGAAACTGCCCTAAGCATGCTTTGGCGAATATCGCTTGAACGCTGCGCGTGTTGTACGATGCATCGATTTGACATAAATTGCATAATAAATAAGCATCCTGCATTCTGTTTAAGAATTGATAGACTACAAAAAAGTCGCCGAAGTGAATAGATTGACAGACAATGAACGCCAGCCTGCAGTGTCGTCGCGAACTACCTCATGAAGGATTACCATTCGCATAACCATGTAGTTCGCATCGTTCTGAGTTAAAAGCGTTGTCCCGCAGACTACTGAATTCTAATGAGACTGAAATTCCTCTAAAATGTATGAGATGTTTCGGGCGTTTTGATTAGTGCTGTTTCATTATACAAAAAATTTGACCTCGTTTCCTGATGTATGACTCCTAAAAAGGTGCCGAAGTCTCCAAGTGACTCACTTTTTACCCAGGCTAACCGAAGTCTTTGATACCAACAAAAAAACTTGAAACTGGAGGACACAAGAGGTGTGTTTCAGAAGCATCACTTATTGTTCAACATATTTTCGTACTAGTCCCTGTCACAACTCTTCCATCATAACTTTCTCCCGGCGCTCAAACACAATCTAAGCAATATGAGCTGCAAAGCGCGCCCACGACAAGACTTCAATCCTAATGCAGTCAGTATACAATTGCGGCTTTAGTGACATCCGCATTCAATAAATAATGTGTTGTTCTACGGAAAACTCAAGACTTTGTGTTTTCACCTAAGTGATGTTTCATTCGCAAAAATGTTCATTTCTTCAGAGAATTTCAGGAGCATAGTTTGGTGAAAGGGGAATTTCTATGGGCTTTCAAGAAATGTTCAACATCAAAATTTTCTGCTCTGTTTCTAAATATTTTCGCTTTCCCGACTTTCTGTTCAGCAACGGTCACAAACTGTTACATCTTGATCTAATTTAGGACAATTTCGATTACAGTATGGCACATGACTATGCACCAATTTGGACGAAATCGATCACGTGAAATGCTGCAAGCTAAAACCACCTATCAGTTCTAGCAAGATGTCTCTGCTAGGAAAGAAAGGTTGAACAGCACCAACAGACATTACAAACGCTCACTGGTTTTGTCCCTGGGGAGCTTACGCTATTAAATCGTCATGGCAGCCAACTAACCCTTGCCTAGGTCCCAGCGCAATACTAGGGACGTTGCCTTACATTACTGAGAAGCACTGTGGTGCCCTATTGTGAATTACTTTTGCATAACAAAGAGAGAACATTCTAGTAACAGAAGGCGGCGGGACACAACACGGAGTAAAAGTCGACAGAAGAAAATTTTACATGACCAGCACGCATTTATGCATATTCCAAACATTTTACTAAATCAGAAATGTGCTCTTGCGATTTTTAAGTTGCAAGTCCGATCACTGACTTCATTTCATTGATACGTTTTTCATGCCATTCGATTATTTCCTAAGAGCTGCATATTTTATGTATTTGCCGAATTAGCTATTTACTTAAGGCCCAAACGTACCTTTCACCCATTTTTTCTGTGTCAGTTGCCGAGTAAGTCGGCGAGCAAATAATGACATTTTTACCTGCTGCACTGCCTTCAAATAGCTGTCGATGCGCCTCCGCTCCTCGGCAGTAAACTGGGACACGGCAGACAGAGCGACTGCCAGGAGCCTGTAGCTGGCCTCGGTATGGATGGCGCAGTAGCGGGGCGTAATTTCCTTCGCCCTCTCGGAGCTTCCGTGCACGGCACGGAGAACGTCCTTGGGTCCGGCTACGGCTGCGTAAGTTTGCATGACGAACCACGTGAAATGCTGGAGCACGGCATAGTCGCCGAAGGCTTGGATCGTGGTAAGGACGGCGTCAAGCAGCGCAGTGTCGCTCAGGACTAGAAAGTCGTTACGGTTGAAGGGAGGGTCTAACTGTAAAGCCCGGGCAATGATGCCCTCCAAGTACTTAGGCGTTGCATGACTTGTGTAGTTGAGCAGGTCCACCAGTGGGAAGAATGCCGGTGAGTGGGCGGAGCTTGTTAACTCCGTGAGACGCCTTAGAATGTCGCCTTGAGAGCTGTAGACACTCATCGCTTCCTTGTGTGTCGGCAAGCTCCTGTTACTCCAGATAAGCTTAAACATTTCCTGGTAGACTGTGGCGAACTTGTCTCTCGGTATAGTGTTAAACACTTTGTTCCGAAGAGGGACTAGTGGGCTGCGCGTGATGAATAGTCGGCGCTGTGGCTCTTGGGCGGTGTTTGGAAGAAGCCTGACCGTGAACCAGAGATCCACGTTCCAGTTGAAGGACAGGTCGAAAAGGATCTCAAGGGGAGGCTTGCTTCCGAGGTCCTCCCACCAGACAAGGCCTTGGGCGTGCATGAATTCCTTGAGGACGTCCACGTGCAGCTCAGATTCCGTCACGCAGCTGTTAAACATGGCGGCGACCTTTCGCCCCGCCGGCAGTACGGAGGTGCCCTTTTCCATAACGTCCTGGAAAGTATGACGCCAGGAAATGGCCATGTCGGACAGGACCGAATCGGACAGCGGAGCGAACATTTTTTGTGGCCGCCACTGGCCGCAGACGTAGGCGGTGAAGTTGTCGCACGGGTCGATGTCCTTGCTCAGCTGGTCGTGCAGGAGCTTTCTGCGACGAATACAGAACAGATGCGTTAATCGAACACTATGGGAATCATTCTTGTAAAAGTAGCAGTGTATAGTTGTTCAAACAATGGTGTTCCTGCAAAGTTTTCAAGCAAGTTCGGAAGCGCTCACCAGACGCTCTAAAAGCACTATTTTTATTGGGCTAGTCTCCCAGTTTCGAACAAGTTTCACGTTGTTGTCGTGCTGTCCGTGTGCTCCCAAACGTTGGAATGCTTTAGTGCGCGAATATTCAGGGCGAAGGAAAGTACTAACGTCTGGCCTGTCGCCGCCCTACGGCGAAGGCCGATTTGTGCTATAGATTTTCCACAGGGTGCTGTGGCTTGTACCGTGATGTAGAATATGCTTCCCCTAAATTAACTAACCACAGAAGTCACGCATATGCTACTCCTGATTTTTGTTTTTACAGTTTCCTGTTAAGTACACATCAGTAACCCTCCCAGAACAAGTAGATCCAACTGCGCGATCGGGTGTCTGCCAGCGGTGACCACGGGTCGTACCTTCATAGTACTATTTAAATACATATTTGGGGACACAGTGGCTTGTGTCGTTGGGAAAAGAAAACTTTCATAGTTATTCTAGGCGCCACGCGATGGCTCTTCAGTAAACAACCCATTTTCGCACTTGTTTTCATCCTCATACACTGGTAAGAGCAGGCACCTTAGGGCCGAAGCATTAATTCTCCTCTAGCTTTCTTTCGTTCCTTCAGACAATCGTAGTCCTGTTAGTTTGCCAACGCCCCTGTCTGAGCCCTGAGTAGCACCCGCGTTCTCATGAAAAAAAAAATGAAGCTCGATTACATAGCTCAGCTTAACGTTAATTAGGTGCGCTGGCATTTCGATTTCTACTCGGGTTCGGAGTTCGGATCCGTTCTTCACGAATGGAAGCTGTTCAGATAGCGATAACGAGTTTCATATATGCAGACTTGGTGGTCAAATGTTTTTAGGGGAATCCCCCAAGGTGGAGTAGATTTGTAATAAGGGAGTAATTACTCATTTGCATCCACCCGAGCGCAGCCATACGGCTACAAAGGAAAGCTATACAGCTTTCTCAGACCGTGTGTTGTCCGTCTTTCTGTGTCCTCGTCTCTTTGCGCTACGTTTTTCACCTTGCAGTTATGAACCAACAAGCCCAAGCATATACCCTTCTGAACCTTTCTCAGAAACTTCGTAGTTAAAGAAAAATGACCAACAAGAAAAAGTGACCAACACAGTTCCCACTTCGAGTTATTGATCAATTCGCTCTCGTCCTACCATAAGCTTGCCGTCCTGATTAGCTCAATTGGTAGAGCGACTGCTCCGGTGTAGCGGTGGTCCTGGGTTCGAACCCCGGACCAGGACGAATTTTTCTTTAACTACGAAGTTTCTGAGAAAGCTGTATAGCTTTCCTTTGTAGCCGTATGGCTGCGCTCGGGTGGATGCAAATGAGTAATTACTCCCTTATGCAGACTTGGTCATTCCCTACTTTGTATTCATAGATCCCTGAGAGTCCTGATGTACCACTGCTGACGCGGTGGTGCAGTGGTTAAGCGACGCGCCACTGCCATGCGATGGCAGGTGCTCCCAGCGCTGGTCCTTGTGCGGCCGGGTTGCTCTTCCCAAGCGAACTAATCAATATAACTGCTACATGCCACGGTGGGCACTTTACTGACTGTCCGGTGAGCAGGTTCTGATGGCGACGCAAGATCACGCGACACAGTTGGCCCACGTTGCTCTTTGGGACGACTTGCCAGAGCCATGCTCGTGATTGTTCGCTAACAACGCCAACGTCGACAAGGCCGAAACCGAATCTTCAGAAGTAGGTTTTTAATGATATCGCGCTATAACATGGCCATAAGACGCCGTCTCTGTCGCTTTCCGTCGCTTCAAGCGTTGCAACCAGTGCTACTTCGGCGAGTGCCCTCAAGTGGTCGAATGCTTCGCCGTTGTTTCACCTGAATTCATAGCATGAGTCCGTCTGGCAGTAGGCCACGATCCGATGCGGTCCTTTGGGTTTCAGGAACAAGAGGAGCGCGAGCAGCAACGCGCCCACCAATACGGCCCCTGCCACGACGCCCCGCCACTGCGAGTACCGCTGTCCACCGGCGCCTCGGAAACTCGTCCCAGGAGACTGCTGCAAGGGAAGCAGCGAAGATGCATAAAAAACTACAAAAGGTGCAATAGGCGCCATCTTTGCAGTGCAAACTCAATCAGCCGTCGCCAATCAGTCAACAAACGATCTCGCTTCCCGAAGGGATCACTGAGGAACGTTACATACGTTAAAGGGCTTTCGAGGAGAAGCTGAATTTGGGATCTTCCGGTAGTTCATCTTCTTCTAACAACAAAGATGTTGCTTGATTTCGCTACAAATTGAATGGTTATGAGCTAGAAGATGCAAAAATGAAATATATTGTGTCGCCGCCGCCTGCTCTTTTAGGAAGTAGACCACGTTGCGTCTAGCATTATTATCGCTCCAGCCTTTCGAGGGGAGGATACACAGCTGTTCACATTTAAAAGATAATCACGATATCATTATAGGTCTGGAGGGCACGGATTTGAACCGAGCAGCGAAAACAAAAAAACTTCATAATCAAACGCAAATTTCTCGGACGTAAGCACAGCTTCTTTTTTCGAACAAAAACGAACCTAACCAGAAAGGGCAATGCATCTATTTCTAGTGAGAACAAAAACTGAATATAGTTCTCCAACCTCAGTATCTACCTCGGGGCTTGAAGAGGATAATGGTGTTGTTCTCAACTGCGTTTCACCCAATTCCGGAGACGTGAGAAGCTACAGACGTCAAAAGGCATCTCCGAGTTCGTACATACAACTCAAGGTCAAAAAAAAGAAGGACGCATCCGAAGTCAACTGTCGAGCTGCATGCGCGGTATTTCATCTTGCATATGGCAGTGTGCGACCAGGAACGCAGGTCAAGAGTAGAAATGAACGGCGCGAGTGTTTTCGCGTCCATTCTTTGATGTCGGCCGTCGTTCGTGGTCGCCCTAAGCCGAAGACGAACTATCACCAATTTTTCCGTCTTTCCATCTTCATAAAATAATTTTATTCGTCAGCCTCTATCATCCCCCGCCCTCTCCTTATCGCCAGCATCAACTTAGGTTTCTACCTGTCGCACCAGCATTCTGCTGACTGTGTAATTAAAATTCCAATCAGGGCATTACAAAGGAAAAAATACAGACACATTTTCTTGGAAAAAGAAACATTTGAAGACCTATGCTGAGAAGGGGGCTCAGTTTGTCCCGAAGCTTGAAAACCTTAGACATTCTATAAATCATAAACTGGCAGATAGAAACACAGTATAAGCAAAAATGTAAGTGGCTCTTGCCAAAGCGATCTTAGCGCTTCACTTCCTGGAAACTCTACCGCACACCGACGGGATGTACAGTCAGGCCGGAATGAAACGCGAACACGCATATGTCATACATTTCTGCTTTGCAGCGAGATATTCCTTTACAACCTTTTTCCGATTATGCATTTCAGTCGGCCCTTTATCCAGACACATGAATCAGGCTAGTTGTACACTTCAGCTGAAAGTAGGCAGGTAAAATATTTTGTTTTCTTGACATGCTCTGTTCGCGTTTCATTCCGGCCTGACTGTACACCAGGATTGCATACGGGCAGACTGATCGCAGCGCAGACTATAAGAGCGGCCGATGTCAAGACGAAAGTTGGCATTCTCGCTGTCTGGCGGCGCTCGAAGGCACGTTTTTATAGCTAAGACGTTCTGCGTTGGCTTGTCACATTACTGAGATTAGCTTTTTGTTATCTTTTCGTTCACTCGCACTAATGACAATTAAAAATACATTTACATTTAGCAATTAAACCCGTTTTACGTATAACTGTTGTAGGTTTTACCTTTTCGATCCAAGCTAGCGTGGACCCCTACGTGTCTCCACGGTTTCGTTTTCGTTCAAACCATGCAGTGTCGTATTAGATCGGGCAAGTGGACGCAGCGGTGACGTCACTGAGGTTTGGGCAATGGACAAAAATATGCAGCGCTGCCTATCCTGTAGCTGTGGCTTCTTCCAGCCTTTTCGCTCGTCTTAGATTTCCACGCGTACCACCTGCGCGAGGCGTATACGCTATAGCATTGCGTCAGCTTTAACTACGTTAGTGGGACACGCACGACCATCGACATGTCAATCTCCCAGTTGGTCCATCAGACACGCTCTCAGTCCCCGCGTTATGTTTAATACGGCCGTTTACGAGGCACGCAATGCGATGTACGCGGTTGCCGTGACTGAGAAGACCTGTCGTTAAAGACATCCTGTGCTTTCATTCGTGGTAGGAGTCACACATTGCAGTTCTTCCAACATATTGTGCCGCGATTACTTCATAGCCTGCAATATGTGTATTCACTGAAAACTTCGCTGCCTATGCTAGAGGCTCAACCTACATTTGGCATCTCTACTTCTTCAAAAAGTCGTCTCTCAGTCCACGCGACTTGCTGCTGCTCTACTCTACCGCATGAAGAGAGAGGAGGAAAACGAGCGTGGTCCGCTGGCTGGCTTGAACTGGCTTGAACTATCCACCTCTATTCATGCAAGTAGATGAGCTATCAAAATGCAGGGCTTGCTTACCAATTCAACGAGAAGATCAGGTAAGCTCGCTGGTATCTGTGCTTCCAAGGGTTGCCTCCGAGCGATGTGGTCGCCGGAGGCAACCGGAGTTTGGTTCGTTTGCAAGAAAGGGTTAATAGCGCTATACCACTAAAAATAAACGCGAAAAATGTAGAGCAAGTAAGAACTTAGGGCTGATTGCAGCTGATAATAGAATAGAGCACCGATTTGGCGTGCACGCAGAGAACAAGGTCACTGCGTATGAGACCCCAAGACATGAGCCTATGACCTGAATCGTACATCGAAACAAAGCAATAAGAAATCCAGTGAAACAGGCTGTATTCGTTGGGTTTTCAGCGTACCCGCCTGCGGTGTCCTTTGCCCTCCTTTTGGGGGGAACGGGGGGGGGGGGGGGGGGGGGGGGGGGGGGGCTCGTGTTGTTTCGCAACGATTTTCTGCACCCACCGTTGTACTGGTGGTGGGCGAGCGACGGTCTTCGAGCAGAGCGTTCATGGCGGTCACTGAGGGGGCCTTCCGCCGTGCCGGTGGAGGCCTCGCTTTGTCGGCGGCCGCTGAGGTCGAGATGGTTGCGCCTGGTGTACACCCTGTTCCGACTGCGTCGTGGATCCTCTCCTGCCGCGGCACCCCGACATCCGCCTGCGACATCCCGAGACGCATCACGGGGAATCACGTCGAAGAACTCTACCAGTGAACTTGAAGTACACAGCTATAATTGGGTCCCTCCTCAGCCCTTCTTCGCGGATTTGTGGCAACAAAAGTTGCTCACAGAGAGAGCTGACAAGGTCGCCGAGATCCAAGAGATCAAGGCCACCAAGCGACAGTAGCCCGCCTGCGCCAGAAGAGAGCCTTCCTCTTCAAAGACTCCATACATAAAGTTTATTCTCTCTCGCGCGCGCGCGGATTTGCATTGACTTGCCACTCTGCACGCCAAGAGCAGTTTGCGACTGCGTACCCAAAACATTCCAGTTATGCGCCACCTGTCACAAAATTCGTACCACATTGCCGTAAACACCGCGTCCAACTTTCCAGCAAGCTGAGTTTATCCGGGCCTACGATGCGCTCCAGCGTTTCTGCCAGTTACGGCGAGACCCAGCGCCTGGTTGACCGTAACGAAAATTTGTGGTCTAGGTCGTCGCGAGACCATGGTACGGTATAAACACAGGCGTTCCGTTCTCCGACGATAGACCAGTGTGGGCAAACTTAATCGAGATATCAGTCTTGAAATGCTTGTCCAATACGATTAGTCAGATGAGGTGAATCCAGCGGGAAAACTATGAATTGCTTCAATGGTATGAATCAGGTTAGTATGGTCAGGATCCCAAACAGCGATAGCATACTCAGGTTCTATTCGGACGAAGGTTATCAAGGTCAGTGTTAGTGTTATGCTAGTGTTCATTTCTCACTTCAACTCGCATTCCGAAACAAACAAACCTCTCGAACAATTTCGTTTTTATCGCGCAATTAAGATTATTGACGAGGCAACAAAGGGTGAAATATCAAGGTGCCGCATATCAACAGCTTCGGTCCTCATTTGATAGTGTCGAAACGAATTTCGCTAATCACGCTCCAGGAAGCTTCGCAGCACGCCGCGAGCATGTCAGGCGTGTGCCGTGTGGGAAATCATCTCGCACAGCCGCCACGACCTTCTAAACAACGGTGAGCTTCTCTCAATAGCCTGTCCGCACGCAAGTAGTCATGAGCGCGTGCTGCTGCTGAGTTATGCGATGATTAGCAAAGAACTCTGTAGCTTGTCGCGTTGAGCTAGAAAATCAGGCACGCAAGTCAGCCATGCACTTAGGTTGTTTGCCTGTCCTATCTCAGGGTCATTCTCCGTAATCTGATCGCTGACCACACTTTATGCCATTCTCCACAAACAAAGGCACCTGAACTGTCGTAATGTAATGAGATTAGAATAAGAAGCAGACGCCTTTACCCCATGTTTTCTCTTCAAGAAAGGCGCTTCTTCGTTGTGGTGACAAGCATCATACGCGCGAGAAAATAGAAAGAACCGTGTCTTGCTTCAGCTGTGCTGTTTTGACTGAAAAGCCTAGAGATCGCATTACGGACAATATCTCTTCCGAGCAGGGCACGCTTTCTTTTGATCGGCTTGGAAGTGTCGCTCTTCACAGTAGTGACCCTTTGTGCTGCGAGCTTTTCATCTTGCGGGAAACAGTGGAAGACAACGTCGTCGAACGCAAAGAAGAGCCTCATGTTGAATCTGCTTTTCCAAAACTCTACTCACACGGTTCTAATGCCCAGAAAGCACGGGACAAAAGGGAAGAACACTAGCTGAAAGTTAGCTGGGGTTGACTGGAGTATCTGCGACTGCTCAGTGTGACGTCCAATTGGCCGACATGGTCAAGGCTTCCCTTTTCGCTCTTCTCTATTCCTTCACTCGCCCCGGACGCGAGAAGTTTCATCGCCAGATTTTCTATGGATGATTTCGCGGTGTCTTAGCCATAATCAAAAATTAACTTCCCAGACGTGATTAACAATGACTCTACTTCAGAACCCTAGTAGGTTAGTAGACGTGAAAACCGCCTCAGTGTCCCTTTGGTAGTACTGGTAGCTAAAGCGAGGTTGCTCCGCAAATAGCCAGGGACACTGTTAGCCCAGTTACGTGCGTGACATTGTAAGTCCCAGATATATCGCGTGAAATATGGGCGGCTAGGTACTTGCAGGAATCTACGGATGAAATTGCACGGTTATTGATAGTGCACGGAGATTCTGTTTTTATGTGCAGAATTTTAAAAAATTATGTTTGCAAACTACTGGCCCAAATAAGAGCGAACATTGCTCACAACGTAGCATCTTATGGTCTACGTTGTTTGAAACGTTGACTACGAAGCTTTCAGGAACCAACGAATTGTCCGCATTTCACCGCCTCTGCGTAAACCGACATCCATTTCAGTCAACAGGTGGTCTGCACATGCACCTATAGGTAAGCGTATACTAGTTACTTCGTACACTTAACGCAACAGCGCACACAAGGGAAGGGAAGTTAGGGGTCGTTATGATGTGCTAATGACAGAAGCCAACAGTCCCTGAAACCAAGAAAAAAATACTGAATCTTTTTTTCCTTTGGGGCTCTGATCGCTTAGATATTAATATTGTAATCTGTTTATGCCTCAGGGATAATAAATTAGAAACTAGCAGAAAAAACAAACACATGGCGCAGTGGGGATTCTAACCCGCGACCTCTGTGTGTAGTGAGAATATACAGATACTGTTCGGAGTGTTTCGCGCGCAGTGGCCTAAGTCAATACCTGAGGTGAACATCCAGGAGAGCTTTCTGCAGGAAACGGGGACGGCGATAAAGAGCCCCCAGCTTCCTGGCGGGAAGGCCCGACAGTTTGTAAGGCATCCGCCGATGCTGCAGCAGGCACCGACGTCGACACAGGACTATTCGTCACCGACGTCACCTTGTCCTGCGCCGGCGAGTCGTCTCGTCCCTTCCGACGGCGTTTGCCGGTGCTCTTCCGCGGTGTTTTTCGTTTAGCCGCTCTCGGAGTCTGTGGAGCCAGGCCGGTGTCGGTCGGGACTTTTTTTTTGAGATCCTCACCGTCGATGACCACGGCCGGGCTCTGTGCGCCGTCCTCTGGCGTCTTAATCTCTGGGGTCAGCATCGATCGTCAGTTTGCAAACTGGACGTGCCTGTTTTGTAGCCTGACTTGGACTCGCAGTGATTCCGGCATGGACGATAGCTACCTCTTCTTCTTCTTCGCGCACGCTTCGAAGTCCACGTGGTCACGTGGAGGCTGCTTGCGGCTTGCGCTTTTATTGTTAGACTGCCGTGTCTTATATTCCGCTGAAACTAGAGCCTAGAAGGTTTAACCATGTAAACAAGTTTGGAAAGAAACTTTGAAGTGTCACAGAGGCACGATGTTCACATAGCCCGCCATACCCTAATAAGCGTTAATACAGAAATACTTTCCAAGCCTTGGTGTATCCATGAACGGAGAGTGCAGCTGTAGGCTGAACAGTTTTCTCGCCATTACCGCTACCAATACTGGCTGCCACGAGTGAGTCTTAATGCCTTCAGAAGCATGGTGAAACTTCTTGTGACAGATATTTCTTCAACTAAGTACACCACCGAATATACATTACAATCAAAATAACAAATTTTCACATGGGCATGTGTAAAACAGTTGATTTATTTGGCGGATAGTAGCAACAAACTGATTTTGATAAAAGAAACAAACTTGAAGAAAACAGCACAGCAACAGGCCCAATAGAGAAGACGGCCCAGCGCCTGTCCCGTCATCTCTCTTGTACTTGTTGCTACGCTGTTTTCTTTAAGTATGTACCAACTTGCTCAACTCGCCGTTTTGCTGAAACAAAACCTGAGTGGCTGCTCGAAGCGCTTCTTTTGCCACAGAGTTGCTTTAAACGTTGCTACGTAGGGTAGAAATAAGAAAACAACGCTGCAAGATATATAGACGCCTTGTCGCTGTGCTAAGATCAGACAGGCAATCATGGCTACGTGGCGCACAAACGAGCCATTCTGTCTTGCTGTAGCAGAGATGAACGTTTGGCCACATACGTCCTAGTGGAATAAAGCGGCGCCAAAGCATAAATACATGATGATGGTGGCTACAGAACATAAGCAGGGCTAATGACAGTTGTCTTCCTCATTTGACGAACACAAAATTCAATGCATGCTGTAAGATATGTACTGCTCGAGTAAGCAACAACTGTTGTCAACACATGGAAACTTTTATTTCTTTTTTCTTTAGCGCATGTCATTCTAATGGCATTTTTTACTCGAAGGAAACAAGCAAAAGGAAGAGCAGTAAAATGCGGATGTAATAGGATCTGTGCGGGGGTCTGTCGTAATGAATCACTTTCCGTCGAGATGAATACACGTTCCAATTTGATCGTGGAAAGCGCAGTAAGATAAATTCAGGCTTGTAAGTGAGCACCGCTTTTCGCCTTCCCTTGAAAACCTAGCAATGGTATCTGAAGCTTCTTCTCAGGTATCTGAAGGCGCCATTTAGGCGACTTTTAAGAGTAGAGGGAAGCTGAGTGTGTAGACCGACAGCGTTAAGTGCTTGAAGCTGAGAGATGTGAGTCTACCAGACCTTCTTGATGCCGAGTGCATTCAACAACGAATGTCACTGACGTTGAAAGCATGCTAAACCGCGAATGAGATTAAAGCCAAGTGTCACATGTTGAAAGTGAAACTAAACATGTTCTATGATAGACGTGTACAACAACTCACAGGACCATTTTTCTCTTCATCTGCCGTGTGCCGAAGTCAGGGGATGTCGATGTCCTTCCACAGTTGCATCACATCTGATCCGTCTGCTTTTTTCTTTATCCACGCTTTAGTGATTTCGATTTGCTCCGGCTTAAAATGACTCCTCCAGTCGCCAATGACTCCTTTGCGAATAAGGGGTCCGCTTTCATGAAACTCATTCATTTGCGCTGGCACACCACGGAAGATTTCTAAAGATTTGATAGCATTTTCTTGTGGCAAGCATAGAAGGTCCTTAAGAACAGTCGCGACGTCCTCGTTTAACAAGCTCTTCATATTCTCCAAGCTGCACGCTTCAAGGATCTTGCGAAGCTGCACCGGATCTTTTCGAAGCTCGTTGCCATAGTGTTCTCCCAGAAAGTCCGCAGTCTTTAGCACACACAGGCTGGTGTCCTTCTTCAACATTTCATAGGTGAAGAAGAGAACGTTCGGGCTGCTGCGTTGCTCGTACCAGGGTATCAGGTGGTCGAAGTAGTCGCCCCACGACAGCACACCGTTTATGAACATTTCGTGGAACCTGGTGAAGGAGACATCTTTGACAGATTTTGGCGTGGAACCCTTCACTTGATAGTAGAGGGAAACGCAAACGTCGTAAGGATTCCTGGCGACGTAAATGTATTTGGCATTTTCGGAGTAAGGCGTCTTGTGAAACGGCAAATGTGTCTTTAAAAGGCCCGGCCTGATCATCTTTTCGGCTCCTTCAGCCCCAGTCAATTCCAGAAATGGAGAAGCCAGAAAAACATCTACAGGAGTTTTTGGAGGGTTTCCCTTCCTCAAAATACTTAGGACAAGGTATTGTGTCCACGTCGTCCCGCACTTTGGGTAGGTCACAAGGAAAACATCGTCCGGACGAGGCGTGTATGAGAACGCCGATCGCAAGTTCTCCTCTGGGAATATCTTACTCATCCGTAGGCCGTGGACATATCTGTAACTCTCAGTGTCCATCGTTTCTTGTATTCAGTGCTCCCTCGGGTTCTCTGAAAGCAAAAGATGACAGCAGACCGTTAGTTCGTAAAAATGTCTGCCTGTTTCCTCCGCCTGGCTCAACCCTGTCTAAAACCCTAAGCGCTCAACGAGACTTGAAATCAGCGCTGTTGTTCATCTTGAATAAGAAGAATGCTTTTATAAAAACCGGTTGGCTGAATAGGCTGCAGATCATTTTCACCATTCTTCGCACCGAGTGTTTCCTGTTTGCATTCTAAGAAGTGCGCTGCGTAGTAAAGTCTTTCGGGAAGCGGGAGCTGAAAATCGCGCTAAGTTGGTTTTGTCATCTCTGCTTCGGCCATTACTGAGCAGCCGCGCGCGTCCAGCTACTGACGATAGATTATGAGGAAAGGAAACCCACAGTATCTTGGTAACCCTCAGTGGACACCTGAACCGCACGTGGAGAGAGCGGATGAAAACGAAGTTAACGAAGGAGAGGACAAAAAATCAACGGGACACCCTTAATGGTGCACCCTTAATGGTACGAAGAGAGAGCGTGAATGGCTCCCTTCAATGGTTCCTATTCATAAGCAGTCACTATTATTTCTTCACTTCCACGCATCTATCACTATTATCAAAGCCCGGTATCCTCATTCTAACCCTTGAATTCTTCTCCGCTTCAGTTTCCGCATGTAATGTTGCTTCCGTATACAGTAGTGAACTAAGAGATATGATATTTCATTTTATGCAATTTAACATTTCTCATCGCTCTAAAATTCGGGCACGAGGTTGGTGAGGTGAGGTTTTCACACTTTTTACGCAGCAGCAACAAATGTTTACCGCCATATTGAGCGACAATTTGTTCCCGTAGTAAATTTATTGAAGAACTCCTCTATGCACGGCATGAAGGTATCGGCGGTTAAATCTTTTTAATGCAAAATGAGGAAACAATTTCGAGAATATCTTTTCACAATAAGCTAATGCGGCAGTACTTTACACGCAAGCCTTTTCCGGTGATCACTGCTTCACTACGCCGAAACATGAAGTCCAGGAAGCTGTCAGCGAGGGTCTACTCCACGTTTCTTTACTTTGCAGCAGCTGCTCTACTTTAAGCTCGGCATTGCTAGCATTTAACCATCGAACGATGCGCGATGCCTATTCAAGTAAATTGAATTAAAAAATTCTCTGTAGGCCAGCTTGGCCCCTATATACACTTCACCGTCCACTTCTTCATCCAATTTCTCACAAGCACAGAACAGTGCTTTAGGGTAGCAATTCTGTTAAAAACATATCCTAACCACAGATGCTTGCTTGCCTATGGAAGCGTAACCTTTCGAAGAATGCCCTGATCAACCGGATCGCTCACGGCACCTTGAATTCAGTCAAGGAGACAGTTATAGTATCATATCTTTTTGTTCAGTACTGTATACACATATTTATTGGTATTCCGTCCGCTACACGCATAATCACATATCCACAAAGGAGAGGTCTACCCGGGCGCAGGCTCCACACCGAGAAAACATTACACTGCTCACGCGCCATCTGTTGGGACAGCGGCTTACTTCAGATGGCGGGAGTTTTCTGGTGGTCGCCGCATGGCGGCGCCACTATGCATCATCGAGCGCCGCGGTGGCTCAGTGGTTATGGTGCTCGGCTGCTGACCCGAAAGGCGCGGGTTCGATCCCGGCCGCGGCGGTTGAATTTCTTTGGAGGAGAAATTCTAGAGGCCCGTGTACTGTGCGATGTCAGTGCACGTTAAAGAACCCCAGGTGGTCGAAATTTCCGGAGCCCTCCACTACGGCGTCTCTCATAGCCTTAGTCGCTTTGGGACGTTAAACCCCGTAAACCAACCAACGAATCTTAGAGACATTCGCGCGTAACTTGAGGTCCTTAACACAAGCGCGGCGTGACGTTGGTTTCTCGACACGACGCCGACGCCGCTCTTTGCATTGAGCGGAAGCGTTAAGCTATATCGCCTTAATAAACGCCGTTGCGGGGGGCTCCAGGATCATGTCGACCACCTGGAGTCCTTTAACGTGAATTAACATATCGAGAGCACAGCCGTCGAATTAATCGTGGCCTTAGTTACACCGAACGCATAAAATCATGAAACCGGATGTTAACATGAGCTATCTTTTGGGAACACCTGCGTGCACGCATGCATCAACCGCTCTCCTGCGCAGCGCCCCGTATCTTATCTTGTTGGCTTTCTGCTCCTCTATACTCCACCTTCCCTCTCCTGTCTCATTCCTCCTCTAATCCACGTCCTAGAGAGCGATATACGAGAGGTGGCCATTGGGACGGGACGACCCCGACTTTAGGGGAAAGATTTTGCTACATGTCAGAAGAAAGGACCATTACCTTCAGTATTTCCATAAGAGTATCTTACAATTTTCTAATTTTCAAATTTTCGCTTCAATGCCTGCCCACTGCTTGCTAGCCCAGGTTCTCTATTTCTCGCACTTTTAGCGGAGAGATGTGACCATATCGTTGCGGCTAAAGTGTCTTACTTTTAAAAAAATAAAGAAAGTGTTTTACATTTGCGCCTTATTTATTGCCCCTCTCCCTTGAAAGGTGCAGTGAACAGGAACTTCTTTTTTTTTTTTTTGCCTCGGGAACTCGATCTACACGTTCCGAGCATTCTTAGAAACTTCGACATATTGCCCTGTGTGGCCGATTTCCCTAATTAAATCGGAGTAACGTCCGGCTCCCGCCTTTTTTTTTAATTCTCCGCGTACGGTGGGCGGAGTCGACCAACGCGTGGAGTGCCTTTCAGCCAGCTCCGTGGAGGCTTGCCGCTCTGCTATCGGCGAAGTAATACGTAATAATACGCGAAAACAAATAGTCCGCGCGTGTTTTTTATTTCTGCGGGCTTATTTTGCGCCTATACTATCTGCGAATGAAACTATTTATTCACGGAAATATTAAAAAACAAAATAAAGCGAAAGCAAAGCCTGCACGGAGCTGGCTGAAAGGCACTCCACGCATTGGTCGACTCCGCCCACCGTACGCGGAGAATTAAAAAAAAAGGCGGGAGCTGGACATTATTCCGATTTAATTAGGGAAATCGGCCACACAGGCCAATAAGTCGAAGTTTCTAATAATGCCCGTGTTAGGCTAGACGCCTACTGCGCCACTAGCTAATTTCCCCCTACCGTGTCCGTCTGAAGGGGTTAGGAATGGTGACAGCGCGTCGCGCGCGTCGCACGCTGTCTAAGCCGCGGGAAACGGGGAGTATTACCGCGAACAGCCCTGTCGGGGTCGCAGGAGAGCCGACGACCTGTTCCTATGGAAAAAAGATTCTCTCTCAAGTGGGTGCGGGTCAGTAAGGCCGGCTACTTTTGAAACCCCCGAAGCAATGGACTTACTGGCACCTCTGGAGTCGGACTCTGGCGTGCACTGGGCTCTGCCCACTTGTATGTACAGTGTCATTGCAGCGGTATTGGTCGAAATTGGGCGAGAGCAAGTTTGATAAAGCTCCGCCCAATTATCGAAGGTATTAAAACCCGCTGCAAACAAAGAGCAGAGGAGCGCGCCGAGTCTCAGTCTGCGCCGCTTTTATACAGCCCTTCTTTTAAACAGCCTTTTTTGACAGCCTTTCTTTAAACAGCCTTTTTCTCTAAGTTCTTGTATTTTGGTCCTGTTTTCAATTCATAAGTTTTGTCTATCAAGAAGTTTTGAGTGGCTGCCCCTACCGGCAACGTGTCGCCGGACGAGCGTGCGAAGACGTGAAGTGCTATACGATCATCGGCCAACGAGCCATTGTTATTCGTCGCCACCGACGACGTTTACGGAGGATCAGAGTTTCAAGTTAACTGGTGCCATCACCAGGATGGCTAGTGTTGTGAGTTAACTGCTCGGAACGTGTAGATCGTGTTCCCGCGGCAAAAAGAGGAGTTAAGATTCCTTTTCACTGCACCTTTAACAAAAATATACTCCACAACGCTGCCTTGCCTATCAGAAAGAGATGTACTCGACAATGTAACCATGGAAACTTTTGCTGAACCTTCCAGAATGTCAGACGACGATCCACACGTGGACGGGTCGACCAGAAAGGGAAGCTTTTTGAAACTAAGTATAGAACACCGCCTCAACTCCAAGAATGTTCTACGGACAAAGCAAACAGCATGACGGGGAAAATACTCATTGTGAGGACATACTAAAATGAAACTGAATTTTACCTTTCTTGAGCAGTTGCGTCCGAGAACAACGGGCTCACTTGACTTCCTCTTGATGTAGCAGAACTCGTCAGGGTAGCTGAAAATGGAGAGCCACGTAGAAGCTATGCACTTCAATGCATTGCGGGACACCGCTATGGAAAGAGTGACGTAGAGGTCACCATCAAAACATTTCTAGCTTGACAATACGGCGAGCAATGCGCCCAATTTCGCGCCGCTGTCAAAATACGGCTCAGTGTAACATAAAAGAAGGCTTGTCAAGCTTTCTGCATGCCTAGAGTCGTCCGAGCACCTGCTCTAGTTGTACAGCTCGGATAAGAGCCATACTCGGCGTACTGGGACTCCTCGTAAAAACTCCACCGGCCTCAAAACCTTACACGAAAAAATCATATGAACTTCGCTGACGGTGACATTAGGCCTGTGTGATTTATCAAGCGCAGCGCAAATTACAATTATTCGAATGAGAGGAAAAAATAGAAATGTTGGATTCAAAGCAAAATATAAAGAGAACTTACTAGCGCAAAGATGCATTTGGGTACTTGTACTAGCTACTTTGGACAAGCAGCACGGATATCTTAATGAGCTCTAATAACGAACTGGTTATACACCACAAAGGAAGAATAAAGCACGAAAAAAACAGGGGTCGGAATGCGCTTTTAGTTCATTCTGTATTTTGGCTTCAGTTATCCAGCTGCGTACAGTCTGCTATTCTGCAACTCGAGCGGCCGTTCGTAGCTGTATAGTCGGCTGTTTTT
Organism: Amblyomma mixtum; assembly: GCF_055824585.1. Taxonomy (NCBI): domain Eukaryota; kingdom Metazoa; phylum Arthropoda; class Arachnida; order Ixodida; family Ixodidae; genus Amblyomma; species Amblyomma mixtum. The sequence continues at coordinate 34,338,826 of NC_143019.1, read as the reverse complement.
CGATGCCGGAATAAGAAACCAATAGTTATAGAACAAGTCGTTTTTAACTTTTCGCCGTCTTAACAAAGTTCTGTCAAATCGTACTTTTTCAAAATGTGCTAAACATACGCTGACCGTTCCTGGTTATGGTCACCAAAGTGCGGTGTCCGATTCGGTAAGTTAACCGATTTCACCATGAACTTTAAGTGAAGTGCCGTGCTTCATACAAATTCATAGCCCAAATAATATTATTATATTTTCGCCTCGTCGTTTTTAGCTGCCCTCTGTGAAACAAATATTTAAATGGGCGCCTAAGCTCTGGTTTCTCGTGGGAAACTTTTACCTGTTTTGTTCCGTTGTCAGGCCATCATGCAGTCAAAAATACGCCATTTTGACTGACACGTGTGATTTTTCTTTCTCGTCCGTCCCATTAGTCATTTACGGCTTTTTTGATAATATCGCTGAGCGCAGTAAGTTGTTACTGTATACATACTGTATAGCAACATTGTAAGAAGATTTGGGGATACATATAATACATTCAAAGGATGTTACAGATTCGCGAATAGTGGGTATATACGTACTGAGGAAAAAATATTGCAAAGCGCGAGCTTGGAGACCTTTTGAAGAGTCAAACTACACCGTTGAGTTAACAAGGCATCCCTATTGACAGCGGTCAGATGCGGTCTAGGGCTCCCTACGAACGGCCTGTGAGGTCGCTCTGAAGGCAGGCACAAAAAAACAACCGATTAATATATGTTCGGAGCGCCGCCTCCCGGATTATAGCACAATTGAGACCATCCCCGACGGTCTCAGGGACAACACGTATTTCTGCGATACCACCCTCCAACCAAACTGCAAACTGCTGCCTTATTTGAAAGGGTAACGCCGCAGCACAGCACACCCCTTTAAATTCTTCACACATTATCATTTCAGTCTGTGATGTACCAATTAGCAGTCGATCCTTCATGCGTTTGCAGCTCACAGGTGGGCAGTTGGTAGTATTATTATGGCAAATGGCCTTGTCGCACTTTAACAGGAACTGATTTCTACAACATTTGCATATACCAAGCCGCTCTTGACTGATCTGAGGGCTACACGACTTTCTTTCCTCGGCAAAGCTCATATTGTGTGCGCTCTTACATAGCCAAAATTATCATTATGCCTTCACATTTGGAGATTTTTAGCTGTGTGCCGCCTCGAGACTGTTTTTGCTAGCCAATATTCATACCCCATGTGGCGCATAATATGAACCGCTGTTCTGCCTTTGTAGCCGCCCAGTAAACTCGATATCTAATATCCGCAAAGTACCCTTGTGAACATTCTCCTTGTTAACAAAGTTAGCGTAGTTAGCAAATCACACGCACGTTTTATTAGCCGTTAGGACTGCATTACCAAAACACCCTATTTTCTCTCGTACATGCTGCATCAAAAATTTAAAAATCAAGATCCAGAAGAGTGGCTGCGCGTTTTATGTGAATTTCGGAAAGAGGGAGAGAGGAGGTTACGCAGTTAAAACATACGTATGTCGAAAAACATACGAATATGATCATCATACCTAACGGCATCACTTCATGAGTACTGCATTGATGAGAACTGTGTAAACAATGCATGCTGATTTCGGGTGTGATTTCTCCAGATCTCGTTCAAACGGCCGAGCTGATGAAACCTAAGCCTTTGCGTTGACATAATGGCTAGAAATTTGTTCCACGAAGTAATATTAAACGTAATTTTGCCACAAATATTCAGCATTCTTGCTGCATGTTTTTCAATGCAACATTTCTGTGCAGGATATTTCAAGCTGCCGAGGTTGGACACAAATGAAGCGAGAGTTGTATGCCTTAAAATTTTTTTCACTATGAATAAAACACTTCACAGGGAGCTGTTTGGACGCGGTGAAAATGAGATATCAGACATGCGGATATGTTTTGATGGTCCTAACAGGCACAGAGAAAACAACTCAATTTTTAAAGTTTAACCCCCGAGAGATGAGGAATCACAACTAATCGTTCAGCATGTCGCGGGCGCACTGTGGCTGGAGTGGCAGAAGGCACTCACTAAACCCTGGTATTGCAGGGAGCAGTGTATCCTAGTTCACAAGGATGAAAAGTTGGCGGACATTTTAGGGTGTTTTGTTTGCTGGCTTGCATGTGCACGTTCTTCAAATGTGTTTGTTATTGATGTGTGGATGATAATGTTTTGACACTTTCGGTTAAACCCAGAATCAATTGGTTGTAGCTTAGCGGGGCCAGTGTTAGTGTCTCGGTGCGGCGGGTCATGTCACTTCTAAGGTATGCAAGATATTTATCTTCGATTGTGTCCTGACTTACTTGCTCCCCATCTGCCAAGAGGCGTGATGCTCTGGTTAAAGTGGGCAGGTCGAGGACTTACAGAATGCTGTGCAGTGCATGCGCTTTTAGATTCTCCGTAAGACCTGTATGGCCGGGAACCCACTTCAGAGTGGCGTATAGTCGAGGACGAATTTGAAGGTTTTATGGGGTGGAGTGTTTGCCTGGCGATAGTCTGTTTTGTAACAAAGCACGGCATGCGCCTTGACTCTTGGTGGGTATGAGCATCATGCTCATCGTACGATGCGGGATTGTTGCGGCTTCAGTAACGGCTCCACTTGTGTCAGTCGATGAACGTACCCCAGTTGTTCTTAGCATATATACGGATACACGTTGCCTACAACGGCACTCCCGCTCTACGAAACATATGACTGGCGCCCGAATACTGAATGATAGGCAGCGATGCACACAAAATAATCATATAAACTTCACGGTTAATGCGGCGTAGAAAGGAGTCACAGGAACGAAGGCTTCGTAGCTTGGATGAAGAATGTGCGGTAAAAATTACGTGCACAAACATGTCATGCACAATAAAGAAAAAGAGCATTTAGATAACGAAAAAGAAGTCACCAAAACCTGGTGGTGGTTACTTTTCGGCAGAAGAAGCGGTCAACTGAGGCAGCTTACGGTCGGAATAAGTGTAGAACATTTACTTAAAGCAGCGTACTGATTTAAGGTGTGAGAGGAAGTGATGGCTGCAGAAGGTGGAGGGGGGGGGGGTACACAGCGGACACATCGGCGGGTTAGTTTGAGGATCGCATATTTCAGAGAGACTTGAACCTGTGATGTGGGTGCTAATAGTTCAACGCCACGTGTTGCAAGATGAAACATGTCCACCATCAGGGAAGAATACAAGCCAAATGATCGAAATACCGAGAGACGCTTAGAGTTGCTGAATGCAAAAAAAAACACAAATAGGAACCGAGCTGTATTTGTTTTATTTCTTTTTCTTGAGTGATGTTGGCCTCAGAATATTGCGTTCGTTCTAAGAATATCCACCATTCATTACCATTATTAGAACAGGAATGTGAGTTTCGCTGAGCTGAGGCACATTAAGTACAAGACGTTTTTCTGGTTCTTTCTCAGAGTCAGGGTAGGTCGATGTCGCTCCACAAACGCATCACATCCGATGCTTCAGTTTTCTTCTTAATCCATGCTTTAGTCTTCTCGATTTGTTCAGGTGTAAAGTGAGCCCTCCAGTCGCCCACGACGCCTTTGCGTATAAAGCCTTCTGTTTCATGCAGGTCGCCCATTTGGGTAGCAAACTCGCGGTACATATTCACCGAATTTAAACTTTTCTGTGGGGGCAGGCTAAGAATGTCCTTCAAATACGTCTTCATGCAATCGTTAAATACGCTCTTCATATTCTCCAAGGTGCAGGCGCCCAAGACCTTGCGAAGCAGAGCTGAATCCTTTCGAAGCTCTATACCGTATTCGGGTCCAAGAAAGTCCGCCATCTTTAGCACCCAGAAGCTTGTGTCTTTCTTCAACTGTTCGTACGTAAAGAAGAGCATATTTGGCCTACTGCGTTGTTCGTACCACGAGAGCAGGTGATCGAAGTAGTCACCCCACGACAGCATGCCAGTGACGAACAATTCATGGAACCTGGCGAAGGACACATCTTTTTCAGACTTCGGGGTGAATCCCTTGGTGTGGTAGTAAAAGGAAACACAAACGCCGTAAGGGTTTCTGGTGACGTAAATATACTTAGCGTCGGTGGAGAAAGGCGTCTTGGAGAAGGGCAAATGTACCATCATAGGGCCTGGCCGGTCCATCTTCTCAGCTGCTTCAGCACCCAACATTTCCAGAAAAGGAGAAGCCAGAGAAAAGTCGATGGTTGTCTTGGGTGGGTCACCTTTTCTCAGGATGCTGAGAACGAGGTATTGAGTCCAAGTCGTTCCGCACTTTGGATACGTCGCAATAAAAAGATCGTCGGGACGCGGCTTGTATGAGAACACTGAGCGCAAGATGTCCTCGTGGAATACCCTATGCATCCACAGGCCGTCAACATACCGGTAAGAGTCTGTGTCCATGTTCGCTTGATTTCAGGGATTTCAGGGATCTGAAATTAACATATAAAGCCCAGCGTTAGCCTTCTGTTCTGCTAAACTTAGTTGTTTTTACGAAGCGGCTTCCATGAATACTTTTTACTTCTCCCGGATCGCGTCTCTCTCACCTCTCATTTATTTTTATTTTTCCACCTACGGGTAGCAAAATTACATTTTGCCCATGGGCCTATTCTTTTATTTTCGAATTCGGTTAAGCCTGTTGTACGTATGTGGTGCAGGCAGGGGCTTATTATTTTTATTTCCTCTTAGGTCGCCCCAACCTAATCATTGACCTGAACCTGAGGAGACGCCAAAGCCTTCAGGTTTCATTTATCGGTCCAGAGTGACAGTAGCTCACATTGTACATGATTAGGCGGCCACATTGCATCCCTATTGCAAAATACCGGACTTATAATATCTACACGAGTACAATTCAGTATATGCCTAGCAAGCTAGTTTGTGCAGATGCGAAATACTGGACGTAATATCAACATGAGCGGAATTCAGTATATGCCTAGCAAGCTAGTTTTTGCAGAAACGTGTTGTACGAGCCATTTCGTGTGTTTTTGAGTGATAGCGGGTCGGAGATAACAGCTATCAAGAGAGACTGGTTGCTATAGATCCTTAATTCTTTCACGACTTTCATGACGTGCGGACATGCTACCGTTTCGAAGCGGACGGTTTGCACGCAGAGAGAAGGATTCTCATTGGATAATAAACGAGGATTTAATATTATTTATTTATTTATTTATTTATACATACTGCAGCCCTATTGGGCTATTGCAGGGTTGGGTGTGAACAACAGTGTAGGAAAACATGGAGCACAACAATGGCAAACATCCGAAACAGTACGAGTGAAAACAAGAAAAACGAAAAAACTATTCAATAGCCGTTAAAAACAGCTCTAAAGGAAGAGAGCGAGTAGAACCGGGTAAACAATTCCAGTATTTGATTGCACGCGGAAAAAAACTGTATTTAAAAGTGTCCGTGCGGGCAAAATAAGGCGTGATGTTTAGGCTGTGGTGACTTCTAGTTTTAGATGGTATAGCAGGGATTAGGTAATCATTTGCAGAGGTCCGGCAGAAAGAGTTAATAATGCAATACAAAAATTTTAAAGACTCAGTCCTTCGTCGAGATGAGAGTGGTTGCAGGCCCAGTGATGAAAGTGCTGTGGAAGGCGAAAAATCTCTACCAAACCTGTGACATATGAAGCGAACGGATTTCTTCTGCACTGCCTCGATTTGGTTAATTTCGCGTTGTTTGTGCGGGTTCCATACAGGGGAGGCGTATTCAAGTAGTGGACGGATTAGCGATTTAAACATCAGTAGTTTCGTATCTCTAGGAGCAGCTTTTATTGTGCGACGGAGGTATCCTAACTTTTTAAGTGCCTTTGAGGTTATGAAATCTATATGTTTGGACCATGACATACTGGGTGTGAAAATAAGACCAAGGTATTTGTATTGACTCACACTCTGGATGGGGGTATTGCTAATTGTATAAGTAAACACGGAAGGTGTCGTTCTATTAGTGAAAGTCATAACAACGGTTTTGCGGATGTTAATAGTCATTTGCCATGTAGCACACCAAGAGCTAAATTCTGAAAATGATTTCTGAAGGTATAAGTGATCATCAAGGCAGGAAATTTTGTGATACAACACGCAGTCATCAGCATACAAACGTAGGTTACAGGTGATGTTACAAGGTAAGTCATTTATAAAAATCAAAAAAAGCAATGGGCCCAATACAGAACCCTGTGGAACTCCTGAGGGCACGTCTGCTACCCTAGAATTAGTTCGGTTGAAGGACACAAATTGAGAACGGTTGGAAAGAAAACTTGAAATCCAATTGAGAAGGCGGGGGTTATTGAGCATCATGTCAAGTTTATACATAAGTTTTGAGTGAATCACTTTATCGAATGCCTTCGAAAAATCAATGAATATTGCGTCTATCTGATTGCCTGCATCAAGGTTACTGCAAATGTCGTGAGTAAATTCGTTAAGTTGTGTCAAAGTGCTGAAACCGCGTCTGAAGCCATGCTGAACATTTGTTAATAAATGATGTGATTCGAGGTATTCCATGATGTGTTTGTAAATAATGTGCTCTAAAATTTTACATGCATGAGAGGTTAAAGAGATTGGTCTATAATTGGATATAGTTTGCTTGTCACCACTTTTGAATAGAGGGACGACTTGGGCCATTTTCCAGGATGAAGGAACTGTACAGGAAGCAAGAGACTCGCGAAATATGACAGCTAGGTAGCGACAGGTCCATAATGAGTAGCGTACCAAAAACAAGTTCGGGATACCATCAGGTCCAGCAGATTTCTTAGTGTCAAGTTTCAAAATTAGGTTGAGAACACCTTCTTCACTGATATTAATATCATTGATTGGCACGGCACTACGAGCAATGGTGACTGGTTGGATGACGTTATTGTCACGAGAAAATACAGAGTGGAAGTACTCATTAAATGCATTGGATATATGAAATGGATCGTTAGTCGATTCATTGTTAACCCTCATTGTAGTAGCTGTTGTATCCCGTGGAAAAACAGATGACCAAAATTTACGCGGGTTAGTCTTTAGTAGATCCTGTAGCTGTACTCGGAAGAAAAAATCCTTAGCGGAGTTCATTTTCAATCGAAGCTCTTCTTTCGCTTTGATGAAACGTGTCATGGCTGCCTGATTGCCTAAGCGCTTCGTACGCCTAAGTCTATGTACACGCCGTGTAAGATGAAGTATATCTCGTGTCATCCAGGGAATTTTCGTATTTTTCTTCTTTGTTTTCTGAGGAATAAAACACTGAATACATTTTGTAACTAAGGATTCAAAATAGCTCACCAATGTGTTGACATCACATGTAGAACTCAGTGCAACGAATTCTTCAAATCGATCAGCTAGGGTGTCAATTACTGAAACGTCATCAGCGTGATTAAAATCGGGAAATGTGGAAAAAACGTAATTCTGTTTAGTAATAGAAAAATTTAAGGAGGCAAGAACGGCCTTATGGTCGGAAATTCCTTCAATGACATCACATTCGTAGCCCTTTCTGACAATGTTAGAACTAACGAAAATCAAATCTAACAGAGCGTCGCATCTTGTAGGTTGATTGGTAATCTGAATAAGGTCAAATGAAAGAGAAAAGGAAAGTAGTTCTCTATTTATGGGGGTTTCTTTTACCAGCGTTAAGGTAGGCCAGTGGATGCCGGGGGCATTAAAGTCACCCATGCAAATAAGGTTGCCCGCATTGAAATGCTGCTCGTTAATATACTGAATAAGAGATTGAACTTCATTTAAAGAGGAACTAGGCGGACGGTAGAATACGCCTATTATGACATGCGTTTTATCCAGATAAAGTAAGATAGATGATTAATCTAAAGTAATAAATAATCATATTTTAATTTATAGCCTTTTAGTGTACGATTATATTGTGAACTGAATGGCGTCAAAATTGAAGGCAAGCCGAGTTTTTAAATTTCCTGTATGGTCATGTGGTTCGGAATATAGAAGGTGAAAGAATGCGCCTTTAAAAGCTCGTGTACATGTCTTCTCAACGTTTCACAGGCATAAAATGACACCGCTTCCATTTATGACGCACGCGTTGATGTCATTTGGTACCCTTTTTTCTGACGTCATTGAAATCTTGAATTTTATTCCTGGTTATGTTGATCAAACGGTTGGGAAGAAATTACAAATTCGAATGGTATTTTATGTACCGGACTGCTTACTAGACGGTATGAAGTGTCAGACGCAATTGTGTTGATTTGCGTTCTATTGCATTTCCTCCCTGTAACAACAGTCAAGCGAGGGTCAACAGTATCAATAAATAAATATTGCAGGAAATAGAGTGGCAGTTATTGGGGACAAAACATTCACTACACACCACAAGATGATGTAATCACTCCAGGACACGATATTTACTCTAGAACAGCAGTCCAACACGAAGTCGTGGCATTGGGCATATGATTAGCCTGCTTCGAGCAGTTTAAGAGAGGTCGATTAAATCAAAATGCGTAGCTCTGAAGGCTATGAAAATAACCGACAAGAAATTGCTTCTCCACCTAGGGCCGCATCCCTCCCAATTCCCAAACGGTGGCCGAAAGTCATTACGCCTTTGCGATAAAGGCTGTTTCATTCATTATTATGTAATATAGAAGAAGATAACGTGATTTCGGCAACAATACCATGCGCAGTGTCGCCGTTTCATAAACGAACTCAAGAAGTTTTCAGAAGTCTGTCTCTGAAGCTCGATGTGCCTAACCGCAAAGCTGATTCGGAAAATTGGGTAGCCGGGTTTGTCTTTAATATTAACCACCGTCGACTTCGGTATATAGTCTTGCGGTTTCAAAGAAAATTAAAAAGCTCAGGAGATAACTTCAGCAAATAAGCTTTATTACTTTTTATATATCTGTGAATAGTCTCCGCCTTGTGTACAATCATAATGTAGAGACCGCATTGACATATCTCGCACACTTTTTGAGACAAGGAGCCGTACATGTCAGGAAAAATCACCAGGTATTCTATGCTGTCTGTTCTGCGGTTGCCCAATTAGCTAGGAACGTTCGTGCGAAATCGGCAAATTCTTTCTTTAATATACTGATTTCATGTTTCAGTTGAATCAGTTTTTAATGAACTGATTTCAGCCATGTCGACATAATGGGTTTTTCAGGAACTAACGTCCGCTTATGCAGTAAATACCGTTTGCTTGCGAGTTTACTGTGCACATCTGACATATTTCAGACTGAAATGTAGAATAAAAGGTTGTACTGCTGCCAAGTCCCAATCAAAGGTAGTTTCGACGTCGAATGAGATATGGAGCATAAGTTTATATATAGACTTAAATATCTGCGTCTGATAGGAATAAAACAAGCAATCTGACAATGTGCTTCTGAAGAATGAGCGTAGTAACAGGTCATGGATTACTTACGTCCAGCAGGTTGAATTTTGGAAGAACAATAGGCGACGGCTACAAGCTGCTATGAATTCCCAAAGACAGTGCAAAATCTCTGCGATTGCACAGACTTTCCGCCCTCACATGATCAAAACATGATTAGATGTTTCCCATGGCGAGCTCAGAGGATTGCGATTTCTTGACGTCAAGCGGCGTAGGGGCGTTCGCTGAAGATATCAATAAGCACTCCTTATCTCTTGAGAAGATAATGACGCAGCGCCGCCTCTCTTCAGCGCGCTGCGAACAGAAAGCACAAAGGGAGTCTACGCAATATGCGATCATTTATCGGAGTTTCGGTGATAACGCCAGTCCCGTTTTTAGTTCGTCTCTCGGCATAACGGCCCGGCGAAATGGTGGTTCAAGAGACATGTTCAGAGGTGCTTTCGTTCCCTTAAAAGAAATATGAAACTCTGCCACCAACGCTGTTCCCGAAATATTAAATTTGGACCGCAGTGTTTGCAAGAGGTGGACCCATGTAATGTATGCAGATTTTTAGAGCGCAGCTCTTAGGCGCCCGTTCCTGCGTTTCGCGGCGTCGCCGTCGCTGTTGTCTGTTGTAACCGGCAGTGGACATCCTTTCAGCTGCGAAAGCAATGGGAGGGACTATGGTCCCTTTGTATGAATAATGGGTCCAATAAACTTCTCTTCAAAGCAATGGAGCGGGAGCTTGGAAAAGAGAAAGTAAAAGCGCAACCTCCCACCCCCCTTAGCAACCGGCACGCCAGGGGAGGGGGGGACAGTAGCGGTAGAACTTGCGCGCGCGCGTCGGCGGTGGCAGCTACACCGCCGCTCTTCCCCAGACGTCTCGTTGCAGTCGACTGAGCGAGACGCACGGCTCCGAAGCAGCCCAGTGATTCCGCGCCAAGCAGTTCGGGGAAGCGGCAGTGGGTTGACCACAAATATTTAGCCGAGCACACTTTAGAACTTTCAAAGTGTCTTCGGTATTTTTTTTAGGAAAGAAAATGCGCACTATCTGTCTCCCACAGCTGCGAACGTAATAGAGCGAGAGCTTAGAAAGCAGAGCGTAAAATTTGTAAACTGATTTTTGCGCAGTGTCTGTCTCCAACAGCTGCGAAACCAATAGAGCGAGGGCTTTGAAAGCAGAGGGTAAAATTTGTAAATTCGTTTTTGCGGAAAGGAAATGCGCCGTATCTGTCTCCCACAGCTGCGAAACCAATAGAGCGAGGGCTTAGAAAGTAGAGGGTAAAATTTGCATATTGGTTTTTGCAGAGAGGAAATGCGCAGTATCTGTCTCAGACATTCGGTGGACACCTGAACCACAGGGAAGGCTCGTAACTGCCCTATTGGAACAGTGTACACCTCAATCGTGCTTTAAGCTACGTGGCGGTAGTGACAGATGTAAGTACGCTGCATGCTTTGTCATTGGCAACATTGTGCCAAATACGCTGCCACCTTCCACGGTGGCAGGGTGGGTGGGGACTTTCATGTAGATATAAAGACAAGCGGGAATTTTTTATCACTTATGCGGGAGAACATACCGTTCCTCTCGCTCGTAACGGCTCCCAAAGCTGTGACAACCTCGCGAAATACTTGCGCAGACCTCGTCTTTGAGAACCAGTCATTGGTGCAGCAACTCGAGCATGTATCCATCTATTTCTCCATCCACAAAGCTTCCTTCATTAATCAGAATCAGAATCAGAATCAGTCTTTATTTGTTGATACATTTTGAGAGTACAGCATATTATGCAGAAGGAGGTCCCGAAGTCAGAGACTGTAATGGGACCTCCTCATTAAATACATCTAGTAAAACATTTAACAGCATACGACAGATCAGATAAATATACAAAACTGAATATACACGAATGGGATACAATTAAAGCAGACATATGGGAGAGAAATAAAAGCTATTAAAAAGGACCACCGAAACATATAAAGTTGTACATAACTAAGCAAGCTGATGTCATACTGAATTGTAATGAAGATCATGAAGCAGTGCAAAATGCATGTAGGAAGAAATGAAAACAAATTAATCAGAATTAGGGCTCATTGCCAAGGATTGATCGTTTAAAGTGTGCTTTAAAGTTGAAAATTGAATGAGCATTCTTTAGTTCTATCGGTATAGTGTTCCAAACAGCAACTGATGAGAAATGAATTGCCTGTTTCCCGTAATTGGTGCGTACTTTAGGTAGGACAATATTGTTATTGAGTGCAAACCGAGTTATGTCGGCGTTTACAAGATAACACTGTGGTATGACAATCAAGAACTGTTAGTGTTTTTAATCACATAATTAGAAGGCGTATGCGGAGGAAAAATCGGCCCGTCTTTGGGTGAACAGACTCCGAGAAAGCAGAAAAAAAAATGTACTTACGGCAACGAGAAAGATTCGAACTCGCGGCGGCGCGAACCGCTAAGATCGATGGCCACTGTTTCAGACCACTCGGCCATCGACGCTTTCTCCGTTAGTTGCCAAATCGGGAAGCGAAGAAATACCGCCGTACCAAACATCCATTTCTACAGAGAGCATTATATCACCTTTGGAAGAGAAATTGAAGCTTGGGTAATAACGTTAAGCTTTAAGCTTGCTGCTAGAGATCGATACATTGCTGATGGATTCATCAAAATATGACTTTGAAGACCTAGGATTCTCATCACAGTGTCTGGCTCTCATTCAAGATCGCCAAATGCTGTGAAGGCCAGCAGCATTATCTTATGTTGACGCACGTCATGAGCATCTTCCACTGGCATCAAATCTGATTCCATAGGCGTCTGCTGGAAAGTCTTTTTGCACTGCCGGTTGGAGGATATCTAGCAATAAATAACCCTCCAACATTCTAAAAACCATGCTCCATAGTTTCATGCAGTCGACAAATAAAACAATATGTGTCCTTCATTTTACAAAAAAGCCCTTGTCCTAACATAAGCATTTAATTCTAATGAATGCGTGTGTAAATTAAAGTAATTGATTCCACCGTAATCGCGCATATTTTTTACGTGTTTTTAGCATTCTGTCCTGGACCTTCACGCCACAGAGACCGGTACAATGGGATCTGAGGGAAAGGTTACACAGATCCCCATAGAATTTTTTTTTCACGAAATACACTGGTAAGACAGTCAAGACAGAAGCAGGCTTCAACAAAGCAGCAGGCTGAATACAGTTCTATGCAGTAATCAAAATATCCGCTAGATATTTGCGTTGTTGATCTAATTAATTCGGTAAATATCTCCCCTGCCTATATTGATATATAGTACCCAAGAAAAGGTCTGAAACATCTCGGAAGAAAGAAAACTTGGTGACCAAATATCGCAAGTATAGGTGAGCCAGAATCGGCTCCCGAAAGCCGGCTATAAAGAACCTCAGGTGGTCGAAATTTCCGGAGCCCTTCACCCCGGCGTCTCTCATAGCCTGAGTTGCATTGGGACGTTAAACCTCATAAACCAAGACCAAAAAAAGCCTCGTTCTGTGCACTATTTTCTATTCAAACCCCCAAATGAATACAACAGCAGTACTCGGCCGTCGGCGTAGCCTTTCAGCACACGTGTTTACTGCTAGCCTGTCGCTCTGTACATTGAATATAGTCATATTCACCCACTTTTATCCGTGCCTGTCACCCTTTGCTTCGGAAATCGGGGTCTTCATGAACATTCAACCGCTTCCAAATGCAAACACAAGCGCCCACATGGAACAAAAAAGAAGACCCAAGGAACTGATATGTGGCAAGCAGCAGCATTTCACGTGGAAGCGCGCGAGATTTGAACCACTGCTGCTAGGCAAGAAGGAAACTAATATCTCATCGTTGTAAATGAATTCACTTTGTCAACACAAAATACTTACGTGATTCGTCGCTCGGGAAGAGTAACCTGGGCCGCACACAGCCCACTGCTGGTTGCACCTGCCATCGCAGGGCAGTGGCGCATCGCTTAACCGGTGCACCACTGGGCCAAGAGATGTATGGGGACTCCCAAGGATCAAAGAATGTAAAGTAGAGAATGATCTTCAGCATACATGGTAATTAACCCCCTACGCTATCGCGTCATACCCTTAAGGCGGAGCTTAAGTGTCCGCTCCAATTCTTCCATCACTCTAAGTTCAGGTTACATCATTTCGGGTTTGTGTTTTTTCCTCTGCCTAAATTCTGCCTAAAATTATCTGGCTATATCCCCATCCTTGTGAAGCCAATCCTCTAGTGCGTGTATCCCAAACTCCAGTGTACAACAACGACCAACACTGGCTGTGACTGTCAACTGTTCACAGCCACTGCCTCCGTTTATCAACCAAGCAGCAATTTCAACTGCCGCAATGCCTATCGCCATTTTAACAGCCAATTTTTTTCAGTAATGTGAAGGTACTGAGAGAGAGCTGAGGACCTGACATTTACTGCACGTTGGTATAAGCTAACAATAAGAAGGGCAAAACGGGAATACGTTGAGCGAGAAATAATGCAAAGTCATGGTTCTGCATGCATTTATTTAACAATAAAGCGGGCCACAAGCTGTAATATACACACCATGATCGACGTTGCCAACTTTTCAGAACTCATGTTTGAAGTCTTCGTTCTTGTGCTGGTTCCTAAAATTCCGTGAAGCCAACCCAACACCTGTTGATTGAGCCACTTTGAAATAAACTGGCCTGTTTCTTGGTCTTCTATGATTACAAGACCACTTTTACGGTTACTGCAAGTCAATCCGTGTCAAGGAAGATCCATATCTCTCCACAAGTCCATCACGTCCGATCCTTCAGTTTTCTTCTTAATCCATTCCTTTGTCTTCTCGATTTGGTCGGGCATGAAGTGTGCCCTCCAGTCTCCAACTACGCCTTTCCGAATGAAGCCTTCACTCTCATGATACCCGCCTGCAGGAGTGCCAAACTCACGGAGATATTCTACAGACTTAAGAGCCTTTTCTGGAGGCAAACTGAGCAGGTCCTTTATTAGCGTTGCCATGCTGTCGTTAAACACGTCCTTCATATTTTCCAAGCTGCAGTTGTCGAGGATCCTGCGAAGTAAGGTCGAGTCTTTTCGAAGCTCTTTGCCGTATTCTTCTCCAAGGAAATCCGCAATCTTTAGGACCCAATTAGTTGTGTCTTTCTTCAACTTTTCGTAAGTGAAGAATAGAACGTTCGCACTGTCCCGGTGTTCGTACCACGAGTGGAGGTGATCGAAGTAGTCACATGAGATCTTCCCGTTGATGAACAGCTCATGGAACCTAGCGAACGAGACATCTTCCACAGATTTCGGCGTGAAGCCCTTCATGTGGTAGTAAAAAGAGACGCAAACGTCGTAGGGGTTCCTGGTGACGCAAAAATACTTCGCATTTGTGGAATAGGGCGTCCACTGAAAAGGCAGGTGCACCTTCAAAAGACCCGGCCTGACCATCTTCTCGGCCGCTTCTACGCCCATCATCTCCAGGAAAGGAGAAGCAAGATAAAAGTCCAGCGCTGTTTTTGGGGGGTCGCCCTTTTTCAGAATGTTGAGGACAAGGTACTGAGTCCAAGTAGTTCCACACTTTGGATACGTCGCAATGAAAACATCATCCGGACGAGGCGTGTACGAGAACACAGAACGTAAGTTGTCCTCGTGGAAAATCTTGTGCATCCAGAGACCGTCCACATATCTGTAAGATTCTAGGTCCATCGCTGCTTTTATTTTGCGCTCCTTTCTAGAATCTGAAAAAAAAAACTAATGTTAAATAAGCAGTTAGAGCCTTCCGTGACGAGTGTCATGGATCACTAGCGCTTGATGAAATTTGCTTCTGAATCCACTGAAGCGCAGTGATAGCAGCCATTTATCTCTTGTTCTATACTCTAAATAATAGCAAGATTTCATAAGTATGTTATACTGGAACCTGGTGCGTTGTTATTAGCATTTTGAGCTTCGTTATTCTCTGAGAAGAGTAGAGACAATAGCCGCCATCCAGTGCTCGCAAATTATAAGCAATTATGAAGGCCATCACGTCAAAGCTAGTGCAGCCTTACTAAAGAACGGCAAAGCAATAAGTCATTCATCAGGAGCATATAGGTTTTATGATGTGTACTGACACCAGGAATGGCTAAGAATTTCAAGACAGTACTATTGTTAAGAAGTATGACTCAAACACTGGACATAAGCGTCATTATTTTAGAACACCGCATGTTGATCAAAAATGTTTTGGACTTAGCTAGAATTTTATAATAACTAAACTAGGAGCCAGAGCTGTAGGTTGCACACCATGCAAAAAAAGCCGATGTCAGGTCTGCAAACACATGGAAACCACGGCACTGGCTAAAAGCACCCATTCAAATTTCAAGCATTCTATCCGGGAAGACCTGAATTGCGATTCCAGCAACGTGGTTTACATGCTCGAGTGTGGCGACTGTCGAATGCAATACATAGGCCAAACAGACAATTCCTTCCGTTTCAGATTTAATAACCACCGCTCACATACCCAATCCCTCCCCAACCTCCCTCTTTCGAAACACCTCCGCGAGAAAAGTCACGAGTTTGACAAACTTAAAGTAACAATACTACAGAGTGGCTTCAAAAACACTCGTGAGCGCGAGCAACGAGAATCATATTTTATTTTTAAATTTAACACAGCGCAAAATGGCATTAATGAAACTTACGGCACCCTCACCTCTCTTCCGAGGTCAGGGGCCTACGAAATTAAACAAAGCAACACTGACTAAGTCGTCTGAGGTCACACCCCTTTCTGCATGCCACACCTGTGCCACACCTGTGCCGTTTCCCCCCCCCCCCCCCCGGGTGTGCTCACCTTGTGGTCACGCGAATGCCGCACAATTTCTTTTTTTTTTTTTTTTATTTTTTCCTTTTTAATTTTACTATGTAAGCTCACATTTTTTTCTTATATTTTTTTCTTTTTTTACATTCCTTCCAATACTTCCCCTCAACCAGGGGTGGGTGCACTATAGCTGGGTGCGAAGAAAAAGCACTACTTTAAAGGTTTTCTTTTACCTATTTCACTTTTTTTTTTAGGTTTCTTCCTTGCTCTGTTCATTTTCCTTTTTTTTCTTCTTTTTTTTCTGTTGTCTGCTCCCTCTGTTGGAGGGTCATATTTTATTTTTTTGCTCTCGCGGCCAGGAGAAGGAACAAGTTTTCGCATTTTTCTACGAAAGTTGTTGCACGGCCACGCACCTGTCGAGCACCTCCCAGCTGGACACGACTGTCAATAAGCAAGCCTGTGGTGCTTAACAAAGCAGAGGCCGCATCTGGACGTTGTATTTTCTGACTGAGTACCTGTTCCTCGCACTCTTTTTTTTTTTTTGGTGTATGTGTGTGTGGGTCGCACTGCCTCTAATAATTTTTTATGCGTATTTTTCTGCTATGTGCTTTGTGTTTCCCACTTACCTGTTCTGTGCCCGCCCCTATAAAAGGGGATGCATTCACAATGTAAAATCACTCCTGAAGAAGATCGGTCTTCCGATCGAAACGTCGAGTTTAATAAATATGTTTCCTTTAACGAAGCGTATACTTCGCTATATATTCTTATAAGCCGTCTAGTACTTTACGCTTTCGCAACATATATATATATATATATATATATATATGCCCTGCCACATCCAACTGATCCGCATTTGTGGCGCCTGAACATGAAATACCCTGGGCTGGGCGCCTACAGAGGGTAGAGTCGTCCACTTCGGCTGAATCACTGGTCACTGCAAGGTTGGTTAAACGCATCTCTTTCTGCAGACCACAGACAGTCGTCATTCTATCTGACTCAAAGTCTACACTAGAGCACCTGCCACAAGGGACCCTCGATGATAAATTTAGCCTCAGTGTCCTCAACTGGCTGAGGAAGCTACAGTTGAAAGGGTTTCAAGTTTGCTTCTAGTGGCTACCATTTCAATTTGGGGTCACAGGCAACACGGCGGCAGACCTTCTTGCTCAAGTAGCCCGATCTTATCCATCTTCAGTGGCTTTCCCAGAGGCCGATAACTTCACTAGGCAGCTAGTGGCGCAACACTTCGATGAACATTGGCCACTTGTTCCGCTCCCTTCCTTTACACGAAGCTTCTCGAGCGACAGAGGCACTCTCTTGTATCGAGTGCGCACGGACTTTGCCTATACGCCGGTATGGTTGCACCAGATTCCCCACGCTATCTCGCATACATATGTGTGTGCACTGTGCTGTTGTGAATGATTTTAACCCTTTCGTTTTAGTGTGTCCGCGTTTTTCTTCCGAGCGTGCGACACTCCCGGAAAGCCTGAAGACACTGATCTCTCTCAGTGATGACGTCTTGTGCATCGTGTACCCTGGTGGCTCCAGAATTGAGTGACGATTAGTGTCCCGATCACTGCTGAAGTTTTTAGAGCAGACTTTTCTTATTGGTCAGTGGTAGGGATGCAAATCACTTAAATCAGTGACTCAAGCGGAGCAATTGCCAAGCTCCCTCTGTGAGGTTAATCCCGCCTGTATATTTATACCACCACCACCAGCACCACCAATACAGACGCTACTGTGTAATCGGCGCGCGCACAATTCTGGGCACTGAAACAATGAAAGTGGAGAAGAAAGGCTGTTGCAACTATGAGTATTCTTTACAAGCTTTGCTTGCACGCACTCAGCATTTTGTGGGTGCGTAGTGTCTAGAGGCAGTAACACTCAATGAAGTACTGCGTGAAAGTTTCTGAAGTGACAAAATGGGTACTCACGAGATGTTAGTCGCACCTTCGGAGCAGAGTTAAGTTGGCGACGCCTTCTCAAACACCCAGACTCCTTGGGCGAGTGTTCGAAGTGAGCAGGCGAGCGCCGGAATTCAGCGGCAAGAGGGAGAACTTTATCTAATCCGGTCTTGATAACGATGCTTGTGCGTAGAGTAAGGAATGATGTTAGCAGGACGATGATAAGACTCCTTTTGTTACCGACTTTATATCTTTAGCCGAGGTGGTGGTGAGCGCGCATTTGCTCTTCGTCTCACGCATCGTGCCAATGCAGAAGCCAACGCAAGATTACGCAAAACAGGGTTTTTATCAGAGTCGTGATAAGAAAGCATTTCCGACGTTCAGCCTCACAATAACGCAAGACACACGGGCAGCAAATGAGGCACTCTCTGCAAAAGTAATAAATGCTCTTGTCTGAAAATCGAGTTCGGGCAAGCTGGTTCACGGTCTTAGATCGTGAAGAAATAGTGCAAAATGGTAGGCCGGAACATACGCCACTCTTACAATATTACAATATTGGCTGACGCCCCTGCATATGCTGGCATTGCAATTCATCCTCTCTTGAGTAAGCCTCGTGTTTACGTCGAGGGAGCAATATTTGTTATATTAGGCTTAGGTACGCCTACTCGGGCGTAAAATTGAAGCTGCAATTTATTTAATTTAATTGCACTGCCTCTGAATTTTTCGATCCCTTTTTGCTTCTATAAATGGGAGCTTATAATATTAGCCTTGTAAAATATGGGAATCACATCGTCGAACTCACCTACGTACGAAAAAATCGGTCCTAATGATTATCCCCTGTCATGTTGTTTCTGTTTCGATTCCCACAGGCAAATAGTGACCACGTAATATATGTTTTGTAAAGGTCAAATGAGGCATACAAAAGCTGCTATGCTGTCGCTATTTCGTTGTTTTAGTTCACTTCGACGTAATTCAATGCAGTTTTTTCGCTTTGGTCGGCTCCAATACGCAATATCCAGTATTCCTTCCGCCGCCGATATAAAGTCCAAAGAGCTGATGTTTTACAGATATTTTTTTACTGCATTATGCCACCTTGCACAAGTCCGAAGGCGAAAGGTGTCTAACCAGTGCTTAAGACTCTCAGGGCAGCCAAAGCGCTGGTATCATAAAACCTCGTGATATAATAAGCACTGGGAGTCGCGTGTTCGCCTGAAACACCCATCGATACATGGTATTCAACGCTGCAACCCTCACAACGGTGGAGCCGCCGTAGACAAGGCGAAGGATTCCAGAGGTCCACACGCAGATAATGATGGTTTGGTTTATGGTTTATGGGGGTTTAACGTCCCAAAATGACTCAGGCTATAAGGGGCGCCGTAGTGAAGGGCTCCGGAAATTTTGACAATCTGCTCTTTTTTAGCGTGCACTGACAACGCGCAATACATGGGCCTGTAGAATTTCCCCTCCATCGTAATTCAACCTCCGTGGCCGGGATCGAACCCGCGTCTTTCGGATCAGCAGCCGTGTGCCGTGGCCACTGAGCCGCCGCGGCGGCTAGGTGTTTTTTTAATGAAGAGTAACTGCGTTTCGTTTCGAATCCCCGGTTACAACTCTGTTGAGTGATCGCTTTACAGCGAAGCGCCCAGAGGTGCACTTAAGGCGTTACTTTTGATAGTTTTTTTTTTTTGCCCTGGGATAGCATGCGGACTTCAGTGGTGGCACGCACACAGCACCAGCTCGATCTTCTCTGTCTTGCTAAATCTGTGACGATTCCTACGCTAGCCCCATGTCCACGGGCAACGACTGTTTAAGTAACCACCTCATATAAGATTCGTGTGCCTCAGAGTCTATCATTCTCTGGCTGGTTCTCTCCTAGAACATTACGACTATAATGACTGCTTTCATTTGCTTACATGATCATATGTACGAATCTTAGCGGAGATAGTTACTATCTCCTTTTAGATGCGGTTTTTCGAACATTTACGAACGTTTCTTTGTAATTTTACCTAAGCTTAATAAAAATCGGTTCTAATGTTTAAAAGAGCTATATTTTTAGCTCTAAAACAGGAGTATCTAACACCTTTGTTTTAATTTGAAAACCTCGGTTGCAACAGAACAGTGTCTTTAATAGAGTTTCTGTTTATAATGATCGTAACAGACGTTTTGCAAGTGGTGTGAAGGCACTGTAACGGAGCTTAACACCGGACCTTAAATTGCGCGGTGATGGGACTGAACTATAAGCAGGAAAAAACATGATTACGCATACCGAAGGATAAAGCACAGTGGGCACTCCGTTTAAAACCTTTATTTAGCAATAAAGTCGATCACGAACCTTCACATACAAAACATGATCAGTATTGCCTACTCTTATGGGGCTGATTGCAGGCTTGCTGCATTTGCTGCAGTTTAGGAGTTCCGCCTCAGTCGACCTGGCCCATATTCATAAACATAAACCAATCTCGAAATAAAATCGCCTGTTTCAACGGGGTGGTGTGAATCCTATGCCAGCTTTACGATTCCAAGTTGGTCTAGTCAAGGAAGGTCCATATCGCTCCACAAGTCCATCACGTCCGATCCTTCAGTTTTTTTCTTAATCCATTCATTTGTCTTCTCAATTTGTTGAGATGTGAAGTGTGCCCTCCAGTCACCAACGACGCCTTTCCGAATGAAGCATTCACTTTCATGATACCCGCCTGCAGGAGTGTCAAACTCACGAAGATATTCTACAGACTTAAGAGCCTTTTCTGGAGGCAAACTGATCAGGTCCTTTATTAGCGTATCCATGCTGTCGTTAAACACGTCTTTCATATTTTCCAAGCTGCAGTTTTCAAGGATCCTGCGAAGAAGCGCCGAGTCTTTTCGAAGCTCTTCGCCATATTCTACTCCAAGGAAGTCAGCGATCTTTAGGACCCAATTAGTTGCGTCCTTCTTCAACTTTTCGTATGTGAAGAATAGAACATTATCATTGTCTCGGTGTTCGTACCACGAGTGGAGGTGATCGAAGTAGTCACATGAGAGCTTCCCGTTGATGAACAGCTCATGGAACCTAGCGAACGAGACATCTTCCACAGATTTCGGCGTGAAGCCCTTCATGTGGTAGTAAAAAGAGACGCAAACGTCGTAGGGGTTCCTGGTGACGCAAATATACTTCGCATTTGTGGAATAGGGCGTCCACTGAAAAGGCAGGTGCACCTTCAAAAGACCCGGCCTGACCATCTTCTCGGCCGCTTCTACGCCCATCATCTCCAGGAAAGGAGAAGCGAGATAAAAGTCCAGCGCTGTTTTTGGGGGGTCGCCCTTTTTCAGAATGTTGAGGACCAGGTATTGAGTCCAAGTCGTTCCACACTTTGGATACGTCGCGATGAAAACATCGTCCGGACGAGGCGCGTAAGAGAACACAGAACGTAAGTTGTCCTCGTGGAAAATCTTGTGCATCCAGAGGCCGTCCACATATCTGTAAGATTCTAGGTCCATCGCTGCTTTTATTTTGCGCTGCTTTCTAGAATCTGTAAAAAAAAAACTAATGTTAAATAAGCAGTTAGTGCCTTCCGTGACGAGTGTCATGGATCACTAGCGCTTGATGAAATTTGCTTCTGAATCCACTGAAGCGCAGTGATAGCAGCCATTTATCTCTTGTTCTATACTCTAAATAATAGCAAGATTTCATAATTATGTTATACTAGAACCTGGTGCGTTGTTATTAGCATTTTGAGCTTCCTTATTCTCTGAGAAGAGTAGGGACAATAGCCGCCATCCAGTGCTCGCAAATTATAAGCAATTATGAATGCCATTCCGTCAAAGCTAGTGCAGCCTGACTAAAGAACGGGAAAGCAATAAGTCATTCATCAGGAGCATATAGGTTTTATGATGTGGGCTGACACCAGGAATGGCTAAGAATTTTAAGACAATACAATTGTTAAGAAGTATGCCTCAAACACTGGACATAAGCGTATTTATTTTAGAACTTCGATTGCTAATCAAAGATGCTTTCGGCTTTTGCTAGAAATTTCATAATAAATAAACTAGGAGCCAGTTTTTCACTTTTACTTTGCTCTGAAAAAAAAAAATAAATGCTTGACTGTTATGCGGCGAGTGGTAAATTACCTGTTGCACTTGTTCGGGTGAATTCAAGAATAATTTTCCTATGGAGGCACTCACGCATTTTAATAACGATACATTTTTTGCAAAGAAGGTGAAGTCACTTTTCATAAGGAATAAGTCGGCAGATTAAAAACGCCTGTTCTGGCGCCGGGGGATTCATCAATGGGAGGATATGTCTCCCCTGTCTTCGATGTCCACCATTTTGGAAAGAGGGGACTGCAGGCACACAGTATAATATATCACGGGCGAGAAGATATCGCTTTGTACTTTGAATAAGGAAAGGCAATGCTAGTTCAGTTGAATTCCTTTTCATGCATCCATATTGCCATTTTGTGTAGAAGTTATATCAGATGAAACATTATTTGTCAGACGAATTACCTTCTCCGCTACCTCTTCCAAAGGAAAATAGCTGATGTAGGATGGTTGTTTCCCGACTCAATTTTGCTTGTTTCTTCGTGCAATGTAAACACAATAACATAAATGCCCCGTTGCCCACTCATTAGACCTAAACTTGAATATGCATCCGCCATATGGGACCCGCATCATATTTACCTCGTAAACGACCTAGAAGCCATTCAAAACCGCGCTACAAGGTTCATTCATTCTTCTTACTCCTACGACGTCAGTGTTTCAGCCTTAAAAACCAAATCAGCACTATCGCCTCTTTCCGTTCGTCGTCGCATAGCCACGCTATCACCGTACCACAAGTTCTTTTACTCATCACTTAACCGTGCCCCTTATATCACGCCAGCATCATACATTTCCCACCGCACTAGCCACACGCTTCAAGTTTTTCGCCCACGTGCCCGAACTGTTACTTTTTCAGCCTCCTTCTTCCCACGTGCAGCTAAAGATTGGAACGGCGTTCCCCAGCATATCGTCGACATCACCTGTCGTTCATCATTTGCAAGCAATCTAAACAACATTTTTTGTTCATGATCACAAATAGCATTTGTCTTGTACCTTTTCTGCTAATCCCACCCCTTATGTAATACCCCGCGAGGGGTCTTTAAGGTAATAAAATGAAATGAAATGAAATCCGGTGGCGGCGCTGTGAGCGAAAAATTACCAGCATCACTCTGGCAGGTGGTGACCAGGCAGCAACCTAGGAGGCAGGTTGGCCACATAGGTCACGTGACCTTAAGGCGTCATCACAGCCTGTCCATCGGGTAGCGAGCAAACTGCCGACCACGGCAGGTAGCAGTTAAATTAATGATTGGTCGCTCGGGAAGAACAATCTGGGTCGCAGAAGGCCCACCTCTGGGAGCACCTGCCATTGCAAGGCAATGGCGCATCGCTTAACCACTGCACCACGGCGCAAGGAGGGGTATGGGGACTCTGAAGGATCTATGAATGTACTACAGTACAGAATTAGCTGCACCATATATGAGAATCAACCCGTTACAGTATCGCTGTTACCCTTAAGGCCGACCTCTCCTTCTTTCCTCCCATTAAAATTCCTTTCTCTATCTCTCGTTACCTTAAGACGGAGCACGTTTCCCGTCCAATTAGCACAACGTCAATGGCAAGCGCTAAGGTTTCACAATTATTCGCGCAGAATTTCTTGCGCAAAAACTAGGCGAGGCGATCGCGACCCGAAGATGTGGTGTGTTTCAATGGCATTCTAATATCTGTCTCTTGTTTTAGCATAAGAGGCTGTCAAAAAAATTGGTGACCTTCTTAACTTCATTCTCAAAAAAGGAAATGCGATGGAGTTTATGTTGCCTGCTAGGGTGTCTCAAATGGTTTTCTAAAGTTTTGGCGATTTTTCTGCCAAACCTCCTGATGGGACCAGTTTTTTGCCCTTTAGAATGCTCGGGTACCTTCAATTTAATAATCATATGGGATTGTTAATATATATAGATGCCCTACCGCATCCAACTCAGCCGCATTTGTGGCGCCTGAACATGAAATACCCTGGGCTGGGCGCCTACAGAGGGTAGAGTCATCCACTTCGGCTGAATCACTGGCCGTTGCAAGGTTGTTTAAACTTATCTCTTTCTGCAAACCACAAAGAGTCGTCATTCTATCTGACTCAGTCTACACTACAACACCTGCGACGAGGGACACTTGATGATAAATTTAGCCTCAGTGTTCTCAACTGGCTGAGGAAGCTACAGTTGAAAGGGTTTCAAGTTTGCTTCTAGTGGCTACCATTTCACGGCGGCAGACCTTCTTGCTCAAGTAGCCCGATCTTATCCATCTTTAGTGCCTGTCCCAAAGGCCGATAACTTCACTAGGCAGCTAATGGCGCTACACTTTTATGCACTTTGGCCACTTGTTCCGCTCTCTTCCTTTACGCGAAGCTTGTCAAGCGACAGTGCCACTCTCTTGTATCGAGTGCGCACAGACTCTCCCTATACGCCGGTATGGTTGTACCAGATTCCCCACGCTATCTCGCATACATATGTGTGTGCACTGTGCTGTTGTGAATGATGTGAACCCGTTGGTTTTAGTGCGCCCGCGTTTCTGGGTCGAGCGAGAGACACTCCTGGAAAGCCTGAAGACACTGAACTCTACCAGGGATGACGTCTGATGCATCGTGTACCCTGGTGGCTCCAGAATTGAGTGACGATTAGTGTCACGATCACTGCTGAAGTTTTTAGAGCAGACTTTTCTTATTGGTCAGTGGTAGGGACGCAAATCACTTAAATCAGTGACTCAGGCGGAGAAATTGCCAAGATCCCTCTGTGAGGTTAATCCCGTCTGTATATTTACACCACCACCAGCAGCACCACCAATACAGACGCTACTGTGTAATCGGCCCGAGCACAATTTTTTGGGCACGGAAACAATCAAAGTGCAGAAGAAATACTGCTGCAACTCATGTATTATTTACCAGCTTTGCTTGCACGCACTCAGCATTTTCTGGGTGCGTAGTGTCTAGAGGCAGTAACACTCAATGAAGTACTGCGTGAGAGTTTCTGAAGTGACAAAATGCGGTATTCACAATATGTTAGTCGCACCTTCGGAGCAGACTTCAGTTGGCGACGCCTTCTCAAACACCCAGACTCCTTGGGCGAGCGTTCGAAGTGATCAGACGAGCGCCGGAATTCAGCGGCAAGAGGGAGAACTTTATCTAATCCGGCCTTGATAACTATGCTTGTGCGTAGAGTAAGGGCTGATGTTGGAAGGCGATGATAAGACTCCTTTTGTTGCTTACTTTATATCATTAGCCGATGTGATGGTGAGCGCACATTTGCTGTTCATCATGTATCGTGCCAACGGGGAGAGAGAGAGACAGAAAGCTTTATTGTATCTTTCAAGGGATTTGCGGTTGAAGACAGCGCGAGATTACGCAAAACAAGGTATTTATCAGAGTCATGATTTGATAACAGTTCCGACGTTCAGCCTCACAATAACGCAAGAGACAAGGGCAACAAATGAGGCATTCTTTGGAAAAGTGGTAAATACGCTTATACGAAAATCGAGTTCGGGCAAGCTGGTTCACGATCTTAGATCGTGAAGAAATAGTGCAAATAGTGCAAGAAATAGTGCACTGAGCCGCCGCGGCAGCTTCGTCCTTTTTTATTGAAGAGTTACTACGTTTTGTTTGGAATCCCCGGTCACAATTCTGTTGAGTGATCGCTTTGCAGCAAAGCGCCCAGAGGTGCACTTAAGGCGTTACTTTTGATAATTTTTTTTTACCCTGGGATAGCATGCGGACTTCAGTGGTGGCACGCACACAGCACCAGCTCGGTCTTCTCTGTCTCGCTAAATTTGTGATGATTCTTGCGCTAGCCCCATGTCCACGTATAATATAAGGGCAACGACTGTTTAAGTAACCACCTCATATAAGTTTCGTGTGCATCAGCCTCTATGGCTGGTTCTTTCCTAGAACTTTACAACTATAATGACTGCCTTCATTTCCTTACTTGATCATATGTACGAATCTTAGCGGAGATAGTTACTATCTCCTTTTAGATGCGGTTTTTCGAACGTTTACGAAAGTTTCTTTGTAATTTTACCTAACCTTAATAAAAATCGGTTCTAATGTTTAAAAGAGCTATATTTTTTACTCTAAAATGGGAGTATCTTACACCTTTGTTTTAATTTGAAAACCTCGGTTGCAACAGAACAGTGTCTTTAATAGAGTTTCTGTTTATAATGATCGTAACAGACATTTTGCAAGTGGTGTGAAGGCACTGTAACGGAGCTTAACACCGGACCTTAGGTTGCGCGGTGATGGGACTGAACTATAAGCAGGAAAAAACATGAATACGCATACCGAAGGATAAATCACAGTAGGTACTCCGTTTAAAACCTTTATTTAGCAATAAAGTCGATCACGAACCTTCACATACAAAACATGATCAGTATTGCCTACTCTTGTGGGGCTGATTGCAGGCTTGCTGCATTTGCTGCGGTTTAGGAGTTCCGCCTCAGTCGACCTGGCCCATATTCATAAACATAAACCAATCTCGAAAAAAATCGCCTGTTTCTACGGGGTGGTGTGAATCCCATGCCAGCTTTACGATTCCAAGTTGGTCTAGTCAAGGAAGGTTCATATCGCTCCACAAGTCCATCACGTCCGATCCTTCAGTTTTTTTCTTAAGCCATTCCTTTGTCTTCTCAATTTGTTGAGATGTGAAGTGTGCCCTCCAGTCTCCAACGACGCCTTTCCGAATGAAGCCTTCACTTTCATGATACCCGCCTGCAGGAGTGTCATGCTCACGAAGATATTCTACAGACTTAAGAGCCTTTTCTGGAGGCAAACTAATCAGGTCCTTTATTAGCGTAGCCACGCTGTCGTTAAACACGCCCTTCATATTTTCCAAGCTGCAGTTGTCAAGGATCCTGCGAAGAAGCGCCGAGTCTTTTCGAAGCTCTTCGCCATATTCTTCTCCAATAAAGTCTGCGATCTTTAGGACCCAATTAGTTGTGTCTTTCTTCAACTTTTCGTAAGTGAAGAATAGAACGTTCGCACTGTCCCGGTGTTCGTACCACGAGTGAAGGTGATCGAAGTAGTCACCCCATGAGAGCTTGCCGTTGATGAACAGCTCATGAAACCTAGCGAAAGACACATCTTCCACAGATATAGGCGTGAAGCCCTTCATGTGGTAGTAGAAAGAGACGCAAACGTCGTAGGGGTTCCTGGTGACGTAAATATACTTCGCATTTGTGGAGTAGGGCGTCCACTGAAAAGGCAGGTGCACCTTCAAAAGACCCGGCCTGATCATCTTCTCGGCCGCTTCAGCGCCCATCATCTCCAGAAAAGGAGAAGCGAGATAAAAGTCCAGCGCTGTTTTTGGGGGGTCGCCCTTTCTTAGAATGTTGAGGACAAGGTACTGAGTCCAAGTCGTTCCACACTTTGGATACGTCGCGATGAACACATCATCTGGACGAGGCGTGTACGAGAACACAGAACGTAAGTTGTCCTCGTGGAAAATCTTGTGCATCCAGAGGCCATCCACATATCGGTAGGACTCTATATCCATGGTGCGTTTATTTGCCACTCCTTTCTGCAATGAAAAGGAAAAAAAAATGTTCCTAAATCTAGTCTGATACTTTGGTAGCCATAAGGCTGCTGCAGAGCACCTGCACAAGAACGAGATAAGATGTGACAGCGCAGCGCTGTGTCTTGTCCCACATTCCCACATCCTTGTTAAGGTGCGCTGCTACAGCTAACTACGTCGTACAAACTACTACATAAATTTACGTCGTTTTACTTTTGTTAAAGAGTTTCTTAGCTGTAGCGCTGGATATTTTGTTTTTATAAAACCATAAACGCGTAGTTTTAGTACGAAATCAACTCGTGTTCCTTGGTTACTGTAAGAGGAAGGATTGGCTAAATCTGTAGTACCACGAGTTTCTGCAGTGTTAATAGTGTTTTGAGCCTAATGTTGTACTGACAAGACAAAAATAGTATTGGTTGGCATATTGTTAGACTGAGTTCAGGATCGCAGGACCTGTTCTTAAATTCGATGGTAGGTGCAGGTAAGAGAGGAGTGCGGAATTCGTAATCCGTCCTCGACACATTATTAGACTCATATAATTGACCACCTTGCGAGCTGTGGTTGTCGTTGTAATTGAAAGTCATCACAGTGAATGCGAAATCATCTGGTTCCGGACCAGCTGGCTTGGAAGCCAGGCAAGCTTGAAGACTATCACGAAAAAACAATTAAACACATACTGCTGGCCAGAAGTAATCGGGAATAATAAAGTAAAATTATGAGCATGTGCCTAGTGATGCAACTTGACACATTTTCTTACCACAACAGAAAACAGTCATGCCTTGCAAGAGACGTACGACTCTTCTGCAGCATAGCAACAAATGTACGCAACGCTTTTTTCAAAACACCGAATTCCGTCACCGTGATGTATTGGGTAGTTAGGCTTAATTCATATTCAGTAATCATAATGGATCGAAACTCAGCAACACGCATACGGCAAGTAAATATATCCTTTCAGATAACAAAACAAAATGCATGGTTTCTACTCATCTGATTCAAGCAAGCGTTTTCCTATGTGCAAAAATTGTTGCACCTCAAGGTGAACAATGATGGTGAAAATACAGCGTAGTGATCGGAGACCACGTCTTTCAAGTAACCTTTTTCACGTTTAACAGACACCACTGAAAATTGTATATTAGGAAACATTATTCTCTCTCTTTCATGTTATTACGAGTAGCGGGCGCTACAATTCGTCGCGCTTGTAAAAATTTACAGGTATATACCGTCCGAGTTAAAACCCGCTCGTAGCGTCGTCAAAGCATAATAAAGATAGATACCTGCATTAACTTCAGTACAAGTGTGTCACAAGACAATTTTTGTGTAACCTATGAAATAATGTACAGATTTTTTTGCGTAGTTGTTTCAGCCTTAGCGTTAATGAATATTTCAATTTTTGCCTGCTTACAAGAAATTTATTGGCATTTTTTCGCTTATTTGCCTCTCCTATGAATGCATAAATTTTGTAATAACACCTATTTTTCATACAAAAAGGCGGAATTGGCGTCTTCTGCTGGCACATGTCCTTCTGGCTATAAGCTCAGTCCAGCAAACTGCTGCCTATTTTTTCTTTATATTTTATACCTTGCTTTCAGAGATGGCTTGTTGTAATGTTAGTAATATTCAATGTATTTGGACTAACATTTAGTAATTGTCTAACGTGATAAATTATTCTAAAGCGCCATCAAGAAACAAACTTCACACAGACGCTCTGCAGCATAACAGAGTTGCCTATCTGCTGCGGTAGGAGCAGAACAAGGTAAAACAGATTCATGACAGTTATAAACACGTGTTGCGAATCGAATTAATTCATGTCGACAAATTTTGTGCTCAGGCTTGTTCTCTCAGTAAATGAATCGACAATATTCCGGAATTGAAAAAACAAGGAAAGCATTAGGTCTGGTCTGCTTAACCGCGAATTTTTACGTTGCAGTTAGATTAATGCATTGCTGTATTTTACACAGTCATCTACACAGTATAATGGAGCAGTGAAATCGTGGTCCTTGAACAACCATTGAACTGAACTAGAAGTATTTATGTAGCTCACATACATTAGGCATCAGGACCAAACTTTTTTTCTTACAACAACAGCCGCATTCTTATATCCACTGTTTTCTTTCGATAGCCTAAAATACTTCACTTTTGCACTCTCAGGCATATATAGCACTTTATGTGCTAACTACATGAGCCAGCATACTTTATTTCGTCTATTTCATGCACTATGGATGTAGCGCCAAAAAGGTCACGTGGCGCCTATCAAGTTGTAACTGCGTCACAAGCGCTGCATTTTGGACAGAGAAGCAATAAACGGGTAGAGTAAATGCCTTTCCAATGAGATGCGTAATTTAAAAACATTATTTTAATGCATTCATAGTCACTTTCTGGCCTCATATCCGTAAATAAGCCCGGCTGCCGGCAGTAACGTTCGATCAACAACTGCGTGAAAGTCTGCGCAGTGATGCAATGCGGTACTTACGAGAAGTGGGCTCCAGTCCTTCTGAGGAGAGTTAAAACAGAGACGCCTCCAGAAACGCCCGCAGTCTTCCAGACGAGCGTTCGAAGTGAGAAGATGCATCCCAGAATGCCGTGTCCAGATAACGATGCTTCCACAGAATACAGGGCTGAGCGCCAAGGAAGGCGATAAGGCCTATGCTGTGGCTTACTCTATATCTTAGCAGGGCTAACAGAGATAGCATATTATCTCTGGATTTCGCGTGTCGTACCAAAAGCGCAGATAATGCAAGATTGTGCCGGAGAGTGGTGTTCATGTTAGGAGGTCATAGAAATGGCAACATTCAGCCTCACAAGGACATACGTGCAACTTGCTGCCAGCGAGGGAGTCCGCGAAAAAGTGCTAAATAGACTGATTCGATAATACGGTTATGGCAAGTTCGTTCACGCTCTATATCGGGAATAAGCCGCGCGAAATGTAGTCCCTAAACTCAAGGCTCACTCACAATAGGCAGGGCGCTTTCACATTTCGATCGCCATGCTTGAGCATATCTTGGCAGTCATCCTCATTGAGTAAAACGCCTTCTTACTTCAAGAAAGAGACTTTTTCAATAATATTAGGCTTATCAATGTGTACCAAGGGGATTTCTTGAAGCTGGAACAGATGCCTTTAAAGAAGTATTGCCAATTAATTTTTATGTACCTTATTGCTTAATTCGAATGGAGCTTAGGGAACTAACATATTGTTATCTATGGATCATAACGTGCAATTTATGTAAGTGCGAAAGAAATTTTGTAAATGGGTTTCGAGTTTCGTGCTCTTTCTGTTTTGATTTTAGCAGGGTAATGGTAGCCATGAAATGAGAGTTCAGTTCGTGTAAAGCAGGTTCGGGGTTTGATTCCCAGTGCCACCGGGTACCCACCGGTGATGCAATGCATGGGCACAAGCATTCCCTTGGTCCGGTACTCGGCTTATTTAGGGTTAAGTGCTTGGGAAATGGGCCTCGGACCCCATCTTGAGTAGAAGAAAGTACCTTGAGCCATGGCGCGCTTTGGCCACAGAGGCCCTTGCGGCATAAAAATCCATCATCGTCAGTTCGTGTCAAGTAAGACATGCAATATCGGCGGTGCGACTGCTATTACTTAGGATGAATTCGCTAAGACCAAGCTGTCATTTTTGATTATTTTGATTTTTGTTCTTTGCTACAATTATTTATTTTTACAACTCTCATGCCAGCCTGGCCGAAAAATAGCAATGGAAACGAGTGAAGAAGCAGCGTAAGGTATCCGTTTTTGTACGCTACATGCCGCATGTATGGGAAACACTGACTTTCAAAGTCATGACCTTACTCGGCTGTTCAAGCTAAAGCGAAATAACATGAGAGAAATATCTAGTTATTATTTACGCCACACCTTCCACAATCACCAGGTTGCTTTGGTGTTCTGATTCTCATCCCGAGGTCATATGGGGTCGAATCTAGGCCGCGGAGGCCGCAAATCAATGCAGGGAAATTGCAAAAACGTCCGTTTGTCTGCAATGTGAGCGCATGTTAAACAACCTCAACCGTACACAGGGTGTTTCACCTAAGAATTTACACAATTTTTAAAAATAGGTTAGCACAATTAGACTAGCGCTTTTTTCGGCATATCATTGTCAGCTAAGACGTGCTAACTAGCAGGCTGGTTAACTAATACTGAATAGTTTAATTTTTAAGCATTACTGTTAAGTCCCTTAGTTATCCCGTAATACCGTCTTTTACGGCAAACCCCAGGTGTCCACCCATTCTGAGGTTGCTACTGCGCCATTTCTTTTTATTTACAGTACCTTATAAGCCAACTTTCTTGCGATTCTCGGCAGAGAGAGGAGAGTAAACCTCGAGCTGTGCTGTGAATTAAATATTTAAATATAATGCCACACCGTGGCTAATTCCTCAGGGTAATTGCAATGAATATTGTTTTAAAATGACAATGCTAAAGATCACCGCTGGTATCAACCTTTCATACCAATCAATCAGCCAACCATGCGCTCCGAGTTGATGGTATTTTTATACGACAGCTAGCTTTAATTCCCATGAGAGCTAAAAACAACACAATCAGTTTCCAGTGAGGAAGATCAAGGTAGATCCAAGTCTTTCCAGAGAGACATGACATCACTGCCATTAGTCTTTTCCGCTATTCTGGTCTTCATTCTCTCTATCTGCTCCAATGAGAAGTGGTTCTTCCAGTCGCCGATGATCCCTTTCCTGACGAGTCCCGCACCTTGATGCGTCTCTTCACGTTTGTCCAGCGAATCCCGGTATACCTCCATGGAGGGTATCCGCTTTTCGGGCGGCAAGTCCAGGATTTCTTTTATTCCTGAGCGGGGTTTATTTCCGAAGACTGCTTTCATGCTTTCTAGGCTGCATGCAGCCAGTATTTTCTGCAAAATGTCTTTGTCTGTCTTGAGCAGATTAGCGTACTGTTCCCCCAAAAACTCTGCAATTCTGAGGATTGCTGACACCGTGTCCGTTTTAATATCTTCGTAGGTGAGAAAAAGTATGTTTGTGTTGTCTCTTTGGTTGTACCAGGACAGGAGGTGGTCGAAGTAGTCTCCGTAGAATGTCCTTCCTGACAAAAACATGTCAACAAACTTTCCGAAGGATACGTCAGTGCAGGTCATAGGTGTGAGTCCTCTGGCGAAGTAGTAGAAGGACACGCAACAGTCATATGGGTTTCTCGCAACGTAGATATATTTAGCTTCTTTCGAAAATATCACTTTGTCGAAAGGTAGGTGGGTCATGAGGCAGAGGGGTCTCGGACTCCTTAGAGCGGCGTCTAAGCCCATCATTTCTAGATAAGGCGAAGCCAGCATAAACTCTGAAGGTTTAGCAGGCGGTTGACCGCGGGTCAAAATGCTACACACTATGTATTGCATCCACTTCGTTCCGCACTTCGGAAACGTGGCTATAATTACATCGTCGCAGCGTGGTTTGAAGTTCATCGAAGCTCGGATGTTCTCGTCGTGAAAGAACTTGTGGATCCACACTCCTTCGACATCTCTGTAGGTCTCAGTGTCCATATTAGCCCTGCGTGTACAAAAAAAAGCAACTGGTTTTCATTTTGCGTTCTCTGAGAGATTCCGTCATAACACTAATTACGATGGAGCAAGCGAAAAGTTGCCCCCTAGCAGAATAACAAGATGTGTTCCAGAGAGCCTTAGGTTACGTTGGCTTTCCAGGTTTTTAATTTTGCGATGCACACATGGTAATTTGCAAGTTCCTTACACGCATGTGTTGGTGCGAAAACAGCATGCCTAATCAAAGGAACGATACCCTCAAAATAGTGTAATGCGGCCTGAAGTGGCAGCGAACTCAAATGATTTACCTTTCTGCTATGCATTAGGCAACACCTACTCATAAGTAGTTCGCATAGAAAGCCATTTGTCTCAATACAATTATCAGGTGATTGTTTTTGTTATAGCGGCTTTAAAAATCCGTTCCTCGTGCGTACGTTGGGTGTTTTGTTCCTTTATGGTCCGCACTCCACGTGACGGATAGTTGAATGGTTCCAAAAGGAGATGTTAATTTGCATTTCTCCTGTTTGTGTAAGCAATCAATTCAAAGACACGCCGACCAAAAGATATAGTTGCCATTATAAACCTTGATCAAGTGGACAAATTAAACCATGCTTCATGTCCCCGAGCTTATTTAGCCAGAGGCTTATCACTTGAGGCATTTCTACCAACTGCGCTGTGATTTTAAAAATGCAAAGGACTTATTGTACTCACATCTCGAAGCAAAGGGCTGCCTTATTAGTCTGCTTGTTTGTTCTGGTACATCATATTAGAGAGTAATTATGAGGAATCAACTTGGCTAGTGCATCCGCCACGTGGCAGACAAATAATCATATGCTCATTAACTTCGATGAAGGTCTGGCTTGATTAGCCATGAACAAACGATATACACATGCAATTGGCGTAAAACTGCTGTGAGGTCACTTCCAGACTGAAAAAGATCTGATAAGAGATGACTACGACTGTGAAAAAAAATTTTGAGTGTTGAGATCAATGCACATGAAACGAGCGCATCGCTCACACTCGAGCACGGAATAAAACCTGGTTTCCAAAACGTTGGTGATAAAATATGAAAACGACATTGTTTATGCTATGCCGCGTAGATCGCTAATCTCAATGATAGCCGAACTTAATCTCGACATTGGTCCGTAACGAGCGCACCGCACCCGTTATAGAAATAGCTACGATCGCTCTGCAATGCCCCCGTACCTGCCAAGTAAAAACCTCCACTCATAGACACTCAATCTCATGGGCACAACTTTGGAACCAATTGATCTCCAGAACACTTAGGGTCGTATCATGGGACCGTTGGCTATCCGAATCGATTGGCTTCACGTTTCATGGACAGGAGCTCTTACCTCGCCAAGACGCACACCGTATCACCAGTGGATGATGACATCCAACAGCTGTAACCGAATGAGGGGTGCCAGTCTAATGCTTTGGGAGAAGCCAACTTTACGTGGCTGCCCAGGCAATCTGGACGAACGCTTCTAGGTGCCACCGCTGCCACTACGTGTCGCTTGGCGATGCGCACTCAAAACCTTCGCGGGAGTTTCGAATGTTCGGCACATCCCATTGATTCTCCATGGCAGTCGGAAATAGTTTGTTTTGAGCGCGGAAAAGCACTTTATACCCCGCATTTGGCGGCCAGGACGAAGAATCGGCCATAATAATCACCATGTTCGCGCAGTATCTCTCGGCGCTCTCTAGTTTTCTTACAAGACAAAGTTAACAAAAATTCAGGGGGCACTTTGACTATCTAAAGTGGGTAGAGGCGGAAGCGTTTTCCGCACCACCTTCGCTGTTTCTGTGGCACTGGTGGCGTCACATATAATTGAGTACTAATTACTAAGTGATGACAAATCACAAATTAATGGTTAATTACTGATTAATGCCTGAATACTAATTAACTGCTAATTAACGACGCTTAAGCTTCGCCTTTAGGAGTGGAACGCGACAGCGCGTTGTAGCGCTGCCAGGGAGTCCACGGAATGCCACCACCCGTTCGGCGCGATGCCTTGCCCTTTGAACGCAACGCTTTTTGAGGAAAGGAAATGGCGCAGTAATTCTCTGGCATCTCGGTGGACACCTTAACCGCACCGTAGAGGAAGAGAGGAAGTGGGAGTGAAAGAAGATAGATAAAGAGGAGCCGTATTGAAGAAAATGAAAATTGTATTTGAGGAAAGAAAATTACGCAGTAACTGTCACACAAAATTCAGGGGGGCATTTTTTTGACCTGAAGTGTGGTCACTGATGTGTGGTTAAGATGTTAAGCTTTGCCCCACAAAATTCAGGGGGGGCATTTTTTTGACCTGAAGTGTGGTCACTGATGTGTGGTTAAGATGTTAAGCTTTGCCCCTAAGAGTGAAACGCGGCAGCGTCTTGCAGCGCTGCCAAGGAGTCCATAGAACGCCATCGCCCATTCGGTTCTACGCCTCGCTCGTCTGTAAATTGGTTTTTGAGGAAAGGAAATGTATCTGTCTCTCATTTCTCGGTGGACACCTAAACCTCGCCGGAAGGGAATGGAGTAGGATGAGAGTTAGCGAAGACACCGTATTCACTAGACGCGCCTTTGTTCATTCCAAACCATCGAGCTGGCATGGCGGAGTGGATAGCATGCTCGTCTCTCACGCCGAAGACCGGGGTTCGATTCCTGAGCTCGACCAATTTCTTAATCGGTTTTATTTATTTATATGGCCTGACTAGTAAAGCTAATTAGGCTAATTGGGTAATTAAGCAATTAACTAAGTTCAGTCCCACTTACTTGGAGCATCACTATACGATCCCTTCAATTGGTTGCATGGTTACTAGCCAAAGTACAATTGGCCCCGTTTGAAATTCGCGCACTGTGACGTCACGACCGTTTGCACTAATTGAAAAGCGTGACATTTTCTGTCGACAACTCCTGCTTACAACGATGAGACATTAAAGGCTTCCGCCTTAATATCCCATTCAGTAACGTGGTGTTCGCTACTGTCAGCAGCAAACGATGCTAGTTGGTGATGACCAAGAAAGCTAGGTATTCCTGTGGAGTATTTTATCATCAGGTAGCACGTGAGCGCTGGCAATTTCGGTTACGAAAAGGTTCAGCTTAAGTTAAGGACAACACAGCGAGCTATGGAAGGAACAATTTTCGGTATAACGTTAGGAGACCGCAAGTGGGCAGAGTGGGTGAGAGAACGAACGCGAATTAATGACATCCTGGTCAAAATCCGAAATAAGAAATGGGCTTGGACAGGGCATGTTATGCGAAGGCAAGATAACGGCTGGTCCTCAAGGGTAACGGAGTGGATTCCAAGAGAAGGACAGCGTAGCAGGGGACGCCAGAAAGTTGGGTGAGCAGATGAGATATAGAAGTTTGCGGGGATACGGTGGCTGCAGCTCAAAGGACAAGGTTAATTGGAGAGACATGATAGAGGTCTTTGCCCTGCAATTACGTTGTCAGGTTGATGATGATGATGGTTATGATAATGATTATGATGATGATGATGATACAGCAGCGCTGTGGGCAACGTTTGTGGCGACCGCAGGAATATTCCCGTGTAAAGCTAATGCTGCCGAAAAGAAATAAGGAACTTGTAGAATCGCGACATGCTTCTTAGCAAAATTTTAAAAACTCACGTTATGAGGAGCAACGTTTAGCTGAGGTGACGGGAAGACTCGCTGAAAGTGCATGCAGAGCCGGAGCTGCTGCGCGGCAGCGAGAACCTCTCTGCTAATCTTACCGTAAATAGCCTACAGATACCAGTGCAATCTATTGCCGCACCTGAGGTGCGCGTTGGAGTGCTCCCTCCTACGCCCTCTTGTCGAAGCGGCATTTTTGTGGCGCGGCTGAGCGCACAGCTCCCGGAGCTCATGACAGTTGCGTGGTGTGGACTTTATAGAGTAAAAGGCTGCTATTAGCCGCAATTTTTTATGTGCATCTCAGGTTGACTATGTCACACATAATGAGCGATTGCGCCTTAAGTACATACAGCCATTAGTATGGGTGCTAAAAAAGCGCGGATATAAAACTGAAAAAAAAGGCACGATGACCAAAAGCAAAACCACAAAAAAGACAAGCAAACAAAAACGACGTTCCGGCTCCCATACGGGAGCCTTGTTCACAATGAGAGGAATTAGGCACTGCTTCGGGATTAAACACGCTTGAAAAGAGGGCGCAGGGAGCGTGCGTGTGCTGGGGTTAAGTTTGAAGTGTTGCGATTGAGGATTTAATTAGCCATTTGAGTGAATAATGATTCGAGGTGAAGGTGACAGAAGAGATTCTTCTCCGTTCAAGCGGCCTCTTGTGTAGAGCAATACCTCGCATAAAGAGGACTCGCATGCTCGACCGAGAAATCGGAAATGCTGAGAGTCTGGAGAGGCAAGCAAAACCGGACCGTCCCAACCAACGAGGACCTAAAACTCGACGTCTACCTACAAGGGACGCCCATACCCGAAAAGACAACAATAAGAATTTTGGGCATGTGGGTTCAATCCATCCAGCGCAGTACTCACACTTTTACCCTACTGAAAGCAACAACGCTACAAGTCGCACGCATGATCACCCGCATCACCAACAGGCGACATGGCATGCGTGAAGAGGACAGACTAAAACTAGTCAGAAGCCTAGTAGTTAGTCGGATCACATACAGCCTACCCTACCAGTGCCTTAACAAAAACGAAATACAACAAGCGGATGCCCTGCTACGCAAAGCGTATAAGACAGCGCTCCGACTACCACGCAACACGTCTACAGAAAAACTCATGGCCCTGGGATTACATAACACCTTTGAGGAGCTACTACAGGCGCAGCTTGAGTCGCGAAAACTCAGGCTGTTGCAAACAACGACAGGAAGGGCGCTCCTGCAGAGGCTCGGATACCGCGAGCAGATGCGAGAAATGTCGAGGACGGCAACGATCCCCGACGAGCTTCGCGAGACCCTCAAGGTAGCCCCAATGCCAAAAAACATGGATCCCAACCTCCATCGAGGCAGAAGAGAAGCGAGGGCCGAATTCATCGAGAAAACATACGCTCCTCAAGCCACGACCGTGTATGCAGACGCGTCTTGGAAAGGAGGAGATACCAAAATCGCTGTAGCGGCGGTGGTCGATTCGTCTTTACGGGAAATGACCAGCGCGTCTCTCTGAGGCTGCACAGCTGCAGAGTTCGAGGAAGTAGCCGTTGCTCTAGCGGTGGCGGAGGGCTATAGAACCGGGCGGTCACTAACAATACTCACGGGCTCTCAAACAGCCTGCCGAAATTACATGAATGGCAGGATAGGTCGTCACGCGCTCCGTATACTCCTCGCAGCGAGCGACAGAATTAAAAACCAGGAAGAACAAAACGACAAGATCCGACACAAAATTGTGTGGGTACCGGGGCACACGGGGGTGGCAGGGAACCGAGAGGCCGACATGATAGCTCGAGGATACATTACTTTCCGAGCATCCGACGAGACCGCGGAACTCGCGCCAGCACCCAGGGAATACTCGGCCATACTACAAAACTATAGAGGCAGAAGAATGCGATATTCCCCACCGCAAAAATCTCTCAGTACAGAGGAAGCTGTCACTTGGAGACAATTACAAACAGGCTCTTTCCCAAACCTACATATACTAAACAAAATGCACCCTGCGATATACACGAACAAATGTCCCTGGTGCGACGAAAAACATACTCTATACCACATCAGATGGGCCTGCCAAAACATAGACGTGGTCCCCAAAATACAAAACCCGAGTGCGGAACAGTGGGAGACTGCTGTCCAGCGACCGCTTTGAAGACCAACAAGGTCTGGTACAGCGAGCTCAACGGGCGGGAGTGGCCAGCGGAGCCCTGGAATGAGGGCAACCGACCACTGATTAGAGGCGGACGACTTCGACAGAGAAGGCTCCTGGGGGTAGAACCAAGACGTCTCTGAAGATGCCCCAAACCGCAGGAAAAACCTTTAGTGTAAATAAAGTTTTCCCTTCCTTCCTTCCTTCCGTTGCCAGCACGTGTCCCCTGCCCCAGTCGATGTCCTGACCGGTTGATACGGAGTGTTCGGCGATGGCATTAGAGTTCACTTTTTGGTTTTTAACACCATTAAGATGTCCTTTTAGGCACCTTTTAAAATCAACAGTCTCGCCGATGTAGTCGCTGTCGTAACCGGAACATTGGACGCTGAATACAACGCCAGGGTACTTTTTTCCTTGGGAAGAACGTCTTTGGCATTAACCAGGGCATGTCGTAGTTTTCTTGTAGGAATATGGGCAACATGAACATCGTTCGCTTATTACGGGTGTGTACAGAATAGCGGCACGTTGGATATGGGCAACGTCAATCATGCAGAGAGACCACTCCTCTCTTCTGAATTTCACTTTCATAAAGTCGGAGCCCAGCGTCTGGCGCCAGTGGTTGCTATGCCCTGCCTCGCCCACCATACTATAGTTATTGTGTCGGGACGCCGACTCCAGATTAAGTGGAAGATGTGTATTATCACCTAAACTCCGATAAGCTCCGGCATGTTCATCCTCCTTTGTCCTCTGTTGGCATTGTATTCGATGCGGACAGTGGCATTGTATTCGAGGGGGACAGTGGCATTGTATTCGAGGCGGACAGTGGCATTGTATTCGAGGCGAAGGCGGCAGAAGAGATTCTTCTCTGTTGCCAGCACGTGTCCTCTACCCCAGTCGATGTCCTGACCGGTTGATACGGAGTGTTCGGCGATGGCATTAGAGTTCACTTTTTTGGTTTTTAACACCATTAAGATGTTCTTTTAGGCACCTTTTAAAATCACCAGTCTCGCCGATGTAGTCGATGTCGTAACCGGAACATTGGACGCTGAATACAACGCCAGGGTACTTTTTCTTTGGGAAGAACGTCTTTGGCGTTAATCAGAGCAGAGCATGTCGTAGTTTTCTTGTAGGAATATGGGCAACATGAACATTGAACGTGAAAGGCTTCGCTTATTACGGGTGCGTACAGAATAGCGGCACGTTGGATATGGACAACGTCAATCATGCAGAGAGACCACGTCTCTATTCTGAATTTCGCTTTCATAAAGTCGAAGCCCAGCGTCTGGCACCAGTGGTTGCTATGCCCTGCCTCGCCCACCATACAATAGTTATTGTGACGGGACGCCGACTCCAGATTAAGTGTAAGATGTGTATTATCACCTAAACTCCGATAAGCTCTCGCATGTTCATCCTCTTTTGTCCTCTGTTGGCATTGGATTCGAGGCGGACAGTGGCTCCGTGATCACCGTCGCGTCAGCATATCGAAAGCAAACCATCCGACGGTGTGTGAGTGTATCCTGTCATTTCCGCTGGCTTCTTTTTGTGCCAGATGTCTAAACCTTAATATAAAAGGACTGTGACTTCCTTCAGCACGGTACAGGGCGTTTTTTTTTTTTTTTAGTACCTGAGCGTTTACGCATTTTCGGTTGCCTAAGAAGAGGCGGCAGATGAGGTAACATGCCGTGGCAATTGCATAGCAGATTTCGTTGCAGGCTAAAGAACTACAGGTTATCGTTGTTAATCCTAACCTATGCACAATGGTGTCTTTTATAGTGCATGATCACTTTTATTGTTTTTTTACTGTTCTTTTCTTGAGTGTTTTTTTCACAACGGCAAAGCATCTGCGAGTAACGATGCCGCTTTGCTTTGGACGGCATCAATTACCGCCATGCTTCTGAAGGATTCGCCAACGAACCCTCATTTATAAAAGAATGCATCACGTAGCTTAAGCTAAAAACAGAAAAAATGTATCTCAAATAGTAAGCGGAAGTGTACCAAGCTCTTTACGGTCGGTGTTCCCCGATAACTTAATTATTTTCGGCGGAATTAAGACATAACGGCTTCCACTTCCCCTTCATTATTTTATAATATATGGGCATTTAGAGCGAAACGAAGGCCTGGTGTGAAAAAAAAAAAGTACTGAAAAGGTGTACTTCGAGT
Organism: Amblyomma mixtum; assembly: GCF_055824585.1. NCBI lineage: Eukaryota > Metazoa > Arthropoda > Arachnida > Ixodida > Ixodidae > Amblyomma > Amblyomma mixtum. The sequence continues at coordinate 34,297,956 of NC_143019.1, read as the reverse complement.
TTTTTTTACAACTCTCCATAGAGGCGTTCATTGCAATTATACGGTATTTTTCTGCCTCTTGGTTTCCCTATTTCCAACTGCGGAGCTCAGCCGTCCTGCACTGAGCTTGCCTGGGAGTCGGATTACCATCTGCGGGCACATGTCTAACTGCTGAGCATGACTTCGCGGTTTCAATCTCGGACGCAGCGGCTCTTTTCGATGGCGACATGCGAAGCGTCTGTTTGAAAGGTTTGAAACTAAAGCTGAGCCTGCCATAAATATCTATCGCATAGTAGTTGTCTGACATGCAAATGACGCTCAACCGTTAAAAACAGTTACTGTCCGGACACTTCAAAAAGCATATGCATGCATCGAGACGGGGGAAGTGTAGTGCGATAGCGCACCGACTCATGTCGGATACATCCCACTCCAGCATAAAAGCTAAGCGTCAAATACAACAAGATCTAAGCGTCAAATACAACTCAAGAAAGGTCTTCGAACTGACAGCGTTGACCTTTTAACATCGCAGGGGACAGCATTGCACCTGCCATGGCGGCACCGTACACGATAAACAGGTGCAAAATGATTGACAACGATGTCAAAACGGTTCTGTGCAGGAGGGCATCGTTCAGAGGTGCATTTGCTTATTAGTTCCTGAATGGCGTCCGACTAAGGTGCCCCCTGTGACAAGGCTTATGCGAAAGCAGGCACAGAAAGATCTTCAGTGAGCGGATCTCAGCTGCTAGCACCTGACTACTGTAACAAAGCACCTTATCTCTGCTGTTCATTCGCCCAGACGGAGAGCGCCTTTAAGACACCGATAATGCGTTTTCCCTGGGTGCGTTTACGGCGAAACGCGCGTCACTACCACAGGTCTAGCCAACGCAGCCGCCACTTAGGCAGATTGCGTGTTGCGCAGGCGGAAGGAAAGCCGCGTGACGTCAGTGCTCATTGTGAAAGGGTCTCATGACGGGGACAGAGCAATCGACACGCTAGTAGTCGGTGCTTACGCCTTCAAGGCCGTTCGTGAAGATCAGGTTTTTTCTACAAGAGAAGTCGGCGGAAGCGGCTTGGTCGAGTTAGTTGCATCGAAAGCGATCGGAGAGGTAGCAACTGCGTTCGGGTGCGTATCCTTCGAGAGCCTATATACCGGGTGTTTCAGAGAACACTTTCAAAAATTCTCATAAGTAGAATTTTCTTGATAAAGATATGGCTTTTGCAGCATAGTATTACCAATGTTGGCGGACACCAGAAAACAGGTAAATCATATTAGGTAGTAAACTGGTTCACTAATTTTTAATAATTAACTTTTGAACTATTACAGTTAGGCGCCTAGTTGCAAATATACATTTGTAGCCAGTCGTTAGTAATAGCCATATCAGTTTTTAGAATTTGGAAAATGCGTTTATCCTCGGCGCTGTGGCTCGACAAAATTTGGCTTTTTCGACTAGTTACGTGCACTGGAGGGGATGCTTTGCCTGCATGCTTTCGATAGCGCACGTATATTTCGCACGAAACAGCCAGACTTTGTCGAGGCACAGCAGTGAAGGTAATTGAGTTTTCGAAATTCTAAAAACTGATATGGCTATTGCTAACGACCAGCTACAAATATCTAATTGCAACTAGGCACCTAACTGTAATAGTTAACAGTTTATTATTAAAAATTAATGAACCAGTTTACTACCTAATATGATTTACCGGTTTTCTGGTGTCCGCCAACATTGGTAATACTATGCTGCAAAAGCCGTATCTTTACCAAGAAAATTCTACTTATGAGAATTTTTGAAAGTGTTCGCTGAAACACCTGGTATATTTTTTTACCCGATTTAGGAGAACAGAAAGTGCAGTTTACTTTTAAACATTTATGCGCGGACTGAATACGAAGAGGTCTTGTTGCAAATTAGCGCTGAATGCATGTGCCGACCGATGTCTATCATAACATGAATGCTAAGTTCATGGGTGTTTGCGTGTTGTAGGGTAGTCGAACCGGGTTCAACTCATTACAATCCAGGCAAAGAGGAACAAGTTACGATTTAGAAGTATGAATTGCTGGCCGAGTTGGTTCATACTCTAGCAAAAAAAAAGCTGAAAAAAGAGACGCAGTAGTAGAAGAAGACACGTAAAGATACAGGCACACATGTTGGTGTATATGTGCATGCCTGCTTCTGGTCCTGTATCTCACATTTAGCTGCTTTTTTTTCTGCTGAAAGAAAAAAGTTATTACCCCGGAGGATTTTCGCATGTTTATTTTCTTTAATTGAAATACAAGTAGGAAAGCGAGAGAAACACTTATTTCCTGCCTTGTCCTAATTAGCGAGAAATTAATTACTAAATACTATGAGGTCACTTTTCGTAGTTAACTAACGATTGATATCAGATGATATTTCGACCCGCATTTATGGGCCATACGATCTGAACTGTTGGCGAGAAAATCCTGAGATAAATAATCAAATTAAATATTTTGTTTCTTGAAATCATGTGAAAAGAAATGCGGTAGTTTGATGCATGCAACCGTTTTGTTTCATTATCAAAAAATATGTTCAGTACAAAATGTTTAAGCTAATACTCAAAAAAGGATGTGTAGATCTTGCGGCGCTGAGAGAACAGTACAGAACCAATAACTACGTATAAGAAGCGTCACCAGTGAGCTTGGGATAGACGTAGCGTTAGAAGAAGGTGCTGGAGATGCTCAGGGCCGAGAGGACAAAAAAAAGGCATAAATTTTGTTTTAATAAAACCTTTTTGGGTGGCGAAGGATGCGGCGACCTATTCTGTGTGCTGTAGCGGTTGGTCAAGCAGGGGCTTCGATCCCATATACACACTTCCATTGAATTTACATGACATTAGCCTCTAAAAAGCTAATGAGGTGCACTTCATCTCACGGAGCGGCATTTAAAGGTATTGTGGGCACTGCATTCTTCTATTTCAGTTGTTCCTTCTCGGGGCATGAAACGGATATAACGCATATAATTGAATGCTATCGTTTGCGAGCTGACTACCTTCGAACGCGCAGGTTTTATAGCGCCTTCAACGAACTCTAGACTCGACGAGAATATATAGGAAATGCAAACCCAGGCTGATTTTCGAGGTGTATTCAATTATATGCGCGAGCTTTGAGGATGGGATGTAGCGACAGGACCTCTCTTACGTTTCGCCGTAAAATTTACCACCACTTTTGTAATCTTCACCTGTCCGGTTCAAACCTAGCCTAGGCGGCAGCGTTTCTGCGGAAGCGAAGCGCAAAATACAGCCATGTGCTGGGTAATGGCAGTTACTTTAATGGTAGTCGCATTTATTCCGAAGACCTGCACACAAGCTGCCCCTTAGTGTCTTAATTCTTCCGCTCCATTCTTAAACCCATCGCCCGCCTACAGTGCGTGGCAGATGTCCAGCGACAGTGTGAGAGACATTGCGCCTTTTCATTCCCGATAATCAGTTTGTTTTTTTGTTATTCGCAGGAAGGCATGCACATTATGCCTAAGCTTTTTGCAATGTAACGGACAAAATAATGATGTGTCTCTGCATAACCGGCTCACGGAGGAAACACTGCTACGTAGAATAAATGCTCTAAAGCTTCCTCTTAGACTAATTCTTTGCACATACGTCTAGGGCATTGCCCAGAAATTAAGGGACAAGAAGGCGCTTGAGGCTCTTTAGTCTAAAAAAGCTCTTCCGTTTCCACTGCAGTAGTCGGAGTAGGACGACTGCGGTTGCCCCTAAAGACTTCGCACTCTCAGGTATCATGCGAACGAGAGGTACTCTCTTCTAAGAGCAGCCGCTGGCTGAGGTGAAGTTCTCATGTATTTGGTTGCCAATACAAGTAACAGACGTCATTTATTTGCGAAGCCTGACATTCCGGAGATTGAAATCCTTGAAGACAACATAAACTTACTGAGACAATGAAGTTGCTGATCGGCAAGGTGGTGCCAGTGACCGCTCTTCGATGTGAGCAAGAATAAAAGCCGTAGTTTTTTCAGGAAGTTGCAGATATGTGCTTGCAGTTTTTTTCTGATATTTTTGCTTTTTTTCGGCTGCTCGTTAAGCCTGAAAAATACATCTACATTCTACATCATAGGACACCAGTGTGACGGTGCCGCAGACTATTGTATGAAATTATATGCCAGCCGCCACATCTTTGAATGTAATTCCAGTTACGGAATAGCCCTTGCCATGTACGTCAACACTAACATTTGAATTCTTGATTTTCAGGCAATGGCAGCGGAAGTCTTCCGGACGATTGACGGTATTTTCTTGGGCAAGCATTTCCCTGACGACGCCGTCCGGTCCACCTTGGCGTACAAGCCACGACCTGGGGACTTGTTTATTGTGAGCTACCCGAAATGCGGCACCACTTGGACGCAATTCATTGTATACAACATCCTAACGGACGCCCAAGAATCCAGTGACCCTCTTGATCTTGCGCTCAGGCTTCCTTTCTTGGAGATGCAGGGTGGAGAGGCTGCTATGTACGGGCCTAGGCCAGCCGCTTTCAAGACGCACTTAGCATTCCACAAGAACCCGTACTCGCCTGACGCGAAGTACATCTACATAACGAGGAATCCTTACGACTGCTGCGTGTCCTTCTACTACCACACAAGGAACATTCCACCGTACCGCTTTGAGAACGGAACATTCGACGAGTTCTTTGAATTGTTTCTTCAAGGTCGGGTCGACTACGGAGACTACTTCGAGAATGTTCTCTCGTGGTACGAACACCGCAATGACCCGAACGTCCTGTTCCTGACTTACGAAGAGCTCAAGAGGGACACTGTGCAAGGAATTCTCAAGATCGCCACTTTCATCGGAGAAGATTACGGGAAAAAGCTCAAGGAAAACCCAGAGCTTCTAAAACGCATTGTGCAAAATACTAGCGTAGAACATATGAAGAAGAAGGTTGCGGTTAGTCCACAGCCGCCGAAATTGGATGACATGAGTGAAACAGAGCTGGAGAAGAGACTCAGGCCAGAGCTGCTGAAAGGGATTCTAACCATCATCGATTTCACGCGGAAACCAATGACTGGCGAATTCATCCGCAAGGGTCAGGTGGGAGACTGGAGGAATCATTTCTCGCAAGATCAGATACGGCGAATGAAGGAAAGGATAGCAGAGGCCACGGCGGGGTCCGACCTAATGAGCCTGTGGAAAGACGTCGATATTCCTGGAATGTAAACAGCCCAGAAAACATCCGAAGTTTCTCACAGGCTTCAATTTGTATACATGGTTGTGACTTGCAATAGGAACAATGCTGTGTGATTTCAACGTTTTCTTTGCTGAAATAGATTTGAAGTTTTTCTTAATAAATCCCGCAGTTTTCACCATTATTGTTATGGTGACCTGTAGAAATTAAAATAATAGGAATCATTCGGCTTGCTACTTGATACAGAGTAGATACTTCCACAGAGTAGATACTTGACACAGTAGAGCCCACAGAAATAGTTTTGGTTTGGTTCAAAATATTATTCGGACAATTCACACAATTCTCTTCATCCTCTAGACAAAACGAAAGTGGTAACTACTGATTTACGTCCTCGGAACACAGCATGTTGTCGGTACTTTCACAGCTGAGAGAGGTTTTGACGCTTCCCTTAAAATAGTAGTACTTAGAAATGTGACTGAAAATCGGCTTCATTTCTAAAAAATAGGAGAAGTTTGATTCATTTCTTTTGTAAGCATTTGATGAGAGGTGAAAGAAAATTTTCAGTGCAAGTGCTTTCATTTGCGGTTAATTCAAAAAACGAACAGCACTTTTTTCCAAAACGTGGAAATCGAGGAAGGTTTAGACTGCCTTTCCACCGAATGAAAAACAACGCGGGGCTGTCACTGCTGTGTCCAAGGACGCCAATAGCATGAAAGCGTCTCAAAGATGCTGCAGGATGACGCCACTGATTTCTAAGTGAAATTGGAGTACCGGTTGATCTGAAATGCCCTGAGTTTTGCCCGAATGAAAGAATGCGTCTTATTACACAGTTGACTGCACGACTCGACGGTGCGTAGCAAAAGGTGATCAGCGAAGAAGGTATATGAGTACAAGACCATTACGCATGACATGCCCAAACTTTCTTTTGTCCTTGAGAAAAGACCGTCTTGTTGAGCTTGTCGACGACTGTTCATCTTTGGATAAGGGTACGAAGCATACGGAGACAAAAGGAAGGTAGACGGCGCTCAGTCCCGTCTACCTTCATTGTGTCGGTGTGTTTTCCGCGCCTTTAACCACTGAGGTCCTTTAAAAAGTTAGTTTACCACTTCAATACAATATGTCGGTAGGTGCTGTTAATTAGATATCGCTGTTAAACGATGCTTTCCATATGCTGGAACATGAATTGTTTAACGCCACCGCGCTAATGAGCAATCAAGTGCTTAAATTTCTGCCTCACCTTGACAAAGAGGATATCCGAAGCTCGTTCAAGCAGTGATATCCTCTACCGACGGACAAACAAAGACCTTGATCTCCGTTATGAAACTGCCATTACGCGTTGCGCGTCGTTAAATCCCACTTGCCAGTCGACATCCTGGACTTCAGCCAAGTGTGCAAACGTTCTATGTTGGGTGTCTCCAACTTCCTGAATCAAAGCAGAGGGGTGGGCAGTCCGTGCAGCGTCAAAAAAGCGACGCATATTCTTTGACCGGCCGGCGGTTCTGTTTAACAATAAACCTTCGTGTATCGAACAGCGCGAACACACACAAACACAAGAGACGAGAAAACAAACGAACACAGCACTGACTATCACAAGTCAGCGCCATGTTCGTCTGTTTCCTCGTCTCTTGTGATCGTCTGTGATTGCGACGTTGGATACGAGATGCCTGAACAACAAGCCTGCCAATATGTTCTCGTATTTCCACGCCGGCAAGTTTGACACCTGACTGAATACGTCACCTTCAGAAAAAATTACGAGGACACTTTGGCAACTAAAGTGTGGAGAGGCGAAAGCCGAGGACACTATGCCGGGACAACGTCCGGTGGATGTGACGTCACACCGTTCCTGTGGCTATATCGGTATCCAAATTATACATCGTCCGGGAATCTTAAGTGTTAATTACGCTTAATTACTCATTTTTCCATCTAATGTGAATGTGACGACTTCGGTTGGATGTAACGTCACATTGTTCCCGTGGCTATATCGGCATCCGCAATATTTCGACGCAATTTCGACATTCTTGCCTATAATTAATTAACTAATTCATCTACAGTCTTAAAACTGGGCTTCTAGGTTCATTTTTTCTTCATCTATCTGGAGCAACATTTCTTTTCTTCTATCTTTTTTAGTTCCCGTGTGAAACGCGTGCGAAACACTTTGTTAACGGACTACAGTATGAGCCATTAAAGGCTTTCGCCTTAATACTACCTGCGCGGTATATTCACTGCGTTCTGCCACATGGTACGAAATTTTATTAATCAATGGGGCAGAAAAAATATGTTCCATTGAAAAAAACGGTTGGAATTCGATCGTTCATAAGAGAACCAGAATGCTTCGATAAATTCCCCACTTGCGGCATCACCCGTTCGTTCCCCGTTCATGAGTCTCAGTATGCATCGTAGAAAAGTGAAGGGGCATTTTCTGTTTCATCGACTTCGCCACCTGAACCTTGCAACATTGGATACTCGCTCCTTCCGAAGATGAAGCATTCTCTGAGCACAATGCCCTTCGAGTCCAATGAATAGGTCCCAAATACAGCGCCACATGTGTTTTGTCAACAGTTTTAACAAATAACGCAGGTTAGCATGGAGTCAAGCCTAATCTCGAAGTAATCTTCGATATGACAAAAGAATGCTTAATTTTCAGACCACATATACCTTGCAGAGTTTAGATAAATCTGTGTAATTTCTCCCGAATACCTTTAGTTTTTTGGAGTTTGACGTCCTAAAGCGACTCAGGCTATGAGGGACGCACCAGAATACCTGTACAAGGCTATAATCTTTCTAAATGTCGTTCGGATCTTATGCGAATAATTAGATCACATCGAGGCTTAATGGGAACTGATGATACGGCTCCACGTTTGGCGCTCAAATACTGCGACATTCATCCTCTCCTCTTGAAATGAGAGGTGAATTCCTGTACGTACCGCTCGTATATGCGTCGTATGTAGCTATGCAGGCGAAAGACAGAAAAGGCACTAAACACCTCTATTTCTACGCGTTTTCTAACTAACACTCAGGAATCCCGGTGATACAATCGAGGTTCGAAAAATCTTGGTTTATTTGTGTTAAATCGTGAGGTACTATCAGCAATGAATGAAACACGAACATGAAAACTGAGGTGACATCTCAAAGACACCGTAATATCAGCTCCTGGAGTGGAAATGCTAGCGAGGTTGATTAACACTTCTGAAGAAGAGTCTTCGCGCCTTCAAAGTCAAAAGAACCTGAGCAAGTATTGAGCGTCCCCGGGCTAAAATAATCTTATTTTGCGTTTCGTGGCTCAGCTACTTTGTTCGCGTTTCATTCCTTGCTGATAGTACGCCCGAAAGCTTCAGTCTAGTACTTCAAGTTTAGACATCCTGGTTACTGACAGAAATAAATTTGCAGGAGAAGAAAGAGACCTTTGTGCATTTAATTTTAAGCAGCTGAATCCTATTCGCGCACCTAGTTCAAGCATCTGACTCGAGATGCTTGAACTATCAAATACTGAATTATCAAATACTCTTTGAACCCACAGCCAGAGGCAAGTGTGGGGTTCAAAAACAAAAACGTACACAGCTCTTGCATCAAACGATAGCTACAATATTACCAGCAAAAGGATAAAAACACAGCAATGAGTTAAGGTAAAATAAGTTAGTTTGCACGTTACAGTTCAAGTAACAAAATATGACCAAAGCAACAGAGCAAAGCAGATAAATACCGAAAACAACAACCACACTGGTGAAATAAGCGTCATAGAATATGTTTTCAATGATTTATAAATTTCATGAGCCTTTATATATTGCCTTGTTGATCCTACTGCTGTTGCATTAACACATTAGCGGTTCGCATTCCATTTAGTCGTCCGTGTACCAGGAAAATATGCACGCATAATAAGCCGTATCGAAAGGGAAATGACCCGATCATTTTTTAGGGCGAAAACACTACGTAACACCGTCCCAACCAAGAACCTTGAGTGAAGCCCCGCGGTACTCGGGTAAGCTCGGGTTAGTTCGGAGGAGCGTTGCGCAAGTTCTAGCGAATAGGAGGAATCTCGGGTACGTTCGGAGGAGCGTCGCGCTAGCTGTAACTATAACCAATGGGGAAGGTGACCTTGGCCCGACCTAGCATAGCAACAGGCCACGCAGAAGTACCCAGACAACCAGGCTAAACACATGTTTTCTCACGTCTCCTCGATTTAACTACGTCAAAATCCTGCAAGTTTTTTTATCACACCCTCGATTAACCGCAGCTCTCTGGCCAGGATACGGCAGCGGATGTCTGCATGGGCAAGAGGGACCACTGTCGCGTCATATTTATTACTCTAAAACTCTGAAGAAGTACAGAAAAACAAAGAAAAATGTGAGTGGAAGCCCGCACAAAACCAGAAGTTCTTTCTTTCTTTTTATTTGTTGCTTAGACATTTGCCTAAGAAGGGGCTGACGCTAAAGGCACAATGTTGCCTGACAGGGCCTCAGCCCCCTACTACATGACAAACAAACATAAAAATTACAATAGTCCGGCGGGCCGGTACAAAATAGTATTGTTGATATGGGAAAAAAAAAACAAAGAAAAGTAGGCACAAAAGTAAGCGTTATACAGAGGAAAATACATACGGAAGAACATACGCAGGAAAATACATACACACTCAGCAAAAAAAGACAAAAGCGCTTGACAAAAAATTGCATCATAAATGTACGATGAGTATATAAATAAGAAACAAAGACCAAGACATACATGTAACACTACATCAAATAACAAAGTTCTACTTAAGGCTTATTCTAGCCTACTGAAAAACAAGGCATTATGAACATATAAGCACAAACAAGAGTACATAGATGCGAACACAGAATCAGTAACTGTGAAAAAGAAATGGGACTACAACATGCTTGCATGAGATATTTTAGCGATTGCTATAGGTGACATCGCTACAGAAAATAGCTCCATTACATTCATTTTTGAAAGTGGAGAAGGGTTTACTGTAATTTATATCTCTTCTATTGAGAATTCTGATAACTTGAAAAGACAGTGCTTGACGACCATAATTTGTCCTTATCCTCGGTATCTCTATTTTCGGGTCTCTGATAGCGTACAAGTTTACTCTGTCGGTGGATGTGACGTACAAACGATTTTTATGTATCCATTGTAGCAACTTAAAGTAGTATTCCTTATCTGCCCTCAGCATATTGTACTTTAAAAAAAGTGGATGCGTTCTTAGTTCCCTTTTCTCGCCATTATAATTTTCGCATATGCGTAAAACCTTCTTCTGTAAAGTAATTAATTTTTTGTAATTAGAATCAGTTGTCGTACCCCAGACTAAAATACCATAACTTATTCTAGAATAGAATAGAGAATAATATAGTGTCTGCTTCATCCAGGATGGAATCTAGTGCTGGATTCTGTAAAGACAACCAATGACCCGTGATAAATCGGACTTAAGGCAACTAACATGGGCGTTCCAGGACAGATCACTGCTGAACCATACACCCAAGAATTTTTTCTCAATGGCCTCCTCCAACAGGCTACCTTCATATCTGATGCTAATAGGGTTCTGGTCCCTAACGCTTGTGGGTTTAAAAATTACGTATTTAGATTTTGTTGTATTTAGAGTAATGCGATTGGCTTGTAGCCACCTGGAAAGTTTTAATAAGTAATCATTGACAGATTTTTCAAGGCATGTTTTTGTTGTTCCTGTAAAAATTATGTTCGTGTCGTCAGCATACATGATTAACTGGGGGGATCCTGGTATCATAGTTATATCATTCACATATATAAGAAAGAGTAAATGCCCCAAAATTGATCCTTGAGGGACGCCGTGTTGTATCTTCATTTTACTCGAAGTGCGATCGTTTATGACTACATACTGTGACCTGTCTTTCAGGTACGTTTGCAACAGCCTCAGTGCAACGCCGCAAGTGCAAGTTATCGCAGGAAAACCAATTTGTAATAAAAAAGGGTCCAACGCCCCAGGAGAGAATTTAAAAAAAAACAATTAGAAGAAAAAAGGCACAAATGATGGCCGGGTAAATGTGAAAAAAAAACTTGCCGTCGAACCCTTAAACGTGGATCTTAAGTGTCCCCAAATTTTTTGTGTGCCTCTTTTCTGGTGCTCAACGTCCTGTCTACTGAATCCTACACGTCGCATCAGCTGCCACCAACCCTGAGTTCAGACACGTGCTTAATAAAAAATTAGGAGTCACTTTGGCGACTAAAGTGGTGCAAGGCGAAAGCCTTAGTACAGCATTCTGTCATGAATGTGGTTGTGAATGATGATTCAAGTGCTGCCAGCGAATGACGCGTCCATTGGCTGTCTGCGTGTGTTACTGATGTGTGGTTAACATGTTAAGCTTCGCCTGTAAGAGTGGAACACGACAGCGTCTTGCAACGCTGCCAGGGAGTCCACAGAACGCCATCGCCAATTCGGCTGTACGCCTTGCTGGACGGTAAATTTATTTTTTGAGGAAAGGAAATGTATCTCTCTCGCATATCTGGGTGGACACCTGCACCTCGCCGTAAGGGAAAGGGGGAAGATGGGAGTGAACGAAGACGCCGTATTAGCTAGACGCGCCTTTGTTCATTCCAAACCATTCAGCTGGCATTACGGAGTGGCTAGCGTGCTCGTATCGCACTCCGGAGACCCTGGTTCGATTCCCCAACTCGACCAATTTCGTTCTCGGTTTTATTGATTTATGCGGTCTAACTAGAAAGGTTAATTAGGCTATTTCATATTTATATTATTGTATTTCTATCCATCGTGTTCTGTCATTCACCTGCCAATTGTTGGAACTGTCTAGGATGTTCGACACAACGTATATGAAACCAGCAACGTCGAACTGAGTGGGGAAGTGCGTGGTGGTGGAGCGAACGCGGTTTCGTACTTATCTGTTTTTTTCAGCAGCGTCGTCTTCCGCGGACGCTGTTGCCGCTGCGGCGCGCGTCTTTCTTTTCTTTTCCTCTTTCTCGGACCTCTTCATTCTCCTCTATCTTAATTAGGCTAACTGATTAATTAAGCAATTAACTAAACTCAGTCCAACTTAGTTGGAGCATCACTATACGATCCCTTTGATTGGTTGCATGGTTACTAGCCAAAGTACAATTGTCCCCATTTGAAATTCGCGCACTGTAACGTCACGAGCATTTCGACCAATTGAAAAGTGTGACATTTTCTGTCGACAACTCCTGCTTACAACGATGAGGCATTAAAGGCTTCCGCCTTAAAAAAAAGTTTCGCGATAACTTTTCGGTACGTTAAGCACGTGTAGGATGTGCAAGCTGGCTGCGTGGAACGCTTTTATTTACCGCTTTCGGAAGTATGAGTACAGGAAACGCCTCGTAGCTTCACAGCCTGTTCACCCTGGAGCTGTCATTATTTGGAATCACTCTGCAAATGTGAACCGGGCAGCTGTCACACACGCACTGCTATGCTGTTCCGCGCTCCGTATGAGCGTAGCTTTTTAAAATAAAAATACCCGCTTGTTCAGTAATCATACTACCGGAGTAGTGCACAAATCGAGCAGGACGAGACAAACAGCGTCCCCTCCAGGGCACTTGTACAAGGCCCTTAGTATTTTCCAAAGTCCTTCTAATGTGATCACTGGGAAACAGATCGCTCCGATGTTTGATGTGATCTGATAGTATGGCTCGACGTTTGGTCCCCAAAAAACTAACATTTGTGACATGTTTGCTGTTTTTGCAGAACCTTGGATGAATTTACGCACGTATCGTTAGTTGAATGGTATAACCTAGCTTTGACAGTGAAACACAGCAAAAGCCTTAAAACCTCGACTTCTAGGCCCTTTGTTGAGAACATTATGCTATTCTGATGAAAAAAGCGAGAGTGAAAACGCCGTTAAATAGCATTAATTTGTGAGGTGTGCCTGAAAACTTCAATGACTTCAAGCCTGCGCACCCTGTTTGCCGAAGGCAATGCATTTGCGGGAAAATGAGGAAAATTCTGTAAACATCATTATTTTTTGAAGCCGGGACTCATTCAGGCACATGATTCAAGCACCTTATTGGACACGTGATTTACTGATTCACGCATCCGTCTTGCTTGATGCCCGGAGAACCTCGGAAGAAGGTTTGTGGCTACTGCGACTTACAGGTTGCCGAAAAAGAAGGACAGAAAGTAAAAATTAAGCATTTCAAAAAGCAGGAACAGAAGAGTGATGCGGTTACTGACAAATAAAAGGGACATTTTTTCAGTAATGAACTATATTACTGACGCATTTCTCTTCGAAAAGGTCGTGCAATAGCACCCCACTAAAAACTACCGACATTACTGACAGAACTGAAGCGGAATATTTCTGTTAGAAATATATGAGTTCCGTCGGTGAATGCTTTCCTCAATAAGTAAACTTCGACGATTTGCTGTCCTACAGTTTAAAGCCTCCGAATTGCTGAATTTTCACTTCTCGCCTGACCTTTGGATCTCCGTCTATAGATTTCCTTTTACGTTGTTCTCCAGGGCTTCCTGTGTAGGCTTGGCCTCTAGTGGCAACAACTGATCGGGAGGATGAGTGGAGCGGCCGAATCAGTCCATATGTGTCACCGAAAGTCTACATTGTTGAAATTAGTTTGGTGATAATAGCACCTACGCAGATTTCAATTTAGATTATTAAAATTTGCGCGGAAATCTTCATTGACCTTACGAGAATTCCAGATAAAAAGACTGGCCTCATCTTTTTTGAGCGATTTGCGGCGCTAAAAACTTATACCCGACTCACGTACACAACGTCTCAGAGAGCGGTCTGTGCACTTTGTAACGAAGCTGTGTGCAGGCTAGGAAAGAGAGGAAATGAGCTTTCTTTATAATGCCATGAACATTCATTCAGGTTTCTTTATTCCGCCTTTGATCACACTGCTGTTTCACTGTGACGTTGGCAGCCCGAGCTTGGCTGAGTCATCTATATACCAGGAAACCTTGCACTCATTTCAACAAGCCACGTGCAAAGAGCAATGGCCTGATTTTTGTGGTGACCTTTTCATGGATCGCAGCTCTGCAGCCAGAATATTGCAGCGGGATTGCAAACTGGGGCGATCCATTTTTTATTAGGGTCGCCTGACTCGAAATAGTCGTCGACATCCGGTCTGAAACATGGCCGTCAGAAACTGGCTGTTGTCAGGGGCATGAGGCACAGTCATGACGTCAGCAGCATGCGCCCGGAGTGTCTAGCAGTTTACACGTGTCATGTACAGTCTTTGTCAAAAGTTTAGAGCCCAGGGGTTCACTTCTAAGCGTTAAATTGGGACTCCAGGTGCATTCGTAGAAGTCCTACCTATTGCATGAGGCAGGACCAGAAATCTTCTCACGTTCAGGAAATTTGGAGCGCTAGAGATTCATTCAGAACGACACAGTGTGGCTCAAAAGAAAAACCCCTGGGCTTCAAACTTTTGACAAAGGCTGTATGTGCCCTTACAGCGAGCCGTTTAATTAAATCGAGGGTTTAGAAGCAGAGAGCCTGGTAATGCTTGTGGCAAAGTTCGCTGCTTAGCGAAGTTTTCCTTTCAAATACACGCAGGGGATATGACTGCCTTGCACGGTCGAAAGTAGCCGAATCCATTTGGACAAGTCAAACGGACGATTTAATTTTTTTTCGCCGTCGTAGAATTCTGGTCTGCGCATCGTAGAGAACTAAGCAGAACGAGTACACTGTGCTTAAGGCCATCGAATAGAGAACTGTGTTTTTAAATGATTACTTGAAAATATTTGGCGGCACAAAGTTCTACAACAAAAGATAACAAGACATGCATAGACGCATTGGTAAACAGTCTAATACAGATTCAATCATGGCTAATAAAAACTGCAGGTATCACATCCTAATAATGATAACACACTCAAGGAAAATAAAAAATACTGCCATTGTTACAAGTGTCATCAGGAGGAGGTGAAAGCCCAGAAAGTACGGCAGAAAATATGCATGTTTCTACAGCCGTATTGCGTTACAATGATGTTAAACTCATAATTATTATATCTGCTTTCAGACCTCTTTTTTGACGCTGGAGAAAAGATGTTTGAGTCTACAATTAAGTTTTTATTTTCACTCGAATAACGTAGCCAAACCTCATATATTTACAATACGATTAACACGACTATGAATTTTCTAGACAGGAGCGATAAGAACAGCTTCACGCTTCCTTCACGTGAACAGTGAAATGCGGAACCGCACACAAAGAAAAAAGATCCGAGTTGCGAGTAATTTTCCGTACCTTCTCTTGCGTGCGTCGAGCAAGCAGGTAAACTGCACTTATCAGATGGTCCCGATTACCAAAAATGAGGGGCAAGCTACGCGCGAGTTTCTGGGCACTACGTTGGCTCTTCCATACGTATATCTGTTATCGTTTATCAAACTGAGTAGATTTAGAGAAGATGCTAGTCATGACTATTAAGGCTACCAAAATAGGCAAGGTCAAGAAAATGAAATATCTCAGATGCACGTAAAGAGTTTTCCGATGTTCTCTTCCCCAGAACGAACACAAACGTTACATACATTTTCAACTATTGCCACCTCATACACTTCGGCTGTCATTTTTCCACAATCAGCTTGACATCGCACGAAAATGAAGCTGACTGCTCTTTTCGCCAGCTATGCGCGCTTCACGGTTGATGTCCTTGGCGGAAACGAATCATGAGCCCTGCAAGTATTGCCCCATCATGGCTAACAGCCATGAATCGCAAAGCATTGGATACGATACTCGTCGTGTAGTGAGAAATTCGGTTGTCAAGAAGTTCGTACAAAGCTCACCCCTTTTGCCATGCGTTTATGCAGTCTGTGAATCTTCAGTGAACTGCGTCGAAGTCATTTGCGTGACCGGCAAGTGAAAAGATCGCCTAAGACAGAAGCATTATTTCAGGCTACATTGTGCACTTGAATGAATTCGTAAAAGTGATACAGCCAAACAGGGGAAAATTTCATCGCCGCATATACACAGTGCAGGTCAAATGTTTAGGGGTATCCCCCAAGGTGGAGTAGATTTGTAATAAGGGAGTACATACTCATTGGCATCCACCTGAGCGCAGCCATACGGCTAGAAAGGAAGGCTAGCAGCTTTCTCACAAACTTCGTAGTTAAAGAAAAATTCGTCCTGGTCCGGGGTTCGAACCCGGGACCACCGCTTCACCGGAGCAGTCGCTCTACCAACTGAGCTAACCGGGACGGCAAGCATATGGCAGGGCGAGAGCGAATTGATCAATAACTCGAAGTGGGAACAGTGTTGGTTCTCACTAATCCACCTTGGGGGATTCCCCTAAACATTTGACCAACACCGTTCCCACTTCGAGTTATTGATCAATTCGCTCTCGCCCCGCCATAAGCTTGCCGTTCCGGTTAGCTCAATTGATAGAGCGACTGCTAAGATGAGGCGGTGGTCCCGGGTTCGAACCCCGGACCAGGACGAATTTTTCTTTAACTACGAAGTTTCTGAGAAAGCTGTATAGCTTTCCTTTCTAGCAGTATGCCTGCGCTCAGGTGGATGCCAATGAGTAATTACTCCCTTATTACATATACACAGTGCACAGTCGAAAAACACAGCATAAATGTTCTTCCCTCGAAACTGATACCCTCTGTTATTTCAATACTAGAAATTTCTCTCACAACAAAAGCCTGATATTGTAATGACAGCAATTCTGCTCCTATTTTCGTGCCATTGAGCTCCCATGTGCCATGTGGACTGCAGCTGTGCAATACTAAAGAATATTCTCTCGCTCAACGGGTGATAGAAAATGTTTCAACAATTTTCGCGCCGATTTGGTACACATTTTCTATGCGGAGGCAGACACGAAGTTAAAAAACTCTGCACCTGTACAAACTGCAAGGAAGAAACGCTGTCGCGTTTGCATGGCTCTTTCCTGCCTGTTGAATATATCCTGTCTACTGACTCCGACGGGTCACATCTGCTGGCTTCCGACAAACCGAATGCTTAGACGGGTACGGTATAAATCTGTTTCGTGGTAACCGTTTGATGCGCTGCGCACGTGTGGACTACGCGCGGTGACTCAGTGGAGCGCTTTTATTTACGGCTTCTGGAAAAAGGAAGACCGTAAACTCTAGGTATATCTTCGGCAACTTGCGCTCGCCGGAGCTTTCATTGTCTTGCGATCACTGTGCAAAGGTAAGCAGAAACGATGTGATGCATACTTTGGTCTGCCCCACGCAGCAAAGCTAATCGGCCCAGCGTGGAAACGTATTGGCAAAGACAGGTTCTACATAGGACCACAGTGAAGCCATCCATTCCCAATATTGGGCCGATTCTACCTGCGCTGCTTGGGGCTGTTCTGCGGCCCATGCGAACGTGGCTTGTTAGTATGAAATTCGCGCTTTTTCTTGATAAGTCACACTACACGAGCAGAGCACAAATCAACGGGTATGAGACGGTCAGAAGGAGGAAGGACCCTCGCACGTGGCACCTTGACTTTTGGTTGTTGTCTGTGTATGTGCTGTTGTTGCAGTGCTAGTTTTGTTAGTTTTTCACTGTTTTTCACTTCTGTCCTCGTGCAGCATACGGCCGCTCAGATACACCACGTAGTAGTTTTAGAGCGTATAATGAACTGACTTTACAACAAATAAAGTATTGCGACCAGATTTTTTTCGAGGAAATCACAGCTTTAGGTTGTTTCCGAAAGCAAGTAAAGGGTAGCAACACTGCATGAACGGCTATGACAATGACGGAAACATAAGCTTCTACAATGTGCCCACAAAAAGCAGGCTCTTCAGCTTGGTGAGCGCAGTCCCCATTGGCTGAAGGCGGAGTTTCGTGACTTTAATAAGGAAGCGGCATTCCGTCGGTTGCCTGCCTAATTAAACTCAGACGTCATGCTGCCAAAAGCGCTCCCCTGATAAATGCAACGGCTAAAATGTCACTCGATATAATAAGTTCCAACGGTAGAACTTTCTTAACGAGGTTGGCAACCAATGAATTTCAGGCCATGTTTAAATCTAGCCTGTGGCCGAAGTGCTGACATTTAAAATTTTGCTTACTGTCACGTCGCTGGGACTGTGGACCACGTGATTGCGGTATGCTCTGATTGTGCTAGAAAAACTAGCGTCGATCGCGTCGTAGGAGTGTTTCCAGGAGTGGGTACTCTCGGTGGTCTCCGTCCTGGGCACTTGAAGGGAGTCTTCGAAAGCTCACCAGACAACGCGGGCGCTTCTTCGTTTGGCTCATGTTTCCCAAGTGGTTTTAATAAGGCGCGCTCCTGACATTCTCGCCTATATTGTCATCTCTTCTTTCTCCTCATTGTAATCCGTTATAACAAATTCTCACTAGACTTTCAAGGTCGTAGTGCTCATTACGTGACGTCATCAGGTGGAGGCCAAATAGAATTCAAGGCCGAAGCGCTCCCGCTTGTTTCGTTATGCGCGTTATTATCTGGATGTGGCATTGTCAGGCGAAGGTTCGCGTTGAGAGGTTTGACGTCAGGAGACAAGTGATGGGAAAAACGGATTACCGCAAAAACTATGTTCTTCAATTCATCTGCGCCCGTGACATACGGTGACCTTGAGGTTGAAAGCTGGTCTGCGCTTCCCATTCTTGCGCGAATTCCGACACGTGCCCTTCTCTACTTAATGAAGTGAATGTGAAGACCACGTTGGTCATAACTGGCTTTTTTCTTTGTTTCCTTCCTGTGAGAGTAGCAGGCGAGGTAATTATCACTCAGGTCGGCCTTCCTGCAGTTATCTGGGCATAAACGCCGCTAGCTTTAATTGATCCAATATTCATTTCTTTCTCTCTCCAAGTCAGCAGCAAGGCATAAGCAAAGTGAACATCTATGTCTTGTTCATAGTCTGCTCCTAAGAGACACCTGAACAACGAATGGAAATCTTTCACTGAAAGAACATGTTTAACTGCTTTTAAATATCACCCCATTAATGGCTTATAAACTCCGCTCAAAACAGACAGTACGTCCTTCTATGTGTTCGTCTTTTGACCCCTCTTACGATAATGTAATTCACAAGCAATTACCCCAACCTCGACGCTGCTCAAATACCAACATCATTACCTGCTTTCTTCATAGTGACCACAATCTATTTTGGGTGTAACACTCAAGTGTCTTAGTATGACCGCACCATGTTTAATTACTCTGAGTGCTGAGTGGTGTATGCCTTGATTTTTTTTTCTCAGTTCGAACAGCTGCGAAGACGGTGGAGGATTGTAATGCCTTCCAAACTCTACAAATACGTCGACGGTGTCTGTACACCAAAGGCATTTCGAGAAGAAAACGTCCGTTCAGCCATTGGGTACCGACCACGGGACGGTGATGTTTTCATCGTGACCTATCCAAAGTGCGGCACAACCTGGACGCAGTACATCGTGTGCAACATACTCACCAGAGGGGAGCCACCTTCGGATATTGGGAATTTTGACCTCATGAGCCCATTCTTGGATGCAAGGGGAGCCAAGGGTGCCGAACATCCATTGAGAAACGGGCCCCTTCTGACCCACTTGCCACCTCGCGTTTTTCAACCCGTGAACAGGGCAAAGTACATTTACGTAGCCAGGAACCCTAACGACTGTGCCGTCTCTTTCTACCACTTTCTCAACGGTTTCAAACAGAACGGCTTCGTCGACTTCGACGAGTTCCTCACACTGTTCTTCTCGGGAAAGGTAAATTGATGTTCATTATAGTATGCCTTGGGGAGCTAGCACAAAACTGACATGCGCGCTCTAATGATTGCCAGACTCATTCCAGAAAGTTGCGGGACGCAAAATCTTTTTCCCAATACCGAACTTTTTTCAAGCAATGCAAGGCCCTTACCTAAAGCTTTGGGAACGACGTCCATGATTGCGGACGCGACATTTCAAACATTTTTTTGCAAAAGTACAGAGCTCTTTTGACGAAGTCAGTCGTGCCTGTTACATTTTAAATTTACAATAGACAGAATGGTAGGCTAATTTCAGGCCAAGAAAAAAGGATGCCTTTTGAACTAAGCAGTAAGGATGGACGTCGTGAAGTTCTGCAGTGATGGGTAGAAGAATTGGGGATGTGTCACACAATGCTGGGCCCTTTCTCGACTATACAGCTGGTACTCACTGACACAGCGATGCTTTCAGTGTTTTTGAAATTATTGTTTAAAAGATCGCTCAAGTAAGTTTGTTCTAGGATAAAAGAGAATTTCATGCTGCTCTTTCTGCTTTGGTTTCAAATTTAATACGCCGTCTTGGTGTATATACGCTGGCAGTTCATACATGTGGTGTACACATGAGGCACATTAAAAGAGCGGTATACACAGACCTTACTCTCAGAATTCATACCGAAGCCGCCACAAAATTACCAGCTACGCCTTTAGGTGAAAATGTGGAAGTTTGATGCGCGTCCTACGAGGTTTCTAAAAAGCAGAGTGAAAGAACGAGAAAGTTACTTGAAGCAAATTAGGCTGCTTCTTTATGTTGTATTTTAATGGCTGAACCATACATTGTCAGAGAGTTGGTTTATTTTCGAAGCAGTTGTTTATCGCCTTTTCACCCTTTTTACGGTGTGCTGTTAAGACGACTTTTTAAAACGTTTTGGAAATTTGGCGAGAACTGTCCGCTCTCTACATTAATGTGCTTGACCAAATTTCTTTCCTTTGTTTTCATGAAATCATTATTGATGTCTTAAATGGTTTTGAATCAAGAAATTCTTTATCAAAGGGTGTCTACCGGTACCGTTGTATCCCCCGCGCGGACAAATGTAGCGCTGTTCTGAAAAAGAATTTGCCACGTTCCCAGTGTTAAATAAAATAAACGCACATGCAAAAGCATGTACGTTTCTGCTCGATTACAAACGCACAGTGTATTTAGGAAAATGCCGGCTCAAATCTTAGCGTCCTGATTAAGCCTCCAGAAGGACCTTAAATTATTATTCGCATCTCATTTGTTACCTCACTGATTGAAGGGCTTTTCTGTTCTTCACATATTAAATGTATCCTTCCCGCAGGTTCCTTATGGCGACTATTTTGATCACTTGCTCTATTGGTATGGACGTCGAGGAGACTCCAACATTCACTTCATTACCTACGAACAGCTGAAACAGGACACCAGAGAAGAGGTACTCAAGATTGCTGACTTCCTCGGCGCGGAACATGGCTCAGCGTTACGCCAAGACGAAACTTTACTTTGTAAAGTTCTAGACTCATGCAAACTGGACAATATGAAGACATTTATCAAGGAGAACCCGGTGGACCGGTTTAAGAAACAGACCCATAATGTGTGCGCGGCGTTTGCGGAATCGAATGAAGTTTTAACGAATTTTGATCAAGTTCGCAGGAACACAAGCAATACATCCGATTTTCTTCGAAAAGGAATCATCGGTGATTGGAAGGATCATTTCACACAGGACCAAAGGGAGAAGACCAAGGCCTGGATCGCAGAAAGAACTCGGGGCAGTGATATTATGAATTTATGGAGGGACTTTGGGCTTCCTTGACGTTCGATAAATATGCTGTTATAAATAATAAAAAATTCAGCTATAACTTGTATCGATCGTAATCATTTCAAATCAAACATTTAGCTTTCGTGATTTCAGGGCACAGGGTAGGTTACTGTATATAAAAAATAATTCTTGCTTGTTGACCGGACTTAAACGCCGACATCTTTCTGTACAATTCTTAATGACTCACAAGCTTTTTCACCACCAAACATCCAGTAAGCAGTTTTTTAAACAAGTGGCGAGCGGGCACGCTCGAGTTCATTAGGGCTTGCGGAAGCTGACATTGCAACATTAAAAATCACCGTCAATTATGTCCAAGCTCTGCTGATTCTGTAGCAGGAGTAACGCAAATAAAATGTTCCCGGCAAGTTTTACTGTGTGCTATTGTTACCGCGAATGAGCAGTGTGATTTATTCGCTCCTTATTGTTTAGAAAGTTTTTATTGTTTTAGGCTTGCAATTTGGGGAAGAAGATATAAGATTGTTTGGGCCACATATTTCTACTAGTAGGACGCCGATAACACCCCATTTTCACAGGCTCTTTTCAAAAGCCCCTTACACTTGCTGGAGGTACAAGAGCCAAAGGATGAACGAGCCTCTTCTACTGTACCAATTGGCTAAATCACTTCTTGAAGCGATAAAGCCTAGTTTCCATCAATTGTTTCAGCCAGAGCTTGAAGTGTCTTAACGGGTGACACCAAAACGCTAATAAGTCATTCAAGTACGTCGTCATGTAGTTTGTAGCAAAAAGTACCTACTTTAGAATGCACAGCCTTCAATCGCCCCATATATGCAGCTGGGAAATTTAATATAAAAAGTCTTGTACTTATAGGCAACATTTTAAATATGATACCGCAGTGCTAGCCCAGTCGTTTGAGCATCCGCCTCGAATGCTGGAGGTGCGGTGTTCGATCCCCAGTGCCGCCGGGTACCCACCGGTGATACAATGAGCACAAGCTTTCCCCTGTAATAAGCGAGTAATTACTCATTGACACCCACCCGAGCGCAGCCATACGGCTACAAAGGAAAGCTATACAGATGTCTCAGAAACTTCGTAGTTAAAGAAAAATTCGTCCTGGTTCGGGGTTCGAACCCGGGACCACCGCTTCACCGGAGCAGTCGCTCTACCAACTGAGCTAACCGGGACGGCAAGCTCCCCTAAACATTTGACCAACACAGTTCCCACTTCGAGTTATTGATCAATTCGCTCTCGTCCTACCATAAGCTTGCCGTCCCGGTTAGCTCAGTTGGTAGAGCGACTGCTCCGGTGAAGCGGTGGTCCCGGGTTCCAACCCCGGACCAGGACGAATTTTTCTTTAACTACAAAGTTTCTGAGAAAGCTGTATAGCTTTCCTTTGTAGCCGTATGGCTGCGCTCGGGTGGGTGTCAATGAGTAATTACTCGCTTATTACAAATCTATCCACCTTGGGGTTTCCCATAAACATTTGACCAAGCTTTCCCCTGCCTGGTTCTCGGCTTCCTTAGGGTGAAATGCTTGGGAAATGGGTATTTGACTCTACCTTGAGTAGAAGGAAAAAACCTTGTGCCATGGCGCTCTATGGCCAGATGCCTTTGTGCCATAAAAATTCATCATTTTTTAATGTTATTAGCTCACAAGTGGAAACAGGAGCCCTGCAATAATTTTCACGAAAATATATTTCAAATTTTCTAAATCAAGCAGCACCATATTAACAAAAACCACGTAATGAAACTTTCATGCGTGCACTGGCTTCTGCAAACGTGATCATTAAAGAAATCCAGTCCTAAAATTATTAGATGATCAGTATAAAAATTCAGTCCTAAATCATAGAGATGATTATAGGTTAAGACTAGTACAGCGAGCTGCAAAAAAATGCAGATTGGTTTAGGTATCTCATATATTTGAATACAATGGGAATCATTCCTGCGTGCCTTTAACTAGGAATCACGAAATGTAGCAGTCGCATGGAACAAAGCATTCGCACTCAGTATCAGACAAAGGCAAGTCCACTTATCTAAACGTTTACAAGCACCCTGCGAATTTTTTTTCCTCCCTTGTTCACTTTGCGATTATCAAGAACCATCTGAGCAACCTCTCTCTATCACGGAATCCAGTATCGAAGGTTAAAACAAACGGCTATCTCAGCCAAACGCTGGTATCTCTGGAAAATTTGCAGGCAGATGGCCATCAGTAGAGACGCCTCGGAATATGAGAAGCACAGCAATTGTCGCTGTGCTCTCTACGCATGCGGTCTCGCACTGTGTAACAAGTTTGGAAACAAAATATGAAATAACAAAAAAATGACTCTTGAAGTGATAGCTACCATACACACAGATGTTCTCGAATAGGTTACACACTCCCGCCGGCACACTCGTAATCTGCGCAGCCATAGTCACAAAATGCACTTAATGGCGCATCAAAACGCACAATGGTGCCGACACTTCTACTGCAGTGGGGCAAAACAGTACACCAGCAGTAGAGCCGAGATCGCTCCCCACGCATTTCCTAAAAATGCACGCTGCACACACGGCAGGTTTCAAGTGCAGTACATACACGAACCACGCTCAAAATCAGCATTGGATACGCCGCGGAAACAACGTCCTGTGCTCTCTTTGGTCGCGATTTACTGCAACTATCGCAACAGTTCCGACTAGGGGCACAGCACCAAGTTCATTTTAGCATTAAGAAAGCATAGCTTGCGTAGAGAGCCCTTCGCACGCAGTCGATTCGAGGTAGACAGGTAATAGACTTTGATGTAGACAGCCAGCTTACTTGATTGAAAAGCATTCGCTCCGACCATAATGACTTTCAATACACGGGAATTTGTCACTGTGCTTAGCAGTTAATGCAGGCACAGGAAATTAACCGTGGTGGTTTGGTAGTAGCCGTTGTCCGTGCATTTCCACGCGGGAATTGGAAACGCTTGTAAGAATCCCAAATTCCTCAAATAAACTATTCGTAACAACATACCGCATATAATTTCGCCGTTTTGAAGATAACTGTGTCAACTCAGCGTAGATGATCACAAAACACATCTTAAGGGGAACTATCGCTTGCCGCTTGTGCAAGCAGCGAAGTTCGCAGTCGCTCTGAGTCATCGTTATAGTGAAACATTCGGCCAAGAATGTGTTTTCACTGCACAGACACGAACATCTATGCCTCCCCTCTCATTTCGCTTTGCGGACGGCCATCTTTGCACCAGCTGAAACAAGGAGGAGGTGCCTGAACTTCACTGAAAAAAGATGCCCAGGCTTAGCTTGGTTAAGCCAAGAATGCGTTGCATATTGCGCGGTCTTTTTGCGCGAGGTATTGCTTGGCGGCACTCGATTTTCTCAGCAGCTTTTCCTCCGTGACGTATGGATTGATGGATAGGAGCGCCCCCTTTGAAACGGGGCGGTGGTAACCGTCACCATGCTCAGCCGTCCTTTTTTCTCTTTTTTGTTCTTTTCTCTTTTTTTTTCACGTGGTTTGGTGGCTGTCCGGCCGCGCCCAAGGGCTGAACTCAGTGATTGCAATATGCTACGCATAAAATTGGCAGTCGCTTAGCTCGGCTATGCTAGGATATACGTAGCACAAGCATGCGACACAGCTGGCGAAGCAAGCGGAGGCGAGCGTAACGACGAGGCAAGCGGTGTGACGTCTTACCAAACGGCGGCGGCGGCTCCTTGGCGAGGCGCGTGGTGTGACGTCATGCCAGATGGCACGGCGAGCGCGCGGCGTCCGCCAGCTGCGGCGGTTGCTAGGCAACGGCTCAAGGTTGGTCTCTGTGCCTCCTCGGAGCACCGCCACAGCGAAATCGCAAGTTCGTGGCCAATGTAGCTTTCGCTACAAAAGCAGACGAAAGCTGCAGACCGGCCATTGTCCTGACCTTCACGGCAGTACAGATTGTCCCGCTTGTGCGATCCAGTCGCCCTGATGCAGTGCGGACGGTGAATAAAGCGGTCGTACAATGGCGCTTTGTATCGCGTTCCCGTTTGTTCCACAGACTGCTGTTTATGACGTCACACTTCTGATGGAGGCAAAACGCAAATGGCACCCGTGTGCTGTGCGATGCACGTGCCCTGTTAAAGATCTTCAAGTGGGCGAAAAACTTCGACAAAGCTTAACCTAAGCTTTGAAAGTACAATGCGATAGCATCGAGTTGAACGCTCTTTAGTGGTGTACAGGTAGTGTGTGCAGCTTGCGACCCTAAGCACAGCCGTGCAATTCCGACTGGCCATCTAATGTTTGCATTAAGCGAAACTCGCTTTATTTCTTCGTCACCACTCTCTCGACCAACGGCGCTTTTCGGGACAAGGCCCAGGTCGCCTTTTTGTCCATTTCAAAACCTTCTTTTATACTTGGTGGTATGAATTTTGCTCTCCTGAATGGTGTTCTGCGGTCAGTCCTTTGTGATCACATAATAGATGTAACGCAATTATCTTGAGACCAATCAGAGAGGTTCTTGACACTGAAAATTCTCAAGATTTTGGTGTGGCGGCAAGCCTGGTGATATCATATCAAATAATGACAAACTTCGCTATAGCCTCATTTCTCTCTTCCGTTTCCAATCCCACCAGCACTTCCCTCTCGACACGGTCCACCGACTGAGAAGTGAGAAAGTTACTGCACCATTTCGTTCTATCCACAGCTAATTTTTCCCTATACACGCACTTTGTGTCCACCGAGAAACATGAGGTAATGTGCCCTTTCATTCTCTAAAACCAACTTTTACGTTCAACATCAATTATTTATATGTCCAATTTTTCTCGCTTGAGAGTCAGACCTATGGCGCTTCCTACTTCGTGTTGTAGCGTACGATATTGATGTCATTTTTCGACTGCAATGCGTGGTGTATCATCGAGTGCCATGTCTTTCTTTCGAGCCACGCTGTAAGCTATGCTGGCCACCATGGGAACACTCGATCCTGGCAGCATGAACCCAAAGTTTATTGACTTTCCTCTTCATTTTACGGCGTCAATTTTTTTACGACCTCACAGGCAATGGAAACCAGTCACGTCCAAAGTCGTTCAACTATGCGGATACTTGCTTCAATAAAAGCTACGGCTTTTATTTCAGCTGCTCGAAAAGGTCAAGGACAAAGGAAAGAGACATTTGACGTACGCTCAAGCGTGTGGTATGTTCCTCCTTATTTTGGCCTCGTTCATTTCACGCAGTGAGAACGAAGTATCAGGAGGAGCCCCGTTGTCTGCAAATATGAGGTAGCCGAAACGACACGTTTTTCGAACAATGCAAATCTTTGTCACGGTGGTATTTTTCCTCTCTTATTAACCCTGTAAGATTTCTGCTATTTATGCCTGTATCTGAGCGAGCAGGCTTGTTTTCGACCTGTACGCATGCGTTTCGAGCAGTTTGTAGATTTTTAGTGTTTCCGACCGCTACAGCGAAGAGGTGACCCCGGATATGGCTAGCAAACTCAGAATCTATATGCTGCCGTTCGTAAGCTCCAGCGGCTCAGTATGGTGGTTTTTTTTTTTTTTTCACGTAGTCTTTTCCATCCTTTCCCATCCCGCCATGTAAAGAACTTGAGCTCGATGGGGATAAATCAGCAAGAAATTGTTCGTGTGTCACTCGAAAAGCGACATTCCCGGGATGAATGAATCAGTTTCTGAATCACACAGCCCACTCGTAAGGGGGCTGTCAGTCGAGTGCAAGTGCCTCACATCCGTGCAGTGCGACAGGAAGCTTGGAGTTTACTGCGCTTTCAGGTTACTCTGCTGGAGCGCAGTTCCAGTCCTTTGGCTTGTCAGAGTTCGCTTCGCAGGAAAACTCCGCCACGCATTCCTACACATAATAATGCATTTTATCTTTAACAATCGCATAGAATTGCTCACTAAAAAACAACACAGCGCAGTGTGGATAGCACATGCAAAAAATAAGAGACCAAGGGCCGTATTCTAGAAATAAGCGGTCCATTTTCAATTTCCCATTTTGCATCCTTGTCTTTAGTCACTCGGATATAGCCGCGGCTTTGAATTGTCTATAGGAAGCGACCGGCACACTGGATGGCTGGGCAACCGGACATCATCATTGGCTGAATTGTGCAGCCTATTGCAGCCAGAGGTCAGGTCCGCTCACCTACTGTCGACAGAGCTAACAGAGCGCTGCGATATACCTCTTCATGGGCTGCATATTGTGGCCAATGGTGAGGCCCGGTCGCCAACGACCCAATGGTCGGGTCGGTTCCCACAGATGCTTGAAAGTCGCGGGTATATCTGAGTCAGCAGTTACAGACAACTAAATGGACGCAAAATGAACGATGGAAAAGGGACAGCTTACAATGTAAGGCTCCAGAACGAGATCGGTTTGAATTGAGTTTAAGTTTCATCATCTGCGCTTAATTTAGAAAACAATCTAGTAAATGATGTTGTCTGATATCTTTATCCTAGGCGATATCAGAGAACCCTCCTCACCGAAGCTTTAATGAATGGCACAAGGATTAGTGCCCCTAAAATAGCTGTCATAGTAACCATGGTAAGCTCGCGATATCAATAACAAAAAGTACTCCGCGATCACCCTCCAGAAGTAAGTGGCGGTGCGGTCAAACCATGGGGATCCGCCCGCACAGCACTTTGCTTGAGAAAACGGGCGGTGGTGGCTACCCTTGTATTTCATTTAGTTACTTTTTGTAGATAATTGAAACACGGTTTTCAATGGCATCTTTTTTTATATAGAAACACGGCAATCTAACGATACATTGCACTTCAGTCTTTCATAGGTGTGCTTTCATATGAAGTGGATAGCTGTTTATTTCAGGTTCTTTATTTAACGAGCTAAATTTTGGGGCCAATTTTCTATCTTTGCCTTGCAGCAGCACTGCTGTATCGGTTGCAGCAATTTTTTATTGGCGTGGCATGATGCACGGGTTCTAAAGCATGTTCACTCACTGCCTTAAATTAAACCTTTCGTTAATTTCCATTGCTGGATTGATAAAGGGCACAGTGTTGTCAAAAGTACAGAAGCAAGTATTACAAATAACGAATTTTATGACGCATGCATAGATATTAAATTACAATGTACAGAAAGTATGTTTTCCAGCTCGAGGCCTGAAACGTGGCATACTAATGCAAGAGCATGATCGGGTTTTAGTTTGGGCCTGAAGTTGCCTTTCAAAGAGCTGAAAATTTTTAAAATATGGCGTCACTTTTTTTGTTTCCTGCAGCGGCTAACGCACCGGCGCGGAATAAAATAATTGGAGCAGATAGCCTGCAGATGTTTTTCAAAGGGCGCATCCGGCGCGGCGAACACGCATGTTCCCTTCATGGTTTTAGAGCAGCAGTCACCGACCGCCGCATCCACAAGCAGTGCTTACAGCACTCTGTCGCCTTGCTTTTAAAGCAGACAGACGCTTTCTTTCGAAGCTGCTAAACAAATATCTCAAAAGATCACCTTTTTTCTGAAGGTGAGAATTGGTGGTTTGTTTGCTTTCTTTTTTTACTTGTCTTGTACATACTGTTTTTGTTTATCCTTTTGTTTATACTTTGTTCATACTTGCCGTTAGAGAACCACCTACACAGAATTGCTCACTGTTTTTGGGGCTTTCTCCTCACGATTTTGGGAAGAGATGTGCACACGTTGGCTGATGCTCTCCGCGCCTATAGATGCTGGCACTTCCAACACTAAATCCCAGCAAAGCTTGAGCTTGAGACATGGCACCACGTCCTCTTTGCTGACTAATCTTTCTAAAGTTCGAGTTGTCTACTGCCTAATTGATGCCGAATTTTTAAAACGAATGTTTCGCTGCCAGGGTTTCGCTTCTAACTAAGCCTTCCCAAAGTTCGCACATTTAGGGTATTTTAGTGCATTCGCCAACAGTCGGAATTGGTTTTCTCAGCAATAGAAAGAACACCTTGAAGTGCCTCCTTTCGTTTTTTTTTTCTTTTTGCAGAGCAAGTTGAACTTATAGATGATCTCTCGTTTTGCTTTCTCATCTTTTGTTTCAGTTCACAGGGTTATTACAAGTATGGACGCCGAGTCATATCGAGACATTGATGGCGTATGGATACACAGGGCTTTCGACGAAAAGATAGTGCGCTTGGGCATGAAGTACAAGCCACGGCCAGGGGAAATTTTAATTGTGAGCTTCCCCAAATGCGGCACAACGTGGACGCAGCACATTGTTTGCAACATTCTCACACGTGCCCAGCCGCCCTCCGAGGACGGTGGCTTCGACTTGATGACGCAGTTCCTCGACTTAACCGGAGGCACATCCAAAGAGGCGGCGACCAGGAATGGACCTGCCGTCAGCCACTTGCCGCCAGTTGCCCTGCGGCCTGTGGCCCATGCGAAGTACATTTATGTGGCCAGGAATCCGTATGACGTCGCGGTCTCCTATTACCACTTTCTCAAGGGGTTGACTCCTAAGACCACTGACGTTTCCTTTGAGCGGTACCTCAGGCTGTTCATCTCGGGTAAGGTAAGCACTAACTTATGAGACTATCGTGCGCGCCTCTTTGGCCTACTTCTTGAATCCACGTGTATAACTGAAATACAGTACATGTTGGCAACCTACAGTGAACAAAATACTTGGTGAATTGGTTTTGATTGATATCTTATCAGCATGAAAAACGAAGACAACTGCGAAAATAAAATTGGCAGTGGTTTAGCCCTGGTTAAACCTAGTCGAGTAGCGATAGCTACAGACCCACGGCTGCGCTTAGGCTTCGCTTGCAGTTAGACATGTTATTAAACTTAGCGGTTTCCCACTAGACTAAGAAAGGAGAGACGGTGTGGTAAACCAACGGGTAAAACTATTTTGCACACCAATGAATACGCTTCTATGATCCGTAAAATAATGGGCTTTTGTGGCGACATCGTCAAGGGCGGAGCTGCGCGGCGACCGCGGCGAGCCGAGTTGCCGGAGAATCGAGACCCGTAGTATGACGTCACACAGAGGGCGCGGCGAGCGCTCCAGCTGTGGCAGTTGCCAGGCAACGGCGGACGCGCGTCTGTAGGAGCGGTGGCCGCGCGGCGACCGTGATGAGCCGAGTTGCTTGAGAATCGAGGCCCGTGGAGTGACGTCACAGTGCGGCCACGGCTCAAAAGTGCGGCGACGGCGAAGAGGCAGAAACCTGGCGTAATGTAGCTATCGCTACAAAAATAGAACACAATGTCGTATTACGGCTCTGACTGCTATTCTCGCTTTTCCAATAGCTAAAATATGAACCTGCAATGGCCGTGCTACACATAGCCGTGCCGCGCCGCAGAACCGTAGCATATACAGGTACTCTACAGAACCGCCGCCTTCAGCGCCACCAACGCCGGTGGTGAGTAACTTTGAGACTGCCAGAATGGCCGCGTTGCTTTCGAACCGGCCGGCGGACAGTTCGCTAAGGCCACTGTAAGTGGCATCAATGGTCATTTTTATTAGAATTTATGGCCTTCGAAGCACTTCTCAACTGTTTTCAGTCACCGATGTTTCCTTACAGAGTGCCTGTTTAAAACTGTCCTCATACAAAACGGGCAGGTAGGGGACGGGAAATGACCGCTCTGCGAAGCGCCTATTGCAGTAAAATGAGCATGCGCGCGACGTTTGACATCGTGTTGGCAAATAGGTCATTTTATTTATGCTTGCAACAGTGCACGCTTTGTGTCTCTATACTCAATCAATTGATCCATCTTATATTTACCTGAGAAAACACTGAAAGCGAGATAAAAGCTTAAGGGGTGATAATAGGTTGTGGTCGTTGTCGCTTTGGAGCATCATACATGGGTTCATCCTGGTTTCAATCTGCATTTGCACAACACGCTTTAAAATTTTGTGTTCCACTAGGCGCACGCGATAAGGCTGTAAAAGTCAGAGGTAGGCAAGTGCAGCTGCCAGTAACTGCCTTAATGACTTTAATCAATATTTGGCGGTAGAGGGCTTGGTTACTGAGTGGGTACCTTGTACAGGCATGGAGCAAGCGTGGGGGAAGCCGGCGTTTAAATAAGCACTTATCGATAAAGTGTTAATCTTAGAGCTCTGGAAATATGATACACTTAATTCTCTACAACGATTGCTGTGTTCAAAGAAATATACAGAATTAAAGGTAGGTACGAGGTCTAAGCAGGACTGTTCACTGCGCAATGAACTAAATTCTTTAATTACATTCTGGCATGTGCAATCGTTTAGCCTATCACATTCAGCACACGCTCGCACACTGATACATCACATTGGTCGAACCACGCAAAGAATTTGAAAGAATGAAGAATGAAGGTAGGTTCTGGATTTAACGATAATGCTACAGCTTTGAATTTGAATCCTTAACTTTCGCATAATAGCGGATTAATCACACGATGAGAAAAAGTGAATAACGATAACAAAAACATTTGGTATATTCAGGAAATATTACACACGTCTTCTTGTGACGACTCCTCTCGTTTCTACCCCCCCCCCCCCCCCTCCGGCACGTGCACGCATGGTTTTGTGGCCGCGTCCCCACCCCCTCATTCGCACTGTGGCCGGCGTCTGCCGAACAGGAGAGGGACCGCTCGCCGGCGTGAACTGTAGATCAGGAGCGCCGTTTGTTGTCGACCGCGCGGCTCCCTTCTGTGTCGTTGCCAATTAAGAGCGCCGTGCTCTCGGTGGCCTTTTGTCCGCCCTCTTTTGGGTGCCGCCATTCGGGTGTTTCCAAGATGGCCACGGCTTCCTTCTGCTGCCGTCTCTGCCCGATTTATTCCACTTTCTCACGGGTTTGCGTTTCCTCCCCAGGGAAATGCGGTTTTTACTTTGTTTCTTTGCAGCTGCTCTTGTTAGGAAAGTGCTGTAGGCTCCGAACAACTGCCCAAATTAACTCGCTATGGCAAGCAAATAGGTTGCATGAGCGCTGGAAGTGGTCAATGGATCCTCTATTTCTCCTGAGACGATACAACTGTGCGAGTTTTGAAAAAAAAAATTGCGAGGACACTTCGGCAACTAAAGGGTTGAAAGGCGAAAGCCGAGGACACTGTGCCGTGACGACTTCCGGTGGATGTGACGTCACACCGTTCCCGTGGCTATATCGATACCCAAATTATACATCTTTCAGTGATCTTAAGTGTTAATTACGCTTAATTACACATTTTCCAATCAAATTTGGCACAAACCCGACGTTTTTCCGACCATTCTGGGATAATTTTCACTATGCTCTGACGACTTCCGGTGGATGTGACGTCACACCGTTCCCGTGGCTATATCGACGTGCGCGCTATTGCGGTGCAATTTCGACATTTTTCCCTATAACTAATTAACTAATTAATCTGAAGCCACCAAAGTTGTCTTCTTGGTTCATTCTTTCCTTCTCTATCTGCAGAAACCATTGGTTTTCTTCTACCTTTTTTAGTTCCAGAGTTCAACGCGTGTGACGCACTTTGTTTACTGGCGACAGTATGAGCCATTAAAGGCCTTAAAAACAAGAATCGCAGTTAAGAAGCATCTCTATTAACCATCATGCACGGGAGGTGATACCAACATGAAAACAGTCTTCGCCAAGCAGAATTCTTAAAAAGTAAAAACCACAAGCTGGATTTTAAAAAATTGGCTGTGGTTTGACCAATGGCCATTGCGAGTAGAATTGCGGAAGCAACGGCGCGGCAATCGCAGCGGTGGCGGCATATCAGGGGGCACTTCGACTGTCTAAAGTGCGTACAGGCGAGAGTTTTCCGCACCATCTTGACTGCCTGTGTGGCACTGGTGACGTCACACATAATTAAGTAATAATTACTTAGTAATAACAAAATACTTATTAATGGATGATTACTGAATAATGACTAAATACTAATTAACTTCTAATTAATTACGCTCCAGCTTCGCCTTGAGGACTGGAACGCGGCAGCGTGTTGTAGCGCTGCCAGGGAGTCCACGGAACGTCACCACCCTTTCGGAGCGATGCCAATTGCTCTTTGAACGCAACGCTTTTTGAGGAAAGGAAATGGCGCAGTAATCCTTTGTCATCTCGGTGGACACCTTAACCACACCGTACAGGAAGAGAGGAAGTGGGAGTGAAAGAAGAAAGAGAAAGAGGGGTCGTAATGAAGTAAATTAAAAATTGTATTTGAGGAAAGGAAATGAAGCAGTACCTGTCTCACACTCGCTCCTCGAGCATGCGCAGTTGGGGCTGTCTGGGGCTCCGCAAAATCGCTCACAGCTAGCGTAGTGTTGCTTTCGCAACAAAATGTGCAATGACATTTCACCGCATGATCAGGCGTTACTCACCGACATCGCGCTGTTGGGGGCAAAGTATATTAAGCCTTTTTCTTTGTATTGCCAGAGAGAGAGTTCAGTTAGTAGTGCTAAAATATGCTTCATTAAAGAACAGTTTTCGAGTATTCGGGCAAAAAGTTTTGTTGC
Organism: Amblyomma mixtum; assembly: GCF_055824585.1. Lineage (NCBI taxonomy): Eukaryota > Metazoa > Arthropoda > Arachnida > Ixodida > Ixodidae > Amblyomma > Amblyomma mixtum. The sequence continues at coordinate 34,264,164 of NC_143019.1, read as the reverse complement.
CCATTGTTATTAAATTTCCTGCTTTCCCACGGAGAGGAAAGTGTTAAAATATCCAGCGGAGGATGCTTCTTTCTTTTCTCTGGTCTAAATAAGGCTCCAGAAGTGTTCGACTTTAGGTAGCGGAATTTTATTGCGAAAGCAATCCAACTCGCACTTTCAAGCCTTCGCGTGACCCGGCCGCAGTTACGTTTGGCCTTTAGCGGAGTGAATATGGGCGACCAACTCGCTCCTTCAGATAGCCCGGCTGCAGTTACGCCGCGCCGCGCACCTGTGGCGCTACTGCCGCTGTGACGTCATACCAGCTGTAGATTATGGGCGACCAACTCGCTCCTTCAGAGAGCCCGGCTGCAGTTACGGTGTGTGTTTGCCGCGCTGCGCACCAGTGGCGCTACTGCCGCTGTGACGTCATACCAGCTGTAGATTATGTTTTCTTTCTCTCATTCGCAACAACGTCAAAAACAAAATATAAAAAATTTACCGAAGACGCTTTGAGTCGTCGCGCAGCGGCGGCCGGTAGGCACTCGTGACCTGTAGACGCGGCGCACTGCGTTCCTTCAGTTGGAGGCGCTGCGCTTTTGCTTTCGCAACCTACCAGGATTAACCAAAGCTAAGCCTCCGCCAATTTTTTTGAAGCGTGTCTGTGGATAAAATCTTATTTCTCTCCTTTCATTACCTTGCTAACCTTGTCTATTACCGTTATACGGCTTGCTTGAAGGCAAAATTCTTATACGGCTAGCCTACAAGCGAATTGTAGTTTCTATGCTTCTAATAGCTTCGTTTTCAAGAAGAAAATACAGTTTAATGAAAGGTTATCGACATGCCTCCTTTGTTAACTGACTGCGGCGGGCTTTTTAGCTCTTCTTTTTGATCCTGCCTTTCTGTATATTTATTCGCAGCTCCTTTACGGCGACTACTTCGATCATCTGCTTCCCTGGTACGAGCGACGAAATGATTCGAACGTCCTGCTCATCACTTACGAAGAACTCAAGGCCAACTTTAAAGAGCAAGTTTTAAAGATAGCCGATTTTCTTGGCGAAGAGCATGGCGCAGCTCTGCGAAAAGATGAAAAGCTATTGGAAAAAATTCTCCACGCCTGCAGTTTAGAGAGCATACGAAGTATCGTCAAAGGAAACGGTCTGGAAAGGATGAGAAGCGTCCAGCAAATGGCACTCGGAACAACCGCCCCGCCAGCGAGCGCCCCGCCAATGATTCCCGAGATGCACGAAGGCGCAGGCTTCGTCCGAAAAGGAGTTGTCGGTGATTGGAAGAACCACTTTACACCCCGGCTTATCGAGGAGACAAAGGCTTGGATCGCAGAAAAGACCAAAGGCAGCGACGTCATGAGCCTCTGGACCGACTGCGGTCTGCCGTGATTAGCTCGTCACGAACCTCTTTGGTCAATGTAACAGCATAGAACAAGCGCAACTACAGCTTGCCCTGAAGTCTTGAAGCAGAGGAATAAATCACTTCTCTAAGTTTAATTCATTATCGGTCTTTATTTGACGTCCTCCCGCATGATCGATGGGGGGGGGGGGTCAGTCATACGGCAGAACACTGAACCTTTGTCGTAGTTTTCCCTACGATGCGTTGGAGATATGCTTTTGCACGCGCCTTCCATTTGGCTAGAAAAAAGGCATTTATGCTTCCTAAAGTGTCTATGAGGACACGGTCTTACATAGAGGTGAAGCAAAATGTTAAGTGATTAGATAATTGGGAGTAGAATTTCGAAGGGTGCTTAGGGACTCTGAGGACCGCGGAATAGACCACTTATTTGCGGCTTCCAGTTTTGTTTCAGTAACTGGCAGGGTATAAGTTGAATTTACACTGCTGAATAACACCGCTGACTGGCGTGAAAGAAAGTTTACTAGAAAGATTTTGGACATATTTCGTACTTAAGGGCAGCGCTGGAGTGTTATGGATTCAAAAAGTATAGCAAAAAAAATATTGGAGGGCACACTTAAGCTCCGTTGTAAGGGAATGACGCGATAGCGTAATGATTTAATTGCCATAAATGCAGGTCATTCTCTAAAGGTGAAAATATGACATATGAAAAGGGCCTTCCTGTCACACATTTTGTTTGCTTCTTTCTTTAGTGCCATTTTCCAGTCGACGGAGAAGCCGTTATGTGTGTTCGCAGCTCTGTCCCGCAGTTCGTAGGGAAAAAGAATGAAAGTCTAATGCACGCTGAGTGCAGATACAGAATAGCTCACGCGCTATGCTTGTGCAGTGACATTACTTACCCGCCCCCGCACAAACAACTCAATAGAGAAGACGCCGTAGCATGGCGGCAGTTACAAACGGGAACATTCCCGTGCCTAAACATCCTAAGCAAAATCTACCCCACACAGTACAAGAGCAAGAGTGGGCATGCCAGAAAATATACAAGCTACCCATAATTGAAAACCCGAGTGCGGAACAGTGGGAGAGGATGCTATCCAGCGACATCCTGAAAGTCCAACAAGGACTAGTAAGGCGTGCACGCAGGGCAGCTACCCTCAGCGGAGCCCTGGACTAGGCGAACCGACCCTGATGAGAAGATGGAAGACTCCATCTTAAGGCGCAAAAAAATATTGTAAAATAGAGCAAATAAACGTTTAACACCACCACCACTTGAATGATGTATAGGTTGCCTTCCAAACTACTTTTACATTAATTTTAGCGAAGGGACTTCGCATTCATAGATCCCTGGAAGTCCTAACACCACTCCTGGTGCAGCGGTTAAGCGCTGCGCCACTGCCTTGCAATGGCAGGTGTTCCCCGCCGTGGGCCCTGCGCTGCCGAAGTTGCTCCTTCCCAGCGACCAGTCATTAACTGCCGCCTGCCCCAGTGGGCAGTTCGCTCGCTATCTGGAGGGCAGGTCGTGATGGCGCCACAAGGTCACCTGACCTAGGTGGCCCACCTTTCTCCTGGGTTGCTCTCTGGGGGCCACCCATAGAGTTTCTTACTATTACCTAGAGGGAAAGATGGCGGCGCTGCACTTCAGCCAACATGGACGCCCAAAGCATCATGGGGCGGTGAGCTACTTGTTGCGGGACAGTCGTAGTTTTTTGGGAATATGGAGTGGCACTGCTAAGACGTTTCATTCCAAAAACGCTGTTCGTGTGTGCGCAGACGACTTTCGCGCGAACGCAGTGGGCAAAACCCATAGTAGTGAAAACGCGACGACACACGACGCCAATAAAAGGTTTCACTTTTCCGAAATGCCATTAAAAAACCTCTTATAGTATTTAAGCAACAACATCTTTTTTGAAAACATATTTACTTTTAAAAGTTCGCCTGTTAATTATGAAATATTAGTTTTTATAGTGTTCACTACTTGGCCAATAGGAGAGCGAGTCGTCTCTTATTTTGGGCAAACTTTGCACTTAAATGCTTTTCTGCTCGTTTGTTGCAATCATTAGACAAGATATTGAATGCTAGGACGTTTTTAGTTATCAAACAGCTTTATTTTTTGATTATTTTTGGACCAAAAGTTGCAGTTCCGCAACAAGTAGCTCACCGCCCCATGATGCTTTGAGCGCCCATGGTGGCTGAAGTGGTCTCGAGGGGTCGCCATGCAAACTCCCATAGACGGGCTGCCAGCTTTCCCTCTAGGTAATAGTAAGAAACTCTATGGGGCCACCTGCCGGATCCATGCCCGCAATTTTTCGCTCACAACGCCGACAACGCCCGCACCGACGCCAACACCGGATTTTCTGGTGTGTTAAAATGGCGTACCACATACAACACAAGCAAGAGCCCTACGGCCTGCACCGCTAGAACTGATTTGCTCTTCTGGGGAGATCTGGCGCCTTTCTACTTTTTTCTCCGCCCTCCACCCGCCACCGTCCCCCCCCCCCCCCCCCCCCCTTCCCCGTCCTGTCATCTATTTCCTGCTTCCCTCTGCTGCTCCTCTGCCATAAACTGTGCCGTCGACTCCTCGTTCAAGATCCGTCCTTGCAGAAAGCAGTTTACGTCTTCCGGCGCTCATGTCCCAGTTTGTATCGTTATCTTTGGGTCCTTTTGGGCAGTGTAGGTCCTTATCTTTCAGAATGTTTGCACCTCCGGTTATAAAAATCTGTATGGAGTTTGCATTCGGCTTACAGAAATAGGCCGGCTGCTATTGCAGCAGGTGAAACAGTGCGCTGTCCAGGACCTAATTGCTGGATGTCAGTAGAAGCGGCACAGAATCTTAATATATCGTCAGGCTTGCCTGAATGGTAATTGATAGAATCAAATTAAAAAAATAATAATTAACACTTCACGGCTTCATACCGTTGCAGCCTCTTTGTATCCTTAGAAGCGACCCGCTTGCAACCTTTGCTCCTGCGCATTGCACCAGTTTTTTTCTTCCATAATAACGAAGTAAGTGGTAAAGTCGCACTTTTCACTAAAAATTTCATCCTTCACTCGGTTTCATTTTGTGGGTCTTGTTAGAAAAACAGAATGAGGGAATTTTGCTTCCAATGTAGAGCCCAGGGTCTGAAGCACAACGTCGTCGGCTTCCCTCTTTTTATTCCTACAGCGTTAAGTGCCCAGTGCAGTAGAAAAGCCGGTGGTGGTGGTGTAAAACATTTATTTATACTATATACAAGAGAGGTATTGCTTGGACCGTGCCTGAAGGGCCCGGCCCTCACAATCACAAGGAGGGATCCCTAGTCCGGGACCCCTGTGGCCTCCGCGGCGGCCCGGGCTCTTGTCACCAGAGCTCGTTGCTCCTGGAGAGTTGAGCAGCCGAGCAGGGCAGCCTCCCAGCCCTCTCGGGTGGGGTGGGGGTGGGGTGGGAAAGCAGGATTGGCAGGGCATGCCCACATCATGTGATACGTGTCCGCAAACACTTCCCCACGGTGTGCACACTCGCCCGAAAAGGCCGAATTGAAATGTTTGAGCACTGCCGGGCACAGTACCGTGTTGGTGTAGAGGCGAAGTAGCCAACGCTCCTCTGCCTTCTTGAGGCCTTTACAGGGGGGTGGGTATCGGCCGTGAGCGTTTTGATACAGGAGAGAGACCTCCCGAAAAGTAATAGCCGGATTAAAATCAGTAGCCGGATCAGGCGGCGAGAGAGGCGATGCCCGGTGGTTAAGCGCGCGGGCGGTAGTGTCCGCAACCTTATTTCCCTCTATCCCCGCATGTGCTGGGGCCCAGATGATGGTGCGCCGGGTTGGGAAATCCCGGTACTCACATCTGTGTAAAATTTGGAAGGCACGATCTGGAATTTGGCCCTGTTCAAAACTGCGGCAAGCTTCCCTTGAGTCGGTGATAATGACTCGGGACGCTGGATCCGCAGCTACAAGTGCGATAGCAACTTCCTCTGCGAATGTAATGTTGGGGCACGGAAGGTGAGGCCCTGAACTGGGTTGTTTTGGTGGACAACGGCAGCCGTGTACCAACCCCCATGGTGTGGACCGGCCGCGTCCGTGTAAAATACCCCCGGTCGAGCGCCATACTGCTTGGAAATGGCCTCCGCTCGCGCGAGGCGGCGACCATCATGGGCATCTTTTGTCATGTTATTGGGGAGGGGGCGAACCTTTAGTGCGAAGCGCCAGGCCTCGGGCATGGATACCCGCTTCTCCTCTTGGGTTGTGTAATTGATGTGGAGGCGGGTCAGTAGGCGGCTACCCGCACGTGTTTTGCTTAACCGCAAGTAGAAAAGCCGGCTTCGGCCTTGCGACGAGGAAATTCCGATTTGTTGAGTGTGACGTGACGTCACTACCACCGGACACCACTAGGGTGACTAAAACACACCACAAACATCCCGAGGTACTACAGTGATAACGTCACTACACACTTCCTCATAGGCCTACAGGGTCGTGTCGTCATTCCACCAATATTACGTAGCGCCTCTACAGAAAGAAATAAAAGTGCGCTGATGAGAAAAATGTTTGAGGGGGGGATGGAAACGCTGCCCCTTGCGTCCCGAGATGTGAGTTCTACAGCTCGACTACTGAGGATCCGTTCGCCTGAGTTGGTTAAAGAGAGGGCTTGTATGTCCTGAGGTAAAAAAGAAAAATAAAAACTCATAAACAATAATACAAAAAGTTAAATTTCCGAAACGAGCAGTGTCTATGGCTGTCAAATGCTACGCAAAGAGGACCCCAGGCAGCTGAAGAGACCCACTAACACTATTTGTAAATCAAATAAAATCCTTCGTCCAGCATTTTTTTTTCTCTTACATGCGCAAGGAAAAAATGCTAGGACAGGAACAAAAAGCTGCTATCCTTGTAGCTAGACGAAGTTAAATTGCCCCTGTCTTGGCATGGGTTGCAGTCGAACTGGCACTTGCGTGCAGATAAGCCCAATATAGATACGATCATGAGGGGCACACTAACGACAGAAGCCTTTACACTTTCTGCGGCGTTTACTGCAGCTGATAAGCATTGTTACGGGATTTCTGTGTCAGGGTCCTTTCGTGAGGTGTTGCATAAAGGGGGCGGCAAAAGAAATGACCCCCGCCCTCAAACTTTACACTAATTATCGAGATTGTGGCTTGGACTGATAACAGCGCCCAGGAAATTCTATGCTGCACGGTGTGTTTGCAGAGAACAGTGATAAAGGGTGTTCACCTGCAACACCAGCATGCAATTGCACCCAGTCGACAGCATTCCTGGGCGCTAGTGCCATTCTATGTCTTGTGCTCTAAAATTTGTGGTAAGCTCGAGGGTGGTGGGACATTGCAGACATATAGCACTATTACAACGAACAATAGGTAAACAAAATTTAAGATCAGGTATCTGGTAAGGCACAAGCACAAAAAAAAAACTGATTGTATACTGTGGTTACATATCACAGAAATAAACAAGAAAGAAAAACCAAATTACCGTTAAGGGAACAAGAAGTTACGCTGAAAGCATCCAAGGCGTGTCGCGGAGTAAAATAGCTCATTGTAAGATTGTTGAAATAGAGAATTTTAAGGAATAATCTACCATCCATGAGACAGTTGATAAAATAAGTCGTATTGGCATGCAAATTATCACTGCAGTCATTTGGCACTATTATAAGGAAAAAAAAGGTAAACAAAATTTAAGATCAGGTATCCGATAAGACACAAGCAAGAAAGCTTTGTATACTGGGGTTATTTATGATCAAATAAATGGACAAAGAAGAACCAAATTACCGTTAAGGGAACAAGAGGTTACGCTAAAAGCATAGAGGGCTTTTCATGGAGTAAAAGTTCTCACTTAAGGTGATTCAAGCATAGACACCTCTCGGGAATAAACTGTCAGCCGCGAGGTGGTTTGTAAAATAATTGTGACTAGCATGCGATGGACCTCAAAGAAATAACTTTTCAGTGCATTACCACCTATAATGGGCATTCCCTGAATTTAGTCGGGCGTTTGGTTATCTGAAGCCAGCTATCTGGCAGGTCGCCAATCTGCCCACCAGGTAGCCGGTCGACCTGCCACCTGCCCACCGAGTTGCGGGCAAGCCGCCTACAGCGGTCGGTTGCAGTTGATTTCACCGCGACAGGTTGCTGGGGCAAAGCAACCTGGGTCTCAAGTGCCACCAATGGCAGCACGCGCCATAGCAGGTGTTACGTTTCGAAATCGTCTGAGCTTCGAGACAAGTGGTTTTCAGATGGTCATCGGCTTGTCTGGGGAAATTCCTCCAGCTGCTGTCATGGGTTCGTGGTGCTCATACGTCTCAAATTCCTCACTGCACCGAGACCGCGGCGTTGAGATGGCCGTCCACTGCCTGGGGAAGGTTCGTCAGGGCCATCCACTTGGCCCACAGCGGCATGGTATCGGCGGTGTTCTGAGTGATTCACGGCGGACGCGGCAGAGGTTGTTTACAGCGAGCAATGGCGCCTGTATACTCGCGGTTCTCAAGAGACTCCTCGTATTCTCCTGTGCGTAACCCTACGCGCGACGGCAGCTTCGGCATTCCGTTCCCAGGGAGAGCTGTGTGTCTGACCTTCGCCATCACTTGGGTCTCCATCCGGGCTCGCCACCACTGCTTCAGGAACAGCTTTTAAAGCATTTCGCCGGAAGTGACGAGAGAATGTCGGAGTCGCCCAGTTATGCCTTTCACGAACATTGGGCACGTACCCAAACGACAGTGAACGGACGCTTTTGATTGAACTAAATCCCCCAACCTGGGACATGGGAATAGAGAACCCCTTTTAAAATAGCCGCAGTGCACATTTTTAATACGATATCTCCTTGATCACCATGTAAATAATGTAAATAAATCTCTCTTAAGTTTCTCTGTTCTTCGACCCGTCTCTGCTTCGGCGCCAACAGCGGTGTCCAAATGCCTGCTGTCCAACTTCTGACTTGACCTTTCTTTACGCGTTGGGTCCACAATCAGAGCAGACGCAACGCAACACAGGGCGGAGGCGTATCATTTAACCGCTGGACCACTACACCAGAAGTAGTACGAGGATTACCGGGGATCTATGAACGTAAAGTTGGGAATGATCCGTTCCGCATACATGGTCATTAACCCATTATCTCTATCCGAACAGCTTCCATCCGTGAGCAATGGATCCGCACACCGGAACCGAACTGAAAACCGAAGTGCTAGCGCTTTTCATTCGTCTTTGGCCTAACTATGCAATCTCGCCGTCAATTTTTTTTTTTTTTACCACAGCTTAGTGTGTATTACCAGCCGCATTCTTTGTGACTGCCCTGCCTACAGCGCCGAAAGGCAGTCTCTCAGCCGTGCGCTGGAGCATCTGGGTCCACGCCCACTGACGGAAATGAAGATTCTCGGCCACTGGCCGCGGCGATCGTCGGCGGTGAAGGCCTCCAAGGCACTGCTCCGCTTCTTTCGAACTTTTGGCCTGCATGATAGGCTGTGAATTTAACGAACGCTGACTTTTCATAGTGTCTTCAATTTTCTGCTACTCTCTTTTCTCTTTCATTTTTATTGCGAAAGCAATAATACTTGCTCTTTCCAGGATGACCACCATCGTGCCGCGGCGGTGACCGCCATTGACCTTCATTTGACCTTCATTGCATTAGTTGGATTAGATTGGATTACATTCGATTACATTAGATTGGACTGGACTGGATTAGATTCGATTACGTTAGATTAGAGTAGATTACATTGGATTGGATTCCATTGCATTGGATTCGATTGCATTGGATTGGATAGGAGTGGATTGGATTGGACTGGAATGGATTGGATGGGATTGGTTTGCATTGCATTGGATTGGAATGGATTGGATTTGATTGGATTGTATAACCGATGCATCACCACAAGTCTAACCACAATCACCACCACCAGCTACACTACCAGCTGTACCAAGGCGTAAAAACGGATATTGCTTTCGCAATTACCGGGCTTAACCAAGCTAAGCCACAACGAATTTTTTTTATCTCCTAACTCCTTCCCCCCGTGTAGGGTAGCAAGCCGATTATTCTTGCGGTTAACCTCCCTGGCTTTCCTCTTCTACCTCCTCCTCCCCTTCCTCCACCAGCGAAGAGCTCATAGCCACGGACAAGACAAATGTAACACCATTTTTAGAAACAAAGAAAACACTGTTCCTTAAAGCCCTGCTCCATGTACAACATTAGGTTACTAGGGCAACGGAAGCCCCGGGCAAGCTGAACGGGTAAACAAGCAAGGAAGCAATAGGGCTAATAGGTTGTTCATTTTTGATGGAAATAACTTGACACACTAGTATTTCAACGAGCCAAATGGAGTGTACAGGACTTCTCATAACAGAGATTTTTTTTTTTTTCAAAAAAGGCGGTTACATTATTGCAATCCATGGACACACACAATTCAAGCAATTTATTACAAAAAGCTGTGTCACATCCGTACCCTCCTACGCTTCTTTATTAGATTTGTTTAATCTATTAACATTTTTTAGATATCGGAGGCCGGTATAGACAAGCGCACAAGTACACCCCCTGTCATTCTAAACAATAACATGACAGAGTAGAAACCACAGGATATGGTTTCTCTTTATAGAAACCAGAACAGCAATGTTAGACGAGACTAGCTGATGTCTCTGAACGCTTGCGCACATGCGTCCTTAGGCAACACTTCACAAAAGAGCTTTTCCACCATCCTCTCAGCCTGCAAAAGACACTGGTAACCGGCGTACTATACCGGCTTTGCAATGTTTTAAATGCTGGCCAACCGTCTTGTACTGTCATTCATTCCTTCTTCATTCAGACCCAAAGAAGGTTTCTTCCTTTGCCGATATTTATTGATTTGTAGCTCTAAAGTTGGCGTTCTTTAGTAAGCTTCATGTTGCAAAGTTAATTTTTTATCTTTATTTTATTTCTTTTCTCTCAGTATTAACGAATACTCCCTGCATCGAAGTATATTTTACAAGCACACCTACGCTTTACTACACAGTGCATAAGGAGACATTTTTTTCAATAGCCACAATCACCGAGTTCTTTATTTAGACCGAAAGAAACATGAAAGTAAGTGTTATAAGACATTGCATCTGTGCTCACTCTACAGAATTGTGCAGCAACGGCTCACTTCTTCGATGCCGCACCTGAAGAGGCGGTCTAGTTTTCCTGCATAAAGACGTGGATAAAGTTCCGGTCGTGTTCTTTTTAATCATGTAGGATATCGGGCGGCGAGCTACGCTCGACACAAACGCGTATTAGTGGATTCGTAAAAGAAAACAGTGATATTGCTCAAGTACATGCTAGTTCACAAGCCATTTAACATGTTTCAGAAAGAAAACTGTTCAAGGCGTTTTTTTTTTCACTTGTTCACGTTTCCCTGGTTGGCGATGTTAAGGCAAATCAGCATTCTTCCACAGTTGCATAACGTCCGATCCTCGGGTCTTTTCACTGATCCAGATCTTTGTCTTCTCGATCTGGTCCGGCGTAAAATGAGTCTTCCAATCACCAACAACACCTTTACGGATAAACTGCCCGTGTTCGCGCATCTCCCGCATTTCGGCCACAAACTCGCGGTGCACTTCCATGGATTTAATGGCTTTTTCGGGCGGGAGGCTCAACAGATTTTTTAGAAAGGAACTTTTCCCGCTAAATACTTGCTTCACGTTCTCCTTGCTGGCGGCGCTCACAACCTTGTGCAGTAATGCAGGATCCTTCCGAAGCTCACTTCCGTACTGTTCTCCGAGAAAGTCGGCTACCTTTAGCGTCCAGAAGGTGGGATCCTCCTTCATATCTTCGAATGTAAAGAGCAAAACGTTTGACATGTCTCGGCGCTCGTACCAGGGTAACAAGTGGTCGAAGTAGTCGCCGAAATTCAGCATCCCGGAGATGAAAAGTTCATGAAACCTTCGAAAAGACACGTCCTCTACCCACTTTGGTGTGAAACCTAACGTATGATAGTAGAAGGAAACGCACACGTCGTATGGATTTCTTGCAACGCGGATGTACTTAGCCTCAGGGGAGAAAGGCACCTTGTGAAAAGGTAGATGCGTCTTGATGGGCCCCGGCCTCGCCATCTTTTCGGCTGCCTCCGCGCCCATAAGTTCCAGGAATGGAGAAGCCAACATGAAATCGACGGACGTTTTGGGAGTCTCACCCCTGTGTTGGATACTTAGCACAAGGAACTGAGTCCACGTCGTTCCACACTTTGGATATGTTGTGACGAATATATCCCCTGGATGTGGTTTGTAAGAAAATGCGCTGTGCAAGATGTCCTCGTGGAATAACTTGTTCACCCGAACTCCGTCCACATTTTTATAGGCTTGCAAGTCCATTTTTTCACTCTTGCTAACCTGCAAAGTTTAAGAATCATAACTGTCACTTCTTATGTCCAATAGTGTGCAATGATTGAAATGTGCAATTACATGACAATCACTACAAAAAGAAAGCGACTTATCAATGAAACCAACAAAAACAAAACGGAGTCTTATATATTGTTCTTAATGTGGTACTAAGCAAAATGGGAAATTATTTCACAAATTTTTCGACAGTATTTATTTCACTTTAAATGGAAGACAACCACGTGATGCATGAGATCCAGATCACGACCTCTAACTGTGGCATGGGCTCATTTACCCACTCAGTTACTCCGGTCCCTGTACCCTCTTTCTGTTTCAAGTGTTTCGTGCATCATAACCTTCAGAATACTAGCCAGTTCTCCATCGCCTCGTCAATCACAGCTCTGTCGGCAGACGTGGCACAGCCTACTGTACCGCAGGCGGCTTGTATAGTGTCATCGAATGAGGAGGACAACAGCTCTACGAGAGCCCTGTTATGCAGCCTAAGGCCTGAGTAGTAACAGAACGCAGACCATCAGTATGCTATTGAACTTAAAATGGTGAGGAGGTGGCGCCTGATCTCTTCATGACTCAGTGCGCCTCCTCATCAGTTCATTTTACTTTCAGTTAACGCGGGCTACCTGAAGAAACTCTCGAGTCGCTTACATTAAATTCATTGGAATATGATACCTTAATTATTACGGAAGTGAAGGCAATTTCTGAGTGCTAGCCATAGTCCCCCCACACTGACGTTAAAATATTTCGAACTCTGACGGAAATTTTGCTATGCTCACCAACAAAATGCTGAAAGAAAGGGAGGGAGTGCATGGTCAGACGTCATCTCTCTTAATAGTCAGATGTGGAGCACCAGAAGAAATTATTTATAGTGACCTTCTTTTAAAACTTATATTTATTTATTTATTTATTTATTTATTAAATAAATAAATAAATTTCAGATTCATTTTTTTTGTACTGTTTCCCCTCATGTAATACCCCTATTCAGGGGCATTTGAGGTGTACAATAAATAAATAACTGACCTTTCACACATAGAAACTTGGTGCAAAACATGGTTAATGTCCTTGAATGTGAAAAAAACTTCGTTAATTTCTTTTCATCGGCGACGCACTTACCCAACTCCTTGCTACGTACTTTGCGGTTCCGTTATTTCTCCGACATCAACATGTAAGTACCTGGGAATTAACATATCGCATGATCTTTCTTGGTCCACCCATATCACTGCCATTACTAATGAAGCTAATCGTGTCCTGTCTTACTTACGACGTAATTTGTCACTAGCTTCTTCGTCTATTAAAACTCTCGCCTACATAACGTTGGTTCGTCCCAAGCTGGAATATGCATGCGCAGTTTGGGACCCTCACATTTCTTATCTAACTAAAGCACTTGAATCAGTGCAAAACCGTGCTGCTAGATTCATCCATTCAGACTACTCTTATCATTCTAGTGTGACTGCCATGAAATCAAGAGCTAACCTGCCTGACCTCGAGCTGCGACGCAAAATCTGCCGACTAATCCTTTTCCACAAGTTTTATCATTCATCCCTTGCAGATCTAAAACCAGCTCATCACGTGTCTCCTCGCACCAGTCACAGCAAAGCCGTTTATCCCCCCCGCGCACGCACCACTGCTCACCTTCTTTCCTTCTTTTCCCAGACTGCAGTAGACTGGAATGGCCTGCCTGCCGATGCCGCACTCCACACCAGCCCCGTCCATTTTAAACAAGCCATTGAAAATGTTCTGTTTTAAACCCCATGTCATTCATTTCAGAATCATTTTTTTTGTACTGTTTCCCCTCATGTAATACCCCTTTTCAGGGGCATTTGAGGTGTACAATAAATAAATAAATAAATAAAACTTATATCAATGTTATTTAAAATATTGACACCTAAATTCAATTCATCGTTGCAGACGTTAGTGCTGTATTTATTTATGGGAATAAAAGCACTAAGGTGCTATGATTTCTTACTAAGCTTTCCGCATGTGTGAGAATAAATAAGATCTAGGAAAATCTAGTTTAATCCAAAGCCAATACCTTTCGTGCTAAGAATAAAGTAGTTCCACCACGACACATACTCATAATGCAAGACCAACACCTAGAAACTGTTAAGAACTTAAGATTATCGATGTACACCTTCTCTCTTGCATTAAATCGAACGTTCGAAGAGCCTAATAATCTCACAGGTGTAACTTCAACCTGCCGGACATTGATCCCCGTGAGCGCCAAACTACAAGTATATGTCATGCTCTCTTCCTTTTCCACATTAACTACAATTTTGTATTCCAGGCAATAAACATTGAAACAAATGTTAACAAACTCCTCCCAGAAAAATGACTCCTCTTAAACTAATCACTGGACCAATTTTAGCCGTTATTGCCACAACAGTATAGCGTGATACGATATGCGTGATAATATATGTGAATTTCATTTGTTCCAATTAACACACTTTTCTCCCACAGGTTAGTAGTCATTTCTTGGCATAGCATAACTTACAACTCTTGCCTATGGCACAATTTTTAACTCTTGATGTACCGGTGCTTGCTCTGTGGTGACGCGAATGACGCCGGTTCGATCCCGACCGCGGCGCACGCATTTCGATGGATGTGAAATGTTAGAGGACAGTGTACTGTGCAATGTCAGTGCACGTTAAAGAACCCCAAGGGGTCGAAATTATCTGGAGCCCTCTACTACGGTGTCAATCATAGCCTAAGTCAATTTGAGACGTTAAAGCCCGCTACACCTAATCACACTTGGTCTATACCGCAGTTTAGAACTGATAACGGACTGCATTCCTCGACTCGTAATCTTGATTTTATTAACAAATATAAAGACACTCGTGGTTTTAGACAAAGCAGTCGAGACATCACTGTATGCAAATCTAATCTCTAATATCCTTTGTTGTTACTGCAACTGTTAATGAAGCCTTTTCAAGCTGTTATCTTGAGGCTGAACCGTTTAGTATTTATTGGTAAGCCTTTTGTGTGTTTCGTTTTGTTCTACGCTGCAGCCGTACGCCTTTAAAAGCTTCATATATACTTCAGTACTGTTGACAAATTATGTAAATTCGTTTCGCTTGCTGCTGCCAAGCGATGTGCTAGTCTGCTCTTCCTTTTTCAAGCTGTTTTTTACAGCTGTTAGCCCTGATCACCATCGAAGTCATGGAAAATAAATTCGAATATACTTCTATTCTGATTTCACATTGCATAAGTTGACGTCAGTATAAGAAAGAAGTTCGACAGATGCGTCGAATGCTTGATGTTCTAGCACCCTGTTCGTGGATACTAGGCCCTGTTATGACGCCTTGTAGTAACACCCATCAATGGGTTAATTTTGCTACCTGCTTACAGTAGGAGTAAATTAGATTAAATAAACAAACCTACCTCACACTCGGTAAGTCAATGTCTTCGTAGGACAATAGTTTCCGTGACCGCTGAAGCAATTCCAAAAAGGTGGTTCAGAGCGGTCAGCACACCAGCGCACCAGAGCTCAGATCAGCAAGGACTTCTTTGTTTCAAAAGGGCGTACCACCTAGAAAACAACCATAACTCCTAGAGTCCACAGTGCTAGGACTAATCTGTTCTTCGGCGGAGATCTGACGCCTTCCTACTTTTGTATTCCTGCCCCATTCTCATCCTTCAGCTCCTACTATGCGATAAACTGTGCAGACGACTCCTCGTCCATAATCTGTCATTCCAGACGGCTGAGAGTATGCACAAGGCCTAAGTAGTCAGCCGAAACGGCAGTTAGGCCTAAAGCAGCGCGTGTGGCTATGCCCAGGGGATAACAAATGCCACCGTCTCGGCAGCATTTTTCCCTTTCGCGGCACTCATATCGCAGTTTTTATCGTTATCTTTGGGTCTTTTTGGATACCCTAGGGTTTTGTATTTCCCAGCACCTCCAGTTAATAAATAACATGGAAGGAGCTTGCTTTAAACTAAAAGAAACAGGCTACTACATCATAATGTGAAACTGCGCTTTCAGGATCTAAATGTCGGTTGTCAGTGAAAGGCGCACGAAATCTTAATATATTATCTGGCTTGCCCGATTGGTCATCAGTAGGAGCCTTTTAGTAACTAATTAATAACCGAGGGCTTCATATTGTTGCAGAGTCTCTGTCTTCATAGAAACAACACTGATTTCGACATTAACCATTAGCGCAAAGGCGCAAGCAATTCAGCTAAAACTTACCTGAAGCGGCGCCTGAACTAACACAGTCTATTATAAATGCTCTTTGTACACTATGTGAGTGGAATTATTGGTTTCTTTCTCTCTACCTATTGTTTCAAAGCCCTTTGTTTCTGTGTATTGTATCCGCTTTCTTTCCTTTATTGCACAATAAGTGGCGGAGTCGCACATTTGAAGAAGAATTTTCATGTTTTACTCGGTTTCAGGTTGTGGGCCTTGTTACAAAGATAGAATGAAGGTATTGTCTTCCAAAGTTGAACACTGGGTCTGAAGCACAATGTCGTCTACTTCCTTACATTTAAACCCGTAGAATTAAGCGCCCCTCCAGGAGAAAAGTGAGCGCCAGCGCTGCGACGAGGAAATCCGGATTTGTTCAGTGACGTGATGTCACAACCACATGAGTCAGCGGGTGTTTTATTGGTTTCCAGTGGTAGTTATGCTTGATTCAGAAAAAAGAAACAGCTCGGCAACCAAAAGAGCGGTGTATAGGTGCTGCATGCATTTATTTCAGGAAATTAAGTACGACTACCTCTACGCTGCTCATTTTTCCTGGCCGGAGATATGGGCTAGTATGACGCACGTCCGGAGTCAACAGGATCCGTTACAGATTTGCAATGGTAATTTGTGCTTCATCCAGAAAAAAAAATGAAACTCCGCAATGGAGACTACTGGGCCACAATAAATGTTACTGCTGCGCGTTTTATGAAGCTGAATAACAGAGGCCAGAGGAAAGAACGCATGCAACGGAGTCACATGGTTTGGAGATACTCGCAGAGGCAGTAAAGTGCCCTCTTGTACGTGACATCCAAGCCGGAGGCGAGAGTGTATGCAATTGTGACGTCTGCAAGAGCCTAGGCCAGATCAGTGTGGAAAGTGCTTCTAAAGCATCGACAATACCTACCCACTATACAAGGTCCTGCCCCACGAACTGCACAAGAGTGATTTCTAGCGACCACTGCTCTTCAGAAATTGTGTTTTAAACCAAACAGGCTACGAACCTGAAATTCAAATGCAAACTTCTTGGACTAAGGACGCTTGCTTCTTCAGAAATTCAACCGTCAACCTGCCCAATGGTAATTACTGGCCAAGCGTTAACCCTCACCAATCAGTAAAGTACAAACATCAGGAAAGAGGGCCTGTCAACGTTTCGTGCGAAATTTTTAATGACAGGACTGTTGAACCATAGTTGTTCGAAGAAACACTGACAGAGGACCTATACTAGGAAGCCAAATACGAGGATCTTTACAAGGCAGAAAATAAAGAATTTGAATTTGAATTTGATTTTACTTCTGGCCTTCCGCTTTACTTCGAACCCGCTCCTAGTCACGTGATGCCCGCTATTTTACTGCACTTCTGTGGGAAGTGCATGTGGCACTCCGATCCCATTGAGTGGCCGCAGTTATCGCCTCGTTTTACAATACTACCATTTATTCGTGGGGTTACGCAAAACAGTGAAGTGTACACAACTGAACCTACCAAAATAGAATACATCAAGCGGACGATTGTCGCTGTTTTAGCCGCCATTCCACCAGAGAGGATCAAGGAGGTAGCATATTCTAAATGTTATCCAATCATGATGTTTGTAGCCACGGGGCGGATAGGGGCTTTGCAACGTTTTGTAACTGTTGTTGTGAAGCCGAGTGCTTCTGTTTAAACAAAGAAAGCGTACGAATGTCAGCTCGAAGAAGTGGCATTTCGAAAATTATTTGCGCCTTCTTCTTCTCAAATATCAAATTCGGTTGCATATCCACATACACGTTCTCGTGATGAAAAGGCGCGTTGTTTACGTCGTGATATTTTCTAGAAATTTGATGATACACTCAACCCGCGATGTCAATCAGTCGGGCTCCATGCAGCGGCAAACAGTAGAATCACTTCTGCTATGCACAGTTATCAGCCTTCCAACGCTCTGATAAGGTTGGAAGAGGCTGCGGATTTCAAGAAAGATGCTATAGATGGTCGCGTCTTCTGCATGTGAGCTGGACATGACACCTTGCCGTCACCGTAGAAACCAAGAATTGTTTCGCGCGCGGTCAGAGCTGACAACCGACGCCACTGTCAAAAGCTGCAGCCGAAAAAAGAAAACAGAGAATACGGGGAAAACAAGCTGGTGTCACTGACGATGCTGCTGTACCAGTGAAAGCACAGACATGGACGGCACCATCGCAAATTTGCCGACCAGTTTCGGTTTGGTTTATGGGGTTTAAAGTCCCAAAGCGACTCAGGCTGTGAGAGACGCCGTAGTGAAGGGCTCCGGAAATTTCGACCACCAGGGGTTCTTTAACGTGCACTGACATCGCACAGTACACGGGCCTCTAGAATTTCGCCTCCAAATAAAGTCTAGCCGCCGCGGCCAGGATCGAACCCGCGTCTTTTTGGGTCAGCAGCCGAGCACCATAACCACTGAGCCACCCCGGCGGCGCCGACCAGTTTCAGTTTGAATACAACTAAAAACGATATCTGTTCCTTTCATATGACCGTGTAACATTGAAGGTGGTCGTTGAATTTCACTATGGTAACTTGCAGCTGAATAACCAAAAGTTCACTAATATATTTGCTAATTATCCGCCTACGTGCGCAAGCTCCCTTGTTTTAACTGCCTGCCATGCCCTGGAAGGAAACTATAAAATTAAGGATATGCTAATGTTAGGCACGTTTTAACGAAAATTTGGGCCGCTAGGAAAAAAAAACATATATAGCAGCAACCTTGCCGTCCAGTCAGAGGTGAAAAGTTAATATTATTTTTATTTTTTATTTATCGCGTCAATCCTGGTTTTTAATTCAATAGATTTAATGGACCTAACGCGCTGCAGAAACTGAGCTTTTGGAGGCGCAACTCTTAAGGAGCCAAACAAAGGAAGGAGACCGGGTATAAATCCCTGTTCAACATACTTCTCCAATATGCTCACCTAGTTTGATAACTCTATCAGCTTCAAATATAAAATTAAAGATATGCTAATCTGAACCATGTTTTTACGAAAATTTGGTGCAGCTAAGAGAAAAACACCATGGCAGCAACCTTCCCGTCCAGTCTGTGGTGAAAAGTGAATATTATATTTATTATTTTTTTTCGCGTCCATCCTGGTTTGCAGTTCCACAGATTTAAGGGGCCTAAAGCGCTGCAGGAACTGAGCTTTTAGAGGCGCAACTATGAAGGGGCAAAACAAACGAAGGTGTCTGGGTATAAATCCCTGCTAAACATACTTCTTCAATATGCTGGCCTAGTTTGATAACTCTACCATGCGCGCGATATCAAAAAAAAACAACCTTGGCTCCGTGGAAAAGACAAGTAATCATATTTTTCTGCCAGTTCTGTGACCGCAATTTCTCCCATTGGACTAATGACGCCTTCTTGTCACTTTATACCCTTCCAGAGACCTGTATGCATCACGCGCTTTGCTACAGCGTCTTTCGCTAGATTGGAAATATATTTATGCATACACCTTCCCGGAATTAGTTTAAGGTGTTCTCCTATAGCATGTAATATGAAAGAGGTGAAACGCAAAACACTGTAAGCAGGGCATTCTTACCGTGTCGTGACGTTCGGCTAACAAGACCAATGTATGGCAAACGTGGGTGCTTGCTGCGCCTATGCAAATATAGCCACCGGAAGCCGCATGTTTTTCGTATAAAATAATAAAAAAATTGTTTCGCCTCTTCATCATGCGCACAGCTTGGATCTGTTAAAACATGCTGCACTTCCTATGAAAACAGGAAATTGTTTTTCACTGGAATTGCCAATTTGTTCTTTATCTACTAGAAAACTACACAGCGGAAACTGCGTGGCAGGGGTGCTGCTTCCATTAATCGCAGAGAAGGCTACCTTTACCTTTACATCCGGCGTTTAGCGCATTTCTTTCACTCGCGTAGTGAAATGTATCTCCGTCTGGCTTTCCTAGCATTTTCTAGGAAAATTCAAAAATACGCATCAATGAACGCACACAAGAAGCGTTTATCTAGATTTACCAGCACAGTAAATCCTCATAATAGCCATAATAGTAAGCGTAATTACGCCCTTACACATCATACTCCAAATACGAATGTCTCGACCAAAGGCTCTCTTTTGATATCCGCTCCAATCTTCCCATCTTGTCTTTTATAGAGAGAGCTTCCCTCATAGCCTGAGTCATACCTGAGTCGCTTTGGGACGTTAAACGCCATAAACCAAACCGAACCTTTTATAGAGAGAAGTACGTGTGCTTTCAATCCCCCGCGCATTTACCCCCTCCCTCATAACTTAACGAGATTGGAGGAAGTATCCCTTGGAAGGATAAGGGCTGGGCCGGCCCGTACCCCGTCGGTGATATGCCGATCAAGACCTACTGAACCACAGACCTGCACAAATGACCCTTCTCCAGCGCGCATGTTCTAGTTCATGCCTTTTGCCGCTAGGGTAGAAACATTACGGGCGGCGTGGCGCTAATATATATCTGTTGAAAAAATGACCTCCTCCATCATTTTATTTCAAACAAGGCAGTTTTGTCGTTTGTCCACGTAATCATTACCATCTAGGCACGGTGGTGCTGACGAAAAGAAAGTGAATAAAAAGGAAGATGTTTTTTATACTCTTCCAGAGCGAAAAAAGTCGTTACTATGGATATTTTTATTGCTGATGTTAAGATAGCAGAGGCAGACGAAACAAATGTATTAAATATTTTGCTCAAAATGGCAAACGATGATGATGATCATAGCAGACGAACAGGTCAACCGAGCGCCCTCAACGGCCAATAAGCTAACGAAAGTTGGCGCACGCTGCTCCATAGGACCCCGCCATATGTGCAGGTCTGTAGTTCAGTAGGTCTTGATGCCGATGAGGTTAAGAATAACAGCTCAGCACTTGTCTGAAGTGTTGTACGCCGGCCGCTGAGGTGTATCTTCGCCATCCTTTCTGGACTCTGCCAGGGACGCAACACCCAAGAAGACGACGATTACTGAAAGCTGGACTGCGGTTGCCAGGGAGGGACATCTGTTCTTGTGGTTAACGGACAACTCCAAGTGCCAGAGCCTGACAACAGGCTCTACGATGATGACGATGTCCTCAGGCTTAAAGGTGCACTGAAGAGCAATAGGAACTTGTCTTTTTGCTTCCGGAACTCGACGTACACGTTCTGAGCATTCTTAGAAACTTCGAATTATTGCTCTGTGCCGCCGATTTCCCTAATTTAAATAGGATTAACGTCCGTGACTTCAGTGATTTCCCTTGACTGATTTCCGGTAACTATTGAAAATTATGTTGTCACGACTAGTTTTTGTTCAAGAGAATCATGGTAATCTGCTGAGCAACACTAATTTTTCTGTTTTTTGACAAGGTAAATATCGGTTTTGCTCTTCCCGATGTCCTACGTACTAGCCTACAACCACGTTCCGATCCCGGCTGCCACGGTTGAATTTCATTATTGGAGAAATCTAGAGGCCCGTCTACTGTGCAATGTCAGTCCACGTTGAAGATCCCCAGGTGGTCGAAATTTCCGGAGCCCTTCACTACGGCGTCTCTCATAGCCTAAGTCGCTTTGGGACGTTAAACCCCATAAACTAAACTAAACTAAACAACCACGTCCTTCTAATTATCGGCGCTACGACCGATGTCGCTGTTGGCTTCCGCGGCCTTCTTGTAAACTAACTCCTTCTCTCTAATAAGAGCATTCGTGATTGCATCCTTAGTCAACGGTGCATATCCATACAGGCAACAATTCATTTCATTAGTCTTTCTGTTATACGCATGCATAAACATCGTTCCTTCGCAAAAATGTTTATTTAACTAGAGCGTGAAACTTTGGATCAAACTTTACAGGCCACTACGAGTGCTGACTCATACAGAATGCTAGTGAATTACTAAGTTTCGGCTGTTGACTTACAACTAAGGCTACCGATTGCTACAAGCCGGTTTTTTTTTTTCATGTGGTCACAATTCCATCGCCTTGCTACGCAAGGCAGCTGCAAGTGTAAATGAATCTGAAAAATAAATTTTGGCACAGGCTTCGTTCAATCGTCCTTCTCTCATTTCTAAATGTAATTATCTATGCACCAGCGCCAAATTAGTTTAATGTGTTCTTTCTTCAGCACGTAATCAACCTCTAAACGGGATGGGAAAGGAAATGATGCGGCAAGAAGGTATCTTTAGCTATCCAAGTGCTCAGCAGATAAGACGAAGGTACGAGAGATAAAGACGCTTGTTGCGCTTATTGAGTGTATACCCACTGTAAAGCAGAAATTTTTGGTCTAACAACAAAAACATGTGATGCCAATTTCTCCTCCCAGGTATAGTATGACGCACGTCCGGACTGGCGGCTTTGCAAAGGTCGTTTGAGCTTGATCGTCAGAAAAAAAAAATACCCACCGGAAACAGCTGGGCAGAGGTACTACATGTATGCATTTAAAGCGTGCTTGTAATATTTAGAGTAGAGTGTGGTTTTGTTGGAATATCATCGGTTTCGCTATGGAAACTAAAAAGAGAAAAAACAAGGCGGATGTCCGGGTGTGAGCCATCGCTTGCCACAGCTTGGTACCTGTGCAACTGAAAAGGGACTCGGAAATACCATGCTCGGGGTCCATGATTTATTTATTAGCTTTTTACGCGTCGCCCTACTTTGTCTTCCTGATCTCCTGGGCTCTGCGAAAGGCGCTACGTAATTTAATTTCGTGATGTTACCCGGCAATGGAGGTGTACATGTTAGAGAAGTAGCGTAGGCAATGGAAGAAAAGGAAACGTTAGTTTTCAATCGCTATGTCCACTGTTATCACGCAAGCAGAGTGCTAGTGAGTTAAAAAATTCGCTGTGGCTTAGCTTGGTTAAGCCCGGCAATTGCGAAAACAATATCCGTACCTACGCCATGGTTCAGCTGGTAGTGTAGCTGGTGGTGGTGCTTGTGGTTAGACTTCTGGTGATGCATCGGTTATACAATCCAATCCAATGTAATCTAAATCTAATCCAATGTAATTTAATTCAATCTAATCCAAGCTAATCTAATCTAATCCAATCTAATCTAAGGCCGCCGGTGGTGGCACCGCCACTACTCGCAGACGGCGCGAGATGGTCGCCCAGCTCTTCGGCGTGACGTCACACAGAGGTCATGCGAAAGGTCAATAGTGGCACCGCCGCGTCACGGCAAAGGCTTGAAAGTGCAAGTAGTAAAGCTTTCGCTTTAAAAAAGTTGTGTAATACGCGCGGAGAAGCTTCAGCTGCTCGTCAGCTTGTTCGCCGCTGCGAATGAGCTAGTTTCCATGGCAGTAATCGCAGCTGGAGTACCCCAGCTTGTTCTGGATGTAACGCACGCAGTGGTGGGGTAGGAAACAGTTATTCTCAGATGCTTGCATCAGCCGCCCCTTCTTGAAGATGATTGGCTGCCCACGTGGGTCGTAACGGAAAGCACCCCAGCCACGCAAAACCCTCCCTTTCTCCTCGCACCTCTCTTCGTCTTGTCAGGAAGGTGCCATGAAAAAATAAAACGAACTGTGTGACATAAAAAGAAATAAACGTGGAAGCGAGGTCTAATTACCACCACATAAACACTCCATGGCACCGGCGACTGCGAGATGCGTGCTGATAATGGCATGTTTGCTCGACAAAACCGGACGGAAACCAGTACCTTGTTGTTTCTTGTCTCCATTTCCTTCGCATCTCCTATTAGTCACAAGAGTGGAAGTGGGAGGTGCGCCACGTCCTATCTTTCTTCGAGAATAGATGTATAAAGGGGCAAGAGAAAGGAAAAAAAAACACCGAGTTCCCCTTCAAAGAGAGATTGAAATACCTTTCAAAGGTTTGATTGCTGGGTCGCTGGACTCAAAGATGTCGAGTTATTTGGCCCGTTCATTCGGCTGCTTTTCCAGAAGAATTGCTAGCAATCATCTTCACATTCCTGCAAAGTGTAGGTGGAATGCGAGGCATCATCTTGAGCGTTGGCGACCTACTGAAGTTTATTAAGAAGCCTATGCGCACTTGCATGTTCCTACTATCTTGCGAGAGTGAGGCTCCAGACACAACCAAGAAAATCAAAGGCATAGTTCGTGCAGTTTATATTTGTGTAGCTTATTGCAATGATATGTCAAGTTAATCAACAACTGGATGCTCAAAACTTGTGCGCTGGGTGTTTTACAAGAATTTCTGGCTTCCCTTGAATGAAGCCTGTGAAAATGTGTCTTCCTGAAGCAGTAACAGAAATATCAGAACAATGCTTAATTAATGTAATAATTATATACGGTGCTGCAAAAAAGGGAACTTTTTTTGTTGAATGAATAAAAACAACACAAAGTCGAGTTTTCTTCACCCATTTAATTTGTATTTTGTCTGATAGATGAAAGTTGTTGCTCAGCATATCCTTCCTATGCAATCCAATATATTAGTGCAGTCACATTTGTTTTTCAATTCACCTTTTACTCATTTTTCTTGTTGAAGTCGACCCCACCTTCCCTTTCGCATGCACCACATCATTCTTCGTCAATGGCTGCAACTGATCTTGCTGTGTGCCTGCAGGTGCATATTGTTAGCAAGTGGTAGGTGCTCGTACAGTTGCTGCCACAATGACGGTACAGCGATAGCCTGCCAGAGGCAAGGTGTTTAGGTTTCACAAGAAACTAAGCTTTACCAGGAGTGAAATTTTGTTTTATGAATCACAGTTCCCTTTTCAAGGAAGCTGAAGAAACATTACTTTTGAACTAGGGACACCTTTGGGCAAGATGATGAGTTCAACGCAGCGCTACATGTCTTAGAGTCAGGGGCTTTGTTACTGAAGTAGTCATTCACAGATGACGCTAGTTGCCGGCAAAATGACTGTCTACGCAGAAAGGTTAAATTCCCTGCAGAGTGACTGAAATTATATGGTAGTCCCGGCCAATGTACACAAACATTCTCTAAGCACTGCCTGCAGTGCCTTATAAATGCCAGAGGACTCCCTTCGCGCCAACCACGCTTGCGTGATTCGAGCAAGCGCTTGAGCAGCGCGATGCTTTGGTCTGTAACGCTCGCAAAGCGGTCCAGCCTCCGTCGGACAGAAGGTATCACAGTCTTTTGACAAAGGATAGTGCCAAGAAATTTACAAGTCGCAACACGACAATAGCTACAAAATGTTCCGAGCAGGACCTAAAAAAGCTGTAGTGCCATGCAGGAAGCTACAACATTGCATCCACTTTGCTGAGAGCCTCAATTGAACATTAATTTAAATAAATTACGATAAATAATACCGGAAGGAAGGAACCAAACTATCGTACAGGATCACGGAAGTGCGAAAAAAAAAGTTTTGCAAAATGAGCGAATCGATCGAAGGGCAAGCAGCACTTGTCAGCTGTTTTTTTCATGCCAGCAATAAGTTAGTCTTTTTTTTTTTACTAAAAAGCATCAGGAGTTGTCATTGAGTAATAAAAAAAAGACATACTGGCACAAAGCGCAGTGACGAAAGGACCATTACCGGTCTGGAAACATCGGTAACTTGTACATGGCTCCTTCAGTAAGCTTTCGTCAAAGTTTTGGTCGGAAATGCAATCTTTGTTTGTTGCGCGGAGCTGATCTTGTTTGTTTCTGTCGGTATACGCTTCTGCGGTATGTCGCTGTTTGAAAAAAACAAATGAGGATGAAAGACATGAAAGCATGAACAACTGAACATTTCGCGACTAGTGCGAAGGATATGTGCATAGAGTCAATAGCAGCACCCGAAGCTGTACGGTTCGACAGACACGCCCGGGTTGATAGTGCCGCCGTCGCGTTGCGAACTTCCGTCGCCGAGCAGTCGGACCACACGGCTCTGGATGTCGGACGCCATCGTAACGAAAGCCTGCTCCACGTTGATGGCGTTCTTGGCACTCGTCTCGAGGAATGGGATGCCCATGCGTTCAGCGAGTTTCTACGAAAGATAATAAACTTTTAAGCAAAGAAAGAGTGCAGGCACATTTGAGTCAAAAAGGAACAAACACTTTTACGTGAAGGCACTTGCAAAACCGAAAAATTATTTATATTTTCAGAATAGGCAAGCTTTATCGTCGTTCCAAGACGAAATATTACAGGCCGCCGTACTCCGGAACTGCAGTACACATGTACGACGCAAGTCAACAGGCCCATAGCAGCATAAAGGTCAGGTGAAAATACTAGGTTATCGTACTTACATGTAGACAATACAGTGCAGCGTGCCTTTGCTTAAGATTTCTAGGCAGCCTTTAATAGGGTAAATGCAAGGAGACAATAAAAATACTGTAGAAAAATTATGACACCTTATAAGGACCCATTTTTTTGTCCCAGAGCGAATATGGAGGCTAATTGATCCATTACAATAGTCATTTTAATGTAACAGTTCAGATGACTCAAAATTTGTGACTGAAACAACTTCATTCTGTAACCAGCTCTTGTTGAAAATTTCATGAAGTTTATGTTTATCGGGGTGCAATCAGGTTCCGATTTCATATATGTATTTTGGAATACTGCATGGTCAGCTTTCTATTTTCAGTGTATAAATTATTTCAGTTGCTGGTTGGAGCGGGCTATATTGTTGGAATTTCGCTTTGTTTGAGTTAGGCTGGTGGAGAAATACACCTTCAGTCTGTCAAGAAATAGAACGCTTTCATTTTTTAATAGAAATAGTTTCCTTGCTTGCTTTGGACAGTGCACTCCAAACGAAGAAATGTTAGTGGAAACGTGAGTCAACAGTAGCAACAATGTTTCGCGTTGCACTGGTACTGACACTCTTTAGAACAGCGACGTACCCGGCAATTTTTATGCTACGCTAGATGGAATGACCAGCGAATATTATCTTCGAATAAAAGACCTGAATGTTAATGGATTGAACACGCTTTAGCGAGATCACAAACAGACATTGTTAGAGGTACAAATTGTTTTCGGAATTCCTGAAAAGTATTTGTGTGGATTTGCTAAAGCCTAACTTGATCCGGTTCGCACAAAGCGATGTTGGAAGTTTAATATTAATCATAGACAGAGCTCTTTCTTTGTGGAAAAGAATATGCTTATGCCATCAGTGTATACAATATTTAAAGGTTCTGTCATTGTGATCAGATCACTAATATATTTCAGAAATAATAACGGGACAATATGGAAGCTTAAGGGGTACCATGAGTTAAATTTGTAATTTAATACATTTTATTAACGATACATAGCGAACGGCTGGTAGCACCGCCTTTTATTCGGCCATGTCGCAATTTTTGGAAAAGATTGCACGTTTAACTAGAATCAACTCTTGTTAAAATCAAAAACTATTTCAAGAAAACATTATGTGCAAAATTACCCACGATGAGTAGCATACCAGACGTGACCTATTATTGATTTCCAAAAGTTTGTTAGTTCAACATGAGCACCGCGTATTTAGCAAAATTTTAAAATGAACTAAGATTATTTGCTATTTCAACTCTTTACGAGAACACAGGAGGTAAATATGTTGGTGAGAAGTTAATAGTGGAATTGCCGCACCTCCTTTGTGTAGAACAGTTTTTTACTTTTCATTTCATCCAGAACTATTTTTCTAATCAACATCAGATATGTTAGGAAGCAAGTACTCTGACACACTTCAAAACCAGCCTTCACTATTGCTTATTGGCAGCAGTTCTAAAACTCTCATTCTTTCGCTAATGATTATCGATTTTGTAGTGCAACACCACGCAAGGCCTGCTAACTGAAAATTGGACAATTTCAGACAACGTACAAAAAAACTAATTTTTTTGTCTTCCGTATTGATGTACAAGCTCCGATACTGTGGGGCCAGGTTTAGGAAAGTTTCTCACACTACTGCACAAGCAGCCCGAGCAAGAGCTCGTGTGTGTCACGGGAAGACGACTGCTTTACGTCGTTCGAGCCATATCGTGGATGATAAAGAAAATTTTTTCCACCTTTCACGTAAGACGAGCGATTGCAGTCATGACTGCAGTGCGGAACGGTAGCACACCGAATTCGACATATAGAACGCAACGACTTCCAGTTTCACAATAGATAGCGGGGAGAGCATTAACCGTTTAATTAGCATTCACTTGCCTTGGCTGTGTTGTAGTCGACCACCTTGTCTCCCGTCAGGTCGTTCTTACTGCCGACGAGAAGCTTGCTGACGTGCACAGATGCATTGCGGTCCACCTCACGAAACCACTTGTGTACATTTTGGAATGACTCCTGCAAGAAGAGGGTCATTTCTAAGCTAAATAAAGTAATCAATAGAAATTGGCCATAATAGAACTGGGTTTTAGCGCAAAAAGGCAACACAGGAAGGAACGAACTTGACAGGAAAGAGCACAAGGTATCCTGTGCTGTCTTACTGCGCTAAAACTTAATTCGGTAATGAACCAACTAGCCTGCAAAACCTTTCTCGCAATTACCGTAGTCACCCCATAAAAAATGGACAACACTGTTAGCGAAACGACATCCCGAGCAGCATCAAAGACCAGTAAATCGGCAACAAACGTGAAAGAATAGTGTGATAAAATAAAGTTTTTCGAGGTGCGAAGCTGAGCCTAAATAGAAATTCTTGGTACGTACCTGGTTCGTGACGTCATAAACAACTATTATGCCTTGTGCACCTCGGTAGAAACAGCTTGTGATGCTGTAGAACCTCTCTTCGCCCGCGGTGTCCCACTAAAGAGCAGAATAAAGTCAGATATGAAGAGGATGAGTGGAACATGAGCGTGATGAATCCATTGGACTACTGGATTTACTCCCGGCATTGATATCATGGGGAACTCAGTGCGCCAGATATTAAAACTCGATAACCGTAAAAGTTTTGCAGTCCTTATCTAAATCAGCGCGCTTGTTTTTTCCCCATCTTTATTGATAAACATATAAATTGTTTTGAAGTAGCAAAGGGAATGACATTCATTTATTCCCAAATATTTTCTATTTTACCTTCTTTGAACTGCACTGATATGGAACCGAGGCGGTGGCCCAGTCCCTTTGGCGTACGGCGGCTGATCATAAGGTCGCGGGTTCGATCCCGGCCGACGCGGTAGTATTTCGACGGATGTGAAAAACAAAAATGCCCTTGTGCAGTGCGATGCCAGCGCACTCCAAATGACACCATCTGGTGCAAATTAATCGGAAGACTTGTACTGGAGTGCGGCATCTCTCAAAGCCCACGAGCCGCTTCATGACTCTAAAGCCGCATAAGTTAAATGTTTTATTGAGTCTGTATTATCGGGACTAGTTCTCGTCAATGTGTCAACAATTATATTCCTCACAACACAGATCAATCTGCAGCGCCGACAATCTTATCAAAAAAGCAGGAAAGCAAATGTTAAACTCTGACTTCCAGGAAAGAAAATAAACTTGGAGCGCGCGTTCTTCATACATCAAGACTGACGTAGAGGAAACAGGAGATGCTCACTATTTGGAGCTTGATGGTCTTGCCATGAAGATTTATCGTCTTTATTTTCTGCAACAAAAACAAAAAATAGCGTTAGAGGAAGAGGATAGACAGATTCAATTTGCATGTTAACAACTGTAAGGTGATAGAAAAAAAATTCGCTGTGGCTTAGCTTGGTTAAGCCCGGTAATTGCGAAAGCAATATCCGTACCTACGCCATGGTACAGCTGGTAGTGTAGCTGGTGGTGGTGCTTGTGGTTAGACTTGTCGTGATGCATCGGTTATACAATCCAGTCCATTCCACTCCTATCCAATCCAATCCAATGTAATCTACTCTAATCTAATGTAATCTAATCCAGTCCAATCTAATATAATCCAATCTAATGCAACTAATGCAATCAAGGTCAAATGAAGGTCAATGGCGGTCACCGCCGCGGCATGATGGTGGTCACCGTGCAAAGTGCAAGTAGTATTGCTTTCGCAATAAAACTTGAGCTTATTTACACTGACAAACACTGCTGTGTGGAGGCCACCTTATATGTCACTCCGATGACAATACAAATCATGTAAAAAATGCTGAATCTGACAGCTGCAGCTTTGAAGTGTTTTCTAGTGTTCCAGGGGGGCCCTGTGTTTGGCCCATTGATCTTTCTAGTGTGTATTAACGACATCCAATCATGTGTTGAGCCTGTGGTAACAGGACGACTACTTTTCGCAGAGGATTTTATTGTCTACAGTACTGTTCAGTGCCTGGGCGATCAAATCCGAATAAACTTGTCAATAAACAACATTACAAATTGGTGTGAAAAGTTCAATATCATTAAAACAACGTGTATCAACTTTAATCATGAGAAGATACCGGTCATGCTCAGTTACAATAGAGGCACAGCTATAACACGTTCAGGCATTGTAAAATATTTTGATGCGATATTTTCGCACCTCTAAATGGCACGCTCACATTGATAACATACGTGCAAAGCATTCAAGCAGCTGGATTTCTTGCATTGAAAAATCGTTACAAAACCGTCTCATGTAGAAACAACAACTGATAAAACCCTCGTTCTGCCCATACAATGTAGCACGGTCTCCGCACCAGTCTTATCTAGTTGATAAACTAGATAAAAATACAGCGCATGGCACTCCGATGATATCGATGATCGATATCAAAGGCCGTGTGCACTTCTTGCGCTGTAGAAGGAAGTTATCAACCAATTTTTTCTCTCATACTTTGCGGATGTTCAGTTCTGTACTAACATTTTTTACTCACTAGGGGTTCTCGGAGCTTATGAAGTCTCAGTATGTGAGTAGGCGAGTGATACTACTACAGCGAACATACCCGCTAAATCTCAGTCCGTGTTTGTCTCTCCGTCTAGGTGCCTATAAAAATTGTGGTCTCTGCAGCTAGACCCACCGCTGCCGTGGTGTAATACACTTCTCTGCATAAATACTAGGAAGCCTACCCCTAGAAACCCGCCTTCCTGGACGTCTATTCGCAGGTTCGAGCAAACTTGAAGCATTCTTAGAATTTCGCGTCAGGAAAGATGGAGCTCAAGCACATTTAATTTAAAGCGGTTCTTCTCGTCTAGTTTAATTCACTGCGATCTCCCACACAGAAGTAGCGGTACGTACAACCATAAAAACCTCTTCCACCTCCAGTGCAAACCTCTCATGCATTCTTGCACATTCTTCACTAAGTGTGTCTAAAGCCCAAATTACATGTAGACACTGCACGTCAATATATGCGTAAATAGTGGCCTTCAGCTGACATTTTCTGGCACTGAATTCAAAATCAACAGCAATCAAAAACAATTTATGGCGAATATTTCTTCCCATTTCAGGCACGAAATAAGATACTCACGAAATCGACACCGACTGTGAGCTTGTATCCGTCAGTGAAAGTATTGTCCTGAAATCATGGCACGCCAGGTATTAACAGGCAGTTGGAACAGAAAGCAATCCCTATAAAAATTATCATCCAACTGTTGAAAAACTACGGGTCTTGGCCCTTGAAGTCATCGAAGCACACTCTGACCTGGCTGCACGTACATACATACAGCTGCTATCGCATGTCACAGCGAATATTCCAGATAAGTTAGCATGTTTTACGCGGCGCCGAGCCCCCATAATGATATGGGGACCTCTCGTTTCTCTGGTAGATTTTTTTTTTCCGCGGATACTACTTCAAAGGCGGATAAGAGCAAAGTAATCTAGAAGAACTTCTTGCTGAGCGATTTGGTGCATTCACGTATTCACGTTGCGTCAATGAACGCGCAGGGGAGCATGCTCTTTCTATACGAAAAATAGAAGGGGCAAACTTGCCACCCATTGCATTGCATGCTCTGGTTGCGAGCTGATGCTCAGACACCAAAATTCTGGGCAAGAGTAAAAACAAAATAGCCCGCGAACTTTTAGATGCATTCCACATGAAAGAAAAAGGCAACAATTGTGTTAGCGATACATCGGTCACCTTAAATGAAAGGGAAAGAAATTTTATCCATGGCTTTTGCTGACCTATGCAGGCTTGACTAGTCATCCCCTTCTTTTTTCTTTCTTTTTTCTTCCCTCTCCCCACTTCCCTTTTGCACATGTGAATGCTGCATATATATGCTGTTGTGAAAGTAATAAATTCAGTTGTCATCTATATGTCTCTATATGTCATCTTCTGCTCTTTCCTGCGTACGTTTTTTCGTGCGCGCAACGCCATCCCAAGAAAGATAAGAGAATTCAAAACAGCAGGGGTTCTTTAACAACGTCCACCTAAATCCCACTAAACAGGCAGTTTGCATTTCGTTCCCGCCTTGCCGGCACTGCCCGTTATCTTGCGCTCAAAATCCGATCACCAGGATAATGTGACGATGAGCGGCGAATAAAGCTATTCGAACACCAAGTGAATGGTGCTCACTTTCGCAATTCTAATGCACATTTTACATTAAAAAAATTATGCAACTCTGAGCAACAGTGAAGAGTAATAAAAAAAACACTATGACCCACCACTGAACACTAAAGTTGAAACTTTCGACATATGTGGAATACGATATATGAAACAGTTCCAATGAGGCCATAACCACCATTCTGTCGGGCCGGACCATGATAAAACGCTCTGCGCTTATCCACTCGGCTTATCGCGACCTTCTGCACCGAACGCCACGGAAACTCTACTCAGTCTATCATCATTTCGCCCATGACGTCATGCGCGATCGGTCGACGCTCAAGGCCGTGCAAAATTTCCGCGTTCCTTCTCCAAGCCCCACAGCTTCGCCAGAGTTCGACGGGGGTGGGGTGTGAAGCGGAACCGCTTGCTCCTATTCTTGCTTCGCGTGCATGTTTTTCACGGACACCGAGAAATACCATCGAAGAAACGCCTTGTATCGCACATGGAGCGCCCTCAACTCCATAAAACGATGGCGATAAGATTGAGGTTACCCGGAGCACAAAATGGGGTGCACTTTTTGGAACAGGACGTACAGCCTCTGGCTGCATAGACACCTTCAGCATACTGTGTTTCCGGTACCGGAGTACCGTTACACGCCCACCGCCGCTGAGCACGCGCTGATTGGTCCCGATGCTGCAAGCGCATAGCTTCCGGGTACCTGGCGCCGTCGAGGTGATTTGCACAGGCGTATTCACTGTGCGCGGGCTCCCAGTACGCTAATATAGGTCCTAAGCTAATATAGCTTAGCTATATTAATATATATGCTAATATAGGTCCTAAGGAACACTCTCGTTCCTTTTGGTAGCTCTTGCTTTCAAAACACCTGGAATGATGGCAACAAAAAACGAGCCGCCGCAGCAGTGGCTCAGTGGTTATGGCGCTCGGCTGCTGACCCGAAAGACGGGGAGTCGATACCGGCCGCGGCGGTCGAATTTAGATGGAGGCGAAACTCTAGATGCCCGGGTAGTGAGCGATGTCAGCGCACGTTAAAACTCCAGGTGGTCGAAACTTCCGCAGTCTTTGACTACGGCGTCCCTCATAGCCCGAGTCGCTTTGGGACGTTAGACCCCCATAAACCATAAACAAATCGAGCTATAGAGCAAGGCTAGAAACCAAACCTCTTCGGGCCTATGTGACATCCAATGCCTTCGTTTGTCCATTGTACGTGCAGGAATGCTCCAATTTGGAACAAGATATAAATTAAAGAATACCTGATGATCGTGGTCCACTTAAGCTCAGCGATATGACCAAAAAGAAAGCTATACAGCGGCCAAGAAAATTAAGTAGCTCAAGACAAAGAACCTGTGCTGTCGTTATGGCACATGTTATTAGCTCTTGCTGCATACAGACTGCTTCGAAGCCGAATGAAATGCCGTGAGACAGGGTCGACCATTCTACAGGTACCATGAGAATCAAAGGTGTCACGTTTTTGCGCGGTGAAAGAGGCTGCGCGCATCACTACAGATTAATAGGTTCAAGGGCTTTAATTAGCATTCAACAGATCCAGCGGTCCGCGATTCACCCGCTTATTTTCTGCAGCTCAGAGCACACGCTCCTGAAATTATCACGATACAGTTGCGCCGTACCTTCAGCCACGATCAGAACTCGAGCGCTAGTATGCGACTTCACTTAAAACCAGCACCAGAGAAGAAACAGACAAAAGGAAGAGAAACACAGACGTGGAGGAGGCTCCTGTGTGTTTCTTCTTTGTGTCTGTTTTTTCTCTGATGCTGGTTTTAAGTGATCATACACCTACGAGGTCAACAATCCACCTTATTAATATGCGACTTCGCTAGAATTTGTGACAATGGTATTCAATTTCCAAACTTACCGCGAACCTCCGAACCAGGCATGACTTTCCCACTCCCGCATCGCCGATGAGAACAATCTTAAATAAATAGTCGCTGCAAGGAAAGAGAAAGCGAGGCGTTTAGACACTTTTTTTTTAAGTTTCTATCTTGATGCAAATCCAAATACGCCACTATGACCTGGGTACTTTGTGCAATTAGTTTCGCTTGTCTAGTCTAAATGAATTTGAAAGCTTCGTTTAAGCTTTACTTTGCAGCAAAAGGTGCAGGCATCCTGAAGATCCAGTTTGTACAAGAACCGACATGAGGGACCGCCGTTTTAGTCAGCAATAAAGGAAGTAATACCCAACGTTTTTAGATCCCTCTAAAAACGTTGGTAATACCCCTGTCACACTAGCAAATTTAATGTCATTCGAACCTAATGGCATTCGATGCATCGAATGTCATTTGGTCTCTTTCGGTGCTACACGGGAAAAAATAATGTCATTCGAATATGACGGCATCGACGATCAGCGAAAAAAAAAGAGCCCAACTGAACAACATCAGCGCGCATAAAAGATGCTAGAAATTGTTTGCAGTGTTTCAAAAGCGGGTGAGAACATTTGTGTGCCGCATTATAAGCTTAAAATATTATTTGAGGCCATTCTGCATCACTTTAGCCATCAAAAGCCAAGCCAAGTACTAAGTCAACCACAAATCCGATAAATGTAAACAAACAAAATGGCTGACATGGCGGCGCGCGGACACGCGCGGAGCTTGCAAATGACTTCCAAAAGGTGAACTGCTCAGTTACGTCTTTAAGAACCTTCGAGCTTAACGAACATGGCACGCCAACCAGCAAGAATCACGCATCCCGAAATGGCCGACGGTCGCGGGAAAGACGCTGCTTCACGCTCGCCCGCTGCTGTGGGCTGCTGAGACCGAGAGTAATAGCTATCCACGACAGCCTGTAGTGTAAATAGATTCCCACCAACATTAACTTTTTTTTAGCAGAACTAAATAAATGCACTTTCTAGGTTTGGCAGTGTGCACATTATTTTTTCGTGTCGCTTGTTCCTGCTGCGTATCTGGTGTCCAGAGTACGCATTCGGTTCGAGATCGAATGCGAATGAGTTCCCCTAACTCATTCGATGGCGAATGTCATTCGAACCTAATGACATTACATGCTCCCGTGTAGCAGTCGATTAATGACAGTAGGTGCTAATGTCATTCGATTCGAATGACATTAAAGTGACAGGGGTATAAGACAGTGCACTAGTACTGAGCTTGTCATCGCAATTTTCGTACGGCTCGCTACGAAGACCAGTGTTATCACAAGATTGTTTCCTCTGAAACCGACGCTTTTTGCAGAAGATGAAGTGCAGGTATACAACGAGGCACATTTACTCTTTTATTTTCGTCGGGAAATAAATTGCATTTTGCGATTATGTGGGGTGGTTGCTGCATGCGCAAGCCGATTTTGCAGGAGCCGGTTGAGTTCAGTGATTACTACTGAAAGCGACCCATGTCTAGCACTCGTTTATGACAAGAGCTTCAGAACAACACATTCACCCTTGCGTAACAGGATCAAAGCACGTTTCATGGAAAACATGACACACCACTCTTATCAGGCGTCAATGTCAGTGGAGGAATCCCTCTTAGCAAAGCAAAAGAGCCTCCCATGACTTATCGAAACAAATCTGTGTTTAAATCCGCGAACAACATGCGATGACTGAGGGCATGTCACTTTTTTTTTCAGAATAAGGATGACTTTACTGTAGCAGCAGACACATGTCTGAAGGGTAAGACAGGAGGTCGTTCTGTGGTCTGCAAACTGTACTAGGATCTCTTTTTCAATAGCCATTTCTTCTGCAAACCAGTGGGGCTGCTGAGTCATGTTGTAACTTGTTACGTAAATTGTTATGTAAAAATTAATATTTTGCACTGCGCGGCGTTAATGTAGCCAATTTGTACAGGTGGGCTATGTCTATGACCTGCTTTTCAAGTTTGTGCACAGGCCCATGGAGAAACGTTATAGAAGCACAGTTGAAAAACTCCCACAGCAATAATAGAAATGGAATGTGCGAACTAATGACGGAAGGCACAGCCCCTTTACAGCGACGTGGCGGATTTCCGCTGGCGGGATCAACGAAGGCTACTGCGA
The DNA here is from genome assembly GCF_055824585.1 of Amblyomma mixtum. Lineage (NCBI taxonomy): Eukaryota > Metazoa > Arthropoda > Arachnida > Ixodida > Ixodidae > Amblyomma > Amblyomma mixtum. Next base: position 34,228,174 of record NC_143019.1, on the reverse strand, counting down.
CCATACAAACAATGATCTTGTTTGTATGTGCTCAGTACCCTTTGTTGATCCTGATTGACCAACTACTCGCATAACACTGCACAATCTTAAACCATGCTTCTTCAACAGTCGGCGCTTTCTTTTGTGTTTCCCCTTCAAGCTGTCAGAAAAAAAATCTGCTTGTTGTGAGCCCCTCTCGTCATGATTGACGTCATGATCATGATTAACAGACTGGCCCAACAAGGAACTCTCTTACTTCGCTGGCTGATTGACATTATGGCGCCTCACTAGATTTCACGTTGTAATTTGAATATGGGCAATCTCTGGCACACTCTCAAGGCCAGTATTACATACAATGCCCTTTGCTAGAGACTTCATAGCCAAAACTAAAATTGAAGTAATTGCTCCAAGCCTCCAAAATATTGGGAAATATTGCGACGCTGAAGGTTAGCGTTGCGAAACATTACCGTTTACACGCTGGCTACAGTGAAAATCGAAAGTAACGGCTTGTCTACTAGGAGAGGCCATGGCAGAAGCAACGATCGTCTTGTACTGCACACGAAGTAAACTAGCAAGGTCGCTTCCGTTCATTCTGGAACGTTAAAAACCGCTTTGAGGGAGCAGCACACTCGAGACGACTGGCTGAAACTTTAAGCTGAAGGATGAAATTTACCGCGAGCAAAAGGTGTCAGCAGCGTTAAAAAACAACTACACTTAACCAAAACACAATAACACTTACTATTCAGCGTTCGCCGAAGCCATTTTGCCGCACCCAGACGATGCTACGCTTGTCAGCGCTGCCGGTTCCGACGCACAGGGGACGTTGGGAGAGGCTCTGAAGAGAGGGAAAGGTTTATCAGCCGATATGCCCAGCGGCAGTGGCGCTTTTTCGCACGAAAGGCGCGCAGCATAATCGGCACTGAGATAACATTTTTCCAGTTTGACCGCTTCGAGCGGTATATTTGGACGCCAGCCACATTTAGACGTATTACGCAATAGATTTCTCTGGGCTAAGCGTGCATCACTCGTAGGCCAGTGTTTTCTTGTCTTGAACAGTCTGCAACTCCCAGGCGATGTTACGGCAGCGGTTAAAAAAAAATGATGTTATTAGTTTGAAGGGTATTTAGATAAATATTGTGTTCATTACCCAAATCGCTTATCACTATTTAAGCAATTGCAGAGGACGTGATAGAGTATGAAATTCTTACTTGATAACGTAATCCTAGAACTATTCAAGATATGTTGAAAGCATTTAGCTGGCTGATTGGTGCGAAAATCTACACGATTGATTCTCTTCCGCGACTTCAACGCCAACTACTCCATAACCATCGCCCATACAAGCACAGTCCACAATAAAAACAAAGCGCTCACACCACAGATGCCACGAAATTACGCTGGCTGATTTCTCACCAACGGCCACAAAAAGCTGATGTTAATGTGCGAAAGATGATGTGCGTGCAATGAAGTTGCGAAGCAACTCCCAACGGGAAATCAATTCACTGCTTATGTTTGCGCTAAAAGATGCTACCGTGTTAGCAACTACGCCAATAAAAAATGCTTTCGAAAGTAGGGAAAAGCTTGCTGTGAACCTACTGGGTGCAACAAGAAGAAATGATACTTCGCAGTAGCTATGGCTTTCCAGCTGCTACATAATGAGGCGCGCTGCTTCAAAGCATGAGGTAGTCTTCGTTACGAATCTGCACAAAATGATTCCAGGCTATATTCAGTAAAGCTTAAGGGGTTAAGTGTTCTTGACGTAATAAAGTGTTTAGGGGCTCTCCCGAGCCGAAATTAGCTTTGTTAAGTTCGCTATCCTGCCGAGTATCACTTCGAGCAAAGACTTGGGGTCAACACTTGAGCAAATAATGAGATTAGCACGAGTTATCGCTTTGTTTCTGAGCTCTTGGCCTGCTGATGGCCCCCAAAGACCCATTTGGCTGCTTGCATTCAGTGAATGATTGACCAATTGGGCTATTCACTATTAACACGATTATGCCCCCTTTCTATCTGACTAAAGAATGAACATTGTCGGCTTTTGCTTCTTAGGTGAGAACGTATGGTATTTTATGTGTCCCATCTAATTGCGAGCATTCTAAAGAAAGGCAAAGATGCTATTCAAGCATTAATTAAGATTGCTTATGCTTCTAGATATTTAGTGTGGGCATCTTTGTCGCTGAGGATTAAAATGGTCGCTTTCAAATATATTGTGTTTCTTTTCAAGTGAAAGCAAATGTATGAAGTGTTGATTCTTGTAGCGATTGATTGATTCATTATAGATCGCACTGGCAGTGCACATTTTTTATTCAGTCAGCTATACTATAACAGAACATTTTCTGTGTTTCGCTATCTTTCCTTTTTCCTTGTGAGAAAGGAAACTGCTCCTTTCCGGCCTACGGTTGCTTCAAACCCATGGTCACAAGGGCCGTCACCTCTAACCCTGTTCACGAAGACAATTATATATTGTTTGAAATGAACACATTGAGTGTTGGGTTTAATGTCTGAAAGCTGCCCATATGCACTGAGAGAGGCCGCGATGGAAAGCTCCCGTTTACTTTCTACACTAGATTTCTATAACATGTCCTGCCATTGCGCAGCACAAGGGCATTTTCGCACTTCGCCCTCGAGCGGTGGCAGAGATTCCACTCCGCGTCGTGTGACTCAGCGGCCGAACGTCACATACACTCCGCCGCCGTGACGGGGGGAGAGGGGAACGTTGATGTAACCGCGCATTCCACCCTCATCTTTCCATACTCCAGCTAACCCGGAACCAAGCGGTTCGTATTATCACTTGGTCTAATCGGGATACCTGCATTACACCATTGTACTCTATACTGAACAACTCTCCATTTCAGATCTCACAAAATTCAAACTAGGAGCATTTGCTTACCATGCGATAAACAGCCGTGACCAACTTCAGTACTTACACATCCAAGAACTGACAAACAATAACCACAAGAGATTTGCATCGAACAGTAATTTTCCACAACCTAGTTCGAACTAACTATGGAATTTAGATGGTTGGGTCCTGTCTAATCAAACTATTGAATTCATTACCTGATAGTTTGAAAACGGTTCATCTGTGTCTTCGTTTAAGTGCAAACTTCATTCGTTCATTTTTGACTTCTGGTGTATCAAGATATTGTTTTATATCTAATTCGTCTTTTGGTTGCAATTCAGTTGGTCTAGTTTTTCGTAATTATTTGTGTTTGTTTTATATATTACCAAGTGACATTTTTGTATCGAGGCATAAGCTACCTCAATTTATTGCTTTTTACATTCTATTGTAAAAGGTCCCACTGCGGTGCTCAACTTGGGGCCTCTTTCTGTATTCTTGTCCTACATTTAAATTTTGCATACGTTTTTGAAGAAACGTTGAAACCGAGGTAATAATACAGCACAGAACATTCCTTGCTCTCATCTACGAGCTACGGAAGCACCGATGCCTACTTCTCAAATGCGCGATGTATGCAATCCAATAAACCATGAAAGTGCATCATCTGACATTGTAGTACGTATCTTTTTTATGTATTTTTATTGACAAGTGTTATTTTCTTTAAAGCCAGAAAATGCAAAAGCGAAGAACGCATACAAAGTGAAATCACACGGCTGCCGATATACCTGCATGTATCTATTACACAATGGCACTGTGTGGTGAAAACCTTTGATGAAGTGCAACACAGTCAAGTCTTGCTTTTTGGCTAAGCTTCAGCGCTACAGACCAAAACAAGGAAACCGGCAGCGCCCCTACTCCTGTAGTTCCCCAAACTGAGCTCGAGCGTGATGTGACTGCGATGCACTGTAGTCAAAGATTGCGCGAAAATCCAATCCTTCCGCAGGTAAACAAACTTACACACGAGCACGGCTGCACAGGTATACACGACTCAGATCTAAATTAACTATGTCAAGCTGATTTTTACAGCTTCTCTTTAACGCTATGTGCCGCACCACTGAGCTTCTCACTGTTTCCGATCCTCGCCGAGCACAATTATGTCTCAGTGTGCAATGAAATGAACCACAGGCATATTTTGCTTCCTCTTCACACGACAAGAACAAGCCAATTCAGTAAACGAACTTATGGGAAAAAAATAATCCGGTCGACATCACTCACGCATCAGCTGCTGCTTGCCCCAGAAGCGAGCATCAGTGAACGGCAGCACACTGGCTGCAAACGCTACCAGTGCGCTTACACGGCTTCGGCGGAACCGTTGGGCACCCGCGTCGCACACAGCAGACACATCACGCTCCTGCCTAGCTCAGCGTAATCTAATCTCTAGAGCAGTTTCCTCGTCCGCCCTTTACACGCCGCCAGTGGTGGCAATCGTGCGGCCGGCGGGGCGGCTGTAGTTTGCATCGGTAACTTAAGGTGGCGCCACAGGTAGCACCACGGGGCGCTGGAACTATCAAGCAGCAGAAGTTATCTTCCAATTTGGAGTACAACCACCTAGGCGCAATTAATTTCACAAGGACAAAAGAGACGAGGAGGCAACGGACAGGCGCCTGTCTGTTGCCTTCTCGTCTCTATTGTCCTTGTGAATTTATTTGCGCCAAGGTGTCCTTTTTTCCAAGTTTCGAGGCTAAACCAACTAGATCGACAACGTGCCATACTGAACAGAAGTTACGTTGAACTGCATTTTGCAACCGCGCAAAACGGCGTGGGACGAAGAGAGGAAAGCACAGGACAAACCGCGGATTGGCAATTTTTTCAAGAGAATTGTGTCGCAGAACCTGGGCGTGCAGTTACGGCAATGGCGACAATGTTTTTACCAGTTCACCGCCCCTGCCATTGATTCAACGGCTGCGCGGTGCTCCTGAAGTCTAATAATTAGGCAACGTCCAGTTTGCCCTCTGTAACAATTCCCGCATGTGAGGGGTATTTGGTAGAACACCCCTGTTTTGCAGGGAACAAACCTGTCTACGTGCTTAGTGCGGCACTGATTCTTTTCTCCATTTCCCTGCACCATAATGCATATGCCCGAAAGCTTTTTGGCCGCCATGAGGACCACCGGGACATCACATTTCATGGCCACTTTTTTTGAGGCGATGAGAAATCTGGTTGAAGCACGGCAAAGCCACGGGTCTCCCGCGTTGCGGTTCTTCACTTGGGCAGTGCTTCGGTGGGCATCGAGCTTCCTTGCCAAGGGCTTCTATTGGTTTTCCTTCTGACATGGTCACCTCGGTGATAGAAGCCCTTACCAAGGAAGCTCGATGCCCACTGAAGCACTGCCCAAGTGAAGAACCGCAACGCCGGAGACACGTGGCTTTGCCGTACTTCCACCGCGCGGTGAAATGTGTCGCCCTCATCGGTTCCCAGCTACTGTGAGCAGCGACATTTAAAAATTCATTCTACGCAGAGCTTTCAAATTTGACTCGGATACCACCAAAGACCACCTCTACTGATCCGCTGTACTAGAGTATCCCCATCGAAATCATTTCATGGTTGCTTTAAAGAGTACTATACCAATATGGCTTTCTGTTTAAATACTTCTCGTACTTAGAGGAATGACTATTTGAGATCTCTATTCTCAAAATGCCTGAATGTCTACCTGCTTCCGTAAACGCACGATACTTCGAAAGTATGCAATACATTTAGGGAAGAAAGCGTAAAGAAGCTTGGAAAGGAAGCACTATCATAATGCGCTGTTCCACCTGCTTCTTTCAAACGTCCACAGTGCCCTTGACTTCATAATCACCTCGCCCTCTATAACGTACCGTAGACTAGTAACTCTGGCATTTGCGATAGACCAGACGCCATTTAACTTTCCGGAGTTTTCCGCATATACTTCCGAGGTGCAGGTACGCCTTGCAAATGTCGAAAAACAGCGCCAAAGTCCGACGCCAAGCAGCGCGTTCCAAGCAGGAACTAATTAAGAAGAATGCTGTTTGTTATTCATGCATAATATTTCTACCTACCAGATCACAAATCGCTTTTAAAAAAAAATAAGGCCATTAGTGCATCGAGCTATCAAAAAGGAAACAACATGCAGAAGACTAATCGATCCGTGTCGGTGAGTGGGAAAAGTTGCGCAATACATGCTGACACACCGCCACCTGGCCGGAGATTCAAGGGGGACAATGCATTCTCAATTTTTGCACTATGGCCTCATGTGTCACTGGGATCCGAAGGTTTTCCGCGCCCTAGTCAGCGTTTATAGGACGCCCAGTGTCGTTCTGAGAGAGCAGTGCAATCGTCTTTCGCCACCGTTAAAAATAGGTTCAATTTCGTGGCTGCCTCATGCAGGCTCCATAGAAAAAAATAATTGCCTATCTGGGAAGAGCTCGGTTAAAGCTTATAAACTGCTATACTATCCGAACACTTTTCATCAAAGTGGAGTTCAAAAGGCAGTACGCGGCTTCAGATATTAGGCAAAGAGACACCCCATAATGTTGAAATTACACCTTTTCGCTGCTCTTCGAGGCAATATCATTTCGGCCTTGCTTAGCTTGTGTTCAGGCGCAACTTTCTGTTCAGATCCGAAGCAGTTAAGACTAGTGCTTCTTGGTTATTCATTTAAAACAAGTTTCTTCAAATTGACTTTTAAAAGTCAATGAAAATATCGAAAATCAGAGGGGCTTTTATATCTGCAGTAACGAGTCTTTCAGACACAGCTAACTAGCTAAGTAATACCCCTGTCACACGGGCATTTCGAAGGCCCTCGAACCGATAGTCATCGACTCGAAGGCGATCGAGCGCTGCTACACGGCCAGTTTCAATGGCCATCGACTCAATAGTCTATCGAGTCGACGGAGCACCCCGGAACTCTATCGATATTTCGAGGGCCTTTGAGCGTTGCCCAAGGTTGCTAGCATTGCTTCGAACGACAACAAACATGGCGGCGCCCTTCAAAGCCGGACCCCTCGCTTCAGACTGAATTCTCGTTGTTGCTGCCTTTTTCTGTCCGTTCACTGGTCAAAAATGGGGCACCGGTCTTTCACTTCGTCTCATCTTGCCTACAAGAAAACGTAGAAGTGATAAATTTGCTTTATTTTTTATTTAGAGTGATGATTCTGCCGCTGCTAGGCCTAAGAGAGTCGGTTTGTTGACAGTAATAGTTCCCGTTTTGACAACCAGATGGCGCCACTAGAGGCTGAGTTTATTTTTGCGTCTCTGCAAGCATACGCTGAACTAAATGTGGGAATGCGCCTGCGTTTAGCGTACGTTAAGCATGCATACGCTCGTGGTACGTAGACAGCATAAATTTATGCTCTTTTCTCACTGTATCTGCGTACGCCGCGAGCGGCGACGTGATGCGCACAGCGAGAAGCAGCAGCGGCGCGGCCGTTCCAACTCGCCCGGGCGTCAACAGATCAGAACAGGTCCTAGTTTTTGCGGCGAGCGAATTCGCTTCGCTTGACGGATTTTAAGGCGAAAGCCTTTAATGCCTCATCGTTGTAAGCAGCAGTTGTCGACAGAAAATGTCACGCTTTTCAGTTGGTCGAAACGGTCGTGACGTCACTGTGCGCGAATTTCAAACGGGGCCAATTGTACTTTGGCAACTAACCATGCAACCAATTAAAGGGATTGTAGAATGATGCTCCAAGTAAGTTTGACTGAGTTAATTGCTTACTAAACCAACTAGACAAACTAACCTTTCTCTTCAGACCAGATAAATAAATAAAACCAAGTAAGAAATTAGCCGAGCTTGGGAATCGAACCCCGGTCTCCGGAGTGCGAGTCTAGCACGCTACCACTACACCATGCCAGCTCGATGGTTCGGAATGAACAAAGGTGCGTCTAGTGAATACGGTGTCTTCGTTCACTCCCATCTTCCTCCCTTCCCGTTACCACGAGGTTTAGGTGTCCACCGAGATATGAGAGACAGATACAATTCCTCTCCTCAAAAACCAATTTACCGACGAGCAAGGCGTATTTGTCCGCGTTTCAGATTGGTCCAAATTGTCGTGACGTCACCATGCGCGAATTCTGACGGGTGTCCACCGAAATATGTGAGACAGTTACTGCACAACTTCCTTTCCTCAAATACAATTTTCGACTAGTGCCTACTGAGACATGCGAGACAGTTCATGCGCAATATCCTTTCCTCAAATACAATTTTCATTTTCTTCATTACGGCCCCTCTTTCTTCTTTCACTCAAACTTCCTCCCTTCCTGTACCGTGCGGCTCAGGTGTCCACCGAGACGACAGAGAATTACAGCCCCATTTCCTTTCCTCAAAAAGCGTTGCGTTCAAAGGGCAACGCATCGCGCCGAACGGGTGGTGGCGTTCCGTGGACTCCCTGGAAGCGCTACAACACGCTGTCGCGTTCCACTCCTAAAGGCGAAGCTTAAGCGTCATTAATTGGCAGTTAATTAATGCACCAACAAAATGTGAAGTGAACAATCGCGTAGCAGAATGCAGCACTCAGGCTTTCGCCTTTCACCACTTTAGCCGCTAAAGTTGCTCGTAATTTTTTGAACAAGTGTGAACGCGCCTTATGATTTCAACATTTAGTTAAGTTTCGTCAATATATTTTTGTTATTTGCGCGAAACCGAACGTAGCGATTGTGGCGCCACACGAGCTTGGCGGGCCGTTTCACATGCTGCGACTAGAACGAAAATAGTCGGCCTAGTCGGTGGCGCCGCAGTGCGATTTTCGCACAGTGCTTTCACATGCAACGCGTACCCAGCGAATTCGGTCGGAGGCATAGAGTTTCTTACTACTACCTAGAGGGAAAGCTGGCGGCGCTGCACTTCAGCCAACATGGACGCTCAAAGCATCATGGGGCGGTGAGCTACTTGTTGCGGCACAGTCGTAGTTTTTTGGGAACACAGAGTGGCAGTACTAAGGCGTTTCATTCCGAAAACGTAGTTCGTGTGTGCGCAGACGACTTTCGCGCGAACGCAGTGTGCAAAAGCCATAGTAGTGAAAACTCGACGACACACGACACCAATAAAAGGTTTTACTCTTCCGAAATGCCATTAAAAAACCTCTTAAAGTATCTAAACAACAAAAATTTTTTTGAAAACATATTGACTTTTAAAAGTGCGCCTGTTAATTACGAAATATTAGTTTTTTTAGTGTTCATCACTTGGCCAATAGGAAAGCTAGTCATGTCTTATTTTAGGCAAACTTTGCAGTTAAATGCTTTTCTGCTCGTTTGTTGCAATCATTAGACAAGATATTGAATGTTAGGACGTTTGTAGCTATCAAACAGCTTTATTTTTTTATTATTTTTTGGCCAAAAGTTACAGTTCCGCAACAAGTAGCTCACCGCCCCATGATGCTTTGAGCGCCCATGGTGGCTGAGGTGGTCACGTGGGGTCTCCATGCAAACTCCCATAGACGGCTTGCCAGCTTTCCCTCTAGGTAATAGTAAGAAACTCTATGGTCGGAGGGACACGCAAGGTTGCTCGATGTTCGCATAGGCAACCCACGATTAAACGCGACAGAAACGCTGCACGGAATGTGTTGACGATGTTATGACCAGCGTGTTTTTAGATGCAAGGCAATATTTCGTATGTTTTGGTTAGAATAAACTGTTTTGCTTACGCCGCGGGAACAGCTCCCACGTGACCCAACGCCGAGACGGCGCGCCTGGAGACCGGTCGTGGCCGCGGCAGCTGCTCCCGCGTGACGTCACGTCACGTGCCGTCTCGGCGCTGCCCATTAGTCAGTCGCAGAGCGACACACCGACGCTGCGACTGGATTCCAACCCGACGGAACTTGGTCGCAGGCCGTCTGCGGCTAGACCGACGGCCCTCCCCAGTCGCAGACCGACAGAATTCGCAGCGTCGCAGGCAAGAATCGCATGCATGTGAAACGGGCCTAAGACGCGAGAACGATTTCAATGGCCATTGAGATTTGCCGTGTAGCAGCACCACAACTCCCTCGAGTTCGATGGCGATCGAAAATCTCGAAGGCCCTCGACTCGATGGCCATTGAAACTGGCCGTGTGACAGACGCATTATGTACTGAGAGAAATGTTTATTTAATAAATTAGACTAACTAGTCTCCCAAACTCTTGGCAAGAATTGGTAAAGTTTCCTCGGTAAGCAGTGCCGCGAATTTTTTTATTAGAACCATGTTGTGCTCTGTGTACAGGCAACGTCTGCTTTCCTACAGTTGAAATCTATGAAACGTGAAAACGCTAACTTCTTAAAAGCACAAATGCACAAAAAACTTACAAAAAAACTTGCGTGGCCAATACGCAGCTGTTCTCTATAAAGTGCGATTAGGAAAAGACAAACATTACAGACATCCAGTAAATTCAGAGAACTTGCGAGATTGTTATCTCCTCCACTGTGTTCTATCAGAACAAGATTGCTGCAGCCGTTTACGTCACTTTCGTTTGGGAGCGATGGCTCTACTTAATGCACTACCCCCGCTCAGTACCACGTGAGCTGTCCGCTGTCTGAATCTGACCTCAAGCCCAGCCAAATTCAAAATATGCCTAGATAGAAAAAAAGACGCACAAAAGAAATCACATCTACGACTGCTAGCCGAACCAGCGGAGGCGCGAACAGATCAGCTTCACATAACGTTGCGCTGAGCTTTACGTATTAAGGCCCACCTCCATGGGCGCATCCGAGGCGCACCAGCGCAGCGCCTACGCGTACAAGCGTACGCCGGAGCCGGTCTGCGCATGCGCGACGCGCAGACGCGAGCTGGCGCCGGCCCTTGGCAAATATCTGTCCATGTCAGATATTCGCGCCTCGCTCGCGCTGGCGCCGGAAGTCGCCGCTGGTTTGCGGTCGGTGTAACCAATCAGAGAACGCAGTTCTCTCGGCATCCGGTACGGCCCTTCGCACGTTGGTTTGCTTCGCCGAGCCGAGCTGAACGCGGTAGCAGCGACAGGTCATCGAGTTGTATACATTTTCCGACGCTTGTCGCGGTGTGGCGCTGGGCGCGTTAGCGCTGCGCTGGTGCGCCTCGGATGTGCCCATGGAGATGGGCCTTTATGGGGTCACTCTGCATCGAGCCGGCCGGGAAGGCTGGCTTCCGTGCCAGCTACACGCAGGGTGACGCACTTCCAAGACAGTGCCACAACAGTAGCTTGGGCTTGTAGGTTTTTCCATCCTGATGTTAAAGGTGCACTGAATAGGAATCTGAACTCGTCTTTTTGCCGCGGGAACTCGACCTACACGTTCCAGGCATTCTTAGAAACTTCGATTTATTGCCCTGTGTGGCTGATTTTCCTATTTAAATCGAATTGACATCCGGCTCCCGCCTTTTTTTTTTAATTCTCCCTCGTACGGTGGGCGGAGTCGACCAACGCGTGGAGTGCCTTGCAGCCAGCTCCGTGGAGGCTTTGCTTTGGCTTTGTTTTTAGGTTTCCGTGAATAAATAGTTTCATTCGCAGATAATATAGCCGCAAAATAAGCCCGCAGAAATAAAAATACGCGCGGACTATTTGCTTCTACGGACTACTACGTATTACTCCGCCGATGGCAGAGCGGCAAGCCGCCGCGGGACTGGGTGAAAGGCGATCCACGCGTTGGTCGACTCCGCCCACCGTACGAGGGAGAATTAAAAAAAAAAGGCGGGAGCCGGACGTTAATTCGATTTAATTAAGAAAATCAGCCACACAGGGCAATAAATCGAAGTTTCTACGAATGCTCAGAACGTGCAGGTTGAGTTCCCGCGGCAAAAAGACGAGTTCATATTCCTCTTCAGTGCACCTTTAACAGCGCAGAACAAGACGGGACATGAGAAGCGGTGCAAGGCAGGATGCAAGGCAGTGCGTCACCCGTGTCCATTCTATGCCTGACTAGTGTAGTGAGGCCAGGACGTTTCATGGAATGTCGCGTGGTATTCGTAGAACAGCGATGACGAATTGGTCTTCTCCCTCTCGGACACGCTGTTCACCTCCAACAACAAGGGTGCGCTCCTCTCCCTGCACGCCTGAGCAGCCTTTTACAGCCGCAGTTCTCTCAGCGGCGACTGTCTGCTCTCATCATGGTTCGCGGGCCGTCAAGGGTGGCTGTTGACTTTCTTCACCTGAACTGACTGCGATGCCCGGGCGCTTTCGCGAAAAAGCTTCGAGAAGCCGGTTTGGAAGCTCTGCCGCCATCTTGCCAGTAGTTCAGATTCTGCCACCAGGCTATGACACTGATGCATCACTGAGAAAGTGTCCACCCGTCTTGTCCCCGAGCGACCCGAGACTGGTTTTGGTTGAGTTGTTGAGACATGTGTCCCCTTTCCTGACCCGCGCTGTGTGAAGGCTTTTTTTTTTTTGTTGCTGCACCTGCCTTCAGAGGATTACAAACGAACCATGGCAAACCCGGCTGCTATTCCCCGTCGTGCGTGGGGGGAGGTGTTGGCTGGGGTGGCTCGGCATGATTCTTTCTCTGCCTGTCCCTTGCCAAAGCCAAAGTGAGTGGGGCTTCCTTTATTCGGTCTATGGTTCCAGAAGGGTGAAGGGAAAAATTTGGAGAGCCCGGACAAAGACGGTACCGCATTTGTCCAAACGGCGTCAGAGGTGGGGTGATCCTTGTTCGGGATAAGGATGCGCAGCACGGGAACAAAGGACCATTTCCTTCCCTCTCTTGTTTAGCCTTGGCTGCATAGCCACAGAAAGCTGTACGGTCGACGTTACTATCTGGAGGGCCTCCTTTGAGGGTATGTGCCGTTTCGTTCTTGAGTTTTACCAGACTACAGACTTTCTTGTTTTCAATGTAGGAGCAAAGAAAAAGAAAGAAAAATAATGCTGCCCTGTCCGCACTGCAAAAGGCACAACGTCGATACAGTGGAAACTTGGGAGAGTTAGTGATAATTGTCGACATAATTGCACAGCGCAAATTACTAAGTAAGCGAAAAGAGAAAGCGGACGCCAAAAATAAGAAAGGTGTGATATTATGCAAATTACTTATGTTTATGTCCCATGTATATATTTCTAGCGTTTTTTTTTTTCATTGAACCTTATGGTTGAAATCGATGCCTTTCTGTGCCCTTCCTCCTGCCCTCGTCTTTTGCGCGTGCAATCACTTCGTCACTGTTGATGCATAGTAATATTAGTAGTAGTCGGAACACTCCTGGTCTAGAGTGTACCCTGCCAACTCTAGCGCTGAAAAAAAAATATATTTTTATCAAATGATATTACATCTATGATAAGAAAACTATAACAAAGACAGCTATACAATTTAGTCAACGCTCGGCGGATGCCTGTCCAACCTTATAAACTATGCTTGGTAAAGAAAATGGTAGAGAGAAGTGGGCAACTGTCGATTTCTGTTTACCCTTGAGATGAATCGACATTACGCAAGAGACGCGAAATTGCTATTGAGAGGGTTAGCACCGCTGGGCGTCGAGTGTGTTCGCCTCAGAAGAAAATATTCGTCGTACATGCGGCGGCACCTCGCAACCAATTCCGATCAACTTAGACTGAATTTTGCCAAGGTTCACAAAAATGCAGTACAGATGTATACCATTCACGAGGCGGACTCAAGACTAAACATTGTACGAAGAAAGGGAGGGGGGGGGGAAGGGGGGTGCAGGAATACTGCCAAAAAAAAAAGGGGTCGGCTATATGTTCTGTAGGCACTTAGGGCGACCCCACCCCTCTCTCGTTTGGACCCTCAACTGCGTGCTCTTATTTATGTTAGACGTTCGTCTTTCTTGCATCCAGTTTGCATCATTAGGTTGCTTATTCCCTCCAGAATTTTCCATCGCGTGCTGAAATGTATATCTTACTCGCCTTGCGTCGATTTTCCCCGATTTGGGTTAGATCAAAGATGGAAAAGCGCGCGCGCTTTGTTTGTATATGTATGTATGTGTATATGTATGTGTAAATGTATGTATATGTGTATGTGTGTATATGTGTCTGTGTGTGTGTGTGCGTGTGTGTGCGCGCGCCTGCAAACTGAAGGAACAGCTGCTATTTTCACACCGTCTATTGTCAGGCAACTATAGCCTCGTTTGCATGAACCCGACTTCGGCGGGTCGAGCCAGGAGATCGAGTTGAGCAAGGTCAGCCCAACTTGACGACTGCGTGTTTACATGAACTTGATTTTAGCGAGTCGAGACTGGTTCAACAGCAGCGGCACAAAGCGTCGAGCGGCGCAGCGGGGAAGGGCAGTGGCAGCCGGGAAGATTGCGGCATTCACGGCTGTCTCGGAGGCGCTTCGGCGCAACCGAATAACAGGTTCGCATTTATCACCTCCCCTTCCACTAACCCGACTCCGACGCCATCCGGTTAACATAATATCTGCTGTTGGGGTCGAGTGAGTCAACCCACCCCCTGCAGCGGAGTTGACGGGACTCGCTCCCTCGACTCCCGGACCCGACTCTGTGATGTTTGCATGAACCCAGTAACCGGTCTGCAGCTCAAATCCTCAACTCAATCCCGTCATGTATAAACACCGCTTATAACATGCTTGTAATCATTTTCCGAGAATTGCTTTTCCTGCGGCGCTAGTCTAACCCGCCTGCAGGTGGGGCGCGCACCTCTTGGCTCAGTTGGAAAGGGTAGGGGACGGTCCTTTGTGCAAGTTCCGGAAGAGGGGACTTCTCAGCACTATAGTCGGTTACAACTAAAGAACGAAGCAGCACATGCAACTCAGAGGGAGCCCTCCAGCCAGTCACGTCGATTTCTGTGGCTGTGCATGCAGCCAAGTCTGCGAAAGAGAGGGAAGGAGACGGCGTTTTGTCCCCGTGTCGCCGAGAGCGGATGTCCTTTCTTCGGGATAAGGCTAAAAGAATAATAACGCAAAAAGAAAGGAAAAGATTTTGCTGCTCAGGCATCTGCCATCGTCTCAGCACCTGAGCTGGGGCAGCAGAAAGGAAAGGGATAACGATCTGACAGGTAGGAGAGAAATAAAAGTATGAAAAGACAGGGGGGAAAGAGAAGGTACTAGTAGGTGTGGTGCCCCCTTTGTTTGTCTCAGCCGCACTGGACACTACAAGGGAGGGGGGGGGGGGTAGAGGGCTAGGGTGCTCACCTTTCGCATATGGCCGCTCGAGAGCGTCTTTTGGGCAAAAGCGCTGAATGTTACAGGTGGGGTCATGTTCGGCATCAGACGGTAGTGGCGGCTTCAGTCTCCACCGGTGCTGTCGCGGCGCACCGGTGGGGACCGAACAGAAAACTGTTCGGTCGACGCGCTTCGCTGGGCGGTCTCCTTTGATGGCCATGTGCTGCTTCGTTCTTGAGTTGTACTCGACTTACGAGGTCTGTTAGAAAAGTATCCGCCTTTATTTTTTTTTTTTTTGCGACTACTTGATGGATATGAAACAAGCGCGCTTGCATAACCTGACCTTGAACCTTCGTGCGCATGCACGAATTTTTTCACGCCTGAGGCAGTGCCCAGTGCTCTCGTCGGTTTTTTTATTGCAAGGAAAATCGCGGAGCGACAGGAGCAGCGCTACTGCAGCAAATTTTGCCTGAAACTGGGCGACAACTAAGTGGAAACCATTCGGAATATTCAGACGGCTTTCGATGAAGATGCTATGAGCAGCACACATATTAAGCAGTGGTACAACTGGTTTAAAGACGGCTGCACATCGGTGGAGAGCGAGCCACGCTCCGGTCGGCCATAACATGCCGAAATGACCAGGTCATTGCCGAACTGACCGCTGTGGTGATGCGGGACTGTCGTGTGACTATCCGAGAAATTGCGGAAGAGGTGGACATCGGCAATTTTTCTGCACATTCCATTATTGCCGAAGATTTGGCCACGGAGAGAGTTGCGGCGAAATTGGTGCCGAAGCTGCTCACGATGGAGCAAAAGCAGCTTCGTGTTGAAGTCTCACATGACATGCTGGATTCCACAAACAGTGACCCCGACTTCATCAACACCGTAATCACTAGTGACGAGTCTTGGGTGCACGGGTACGACCCGGAAACCAAATCCCATTCGTCACAGTGGAAGCATTCCACGTCACCAAGACCAAAAATGGCCTGCCAAATGCGTAGCAACGTCAAAGTGATGCTGACTGCTTTCTTTGACTCCCGTTGTGTGGCACACCACGAGTACGCACTCTACAGGGTCAAACAATGACCAAAGAGCACTACAGGGATGTCCTCCGTCGCCTACGGGATGCTGTGCGGCACAAGAGACCGGAGCTAAGGTCAGCAGGAAATTGGCGCATCCATCACGACAATGGTCCTGCACATTCCTCGCACTTGATTCATACTTTTTTGGCGAAAAACCAGACTTCTGTAGTCAGCAGACCCCTTAATCTCCTGATATGGCCACCTGCAACTTCTGGCTGCTTCCCAACATCGAGAGGCCATTGAAAGGAGCGCGGTTTCAGACAAGAGAGGACATTATGGCTGCAACGACAGCTGAGCTAAACCACATTCCGAAAGGGCCCTTTTCGGAATACTTCCAACAGTGGCAGCACCGCTGGGAGAAGTGTGGGGAGTCCCAAGTAGACTACTTTGAAGATTATTAGGTTTCCAACACTCTAGTTGCGCCAGTTTTTTTTTTTTCTTTGGCCAAAAGTCGGATACTTTTCTAACAGACCTCGTATATGCCACATGGACTCATTTCAGCGGTGGAACATGGCGCCCTCTGAACCACGGCATTCGTTTGAAAGAAGTGCGAGTCTAGTTCAGGAAAACTGCACTTCTCGGTGGTTAGTGCTGAAATAGTGCAGCTGCAGCCGCCATGGAAGCAGATGAAGGTTTGCGGGTAGTGATAAACAGCGGAGACTCAAGTAACTTTCACTCGTCGACAAGCTAGACCGCTGTTCGAGTTCTCCAAAGAAACGGATCGAGGCTGGTTCGTGGCAACATGTTATTGTGATGTGCTGTTTGAACATTTCTTCATGAGATACGAGATGTTGGCTGTAAACAGCTAGCTGCAATTCATTGGCATCGCAAAGGCTAGCGACGACCAGGCCTGCACTCGACCACCCGTTTTGGAAGCAGACAGTGCTAAACTGCGCTCAAAGTGCCGGAACTAGTGATACACACCCGCGGCACCGCCGCAGGCGCAGACCTTTGCCGAACTGGTGCAGCGAGTTCAGGCCACGGTTCAGGCGAATCGAGCGCTCTCCAACTTCCCCTCCACAGCGCTAGCCGGAACAACGAACAACCGGCAGCACGAAGCGAAAGCCTGTCTCTTTCCCTTTCTTGTCGCTTTAGCAATGCCAAAGCTGTCCTCGAAAAATAAATACGACGCCCAAAATGAGTTTCGTAGCGTCAGGTGAAAAAAATTGGCAGTGGGTTAGCTCTGATATGCCTCCGGTGCGGCAAACGCCCGCATTGCCGCCACGCGCGAGCACCTGCACGAGAAAAATGAAGCGGCGTCGCGCGTTTTTTTCGGGTTGCCAGATAACACAAACTGCCAACGAGGTGAATTATCTGTTACCGCATATATAATATGCCCTTACAGGACACTACAATAAAAATAATCTTCATGTAATTATACCTCGTTAAAGGTTGTCTTGTGCATGTTGGCCGAACACTATGCGCGAACGAACACGATATGTGAATGCACGTGGCTCTTTGGGCGTGCTCAACAGCAAAGCCAGCTCCTCCGAGGAAAGAGCAAAATTCCCCCTAAAAGGTACCGCCGAGATGCGCGGAGAGCAGAGCCATCTGTTGGCGAACCGAAAAACCAAAATGACACGTGCCTGCACGCTGATTGGTGGACGCTGGCCGGGACGTCAGTGGACGCGCAGCGCGAGGCGTTTTTTTCTACAAGCGTAGAACCACACGGCGGCGCGATTTCGTCTTGGATTATGCTGGGCACGCGTCAGAATGACGCGCGCGTCCCACCATCCGCACGGCAATCGCGCCCAAAAACGCGCCATGCGGTTCCAGTTTTTACGCTGCTCGACGGCGAACTGCCAGGCGACAACCTCGGGATCGGAAGAATTGAATTTTCCAGTCTTCTGCGCCGTTTGGCAGCGGCTCGACTCTCCTTAGCTTACCAGAGCTTACATGTTGAGCGCGACCGTCGTCTTTTCTCCGCGCACCCTCCTCGCGCATGCGCAGTAGCGCGCGGCGCAACTGTCGTAAACACGGCTCCGGCTAAAGGTCACGCGTCGAAGAGCAGCGCACGCCGGCGGCGCCGGCAGCGATGAACTCGCACCGGCTGTGGCGAGGAGGCGACGCACCTGCGACTTTCGTGACGTCACGCGGTTCTCGCGCATGCTCATAACGGGCGGCGCACACTCGCAAAACTCGGCTCTGACCCACGTAGTGCAGCTTTACGCTACACTACGCTACACGCAATCTGCTTGGAAGTTCGACACGCACTACAGAGGTCAAAATGGAGAGAAATCTGCAAACATCGTAGAGATATCGTTCCCTCTCGTGAACACCTCCTGATCTGAAATGTTTAGCAGCGCCACACTCGTTATCTCTTTGAACTGTGATTATTTAGTACACGTGCAGTGGTGTAGATGCCGCTACTTACTACATTTATCTACAGTTATTGCATGTCGCTGCGTTATTGCTAGTATTGTTTGTATTTTGTGGGCTTCGTTGTAGGTAATTGTTACAAGTTGATTAAAAGAATGAGAGACCGACATTACAAGAGTATATTTACCAGAAAAAAAGAAGCCGCGGAACGTTTGAAGAGCTGCGCCCTTCATAAGGAAAACAAAAAGGTAGCTAATATCAACTAGACATTGCACATTCCCCAGAAGCCGTAGAGTAAAGGCGATGCTTGGCCGCGTAGAGCGAAGTATGAAGTTGCTTCATGCAAAATCTCAAAACTGCCACAAGCTGGTTACCTGAACAGCATAGCGTTCTGTTTTTAACTATTTCGAAGAAACGCTAACTTTGATCAGGAATAACTTTTAAACTAAACAAGGCAGATGAATGATATTTTCACAATGGAAGAGTGATTAGACGATCTCAAACTGTACAAAAAGTCACCGCAGTAAAATGCGTATCCCAAAATTTATTGCAGATTACATTGTTCTGTTTTCTATGCTTTTCAAACATGCGTGGCTAATAAACTAACCTATACCAATGCTTACCCACGCTCACTAGCATGAGATCTCAAAGTATCTCGAAAGATTTTTCTCTAGGTGCAAGAGGTTTTTCACAATTTTGGATTTCCTGAGACAAGTTGAGCTCAACTGCCAGTTTTCATCTTTGCGTTTTCTTTTACAGTTGAAACAAATTTGCAGCTATCGTTAAACCAAATGCATCTTTTGAAACCAGAGAAAACTAGCTTTGCGGAGATATGTGAACCATATTTATGAAGTGAACGAGTGAGGTACAGTCGACGTACAAATATCACCAAAAATGGTTCCCGCTCACAGTCAGAGTGGGACCGCCACTTTAAGCTTCAAGCTTCGTTGCGCACATGTTCAGGTGTTGAAAGCAAATACATTCGGAACATTTTGAAGCCTAAAGTCCCACCACGAGGAACACTTCCGAGGCGTACACGCGAAGAGCCTGCGCGCCCAGCACGCGCCGCGACGGGCGTCGAAAATTGGCATGCACCTCCTTGCTCCGGTGCTGGCTCGCTCCCCCTCGCGAGCCGATTGACAAAATGTCAAGCCGTGAACAGCAGATAGTCGGGGAGCGTCAAGGATTCCAAGAAAACTTGGGGGGGGGGGGGGGGGGGGGGGGAATCTGAAAGAGCTTCCAGTCGTGAAGAAAAGAGTCCCCGAGAGCCCCGCGGTCCTCCCATTGTTGTAAACCGGACCCCGCTTCCGACGCGCTCGCTAGCGTCCGTGCGCAGGCGCAGATATCTGACATGCACAGCCAGGCTCCAGCGTACTAAATTTCGCGAAGCGAATGTGGCATTTTGGAGCTTCCTAGTGCTGACAGGCTGACACGTAGCTTATTGTGCACAGTGCCATACCCACGCTGAGCCCACATTAGCACGAATTCCTCAGTACACAGAAGAAAAAAAAATATGCTGACGGTTAGCGCCCTTTCTAAAAACATTTTGGAATCCGCAGCTTTGCCGGAACTAAACGCACATTTTCTTGGTAGGCTCCCCTTGCTCACATGGACACAACATTATGCCCACTGGAGCCGACAGAAATTCGGAAGCCTTTTCAGCTAGTCCTTCGTTACTAAAAATTTCACGGAAAAGAGAGGGAGACGAAATGAAGCTGCAGAAAAACAAAAAAAGCGCATAATCTAACGCATGCCTGCAAGTGTCAAAACGTGATAAGCAAGCAGAGCATTTCTTGAAACGGTGCATTTTTTTCCGGGAAGATTTCAGCGCCCTGTGTGTGTCGACTCTCCTGTGTCCCTAGTCTGCCAGCGCTGCATGTTCAGAGTGTTCAAGGAGATCCTCACGAAAATTAAGCCCCGTACAACTAACTCGAGAACGATGAGCAGATGCAGGACATTGGCATCGCAGATTCTCTGCGATGTTGTGTTTAATCCCGCTGGACTGATAGCCTGACATCCCAGGAGGTGACAGTTGAAAGGGGTTTAACCATGGCTTAACCGTATTAAAGGTGTATTCCCACTGGCGCGTCACAAACGTCGCGCGACTGGTTTCGGGCAATTAGATACAGTTTCCTGGGCACTACGTAAGCGGCGAGAGAGCGCGTGAGAAATCTATTTTGTGGGCACGTGTCGCTTCATTCTTGAGTTGTATCTAACTACAGTTATCATTTTTTCCTATCTTGTTTAAGCCTTAATGCGCTCTTAGCAGCACTAAACGGTACATTAAAGGAATTTTATCGAATGTGTGGTCGTATTCCATGGTGCTGCTGTGAACCACTCACGCGAAAAGCCGGACTTGTGTTTTGTTGTTTTATACTGCCATCAAGAACGAAAGGACGGCCCAGGGATAAGAACTTCTGTATGCTCACCCCCCGTAGTCATGTAAGTTACGTTTCTGCCATATCCTTCACGGGCTTTTCGAGAATGCCCGAAAATAGTTGCGTGTCGTACACGTTGCAAATTCCCGTGCCAAGAAACCCTGAATTTCTTACCATGAACTGCCGTCTAGCGTGAACGTACAGAATGTGCGGCTACAAAAATTTCGTGGCAAGGCAGACACAAGGCCAGCCAATGGCTGCAGCGCTCCAACGCTGTTATGTGCTCGCGAAGTTTCGAAGAGGAAGTCTACATGAAAGGAATGAAGCGAAAGGTCTTGAAGCCCACGGTGGTTACGACAGCTTGAATTTGTACCCGACGTACAAACTAACGGTGCTTTTTGAAGAATTGCAGAACGCTTATTTGAAGCTCTCACCTCTAATACGAGCAGTGCATCAGAACAAGGTAGAACGAAAGCACTGAAGACTAGAAACGTAAACACTGTTCTGATTGTGTATAACGGGGATAATGAATATCGCAGAGTGCTGCCGCATGCAGCGGAAAGCCATGCTGCGGACGAGTGTTTCTGCTAAAAGACTAAAAAAAATGGATAACACAAAAAGAAGGGCTCCTGCTCTAATAAACAACACGAGCTTGGCACTTAGCTCGGAACATAGGCGCTTATTTGGATGAAATTGTTGCTGTATAGCTAAATTACAAATCTGCATATTTTAAAGACTTATGCAATACTCAAAAATATGCCCCTGTATCGAGTAACACGGTGAATTTCTTTCGGGTTATCGTTACCTCAATGAACGGCTTGGCAAGCCAGCAGAAGGCGCGTCAAGTAGGGAGTCCAGATTCTGTGCCGCTAGCTCTGACAACATGAACGAAGACGAAGTCAGCGTAGCGGATGACATCCTTTGTTAGGGCAACGGTAGTCGTTCGCTCAAACAAAGTTCCCTGCTCAGTTGCCTAAATCGCCCCACGTTCGGGCGACAAGATACGGGGTCACTCTGCGTCCTGCCGGCCGGGAAAGCGAGCTTCCATGCCGGCTACACGCAGGCGTTACCCCAACCCGTGGCGCAAAGTCGAAGCCACGGCCGATTCGGACGTAATAGGCAACGGCATAGCACGCTTGGAAATAGTCCTAACACGTGGAATAGTCTGAATAGAAATCTGAATAGTCCTAACACGTGGAAAAGCACAGTGCGGAAGAATGTTCTAACCAATTAAATAGGCGTTTGGTAGGCTCACCAAGTAGTCGACCGGCGCAGGGTCCGTAGGTCGGCGGGCAGAAAGCAGTCCCTCTGGCAAGTCAGCAGGAAGAAGTAAGAGAGGCTTCCAACAGCGAGCTCCTCTTTTAACCCCTCGGGCTTGCAACCCTTCCCTAAGTGGCTAGCGCACTGTCGTGACGTCACGTCATTGTTGGGAACGGAGAGAGTAGCAGGAGAGCCTTCTCTCCCCATTCCCTGTGGCGCGCAGGTGTGGTCCCGTGAATCAGGTGCGTTCGCCGCTGGTGCGGGGGACGAGGGAGATACCATTGTATCCCACAGTACCCACATACTATTCCGCAATTCAGACACCCATTGTCATGTCTTCGCGCACTGCGCTGCACATCAAAACTGCTGGATACATACACAGGCGTCAATGCGACAGCAGTGCGTTGCGTCAATTTTTAGCGCATCTCATTTATGTAAACGGTGATAATGCGCTAGGAAAGCTCGTCGCATCAATGCGCCAGATGGGGGTAGGACTCCCTCTCTTAAGTGTACAATATCCCCCCCCCCCCCCCCCTCCGGATAACAAAGCACACTTCGCTCAAGGTGGCGTGAGTGGATCCCTCTGCAGCGTGCAATGGGTGAAGGGTCACTAGCCGCGTTTACAAGACTGCCACAAAAGTCGACTTCAGTCCACTTTTTAAGTGAAAGTGCAAAAACTTCGAGGAAGAGAGTAAAGCAGGTGTCACGCCGTTCCTTCTCCAAACTTGCTCATCCGTCAAAATTGACTAGAGTCGTCTTCTGTCGCATCCGTGCAAGCGGATGCGATGCGTTACTGTCGCATTCATGTAAACGGGGCTATTGAGGCGGCCGGTCCTGAGCAGCATAAACCTCGAGCACCAAGGCGCACTGTTCTTTAACTTAGATTAACGAGGTGGTTCTGCATGTTGATCCCTCATGCGGCAAGAACCTTATAGTGTAGGCCCATATCTGAAATTCCTTTTTGATAGTCCGCTGCAGCATGTCCCAGAAAAACACTGCATCACGGCACAACAAAAAGCAATTATCGATGGTCTCTGGTTGGCCCCACAGGCGACAGTTGACCGACCAGTGGCGTAGCCAGAAATTTTGTTCTGGGGGGGGGTTCATGTTGCAGCGCGGCCTTCCTAGAGAATTTGTGGAGGAATTAAAGGCAAGGATAATAACTGCATTGTCATTGGCAATGCCATTGTGTATTAGATAACGCAACGCACTGTCTAGACAAGAGAAATATGTATTTTAAAAAAAATAATGTATTGGTATATCTTAAAAATCGTGGCAGACATAACAGATGCCGATGCTTCCATATTTTTGCGTATTTAATAAGTAAACAAAAAGTCACACGAAGTCTAGAACTCTGTCAGTCCGAAACCAGCAAAGCAGTGCATGCCGCTAATATTAAAAACGTAAAGGCAATGAAATGAGCAAGTAGAGGACAAATATTTTAATGAATTTTTCTGGTTCAAGAGCCTTTACATTTTTGTACATATGCAACGGCCAAGGAAAAATGTCAGTGACGCTGTCCTTCGTTCCAGTGTATTGCGGAGCAACAGCTGTCACCGGTCATTTACTGCGAGTAATTGCGCCGAAATTTTAGCCGCAACAGCGCGAGCACATGCATAAACGAGGAGTTCTGCAAAATATGCAGAATATAAGAATAATAAATTAATTGAAATTCCCTGTTTGAATATCTAACGCAGAACTTTTGAAATCTCAGCGCAGCTTTCGCGTCAAAAGTTTATGGGAACTTTATACCGATTAAGTTTCGGAATTGAAATGCGTGGCTCCGTATACTCCGCGGCCGCCGCGAGATGCCGCGGCGAGCCTGCTTGCCATCGATAGGCCCTTGAAACTTTCTGCTTGGATGGGGCTCCTTGCGTTACGTGACTCCAGGTGCATGGGCGTTGCCACGAAATTCAAACCCAGTTGGCAATGTTCGCGCCAAAATGTCTTTTATTGCGAAAGCAATACACTACTTTCCCTTTCAAGCCTTTGCGGTGCTCCGGCGGTGCACATGAAATGACCTTTCGCATGACCTCTGTGTGACGTCACGCCGAAGAGCTGGGCGACCATCTCGCGCCGTCCGTGTGCGACGGCGGTGCACATGAACGGCGGCCTAACTCCTGCTCTCTCCGCCAGGAGCGCCACAGGTGTTGTGACGTCACGCCGAAGAGCTGGGCGACCATCTCGCGCCGTCCGTGTGCGACGGCGGTGCACATGAACGGCGGCCTGACTGGATTGGATTGTATAACCGATGCATCGCCACAAGTCTAACCACAAGCACCACCACCAGCTACACTACCAGCTGAACCATGGCGTAGGTAGGGATATTGCTTTCGCAATTACCGGGCTTAACCAAGCTAAGCCACAGTGAATTTTCTAGTCTGAAAAAGACATTGTAGGTAACAAAATCCAGAATGACTTCCGGCGCCGATGGTTGTTTTGGTCAGCGGTGCGTAATAGTTCAAAAAAACTTCGGGAGGGGGGGGGGGAGGTGCGGAGGATTCACCCCCCCCCCCCCCCCCCTGGTTATAAGCCCTTGTCACCGACCATGGCAAAAGTGCCCTTGGAGCGAAGCCAGGCCTCGACGGGCACAGTCGAAGTGTGGAGTTTAAAAAAAATGGTTTCTTCAGCTAATTGAATACACACAGCCAAACACGACTCGTGTTAAACTACACCGTACTCTAGTGCTGCGCACTGCAGAGCGTCGTCTTCATCCACTTCGAGCTGCTTCGTCCGGCGGCACTGCCTGCTCACCGTCGTCTTCTACGTAGCAGAAATCCGTGCTTTCGCACTGATTCGAATGCAGTAAACCTTCTCTGTAGTTTTCAAAATCCAAAATTTGGCCCTGACCAGCCTCGAAATTTCACCTTGGTCTAATCGGGACAGTGATCGATTACCAACCATATTAATTGAGTGTGTGAGACACGATGACGACCTCCAAAATATCAGCCTAATTTCCGCTTCAAAGAGCGAAGCTGTACGAGACATGTACTACAAGAAATCTGCACTTTACTGCGGTGCAGAAACCGCAATTTCTTGTACCATCCTAAGTTTCATGGCCGATAAAGAAACTCAAGTACATAATACAGGCATCTTCCTTTGTTTTTAGATGAATTGAGAGGAGCTTGGGGTGACACGAATGCCGAATAGTGTGCAGGGAGAGGGTCGTTGTGGTGTAAAATTTAGCCGTTATCTCGGCGTCCTTTCTGGTAGGTAAGAATGATGCTGCGTTCCACTTCTGCATTTGGGGCAGATAAGCTCTCTTGATAACGCCTGCCACAGACGCAGTGCTTACTGCGCGTCTGCACAAAGAACGGCGTAGCGACCACGTCATCTCGGTTGGTCGGCTGTGTGCTTCCCAGCGGGTTCGCGCCAGGAGTTCAAGTTACCGAATAATTTGCAACGCTACGGGAGCGCTAATCGCGCGTGGAGAAGACTGTTTCTGCGGTGAGCGACTACCTGACTGCCTGCCTGTGACAGCGCGGCTATCAGTGTTTTTTATTCGGGTGGGTATCGTGTAAACGTGTCTAACCATCTTTTCCATGGAGTTCGCTAAGTGCCTTGGGGAAGTAGCCTTTGGTTTTGCGCACTTCTTCGGCTTCATGGTCACTTTTCGGCTGGAGCTATTTTCAGAACCTTAACGCAAACTATAATGAGCGAGTTCTTGCTTCGTACAAACTATGGGAGGCAAATGATGCAATTCCTAGTTCCTAACACACTTAATTCAAATGAATGGTGGTGTGGGAATGCCGGCTGTAAAAGAAATGTCTTTATGAAAAATTTTCTCAGTCTTATGGATGATGACAGTTTGTTCTCTTAACTATTGTTTTGTTTTGGTTTGTGGGGTTTAACGTCCCAAAGCGACTAAGGCTATGAGAGACGCCGTAGTGGAGGGCTCCGGAAATTTCGACCACCTGGGGTTCTTTAACGTGCACTGACATCGCACAGTACACGGGCCTCTAGAATTTCTCCTCCAAAAAAATTCCAGCCGCCGCGGCCAGGATCGAACCCGCGTCTTTCGGGTCAGCAGCCGAGCACCATAACCGCTGAACCACCGCTGCGGCTATTGTTTTGTGTACTTGCTTGTACATCCTCACTGTGTCTCCTCACAAACAGAAAATTCTACCTCCCTATTTCTATTATCTCATAGTGAACATCTTATTTTTTACTCATGTCTGTCGTCTAGAACTATTTAGTAGCGTTGTATTCTAGATGTCTGATTATGATTTCATTTATTGTTCTTATTTCTTGTTATATTGTGTCATGTTCAATTTGATTTAATTGGTAAAAAACCCTTACATGTTTCGTCTCTTTTGCGTTCGAAATTGCAGTGCTTATCCAAATTGACCCTGTCCTTTATTATGCCCGAATTCTGTATGCCCTGCTGACTTGTAATGGGCTCCGGGCCTAGTAAGCTACTCTGAAGTAGCTTTTTGCCTAGGGGCCTTTTTCTCTTTTAGAGAAATAAAGAATGTACGTGTGTGTGCGTGCGTGCGTGTGTGTGTGTGTGTGTGTGTGTGTGTGTGTGTGTGTGTGTGTGTGTGTGTGTGCGTGTGTGCGTGCGTGCGTGCGTGTGTGTGTGCGTGCGTGTGTGTTTGTGCGTGCGTGCGTGCGTGCGTGCGTGTGTGTGTGTGTGTGTGTGTGTGTGTGTGTGTGTGTGTGTGTGTGTGTGTGTGTGTGTGTGTGTGTGTGTGTGTGTGTGTGTGTGTGTGTGTTACTCTGATCATGATTCATGGCATTAAACAAAATAATCGATTTATGGTTTGTCGCTATATATAAAGTAATCGACAAAATTTTCTCTGTTCATTCGGTATGAAACACCCTTTTGTGCGCTTTTCTTTTAGCTGTGCTGAAACAATCACCCGTCTGCCCATACCTGCCTCGCTGTCTGCACATCAAATTATCAAATTGAAATAATTTCCCTTTGTCATCCTATAATTTCTTCCCCTTCGCCTAACGTAAACGTTTTTCTTCTTTACAGGGCCATTCGCGTCCAAGAAATGGCCGCGGAAGTTTTTCGCGTCATTGAAGGCTTGCACCTGGGAAAGCATTTTCCTGACGATGCAGTGCTCTCAACCTTGGCTTACAAGGCACAACCGGGTGACTTGTTCATAGCAAGCTACCCTAAATGCGGGACCACCTGGATGCAGCACATAGTCTACAACATCCTGATGAATCCGCAAGATCCCAATGACCCTTTGGAATTTGCGCTCCGATTTCCTTTCCTGGATATGCAGGGTGGAGAAGCTGCGGTCTACGCTCCAAGGCCGGCGGCTTTCAAGACACACCTTCCCTTTCACAAGGTTCCTTATTCCCCTGAGGCAAAGTACATCTACATCACCAGGAACCCTTACGACTGCTGCGTCTCCTTCTACTACCACACCCGAAACAACGCACCGTATCGCTTTACCAATGGCACGTTCGATGAGTTCTTCGAAATGTTTTTGAAGGGTAACGTCGATTATGGAGACTACTTCGACAGCGTGCTCTCTTGGTACGATCACCGCAATGATCCCAACGTTCTTTTCCTAACATACGAAGAGCTCAAGAGGGGTACAGCCGAAACGGTTCTCAGGATCGCCACATTCATCGCTGAAGACGTGGGAGAGGAGCTGAGAAAAAATCCTGATCTCCTGAGGCGGATTTTAGAGAAGACGAGTTTCGAAAGCATGAAGATGAGCGCAAGTTCACAGGGATCAGTGGTGCCGCTTACCAACGTGATGAGAAGGAAAAGTATCAGGCCGGAGCTCCAGAAAGGACTTCGCAACGTCATAGAGTTTAAAAAAGTACCCCTGGCTGGAGACTTCATTCGCAAGGGGAAGGTGGGAGACTGGAGAAAGCATTTCTCGCCTGTGCAGATTCTGAGGATGAAAGAAACGGTAGAAGAAGCAACGTCAGGAACGGGCCTCATGGACCTTTGGAAGGATGTGGACATTCCATGATTGAACGATTGCGCTAAAACGGCCGTTACCGCTGGACATGACAGTCTGCGTGAAAGGACACCGGTTTGTTTTTTACTGATGTCATGCTTTGCCCTTTTGTGCTCTGTACGAAGATAAAAAAGCACCAACTGTTCTTCTGAAACCACATTTACGTTTCTGCATCTCTTTATGAACACTGCTGTGGATCAGCAACTACAGGTTTTCGAGAAGAAACAGTTCTGTAAAACATTCCCTGCCTTCAGCTTTACTTTTTTTTTTTTTGCCCGAGACTGCCAGCTTAATCAGGGTAAAATACCAGCTCTAGAATACTAAATCATATATCTGCGTTGTTGAAATGATATCCTCTAATTGTTATTAATGAAACTGACAATGCTTTCCAATTACATTTTTTAGTTTGTCTTAATACAGCGTAAAAAGGAAGACACACTGGAAGTTCCGATTTTGAAACTCGTTTCAAGTTAAGGAAATTGTTGCCCAGACACAGACGCGTTATGGTTAACAACCCGTGGAAATGTAATCTGCGTACAGAAACAACAGCTGTGCATTGAGCAAAAAAAATTCTGATGTGAATTATTTGGCACTAGCGTCATGGGCTAACCAAAAAGCGCTGTGGCTAAACAAAACCTCGCAGCGAATTATGGGCTAATCACCACCACTTTCTTTTCGAATCTCATAAGTATTTCACATGATCGTATTCCTATTTACCTTGCGTAAGAGAAGGCAACAACTGTTTTCCAAATCAGGCGCTTGCAGTCATATACCGCCTGTCCATGAAAGCTCTATGCAGCGCTCCAGAAAGCTCTAGCGCTCTATAGGCAGCTTGCAACGCTCAGGTGACGCTGTAATTGCTTCAAAGCTAGCCTGAACATTGCAAGCTGACCATCATCCTCTTGAAAACGTATGCCGTCACCTTTTTGGCTCGCGAAAAAAGCGAAACCAACTGTGTATATTTCTCGACGCTGTCCGACTAGCTGACGCACGCCCGGTATCAAAAAAAAAGCGCCAAAGCTCATGCCTTTGCATTCATGCCTTTGAGAGCACGCAGGAGGTCCGGTGCGCATAGAAATTCTTGCTTCTCTTGCTGGGCGGTGGGTTACGTCAATGTAATCGGTACGGCGAACTTCGTTGCGTGTTGCCTATCGCACTGAAATATGAGTGGATGAATGAACAAGAACTGAAGATGCAGCGCCCAGAGCAAGGACTTGTATTTATAAGGACCATACATAATGCCCAAATAAATATTTAGCAATAAAAATTGTCACCCTAAGAGTTCATTATTCAGCAATAACCGAGCATGTATCGACCATACCTCTTCCGTGTTTAGGTATGCTGACCTACCTCCCGTATACTTGTTTATTCTTTTACTCTTGAAGATCCTTAAGCGTGCTAAACGTCCAACAGGTCGACAGTGGAAAGGTGTAGAAGTGGCGCAACCTTATCACTCTAAGGCTTAGGTGCGCCAGCTCTTGGAACACAGTTTTTTTTTTTTTGTCACTCCGTGCGAATTCTGATTAATGCCACAAATGTGGTGCTCTTTTTACTTTGCACGGTCGTCGCATTCGTACTGTGACAACTTATAGCTTGAGGTCAGTCAGAGCTTTTATGGCAGCATTTCGATAAAGAAGACATGTACTGCCGCTCACGTATATGAGATAGCTCCTACAAAAAACCATGGTTACGAAATCTCCAGACAGCAACTGGCTTATCTCCTGGCTGCCTCACTTCCTTGCTTTCAAAGATTTTTTTTAATAGGCCTGCTATCGCGGGGTTCGTAATGAGGTCATGTTATCAGTCTATCACCTACCTTCGTGATACAAATGTAAGTGCGTGGGACCACTTCTCATCTACAGCACAGCCAGGCTATGAGGGCACCTTGAATGTGTGCTGTGTGATTACAGTGGGGATTTTCCAACTACGCTGGGCTCGACACGTGGCCGCAGCATTGTACGTTGCGGACACAGTTCAGCGGATTGCACAGTTCATAGAATTGCAGTCGTCAACGGGAATTAGTCGGCGTCTTAAGATTGAGTTATGCTTTGTCGGTGCAGCTGTAGGAGTTTTTGTTGCTAATTATAGGTTATTCTTTGCTGGAACCGTCACTAAGACAAGCATATCTGAGTGGCCACGAAGGCGTAGTGGCCAGGGAGTTCTGCCGCTAGCAACAAGTTCCTGAAATGGAATTTCTGCCCCCGGTTTCTCTTTATAGTTGGAGGCGAACACGCCCCCCATTGTACGATGGTAGCGAGAAATAAACACCTCAATTAGTGGAAATGCGTCCCGAGGCCTCCTGTATGGCACTCTCTCGTAGCCCCTGAGTTGCTTCAAGCTCCAGTGGCCGAGCTTTAAAGTGGTCGATGAGGAAGGAAAAAAAGAACTTAAAAATTGACTGTTTGACGTGAGAGCGCAAATAAAACGATCTTCAGCAGTTTCTAACAATGAAAAAAATAGAAAAAGAAGAAAATCTAAGACCGGCAAGAACTCTCGCGAATTTTGACAACAAACAAGATGGCGGCGTGCTGCGGAGTTGCATCTGATCGCATCCCTTTGTTGTGTTGTTTCGCTTCTAGCTAGAACAAAGAAATATTTTTTTAAAAAAAGACAACAGTGTTACAGCAATTAGCATAAACTTATGAGTACTTTTTATGCATCATAAATATTGTGCCTTCAAAGTCACTGCTGTCAAGGTTACGCCCTCCCACCGGACTGCACTCCTCTGCGAGTGACACTCCTGTTGCGATATTTACCTTTGACAAAGTGCAGTACAGCAGCAAAGTACAGCAGCGGCCAAAAGTATAAGCTCCTGCCGTTACGGGCTGGCGTAAATTATTTTTTTATAAGCTACAGTCGAACATGTTTAGAACGAAGAGCTCGGGATGTCTCAGATCCTTCTTTATACAGGTCACTTCGATGTAGAGGTCGCGCTCCGCATCGCACACAGTAAAGGAAGCTAAGCACGTTCGGCACAATAATACCTTATTTTCTTAACGTGGATTCAAGAGGTACTTCATGAAACAAGTAGCTAATATTTTTCTGGACATTTTGTCCGACGGAATGTGCAACTGCAGCCGACCTTACCGCATTGATGCTTATCGCATGATCCGCAGCGAAAATGGGGGTGATTCAAGGTACACCTGCGTAACGTCGAATCTCAGTTTTGCCCCCTTTTGTAGTGAAGTGTCTTGTTTTTCCTGCGGACTCTTCATCACTACTATCATCGTAGGCCGCCTTCCAGTCCTTGATGGCTTCGACGATGTCGGCAGCCGTCAGTTACTAACATTAATATGATGTACAGTCTTTGTCAAAAGTAACCAGGCTGCATAGTTTGCTTCTAGCTTGTACAGTGGAGCCCTTGCAGCTTCTCTGAAGCTGAAATTGTCGTTAAAGGTAAGGACTGAGGGTCTTCTTCCCTTCCAACACCTTGTGATCTTTAGGAAAGCCATAAGGCCTCCACTGTACAAGCTAGAAGCAAACCATGCAGCCTGGTTACGTTTGACAAAGACTGTACATCAACGTCAGCCGCGACGCATTCGTCAGCCGTCACACCTCTTCCTGTTTAAAAGGAAGCGCCGTACGTGTTGAGCTATTCCAGAAGCTGCGCAGCAGGAACAGTTGCTGGCATCGGCATGTTCGCGGACATCGTTGTGTTTATCATTAATTTTTCTGCCGGAAAGTAACGACAGTGCCCCTCGTCAGACTGACTGGCCGACCGCCCACTGCCTAATTTTGTTGCTTTGCTGTAGGGTGGCAGCTACCGTGGCTACGGCGAAGTTCGGGTTCTCTCGCATTGTCTTCGCTGTGGAGAGAACACCGGCGCCCCCTATGCACATCGCATATGAGTGGTGACTGCGGAGAAGCAGCAAACCCGCCAACTGGAGCGCCTAAGTTGCTTCGTTGTGCAGGCATAGTCGTTGTAGTGGTTTTCGTTGTAGAGGCGTTCACAAAACGAATGAAAGACAGGAGGTCGGCCAGGATACATGGAATCATTCGTTTGACAAGTCGTTTTGTTGTAGAGACGTTAAATGTTAAGCAAAGCCTGTTCCACAAATAATAACCTCCTCACGGTACTTTCGGCATGCAGCAGTTATAATTTTTTCGCGCCGCGAATTTTTCGCGCTGATACAGAAGGCTCCGGTGATCCGTTTTCTGAAACGCGGCCCACTGCAAAAGAAATTCTCTAAAACCTGGTGCGATGCCAGCTGTTGCGACTCAGGTAGCATGGTCAGGCCGGAGAGGGGATGAGGGAGGTCGGATACGAGGTTACGGGAAAGACAAGGAGAACTTTATAGAAGTAAATTACATTATGTGCATACAGCAACTGAGAGTGTGCCTCGGTCCGAGAGTCTCAATGACAGGGACCTACTCGGCCGTACTCGGTGCCGAGTTTTATAGCGTTTTCTTTCCCTGAACTCCCTAGAAGGGGGCAGGGCCTGCCCAGAAAGGCGTGTCCTGAAAAGTCCACTGTGGCACCCATCACACACTCTGTGATTAGGAAACATGCCCCCGTCACGTGTTGAGATTGAGAGAAGAACGTCATCTACGTCGCGCAGACGCTGGAATGTCCGTGAGCGGCGTTCCCACTCTTTTCATGTAGTCGCACGTGCAGGGTCCAGGCTACGTGCAAGTCCACGCGGGGTAGGAAAAACGCTCGCTGTCAACCTCTTCTTCGAAGACGAATGCCGCTGTCAAACTTGATGACTGGACCCAGCCATGGGCGTCCTGAGGGGGGGGGGGGGGGGGGGGGGGGGGGGAGGGGGGCAAGGGGGGGCGGCTGCACCCCCCTGGAAAATCACTCCCTCGAACCGTGAGTGATGGCCGCACGCCAGGGGCCGTGGTGGGCTCAGCCAAAAGGGTAAAAGCAGCTCCGCTTCCACGCTTTGGGTCACATCTGCGAAATGCCGCGTCCGGGCACGCGTCTTTATGCCGTTTTCAAACCACGCCATCGTTAGCTCTGTTGAAGGCCGACCTGTTGCAGACATACAGCGGCACCGGCGAGCATGTGTTTCAAGCCGTCTTGAAATGGGTGCCTGTTTCTTTGATCTCTAGACAGATAGCGACACGGAGGCAGACTGTGCACAGTGCATCTTGTTTTCGCCTTCGTTATGCCGGCCACCGATGAATTCTTCAGGAGGGAAAGACAAATCAGCCGTGTCCACCCCCGCTTTGTCGGGCTGCTCATGGGCAAGCGGGCGATCAGTTGGCGCCGCCGCCGCTCGCTGTGCCTCCGATCCACGGGAGAGCGCAGTGCGGTAGAAGCGCCGCTATCAGAATCTTCGGCAAAGGAGATTAGCATCTTTTGTTCACGGCGACGCAGTCTCCAGAGGCGCCCCCACACCAGCGTCCCTTGCGTCTTCTCCGAAAACCAGCGCCTTTGGTCAACGCAGCCCGGTGGCGCCTGCCTGGCTCGCCTGTCACCTCTGGCTGGGCCTCAAATGACAACAGCGCCCGTGTACTGTGCGAGGTCAGTGCCCGGTAAAGAGACCCAGGTGGTCGACATTATCCGGAGCTCTGTACTACTCCGTTCCTCATAACCTGAGTCGTTTTGGGGCTCTGAACCCCATAAAAACACACAAAATAAATTTTCCTACCGGAGTGGCGAGTGTCCCTTCCCCTTGGAAGTCGCACGGAAGTAAGCCCTTGCACGTGTGCGCGCCTCTGTATTTGTGCTTCGGTGTTTTTAGTGGCCGTTTGTCAACGAAGCTGAGAACAACTAAGACAGTGGACGAGAAACTACGAGCGGCGAGCAGTGTGCGTGCGGTTGCTCGACTGTGCGGATGCGCGAGCAAGATGGAGCGAGGTGTATGAAGCTGCGAGCGTGCATTTATCTTGTAAATAAGTTTTCGTTGTATGTATAGACATCTTTTGTTTTCAACGTGCGCGTTCAACCGTTTTTCCAATCAATGTGTGTGACGAGTGTGCACCGAGAGCGTGTAATGAAGCACAGAAATGAATTTATCACCCGTGTAATCACGCAATTCGCCCAGAAAAATCCGTGGAGTCTACAGTTGCTGTTCAAGGAAGACTGACTGAGTGACTGTAGTTGCGTGTTTGTGACCATATTGTGCTGTGTGCTGGTCATCAATCCGGGTGAGTCGAGAACCCGTATGCAGCAATACTGAGCACTCTTCTCCACGAAGTGACAGTATATTTTTCGATTTTTTATTAATTTTAATTGTTTCTTCCTTGATAAACTGCAATGTATCTCTCCTAGCCACACTTTAATTTGCTGTTTGTAATTTTTATTTCATGTGTGTATTTCACTTATTTTTTATTTATATATAAATAAATAAATTCATACCGCAAATAGTGCCTTTTTGCTACGAACATGCCCCCCCCCCCCCCCCCCCCCCCCTCCGGCGCCAACAACCAATGGGGCCCCCCCCTGCAAAAAATTCTGCGGACGCCCTTGGACCCAGCTGCCCCCGGGCCCCCCCGGGTGTCAAGCACTACCGGCCTTGGCAGCTAACTTCGTTCTGTAGATGAGGGTGCACTGCAGAGCTGGGCTGGCTACATTCGGGGATGGTTACTGTCGCCGCTTCCGTGGCTAATCCGGGAGTTGACCCCGCGTGCCTTGAGTGACTCATCGGCATTCCGCTGCAGCCGCGTTTATTTTCCCAACCGACCAAGGCAAAGAGTAACACAGCGTAAAAAGCCAAGCGAAATAGGGACACGTGGCCCTCGCCGACTGACGCTTTTACGCAGTCAGACTTGGTTGGAATACGAACCTCGTGCAGCGAATATCACCAGACCGACGCGAAAGCAGATGACAAGTAACATACTAACCTCGGACGATCTTTATGGTCAACGAAAATCAGAAAACCGAAATTGCTATGCCGGCACCAAGTTAATTTAGAAAGTCCTTCATTTTTTTTATCTTCCCAGTGCATCAGTCTAATGGAATGTTCTCGAGTGCGATGACAAACAGGGATCATGCCTTAAGGTTTGCCTGACTGGCCAAGAGCTAGTGTAATACAGTAATGAGTTTGTAGATTCCTCTCAACTTTCATATACTTCAGACATTCATGTCGCGGTAGCGTAATGCGCCCAATTGTCTTAAAGCAAAAACCCATCAGAGATTTTTTTCTTCTCAGACTTTTTGTTTTAGTTGTTCAAGCAGCGTCTGAAAATTACTCATTCCATCCCGCTAACCCAAATTTACCAACATTAGGCGGCACAGTCCAAACGGACGAAAGGCAGAAAAGAAATACGGAACAAATAAATGAGCAGTGTTCCTTTTCTATATTTCTTCCGTAGCGCTGCTCCACCCCATTTTCGCCTTCACCAGCTAGGTCAACTGTTCATTTTGCTGCCAAAATTATCCGTTCACAAGGCCAAGTACTTCAATGCGTAGGAAACGTCGCCTCAGTTAATAGAGAGTTTTAGCACCGCCGTACGGTAGATAGGCTAAAAAACGATGACCACTGACATGACGGTAAATGCAGCGAGTCAAGCTAGGCAAAGGTAACAATGGCAATTCTTTGCCGTATTCCGCGTACGGCTATCCGGCTGCGCTAAAAAACTGTGCTAAACCGACGGGATCGCTAAAAGTAACCCCACCCCTCCTCCTCCCCCGCCGTTTCCAGACGACTAAGTGACCCTCAAAGCACTTTAGTGGAGTTCTACAGAAGCTGTGGATTGCTAAGCTATGTTTCACTTGAACTTTACTCATTGCCGATAAGACTTGTTATGCATGCGGTTTTCTGCCAGTGACAGCTGTGGATTCCAAACGGTCGAGGTCGTGTCATTCTCTCATGCGCTCATAATGCAGCTGCAGAACCGTTGCCTGCAAGCGAACGTATCTCACCGGATGCTTTCAGAATGTCACGGTCAGACTGTTGCAGCGTAGCTGGCTTTCGGAATATGTTTCACTATATCTGGCGGCAGTCCGCTGGGCGGAGCGACATAAAAGTGCTGCTAAAGTGAAGCTGTCTGGTCCCAGATGAAAGCCTAGCTTCTCTGCTTGATAAATGTTCCATGGCCCTTTGGGCCTACAGATCTGGATTAGGAACACCTTGCTTTCTTCTCAGTAGGGAACCACTGCAAGGAGGTAGGATTTCTCTCCTGGTTCTTCTGTAGCACCCCTGTATTTTATTCTAGGAGCCCCAGCTGCTCTTCTGTGCAAATGTGGCAGGTATATGGGAATATAAAATCAATGCTTGCTTGCTAGAAGCGGCGCAGCATGGGAAGCGTAAACATGCCTGGCATTTCAAGAGAACAGGCACATTGTCAATGTAGAGTTTCCCTGTGTCTTACCGATACTCACCTATGGGGCAGAAACGTGGAGGCTAACAAAGAGGGTTTAGCTTAAGTTAAGGACAACGCAGCGAGCCACGGAAAGAAAAATGACAGGTGTAACGTTAAGAGATCGGAAGAGGGCGGAGTGGGCGGGTTAATGACATCGCGGGTTAATGACATCCTAGTCGCGGGTTAATGACATCCGAGTCGAAATCAAGAGGAAGAAATGGGTCAGGGCATGTAATACGAAGTCAATATAGCTGCTGGTCTTTAAAGGTGGATTCCACGAGAAGGCATGCGTGTAGCAGGGGGCGGCAGAAAGTTAGATGGGCGGATAAGATTAAGACGTTTGCGGGGATACGGTGGCCTCAACTGGCCAAGGACAGGGTTAATTGGAGAAACATGGGAGAGGTCTTTGCCCTGCAACGAGCGTAGTCATGCTGATGATGATATCACAATTGAAGCAAAGCGGCGCTTTCTGCAGTACGCCTGCGTATTGTGTGCGCCTGCTGAATTACTCAAGAGGCCAAAAACGCAACATCCTTATGGTACGCTGAGAACGTCAGCTAATGTGCTAACAGTCGCATGAGAGTTCATGGAATTGCTGTCCGGAGTCGTCTCTTTCTACTGTCTACTAAAATCTCCGATACATCATCAGCGATTAAAAAGCAAACATGTGTGTTCGAGAATCAATTATTAGTATGCACCCTCGCTTCATAGTGGTGTGAAATAGCGATATCTGGCGCCATACATAAGGGGGCGGCTGTGTTTTCGGTTGTACTAGAACGTGATGGGAGTAGATTAAAGATAGTGATACAAGAAACACTGCACACAGGAAGAATAGCAGACAATACAAGAGATGATTGTTAACTTAGGGACAAGGATAGGTAATTGAGGGACTCCTGATGGAGCATACGATAAAAGTCAACACTCACTAATACGGAGAAAGGCATTAAGGAATGTTTTTTTTATTTTGTTTGTTGCATTGCTCAATGCGAAATTAGTCGCGTAATATTTTTTAACTTATATATAATTGATTAAAAAAATAAAAACAATCACATATTGTCAGCGGGAACTTTTAAGGCGAAAGCCTTTAATGCCGCATCGTTCTCGACAGAAGGCTGTCAGCAGAGGTCTTACGCTTTTCGGTTGGTCGAAATGGCTATGACGTCATAGCGCGCGGATTCAAAGCAATGTGGTCACCCACGGATGCCTGACGCCCCCTTTAGAGCACACGACAACTAATAAAACAGTTGTCGTCCGCTCTGACAGGGGACGTAAGGCGTCTGTGGGTGACCACATTGCATACCTCGTTACTGCGAACAGAGCCATGGATACAACCGAACTCATCGAAGCAGAGAGAGAGTCGTGCTAAAGAAGCAGTCAAAGCCGGCAGTCAGAGTGCGTAGTTGTAATGTGTAGACAAAGTGTGTAGTCAAATAAAGCACTAGTACAGCACAAACAGTCTCGCGGTCAATACCAAACAGTGCGCCAGGGAAGGCTTTCGCCTCGCGGCTCTTTAGAGAGCCAAAGTGCCCTTGAATTTTTGCCCCGCCCTCCGCATGTCGCCTGCGGCTGTGCGCTAACTAAACTACGACGGAGGCTTTGCAGTCTTCCACTTTAGAGCACATTTGTGCTCCATGTAACCAACTTGAAATTATAAAAGGGCCCTCAACCACAGTGGCTGACATTAGGGCCTCTTCGTTACACCGCGAGCGCCATGTAGAACATGGTCGAACGGTGAGGGTGGCAGCTATGAAAGAATCCTTTTATTATATATGCTTCCTATGGCATCAAGACTGCCAGGACCAAATCCCTCCTTGAGGCATTTAGGAGACAAGGATTGAGAATATAGGGTCTAGTGACGACACACATTCTAAACAAACGCAAAAATGCCTTGTCAGCACATCTTTCAGGTGTAAGCTGGTTACATTGTTAATTCCCCATTGTAAAACTCTACAAATCGGAACAAAAATTCTTCGCTTCTATTCGGTGACTGTTCTCTGTCCTCAAATGTTAACTAAAGGGTAATTTTAAAAGCTGGACAAATAAAGACCCACACTGCACGAGAGGAAACGCATATATCCTGTGGCCTGTATATTGTCTCGCTCAAGAAAATGGCTTTTCGTTGCAGTCAAGCTTCCCAAGTGCAAACGTTATTCCTTCTCTCTTGTTGCTCATTTGCGCTGTTTTACCGCCGTACATTCCAGCAAATTCGCCGAACTCGCCATATTACTGATGAATAACAGCAATGTCTCCTTTCCTTTCACATAAATCATGCCCCAGTAAATGGTGCACCGATCGTTATCTTTAGTTGGGGCATTTTTTTTTCTTACAGATTTCTACGGTAAAAAAAAACGTACACTATGACGGCCGAAGTATTTCGCACAATTGAAGGTCTCTATTTGGGCAAGCACTTTCGCGACGAGGCAGTTCAATCTACTCTCGCATACAAGCCACAACCTGGAGACCTCTTCCTTGCCTCTTACCCGAAATCTGGATCTACCTGGACGCAACGGATCATCTACTACATCTTGATGGATGGCGAAGATCCGGAAGACCCCCTCGACCCCTTAATTCGTCTCCCTTTACTGGAGATGCGGGGCGCAGAGGCCGCATTGTACGCTCCAAGACCAGCGGTGTTTAGAACCCACTCACCATTCCACCTAGCTCCGTATTCGCCACACGCTAAGTATATTTACATTGCGAGGAATCCCTATGACACCTGCGTATCCTTCTACTACCACACTAGAAACACTCCAGCGTACAGATTCCAAAATGGGTCTTTTGAAGAGTTTTTCGAACTTTTCCTTAACGGTAGGGTCGACTTTGGGGACTACTTTGAGAGTGTACTTTCCTGGTACAAACATCGTAACGACAAGAACATCCTTTTCCGTACTTACGAAGAGCTCACTCGGGACACGCCTAGATGCGTTCTCGAGATTGCTGCGTTCATCGACCGCGAAAGGGAGAAAAAGATCCGGGAAAACCCTGAACTCATGTCCCGCATTCTTGAGAAGACAAATCTTAAAAGCATGAAGAAGGTTTTCGAGTTCACTGCTGGACAAATGGCTTGGAAGGAATCACCGCTTTTCAAGACACTTCGGCCGGAGCTTCTCAATGGTTTTCAGAACTTGTTCGACTTTTTTAGTGAACCCATGACTGGCAGCATCGTGCGAAAGGGAACGGTGGGTGACTGGAAGAACCACTTCTCCCCTGAACAAGCTGAAAGAATGAAAAAGAAGATAGCCGACGTGGTGGAATACACAGACCTCATGAGCCTCTGGAAAGACGTATGCCTTCCGTGAGTGTTCAGTGCACGAATCTAAGGCTCCAATAATTTAAGGCGAATTAAGAGAAGAAA
The DNA here is from genome assembly GCF_055824585.1 of Amblyomma mixtum. Lineage (NCBI taxonomy): Eukaryota > Metazoa > Arthropoda > Arachnida > Ixodida > Ixodidae > Amblyomma > Amblyomma mixtum. The sequence continues at coordinate 34,188,772 of NC_143019.1, read as the reverse complement.
TACTGTATCGCCACCATATGACTGCGGTATGGCGCGGTGAAATTTTTTTGTAGTTTTGTCATACTGCAGGAGCCTGTTATGCTTTTTTTGGAGTTGACGTGTATGCCTTGTTAACTTTTAATAAATAAAACAAGCGCTTTGTTTTGAGCGTTTATTGCGTGTGATTTGGGCGTTGCTGCCATACTTGGTTTTCTTCATGGTTTTCTTTCTAGAGACCATACCATACTCAATGCATACCTCGGTGAAAAAGGCCGTTTTTTTGCTGCTTCCTCAGTTAACCATTATTTGCGGTTCACTCATGATTAGCATAGCATCACTAGACGTCGGCTCTTTTCGCCAGAATCGGAACCCGAGGACTCATTTTAAAGCGACTGCTGTTATGCGCGTTCTTGGGCTTCCGTCAGTCTATTAATGGTGGTAGTGGTAGTGGTGGTGGTGGTGGTGGTAGTAGTGGTGGTGGTAGTAGTGGTGGTGGTGGTGGTGGTGGTGGTGGTGGTAGTGGTAGTAGTAGTAGTACTAGTATAGTAGTAGTAGCAGCAGCAGTAGTAGTAGTAGTAGTAGTAGTAGCAGCAGCAGCAGCAGTAGTAGTAGTAGTAGCAGTAGTAGTAGTAGTAGTAGTAGTAGTAGTAGTAGTAGTAGTAGTAGTCGGAGTAAATGGTAAGTGAATGCCACAGGAATCATACGGAGGGTGCTTACCGTGGAACAAGGAGGGCAAGAAGAGAGAGGGGGATTGCAGTACCGAAGGGTGATTTATATCATAGAGCTCTGGAGGATGGTGACCGTGGAATGAAGGAAGAGGAAATGTGTAACTATAGGGTGGTGGCCATCTTGACTACATGGATTGTACTTACCGTGGAAGCAGGACGACTTCAAGGGAGCGGAGGCATGCTCACAAGGAATGTGACTGCCAAAGGAAAAACTCAATAGAGTAGTAACCACGGAAGCAGGAGAAGGGCAGTAATACCCTAGCAGTCGTCGCTTTCTCTAAAGTCGCACATTCGTAGCAGTCCTGTGGTTTTTTTTTCAATTGCACCAACAGGAGGTGTGCGCCAATGTTCAGGATTCTTGAACATCGAGTCGAAAATCATGGATTCTATTCACAGGAAGGATTAAATCGGGCGACTCCGCAGTTATTCGCAACGAATCGAATTCCATTTTCAAATTTTCTAATGCTTGGCACTAGGTTTAAATAGAGCCCGCTGCAGTCTTTTCGATTACTATTGGCAGACTTTTCGACGATTATTCCAATTCCAAGTGGTCGCGATAAAGATTGATCGACAGTGAAAAACAATTTTCCGGGACGAGGTAGGAGGCATTGAGATTATTTGTGTTGCTATGCCTGCAGCATAGCAGCGAAATTGGCAGTTGCATCTCAGGACGTTTAGTGTATCGAGTATCAGGGGTCCAAAAAATAATCTCATTCGTTGTTATCTTGAACCTCGCTCTGAGTATACATCTTTAAATGGGTCTCATTCCAGCAAAAGTGTTATCAAATACGATGTACCACATGGATCGATTCTAAACCTATTGCTATTTCGCGTTTATATAAATAACATTGTAAACATCTCCAAGAGAGGAATGATTATATTATACGGGGACGTTACACGTCTTTTTTTTGGTAGCAACCTAAAAGAATTAGACACTGCTGCTAACGCCTGTTCACATTGAATAAATCAATGGGTCTCGTTGTGCGAGCTGGAACCTAATGCCAAAAAACTTAGTTCATGCTTTTTCACGCGAAAAAAGCAATAGATTACCACCTACATCTCTTTTACGGTGGCTTCCCGTTCTAAACTGTACCCAGTCACTCCCTCCTTGGCGTTGCCTTTCAGTCTAGCTTGAGCTGACCACGTCATATACAGAACGTACAGCCCCCATTAAAAGTATACAGCCCAAGGAGTTTGCTTCTAAGCACTTTAACGTGGCTGCCGAGCACATCAAGCAGTACAATCATTGGAAGGTTTGAGTGCGCAAAACAAATTTCCTTACGGTCGCTGATGATGCATATAACGAGGAACGCAGTGGGCCTCAAGCGCAAACCTCTTGGGCTGTATACTTTTTAGGGGAGGCGTACGTGTAAAAATAGCTTAATTCATTAGTTTGTTGCATAACAGTCCCACTTTTGTTACCCTTGTAGCAAAAATAAAAAAAATTTACTTTTCAATGGCTTATCCACATCTGAGCTCTTGTGTATTATTACGGGGAACAGTAACTGCACTGACACAGAAAGGCTTTCAAGATTGCAAAGGAGGGCAGTTCGAGCACTTCAGTCTCCGCAAGAGTAAAGTCGCGGACAGAATAATATGGAACACGCCTCCGCATTCCAACTGTTCTGTCTCGTTGCGTAGCACCAATAGAAATGTTTGCTGCCTTGGTGTAAAAGGGCAAAAGCAAATATAACTTGCATGTGTATCACACGTATAATGTTTTCGTTAGGTAATGCTTGAGAAGACTTTGACCACCGAATCGTGGTCCACTTCTGTCCACGACTGTACATGCCCGCCACGGCATTCAAGCGTATACATAATGTTCTGATATTCAGTAGCGTGGCTTTTTGGGCTTGTTGGTACATAGTTCCAATATACTGTAGCGCAGCAAAAGACGAGGACACAAGAGACGAGAGACGAACAACACGAGCGCTAACTTCCAACAGATTTTATTCTCCTGAAGCATCACATTTATACGCCAGAAAACAGTAATCACATGTGCGAACAGTATCAATTCCTCAGAAAAACAAGCTCTTTATCTGAGAGGAGAATGGAAGGTGTGCTTACACACGAGCATCCTGACCTATATATCTTTTCAGCTTCGATGATTTCGCGCGTTACTCTTTCTCTGCTCTTTCCTATTACGACACTTTTATCAAATAAAGGCTTACAGGTTTTTGACTTGCATGCGAGAATGTGGTCAACCAGCGATCCGCCTTGCCCGTTTCTGACGTTGCGAGCGTGTTCCATTAGGCGCTCGTTCAGACATCTCCCCGTCTGGCCGATATAGTGTTTCCCGCATGACAAGGGAATTTTTTACACAACACCTTCATCGCACGTGACGTAGGGCTTCTGGTGCCTAGTTGCGCATCCGCGCGCTTTGTTGGTGTTTGTTTTTCCCAGTTTGCACAACGTTGCAAGTTTTTTCGGCGCCGAGAACACGACGGTTGCATTCGCTCGTTGGCCAATTCTTTTCAAATTGTGGGAAATCTTGTGTAGATAAGGTAATACAACAAGGTTTTTTCGTTCACGAGGAACCGGGTTTGGGTGACATTGATTTTCTGGTCTCATTTTCTTAACAAGTTTTTCGGCAACAGAAACTTGAACATGGGAGGGGTACCCGGCATTAGTCAGCCTCTTGGACTGCTCTTGAAAACTATCGGTCATCATGTGCGGACAAGATTTCTGGAGAGCATTTTGAAAACATAAATTGACAATACCTTTTTTGACCAGTTTTGAATGAGCGGAATGATATGGCAGCATCGGCTTGTTGCTACGCGGCTGGTAGGCCCAGCATATGTGATGAGCGTGAAAGGTGAAGTTAATGTCTAAAAATCTAATGGAGTTATTGATGGGCAATTCTGATGTTAAAACAAGCGGTTTAAAATGTTCTTTCATGATAGTTAAAATGCTATGAGCCTTTGGCTCAAGTGAGTCATGGTCACACTTAACAAGAATAAAAAAGTCATCAACAAATCTAAAGACCCTGATTACGTCCAAGCTGTCTAAGTGGCTGGAAACAGCCTTGTCAAGTTTTGATAAAAACAGATTACTCAGAATCGGCGCTATGCACGACCCGATGCATATCCTTTCTTTCTGAAGGTAGGGTTTTCCTTCCCAGTTAATGAACGTTGACTGCAAGTAAATAGCTAAAATTTCTAAAAAACTGCTCGCCGACACACCCGCCGCGTTGTCGGCGAGCAGTTTTTTAGAAACGTCAGAAACGGGCAAGGCGGATCGCTGGTTGACCACATTCTCGCATGCAAGTCAAAAACCTGTAAGCCTTTATTTGATAAAAGTGTCGTAATAGGAAAAAGCAGAGAAAGAGTAACGCGCGAAATCATCGAAGCTGAAAAGATAAATAGGTCAGGATGCTCGTGTGTAAGCACACCTTCCATTCTCCTCTCAGATAAAGAGCTTGTTTTTCTGAGGAATTGATACTGTTCGCACATGTGATTACTGTTTTCTGGCGTATAAATGTGATGCTTCAGGAGAATAAAATCTGTTGGAAGTTAGCGCTCGTGTTGTTCGTCTCTCGTCTCTTGTGTCCTCGTCTTTTGCTGCGCTACAGTATATTGGATCTGATATTCAGCATGCTTAGTCTAGCTGTGTACACACTCCAGGAACTTAAAACCGAACACAATGCATGTACAGCTCAATGTTATAGCAGAAACACGTTATCACTTACGTAAAACTTCCATTGTTACTGACATTCCATGGATCGATTACGTCAAACAAAAGACTAAACACCATCATGCTCATATGCAACGAACATCCCAACATATCTGAAGCAGCAAAAAGTGCTCTCACAGCTCAAAACTCAAAACTCTCATTGACAGATTCATACCCGTCATCAGTATCCCTTGCACTAACACAGCGCCTTGGTTTAATAGGCATCTACGTCGCCTTAATAACAAAAAAAGCGCCTTTACAGACAAGCCGACAAGAACAGACACTCCGAATCTTGGCAACGGTACAAACTATGTGATAAGGAATACCAGTCTGAGTTGATATCTGCACGTAGGCACTTCTTCACACACGATCTACCGGCAATGCTAACAAACAATCCACGGAAGTTCTGGCAGATAATAAACCCCGCTAATCATCCTGACATTACTCTTACCAACGCGGAAGGCAGCAGTGTTCCAGTGGCCGAATGCGCCGAACTTTTCAATAACGCATTCACATTCGTTTTTACCCGTGAAGATCTCCCTCTACCTCCTATTTCTGTCGGCACTTCTAATACATCAATGTCCGAAATAGTTATCAGTGAGACCGGTATCTTATCCTTACTAGGGAAGCTTAAAACATCATCAGCATCAGATCACCTTGGCTTTAATAACAAAATACTCAAAAATTCATCTGATGGTATTCATCGCATCTTGTCCGCTATTTTTTCACAATCTTTATCATCAGGCGTGATTCCGCTGTACTGGCGCCTAGCTAAAGTTGTGCCAATTTTCAAGTCTGGCGATCGTTCCTCACCCCTAAATTACCGACCCATTTCATTAACTAGCACTGTTTGCAAACTTCTTGAACACGTAATTCACTCGCAGGTAATTAACTATCTTGAAGAACATAACATTATCTTTAAATATCAACATGGGTTCCGTAAAGGCTACTCATGCGAAACGCAACTTGCCGGATTCATTCAAGACATACATTCATCGATTGATGCTGGCATTCAAGTGGACTCCATATTTCTTGATTTTTCTAAAGCTTTCGACAGGGTACCTCACAACCGGTTATTAATGAAACTAGCACTGCTTAATATTCACCCTCTTGTCATTGCATGGGTTAAAGATTTTCTCTTTTCCAGGTCTCAATTTACAACTGTCAATAACCACAATTCATCTTTCAGCCAAGTACACTCTGGCGTCCCACAAGGAAGTGTGCTTGGCCCCTTACTTTTCCTAATATTTATCAACGATTTACCGGATTCCATTTCTTCCCATATCAGACTTTTTGCTGATGATTGTGTAATTTATCGCAAAATTTATTCTAACACCGATTGCCAATCCCTTCAATCTGACCTGGATTCAGTAACAGCATGGTGCTCAACCTGGCTTATGCAACTTAATCATTCAAAAACTAAATTTATCTCTTTTACTAACCGAATGTCTCGAATTCAAACAGCATACTCCTTAAATAATAGCTCACTCGAGCTAGTCACCACGTATAAGTACTTAGGACTTCACCTTCATTCAGACTTAGCATGGAACCACCATATCAACCTTATGCTTGCATCTGCTAATCGGTCATTAGGTCTCTTAAAACATAACCTAAAGCATGCTCCTCCTCACCTCCGTGCTCATGCCTATACCACTCTAATTCGACCTAAAATTGAATATGCCTCGGCTATTTGGGACCCTTACCAATCTTACCTAATAAATAACATTGAATCATTGCAGAACCGCGCCGTTCGTTTTATTTACTCCGATTATTCACGTAACACCAGCATCACAGCCTTAAAGAAACGTGCAGGTCTCCAGGATTTATGTCTCCGCCGTAAAATTGCACGACTATCACTTTTTCATAAACTTTATCATCATCCATCACTTCATAACGACTTTTTTTCTTTGCCTCCTTCGATTTTTGACCGCCGCGATCATCCCTTTAAAGTTAGACGTTTCACGTGCAGAACATTTATCTATGCGCATTCATTCTTACCACGCACAATATCTGACTGGAACACTCTGCCTTCACATATCGCAACCACCACTGATCCTGATAAATATTTTAAACTTATATCTTCAATAACTACTGCTTAACTCTTCGCATACATTGTTATTTTATTTGTTCATGGCTTCCTTTTTTTTTGCAGGGTTTGTTACTAAAAAGATTCATTGTACTAGTGTTCTGTTTGTATAATTTTAATACTGCAGTAATCTTCGTTCTTTGCCGCGCTGCCATTCTTTTGATTCTTTAGCTTACTTATGTTACTTATGTTTTTGATTGATTCTTTTGCTTACTTATGTCATCCAAAGTGTCTTATTTGTGCTTTTGTTGTTTGTTTTATATTTGTGGTTTTGTTTTATTCTGTTAAATTGCCTGTGCCCCCCCCCCCCCCCCCCCTATGTAATACCCTCTCGAGGGCCTTTAGGGGTATTCTGTATAAATAAATAAATAAATAAAACTTCAAACATAAAATTCGGGCTTCCTTTTCCTCACTGCGCGGTAACTATATGCACATGATTAAGTTGACATCTGGGTACTTTCTTGATTATAATAATTTGTCTATATTGTAGACTTTAGGGCAAAAAGTTCTTTTCACACACTAGTTTGAACGAGCCCAAACTTATTTGTCTATTCGTTGCTGCACTCGGTCATGTATTTTGACCGCAAGCAATAGGCTATTGTAAATTTCATTCTCTATAACAAAACCTCATTTGTCCTCTTCATCTGCCTTTGTATTGTTTATCATGTCTGCAACTTTGCCTAGGACATTCATAATCATAATGTATGGGCCAAAATTTATTGTCTTTTATGTGTACCATATTTTCCTATTTCGCTCCGGATACAATCATTTACGAATGTTTATTGTAAATGCGATTCATATTGTTCAGTGTGCTAAATTAATGCATGCATTATACATTGTTTGTGATAGTACATCACTGCTGCTGCGCCCTGCGGGCTCAAAGCCAACTCAGGAGGCCTATGCCCTTCTTCACTCCTGCCTCACATGCAGTACCTGATTGCCTGATTGATGATTGAAAACAAGCGCAAAAAAAAGCGAGCAGGTTATCTGCGCATTGTTCTAAAAATTCCCATTCCCGTGCATTGTTTGGTTTGGTTTGGTTTATGTGGGTTTAACGTCCCAAAGCGATTCAGGCTGTGAGAGACGCCGTAGTGAAAGGCTCCGGAAATTTCGACCACCTGGGGTTCTTTAACGTGCACTGACATCGCACAGTACACGGGCCTTTAGAATTTCGCCTCCATAGAAATTCGACCGCCGCGGCCGGGATGGAACCCGCGTCTTTCGGGTCAGCAGCCGAGCACCATAACCACTAGGCCACCGCGGCGGGTATTTGCCATGCATTATGGAAAAGAGCCGTGCCGGTATCTGGCGCGAATGCCGCCGTAACCGATTATGCTATGGCGGCATTCCCTACTCAGTCAAGAATAGCACATATGGACTATTGTGATAGCACTTTAATGAATCGGTCGTGAGAAATTGTCAATGGCTCGCCAGAGATGAAGCAGGCGAAGGTAGCGGTAAACATGGCCGGCTGAAGACGACGAGTGGCTCCTTTCAAATCTCCCCTCTATTTTGCCGTGGCGGAGCAGCAGCCGGGAAAAACAAAAACTATGAGGAAGCTTACGTCAACGTAAAATTTAAATTCACTAGAACAAAGTTTCAGATCTGTCACTGCTTCTGTTGCAATTTCTGTTTGTTTTTGGGTCAATCTCTTTGAATTTTCGTTCCATCATACGTCCACCATGAAATAATTATACAATACAATAAATATTCAACCATAGAATAAATATTCTGTATATTAGTCATCTTCTAGTGTATTAAATCACTTAAAGTGTACTGCTCTCCACTAGGCAGGCTGGATGAAGTATGATAAAAAGTTTTCATGGAGCAAGAGCACTAAGCACAAGTGGATTAAATATATAGTCTCGATGCTTTCTCGGCAAGAAGAGAATTACTTTGAGAAGGCCGGCATCATGTATAGACTGCGTTTATTCAACAAAAATACATTCTCATCGCATAAAAAACTGCAGAAATTAGAGTTTGAAACACAGGCACACTTAGCAGACAAAAACAAGACACGTACTCGGCAGAAACTTCGCCGTTCTGTTTGTAAACTTTATTAGGCAAGCGTGTTCACATCCAACACAATCAAAAAACTTCATTGTCTCTGATGATCACGTCAAGCAATCAGAGAATTAGTTTGCATGCTTAAAACTTCAACATAGCATTAAATGAAAAGTTTGCCAAAAAGAATCTATTCAAGTATGTCTTCTGTTCATTTTTTGCTGCTTTTTCATGCGATTATAGCGACGCCTCTTGTCTGCAACCTTCTCCAAATATAGGGCATCACCATTATCCTCCTAACAACTGCTTCTTCAGATTAGATGGGATAATCAAAGTCATACGGACACGCCCCCCCCCCCCCCCCCCCCCCCCCCCCTTGCTAGAAAGCGTCACCTGGTTATGACCATCGTGACGAAATCCTTCTTGGTTATCATCGCTGCTAAGTTTTTCTCGCAGGAGGAAATAAATCCATGATTACACTGTTTCGATTCACTGTTAACTTGCACCCACTGTCCTTATCCGTTGCTTTAACACACATATATGAGTTCATTTACATAGTCAGCGTGTCATTTTATTGTATCCATATAGGCAGCAAAGGGCTTCAGGGATAACGCCGTATGTTGTTTCATCATTTAAATAACAAAACTGATAGCTCATGATAACTACAGCCATTGCTTGCCCTGCGTAACAAAACGATCAGTTAAGAATTATTTAGCGTTCTTTTTCGCGATGGCCTCATTCTATGTTATACGTCACGTGCTCATATTAGTGCATTACAGCTACGCAACTGTGTTCCTACGCTCTCCCTTTACCTCAGTGCAGAAGCAGCCCAACCTCGCTATCCTTCGGGAGGCGTACCCAAAAACAATCTCAAGCAGGGCCCTTTGTTGTGTTGAACGACGCGCCAGCATTAAGAGGGTTAGGATTTCATTCTGAACTGCGGCAAGGTCGGGTAAAACGTGAGACGCATAAAAACTTTCTTATATGTAAAGCATAGCACAGCGCCGAGCACAGCGTTTGATGGCGCACGCATTTCTTAAACACTAGTTCCGAGGGAATAGCTACCGCGACAAAGCGTGAGTATTGGAACGTCACCCGCTGGTTAATGCGTATCCATCAAACCATGCTGGTATACTTCGTGGTGCAGTACGCCGCGGTGAACTGCGTTTCCCAAATGCCACCTCTAAGGAAAATACGAGAAGACAGAGCAGCAAAAGGCCACCGAATGTAGCGAAAAAAGCCAACAGCTCGTAAAGTTGCATAGCTTTCGGCTTAAGAGAATGAGCATCTGGGTTATCAAGTATCGCTTTACTGTGGCCGCATCTCCTCCAGCCGGCATCAGCTGGGTACAGACCAGTTTCGAGGAGCCGGCGCAAGAGATTGCCGTAGATCCGCGCCTGGGCATAGTCTTTACGGGCAGGGTATGTACACATGGCGATATTCAGGCGGTCGATAGATTCAACGTAATCTCGACTCAGTTGAACCCGAGAGCAATCGTCCAATCCCCGATCAAAGCAGGCGAAATGAGGGCGCATTGCGCAGCTGAAACAGTCTTCTATCGCATCGAATAAAAGGCGAGCGTCATTCATCTTGCTCTTAAATGTGCGCCTCAGCTTAGCGTATAGGGTTGGACGAAAGACTTCGGTCTCGTCGACAAATATCACAAACCGGGCGAAGTTAGATGTCACACAGGGCGTCACCTGATCTCCCTCTAAGGCTTGATCCAGTTCTTCTGATGTGTCTAAGAAGTTTTGTGGCACCGTGATGCAGAGACGAGACGCCAGTTCACTACGAAAGTACGCAGAGAGCGGCATCATTGACATTATCCAAACCAGCAAGAACGCTTTCCGAGTCGACCATCTGCGGCGAGCAGTCTGTCCTCTACCTCCCATGTCTATCGGCGTTGAGGTGGCAAAAAATGACGCCAACAGGACCAGTCCCGAATCCATACCAAGAGAAACGCTGCCAAATTCAAAGATCTCTTCGATCAAGAGTAGAAACCAGGAAGCAAGCAACGAGATTAAAACGAGCACAAAAAGATGGCGTGATTGCCTTAGGACGCCGAAGAACGAAGTTTGTGGAACCTGCAAGTCTCTCAACGTGTAGAACCTTTCGCCCCTGAACTCCAATATTGGTACGATTTGAGAATGAGCGAATGTGTACAAGTTGGGTATTACTAGCGACACTAAGACGTCAGCTTCACCGCGGTGCATGCCGTGACGGGCAAGATCGTGATTTGGAAAAGTCTTAAAAATGATCGTAGCGTTCTGAGTGCGAAATGCATCGAATATTACTTTGGTTTCAAGAGTGTGACATGTGCTGTTATTGGGGCCAATTTTACGCTCAAGAAGTCGACAGGCGAAAGTGATTTCTTTATCTTCTCTCGGCAAGGTGAAACTTATCCTACTTCTGTCGTCTGCGAGAAAGCACATTCGAGAGAAGATGGAGACTCCCCACATAGCCGGGTGGCCTTCATTCATTTTCTCTGTTCTGAAGAAGAGCGGGCGCCCGCCACACAATGAGAAACTGGTGTTGAGCGTAGCTAACTCACGAGGCAACAGCACATATCTGTCCAGGTGAAATACTATCCATTCGGTGTAATAAGACAAGTTGTGGTTCGCTAGAAACTGCTTGACCAAAGGAGCTTTTAGTTCAGGGGCGCCCACGACCACAATCACAGTGCGCACGTTCTTCGCTCTATTCGACTCGAGGGCACTGGCGAATTCACTCCATCCGCATGACCAGCGCGCTGCCTTTCCGGGATAAGTCTGAATAAGGGAATTTTCGAAAGGCTCTGTGCGGTCCCCACATGAGAGGAAAGCAACAGCATCATTAGGCCGGACCCTTTCTGCAATCGACGTTGAGGCACGTTTAATGAGATGATTCGACGGTGTGCTGAAGTATGGCCCGGCAGCTTGTCCCTCACGGAGATTTTTGCCAAAAGCTGATACGCTGACCGATACGGCTACAGTTATCAAAATACCTCGAAAGGATGGAACCGTCCTCATATGATTCGTCGCCTGTTTATTCCCTGCGTCCAAGTACCTGGGCATACTGCACGGTTTGCATGAAACCAAGAGAATAAGTATAAAAATGGTGTTCGAAGTGAAATTTTGGTGCCAATTAAATAGGGAAAATGTATCGTTGAGTAAAGAACGTAGTCAAGCACAAATTATTCATTTAGAAATTCAGTGAAATTTAGCGGCGCAAGCTAGACTGCTACCGCTTGTTCAAATTTGCACAAAATGACGACTACAATTATTACAGGTCACCAAACAAAACAACTTATTTCGCGGATACAGGCGCATAAACAGTTGAAGTAGTACAAAAACTGGTTCCAGTTTGCTCACTTTTCAGAAAATGATTTGTTCCCCTAGTGCATCCAGCGAGCGAGTCATGGTCATTGCGAAGACTGTGGTCTAATGACGAGGAACATTATGAAGTTCATCAACTTTAAGCCTACGAGACTCGCTTCGAGGGGTAAACTAACGGCTGAAAGCACGATAGACAAGAAATGGGAAACGGAAACCAAGTTCGCCAACACCAGAGGCATAGGCAAAAAATATATGCATAGGTTTCTTCCACGAGTCCAAAAGGTTTCCGTCTTACGGTGAATCCCTGAGTACGTAGTCACACAGTTCTTCCCTCAGTAGACTTCTGATCGCACAAAACACGCAAGTAACTTGAGCATGTGTCTTCCACTTCGTGTTGACAAAAAGGTGCCTGGAATAGGAAAAGCATGCTTTGTTAACTGCAGACATTGCGCTTGCTAGTGTACTATCGTTTGCACCCAGTTCTGTCTGTTTACAGAATACGGTATTGCGCAGCCTCTCTGAACGGAGATGTAGTATCTAAAGGAAATATAAATTATTGTGCGCAGAAAGTTGGAAGGCATAAAAATGCACCAACAGTTTGGTGACAGCTAAATTAGAACCAAAACTGACTCCCTCTTTTTTTTTTTTTTTTTGTAGGGGGCTATCCCGTCCATGGACCTCTTGTATTCACACAGTCACGAGACGAGGGTTTTCGCGTGGTGGCAAACCACATATATCATAGCAAGGACAATAAAATCTTGTCTTCCATTTATACTGCTCAATTATATGTTCATTCACATCACTACTTTTGTGGCGCACTGAAGTCGCAATTTATATTACAAACCCTGGAGTACATGTTTGCATTCATACGATTTATCGCCAAGCAAGTGTAACCAAAGGAATCTAACACACGACCTAAATTCACTTGTTCTCAGTGTCTCTACACGTTAGGAAGGATTGGATATGTACGGTGCGCTGTCACCAAGACCGGATCATAGCCCACATTTCTACATTTGAGAAACCAGCTTGCGACACTGTCAGTTTGATTGCCATCTTCGTATCGTTGTGAATGTTATTTGTCAGGCGCAGCTCTAAACACCATTTATTTGAAATAAGCTGGGTCCTATTTAGAACGAAATTGCTACCCGATTTCGTGAGTTGCTCCTGATCTACTTCATGCATTTGCGGTCAAGCTCAAAATTGTTCTTTGAGCGGCATGTGACAGCAACTCACCCTCTTAGAAGCGATGCGAAGATCGGCTGTGCAAGTAATCTTTCGCCTTGCTTCAAGTTTTTAAACTTGAACTTGTTTTCAGATATATAAGCGCGTGTAAGGTTGGCTTAATGTACACAAGCCTTCGAAATCCATGCCCAGAGAGCAACGCCGCTCTTGCTTCAGCGCTAGTATAACCGGATATTTTCCCGAAGAGTTCGCTGAAGAAAGGAGGACAGCCTGGAAAAACACGAATGTGGTTCAACTTCCATAACGGTAAGACAAGCAGAAATACTGAAGCGTTAGGTACAGCAAAAACTCAGTACCTCATGAAGCGTGTACTTGACAAAATTTATTCCTTACAATCAATCTCGTGCACTCGGGAAAAAAAAAAAAGAAAAACGATCTCATTGTCTTGCCTAAGGCTAATGCACGGTTCCTGACAGTTAACAGGGCAAAGGTGAGACCAACAAGAGTCTCAAAAGCATGTTTACGAGACATTTTCTCCACATTACTTGCGTAGTAATGACTTCTAAGCACGCGTGGCATCGTTTTCGTGTCTTTACCGTTCTCATCCTGTCTCCGCAGGTGTACCATTCGTTCTTTCAGCAGCCTTATATATTCTGAGAAGCTGTGGGCGATCATTATGGCGCTCATCGTTAAGCGCCAACGCAGTTAATGGTTCGTTTGCGGGAGGGGCGCACATTAAGACCATGCCATTCAATGGGCTATCACTTTGAAAGCATTGTCCACAAACGCTTTATGAGGTTCTATGCGATCAATATGGCGTTGTCCCCTGGTTGTCCGGTACATAAGAGCGCATGGATTCTTCTGAAGCCGTAGGTCCGTACTTCAATGTTTTCATTAGTTACTTCGTTCATGCACGTGACGAAATTGCAGTTCTTTTGGAAAGCACTTTCATGATGTTGACACTCCCCCTCCCCCCATTTCAGGTCGTGTCAGTGACAACGAAATATCCTTCCCTTAACGTTGTGATACTTCCCTCTTTAGTGGTCCTTTCTAAGATGGGTTTCGTAGCCAATACTTTGCCTTACTCTCAGTACGTAAGGAAACGGTTTCCCTATAGGTAGAAGATCACTATTTGAAGTTGTCTGTACGCGCCTTACATTTTTACTCGTTTAACAAATAAGATTCATGTTAAAAAAGCCTCTTATGTTATCATCTTAGTTTCCCGTAAACCTGCCTACAAGGGTAATGTCTACTTCGTTATCTGCTGCAAGATTTTCACTAAAACTCCACTTAATGGTTGTAAAAATCATGGTGATTGTACTAATCGCCCCAATTGAGAGACTTTGTACAATTATCTCCGCTAAGAAGCGACTGAAGTAATTAAGCAATGCTCAAAGTCACCTAGGATCTAACTGCTCTGCTTACAGAATTTAGTCCGTCACCTCACATAGCTGTTTTTATTGCTTTCAAAGGACTAGCAGTTCATCGCTAAGCCATGTCTTTTAGATGCGATTGTCATTAGGTACATATTTCTATACGCCAATCGCAATTTCCCCCTGAATTTTTTTCTTATTGTGCTTAGCGCGCAATGGAAAAGCAGATAGGCACCATTCATTAGCCATCGTAGAAACTGTATTTTAGTTAAGCATTGTCGCTGCCAAGTTTATCTCTCTTTTGCAACCTTGCTTTTAAATCACTTCCGCAATGTTGACCAGATGATAACCTCTCAGAAGAATCAAATTATCCAGCCTCTGGTAATAATGCCATGCAGGAATCCGAAGAAAATCATCAAGCAGTTGGTCACTTAGAGTTTGTGACCAGAGCATTGTTTTGCAGCGGCCGACGTATAGACTCAAACGAAAACAGGAATACAGGACGCGGCAAGTCGATAACTATATCTGAAATGAAAACTTATGCTGCTCTTGCTATTTGGTCGGAATGTTATTCAAGGTGGATTGGGGATGGCGCACTACCTAAATTTCATGGTCTGGTCGTGCCACATAAGCGCTCTAATGCATTTTGCAGAGAGAGGCTCTTGGATGAGAACCTCAGATCAGCACTGAGGGAGGGCCCGGAAATTCGCCCTGCTCGAAGCGAGTGACTTCAGAAACCACGTGTGGAGTACAACTTTTTCTGTGTTTTCCTCTTTATTAGAATGTGGCAGTTCCTGCTCGGAAATCTGAGAGGCCGTGAGCCACGGGGGCTGCAATAAGCGGCTAATATTGCAACTCCGCACCGGGCCCTCCATAGCTTTCGATACGGAGGGCGCCGACCATGCCGAAGCTGCTTAATGCTGTGAGCGGAGTAAGACCATCCCACCGACCAACCTGGATGACCACTATCCAGAAGACGTGGACGGAAAAACTTGGTTGTTCCTGACGACCACCACTTCATTCGATGACGTCCATCTTACTGGAACAAATGCCTCTGGATATCGCTCGATGCGAGTGGAAACTCTGATGCACCCCTTCGGACAGCATCCAAAACTGTATTAAATTATGTTCCACTAATGCCTGCGACTGACACTTGCTATAGAAGGGAGGGCCTTATGCCCATCAAACAAAACATCATTTGTTTGCGTAAGAAATTTTCTCTACCCCTTTAAAGGACTGCGGATGGCTTTAGCGGAATCACCCAGAACTGCTGAAAAGTGTTCTTTTCACCCTGCTGTCTGTGGTTTTGAGCTGCCAGTGAGTTAATTAAACGCGTACATTCGGGGCATCTTGAACCACACCAACCAGGAGTGAACTTCAGTTCGTGTTAAGGGGTAAGATGCAGGCATGGTGTTTGCTGACACCTTACCGGTATAGGGCTTGGCAGTGAAGCCTGCGGTGACCTTCCCGCAAGACTATGCTCGGCACGGACAGCGGCGAGAACTCACCGCCGGCCGTTAACGCCGGTGCAATGGACCTGAGTACGTGAGCACTTCAGTGGGTGACGCCGTCCGCGACGATTAAACGACTCTGATGCGAAGCTTGGTCCCTCAGCTTAAATGTTTCATGGGCGCATCTTTTCGTGGTGGTCTGTGGAATACGTGATTTTTCTACACGACATCGTCGTAATCTTCGCAGTGAAAGTATTAAATTTTTTTAATGAAAATTGCCATCGACAGAATGTTGGGAAGTATTCTTCCCATCGGCCATTGAACGAACATGTTTTTCTTATATATTTAATTTTTTCTTCTAGGGAAAAGAATTAAGAAGACTCTTGCTGTACACTAAGAGAATAAAAAAACCACGTTTAGAACACTCTTTCACTTTAAATGGACCGTTTCACTTTAAATGGACTGCTTTCCAGAGCTCGGACGTAAAGAAAGGAAGTGAATTTTTTCTTTTCCCCACTCCGTAGGATCGGGTGTTCATAGTAGAATGACGACAAAAATTACATCGCGGGCCCATTTCTTCCTGCGTAGATGACATTGCTGCGGTCAGTAAGCAATATCAACCAAGCATGTGGATGCAGACCTGCGATGCTGCAATGTACCTTTCCCTTCCCAATGCTCACGACAGGAAATAAGCAGGCTCACAGCAATACATTCTAGCCAGGCATTTCTAGTGAAATAATGCTTTTAGGCTCCTTACAAAACTGTTGCCACCATTTCGCGCACACTTTCATGGGCGATGTGAAGAGAAGCCGTCGCTATAAAGTCTCGATGATTGCCGATCACCACGCTGGAAAATGTTAACCTGTAGATCATGTCGTTTTCTCTAAAGGGCGTAAGCAAAATTTTTATAACTTTCTCAGAAATCACACGAAGTGTCTAAAAGCTTCAATGCAGGAAGAAATGCTTCCCACAGGCTGGCTAAAAGTATGTAACGGATGAGGGCGGATGAGTACGAGTAACGGATGAGTAACGGATGAGTATGTAACGGGCGAAGGGATAGTTGTACAGCAATGAAAAAAGAATTGCAATGGGAACCACTCGCTTCCCGTAGAAGAAAATTGAGGCTAAAATTGCTGTACTTAATAGTTCACGGAAAAACGGGGATTGATTTTGAAAGTTACTTAAAACAGCCCTTTTACGTTTCTCAACGACATGACCATTCCCGTAAAATTAGAGAGCACCAGGACGAACTTGTTTGCAAATTCATTTTTTTGGTAAAACAGTGAAACAGTGGAACCGGCTTTCCGAAATGCAAGTGTGTTCTGTAAGTGAAGATGTATTTTTTGCCAATCTGTAACCCCCCTGCTATAACGCCTTCGGGCAAATGCGGGGTAACTCTTGAATAAAGAAATAAAATAATAAAGTATACATTTCGGTATACATGAAAGTGAGACACATAGGCAACAAAAAAAGTCCCCATTATGATCACTGTATAAAGGAAAGGCACCACTGAAACACTGGCATGGTTCTTTCGATAGCAGGTTATACAGGTTTGTCATCGGCCATCATCAGCCCTCAAGTACTGTTTGCCTAGACTGAAAGACTACGCAGCAAGGCGCGACATCATCCATAACGTCCACTCTGCTAATTTTCCCGTCGCTACAAAGAAGGAAAGAACTTTCCAGAAATGATTCGCAAGCACAGGAATGATGCCCTCAAGTAGGACCGGGAGAGGCAGTCTGATAGCAGAGCATTCCGAGGAGTGGCTGGCCATCACATCAATTCCGAGAACGCCGGAATCGTTTGCTCCAAGCCCAACGAATTGAAGCGACATCTTTGAACAGGCAGGCATCTAGAAAACACAGCCGGAAACTTTAAGAGATACGAGGCTGCCTTTTGATTATTGTACGCAGATAGCCTTGGCTGCACCTGCAAGTCTGCCTCCAAGTTCCCTGCGAACAAGTATTGTTCGCACTTGAATCCCACATACCCAAACTCAGGTTACACATACAACGGTGGCGCTTTTTCTGAAACTAATGCTGTGCAACAAAATCAGCTTTAAAAAGTGTCATTCGTGTCCAGTCCAGTCCGCCATGTACAGACGACCATATCTTCCCCGAAACTGGTGCTCTCAGGAGTGTTTCACCAGTGGTAACGTACTTTTTCCACCACATCTCCCGAAAGGCGTATGTCTGCGTAAAAGTTCACATTGGATGGGTTCGACATAGGAGCTTCATTACCTCTGCATTTTCTCCTCTACTGGGGAAATTTTGGAGCCTTACCAGGTTGAATGCCAGAGACAGGCCAGTTCACATGAGTAGGATCAAACCGAAAGCTCACACTTGTGTCGGCGCTTTGAAGATGACAGCTAAATGCCCTTCGACAACATCGCAAAAAAAGTATTCGCACTTTTTAAAACACTGAAATTGCATTTAATCAACCTCTAATGTCAGTGACAAAAGTTTCCTAAACGTGCGAAAAGTGATCTTGGTGCACATAACGCGCCGCCACGGTGGCTCAGTGGTTACGGCACTCGGCTGCTGACCCGAAAGACGCGGGTTCGATCCCGGCCGCGGCGGTAAAATTTTGATGGAGGCGAAATTCTAGAGGCCCGAGTGCTGTGTGATGTCAGTGCACGTTAAAGAATCCCAGGTGGTCGAAATTAGCGGAGTCCTTTACTACGGCGTCCCTCATAGCCTGAGTCACTATGGGACGTTAAACCCCCATAAACAAACCATAAACATTTGGACACTGGCCGCGAACATTTCAAGTAGCTATCACAACAAAACTCACGTGTGTTCGACTTTCAAGTGCACAACCGTGGTCTCGAGCCACTGGCTAGAAAGGGAGACATCAGCTACATCCGCATCTCACATATTTGTTAAATAGTTTCCCCATAAAACGCTTCAATATGTTTCAGAATTTTATTTCAGAAATGCTTAATAACAAGACATTTACCTTGCTGTAGGATGCCCTAACAATACCTTCCAGATCTTCGCAAAAGGAGAGCAGTCATTACTCCGAAAAAACATCACTCAGTATAGAAGATTCATTGAATGCAGTTACAACTTTGTGAAACAATATCAGTAGTCATACAAAGAAACACCGCAACATTGTGTGCTAAAATTGAAGAAAATAACCAATCAGTGTAGCACACCACCGACAAAATTTCATTAAGAGGCTCAGGGCACTGCAAAGCGATTCACCCTAGATGTTCGAAAAACAAACCACTCGTAGAACGTACAGAAATGGGCACACTAGCTAGCTCAACGCAGCCGTGCGCAATGTCCCTGATAGAGAGGTGCATTCCAAGTCATGCACGTTTGCCATATCAATTGGTTATAGTGATATCCGACGTGCTGTCCATATCTAAGCTTAGCCATGAATTCTAGACACACAGCATATCGGGTACAGAAGGAAAGGAGTTGCGAAGTGACACGTATGTGACCGGAATTTTGATACGAGTCCTTCTTAACAGTGATAGTGACGATAGAATTGACGAAGGAGGGGGCCAAAGTAGCGAGGGGTTTTTGTTTTGCTATCCTGCACATGGAGAAAGTGAAAAGTAGATTAAGAGAAGAAAGAGGGAAGGGGGCAATCGGGTTAGGGCGAAGGACGCCACCCAAAGGCTTTAGTCCTGCAAAGCCACCTTGCGCCCTCCAAATTGGATTTTTATTTTACTAGTATGATAAGCCTAAGGGATTTGCTTTTTTCCATCACCTCAAGTTGCCTTTCTCCTCGACTGCAACACTTTTATTTCGCTGTATTAGAACACATCACTACGTTCTTAAATTTGCAGAAACTCTACATTTATGGTAAAGCAAAAGTACGCGGAAAGTTTTTTATCTCATACCATGATGAAAACTACTAGATAAATAAAAAATTTGTGTATTTTTTATTCGTCTACTCATTCATCTCGTGCACGCACCATAATTGTTTTCTTTTTCTGACCAGTGCATCTCATTGCGGTAATCGTCAAAACATTAAGTGCTTGTTAATATGCATATCTCTCCTCCAAAGTTGAATTCATGCCGAGTGCTAAACGTATCTGCTGCTGGTAGTGACGGAGAGCTTAGCGACGTACAAAACTTCTTTCAGTGGAAAGAAAAACGGTGTTCGAGCCGTAAAAGAGCCACTGCTCTTTGGATCGAGAGCCGGGCACACACAGTCTACACCGCTGAGGAACGTTCATTGTTGGAAAAATTGAGGCCTTATAGGGGCACCTCACATTGCTCAACTTCAGATGGCTTCACGACATTTTGGTTGTTGTCAGTGTATTTTAGTATTTACGTTTTTGCAACGGGGCTCTCGGATTCTTAGTAATCCAAATAAGACCTTTTTTTTTGCGCTAGGAGAGGACTTCGGTCTTGGACGCAGTTAGTTTATATAGTAGCGTATGCGAAAATTGCACATTAAGTTCAAGACCCTCTCAAGGAGTCGAAATGGCATGTGTTCTTGCTGTGTTTATAAGTAATGAGGATGCTTCTAAATTCATTAGTGTCGAAACGCGAGAAATAAAGGAAAGGAATACGCACGTTTTGCGTCCTATCTACCGCACTCGTTTTCTGCTTAAGTTTCGATTCGGTGCGGAAATTCATGAGCACGCATTCACAAAACCTAATTGATTCCTGAACTTAGCACAGCACAAAATACAATAAAGTATAAAGTACTACTGTGATCGAAAGTAAGACACCATCCCTTCGTGTTCAGAACCTTGACGCCGTGCATGGCCCTTACAAAGATTTTTTAGACAGTGGATAGAGTCTCCATAGACTTGTGTTTATAACGTCTATAGACTCTCTATAGACATATCCTAGATAACAGTCTATGGGAAATACAAATGCTATAGTCTGTGACAATCTGTACATTTATGGCCATACACTTTTAGTAAACTCTTGTCTACAGACATTCTATACAAACTCAGAATAGAAAAACGAGATATTTATAAGAAGTAAATAGAATATATAAGAAGTCTATAGACTGTCTAATACCATATTTATAAGGGGGGAGGGGGGGATGCGCTACCTGACGAAGCACTCCTTATGTTGTGATCTCAGCAGTGCGTGGGCCACTCGTCAAACTATGAGCAGACGAAGTACACCACGAAGGTCGTGCGTAACCACTTCAAGAAAAGTTCCTCAATATTCTGTACTTGCAGTTTTCCCATGTAAGTCGTAGTTGAAAATTTATG
Source organism: Amblyomma mixtum (assembly GCF_055824585.1). NCBI lineage: Eukaryota > Metazoa > Arthropoda > Arachnida > Ixodida > Ixodidae > Amblyomma > Amblyomma mixtum. Next base: position 34,167,792 of record NC_143019.1, on the reverse strand, counting down.
CTAGACGTGAGACCTTCTTTCTCCTGACGACAATTTCCAGGCAAACGACAAGAAAAGATAGCGCCAAAAAAGAACTAAAACAAGCCAAAAATGTTAACAGTTCCTGAACAGAAGTTGGTTTTAGAGTCCCACTCGTGTCAGCTGAATATTCAATTAAAGCACTACCACCCTCGCACTCTTTCCACCATCCATAAGAAGGGTACAGAGCGGTCTCCTTTAGCCGCCTCAACAAATTGTTGAACACTCGCGCATGCGCGTAATCTTTTCGGGTGCTTATAGTTACAAATTTAAGTTTGACCTGCTCGCGCAGTTCGATGAACTCTCGTTCGTAGAATGCGCGCCGCCATTCCTCGAGTCCCATCGTAAAGCAGGCAAAGCCCGGTCGCCGCGCGCAGCGAAAACACTCTTCAACGGTAGGAAACAAGAGCCGCGTGTCTTTCCTCCTTTGTTGGAATGCATTCCAGAGCTTAGCGTAGAGTGCACCAGGAATGAGCGCGGAATTGTTAATAACTGCATTAAATAGGGAGATGTTTGAGTAAAGACACGGTGCGAGTTTATTGCTGTCCAGAGCTGACTCGACCTCCTCTAAAGTGTCCAAAAAATTTGGCTGCCCGGTCACTGTTAGTCGGGAGGTAAGTTCTCCTCGAAAGTAGACGGACAGTGGCATTATTGATGCAAGCCAAACAAGCATGAACCCTTTGCGACACGACCAGTTGCGTGACGGGGTCTGTCGATATCGACCGCCGTCCATAGGCGAAGAGGTAGACAGCAATGACGCTATCAAGAAGAGCGCTGCATCTCCGTCTAAAGATGTATGTCTACTTTCGTACACGTCGCCAGCGAGAAGCACAAGCCAGGAGGCGATCGTGGTAATTGATATGAACAGAAACAATCACCATGACTCTGTCAAGACGTTGCGAGCAAAATTTGCAAAGTGTATGAACCTTTCCAAGTGAAGAGAGTCTCACCAGTGTACACCAAAATTGGTGCAAACTGAAACCATGCAAATGTGGCAGGAATGATCCCAACAGGCCCCATCAGCACATCAGCTTCTCCACGGATTAGGCCGTCGGAGGAACGATACCCATCCGGGTACTTCCTGAACTTTAGCGTGGCGTTCTGAGCAAGGAGCGCTGAATATATTATGTTACGGCGAGCATTGTAGCCCGCTTTAGCAGCGTCTTTGGAGAACCAACTATAACTGTAGCTGGTAAAAGTAATCAGTTTGCCATCAGGCGGCAATGTAAAACCACTCCCCCCTCGGACTTCGTTTAAAGGACACATCCGCGCGAGAACAGAAACCCCCGACACTGCCGGATGGCATCTTCCCGAGGATATTGAGTGAAAGAACCTCGGAGTATTGCCGCATAGTGAATAGCTTGTATTCAGGGTGGTTAAATTTGCTGCCCGTAGCAACCCGTGGTGGGCGTGAAACAAGGTCCAATCCACTAAATAAGAGACGTGATATTTGGATAAAAAGTAACGGACGCACAAGACATTGCCGTCGGTCATGCCTGCAACTACAATCACAGTGCGAATGTTAAGCATTCTAATCGCAGCAACAGCGTTCTCGAACCCGTCACCGCAGCACGTCCATGTTGTAGCCCTGTCAGGATACTGGCACAGGAGAGAATTGAAGAAGGTCTGCATCCGTTTTCCACACATGAGGAAGGCCATGGCGTCATTTCGGCGGACCCATGACTCGATAAAGGCGGATGCCCATTTAATGAGCTCGGCGGGAAGGCATGTCTCAGGACGCTTCTCCGGTAAATTCTTTTCAAGCAATGATTGTGTGGTAACGGATAGAAACGACAGCCGTAACATTAAGCTGAGGGCACGAAAGTTCGTCGTGGAATTATTCTTGCGCTCTTTCATCATGATGACTTCTGGTTTTATACGCTACGCCTGGAAAGAAAAGAGAGCACACTATAATCACCCAACGCTACCACATCAGGTACATTCGAATTTTCACGGATGTAATAAAATGGCTACCTCAGCAAAAGCCGCTACATGAATGTTGGTTCGGAATTACAGTGTTTCATGACGGACAAAATATACTGGTAGCATGTTATCCAATTGGACGCCCTGCAGTTCCCCCTTGGAACTTATGAAATGTTAGCAGCTTTGATTCTGAAGAAAAACCATGAGAGTTGTCTGAACAAAAGTAAAACGCAGAATTCTAAAAGAGCGAATATTTACAATTAAACTAGCCTTCTAAAATAACACATTGAAATTGCATAGCCTACCATAGAAGAAAAAAATTGGGAGGACACACAAAGCCTGCATCAAGCGTATGCCGTGAGAGCGTTAAAAGTTAATTGCTGCTTTCTCTCCTAATTACTACATCTTTCTAACTACATAAACTAATTAGCATATATAACAACAGATACTAGAAGACTTCATACAGCACAACACACAAGGTCTTCCCTTTACTAAGGCATATGCTCGTACCTGAATGGCCTTAGGGTAATGTGTCTCGCCAGCAATTCATGAGAAATGTATTCAATTCCCAGCTAATTACCCCAACTTTCATCTACGCGCAACTAACTTACCTTACGCCCTCATATCTCATAATCACATTTAACTGATGCTACAACCTCAAGATCACCATTTAACTTAGATTTATCACTTTCATACCATGCGCTGAACATGTGACACCATACTCCTTACGACTAATCCTGACTTAAGAGAGACAACGCGCGCTGCTTTTCCTCTAAAGTCCACCCTAAAGCTGTCACGTTAAAAATGAAAAGACAAGCAGGCGTCATATTTATCGGAGCAACACGCATGGATCACTCCTGGCTGACGTGTCTGTAATGGTGGCAGAGCTTAATTGCGTTAGCCCAAAGACTGTGGCGATCGTGTGGGCGTTGCGTGCCTAAGGAAAGGTGTGCAAGAAAATAATGTTCAAAGCAGAATGTTGTCTGGTGCAAAAAGGTCAGTCTTGCTCGTGCAATTTAAACCCACAAATCCACTCCGAATCTTTCATCGGTTCTACAAATACTCCAGATTCAATTCCGATGACAGGCGTATCGATGTCTGCGAGAAAAGAAAAAATACCTCAAGCATGTTTTCATAGAATGGTTCTGAATAAGGAGATCTCATAGGACTAAGATAAAAGAGGGTATATTTTTATTCTAGCTTGAGCTAGGTTGTGGACATGAGCCTAAATAAGAAGTTGCGAGGTCACTTTGGCAACTAAAGGATTGAGAGGCGAAAGCCGAGGACACTATGCCGTGGCGACTTCCGGTGGATGTGACGTCACGCCGTTCCCGTGGCTATATGGATACCCAAATTATACATCTTTCGGTGATCTTAAGTGTTAATTACGCTTAATTAAACATTTCTCCGTCTAGTTTGACACAAATTCGACGTTTATACGACTATTCTGGGATAATTTTCACTATGCCGTAACGACTTCCACTGGACGTGACGTCCCAACGTTCACGTGGTTATATCGACGTCCCTGCTATTTCGACGTCATTTCGACACTTTTGCCTATAATTAATTAACTAATTGCTCTACGGTCCTCAAACTTGACATCTAGGTTCATGTTTTCCTCCTCTATCTGAAGCAATCATTGGTTTTCTTCTATCGTTTTCAGTTCCCGAGTTAAACGCGTGTTACACGCTTTGTTAACGGACGACAGTATGAGCCATTAATGGTTTTCGCCTTAGTATTAGGCCGCCGCGGTGGCTCAGTGGCTATGGTGCTCGGCTGCTGACCCGAAAGACGCGGGTTCGATCCCGGCCGCGGCGGCTAGAATTTCTTTGGAGGAGAAATTCTAGAGGCCCGTGTACTGTGCGATGTCAGTGCACGTTAAAGAACCCCAGGTGGTCGAAATTTCCGGAGCCCTTCACTACGGCGTCTCTCATAGCCTCAGTCGCTTTGGGACGTTAAACCCCATAAACCAACCAACCAACCTTAGTATTAGACGGTTGAAATTGTTAGAACATTTTCCTTCATATCAAGAATGTCTGGTCGAGCGGATATAAGGCAATAACCACTCGACCGCACTCGACTCGCCTAGCATATAATTGCTTGCCAGAAGTAAGCAAACCATTAGGCACAAAGTTCTGTCAAGTTACATAGAAGGTTTTGCGCTACTCTTACGTTAAGTTACATAGCCACATATTCATGAAAACAGACAGCAGCAATATACTGAAAAAATACTTGCGGAAGGGCAGGTCTGCATTCACTTCCCGTGTGCAATCAAATGGCCGTCATCTAAAAGCAACCTCAATCTTGCCACCAGGCCCAAAGCACGCTATCTGCAAATTTGTAATGATCCCGCAAAGAAGTGGCGTGCGCGGTGACACGCTGAAGGAGAGAACCGAAAAGCTACTACCTGACACTTTTTTTTTTTTTTCGTTTAAGCTTGCGGGCTGTTGATTTCAAAATGCGCTTATTTTTCTGATCCTCTCTAGAAAACATTGCAGCTCTTAGTGCGTACCATCGCAGGAAGTGTTCCATTAGACCTAGGACCATTTTTATGCTCCCATAAGTGCATCGTGTCAGCAGGTTACAAAATATGGGTCTGTTTTGAAAAGGCTATCAGGGGATCGACATTGCGTTTCTTTCAGCTCTGGCCTTGACTGCTCAAGCCGCCTTGCATAGTGCGTCTGAAGAACAGAATTGTCTTCTCTCTGGATATGATGCTGTTGTGTGAGGGTGGCGTTGGTTAGTGGAGTTGTGGGGCAGTGTGTTCGAGTGTCTATGCTAGTTCTATGGTTGTTGAGATTGAGAATTCTGGACATGGAAAGCCCGATTTCTGCTGTGGAGCATGGGGTTTATTTGGGGTCAGGGTCGGTTTGTGTATTCACGACCTGCTCGTAAAACAGGATTAAGTTCTAATAACAGGCAATGCTGCAAAGCCCAGGGAAGTGTCGCGACAATTCATTAGCCGCCTAATCTCTGAAAAGTAATTAGTGCATGGTTTATCGCCCTTCGTGCGCCGCCGAACAGTGCACGCAGTATGATGCTTAAAAAGCCATGTCCCCTGACGCTTAGCACAGCATATTAGCAGCTTGTTCCCGGACGCCAGGAAAAGGACACGGCTGCGACTACAACAGCACCCGTCTAGCACAGCAAGATCTCTACGCCAGAAGTGTCAAGGCTGCGTGAGTCGAAAAAAGTTATAACTTTGCCTGTAGTAGGACTGCTCGAATAGGGCACGACAAACTTCTGAGGAAAACAGATATTGTTCCCAATCACATAGCTAGGAATAAACCAAAATGAGAATTTATTGAAGAAAATCTGATCTAGGTTTTTACGTTGCGTTGATTGCAGCCTATTGGCACCGCATTTCAACCTCACACGTTATGAATGGTTGCTTATCCACCTGATCCAATCAAAAGTGACCTTCACAGAATAACTCACCCTTTTTTCGAGCGGTATGAAGGCGCCAATATCAGGTTAGTTCCTCCCTACACTTGAAATAAAATCTTTCAAGCTTTAGGAGCTGTATTTGTCATCAAACACCGCAAGTGGTTGGGTTAAGGTAATAGTCTTCCGCACTTATTATGCACATCGTCCTGGCTGAGTGCATAGCTATTTATTTATTTATTTATTTATTTATTTATTTATTTATTTATTTATTTATTTATTTATTTATTTATTTACAATACCTCTAAGGGCCCTCGTGCGAGGGTATTACATAGGGGGGGGGGGGGGGGGGGGGCGATACAAGCATAAAAATATGGCACAGGAATTTGAGCAAAATACACGTAATAATGAATTAAAACTAGTAATGTACACAAATAATAACAACAAACAACGCAGAATAAAATACTCAGTAAATGCACATAATACAACAAAAATACCAAATCTGTTAGTCCATGGTTTGCTTTAACGAATGCTGAAACGATTGTGGGTTAACCTCAATAGCTATGTGTGATGGCAAGTTATTCCAATCTATTATAGTGCGAGGAATGAATGATTTCGCGTAGAGCAATGAACGGCACGTGATGCGTTTTATTTTGTTAACGTGGTCACGGCGAGGAAAGACTGCAGGGTGTGGCAAGAAGAAGTCGTCGTGGAGGGTGGGATGGTGATACAGTTTGTGAAGCAAGGTTAGGCGAGCGAAATGGCGTCGACATGATAGCGGTTCCAACTCGGCACGTTGTTTTAATGCTGTGATAGAATGTTTTTAATAGAATGTTTCTTTCAGTGGGTGAAGACCAAGATTTTTTTCAAGCTCCCCACTAAACGGTAAACAATGCCTAGGAAGTAAACATTGTGCACAGACACCAACTAATCAATGCTCTCGGTCTTTAAACAGTAAAAGAACAATAATACTCTAGAAGCGAGGACTTCGATTTCAAGTACCACCTGAACATCTCTTTTACAAAATTTGATCTACGAATGTTTTCTTTTCAGGGTATCAAAATGCACTCTGAGGCCTTGAACTCACACTAATGCACGCCAGGAGCGTAGCAATCAATCTCACGAAGGCAAATGAGCAGCGCGAAGATCAGTCTAGGAAGTAATCCACAAAAAGCCTCATTAGCCACTTTTTCAAAACAAGAGTTCGTGTACTCAGGACTTTGCAACGTCGTAATCAGTTTTAGCACGCTGATTAATGCCGCTTCTTCCGCTTAGAACAGCACAGACCATAGAGGAGATACAATGTTTACCGCGACTGCTGCATCCCTCAAAAAACTGAAATTGGATGAATGCTTTTAAAGTTTCTCGTGGTTCGATATAGCGTGGGTTTTATGCTTCACCACGACTAGAATGCCTGCTGATGTTATCATTTATATCAGTTTTTCCCTCTTATCGTCTTTATTGGCTCTGAGGCACTTTAAGCAATATGTACGTCGCCGCTCCGCTAAGATAGTATTCCTCTAGCCCCAGTGGTGCCATGTTTCCCGCTACAGGTTCATCCTCTCGGCTACTAGAACTAGGTACAAAGAAACCGTTTTTTGGATACTCGAGTGATAAAAAAAGGCGTCTAATGCTGACAGTCAGCGTAAAAAGTCGTCGAGCCGTGCATGCATTTTGTAAACGGGCCGTTTGCTCTGGACACTTGAAGTTTGTGCGATGTTGATGCGCCGAGAACGAAATTCAATGCTTCTAAGGGCTACCCGAACACTATCCTTGCTGAGTTATAGTATGGGTGCCTATATTTCGCATTTTTTTCGCAAAGCGCGCACACCTACCACTCCTGCCACAGCCAGTACGGACACATACTCGCTATATTACACATTAAACGCAGTTTAGCCCGCCATATGAATGCAACGAACGCAAATCATGCATCTGCTTGATACTAGCGATACAGACACTTAAAATCAATAGAATAGCGGTCAATTGAATTTAAATTCAAAGAAATATACAAGATCTCGACCTAACAAAAACCAAAGTTATCTGCAAAAATTGTCAAAAACACTCACAAAACGTTAAAACTCTGATGAAAAGTATTTTCGAAAAGCACAATAGTTTAGTTTAGTTTAGTTTAGATTAGTTTAGTTTAGTTTAGTTTAGTTTAGTTTAGTTTAGTTTAGTTTAGTTTAGTTTAGTTTAGTTTAGTTTAGTTTAGTTTAGTTTAGTTTAGTTTAGTTTAGTTTAGTTTAGTTTAGTTTAGTTTAGTTTAGTTTAGTTTAGTTTAGTTTAGTTTAGTTTAGTTTAGTTTAGTTTAGTTTAGTTTAGTTTAGTTTAGTTTAGTTTAGTTTAGTTTAGTTTAGTTTAGTTTAGTTTAGTTTAGTTTAGTTTAGTTTAGTTTAGTTTAGTTTAGTTTAGTTTAGTTTAGTTTAGTTTAGTTTAGTTTAGTTTAGTTTAGTTTAGTTTAGTTTAGTTTAGTTTAGTTTAGTTTAGTTTAGTTTAGTTTAGTTTAGTTTAGTTTATTGGGGTTCAAAGTACCAAAGCAACTCAGGCTATAAGAGACGCCGTAGAGAAGGGCTCCTGAAATCTCGACCACCTGGGGTTCTGTAACGTGCATTGACATCGCACAGTACACGGGCCTCTATAATTTCGCCTTCATCGAAATTCAGCCGCCGCAGCCGGGATCGAACCCGCGTCTTTCGGGTCAGCAGCCGAGCGCCGTAACCATTGAGCCAACGCGGCGGGGCAAACGCACAATAGATTTCATCGTTGTAAACATGCTCACATCGAAGGCAACATTGGGCCATAGACGGCGTTTCTACGTTTGATTCGAATCGACTATTGTACGGGGCAAGAAGAAAATTTCAACAGCTGATACGTGAGGAAAAAATATGTAAGAAATTATGTCTGTACCGATTAAAAGCACAAGTGTATTGCTGGAACGCTTATTTCGAAAGCAGAATATTCAGGTGTGAAAAAAGATATCCTCAACCCTTAAGTACCTCTTCGTAAGACTGAAAGACCGCGCGGCGTGGAGCGACACTGTATATAATATTCACTATGCTGCTTGTTCTGCCCCTAAATAGAAAAAAGAACTTCTCCCAAATGCTTCGCCAGCACAGGAATCATGTCCACAATTACGACCGAGAGAAGCCGACCGATGGCAGAGCATTCCGAGCAGTGATCATACCATCTATTCCGAGAACACCAAAATCATCTGCGTCAAGCCCAGTGTACTCCTACAAGCCCGCCTACCATCGCCCCGCTGAATACACATCGTTCGCAGGTGATTCCTACACATCCAAACTAAGGTGAGACAGAAGATGGCGGTTGTTTTCCCGGAAACTATGTCAGTGAAACAAAATTGGGTTTAAAGAGCATCATTCCTTTCCAATCCAGTCTGCCATGCGGAATCGGCCGAGTCTGTCCCAAAATTGTGGTTCACCTCGGGAGGGTTGCACTTTTTTGACGCGTTCTTTTCCTACCACTACTCCTTTCGAAAATACGCATGGCTGAGGAAATGTTCACATTCGAAGGGTTCAACACAGGAGCTTACAGTTGACTTTCTCCTGGTGCACATTTGCCTTACCAGGTTGAATGCTATAGAGACAGCTGGAAACCAAAAACTCATACCTGTGTCGGCGCTTTGAAGATGGTGGCTGCGCACCCTTCGACAACCACGGAAAAAAGTATGTTTACGTTTCAAAACACGAAATGTGCATATAATAAACCTGTACTGTCAGTAACAAAAATCTCCTGTATGTGCGAGAAGTGATCATTACGCACTGGTTGCGATAGTGGCAACGAACATTTCAAATAGCTATTACAACTAATACCATGTATGCCCGATTTTCAAATGCACAACCGCGGGCTCGAGCCACCGGCTAACCACAGAAACCTCACTACATCTGCAGCCTACATGTTATAGTTTTTCCCAGTAATACATTTCACTATGTTTTATAATTTAATTTTAGTGACACGCCAGAGCTATACACTCACCTGGGAATAGGATGCCCCAACAATCCCTTCAAGATCTTCGAAAGAATAAAAGTCAGTACTCCGGAAACGAGCATCACACAGCAGCGACCATTTATTGCATGCAGTTACATCTTTGTGAAATATTATCGGCCATCAGACAAAGAAGCCGAGAAACACTGCGCTAAAACTGAAGAAACTCACCAGCGCGTGCAGAACTTTATTTACAGAATCCAGTTGAGCGTAGCAGCTCACTGCAAAGCAATCTCACTCTAGGCACTCGGAAAACAAATTGCTCGTCGAAGTCAGAGAAACGGGAACACCAGTTGCCTCATCAAAGTCCTGCACAATGGGCCGCACGGACCTTTGAACTGCACGTTCACACACGTAATCATCACTCTGCAGTATAGCGGTACTGAACGTGTGGTCCGTGTATAAGTGTTCCCATGGATTCTAGACACGCTCTTTATTGGACAAACAAGGCAAGGAGTAGCGCCATACGTATGACAAGATCATTGATGTGAGTCCTTCGTAATAGTGACAGAGGCTAAGGAAATGAGGAAGAAAGCAGGAAGTTTACTTGAGAAGTGTTCCGGTTGGCTTTCGTGCGCATGGAGAAATGAAATAGGTGCTTAAAAAGGAAGAAGGAAGAAATTGGATCATGAGGAAGTAGTCCACCCAAAGAGACTGACGCTGCAGAAGTCGTCTGTCATCCTTATTATTGCACTTTTATTTTACCGTCTTGATGAGCCTAAGGGACTTGTTTTCACATTAACTCAGCTTTCCTTCCTCGTCGAATACAAGGCTTGCATTTTGCTCTTTTATAAGGCATCGCAACGTACATCGGTTCAAGTACGAAATCACTACTTCACGAGATGAATCCGGCTGACCGAGTTCGTGTGATGCCTGACCTTTACGGTGACCATGCCCAAATCATATTGCAGCGACTAAGATTCGAACCCACGGCGGCGCGAAATATTGAGCTTCATTCGATACTGCACGAGACCACTCTGATATCAGTGTAGCCATTCACGCCTCCTATTAGACTGCAAAGCACTCTCGCGCTGCGCAGTGCGCATTGTCGGCTTCATCAACTAATACTACTATCGAATTAATATCGTCGCCGGACGGGCGAAGTAAAGCCATGAGCCAACCAGCCTAAACGTATGCTTTTGTACGTCTGCTAGGTTCATAACGTCAAAACCCCAGCACCTTAAAGGCGTAAGCCTTTTTTGCCCAATTGAGCTAAAGCCCGTCTGTGTGCATGCGTGTGTATGTAAAAACACTCGATTGTACACATAAAACATGCAATCCTCATGCAACCTGGTAGGTGGCGGCTCGATTATTGATTGGTCGCGTAAGGTTGCTCGGGAGAACCTGTGTCGCACATTGCCCACCGCTGGGAGTACCTGCCATCGCTGGGCAGTGGCGCATATCCTAACCGCTGCACCACTGTGCCAGGAATGGCATGAGGACTCCCAGGGATTTTGAATGTTAAGTAGAAAAAGACGATTTCTGCACATATGGGCATTAACCCATTGCCAATCGCGTGATACCTTTAAGGAGGAAGGCGGGCCGTACTACAGCGGCGACTGTTTTCACGGAGTTCCACTCCAAAGGCCCCTTTAAGTAGCACTTCTTTGGCAACCGGTCATCCTGCCTGAATTGATTGAATAATAGGAACCTAGCTTATGGCCCAACGAAAGCTTGGTAAACGAGAGCAAGGACGTGGTAAAGTCTGGGAATGGTGACCGCTGGCGGAGCCATTAACGGCTAGTGTATTTTGACAGCTTTTTATGCGTATGGAATTTTTAATAGCGGATTTTTGAGGATGTGCAAAAAGAAATGCTGCGGATTTACACCATCCAGTATAGATGACACTTGTGTAGGCATGTTGGTTGGTCAAACACTGCTTTACGAAAGGGCGTTCAAGCTGGAACGACGAACAGCGGAGTAACATGGGACGCCATTCGTATGGATATGGATATGGGGAAGACATGGTACGTATAGACATGGTAACATAAAACAAATCACCTTTGTGTGTGATAAAGGAAGGTCGCCACTGCTGGTCCGACGTTAAGCTTTAAAATATTTTTCTCAGTTTTACGACCGCTACTTCTACTGAAGCGCGATACGCTTTAGAGGTTTGGAAAGGGAAATCTGCTTTACCAGCGTACTGTTCACGATTTGGAGAACCGCATAAAGTTTTATTCAGCACAGACAGAACACGTACAGGTTTTCTCTCCGTGATCTCGGAAAATCAAAACGTTAAGCAAATACTATACTTATGAATGCACACCTGTCTTCCCAGAAATAACAGCATTAGGTCTCGAACCAACAAAGCGAAAACACAACGGCTACGGCACAGTGCCTGGGAACTCGGTGTACTCCCAGTACGCAGTGAGCTGCACGAAGTCAAATGCTTCTCTTGTTTTGAAGAATGGTGCATAGGCACGAAGAGGAGTGGCCATACAGATCATGAGAAGCAGTCACAAGAAAGCACTTGAGTTTCCTTTTCACTACTTACGTGCTGCTGTTCCGTTATCTTTTTTGATGAGTTTTAAGGAATCAATACGGCGCTCCATATACTGTGTGCCAGGTGGTACTATGTTACTATTTTTCACGACCATAAGGTCATTTTCTCAGCAATATCTTCGCCTCTCAAAGCACCACCCTTGTTATCTCAAAGGCTCTCAAGGCCCCAGTGGATCCTAGGCTCTGGGTCGCGCATTTTGTCCTGACAAATGATTTATTTATCGTATTTACATTTACTGTCAACGGAGTATCAAAACATGCCTGGTGCATGTTTTTTTTTTTAATTTTTTAATAATACGGAAGTTTTTTAATATTAAAGAAGAGTATTATTAACCTCCTGAGTATAATACTGGCGGATTCAACTTGTTTGACAGAAGTAAATGCGGCAGTGGTAAAACAGGGATCTTTCGTTACAGTGGTCACGGCGTACAAGACACGCCACACGGACACCCTGAGAGCCTTTTTGAAAAGTCGTGATATCGGTTTAGAATTTAGAGAAACGGAGGAGATGCTGTGAACACGAAGATGAAGCTCTGGGATTAATCTAACTTTCTCTGCCACTCTCTCTCTCTTTCTCTTTGCAGAGAATTCTTTATTTCTGTGATGTCAATGGAAAATCAAAACATGCATGCATGTTGTCCGGAAAAAGGTATGCCTCATTATATCTTGGTATATCTCCTATGCGCACAGATGAAATATCACGCTGGCAACTGCGCTCACGTAGCAGCGTGGTCTACCACAAAATCAATGTGTGACTCTCGTTTTATCTTCAAAAGTACTTCTCCAAGGAGTCCACGACGTATTACACGTCTATGTTCAGCCTTAGACGAATCAAGAGGATCCCGGCAGATTATCATGTTCGTGCTCTCGCCTGAAATTGTTTTTGCGTTATTACGCTGGTCACATAACTCTATCACCTTGTGCTTGGCCCATGATGGCCTGAGTTGCCTACGTGCCATAAAACAAAACACGACCTAGCAACATAACTCTACAGTCGTTAATGAGCTCAATCTGCATAGATCTTGAGTTTGATTGAAGCAGGAATTTTCTTTGAATAAATAAATGCTCTTTGAGGCGGTTATTTATTCGACCAGAAAATATAGCTAAATGAGCGTTAAGAAATATGCTGCAGCAAACAAGTTTTATTTCGGCACGCTACACGTAACGGAAATGCTTCGGTTTGGTGGATCGCAGAGAACGTTTCCCCAAAAATTACTCTCGGCCTACGCCGCAGCCAGGGTCGCGAAATTAGTCGCAGTATCTTCGACACACATTCCGGCCGTCACCCCTCCTCATCCAGAACTGGCAATGCACAGTGAGTGAGTTGAAACTTTATTTAGGTGTAAGGGGAGAAGAGTTACAGCCACTTGTTGTTCAGGATGAGGGATACCTCGTCCGGGGCACACCAGGGCTGTCGACGCTGACTCCATTGCCCTCCTGATAACTGGTACGGAGACCTTCAGGTTGGGCTAAAGATTGCAGGTGTTTCCTGCGGGAACAGACAGGCTTTCACTTTTCGTGAGGACAAAACAGATGCGTTGAGAGTGAGGATGTACCTTTTTAAGGCACTTCCATTGAGTTGTTTATCTTCGAAGCACAGAGGGGAGACATCTCTGTTCGCAAATGTGGAGGGTTTATGTAAGCTGTCTTCGCTGCCGTCGCTACTGTGGCCGTGTGGCTGGAGATCTTGCAATGGTGGGCACTGCTATGTAGCTGCGAAACAGTGTGATAAGATCGTGCCATAGATGATGTTTGCTTGACCAGCATGCAGCGTTATCTATAAACGCGATCTGCCTTCCGGAATAATGTCACTTCTTGAGATTCTTCCAGTGAAGCGTTTGTCCGCTGCTTGGATGGCGACGAGGATGTGATATGGGGAACGCAGTAAACTGCCGCCGGTCAGCAGCAGTCACCAAGCCGAACCACTTAGGGTGCTAGGTGACGCGGAGCCCTTGCGAACAGGCTTTCATCTACGGCCTCGAGGAGCGCAAAAACGTATTGAGGAAGCAGGGCGTCACGGAACCCTTCCACGGTCTTCAGTGGTTGGCAGGGGTAAGCGTACAAGATCCGGCAATAGGGACAGCACAGGTCAAGGTGATCGACGCTTCATATAAGTGAAGTTTGCCCATTATAGCCAGTTATGGTCATGGTCTTAAGCTCCACAGTCATGGTCCAGTCATGGTCTTAAGCTCGACAGGAATAATCACCAAAATCGACAACATATCTTCGTATTTCGGAAGCTACGAAAACTACGTAGGCATAAACAATGTCCCTGAAGACAACAAACCGCAGTTGTTTCTGAATGTACTCGGTGCGAAAAATTATCAAGAGTTGAAGAGGATAGTAGTGCCTGATTTGCCTTCTCAGACTACTTTCGATGACAAACAGCTTCTTGATGCTTATTTCAGCCCACCTAACGCTATTATTCAAGATCATTAAATTTAATCGCCGAATGCTAAAGAAAAATAGTGTCAAAGATTTCATAACTGAAATGAAGCACGCTGCGAGATTGCGACTTCGGCTCGTTTCTCAATGATCCCTTAAGGGATATGGTGGTAACTGGTTTGCGTGAGGAAGATGTTCAGATTGCGCTCTGAACGCCTGGTCCCGTACGCGCATGCTGCGCGTGGCATCGGGAGAGGTTTCATACTATTGCAACAATGGTGGTGGTGGTGGCGGTGGTAGTCGTGGTGGTGGTAAACATTTATGGACTATGTACAAGGAGGTGTTTGGGCCTGGGCCCTATTGGCCCACGTCCTTACAAATCTGCGTGGTGGAATTAGGAAACTCACAAGCTATCACACTTTTCAGAGGGACACACAAACCTGCATCGTAGTCCACAAAGTCTGCACAGCACACGAGGTCACCCTACCATCGACCCCCGAATACTCCTATGTCATGGTCACGGTCTTACTTCTGCGGAAAAAATGCCGCCATGGAAGGCGTCGTAAAAAAGCACGTTCACCTGAAATATTATTTCGGCGCTGGATTCGTAATATCTTAAGGCGATGCCTTCAGTATGGAGAACTCAGTATCAGGTGGCGAATGCAGCATATAGTAGACACTGAAGCATCGATCTTGAACTGCTTTGATAGACTCAGTTTGTTTCTTGATGTGATTTCCGCTGAGATGCCAGCAACTTTTAAGAAGCAGCTCTGTGTGGTATGGCATCCTTTTCAGCTTAAGAAACGTGGTCATTTTCAGGACTTCTTTTTATCGGGAACCAACTGTTGACCTTATTTCAATCCAGATTAGCGCAAAAACTACGTACGCATCAAATACAACAGACGGCCTATTCACCCACGCCTCGAAGACTATTTTCGCGTGTTGTAATTGCAGCGGATTTAAACCAAATTTAGGTAACAGTTTTTTGCTACTTTACTCATTCCGCCTTTGGCTCCTCTTTTGGTGTTATCTTTTTGAACCTACGTCATAGAACATTTCTACATCCTTTCCTCCCTTATTAATTGTTCACATTCACCCGAACATACCCAACAATTCTGGACGCAACCATTTTGGAAAGGGAAAAGTTTATGAGCGCAATTTTTTCGTATATTGTAAGCTTTCACTACAACAGTCAATAATCAATTGATCCGCACACCTCCCGTCGGCAGGCTGGCATTTCTTGCTGTTAACTTCTTTTCTATCGTCAAAAGCGGTCCTCATTTGTTTTCTATGGCAGTCTAAGCTGCTCAATACGAGCGATAGAGAAATTCCAAAATAAAGATTTTGCTACATATCGGAAGAATGGATCATTACCACCAATATTTCTATAACAGTCCCTTGCAGTTCTTCCATTTTCAAAATTTCTGTCCACGAATGTTGGTTTAACAGTACCTTTTGCTGGGCTAGTTGGTGTGACATTGTGTTCAGGAAAGTAAAAACAGCGCTAAATTCTGTCGGTGAAAGAACCTGTGAATGAAACTGTCGGTGAAGCCAAACCAGTGGTGATACCGTATGTGCACAAGGTGTCCCACAATTTAAAACGAGTAGGCAACAAGTACGGAGTCCCCATGGTCTTCTCCGCCCCCTGTAAATTGGCCAAGATGTGCCCCAATATTAGCAGCGGTGCTAAAGAAACATCTGAGTGTGGAAAGAAGCACTCAAAGCCCTACGTGAGGTGTGCCACGGGAGTGGTCTACGAGATCCCCCTTACATGTGGCAAGGTGTACGTCAGTCAGACTGGACGCTGCATCAACGAGCCTGCCGGGGAACATAAAAGGTCGTTAGGGAACGCATCAGATTCGTTCGAAAACCTACCCACCCACTGTCGCTCTTGCATTGATGGAAATAAAAAGAACTGTGCACCACGACTTGAGGAGATTAAAATTCTAACCAGAAGTAAAGATAGATTAGCGCGCGAACTGGCAGAAACCTTTTTTATCAAAGATAGGGGTGGCAGGTGCGTCAGCGCCACTTTTATCTCCCTACGAGGAAGTGAGCACAGATTGTTTAAAATTACGCGATTATGAGAAGTTATCGTCCGTGTGTGTGTGTGTTTTTTGCCATGTAAGGAATGCGCATGCGTTCACCTTCTTCGGCCTATATATACGCAACATGTGGCTCTTAATAAACTTAGTTGGAGTCAGCGCCCGTCCTGTCCGTCTTTCTGTGTGTTTTGTGTAGAATTTAGCGCTGTTTTTACTTTCCTGAACGAATGTTGGACGTGATTTTTTATTACAATGCTCATTTGGCTGACCGTTCCAAAACGGTACGCAAACCAATGAAACCCTTCTTGGAAAAGGTATTTGGAGAATTGGAATTTTTTACATGATACTTCAACGTGTAAATACATTCACCAAGCTCTGAAATGTTCCAGCCACTTCCTTCTCCCAAATAGCAGCTCCAAGAGAAATACAAGAAAACAGAGAAGCAACATGAAGCCAAAGAGAGCGAAAAATGCTGACAGTTCATGAATCTTGATGTTATTTTCTGTTACGTTATCGCCCTGCGAATATTCACTCAGATCATTACCAGCACGGCACTCTTTCAGCCGCTCGTGAGAAGGGTAGAGTGCAGTTTCCACTAACCGGCGAATGATTTTGTTGAGCACATCTACGTGTGCGAAGTCTTTCCGGGCGCTGATTGATAAAAAGGAAAGGTTCAGCCGTTCGCGCAATTCACCGTAATTTCCTCTGTATAATGCGCGCTCCCACTCCTGCAGCCCCACCGCAAAACAGGCGAAGCCCTGGCGCCGCGCACACCGAAAACACTCTTCCTTGGTAATTAAAGTAAGCGGTTTCTTTTTCTTCGTCTTTAGGAAAGCATTCCACAGCTTGACATACAGTTCACGATGAACAAAACTCCTGTTGTTAGCAAGTACCTCTAGTATAGTAAAATCGGTGTAAAGACAGGGTACCAATCTACCTTGGTCCAGAGCGGACTCCACCTCTTCAAAAGTGTCGATAAAATTTGGCTGCCCCGTTACAGTGAGACGGGAGGTCATCTCTCCCCGAAAGTAGACCGACAAAGGCATGATTGCTAGAAGCCAAATAAGCATAAAAACTTTCCGAAATGACCATTGGAGGGAAGGGACCTGTCCTTGCCGTTCAATGTCCATAGGTGAAGAGGTGGAAAGTAAAGAAGCTACAAGAAAGAGCGCCGAGTCCGCGCTCGAAGAGACCTGGCCGGATTCGAAGAAGTGACCGCTGGCGAGGACAAACCAGGAGCCAATCGTAGTGAAACCAATAAGCAGAAACGCTCGCCATGAATCTGTCAGCAAGCTGAAAATTGAAATTTCTGCAGAGTATGAATCTCTCGATGTGTAGAGGGTCTCTCGGCCGTACTCTAAAACGGGCAACATTTGCAACAGAGAGAAGATTACTGGAGTCAGAGGTATTAGCATTGTAAGCACATCAGCTTTACCGCGACAGAGAGCCCCGTATGCCTGGTAAGGACCTGGATACATCTTGAACCTAAGCGTTACGTTCTGAGCCCGAAGTGCTGTGTATATTATGCTGCGCTGAAGACTGCGGCATGCTTGTCTCCCGCCTCCATCCCCGCCTATTAAAGGGAAACTTGCGAGTGTAATTACTTCACCTGCGGGTGGTAAAGTAGAACGAGGGCTTCCTTTGATTTCCTTAAGTGGACACATTCGCGAGTAGATAGAAACACCGCGCAAAGCTAGACGCCCGCTCCCAGCGGCTCCTACGTCAAAAAACCTCGGACTACCACCGCACAGTGAGAAGCCTGTACTGAGCGCCGCTAATTCTTCATTCTGCAGGATTGCGCGACCGTCGTGAAATACAATCCAATCTGCAAAATAAGGCAAGTCGTACTTGCCTAAAAAATGTCGAATGCAAAGAACCTTGTCTTCGTAAACGCCGGCAACTACAACTACGGTTCGAATGTTGTGCATTCGGTTCGAGGCGAGAGCTTTTTCAAATTCTTTGCTCCGGCCCCTAAAGGACGTCGCTTTTCCAGGATAAGCACGCATCAGTGAATCTGCAAAGGGATCCCTCTGTGTACCGCATGTAAGGAAGGCCAAAGCATCCTTCGTGTGGACTGTGTTTTCAAGAAGAGAGGATGCCCATCTGACAAGCTTGCCCGAATGGCACGGCCCCGGCGGGTAGCCAACGCAAGGGCCCTTCGGAAATGCTCTCGTAGTTCCTGATATAAATGTAAGGAGGAGTAACACCAAAGTGAGAGCATAGAATTTTGTCGTTCGGAGTGTTGCTTGCGTTTCCGTCATGGGGACCTATATGGCTGCCTTTATGCGCTGAACCTGGAAGAGATAAAGCAGAACATGATCAGCCGAGTTTACCGTTATTTACCGAACACCAATGTCGTCATTGTACTACGTGTCTTCCCTAGATAATGTCTGAACCACTATCTGATACGGAGGTTAGTCCTTTTCAAGAAGGAGATGTACTGGTAGTGAGTGTGAAAGAACTGCTGCCCATATATCTGCCACGAAACGTAGAAAACGCGAATAGGATTTATTTTGACCAACAAACACGCTGGGACTCTATCTTGTCTCAGAAAGCAGAACTCTCTTCCTAGAAAAACAAAAAGAAGCCGCACTTGCAATCTAGCCTTTTCACAACAAACCTACTCTTCCTGCTCCACCATACAAAAGAGTAGTTTTAAAATCTGTTGCCATTACAAATGCGTTTTCATGTTAAAGATAAATATGGGCGCAATTTTCTTCTTAAGAACAATAATGCTTAATCTAATATCAATCAATCAATCACCTTTATTTCTTTTGAGAAGGACGATCATGGGACAGAAAGCTCGGAGAGCTTGACGAGGTCCCGACCCCTTACTAGTCAGCAAACAGCGAGATGACGGCCAGTCATACGTCAGAGTTGCAGACAGACAAGCATCAAAGAGTATGCAACTATGCACACTGAAAGTGGCAAACACAAAAGAAACACAAACACAAAAGCCGGTGAAAATAAGTAACAGTATAAACAGAAGCTGTCGCGAACAAAATGGAATACTTATTTTAGTCCTGCAAAAAACCTAGTTGACAAAAGCGTTTGACGGTATTGTTTTGGTTACAGGTAGGATCGAACTCCACTCGGTTTAGTAAATTTAGCAGTGAGGGTAACGTGTAAGATAAAGATTGTTCATCGTAGGATGCCCTAGGGATGGGCATGGACCACACTTCTTTGTATCTGGTTTGACGATCGCTTGTGTTCACCTATAGTCATGCAAGACGAATTGCATAATACATATATAATTTAACTAAAGCTTTATAGCGTACAATCAACCTACAATTATATAACCAAAACGGTTATTAGTTGTCCCCACACCATGCTACACTACTGCATGAGAGATAGCACTAAAGCATTGTAAAGCGTAAGCATCACTTTAGAAGGGATAAAGCGCCGCACACGCGCAATGGCACCAATGGCAGATAACAACTTGGATTGGAGGTAGTCGATATGTTCATTCCATGTAAGGTGCTTTGAAAAATATACTCGAAGACTGTTTACAGAGTCCACCATCTTTAGCTGTTGGGAGCCAAGAAACAAATTCATCTGTTCTCTCAACACATTACCTCTAGGCGTATACAAAGTTACTTTTGTTTTATTGGGATTTATTTTCAAACAATTTACCTCAGCCCAGACCTTAAAATTAGTCAGTGTCTTGATAGCCTTGTTTTGAATATCTTTGCAAAACTGCCTGTAATAAACACTGTCGTGTCATCAGCGTATGAAATAACTGAAGAATTTTCTGTGCAGTGTACAATGTCATTTACATAAATTAAAACTAAAAGCGGCCATAAAATGCTTCGTTGCGGCACACCAACATTAACTGCTTTCGTTGCGGAAGTGGCATTGTTGGCATCTACAAATTGCGTTCTGAAAGAAAGATAAGATTTAAAAAGCACATGGCCTTTTCTCCACACACTAATTTTCTCGACAGTTAAAAAGTTGCTACTTGCTTCAAGGTGTGAGGAACTCATGGGGTTATCAAGGTTAAACAACGGGGCATGAAACCAGCGCAAAGGAGATGCATAATATAAAACATGAGGAAGTTATAACCTCGAAGCACGCACCGTTTTCTGGATTCGATACAAGTTTTGACTTGATGACTGACGAAGCCTTCGGGCACTGACGCCTTGCCAATTCAGATGCGAGTTCCTTCAAGAAGCAACCGCCAAAGGCGCATCAGTTCACCCGCCTTGCAAATTGGACCTGCGAAAAAAGGCTCTGGCTTAAAAGCGAAACGCACAACTTTCGTCGTCACATCTATTAGTGAAACTGAAGTTTCGCTTTTTGGCTTAAAAGCTTACAGTTATAGCGGTTTTTCCTATCCTTTAGCAACTAACTTGAAGAGGGTCAAAAAGATAAAATACTATTTGCCAGAAGGAATATTTTTGAGAATAGTCCCCTTCGTCCCCTGCGTTCACTTTCCCGCATTGCACACCCCACTGCTGTTAGCTCCTCCGAAACGCGCTCTTCTGTTTTGGTTACTTTAACTAACAGGGGAGGGCGCTCGCGTCGTAGCGACACCAGCGCCACGGATGGCGTTTTCTGCGCGCGCGCGGGGGATAGCTGGCCCTCTTCTCTCTGGGATCGGGAAGCGAGCAGACGTTTCGCTCGCGGCTTCGCTCTTCGTCGACGGGCGCCTCTTGGTCGGAACTTACTCCCACCGAGCACGTCCCGCTCGACCTCGGAGTTTATCCCTTTGCCCTCGCGTGGGCGGACGTTCGCTCGTAGCCGTGCTGGTGAGTCGGACATCCTAGATTCCTCAGTGAATTTTGTTGCTAGCTGGCGTTATTGTTGCTATAGCAATAAATGCCTTGTTTGTGTCAGCCAGTGTGTCGTTCCTTTGTGCCCGTAGAGCACGGCCCGCCGTGGTCGGCGTGCGCTCAGTAGCGTACGCGACCACGGGGTGGGGTCCGCGCGGTTTTGAACTGGCTCAGCCGCGGTTAAACGGGGAGAACGTGTTTATCTCCCCCAATATTAAACCCCACAAGTTATAGCGATTTTTCCTATCCTTTAGCAACTAACTTAAAGAGGGTGAAAAAGGTAAAATACTATTTGCCAGAAAGAATATTTTTGAGAATATACCACCGCAGAGGGCCCACTCTTAGGAAAAATTGTTGTCAGAGCAAAAGACTGAAATCGTGGCCCAAAACCAGGGTAACTCCACCTGAGCGACTTCCATCGCTAAAGGAAAGACGACCTAAGTAATTAGTGTATTCTGTAAAAAGTTAAGGTTTTCCTTGGAGTTCTATAGCATGAAGACCTTGCAGTGAATTCATTGGCTTGTGTTTCGTACGATATTCACACCGACTTTTAAATCATCGCGTTCAGTTGCAATGGTTTTCGGCATTGATATTTATAAGGAGTTAAAGAACTCACCCGTGAATTAATAAAATAAAGGTGAGCACCGTGAAGTGACTTTGTGAAGATTCTTACAGCATACGCCCAGTCGAGAGAATATTAAAGAGGCGAATACTGGAGCCAGTGATGGAGCAACAAAATAGTGTGTACACCTTCGTTGCTGGGGTAGCATTGGTTGCCAGGAAACAAGCTTCTAACGCAACCATTTAGGGAATACGGCGCAATGCTCCCAAAAACATAATGAAACGCCCTTAAGCACTGAACATTAAGCGGCAAAAATAAAAATAATTCAGTTTACCGGTGCACTCAAGTGGTCGCAAGCAAAAGCTCCCCTAAGATCCTCTATGCTGCAGCGCGGCTCTTGAGTTTTGCTGAGTTTTCTTGTTTAAATCGAACTCACCGTCTTCTCTGGTTTTAAAATGGGGATCACGCTTTAAATGGCTACAAGCATAGTGTTCTGGCGTGTCATTTAGATATGGCTTTAGTTGAGAGAAAGTTCCCCCTCTTTGCCGTTTTGACGGTTTCCTTCAGACGAAAAAGACAGTCCACCGGGGTTGTTTTCTTTTTGCAACTGCAGTTGTGTTCGGTTCAGCCCACCACTACCGTTTCGTCACGGTTACCTGAACGGATTAGTAAGCAAGCACGCATATGCATGCGCACAGTGCACCAACTGTAATGAGCGTAAAGCTGTTCTTTTTTCTATTTTTTCGCAAAAAAAAAACAGTGGCTCCTCTTGAGGCGACTGCAATTAGGCCATTTGGTCGCAAGGTATTAAAGCATTAAGTGTGTTTGTATAGTTTCTTAAGTAAAACCAGCTCCCCTGAAATGGATGTCCATGACTTGAGTGCCCACCGCAAAAAATAAGCATTCATTTGTGGTTCCGGAGTAGCGGGGCTGCACATTAGCAACCGCAAGCAACCACAAGACTTTTTCGTGAGCATGCCTGCTTGTGACTATATTGTCTTCTTTGCATCTCCGCATTTGTAAGTTGTTTTTTAAAGTGCAGCTTTTAACCACACGTTTCGCGAGTTGAGTGGCGTCGCCGCCGTCTGTGTAACCGAGCAATACCGCAAATCAATAAAAAAAATGCCGCGTCTGGTATGCTAACACGTAATGCCGCGAACAGATCATCTTCACTGGCCACTCCACGAAAGCACTAGGCTATCGCCGCAGTTTTTTTTTCTTTATTGCATGGAAGAACTTCCGTAGAAAGGAGGAAAACTTCAATCAGACTGGTTCGCGTCTCAAGTTACCGGGCTGCTTAATAGGAGCCCGCCATAGCCCTAACTCAACACTGCATCCCCATCAAAACATCAAAATTCAGGGAGGCACACACATGCATCTAGGCACGGCAGCCAGCTTGGAGGTTATTCGTGTGCAGCATATACACTCCTCACCAAAGCACACTGTTCACGAAACACAGATTTGGACGATCCTGGTGGCTCGGCATGTCTGTCCATCATACGGCTTTTCCAAAGACTGAATAGTCCCATAAACACAAACAGATCATAAGGCACAACAGAGTTTTTGCCAACAGGCAGAAATCTAATAAGACAAAAATAAGACAAAATAAGACAAACGTTCCCTAATGCGGACCATCACGCACGCGGTCTAGGCGCCGCAGTACGCAGTACGTGAGGCTCTATTTGATAATAAGACAAAAATAAACAAGACTCTCTACCTTACCCCTGCACCTCGAGCTAACACACGGTTTAACCACGGGAAAATCTTAAAAGAATACCAGGCTTGCATCGATTCATGTAAATATTCCTATTTTCCTACTACTGTGTCCGACTGGAATAAGCTGCCTCAGAATGTTGTCGATTCTCCTGACGAAGTGGAATTCATTGCTGCGTTGAAAAGTTTGAATGTATGACTTTTTTCTTTGACTTCATTTTGTATTTTTGGTATTATTCATGTGTTTTTTTGGTATTATTCATGTATTTTTGGTATTATTCATGTGTTTCTCACTCCTGCTTGGACTCCAGAAGGAGTCTGCAGTATTCATAAATAAATAAATAAATAATAAAATAGTGTATCCGCTTACATTTGCGCCGTTCTGTCACTTCGGAGGCTATCGCCACAGCCGATCATGCCTCGTGTTAAACTGCAACACACTAGCTCGCTGCGCATTGAACATCGTCGTCTTTTTCAATAGCACTGCTATCGGCCTAACATACACATTTTCGCACACTCTGCATTGCACATCGTCTTCATGCCCACAAATGAGCCTAAAAAACAAAAACAATGAGCCTAAGAGAGCACTAGGCTAACGCCGCAGCCGATCCCGCCTCATGTTCAATGGCAACACGCTCTAGCGTTGTGCATTGCGCATTGTCTTCTTCAACTAATACTTCTATCTAACTGATACCGTCGCCAAATGCGCCGACGACCCAGCAAATCAAAACAATGTGCCTACAAAGTCTGAGACGCAGACACAATAGCCCCGCCGCTGTGCGTGAGTGCTTACGGCGCTCGTCTGCTGATCCGAAAGACGCGGTTTCGATCCCGGCCGCGGTGGTTGAATTTCGATGGAAATTCTAGAGGCCCGTGTGATGTGCGATGACAGTGCACGTTAAAGAATCGCAGGTGGTCGAAATTTCCGGAGCCCTTCACTACGGCGTCCCTCATAGCCTGAGTCCCTCATAGCCTGAGTCGCTTTGGCACGTTAAACCCGAATAAACCAAACTAAATCAACCACAGACAGAATTGCGCTCAAATTTCGCTCTGTGGAGTATCGTAATCGTCCTTAGAATTTTCTTTTTGTTCACCATCGAATCGCTGTTCGCTGTTTCCTCTTGCACATAGAATATTATCTGCTTTGCGTTGTCTTCTTTGCGTTCTTATGCGGCTCGCTTTCGTTTTTTGCTGAGCGTTATTTACTGAATTGAATTACTTTTTTTTTCCTTCTTCATGACCTTTCCTTAGCATTATCTGCGTCTCACTGTTCTCTCTGCGCTGTTTTCTGTGCTTTCTTTTCGTTCTTTTTTGCTCCGTAATAATTATTGACTTGTTTTATATTCCATGCTGCTCTTTGACCTTGCACTGTTTGCTTTCTGACCCATTCCTGCATATGCCTGTAAAGACTCACAGTATGTATTAATTAGTATTAAAAATTTGTCTCATTAGAAAAACGTTCCCTAATGCGGACCATCACGCACGCAGTCTAGGCGCCGCAGTAGCAGTACGTGAGGCTCTATTTGGAAATGCTAAAGGACTCTTGTTGCAAAACTTGTTGCGTAAAAAAATTAATCATTAAGGCTTGATGTATTTAGTGGGGAAAAAAATAGGAAATAACAATACAATGACATATCGGCACTCAAAAAGGGGGTCGCAAGAAGCTTGACGCTCACATTCTAAGATGAAGGTTTTTTTCGAAATTGTCTCTTCCTGCAAAGCCACTCTGGAATATGTCCTCTTTAGCGACATCTCGACTTCCTACAAGACAAGGATGCTGCGACGCTCATCTGTTGAGCATGTGCGAAACAGCGCTAATGATTTTGCACTGCGTGCTTTTAAAATAGGCCAATCATGCCACCAAAATCCCAATTTCCTCTTCTCTGAAATAAACTACGGATACATGTGCTCTCTCAGGGTGACATTCCATGGCCGAAATAAAATTTTCAATGCCGTCAGACTTCGGTTCCTTCTGCCACACAATGACTCCCGACCTCCAATGCAGAGGCGTTCTAACGGGAGGATGCCGACTTCTAATAGGATCCGGAAATTAGTGCCAACTGAGAGACACAAAAAATCTATTTCCTTCGGCCCCCGCCGTTCTTACATCCCAGGCATAGGCTGGCAGACCGCGCTCTGGTGTCATTCCCTTAAAAAAAATTTCCTCACTATGAGAGGAATGATGCATCATTCAGGATAGAAACAACTGAAGGCTAGTCGAGACTGATTCTGCTGACGTGACTTTGCCATTTTTAAGCAATACTCAGCTACGTCCTTCAAGAACAGTGCATCTTCTGGTAGTTTTTTTCCGTGTTCCGACGCACGAAAGTTTGGTTGCTACTTCTACTAGTTTCCTCTCCGTCGTCTATTAAACTTACCAGCTGCAAAGTGGTATGTACTATCGGGGACAGAAGTGGTATACTCCACACGATGGGAGCCGGAACAACGGAAAACTGCGGCATTTCGGCGAGCTAAAGCATGAAACATTGAAACGAGCTAAGCGGCATGCCTGCAGATAATAAAGGTCACGCATTGACTGCCTCGATCCCAGATGCCGCCTGTACGAGGGGGTACCCAAAAGAAACCGGACTTATTTTTGTTTGAACTTATTTGTTCACATTTTAAGCACAGACCTTCAATCTCCTTCAAAGTATTCCCCACTTGCAATGATACGCTTGTCGAATCTTTTATGCCATTTTTCAAAGCATTGTTTAAATTCATCTTTTGTGATGCTTGACAGTGCCTCCCTCGTTTTTTTTCTTCACCTCAGTAACATCAGTGAAACGCTTTCCATTCACCTATTTTTTCATTCTAGGAAACAAAGAAAGTAGCACGGGGCAAGGTCGGGAGAGTATGAGGGTTGAGGAATAGCGGTCATGCCATTTTAGGTCCAAAATTGTCGTAGAGACAGGGCTGTGTGAGCAAGGGCATTGCCATGATGAAAAAACCAGTCACCCGACCGCCACAAATCTGGCCGCTTCCACCGCACACTGTTGCCCAATCTTTTCAAAACATCCAAGTAGAAAGCCTGGCTAACTGTCTGACCCTGCGGAACAAATTCTCAATGGACGACTTCTCTCACGTCATCGAAAAAACAAATCAGCATTGTTTTGAGGTTTGGTTTCACCTGACGAGCTTTCTTGAGGCGAAGTGAATTTGAAGTTTTCCATTGGCATGATTGTTGCTTTGATTCAGGATTCGATTCAGGAACACTTGAGTTGTCCTCATAGCATCGTCCTTGTACGTCTTTCTTAATATTTCAAGAGTTTCCATTCAACTTTTTCCGGGCAAAAATCAAAATTTCACCGGCGCACGCTGTTCACGAAAATCAGCCATTGCAAAAACGACATTCACACAAAACAGTCGTCACTCTAAAACTCTGCCTAAACTAGTCTGACCTCCTTCAACGATGGCACTCGGCTTACTGACTCTGGATGGATGGATGGATGGATGGATAGGAGCGCCCCCTTTGAAACGGGGTGGTGGCAATTGCCACCATGCTCAGCTTTTCTTTATTTATTATTTTTTTTGTTTACTGTGTTGGCAATTCTCATTAATATTCTCCATCAACTTTGCCTACGGTTTCCTACTATTCTAACCTTATGCCACATCTCTGCTTTTCAGCCACCAATCCTCCAATCGCTTTTTGCTGACTTCCACTGCAGATTTATTTACATGACCATTGTTATCTTTAAACCCTAGGGCCTCAGAAAGAGTGACTGTGCCTGCATCGACATCCGGATGGATACCATCACATTTGATTATGAGGTGTTCAATTGTTTCCACAGATCTACCACACACTGCACATGTGTCATCTTCTTCGTTAAATTTCTTTTTGTAGCTGCGCGTTCTAAGACACCCTGATCTAGCTTCAAAAAGTAGGGCACTGCCTCTTGAGTTATCATAGAAAAATTCTTTCCTGATCTGCCTTTTCCAGAATCGATATAGTTCTGGAATGTTCGTTCTATGCGCTCCTAGTGGCAAAATGCGGTACCACAGAAGCTTTGCCGACCAAAAAATTTAGTCCGGTTTCTTTTGGGTACCCCCTCGTAGATGGTGCGGCAATGCACTTTTCCATTGCTCCGGCTCCCGCCGCGTGGAGTATACCACTTTTGTCCCCGATAGTAAACTTTACCACAGATGCCACACATATTGGCGGCGTACCTATTCGTTGTTACTACTTTCACGCGCTCCCTGACCTGCTTACCTTTGAACAACGCCACCTCTCCTACAAGCTCTTCAAGCGCAAGCGTTTACGTTGTGCCGTAGAGCACGTCAGGGTAACGTCCCAAGTAACACATTGGCGTACCTATTCTTTGTTTCTACTTTCACGCGCTCCGTGACCCACCTACTGCTACGCTTACCTTTGAACAATGCCATCTCTCCAACCACCTCTTCAAGCGCAAGAGTTTACGCAGATCACGTCAGGATGACGTCCCAAGGCGCACACGTAATCGGCCCAGTGTTGCTAATGGATGGTTTCACTCCGGTTCTTTGTAGGACCGGAATTAGCCAATGCGTTTCCAATATTGGACCGATTACGTGTCCAGGTGCACGAAGCCGAAGAAAGGAATAATGCGTATGCGGAACGCAGCATCCGTAGTTCTGGAAGATGTCAACCTTCGTACCGACCGCAGCTGTGACCTCAAGAAGGCTCAAGTAATACCCGCGGATGGCTTCAATACAGTCTGTACAGCGCAGTGTATGATTCCTGCAAGCAGTGGTTTTGTTCCAGATGATGTAGTAAACGAACACGGCGAAAGCTGGTGAAGGTGTTGAGCTAATATAGGATTTTCAACGGGCTATATGCACGAAAATTTATTTTTTACTTAGATCAACAAGGACGGGTTGCGTTACCGCTTTTCCAACCACGTTGGTTATTTCCTAGAGGTCTCCATACAGGGAAGCATTCATTTTTCTATAGAATATCAGCAAACGCACATTACCAGTAAATTCTGGATTCGTATTATGAGAAAAAATTATTCTGCTCAATAAATTTTTCGGCGGTAGACGTCAGTTTCCTAAGCATTACACAGCGTTTCTAGTTTTGACATCAAGGATGCTTTTTGGCACCATTGCTGCCTAGAATGCTGGGTAGAGGAGGTTTGATTAGGCTTTGAGCTCGTTATGACTTATATTACGCCATTGGATATTCATTAAGCTTGTGTCTTTCATGGTGAAATTCTAAGAATACCCTTTCAGCTATGCAATGCTTCCAGATCTCCCCACGGCTACTAAGTACCACAGCGCTTTGACGTTTCAGAGCTCTTGGGATTTTTTGTTTTTTTTTTACAGAAAACAGAGTGACTGCTTTTGATCGATGAAGGCAAGGCATGACAGTCTGGAATGCACGCCCAGTTTACAACTGAAACAATCTGTGAATATGGATAGGTACGCCAGCTGTGAGGATAGCGAGGGCACCGATTTTCCGACAACAGTCCGAGCTTACGTTTTATATTACAGTAAATATATGCGTGAACTGGGCGTAAGGAAACTCCTCCGGAAAGGTGACGTTGCCACAGCTGCAGAACGCTAGCTTCAATACTGGACTGGCCAAGTAGACCTCATTTGCTATGTATTTCATATGGGCTCTAACTTAAGCAGGAGTACCCATGCGTGAGTTTTTCATGATGAATACAAGCCACCGAGTTGGTATTCTTCAAACCTCGCGTTTCTTGACCAAATTCGCTTCAGTCTCCAGTGTATGATATGGACAGCCTACACCTTTTCATGACTACGGTGGCTCTATCAAATGTATGGCCATGTGTTTTATATTCTAGGAAGTACATCTTTTCTATGATTATTTTCTCAATTATTCGTTGAACAGTTAATAGAAAACATTCCTTTTCTTTCCAGAAAACATTGTTTTTGAGCAGAGACACCACGTATGCCAAATGAAAATTTTCTGCTCACCATGCTTTCTTGCTGAAGGACCGCCTGCAGGGACATTCGCCACGTCAATTAGGGGGTGCTTAAGAGCTGACGAGTGAACAACAGAGTCTATGACTTGTGCATATGCTCTGCGCATAAGAGTTTCGAGTTTTCAGACTTGAATTTCATTTGTGCTGCCTGCAGTGTTGCGTGCATTGCCATCTAGCTCGCTGTAATTATCACAGCAAGCATATAGCACTCTGTGCGAGGTCAGAGAGTAAACAGTTCAATGTTGGTTAGAAAAGGATAGTGTACCAGATGTCAACAAAAACATCCGAATAACGCTCTCTCCAGCACGTTGCACTCCCCGCTCAAAACAGCGATGGCCCTTAGATGAGGTTTGTGAAACTTGTTTATAAATGCACGTTTTCGTTTAGTTGACGTGAAACTCAAGCTTTTTTTCGCGTTTCGAAATCACCTTGGAACTCCTTCATGAAATGTCGCCGTTTCGGTTCTCAGTGTATTCTAGTACAGGGACGACTCAATTTCACCGAAATAGTGACAGAACATTGCATTTCTCCTGAAGCAATAGTTTGGCCCGAGTTTCGTTTATTTTGGAACAATACCTCAGCATCAGCCATGGCCTTATTCTTGAGTGAGGACTAACACATTAATCATATTGTATGGAGTAGCATGCCAGATTAACAACCAGGCACACCACTCCTATATTCCTTGAAATCTCTCTCTCTCATATTGCTGTAACGGAGCGTTTTCTGAGGTCGACGGTCACGAGTTATTATTTATGCACATTGAATCTTGTATCGAAAGTTAAGATGGACGGCACCTTCCAGCTTGAATCCTTCTTGCGAGGGCAACCTTTAGAAACCAAAAATACGCGGACACTGCCTTGAACTTAATGCCGTAAATCGCATGTTTCAAGTTTTCCTCGTGTCGGTCAGCATAAAGACTTTTGCCGAAGGTCTCTGCTCGAGAAAGCCTTATGGAACTTCGTATTCGCTGGACCTGATTAGCCGCGCATCTACCTTTCTCAGGGGACGTGGCCATACTGATCTCTTCGACTGCTCGCTGATGGGCATCTTCCCAGGAAAGGCAGTGCGGTGGTCATGTTCTGGCAGGGCCCTGGAGGCTACCCTTGTGGCCAACAAAAAGCTCAAAGTCCGAACTGTGGATGTAGTTATCGGCGCCTCCGGCTCGAAGACTTCGTGGGCAAGGCACTCTTTAGCCAACTATGCCACCCTGTATATGACCGAATCGATTGTATTCCACAGGGGGGGGGGGGCAGTTGGGTGATGACCAATGAAGAACCGATGGCGCTCAAACCGACTTTTCACTATGCGGTGGCAGCCCGCTGAACTTGACCTCGGAGGAGTCGGCTAGAAACCCTTCGGCTTTGTTCGCAGCCTCTGTTTTCTCTCGCATGTGTTCTCTGGGGAACAGAGCTGGAAGGATGCACTCCATGTTACCGCCGGCAAGCAAAGAAATAACGTTCCCACGCCACCTTTAAAACCACCAGGACAGCCGCGAGAAAAAGACATGCAGAAATGCGCCGCACAAAATACTTTGTGCCGCGCTTCGAGCACAGAACGTTACTTTGAGTTTTAAGACGTACCGTCAGCTACTCAGCGCATTCTTGGAAATATATCGCGGAGAAGCTGAAGTGCTGGCTTCGCCCGTAAGAGCAGATTCAAATGTTTCGAGCACGTGCGCATTCCTGCTGTTTTGGAGCACCGGCAAGAGACGGTTTACACATGGAGGCATTACAATTTTCTCTTGTTTTATTCTCTGGAGTGGTGAAGCACTCGCTATTATTGTTTCCAGCCATCCTGGTCACCTTAACTGCGTCCTGACTTATCCTTGCCATCGGGAACTATTTCATATACGACCAAATTTTGTGGACGTAGATTCGGCGCTGTTCATCTTAGCAACGCTTCTTTCAACCCCTGCTTCAATAAAAAACCGACACCAAAGGCAACTTCGTTGCTGCAGGTGGTCGTGCCTCAAAGTGTTCCTTCTCTTTTGGATGATGGCAATATTGCCTCTCTCCGTTTACCTTCGCGGTAAACTAACCTCCCATTTGAGTGTCACGATACCGCCTGATTTTGTGGACACGTTGGAGGAGCTCGAGGCAGCACTGCAGTAGGGCCAATTGACGCCTTGTCTTGTCGGGAGTGCATCGTTTTGCATACATAGGTGATCGTAACATCGTTGATCCAAATCTCCCTTCATAAATTTAGTTGAGGCGCGCTGTTCATGCCAGAATAAAGGACAAGCGAGTGTTCAAGACAGAGATGTGTTGTTTTCGATGCACGCGGCGGCCCGGATTTGCTTGTTTCACTATGGGACTAGATAAATGGAATGAGGCACGTTACAGACGAGAGTTTGGAGAATCACGCGAGAAGCTGAGGGTTTCGTACAAAACGCAATATTCAAGGAAATGTTACGTCTACGAGCAAACCCACAGCAATTTCCTGCGGCGCCTGATTGAAACTGCACTGTTTCTTACTCTCATGCTGCATAAAAAATGCGGGACAAACACCGCGGCCATTGAAAATCCGGTAATACTGAAAGTTCTAAGTTGATACTGATTAACGATCGCTTGGCGTTCTTCGGATGCTTTGGTGGTCTGTTGTTGTTTTCGTCTGTTGTATGTAGTTTGCAATTCGTACTAGGAAGAAACCGAAAGCAACTATATTCGAAAATGGATCTCTAATAAGGGTTTTCAACTGCAACCTGTTCATTATTCGATCCATAACTACTATATCAAAAACACCAACTCGCCCAACAAATGCTTTTGTCATTATTCGAACTGATGCTAACGTTTCCTGTACCATGTAGAAAACATTGAACTGCGTCATGTCTCAGACACCCCTTCGCTCGAAACATTTCAACTTTATCGGAAGAAAATTATGCCACACCAGCTTTAGTACCTGATATATGCGAACACCCCCGCGTGATCTGCTGGTATTTAAAACGTACATGCAATTTATTTACTGCCCAACTGCTTATTTTACTCGATAGCTTCATACCCGAGTAACAAAGCAAGTGACGAGCGTGACAGGGGCGGCTTCCAATATTTAGCAGCTACTCAAAGAGTAAACCTTTATTTTTCTACAATTAAAATAATAAAATTAATAATCATGTTCTATCGTCTACTTTTATCCAGCGCGTAGTGTCAGTAAATGACCAATTTATGCTAAAAAATTCTGATTGAATTGTCTGTTAAAAATAGCGGTCATGTGGTGCAGTGGTTCAGCCTTGATGTGTTATTTCCAAACTCCGGTGTGCTTTGTTGCGATGCGGTTAACAGCCCAAGTGAAAGGATGGCTTCACTAATGCACATTGAAGATGGTAGCTTCCACAGCAACGTGCACAAAGAGGGGCACGATGCGAACATATTTTTTTTTACAAGAAAACTTGAAAAACTAGGTAGTTTTCCTTCTAAGAAGAAAGCACAACAATGGGCTACGGGCCTATGCCTATAGCAGGTTTAGAGTTGCCATAAAAAAAAAGGAAGTTTAGAAACGATTTTGACAGTGCCTAGTGCTTCGCGAATAGCACAGAAAGTTAAATTAAACAGATGCAGTGAAGCCTGGATCGGACGTGTTGACAGTGTGCTCCGCGAATTTTGACCCTTGGCAAGCGATTGTCAGCAAAGCCATCGCTGCAGCTTTCTTTCGTGCGCTGGTTAACCGCCATCTGGTCGCGCACTCATCAAACTCGTAGTCGGCGACCTTAGCTGAAACCAGTGGTGGCCTCGCCTCCCCGCAACTGCAGCGAGACAGGGCTACGATGGAATGCCTTCGTCCTGCAGGCACAATGTATCCTACCAAACGTGACAGCCCGGTCTGAAATATCCGTCCAAGGAACCACTCAGAAGAGGTGTCGCGTTTAGTCTCAGCCTGGTGTATCGCCAGTGTACAAGCTCGTCGTTAAGCCATGTGAATGCTTTGATGTGTCAACTTTATGACATCCTCTCCTTCAAGCGACCCTCTAGAAGTGCACTGGAACAAAATGGATTGCAAGGCTTCGCAGTTCACCGCTCCACAAACCCCGCGACCATTTGGGTCCACTCGTTATCCAACGTCGATCGCCTCCGTGAACTGAACACTGTCTGCCTCTGCTAACCATCCTCACTATTCAAGCTTATCTGGCATCCAGCTCAGACGTTTGGCGTTATGTCGTGTTGAGTGTCGACTCTGACGTCGCATCAAAAGACCTTGCTTCTTTGTTGGGTTAATCCACACACAAGATAGTGGAAGCACGCTACATGGCCACGGGACGTACTATCGGGGACAAAAGCAGTATACTCCACGCAACGGGAGCCAGAGCAACGGAAGACTGCGGCATTTTGGCGAGCTAAAGCACTAAACAATGAAACGAGCCAAGCGACATGCCTGCTGATTATAAAGGTCACGCATTGGCTGTCTCGATCCCAAACGCCGCCTGTAGATGGCGTTGCAACGCAGTTTTCCGTTGCTCCGGCTCCCGCCACGTGGAGTTTACCACTTTTGTCCCCGATAGCACATGTCTTACAACTCTGCAGGGGCCTCGGTCTGCTCCGACTCGCATCTCATTTTAGGGGCATTTTTCAGCACCACCTGTATAAACCGGTAGTGGTTTACTGCTATCGTTGCCTCCGGCTAGTACATATGAGAGCTTCTTTCTCGTATCTCGCAGACGCCTCCTTATAGGCTTTTGATTCCCAGCAACATAGCTGTGGCCTTTCTCGCAAGGACGATAGCACTAATGCGCCCAAAGAGTGCACATTGAAGTGCCGCGCCATAGCGAAACCAACTAAAGGCTGCCAGGGTGCTTGCCCGAAGCCAGTGCCGGAGTCGTCAAACGGTGGCATGTGCCTCCGTTGTGTATCGACTTCAAGTCGACTGGATTGACCGACGAGAACAGCATGAGCGCAGTGCCACGGCACGAATCCCCCAAAACTTTATTGCGCGCTCGCTTTTATACACTAAAATGGGGCAACGCCCCTTCGGCTTATCAAGCTTGTCGCTTGAAGCCAGGAGCGATACGTTACATCCTCTTTTGTTGCAGTGAAAGAAAGGAAGTAACCTATGCCGTTATTTACAAATGGACCATGACGAAGTTTTGCGTCGTTACAGCTTGTAACAGAACGTAACATGCGAAAGATGAGCACAGCGTACTCAAGAAATCAAGTGATCGAGGCGATGCTTCTCTGGGAGTGGGGTAATGCCACGTATCATTGTAGTGTCCGATCGTTCGCGCTGAAGACCGCAGGAACGGGGCGTTATCATTTTTGTTCGTGACGCGAGAAGCGACCGGACTAATATCGATTGATCAAAGCCATGAAGAACCGCACTTCCGTTTTTCCAGATTACTGTAGTTGATTTTGACCTGTTATCTCGGAAGTTTTCTTGTCGGCTTTAAAGTGAGCGATGCAGCGAGCGGCGGGGATTTCGTAGTTTTACAACTGTGTGTTGCTTACGCCGCCGCCGTGCTGTTTAGTTCTTTTGCAGGCGCAAGTCAGCCCAAATAAAGAGCATCGTTTGCAAGTCTTGTTGCTGACTTCTCGACCGCTCGGCTGTCGTCACTACAACGGGAAAATATTCTTTCTGCGCAGGATTCATAAAGTCTTAAGGCGGGGCCTTCAGTATGGAGAACTTAATAGCAGTGGGCGAATGCAGCATATAGTAGACAATAAAGCATCGATCTTGAACTGCTTTGATGGACTCAATTTGTTTCCCTCACGTAATTTCCGCTGGGATCCCACCAACTTTTAAGAAACATAATCAATAGTTCGACGAAAATAAGTCTGGTCAGGCATTGAGTTAAAGGAAAAAGAATACGGTCACTGACCAAGTCAAGAAATTTTTAGACGTTTCGGAACTTTTTGCGGGTTCCTTGATCACTGAGCGGGACAGGAAGCGTCGCGACTTATATACGCTACACGAGGCGTAACGAGCGTGCGTAGATTGGTGCCATATTTCCTTGCATCCGGTTCATGGTAGCTGGTGTCGACTGGATGATTAGAGATTCCAGCAGCCGCCGAGATGACGCGTTCCTTTCCTTCGCGACGACAGTCCATGTTCTTGCACATGCTGTGCAATGGCGTTAGTCGCGTGATTATTATTTCTTACGTCACGTTTGTGTTCATTGAGCCGTCTTGTGAACTTTCCCGTCTCACCAATGTACACCTGGGGGCAGTCAGCACATGGTATCTGGTATATGACGCCTGGATACTCTTCAATCTGCAGTCTATCTTTCACGTTCACGAGCTGGTTACGGAGCTTGCTGGTCGGGATGTGGGCAATGCGCAGGTCGTATTTTGAAAATACGCGCGATAGTGCCTCGCTGATTCCCCGCACGTAAGGAATGGCTGCACGTGCCTGGACCGTCTTGTCTGTCTGTGTTTCCGGCTTCAATATCCGCTTTTCAATTTTGCAGATAAAGCGACTAGGATAGCCATTGCAAGTCAGCTCACGGTGGACCGTCTTCAGTTCGTTCTTTAATGAGTTGTCATCTGAGCAGATGCGTACGGCACGTGTTATTAAAGATGATACCACTGACGTCTTGTGGCCGGCCGGATGACAATACATAAAATTGAGGTAGCGACCTGTATGCGTAGGTTTCCTATAGACCGAGAAGGTGAGGGCGCCCTCATCCCTGCGGACCAGTACATCCAGGAAAGGTAATGCGCCGTCTTTTCTAGTTCCAGGGTGAACTGTATATGCGCATTCTGGGCATTTAGGCTGTCCAGGAAGCGTGAGACGTCTTGCTTCTTCAAAATACAAAAGCAGTCGTCCACGTACCTGTAGTAGACTTTCGGTGCAGGATTGAAGGTGGATAGTACCTTTTCTTCCAAGGCTTCCATTACTAAATTGGCCGTTGTAACCGACATCGACGCTCCCATTGCCGTGCCCCGTGTCTGCTGGTAGAAGCTGCCGCCGTAAGAAAAGTACGTGTTGCCAAGGCCAAAATCTCAGAAGCTCGCAAAGTTCGGGGACGTCGAAGGGTGTGCGGCCAGGGAGACCAGCGTCAGCTTGCAGGGCTGTCTCGCACGTATCTACTGCCAAGTCCACTGGTACGCTAGTGAAAAGCGACGTGACGTCGAACGAAACCAAGATGTCATCTTCACTCAGCGAGACAGCTTGGAAACAAACGTGGACGAATTTCCGACGTGCGTCGGGGTTTTACCGGCTAGAGGGCTCAAAACCTGGTGAAGATAGCCTGAGAGCCGATAAAGCGGCGACGTGGTGAAGTCGACAATAGGTCGCAGTGGTACGCCAGGCTTGTGGACTTTAAGCAGGCCGTAAATTGCAGGAGCTGAGCCGTTCGTGCAGAGTAAAGTAAAGCGGATATTGAAAAGCGGATATTGAAGCCGGAAACACAGACAGACAAGACGGTCCAGGCGCGTGCAGCCATTCCTTACGTGCGGGGAATCAGCGAGGCACTATCGCGCATATTTTCAAATTACGACCTGCGCATTGCCCACATCCCGACCAGCAAGCTCCGTAACCAGCTCGTGAACGTGAAAGATAGACTGCAGATTGAAGAGTATCCAGGCGTCATATACCTGATACCATGTGCTGACTGCCCCCAGGTGTACATTGGTGAGACGGTAAAGTTCACAAGACGGCTCAATGAACACAAACGTGACGTAAGAAATAATAATCACGAGACTAACGCCATTGCACAGCATGTGCAAGAACATGGTCACGCGATTGACTGGGACCACGCCACTGTCGTCACGAAGGAAAGGAACGTGTCATCTCGGCGGCTGCTGGAATATCTAATCATCCAGTCGACACCAGCTACCATGAACCGGATGCAAGGAATTATGCCACCAATCTACGCACGCTCGTTACGCCTCGTGTAGCGTATATAAGTCGCGACGCTTCCTGTCCCGCTCAGTGATCAAGGAACCCGTACCAGGTTCCGAAACGGCTCAAAATTTCTTGACTTGGTCAGTGACCGTATTCTTTTTCCTTGAACTTTTAAGAAGCAGCTCTGTGTGCTGTGGAATCCTTTTCAGCTTATGAAACGTGGTCATTTCTCGGACCTCTTTTAATCGGGAATAAACTGTTTACCTTATTCCAATCCAGACTAGCGCAAAAACTGCGCACACCCACGCCTCCAAGACTATTTTTTCTTGTTCTAATTGCAGCGCGCTTAAAGAAAATTTAGGTAGGAATCTTTTGCTACTTAGCTCATTCTGCCTTCGGCTTCTCTAAAAGTGTTGAGCTTGCACACTTGCAACATAGAACATTTCTACACCCTTTCCTCCCATATGAATTGTTTCCATTCAGACGAACATAACCAACAATTCTGGACGGAACCATTTTTGAACAGGAAAGGTTCATAGGCAAAATTTTTCATATATTGTACGCTTACACTATAACAGTCAATATTCAATAGATCCGCTGACCTCATGTCGGCAGGCTTTCATTTTTTGCTATTAACGTTTTTTCTATCGTCAAAAGCGTTCCTTATTGGTTTTCTATGGCAGTGTTAACTACTCGATGCGAGTGATTCAATAATTTTAAAAGAAAGATTTTGCCACATATCGGAAGAATGGACCATTACGTTCAATATTTTTATGCCAGTCTCTTGCAGTTTTTCAACTTTCAAAACTTCTGTCGACGACTGTTGGATATGATTTTTTATTACGAGGCTCATTTGGCTGACCATTACAAAACGGTACGCAAACCAATGAAAACCTTCCGATCGAAGCCGTGCAGAAGGTCTATGGACAATTGGAATTTTTTTAGCTGATAGTTCAACGTGTAGATACATTCATTAAGCTCCGAAATGTTCCCGCCTCTTCCTCCTTCCAAATAGCACCTCCAAGAAAAATACAAGGAAACAAAGAAGCAACATGCAGCCAAAGAGAGCAAAACATGCTGACAGTTTGTGAATCTGAGGGTTATTTTCTGTTACGTTGTCGTCCTCCGAATATTCACTGAGATCATTACCAGCACGGCACTTTTTCAGCCGCTCGTGGGAAGGGTAGAGTGCAGTTTCCAGCAACCGGCGAACAATTTTGTTGAACACATCTACGTGTGCGAAGTCTTTCCGGATGCTGAATGATAAAAAGGAAAGGCTCAGCCGTTCGCGCAATTCACCGTAATTTCCTCTGTATAATGCGCGCTCCCACTCTTGCAGTTCCACCACAAAACAGGCGAAGCCCCGGCGCCGCGCGCAGCGAAAACACTCTTCCTTGTTACCGAAAACCGGCCTGTTTTTCTTCGTCTTTAGGAAAGCATTCCCCAGCTTGACATACAGTTCACGATGAACAAAACTCCTAATGTTATCAAGTACCTCTAGTATAGTAATATTGCTGTAAAGACAGGGTACCAGTCTACCTTCGTCCAGAGTGGACTCCACCTCTTCCAAAGTGTCGATAAAATTTGGCTGCCCCGTTACTGTGAGACGGGAGGTCATCTCTCCGCGAAAGTAGACCGACAAAGGCATGGTTGCTAAAAGCCAAATAAGCATGAAAACTTTCCGAATTGACCATTCATGGGAAGGGACCTGTTCCTGCCGTCCAAAGTCCATAGGTGAAGAGGTGGAAAGTAAAGACGCTACAAGAAAGAGTGCCGAATCCGCACTCGAAGAGACCTGGCCGGATTCGAAGAGGTGTCCGCTGGCGAGGACAAACCAGGAGCCAATCGTAGTGAAACCAATAAGCAGAAACACCCACCATGAGTCTGTCAGCAAGCTGAAAATTGAAATTTCTGCAGAGTACGAATCTCTCGACGTGTAGAGGGTCTCTCGGCTGTACTCTAAAACGGTCGACATTTGCAACACAGAGAAGGTACCTGGAGTCAGAGGTGTTAGCATTGTAAGCACATCAGCTTTACCGCGACAGAGAGCCCCGAATGCCTGGTAAGGACCTGGATACATCTTGAACCTAAGCGTTACGTTCTGAGCCCGAAGTGCTGCGTATATTATGCTGCGCTGAAGACTGCGGCACATTTGCCTCGCGCCGCCATCCCCGTCTTTTGAAGGGAAACTAGCGAGTGTAATTACTTCACCTGCGGGTGGTAAAATGGAACCAGGGCTTCCTTTGATTTCCTTAAGTGGACACATTCGCGAGAAGATAGAAACACCACGCAAAGCTAGACGCCCGCTCCCAGCGGCTCCTACGTCAAAAAACCTCGGACTACCACCGCACAGTGAGAAGCCTGTACTGAGCGCCGCTAATTCTTCATTATGCAGGATTGCGCGACCGTCGTGAAATACAATCTAATCTGCAAAATAAGGCAAGTCGTACTTGCCTAAAAAGTGTCGAACGCAAAGAGCCTTGTCTTCGTAAACGCCGGCGACTACAACTACGGTTCGAACGTTGTGCATTCGGTTCGCGGCGAGAGCTTTTTCAAATTCTTTGCTGCGGCCCCTAAAGGATGTCGCCTTTCCAGGATAAGCACGCATCAGCAAATCGTCATCGGGATCCCTCTGTGTACCGCATGTAAGGAAGGCCAAGGCATCCTTCGTGAGGACTGCGTTTTCAAGAAGAGAGGATGCCCATCTGACAAGCTCGCCCGAATGGCACGGCTCCGGCGCGTAGCCAACACAAGGGCCCTTCGGAAATGCTCCCGTGGTTCCAGATACCAATGTAAGGAGCAACGCTAATTTGGCAGCGTAGAAGTTTTTCGTTCGAAGTGTTGCTTGCGTTTCAGTCATGGTGACGTATATGGCGGTTTTTATGCGCTGAACCTGGAAGAGATAAAGCAGGACATGATCAGCCGAGTTTACCGCTAATTACCGAGCACAAATGTCGTCATTCTACGCGTCTGCTGAAGATAATGTTTTGAGCCATTATCTGATAGGGAGGTTAGTCCTTTTCACGAAGAAGATGTACCGGTGGTCTGTCTGCAAGAGCTGCTGCATACAGCTCCCCCATGAAACTTAAAACACGCGAATGGGATTCATTTTGACCAATGCTGGGAACACCAACTTCTCCCAGAAAGCAGAATCTTCCTAGAAAAAAAAAGCTGTATTTACAATCTAGCCTTCTCACAATATACCTACTATTCATGCTCCGCCATAGAGGAGAGCAGTTTCAAAAGATGTTGCCATTACAGAGGCGTTTTTCGTGTTAAATATGGGCACCGTTTTCTTCTTAAGAACAACAACGGTTAGAGTAATATCGACTATTAAAAAGTTGCTACTTGCTCCGAGGTGTGAGAAACTCATTGAGATTATCCAGGTTAAACAACGGGTTATGGGACCAGCGCAAAGAAGATGCACGAGAAGTTATAACCTCGACGCACGCACCTTTTTCTGGATTCGATACATGTTTTGACTTGATGACTGACGAAGCCTTCGGGCACTGACCCCTTGCCAATTCAGATGCGAGTTCCTTCAAGAAGCAACCGCCAAAGGCGCATCAGTTCACCCGCCTTGCAAGTTGGACCTGCGAAAAAAGGCTCTGGCTTAAAAGCGAAACGCACATCTTTCGTCGTCACATCTATTAATGAAACTAAAATTTCGCTTTTTGGCTTTAAAAGCTTACAGTTATAGCGATTTTTCCTATCCTTTAGCAACTAACTTAAAGAGGGTGAAAAAGGTAAAATACTATTTGCCAGAAAGAATATTTTTGAGAATATACCACCGCAGAGGGCCCACTCTTAGGAAAAATTGTTGTCAGAGCAAGGGACTGAAATCGTGGCCCAAAACCGGGGTAACTCCACCTGAGCGACTTCCATCGTTAAAGGAAAGACGCCTCAGCCCAGTAAAGCTAAAAGTTCGACCTAAGTAATTAGTGTATTCTGTAAGAAGTTAAGGTTTTCCTTGAAGTTCTATAGCATGAAGACCTTGCAGCGAATTCATTGGCTTGTGTTTCGTACGATATTCACTCCGATTTTGAAATCATCGCGTTCAATTTCACTGACTTTCTGCATTGATATTCATGAGGAGCTGCAAAGAACTCACCCGTGAATTAATAAAATAGTGGTGACTATCGTGAAGCGACTTTGTGAAGGTTCTTACAGCATACGCCCAGTCGAGAGAACGTTAAAGAGGCGAATACTGGAGCCAGTGATGGAGCAACAAAATAGTGTGTACACCTTCGTTGCTGGGATAGCATTGGTTGCCAGGAAACAAGCTTCTAACGCGGGCCAATAAGGCAATGCGGCGCAATGCTCCCAAAAAGATAATGGAATGCCCTTGAGCACTCTCAAGTCTCAATGTCGATACTTGCACTTAATGTGATGGCGTTACCTAATTAGCTAAGATGACACAAACCATCGACCCTTGTGACGGCGCCACAAACGAACGAACTGAATAAAAGTAATACTTTCACTCCGGATTTATTTGCTTTCCTACGCTTGCATGGGCTCATTTCCCAGTGACCGTATTTCCCCCTGAGATCCTATCTACTGCAAAGCAGTTCCTTTCAGTGTGTACCACCACAGAAAGCTTTCGATTAGAAGTTAAACTGAGTTTTCTTGTTTACAACAAAAGCATCATCTTCTCAGGTTTTAAAATGGGAATTACGCTTGAAATGGCTACAAACATGTTGTGGCGTGTCCTCTAGATATGGCTTTAGTTGACAGAAAGTTCTCCCTCTTTGCCACTTTGTCGTTTTGCTTCAGACGAAAAAGTCAGCCCACCGGGGCTGTTTCCTTTTTGCAACTGCAGTGGTGTTCGGTTCAGCCCATCATTGCAGTTTCGTCACGGTTACCTGAATGGATTAGTAAGCAAGCACGCATTTGCATGCGCACTGTTCCTTAAAAATGACGACCGCAAAGCTGTTCTTCTTTCAATTTTTTGCAAACAAAAGTGGCTCTTTTTGAGGCGACTGCAACGAGACCGTTTGGTCGCAAAATATTAGCGCATTAGGTGTGTTGGCATAGTCTCTTAAATAAAACCGGCGGGACTGACGTCGGCGTCTGTGTCTTGAGCTCCTGGTTCTTCAGTGCCTGCCACAAAAACTACACAAACATCAATTCGCGATTCCGGCGAAGTGGCTGCGCATGTGCAACCAAAAAATTAAAGCGGATCTTTTAACAAATAAATAAACAACGTATGACAAGAAGAACTGATAACCACTGCATTTTCTGCGCAGCGATGCTTTCCCTAGTGCTGTCGAACTATGTCGAACTATCTGTCGAACTTGGAGTTATTAAAACTGAAAGCAGCAATTATTCACATCCAATACCATCTTCTCCGAACTCAGATGTTTTTTTTATTGTTTTCACCTAATCCATGCATGTCTGTAGTGCAACCTTCACGCTTTCTTTGTTTCCGATTCATTTCCGCAAAAAGTTACTGGCCGATTTGGTTGTGTCAAACATCTCTAAGCGCAAGCACTAATAAAGTTTCATCTTTTGGTGGTTACAGTGGAGTGGATGTTCGTCTTTCGTACATTTCCAGGATGACAAATGGTGCTAACTGACCCTATTTTACGTGTCCATCACGAACGGGGTGAATGCAAAGTCTCTCCCCTTGCACCTACTAATTATGAAGCTTCCTCTCTTGTAACATCATCTTCCCTTCCTATATATATATATATATATATATATATATATATATATATATATATATATATATATATATACAGGGTCTGTTCTGAAAGTAGTAGGACTTGTTTTTTCGTGGGCGAACGGGCGGACGAGAAGTGGTCTGCGCGTGCAGGATCGTTTAAGGGGGATATTGGGAATGCTGGGGAAAATCGGCAGTAGGCTCTCGGCCGTTGAAGAGAGGTGGTCGCTTGTACTGTGAACCCCTGTCGAAACGTCTCGTCAAGCCGAATCGTCGAGCGTTTACTGGATCAGCGATACGCGATAAAATTTTGAGTAAATCTTGGTAAAACGGGCAAAGAGACTCACAACACGATTAAGGAGGCCTACGGTGACGCTTCCATGGGTAGACCAGGTGTTTTTTGAGTGGCACAAGCTGTTCCGAGAAGGTAAGGAAAGAGTGGAGGAAGACGA
Source organism: Amblyomma mixtum (assembly GCF_055824585.1). Classification (NCBI taxonomy): domain Eukaryota; kingdom Metazoa; phylum Arthropoda; class Arachnida; order Ixodida; family Ixodidae; genus Amblyomma; species Amblyomma mixtum. Next base: position 34,124,681 of record NC_143019.1, on the reverse strand, counting down.
CCGCTCCAGACGCCCTTCGGCCAGCAAGACCAACGAAAATGTGTAGCGAGTGAAACATTTACTTAACAGTGATCGTAGAATGAGTATCAGAATGATTGCTGATGACTTGAGCATTCCTGAAATCCAAGTTTTTGAGATCGTGACAGAAAACTTATCCATGAGGAAAGCGTGCGCGAAGTTGGTGCCGGGAGTGTTGTCAGAGGAGGAAAAGGCCAACCGGTGAATGAGGACCCCGATTTTTTGCCCAGCACAAGACGGCAACGCTGCCTCAGCCCCCCTACAGCCTCGACTTGGCCCCGCCAGACTTTTTTCTATTCCTGAGAATAAAATCGACGCTCGAGGGGAAACATCACGGATCGGTATAGGTGGTTCAACAGGCCGTGACGAGGGAGCTAAACAGCATTCCGGTCCAGGCGTTCCTGGAGGCGTACGAAAACTGTAAAACTCATTGGCAGCAGCGTGTAGGTGCGGAAGGGTGCTACCTTGAAAAATTGTAATCGTTTGTACTATTCTCTTGAATAAATTTTGTTTAAAAAAATGAGTCCTACTACTTTCAGAACAGACCATGTATATCTTAAACTACTTCGGCATGAGCTCTAGCTGACAAAGTTTACACCAGAGCTTTATTGTGCAGAACAAACGGTGCGAGATGTAAGTTTACTGCCCTAATAAAAACAGAGAGGCACGACCATGAAGAGCTCATTATGTTTTCATGGCCTGGAAGTCTGACTCCGCTCTGTGATGATCAGTGCAATAACCAATTAATATCCGCGTCGTAAATAACGTAGACGTACGCAGTGGGGCATTATTTTCACCATTCAGTTCAGGGCGGGGTCACATTAGTGCATTACAGTTTGTGTCAAAGTTGCAAGGACCCAAGCGTATGCATCTCTTGGGTTCCATAGTTTGTGCCCGATGGCCCGTTCCTAGTGGATTTCAACTACTATGTAAATAGTGAAAAGTTATATCAATGTCCTAAACGATGTAAGCTTTTATTATATATCAAACATCTTCATGAATATGTGGTTTCAAAAATGCAATGCTTTTTTTCTTCACATGAAGAAAACAGGACTGGAAGCGATAAATGATGAAATCAGGTAACGAAGCTTCGGAATATCGCTCGTCCCTCGAGGCGCTTTTGTCGCATGTTACCTCTTTAATATGTTTAAATTCGATTACCCAATAAAGCGGCGTGCCTCAATCTTAGTGATTTCAATCCATCTAAGCGGGAAATTCGCGATTCTCCTCGATGTCCACTTCTATTTGAGTCCAACCAAAGTGACGAAGTTACATATCCTGAAACCCGCACACTGAATTTCACAAGTGTCAATACTTTTAATTTACACAAGGAAGGGGAATGCTTGATTTAAAAGGAACACTAAACAGGAGTGCAAAGACAGGCTAGGCAATGCTACTAGGGCGAATGAATAGCAATTATGACATTTTTACTGAAGGCAAAACTTTTGTAAGCCACATAACTGCGTAAAAGACAGCTACATGTGGCTCCGCCACCGGAAGACTGATGCAGCGGCGAAGGTGGGCAGTAACATTGGAAATATAGGAAAGCAGCATGGCGAGCCGAGCCGACAGTATGATGGGTCTGCTAATACTGCTATCTAACTGCTATCTAATACTTCTGTCGTACTAATATAGACGCAATCTCGCACACTGTGAACTGCAGAATGCAGTCTTTATCAAATAATACTACTGTCGAACTAATATCGTCACCAGACGTCCCGATGAACCAGCCAAGCAAAACGATGCGCCTACAGAGACTGAAAGCCCTGGGCTAACGCCACAGACGGTCAAAACCTCGTTTTAAACTGCAGCACACTCTCACGATGATGATGATGATGATGATGTCCTCGGGCTGAATGGCACATACCCACGGCGGGGGATTGGCCAGGGTGCATAGCGGATACACCCTGGCCAATCACGCTGTGCATTGCGCATCGTTGTCTTCTACTAATACTACGATCTAACTATCATCGTCGCCAGACCCGCCGACGACGAAGCAAAGCAAAACAATGTGCCTACAGAGCCGGAGACACAGACAGAATTGCGCTCAAAGTTCGCATTAGGGAAAATCGTAATCGTCCTTCGAATTTGTTTTCCTTTTGTTCACCATCGAATCGTTGTTCGCTGTTGCACCTTCCATATAGAATATTATCCGCTTTGCACTGTATTCTTAACGTTCTTATTCGGCTTGCTTTTGTTTTTTGTTCTGCATTATTTACTGAATTGATTTACCTTTTTTTTTCTTCTTCATGGCCTTTGCCTAGCATTTTCTCCGTCGCATTGTTCTCGTTCCGCTGTTTTATGAGCTTGGTGTTTGTTACTTTTTGCTCCGAACTAAGTATTGACATGTTTTATATTTAATGCGGCTCTTTGACCTTGCACTGTTTTTCTTGTGACCCACTCCTGTATGAGCCTGTGAAGGCTAACAGTGTTTATTAATTAGTCATAAAAATTTGCCTCATTAAAGGAAAAGGTTTCCTATCCGGGGTCATCACGCACGCAGTCTAGACGCCGCAGCACGCAGTACATGAGACTGTTTAAAAATGCTAAAGAAATCCTGTTGCACAGCCTGTTGCGTAAAAAAAAAAATCATTGTTAAGGCTTGATGTATATCATGGAACAAAAATACCACAAAAAAAAACTCAATGAGACATGAGCACTCAAAAGGAATGATCGTAAGAAGCTTGAAGCTTACATTCTAAGATGGCACTCTTGTTTTCAAATTGTGCCTTCCTGGGACGAAAATAAGGAATATTTTCACGATTTTCCTCGAATCGACCACAGGCTGCGACAACGGCGTAGGTCGACGTAGTCTCATCTGTTGCTCAAGTGTTTCTCCGGATCATTACGACGTTTTTTTTTTTTAGTTTTCGGGTTAAAATATATCTTAACTGCGCTGTTACATGCATGTTTGCTCGCTAAGGAGCGAGCAGAGCCACTAATGCATCGAATTCGGCCCTTAAAGTCCTGTTTCCATCAGACGGAGAAAGCGTTCGCTGAGCATGTGGCCGGATCATAAAAAAAAAAAATACAGGTTTCCAGGCTCCGTGTTGGCAGCGGTTTCTCCAAGGAGTCTAATAGAACCAAAATGAAACCACGTGGGGGCAAGGACCAAAAGAAAGGGGTCATGGAAGCAGGAAGATTGCCGCCATCCCTCACATTCATGGAATTATCACACAGTCTTAAGAAGGTTGCTTGCACTATCTCGTTGACATTGTTTTCAGCAAAAAAAAACCTAGCGAGAGTCTCCTGCTATTGAAAAATTTGACTCACGGTGGGAATGAATGAATGAATGAATGAATGAATGAATGAATGAATGAATGAATGAATGAATGAATGAATGAATGAATGAATGAATGAATGAATGAATGAATTGGTTTATGGGGATTAACGTCCCAAAGCGACGAAGGCTATGAGAGACGCCGTAGTGGAGGGCTCCGGAAATTTCGACCACCTGGGGTTCTTTAACGTGCAGTGACATCGCACAGCACACGGTCCCCTAGAATTTCGCCTCCATCGAAATTCAACCTCCGCGGCTGGGATTGAACCCGCGTCTTTCGGGTCAGCAGCTGGGCACCATATCCACTGTGCTATCGCGGCGGCGAATGAATGAATGAATGAATGAATGAATGAATGAATGAATGAATGAATGAATGAATGAATGAATGAATGAATGAATGAATGAATGAATGAATGAATGAATGAATGTGGTTTAAACCACTGCGCTCCGTTTGTGGATTGTGTTTGCGGGGTGGTTTGTACTATTCCTTTGGCATGCGGGCCTAATTACACGGAACAGCCCGGCCGTTGTCTGAATGTGCGCATTTGAGAATACGAAATCTCGCTTGGCGGTGGTCCGAGGCCGCATCTGACCGAATATGTAAAGAGCCACATATGAGCACCGTTATTTCGAAAAACACGCGGTCTTTGGATGCCCAAACACAAGACAGCCCAGCAGGACATAATGGAAGCTTTCGGAATATGAAATTTCACCGATAAATGTGTAAGTCGTAGTTCTTGTTGCTGGACGCAGTGTTCTGCTATCTTAACAAAAACATCTCACCCTTGTGATCGTTTTCAACTCGGCGTGCTGTATCATGTGTTGTTTTCCTTGTCTATCCTTGCACCGCCTTTCTTCAATACAATGTACATAAATAAAATTTGTTTAGTTGATAGCGAGCACTTCGTGTTGTCCTTTCTTTTTGTGAGTGTTCGTCTTTTTGAAGAGCCATCCACAATGTTTCGCCTGACAATAGGCGTTGTCTGAAAGAAAAGTTATTTCAGTAGTTCGTTTGACATCCGGTGCGCAGTATATTGAAATTAGGTGTAGTTAGCATAGTCGGTGCGTATTCATGAAACGCCGAAAGAATTAAGAAGAGACCAAGATTTCGCAAACGGGCATTCGCAACAGACCTTTAAATCACAAATTCTCACAAACGTGTACTGCACTGTAAAAACCCAAGAAGACGACTCATTTGTTATCCATTGCTTGACAACTCGGACGGATAGCTAGCCCATGTTTTACCAGCTTTATCGATAATACACGCCTCAGTTTTTTCCCGCGCGAACCAGTCATGGTGCTGGAGAAGTACTGCTGCATTTTCAAAAAGCGGCAGGCAACAACAAACAGTTAAGTCGCACAAAGGATAGTGTTTTTTTAGTTACAGAAGCGCTCTTGAGCCCCTGTATTTTATGAAGAGACAGCTAAGACAGCACTACTATTCAAGTGCCGCAATTTTTTGGCGCGGGTGGCTTCTTTATCTTTTCTCTCTTCAATAAAACCTGGCGCCTGTTTTGCTTGGGTGTGGTGCATTTTCAAGAGAATTTCTGAGCAAAACATAACTTACTGTAGTAAGCGCTTGCGTCAACTAAATTTCTTCCTGTTTGTCTTTTTGGCGCTTCTTAAATGTAAGCAATCTATTATTTTGGGCAACCTTGCCTGTCATTTTTCGAATCTTTCTTCATCGCGACTGCACGTGCGGTGGTTCGCCAGCATACGCGTCAAGCATAGAAAAGGACAACAACAACAACAACACTCCGTGTACAGTCAGAGACAAAAGTCTCCGGACCACGTGTTCCTCTAACGAAGCCGACAGCTCTGCTGTTAGTGGGCGGCTGGAGACCACACTTGTGGAGGTAAAAGGTAAATTTTTGTTCTTTCATCTGCACAAGTGCGGTCTCCAGCCGCTGTCTAATAGTATAGCTATAAGCTTCGTTTGAGAAACACGTGGTCCGGAGACTTTTGTCCCTGACTGTACATGAGTGCGTTTGTATCCGCTATGCACGAATATCTTTCGCTGTATTTCTTTTTTGTTCCTCTTGTTTGCTTGTTCTTTTTTTTGTTTGCGCAACTTACCCTATCATTCACTGCGTGTTACAGCCGTTGATCCGCCTCTTCGAAACCGACATCTCCGAGGGAAAGGAAGAAGACAGAAAAATCCAAGAACAAGGTATGCGTTCCCATTACTTTATGATTATTTGAGCTGCTGTTTCTCTGCCCCCGAAGGAGGAGAAGAATTTCCGTCCAGGTCCGCCTTCCTCAAAGCGATGTATGTTGTTCGAGCTCTTTTCCGGCATTTAGTTTATTTTGAATCGTCCGCGCATCCTGTTTCTTATTTCCATGTTCGGGACTGCTGCTCGCTCTGCACTGTGTGCCTTAATGACCCTGCAACGCCGTCTCGCACGCCAACCCCTGAAACGGAGCGATAACATCGCCTCTGCCTCTCGGTCGCGGGGCAACTTTTAGATTATCATTTTGGAAAGCCTCGTTTTAACGCTTCCAAAACCAGTAGAGGCCACTTAGGGAGATAAGCCGCTGCCGGCTTCGTTGTTGGTGCACGGTTCCAGACAACTTAAATGCACGATAACAGACTTGACCCTAGTGGAAAAGGGCTCCTTCACCCCTGGTTTTGCTTTCATGTTTTGCATTTATTTGGCACTATTATCACTTGAACGTTCTTTAACACTCTTATCTCTTTCTTCCTTCAACGCAGCGAAGTGAAAGGCCCCCCTTCGTCCATCTCCGGCGGTCAGTGGCGCGTTGAAGCTTGCTGTTCGCCACCATTTCGGAAACCTTCGTCCGCAGTACGAGACGCGATTTGCGTGCGTGGACGTCATGTTCAACTTTGCCGTGTCCGTCCTGTTGCTTTGCCTGGCCCTGTGTGGAATCGGAGAGGCCCGCTTCTTCACTGGTTGCGTCCAAGAGGCGAACAGAAGCCGCGTCCAGGACTCCTGCGTGTTTGTGCCCGACGTGTGGCTCAAGTCCGAGACGTACCGCAACTTCGGCCATTTCGCGTTGGCCAACCCCACCATGTATCATCACCGTCGCAACGCCACCCACCTAAACACTGTCCTCGATGTCACCCGAGCGGCCAACCAGGTAAGTGATGCCACTACTTTCACGTCGTGTGGTCAATTTTTGCGCATCGTTATCATCATCATCGTTGGCAGGCCAGCTACGCCAACCGCTGAGCAAAAGCGCAAAATGCTGAGTCAGCGAATGAGTATCGAGCGTTAGCAATAGCGAACGAATATTGCGTCACTAGCCATCTTCGCTATATCCGGTAAAAAAAATTCGTTATATCCGGATATCTACGTGATTTCAACGCATACAGCGCAAGGAGACAAATCGTTTGTCACCGCTTATAATATCTTACGTGAATTAGTTTGTCCTTAATAGGCGTTTGAAGTGTCAAGAAATCAATGTTTGATGAACCAAAGGTCACCGGTGCGAGTCCCTTTGATATGCTACGCTTTGATTCGACGAGTAATCTTATGCTCCGTAACACGATGAATCGTTTGATACCACTCCGAACATTCTGACCCAATTAGGTGGTCCACAATCTGTGTACCAAAGGTACCGCCCACGGGTCCCAGTTGAATGGCCTTGTGTTCATACTAACCCGACCTTGAGTAATGAGTAGAATCCGCATAGATTGTTCTCTAATTAATCCTGTCCTGCGCCACCTACCACTACCACGTCTCTGACCATTTCCTCATCCAGTCTGCACGCCTAACTCTTCGGCCGTCATACAGGGTGATCCGCTCTTAAGGCAAACACGTGAGAGTACGGCCGCGATCTTCGGTGTGTCATTGTGTCGTTACCGGTAGCGCATCAAAACGAATTGGCAGACGACGCAAAGCACCACCTCCAGGTATTTCTACCCACAGACCACTTTGCTTTTATGCTCTACCGTATCGTACGCATTCGAACTCCGAAGAGCGCGGCTACACACATGTGTTTTCAGCTTACAAGTGGATTACCCGTCCACCCTTTCGTCGTTGCCCGTCTTTTGAGGCGCCGATCACATCGTGTTTGCTTTGTACCATTCAGTGGGACTTTCTTCTATGATGGCTGACTCACCACGCTTCGCTCCACCCTCCCTGAGGCTGCATAATTACGTAATTACTAACGATTTTATTTGGCGACTTCAACTAGATCGGTTAACTAGTCTAAGAAAGATCGGCGCGCGGCACCATGCTGTTTGCTCCGTCACGTTAGTGCCCCTCCAGCACACTCGAACGTTGTTATCAAAAAAGTTTCGCTGTATAATTACATCTTAAGAGCCCAGTAGCACAGATGTTTGCATGCGGATGAGATAGAACAGGCGGTAAGCGTCGCTGTGCGAGTTTTCTAGCGCTAGCAATACCGGGCGAGCATGGGGGCAGCATGTTTGCACGTTCTGTGGTAGAGCGCATGCAGGACTAAGACAGTGCAGTTCTTATCACACTCAATGAGCCCCCATTTCTAAAGGGTTTTCGCTGAGCTATCTAAATATGAGGCGACATTTGTAGACCACCATCGCTGAGCACTTAGCCCCAACGGTAGCGTGAGGAGATTTGCGCATGAATGTCGCTCTAATAGCAGGCCTCATTTCGGCCTGCGCATGTGGTGATTTACTAGGTATGGAGGGGCGGAGCGGATTATAGAATGACTTACTCGAACTCTATTTCGTCTGCGCATGTGGTGATTTAATAGGTATGGAGGGGCGGGGCGGATTATAGAATGACTTACTCGAACTCTATTTCGTTATAATTATTTTTTCACTTTGTTATTGCCCCATGCCTTCGCTGTGACCTGAAGCATGCATTCAGATGGACGTATGGTAAGAACTGAACAGAATCAGGCTAAATGATTTTATAATAGTGGCTTTACGTTCTTTTAATTCACTGTTCACGAACAAGCAGAGGCCGCGATGATTGGTTGCTCCGATAAAACAGTGCACGGAGGAAGGCAACCTTGTATTGTTCTCTCTTTTCTCTTGTGGACATAATCTTATCTAAAGTTTCGTGTGGTTGCGTGTGGAGGAAAAGCGGGAACAGCATTAGCGGTTCAAATTCATGCGACGGTAAGATCGTTTCTGCATCGTTTTCTGCCCAAGCCGCATGCCAGTCGCTAAGTTTTGCTTTCCTGTAGCACTAATGCGAAAAATTGCGCTTCTAGCTCAGTCATTCGCCTGTTGTACAGAACCGAGCTATCATAGACTGACTCACACCAGGTGGCCAACATCGAATAAAACGCGCGACGTCGTAGCGAAATTTTATGGAACGTGATTCACCTACTCCACGCCCAGACGCAATCCTCCATAGCGCCGCCATATTGGACAAACTGAGACGCCCTGTCTAGGTCGTGAAAACCACCAACAGCGAGACCGCAACAAGGTACTAGATCTCACCTTCGCACTCGGTTAGTAGTATTTGCACGTTTCCTTTCCCCGTTGAATACGATAACCCGCAAACTTAACAAAGGAGGTGGTGGGAGTTAGCCTATTTAAGACTTCACGTCTGACGTCTCTACCTCGTTCTGAATTCTCCCTTTGATCGGTTTGCTTTTGTGTTGCCTTCATAATTTTCGTGTGCAAGCTTAAAAAAACTCCTGACCGCTTTCATACAATCGGTGTCGAAAAGCGTCATCATGCTCTCCACGAGAACATCCAAAATTGGAGTCGTTCGCTTATTTCCGTGCACTACGAGGATGGTGGTTACTAGCCAAAAATCTGGCTGCGGTGTCAGCAGCTAGCGAGGAAAGCACCCAAGTGTAGTTGTATTGACTCGCATCTCAGGACTTGGTTCCGAGGCAGTGCATTAATTAGATCCTTTGTTGCTCATTTTTCTCCCTCAGGTGTCGAACGGGATAGTGACAAAGGTGGAGTTCACCACCGTTGAGAGCTCCTGCAGCATATCGGGGCCCTACTCCAAGGAGACCTGCTTGCCGCTCAACTCCAAGGTATACGAGAGCCTATCGAGAGCAGCAGATATCGGCGAATGATTGTGCAACAACCCCTCCTACAACGGAGCTTGCACCGCAAGGACCATGCAAATGCAGCAGCTTTGTTCACAGTCGATGACCGCATCTCCGCGGTATAGCTACCGCCTAGCGAAGACCTACATAAATAATAGTAATTTCAAGGGTACTGTACTGTGCGCGTTGGATATACCGGGTGTCCCAGCTAAATGTAACCAAACTTTTAAAAAGGGCGAAGTGTCCTAGTCCAGTAAAACCAACTCAGGGTTGTTCATAGTCGCGTGGCCTAGTCTTGAGTATTTTTTTTTTCGCTTTTCAAAGTTAATTAATTAGTTAAGTTTAAATATCAACTTTTTAATTATTGACTTCAGGAAGAAAGTGTCAATGCAAAAGTTTTAGATCACCTCGAAAAACCGCTAGTAGTGCTGTTTCCGTCAAGTTACGATTTACGTAGCTTCATTTATTGGCCTTAAAAGAAAGTCGTCACGTGACCAGCTGCTCGCTCACTTCTCGGCCCCAATGTGCACCCTAAGTCTCACCGAGGAGAGGACTTCAGAAAAAAATGGATTTTATTCTCTAAGGCGCGTCATGGGACGTTGAAGTGCCACAGTTGTCATTTGGAAGCTTTTTCTTATTGTGCGGGCTATGGTTAAAGGCCGGCAAAAAAAACTACTTTACGTAAATATTACTTTGTTGCAAATGTCTCAGTAAGCTGTTTCTCAAAACGATCTACAACTTTTTCATTGACACTTTGTTCCTGAAGTCAATAATTAAAAAGTTAGTTAATTAAGCTTAACTAATTAGTCAATCTTGAAGAACGAAAAAAATACAGCAGACTAGGTCACGCGACTCTAAACAACCCTCATTTGGTTTCAGACGGCTTGGACACCCCGTGTTTTTTAAAAGCTTGGTTACATTTAGCTGGGACACCTGGTATATTGAGCAGGGCTCATACCTGGCTGAAAAAAAAGATTTTTCTTCACACTTTCCTTCAAGCTACCGTGGTGGCTTAGTGGTTATGGTGTTCGGCTGCTAACCCCGAAGACGCAGGCTCTATCCCTGCCCCGCCGCGGTGGCTCAGTGGTTACGGCGCTCTGCTGCTGGCCCGAAAGACGCGGGTTCGATTCCGGCCGCGGCGGCCGAATTTCGATGGAGGCGAAATTCTAGAGGCCCGTGTGCTGTACGGATGTCACTGCACGTTAAAGAACCCCAGGTGGTCGAAATTTCCGGAGTCCTTTACTAAGGCGTCCCTCATGGCTTCAGTCGCTTTGGGACGTTAAACCCCAATAAATCAGCAGGCTCCATCCCAGCCGCGGCGGTCCCATTTTGGCGGAGGCGAAATGCCAGAGGCCCGCGCACTGTGCGATGTCAGTGCACGTTTAGGTACCCGAGGTCGTCGAAATCATCTGGAGCCCTCCACTACGGCGTTCCTCATAGCCTGAGTTGCTTAGGGACGATAAACCCCATGAAACTAATCCTGGCACCTTCGGCGTGCAGAACATAGCAAGAGCCATGTGTACAACTCGTGCATTAGGAACAATGTGCACGCCTTCATCCCCTCTGATGATTTATCACAACAAACCTCCATTATCATTGCTCGCTTCTGTAGGCCTTCAGCAAAAGTAGTTCTTCCCATAGACATTCAGTCTGTTACTAAGCCATGATCAGTGTTATCTAGGTTTTCGGTAGCAAAACAGCATAATTGTAAAATCCGTAAAAGACGCCTTTTCGCTGCCTTCCTCCCAGTAACTCTACCACTTCCCAACCTGAAGGATGAAACACCCAGCAGCACATTTGCGATGGCCGCGAGTGAAAACAGTAGCGTGCATTAGTTTCATTATAGGAATAAGACGGTCGACGTTTCTCGTCGCAACCGAGATAGCAGCTATTGAGCCAGTAATCATGCGTAGAAGTAGCATAGCGATGGCAGTATGGCCGTAGGAAGATCCGTGATAACGCTAAACACATGGGCCGTGACCCGTAATAATGGATTATCTAAAAATATCCTGCAGTGCAGCGAAATGCAGCGAAACGTAAGAAGAGCTGACGCCGGAAAGTTAGGTGGGCGGATGAGATTAAGAAGTTTGCGGAAGTACGGTGGCCGCAGCTGGCAAAGGATAGGGTGACTTGGAGAGACATGGGAGAGGCCTTTGCCTTGCAGTGGGAGTAGCCAGCTTCTGCTGATGATGATAATGATGATGATGAGAGTAACTGGACACATTGGCTTTTTATTTGTCATTGAAAAGATTGATTCAGTGCACTGTTCTCACTTTTTCAGGCAAACGGCATTTGCCAGGCGAGATTCCGCTACACCGATTCCCTGAAGCTTGAAGACATCAATTGCGAGCCGGGAGTATGGATGATTTTCTAGCCCCCTCAGTACTGATGCGCTCAGTGCAAAAAAAAAAAACAACAGAACTCTGAAGTAATAAAATGTTCAGCAATTTGCACTAAGTCTGTCCTATTGCGTATGTCTCAATGCTTCCTGATACATGTCTTCAAAGAAACGTCGGAAATTAGGAGCAGTATTTAAAGCATGGTGATTTTTTTCTTGTGGTGTGTGTTTTAGGCTTTTTGTGCAAGACGTGATTCGGTACCTTCATACCGAAAAACAGGACGACCCTTAAGAACTGCATTAAGTGTATAACGCAACAGCAGCTCCTCTTGTCCACACAGGCGCCAACATTGTTAACTCTGTCACAATTACAATCGCTATGTAGATGATGCGGCATGCATATAAAGCCCTACTTTAACCATGCCGCACCAACCTGCTTGCGCGGACAAGCAGTAGCTTGTCTGACTTGCAACCTAAAGGTCAGGAGTTCGATTCCCGAATGCCCCTGTTTTCTTATCAGCTCAATCTATTTAGTTCACCTACATGCCCTAATGGCGTTTGTCATGTTGCGCACTTCTAATGAACAGTTTTTCAATGTTTTAATCAATTTTCAAATCCTCCGCTCCACGTATGACGGAGCCACTTACTCGACCAACGCGCATTTTTCGCTAACAACTCCGACGTCGACGTTTCTGCATAACTCACCATTTTAAGCTGTCCCATAAAATTCGCGTACGGCCGTACATTGTAATTCATGACTAGAAATGAGGCCACCGTGGTAACCTGGTGGTGGTCATGGCATTCCACAGTTGAGCCAAAGGTCGTTGGATGGAATACCGGCTGCGGTGGCCCCATTTCGACGGAGGCGAAATGAAAACATGCCCGTGCGTGTGCGATGTAGACTAACTGACTGTTTCGTTGGTCAGATAAAATCGATACCTTGAATATTTTCGTACGAGTACCTTAAAGTTTTGCAATATTCGAAATTTTTCTCTAAGAATGTTGGACATGGTTTGTGGTTTGTGTGTTCGTTTAGTTCACGCTGGCCACCAAGCCGCACACCATTCGGAGCTCCGTGGGTTATAGCCCATATATGCAAAACTGGTCATTCTCTGCTTAACTTTCATAGATGGCGGCGAGTCCTCGTACCTCTAACAGCGCAGTGGTGCAGTGGTTAAGCATACTGGCAGGTGGCTGTTCCTGTCACAGCCGCCCATAGGGATTGTACGACACATGTTGCTCTTTCCGAAAGGCTCCCCACGCAGCTGGCACGACGCTCCTCCGAACTTACCCGAACTTACCCGAACTTACCCGAGCTTACCCGAGCTTACCCGAGTTACTCGGTTACTCGGTAGTAAGTCGGGTAAGCTCGGGTAATTGTCCCCACCCCAGCGGCACACGTAATCAGTCCAATATTATGAATGTATTGGCAAATGCTGGTACTATAAAGGACCAGAGTGACGCCAGCCATTTGCAATATTGGGCCAATTACGTGTGTTGTTTGGGCACTTTCTGCCAACTTCTGCTTTCTGCTGCTCTCTGTTAACACTTTCTGTTAACGCCATGCATGAGCCAATTAATGTTTTCGTTTTAATAACGATGGCATGGTGACAGTAGCCAACACCCTTCCAGCGGTACCGAGAGAGGGTCGTCTCAAGCGCCAAAAGTTCGACGCAAGTATGGGCTTAATGGGAATTCGCAAAGAAAATAAATAAAGCACAAATTCCAAACATCGATGCATGAACACGGGCAAATGAAAAACTCCGGCATTTATCAGTCTGCGAAATCGCGACTTCTGAAACCACGGTGATGAACACATATTTACGCTTGCCGAAATTCTAATTAAGCGCACATTGTTTCGCTTACAGCTCTGTGAAGCCGGTAAGTGGTGCAGGCAAGTAACGGCATTATATTCATTCTGTCTGTCGCTCCACCACGTTTTCCAACGTGGCCAGCCCTTATCGGCAAAATTTTGGGTTCCTGTGTATTTGATACATGATCCCACTTTTCTTCTGTGTTTTCTAGCGCAGAAAAAAGTACGAATATTGATCACTTCTCTTACTATGTCACCCCGAACAGATGTGTCAAAAATAGCTCATGTTCCACAAATCCTTGAGACTTCTTGCGCCCTGTCACTCACGTGATCAAGTGCTGTGTGAGGTGGACGGCATGTCATATCGATGTCCCTACATTTGACATGACGTGAGCGCATGTCAAGTGAACCGTCGCAGTCATGCCGTGACCCACGTGTCATGGCTCGCATAAAATGAACACTGGCAGCAGCGTTGATCGTACACCGCTGCTCTATCAAGTAACACGTGCTCGTAAGGTCAGTAGGTCAAGGCAGGCGAGACCAATTGTACTGCTATTTAGCCGATTCATTAGCCCATTATTTAGCCCATTTATTAGTGAATTGGTTAATTGGTTATAATAAGGGAGTAATTACTCATTGGCATCCACCCAAGCGCAGCCATATGGCTACAAAGGAAAGCTATACAGCTTTTCTAAGAAACTTCGTAGTTATAGAAAAATTCGCCCCGATCAGGGGTTCGGACCCGGGACCTCCGCTTCACCAGAGCAGTCGCTCTACCAACTGAGCTAATCGGGACGGCAAACTTATGGTAGGACGAAAGCGAATTGATTATTAACTCGAAGCGGGAACAGTGTTGGTCAAATGTTTAAGGGAAACCCTCAAGGTGGAATAGTTATGTTGATTAGTTAATTTAAGCTATTTGATTATCTAATACATGATCCATATGAGGTGCGTAATGTCCTTGCTGTACAGTTCATCTCAACAAACCGTACCGACGTATCTTTCATAGTGTTTAAACTAAAAATCGGTAAAAGCTAAAAAGAATCACCTTGTATATTGCTTCCTATTGCCTATTTAGAAAGGATACTTACTTTATTATTGTGAGTTAGCCAAGCTTCCTCAATGTTCCTCTCCAAATCAATTCTAGCTTATGAGTAATCGCGGTAGTCGATAGGCTTTGAACGCTGTTTCTAGTCATTTCATCAATCCAGTTGATAATGGCGAGTTCATCTGCTCCTTTTTTCTCAACGCATCAAAACCTTTTGATTCCATGGATCGTGAAGTTTTGTGTGAAAAACTACACATTTGTGGGCTTCGAGCACTTTTCCTGCATCACCTGAAAGATAACTTGCACAACAGACCTCAAACTGTAGGAATCGAGAAAACCACAGGTCAGTGAATACAACTAAAAAAAGCGGTCCCACAAGACTCTGTTTCAGCCCTTCCACTATTTATTATGCGAGTAAATAACCTTGGCACTACTAGTTCTTCGCTTTGCTGCGTGTTTTAACACTCAAGTGGTACTTATAGTCTCTGACCATGGGATGTACGTGCAGGCTGTTGGTAATTTACAATATGACTGTCAGCAGCGAACCGAATAGTATCGTAATAATAAAATTGTGTCATTAAAAACGCAGCTTGACTGCTTTCATTATAGCTGAAGTTTATCCCAGCTATGATCCCTGTACTTTTGCTTAAACCGATGTGCAATGAATGCTGCTGTTCGTCAGTACAATACTTTCAACTTTGTCAAATATCTGAGAATCTTGTTCATGTCCAATAATTCCGGACAAAAATTTTGAAAATTGAAAAATTGTAAGACCGCTATACGAAAAAGTTTAAGATAATTGTCCATTCTTGTGGTATGTAGCGAAACCTTTTTTCGGAGTGTTTCCATATATCTCAACGAACAGTTAAGACTGCCATAAAAAACTATTTGGGAACGCTTTTGAAGGTAGCGAAAATTAGCAAAAAAAATTTGAAAAATTGGGTTCATAAAAGGCTTCCCGCTCAAAAATGCTTTGACCAAAATTGTTCGGTATGTTTTATCAACCTGTCTTTGAACACCGACTTGTAGCTGAAGTCAGTGCAAATTTACGTTGAGCTTCCTGTTTCATGTACAACGTCAAATCTCTCTGCCCTCTTACAGTTAACAAACAGTCTCTCCATGCATTCGCATGCAGTTATTTGCGTCACGGTGAATGTTTTCTTCTTTTTTTTGACAGAGTTTTGGTCAAACAAAGTTGATTGCATTTAAGAAATATTCTGACTTGTGTCACTTATGGCCTACCAACTGACCAAAATGTACGGTTGTTCCTGCACCTACAAATGCCTAACCTTAAACTGCCCTTGACTGAACGCATTGTAGGAAAATACATATGTCCTAAAGAATGCTGCATTCCTTACACAAGTGTCCGTCATCTGAGACCGCGCAAACAGTTTATGCGTCCAAGAGTTCCGACTATAGATGGGTAACACGCCCACCTTTATTGCTTTACACTAGTACTGTCACTTCGCACATGCAAGGAAAAGAAAAAGTCGCTTTTCAAAATGCTCAAGTCCTTACATCCCAGACTGGAAATTTTAACAGGGTAATTTTCTTCTTGCTTTTTTGAGCGTCTATTTCATAATTTTTCTAAAGTCATCCTGTCAACAGCCGGGCTCAGGCAGGCCAGAAATGGTAACGTGGTCTTTGAAATAAACTAACGCTTAATAGTTCTGATTACACCATACCATAAAACACCGTACTGTACCATACTATACCATGATTTCTACTAAACTATCATGGCATACCACATCCTTCTTGCCACTTTATTTGTCCTCTCTGCAAAAGATAAAACAAACATAAAAGAAAGTGAAATGGATCCCGGACCGTCAAAGCTTTGCCGACCTTAAAGCCAATTCAAAATAAATGAAAAGGAGCTAAACACTCAAAATAAAAAACACATTTGTAAAGGGAAAACAGCGGTGTAATAAATACAAGATAAAAAAGAAACAAACGAAGAAACGATCCCGAAGTCCATGGCGTCAAAATTTCATTCCACAGCCCACGCAAGCTAGCACCCAAGGTCAACATTTACGTGAGGTAAAGGGACAAAAAGAAGAGCTAACAATAAAGAAAAAGGACAAACATGGGGTGCGTCATCCCTGTGTTACAACAATGGCTCTATACAAAGCCATGCTTCTTGTCTGAAAGTCTCATTTCCTTGCGGTAATTGTCTTCCTTTCGTCATAAACCTCCCAAGTCAGAACACACCGACAAACCCAGCATCGCGTTCTTTTCAAAACTGATTATTCGCCATTGCCAGAACACGTATTACACCTTGCGCATTGTCGGGAGCATTCCGCGTACTTCTAGCGGTGCGCCCTTTGGCCCGACGTTCCACTCCAGCACGCATCCGTCAGCGCGTCGCCCACACGGAAACTAACAGCTGTTTCTGAGCTCTGCTCTCGCATGCCGGTTCCCGCAGGTGTGCCTCTCGGTTGAAATGGCTCCAGGCAGGCGGGGACTGGGACAGCTGCCCGCTTCTATACACTCACACACCTGGGTCGAGGGTAGCTCCTGGGTCTCTCGGGGAGGGAACCGCCAAAACAAAGCTGCGTCCGACGACCCGCGTCTAAAAACGAAGGGCCAGAGAGATCGTTTCGGCTCCGCGTCTCCTCCATCAAGGACGTATAAGCAAGATAAATTAGTGGGGCAGCGACCGACGACGAAGCGCCGTCGAAGCCATCGTCAACAAGCTTCCTGTATCGAACAGCGAATGCGGGAGATGTCCCCTTTCCGGGCAGTCCGCCCAGCTTCGCACAGACCGCCAGGCTGACGAGAGCTCCATCGGCTCAGGTATGAGTCCTCTTCAAACTTCCTGTTGAAACACCTGTTTCAAGGCAGTACAGTTAGATCCTTTCGAATTCTTGTGTAATGTTGTTTTGTCGACATTGTCATTTAGGGCAGAATAAGAGATACCAGCGCACAGTCCAGAGCAATATGTATACGCTGTACAACATTAAACTAGCAAAAAAAATCAACGAACGCAAGCACAGAGGCTCTTCTTTAGCATTTGAGGCAAGAAAATCGTAACCATATGTCATCTTCGCCAGAAGCTGCCGGTAGACTTAGCTCAAAACACCTGCTTAAATGCTACGGGCGTGACGTATCGCCACTAAAAATTGAGCGTGCAACGTAATTTTCACCATCCCTGCTAGCACTTGCGGTTTTTCTTTTGTCCTAGACAGATTCTGCCTGCGCAGAGAAGCAAAGCGCGGCCATTGGTGATTGCTGAGAGCACGCACAAAAGGTGCCTGCCCGTAGTTGTCATGTGTATGTGAGCGTGCATGCGCGTGTGCGTGTTAGCTAGGCACTACTGTTCCTAATGAACTTGTAGCACCGGCGAAGTTCTTCATGCAAACAGTTCGTGCGGCGCTTCAGCGGCATCACACCATGCAATTGCGGCAGCATGAAAATAATAGCAGCAAGTTCACGGGGCGTCTACTAAGCGAAATGAATGTGTGCGCCTCTAAAGTGATTAATGTTTACTTAAGTTTAGTGTGTGCATGCAAAATTAATATTGATACTTTATTCTCAAATCTATAAATACAAAGAAATGTTCCGCGTCTCCCGAAGCCGTACAAGGGCATGTATGGCAGCTCCCGTCGAGGGAGGTGAAATCAGGAGATGCCTTTATTCGCTGGGTATTCATGTTACGACTTTTAAATGCAACTGTCAGGGTAAACCAAAAAGTGACAGAGGTCAAGAAGTAAAGTGCACTGATCCCGGAGGCCTCATCTGTCGTGAGGTGTGTAATAACTTTAGTAAAAACAATGTGTTAATGCACCAAAGTGATGACGACAGCAGCACTTTGACTTCTGGAATGGGAGGTAAGTTCAAAGTAGCAGATTCAGGTTACACTACAAATGGAACAAAGCAGGAGCATGATTATAAGGAAAGACCGTGACAAGAAAGCATGTCTAACATTATCGGACAAAAATTTTCAATATAGAAAAATTGTAACTGACTGTTGTAGAAATATTGAAGGTAATGGTCGATTCTTCCGATGTGCAGCAAAATCTTTGTTTTCAAGTTTTTTCATCGCTCGCATCGAGCAACTGAGATCGGTTGCCAACCAACCAATGGACAGGTCGGTTCCTACAGGTGCTTGAAAGGGCGCGGGCATATATAAATGACCAATGACTGCGGGCCACATGGGCGCTAATTGGACAAGGGAAAACGGGTAGATTGAGAAACACGGCCCCAGTTCCCGTAAAAATGAAAATATATAACCAGTACATACCAGTACTCACATGTGGGGCAGAAATCTGAGGCTCTTGTAAAGAAAATAGCTAAAATCAGGCTGATGACCATGCAGTGAGTTATCGAAATGAAAAGGTTAGTTGTAACGTTTCGAGAATGGAATAGAGCAGGTTGGTTCTGGGAGCAAACGCGAGTTAGTTATATCACAGCTGAAATCGACACCTATGATATGCCGATATCAATATCGGCATATGCAGGGCAAGCAATACGAATGAAAGATAACCAATGGCGTCTTAGGGTAACGGAGTAGACTCGTAGGCAAGGCAAAATGAATTTGTCCTGCAGTAGACATAGTTAGGTTGACTATGGTGATGATGACGACAGTGACCTCTGTTGAGGCTTGTGCGCTCAAAAACGGAAATCAGGTCTGCGAAACCCGTATTGGGCTCGATGAGTGGCGGCGTCTGGTCATAGACGAACTAGAACAATAGCATTCAGTGTCCAAAAATGTAAAGGACAACAAAGAAAGAAGCTCCATAAACTGTATTCGCACTCAGATTTGGCGTGCGGCAAGACGCTCCTGCGTAGCAACCCTGTACTTCGTTTGTTGAAAGTGAAATTATCGTCAAATACTAGCAGGTAACGATAGCAATGAACGGGTACGTACTACAATAAAAGAACAACTTTTACAGTGGGTGGAGGTTTCGTTACGTTGCGTGTCCCTTCACAAACTCTGGCGCAGCAAACCTACCACGACTGATTTAATCTTTGTGAGCTTTTGAAACGACTTGCATGAACGTCCAACAAGCCTGCGTCAGCAGCAGACGCACACGCAATCGATGTTACGTACAGTATACTTCTATCAGGCGGCAAATTAAATGCCATTTTCAATACATACGTTCTTCAGTAATACGGTTCGTTTTCTGTACGCCACAGAACGCTAACGATATTCGTCGAAAATGACATCTGCATTTGAACGAGTTCGAAGAACTCATCCGCTTTCGTTTTAGGGCTTGATATATAGCCTTGAAACCAGCACACTTAAAGAACACGATATGTACAAGTATAGAGAACGACGGCATATTTAATTTAACCAGAAGGGCAGGACACGCAAGAGAGAAACTTAAAAACGAAGCCAACAGGTACAGTCCAATTTGCAGTCTTACTAAAGAAAGGGGCAAAAAGCATGCTTTCGGTCATTTTATTTATTGTACAATGGTTTTTGTTCGGCTGGATAAAAATACTTTGTTACAATATCAATCCCCACTAGTTCTCTCCGAATCTCCGGAGTCATGTTACCGCTGCCTCTATAGAAACCAAGGCACACCTCTGAGGTTCAGTACGAAAGTACACAGTGATCTTTCCTCCACCATGAATAATGCCGTTTCGGACAAGAGATTCTGCTCTTCTGAAAGCGGCTATGACTGACTTTCGTACGTCGGCATCATGGACTACATGATGGAAGTCAACACTCACCGAAACTAAGGAGCATAAGGGATGTTTTCTTTTTAAAATTGTGGTGTTGATTGCTTGGACACTAAGTGTTATTTTATGATAAGAAAGCAGAAGAAGAAAACAACCACATGCCGCCGGTGGGATTCGAACCTTCAACCTAGATGCACAGCGCTTTGTAGAGCTGACAGCCGCCGTACAGGCCACGGTGACTCAGTATAGCTAAGCGCCCAGCTGCTCAACACATGTCACAAGGCCGAAATCCGACCATGGCGTCGGCATTGTCATGCAGGTTGAATTGAAAAATTGAAAAGCGGGCCTGTGCTATGCATTGTCTTTGCACGTCAGAAAGAGTCAGTCCTCCATTACGATGTCTCTGATAGCCCAGGTGAGAGTTCGGGGCTTTGAATTACAGGCCGCCTTCGTTGCGATTTCCGATTCATCTCGAGCGCGTGTATGTTCGTGATCGTCAGTGTGTGTGAGGTTGAGGAGGGGGGGGGGGGGGGAGGTTGCCGAAGTCTTTTTATTCATTGAATCTTTATTTTTGCTGAGGAAGACTTGATAATAGCCTGGGCTTAAAGATGAGTAAGCAGCTTCACGGGATCCCAGGGCACCGCAAATCTAGCTCGTGTCTGACATACACTTTTGGTCTGAATGAGCCGATTATGAATGGCCGGTAACACGAAATGCTCCACCGCCTACAATAATCTTTACCAGGCGGTGCAGATTCAAGCATAAATACAAATAAAATGATAATGTTAGGTTAGCGCAGCAACATAAAAATGGCAAGTGGAAGCTGTTGCAGTTGACGCAGATAGAAGTCGAAATATTTCTTCACACCCACATCATACAGAGAGGTATAAATACCTCATAAGTGTTTTCTAACTTGCAGTCCAGTATTTGCATCAGGAACTTTTGTGAATAGAATGTTTTGGAGGAGCCTGAAGGTAGAGGCCTCCGTGTTGTTTTTTTCTTAACTTTCTCAGCTTCACGAAATACATGGAGCCTTCATTCGCAGTGAGATCAAAACATGATCTCAAAAATGTACAGAAATTCCCGGGTACAAGCTCAGAGACGCCTTGTGCCTTGTTAGGAACACCTCATTTCCTTTAACAAGGATTTCCTTTCCTCTTTAACTGCACATTGTAACATGGCTGTGGTCAAGCGATGGCTCTTCAAGAATAACAACAAAAACCCAGTGTGCTAAACTAGTTACGTTCTGTAAACAAATATAAAGCCTACTTTGCTCCAGGCTACACCCGCCGCGTGGCTCCGTGGCTTTGCCATTAGGGTGTTGTTCCCAGGCTCGCTGATTCGATCCCGATCACGGCGGCCGTATTTCAATGGGGTAGAAATACAGAAAACCTTATGTGTTCTAAATTAATCCCGAGACCTCCACTCAGGTGTCCCTCATAGCCCATATGTCGCTTCGGGACGTTCAACCCCACAATTTACAATTTAGCTCCAGGCTACTTTAACCAGTTATTTTATGACAGCTCACCGCAGCTGTCCGCGAGCGACAGAACGAAAGCAGCACCAGTTTACTACCCGTTCTAATAAGGAGCCAATCAAGTTGCGTAGCTTGAAATTTGCGTAGTGCGGCAGACATTTGACAACCGCTGCCTGAAGGAAGACTGACGCTCAGTACGGGTTACGTCGCTGCTTTTATTCCGCAGCACATGATGTGGCCTACCCTCAGCTTTCGGTTCTGTAGCGGTACCAAAATTGCTCACACGGTAAACGGTGTTCTAAGGGCGGTCTGCTCGTCCAGACGCCCAGGTTTTTGCGACGACTCCATCACCCCTGTTTGCTCCATGTTGACCAATGGACCGGCCATCTGTAGGAGCTGTTAAGTGCGAATTGAGTTACTTGACAAGTTTTCAGAACAGTAAGCGCAAAACATGCAAGCGATAGAGCGGCGGGAACAGAGCGGCGCCATTCCAGAGCCTCTGGACCTCACTCTAGGGCCCGCATACATGCACTAAGTGTTGCTTCAAGAAGTGAAGAAAATTGCTTTCCAGTTTTTCTAAGTGTCCGTTGACGTCATCTCCGAAGTTAGCGCTTAGAGCTAACAGAATTTTAGTTTATAATTCATAAAAACGACATTGCAAAGGCAAGTACATAAGGAACTACGGGTGCGATTGCAGAGCTGAGAACGTCAGGTAGGGGGCAGCCGTGGAGCTTCCTAATCCGCACTCATTTTTGCCCCGGCTCTACCCTCATACAAAGGGCAAACCTGTATCCATCCATCCTTTCATCTGCATCATTCCATGACAGAACGATACTACTGACGAGGCGCTCACGGTACAGCTACGCCGTCCACGGTTAGATGAAACAGACATCTTGGAGTACGGATAAAGTAAGGCAAGATATACACGGTGTACCAAACAAAATAAAAACACTTGAACACGTGGTGTTGCAGCTCACGCAGCGCCATCTACGGGCGCTTCGCATACACAGCGTGGTTGCCACACAGTGTGGCAGGGCCCGTACACTGAGGCACTGCACCAGCTCAACAATGCTGGCTCTGTAACAGAAGCAAGAAAATTCAGTTATTTCATTTGATATCCGACAGACAGGTCATTAGTCCAGAGTCTCATTTCCAAACAAGAAGTACTGAAAGATAAAAAAAAAAGTAAGCCTGTCTTACGTTCACAGCTTACTTTCCCTACTGTCCCCTTTCTCTTTCTATTGCTATGGTTCTTTAATACGTGAAATGATAACATTCCTCACAAATTCTGCGCAGGGTTCGCTGAAGTATACAGCAGGAATGACAGCGGTCAAGCAGGCCTGTATGCTCCTCGTCGTGGGGTGGGCAGCGGTGATACTTCGCGGTGACTGCGGGAGATCTGCATTCGTCGGTGGCTGGCAAGAACAGCAACCTTACCGTGACCCCAAATATCTCCAGCTGGCTCACTATGCTGTCTCTACACAAACGCAAAACCGTACGATGTACGACACTGTGGTCAGACTCACCCGAGTTGCCACGCAGGTTAGTGCATGATTTTTTTAATTTTTATTTCAATCATACGCCGAAACTTTTCGCGTATATGTTCGCGCCTTATACCCTGACCTCGTCGAATTCGATTTTCTGTGGTCGACTCATGTCCCAACTTCAACGACCACGCTTGTCAGATCATTCGGTACTGAATGACCTTGTTCAAAGGAGGCTGTAAACGTCCTCGTTAGTTACATGTATATCAAGCGATACAAGTTTCATGCAATTAAACCCGCATTTACTGCAAATGGATCGCCGCAGGAGCAGTCCAGATGTGTTGAGAGTGATTGCTCAGAGGATGCTTTCACAATCCATTGAACAAAATTTAAATCCCTGGGACCACTGACGATAAGCATTAAAGCACATTGCACAGTTCGTTTCACTTTACTGTGTAGCACTGCGGAGTCCTCCGCAAACAGTGCACACGCAGAAGGCTATCACTCCACCGCTTGTCAGTCCTACTTCTCAAGGCCTCGGTCAGGGGCAGGACAAAACCGTGATAAGATTCGAGTCATCCCTGATGGTGATAGTTGTCCATGGTCACGCTCAAAGATACCTAGCTTATCAGTATGATCAGTTACTCACTTGTCGCTCCCTTTTATACAACCGAATTTAGTGTTCCCGTGTTCACACAGATGGCGAACAGCTACTGGACGTACGTAAGCATAGACAGTGCTAATAGGTGCGCTAGAACTTCTGCGTATGGCTGCGGTGCCATTTAAGCACTTTGCTTAATTCGGCTCCTTTTATGTCATACCATAAGAGCCCCATATCCACGCACCCACCCCCGCTGTCACACATTGTCACCTACTAAGAACACTCAAGAGCCAACTGCCATCTGCCATGGCTGGCAGGTGGCGAAGTAGAGATGGAGAAATCTAGCTCTCTACTGGTATGGACGTACAGCACAGCTCGCAAAAAGGTTGTTATGCTATCGCATTGTCAGAGATAATGGTAATTAGGTGTCTTCCAAGCTTTTTTGTGTTCCTTGAAATGTTCCGGAATGCCTCCACAGTTACAATATTTGGGCTGCGCATGCATTCGAAATGCCTCAACTACGTACGCTCAACAAAGAACGACGAACTTTTTAAAGGAGCTTCTTGATTTTTTGTTTCTTCACGAAGTCTGCCTTTTCACTAAGCAGCGAGTTTTTGCCATCATATAAAGCTGATATGCCAACACCCAGTGTAATGAACAAAAACTACTTGTTCTTAGAAATGCATTTCTTTCTAGCGCTTATGAAGGAGCAGACACGTGGTCCTTAAAAACCGCTTGAAAAATTGATTTAGAGTCTGATGACCAACTAGGCAAGCTACTTAAGTTATTAACTTCTTCCTTTCTTGCCTAGGTTGTCTCAGGAGTGAACTACAACCTTACATTCACTACGGCACGATCAAACTGTACGATCGGGAAAGATCTGTACTCGGCAGAAAACTGCGTTCCATCCGGACCGGTAAGCTCTTAGATCTGTGTAGCACGAATTTGGCGCAGGACGTTAGTAGACAAGGCAGAGCAAACATAGTTACATATCTTTGGCGGGAAGCGCGGGCAAATAATGGTTATTCTTTCCATTTCACCAACGCGAGACGAATAGCTGCAGCATCCACTTTCTAAATGTCTTGCCAAATTTACTGTTCACCGCCAGCACCAAATTTTCCTACATCCAACTGAAACTTTACCCCCTTTGCCAAAAGTAGCCGAGCAACAAGTTTTCTCAACACGTACAGTGAAGTTTTTATGGCACTCCTAAAAGCCGAAATGTGTCAGAACGTGAGGACAAGGGTACACCTTACTTTACACAGAATCAGCGCTTAAAGGCTTCCGTAAGTGCTTCGCTACGTGGCTAAGGAACAAACCAAGATTGATCGGTTACTTTTAGCAAAGACGGTACAACACTGCGACACAAAACGAGATGAAATGAGCTAATTACCACGTCATTATGAGCAAATATTGTCGGAACCAATTAAGCTGTGAAGCCTCACC
Source organism: Amblyomma mixtum (assembly GCF_055824585.1). NCBI lineage: Eukaryota > Metazoa > Arthropoda > Arachnida > Ixodida > Ixodidae > Amblyomma > Amblyomma mixtum. The sequence continues at coordinate 34,099,590 of NC_143019.1, read as the reverse complement.
TTCCAGGGAACGGAGAACGCGAGCCATGGTCTTGCCCGACTACTGACACGCCCACAGTCAACGTAAAAGACACAGATTAGCGGAGCAGGGTATGAAGTCGAGGCTCTAGACAGCGCCGTGCTAAGGCTGGAAGAAAACGGGCGCTAACACCTGAGCGTGACAGAACAAAAATGCATTAAGTAGTGCGGGCAGATAAAAAAGTAAAAATAAAAACAATAAAATTCGCTGTGGCTTAGCTTGGTTACGCCCGGTAATTGCGAAAGCAATATCCGTACCTACGCCATGGTACAGCTGGTAGTGTAGCTGGGGGTGGTGCTTGTGGTTAGACTTGTGGTGATGCATCGGTTATACAATCTAATCTAATCTAATCTAATCTAATCTAATCTAATCTAATCTAATCTAATCCAATCCAATCCAATGTAATGTAATGTAATTACTAATCTAGCGGAGAGCGCAGGAGTTGGGCGCCGGTGGTGGTACCGCCGCGGCTTGCGACGGCGCGAGTCGGTCGCCCTTCTCTTCGGCGTGATGTCACACATGACGTCACACAGAGGTCAACTAAAGGTCAATGATGGCACCGCCGCGCCACGGCAAAGGCTGAAAGTGCAAGTAGTAAAGCTTTCGCTTTAATAGTGATACGTGAATGGGACGAAGCGGCAACGATAAGGACTCGAAGCAGTAAATGAAACATGGCTACTGGAATAGCAGTCACTCGCGCCATACGTGTGACCGCGCCCCAGCACCGCTCCCGCCGGAATTCCCCTCGGCGCGCCGCTTTCGCTGCCCTTATCAAGCCATCCCTACAGCGATCACATGCATCATCTCGCGAGCAACAGTTCGGTCATGAGCAATTGCACTGCACCCGCACGCACACACGTGACTGGAAGAGAGCGCGCGCACTTTAAATCGCTAAAAAGAGGCCATAGAGACCAAAATCTGAAATATAAAAGCTATAAACTTTACGCCAAATAAGATTTCGCAATAAATGTACTCATCAGTGCACACGGAGCAGAAGGTTTTTGCTAATTAACGCCCTTGTTCATTTAGCTGCCTTTTTTGCCCATGTCGACAATTGGCTGAAACCTAAGTAAGCACTAGTTCGCGCTCTTTTTTTTTTTACCTTAGCTTGGCGAACGACGCTGAACGCGAGGTCATGAGATTGAATTTTTGCTCTCGCATTACGCGCTAACGGTCGTCCACGGCGTGCAACACATTCCAGAAGTAACTTCAATAATTTGACTCCGAGATTACTAATAACCTCAGTACAGGCGGAGGCAATTAAATTTCTTTTTCTCGTCCAACTGTTCAACAAAGCGGTTTTAAATTTTCATTGCCTTCATCTATAAGCTACGTAGACTGGGTGGCATTCATTTAACTTGGTACATTTCCTGCTGGCCATATTTGTCTCCCGCTTTTCTATCGGTAAAGATGCTTCCGCAGCCATGTCTATAGTCAGATACAACTCAAGAACGAAGCGGCAGGTGCCCCTCAGAGGAGCCTTCCAGCCAATGCCGTCGATTGATTTTCTTTCTTTCTTTCTTTTTATTTGTTGCTTAGACGTTTGCCTAAGAAGGAGCTGAGGCTAAAGGCACAATGTTGCCTGACAGGGCCTCAGCCCCTTACTACATGACAAATATATTTTCATGACAGTTCCTCTCCCCCCCCCCTTCCCCAATTTCACGCTAGCAGGTTCAAGGAGGTCGATCAAGGGGAGAATCGGTCAAGGGGAGAATCTATCGACACCAGTAGCTGGAGGGGCCCCTTTGAGGGGCATTTGTCGCTTCGTTCTTGAGTTGTACACGACTATAGTACATTTTTTAGCCTTCCTGCTTTCTCTTCCACTCTAAATGCAGGAGTAACATTGTAATAGTCTTCAGAGGCCTTAGGAAAAAGAGATTCTTCCGTTCCGTTCACTGTTATTGAGAGACCCCTTAGCCAGATTTTCACATTATTTTAGAGTGAATTCCCTGACCCCACCTAGCAGGCGTCCATTTCAAGTAAACCCTGCTCTGGCTGTCTTCTTTCCTGCAACGCACAATGGAAATATATTTTATTTTTCTATAGTCGGATACCAGTCTGGAAAAAAGCAGCTTTTCGCCGTCGGAGGACCCCATTCTAAACAATAGAGTCAGCCTGTTTTCATGAATCTGCCAGCACGAGTAGCGCGACAATGCAGGGAGGAGACTATGCCCTTTCATGTGACATTCCCTGCATCGTCTTCTCTAGCAGGTTCATGAGAATCGGCCGACGCCATTGGCTGGAAGGGGTCCTTTGATAAAGGAATGCCGGTTTTTTTCATTACTTGTATCCGAGTACAGTAATATTCACGCGGGCCAAATTCTTCGGCCCATGATTAGAGTCGGATACAACTCAAGAATGCAGTGGCTTTTCCCGTCAAAGAACCCTCATTTCCAGCCAATGGCATCGGACGATCCTCATCAGTCTGCTAGCGCGACAATGTAGGAAGTGTCCGATGAAACGGGATAGCCTCCTCCTTTAATGGTTGCGTATTACCCCTCCCTGTATTGCCGCGCCGCTCCTTGCATTTTCACCCTAGCAAGCTCATGAGAATCGCCCGACGCCATTGGCTGGAAGGGGCCCTTTGGTCGGGGAACAGCCGCTTCGTTCTTCAGTTGTATCAGACTATAGTGCAGTCTACGAAAACTAGTGCGGCAACGTTTACCCCGTGCACGGAGAGAAGCTTGGAACGAAGGGATAGGTGCAAATAAAATTCTAGCCTGTTTACTATGGAGAGGGCTTTTCACGTTTTTCAATCTGAAAACTTTTTTCGAGTGCTGTTCTAAGTTTCGTACACAATTAACGTTCTTTAGCATAATGGAATATCAATTTTTTAACACCTCCTTTCTATTTTCCAGGTCAACGCGCTCTGTTCGGCAATCGTATACGTTGTTCCATGGATGAATACCACTCAAGTAACCAGCTACACATGCTCCCCGTGCAGCGAAGGAAAGAAACACTGAGATCAAAGCATCGGCATAGCACTGAAGCGATTTACATAGCCGCCAAAAGGAGCATTTTCGTGCACCAACTTCAAAGAGTCGTTGCCCTGATCAATTTTCAGTAATTTTTCTTATACTTTTTTTTAAATCTGACAGCCTTCTGGAACAAAACTACAATAATATATGGAAACCTCTGATTTGTGTGTTGCTTTTCTTTAGCTTCCCCCTGCGCTTGTATGTCTTCGGCGTGCTCGGCGTTGCACTATGACCGCTACCTACGAACTCGGCACATCCAGGTCTGAATTCCCGAAACTGACTCGTATGAGGGAACGTGATACCTAAGCAAGGGTAACTACAGCTTTAGTGAAATAAGGTACAAGCTTAACCCCCATCCCTCGTCCAAGATAAGCGGCCTAAGGCGGACTTAGAATTAGCATTGCATTAGCTAAACTACAGCATTAATGAAAGATTGATATCTTCTTTGTTTTATGTCGACATGAAAGTTATATTTGCAGCCGGCGAACCGGCGCCATACATTGCCTCAGTTTTGCAAATGCACGCGCTTCATTTGTGCATGCACTGTGCTTCATTCGCACGTTCCACCAGATTAGAGAGCTTTGGAATAGGGGATAGAGAGTTTTAGAATAGGGGACCCCGAGCTTTGGGGCCCCAAAAATTTTGGGCGTCGAAGTGCGCATGCGCAGAACGCAAGGCCCGCCTTGCGTCTTAGGTTGGCTTTAGCGGCGAATGCTATACTGCCGAAATAGCATGCGCCCCAACGCCGCTTTACGTTCGGGCAACAAGGCGGCTCCCGTCGAAGCGGGGCATGGCTCGATAAAGCGGGGCCTCTCGCTTCACCACCGATTCTTCCTTGCCGCCACTGTCTCACGTTGACGGCAAACGAAAGAAGCATAAATCTTTCTCTTTGTCTGAACATGCACGGACCACAAATATTTAGCCATAAAACACTCCAAATATTCAGACTGCTTCCGTGTTTGCAGAGCTGTTAGGCTTAGCGACTAGGCATATTTCGATCGCCATGGAGATAATATATTAGAAGCGGGACGCTCCAATGGCGTTTCCTGCCTCAGTAATTCAGCGGAACGCGCAATTACGTTTTTTGCAATTAGTAACTTTACCATTTATTTCAAACTACGATTGAATCAGATGCAAATAAAACTTTGTCATTTGCCTTCAGTAGTGGTTTAAGTTTTGAGCCGGTGTGCCGCATACGAACGAAAGCGTCTGCATCCACGTGCAAGACTATGTGTGTGTGTGTGTTCAAAACAAGCAGTGCTTCTTCACATACGCGCACAAAAAAATTCTCCACGAAAGCATTTTTGACCTGGAAACCTTTTATGAACGCAATTTTTTGTATAGTGAAATATTTCACTATAACAATCAATATATCCACAGATCACCCGACGGCAGTCTTGTACTTAATTTTCTAATAGCGTTTTTGCTGTCATCAAAAGCGTTCCCTGTTGCTTTTCTATGGCAGCCTTAACTGTTCGATGCGATTGACGGAAACACTTTAAAAGAAAGATTCTGCTACATATCAGAAGAATGGTTCATTACCTTCCATATTTTTATCTAGTGTCCAACAGCTTCCAAATTTCCAACAGCTTGTGTCTTACAATTTTCCTATTTTCAAACTTTTTTCTGAGAATGTTGGACATGAAGGCGGGAATAGCTTCAGAGAATGCAGCAGCTGCCCACGTGCGCATCCCCTTTACAACAGAGAATGACATGCATATATTAAGAGAAGTGTATGCTACACTACCCCGCTTGAGGATCCCAGGAGATGGGATCAAGCAGTGGTGTTAATTTCCCGGGAGACTGGAAAAAATACTACAAAAAGGGCGATTCTGGACCGGGTGGACCTCCTGCACTTCGAGCGAAACAACATGGCCAACTTTTTAAAGTAAGAATCATCTACTGTGCTTTTTTTTTAGTTTGCGTTTACGGCCGTTATCCGATGCGGCTGGGATTAATCTGATGCTTGCTGTGTTGCTCGTAATTCCAGCTCACGATGTTTTGCTACACTTTTCTGCTATCACAGGTCCGAAACTGAAGAAGAATGCGACGAAAAATGCCACCTGCTGAAGGATGCGCTGGACATAGCCCAAGAATTTGGATATGTCATAAAGGAAGCGGCGACGAAATAAGGCCGCCTTCTGCCATCCCCAGGCGCGGTCTGGGACGCCATCAGAAAAGATACGCGCGTCTGTGTGCATGAATGAAGCCGAACACCGAACACAGCGGACCAAGAAGGTCCCGTGTCGCCCCACAGATCCACAGCACGTGTGAGTGTCCTATGAACGGAATGCCTTGGCCAGATGTTTGTGCTAACCCAACATTTTCTTTGTGAGACTCTAGAAATTGTTTGCTCGGCATTCATGCACTCCTGTTGAGTGCGCTCCGCTAGTTAAGCGTGAGAGCGAAGCCTGCGTGCTTGCGAATAATTCAATCCCGCCTGAAGTACTAACAACATTGCTCTTAACAAATGCAATGTGAACGTAATTGCGAGCACTGCAAACACCAAACACGAGCGGCACTGGGCTGTTTTACTGGATGCAGATTTCACGTGTTTCCGTGACCGTTACGTTGCACTACATTGTGCTATGTTATAGCACAATGAAAAGCCAGATTTTGCCGATGGGTTAATTAGATTTGTAAAATGTAACTCAACTGAAAGAAAAATTGGATTTCCTGTTATCTTGCATCAGTGCTCAGGAGTTTGTAGATGGTCCTGCGTCAGTTTACTCCACACGTACACTCTTTAGTATGAAGAAATGATCATGTTGCTTAAACATGAAAAAGTGAAAGATGCAAATGATCTAGCGACTGCGTGGTGTACACAAGCACCAGTGTTTATTGTTGCTTAAAGTTGACAAGTAACACCTTACAATGTAGCCTGATTCATTGTATTTACGTTGTCCGAAATCTTTTTTTTTCTTTTGTTTTAGGGCTACAAGGAACATCACAAAATGTGGTAGACGTAACTGCGGAAATGTATTACGCACGCGAACGAAATTAAAACCTCCATGAACAACACGTTACCACAGTGCTAGCAGCACAATGATTGCCACTGGAGGCACAAGCAGCAGCACCGGTTGGTGCAACATTCAAAGCGCATCCAATGACCAGGACATGAACAGCTGCCAAGCAAACAGCAGTATGCTTGCACCAATGAGCTGAACACAAGCTGCACAGCTGTCGCATTGACACACAAAAAAAAAATTGGGCAGCCTGCGCCTACCAAGGCTACATTGGAACCTCTCGACAGGGAAAATGAGGTAAGTTTTGAAGTTCAATCACTAAGCAGTAAAACTTTTCTGGAGCTCTGAACGAAGCTAGGTTGTTTGTTAGTGCGCCATGGAAAGAACACTTTTGTGGGAACTAGCAATGTCCCAAGTTCGACAAACGTTAAATGTTCAAGCATCAATGCAGTTCGAAAAACAACGTGAAATTTTACCTCTGTAGTTTAAAAACAATCACATGCGACTAACACTGCATGTGCAGTAGGTCACACTTTTGAATTTCCAGTTATTATTTGCCTTTAAAGTTCTTGTACTACTGTAAGCTTTTGTGGCTTTCGGTCAATTTAGCTTTACACAGTGCAGTTTGAACCCTGACATAGAAAAATGCTCTTCCTTTGCCCAAGTGTTTTGCCTCATTCACGTTAGTCACTTTTCCCATCCCATGTTTAATTAGATATTTGTTTTAAGCTAAACGGAATCTACTTTTTCTCCTGTCAGTGCATCCATTCAACCATAGAGAGAGAGACAGAGCTCTTTAATGAAAGGCAGATTTTAGCCGGCGTGAATATTCGCCGTTCAACCATAAACCTAACCATAACATAAACCACCACAACGTAATACCAGCAACCAACCATAACCACAAACCTTAACATAAGTCATAGATCCATTCAACCATAAACCTGCATAGTATATAGGGTTTGGGTTTATGGGGTTTTAACTTCCCCAAGCGAGTCAGGCTGTGAGGGACGCCGTAGTGGAGGGCTCCGGAAATTTCGATCACCTCTGGTTCTTTAACGTGCACTGACATCGCACAGTACACGGCCCTCCAGCATATCGCCTACATCGAAATTCGGCCGCCGTGGCCGGGATCGAACCCGCGTCTTTCAGGTCAGCAGCCGAGCGCCGTAACCACTGAGCTACCGCGGGGGTACGCATAGTTTTATGGCTTTCCTTTGTAAGTGAACATCGCTAATCTGGGGCGCATACGCTAAGAATTGTGGTTATCTTGGTCATGTTTATTTTCTTTAAAAGGCAATTGTCACAGCGATGAACTTCAAATAGTTTCGTCAAAAGAGGTACTCTTCGCAGGGAAGAAAAGTCCTATTTGTGTGCAATTGTTACACGCGTCGATCCAGGGCACTACATTTCATCATACTCTGTCCCTCCTTATCAATCTATTATGTGTTACCAAAGATGATAAACTGTGATTTTAGCTACTCAAGCACCCCGCTGTGCGCACGTGTGTTCCCTACATCATCGGTGCCTGATGGCCCAACATGGATGGTTTACTATACGTTTTAACGCAATGGTGTTGGAGGCCCCGTTACCCAGAAAATCCGGATGTCGGGTTTGTCAGCGTTGTCGGCGTTGCCAGCGAAACATCACAGGCATGGCAAGTGGTGCCCGGAGAGCAACCTAGGAGGCAGGTGGGCTTCTAGGTCACGTGACCTTGCGGCATCAGCACAACCTGCCCAACGGATAGTGAGCAAACTGCCCACCGTGGCAGGTGGCAGTTAAATTATGATTGGTCGCTCGGGGAGAACAATCTTGATCACACAAGGCCCACCTCTGGGAGCACTTGATATCACAGGTCAGTGGAGCATCGCTTAACCGCTGCACCACTGCGCCAGGAGGGGTACGAGGACTCCCAAGGATCTATATGAATGCAAAGTAGAGAATGACCTTCTTCATATATGTCAACCGATTACGCTATCGCGTCGTACTCTTAGGTCGGAGCTTGAGTGTCTCCGCCATTTCTTGTGGTGACATGTCACAGCAACATACTGCACCTTACGTGAACACAACAAAAGTGCATCACAATTTAAATGCGCGGCGCAACATTTTTTTCCAATAGTGCATCAGAATTAAGTGTCCTGCACAACATTTTTTTTACAATAGCGCGTCCGAAGTTAGGTGTTTTGCAAAACATTTTTTTTACAAAACTGCATCAGAAATTAAGCATGCGGCACATTTTTTGACAAAAGTGCATCCGAATTTAAGTGTACTCAGCAACATTTTATTTTTTACAAAAGTGCATCAGAATTAAGTGTGCTGCACAACATTTTGTTACAATAGCGCATCAGAATTTAGGTGTGCTGCGCAACATCTTTTTACAAAACTACATCAGAATTTAAGCGTGCGGCAGATTTTTTCTCAAAAGTGCATCCGAATTTAAGTGCACTGAGCAACATTTTTTTACAAAAGTGTATTAGAATTTAAGTGCGCTGCGCAACATTTTTTTTTTTTGTAAAAGTGCACCAGAATTTAAGTGTCCTGCGCAACTTTTTTGTCAGCATTGCGTATGTAAATTTTCTGATCATTTATTTCCTCTTCAGTGCGCATAGGGTTCCCGCAAAAGAAAAAGAACCAGGTGACAACCTCGAGTTTTTTTAAAGAATTCTTGATCACGATTTTATTTGGCGCTGAAGAGAGCACGACATGGAAAGGAAAAGGCTGCATTTGGAAAATAAGCGCATAGCGCTTGAAAAAGAAAAACTGGAGCAGCGGCGGCAAGTACGGCTGGTGGAAAGAAGAGAGCAAGAAGAAGCAAGCAGCCTCAGAATGGAGCTGATTGCCAGTCGCCAGCAGCGGCTTCAACGCCAATCAGAAGAAAGGTCACAAGAGAGGCGCATTTTTTGTCGCTCAACAGAAGGCGTCTTTAGAGTTTATATAGAGCAGCAAAAAACAAATAAAACTGCACGCTGCTGTACAAACTTCCGGGGTAAGGAAGCAAACAAAACCAAACACTGAGCTTAATTTTTGCACGCTTATTCTGCGAAGCGCAAAGTCTCTCTGTGTGTCTTTGACACCATTCTTTCAGGTCACAGCTGAGTAGATCTCATTGCAGGTACTCATGCAAGGAAGAGGGGGGGGGGGGGAGTCGCAACCCAAAAATCATTCTTACTCGGCTGCCACAGACGCAAGTGTGGCGGCCGTTTGTAGGAGGGGTACCACTGGAAAGAGACATGGGAGACGCCATCTCGCCTAGGCTATTCACCGCCTGTTTAAAGGAGGTATTCCGAGGCCGGAAATGGGAATAGTTGGGGATAAGAGTTAATGGAGAATACCTAAGTAATCTACGATTCGCTGATGACATTGCCTTGCCAAGTCACTCAGTACATGAACTGCAAAGCATGATCAATGAATTAGACAGGCAGAGCAGAACGGTGGGGCTAAAAATTAATGTGCAGAAACGCAAAGTAATATTTTTTTTTTATTCGAGAAGTCTGCCATGAGGAACAAGTTGAGAAAGGGGGAGTGGAATGTAGGATATAGAAAATTAAACGAAGGGGTGGAGATTAATTAATTTCTGCGAGGTAGTCGCATAAGCTGCTGGTGAACTGATTGTTCATAGTCTACTTCACAGTCTCCTTTGCGGTTCCACCGCAGGCCCACCTCTCCGAGGAGCCGTTTTCTAATAGGGACCGTCGCTGGGCAAGTCCACAACAGGTGCCGCACATCACAAATCTCAGCTGCAGCGCCGCAGTGAGGGCAACTGTCAGTTGCTGGCAGATTATTATCACGCGCAGATGACGGACAGATGGGGTCAGAGCCGCCCCTGCCCGAATCCGGCGCACTGATTCCTCCTCCTGCCGAGTAAGACTACGGGGGAGAGGGTGCGAACACTGAGGAATTAGAGCGCGTGTTCGCTGGCGCAGAGCTTGCGAATCGGAGACATGGGACAGGAACGGATCTGGAGGAAGAGGGGAAGGTGGTAGGTCGTCTGATGTGTCAATGCGAGTCATAGTATCTGCTTGAATGTAATGTGGATCGTGAGCATGGCCGCGAATCCAGTATATGCGTACAGGACATTAAGCTGCTTAACGGCGGAGAGGAAGTCGGTGTGAAGATTAACTGCACTGAATGTGGGAACGAGCGAAGGGGAAGCAATGGCATTGAAATGGCTAGAAGTTCCAATGACAGGGGGGTGCATGTAACCGCAGTGTATGCTGCGCGAAAGTTGAGATGCGGATGGGAGGGACTATATGCAGCAGTAACTCCCCGCTCTTCAGTATGTGATGCATTGTCTGTGATTGTCTGATTGCCTGTGAGCTGACAGTACGACCACGGAGGGACAGTCTTTAAACTATGAAGCTGAAGAGATTGTTTGCGAACTCTGTTTGCCACCCGCTGGTCGATGAGTTCACTGAGAGTATTAAGTTGGGAGAACTCCTGAAGCACGGGTTGAACGGGGCAAATATGTTATGGCGCGCATAGCCTCACGATTGATAGCTTCAAGGAAGTCCTACTGTCTGCGGGTGAGACGTTGAAATTGTGCATAGCAAGGGAACAGCAGTTCGCAATTGGTGGCGAGGTGCTGGAAGTAGCAAGAGAATATGTATATTTAGGGCTGGTAGCGACCGCTGATCCGGATCAAGAGAGGGAAATAACTAGAAGAATAAGAATGGGGTTGAGCGCATACGGCAGGTTCTTTCAGATCATGAATGGCAGTTTACCAATACCCCTGAAGAGGAAAGTATACAACAGCTGTATCTTGCCGGTACTCGCCTATGTGGCAGAAACGTGGAGGCTAACAAAGAGGGTTTAGCTTAAGTTAAAAACAACGCAGCGAGCTATGGAAAGAAAAATTATAGGAGTAACGTTAAGAGATCGGAAGCGGGCGGAGTGGGTGAAGGAACAAACGCGGGTCAATGACATCCTAGTCGAAATCAAGAGGAAGAAATGAGCTTGGGCGGGGCATGTATTGCGAAGGCAAGATAACCGCTGGTCCTTAAGGGTAACAGAGTGGATTCCAAGAGAAAGCAAGCGTAGCAGGGGGCGGCAGAAGGTTAGGGGGTGGATGAGATTAAGAAGTTTGAGGGGATACGGATGCCGCATGCCGCAACTGGCGAAGGACAGGGCTAATTGGAGAGGCATGGAAGAGGCATTTGCCGTGCAGTGGGTGTAGTCAGGCTGATGGTGGTGATGATGATGATGGCAAGGAGGGGGGGGGGGGTAAGTATTTAGCAGCGAATGGGTACCAATCTCCCATCTGCTAAAATTACCAAAAGCGAGTTTATTGTGGTCTGACTCACTAATTTCTAACGGTAAGCTCGAAAATTTAGAATTAGCTGCCACCCACAGAATATCGCTTATGTTCGGAAGGGCGTTATTGTGTTTAGTTATTAGTGCATGAGGCCCCCCGTGTTAATTCTTGTTCGTTTTTAAGTACATCGCCCTCCTTTAGAGTGGTCTGGGCGCAGACATTTTTCCTCTGGGTTGGGGCAGCCTACTGGACATGAGTACACAGTCCAAAACACATGTGTTTTCCGTCTTGTTGGGAAACGCGAAAAGGTCTATGGGCACGATGAGTGAAGTGCTGCAAATCCGGTCTTTTCGGGCATTGCGTTTTTGATATGATGGTCTATTTTAAAACTTTACTGCGAATACAGACGTGGTTTTTGCATAGCTTTGGCAAAACCCTGTCTCAGGTTAGTACACCCCGAAAGCGACTCCATCCAAAAGAGGGAATGTTTACCGGGCAGATAGTGGGTGTCAAACAATGGGTCTCATGACTACAATTTCGGCGTCCGAACCACTGAATTATGACCTACTTTCATTTTTTTGCGTGTACTTCAACACAGCACGCATTAACAGATGTCACAATGTACGCCATGGGGATAATGTGGCATATGAAGAACTTCCGTAAATTACATTATATAGTGAACACGATAGTCTAGTTAAACTAACAGGCTGATAAAGTGAGATTCAAAGCCTTTTAGAGACGTGAGTGGCCATAAACTCGGGAATCAGTCTTCCTCTGGATCGCACGCCTTGCATACTTCAAGAGTGAGCCTTATGCTACCTGAACGAAAAACGCCGGTTGGGTTAATCTGACAGGATGAGAAACTGTTTCCATCAAATCATAGCAAAAGCAATGCCAAAAAACTATAACCAAGCGCCGAATAACTTGATATTACTTGTTTTTCGAAACAAATCAAAGCCTCACATAGACGCTTGGCAGATACGTACCTGCCTCGTCCAAAACTATATTTTTTTGTAGTGAAAGCTACATTGGCCACGAACTTGCCATTTTGCTGTGGCGGTGCTCCGAGGAGGCACAGAAACCGACCTTGAGCCGTCGCCTAGCAACCGCCGCATATTGCGGACGCCGTGCGCTCGCCGCGCCATCTGGCATGACGTCACACCGCGCGCCTCGCCGCGAAGCCGCCGTTTGGTATGACGTCACACCGCTTGCCTCGTTGTTGCGCTCGCTTTTGCTACCTGCATTCTGGCAAAGCCGAGCTAAGCCACTGCTGGTAAAAAAGATAGCCACCAAATAGTAGATAGGCGTCGCGGACTCCGTCGGAGGTCATGTGACCACAGCTGAAGGAGACCGTCTTAAAAGCTGCAGAACATGGCGACTGCGAACAGCGATGCTGAACGAACTTGCCAAGTTCGAAAAGTCGTGGAGGCGGGCCCAGTGGGAAGTCCGTGTTCCAGTATTTGGGGTGCTGCGAAATAAAAACAAACGGCAAAAACAAAAAGGGGGAGCCCCAACCTGACGAAATTAGCGGTGGCTTAAAAACTTCAGCTCAAAGGAGGGTAAATTTTTTTTTATTATTCAACTTCTGTGTGCGTGACTGTCAGGTATTCACCAGATTGGTGCCGAAAGATTGCAGCGAAATATGTAGTACAGATATATAAAACGACGTTTTTTCGATGTGTTGCAGAACATTTTCAGTAAATCGCGCTTCTGGCGACCCTGGCTCATCGCGAATTCCGGGAATTTCCTATTACGGAGCACCACCGTTTTACTATCACCATGAAGAGGAAAAATTGCAGCTTCCGTTGGTTGCAATGCCGCATTCCTCTGAGCAAAATCAAAAGCATTCCAGGAGAGAAACTAGGGAATAAGCTTTAAGGTTGCTTTTCTCAGCTTCTCGTGGAATTGCAGTAACTTGACTAGTTGCTTCTAAGACATTCAAGAGTGCAAGAAAGGTAGTAATTTCACACATAATTGTCACATAAATGTACAATATAAATCTCAACTTTCCTTTTTAAAATTACTTACTTCTATAAAATTTTTAATAGCTTTGCTGCACACAACACACCTTTGCGAACATGCCGACATCCAAAGCTTGTGCGCTTTTTTATTAATTATTTAGAGCCCCAAGGATGACTTTAGGAGTGTGTTAATTGTAGTTACTCAACAACTATAGCAGCTAAGATTAAAAAATAGCACAAAGGAAAGACTAAGGACGGACAGGACGACGTAAACAAACGCTCAACCGAAAGTTCGACTAGTTGGTAAACGTTCATGATGTAAACACTTCGTGTTTCTTATTGTTTCATCATGAACGTACATCTGCTTGCCCAACTTTCGGTTTCACTGCAGCAGCTAGCCTTAGGTAAAGTGCAGTTATGAGCTCAGCATAAAAAGTTACGTATCTTTGCCATATGTTTGGCTTCATTTCATGCATAAATACGGAAAAATGTATTAATTGCCGCTACTCCTCTTAAAACAAAAATCAGTGGAAGCCGAATCCGTTCAGTAAAAGCACGTTGTATAAAGCACGCTGACTGATTTGTTTGTGTATCTCATTACTTGCACAATAAAGGGGCACCATGAAGGACGGCAGAGGGCGCCTCTATGCGTTCTATGTGTGTTTTCCTTCGTCCGATCCTTCTGTTGCCACGTGTTGTTTTAAATGTAGGTGGTGGTGGTGGAAAACATTTATGTACAGATACACTTCGGGAGGTTATGCATGAGCTGACCCAGAGGGGGCCAGCCCTTGCAAGTACTAGGTGGAGGTCCCTAGTTCGGGACCCCAGTGGCGTCGGCCGCCGCCCGGGCTCGCGCGACCAGGGCCCGTTGGGCCTGCAGGTCAGAGCAGCCGAGCAGGGTCGCCTCCCAGTCCTCCCGGGTTGGGTTGAGGTGAGGAGGGATAGCAGGGGATAGCAGGGTGTGAGGTTTCAATTTGAGGTTTCTTGCAAGCACACCTGGACACGAATAACCTACCCGCCTATACATACATAACTACATGTGAAGTGTACACTGCACATGGTCACATACACTACGTGTATTTCTTAAGACGATGGACGTCTTTATTTTTGTTCAAGTGACTACCTGGCTTGTTATTTACATGAACTTCGCAGTGCATACGCAGAAGTGTTGCACCGGGTTGCTGTCGGCAAAATGGCTAAAACCTCCCGCGCGAGCTCTGTAATGCATTCCGGCGCTAAAAAAGTCGCAACCTGTGCAGCTTCAAGAACGAGACACCGAATGCGCAAAACAATCTTGCAAATCCCTGCTTCGCTGGCTGGATTCTATTTTCATTTCCCTTGCACGTACTACTTACTACCTGCTTGTTTGTCTTTCTAGGGACGACGTCAGCCACAGACGCACACGGAAAACAGCGGTTACTTCAGACCTCGTAGCACAGGCCAGGTTATCTCGCCCAGCAACCTCGCCGGTCGGCGCGCGTAATGTTTATCAGCTTTTTCAAACAGCTGACAACGTGCAGCTGTGCGCGCTGAGTTCCGCGCGCGCGCCGCGTGCGGGGCGGAGACGTTTGACGGTAGAGCCTCTTACAAAAGTAGTATTGGCCTGCTTGACGTTCGATCTAGAACAACTACGACGCTCTGCCCCTGGCTCCAGGGTGCGTCAGCGTACGGGCTCAAATCGAACCCGGCTTTAAGGACAACTGTGCCGGTAAATACGTGTGTTCACCTCGCAGTATGGTGAGTACGATCATTCCGTTCATTACGCGCTATAAATTAGAGTAACCGAGGTTTAGAGGCATTATAGTTCTCAATATTTGTCTTGAAGCTAGAGAGAATTCCACTCTCGCAAAGAGTTAAATTTGCAAGCCGTGTCTTCGTTAGTCTTGCAGCTCATTATTTCATTCCCTAGCATTTTAGCGTGCGGCTGAGGTTTTCAATGCCCATCCATAGTTTTAGGTCCCGTAGCCTGCCTTAGGGAACAGAGACATGCAATGAACTTTTTGTTTGCATATTTAAAGGATATTAGACATCTTGAAAAGCTGTAATTTCACCTTGCATTTTACTTTCACGCATTCTTCATGCAGTGAACTTTGTTAGCCCATTTCTCAGACTATGCTGTTCATCGTTTCATATGTAACCCCGTTACTCGCCTATGCACCTTTGTACGCATTTAATGGCCGCATTTTATCATCTCCCCTTTTTATTTCTTTTATTTTAGCTTTTCCGCCTTTATCTCCCAAAATTTCCTTCCCCACGAAGAGTAGCATGCCAAAGATTTTTAAACGCCGGGTAAATTATCTGCTTTTTCATTAAAGGGTTTTCCTCTCTCGGTGTCTCTATGCTCGTCGCTCAATTTAACCCGTAAGCTTTCCACGTGTAGTTCTCCGCGTCCTGTGGCAAGCAGTCACATACTAGTGTCCGCAAGCCACATCTTCAGTGGCTCTCGAAATAATTTTCTAAAGTGCGGTTCGTGTAATTTGATCGTGGGTGAAATCAATTCACATCATCCAGCTTTTGTTGTATGTGTTGCAAGGGACATTGGAAGTTTATGCGTCTGCTCTTTCTTATTATCCGAGAATTCTGTCTCTTGGTGCTGAAGGCATGCACGCACTTGACAGCTTATCTTTCTCCCATGAACGTCGACGCTTACTTTTCAGGACCTACGTGTATTGTGCACGGCCTCTAACACTTATTTCTGCGTGTTTATGCAGTGTAACATTATCTGTGCTGAAAACTTATTTACAGGCGCGGGACAAAGTGACAGCATTTGAAGTAGGATACGAACTTGATGTAGTTTCTACGAGTTGATTGGATTTTTTTTTTCAGTGAGGATCTTTGGTTCTTCGTATTTCAGTTTTTCCTTACTTGGCATAGTCACGTCTATGTGAACATGGTCGACTTCGTGTCATCTGAACGAGATCAATGAACCTTCCCACATGCGACAGTCACTTGCTCTCCCATAAGAGTAATGGCTCAAGATGGAGAAACTAAGGTGCCAGAGATGCCAATGTATATTCTGCCCACCCTACTTACGACAAATGGTAGTGGTCTCTAATACCATTAAGTTAAACTCAAAGTGATGACAGTCATATTGATTCTGAACATTCTTCCACTACCACTGCGGTACTACAGCCATGGAATAGTCCGCAGATATTAATTTAATCGTTTTCACAAGAAGACGGTAGATCGGTCGTCTCTATCCCCAACAATTGATATCTTGCAGAATGCGTTTCAAAGAGATGCCGCAATGACTACGGTGAGGCAAGCCGCGCTCGTTCTCCTCGTCGCAACGGGGACAACCGCGCTCATTTGCTGCCACAACTCCAGCTCGGTCCCGGTCGGTGGCTGGACCAGGCAGGAGCCTCGCAATAACCCCAAATACGTCGGCCTGGCCCATTATGCCATTTCCCAGCAGAGAGAAGGCCGCAAGAAGTACGACACACTTGTCAACCTCACCGAAGTCTACACTCAGGTTTGTGTGTGCGTGAAGTGCTAAGTAGCTATGCTCTTCTGGTGCTCCGCAGTTGGGTGAAGCTAAATGCTAACACAAGCTTCGAAACCCGCAAGGCAACAAAGCCACCTCTTATTAATACAGGTTGCGTGAACAGTCGGAGACTAGCATATCGGGTTCTCTTGAGCTTCGGGCGCTTATTTCACACTATCGCAAAAAAAAAATGTTCAGATTATCTATGTCATTTCACAGAGCGGTCGAAATGGATCTTCTTGAGCGGACTCAGCAGCTGAGTTATCTCTACAAAATAAAATTCGCAGCATTGCTCACGTGACACCAATCACGGCCCGACGCAGGTAGGCGTTGTGCACCCCTGAATGTCTCCGCCCCGCCCCTCCTCCGCCTTTCCTGTCGTTCAAGCTGTCTTTCTGTCTCTGTGTACGTAGTGAGAACGATCTGCAGAAAAAACAGTAGTAGAGAGTGGAACACAATGTAACACTAAAGTTTTGATGTGCTGCCCTCTACCGCGTACAGGTGAAACTACAACAAGGACATTATCTTGGGCGTGGATATGAATAAACCTAGTGTTGTTTAAGTGTGTAGCTCAGAATTGAGGGGGCGCCACACTTCTTACAAATGTGTGAGAGACGCATCAGGCATTCACTGGGAAAGTTTTTTGGCCGCGCCCACAAATCCCTTCCCGTTAGAAAGTGTTCGATGAAACCTCTCGAATAGTATGTAAACGGCAATTTACAATATGCTGGTTTTTTATAAAATGAAGCATGCAGCAGTTATTAGAGAGCTTAACGGTTTTTTTTTAAGCTAAGCTGCAGGCCGGCCCTGAAATTCAGTCTGGAATTAAAATTCTGCGCTTTGTTATACAGCCCCCCCCCCTTTGTTTTTTATTTTATTTTATTTTTTATTTTATTTAAGTCACAGTTTGTGACCTACGGGCTTGTATACACCTATCACGCCTATTTTCTAATTTATACTTGTGTGTGCCGCTTTGCGTGTCATCCCAATCAAGTCTCCCTCTCCGTACACACAAGACCATTTCATGGGTTATTATGCCATTCTTGGTGCCGTCAAAAGCTTCGTATTCGGAGCTACAATGCTTTCTGCGCATCAAAACTGTTGTATAATAGCCATAGCCTTTCGCAATGGCCTGTCATTATATGTTCATACCAAAGGATATCATGCTCACCAAGCCGCCTCGGTCGCTGAGTGGTTATGGTCCTCGCCTGCTGGCCCGAGAGACGCGAGTTCGATCTCGGCCGCGGCGGGGGCATTTCGGTGGAGGCGAAATGCTACAGGCAACTGTACAGTGCCGTGTCAGGGCACGTTAAAGAGCCCCAGGTGGTCTAAATTATCCGGAGCCCTGCAATACAGCTTCCCTCATAGCCTGAGTCGCTTTGGGACCTTAAACCCCATAAACGAACCCACCATATTCAGCGGCTGTGGAAGAAGCCCAAATACAACGGAACACAGTTTTAAGAAGAAGCCACTTCAACCGTAAAGATTCTTAGGCGGTTTTACTTGTTTAACTTCGCAAGGTATGTGATAGCATAGAGTCGTTCTCACTTTTACTGATTCATTTTTAACCAGGTCGTGGCAGGCGTTAACTACAGGCTCATCTTCACCACCGCCCCTTCGAACTGCACGGTCGGCAAGGACACTTACTCTGCCCAGCGCTGTGTTCCAGTCGAAGAGGTGAGCTCACACGGTTTTCTCCATAGGTAGAAGAGCGGGTTCAGTGATCTTTTTCTTGCGCCATTCTCATACTCAGCTGCCACACAAAGTTCAGCTGACGACTCACTTTCCCGTTTCTGCAGAACAGGCGAAAAGTGCCTTGTTTGTGGCATGGACGAACTCGTTGCTCGGTTGGCTAGTTCGTACAGGTAGCCCCCGTATGAGAGAGGACACACTAGGGTCATTCAACCAATAATTAGTGCAGAAGCATAAGTGACAAACACATTTTTTTCTCTCTTCTATTTTTCCTCGGCAATGACAATGTGCATGAAATATTTTCAAATTTAGAGCAGAAGTAACAACCTGATTAGTTTCTGTGTTCAAGCTGAGTGTTACCTTTCATATTCAAGCTACCTGCATCTTTTGTTACTAGCGAGGAGCCTCAGGTAACTGCAAAGAAAGAGCCAGACTTAAGCTGACTTGAAAGCCGCGCTTTGCTCATCTAAGAAGCGCATGTGCACAGCTTCGCTCGGTATAACTTGAAACACATACGAATTGGTCCGAGTTGCTTCACAAAGGAGTGGGAGCTCCGTGGGCGTAGAATGTTATGCATCTATACTGGTAATTTAAATTGCAGGTCTTCCTTCATTTGGTATCACGGCGAGCGAAACTGCTACAGGACACTGAACTGAACTTTGTTTGTTTGAGTTCAGTGTTCTACGTAGTGCACAATTTGTCCAGCGCTTCTGCATACACTCGTCGCCGGCAGGACAGCCAGCGGACTCCAGTTGAATAGGCGACCTACCTTCTGGAGTCTCAGTATGGCTCCACAGGGAAGTTGTTCTGACTGACTGGCTCCCATACCCAACAATTCTGTATATAAGCATTTTGGAGCAGTAAACCGTTTATGAACGCAATTTTTGGTATAATGTAGGATTTCATTATAACAATTACTATATCGGGAGGTCACCCGACGGCAGTTTTGCATTTTTTTCTATCAACGTTTTTGCTATCATCAAAAGATTTCCCAATTGGTTTTCTATGAAAGTTTTAACTGTTCGACGCGTTCGATGGAAACGCTCTAGATGAAAGATCTTGCTTCATATAAGGAGAATTGACCATTACTATCAATATTTTCTTAACGGTATCTTACAAGTTTCAATTTTCATTATTTTTATCGTAGAATGTTGGACATTACTCTATAAGCCCAGCTCACAAAACAAGAAGCCCTAGAGACCAATTACAAACAGAACAAAAGGTGCAAAACATATATTTTGATTCGAGCATGCTCTCAATGAAGCACGTTCTGCTGTAACCTAAAAGCGTATTAGTTGATCCGCTTACCCACGTGATCGTCTGTTTCTTTTTACACAAAATAAACTTCTGCAAATTCCGGCGCAGCCATGCTCCTACTTCTGCTGGCTACCTTGATTCCTTGGAACCGCCGCTGACAGCCGCAGTCAAAGCAATTACTGGGTGTATGTGCTCCGTGATTGTTCTTGACTGATACATCGTGTTCTTTCGCTCTTTTGTTTAACCGGCGGCACGTTTGATACTCCTGAGCGCATGTGGACCGGGTCGTAGCAACTCCAATGGCCGTGTACGCTGCGCAATCGGGTTTCAATATAAAATTCTCGCTCAACACGATGGAAAAACCTACGCCGGTCAAACGGGTCGATGCATTCAAGAAATATCAAGGGAGCGTAAAGTAGCGTAAACTATCAGTCTATAAAGTAAAGTGCTTGCTTTTACCAGCCTAGTCCTTTGCCTGGTGATGTTAGTCGCGATTGCAAGCAATCAAGTCATCCAACATAAATCAAAGCGTGCAATAACTAAGACAAAACACATTTTCGTGACGCGCCGACTTAACTCTACAGTAGCAATATATCTCCGTGCAATTGATAGCGTTTAAGGCACATGTTGCTTTATTTTACATTGACAGCTGCGAAAGGCCTGTTCTCTGGGTTTAGCGTTGTTCTAGTAGTGTAGTTGCAATAATTGTTGTAAGGCCTGGCAACCGGAGGAAGGTCGCCAAGGGAATCATCCTGAGGGCGTTTACCGTGGAAAGAGGAGGGATGTAGCGAGAGCGGATGAATATATAACCAGAGGCTGGTTACCGTGGAACCAGACGATGAACCAGTTATTCACATGGAAAGATGAGGTTATAGTGAAAGCGGGATAATGCGCATTCAAAAGACGGCTGCAACAAGCTTCATCCAGAGTGTGTTCACCATGGAAAGAGCAGGATGTAGCGAGAACTGAAGAATGCATAACCAGAACCTGGTTACCTTCAAAGGATACGGATGGTTATATCCGAGGAAGACGGGGTTATAGTGAGCGCGGAATAATGCGCAACCAGGAGGCCGTTAAATCTTGCTGAGAAGATTGAATTTTTTCACGCCACTGGAGTCAAACCCGTGATAACATTACCGAAAGGACACCATGGCTACCATTTGGAAGTGAATGGCGCTGTTGGCTAGCCTCGGAGATCCGCTCGAAAAACTGTCTTGACGTCATCACACTTTGTTTCCGAAAATTGCCGGCAGGGGCGATACCTGTTCTTCATTTTCTTTTGCCTCTTCTAGCTTATTAAAAGCTTTGTTATCAAGGAAGATAGCCTATCTGTCTTATAAAGCGCTACGTTACCGACGCAGGCTAACATCAACTTTGTCCTTAGTGTTTCTTTATTAAGATTAGCAGAACCGTAGTTCCTGGTGTCCAGGCTTTTCTTAACTGACTTTTTGTGTGCATGTGTGCAACTCAGGTGAACGGGAGATGCACGGCGGTTGTCTACGAAGTCCCAGGGACGAACACTACTGGACTCACAAGCTACGCGTGTTCTCCCACCGGTCAAGAACAGAGTTCTCCCACCGACCAAGAACAGACATCCTGAGGCCAGGTCGACTAAAGTGCAAGGTTGCTAACAGCTTCAATGCCCACCGCACAGAACGTCGTTTTTATGCATCAACTTCCGTAACATGCAAAGGCGGAACTTTTGCGAGCTGTGAACAAATCATGAATAAAACATTACTGTGTGGTGCAGGAACTGTCTTAAAACTTGAGAAGGAAAAACAGCGCACAAACACGGGACGAGAAAACGCGATTTCTGCGCTCTTTTTCCTTCTTAAGTATGATGTACCAACTTGCCTAAGTATCCGCCTTAACGCAGTTAATTTCTTAAAACATTCAAGCGAAATATTCCTGAGCTGCGTAACTTTTTTTTTTCAATTCTTCTTCCAAAATTTCTAGCAAGCGCTAACTAAAACATAGCTACCCCCCTTGTTGCTCCTCCATCTTTTCTCATCTGGCAAACAAATTAAGGCCATATATGTTTTTTTATATATATACGGTGGAATTAAGTTGCCGCTAATGAAATAAACAAGACAGTGGAAGCAGATAGAAATGACTGCTTAAAAGCGACTATCTGTTCAAGAAACAATCTTCTACGGGCATTTTTTGCAGACAACCTCAAGGCACACGACAAGAGATAAGCAATTTGCGTAATAATAAAAAACTAGGAAAAGAGAGTTCTACGAAGAGCATACTTAGTGCAGCCCTGAAGACCTTGCGTAATATACTGCGCGAGGAACTGAGCAAACTAAAAAGAAAATGTGCATATGCAAAACATGTGCACCACTAACATATGTGAAAAAATAATACAGCGCAAAGCCGTAGTCCACGTTAGGGTTCGCCGAAACAATACCACCGACAACCCAAAATTCATAGCAGCCCCTACGCAACCCTACCAATAGTTCAGATTTTACCTGCATAATAAAATAAAGCATTGTCGTCTCTTTCTCTCTCTCAACTCGCTGAGACCGTTATATTGTTATCAGAAGTACATCGGCACGGGTTGCATACGGTAGATTACGAAGAAAAAGGCTGCTCCGAGGTCCCGGCCGCTGATGTAAACTCAGTGTCAAGTAGTATGACGGAACGCATGACATCACAAAAGCAGAGGCCGTGAAAGATTTCGCCTGGTTTCAAGAGCAGCTACCGTAGCGGCCCATTCTGAATGTTATCGAGAACTGAGAACAATAATAACCCAGGTCGCATCTGCATACGCCTCCCCACCCATAGCAGTAAGGAAACTACCTCGATGCCCTGCCGTTATCTTCGTGCTGCTAGACGCATTGCAGCATAGAGGCTGTTTGATAGCGAAGAAAATGTTATCTTTTCTACAGCAAACCAAGCTATCACCGACGGTCGTTCTTGATAAGCTGCCACATGTGAAGTGTGATAGCAGGAGGAGGTTTCTGTAGGCGTGCCTCTGAAATAACCGTTGACAGCCTGCGTCACATTACGCCACGTATCTGCAGAGCTGGTGTATTGTATTGCGCGATATGCGCTGGGCATTCCTAACAGAAAAGCAGTTTTGATCTTGCCGGCGCCAGCATGGCATGCAGGTAATGGTTACTAGATCTGGTACTCTTTCCGCTGCTGTGCATGTCTTCATGGTGGCAGTAACGCGTGACAGTACTTTCCCAATCCTATACGCTTCTTAACCGCATTCAAAGCGCGTCCATGGCTTCTCATTTCAGCTATCGGGCCACATTTCTCGTTTTCTGCGTTGCCGCATCCATCGCCATCTTGAGTCAAGGTAAGCTCTGAGCAGATGACTTTGTCGCACCCAAAAAGTATGAGGCCGGCTCGATGGAGGAAATGATTGATTTACTGGCCGGGGTGCTAGAACGTCAGATGGCCTCCAACCGAAGGGCGCTGGCCTTTCCTGGCGAACGTCCTTGCGAAGGTCCATAACTTCGGAGTCATCTTGCTGCGCTTTGCGAGGGCGCCCAAGTCGAGGTTCGATGATGGAGCAGCAGAGGCGAGGGAAGCAGTAACGCGCGACAGAACGTCCTCCGGGGCATTGTCAGAACCCTGCACATGTCTGATGTCGATTTGATTTGATTTGATTTAATGGGGTTTAACGTCCCAAAGCGACTGAGGCTATGAGGAACGCCGTAGTGAAGGGCTCCGGAAATTTCGACCGCCTGGGGATCTTTAACGTGCACTGACAACACACAGTACACGGGCCTCTAGAATTTCGCCTCCATCTAAATTCAGCCGCCACGGCCGGGATCGAACCCGCGTCTTTCGGGCCAGCAGCCCAGCGTGGTATCCACTGAGCCACCACGGCGAGTATTCTGTGGGGAATTCTGCCGCGTACTAAAGGTGACGAATTTCACGAGGCGAGAATTTACTGCCCTCACAAAAGCGCACCAACATGACTCGGAAGTTATGGAGCTTCGCAAGGACCCTGGCTCACTGGTTCTCCGTGAAATTCTCCTCCCTTTGATGATGATGATGATGATGTCCTCGGGCTGCCTTATGCCTCGTACCCGTCTTCTTCTCCTTCTTCTTCATCCTCTTCATAATGGCACATACCCACATGGGGGGATTGGCCAAGATAGGATGGTATAAATAAGGAAATTTCCATAGGATTACATCATCGGTGGCACTTCGGCGTCATCGTCTTCGACGGCTGTTGCGGCTCCGGCTGCGTAAGTCCGCTGATGCTGGTAGAGCCTAGCAGGCTAATAATAGAGGATGAAATGCATTCAGAACTGTTTAAATTTGGATAGTTTGTTTTAATGGTTGTATCCAGCACTCTTGAAAGCAGTTCATTTAAACCATGCGAAACATACCAATGTATAAAAGACATCGGTACACAAAGAGATGCTGAAATTTAACTCTTTGTAGGGAACTCGCAGAATAAAAAATAAAATAATAAATCGATCAATTGGAAAGACGAGAAGATCCCGAAGAAAAAACGGAGGGAATGAAAAAATATATGTTTGAAAAGATAATTTAGCACTTTAATATGAACTTTTAGAAGTCGGCGAGAAAGGTTCCTGTTTAAACGATCGCATGGAGAACGCGATATTTGTAATATTTGTAACTCTAAATACCCCGCAGCTTGATTGAGAAAATGTTAACCATTTGAACACCATTACTTTTTAATAGGAGTTTTCTGGGTATGAATATATGCAACTGTAAATCTAAACAATACATAAATATCACGCGAACAAAATAAAACGCATGAAAAATAAATACATATAGAAAGGTTCGAAATTACGTAATGCAGTTTAGAGAGAAAAATAAAGGAGTGAAATTCGCACTTAAATGCACTGGGCGCGCAGTTATTATCATCATCATCAGCCTGACTACGCCCAGTGCAGAACAAACGCCCCTCCCATATTTCTCTAATAAACCCCGTCCTGTGCCAGCCGAGGCCACCTTGTCCCAACAAACAGCTTAATCTCATACGCCCACCTCCAAACAGCACAGTTAATGGCCCATTATTACAAATGGATGGTTTCACTCTGGCCCTTTGTAGGAATGGGCTTCAACAATGCGTTTCCAATATTGGACCGATTACATGTACTGTTGAGACCTGACCCACCTAGCCAGAAAAGAAAGGAGGGAGAAATAAGAACGGCGTTCCAGAGCGAAGAAGACACGAATGGGGAGAAAATGAAGGGACGCAGTAGTCGAGAGAGAAATAGAAACATCTGAAACTCTAGTGCACGCAGAGATGCCTCCCTCCACTCGCTATCGGAGTCGCGAAGGCCATCTGCCACGTGACCCGGCCTTTCGGTTCCGTGTTCCTCTCTGCCCCCTGCCGCTGCGGCTCGGAAGCGAAATGCTGGGTGAGAGGAAGTTCAGCCAAGATTCCCACTGCAGGCAGTCGGAGAAACAACATACCCAACAATTACGGTAAAAAGTTTTTTTGAACGGGAACCATTTTATGAATCCAATTTTTTTCATATTTTGTAAGATTTCAGTCTAGCCATCAATATATCCGCAGTTCTCCCATGGCCAGGCTTGCACTTCTTTTGCTATTAACGAATTTGCTGTAGTCAAAAGTTTTTCCCAATGGTTTTCTATGGCCGTCTTAATTGCTCGAGGCGAGTGATGGAAATACTACAAAAAAAAAAGATTCCGCTACACGTCGGAAAAATGAACCATTACCTTCAATATTTTCATAACAATACCTTACAATATTCCAATATTCAATTTTTTTGTCCAAGCATGTTGGACATGAATAACAAACCTAGAAATCAACGCACGCGACTAGCGCAGCAGCTACCGCAACGCTTTGCTATGAGTGATGCAGTGGACGATCGTCGCGCTCGCGAGTCTCGCCGCCGAGCGGGAAGCCGATCGCCAGCGTAGCCAGGACGAGGAACGGCGGGTGACGAATGCTTTGCGGGGGCTAGAGCGGTGCCGGCGATAACACATAGAGCGGAAACCAACTTTCCTGGTGCCGTCTTGGACGAGGTTTGTGCTAGAAGGACCACGCTGGAGTAAGAGCGCAGCACGAGTCAGCGCGAAGCAGCTGCTGCTGCCGCCTCACATCCCCCGGCTCACTTTAAATGGGCCGTTGCCTAGTTTAGCCAGGATTTTTATTTCTGGAAAAAAATTCAGGGGGAGAACTTAAGTCACCTTACGTGCAGCAAGGCGAAAGCCTTTGTGCCGTCCTGCTGAGCTCTCCGGAACGCTTCTGATTCTTCATTGTGTGCATTTGTTTGGTGTTATGCTCGTTATAACCGATTTTAAGTTACGACATACTACACCTTCGTTATATCCGGTGTGTTCGTTATAACCAACTTCAGTTACGACATACTACACTTTGATCGCCAATGCATACAGCGCAAGAAGACAAATCGTTTGTCGGGCCTAATCTTCTATGCTAAGGCAGTGGAAACTGGTGATCACAGGTAAATAGGCGAGTATATACAGCTGGCAAACTCTTTAGCCAGCGTGCGCGACGGCCCATTTTCCGCTCTCCTGCGCTTTGCGATGAAGCAAACTTGTGGAAAGCTCAATATTAAGCACAGTCTTAGTGAGCCTGTGCTTAGATTTGATATTTTCACAAGTTTGGTCCGTCACAAGCTGCAGGAGCACGAAAAACGCGGCCGTCACGCACGCCAAAGCGCAAAGCGTAAGAGAGCGGGGAAGGGGCCGCCGCGCACGCTAGCTAAAGATTTGGCCGGCTGCATATACTCGCCTATTTGTCATTGATCACCAGTTTCCAGTGCCCTAGCATATAGAGGATTAGCCCTGACAAAGCCTCAAGAAAGTTCATCATGCTCTCCCCGTGCACGTTGGTTCAGCGAAAATGCCTAAAGCGGAGCTCTTTTTAACTCCTGCCTTTTCACCTCCTCGTATTCGGCCCGCTAGAGTCGCTCGAATATCGAATGCCTTGACAGCAGCACGAATGCGAGGCTTCAAACCTTGAAGGTTTCCAGCTAACGTGGTTCCTAAGCAACAAAGCAGCTGCAGTGGTTTACGTAGTTTGTCACAACTCATTAAATTTGTTCTGAATATCCGCTGCAATTTGCTCAACAGACATTTCTAAGGAAGTGAGTGAGCAGCCTTCGTTAAGGCACAGAGCTGGCACGAAGGCCTAGTTGTGGGAAAGGAAGATTGGAGTAAGCCACTTACATGTAACTTTCAATGCCTGCCTCGCGTGCTAATTCCCAGAGAGACAGCAGCATGGGTTCGGTCAAAGAATCGTTATGAGATGCAGTCCATTCACGAAACCTGGTGGCGTATCTATATTGATCAGCTTGTTTTTCAGCTTCCTTCTCATGCTCAGCGCTATCAGGTTCCCTCATCATACTTCCGGACCTCCCAATTTCATTGCATTGACTGTGGAGTGACTGTAACCAGACGAAATACTTGAAATCCGTCTCATACGGACTTAACAGATGACCGAAATCCACAGAACACTTGCACAACGCATCGTTGCTGCGCATGCTCAGTGCTTGCGTCACTCAAAGTATCGTCCTAAAAACGGCAGCCTTTGAAATTATTAAATTTATCTAAAGAACAATCCGTAAATATATCGTTTTGTTACCAAACTGAGAGCCGATATGGCTATAAATTGTGGGCATTAACTTGGCTACAGTATTAGCGCGAAAGCGTTAAAGCTCCGGTTTGGCGCAAAACCCAGCGTCGGCGAGACTGGGAAATCCTGATTGGTCGATAGGGTAGTGACGTAAAGGGCAGTTTCGCTGGAAATAAAGGCGATGAAGCGAAACCTAACCGCTGTCCTTGTAGGAGGTTACAAGGACCACGAAGGCCTTGCAGGAGCACTTCACATCGCTTAGCATGCGAATAGCTAACTGCAACAAGCTCTCGCGCTGTGCATTGTACATAGTCTTCGTCATCAACTAATTCTACTATCAAAATAATAATCGCACTTTGAGCCATGTGGCGGTAGTGACAGAGAGACGTGCGCTGCATGCGTCTGCGTGGACAACGTTGTGGCAGAAACAAGGCACTAGAACAATACTCGTTGGCATTGACAACATTGACGCCGAAACGCTGCGCTGGAGCATAGACTACCGATGTACATTGGGTAAATTGGCATTGACGATGAAAAAGTTGAAGACACGCATAACTGGCTTCCTGGATCAGTGGACACCTCAATCGCGATTTCAGGTACTACGCAGCGGTGGTGTCCACGTGCAAAAAATTGTGCTTTCGCACGATATTTCGTGCTTAGCAACGCTAAACTACCAGTCGTTTTTTTTTTCTCTCTTTTTTCCAGGATCTACTAAGGCCCAGAAGCCCGTGTACTACACTTTCTGCTTCTGGGACGCCCTCTCTCGCTGGCGGCCCGCTCCGCACAACTTCAGCGTCAGCGACATTCCAGCCGAGCTCTGCAGCGCAGTGGTCTACTCCCACGTGACCATCGATGACAAGACCGGTTCGATCAAGCTGTTGGAGCAAGAACTGAAGCTCGGTAAACGAGCGGGGCCCTACTCACTCAAGTTTGACGAATGGGGTTTCTTTTAACGCAGTGATTAAAGCCTTGGTATTGTCTACTAAGACAATGGAAAGGAAATAAATTGCAAAGAAACTTGTGGAACAATGTGTGCAGCCGCCTAGGGGTAGAGAATACACACCATTTACTAAAGGGGTTGGGTTCGAATGCCTGGGTCCTCGGCATCCCTCCTATTTTCTACCGGGTCCCGACATCCTCCGGCCCGGCTTTGGAATTTTTACGAGGTGAAACGTGTGGAAAAAATGCCTCTCTCTGCTTCGTTTTCCTTATGTTGTGAATGCAGTAGAGGAACTCTAGTAAACTAATATTTGGACAGTGCACAATGATAATTTACAAGCGCTTACGTACAGCTTGCAGCGTTACTAAAGGCGCGGCAAAAATCTCGGTTCATTGATGAGTAATCTCCAATACAAGATTAGAAAAAAAAAAAACGGGTAGATTATCAGGAAAGCCTTACTCTCCTCCTTTTCTCCTTTCCATCGGGATGAGACTTTCGACGACTGCGTTTAGAGCTTCAATAGGCACTGAGTAACCAACCACTTTCTTATCTCTAACCAGATGCCGAGGCGAGGGCGTATTCGAAATCCTTCATCTACAACCCGAAATGGCTGTTGCCACCGCATCGTAAGTGATTCTTGTTTATTTCTTGACTGCGCCCCGAATCGTGCATGAAACAGTGCAAAAATCAATACCAACGTCAAAAGAAGACACACGGACAAGCGCTCGTCTGTGTGCTTTCTTCATTAGACACTCGTCTTGTTTTCGCTCTCCTGCATCCCCAAAGAACCGTTACAGAGTACTAGTCCAGCTTTCCATCCGACTTCTGTACCTTAACGCTCTGTTCACTTAAAGAAAATTTGGCGTTCATATGAAGTCGCTTATGTTAGCGACTAAAACGAAAGAGGTCTTCACGGAAAAAACAACTGCATGCCATGGGAAGATGTCATGCACATTTTAAAATCTACTTTAGTATCGACCAAAGGCGATTATTGGTATGAATACTGAGAACAAAAACAATTCTTTCCTCTACTCGGCAGTTCACTGTCCTGATTTGACCGCTTACCAATTTGGTCATCACTCGCGCAATACGACTGCATCTCTAATTGAATGGCCAGAAAATTTCCTCACGAGTCTCTATCTACAGGACTTCATTCTTTCCACACACTATCAGCCAGTGTAGTATCCTATGAATATGCGCCATTTCAGCTTTATATCTGGTGCAAGATTCTCTGTTCAGCTGGAAATTTTCATAACTGTGTCTGCAACCAATATGCATACTTGTTAGTTGTAGTTGATTCCTTTTCTCCTCTGTTTACGCATTTGTATAGCCTTCCTGTAATCACGTTTCTGCATTGACGCCATCCGCGCTGTGCCGCGAAGCCCGTTGTATTGACATAGAGGCGCATGCGTTGTCCGAATGGCCGGTTTTCTTTACTATTTCCACCTGTCTTTCTCTTTCCAATGCATAAAATGGTTCTTACTACTATACTATACCATCCCTTCTACTAACTAGTGGAAGTCCTTCAAGAATTGCTGCGCCCGAAATATTGGGCAAAAGCAAGGTCCTGAACTTGGGTTAACTATTTTTCAAATTTTGGGGGTGAGCCACTCAAATTTCGGGGGTTGGACTAGCCATTTTAGGGGTGTCTTAGGTCGGTTCCGAACCTGGATCACCTCAATTTTCAAATTTTCTGGAGTGGGCCACCGAAAATTACGGAAGTGGGACAGCTCCATTATTGGAGGTAGGTCAATTCCATTTTTAGATTAGGTCAAGCCGGTCTTCCACCCGAGCACACCCAGGATCACCGGCAGTCAATTTAGGCCAATGTCATTTCATGTTAAGGGTCAACGGCCGAGGCTTCATAGATGAATAAGCTTTTTCAGGATTGCTAGTGAAGTAATGCTGTCGCACCAAAAATGTTTTCAGCCTTGTTCTTGCTAAGCCTAGAACAGTGTATTCCTTCATGGAGTAGCTAGGTGCCTTCTCGCTCCGCTACTCTGAAAGGAGCTACCCCATAGACACCCGCACATTTTTCTGGGTATCATGCGCGCTTGTAAATACGTGGTAGCCCTTCCCTAATCCAGGTTAGTATAGACCTGTACTGGAGAATGTAAACTCTCACTGAAGCCTATGTATATGAGCGTTAGTTTTGAAGGCACGTTTCGCCGTTTCACGACGTTCTGCGTCCGCATAGGCGCACGGCTTAAGCTCAAGTGTAGAACAATGGTAGATTGGCCTTTTAACAGGTACACCTCTTCACATGAGTGAACTTACAGGAAAAAAATGAGTGGACACGACGGGAAGAGGACAGTGGTAGACCGGACATGGAAAATTAAAAATGTCGTCGTTAGCATAATGGGTTACCTGCCTTACAAACTGAAGTATTTTTTTTCTTTCTTGGTCCTTGTCCCGCCGCGAAGGTGCATTCCGGCAGCTCACTGAGCTCAAGAAGCGCAACCCGAAGCTCAAGATACTCCTAGCCGTGGGCGGTCCTCAAGAAACGGTGGAGAAGTACTGGCAGTTCTTGAGTGCGATGCACCTCTGGAGGGACACGTATCTGAGCCTCGCCCAGTGGCTCAAGTCGTACGACTTCGACGGCGTCGTGTTCGACTTCTTCTCGGGCACCGCGACGCCGCAGGACTCGATCCGGTCGTGGGACACGGCTCGCCTCATTCATCCTTTCCTAAGGGTGAGACATGCTCGTACGCATCTTTTAACGCGGCTTCTTCTATAGCACTGCGCTGAAAGTAGCGTATGCAGTACTTAAGAGGGCTAACTGCTGAGCTAGTTGGTTTTCAGACATAATAAAGGACTTTTAGCGCAACGGGGACACAACACAAGAAAGACGACAACACGGGCGCTTACTCCAACTGTTTAATCAAGCGACAGCCGCCGCGGTGGCTCAGCGGTTATGGTGCTCGGCTGCTGACCCAAAAGACGCGGGTTCGATCCCGGCCGCGGCGGCTAGAATTTCTTTGGAGGAAAAATTCTGGAGGCCCGTGTACTGTGCGATGTCAGTGCACGTTAAAGAGCCCCAGGTGGTCAAAATTTCCGGAGCCCTCCACTACGGCGTCTCTCATAGCCTTAGTCGCTTTGGGGCGTTAAACCCCATAAACCAAACCAAACCAATCAAGCGACAGCATACGAAATATATAGCCCTCCCAGCGCATGAGCACGCGTACAAGGCACCCACATACACCAGGCGTCAATGTGTTAGTGACACTTCTGTTTTTCTATATCAAGCTGAGCAAAAATTTCTGTCGCGCCTACTGTGATAAAATTGATGCATGGCGTTACTGGGTGCCTTGTACGCGTGCGCATGCGCTGGGAGGGCTATATATTTCGTATGCTGTCGCTTGATTAAACAGTTGGAGTAAGCGCCCGTGTTGTCGTCTTTCTTGTGTTGTGTCCCCGTTGCGCTAAAAATCCTTTATTATGCAGTACTTAACGTCCCAAAGTTTCACGAGGGTTACGAGAGTACAGAGGAGAGGGCTGGGTTAATTTCAACCATGTCAGGTTGTTTAACGTGTGCTGATGTCGCGCCGAGACCGGGTGGTTTTGAAGCGATAACTTCACTCTGCTAGGTAAGGCCAGGTATCGCCGTGGGTGCAACATCACGAGAATGGTTGACAGGTGGCGCCAAGAGAGCAACCCAGAAGGCAGGTTGGTCACTTAGGTCACGTGACCTTGCAGCGCCATCACAACCTGCCCATCGAATAGTGACCAAACTGCCCACCGTGGTAGGTGAGCATTAAATTAATGACTAGTCGCTCGGGAAGAGCAACATTGGCCGCGCAAGGGCCACCGCTGGGAACGCCTGCCATCTCAGGGCAGTGGCGCATCGCTTAACCGCTGCACCAGTGCGCTAGGAGGAGTATGGGGACTCCTAGGGATCTATGAATGCATAAAAGGAAAATGACCTTCTGCATTAATGGTAATTACCCCAACACGCTATCGCGTCATGTCCTTAAGGCGGAGCGTAAGTATCTCTGACAAGGTAAGTTGCTGGGCGAGTTGGTTCCGATATTCCATGACTACAGCGCAACGAACGGGACAAGAAGAAGGACACAGGCAGAGACACAACACAGCGCTGTGTTGTGTCTCTGCCTGTGTCCTTCTTGTCCCGTTCGTTGCGCTGTAGTCATGGAATAAGTATCTCCTTCTTTTTCATTTAGTCTCCATAGAAATGCATTTGCTGCGGCCTCAACCGGAATTCGATGTCGTGCCCCTCGGCTCAGCAACAGAACGCTAAACCACAGCAGCACTACTCAGGGTGCAATAAAATATAAATTTACCAGTTGTTTATCCTCGTGGTATGCGAATTTTGGTGGCGGCTGCAGTGGTGCTAAATGGTTAGGCCGGACAAACGGGTTAGTAACTCCGGGTACGTGCGCCTTTTGCTGAAAGTTTAGGAAAGCCGGGTGAAGTTGCCGGACGTTAGGTCTGGACGTATTGCGTGGGTGTGTAGGATGCGGGGAGACAGCGTGTAAAGTAAGCATCCGTGACAAACTGCCCCTTATCCGCACACTCGTAGCCATCCGTATGAGGCGAAGCGGCCGCCGTGACAGACGCACCATGATATAAGGAGAGCTCCAGACGTTAGGAGTTGCATCATTGTGTTCCAATCAACCAGTGATTGGAACTCTGGCTAATCAGTGCGGTGTGCTGTCATGATGACAAGCCCGAAGGCACTTCATTCTAGCCAATCAGTATGGCGCATTGTCACGACGTCATGCCTGACGACGTTACAATCTGACCAATCAGCGCCCTGTGTAGTCATGACGGCATAAGTGAGCAGTCGCACCTGGCGTATTACAACCACGATGACAGCGCATAAATGGGAAACATGGCCATAACAGCTACCACTGTCAAAGGAGAGAAAAGGAAATAAGTAAGAAATAAAGGACGATAGGATCCAGAACGGAAAGAAAAAAGAAAAATAATGAAAGCAAGAAGAAAGCAAGAAGGAAAGCAGCAAAAAATAAAGACGGGAAGAAAGGAAGAGAGAATAACAAAAAAAGTAGAAACCAACAAAAAGAAACAAAGTAGGGAAGTAAGAAAGAGAGATGGGAACAAAATAGTAGAGATAAGATAGAATTAAACTGAAAGAAAGAAGAAAGGAAACAAACAAAGAAAGAAAGAGCCTCCTCACTTTTTACATACATGGGTATGGTCAAATGTTTAGGGGAATCCCCCATGGTGGAGTAGATTTGTAATAAGGGAGTAATTACTTATTGACATCCACCCGAGCGCAGCAGAGAGCAGCCATACGGCTGCAGAGGAAAGCTATACAGCTTTTTGAGAAACTTCGTAGTTAAAGAAAAATTCGTTCTGGTTAGGGGTTCGAATCCAGGACCACCGCTTCACCGGAGCAGTCGCTCTACCAATTGAACTAACTGGGACGACAAGCTTATGGTAAGGTGAGAGCGAATTGATCAATAACTCGAAGTGGGAACTGTGTTGGTCAAATGTTTAGGGGAATCCCCCAAGGTGTAGTAGATTTGTAATAAGGGAGTAATTACTCATTGACATCCACCCTAGCGCAGCCATACGGCTACAGAGGAAAGCTATACACATAATATACATGGGTATATTATGTGGGCCTTTCGCCGTGGAGTGAACTGCGTTTGTCGTAGGTGTCGCGACGTCCTCGCGGAGCTTCGAATTGGGTGCTCTCGAAGGCGTCCTCTTTAGCCACGGGACCCGGTAGGTAGACCTGCGAACGGCTACTGCTGGCGTAGCTATCCTCAGTTGGATGGAGCAGATCCAACGAGTGAATGCCGCTTTGTCCTCCACAAAGTCCCCAACTGATGTATTTTTTTTCCTTACGCCTGCGCAGGATATGCGTACCAAGTTCCAGGAGAACTACATAACAGACTGGCGCATCATATTGACGCTTCCTGCTTTCGACAGCTCCACACAGCGCCTTTTCGACATTGGCAGACTTTCACAGTGAGTACAAGATGGCGTCGCGGTCGCCAGACCCCGTGTTGCTAAACGGACTGACGTATTAAGGCGAAAGCCTTTAAAGGCTCATACTGTCGTCCGTTAACAATCGTGTCACACGCGTTTATATCGGGAACTAAAAAGATAGAAGAAAACCAATGGCTGCTTCAGATAGAGGAGGAAAAATTGAACCAAGAAGCTAAGTTTGATGGCTGTAGATTAATTAGATAATTAATTATAGGCAAAAATGTCGCAATTGCCTCGAAATAGCGCGGACGTCGATATAGCCATGGGAACAATGCGACGTCACATCCACCGGAAGTTGTCATAGCATAGTGAGAATTGTCACAAAATGGTCGGGAAAACGTCGGATTTGTGTCAAATTAGATGGAGATATGTGCAATTAAGCGTAATTAACACTTAAGATCTCCTAAAAATGTACAATTTGGGTACCGACACAGCCATGGGAACGGTGTGACGCCAAAGTGTCCACGCAATTCTGACAAGATTTGGGGCTTCTAACATCTAGATATACTTTGTCTTTTGGGCGTATACCCAGTGGTTAATAGTTTAAAACAGGGACTGATTCTCTGAAGCGAAACTTCTTTCAGTGCTAACCAGTTAACACCAGTGGAATTGCGGATATAAAAGCCACTTTCCGCTCAGTAATTTCACGCTTTCTTCACAAGAAGGCGAGCAATGACCTCTGGTAAACCATTCACTTTACTGGCTCACCACGTTGTTGTTGTTGACCTCAGTAAACATGTCGCCATGTTGTCGCATCTCGTTTCAGGGTAGTTAACTTTTTCTTTGTGAAAACAAACGACTGCCACGAGTTCCCAAAGGGCTCCGGATTGAATGTCACAAGAACCATGGACATGACCGACGTAAGTATTACCACTCGATCGGCTCATTTCCATGTAGCATAAAGAAGTTGCAGTAGCAACATGAATGCACGCAAAAAAATTCGACATCACCATCACCAGCAGCAGCACAAGCTAGCGCAACCAATCGATTGCTTGCGCCTCTCAAGTAATCGAGCATCTCTCTTGTCGAAACTTTCGACATCCGCTGCTGGTCTACTGGTCTCTGGTTAGGTCTATGCCCACCTGTGACAGGGCCACGTATTGAAGTCAGCTAAGGACTTACTTTCTTCTACCTTCTACCAAAGGTACGGTGGAATAAACGATGTTATATGTCTGCGATCACCATACCCAACGAGCCCCGCGTGTCTGTAACGTTGTAAATAACGATACTTACTTCTATGACTGGCCCTGTAGGCGTTGTCTTTCTCTACGACGGCTTTCGTCACTCACTACTCGGCGTCTGAAGCTGCACCATGGATCGTTGTCAAAGGGCATCGAATTCTTCGCTGTCAGTGCGAAAGCACTAATCCGGAAGTCCGGAGCCTAGCAAAATCATCTAGCGTTTATCTGTACGAGAGCAACCTGGATCGCACAAATTCCACCGATGGCAGCACCTGCCAACCAAGGGCAGTGACGCACCGTTTAACCACTTAACCACTGCACCACTGCGCCAGGAGCCGTACGAGAACTCCCAAGGATCTGTGAATAATAAGTAGAGAGTGACGAGTTCTGATTATATACATACGCCGTGCTTTCGCACTGTATACGAATGCTGTAAACATTCTCTCCCAATTTTTTCGGAAGGCAGAAAAGAGACTCCGCAGTGGAGGGATCTGAACGATTGGTTTTTACCACCTCTGATTCATTTACGTGCGCTGACATCGCACAGCAGACGCGAACGTGGAGGTTTTCAGCCACGACATACACCTTTCATAACGCAGAAATTTGTTTATGCTCTAAAAACAACCCAACATGAAATTCAAAAGCTGGGGGCATCCGAAGAGAAGCTACCTAGCCAGTGCCACCTCTTAAAATCATAACAGCTCCTAAGCAGCACAGGCAATCGGCCCAATATTAGAAATGGCTGTTCAATCTGGTCCTTTGCAGGACCGACCTTTACAAATCATCATCATCATCATCATCAGCCTGACTACGCCCACTGCAGGGAAAAGGCCTCTCCCATGTCTCTCCAATTAACCCTGTCCTTCGCCAGTTGCGGCCACCGTATTCCCGCAAATTTCTTTATCTCATCCGCCCATCTAACTTTCTGAAGCCCCCTGCTGCGCTTGCCTTCTCTTGGAATCCACTCCGTTACCCTTAAGGACCAGCGGTTATCTTGCCTTCGCATTAAATGCCCTCCCAAGCCCACTTCTTCTCCTTGATTTCAACAAGGATATCATTAACCCGCGTTTGTTCTCTCACCCACTCCGCCCGCTTCCGATCTCTTAACTTTACACCTATCATTTTGCTTTCCATAGCTCGCTGCATTGTCCTTAACTTAAGCTGAGCC
This sequence comes from Amblyomma mixtum, assembly GCF_055824585.1. Lineage (NCBI taxonomy): Eukaryota > Metazoa > Arthropoda > Arachnida > Ixodida > Ixodidae > Amblyomma > Amblyomma mixtum. The sequence continues at coordinate 34,063,160 of NC_143019.1, read as the reverse complement.
CTCTTTGTTAGCCTCCACGTTTCTGCCCCATAGGTGAGTACCGGCAAGATACAGCTGTTGCATACTTTTCTCTTGTGGGATATTAGTAAACTGCCATTCATGATCTGTGTGAACCTGCCAAATGCGCTCCACCCCATTCTTATTCTTCTAGTTATTTCCCTCTCATGATCCGGATTAGCTGTCCCTACCTGCCCTAATTAGACATATTCTCTTATTACTTCCAGCACCGCACCATCAATTGCGAACTGCTGTTCCCTTACTAGACTGTTGAATATTACTTCGGTTTTCTGCATGTTAATTTTTAGCCCCATCGATCTGCTCTGCCTGTCTAATTCAGTGATCATGCTTTGCAGTTCATGTCCTGAGTGACTTAATTAGCACCAATACCAATACGTTTCTAATATTGGGCCGATACATTTCCAATATTGTGCCAATATATTTCCACTGCTAGCTGTGCTGCTGGGGAGCCGTGCGGTGGTATTGAGTTCAGACAGACAGGAAAGCATCGTCGGGTGTGGCGTAATGTGAGGTAACTGAGTTCGTCTGTCCTTTCTGTCTCCACAGATTGACAGAGCCGAGCTCGTTGTGAAAAGAGACGGCCAGCGTCTCAGTGTAGTGCTCGACATACCGCTATCGGGCAGCACGTACTCCGCCACAGGTTCGGGCTCCGGCGTGCACACTGTGTTCACGGGCCGTGCTGGGCCTTACACGCAGCGGCAGGGATTCCTCTCGTCCTACGAGGTGAGAAAAAAGGGCCACGTGTAATCAATAAGCGGGAACTTTGACTATAACCTAACAACAGGTCACTGCGCATTAGATCAAATTCAGCGCTACATAATGTTTAACAGTTACTTTAGCCTGCATGAAACTACCTTGGTGTATAAAAAGTTTACTTGCTAAAATAAGCAATGAGGAAGATATTATTTCATTTCCTTTTTCGTCTTTAAAGTGTTTTAGAAAGGCAACCTCGCTCAATGTACGACGAAAGAAATCCAGATGCCACAAACTGCAACCTCAATCAGTAGTTCGAATTAAACGATCTTTAGTTCATAAAACATAAGATTTTATTAAGTATAAGATATTTAAGCCAACACGGCAAATGGATTTATTCCGCAAAGAAAGGGAGTGCAAAAGCATTGGAAGGACTTTTCTTTGTGCTCAGGAAACCCGACCTCACTTAGTCTGCCAATCCATTCCGCCAATATTTCACTTAACAAGGGGTGGCGCCATCTGTTTTGCGTTGAGAACCCTTACAGCAGCTCATGCTCAGTCGTCGTGTAAGTGCAGCCCGTTATAGATCTTTAATGTCTTGGCTGTGGCTTAGCACCCAACGGATCGGTGCCTAGGCCACACAAGCCGTACCAAGAGCGAAGACAAGCCACACCAAGAAAGTGAGATAGAACAATGAAAAGAAGAAAAAGAGGAAAAAAGGTAACAAGATGAAGAATATCGAGGAGCGCAGTCATGGAGAGAGAAGTGGGCATGACGTCTGTGGCCGAACGTTTTATCTAAGTCATATACCAAGTCTAGTCAACAATATCTTTCTTTAAGGAGGCTTCCACAACTGTCGCAGCAATGCCTCTCTTAATAGCTTCGAGGGGCCCGAATGATACGGGAGAACTTTGGATGCTCGAGCGGCATAATTCTAACAAATGAGCGCGTCAGACACGACACTTTCAAGATGAAAAAAAAAAAAAAAACACGGAGCCTGTTGGTGGCAGGCACTTCAGTCGTAAACTCGGGTTGATTTAAAACCGAGCAAAACACCCTAAAAGAGTGAGGGCTGCTCGGGGCGCGTGTCTTTCGTGAAGGTAATTCGTCAGCCTTTTAAAGTGTTAGCTCTATACTGGTCGCGTATCGAAGCCTCCGAGTTATGCTGATTCCGTGTATAGAATCCAATATGGCGGCCTCCATAGCAATTGGTTGCCATGGTAGCCGAGGGGTTTACATATCACACATGTTGACTAGCGAAATTCACACACAGGATAGAGATGGCGACAGAACACACGCTAGTGTTATGCCACCCTCTCTGTCCTGTGTGTGAATTTCGCTAGTCAATATGTGTGATACCGACTACCAACTAGCCCAACTTAAAGCATTAGGGGTCTACATAATAGAATGATTTAATAACCGGGGTCAGCATGATATTCCAGCACCACAATTCTAGACTGAACCGTTGTTGCGAGTGAGAGAAGGGTGAAAAGGAAAGTGCACGGGCCTGCCAACTGGCTCCAGCCGAGCCACCACCGCTGCCACGTGCAGACAGAGGAGAGTTAAAAGATCAGAGGAAAGAAAAGACGCGCGTCGCAGCAACAACCGCGTCCGCCGAAACGGACGCTGGCTGAACAAACAGATATCCTCTAGACTGAACCATGTCGATCTGATATATATATCCCTGACTGAACCATGTCGATCTGGTATATATATCCCTGTCTGACAGGTGTAAAAGTCGGGCCCCTTAGTCCCGACATTCGTGTAAAATTTGTGGGTCAACCGTTTTCCGCAGAATGTTCCGGATGGTGTCATACGATTCAGCGTTTTGTGCAGCATACACATACTAGTTAACTTAGAGCCTAGCTCACGGCAGGGATTCGAATCGGCGACATATGCACACCCAATTCCACGTCTTCGCGAATCTTCATGCGAACATTGCGGCTGAACCTTTTGTCAGAGTGTTCGGGGTGGTGGCATACGATTTCGAGTTTCGTGCAGCATAAACTTACCAGTTAAAATAGAGTCCAGTTCGCGACATGGATTGGAACCGGCGACATTGTTAGGTGTGTGAACGCTCGGCATACGATCGCTGCATCAGAGTCGGCTCATTTTATTTAGTTGGGGCCACTTAACCGTTCTGTGCTTCCTCAACGAAGGCGATTTTAGAAGGCAGCCATAAGGGAGAAATTTCGGCTCAAGATGCATCCCCATTTTTTTAGCGCATTTTGTGTGTTATCATTTTTCATTGTGTCCGGCATGACATACCACGACCACGACCTTGCATACAATGCAGATTAGCTGCCTGGTGTGAGGACCCCTGAAGCAGGCATGCTTGCTGTCAAAGCACGACGACTTTGCAGACCAGTCTAACACAGACAAGAAACTATTCGTTCAGGTTGTATTTCTAGAAGCTCTGCGCGTATCCTTCCAGGTCTGCGACCAACTTCGAAGCGGATGGACACAGGGGCGGTTCGGAGAGGAGGCCTGCCCTTTCCTTCGTCACGACGAAGAATTCGTTGCCTACGAAGACGAGGAAAGCATACGTCAAAAGGTCGGGCACTTCTATTCTAAGAACACTTTGAAGCTATAGCGCTTCTACATGTCGTCAGCCACTCCCATATTTACAGTAGAGGTTACTGGACACTGTCAACTAATTTTCTGGACTGCATTTTTCGCAGAAAATAACAAAACTTCACGTGCTGTCAAGCTTTTGGTTCTATTTGTGTGGCGTCCATGAGTTGTAACTGATAACAGCACTGTTGTATAGGACTGAATGCACTTTTGAAGCCAAAAGTAATTGACCTCCCCTCCATGTGCCGCTGTCGACACCAGGAGTGCACCGTCGGGTGGCGCCCCCATGCAGTGCGGCAAGTTTCGGAACTTGGCGGGGGTTCAGTTACTTTTGTCCCTGATAGTCTCTACGCTCTTGCAGAAGGTCTTCTGCCTTGTACGCATAATTTGTTTGCACAAAAAGAATACATTAGTACATGATAAGGACGTTATAAGAAACTCTAACTCTGGCCTTTGTCCCGTATTCTGCAGTCTTAGCGTTGCTGCGGTGCTTGTTTTATGTGTCAGACTAAAACGTGGCATTTTCCTAAAGCACAAGGTCAAGTCGCCTCGTAATATTTCTTTCCTCGAATCGCAGGCAAAACTAGTCATGGGACGAAAATACCGCGGGGTGGCAATTAGGACAGTGGACCTGGATGACTACACCGGTTCCTGCACCGGGAAGTCTAATCTCCTCAAGACTATCCGCTCAAGTTTCGACGCGGCGTCGCTCGACGATGACATTCCTTACTATCCCCCCAACGAAACGTGGTGGGGGGAAGACCTTTTCAGCACCAGGAACCCTTACAAGCCTCCTGTAAAAGAGACGCTGTGGAAGAGGCCGGCCACAACGCCATCCCAACCCGACAAGGCAACGCCAAATCCGCAGGGCTATGACGAAACCTCGGGGCCCAAATGGCGCGGTATAGGCCGGCTAGGCCGTGCTACTGTAACGGACCAGCCTTCCACCCAAGCCATCACGATTCCGCTGGAAACCCCGACTACAGTGCCATCAGTGGAGATGCCTACTTCGGAAGGCACCACCATTGACAGTCCACCGTTGCATACTACTCCATCTGTCATAGAAAAGTCGTCCTCTGTAAACGGCGACGCGATCGGCACGACGTCACCGGAAGCGTATACGACGTCATCAGTTCCTGCAGTAGTTGAACCTAAGCAAAATAGTGATATATGCAAGGACGCAGGTGCCAACAATCTTCTGCCTCACGAGACTGATTGTAGCAAGTATTACCAGTGTGTGCATTCGACGCCGCATGTAAGAACGTGTGCTCCAAACACGATCTTTGATATAGAACGACAAATTTGCAACTGGCCAGGGCTGACCAACCGTCCCGAATGTATTATCTGAATTAAAAGTGGCTATGGCTGTTTGGTGAGGGTCGCCTAAGATTTCGTTCTTGTATGACGTAATTACTGAACAAAGATACTTCGCAGTTCAGTTTAATAAATCGTCCTTGCTCGGGTCAACCTACTTGTCATTGTTCCCATTTTTTGAGCGCATTGTTGTCGACCCCTGCTTCTCCTATGTAATTATTTTTTTAGCATACTCTCATTCGCACATTTTTCCAGTTGGATGCAAAGATTTTATGCCATTCAGAACAATTCATTCACTGCCCAAAGTTTTCACAGAAGCACATTCTTGTCTTTATTGTTTGTTTTTTTTTTCTACGAGCTTCCTAATGTCCGGATAGCCGGGCTAGAAGTGCCTTGACCTCGTAACTTTTTATTCTGCATTAGAAATTACCATACATAATTATCACGATTATCCTGGGAGGTTGCAGTCGTTCACTAAAAGTCATTATTATTTTTTTTTCTATAACGCCCTCGGTTAGGGCACAGCGTTCAGGTCGTAGCCGTTTCCTTCTTCAGGATTTCTACTTTTCAACAACGCGCGGTGCCAAAGTAGATTCTTTGTTTTTATTTTTTATTTTCTCTATTTTGAAGGAGATCGCCTACATTCTTAGTTGGTGTGAGTGTCACCTTCGCACACAACAATACACGGTACCAGCGCGAAGAGATGACGACGAAGGAAGAGTAGGTACTGTCATACTGTCACTTGGGAAACAACAACAGCGAACGCTCGACATCAACAAAAGTTTCATCCTAACCATCATCAACCAACCTGACTACGCCCACTGCAGGGCAAAGGCCTGTTTTTCCAATTCACCCTGTCCTGTGCCAGTTGCGGCCACCGTATCCCCGCAAGCTTCCTAATCTCATCCGCCCAGCTAGCTTTCTGCCGCCCCCTGCTACACTTTCCTTCTCTTGGAATCCACTCCGTCACTCTTAAAGGTGCACTAAAGAGGAATCTGAGCTCGTTTTTTTACAGCGAAAACTCGATCTGCACACTAAGAGCACTCTTAGAAACTCCGAATTATTGGCCTGTACGGCTGTTTCCCTATTAAGTTGAACTAAACGTCCCGGCTCCCACCTTTTTTTTCTCTTTTTTTTAACTCACCTCCGAAAAGAGGAGGAGTCAGCCAAGACATGGAGTTCGTTTCAGCCAGTCACGTGGCGGCTTCGCTTTCGGTTTTCTTTTGTTTTTTAGGTTTACGCGAATTGATAGTTTGAGTCGCAGACTACATAGCCACAAATTAGGCCCACTGAAATAAAAATGCACATGGACTCTTTGCTTTCGCCGATCGCTACGTATCACTCCGCCGATGGCAGAGAGGCAACCAGCCACGCGGCTGGCTGAAAAACACCCCACGCGTTGGCTGTCTCCTCCCCTTTTCGAAAATTTGTTTAAGCAAAAAAAGAAAGGCGGGAGCCAAGAAGTTCATTTCGATTTAATATCGGTATCGGCCGAAAACGACAGTGATTCGCAGTTTATAAGAATGCTCAGAGCGTGCAGGTCGATTTCCCGCGGTAGAAAGACGAGCTCAGAATCCTCGTTAGTGCACATTTAAAGTTGCGCTGAAGAGGAATCTGAACTCGTCTTTTTGCCGCGGGAGCTCGATCTACACGTTTCGTACACCAGCTGGGCGATGGATCCTATCCCAGACTCCCTACGCTCCCATCTCTTTCCCAGACCCACCACAGTCTCCGATCTACCCTCCTAACCTCCGCCTCGCACCCATTCCACGCAACATGTCCGCCCACACACACGCAGGCCGCCGCCAAGCATACGCATACAACCACAAGCCACCTTTGGACGCTGCGGCGGATTTCCCTCCCTGCGCCTCCCTGGATCTGAGGCTGCAGCGTGCCCTCGTCGCCTTGGCCCAGGACCTACAGAACGCCTAATAGAAAGGACGTTCCAATAAAAGTGTCACACCACCACCACCACCACACGTTTCGAGCATTCTTAGAAACTTCGAATTATTGCCCTGCGCGGCCGATTTCCCTAATTTAAATCAGATTTACGTCCGGCTCCCGCCTTTTTTTTTAATTTCCCGCAGACGGTGGGAGGAGTCGATCAACGCATGGAGTGCCTTTCAGGCAGTGGCATGGCGGCTTTGGTTTTGCTTTTATTTTGTTTTTTTTAGGATTCCGTGAATAAATAGATCTAGTCAAAGACTACATAGCTGCAAATTAGGCCCACGGAAATAAAAATACGCGTGTACTCCTTGCCTTCGCCGATCACTACGTATCACTCCGCCGATGACAGAGCGACAAGCCGCCACGGGACTGGTTGAAAGGTTGGTCGACTCCTCCCACCGTTTGCGGGGAATTAAAAAAAAAGGCGGGAGCCGGGACGTTTAATATTTAATTAGGGAAATCGGCCTCAAAGGGCAAGTTCGAAGTTTCTAACAACGCTCGGAACGCGTAGATAAGAGTTTCGGCGGTAAAAGTACAAGTTCAGATTCCTCTTCAGGGCACCTTTAAGGACCAGCGATTTTTTGCCTTCGCATTACATGCCCTGCCCACGCCCAATTCTTCCTGTTGATTTCGACTAGGACTCAGAACACAACGCACACTATGGAAAAGCGCAAAGAATTGGTATTATATTTACATAATTATTAGTGTTTGCAAGTGACACAAAAGTTTATTTCAGCTGTTTTAATGGCAACGCTTGTGAGAATTTTTTTATGCTATAAGATGCAGTGGCATAGTGACGAGATCTGTTCGTGTTTTCCGCTTGCTCGAAGCGTAAGAGTGCACTTTTATATAAGCAAAAGAGCACAAAAGTTTTTGTCCCTATTACTTGTTCTATCCCATCGAGGAGGAAATGCAGGCAATAAACAGCAAGGCCAACTGAACCAATAAACTGCAACAACATCAACTCAACTCTGTCTTCACAAGCACTATTTTTATCATGCCGCTACCTTCTTTCCCAGAGTACTGCAGGTGTAGGGATAATGAAATTTTCGGATTTATTAGTGCGTACTTTTGAATGCAAATCAGCAGGAATAAATGCAATCACAATGCACTGAGCCCCATGTGAGTGAATGGAAGGAGTTAAAAGCCATGAAATCTTCTCATACTCTCACTAAAAAGGCAATATAAAAAGTAATTGAGCAACACTCGACGAATATGGGAAACTTCGTTGATTATCTACTGTGTAGTGAAAATGCCTGTTGCAAGCACTTAAAGAAGGAACTAGATTGACTACCACAACACTAATACATCACTTTAGTGCTTTCTAATATGGTGACCTGCATGAAAAAAAAAAGGTCTTTGTTTTTTTTTTGGTTTAAGAACATAGGGACATCTAATCACATTAATTGTAGGCAATTCGATCGCAATCGAAACGGGTCATGCCTTTGCTGAAAGTGACTGATGGAGCTTGTGAGGCCCAGGTTCCCCTTCTGCTATTCGGGTACACAACCCACCATGGTTGGCAGGTGGCGTCTCAAGGAAGTTTCACACAGACGAACCTGGTCTGGTGACATCACTGCCGGGCTGGCCAGGTCACGCCCCTCCCGCCAATCAGATTTCTCCGCTCTTGTGACATCACTGGTGACGTCATTGCCCGCCAGCAAATCAGGTTTCTTCTGGACGACGCCGCCGGCGTTTTGCTCCGGTGAGGCTTCTATGCTATCGCGTAATAATCAGATCACGAGCCGCTACTCTGTTTCCTAAACGACTATTTGTAGCGTGGCTTTTTGGGCTTGTTGGTACATAGTTCCAATATACTGTAGCGCAGCAAAAGACGAAGACACAAGAGACGAGAGACGAACAACACGAGCGCTCGTGTTGTTCGTCTCTCGTCTCTTGTGTCTTCGTCTTTTGCTGCGCTACAGTATATTGGGACTATTCGTAGATACATGGGGTCATATTCTCGAAGGGCGCACTAAAGAAATAAATGCCAATACTTCATTTCTATAGACGTTTTTTTATAAAATGTCCAGTATTCGCGTACTTTTAATTACTGAGCGTTTTTCTTATTTTAAACAAATGCTACTAAAAGCCGCAAATTTTAGTCTCGAAACAAGTGCACGGACGTTTATTTCGTCGCTGGAGAATGCAATCGCATACCCACTGGCAACATTCGTCAAACTACTGCGAACTTTCTTATCGGTGTAGAGGTAAATGCGAGTAGGTGTGTCTTCCTATCGGAAAAAAATAAAAGACAAGGCTGCCGTGAGATAACCTCTCAAGTGACACCACGGCGACAAGTAGCACAATCTGCGCTAGAAACAGCTTTTGAATGAGGCAAGTCGAACCCCATCTCCGGCTGCGTAAGAGTAGGAATAGAAGAGGACAAAATGGCGTAAGAAAGGTGAATCCGGGATCCGCTAATCACAGGTTCTGGGTACACACGCTTCAGCTGTTCACTACGACGGCACGGTTGTCCGGTATGGCAGTCACCTGACGATCACCATTGACGTGCACGATTCGCTGAAATCAAAATACGTATATCTAATCTTCGATTGCACTGCTTTCTGTATTGTTCTTTTACTTCTAGGGATGACCTCCCGATTAGCCTCGCTGGCATTGTGGCGTAGCGCTCGCTGATCGCCCCGGCCTATATAATTCATTTCCCCTTCGTCCTATCAGTAAATTGCTAATGCTTTTTGGCGCTTCCTTGACTGCAACGGCACCATTGAATACAATATTTCTTTTTTTAAGCCACACTTATTAACAAATGCTAGTAACTGATGGTCACATATTTTGCTACCTTCTTTTACCTGGAGGTAGTAAATTGTGCTGTGGCAAAACTATCAAAACTGGTGGCAACCTTTACCTTTTACGTGTGCGCGAAAACTTAGTTGTCAGTAAACGCTTAGCCATGTTCTGTTGTTTTATTTAAATAAAATAAATTAGTGAATAAATGAGATGTATACATTATAACTGGGCATTATAACTGAGAGAGTACAAAAATAAGAAGCATTTAGTTCATGCAGGTAACGCAATGACAGCTTTTACTCTTTCAAATAAACGTCGTGGCACTTACTAAGAACAATCTCGGAACTGCTTGTCAGATTAGGTTCTAGGCTGTAATCATGAAGCGCTGGTGTGGAGTGTTAATTTTGGCATGTTGAGAAAACAAAGATTATACGGGTCAATGTGCCAACAGCGTCACGCCAGCGACAGTAAGCAGCAATCTGAATGAATGAATCCGCCAAGGAGAAATGCACTTAGCATGTAATTTACTGAGGCTTAAAATTCTTCAGCGCGCAGAGAATTCCTTCTAGTTGGCTGCTTTGCATCTCGCCTGTGCCATAAAATAAAGGACTCAAGCGCGAAAAGTTTCAGGGTGTGTTTTGTACACGAAATGTTTCTGATGTGTGTTAATTTTCGTGGATGTTGTACGCTAATATCCATGTCTTTCTGCGTGCAGCAGAATGCTCGCTTATTCTTATCCGAGCGATGAAAATCTAAATCTTTTGAAAGAAGGCTGTGCATGTGCGCCACGCATTCCACCTAAATACCTCGTCCAATGCTTTAACTTGCAAAGACGAAAATATGAGGCATTATACATGCAGAGGGAATTACTAAGAGGCAGTAATGTCAAAAGCACTCTGTCTTTGCCTGGTGGGGTGCTGCCAAACAGAGGATTCATCCCTATTGTGGATAGAAGGCGGGGGGGCAGACTTTTTCGGTGTTTGTCGTTAAATAGAAACGAATACAGTTTTTGTGTTAGAAGACATTTTATCAAGACAACAGAAAACATGGTAACAGTAATCAAATGGGCGCCACCGCTGAGAACAGAATTCGATTGCATTCAACGGCCTTGATTTCTGTGCCCGTGATTTGAGTCCATGTTCTGCGGGTTTGAGTGAGCATGTATTCTTTAGCACTAGAAAGAGGCATCGACACGCATGAGTAGATTCTTGAAGTCAGCAATTCGTGCGCATTGGGACGCGGTGTTTCGAAAAGGTCGCAGCGAAAGACAGTGCTCGACAATAGAAAGTTGTAGCGTAGCGCGATCCGCGATGTGCAACCGTGATCCGCCTGAGCGCGGCGTTGCTGCGCGTGCGCAGAACTCCGTGGGGGCACCAGATGGCGCTACGTTCTCGTCATGGTTAGAGTTCCTGTATATGCTACCAAAGGTAGCATAGCATATACAGGAACTCTAGTCATGGTGACCCCTGGAAGTGGATCGCGCGGATCACACCGTGCTAGAACTTTCGAACGTCCGCAACGAATGCAACTGGATAACGTTGTTCATCGGAAGATGGACGCGTACTTCGTCAGAGTGGGCGTCCCAAGGCTTCCGTTTATCGCAGCTTGCATGTAGCTGATAAGCAAGCCCGCACAATGGAATAGAGCCGCAAAATCGCATGCCAGGAAAGCGAAATGAAGTAATACAAATCTGTCTCCGTGAGCTTCTATTCTCGAGAGAAACGATGCCGTCCACTTGCAAAGTATCTCAACTTGTCGTTTTTGCAATGTGTCACATCGAATTGTGAGGATTTTCCCCAGCGACGATTTGTTCTTCTCGCAGCTTGAAGCATGAGCATGATGTTCAGGTGGGGATTTTTTTTCCCATTTGGGTTACTAAAACTAGGAAGTTATTTTTGTTGTACGTTATCGGGAGAGTCCATGCAAGTATTAAGTTGTTCTTCACTTCATGTTGCAGCGCTTCGGCCCTGGTCCACGCGTTCAGCGTGGTTGCGTCTGTCGTCCTGTTGAGTCACAGTAAGTTTGATGCGGTTTGTTAAGGCTTATGGATTTTTATACATCCGTGCAATGTAACGGCGAAGTTCTAGGGGTTCATAACTACGACAAGTCTTAAAACCTGGAATCAAGCTTGATTTTAGATGTCTTGTATGTTCCTGCTATCAAAAGACTGTTGTCTCATTTTATCATTTAAATGCTTGTTACTTTGTTCTCCAAAGCGAGTTCTCCGCTAATAGCTGTCCAAGTAAGCTCTGTCACCTTTTGTTGTTATCAATACACTGTTACTGCCACTGTTTTCTGTAGGAAAGGGGCGCTCTCCTTTGTAAAGCCAATCTAAGGCTTTTTGAGTGCACCTCCTAACATCACATGATGTTTAAATAAAGGCATTTTGTATTTGTATTTTGTACAGTTCAGTTGTGGTAACTGGGCGCTCACATTGTCCTCGGTGTTATGAAGGTAGACACGCTCGTAGACGCAGACAACCAAATGTGAACAAGAATCAAACTGATTATTGAGGTGAATTTGTAACCGCAAAGAGAAAATATCTCGGTGGCGGCGAAAGCAGCAAGTGTAGAATGCTTGTCGCTCTCGGCCGCACTTCATTTAAAAGTGACGAATAGCTGCGGAAATTAGGCGCACCAAACGTCAACAAGAATCTCGGGCAGCGTGGAAACCGTTGAGCTCGGTTACAATCGTTTCAGGGAAATATGGCCGTGTCTGTAGCGTGAAACAAAGCGATAATGCCACGGGTCGGCAGCTATGAACAAAGTACATTAAAAAGTAAGCATTACAAAGTTTCACGTAAACTTTGTCTGTTCATTACAGGCATAAAGCGCTGTCATTAACGGTTTTACCGCTAGTATCGATGCAAAGCTCATAAAAATTCTCCTAATGCATAAACAAGCGGCAATCAACAGCAGGCAAAAAAAAGAATACTTATTTCTGGCGCCTCCTAAATGCATAGGTCTAAATTCATAGCGTTTCTCGGGTCTCCGGAATCTTCACTTGTGTGAAAAACTACAGTAAGCACACAGGGATAGAAGAGATGTAATTGTCGCCTGCTCCGCTTTGTAACGGAGCACGCACTGTGAAAGAAAGCGTTACCGTAATCTTACCCATACCCATATAAACCGCATGGGCTCGCACCAAAGCACAAACAGCTCCAGAAATTCTCAACCCCTAACCTGAGAAGTGGGAGGCCGCGCTGTACAGGTCTAGCCTGAGAGATAGGGGTGTGCGAATATCAAATTTTTCGAATACGAATCGAATACGAATACTTGGTTCCGAATATCGAATCGAATATCGAATAATCAAGGTCAGATGCATTTAACCACTACAAAACACTATTTGAGCACCCAAGAACATCACAGTTCAACTATCAGTGATGAAATGAACACAAAAGATGTGTGTGGCTGCACAAAAAGTATCAAAGTCTCGAACATTATTCATAGAAGAGAGGAAATATCAGAGAAGATAGCTAGTACGCAGCATTGATTAAGGCTAGCTTGCCATAAGCACAAAAGCGCGTTGCTGGGATGAACATAAAAGGTTGTCGTGAAGGAAAACCGGCTGCTCCATACGGTCAGGCAGAAGTAGTTAGTTCCCTTCTAGCTGAAGCGACTTAGCTTCCCACGCATAGCTACAAAGAAGCTCACCAGCGTAGTCAGCTACTGCATGGCCCAACGTTACGCATTGCTCTGGGCGCCGCTATATTGTTATGTCTCTTTTGATAGGACTTGCGGACCGAAATGAACGCCGGTGCTCGCAATAGAATATTCGGCTGGGTACGAATATTCGCGTCGGATCGAATATTCGAAACAACACGAATACTTAGATTTCGAATCGAATACGAATACTAAAATATACTATTCGAATTATATTCGAAAATTTCGAATATTCGCACACCCCTACTGAGAGACTATCGGCAGCTGCTGCATCGGTCCCAGCTGAAATCAAAAGCCATAGGAGCCCTGGACTGAGGACCCTTCCCCTCGCAGAGGAACTTTTTTTGTTCATAAATTTTCCCGCCACCCGCACCACCAAGAACAAATGCCCACACTTTATTTTTACCCCCTTCGCCAGCTGTATAGCCTAAAAATAACGCGTCCGGTTCCTAGTCATGTGTATTGCAAATGAATTCCCCCTATTGGACTGCCTTAATTTTTTTTTAACAACGTTACTGAGGCTACACCGGACAACGGACATTCATCAGGAGAGCGCAAGGATTGGCATCATACGCTGCAAAAATAAAATACACCCTTTTCGGCGTTATCGGTATTCAAAATACCCTCAGTGATGGGTGTTAGTACCGTCCGAAATCGCCTCTAAAATATTCAAAGGTTGTTATGGGCCGAGGATATGCCTTAGGGTGATACGGTCCAAATATATGACTAATGCTGTTGTGTGCAAAGATGTATGACTGGGAGCCTTTTCTACAACAGATCTCATGTTAGTCCAAGCCGCGCACTCGAGCGTCCGTGTAAAGTTTGCGGGCGGCGGTAGATGCACGGTCTTCAAGGGTTACGCTTTTCGGACAGGTAAATAAGAGGGTGGTTGGCCTTTAGACTGTTTCACTAAGGGCATGTGTATTTTGGATTGTGCCGCGCAAGTGCAGTAAGCCGCGTCTGTTTAGTCCGGTGATCGGAATATTGCTGCCGCAGCTGAGGGGCAACGTGACTGCGCCCAGAAGGGCAAATTTGAAAAGTGTATCAATACAACGAATAAAAAAAAATGCAGACTGATCCGTGCTATAATCCTGGATTACCTACAATGCACGAAGTGCAGTCGGGTAAAGTCGTATTCCTTCATGCTACAGGGTGCCATTTTGCTGCCCCTCTATTAACAGAGCCCCAATAGAGGTCCATGTATTCTTCGGGACTATCATACACGCCTGTAAATAAACGGATGCTTCTGTGCTATTACAGTGACATTCGACTTTTATCGGTCAGGTGTGCTCCCCTGAGGCCCACGTCTTAGAGCACTGGTTGTAGATTAGACGTTTGTCCTTTTCACAACATTCGGTCATCCGCACAGACGCACCTATGTACCGTGTAAGCACAGGTGCATAGCAGGAGAGATTGGCATTTGCACAGGTGTGCACTTGTGCACCTGAGCGGACAGATGGACTGAAACCGACACACGAGGTAGTGACAATGAAAGCGTTTTACGTACTTCGCGTTTTAAAGCTTCCGTGACTTTCCCAAGGGGTTCGCAAACGGAATTGGTAGCGAGGGCTGGCCTGACTACTAATTCTTGAAAGAAGTCAAAAAACGTACCTCCTTTGCCAAAAGTAACCGGGCGACAGGTTTTTTTTCTTCTTGACCTTATAAACGAGCCTTTACGGAACCCCTAAATACCGAAAGGTGGCAAAACGTGAGGACAAGGCTTCATCTTACTTTTCACAGATTCAGAGCTCAGGGGAAGTGCTTCGCTACGTGGCTAAGAAACAAACCACCGTTGCCCGGTTACTTTTGGACCTTGCCCATTGCCTCTTCTATTGCCCGGCTGCTCAGCAGTCGGGTTCCTACCCCCCACCTTCTTTATCCATCACCACCTGGCTCGACTGGCTTGGCGCTGAAGGGGAGGAAGAACCGCGACTTCTGGTCGCCCAGGCGGTCGCAATGCTCGGCCTGTAAATTTTGGCCGAATAAAGGTCTTCTACTACTACATTTGGCAAATACGGTACATGCCTTCACCTTCACTGCCCAACTGCACCTATTAACCGTCAAATCGGGTAGACAGCAGTCCCTTAAATTTAACAACTAGGCGCTGCTTCCTTATCATCAGGGAACTCCAGACCAGACAACCGGAGCCGCATCTTATCGCAGATGCTGAAAAAATTCAGGGGGCATTTTTGCTCTCTAAAGTGTCGCAAGGCGAAAGCCTTTCCTGGCGCACTGTTTGGCCTTGACTGCGAGACTGTTTGTGCTGTACTAGTGCTTTATTTGAATACACACTTTGACTACACATTACAACTACACACTTTGACTGCAGACTTTGACTGCTTCTTTAGCACGACTCTCTCTCTGCTGCGATGAGTTCGGTTGTATCCATGACTCTGTTCGCAGTAATCAGGTAAGTAATGTGGTCACCCACGGACACCTTACGCCCCCTGTTGGAGCGGACAACTATTTTATTAGTTGTCGTCTGCTCCAAAAGGGGGCGTCAGACATCCGTGGGTGACCTCATTACTGAGAATCCGCGCACTCTGACGTCATAACCATTTCGACCAACCGAAAAGCGTGACACCTCTGCTGACAACCTTCAGCTGACAACCTTCTGTCGGCAAGCTTCTGTCGACAACGATGAGGCACTAAAGGCTTTCGTCTTAAAACTGTTCTCTTTTTTTTTTTTTTTCTACAGCTATCGCGACGACCCAGCAAAAGCCCAACTACTACACGCTCTGCTTCTGGGACACCTTCTCGCGATGGCGGAACGCACCGTACAACTTCAGCATCAGCGACATCCCCGCCGAACTGTGCAGCGCTGTGGTCTACTCACACGTTACTGTCAACGACAAGAGCCACTGGATCCAGCTCACCAGCCAGGAACTAAAGCTGGGTACTTACGAACAACAGTTTACACTGAAATCAGTCGATCTGAGTCAACATCAAACTGACTTAGGCATATCTTTAACCATTCCTACGTGCAAGGAAATTACAGGCCGATCAGCTTACTGTCCGTTGCCTACAAGGTATTTACTAAGGTAATCGCTAATAGGGTAAGGACAACCTCAGACTTCAATCAACCAAATGAGCAGGCAGGCTTACGTAAAAGATACTCGACAATAGATCATATTCACACTATAGATCAGGTGACAGAGATATGTGCACAATATAACCAATCCCTATATACAATCTTCATAGATTACGAGAGAGCATTTTACTCAGTCTAAAACTCAGCAGTCATGCAGTCATTCTGGAATCAGGGTGCATAAGAGCCTTATGTAAAAATACTGGAAGATATCTATAACGGCTGCACAGCTACCATACTCCTCAATAAAGTCAGCGGAAGAATACCAATAAGGAATAGTGTCAGGCAGGGAGACACGATCTCGCCAATGCTCACCGCCTGTTTACAGGACGTATTCCTGTATATTCCTTGATTGGGAACAGTTGAGGATAAGAGTTAATTGAGAATGCCTTTGTAATCTGCGGTTCGCTGATGACATTGCCTTGCTAAGTCACTCAGGAGATGAGCTGCAAATCATGATCAGTGAGCTAGACAGGCAGAGTAGAACTGTGGGTCTAAAATTAATATGCAGAAAACCAAAGTAATGTTTTGTCTCGGATTAGTCTCGGAAAGGAACAACAATTTACAAGTGCTAGGGAGGTGCTGGAAGTGGTAAAGGAATACGTCTATTTAGGGCAGGTAGTGACCACAGATCCGAATAACGACAGCGAAATGACTAGAAGAATAAGAATGGGATGGAGCACATTTCGTAGGTTCCCTCAGATCATGAATGACAGCTTACCAATAGCCCTGTGAGAAAAGTATACAAGAGCTGTATCTTATCGGCACTCACATATGGGGCAGAAACGTGGAGGATAACGAAAAGGGATCGACTTAAATGTAGGACTACGCAGCGACTTAAGGAAAGGAAAATGATAGATGTAACGTTAAGAGTCAGGAAGAGGGCAGAGTAGGTCAGGGAAAAACGTGAATTAATGACATCCTAGTCTAAATCAGGAGGAAGAAAGGTCCGTGCCCATGGGCAGAGCAAGCATTGTGAAGGCAAGATAACCGATGATCCTTAGAAGTAGCAGAATGGATACCAAGAGAAGGCAAGCGCAACTGGCAAAGGACAAGGTTAATTGGTTAATAAAGGTTAAAGGTTAATAAGAGCGAATCTTTTGCCCTGTAGTGGGCGTAGTCAGGCTGATGATGATGACTTGCAAGCACCAAACGCTGATCTACAAACCTCGGCTAGTGGATGCATGCGACTCGCCAGTCGCAAGCCACGATCGTAAGTGTGCACATAAATCGTTAACGGTTGTTACAGGTCGCGTGGCATGTTTGACTTGCTATAGTGCGTACATGCACTGACATGCATGCATGCCCTGTCGTTCTAGCACCCACTAACTCAATGTACAAACACCGTTTTGCGGCATCTATTGCGCACACCATAAAGATAACAAATAAGATAAGAACAAAATGGTGAAGAGATGCTATTTTCGAGCGTTTACATAGACCGATATTCTTCTTTGTGCATAACTTTCCTTCTAAAGACACATCGACTTCCGCTGATTCTGCCATGAAATTCATATTGAAAGGCGACACCTTTCTGCAAAAGGCACCGGCAGTGACTGTCCTCATTAACGGAGTTCCGACAACGCATTCAAGCTTAGAGCGTGCAATACATGTTAGAGACCGCAAGAAAACACGATATCTTTTCGGGCCATTTTGCTATTCCTGGGGCAGAATGTACACATTATAAAGTGAGAGTGATTTATGGGCCTGCGAAGAAAATTTATCGTACGGCAAGCCCATGAAAGTGGCAGAAGTGACAACCTCAAGGACTAAAAGCATAAACAAGCCTGCGCCAACAAAAAATATAACTCGACAAGCGAGCCTACAATTTACAACATTTTCGGAGACTAAATAATCTCGAACTGCTTATCGTAAGTGGCAATGACCGCTGTACTCCACAATAATTATGCAAGTGGAATCCAGGCAGTCTAATTGAGCTCTAGCGAGTGATCGCTAATCGGAAACGAAGTACGAGAACATTACAGGTTTGACAGAACTGCAGGCACGTTTTTAACAACTTTCAGTTCTCATTTTGAAACCGCTTACAGCAAACAGAAATATCATTTCATAAAAACCATTTACTTAAACACCAGGAGTGTATAACTGTATATTATACCATGGGACCAGGATATAGCCCAAGCAACACAGCCAGACAAGCAGCTCTCTCTTAAATCTTGCTGACAATATGACTGACGACAGCAATGAAGTCTCCCCAATGTCGCAGATCATGTCACAACGGAACGCAGTGGGAGCTTTCATAAACTCACGTTGCAACACCACTTCTCCATCCAGATCCAGAGGCAGCAGCGTACTCAAAGTCATTTTTCTACAATCCAATATGGCTTCTACCACCACACCGTAAGTAACCATTACCTGCAAAAAAAATGTTTTTCATAACACTAGGACTTGTTCGTATACGTTTAGGAATCATTGTTCTGCACTGCATGTTTCTGGACATCATTCTTTTTTGAGTTAGGTGCTTTCGTGTCTGCCATCTTGGCCGTGCTCTGATTGCTTTGTTCTTTTTAGCACCTCCATCCCCCCCCCCCCCTTCCATTTTCTTCCTTTACCTTTAGCTCCTTTCTACGACATTCGTCGCTCACGAGGAAGTGTCTGCTACCTCTAAACGAAAGCCTGATTTTCATCACGTCAAAGAGCGGATTTCACATAAGGTTTGCTATTAGTAGTCAGAAGCGAGTCAAGAGCGTTCAACTTTACGGCAAGCCCCAGGATCTGGGGCTCGGTAACGAGAGCGAAGTGTCCTTGATGTGCAGTCACCAGCAAAAGTTTACGGGTTGCGTGAGCTCGCTAACAAATTTATTGTACCGCGCTGACTCCCGACTCAACCGCCTGGTGCTAATAGCAGTGGGCAGAGTATCCACGTCTCCTCATGCGTGGAGGAATTTCCGCCGACTGCCTTCCGTTACTGTACCGAAGTATTTTTTTTACCCGTGCACCTGCATCCTTTAAAATTTTGCTGCCGACGTTGCTTATTGGGCGCGCTTATGCTGAACCACAACTATTTTGAGTCCCTTTGAACAATTTCATCACTATTGATTGATTGACTGATTGATTGATTGATTGATTGATTGATTGATTGATTGATTGATTGATTGATTGATTGATTGATTGATTGATTGATTGATTGATTGATTGATTGATTGATTGATTGATTGATTGATTGATTGATTGATTGATTGATTGATTGATTGATTGATTGATTGATTGATTGATTGATTGATTGATTGATTGATTGATTGATTGATTGATTGATTGATTGATTGATTGATTGATTTGGAGGTTTACTGAAGTATTTCTGCTTCTACTGCTTCTTTTGTGTAATATATCAATGCTGATATGGAAACACATCGGCATCAAATCATGCTTCCACCCATCTATCCTCATTCATTCGCCTTTCGTCGCAAAGGAGTTTTCTCCGAAATGCGGAAGCTCAAGAAGCGAAATCCGAAGCTGAAGTTCCTGCTAGCCGTGGGTGGCCCCCACGATCCCTTGGAAAAGTACTGGCAGCTGTTCCCGCAAGTTTACGTCTGGAAGGATTTGACGTTAAGTCTGTCTCAGTGGATGAGAACGTACGAATTCAACGGCGTAGTCCTGGACTTCTTCTCTGGATATACGACGGCTCAGGACACGGTGAAGACTTGGGAACAGGCCCGCTTCATTCATCCCTTCGTAAGGGTATGCATATCTTCTTTCGACCTGAGCGCAAAAAACAGCGACGCATGTAAACTTTTGGATGTTTTTCATTTGCTGCAAGTGCAAGCTATTGGAGCAGAAGTGCTAGTTAGGTATGCGCGTACAAGTTCCTCGTAAAGAAAGAGTGCAAAAAGAACGAACAACAGAGACGAGATCGCACAGAACTGGCTTTGTACTACACACAAAACGTTGACACACTTTAAAGAACACCGTGGTCGATGCTCCTCAGCAACGAGCCAGATAACGAATCTGGGGAAGGTGAGTCCTTTAGCTTAGATTGGGAAAGGCTCGTTGAAAACAAGTTCCAGTGAGGCCCTAGGTTCAGTTGCGAACCTGAAGGCCGTTATAGAGGGCCCCATATTGGTTTTCAAGACAGCTCTTTGAAAAGCCCAAGTGCATCGTAGAGAACAACCATCCTCACTAGTCGACAGTTCTTGCAATAAAGCTACAGAGGGCTCAAGTGTTAAAGCACGCAATCCGCGTATTTAACCACAGGGTTCCCTCTGAACCCCGACTGCCTTTCTTATCAACACCAAGCCGAAGTCCTAATTCCTGCTTCTTGTTCTTAATTTCTTCTTCGCTTGCAGCAAATCAACCGCGACTTCCAGGAGACCGGGATGGGCTGGAGTATCAGCCTGACACTCCCTGCTTTCGACAGCACTACGCACCACCTGTTCGACATCGCTGCACTCACGCAGTAAGTGTGTGGGAAGCCATGCTTGGAACAGATCGTTACGCTTTACCCTATGTTGCGGCTTGTCTTACTTTTCCTCATACGTCTACTATTCCTTTGATTGTGTGAGAAGAAGCGCCAGACCTGCAGGAGGCCTTTCCTTGCTTTGCTACTTAACATGCCCTGCATCCCTTCCAAGATGGTGCAGTTAGTCTCCGCTCAAAGTGAGACAGAAAAGGCGCCTATACTTTATTCGATGTTGACCATTGAGCTCGCAATAAGTTATCAAAATGCTTTTCCTATGTACGTACAGTATCCGTAAGACGCATTCAAATGTCGTGCAGAAATAACAACAGAGTTTGTCCTTTTCTGCAAACTGAAGTTTCCTTTTCATGCTGTAACTACCTGCACAGGCATTACGGCTATAAGTAAAATGAAAGCCTTAATGCTGTCAGTAACCGCCGGGAACGTTTATGACTGGCAACGGGAATGCACGCAACTATGATTTTAAAAAAGGAGACACGATTCTTTCAATGCATCAGCCTTATTCGCCTACACAGACTGTGCCAATCGTGAGCTGGTGCTTCCAGCATAGATAGTCGATTTTTTCAGCTTGGCTACGAACAGTTTCGGAGTGTGTACAGTGTTTTCCAAATATTTACGAGGCCTTTAGTTGCGAACAGACTGAATTTCATGGATACCCTAACACGCAGCTTTATAAGGAAGGATGCTTAATTCAAACACACTCTTGATAGTGAGGCAAAAGCAGTGTATGCGCGGTAAGTTTTTGGATATGCGGTCAAGCCACCACAAAAACAAAACACGCTCTCATGCTTAATTAGCGCCTTCCTCAACACGGGGGAAAGAATCGGCAGCGGTAACTTTGTCACTTCCTCCAAATGATTAGCACATCATACTCAATCGCATCGATGTCCGTAAACTGTTAAACTTCTTTCTAAAAATCGTCCATAGCTTTTAACGCATGAAGTGCATAACGTGGTTAGAATATGACTTTCATTATATTTCAGTCTTAATTTCTGTTATAATCTGTAACACACAAATGCTGCTTTTTTGTTACGGTACAGCACTTTGGTTGTAGGAAAGATGCAGTAGTGCATTCGCAAAGATCAAACTTCTGTTTTTTCATCCCTGTCCTCTTCCCCCTCACTCCACAGCGAAGTCAATTTCTTCATTGTCAAAACAAGCGACTGCCTCGAGTTCCCAAAGGGCTCCTTCCTGAACGTGACAAGGACCATGGACTTGACCGATGCAAGTATCGAATCCTGTATGCAATGCACATGCAGGTTGTTTCGTCGAGTCTGCTAGCGTATTTTATAAACAGCGTTTATGAGTTACAATAAAGCCGTATTCGGCCTACAATTTCTAGTTAGCATCTTAACGGCCGTCTGCTTGTTGCTATGCTTAGCTGCTGGGGACCCACTCTAAACAGAGAGGAGTTAAAATGGAGTAAGCGGATCCCTTTAATATAAGGGAGTGCGCTAGAGGAGAGTTTATTCCCTTTTTAGTCCCATATAGGCGTATTCGTGTTTGGAGTGTACCTACTTGATTAATCAGAATCGGTCTGCTCGCTACATTCTCAGTAATTATCATCGTACTGCCAGCAGAACTAACATGAAAAACACGTTACACCTACCTCCACTCTCCTTGAGACGTCAGATACAGCGACTTTGTTTGCTCCATGAAATATACTACCACGACACACTTCACGATCTTTTACTCCACCGGCCCTCTTATGTGTCACATCGCGTGGACCATCGTCATAAAATTGGATCTTTCGCATGCCACACAAATACCTTTCATAATTCATTTCTCCCGCGCTCAATAACAGAGTGGAACCACCTTCCCGAAGATCTTGTGTGTATTACTGATGTTACATCGTTCAAAAATGCCTTAAAAGCTCAGTTTGGTGTTCCTGATTAATCGTTACGCACTGTTTATTTATTTTTTACCTCCGTATTACTACTTGTATTGTGTTCTACAGTTATATTTTGGTGTTCCTTACTTGTAGTACTTGTATTGAATTCTTGGATGTTTATTGTTACCTTCTGGTCTTCCTTACTATTTTGCACTGTTTTTGACACCCCTATATATATATATATATATATATATATATGCCTGTGCTTTTATCTTAATTATGTTGTGTATTCCACTCCCCTCTGTAACGCCCGACCCGGGCCCTGAGGGTATTCGAAATAAATAAATAAATAAATAAATAAATCCCTTCACGGCATTATACTATGCCCTTCTTGCCAGATGCCACTCTAAGTAATGCAGTATATTGTATTAAAAGATATAGCAAAACAAACTAATCAACGTGGAAAGTGTTGCACCTCGAAAGCGCGCAGTATTTTGCGGGGATATTGCAATTTCTTCTTGCTCTCTTCAGTCCCTCAATGAACAAAACGTTTCTTTTTTTTTTTCCAGAAACGAGTGTTCCAATTCTTTTTCTCAATGACGTCCGCAGATCGACAGAACCGAGCTCATAGTGGAGAAAGGTGCCCCTCGCAGCAGAATAATACTCGACATCGCGCTCTCCGGCCGAACCTACTCGACAACCAGTTCGGCCTCGGGCATGCACACGGTGTTCACGGGCCACGCAGGGCCCTACACGAAGCAACAGGGGTTCCTGGGATTCTTCGAGGTGAGACGAAAGTGATGCGGGCGTGGCGAGATGCATTGGTCGTTGTTGTTGTTGCTTCTGTTGTTAATGCTGTTGCTGTTGTTGTTGCTGCTGTTGTTGTTGGTTGTTACTGTTGGTTGATGCTGTTGGTTGATGTGTTGGTGGTAGCAGTTGTTGTTTTTGGTGGTGTTAATGGTTGTTGTTGTTGGTGGTGGTAGTTGTGGTTGTTGTTGTTATTGGCTGTTTTTGGTTGTTATTGTTGGTTGTTTTTGGTTGTTGCCGCTGTTGTCGTCGTTGTCATTGTTGTTGTCCTCAGTACACGTGAGACATACCCACGCGGGGGGATTGGCCAAGGTTTGGTGAGGAATGTCAACGAAAATCGCACAGGTGATTGCGAGAAAACAATAGGCATGAGGAGGCGGAGAAGTAGAGTAGTGAAATAACAGGAACTAGGAAGAAAAATAATTGAACAAATAACGCCTTGGTTGGGGCACGTTCTGGCAGTGATTTTGCTTGTCTTTATTTGGTTCATAATGGGAGTAAAAGTATCGGCGTGTGTGTTCGCTGGTAGTTTGAGTGCCCTCTGCAAACGTTACTGATCGCATTGTTCAACATCTGCATGGCGGTTGTTTATGGACAAACAATGACCTCACGCTTTTCTTTTCTCCTCTATCTTTTATTCTGTCTCCTATTCCTCTTTATTAAAGAAGGCAGAAGGTGACGTAGCTCCCATTTCGCCTTACCGTCGGCCAGGCGTTGTTTCGGCTTAGCTCCTTCAGAGTATCAACACCACTAGTGTTTTGGAGTCTCAATGCCGCACTACACGAAGATTTCTTTGGCCACGAGTGTCCGACAGATCTGCATCTATTACTCGCTTCTAAGACCCACGGCTGCACTACGGACGATCATTCTGCGCAGTAAGCATGCGTATAATGGCCAAGAAAAAGATAAAATACTGGACAAAATACTTGAACGTTACAGATCTGTAACCGTTCTATCTTATGAGATACTTCCTAGAATTCCTTACGAATTCAAGTCTCCCTAAACATAAAAAATAAATAAAAGAAAGCTATGACGATTGCTATTGGTGTTGGCGAATGAATGCACTGGCGACCACCAGGCTAACGTTTTGTATTCGTAATCGTATCTGTTAAAGTGTTGCACTTGTTTTATTTTGTTGTATATCTTTATTCCTCCATTATATAAGTATTTATTCCTGTATTTATTTTCGAGTATTTCCTTACTACCACTTCCCTTTATAACAGCTGAAGGCTCTGCGGGTATTTTGTACGAATAAACGGGTACCGGTTTGTCGTATTTCAATATGTATTTAACGTGTGTGCATGTGCAGGATACAACCCTGAGAGTGCGCATACTTATGGGACTAATATGTGACCGAATCTTCGCGCATACAACGACTGGCGGCAGAATTCATCGCCTGTGCTCGCGCATGCCAGACTCTTAATTCCACTTAAGTCCTTGTATAACTGGTTAGTCACTGAAAACAAAAGTATTTGCTTCACCAAAAATCTCTGCCTCTTCCCCATTGGTACGCGGCCAGGTGTGCGACCACATCAAGAGCGGATGGAAGCGGGAACGCTTCGGTGAAGAGGCCTGCTCCTTCCTCAAAACCGCCGACCAGTACGTGGCCTACGAAGACGACGAAAGCATACGCCGAAAGGTCAGTCACGTGACCGATATTGAAAGAGGAAGAGAGGTAGGGTAGTTTGCAATGCATAGAGCTGTTATAGTTTCAATTTGGTTCTCGAGAGACACAATTTGCGAGACGCAGACTATGCCACCCGCCGTATGGCGCGCCCTTATAAAAATGGTCAGTCTATAGCGTTCCTATAGATATTTATTTTTGTCTATTCATAGTTTATAAGCTGTCTATAGACAAAAGTCTACTAAAAGTGTATGGCCATAAATCTATAGACTGTCTACAGCATTTGTATTTCCTATAGACTGTTCTCTAAGATTTGTCAATAGACATTCTATAGAATTTATAAACAGGTGTCCATGGACAGTCCACAGACTGTCTAAAAAAATTTTGTGAGGGCGTCAGCCAGGGCTCGCCGCCTAGTTAACCTCCCTGGAATTCCATTCGTCTCTCTGTTCTCTCACGGCCGCTGCTAGGCCATCTAAGCGCCACTTACATGACTGGTACCTATAGGTAGCAGCTGTCACCATATATCATCATCATCATCAGCCTGACTACGCCCACTGCAGGGCAAAGGCATCTCCCATGTCTCTCCAATTAACCCTGTCCTTTGCCAGGTGTGGCCACCGTATCCCCCGGAAACTTCTTAATCTCATCCGCCCACCTAACTTTCTTTCGCCCCCTGCTACGCTCCTCTTCTCTTGGAATCCACTCCGTTCCCCTTAAGGACAAGCGGTACATGTCCTTCGCATTACATGCCCTGCCCAAGCCCATTTCTTCCTCTCGATTTTGACTATAGGATGTCATTAACCAGCGTTTGTTCCCTCATCCACTCTGCCCGCTACCGGTCTTTTAACGCTACACACTTATCATATTTGTATACATAGCTCGCTGCATTTTCCTTAACTTAAGTTGAGCCCTCTTTGTTTGCCTCCACGTTTCTGTCCCCTAGGCAAGTACCGGTAGATAAACCTGTTGTATGCTTTTCTCTTGAGGGATATTGGTAAACTGTCATTCATGATCTGAGAGAACGTGCCATATGCGCTCCACCCTATCCTTATTATTCTAGTTATTTCCCTCTCATGATCCGGATCAGCGGTCACTACCTGCCCTAAGTACACGTATTCTCTAACTGACCTTTTTTTTCCCTTCTTCTAAACTCCGCTCTTCCTATCGCAGGCAAGAATGGTCATGGGCAGAACGTACCGCGGGGCAGCTGTCAGAACCGTCGACCTCGACGATTTCACCGGCACCTGCACGGAAAAGTCGCACCTGCTGAAGGCGCTCCGCTCCACCCTCGACATCACCTCGCATTACGTACATTTCCATTACGATCCACCCAACGCCACGTGGTGGGAAGAGCTGCAGTCCCTGAAAAACAAGAATTCCAGTCCTCAGCATGACTCCAACTCTACATCTAGTGTAGCTAGTCCGAGTTCTACCCCGCCATCCAGTTCTACCCCAGCGTCGATTTCTACCCCAGCATCAAGTTCTACCCCAACATCCAGTTCTACCCCAGCGTTGAGTTCTACCCCAGCACCGATTTCTACCCCAGCATCGAGTTCTACCCCAGCTCAGAGGGAGACTGTGACTTCAGATCCGCCGTATATCCCCCCGGAAAAAAGAGATCATAAGTGGGGCGATCCGTTTTGGCCCTTCGACCCAATTACAACGAAGATGCCTCCAAAAGCAGCGAGTGCGCCAACGCCGCTAGGAACCACCGCTGTGACGTCAACAACAGCAGCGTCTACGTCACAAGGCAAACCCAGCGTTGGGAGTACGTCACAGCAGAATACTCCGCCCACAGCAGCAACGCCTCCTCTACTCGCTACTTCCGTTGCGCTTAAAACGCCGTCGCCACAACCGTCGACAACGCCAAGCAGTCCTCCACTGCCCGCAACTGCGCCGGTCACAACAAAGAGCGTTCGTGACATATGCCAGGGTGCCGGTTCGGCCGGACTCGCGCCCCACGAGTCTGACTGCAGCAAGTACTACCAGTGCGTGCATTCCACGGCACATCTGAGGACGTGTGCTGCGAACACGATATTTGACATCGTCGGACAGATATGCAACTGGCCAGCGCTCGCAAACCGTCCAGAATGTCCTGTGTAGACGAGCATCCTAATTTTTTGTGTGTGGAATCACTTCACAGTGAACGCAATGAGCCCAATAAAATGTTTCATCACATCCCATATCTTATTTACAACGGTCATTGATGTCGTCCGACAAAATGCAGTTTAGTTTAGCCTTGAGAAGAAACTTCTTAAAGGAGGACAATAGCTGGACGTGGGAATCTGTG
Source organism: Amblyomma mixtum (assembly GCF_055824585.1). NCBI lineage: Eukaryota > Metazoa > Arthropoda > Arachnida > Ixodida > Ixodidae > Amblyomma > Amblyomma mixtum. The sequence goes on along the minus strand of NC_143019.1, from coordinate 34,036,129 downwards.
CTACTTTGGCGCTCAGCTGAGATGCTCTGTCCAATCGGTTGTTGTTGTAAACAATGTTTATGGACTAAATTTGGTACGAACCACGTGGAGTCCCCTAGTTCAGGATTCTATTAGTCGAAGCTAGTACGGTGGCCTCATTTACGAGCCATTTCTGACCCTCTGAACTTCCGCTGAGCAGGGAGGTCTCCCACTGGTTAGGGGTTAGGAAGGGATGGAGAATATGATTTTTTTTCTGGCAGGCACATAGCATGTAGGAGAGATCCGCAATTCCGCCACAGTGTCGACAGTATCGTCAGTAAAGTTCTGGCTTTCAGATGTGTTGAGATTTGGGGGTGTGAAAGGTATTGGTGTGTATCATTCTTAACGTGCAATTCTGTTGCGACGATGATGATGACAGGGATTATCGCAAAAACTTCCACTTCAGCAGCGTCACCTAGGCGTAAAAGAAAACTGTATGAGAGTGAATAACAGAATTAAAAGCATTCGTTCGAGTCGGTTATAAAAAATAAACAGATAAAAACGTGTCAGCGTTTGTCCGGTATGTATGTATGCGGTGAGACGACGCGAAATATAACAATTGCGGACAAAGGGGCACTCTTGATCCCATAATTTGGGGATGCGCCGATTCCTCGGGCACCGGCATAAGCATTAACAGTAGAGAAGCCTGGCAAGTTTTGCTGCGGAGCGAGGACCCCGCCATCTTGCAGCAAGTCACCCGCCTGGCGGCTGAGGCCGTGAATCGACAATGCAACTTCACTCGTCCTTATTCTGCGCACCATCCATACCCGCCTCCCAGGCCTGCTTGCCGGGAGAGGATCGAGGGGCTTCTCGGCGGATCAATAAAAGTTTTATTCATTCATTCATTCTTGGTCCTGCGTCTAACTTTGAATGTCCTGAAATTGTGTTCTTAAGCTGTTAGCTGCGCCTGTTTGGACGCACAGAACAGCAGCTTGAATCCCTTTGCTCGAGCGAACTCTTCTTTTTTTTGTTTCTTTAAGCGAAAAGTTGACAGCATGCTAAGTACTTCTGCTATATCCTGGGTGGAAGGCATACGTATCAGGCGAATTACTGAGCTCATTCTGTGTCAAAATTACCGTTGAGAATACTTGGCCGAGCAAGCGCTCTTCCTCACTGGGCCTTAGTGCTAGCCTTAAAGTTTTTTTTTTTCCTTCCTTGCGAATATTATGCAATGATCGGGAAGTGATATATTGGTCTTGAAGAAATGAAAGGCTCATCTAACATCTGGGTGGACACCTCAACCGCAATGCGGGGGAATAGAAGAAGGCAAGAATGAAAGAAAAAAGAGAGAAAGGGATGCCGTAGTGGAGGGCTTTGCCTCCCGATTCTTGGCTGATCCTCTAGTGTGGGTATGTGCTATCTTCTTCTTCTTCTTCTTCTTCTTCACCATACAAAAATGGCACATACCCACGCGGGGGGATTTTTTCAAAGGCTAACGATAACAACAACTTCAACTTCCACCTGGAGATCATTCACTGGCGCTGGCATCGCACAGCACTCAACCGGAGCCATTTGAGTTTCACTAGAATCCAAATGCGGCAGCCGCAGTCTGGATTGAACCCACGTCTTTTGGCTGGGAAGTCAATTTTTAGCAAAGTTTCTGTAGGCAATCTAATAGAATTCCCATAGACTTTTGTCAATAGAGTCCATACATTTTCTGTAAACGATTCCTATGCACTAATCTAAAGACAATAGCAATCCTATAAAAGGTTTATAGAGTAATCAAAACATTTATGGCCATGCACTTTCAGTATACTTTCATCTGCAAACAGCCTATAGGCTGTGAATAGAGAGGAGTAAATATCTATAGGAAGTCAACAGAAAGTCTGTGTACCACTTTTCATAAGGGAAGCGCCCTAACCACTGAGCCACCGCTGCTGGTGAGTAAGAACCGTAACCGGAAATTTTCGTCCTGCACCTCTGAAAGAACGACGCCTTTCGGCTCTGCCATAGCTGGCTTTCTTGCTGGCGGTTCCCGCTTTTGACGAGGAGGTGGATGAAGAAGCAGATTCTGCGCGGCCGTGCTCACGTGCGACCAGCGCGTGACAAGAAGACGAATCACCGACCACCGCAGAAGTCAGCGACGAACGACTGTGCTAGGCCTTCTCCTCCTGCTTCCAGCAACCGGCCGCTCCCGGACATCTACGCGATCCTCTCAGCACCATGTAAGTGTACCTCATCGTCCATGAGGTTTTCTGGCCGTTTTTACTGTGCACACAGGCTATACCACGCAGCTGACGGTTTTGGCGCAGCTAGGTTGGGGGGGGGGTTCACGGTACGGAACCTGATAACCCAGTGCAGGACAGAACAAGCACTCGCATTGCCCAGAGTGAGCGAGGTGAGAGAGATAAAGAGCAGCACGGGACAGGATACGAATGAACAGAACAGGGTAGGCCTATGGGGCTTGTGTACACAGCCAGTAGGATCCTGTGCTAGCACCGCGGGGGATAAAGCTTGGGCAGAGCAGCATACAATAGGACAGTACAGGCTCGTTTTAAGTCCGCAGAGACTGCTTATGCGTAAGAAGGCGTATAGGCCCGCCCGCTCACTTTGTGAACGCTGTCGCCGCGCGCTGTGGCGTGATAACCAATTCTACCTCTGCATGGCTCTACGTAGCCGCTGCCGCGACGCCGCCGCACCCCTTCTGATCACCGCGATAATCCGCCTTAAGGGTATTACGCGACAGCTAATTGGTTAATGCCCATATATGCAGAATTGGTCCATCTCAACATTCATAGATCTCTGAGTCCTCATACCACTCCTGGCGCACTGGTGCGCCACTGCCCTGGGATGGCAGGTGGTGCAAGCGGTGGAATTAGTGCGATACAGATTGCTCTTCCCGAGCAACCTCACGTGACCAGTCATTAATTTAACCGCCACCTGCCAGGTCGCATGAGGACGCCATCTTTTATGGGTGCCATCGAATGTTAACACACACTCACATAGACGGGTTTTCGCTCCATGGGGCAAGTCAGGCTTACGCTTTAAAAGATGTTTTATATTAGGGCAGGATAGCTAGGAACAAGACATTACAGAACGAGATACTGTAGGGAAGCATGTGAACGCAACCAGTTTAAGGTAGGCTGTAGATAAAATAGAAAGGATATGTGTGGTTCCGCACGCGGTTACAAACCTTGTGAGCTTCAGCGAGATCGCGCGAGCAGGTCACCTGGCGATACGCGGCTTACCGCCTGCAGGTGTTCGCTTGGGACACCAAAGATATTACGCTCACTTGCTGCAGTGGTCTTATCACTGAGTCCGGCTCCTGAGCTCCAAGCTCAATGTCAAAGGTGCAGAGCCGACGAGCGTTCCACACCCTACTTGTTTCCTTCATTCTGCCGTGTCAGCGATGGTGATAAAAGCGAGAACTTTGTTGTTGTTTTTTAAGTTGTCAGGGTTACCTTAAGGGTGGGGCCGCCTTCACGAAAGCGCTACTTCAATTTGAACTATTTGTGACGTAAGCGGGCATCTTTTATCAGCAGCTGACCAAATGGGCGTGGCTGTCCGGGTGTTCTCAAAACATTGGCTGCGGTTTAGCTTTTGTTAAACCTGGAGGATTGTGAAAGCAACATCGGCGAGTAGCATATATTGCTGTGCGTAGCCATATATTGTTGCGTGAGCTACATTGCCCACAGTCTCGCCGTTTCGCGTGCTCTTGCACGACCATACTGCGCATGCGCGAGGAGCAAATGACGTCACTACGCACAGCTGGCGTGTCTCGCCGCGCGTGCTCGCCTTCATTTCCTTAAAATTATCGGAGTGTCAGACATTGACAACGCCAGCGCCAATGAACACAATGAACGCCGACGACCTATGGCTTCAGCGCCGCGTTTCTGGCACAACCTTGTCAATGCCTGCAGCTCACATCTCTCTCTCATCACCCCACGTACCTATAAGCACGATTCAGGCGTCCACTCGCCCAGGGAGTCATTATGCGCACTTTCTTAGTGTAAAACGTGGTCAACGGCAATGAACACAACGGACGCCGATGCCCTATGGCTTCAGCGCCGCGTTTCTGGTACAACCTGGTCAATGCCTGCAGCTCACATCTCTCTCTCATCACCCCACGTACCTATAAGCACGATTCAGGCGTCCACTCGGCCAGGGGGCCATTATGCGCACTTCCTTAGTGTAAAACGTGGTCAACGGCAATGAACACAACGGACGCCGATGGCCTATGGCTTCAGCGCCACGTTTCTGGTACAACCTGGTCAATGCCTGCAGCTCACATCTCTCTCTCATCACCCCACGTACCTATAAGCACGATTCAGGCGTCCACTCGCCCAGGGGGCCATTATGCGCACTTCCTTAGTGTAAAACGTGGTCAACGGCAATGAACACAACGGACGCCGATGGCCTATGGCTTCAGCGCCGCGTTTCTGGTACAACCTGGTCAATACCTGCAGCTCACATCTCTCTCTCATCACCCCACGTACCTATAAGCACGATTCAGGCGTCCACTCGCCCAGGGGGCCATTATGCGCACTTCCTTAGTGTAAAACGTGGTCAACGGCAATGAACACAACGGACGCCGATGGCCTATGGCTTCAGCGCCGCGTTTCTGGTACAACCTTGTCAATGCCTGCAGCTCACATCTCTCTCTCATCACCCCACGTACCTATAAGCACGATTCAGGCGTCCACTCGCCCAGGGAGTCATTATGCGCACTTCCTTAGTGTAAAACGTGGTCAACGGCAATGAACACAACGGACGCCGATGGCCTATGGCTTCAGCGCCGCGTTTCTGGTACAACCTGGTCAATGCCTGCAGCTCACATCTCTCTCTCATCACCCCACGTACCTATAAGCACGATTCAGGCGTCCACTCGCCCAGGGGGCCATTATGCGCACTTCCTTAGTGTAAAACGTGGTCAACGGCAATGAACACAACGGACGCCGACGGCCTATGGCTTCAGCGCCGCGTTACTGGCACGACGTTGCCAATGCCAACGCATGCAGCGTACACCTGTCACTACCGCCACTTAGCTTAAAGAATGGTTGAGTTGTCCACTGTTCCAAGAGGGCAATTATGCGCTTTCCCTCTTGTTCAGGTGTCCTCCGAGATGTGGACACCTCGGGCGGCGGCGGCTCCGGCTGCGGCCCCGGCGCGCCAGCTGTGCGCCGTGTGACGTCACCCGCTCCTCGCGCATGCGCAGCTTGGCCTTTCTAGAGCTCCGCGAAATGGCTCGGCGACTATAGCGTAGTGTTGCTTTCGCAACAAAAGGCTGTTGTCAGTTGCTTTTTATGCCTGTCGTCATCGGCAGGGTCGTCACAATTCACGCGGGGTTTGAGGGGAAAATGGCATTTAAAGGCCATGAAATGGCCACGTAGTGGCGGCTGCCCGCTCAGGCGCAACAGAAACTGACGAACTCTGTTATACGAAAGCATATGGGGTTTTTGGCGGTGGTTGCTGAATGACACCAGCTTTGTGATACCAGGTGTCACCTGCTAGGTAGGCTGACGAAGCCGTGCAGCCACTGGCCGCTGTTTTGACCTGAATCAACGTTGAAACAAGAGCAGCTCGAGAAAGAGTTTCACGCAGACGCGCTTTTAATGCATTTAGGTTCTCGTCTTGCAAAATCCACCTGTTTTATCCGTGACAAAACTTCCTTATTGGTCGAGTGGGTCATGACGTCATCAGCACCGCCAAATTTGAAAATCTGAGGACTAGGATCTTCGAGTACCTTCTATTGGATTATTATGTGGGAATACACTAATCATACCCATTAATCACCTCTCTAATCCAGCCAGTAATCATCTCATATCAGCCAGTGGTTTTAATCGAACATTACGTTACCACTTTTAATGCTATCCCAAAAACTTCGCATGTCTTACCTGCAAGTTTCACGCGTTCGACGCCTGTAAGCTCGCCGAATCCTAAAACCTTTTTAGTTGTTCTTTAAGTAAAAGCATGGTAAATTCAGACGAGGAAATTCAATGTCGAACCTCGTCATAACAAAAATGTTTATAACAAAATGATGGATGTAACGAAGGAATGACGATTCCGCTTGGAAGCTCGGCCAACACGGTTATAACGAAGCTACGTCTATAACGAAGTAATCCACGCGCGCCTTCAACTTCGTTATAACGAGGATCAGCTATAAATGACACTACGTTAAACGACACGTAAATCAAGCTAACGGCAGCAGTCAACCTTTTGTTTTCTTTATCTTTATTTTTGCTTGCAGGCCACCAGACTACGAATTCAAGTTATTTACGCTCTGCTGCGTCGTCATCATTGCCAGTGAGTACGCATTTTCATTCGCACGCTGCATAGTTACAGAAGGCCTACAGATTTTTGTAAGCAAACCCTTGCAGTCCGCTTGACAATTTCATGAAAGAGCTTCAACCCGCAGTATGAGTAAGAGCCAAAACACTCGCGCTGGCGCTGTTTTGGGAGGAAAAAAATAAAAAAAAATAATAAGATGAATACAGTGCAAACAGAATGCACGCAAAACGAATACAGAAATGTACAAAGAACGAATAAGAGATATGCAATACGAGAATAATATCCGACAACTGTAATATTCGCATGATTAGAACATTAAGGCATACAAATTAAAGTACGGTCATAGAGACTAGAGGTGCAAAAAAAATTGGAGGGGACATTCATACTCGGCCTTAAGGGTATGACGCGGTAGGGTTAATGCGTGAATGCCCATACATGCGGAGTTGTTCAGTCTCCAACTTTACATTCATATGTCCCTGGGAGTCCTCATACCAATCCTGGCGCAGTGGTGCAGCGGGTAAGCGATCACCCTGCGATGGCAGGTGCTTCCACCGGTCGGCCACGTGGGACCCAATTAAGTTACTTTTCCCGAGGAACCTGTCGCGTTCAGTCATTAACTGCCACCTGACAGAGAGGTTAGTTTGCTCACAATCCGGTGGGAAGGTTGTGATGGCGCCACAAGGTCACGTGACCTAGGTGGCCAACCCCCCCGCCCCCCCCCCCACCCCCGCCCCCAGTTTGCTTCACTGGGGTTGGGCCACCATATTTTTTCTCTCGCAACGCCGATGACGCCCGGATTTTCTGCACAACGGGAACCTCAGCGCTGTCGCGTTAAAATAACACAAATAGAAACGAAACAGCAAAAGAACGAGCAAATAGCAACGAACGAACGAGCAATAGAACGAAATAGCAAATAGAACGAAAATAGCAATATATGATACACGACAGAAAAAAAATACACGAACAGAAGCTAGCAAACGCGCGACAACAGCCAATAAGAGGCGCAAGAAAACTAAGCTAAAGGTAACAAATTACCCGAGCAAAACAAGCCTGTGGAATAATTGTACTCGTATGTCCCCTGTCCGCCCTATAGCATGCGGTGATTGCGTTCGGGCGCACAAGTCACTGAAGCAAAGTACATTCGAAATAACTTCGAAACTAAGGTTGTGCACCTAAAAAAATGCTCCAATAAACCCAATTTAACCGGATCCCACCGGCGGCATGTGGTTGTTTTTTCTTCTGCTTTTCTAATCAATTAGCTTTAAGCGATAACATATTCAGTAATATTCTAAATTGGTCAACACCACAAAATAAATAAATAAAAAAAAAATCCCCTGTGCCCCTTGGTTTCTGTGGCTGTTGGCTTCTCTCATAGTATACAAGGTTAGACGTGCAGGCTAGCTGGTGGCCCATGCTTCTTAAAACAGCGCAAAAGTGACGGACGCAGACAGAATGTGCAGACAGCGGTGCGTGTCCACCATGTCTGCGTCCGTGTCTTGTGCCCGGTTTTAAGAAGCATGGCTATAGTAGGAAACAACTTTTAAAAAAAAAAACAGCATTTGTTAACACTGGGCCATGGTTCGCGACGTCCTGTATTAGTCCGCTAGCAAATCCAACAGTAAACAAAATCGTCTTTCTAATGTTTGACTATGGAAGAAAATATTCAACAAGCCGGGTATCAACATTCTAGAGCTTATAATTTTGTTCTGTTGATTAGCTTCTTGTTTGAGTTACAAGAGAAGTTTTAGCATCGGACTACTCTTTTTTTTTTTGGTAGTGGAGGAATTCTGTGCGATGGTCCTGAATGAGTGCGGAGTTTAACTGCAGACTTAAGCTGTGTCCGACTATAGCTTCAATTTCACTTCTTTGTCCTAAGGTTGCATGCATTAAAGTCGCTAGAAAATGAAGGCTGGAACCATGTTCGAATACGTACACGAGGTAAGTGTCAGCGCGCAGGCTCAGTTGAATAAAGCGCCCCCGTGCACTCGCAACCGCAGGCGTGAGCCGCATGCTGAGCGTGGCGTGGCGGCTGCCCAAAGTGGTGGTGAGCGTGGCGTGCGGCCTGGTCCTGGGTGCCCTGGCGGGTCCCGACGCGGGCGCCGAGGCGAGCAGCATCCCCGTGTACGCCAGCATGTACATGCCGGCCGTCACGTACACGGTCACCATCCAGACGCCTTACCACGTGCTCTGCAGCTGCGCCGTCACCTGCCTCGTGCTGGGCTCCGCGGGATTCTGTGAGTGGATGCACCTGAGGATCCTGGTGATGTCTCGGACACATACTTGTCACATACTTTCAGGGACGCTTCAGCTGGGAAGGAAAGATCAATCTTCAGAAGCGATAGCTTCACTAGGCCATGTAACGCCAAGGTCGCCGTGCTTTCAGTTTTGACCTTGAAGCGAGCCAGGGGCCAAACCATGAAGAGCTTAGGGTGTTACTATGGTGGGCTGCCCCTTGGTACCCAAGGTCGGTCAAGGTCAGAGTCAAAAGAGTGTTCGTGTGATATGTGACGTCATCGCATGCGTGACATGACGTGATCCACGTGACTGGTGACGTCATAACTTGTGAATTTAAGGAGGATCGCGTAGCGCCCCCAGGACATATGCAGCGCGATGGAAGACGACGAACAGCACGCCGTAGCAGCTCGTCGCAATGCGAAGTTACAACGGCAGTATGAAGTATGCTGCATAAAGAGATTTACCAGGCTTAACATGTGAAGCTATCGCCTCTTACTAGTTCTAACCGGGGCTAAACCACCAGCATTTTTTTTGCGATGATGTAGGCCACTCTTACTTTACTATCAGGTAGGCCACCTGCTACAGGCTTCGGACAGACAAACATGGGCGAAATCGGAGATTGGGATTGTTTCAGTGCTCGCGCACTGAAAATTGAACCATGCCGTAGCGCCATGGCTGCAGGCAATGAAAGGGGGTTTGTTTTCCCACCTCAGAATCGTTGATCATAATATACCTATATATCGCACCTTTTGCAACCACAACGCAGTGATAACGGCGATGCTCAACGGGCTTACGCTGTACGCATTGCGGCAACTGAGCACCACTTTCTACGTTCGGGACTTGGTCTTCACGAGCCTGCTGATGGCCTACCAGGAGCCCATGGTGATCAGCGATGTCATCGCGCACTCACCGTGTGAGTGTGCATTCCGAACCGCGTTTCTCGTGAGCGCGTCAGGACGCAACAATGGCGCATCGCTAACACGCGTCACGCTTCATTTCGCTTTCGGTTCGAGGCTAGGGTTTCAAGGTTAAGCGATGCGCCAGTGCACTGGCAAATGGTTGCTTCAAGCACAGCAACCCATATCCAAAGCAGCGCAGATAATCGGGCCAATAATGGATATGTATTGGCAAAGTCCGTACCTACAAGGGAGCAGTGTAAAACCATCCGTTTCCATTATTGGGCCGATTACATGTTCTGCTGCGATTCGACCCAGGTTGCTTTTCACGAGCAGTGTGAGAAGGATTAAGGCCCGCAGGCCTCATTTGTCTAATTTTCATGTATGCCTGCTGTTGGTGCATGGCTGAAAATACTGCGACCCGCCGCGGTGGCTCAGTGGCTCGGCTGCTGGCCCGAAAGACGCGGGTTCGATCCCGGCCGCGGCGGCCGAATTTCGATGAAGGCGAAATTCTAGAGGCCCATGTACTGTGCAATGTCATTGCACGTTAAAGAACCCCAGGTGGTCGAAATTTTCGGAGCCCATCACTACGGCGTCGCTAATACCCTGAGTTGCTTTGGGACGTTAAACCCCAATAAACCAAACCAAAATACTGCGGCGCAATGAAGACAAGACACGAAAGAAAAAGACAACGCATGCGCACTTGTGTTGTCTTGTGTTGTCTTCGTTGCAGCGCAGTATTTTCAGTCATGCACCAACTCGCCCCACTGGCCGTCATTATGAAGTAGCCTGTTGTTGTCCGAGCCATTTTCTCAGTCATTTTCATTTTTCCCCGAACCATTCTTCGTCCGGCGTCTACCTCGTCTCCCTTATAAGTGAAGAAGGAGCTGGTTGGCAGGTGTAGAGCGGGAAATCCGCCTAAACACCACCTGCCACGGTTAGCAGGTGAAGGCTTCGCACATTCGCCGACACCACCGGACAGTTTTTGCCTTAATGGCCCTGCTAACGCTATCTCAATAAAAAAGACAATGTTGTTCGCAGTCTCATCGCTATTCATTCGCTAATTCTTTCCTTCACCCCTAATGCCCTTCCACTGCAGTCAAGGCCCGCATATTAGAGACCGTGCTGGCGGGCGAGGCCCTGGTATCCACTTCTCTCTTCCTCTTCTGGGAGGTGGTCGACAGCAACTCGGAGAGCGTCAGCGCCACACGTGAGTATGAAGCGGTGGTTTTAGCGCCCTCTGTGCGCGGCCTAGGGCGATGATTCGGTTGGCTTTATGAACGCTGCTTAGTTGTCAGGGTATGGGGGCCGCCGTGGTGCATTTCTAGGCATGTGCTAGGGAATTCTTATGGCGCAAGGGCATCGTCGTCATCATCAGCCTGACTACGCCTACTGCAGGGCAAAGGCCTCCACCATGTCTCTCCAATTAACCCTGCCCTTCGCCAGTTGCAGCCACCGTATCCCCGCAAACTACTTAATCTCATCCGCCCGCCTAACTTTCTGCCTCCCCTTGCTACGTCTGCCTTCTCTTGGAATCCACTCCGTTACCCTTAAAAGGACAGCATTTACCTTGCCTTCGCATTACATGCCCTGTCCAAGCCCATTTATTCCTCTTGATTTCGACTAGGATGTCATTAACCCGCGTTCGTTCCCTCACTCTCTCCGCCCCCTTCCAATCTCTTTATGTTACACCTATCATTTTTTCTTTCCATGGCTCGCTGCGTTGTCCTTAACTTAAGCTGAACCTTCTTTGTTGGCCTCCACGTTTCTGCCCCATAGGTGAGTACCGGTAGCTATTGTATACTTTTCTCTTGAGAGATATTGGTGAACTGCCATTCATGATCTGAGAGAACCTATCATATGCTCTCCACCCCATTCTTATTCTTCTAGTTATTTCCCTCTCATGATCCGCAAGGGCATCTGCATGTGGTCAAAGAGCGCCATGGCACAAGGTATTTTCGTTTGCTCAAGACCCATTTCCCAAGCATTTCACCCTGATTCAGCCGAGCACCAGACCAAGGGAAGCTTGTACCATCACCGGTGGGTGCCTGGCGGCACTGAGGATCGAACCTCGCACCTTCCGTATGCGAGGCGGATGCTCAACCACTTCTCCATCGCTGCGGTGTTAGGCATGTGTGTGTCCATATCGGAGGGAACCTGGAGGAGAAAACCAAACGCGCTTAAGAAATGGAAAGCGAGGTGATCGTTGACAGACAGCAAACACAGTTGAGGGTAGGCTAGCTGAAATTATGAAGACTCTATGTTCTTGTTTAGGACATTCAACGAGACAGAGCTTGGCCGGTATTAACTATCCTTTGATAGCTTCAATATCGAGGTTCACTGCCCCGCCGATCTGTCTGCTCCCCTCTGTGCAGGCGTGGTGACGTGGTTCGCGTGGTTCGTGCTGGGCAGCCTGGTGCTGGGAAAAGCGGTGGGTCATGTCATGGCCTACGTGCTGGACCACCTGCACTACGAGGCGACGCTCATGTGCAGCCTCTCGCTGGCCTCCGTCTACGTCACCTACTACCTGGCCGACCTGTTCATGTTCCGGGGCGGAATGCTCGGCGTCATCGCCATGGGGCTCACCATGAAGGCCTGCGCGACCTCGGCAGCCATGACCGATGATGAGCCGTTCCTCAGGTGTGCACAGTATATGCTCGTAACGATGTAGCCACGACGCGATCTGACCCGGTTGCCATTGAGATTGACTTCAATCTAAAGGTCCTAGCCTGAGGTAACTGCGTGAGATTTTCCGAGACGTTAGAAGGGCCGTCCTACCAGGTTCACAGGTTGCTTAGATGTACAGTCCAAAGGTAACTGCTTCTAAGCCGTGTAGAGTGGTCCTCGAGCACCACGGAATGATGAGCACAAAAGCACAAGACATTCTTCATGTATAGTGTATACTATAAGAAGTAAAAAGAGAGTGCTCTAGAGGACAGCTTACTACCTATTTACTCCTTCCTGTTTAGAGTGTATAGTGTGCACTAGTAATGATGCAGCCACGACGAAATACACCCAGGATGCCATCATGGTAGACTTCGAGTTAGAAGTCGTGGTCGCAAGTAGCGTCGCGAGATATGTCGAGTCTTCAGCTGGGTCGTTTAGTGCAAATGCCAGCCAGTTGAATGCACAGTGTTTGTACAAAATATACTTATAAGAGTATTGCTTCTAAGCCGTGTATAATGGAGTTCTTTGACATTCCCGGAAGTCAGATTCCTAATGGCTGAGCATCAGAGTTCATTTAACCTAGGAGAGATCAGGGACGCTGACGATTTAGAACGAATCATACGGTTTGGTCGAGAAGCAAAGCTGCTGACCTGTACATATTCGGCAAACGGCTTGACCATCAGTGGCGCCCGCGAGTCAGTGCGAGCAGCAAGTTCTCTGACCCAGCAATTCTGATCAGTGCACTGATGTCGTTTTTTCCTGAGTTAGGAGACCTATGGCCTTAGCGAAGCCTGCCCCCAAATGTTCTTAGCCTCGTAACTCTCCGGCGTCCAGGTTCTGGAGCACATACCGGTACGTGCTGGCCGTGCTGCTGGTCTTCCTGGCGTCGATGCGCGTCGGCCGGGAACTGTCGAACATCCGCAGCTACCGTCCCGTCTACATGCCCACCGTCTACTGCTTCGTGCGCCTCAGCAACAGGTGCGGACACGTATCAAAATCACGCTCCGCTCGTCGCTGTGCTCTGTTATAGCATAGTCATAGAGTTAAAGCATAGGTCGAACCGCTATCTTGATCCGCTTCCGCGAGGCGCCACAGCGCATGCGCACACCTCCCTGAGGGCGACAGATGGCGCCACGTACCCGTCAGGTGCATGCACGCCTGCCGCTTCTCGACTAAACAGCGCGTAAATCCTTCCAGGTCCAAAGAAAGATACGAAGAGGGAGAGGTAAAAAGATGCATTGTGCTGAAGGGTGGAGAGGTAAGCCGGACGATAGCGTCTCTGGGCTACTATTCCTGCTACTCCTCACTAGTAGAAGGGAAAGAAGGCAGTAATACATACTGGCAAGGAATAGTTACCATCATGTACAGCCGGGGACAAAAGTCTCCGCATCACGTGTTCCTCAAACGAAGCCGATAGCTCTGTTATTAGTCTGCGGCTGGAGACCACACTTGTGGAGGTAAAAGTTAAATTTTTGCTCTTTCATCTCCACAAGTGCGATCTCCAGCCGCTCTCTGATAGTAGAGCTATAAGCTTCGTTTGAGGAACACGTGGTCCGGAGACTTTTGTCCCTGACTGTACATAGAAAAGGGCCAGCTGAAGTATGTGAGAAGGCAATATCCTAATCGTTGGCTTCCGTCCTGTATTTTTAAAGACGGGCACGGAAATGTGCGAAGATTAATCTTGTAGCAGCACGAAGCCCTTTGAAGCCGTTTCGAGTAATGGTTTTGTATCAAAAAAGGATTACACAGTGCAATCAAAAACTTCGTGAAAAAGACCTCAAATGTGGTACTTCAGTATTTAGATGTATTAAACAGCTTGTACTAGACTTGAAATTTCCTCCTGGAAGCAGTGAAGCCGTTGACGGATGGAAAAAGCTCAAAAGCTCAACGATTTTTCACTTCTTTTTTCCGCCAAGACCGGTATCGTCGAACTGCAACTTGCGCTTGTGAAACACACAGAATACCAAGGAGTCCTATTAGCGAAGTATGGAACGCATTTATGATTTTTTTATAGTTAAGTAGTATTTCGCACGCAAAAATGCCGTACTGTAGCTGCATCGTCTTCCTTTTTCTGGCCCTTGAAGCATGTGGGACATATGCGTCCCGCTCCTACACAAAGGGATAAAGGAATCAATGTACACGTTAACTCAACCTATGTGAGTAGGGTGCACTGATATCCTCTCCCCTCGCAGGGTGATCACCGTGGTGGTGCTGTTCCCGGTGCTGAAGCGCACGGGCTACCATCTGACCGGGCGCCAGGCCTTGGTGCTTGCCTGGCTCACGTTTAAGGGCCCTGTTGCCATGGTGGTGCTGTCCACGCGAGCCATGGGCACGCTCGTCTACAAGCACACCATCGCGGTCAGCCATTCCTCTCTTTTCTTCTCTCAATGCTCCGGCTCTGAGACTGGACATTCCTTCTATATTGCTGTTTACTTTATAGCGATCGTACTTGCAACGACAGTTTTAGCTCAGTCTTAATGAGAGAAATTACCGCTGCAATGTGCTGGTAGTTGTCACGCTTATCTGTCCAGGCAGTGTATATTGCCACAACTGTCCCTTTCAGCCACCGGCTTTGCATATCCCATCTTGAAATTCAGCACAGAACGATGACGACGGAATATACGAAAAAATTTAACAACATGCATATGTCATCACTACTGCCCATTTCTGTATTATCACGTTTCTGGAGCTATTATCTTGTTTGAGCACAACAATTAGTTTGGATGTTTAAGCAGCACTCTTAATTTTTTTCATCGTCCTCGTTTAGCGTGTTCCGCTGAATTCCGAAGTGCTTTCAACGTGTAGCAAACCGAAATTACGGTGTAATTAAGCCTATGCAGCTTTCACAATAACTTTATAGTCGGACAAAAATTTTCGCCGAGGACGAAAGAGTCGTGGTTTTGTTCTGGCCCCGAAAACAGGTGGCTGTAAGCATATACCAATACGCCTAGTTACTGATCGGCTTGTCAAAAGTTGCTGGTATGCCTGAGGAAGCGTTTAATACCATTATAACCTTGTGATAATGAAGGCTTACCACAAATGGTACCATACGTGAGAATCATAATTCCCCCTGAAATGCAATGTAATGACACCCCCATTGAGAATATAAGAATGGTTACAGCTAATGCATTTCAACTCCACTTCAACTTTTTTATAACCAAGTATGCCGTTTCGCGTTTTCGTGATAAGTAGAAGCGAGCAGGAGTAGACGCCCGCCAGAGTTTGGATGAAAAGTGACGACCACCTCTGGCCTTCCCACTCAAGGATTGTCCCGCTGGGGGCTGTCATTCCTGCACACTATCCACCTCCATTTTTGCTTCAGCTAGACGCTTCGTTTCGGGACCGAATCCAAACGTCTAGCGTTCCACTTGTCTTGCTATGCTCGCGAAAGTCTATGCGTCGCCTCAGGGCTTTACGTTGGGGCCTAATTTCAGCGCATCATTCAGCATGGGTAGTTTCAATGCTTCATGACGCCAACTCCTAGCTTCGCGGCTAAATTGTAAGTCTTCATCTGGACGCATAATGCCTTCTCCTCCCATGTTTGGATTCACCTTGTTGTCAAGGTTATTTACGCGGGCACGCATCATTCAGCGTAACATGTCTGTTATAAAACAGTGAGCTTCCTTGGAGGCGTTTGTCCCCAGCCATAGTCAACAGAGACGAGTGTTGTGCGTAGCATTCCCGAGCTTCTATGCGGTGACGGCCGTCTGAGGTTCAGTCAACCGGAAACTCGTTTACTCTTTTCACAGCGTGGTCGCGCTTAAAGGGCTCCTGATCGGCAGGCTTCGAAGTCGTATGCAAACTAGTGCAGTAAGTACGTCGGGTGGCTGCGACCGTTAGCAAAGGCTGACATTGAGCCTGTTGGCGCATGGAGGTATAAAACTGCTTGACCGCTGCTTCATTACGGCAGCTTTAACAACGGTGGCGAAAGAGTAATTGACAGTTCTTGCCAATAAGAAGAAAAGTTACCCGTCTAGTACTGCTGCATAATTACATGTGTGGAAATCTGAAGGCAGATCTTACTGATTGTGTGAAGCTGGCGAGAACTAGGAGAACACGACATGTACAGGCGCGGCCATAAGTAAACGGAGCACGGTATTGCGTTCGAAGTGCAATCACGCTTTCTCCATTGGTAATGAAGAAGCGTTGGTCTACAAGAAAGCCCACCAACCTCCGCTGCCAGCATGCGCGCACCACTGCTGGAAATTTCGATTAGGCGACGCGTGAAAAATATTCGAAGGCAGTTGCGTGCTCTGTTTACTTTTGTCCGCGCCTGTACATGAGCAGTCATTAGCACCAATTTTCGCATGAACTATTGGGTTCAAGAACAGTTTTTTTTTGCGAATACTGTCGCGGAGTGGAATGGTCTTCCTTCGGGTCTATGTAAATCTAAGTATTTTGAGAAGGAGCTGGAGAACTTATTGTATGACTTCTAGTATCGTTGTTTGATGACTCTGGATTTGTGTCCTGTTTATTGACTTGCGGTGTTGTAGCTGATGCTTTTACAGTTTTTTTTTAGTTATATGTCCCTCCTGCTTGGGCCAACTATGGCTTGCAGTATACTAAAATAAATAAATTTTATAGCAGATATGTTTGCCCAGAAGGGGGTCAGGGACCCTTTAAGTTGAACCTACTGCTGAGCAGAACTAAATTTTCAATGACGCGCGTTGAAACGGAACGTGGTTGGCAGACACTATAGTACGCCAGGCTATCGTACAGGCGCGAGCCAGTCGTTAATCGTTTCTACTTGCGAAGTACGTTCACAATGTTTCCATAGCCCTTGATTTGCTGCCATAAGCTATGCTTACTTCTCTAGTGCCAATGAATTGGGAGTAATATACTCTGTGAACGCTGGTACCACCTTGCCGTTACCGATGGTAAGGGAAGTCACTTTGGTACGACTCTCGTGAAGAACATTGGGCAACCAAGCTCCCGACGGTGTTACTGCGCCAAACCGACTGGCTGTTCTTCGCAGGAGCGCTTGGCTCGGATACTCTCCGTGGTCGAGGCCAACCTTATTCCCGCCTTCACGATCTTCCCGCTCTTGAAGTTCCTCGGTGAGCTCACGATATGGAATCACTTCCCTACGTACCGTCAGCGTCAAATGGTTTGGTTTATTGGCCTATTGGGGTTTAACGTCCCAAAGCACTCAGGCTATGAGAGAAGCCATAGCGAAGGGCGAGCGTCAAATTAAACGCAAACAAAGCAACCAAAACGTGAGCACAAGCAGTATACCGCCTTAAATGTATGACGTGCTAGCTTTAATGAAGAAATTTCCATATATGCGGAATTCGTGGCATGCGTAGTCATGGTATGTGATTTGATTGCTGGCGGATTGTAATTATGACAGCACTGTTTTGTGAACCTCTGATTCTGCTGAGCCATTCTGCGGAAAAGGGAATTAAGAGGCCTCCGCACTCCCTCGGCTTCCCTGTGCTGGGTGTGCTGCTTGTAACATTCGATGCCGACCAAGTAGTTCTGAGACGAATCTCAGAGGGGGGAGGGAGGAGGGGGGGGGGGGGCACGCTTGCATGCTGTGTCCCCCCCACCCTAAGCGAAAGAGGGGTCAGGACCCCCTGTCCCCACCCCGATTTACGCCGCTGAAATTTGCGGCTAGCAATGCTCTTGCGAGATCTCAAGCAGATTCGAATGCAATCAGTCCCGCCCTTGTGTGGCAGTTTCAGGGCCCACATCCTAAGCAGCACGGGTAATTGGGCCAATATTGGAAAGGCGTTGGTAAAAGGCGGTCATACAAAGGGCCGAAGTGAAATATCTAATGGCAATATTGGCAATATTGGACCGATTAACTCTGCTGCTTGGGATTCTTTGCCCCAGAAACCGCCGCCTCACAGAGGGTGACAGTAACACAAAGCCGGCCAAAAAACGCGACAGGCTCCTTATGCTTTAGCATAACAATGCACGGCCTTGGAACCATGGATCGAACAACTCCTGCAGGGCTGCTAAAGCTGGACGCGCCGGAGTCGGCTCGCGTGCGTCACTCCATGAAGTCCATCTGGGACGCGGCCACCCGGTCCCGCCAACGGCAGCGCACCCGGCAGGGCTTCAGCGGCGCCGACTGGAAGTGGATCGAGGAGCGCATCTACCTGACGGACATGCTCTCGCTCGGCTACCAGCTCCACAGCGGACTGACGCAGAAGGTCAGTCATCATCATCATCATCATCAGCCTGACTACGCCCACTGCAGGGCAAAGGCCTCTCCCATGTCTCTCCAACTGACCCTGTTCTTTGCCAGCTGCGCCCACCGTATCCCCGCAAAATTCTTATCTCCTCCGCCCGCCTAACTTTCTGCCGTCCCCTCCTACGCTCGCCTTCATTTGGAATCCACTCCGTTACACTTAAGGACCAGCGGTTATCTTTCCTTCGCATTACATGCCCTGTCCATTTCTTCCTCTTGGTTTCAACTATGATGTCATTAACCCGCGTTTGTTCCATCGCCCACTACTCTGCCCGCTTCTGATCTCTTAACGTTACACCTATCATTTATCTTTCCATAGCTCGCTGCGGTGACGTCAACTTAAGCTGAACTCTTTTCGTTAGCCTCTACGTTTCTGCCCCATAGGCGATTATCGGTAAAATACAGCTGTTGTACACTGCACCTGTATCGACACCGCGCACCCTAGTGGGTGCGCGGTACAGCAGTATTTAATGCAGGATCCATTTTACAGCTCGTACATCGCTAGTTCCGGTTGCATTTGCAAAAAAAAAACTTCTCAAATGAAACATTTGCCACATTCACTATGTTATGAGGAATCGCGCATATAGGCCTGCACCTTTCGAAAGGTCACAGCGAACTCTATTTAATGGCATGAGTTAATTGCGAGGGTCAATCCGAAAATATGCGTGTGATAGTGTTTGCGTCGCCCTTTCTGCTACATATGAGCTGCGTACAGCGCAACAAAACGTACAGGGTGGGTCGAAAATTCCCAGGCCACAGGTTCCCTTCTCTAGCCGTGTAGTGATGTTCTTACAACATTCTCTAAGTTAAAAATGCGTGTAGTTAATGGAGGAGTATTAGCCTCACTGGCAACGCCGGCACTGTAAAGACTGTTGCGTGGGAACTTTTTAACCATCCTGTACAGGGCCGCTCATTATGAAAGGGAATGCAGGAGCACGTGGCATCCGCGCCTCGCGAAGCGCTGCTGCTAAGAGCCGGCAGTGGGCGGTACCAGGCTCATGCTCGGAGAGAGCAGCTTGTCGTGCCTACGGCGCACGCGCATTTGGCGTTGATACTCGCCAGCTCTCAGCGGCAGCGCTTTGAGAAGCGCTAAGGCAACGCGCTCCCGTGTTTCCTTTCATACTGAGCGACCCTGTACATTTCAGGGCACTGAAGATGACGCTACCATCGTGGTTTCGCGCTGCAGTGGTGGAAAAAAAAAACTGCCGCAAAAAAGGGACTAAGCACACTGTATTATTCCTGTCATACTCCGCTGATAAATCACAACAGTAACGAAAATCCGCTTTTTAATGTTTGGCTATATCAAACAACCCAGATGCATCAAAATCCTTGAGCTAAAAGTTTCGTCTTGTGATAAGCCCCTTGCTTAGATAACAAGAAAAGCGCTAACAACAAACTGCTTTATCTCGCGGAGTAATTCTGTGCAGTGGTCCTGAATGCGGGTGGAGCTTCACTGCAGATTTAGGTTGTATCAGACAAGACCGAGGATGGTTCACCGATAACGGTGCTCCACCTCACATCGCAGGAGCCGATAAAACCGGCGCCGGCAAAGCAGCCGCCGCGAAAGCTGTCCGACAGGCTCAACCGGATCACCAAGGTCGTGTTCAAGGACGACACCGAACGCATGGTTAGTGCACACGCGTCCCGAACTTGCTTCGCAAAACTCGATAACTTTGACACTGATGCCGCAATTGGTGATTTTCGTGACCTAGAGAGGGCGCCTCAATGCATCCAATACGGCTACGTTTCGGACGACTGCTCTATGGTCAACCTAGGTTAAGATTTTACGATAAACTCGACCCCGTTTGTCGATGGTGCAAACCTAGTTTGAGCCAGGCAGTTTCTTTTCTCGAAGGCCTAAAGGAAGGAAATGAGAAAGAAGGAAAAAATTGCTGTCTGCTGTTGAAAAAGCCGGCGTGAAAGCGGACAGGACGACGGCCGACACGCGCTTTGGAAAGAATATAAAATAAATAAGGTTCTGGGCTCAATTCTGAGCTTAAAATAAGGCCATCTTCGCCCCTGTGCGCTCATGACCACTCTGCATTGGCGTGAACTTCATCAAATCATTGCTGTACCCGCCGAAGTGGCGATGACGATGCTGATACGGCCGTACCCTTTTGACCGGATGTTCGCAGAATAATTTGGAAGAGCACAAATGCCCATTTACTGTGATGACCATGCGCATTAAAGTGGCCAGGTTATAGAAATCTGAGATCTCCAACCACGGCGTACTTTGGAGCGTAATAAATAATCACCGATTCATCTAAGCCAAGTGTTCTCTCTCTCAGGGTTCGTCCTTCTGCATCGTGCCAAGCCGCGGCAACATCATAAAGGCCTACAGGGAGATCAACAGGAACATCCGCACCATTCAGAGGGTTAGTGTCCAATACGTCCTCTTACAGTTTACAACATCCAAAGCCAAAAACTTATATCCTCCACGTTTAGCGCAGGAGTGTCTGTAGATTTCACTTCAATTGGCAGTTACCCTAAGAAAAAATAGTCTCAAAGATATACCATAACCACCTGCAAAGACCTGATTGGACTTTTACAGACCTGTCAGTTCCTGGACGGCCCCCTTAACATCCCGTATATACCTGTGTGACCACATACTAGCTTTTTAATGAAGATAATCTATTCCCAGTTTACTTCATCGAAGTACCATACTCGACGAATCGAAAAATGAATTAGCTTGACCAAGCCTTCTTTCTTTTTTTGACAGAAAAAGAAATATATCGAATTAGGTTCCCCTTCAGTATGTATGCAGAACATTATGTAGACATTAGGTCTAAATACTGATATGCTACCTGATCAATGCACTATAATTTTCTAAGAAAGGGGTTCCTAACTGCTTAACCGTCAATTTTGATTACCAAATGCTTCTTTCGTTCGAGTATTGAAAATCTAGACAGTCTATAAGCAATCCGCTATAGACCATGAACTGTCCGAGGAAAATTTCCTAATGGCATCTCCCATAAACTTGCACTGGAGTTATCCCGAAGCAGCTGCGGTGCGCTGGGGCACACGGTCACGGAGTCCTATGTGCGCACCGGTGTTCGTTGGTGTCGTTTATCGAACATACCATAGTATAAAGGAAATGTCGCACGGGTAAGGAGTCATTTGTTGTTCGTCTTTTCGCGTGCCATATATGCACCGCACTGCAGGTGTCCTTCCGGAGGCAGTTCGAGAACGGTATGATCCACCCGGAGACGTACGCGAAGATTATGACCGCCCTGTATATGTCCCACAAGGAGGACTCGTACGTATCTGCGCACACAGCATTTCCCCTGAATCTCTACACTCCAAAAACACCACCTTTGTGGGCATTAGCATTTAGCATTACAGAAGCACCTTTTCACACTACAGTGGGTTTTGGAAAAGTACAAGTCACTTTCACACCGCATGAAAAAGCTTCTTGAACATTTTTGAGGACTTTCATCCTAAGAAAAAGTGCACAGGTGATGAAAAGCTTGAGTGCAACTGTCACACAAAATACTGCATGCTTCAGTGTTTTGGTGCTCAAAGCAAGTATTGGTGAGTTTGTGTTGCTATTAGTTCTGGATAGGTCAAAAGGGCCATATGAGTGGGAATATATTTACTGTGCGTTTTATTTGCGAGTACCTTGATCACACTGCAATCCACCGCAAGCCGCTTGTTTCCAAAACTTAAAGCCGCTTTTTCCTCAGTATGCGATGCAATGGCAACATTGAAAGCGGTAGTATGGGAGCGAGGGTTTCTTTCAAAATGCAGAGAAACAAATTCTCGCTACTGTACCCATGTACAAGAAAAAACACTCAGAGAAGTCTCCTATCAGAATCTTTACTTAACATTGTCCTCCGGAAGCGTTGAAGTGCGCGTGCGCAGAACGCCGTGGGGACGCCAGATGGCGCCACGTTCCCGTCAGCTGCGCGCGCGCCTATCGCATCGGGACCAATCATCGCGTACGTAGCGGTACCCCACGGAAATGGATCCCGGTAACGGATCGCGCATCATGCTATGCTTTAACTTTCTTACATTTCGCTAGACATTGTAACATATACGTGGCTCCTTTGGTTGTACGCAGGTATCTCGACTTGCCAGCGATGAGGAAGCTACTGTACCTGCCTAGCTGGGTCTTTTCCTTCGTAAGTTGCTTGCTCGCTTCCTATCCGAAACTCAACAAGGCGCACAGAGTCAACTAAATGACAGCAAAAAAAATGACCCAATTTATGGCCGGGGGCGGCGAAGTGACCGTGACAGAGTCATCGAACAAACACTCAGAACGCCCACTCCTAATTAGGGCTCACATGTCCACCTGTGGTACCATATGGTGCCAACAGCCGACGTATGGTTGGCTCCTTAAGCCATGCAGTCCGAAAGCCGAAGGGGTCCTCCTTACGTGGCTCATTGTGGTCACGTAGGCAGGGCCAGACCGACCTGTATAACAATAATAAGGGTCAGCGTGTGAATGCGGCAGTATTCGGTTTGGTTTGGTTTATGGAGTTTAACGTCCTGAAGAAACTCAGGCTGTGAGACACGCCGTAGTGGAGGGCTCCAGACATTTTCGACCACCTGGGGTTATTTGCTGTTCCCTTACACCGCACATTACACGGGCCTCTAGAATTTCGCTTCCATCGAAATGCGACCGCCGCGGCCGGGATCGAACCCGCGTCTTCCGGATCAGCATCCGAGAACCATAACCATCGATCCACCGCGGCGGCTGCGACAGTATTCGGCTGTGACTTTACCACTTATGCTACCTTATACCACCGGTACCAAGTGATACCATATATTGCATGTTACCATTAGAACCATGTGTGGACCTTTTTACCACCTAGCTTAGAGGGCCCCTAGCCCGATTTGTAGATAATACCAAGATTTCTTGGCAATGTGACCAACACAGGTCTCCATTCTTCCCTAAAGTATGAGAGCATCGTGCTGTCGGTGACCGCACTATGTTGATGGCACAAAAGCCAGTTTAGAGTGTGGCATAAAAAACAGCAAATTGCATCCCAGTAAAAAAAAAACATTGGAATCAATTGGATTTCCAACTGGTTCCAAATGGTTCCAATTGGACTAGTTGAGTTTCCACTGGTTCCAATTGGATGGTCCAAATGGACTATACAATTGGACCAGTTGGGTTTCCAATTGGTGAGGCTAATGGGTCTTACCGATTGCATCCAATTGGACCGCCCAACTGCACCCAATTTCTCCAATGAATATTTGCATATTTGACAAACAAGGTAGAACTAATATGGTTCTTGTAATAAGAGCTATCAGCAGCTTAACCTACTAAATTGTATTCATCTACACCACCACTGCAGGTGAAATAGGTTAAATAACTGCGCTCAGTGGGCCAGCGTCACTGGCCCCCCAGCATGAGAGCCTCAAACTGGGTATATAAGTGGGAGCATAAGTATGTTCTCTGGATGTACGTATTGAGCTAATATATGATACTAGTGCCTGAATGTGCAGTGTTGCTTGTGTGTGATATATGTGTGCCTATTGGCTTTGATTTCCATAAAAACATGTTAATTTCAATTCCGTAGAAAAATGTTGATTGGCACTAGGCACAGCATTCCCCTGCAGTCCTCATAAATCAGTTTTCCTTTTGCACATTATAATATGTTAAGTTGTTGAAGTATTTATCCAAGATTCTAGGGCATATTATTCACAAACATTTAGCTACCTCTCTCAATGAACATAACATATTTTGTGAATATTTTCTGGGTGAAATAACTACCTGGCCTAATGGGTCCAATTGGCTAGTCCAGTTGGGTCCAATTGGTTGGGTGGCTAGAAACACAACTGGAACCAATTGGTTCCAATTGGGGAATCCAATTGGAACCAATGGGAATGTCCAATTAGTTCCATTTGAAATGTCCAATTGGTTCCAATGTTTTTTTGTTTTGTTTTTTTACTGGGATATATGCCGCATCCGCAACCAATCCAGCCACTCCCGCCGCAGTGGTTAACACGGGCCTTCTCACATCCGCCACGCAGAAGGAGAAGGTGCTGTCGGCGCTCCCCGAGCCGAGCGAGAGAACCAGCAGCACGTCGACGAGCAAGTGGGGCAGCGAGCTGCTGTCGCCCAGCCAGGTGGTCAGCAACCGGCTGCGCAGGGCCCACCAGTGTGTCCTGCTGAACGCCCTTGCCGCGCTCTCCATGGGCGCCGCGCTGACCGGCGTGCTGCTGGCCGCGCTCGAACACCACTCGCCCCTGCTCACCACGGCGTCGGTGGCGCTGCAGGGATGCATCCTGCTCCTGCACTCGGCCGAGCTCGTCACCATGGTGAGAGGCACAGCTCCTGGTCCCAGCCGGCATGCAGAGCAATGGAATGCGCGAACGCGCCAAATGCTGCGATTATACCTGACGTTTCTGGGTTGCAGAAACAAATACCGAGAATGCGTTGACTCGCATGATCAATGCTCTAAGTCGACCTTAGAGCATACGCTGCACAGAGCTATGTCGCGCTGAGAACACATCGTAAATTTAATGCGACACTTTCCGAATGACGTTGTTATTGTCATGCGGTGAAGACAGAATCACTAGCAGTCCCTCAAAGATAAGGCTTTGTGAAGGTGGCGATAAATGAGACATTGATAAAAAAAAAACGAACATTTCTCGCTATACCATCGGTTCAATATTCTCTGGCTGCTAGCTGTAGGATGTCTTGTTTTTCATTTGGCAACAACCCTTCAACAAACAGTTAACGCGGCTTCATTTACGCATACCGTGCCGGAGTTATAAACCCCCGAGTGTTCATAATAAAAGACCGCAGTCCAAAGTAAACATTAGAAAAGAACAACCTGTTAACGAACCGACACAACACGATCGTGTTCCGCAATAGGCCCCACACGTTTAGTACGCCCTTGTTCAAAATTCTTCGGATCACATGGTTTGCTTTTCGGCCGTGTAGTGGTACACTTAAAGGACCTATGAAGTTGTAAACCTCTGTAATATGACCAGAACCCTCGAGCTCACATTCGCGGACATTTCTGACTTTGGTAGTGCCGTGAGGGCGCCACTGCACAGCTCTAAAGCGAACTGTGGGACCTCAGGACTTATGATCGAGACTGCATCAGTCCCGCTTTTCTACCCCGGGCCCTTCATTCTTCCCGCACGGCGAAGTTCCGATGCCAGCCCCGAGTCAAACAGTTACCGCGCTTTTCCTTTCTTTCTAACCGAACCTAATCGTGTCTGCGGCCTTGCATCGGCTGCGTTACCACACTGCGCAGTACGCCCGTAGTCCGTCGGCGTCGTTCCTGGTGGTGGACGCGTTGGCGCGGATGGACCTCGGCGCCTACCTCTTGCAGCTGGGCCTCTTCTGCGTGGCCGCCTGGTGCTCGGCCGTGGACCTGCCCCTGCGGGACTGCCGCTGGCCCGTGGCCCTGTTCATAGCGCTGACCGCCTGCAGGGCGCACAAGTTCTGGTCCCTGCGAAGGGTACGAGCTCAATGCATTACGCAAGGAGCGATCTCGCTTGCCTTATCGAGTACTTCAGAAGTTTCATCATCGATGCTAAATAATCACAAGTAACAAAAAGGTGCTGTACTGTGCACCTTCGCAGCACAACCGCGAACGCCAATCGCCTGTAGAGAAACCCAGGAAGTCGCATGACATTGCAGCGGCTCAGGAAGCGATCATTTTCTGCAGAAAAACTCATTGACACTGTTCAGAAGGTGGTCAATTAATATTGTGACGTCACAGTGTACTCGATTACTGACATAAGCGAAACCGCAATGCCCCTAAAAACTTAAACCCTCGTCCCCTCCATATAGTAAGGTGTTCTTATTCTATTAACACTTCCGACCATCTTTTAACGGTTCTCACGGAAGACGGGCGATAACAAAAATTTGTCACAAAAAGAGAGGTGACACATCAAAGTTGAGCGCTGTATTTTGTCAAATGCGTATTTAATGGGTGTTCCAAATCGGCAGCAACACAACTTGGAAGTTTATTGAAAGTGAAATGTCGCTACCGAATTACTAGTGCGTATGTTTTAAGGCTCGGGCCTCGAGGGCGTATCACCAGCTATCCTGCCTAGTACGAAAATAGGCACCGCGAAGACGTGCCCATACCAAACATTCTTAGATTAAAATTTTGAATTTTGGAAAACTGTAAGGCAGTGGTATAGAAATATTGAATGTAATGATGTATTCTTCAGACACGTAGGAAAATCGTTTCCATCGCTCGCTGTCAAGCGCGCAAAATAAAGTGCACTTACGAAGAGTGTCACTTGCTGAAAGTGCACTCTAGCACAGCTAAACGTCGTAACATAAGTGCACTTGACAAAGTGCGCACTCATGTCGGAGTGCGTTCACAGAACGCACTTTGAGCGCTGAGTGCGTAGCCTCGCCAGCAGCGACTTCAAAGACACATACGTATAGTGCATAAAAAGTACTTACAACTTTATTTTACATGCTATAATACTGTTTTTAGAAAAAAATCGTTCGTTGTAGCTACAGGCAAAGCAGCAAAACAAAGGTACGAGGTCCGATGTAACAACGCTGCCCGCCGCCATCTTGTTTGTTGCCGCAATTCTGGATAGTCTTGACTGGTCTTGACTTTTCTTCTATTTCTATTTTTTTTCCTTCGTTAAAAACGGTCGAACCTTGTTTTATTTGTGCTATCACGTTAAGCAATCAATTATTATGACACCTTTTTCTTTTCCATCGACCTCTTCATAAATTCCGTTCATTTTCTGTCGCCATTTTTTTTTTACTACGAGTGCACTTTGCTTGCCGAAAATTTGGATATGCGGATACATTAATTGTTATAGCGAAATCTTACAATATATAAAAAAATGCGCTCATAAACTCGTTCCCGTTCAAAAATGCTTTTGTCCAGAACTTTTGTGCATGACAGCTCCACTGATCAACAAACGCATTTTTCTTTCGCGATCGACTACAAAGCATTGCTCTCCGGTATACGCATGCGCAGGTCATCTCCGAGGCATGTCTGCGCTACATGGACCAGGCGATCAACCACCGCGTGTTCCGCATGTACGACATGGCGGTGGCGTTCATCAACTCCGAGGAAGAGGTGTTGAGCACCGGCAGCATGGCGCCCAACGAGCACATATCGGTCTTCATGCGCGACGAGGTCCGCAACAACAAGATCGAGGTACGGCTGACCAAGCTTTGAGTATACAGTTGAACCTCGTTATAACGAAGCTGAAGGGGACCGGTGATTACTTCGTTATAGCCGCAGCTTCGTTATAGTCAGTGTTGACCGAGCTTCCAGTCGCGCTGACAGGAATGCCATCAGAGGCGCTCTGCACTGTACTGTAACGCGCACTACAGGCGAAGGGCCCGCATATATGCAATACCCATCACTTTTCATCCATTTCCCTATCACCATGAGGTCATCCAATGTCAGGTTCTAGCACTGTTTGGCCTCAGATACTCTTGCACCAGTAAATACCGTTGATCATCATCATACCACCAGCTTTGCAATGCATTGAGAGTGTTCTCACAGCATCGCTGATGAGTGTCAACTGCTGGTACCGTAGCTGCGTCCAAGAGAGTCCATTTCTCTCGTTACAGAAGAGGGAATACGAACAATTAATGCACCGTTGTTTGCGCAGCTGCTGAAGGAGATCATCCGCATCCAGCAGCGGTACCCGTCGCTGGAGTGCGTGGCCCGGTCGCGGCTGATAGCGCGGCGCATCGTCAACTCGTCCCGGTCGGCCCTCAACGACCTGCACGAGAGCGGGCTCGTCGAGAGGCACCACTACACCGAGATAGGAACGGTGAGGAGCGACTGATTGATTGATTGATTGATTGATTGATTGATTGATTGATTGATTGATTGATTGATTGATTGATTGATTGATTGATTGATTGATTGATTGATTGATTGATTGATTGATTGATTGATTGATTGACTGATTGATTGATTGATTGACTGATTGATTGATTTTAATCAAAGAGAAAGGCCAGGCCACCACATAGTAACTCAGTAGTGTGTGGCTGGTAGCACCTCGCAAGTAACGACGGACAAGAAGATAGGTAGACACGGGACATATCGGCTGTGGAAGCAGTAGCAATTAAGGTTGGGAATAAAATGGGAGAGTGTGAAAAGGAAATGAGGAGGCAGCATCGGATGCTGCAACGTACTTGGCTTGCTGGTGAGGACGTGAGAATAGTTAACTTAAAGAAGCCGTCGTCTCGCTCTCGTGGTGTCTACTCCACTGCAGGAAGTTTGGCTGAATTAGGTATGCTCACTGGCAGGTGTTGCTTCAGCTCTCTGGCGCCCTGCTACAGTGGCTTGCGCCCTTTTCCTAGCTCTAGGCCCGATGAATCACATGCTTAGTTTGCTTCGAGCGCTATCTGCCGGCTACGAGATGACGGGTGTTATACGGGAGCTGATGGGCAACTTGTGACGTGTGCAACGAAGCCATATGCAATAGTCACACTTTCTGCCATCGTAGCATATGAAAAAAAAAGAACAGTGAAATGTGAAATTTCACTATTCTGAACAACGCGATGAACTTTTTCGCACCTCGTCGCCGGTGCAGCGCCTGGAGCAGATGACCCGCGACCTGAACCGGCTGCCCAGCTCGGTGTCCGTGCCCGAGACCACGCTCAGCTTCCTGCTCAGTGTACCCTGGTTGCCCGCCGACAGCGTGCCGAGGCTCAAGATGGTGGGTGCCTCATTGCCGCCACGAGTGTCGCTGTAAAAATGTCACCACTGCCGTTAGCGATGCGGCTTTCCACGGAAACCATCGCGGTGACACGCATAATTCGACCTCACGTATAGTTGCCGATGTTAGTACCAGTATGGACACCATAGTAGCAAAGCTATACCATAGAAGCATACAGCTGGATGTTATTGAACCCCAGATACGAAAATACCTCGCACAAATTTAGCAACTATGAAATGTAGCGGTCATTGTTACACCAGGATGCCAGCTCTACAAAATCGCTTACTTTCTTCTATAGACGACCCTGCCGCCGCTGCTACAGCCGCATACATTTTCCCATTCTAAACCTATGAGGTGATGTTGTGAATTGTCATGCTAATTAACGCACCGTAATTGTCATCAACCGTGTCCCCTTCCTCCGGTCGTGCGCATATGGATAGATGCTCTTTTAAGACATTAATCCTGCCTTCCAACGGACTTTTTTTCTGTCACTTTAACCTAAAAGAGTAGGGGGCGCTTACCACATAACAGAACTCTAATTCGCGACTGTCCTCAGTTCTACGAGTGCGTGCTATATATGCAGTGTCAAACAAGGCGTCGGCCGTCAAGCTGTTCGTGAAGACGCACTATAGCGAAAATGGTTGTCTGTACACATGCACAGTTTACCAGATCCAAGCACAATGAAGCTTGCCTTCACTACAGTTCTTGCATGCTCTCCATGTCGTTTTATTTCCCTACTTCTATCGCAGCATTACTGCGCCAGGTACAAAAAGGGCAAGAAGCTTGTGTCAGTCGGGAAGCCGCACCAAGCCATCCACATCATCTTCTCCGGAATAGTGAGGGTAAGCATGGCTGATCATGTACCCGTTCGAGCCTTGTTATGTTTCCTCCCTCGGAAACAGGGTTCTAAGCTACAGCGGGTGTACAGTGCACACGGTTAGAACTACAAAAACAGACCTTGCGTCGAACAAATTATTACGCAACAAGAACACAAGAGGCACACTAAGAAAAAGAAACTCGATATTTGTGTTCTTCATCGTCTCATTGCTCTAGTTTGTTCAGAATGAACAACCAGCAAGCCCAGCAGAGACCTCGTTCCCTCTTCTGTACTCATGGAACGGGGGTGCTGCGTGACTTGTCCCTACTTCACCTAGGCCGGAACTGTCTACAGGAAAAAACCACAGTTAACTTTAGTGTTTTTCTTTTGTGTGGGTGAGAGTGAGGTGCGAAGTGCGCATGAGACTGCATGCTCTTGCCCATCTCAATGAGAGTTAACACATAACCCGCCATTCTCCATAACCGCGTATGTACCAGCGGGTCCCATAATAGTGGTTCTGTGAGCCAAGTCATCCGATATAAATTAAACAGGTAGTAAAGGCTTCCTTCTTGAAGGAGTTCGAGAGCGGCTCTATGCTGAGGCAGCTACGCTCTGAAAAAAAACTGACTTGTGAACGGCATAGTTGTCGCTGCCGCTAACTGTTGGCTCAACCGCTAACCAATCAGAATGTTATCCACCCGCCATCGTGGCTGCGGTTGCTTTAGATCATTAGCACGAGATCGCGGTTTCAAGCCCTGGCTGAGGCGGTCGCATTTCTGAATAAGCGAACAATAAACACGCCCGTGCGCTGATCAACGTTAGGGCACGTTGAAGAATACTAAGTTGTCGAAATTAATCCGGAGCACGAGAGCGCGTTGAAGATGGACACAGGACAAAGGTGGACAAAAATGTTTAAAGTATATGCCCTCCTCTACAAAACATAGTTGCTGTGTCGTCCTAATATTTGTGCAGTGCGTGTTTTCTCGCCGTTCGTATTTGCCTGGTTTAGAATAACTGCCGCCGACGTTGCTACTGTGTTCAGTCTAGTTACCAAGATTACTGGACGCTAACCAAATTCTAGAGGCCCGTGTACTGTGCGATGTCAGTACACGTTAAAGAACCCCAGGTGGTCGAAATTTCCGGAGCCCTCCACTACGGCGTCTCTCACAGCTTTAGTCGCTTTCGGACGTTAAACCCCATAAACCAGACCAAACCAAAACTCCGTATTCAGTTGCTGATGAATGATAACGTGATCTTGGACCTGGGCCTTAAAAGTAATGCGGCCCAATGAGAGGGCACTTTAGAGAATGCGCCATCCGTCATATATGCGGCATATTTGCTGTAAAACACGGTTCTCATAAGTCTTGGGCTATGACGGGTTAGGCGCGGTACAACTGTCGTCACCCATTCTCCTTACTCCGTAGCTGTTCCCTTGTGTATGTATTTGTCTTTTAGTGACCATTCTCACCTATGGGGCAGAAACGTGGAGGCTAACAAAGAGGGTTCAGCTTAAGTTAAGAACAACGCAGCGAGCTATGGAAAGGAAAATGATAGGTGTGACGTTAAGAGATCGGAAGAGGGCGGAGTGGGTGAGGGAACAAACGCGGGTTAATGACATCTTAGTTGAAATCAAGAGGAAGAAATGGGCTTGGGCAGGGCATGTAATGCGAAGGCAGGATAACCGCTGGTCCTTAAGGGTAACGGAGTGGATTCCAAGAGAAAGCAAACATAGCAGGGGACGGCAGAAAGTTAGGTGGGCGGATGAGATTAAGAAGTTTGCGGGGATACAGTGGCGGCAACTGACAAAGGACAGGGTTAATTGGGGAGACATGGTAGAGGTATTTGCCCTGCAGTGGGTGTAGTTAGGCTGATGATGATTATGATGACCATTCTGGTGCGGTTTCCTGCACCAAGACTGCGAAAATGCCGGCAGTGTTTAAAGTCCACCGCAATGCCTAACCGCGCTCGCCCAGATCGAGGCCACCGACCGGTGCCCCAGTCGGCGGCCTCCCGTTCTGGCCAACACGGACTCGCTGGAGTTCTTCTCCGGCGAGGGCCCCTTGCGCGACTTCCTGGTCGGGCCGGGCTCGCTCGGCATCGTGGGCTTCCTCACCAGGGGCCACTCTGTCTGCGACGTCATCTGCGAGACCGACATCGATGTGAGCTGGCCCACCGGCCTTTGCCGCTATACACAAGGAGGCGCTGGAATTTCACTGACCCCGATTGTGATTCCTATTATTGCGAAAGCAATACTGCTTGCACTTTCAAGCCTTTGCCGTGACGCGGCGGTGCCATGAACCCCGTGTGACATCATGCGTGACGTAACGCCGAAGAGCTGGGCGACCATCTCGCGCCGTCGGAGGAAGCGGCGGTGCCTTCACCGGCGCCTAACTCCTGCGCTCTCCGCTAGGAGCGCAATTGTGGCGTTACGCCGAAGAGATTAGGCTCAACTCACGTCGCTAGTAAGCAGTAGCTGTGCCAGCGGCTTAACATTGCTTCGCGACGATGCCGCCCACCGCTAGGGAAGCTCGTCGCAATGCGCGTAAGAGACAGCAGCGAGCTATTCATCCTTCTCTCAGGTGCAAAAACAACAGCCGTCTACGCAGAGCGGCGGTAGACACGGCGGATGCGGGCTGAAGAAACGGATGAAGTTGCTTTCGCAATTTCCGGGCTTAACCAAGCTGAGCCTCTGCCATTTTTTTTTTTTGCAACTGATATCATACGACAGTGCACGTTGGTTTCAATGATCAAGCAGCGTGGAGGATTCTATTTGCTGCTTTTATTTTCGGCTGCATGCATTACGGTTTCATCAAAGAACGATCTCAAGAAAGCATTTCGTGTCTTAAAGGGACCCTGAAATGATTTCGATGAGCATATTCTAGTGCAACAGAGCTGTTGAGGTGGTCATTGCGAGTATTCGAGTCATATATTTGTAAGCTCTGCACGGACCCTATAATTTAGAAATAATCTTTAAAAGTCTCTGCTCGCAACAGCTCGCAACCGATTAGAGCGACACCTCACAGCCGCGTCCCCCACCCCGATGACATCAGTGGACAGTCTGGGAGAGCTGGAGATAGTTTCTAAACTATAGGGTCCACGCCGAGCTTTCAAATTCGACCCGAATACCCATAACGACCACCTCTACAGATCAGTTGCACTAGAATACGCCCATCGAAAACATTTCAGGGTCCCTTTAAAAGGCCTACACCCCACCCTTGCGCTCTTCCTTCGCTCCAGGCCTGTGCGATCCCGATGCCGCTGATGGAGATGCTGGTGGCGCGGGACGACTCCTCGCCCTGCATCCAGTACCGAATGTGGCGCTGGGTGGCCGTGCGGATAGCCCTGAACTTGCTGGAGGCACGCGACGAGTTCGAGGTGCGTTGTACTCCGCTATGCTGCGCACCTATCTTCGAGAACTGGGTTGAGACGCCACGAGAAGCGTACGGTTCGCCGAGTGGCATGCGGAGTGGAGTAATTTTGGACATGCTATCAGCTCATGAAAAGTGCGCAGAAAAAGCTTGTGCGATGTGTGTGTTTGGGGAACAAGTTTACGGTTTACCGAACAAATCGCTGCCTCGTGACCCTGAAAGAAGGTTGCTCAAGGAAACACAGAAGGGCAGTGGAGAGAGTTGTTTCACCAGCATCAGCACCGACAGCCAAAGCTGAGCTCATGAACAAAAAAACAAAGGCCTCTCCCAATGATAGTTTGGTTTGGTTTGTGGGGGTTAACGTCCCAAAGCGACTCAGGCTATGAGGGGCGCCGTAGTGAAGGGCTCCGGAAATTTGGAGAACCCCAGGTGGTCGAAATTTTCGGAGCCCTTCACTACGGCATCTCCTATAGCCTGAGTCGCTTTGGGACGTTAACTCCCACAAACCAAACCACCACTTCATCACTTCTATGTGGCGCCAGTGATGACTTCACTGTCCCTAGGAGTACAGCTAATCGGTCCAGTATTGGAAACGTATTGACAAAGGCAGGTCCGGCAAAGGACCAGCGTGAAACCATCCATTTGCAATATTGGGCCAACTACCTGAGCTATTTGGGGTCTTAGCTAACAACTGATAAGCTCCTCAGTGCCGCAGCTCCTAAGCTCATGTCCTAAGCTTACTCCTGTAGGCTTACTCCAGCGCAACTGACGGCTTAATATGACTCCCTTCCTCTGTTGTGGTCTGTATAGTTACGACTTCGTCCTTAGTACGTGACCCTCCGCCTTACATTTGTCGACGCTTGCGCAGACCGTGGACCCGGACGCCCTGCAGCGCTACGTCGAGGACGGCCGGCTGCCGTACTTAGGGCGCGCCTCCAGCCTGGTGCTGGACGACGACGTCGACTGCGCCGTGCTGGTGCAGGGCACCATGTACAGTCCAGAGAAGGGGCGCCGCGCCTTCCACGGACCCCAGTTCGTGCCCGACACCGTGCGTTACCTCGACATTCCGGTGAGCAAAGTGGTGCATACGACGTGGTAGTCGTATCTACGTAGCAGATACCACTGCCACGTGGTGATGAGTTCATTTCACGCGTATATTCGACCACCTTTGTTGGTCGGCCAGACAATGGCACGACGTAGTGGCGATGACCTTAAAAAGGAGACCGGCAACTCGTAATTGCCCATCGTCGGCCCAACAAGCTTCTTTGCCAGCCTTAAACAAACTATATCCGTGCTTAGCCTTGGCTCAACGTCGGTCCAAAGTTTCACTGCTGGTCACGTCGGCTGCCTGTCTAAGCCCGACTGTGGGCCCATTATAAATAATCACCAATTTCCGCTTAGAACAAGGTTTTTGCGAAGTAGCACAATGCAACCACTACGAGATGGCACGAGTGTAGGTGTTGCGTAGTAGTGTCTGCAGTGCGCATAGGCTTGTGCAGAGGAAGGAAAGGGGGCAGTGCACCCTCCCCAATTGGCAATTTTGTCCCCTATTGCTTCTTGCTATAAGCACAGGCGCTACCATGATCGTCGGAGAGACCTGTACACGCCTATAAGAGTGTGGATACCATTACCACGGCCGCTTGATGCAAAGCGCAAAGCTCGCTTTGCGCTTTGTATCTAGCGGCCGTGCCATTACTACGCACATAGTATATTAGCTCTATGCGCACATAGATATAGTGGGATACAACTTCAAAAAACAGCAGCTGCTAACACTGGGCCGCGGTCCGCGGCGTCCTGTATTACTCCGCTGGACAATCGCAACAGTAAACGAAGTCAGCTTTTTTAATGTTTGGCTATATCAACAATCCACGTATCAACATTCTAGAGCTCACAATTTTTTCCTTGTGATAAGCTTCTTGTTTAGGTAAGAAGAAGTGATAAGCAGCGCGACTACTTTTTCGTAGTGGAGGAATTCTGTGCGCGGAGGCTGATGTGGGCGGAGCTTCACTGCAGGCTTCAATCACGTGCAGTAGGCTACGCTTTGGAGGCTCGCTCACCCTGAGTCCTTTGTGGTGCGTGCAGGGCAACCCCGAGAGGCGTCCGCTGCCGGTGCTGTTGCTGCTATGCAAGCAGCGCTACCGGCTGCCCAACGAGCTCGACTGGCAGAACATGCCGGGCGAGTTCTTCTCCACCGAGGCTGCCGAACACTGGACGCGCCAAATCGCGTCCAGCCACGGGCCGCCGCCGACGCCCGCCTTCGCCCCCAGTCGGCGCTGACCGACGCACCGGCGCGAACGCGCGCGTATATATTTGTATATACATGTTGTATGATAGAATCCTTGATAAATGACAGCCGTACCGCCTTTCCGCACAGTTCGCATCCGCCTTGCAGCTCGTCGTATGCCAATCATCCAACGCCGAACACTGTTCCGACGAACATAGCGTCCTCTAGGCAGATTTCGTGTGAGCAAAGAACGCGATTTTTGATTGGTTCGTACCGGGCATCGCAGCGACAAACATGGCGAATTTTTGTTTTCACACCACTGCGCTTTTCAGAGATATCTAGGGAATTTCGTTCCCAGTCTGCGGTGCCTGCATTTTAATAGCTATGTTTGGGTGGTGTTGAATTAGCGGCTAGCTCTAAGAATACGCTCGAGTTGAGACTTGTTAACTATGTACGACAGTGCTAGATTTAAAAATTCGCTATTTGCATGCGAGAACAACCCCGATAATGACAATAAAATTGCATTATCATGTGGGAAGCTTTGTGTCAAATTCTTGGTGCCCGTGTTCTGTGCGATGTCAGTGCACGTAAAAGAACCCCAGGTGGTCAAAATTTCCGGAGCCCTTCACTACGACGTGCCTCATAACCTGAGTCGCTTTGGGACGTTAAACCCCAATAAGCCAATCTAAGTGCCCGCCAATTAAGCTCATCCGCTATATCTTTTTGCACTTAGTTTATGAATACAAACCTGGCCGCAGCGGCCGGTATTCGGTGGAAGTGAAACACTAAAACCACCTTAGCTCTGCCTTGAAGAGGCAGTTTGGAAGATTATCATTCATGGTAGAGTGCAGAGGCGTACACACAGATCATGAGGAACAAGTGAAAGATAACAGCGATGTTTGGGAGGGACTCAAAAGAACTACCATTCAGCAATAGATTCCAGGAACTCTTATTTGGTTTGCGTCTCAGCGGCATCAGGGTACTTTCCGGACACTTTGAGGTGTCATCACTGAGACGATTTCATCGCCTGAAAACTCGTCATATACTACAGACACACTAGACTTCCACGTCTGAAGAATTTACATGGTCTCAAACACTATGGAAACAGGCTCAATCATGCTAAAAACTGATGTCACCCTCTCAATAGCCTTTGAGCGGCTGTCCAGCTCTCTGTGGAACCGGTCAAGGCATTCAAACATTACCCTTCTGATCTGTTCTCCTCTGCTCTTTCTCCTGACATCTTCTTGCAATATTTAATTTGTTGCTCTTCTTCAATCTCCATTTCCTCACATTTTTCTGTGGTTTGGGCAAGAGTCTTTATCACGACTTCAATCCAGCTGTTGCGGCTTGGTTGAAATCCCTCGGGCAACATAAGCACTTTGCATATACGTGTCCATTGAAATGTGAAATGAATATCAAATATTTTATTCACATGGGGTATACAGGAATGCACTGGGACAAAACAAAGAACCTAATGACGACAGACTTCTCGTAAACCAAACCACAGCAACCACCTACAAATGCTCCCAAAAAGAAAAACTAATCCAGCTCCGCTTCTCCTGGATGTCAAAGGAGTGTCATGACACAAAATGTAAATTGCACTGAAATTCGCAGTGGAACCAAAAAACACACTGCCTGTTTTTTGCACAGCATGATCAAGACAAAAACTCGCACACAAAGAACTGCGATATGCATGCTAAACTGCTGTACTACAAATGCCTTGGCACAATCCTGATTGTCTCACATGACACATCACATGAACAACATACCACTGAACATGCAGGGCTGACTAGACAAAAAGTATACATGCCATCTTTTGCTACAGCAGTAAAAAAAAAGCTAACAAATCTCATTGCATGAAATAAAGCACCGATGAAGAGTGCGAAAGCAATGCCCAGACAACGCATTTGAACGGGCTGCTTTTTTTTTGTCGCACATGCTTTTGCACACACAGACACAAACATGAAAAAACAAGTGAGAAAACTAACCCACATCAAAGACAAAATGTAGAATGTATGAGACACGGGGAAAACAAAATGCAGTGTAAATATGGTATGTAAAGAGACTCTGCTAACAATGCTGATGGTGTTGTACATGTTGTAATGCATGCATGCGATGAATTGTAACATAAGGCGAATTAGCTTCTTATGCTGACAGGAAAAAAGACATGCAGGAACTAAGACATCCTGAATTCCAGAAGCTGTGTCAGTTTACGATAAAGAAAAAAAAAAGGCTTTATAACCGGGACAGGTTTAAAACCTGGTGCTTTAATTTAGCACATCAACCGCCTACTCCTTTGGAGAGACACGAGACAAAGCACGAAGGTTACATGACCGGGAAAGGTGATTATATTAGTGCAACTGCACACAGCAAGCATGTGACCTTAGAGGTACGCTGAGCATCTTGTGTGTGTCAGAACAAACAACTTCCTTCAAAACCCCCGCCCTTCCCATACTCCCTTTTCCTTACATAAGTTACTTCATAAATAAAGGCTTTCCTTTTGTGTCCTGCGAAAGACGTGACAAAATCCAAACGTGCAGCACGGCCGACCCACAGTCTTTCTTTTCAAGCTTGCATTCTGAATGAAAAACCATTCAACAAGACACGTGTGCACAAGTCTACCGAAGCAGCCCTCCACTCCAAACAAAAACCAACAACACATGACAGGACATACGACAATGATGACAGCAGCTCATCACAAGGCAGACAAAGGTGCCCAAAGACATGACCTTGGAAGCCCTGCACTCTGGCTTATTTTCCTGAATCGTCACCCTTGCCATCAACAGCCTGGCGGTCCTTCATCACCGCCATAATTTTTTCATCGAAGAGCCGCTTTGCAGGGGGAGCACCGCCATCTTCTGCTTCATCGCCTTCAAGCAGGATGCGCCTTTTCACGTTCTCGACACCCTGGACCACCAAGCGGTTGATCTCGTGCAAGTCCTACGGGAGATTTGCAGAAACAATAAAAGGCCTATTACAGAAAACATGACGTATCAAGTAATTCAACTAACTCGCTGTGGGCTCTGCTATGGTTGAAAACTGTATCCTTGGTTTTTATCGATGGATTACCCCCCATCCTGATGTGGGGATTACCCCGATCTTCAGAGACAATGTCAGCCTTTAAAATAAACAGTCATTAGCAATTACTGCAAAGGACAGACAACCGCTAAGGGGCACAAAGTTAAGGTCAGAAAGAAAGGTTAACAACCACGGAACCTAACAGCTGACGATGGGAGCCCTGTGCCTTTCCTGAGAACATTTTCCTACAAAATAACGAAACGGCATGTTTACCAATTCAAAATAGCTGAATAAAAATTATCCGAAGTTTATGCACAAGAGGAAAATGAAACTGTGCGCTGCAGAATGGGTTAGTGTGAAAGTGGGTCCTCAGCTGAAGACAGGGCAGCAGCATTCTCTTTCAAAGTCAAGTCAACCCTGTATTAAACAAGGTGACACAGTAAAGAACCCCAGGTGGTCGAAATTTCCGGAGCCCTTCACTACGGCGTCCCTCATAGCCTGAGTCGCTTTGGGACGTTAAACCCCCATAAACCAAACCAGTAACCCACACTTTGAAAAGCAAAGCATAGCATACAGACACAATGTGCCTTTATCACTGTCAAACAGTGAGAGAGAACTGCTATAACAAGTCCCATGAAGGCGCGCTGGTTCAAGCCTGACAGAGGTGCTTAAACAAGCACAAACAACTCACTGTCATAACCTTACTTTTCCCTGACAACATGGCTCAGCACGAACTTACCTTGGCTGGACTCTGGTTGAAATGGTAGGCCCGCCGGTTGGGTGAGGCAACATAGGCGTTGGGCCTCAGTGGTGACACGAAAACGTTGGGTGAAATCTCAACTTTTGGCAAGGTGACTGCGCTCTTAGTCTGTGGCAGTGGTGTGAGGCAAATGGTCTCGTCCTGCAATAAGTAATTTATATCTCATTTGGCAGCATAATGGCAGCAGGAAGACATGTGCAGCACATGCTGGGCAATGGGAATACATGTAGCATGATTAAGTGATTTCGCTAACATCACTGATGCACGCCGACGGCAGATGGCCATGGGTGATAACTGCAGAGCAAGCGGCAATGCGGTACCAACAGCACAACAATAACTGCACACTCAAGAACCATGCTCGATAACAGTGTGCTCAAACGAAAATCTAATGTTGCTGTTCACTAAAATGTTTCACATTCATTTTATTAAACAATGGAAAGGCTTGTTACACATTCACATCAAAGCTGTTTAATATTTTAGCTGTTTAAAAAAAGTGTTTTCTACAAGAAGAAAAGAATAAAAACTGGCATACCTTATTTGAACCTGGAGCAAATTTCATGACGTACGAGGTCATATCTTTTCTGTAGACCTAGAAGCAAGACAATAAAGGATACCATTCAGAGTACATTAACTGAGATGATTCAAGAGTATTAATACGCAACAGAGATAGTGCCAGGCATGCTGTGTTGAGTCTCGTTCTTATTTCACACAGAAACACATCTACAACCGCCAAATTCGCCACACAGTTGGCGGCAATTTGCAAAAACTGACAGTCATTTGGTAAAGAGACAATCGGTATGCCAGGACAGGAAGCAAGTTCCAGAGCGGGGTAAGTTTCGGCAAATCTAGGAAATGATGATAAGGCTTACGTTGTTGTAAAACATGATGATATCTGCTGTTTCCACTGAAAAAAAAAAAAGAAACAAGCAATGCATGAACATAACGCAACGTTTTCTTCTAACTGCTACTGCACATTGACAAAATAACATTCCACCCTGAACTCTTGAAGATGATGCTTATGATGATTATGAATAAGGTGGTAATGCATGATGATCAACAGATTTTACCTTTAGTGTTTTTGCATGCACCATAAGGCTTTGAGTCGCAGCTCGCACACTTGTCAAAGCGACCGTGAGCTGGGACGGTCGCCATGTAGACCTCACGATACACCTACAGCATTCAAACAAAAGGGAAAAAAGCAAAATAAAAAAAATAAACAGGTCCACACATAGAAGTGACACGTAAAACTCTGCCAAGGTCGTCACTCAGATACGACTACTCACGTGGCTTTTCTTCTGATACTGGTCTCGGTAACGCTGAAGAATGTCTTGAAACTTGGTGTCAACTTTGGTGACCTAGAAGGCAATGGCAATGCCTATCAATGTCCTACCGTAGCTTTTCTTTCTTGACATTTATTACACACAACTGCATTATTGCAGTTATAATACTGTAGGGTATAATAAATGCACTATTAGATTTGGCATAGCTGTTGAGTATCTGAACCGTAGGCAATCGCACATGAAACACGCAGTGCCGAACAGCGGCGGCGTTTGCCCTCAGCTCAGTCTAAGCGCACAGCTATAAGAATCTACAACTTGATGCCACCGCCCAAGGCTCTGCTCGAGCGGCACTTTTAGTGAAATTTTTTTAGGAGAAACTTTATGTGTTTCAAACAATAAAAATGTAAAATATACTGTCTCTACTGACAGCTTCAAATGCTAGTGGCCTGTCCAGTGCAAAAATTACTAACGGGTGGAGGGTGCTGAGGGTGGAGGGCTGAAAAAATAAATGACAATGTACAGGTGCCGTCAAAAGTAAATGGAAGGCAATATTAACGAAAAAATTTAATCATTGCCCGCTCAATTCATGCATCCTTGAATACATATCTGCGGACTAATTGTGATTGTGCGAATTGCACTGTGCACCAACAAACATGGACCATTATGCTTTAGATTTAAAGAAATTAAATTTTTTTGACAAAGTCCCCTTCCATTTACTTTTGACGGCGACTGCACACAGCAGTACTACATTAATAGTACACTTTTACAAAATATGCAACAAAAATGAAAAATACAGGAGACAGACGCTGCTCTCATCCACTGCCGCTAAACTCACCCCCTCCATGAATGCTGCGCAACTTTCTTTTTAGTTTTTTTTTTTCCTGTCCGTTCTACTCTTTGTACTCTCCTCTACTTTCCTCCTGCCATACTTTCCTTCTCCACTTTACTCCACGGTACTCTCCTCCTCTGCTCTCCTCCTCGGTTGCTCTCCTCGCGCTTTCTTCGCTATCTTCGTACTTTCATCCGTCACTTTTCTCCACATTCGCTCTGCCGGTTATGCCAAAGCCGATGCCGACACTCGACCGATGAACGGGCAGTTAAGAGCTGTGCTTTAAACCGCCTAGTCAATTAACAATGACTAGCTGAGAATGAAACAGCCTGCTGTAAGCACTTACAGTATGGTCAGTCCCATTATAGTGGGTAAAGGAAAGACAAGGGTTGAGGCATGCATAGATTTAGCTCTTTGGGAAACCCAGAACAAGAATCCCCAGACGAGTATGACACAGTACTAAGAAGTAAAGAAGCAGCCTCACCTTTGCGACAATGTAGATTGCACACAGCAGGAGTTGGTCCAGGTGGCGGTTCCTCATGAGTTTGGTGCAGTGCACCAGCGAATGCTCAAAGCAGGTCCAGATTTTGCTCTGGAGGTCCATCCCCTCAATGGGCAGCCTTGCACACATGTTCTGAAGACGCATTCCAGCCAAGTGGTACACCTGTTCCAAACCACGAGAGACAGTGTGCAGCCAAACTTTAAAAAAAAAGAAACCTAGTATATCCACAGCTAACAGGCACCCACAACAGACTTGTCAAGCCCCATTAAAGGGACACCCAGGACAAAGTGAAGTTGGCCTGTATGGATAAGTTGCCATGCTTTAATGACAAAGAGTATACTGTCGCTGAAAATAGAGATTTCATAAGCATGAAAAGGTCACAAAATGATACAAGTGTCACCACGGCCGGCCAATTTTGCAAGTGAACTGCGGTGTGGCGACAAACTTTTAATGCATTAGCATTAGAACCCCCATGTTGGAAAATCTGTCCGCCTGAAGCCTCAGCTGGCAGGTGAGAAAGTGGAGAAAGGGGAATCCCCGTTCCAGTTTCAGAGGAAAGGAGGGAGACGGAAGGTGAAGAGTGGGTGAAAGATGGTGAGTAGTGGGTGGGGGGCAGTGGAGATAAGGTACAGCGTGTCCCACTCTGATTGCTGGATTGGATCAAGAGAGTGAAGCAGGGGTACAACGTGTCACACTTTGACTGACAAACTGGATCAACGTCACGCACTTGCATGGCTCGACACCGTCAGCGGCAGCGGATGCTCCGTCTAGGGAGGCAACAATAATGCTGACACATACTCTTCTCATCAATAAGCATGTCTTTTGCTGCCAAAAACACATCAACACACCCAAACAGAGCCACGAAATTGATTTTTACTTAGAATAAAAGTTGAATGGACTTGTCTTCGGTGTCATATTAAAGACCTACGGCACTCTTTCACTACACACTGCATGCAAGATCACGCCGCAGAACACAAAAGCGAAACCTTCAACGCTAACGTTCATGGGCCTCTGAAAGCAGCACATACCAATACCGGCACCTGCTTCTCCATTGACAAGCACCCATCTCTTGCTCCCCTCTCCAACAATCTACATGTGATGCGACTTTCAATAATACTCCCAATTAAAAAAGAACGGGAAAGAATGACCCATGTACATCCGTATTAGATAAATTGGTGGACACTTAAGTTCGCCTTACAGGGTATGACGCGATAGCATTTACACAGACACAGACACTGTTCTTTGTTCACAATGGCAGAATCAACCGCAACAAAGTAACCGTATTTTGCAGGTTCTACAATGAGAAATTAAATACTTTTCTTTTTTCTCTCTTTCAGAGGTGCATCAGACAGCGACAGAAGTTTATTGGCATTTACTCCTTCTTCTGTATTGTTATTAGAATTTTATATTCATTTTACAGCTTGCCATAATGTCATATACTATGACACCAACTATTGTGACCCTTATTCTGCTGACTGTGACACCCACTGCTGCCCAAGATGCAGCATCAAAACTCACAAGCTGAAATTGTAAAACGATAAAAACCTACTAATTTCAAATAACGTTAATAAGTTGTGCACACCATTCAGGGCCCATCAGTCATCGTTAGTACCTTTCGGAAGAAAATGACCAGCGCACGGGGCAATGACGGTGGCCTGTTTTCCTTGGAAACCTTGGACGTCGATGGTCCTGAATCACCGGCCACAGGTGCCGAAGTCTTGCCTTGGCTTCTGGTGGCACAGCCCTCGCGCACCGCTGGAAAGCAAGCACACCAGGTGTAGCCACAAGCTGCTATACTCTATACATGTGGAATTTACTGTGCACTGCATCCAGCCTGTCTCACACAGAAATCGTAACTATTCCTCTGGGCACATCCTTTCAGACTCCAGATGTTTCGATTCCATGTGTATAAATTAAAGTTCTCACTGCGGACAAGGGTGCAGGGGAGCGAAGTTCAGCATCCCAAGAAACAAGATGAACATTTGTGGAAGGTAAATTTGCACTGTGTGTCACATTTTATCACCAACAACTAAACTACATCCACTGCAGGACAAAACCTCTTTATATCCCTCCAATTAAACTTGTCCTGTGCCAACTGCAGCCACCTTATCCCCGCAAACTTTGTAACCTCTTCCGCCCGTCTGACCCTCTGACACCCTCCAACCCCCTATGCATGCTCTCTCTTGAGAGACCACCTGCATTACCTTAAACGAACACTGGTTATCTTGCCCTCACATTAAATGCCCTGCCCATTTCTTCTAGAATTCAAATAGGACATCATTAATTCTCAATTGTTTTCTAACCCACTCTACCCTCTTCCCATCTCTTAACATCACTTCTATCATTTTCCTTTTCACAGCTCACTGCAATCTCTTAAACGTGCACTGAAGAGGAATCTGAACTTGTCTTTTTGCCGGGGGAACTCGATCTGCACGTTCCAAGCATTCTTAGAAACTGCGACTTATTG
Organism: Amblyomma mixtum; assembly: GCF_055824585.1. Classification (NCBI taxonomy): domain Eukaryota; kingdom Metazoa; phylum Arthropoda; class Arachnida; order Ixodida; family Ixodidae; genus Amblyomma; species Amblyomma mixtum. The sequence continues at coordinate 33,992,001 of NC_143019.1, read as the reverse complement.
CCCTGTGTGGCCGACTTCCCTAATTAAATCGAATTAGCGCCCGGCTCCCGCCTTTTTTTTTTAATTCCGCCTCGTACGGTGGGCGGAGTCGACCAACGCGGGGAGTGCCTTTCAGCCAGCTCCGTGGAGGCTTTGCTTCCGCTTCATTTTGTTTTTTAGGTTTCCGCGAATAAATAGTTTCATTTGCAGATAATATAACCGCAAAATAAGCCCGCATAAATAAAAATACGCACGGACTATTTGCTTCTACGGATTACTACGTATTACTCCGCCGATGGCAGAGCGGCAAGCCGCCACGGGACTGGGTGAAAGGCTCTCCCCGCGTTGGTCGACTCTGCCCACCGTACGAGGCAGAATTAAAAAAATAAAGGTGGGAGCCGGGCGTTAATTCGACTTAATTAGGGAAATCGGCCACACAGGGCAATAAATCGAAGTTTCTAAGAATGCTCAGAACGTGTAGATTGAGTTCCCGTGGCAAAACAACGAGTTCAGATTTCTCTTCAGTGCACCTTTAATTTAATTTCAAGCCTTTTTGTCAGCATTTACAGCCTGACAGGTGTCACACCTACAATGAAACAAATTGCGTTTTAGTCTTATCTCACACAGTAGTCAATTTCAGATAGTTCAAACAAACACCTCTAACTCAATGAGCTAATTGTTATATGTAATACGGAAAACATATGTTTTCCGCATGTATACATGTCAAAGAGCTAATTTTCAACTGTTTCCTAACCCACTCTACTCTCTTCCCATCTCTTAACATCACTCCTACCATTTTCCTTTTCACAGCTCACTGCAATGTCTTAATTTAATTTCAAGCCTTTTTGTCAGCATTTACAGCCTGACAGGTGTCAGACCTACAATGAAAGAAATCGCGTTTTTGGCTTATCTCACACAGTAGTCAATTTCAGATAGTTCAAACAAACACCTCTAACTCAATGAGCTAATTGTTATATGTAATACGGAAAACATATATTTTCCGTATGTATACATGTCAAAGAGCTACTTGTTATATGTAATACAGAAAACACGTTTTCTGTATGTACACGTCCTCCATTCATACATGTTTTCCGTCTGCATATGTTAATTATGGAAAAGTTTTTTTCAGATAATTACCTGGTTTCTTCAACTCAGCACTGCCCTGGCCACTGCTCGAGTCACCCGGAGGGGCTGTCTTGCCAACATTATTCTCAGTGCATTCCTGAACTCTCTCAATCTGACGACCCGGCTGCACCTGTTCGACAAAATCAGCAATGATGAAACACGCAACTAGTATGGCTGTGCTAGAATCCAGAATTATTGTCGTCGCCAGCACAAAATGTTAACCCTGTAATCCCCAGTGCACCACATAAGATACAAACAACAAAAATGAGAACAGTTTTTGTTTCTACTTGTGAAAGTGCACCAACTGCTGACAGCATTCTAGATGAAGCATTTTCCAACATATTTATCGAGACAAGGCCAAAGCGTCACCTACCAGAAAAGCAGGAACAGAGGAAACAAAGAACTCCTTGAAGGTAACTCATGGCAAAAGCAAACTCTAACAGCAAAACAACCTAAAACTGCCATGAGCCCACTGCCACATTGGCAGTGGATGGAATAATTTTGAAATCAGCCAAAATTTTTTTATGCACCTGGGAACGTGAGTGCAGTTTTACCGTTCTTAAAACAGTAGAAATTATTATAACTGGCTAATTTCAACTTGCAAAAACTGTCTTTATAACGAAATCAGTTTTTTTGCATTTTTTCAATGTAGCTGCTTTGTTCACAGCTTTTATCTGATGTTGTCATTGCCTTGGAACCCTGGGGTCAAAGTCAAAAACACTGAAGCAGTAAATAATGCTGCTGCCAAAAGGAGTTTCAGCGGCTATGCAGAAAAAAAAATCACGATTAATTAAGGGTAGACACTGGCCTTTAGGATTCAGATCATACATTTTAAATGTGGCAAACAACGATTTATTAGCAGATTTTGGAAATAGTAACACTTATTTCAAGACAAACCTCTTCAAACGTGGGCACGGACTGTCCAGGGAGCACCATGGCATTCCACAAAGGCGAGTTGGCCTTCCAAGCGAGGCACTCCACGATTTGCTCTTCAACCTGCAAGACCCGAGAGCCTCACCTGTTGGTTTCCAGGCAGAATGGCAGCATGCCGGTCTTAATAACAACATATTATTTCATTTATAATTTTTTTTTTCACACCCACTGCTAAAATTCACTTAGCTTCCGGGTGGACTGAAGCTTTCATACAAAGTACCCGGAGTGACAGACAATCCCAGAACACCCTTTTCTTTCAAACTGACCTTTCAGATATGTCCTCACTATATCCTAACAGAGCATCCCAAATGAGAATGCCCTCAAGATTATAATAAAGCTTGTTGGATGCTCCGAGGACAAGCACTCACTGAATTCCCTTCAAACATTATTCAAACGATGAGATCACAACAAATCGTGACAAGTTAATCTAACATGCTCCACGTGCTAGCATAAGTGCACATATAATTAAAATAATTTCAACTGTAGCAATAAAATGGAGCCTTGGTCATGTGGCCAGCTGTGCCAGCAAGGCATACCATTTGATGGTAGCCAAAGCTCTGAAATAGCTGCCATTCGTTTATCACTGACCGTTTATCACTTCAATGCCCCCTTGTTTTGTGCGCAACATTCTTCTGCTTTCAATCGAGACCAACTAGCACATGTGCATGCACCAATTCTCACTGCAGCCTGTAGGTAAGCACGTGGCTGGCGGTTTCAATGCTCACCTTTTATAGCTTTTTTGGGGGCTGCCACACTGTTTTAAAAAGGCGGGGGGGGGGGGGGGGGGGGGTGCTACGGAAGATAAGAAGTGCTTTTAGGCCTCCACGCTGGCGGAAAGCACAAATTTTTCAACTACAGGGCTAAATTTACAGCGCCTCCTCACTCGTTCTAAGCTGCGCTGTCACGTTTGTTCGTTGTGTCGAGACATAGTGCTTTTGCTCTAATAGACAGTTTGATAGCAGCATCACACTCGTTCATAAAAAGTGAGCTTACCTTATAACCGCGATCGTCATTATTGGGCTCGACTATATAAATGTGCATTCGGTGGCCTGCGTAGCTCTTGGCATTAGGAAAGCTGTTTTTAGAACAGCCCCATGGACTCCCCACAGAATGAAGGGGGTAAACAAGCAACTTCTCACGTTGTTCAGATGCTTGACGACTTCGCGCCACAAGCTCTTCTCGCAGCGAATCACAGGCTCGATGACCTTCAAGAAGTGGTACGGCATCAAGTCGAACACCTCCAAGATCCAGGGAAACTCCCTGTGGCCACGCAATGTGAATGCATTACATGAAAGATTCTACTGCCACACAACACATATCACAGCCTCAAGAGGAATGGAAATGTACACTGTTATCTTGATCTTTCCACATTTTTCTCCTACATGCTTGTCTACAACAAAGGTGTGTGGCTGAATGAAATGTTCTTATCAACTCTGTTCTCTGAGCACAGGAAGGAACAAGAACACTGCAGAATCATTTGCAGCTTCATTCTTTCAGTTCTGCCCAATGAAAAACTTCACTCGTACAAGACAGCTGTCTCACCTAAACAGTCAAAGACACATTCAACAACTGTCACGAAATCTCCAAACTCCATTTGCATATTTTTTGCCTTCTGCAGATGCATACATTTAACTTTCTCTTCAGAAGCACCTACAACACGAGGCTCACACATTTTCCTCGACTGATGGCATCGCCACCAAATGATGTGGGATGCACGACCAACTGAAATAACTGTAAGACAGGTTCATTTTGTACATTTGATGAGCACCAGTGTGCTTGTTGGGTACTAGATCTTTTTTGTCTTTATTTTTGGCAGCAGTTTACCCAAAACAAGCTCTTTTCATCTTTTTTTCAAGTTTCCTGAACTTTTCATAGAAGTGTGCCATTATAGTGGACTATATGTTACCCAACTGCACTCAGATAAAAATCACAATGAACAAAAATGGCAGCCAACCAGACACTCAAAGTCATCCAATCTGATGATTGTTAATCACACACTAAATGAGTTGCTGCCGAGCTTTCGTCTGTTTCACAGGCACACACTCTAACCAGAAAAGAGTAAAAAAAAAGGGATTAAGGGTGCAGTGAAGAGGAATCTGAACTCGTCTTTCTGCCGCGGGAACTCAATATACCCGTTCTGAGCATTTAGAAACTTCGATTTATTGCCATGTGTGGCCAATTTCCCTAATTAAATCGGAATAACGTCCAGCTCCCACCTTTATTTTTTTTTTAATTCTCCGCGTACGGTGGTCGGAGTCGACCAACGCGTGGAGTGCTGTTCAGCCAGCTCCGTGGAGGCTTGCCTCTCTGCCATCGGCGGAATAATACGTAGTAATCCGTACAAGCAAATAGTCCGCGCGTATTTTTATTTCTGCGGGCTTATTTTGCGGCTATATTATTTGCGAATGAAACTATTTATACACGGAAACCTAAAAAACAAAATAAAGCGAAAGCAAAGCCTCCACGGAGAAAAAGCCTCCACGAAGCCTCCACATTACGACTGAGAATAAAAAACAATTAAAACCATTCCTTTCATCACGCTGGTGCCGCTCACAATAAGCTTTACCACTGAAACTCAGTCAAACATGTTAAGATCAAAAAAAACTTTTCTGCATTTCTGGCTCTTGAAGCCGTCGGCAGGAAGCCCTCTGCAAGATATTTGCCCTGAAAGTTTAGTGTCTGAATACAGCTAGTCATGCCACCCAGTATTCAGGTCATGCAACCACTGGGCCGTGGAAACAGCCATGTTAGGGGCAGAGTCTGTGGGTCAGTGGCAGACGAGCTCATCCTGCAAAATGATGGACAAATCGCAAGTTCACTCAGTTTACACTAGCCCTCCAGTACACTGGATGTGATCAGTCCATGGAATCTACTGTTTGCATTTCTGTCAATGAGCCTGAGAAAACCTTGCGAAATCCCCCCAGCAAAAAGAAACAGGAAAAAAAACGTGACCAAAAATTGCACTAAATTTAGGATTCTGAAGGCGTGGAAATGCTGCCAAGCTATATATCTGACCGCAACTTGTTGCGACTACGCCCTTCAGCCTAGCACTTTGATCTGTGTATTTGGAAGGGCTCTACGCTTGAAGAGAAAATAACTTTTGTTTTCTTACTATAGATCTTTTTATAACCTCCAGCTGTCATATCATATAGGACGGGCCAAGTGTGAACTGCAGCTTCACCAGAAAGGAACCAACAGTGATTTTCAGGACTAAAATTACAGCTTCAACGTGGTCTCTAACCACGTTATTAATGACTTGTAACAGAGCCCATCCAATATCGAATTACTAAACATGCTATTCTACCAGTACAACAAATTTATTATTTTCGTTTACTGCAGTATATTCACCATAACAGATTGTATGCCACTCTACCTGACAGGCCTGCCATAATGTACCATCTGAGAACACGAAAAAAACTTGTGCCCATCACTCGCACTAACTACGGAAAACAGAAATTAACTTTCCAGGTACCATCTGTCATTAACCAAACTTCACTAGAACGGGAATTCTTATCATCAACCAAGGTATTTAAAAAATGTATAAAAAAAATATTTGGAAGAGAATCCTGTTTAGTTTTGTGGCCTATACTCGCTATAATATGTTTTTGACTAGTCTTTGTTTCCATGAAAACATCCTGCGGCATAAAATTTGCATTCAATTCATGCTTGTTTGTGTCATATTGTTGTTATATTATTTGTTGTCATTGATGTATTTAATTCATGCTTGTTTATTCATATTGTTATTTTATTTGGTGTCATTGATTTACTCAATTCATGCTTGTTTGTGTCATATTGTTGTTATATTATTTAGTTTCTTTGTTTGTCCTGCATAGGCGCTAATGGTGCGTGCTGCCGCCTGTATCAGGGAGCCAAGGCCTAGTCAGGCCTACCGCCTTTTGCTTTGGCTTCCCCTTTATTTTTGGAAGAAAATAAACACCAAACCAAACCAAACCAAACCCAACATCTTGAATCCTCACAGTTATGAATGAGTTAATGCACAGATCTCCAGCGACTGCACGTATCTGCAAGAAAGCTGGCACCGCAAACCAAATTTGCCCTGCAATTTTCAGAGACATAGCTGTTTAGAACACACTAAAGCCCCTTACGATCCCTCCCTACTCTTTCGACAAGCCAAAGCAAGGAGTGAAAGCAGTGTTACCGCTGAGAGTTGTAGCAGAACATGACTATCTCCAGACAGCATGCAAAGAGTGGCCGCTGAAAAACACTGCTGCTGAGGTACGTCTGCAATGCGAGCAGGGAGAAGGAGAAACAACAACAGAACGCAAGTCAATCACATCCAATCGCATGATGACGAGTACAAAGAAATGCACAGTCATGGAAAAGCAGACAGGAAGTGAAGGAGCAATGACAAGAAAACTACTGGCGACTCCACGCAACGACCAGACCATTAACAAATATTAAAGGGACAGTGAGGAGAGCTCTATCAATATTTTTTTAAAACCAAAATCCGATAGTTCGGCATTTCATGGCTTTGTTGCCACTTGGCCGGCAGCGAAAAATGCATTTATTTCCAAGAAATTTGGATTCGAAGTTGAAAAAGTTTTTCCCGCCGCTCTGATTCAAACCTGGGATTCTCCTATGACGACACAGGACTAAGTGACGTGAAACATGACGTGCACATGACGTAACGCAGACTCCGCGATTTCTGACGGCCAGCAGTGCGGCCTGGCAGCAGCCGAAAACAAAGCTACCGCCGGCCGCACGTCGAAGACATCTATCGGCTATTGCGGCCGTCGCTACCGTTGCTTCGTTTACGTTTGCACCAGCGTTTTGCCAGCGTTACAATGAATCCCATCCTCGAAGTCGTCAACGAAGTTCTAGCAAATAGACACCTTTAGCATACCGTGTACCTTGTTACCTCTAGCGGAATACCGGGAGCCCGCCTACTGCCGGTGAGCAGGCGCTGATGGGTCCCGATACTGCAGGCGCGCGCGTAGCTGCCGGATACGTGGCGCCATCTGGCGACGTCAAGGAGATTTGCGCATGGATTTGCTGCGCCTCAGTGATTCATGGCTTCTCGTGTTTTAGTGTTTCTAGAACCATTGGTTCTAGCAACACTGTTTTGTCCTATGACGTCATCACACTTGTACTTGCGAGTTTGGCCTGTGGTGGCGATACCTGTATTTTGGTTCTTCCTCTTTTCTGCGTTACAAGAGCTTTGTTGTCAGTATGAGTGGCGTTTTTGAAATCAGGAGCTGGTATTCTGTCGATACAAGCCAGCTTCAATTTCTCCTCAGTGTCCCTTTAAGCTAAACGCGGCCACAAGAGTGCTTCTTACTGCACTGCAGTGATAACACTTGTGAAAGCACATTTGTGAAACTAAGAAAGGGAATCGTAATATAACAATTTCTTTGTGTGTGACAGCGGATAGATGGCGGGAGCACAGTTGCTGACTGATTTTTCGGACTCAGTAGGACACAAAAAATGGTCCCAATAATCAAACAGTCCAAAAAAATTCATCAATTTTAAAAAGTCCCTATACATAGATGAAATTGGCTTTAAAAATGCTGAGTTTACTAACGTAGTATGTGCACGCAAATGATGCAAAAATTTTCTGAACACGTCCTAAAAAACGCTACAAAGGTTACAACACACAATACATACTGTATATTGTCACTTATACATAGACCAGGCCCCCCATCACACATGCCTCACTGGCCAAAAAAGGAAAAAAAGTTGCCTCCAAATACAAGACAGCATACCCACTAACGTAACATAGTTCCTCGTGGGACAGCATGATGACGCACGCGCAGCTCAAGCAAGAAACGCGCAAGGATACAATCGCGAAGCCAGCAGTAGGAGGCAAAGGAGATAATGGGCGCTATAAAATGGCGCCCTCGTACGCAGCCCCTCTGACTAACAGCAAACCGGACAGCAAACGCTGCGGTAGTTTCAGATTCAGGTGCACACGCAACTGTTCGTCTCGAAAAGCGACTGCAAGCGCAAGCGAGCTGGGTAAATGGCACACAATTCATGCCCTCGCCACTCACACATTTCACAACCACACACGCAATGCAGCCGTACCGGTCTCCCCAAGCCTGCCTTACCCTCACCTGCGTGGCATGCTGGTGGTCTGGCGCAGAAGTTTTTTGAATCCAGGTAAGTTGGGGGTGCACAAATTACGCTAGTAAATGCAGTATCGTCAATTTTGCCATCTACCATGTTCCATTCACAAGCGATACATTAGCTTAGATATATGAGTCGAATCATGCTTCCGTCATGTCCGCCCTGCAAGTCTGCTGCACACACCACACACTGCCGATAATGACTGCGTGGCCCGGGGGTCATGCCGCGAGCCATGTCATGACATGACAAAAAGCGCATTTTGTCTCGTAGGCTTGTAATTCTAGTTCCAATACTGTAGAATAAAATGTGCCTTTGTGCACCGCCAGTTTTAGTATTGCTTTCAAAGCAATTTTAGAAAAAAACACGTTCAAACAAGTTTAAAATAAAAATAAAGCTATGCACAATTATTTCAGAAATTTCAGAAATTTTTTTGTAACTACTGCTTCAATGTATTCTTCGTGACAAGTTTCATTTAACATAGCTTAGATGATATCATTTCTACAGAATATTTTCTTAATACTACCCTACCTATGAAGAGATTTAAAGGGACTCCAAAGAGAGCTCCATCCAATTTTGTTCTCAGTAAAATTCGACTGTCTGCCTTTTCTTAGTTAGTTAGTTAGTTATATTGATTTTAATGGCGCAAAAGCAACTGAGGCTATGATGCACCAAACACAAGGTTAGAGTGTCTGCCTTTTCTTGTGACTCAGTTTATATTCGCTCAGCAACAGGAAAAGACATTTATTGCCGAGAAATTTGGAGTTAAAGATGGATTTTTTTCCCCACCATTCAATCAAAACTTGCGACGATGATGGCAAATGAGTCAGGGACTTCGTGATCACTGCCTGGAAGTAGAAGGCAGTACGGTCTAACCTCAGGGATTTGCAAACAAATAAGTCCCCCTAACTCGTGAGCTCGTGGGGTCAGATCCCACCCGTTGCATGCGGTCGCATTTTCTTTTTAATTTCTTGCGATCTATTTTATACCTAAAAAATAATTACGCTGCTAATTTCCCATGCTGATAGTCAATATCAAAAATTATTTTAAAAAAAAAACATTAGACTATGCTTTCCTGGGCTTTGATGACTGTTATGTTCGTTTGCAAGTATGATCTCTCACTGAGGCCAACAAAGCTGAAGCACTCACCAGCTGATTCGCATTTGATTTTGACTGTCGCAATTCAGCAGCCATGTTTTCCAACATTTTGTAGAACAGTGTCTCCCCTAAGCACAGCTGCCTGGGAGCCAAATCCTCATGCGTGTCGCCATTCTGCTGGTCAGGCGGGCACTGAGAGCAAAGATGAAATTATTGCACGGCACCTGAGATAACTGTAGGAATATGAATGACAAATAACCCCCCACAATTTGCGTTTGCGTCTCTCAAAAATTGAAAATTCTGCAACTGGTATGATCAAAGCACTCTGATACATATGACACGAACGTGGAGGGCATAGCTTGTTACCCTATGGACAAGAAATGGAAAGTCGCCTAATGACTTCTACAGGCAGTGCTTGTGCTCATTTGTTCTCATAGAGTTTCTTACTATTACCTAGAGGGAAAGCTGGCAAGCCGTCTATGGGAGTTTGCATGGAGACCCCAAGTGACCACCTCAGCCACCATGGGCGCTCAAAGCATCATGGGGCGGTGAGCTACTTGTTGCGGAACTGTAACTTTTGGCCAAAAAATAATAAAAAAATAAAGCTGTTTGATAGCTACAAACGTCCTAACATTCAATATCTTGTCTAATGATTGCAACAAACGAGCAGAAAAGCATTTAAGTGCAAAGTTTGCCTAAAATAAGAGATGACTAGCTTTCCTATTGGCCAAGTGATGAACACTAAAAAAACTAATATTTCGTAATTAACAGGCGCACTTTTAAAAGTAAATATGTTTTCAAAAAAAATGTTGTTGTTTAGATACTTTAAGAGGTTTTTTAATGGCATTTCGGAAGAGTAAAACCTTTTATTGGCGTCGTGTGTCGTCGCGTCTTCACTACTATGGCTTTTGCACACTGCGTTCGCGCGAAAGTCGTCTGCGCACACACGAACTACGTTCACTACGTTTTCGGAATGAAACGCCTTAGTACTGCCACTCTGTGATCCCGAAAAACTACGACTGTGCCGCAACAAGTAGCTCACCGCCCCATGATGCTTTGAGCGCCCATGGTGGCTGAAGTGCAGCGCCGCCAGCTTTCCCTCTAGGTAGTAGTAAGAAACTCTATGTTTGTTCTAGAAAATTAAACCGTACACACAGTTTGTTCTTACTGTAACTATGCATCAGAAAGACTCAGCTTTACAAATGCCCAGACGCAATACTTCAAGGAGATTCACTGATCATTACAAATGGGTAAGTATGCTTGTTTGACTAATACCAACACAGAAAACTATACTGCTATTAAACTTCAGCAAGAAGAAACCCCACAATTTGAAACAGCTGGGATGAACAAGTCATGACAGAAATAAAAGGTGCGGCAGCCAGCTTACCTGGGCACATGCAGCACAGAACTTTTCGCCCATCAATTTTATGGTCTCCGTAATGTTGGATGCAAGTGAGGGGCCACATGTGCTGGGCAAAATTGGAGAAAAAAAGTAATATAAGTCTCCCCTGCATAGACGTATTATGGGAGGCTGAAATTCAAGCAATTAGCAGCAGTGCCATGAACCACGACAGGAATAGGTCATTATGCCAATAATCATATTATTATTAGACTGCCCTTTTCCCAATGTTCCCAATGAATGCAAAAAAGGATATTGCAGCTTTGCATCGTTTTTCTCTTGTTTACAGTAATAGTAATAACAATGTCTGTATATGAGGAAAGAAAAGGCACAGTAACTGTCTCACTCTCGATAGACACCAAGAGTGAGACGGCGCATTGAGGGGTGGGATGGAGATTTAAGGGAAACAATAAGTGAGCTCAGAGATGCAAGTGGTGACTCGGCAGCCTTTAGTCAGGGGTACCCTTTCCAACTGGAAAAGCACTTTACCGGCTGAATTCCCAGCTGGAGTGACATTTTCCAGCTGGGAGTGGAAGAAATCCAGCTGGAGCTGCTTCCAGCTGGAAGCTTTACAACTGGAGCTAACCGCAAATGTAAATTTTCCAGCTGGAAGCATGGACTGCTCCAGTTGGACACGATTTCCGGTTCAATAATCAAGTCGAAAAGAGATGTCATTCCCGTTGGAACTGAAAGTTTCCAGGTGGAAAAGTACGGGTACCAGTTCGACAATCCAGCTGGAAACGTGACACCGCGAAGGAAAGCTCAGGATTAATTTCGAGCCATTGTGGTTCTTTAAAGTGCACCGAAATCGCGCAGCACACGGGCGTCTTATATGCATTACGCTTCTGCCAAAACGCAGCCGCTCGCGTCCTCGGGCTATGCAGCCACGCGCTTAACGACCGAGTCACCAAGGCGAGTTTTTGTCGGTCATCGCAATTAAAGAATTTCTTTGTTTATCCGTTCATTTTCGCCCGAAAGCCAAAAACGGAAACCGACAAAAACAATTTTTACTACGTACGCTGAGCATGCCAGCGTTCTTGTAAAATTGAGACCACCAGAATTTCAAGATAGTTTAGATGTGGGCCACAGTTTTACTCGCACACAGATCACGAGATGTAGCCCGTGTAGCCCCCCGATTATTCTTCCCGTTAACCTCCCTGCCTTTCCTCTTCTTCCTCCTCCTCCTCCCTTCAGTGCGACTGTAATCGAACGACGCAAATTTTATGACACCGTTTCCCACCTGGGGCGAACATATGTTCCCAGGAGCGTACGGTTTGGAACCTCGAAACAAAGGAGAATTCGTTTAATAGACGGCGTCAAAATACACAAAACACCGCGTCCACACACGGTGCGCATACGAGTGCACTTCTTTCAAGAGGCAGCGATTTAGCAATGAAAGCTTTCAGACTGGACGGTCAAGAGCAAAGCCAGGAAGGATGCAGAGACGAGAGATCACAACACCCGGACCCCGCCCTCTCAACCCACTCGCGAGCGGAAATAAACAAGCACAGACACTGCATACCTCAACAGATCCGTTAGCGTCTCGCTTGGAGTGTTTCTGCGGCCAGCCAAAAGGGACTGCAGCTTACTAACGCACTGCGTAGCCGTCGACAACGGGCTACGGTTGACGGCCTCACGGTTGTGCATGTCGTTGCGTCCCGTCGAAGGGGTCGGGAGCTGCGGTACTTCCGTCGTGTGCTGAAACAGCACCATGTCTCGAGATCTCCGTTCTCACTCCTCCTCGAATCCAGCCACGGGTGCAGGTATGAGCACGAGCTCTTTCGAACGCAAAATCGTTCCGGGCAGTATTCTAGCGCGTTCCTTCGTTCTATGTTTGAAAGGTCTCTAATCCGGCGCGAGCGCAGCGAGCGCGCGAGCCGCCGGTCGCGTCGGTTTGTAGAGTTTGTCACCAGTCGGCGCCTCGGTAGTTCCTCCGAGATTCGTTACTTAAGGCCAACTGAGGTCTCTGAGGATGGCAAGGTCTAAAATCTGCTAAAAAAGGCTAAAATCACGGAGGAAGAAATGCTAAAATCACAACAGCGCGCGTGGCGCCTTGATCATACTCATAAACTCCGCTTCCAGATCTGATAAGTCCTTGTAACCGAAGTTTTTGTGTATAATGAACTAGAATACTATTTATTTTACTGTATTTTGGCCAATCAGACTGGCAAATATTATTACATAGAAGTTTTAAAACGTGCATGGCCAAACAGCCCAGATTAAAATACTGTTAAAAAACATTAAGGTAGTAAATAAAAAACAAAACAAACTAAATAAACAATGATTTTAAAACGTATACAAATCAAATTACTCTATTTTTAGCGGCTTTGAGCGCAGTTGCATTGTAGCGCCTGCCAACGTTGTAGTCGAGCTTTTGTTTTCGCTTTTGTGGCTTTCGCTTGGAGCGTGTGTCGTGTCGCACGTGTGAAATAAGTTTAGGCAGAGCCAATCTCGCATGAATAGTCCTACTACGCGACTGAAATGGTATGTGCGGTTAAGTCTCTCCGTATAGCCGTTTGCACAGCCGAAAAACAAAAATTGGAAGCCTTCGATAGGTTCCATATCGTCACAACTTCGCGACATTTAGCTTAGAACAGTGAACCATCATGCGTAGCGCAGTGTGATTGTGCAGTGTCATGTTTTCTCACATTAGCTTTTTCACCCGCAGGCTAAGGTGAAGGCCGCGCAGAAGCCTGCCCAAATGAAACGGATGATCAGCCTGAGAGACCAGAGGCTGTGAGTAGCAACTGTCGGCAACGCACTCTACCTGTCATTCACACGTAACGTGTTGACACCACATTCCCAACACTCCACTGGACACTTATAGCCTTGTCGCCGAACTTCATGGTGCTGTAAAATACCTCGTTAAATTGTCGGGCAGTGAAGGAGGGGTAGGAAAATATCGAGAATCACATGGTGGTCGTGTTTTGTTCCCTGTGATCTGGCAAATTCTTTGGACTGCATATTGCGGTATGCAAGTAAGCATACTCCAGATTGAATTGCCAGCTGGCTTCTATATCTGTCAGCGTGGGACGGTAGGTATCGACTCACGGATAGAGTCATTGACCCTCTGGATAGCCGTGTGGAGAGTGCTAAGACAGCTGTAAAAACTGGCAGAGACAAATGAGCTCTTGTCTGAGGCAAGCTTGTCTACGAGACGAACATCAAGATAGACCACGAGCCAAAGTGATTGTGGTTGTTGGCCAAGTGATTACGCACTTGATTTGTTTTGGTTTCTGCATATTCATCATCACTGAATACACATTTACTTGAATTGCGAAGTGTAAGATTACGCACGACAGAGCACAAACATAAGCCGGTTCCTAAATGTGTTAAGTCTTGTGTCTGCATTTTGCCGAGGCTACCTTCATCCATATAAACTCACAGCATGGAAACAAGCACACAAAGTGACCAAGACACATTTTACTATATGAAATCACAATCAAGCACATCCTTTCCTTCATGGAATAGAAATTTGCGTCATCATATCCTCACATCGTGAGCTTTTGTGGAAACACTAAAATTTATACCCGCATACACCAGAATGCCCGATTCTCAGTTTTCTGTTACTGCATAGTAACTGGTGATGTTTTGCATTTTCAGTAAGGCGAAGGATCGTTTGCCACCGAAAAAGAAGAAGAAAGAAGACCCACATACGGTCAAAGTTTCTGAGGCGTAAGTGTTACCTCCATCTTTATCGTGGATCAGTTGCTTGGTTTGAAGATAGAGGGCGTTCCTTTGGCCGTGTTCTAATAGCAGCAATTCACCTATCCTTTAAGAAACGCTGATGGCCTATATTATTTTATCACCGCGTCCTAATCACTAAGGGGCTGCTTCCACTAACAGAGCATCTGTGAGCTAGAAAAGGCCAAAAAATGGAATACAAGTGTTGCCGCCACATGACATTTTCACTAGCAAACTACGATGATGCCAAGGGCTCCTTTTTGCCAGTAGTCATGGAATGTCTTATGCTCCGAATGTCGTCATTTATCATTGCTGTTACAAGTTTGATATGAGCAGCAGGAAAAATTTTCGATTTTTAACACTGATTTCTCGGCAATTGTTACGGCTTTTGGTGACAAATTAGTGTCATAAAAAATAAAGCCACGGAAAGTCTATTGAATTTTCCAAAGAACTAGAATTGGATGGTGTTTTCCTCAGTGACCCTTCAAGCTGTGTTGTGGTCCCAAACTCAGATCAATGAATATAAAATAAAATATAAAATAAAACGAATGACAGCAATGACTGTTCTAGTTCATAATGCTTACTTCATATAAATATTATTAGTATGTAGCGTTGTGGTGATCCCAGAGAGTAGAATATTTCCTAGGTTATTATGCATCTTCAACAGTTTTGCTATGCAGTTATGCATTGGATTGTGGCATTCAGTTAATTACTGTGTACAAATATGAGAGGCTTGAGCCACTAAAGAGTCATGCAGAGAAGGCTCAGCTGTAACATTTCTGTTCAAAATTGAAAGGTATGTGAGGTTAGATTAAAGACACGGCACATACCCTAAGGCTTTTGGTTGTTTTTTTTTTTCTTTAATGTGATACCAGTGTTAAAATATAGTTTACAGAAATGTGCATTATGTCTACAAGTGTCACTGCTTGCCTGCGGAGTGAATGAAATTGAAACTTTAATGTCGCAGAAGAAAGCAGTTTGCTGCGATAAAAGGGACTTATTTGTACCGACTGTTGCGCAAATCAGAGAAAATCGAAAAAAAATTATCTCAGCTTAACCGCGCCCAAATTCGGGCTCAAATTTCGCACAGAGGTTGCATTTAGTGGTCAGTTTTGTTTTATACTACATTTAGGTGGGGTACTTGCCTGATTCAGGCAGAATTATTTGGAAATCCCCATCGTCTGTGGCAACGGAGAACCAAAATCGATAGACTTCGCAGCAATGGTACGCGTGGCGCCATCTCGCAGCCATCGGAGAAACGAGCTCTCCACTGGGGAGGGCGGTGGGGAGGAGTTGGACTCGCATAGCCATGCGCATAGCCAAGTCACGGCCATGGCCTTCTCTTGATCGCTGTACGCTCACATTTTCGGTGATGTCTCGCGCTGCTTCGCAGCAGAGAGCACCAAGCAAAGATAATTTGCTCACTAACTTAGCACAGCTGGGTTTCTCCGGTGGGTGCGAGATGGCGCCACAGGTACCATTGTTGCGATGTCTTTCAGTTTTGGATCGTCGTCGCCACATACGATGGGGATTTCCAAATAAATCTGACTGAATCAGGCAAGTACCCCACCTAAATGTAGTATAAAACAAAACTGACCACCAAATGCAACCTCTGTGCGAAATTTGAGCCCGAACAAACGCGCGGTTATGCCGAGAGAATTTTTTTTCGATTTTCTCTGATTTACGCAACACGCGATACAAAGTTCTTGAGCCACTGAAAGTAAAGCCAGCTTTGTACATGTTTGTTTGTTCTTTGTTTCGAAAAAGACCACACTACTCGTCGGCTCTGTTCTTCAAGTACAACACTCAGCTGGGACCTCCGTTCCGGATCCTGATTGACACAAACTTCATCAACTTTGCCATCAAGAATAAGCTGGACGTCATTCAGTCTATGATGGACTGCCTCTTTGCCAAATGTGAGTTGCTGCAATACCTGGCATTTAGTTGCAATATGCGTGAGCTTCGCCTACTTTTGGCTTTCTTTTGTGGAATGTGGATTCTAGAAGAATGCCTCTTCTCGGGTTACGCAGGCATTTCGTAAACATGCAGCTTTTCCACTTGTTCAGAAAGGATAATCACTGTAAGCCTCTTGTGTATATTCTTTTTTTTTTTTTTTAAGGTAACTATTTTTAAGGCATATTGGTCTGGCTCCTTGTCAGTCACAGAACGGGCTATGGCCAGACCGTATTTGTTCACTCCTTTGTATACTCAACGGCAGTTGAAGAAGTCCTGCATTTCGACACTCTGCAGCACATAATAAGTTTGTTGTGGCAAGCGTACGCCGTGCCTAAACAACAATGTCATAATACTGTGGGTCTTTTGAAAACAAAATGTTAGCAAACGTGAGGCATACTGAGCGTACTAATCATGGTGTCTCATCAAGCTGAACAAGTTGTCATGACACTATTCACAAACGCTTGCATATTTTACGTTGTCATGAAGAAATGGGAGAAAGAAATGAAAGAAGGAAAATCAATAATAACATTTCTCGATTGGCTAGATTGGCTAAAGAATTCCAAGAAAGTGGCAAGTTAGACCGCGTTATGCTCAGAGATGCAATTTCACTTTAACTTGGTACTTGGTATAACCAGTCTTGATTTTATAGTGTTTTGCTTTCAAAGTCACAATGTTTCTTATGATTTTTCTCATAACAGGCATCCCATATGTCACTGACTGCGTCATTGGTGAGCTTGAAAGGCTGGGGAGCAAGTACAGAGTTGCTCTGAGGTATGTGTAGTCCACGAGTGTGAAAATAATGTTTGCCGTTAGTAGTCTCACGCTGAGCTCTGCTGTTGTGGTTTGCACTGGTGCTAGCGTTGCGACTGATCGTCAAATTGCTTTAGTTCACTAATTCCTAAAATTGGGCCCCATGGATAACTGCATGAACTGAATTTAGTAGTGCAGTCTATGCCTCTTTCACATTGTGATGTCACATAGGTGCGGCCGCACTGAATTTGCAGTGCGCCTACCAGCACTGGATCACATGCGGTTTTTCAAACTAGCTAATGCATGAGCAAGACATGGAATGAGCATCACACGTGCTGCCCAAATACATGGGTTGCCGGTGTTTGCTTATCAGGATGTCGCACGGACTTGCTTGCAATATGAAGGAGCTCTTAAAGGGACTTTTGAGGAGAAATTGAAGTTGATTTGTATCGACAGAATACCAGCTCCTGATTACAAAAATGGCACTCATACTGACAACAACGCTCTTGTAACGTAGAAAAGAGCAAGAACCAAAATACTGGTATCGCCGCCACAGGCCAAACTCGCAAGTACAAGCGTGATGACGTCATAGGACAAAACATTGTTGCTAGAACCAATAGTTATAATAACACTAGAACACTTCTAGTGTTCTAGTAACACTAGGTAGCAAGGTACACGGTATGCTAAAGGTGTCTATTTGCGAGAACTTCGTTGACGACTTCGAGAACGGGATACATCGTAACACTGGCAAAACGCCTGTGCAAACATAAGCGAAGCGACGGTGGCGACGGCCGCAATAGTCAATAGATGCCTTCAATGTGCGGCCGGCGGTAGCTTTCTTGTTGGCTGCTGCTAGGCCGCTCTGCTGGCTGTCAGAAATCACGGAGTCTGCGTTACGTCATGTGCACGTCATGTTTTACGTCACTTAGTCCTGTGTCGTCATAAGAGAATCCGAAGTTTGAATCAGTACGGCGGTAAAAACTTTCTCAACTTTGAATCCAAATTTCTTAGAAAGAAATGCATCTTTCGCTGCCGGCCAAGTGGCAACAAAGCCATGAAATGCCGAACTATCGGATTTTGCTATAAAAAAAATATTAATAGAGCTCTCCTCAGTGTCCCTTTAAGCAGGCTCAGCAGGATCTCTTTAAAAAAGCATATTCTTCACTGTCACATTGACTGTCACACAGTGGAGTTGTGCCTAAGGACATTAGAATATGCATGTGCGAATATGAGTGTTTTGTATGTGTATAGAACGTATAATGTAGTTAAGCACACACATACACCTGTGTGTATGTGTCTATGCAACACACATACAACACATCTTTGTTTCCTCTTTGCAGGATAGCCAAAGACCCAAGGTTTGTGCGACTCCCTTGCCTCCACAAGGGGATATATGCTGATGATTGCCTCGTCCAAAGAGTCACACAGGTATGCTTTGATTTTCTTGTACGGTCAAACCTCACTATACCGTAATGGTTAATAATGAAATAATGAATGTAACAAAAGAGTATCCATTCCTTGAGAGCTCCAGTAGAAACCTGTGTATTTAGTTTTTGTGCTCATTTTTACAAAGTAAGATTTTTGGGATTGCCCATTTCACGCTGATTATATCAATTTGTAACGGTGCGTCACACGTCCATACCCATTTGATGCAGCAGACTGCTGTTACAGCTGTTTATAACTGGCTTTTTCAGCAATGCACTAAAAATGCAGAAAACTCTTCCCTCTGCAGTCGGGGTGGACATGCGTAAAGCGTTTCTTTGGCTTCAGCACGACAAACTTTTGACATCGGCACACTCATCTTTGCGAGAACTAGGGAATATGACCCAAAAAAACGATGTCACGCGGCACTGTGCACACGGCCCACTTCGTTATGCTGCGCTTGAAGTGTTTGAAGGTCATAGAAATTCCCACTGTTCTCCAACCTCTTTGCTGCACGCAGCCCACTGCCAGCAAACGTTGCTTCTCAAGCTCCAAATGCAATGTAGTGTCACAACCAGTGAAAAATTGCACGTGTAGGTGCCAACTTAGCGGGGTTGGCCACAGCACGTTTGTTAAAGCACTAGAAAATTCGCTGTGCCTGTTCAGCGCGTTATCATTTGAACATGACATTTAGCTTGCATGGCACAGTCTCGTAGTGTGACCCTTTTAGTGTGCTCCGTGGTATGGACAACCGCTGGTCTCATAAGGCCAAGGTTAGTGACAGTGGTGGAAAACGAAAGCACATGACAATTACCTTTGATTACAAGGCAGCCATGATCAAAACGTTTGCATCGGTAGCGAAGGACTTTGATGTAGCTCTGAGCATACTGTCCACAACTGTCGGGAACAAAGATATGATTACCAATGCTAAGCGCTAGAAAGAAGCTGATATTCCTTGATTCAAAACAATTGTGATATCTTTTAGAATGATTTTTTGTTAGCTATCAGTCTGGCCTATCCATCCATTCTCCACAAGACACTTTTTCATGCAGTGACACACTGTGGCCAGCATACTTGCGCGCCATGCAAGGAAGCCAATCAAAGCTTGTTATGGAATTGCCACCACTCGCTGTCTTTCGCAGCGCAGTGTATCGACTACAGCGGCTAGAAAACATGACGAAGTATTCCGAATACAGGTTTCTCCCTGTCCTATACACCTTTCCACCTATGTTGTTCCATGTGTACAGGGCGACCCCCCAAGTCCATTAACATGCAACAGTTGTGGCTGTACTGAAACAGTGGCTATAAAGAAGAGATCTGTGGGCCCCTGCGACTTGTAATGCTATAACGAGGTTCAGATGTCAACGGCTGTTAATTGCCCACTATTTTAATAAGACATTTAGATCCTCAGAGCTCGTTACTGCTTAGCACTTTAAGTAAGGAGGTGAATTCTCCACTGAAGCGAGGACTTGCTTGAGAGCCCTGACAGGGTACCTGCTGGTTGTGGCAGTTTGGTGGAAAAGGAACTCTACTCTTTATGTGCTTCTTTAAGCCAGACCCAGAGTTGTGTTCTGCACTAAGTTTTTTTTTCCCGTGTGAATGTCGACGCTTCAGTGACACGAAGTTAAGGGTAATGTTTACTTCTCTCTTTGGCAGCACAAGTGCTATATTGTAGCTACTTGCGACAAGGATTTGAAGCGGCGGATACGAAAGATTCCTGGTGTGCCCATCATGTACATATACCAGAGGCGGTGAGTATTCTGTTGATATCTTCTTCCCGCTGGCGCTGAGTACTATTAACTGCTTTAGAGTAGGGGTCCTCAAACTTTATAGCCTTAGGGAGCAGCTAGGGTTTTCTCGAGGCGGTGAGGAAACCCACTTGGCCTGGCTTCAGTCCCCTCTTGCCCGACATGCGCGTAAAGGAGAGCACGGGGTGCACGGTATCTCAAAAAGTGCCCAAATTTAATGAATAATGCCTGGCTGCCAAGTAAAAGTGTGCTGTGACCATACACTGTGTGGTCAGCTCCGAAATAAAAATTGTAGAGGAAAGGTGGGGGTGTGAGCCAAATATGGTTTTGATGCTCAGAAAACCCAAAAAGCACTTCAGGCAACCCACGGAAGTTGTGAAATCTAGTTTGAGAACCATTGTCATAGAGCAACACCCAGCTTAGCCCAAAGGTTGTGTGCGATTGCCTGGTTGGTAGCCACATTAGTGTTGTGTCATCACCAACACCAACTAATCATGCGAAGGTATATGTGTAAATATGTATTTACAGCTATGTAATACGGTGGTTTACCTTTGCTTTGAAGTTGCATTTTTTTTTTCCCCACTATCTAGCGAGTGCTGAGCATTTGGCAAGGTACAGTCTAACCTCATTATAGCGAACAGGTAACAAATAGTAAAATAGTTCAGTATAGCCCAGATTCATAATATATAATTTTGCGAAAAACTCGCACAGAAGAAGTGTGTATTAGTCAGCGAACAGAGGGCAACTGGTAGAGGCCTTTTCTAAAGTTCTAGCACCATTTTGAAGCCCTTCGCAGGGATTGCAGAGGCCGCAAATAAACCGAGCCCCAAACACCAGTTAGGTTGGCTTCCCAGCGCAGTACCACCAGCACGCGATGGCGGCAGGCCTAATGCAAGGGAGGGCGGCTTCCCCACATCACAGTGGTGTCGCGTGTAAAATGGGATGCCAGAACGAAACCAATAGCCGATTCCGGGGCGCTATTAACAGATGCGAGGTGCAAATGGATGCCGACCGCATGGCTACCAACTGTTCACACGGCTATATCTTCGGTGACACTGTTGGCAAGTGCAAGATAAAGCGTGAACGTAGCCTGAACTCACTTTGTCACTCATGCAATGAGGCAAAGCCTGCCTGCTGGGCAGGCTCAGCTTGGCGCCTGGCAGTTCGATATATCCGTTTTATAGCAAACCAAGTTGGATATGTAAAGTAAGAATTGCATGTGTTTGTTAAAAATGTTCAGTTTCATATTGATATAGCCAGTGATTCGTAATTTCCATGTTTGTTATATCGAAGTTTGACTGTATAAAGGTACTATGCGTAGCTTGACAGATGGAACAAAAATAAGCTTGCAGGATTAGTCGTCAGGTGGTGCAGCACTAGTAAAGTTCTCTGGCAACAGAAGGGGCCAGTTTTTCTCGGAGGGTGAAATATTTTGCTATCTTCTGTCACTCTGATATAATAAATGTTTTCCTTCTTTCTCCCAGGTTTTCTATCGAGCGAATGCCAGATGCATACGGTGCTCCCAAGGTGTAGAAGCCAAGGCATCTCCTGTGTTCGCATTTTCAATAATAAAAACAAAGTTGTACAAAATTACAGCCTCTCTGCATGCATTCTTAAAACCTGCCAGTGAAACGACTTGTAGAACAGCCATCATATGAAGATGTACATAAAGTTCACAAAGTTAAGTATACAGCATAATGCATAGATATAAACTGAAAGCTGTTTAAGTGGTAAGCCAAGAGAATGTGCTGCTTTCTGTTGACTAACTGCCCACTGACAAGACAGCACAGACGGCTTACTCTTGAATCAATCTTTATAAAGCAACAGGTTTGCACAAAAAAAAAATTTTGAAAGCACTGGCTCTACGCACCAAGGGCATCTGCATCAGCACCTCCTTTGCTATTCCTGCAGGAGCAAGACGCCAACATGCAACTTAAGCCATAAGCGTCCATCATTACTTAGGACAACTGATTGGACATGTCCACCTGCTTTTTCTTCGTTTCAGCATTAGTTCTGCAGTACCACCATGCTTTCCGCTGATCTGTTTTCCTGCCCACTAGTGACCGATAAATTTTACTCTCTCAGTGACAATACCTCCATATAGATGGTAGTGCACGTATAACACTGACGTTACTTGTATAGTCTGTAATGGCACTTTTTCATGCCGCAATTCCAGAAATGCTGTGTGCTTATCACTCCAATAAGGCAATATGGACATAAAATAGCAGATCAATAGGCCCGTGTACTGTGCGGTGTCAGTGCACATTAAAGAACCCCAGGTGGTCGAAATTTCCAGAGCCCTTCACTACGGCGTCCCTCATAGCCAGGGTCGCTTTGGGACGTTAAACCCCATAAACCAAACCAAACCAATAGGTTGAACGAAACAGAGTGCAAAGCACAGCTAATGATGAACTCTGTTGAAAGGATTACGCCTTTTTCTCGATTTTATGAATGTCACTAGGAAATTTTGCAAGAGAAGATGCAACCGGCGTCACAAAGGATGACGTGGAAATCGAAGGGCAGCAAGAGTTGCTGTATATACCGGGTGTCCTAGCTAAATGTAACCAAACTTTTAAAAAAGGTGAAGTGTGCTAGTCCAGTGAAACCAACTAAAGGTTGTTCAGAGTCGCATGGCCTAGTCTCGAGTATTTTTTTTGCTCTTCAAAGTTGATTAATTAGTTAAGTTTAATTAGCTAACTTTTTAATTACTGACTTCAGGAAGAAAGTGTCAATGAAAAAGTTTTATATCGCCTCAAAAACCGCTAGTAGTGCTGTTTCCGTCAAGTTACGATTTACGTAGCTTCATTTATTGGCCTTAAAGAAAGTTGTCACGTGACCAGCTGCTCGCTCACTTCTCTGCCCCAATGTGCACTCTAAGTCTCATCGAGGAGAGGACTTCAGAAAAAATGGATTTTATTCTTTAAGGCATGTCTTGGGACATTGAAGTGGCACAGTTGTCATGTGGAAGCTTTCTCTTATTGTGCGGGTTATGGTTAGAGGCCGGTAAAAAAACTACTTTACGCAAATGTCTCAGTAAGCTGTTTCTCAAAGCGATCTACAACTTTTCCATTGACACTTTGTTCAAGTCAATAATTAAAAAGTTAATTAAGCTTAACTAATTATTCAACCATGAAGAACGAAAAAAATACTGCTGACTAGGCCACACGGCTCTAAACAACCATCATTTGGTTTCAGACGGCTAGGACATCCCGTGTTTTTTAAAAGCTTGGTTACATTTAGCTGGGACACCTGGTATGTGTATTCAAGTGCATTCATACCGAAACGTGCAATAAGACTGACCAACACACTTTACTTCTTAGCCTGTCTGATCATTCGCTGCGCAGTGCTGTTGCAATGACTACGTAAGAGACAGAGCACCGCGCACCGAGATGATGACCCTCTCGTGTGGCCCACTGCAATTATTTCCTCACTCGGACATCAGCAGCACACCAGCACCAAATTGCACTTTAGATACGAAAACCATTTTGTAAGGAAAAGGTGCACTCGGGCAAAAAAAAGTTACCCAAGCTTACCGGCTTTGGCATATTAGTGGCAGAGGTCTGAAGCGAGAGGGTCTGCTTAGGGAGTTTCACAAGCGACTGCCCAGTTGGGCATCTCTACGCTCGTGTGTGTATATTCGTTCCTCTGCTTGCAGTCTTCAGTTAGCGTTCCCAGCACACTTTGTGGACTACAGACTTACTTATATGCCCATTGAGCTTCACGGTGCAGAAACAGTCATCGCTGCAACATCACTCTCATTATTATGCGAAGCATATTAACGCAGGTTTCGGGCCTTCGCGCGATGCCCGGCGGTGGCCACCATTGACCTTGAAGTGAGATCACATGATGTGACGTCACGTGATGACGTCACACCGGCTGCAGATGGGGCCTCATACCGCGCCGTCGGACGTCGCCCGGCGGAGGCCTCCACGCTTCGGTTCGCGCCGTCACGGCAGCAGCGCCACCATCGCTGCATCACGTGATATGTGACGTCACGCCAGGGATGAAGCGGCGCGCGCCCGCCGTCGCGTCAGTCTCTGTGCCCGCAACCGCGCCAGCGTCTTTGCGCCGGGCGTGTATGCGGTCAAGATGCCTCCAAACGCTAAGGACGTTAAACGTGCAAACCAAGAGTCATGCATTTACGGACCATAAGAGTGTGTTTGTCGGGCTGCAAAGAATAAAGTACGACGATTAACCTAAAACCACGTCTCCGTTACTTAGCCCCATCCACACTGAGGCAGCTGCTTAGCATGCTTCGCATCCACTGGGCTTAACCTTGATAAGCCTCCAATTTTTCTGTACAGAATCCATGGCAAACTGATTGCTGAACGCCAACGGACCGACCGCTTCAACGCGATGCAAGCGTAGGGCGACGGCCGAGTGGAAATTCCCCGGGCTTTTTTTCCTACTTTTCCGCGTTACGGATTGGCTCCGCCACACACCCTCCTACCCCAGCCGCCACAATGGCTCAGTGGTTACGGCACTCTGCTGCTGATCCAGAAGACGCGGGCGTATTCGATTCCGGCCGCGGCGGTCGCATTTCGATGGAGGCGAAATTCTAGAGGTCAGTGTACCGTGCAATGTCAGTGCAGGTTAAAGAACTCCAGATGGTCCAAATTTCCGGAGCCCTTCACTACGGCGTCCCTCGTAGCCCGAGTCGCTTTGGTTAAAGAACTCCAGGTGGTCCAAATTTCCGGAGCCCTTCACTACGGCATCCCTCATAGCCCGAGTCGTTTTGGTTTAAGAACCCCAAATGGGCCAAATTTCCGGAGCCCTTCACTACGGCGTCCCTCGTAGCCAGAGTCGCTTTGGAACGTTAAGCACCTACACACCATGAGCCTCATTTTCCCCCTCCCACCTGCTGGCTCCGCTGCAGGCGATGCTAGCATTCCTGGTGGCGGCCAGCTGTACTAACATGGCTCCCTCCTCTCACTTGGCAGCCGTTCGGTCGGTGTAGACTGTCGATACGACCCCGATAGATTCCATCACGAAATGCCAGGACATGACACGAGCGCGGTGTCTTGCTTCCTTTAGTCATCTTTATGCTACCTTAAAAAGCTTCCAGCCAGGGCAATAAGATTCTATTCCAACGCTACTCCATTACTGGTTTAGTTTATGGGGTTTAACATCTCTCAGCCTATGAGGGACATCGCAGTGGAGGGCTCCAGATAATTCTGAACATCTAAGATTCTTTAGCCTGCACAGACATCGCACAGTACATGGGCCTCTAGCATTTCGCCTCCACTGAAATGCGACTGCCACAGCTGGGATCGAACCCGAATCTTTCAGGTCCCACTCTTCGCTGTACCCCATGTCTACATTTTTTTGCTGCCAACGACAGTGGCAAGCATAATCCAGGCGAATTAGAATTGCTCTACTTGGTTTGGTTTTTGGTTTTATTGGGGTTTAACGTCCCGAAGCAACTCAGGCTACGAGGGACGCCGTAGTATGCACTGACATCGCACAGCACACGGGGCTCTAGAATTTTGCCATCGAAATTCAGCCGCTGCGGCCGGGATCGAACCCGCGTCTTTCGGGTCAGCAGCCGAGCGCCGTAACCACCGAGCCACCGCGGCGGGGCAATTGCTCTACTTGCCCAGGCCTCTACAAACATTCACACAGAAGCACACTCTCAACCACTGGCTCACTCACAAATCTTTATTTACCATTTTTATCGAAATAAACTTCTTCCCCATTTTTCTTCATACAAGCCGGAACAAGCGAGAAAAAGCACAGGAAGAAAAAAAAAACGACACAAAAAAGTAATGTTCCAGCTTTCCTGCACTGTGTCACATCCACCTTCAGGCTTTCTCTCTCCCATTGAAACTTTAAAAACCTAGTTTATTTTTTTTTCTTAAATCCTCTGTACGCAGGAGAAAGGACATTTTAACGTAGACATACTCAAAAAAAGTTCTATTTGTTACTCTCAAACACACGCAAGGACGCTGCACTCAGAGCCACAATTTCAATAAAACCTTTGTGCGAGAACACCACGGCTATATTTGTTTAGCCGAGTGGAGTGGCGTTGGCAACGTGTTGTCGGGCTCGCGTTTTTTTCCTCCTTCAAGCTAACGGAGAAATAAATACTTGTATCATTTATGCCAACGCAGTTAGCTTCCCGACAGCGGCATAGAAATGACAGCTACGAACAAAAAAAATGTTCATAACTTGCATGTACACGTAAGCTCAATGCAACCAAAGAGAGTAGTCGCTAAAGCAATTCCACTGGCAACACAAACAAGCAAGAGGCTCTAACAGCTCTGCTGCACTCTCAATTCACTTCGAAAGGTCTTCGTCACGGGCCTTTCCCCCTCAGCTATTGCATAGTAGGTGAAGCTGTCTTTCCAAGCTCTCTGCCGTATCTGTGCTGCCAAGCATGAGAGTAAGCAAGCACACGCGCCTTAGACCAGCGGCAAGCTTGCCGAAACAAGCAAAGCCAGCCCAACCTGCAAAAGAGTCTTGCACATGGACAAACCCTGGCCAAACGATGCATGCGCGGAAAAACCTCAACTTGCTTCCAAGAAGCCTACAGCAAAAGGAATTCAGTTTTGTAGTCTCATTTTGCCAGCTGCTGACGCCCACAATTCTTGCAGGCAGCAGATCAAGTCACTCGTGCATTTCAATGAAGACTTCACACACGAACAAACGTGCGAGGAAAAAAACAAAACAAATATCACTCCAAGAGTTGCAGCGTCCTCTAAAAAAAAAAAAATCACACACACATATACTCAACTCAGGTGAAACTTAGGAAAGCAGGATTGAACCTGCAAATAAGAAACGCACAACACGCAATTACACTTTGGGGGGGAAAAGAATAACGGGGAGGGGGAATGGGGGGGGGGGGGAAGAGGGTTAAAAGCAGGCAAGAAACCATTAAAAAAAATGGGGATAGGTAGATTGCTCTTCTACTAATAAACATTCGCAAATGACTACATACAGTTTCTGTACACATTATATAATGCAGGCAAATTACATAGGGTCAGCGTGTGTCCCGTCGTCTTGCTTGCGGGGGGGCGACGATTCCTTCCGCTTTCTCTCCCGTTTCACGGTTATTAAGCAGTCCTCCGTAAGAAGCACAGGTCACACAGCCGCCGACGACGAGGCGACATTTTTGCACAAAACTGGCGCCCCTGACACACACACACACAGGGTGACGTGAAAACTGCAGAGGCTCCCTTCCCTGCCTTTGTCTGAATCAACTCTTTGATGGAGAGGGGGAAAAAAAATTAACACTGCGTCAAGCCTAAACAGCCACAATGCTCATCCAATCCCAGCATATACCGCAGCAAGCAAACGCACAGGACAAGGAGGGGTCTCCTCAATAAATATCTAGGTTTTGCATTTTAAAAAAAAGTGAGACACGGGAACAGCTCTTCACATAGCCCCCTCTCAATGCGACAGTGTCGCATACCTGAAAAAAGAAAAAAAGTACTCAAGCTGCCTATTCATATTTACTCCGTGTAAGTAGAAATGGTGAAGGGCTTTTCATTTGTTGTTTTTTTTTTTCATTCCTCGGAGAGCACAAAGGCAATGAAAGTGGCTGCAGCGTTTTCTTTCCCCCATATCGGCCGGCTCCGACACCAACTGCTAACACCCCAGGCTTGGTATAACGACGGTAAATTCAAGGCAGAGTCTCTCCGCTCGGCCGTGCATAACTTCGGGGCACAACAGGTGCGATCGTGGTAGGAACGAGGTCAAAAAACCGAGCTGGCTTGGATCGGGGGAGGTATGGGACGGGGAGAACGAGCAAAACGGCAAATGAGGTGAAAGCAAAAAAAAAATAAAAATGCTCCGCATCGGAGCAGTGCTGTTTGGCCCCCGCCTCTCATCCGGTGCTCTTGCACCAACAATGAAATAAACCGACTTTGTAGTCGTCCTCCTCCATTAGAAGCTGAGACACGACTTGCAAGCTGTTGCTGACAAAGAGCGATCCCTCGGCGGAAAGGGAAGAAAACAACAACAAAAAAAAAACTAGACTGCTGCTTTGTCACCTTCCTTCTGTACACAGACCCACTACACCTCCACAGTCAAGACTGGGACGTGCGAGTGCATGTCAAAGGTCATGAGAGTCTTTCTTACAGTAGTTTACAAGATGATGGCCGGCAGGGAAGAAAGGGACGCAGCATTGCCAATGCCGGAGTCCCTTTTTCTTACTTCCTCGCGTGTCAACCGAAATGACACCTCCCACCTCCAGCCACTTTTTTTTTTCTTTTTATTTCACGCCTAGTTCGCTAAGCCCTAAAAGCCTACGACACCCTGGAACTAATGTCGGGGGGAAAATATTTGCACATGCCGCTGAGGGGAAGGAAAAGAATGTTTCCAGTTAGGTGTAACGATCCGCGCACACCAGGGAAGGCGAGGTGTCGGCGCCTTCGTCAACCCCGTTTCCTTTTGAAGGCTTGTAAAGCACAGTCATCACTGCACTGAGGAACAAGTGTGCGAGGAACTGATGGGGGGAGAAAGGAATAAAAACAGCCCACACAACGTCAGAATGGAAAGGAAAAAGCAAGGATTAAAATGAGACTCACGGAGACAAGTGTTTGTACAAGCATTCACGCTTGGTGAAGGACAGGGGGCGGGCACGTGAACGCACATACGAGAGGGCAAGACTGGCAACTTTCTTTTAACCACGCTCATGAAACACACACTCGTGGCTTGGTGCGAAATGGGGCCAACGAAAGAGAAAAGAGAGTCCTGGTTTCATCGCTCTCCTTGCGTGGGACATGCGCAACAACGCTGAAGGCGGCAACGGCGGCTTCTGAACCCCTCCCAAGAAAACTCAGCCCCACAACGAAAGCACTCCCTCCTAGAAATCAGGGGCTCCTCTCCCCCTCTTCCGTACCAAAAGCATTGGAGATGTGGTAGGAGAGAGCGAGAGAGAAAAAGTATTGTCCGAGGTCGGTGCTCTTAGGCCAGTCTCTGTGGGGGGGGGGGGGGGGGGCACGCGCACCACAGCGCGCAAGTCAACGCAGACCCCGCCGAAAGTCTCCGTCGTCCTTCCAAAGCTGCTTGCTGGCTCACTTTGTCCACTGCCAACACACATTGGTGGGCACGTGCGCACACGTACACACACAGGCACCCCTCACTCCTCTGGCCATTCTTCGAGAAGACACCGAACACGGCGACATCCCCCTCCGCACGGCAGGTGGCGCTACCGCACACAGGAGGAAGCCCAAATCCAATCCAATCCAATCCAATTCGAAGGTGATGTGGACGAGGGGGGCAGGAGAGCAAACCAGGCGACGCACTACACACGCACACACAATGATGTCAAAACCACGAGTGTAACAGTAGGGGGGGGGGGGGGGGGAGAGGGGACAAAAGAAAAAAAAATGACTGGGGGGGATGTGGTGGTGGTGGGGGAGTTCGCAAGAGACTGAAACCAAGAACAAAGGAAACATTTGTTCCTTCCCCTCCTCCTATCACCTCCCTCCTCGAAGCGGCGACGACGGCAGTTCAATAAGTTAGGTAGGCGGCTGAAACACGCATGTCATCTCGGGGGGGTAGTAGCACACACCCCCTCCCTTCTCTCCTCTCGTGCAAAGCCAGTGGTGGTCTTGTAGAACTTGCATCCTCGCACTCCTCCTTCCTTCCTTCTTTGCTTGCTTGCTTCCTTGGACGCTAGACACGCACACATACACACATCGCGTTGCGACGACACGGTGACGTCGGTATGTTACAAATGGCGGAAGAAGGAATGCAGAGAAGGGGAGAGGCAGGCAGCGATGGGCTGCACATGTGTGTGCGAGATGGTGCGTGCAGGAGAGAAGGTAGGCTCTCTTCTTCGGGGAAAAAAAAAAATCTCGCGTTCCTTCGTGGTATGACACACCCCGGCTGCTGCTGCTGCCGCCAATCGTGCTCCTCCTCAGACGAAGACCTTAGCGAGGGCGTCTGCTCCAGCGCTGGCAATGTACGGCTTCGACGGGTGGAAGGCCACGTCGAATATGGACTCGTCGAACTTCTTGCGGTGCGAGGTGATCTCCTGCACGCACGTCTTGTTGTCCAGGTTCCACAACCGGATCGAGCAGTCGTGGCCTGCACATGCGCACAGACGTGTTATAGTGCGTTACAATGTGTTATAACGTGTTAAAACATATGTGTTACAAGTTACAAGAAGTAGCAAGATCTACAGATTTGCAGGCGCTCAAACCAGCTACAGTAACAGACCGATTTTTCATGCTCCGATAATTAAGACTAGTGCGATACTTCGGACCAGTATACATCTCATAAAGACGTGTACAGTCTTTGTCAACTCATAAAGACGTGTACAGTCTTTGTCAAAAGTAACCAGGCTCCATGGTCTGCTTCTCATTCGTATAACAGAGCCCGCACAGCTTCCTTAAAGATCAAAATGTTTTCTGAAGGTAAGAACAGGGGTTCTTTTTACCACACAGAGATTTCGAGCTTGAGGGCTGGCATAATAGCTTTAATGTACGACTGAGAAGAAAAAAACGTGCAGCCTGGTTACTTTTGACAAAGACTGTACAAATTAACAACCAATGTTTTGGTGTCCGTAGAACCCAAAAGGTTTGCACACGGTAGCCATATTGAGAACTGTCACCAAACCAATCAATTCAGTGGGAACGCAGCAAGAGTGCACAAGGCTAGGATGAAGAGCTTCGTCGCACACTCATCACTCAGTGCTAGCTCAGTGACGCCTGGAGCGAAATTCAGTCTGGGCAGATGACGCTTTGCAAAACGCTCAGGCAGGATAATTTCACCAGAGGTTTACTCACTTCCTGAGAGGAGGTAGAGGCCATTGGGGTCTATGGCCAGACTCGTGACGGCATCCAGGTGGGCTACCATCGAATGCACCATCTTGCCTGCATTTCACGCAAAAGCCAGAGGAAAGCGAATGTAGCACGAGTTCCAAAGAAAAGTGTCAATTACTGAGTTGCTATAGAGTCATTTAAGCAAGACTAGTAACCAAAAGGCAGTGTGGCAATATACAAGTGTGAGCTTCAAAACTATTTTGACTCATCAATATCCAGGCTTACAATTATTCCAGAACTATGTAGTTGCTCCAGGAAGGTGAAGCCAAAAATTACAACATTTAGCATCTTTTTTTGCTTTATATATTGCAATAACACTGCTCCATTCCTATTTGTTGTTTACTTCCCCGTGACCCAGTCATCTGCATCTTTGGAGCTCAACTTGGGTGCCAGAGAGCGCAGGGACATGCGTACCAGTGTTGTTGTCGAAGAAGCGAATGTGGCGATCCTCGTGCGCCGTCACCGTCATGGGCAAGGTCGGATGGCTCACCACACAGTTGATCTGCTTGCTCAGAGCACTCGCATCTGTGGCACAAGAAACGGAAAAAAAAGAGGAGATGACCAAACAAGTGTGCTATGAGCACCTTTAAACATGACACTGCGATTGATTCCATCAGTCTTGCTGAAAGGGGACAAACCAACAAAAAAGAAAACGGCAGTTCCCATCTCCCCTGTTTGACTCCCTACCATCGCAGCCCTCCAGTGATACCATATTTACTCGCATAATAGGCGCACCCCTAGTTTGGTCGCGAAAAATCAGATTTTTTTTATTTCCGCGCATAATAGGCGCACCCCGAACTTGGCACCGTGATCAATACTGTATTTACACGATTGCAAGACGACGCGTCGCCGCACCCCAATGTTTATTTTAACAAAGTTCTAACTGAACTGACTACTATAGTCCTCACTAGTGCTGCTGCCGTCGCAGCTGCTGCGGACCCACAGCACGTACGGCATCGCATAGAAGAGCCGCGCACAGTTTTCAGGGATGCTCATTTTAAACGTCTGTTCAGAAAGCTTCATCACCAGCCGGAAACGTTCCCGGAGACTTAGGCCCGCGAAAACCTCGGCGCTTGGAGTCACGTACAAAAATTTAGGCACGCTGTGTTCGAGAGCAAACTCCCAGCCGTGTAGCTATTAAGGTGCTTGCCCGTCGAGCTAAAACAGCAACGCTTGGCGGCAAAGCCACAAACCACGATGAACTAACGTGCTACCGCTACCGCACATGACAGCAACAAAAAAAAACTGGAGCTGGTGATGCTGATGGCGATATGGATAGCGAAAGCTCGCGGCGGAGGAAAGCGATGACAATGATGATTAGCTTGGCCTCGGGCGCCCTCCGTGGGCGGCGTCTGGAAGCTCCTGTGCGCGTGTGCGGCCTCCGCGATCAAGCGCCCGTTGCGCGCAGCCGGAGCTGATCGTGGAGGCCTCGGCGCGTGGATTTCGAAGGCTATTCCCGCGTGGGCCGTGGAAAGTTTCGGTGAGACCCTTACGCGGATCTTTTTTTGTTTTATAATATTTTCTGCGGGAAAACAGGGTGCGGCCCATACACGAGTGCGTTTATGCGGTACGTTCGATTTTGCGAGTCGAAAAATTTCCGGAAATTTTACCCGCGTAATAGGCGCACCTCGAACTTTGAGCCGGATTTTCGGGAAAAAAAGTGCGCCTATTATGCGAGTAAATACGGTATGTTTCCTGTACCAGTTTGCATAGGAAACATATCGTGCCAAGCCACTGTTAGAGAAGCGACTAACATATGCTCTCGCCTTGCACATGCAGGCACACCAAATGGCTGTTCAGTGCTGCCCGACATAAGCTTTCAATGAGTAAATGCTGCGAAGTGTAAACTGGCTGAAACTAGTCTCCCTCTCTTGAGCTTTCTCCTATGGCAGACTTGTGAGGCAGAAAAACAGTGAGCACATTTGTCAGCCTCAACCAGTCTCCACCACTGAACCAGTCCACTGAACCAGTCCCCACAACTGAGCCAGCCACCTCTCAAACTGTAACCTTAACTGTCACTCAGCTGCAATGCAGCCCAATTTAGCTGCCTCTGGTGCACAGAGAAGCTGCACCTGTGCGCAGAAGACTACACTGGCACAACCTTCAGAGACAACAAAACAAAGAGACAAGAAGTTTTCCCTGGTGTGCTTCATGGAAGCTGGTGCTCGTCTACTGCTTTCTGCCCGGTTTGTTTGCACCGCCCTTTTGTTTAAAAAGATGAAACTACAGTGGAACCTCGATTATACGACGTTCAGGGGACCGCGCGAAACCGTCGTATAATCCGGGTGTTGTATAATTGAAAATCAAGCGTGATATTTTTTAACGTTTTCTTTTTTTTTTTTCCGGAACACAAATGCAGCACATTTTTGCCGGCAGAGGGCTAGTCTTGAACAAACAAGATAAAATGGCCGTTGAGGCTGCCGTGAGCAGCGGAGCAGCGGCGCACGCGGTTTTCTTGATAGGTGGAAAGATTAAGGCACCCCAGTTATCGACTGGCTAAAGTGTGCCTACCGTATTTACTCGATTCTAAGCACCCCCTTTTTTTCACGATCGCGATGCCCAAAGTGAGAGGGGGTGCTTAGATTCGAAAAATCTAAACTGATGGGGGTTTTGCCGGGACCGCACAAATTCGTCGTAAAATGCAGGTCGTCGCATGACCGGGGGACGTATAATCGAGGTTCCACTGTACCAAAGGATCCACTGCTACCCTGACTGTTTATAAGGGCAGTGATGGGGTTTCACACGCCTCACTTTCACATCGTTTGCATACGCAGCAGGGCTTTCCCGTCGTTTCCCGGTGCGATGACAGCTGCACTAACCACCGAGTGACCACCCACCTGGGTTCTGGTCGCTGTCGAGCCGCACCACCTGCTTGCCCGTCTCCAGGTCCATGATGACCGAGCGCGACGTCGTGTAGGCCACCGCCATCTGGTTGGCATCGGAGCGGACAAAGTCCACCGACGTCGGGATGCCGTCAGCTGCACGAAGTGCCAGCGGCCAAAACATCACAAACAAGATAGGAGAAGCAGAAGGAGGGAACAGCCGAGTTGTAAAACAGACAAATTCTGGGGTCAAACTCGCACAGATGCTGCAGCGACAAAAAAACCAACCCACTCAAGCGCAAACGTCAAAATCTGCACTGCCCCAGCATTACAGCTTACTCTTGATTATTAGAACCTGAAGGGGACCGAAAATCTGTTCGAATTATGGCAAAAATCGCGAAGACACGAACCTCATGGGGTCGCCAAAAAAATTCCTATCACCTAAAACAAACAAAACGACAGGATTCATTTACGGCTGCACAGCCACAGCTCACTAAGCACGGTGCGTACAGCGCAACAGGCGATAGTGACACTGGCGATGATATATGAGCCGCGCTTAGTGCTCACAGGTACGGTCGCGGCTTGAGTGTTCGTATGAACCGTAGTGGCGCAGGAGACTGTACAGAACATCAAATTCTGCCCACTGCAGATTACACACTCCCACCAGAGAATTTTGCAAATTCATACGATCCCGAAATTTGCATCAATCGTGTTGGTATCGAGATTCTACTGTCGCTAGAGTTCGAACCAAGGGGACCAAAGCTTCAGTTAGAGTAAACGAGCAATTAAAATGAGGTGAGTTAAAGGAAAGTCCACTGCATCGCTCCTTTACAGTCGAAAGGTTAACCACGACTGCACACATCCGAAGAAACGCCACATGAACCACAACCAGTAAAACCCAAGTGCTCGCACTGTTACAGGCGGGCAGCGTTGGCTCAGGCTACGGCTATGCACCCTTAAAAACAGCGTCCTTCCGATCAGAACAGCCATTCAGGAACACCTACTACACTCCGCAGAAGAAGCCACCGATTTGAAACATGGCCTCTCTTCATAAACAGCAGAAAACAGAACCCAATTCTTTCCCTTTTCAAACAGTACCCTGACAATATGTGTAAATTAAGGCATATTTCTAAAGCAACTGCCAACTTTCAACGTAAATACAATCAAATTTACTATGCATGTATAGTTACACGAAGCTTCGAATAGATGGCACCAGCTGCTCCAGCGACAGAATAAAGTTACTGCAGGGCGGGGAAAACAATGGGCAAGACGCACAGTCGTGCAGCCGAACTATTTGACGGGATGACAATTATGGACCCTCCGTAATACGGACACTCCGTAATACGGACACTCCCATGTAGCCTACCCCTCTATTGCCAAGACAAACTGCCACAGAGCAGAACCGCCATCAATTCTTCACCACATTAGGGCAGAAAAGAAGAGCCGATGCCAGCTACAGTGCAGAGCATCACATGGCCTCCCCCTTTCCCGGCAAATGCACTCACCGGGGTCTGGGGCCGTGTAGGTGTGCAGCAGGGGCACCTTGCTGTGCGGGGACCAGAGCCGGACGGTGCCATCGCCCGAGCACGACAGCAGCTGCAGCTTGGTTGCATGCATCGACAGGCCCCACACCGCGTCTGTGTGGCCCCACAGGGTGCCCGACAGGACGCCCGGCTCTGCGAATGTGAGACAGACGGAGAGTAAAAAAATGAAAACTCTCGATTGACTGCTGCTCCTGCTGCAATGCAAAGTTGGACACTGAACAGTGTTAGCTTGAATGAACCAACCAGTGAAATCTGGGAACCCCAGCAATTGCAAAAGCGGCCGAAAAACTTGCCGACAGTACATTACATGTCAGCGACTACATGCGCTACTCCTTCGTGCCACAGTTCAGTGCCGGTCTCAAGATTTCTTCACTGCTTTCTCTTCAGTCTCAATGACCTGTGCCACCACCTTTCCACATTCGTAGCAACTCTTTTTAGCCAGTGCATGATGTCGCGCGCTTTGCCTTGATGGCCCAAGGTCCCTGAGAAGCTGGCTTTTTTTCTCGCATCTCACGAGCCTGGTGCATGAGCTCGCTGTAGGTATCCCAATGTACTATGGCAGAAGGATTTTCACTATGCAGTGAAACTTCATTATTTCAGACCTCAAAAGACCAGGGAAAATGTCCGAATAGTGCAGTCGCAAACACGCAATAACAGCAGACTTCTCTACGCGTTGAGTGCAAGTGTGGTGAATACCTTAGTATGGTTTTGTAACAGAGTTTTTCACCATTTTTCACACGACTCCTCAAAATAAAGCATTGCAAGGTGCTCCTGCACCTGCTTAAAAGAGAAATGCCTCTGCTAACACCCAGCGATATCATTGGCAAGATTGTGCACGCACCAGCTGTGAAATTTAGCCCTTATCAGCCACTGTCGGATGGCTCACACAAGGGAGTCGCCCTCAGATCTCATAATCTTCGCGCACAGTGGCACTTTCCTTTTCCCGCCAAGACCAAGGAGATGGAGACAAGCAGCCCGCCAATCATGATTAGCCAAATTCGGCTCGCACCCATCCCCTTTTTGAGTAAGCACTCCAAAAATTTGGAAAAAAAAAAAAGAAGATTAGGGAAGAAGAATGATACATAAAAAAAATGTCACAGAAAAGAAGAGGAAGAGAATTAATAAAAGTTAATAGAAAGCAAAGAAAATAACTGCAAAGGGTGCTTGACTCCAAACTCCCCCAGTCAAGGCTCGAAGGACCCCACTAGCGAAGGCAGATTGTAATCACTGGGCAACTCCCGCTGCAGCCCGACCACAGTGTGGGGACACTTCAATGCCACCCAACCCCCAAGTCCGAACCAATCTATGCATCACTGATGGTGCAACTACAGAGGCACTTCTTTTCCCAAGATTAAAAGGCAGCAAGGACAAGCCAAACCCCATGGCAAATCACAGGGATGTGTGCAAAGAAAAAAAAAACGAATGCACTGCTATCTATGTTCAAGAAGCCAATACTACAACATGCAAAATGTGGTTAATTTTCAATTTCCTGAACAAGCCAAGTGTTAATTTGCTGTCAAAGTTTACAGACCACTTTGAGCTGGGCAAGCACGAGGACCACAACCAGCAACGAATGATAACACCTTTGAAAAGCCATCTTTCAAATCTTTTCACATAGGAATTAAACATTTTTTTATAGGGTTAATGGGGGGTTTAATGTCCCAAAGCAACTCAGGCTATGAGGAATGCCGCAGTGAAGGGCTCTGGAAATTTCGATGT
Source organism: Amblyomma mixtum (assembly GCF_055824585.1). Taxonomy (NCBI): domain Eukaryota; kingdom Metazoa; phylum Arthropoda; class Arachnida; order Ixodida; family Ixodidae; genus Amblyomma; species Amblyomma mixtum. Next base: position 33,954,966 of record NC_143019.1, on the reverse strand, counting down.
GCACCCACACTGTACAGCACAAGGGGGGGGTGAATGAAATGTGAAAAGGCCCAGACGGTACTACTACTGTCCGAGTAAAGAACCCTGGCAGCAATAAAAATTACCCCGTAGAGTAAAACCTCGTTAATTGTGAAGACTCAATAAGTAAAACCCATAATTCCGCGAAAATGCTAAAGATCTCCATTTTTGGTGGAATTCCGGAAAACTAGGAACCTCAGCCACGAGGGACATCATACTGGAGGGCTCCGGATTAACTAAACCACCCAACATTCGTTAACGTGCACAAACAACACAGAGTACACGGGAATTTCTTCACAATTCGCCTCGATCAAAATGCGCCTACCACGACCAGAAACCGACCCAGTGACCTAGAGCTAAGCAGCTGAATGCCACAGCCAATGAGACACCACAGTGGGTTTGCCACAGGGTGGGTCACACTGTTTAGCTTTGGGCAATCTTCTCTAAGCATGTAATTGGTCTTTTATCACCGTCTCCCAGCCAATGCTATCGAGACTGAGGTGCACCATAATTCCTCGCCACGCCACGGCTGGCACGCACCAAAGGAGTCGTAGGGGTCGATCGCCGAGCTGGGCACGTTCCAGCAGCGGATGGTGTGGTCCAGGCCGCCGCTGAAGCACTGCTCCCCCGTCGCACCCATCGCCAGGCACAGCACGGGGCCCCTGTACAGACGGCGCTCACGATTGGACAGTGGTCAAACCTCATCAAAAGGGACAGACAAGGGGAGGGGGGGGCACGTGCATCTTCAGGACATGATGCGTTAAAGTAATGGTATTCGATACTTCTATGAGGCATTATATATTCTGCCTGACACAGGCAAAAAGCTTGTCTCACATTAAACTGTCTACCAAGCCCTGTTGACTATTTGTGTGGAGCTTAGTAGAAGTGGGACAATTTGAAAGTTTGAAGCACATTGCGCGGGGCGCAGCCCAGTGATTCAGCCTTCTTTTAACATTCCTGCAAGACACTGATCTTGACTCTATTGTCTATTGTCTCCTATTGTCTCTACGGTCTATTGTCTCCTGTGATATAATGTGTGCGTAGATGGTGCCTTCTGGAGTGGTCTATGTTATTCTGTGAGTGAATGTGTGCACGGATGGTGGCTCCGCAATGGACTGTGTTCTACTGCGACTGAATGTGTGTATAGATGGTGACTTCTGGAGTGGATTATGCTGTGCTGTGAGTGAATGTGTGCATAGACGGTGACTGCGGGAGTGGCCTATATTCTATTACAAGTGACTGTGTGCATAGCGGGGCAGATCTGACCGGTTTTAGGACATTATTAACATATAAGTGACGCTACGGTGGAGCAACTGCCGGCAGAATAAGCAAGGCTAATTCCACCTGTAGCATACAACAACTCAACTCAACTCAGGCAACAGCTTGCCATTTAGACAAAAGATGAATGTGGGCAGCACTCCTTCGAGCATTGATTTTAACATACCACACAGCAAGGGTAAAATAACTGTGCTACATCCTTCAGTTACCAGCATGCATGGCCGAGTTATTGACCACGTGACACATACACATCATCATCATATCAGCCTGACTACGCCCACTGCAGGGCAAAAAGGTCTCTCCCATGTCTCTCCAACTAACCCTGTCCTTTGCCAGCTGCGGCCACTGTATCCCCGCAAACTTCTTAATCTCATCCACCCACCTAACTTTTTGCCGCCCCCTGCTATAGGCTTCCCTTCTCTTGGAATGCCATCCGCAACCCTTAAAAGAGAGCACAAAGGAGTGCTGACTGTTTCGACAAGCAAAGCACTACAGACGCTACGAAGAGTGTGGTTCGTACAAAAGTTACAGCTGAGTTTTCTAAAAACATTGCGAGCATGTGGCAATAGAGCAGGCACGACCAGCAAGCATGACAAAAACAAGGCATCCACAGTGTGTTGACAAACACAGCAAAAATTCATTCCGCTACAGAGAATCTGCCTAGAGCTGTCCAACCTAATGCGGCATTTTCCAATCACTTTAAAAGGCTCACCCTCGCATATACTGTACCCTAATGGTAGTGATTAACAGCACCAGGCCTATGCCATATGCATATTAATTACGCATGCAGCATGAAACAAGTACCTGCTGTTTTTGAACACTGTTAGAAGTGCAATTTGATCAGAACAGGCTATTACTTCCTAATTTGCACGATGTGCATGGAAACTTGTTCTACTTCACAGCTACAAGCAAAGCGAAACACTCCAGAAAACTCAAGTGACAAATTCAAAGAGACACTCACGAATGCGCCCGGAATGTGTAGACTGGTTCCACGTCAAGGGCTGCCGTCCTGTGCACAAAAAAAACGAACAGCGTCACGTGCGCATGTTAACTATGTTAACAACTTCGTCAACTAAGTGCATGACTAAAGACAAAATATATATGTCACTGGGAAGCCGCTTGCATGTTACTAGCCAAAACAACCAGGAATCAAAGAAGACAACAGCAAAGCAATTCATCACAAAGCTTACCACCTCAAAGCTATAAGAAAGCCTTGCAAAAGAAAAAAAAAGGCTCTGGAACTCATTAGGCATCAGGAAGATGAACTTTAAAGTGCACTGAGATCTTCACTCTCACAGTTATGTCGCAAAGGGGACAGGCAGAAATGTCGGTCCATATTTTATCGGTAGCAATAGTGACAGCTGGACCTGAGCCAATCTGAAAGTGTCAGTTGCAAGCTGAGTCACAATGCCAGGCAGATTGTGCGCGGAGAACAGTGGCAAATGGGCCGCCTCATACACGTTTGGTGTTCCCTAAACTTGTGCGCATGGTTGATGGGATGAAAGAACCGAGATTTTTGCCAGCAGGCAGACTCGGAAGGGTTTCAATGGACTTAACAGACGATGAAATGCTATGGGCTGCTATAAGTGACAAGGAGGCTTCCGACGGCAACGAATGATGACTTTGCTGGCCAGACAGGGAAAGGCAGTTAGAAGGTGGCGTTGGTTACTTCACTGTGACATTAGAGCAGTTGGAATAAAGGCTGGTTGTTCCAAGTCAGAGGATTCATATTTTTCATCGAAATATGAAAAACTGGTGCAAGTTACAATCAAAGGCACTGCACTTTTTTTCTAACCATGAAAAATAGGTGCGTATTACAACTGATGGGGCTTTGGAATCTAGTAAATAAAGTATGGTTCTGTTTAAAAGGGGCCAGCGACGTGCAAACTCATAAACCAGTTGCAAACAACTGTCTCTATTCAAGTAGAAAAATACTGCATATGCTTGCTTGCATTTCAATTTGGCCCAACAGTATGCCAATGCGCATGAACTAGGTGTGATTTGGATGCAAAATGCGCGTCAACTGGAGGTGAAATGTGTAAACGGTGTGAACTCAACAGCAGATTCGGGATAAAAGCGCGCCAACTCACTTCTTAGCAGGCACCGTCTTCTGCAGGTTCCAAAGCTTCAACGTGTGGTCCTCTGAGGCCGTGATGAGCACAGACTCGACCGGATGGAACGCCAATGCACGGACACCGTCGAAGTGGCTGGGGCAGGTGGACAGAAAGGCCACGGTAAGCGGGTGCAAGGTTGGAAAGCAAGTTTGCTTTTATGCTATAAGCATAGTGAAAAATCGCGAGCTTTGCTAACAATGGGCCATATGGAACACCTAACACCATGTGGCACACCATTTGGCACACAGTGTGGCACATGGTGTGGGACACGGTGTGGCACAGAGTGTGGGACACAGTGTGGCACAGGGTGTGGCACAGAGTGTGGCACAGGGTGTGGCACAGAGTGTGGCACACGGTGTGGGACACAGTGTGGCACACGGTGTGGGACACAGTGTGGGACACAGTGTGGCACACGGTGTGGGACAGTGTGGCACAGAGTGTGGCACACCGTTTGGCACACCATGAGCTAGTAAGCAGTTTCACCCGTCATATGCAGAAGCTGGGAAAACAAGTAATCCAGTTTCACGCTCAATTCACTGCATGCCCCTTCCACCTCGGACTACCACTAGGGTTTCTAGCCTGCTCCAAAACAATGAAACAATGAACCCACAGACCAGTCTATCTACACCCAAAACCATGCCTAATGACATAAAAACAAGGCTCCCTAAATTTTGAAGGTGTGAAAATGTGAACTGTTAACTCTTGGTTTCCTCAGTGACAACTTCTCCCAAGTAAAACTACCCTAGTAAAGTTCTCCCAATGAACTGCAGAGGAGTTGTGTCAATACACAGCACGACTTTGCAAAGAACCAAAGCTCTGAACAAACTTTCTTACACAGGCCTGCCTACTCCACAACTGCTAAAAAGAAAAGAAAGCAACCCACCTCCTGAGGGTGTACTTTGCATTCCATGTTTTCCTAAACGACTCCTTTGTGGCTGAAATCTGCAACAGCAAGGGGGACAACGACCATGCAACAGGTGGTAGCTGGACGCATCTGCCACCGCCTCCCGAGCAAGAAATTGGCACACAGGACTGTGCCATTCACAATTCACACACACACACACACATATGCAAAAAAAAGGGAAACGAAGAGAGAAAAGAAAAAAATGAAGAGCGGAGGCAAGGCACAAGAGAAACACTGTGGCAAGGCTGAGGCAATCATGGATGCCAACAAACTTTGGCTAGCTTCTATGGCAACTAGTGTAACCTGGATGTTGTGGCAGGCATGCCTTAATACAAGTTTCACCAACAACTTGAAGCCAGCTTAGCAAAGACCCAAAGGCTACGGTTTTCAACCTACAGCTTAAATTTCAAAGTACAAAGACAACTGAAAATATTCCATGCTTAATACTAAACGAACAGACATGTTTACAGAATCAGGTTGCTCAGATTCAACATATACCGTATTTACTCGCATAATAGGCGCACTTTTTTGCCAGAAAATCCGGCTCAAAGTTCGGGGTGCGCCTATTACGCGGGGTAAAATTTCCGGAAATTTTTCGACTCGCAAAATTGAACACACCGCGTAAACGCACTCGTGTACGGGCCGCACCCCGTTTTCGCGAAGAAAATGTTAAAAAAAAAAAGATCCGTGTAAGGGCTGCACCGAAACTTTCCGCGACACACGCGGGAATAGCCTTCGGAATGCACGCGCCGAGGCCTCCGCGATCGGCTCCGGCTGCGCGCAACGGGCGCTTGATCGCGGAGGCCACACACGTGCACAGGAGCTTTCAGACCCCGCCCACGGAGGGCGCCCAAGGCCAAGCTCATCATCATCATCATCGTTTTCCTCCGCCGCGAGCTTTCGCTATCTATCGCCATCAGCATCTCCAGCTCGTTTTTTTTTCTTGTTGTTGTTGCTGTCAAGTGCCGGGATTTGCGGTAGTGCGATAGTTATCGTGGTTTATGGCTTTGCCGCGGAGCGTTGCTGTTTTAGCTCGACGGGCAAGCACCTTAACAGCTATAGACCAGATTTTTTTACCCTCGCACGCAGGCTGCGGACGCGCGCCTACTCTCGACGCCAGTCGCCATCTGTCGGCGCGCGCGGCCCGAGGGACTGCGGGTCGCGCCGGCGCCGCGCATAGAACGCATGTTTACGTGTTCGCTTCTGCCGTTTTGTGCTCCATCAGCTAACGTATGAGGGTGTGTGCTGTGCGTCACTACTCACATTTGCCCTCTTCCAGACAGTGCTGCGGTTATCTATTGCGCAGTTACTCGTTAACGTGACATCCGAGTGTAGTCGACCAAGTAGTGTACTGACTGGAAACCGGCACTTCTAAGCAGATTTCTGCGCTGTCGTGTCGTTTGTCGTCGCCTTTTACGTGCGATATCATCTATGATAATTTTAGGCATCAGAATGTAGATCTATTGATTTGACTCAGTGGAGTAGTAACTGGATAGGCGAGCTGCAGACTGAAGGTTGTCCCGACGGAGCGCGTGTTTTCGATCACCATGTACGTGTTCGGCACCGTTGCGCTGAGCTTGCTCTTGTTCCCATTAAACACATTTCATGCAGAGGATTGTAAGCACGACCGCTACCGATTTCAGCTGCTTTTTCCGCACGCAGAGGTATCTGGGGAAAGGTTTATCTATATATCTTTCTGCTGTTGGTATCTACCTTAGCTTGGTTTGGTTTATTAAGGTTTTACGTCCCAAAGCGACTCAGGCTATGAGGGACGCCGTAGTGAAGGGCTCCGGAAATTTCGACCACCTGGGGTTCTTTAACGTGCACTGACATCGCACAGTACACGCGCCTCTAGAATTTCGCCTCCTTCGAAATTCGGCCGCCGCGGCCGGGATCGAACCCGCGTCTTTTGGGCCAGAGCAGAGAGCCGTAACCACTGAGCCACCGCAGCGGTGCGGTATCTACATTATTCATAGGAAAATATGCGCGATTTCATTACATTTTCCACACTTAGCCAAACGCCTACGCAACGCTCTCACACGCGGCGAGAGCTCCTGAATAAAATAACGCGACTTCGGACCTCAGAATTAGTGAAAGCTGGATTAGCTGCTCATATCTATTCAAGCTTTTATAAATTAAGCGGAAGTACGTTTTTATGCACCAGGTTGCATAAACCATGACAAAATTTGTTTTCTGTTGGCGCTGCGACTCAGTTGAGCTCACAGCGGTAATTTGTTGATAAACTGGCGCGGCGACAAGAAAGCCGTTTGTGGAAGGGGGGGGCTTTATGGCCGGCAGGAAGTGCATGGGAATTGGAACTGCATACTAGCCGCACACCTAATTCTTGATATTGAATAAAAAGTTTCTTTGCGGTGGAGCACCAAGACGGAATTCGATTAAGCACGAGCGCGTTCTAAGCGCCGGCACAATCAACTTGAATGTCAAACTAAATGTCATTAAAACGCGTCAATGTTATCGCTTTGATAACGTAAATACTTCCTGCAACACAGCCACGCAGCGGAAGTATGCTCGACAATGTTTTTTTAGCGCCCGAAGCGCGGCTATATGCAGGCGCGGCCGCGGAACTGCCGCAGCCCCGCAGTCCCCAACGAAACGCCCGCACCGCGGCGCGCCAGTCGGTGCAAAATGGCCGCGCCCAGGAGAGGCTCAAAAATCTGGTCTATACGGCTGGGAGTTTGCTCTCGAACACGGCAAGCATGCGGCAGGTCGGAAAATACGACGTGGCCGAGAAGTGCGGCAGTTGCGACTGCGGCGTCCCTAAATTTTCGTACGCGACTCCAAGCGCCGAGGTTTTCGTGGGCGGGAACGTTTCCGGCTGGAGATGAAGCTTTCCAAACAGACGTTTAAAGTGAGCATCCCTGAAAACTGCGTGCGGCTGTTCTACGCGATGTCGTTGTACGTGCTGTGGGTCCGCAGCAGCTGCGACAGCAGCAGCACTAGTACGGACTAGTAGTCAGTTCAGCAAAAACTTTGTTAAAATAAAGATTGGGAAGCGGGGGGTGGCGAGGCGTCGGCTTGGCAATCGTGTAAATACAGTACTGATCACAGTGCAGAGTTCGGGGTGCGCCTATTATGCGCGGAAATAAAAAAATCTGATTTTTCGCGCCCTAACTAGGGGTGCGCCTATTATGCGAGTGCGCCTATTACGCGAGTAAATACGGTAATTGTCAACAGAGCAGAATCGCACCATCCGACATACTCACGCGTGCAAAACAAACTATGGGGAGAATGAACCCTGTGCGCAATCAGATTTTGCTTGTGAAGAAGAAAAATTTCCACGGAGAGAGAGAGAGAGAGAGAAAAGGACGGAAAGGCAGGGAGGTTAACCAGGCGATGCCCAGTTGGCTACCCTACACTTGGGGAGGGGAACAAAGGAGAAAAAAGGAAAAAGAGCAGCAATGAAATGAGTTTTCTAAGTGTCCAGCGACCACTATGTCACGGGGACAGAGGGCGCGCACTGAAAACTTAGAAGATTATAGACGGGAATACAACCCCGAGTCCCTTAAGAATCTCAGGAGTGCTTTCACCGCTTTCCTTTGTGAGGAAGGTTGTGTCCAAGGCCCCAGAACGTTGGACTCTGTTAAAGGACGCGAGTCCAAGCGGTACAGAGTAGTAATTACCGATTAGCAATTAGAGAGTAGTGGTACAGAGTTAGCCAATGCTTTGAAGCAGAAGGTTTAGTTTGGTTTATGGGGTTTAACGTCCCAAAGCGACTAAGGCTATGAGAGATGCCGTAGTGAAGGGCTCCGGAAATTTCGACCACCTGGGGTTCTTTAACGTGCACTGACATCGCACAGTACACGGGCCTCTAGAATTTCTCCTCCAAAGAAATTCTAGCCGCCGCGGCCGGGATCGAACCCGCGTCTTTCGGGTCAGCAGCCGAGCACCATAACCGCTGAGCCACCGCGGCGGCTTTGAAGCAGAAGGATGTGCCAAAAAGCAATGAGGGGGCCATTCAGTGCAATTCTCTTCTTTCCCCCCTCATCTTTGTTGATGCTTTACTCACGTCGTAGCTGGACTCTGCCTCGTTGTTGACTGTGAGACCTGCCAGCTCCCCGAGACCCAGTGCGGCGTCGATGTTGTCCTCGTCCACACCTGGCGCCCCCATCAGCGGCCTCCGGGGCCCTGCATCACAGGTGGCACACCACCGCCCTTTGCAGCAAGGCTCCATGCCACAGTAGGCCCCTGGCAACGCAGGGCGAAAAACGGCAGCGAGCTCTGCCACACACTGCAGCCGGACACCGCGAGCTATTCACAGCGTCGACAGACTGACCTCTTCAGTATACCACTCTGAACGAACCAGACCTTTAGCATACTCCCTTTTAAAAGGAGCGTGCTCTCCGTTTTCACTCCCCCATAGGCATATTCGTGTTTAGAGTGTTTGCGCAAGCTGCTCCAGACTTTGCAGACTTGCAAATTTGAGATCAGAGTGCCAAAGCTCGTACACACTGGCTGCTGCACACCTCACGACAATGTAGAAATCAATACACTAGAGGAGGTACACAAAGCCACAGGGTTGGGCGTCAAGACTCCCCATCAGACAGCCTGGCAACTCTCGGGATTTGAGCTCGACAATCACAATGCAAGAGACCCAGCTTCACCATCCATGATGAACAATCATGTGTGGTGTGCCTATCCGTGCAAGTTAATAAGCGTGAGCTTTAGAGTGCTCCGTATCCTCTATGCTCTGCACCACAACAGCAAGGCGAGCCACGTCACTCTGAGCTCGCTGGTTCCTTCAAGCACCTGACACTGTGCCCTTCTTTTACGCAAGAGCTTGCAAATGTTAGGGATGAGACAATTACCGGCAAAGCCAAACCTGTGAGTCACAACAGGACTGAGCTAGTCAGGATACTCTCTACAAAACGGACAAACACTCAAAGTGGCTACAGCGTGCCCTTTCACAAACTTGTTGCAGGTGCACATGTCATGCAACATGTATTATGTGCGGTGTAATGCCCAAAGGCGACACAGTGACTACAAGAGACGCCACAGCAAAAGGCTCTGAATTAATTTTGCCCACCTGGAGTTCTTGCACTACCATCGCATAGCCCACAGGAGTCTTCTGCATTTTGCCTCCATCAAAATGTAGCCGCTGCGGCTGGGGTTTGATCCGGCTACTTTAGGACCAGCAGCTGAACGCGCTGAAGCCACTCAGCAACCACGGCTGGGTAGGTGCACATGTTCCCCCACCCACACCTACTTCTACCATCCCTTCCCAGCATCACCCGCCATGCTTCCAACCCTTTTTCCCCATCACCAGTGGCGACTTGGCGGGAAACGTACCAGCACCGTCGTCGGCCTCCTCCAAAAAGGCGGTGTAACTGGCGAGGCGCGTAGCTATGGGCTGCCGACCCAACTGGCCGTTGAGGACGACGTCCCCCGACGCCAGACCAAAGGTGGCGGCAGCGGAGGAGGGAGAGGAGGTGCAGGAAGACGAGGGGGAGGGGACAGAGGGGGGCGGGGCCGAGGGCGCCACAAAGGCCGGGATGCGAGGAGGCGGGGTGGTCGCAAAGGAGAAGGCGGGCCCCGAGCCGCCCTCGTCAGAGGAGGTAGTGGCCATGCCAGAGCCAGGCGTCGACAGCGAAGCCAGCATCGCTTGCAAGGCAGACCGCTTAGGCCCTATACGAGGTGGTGGTGGTGGCAACCAAGAGAGGGGAGGGGCAGTGCAAGGGAGAAAAAAAACAGGCAAGAAGGGCAAAGCACAAAGTCATGCAGGCTCTCTTGCAAAGAAAAAAAAAAAAATCGCCGGCGAGGACAGGCAAACCAAAGAATGGCATTCAGAGATATACCATGCAGTGTGCACACTAAAATAAAGTGCATTCCTGGTTGTGCGCGTGATCTCGTACGACCACGGAAAGAAAACTCGGCCTCTGCGGATGACCCTGCCACAAGAGTCTAGGAATTAGGATGGTGGTTTTCGACAGCGGCACGGCAGGTTGAAAACCACGGCCCTGCAACTGGCTGTGGCATGCAGCTGCACACTTCTGCCTCCTGTGCAGAGCAATCAAAGCCAAAAGCAGCTTTAGCCACGGCAGATGCAACTGCAGCTATCATCGCATTTTGTGATGGCATGCTCGCCTGCCAGTTTTGAGGCTCCAAAGATCTAGAAGGGGAAAAGCTTCCGTCTTTTGTGGCAGGTATCATCCTCAAAGCCTGCTATTCTTAAGCTATTCTCTGCACGTAATCCACATACACCCTAGCACTTCTTTTTATCAAAGCTGAGGCATAAAAAAAAAAAGAAAGAAAGGCACAGCAGTACAGGTCTCGTAGCAAGCACTACACAAGGGCATTCAGTACACTGAATAACCAATCTCTTACATGCCAATAAATGCACCTCAAAGCTAGCAAAATGCAACGCTTTTCAGCAGGCAAATGGAGCATACCGCTCCATGCGTTACATAAGTAACACGTAAGTAATGTTAACCTAACCTCTGTGACGATTCACGCATACAGGATGTTTCACCAGAGACTAATTTTAAAAGTAGGTTTTTCTAGTTCTCCTCGTTAAAGTATTGTCACCTGTGGCAGGTATCAAAAGATAGCCAGGACATGTGAATGAACTATCTGGTTAACAAAATGCAACAGTAAACTTTCTAGCTATAAGTTTTTATGGAGGTTTAACGTCCCAAAGCGACTCAGGCTATCAGGGACACCGTAGTTAAGGGTGCCGGAAATTTAAAACACCTGAGGTTCTTTAATATGCAATGAGATTGCACAGTACACGGGACTAGAATTTTGCCTCCATCGAAACTCGAATGCCGCGGCCGGGATCGAACCTGCTACTTTCGGGTCAGCAGCCGAGTGCCATAAATACCGAGCCACCGTGGCCGCCTCTCTTAACTATTAGTTAGGCACCTAATTTTTTTAGGTTTACCACTCACCGTCAAGAGTATCACATCAGTCTTATATTTTCGAAGATGCGATTCTTGTCGGCCCTACACCGCAAAAAATTTGAAGTCTAATTGTAACAGTTAAAAAGTCACCATTTCACCAACCAGCTTGTTAGTTAAAATGCCTTAGCGGTTTTGACGTCCGCCACCAGTGACAATGCTGTACCAAAGAAAATGCTCTTTTCATTAAAACAAAAATCCTGTTATTAAAATAGCCTTTTTTACCCAAATGCAGCACAACCATGACTCAAACGCAAGGGTTGCTGTTACCGATATAAGAATAAAACTGACTCGCATATTCAATCATCAATTCACTTTTAACATTATGGGTAACTCCTGTATTCTACTGTCATAAAAAAACAACTCGCTCCATTCAAGTAAAAATGGTACCAACAGTCTTTGGTAGAACATCCTGTACACCTCTGGCAATATGCTGGTAACTTGTCCTTTCTGTTCAGACTTGAAAACAGGCTTTTCAACACCAAGCAACAAATTACTGCATGCACAGCCCTGAATGAAGGGAGAATCAAATCTCTACATTTGCAAAAGTGAGCCTGCAAGTTGCACGCGGTACAGAAGACAGCCAAAAGTGCACAAAACGTTGGCTGCCACTAGCCTCTAGTAAGGCCGAGATAAAAGTTCAAGCAGCGATGCACAGGCACACAGAAACCAACAGACAATAATAACCTGGACGAGCTTGTTGAGTATAGCTGTGCTCCATGTACAAACTTTACCAACCCCTTGAATGTTTTTTTTTTTTTTCCTGGATTCATTGCACACCCCAGAAAAGCTTCAGCCCTCACATCAGGTGCTCTTACGTGTTGGTTTCTGTGCCCTCTGCTAGGCTGAACCTTTTAAAACAGTACCAGCTCCAAGAGCCGTGAATGATGCCAAGGTGAACCAAAGCATACCTCATATAAGCTGTCGATAAAAATGGTTTGGTCTGTTGCGCTTTTGTAGCACGTAAGCAGCCAAGGCTCTCTCAAAGTAGGAGACTGCACACAAGAAATCCCAATCTATGACGACCTGATGTGTATCACAAATTAACAACAGTTTAGAGAGCGCCTTTTACTATCCGAAATCAAGAGAGACTGAGAATGCTTGATTGGCCACTAGCATATCACACTATCATGTGCCACTGCATAGGCTTCACAGATGAAGCTTAAAAAGGAATCGAAAGACTCCATCTGAGGCATAACAGAAGACAAGAGCCAGATTTATCGCCGTACACGCTACTAGCAGCTAACCGTACCAGCCACCCTGACATTTTTCTGACCACTGGTCACCTTGGCATCATTCCACAAGGTACAACACAAATAAAGTGCATCAGGGACCGAGAGCATAAGTGCAGATGGTGCCAAGCGTTTTAAGTGGATAAACGGCAGGCAGGCAAGCGGGGCTCAAGAGTGCACACATGCAGAGCAGCAGTCCCAAGGCCCTCCGAAGCCACAGGGTATGATTAAAAAAAAACTGACAAGAAGCGTCGGTACAAGGACAAGAAGGTAAAGAGTGCTCAAGGGACTTCACATCAGCCCCAAGATACCACCACCAGGGCACAGGTTCAACTAACATCAACGGAACTTCCCACAAAAGCATGTCACATGACTCAGCAACATTTCTCCAACGCTGCTACTGGTGTATCTGGAGAAGCTAATCCAAGAAGTGCCGGAATGAATGTTTCAGCACAGTGGACCCCACAGTACGATTCAGAACTGCGTCCAACTCTGCTCACAATGTCAGGTTCCTTCAACCAGCAACGAAACCTAGAAGAATTGCTACCATATTTCAGGAGGTTAGGGGAAGCCTTTTACAAGTGCAGCTGATGGTGCAGATTGAAAGAGACACTAGCACAACCTCACTAAACTGTGCTAAGGCATAAAAGGAAGCCATAGAGGATCGACGACCAGTGGGCACGGAAGTGCTGCTACCACCTCTTCCAGCATGACCTTATTTTTAAGAACGCAGAGATGCAACCCTTTCTCAAATATCTCGCACATGTGGAGGACAACAGCAGTATCGCAGTAAACTGCTTCGATCGACGAAAAGACAAATCTGAAGCCCATGCACAATTCTAAGTTTTGCCTGTACATTTGTCATCTGTTCCAACTGGTCTTGCCAGTGTAACTATCGCTACAGCTACATGGCCAGCATCCAAGTTTGGCTAACATTCCCATTTTGCCAGTAACCTTGCACGAAACATCTCTGCTTAGAAGTGTCAAAGAGTCAGCACAGTGCAAATGGTATTGCACAGCTGGCATTAGTGCCACACAATGCAGCTGCTGAATTCTGGCCACCCTGACAACAGCAGCTAGAAACTGGCTGCAGCTATGCGAAACGCACAGATACAACAACAAGGGATCTCTCCTTTAATTCCCCAAGTTGTCAGTCTGCACAGGCAGTGCATATGTGCTTGCCACGATTCATTCACCAGCCATCCACCACCTCGTCTTTGTTGCACTAATCCCGGACACCCGACCACAACTCCCAGACTCGCCCAGGCCACGCTCACTAGACTTTCGCACGAACCTTGCGCTAGCACGGCAGAAGCAGCTGCGGAACTGGTTTGCGACATTTCAGAGAGAGGGGGCATTTCGAAGGTCCAAGATCCACCGACTGCTGGCCAGACAGCGAGTAGCCATTACTCTCCACCATCATATTATTAACTATTACTTAGCCATTACATTAATGCACAGTGGCAACCGCAGAACAGTAGACTGCCCAATCCATGCTACTGCCACATCCCGAACAAACCAGAGTCATTCAGCAGTAGAAGTAGAGCTCCTTCCCAGAGATAGCGACAGGAGTGAAAAAAAGAAGTTTCCGCCACCACCTCCCATACAGTTCCACCGCAAGAGGATGCACCACGTGTGAAAGAGGGGGGGGCGAGGCACACTGACTTCAGGGATTGAAAAAAATGCAAGAAGAGAGGGAGGGAGTGGAAGAGGGAGGGGGGGGGGTTAAGGGAACGGAAGAGCGTCAACAACGGCGGCAGCTGCAGCAGCAACAGTGGCGGCAGCGCGAAGGAGACTTACTCTGCGACGAGGCGGGGGCAGCGCCGCCCTTGCGCCCCCGGCGCTCTCGCCGGTACTCCTCGACCAGCTGGTTAATGAGCTGCGGGTCAGTGCCCCACCGCTGCGCCACCTCTTCTTCATCCTCCTCCTCCTCCTCCTCGTCCACAGCGCAACCGTCTGCTGGAGCACCCAGCGACAACAACCCAGTGCTGTTTACACCGCCCGGGGCCAAACCACACAGCCTCCCAACCAGGACACTCCCCCGCCCCGCTTTCCCCCAATACCCAAGCTTTCCCCCAATACCCAAGCTTTCCCCCAATACCCAAGCTTTCCCCCAATACCCAAGCTTTCCCCTCAATACCCAAGCTTTCCCCCCAATACCCAAGCTTCCCCCCCAACACACCTAGCTTTCCACGACACCCAGCTTTCCAAGACACGCCCCCTCACCCAATGCAACGAGGTAGGAACACACATCTGAGGCACAGTGCATGTTCTCTGGACATTTTTGAACCTCCCACCTTACCTCTCCCGTGGCCTTAAAGCTGAAGCAACAAACAATGATCGATGCCACCCCATTTCCAGTGAAACAAAGTCTGTCCACGCCCTGACAAGCAGTGGGGCTCCTTTTCAGCTGCTGAGGCCCTTGACAACACCCAATTATGCATTCTCTTTTCTACCCCTCTGCATTGTATGCCTCCACCAAAAAGAGATAGGTCCTTGCTATAATACCAGCCACAGTGCTGTAACCACCTACTGCAGAACATTGTTAATTCGAAGCCTGCTGCACCGCATAAAATATTCCAATGAATCGGGTTTTAGCATATCCAAACATCGAAGCAAAACCAAAGAAAGGCAAGCACGATACGTTCAACTATTCACAGCGCTTAGTCCCTGCCACTGCATTAAACAAATCAGCGGCCGACTGTTTAACGGTTACCCTTCAGCAGGAGCTTGCTTGAACTCGTCGCAGTCATGATGTCATCGCCAATCGCCCGAAAATCGGTCATGCCAGTTCTGACATCTGCAGAACACGGTCACGCATCTCTCTCAATGCAACTCGGTAAATCACAAAGCTCCTTTTTTTTATACCCTAGCGCTTTCGGCGCACACGAGGGCATCGATCAAGGTCGGACGGGGCAGGGTAATGGCGCAGCACAGAAGAGCTTTTCGAGAGGAGCAGCTGTCTGTTGAAAAGAAGCAACGAGAGGAGAGGATGCGTCGTCTATCGCCAATCCGGGGCTGGCGTTTTGCACGTATTCTGCATCGACGAGTTCGGCACCAGCCCGGTTTGCACGCACCTAACATCACAGAGTGGCAGTCTGGCGCCGGCGAAGTGCAGATGGTCGCTGGCTCACTTTGTTCAGCGCCACGTCTTTGAGCTGTGTAATGCAAGCCTGAATTCTGCCGCTGTCTGCACAATAGTGCGTCAAGTGTTCAAGAGCATGATCAAGCGCCGCACTGCTTAATGCGGACTCGAGTGCCTCATATAAACAGCGTGAAGGCGCATTATCAGTCGAACTCGGGTGTTCCAGAGTTCGCGACAAACTCTGCCATTCCCGCAGAGCACCTCAAGTCTTTGAAATAGAGCTGATGCAAGTTGCTGGTTCAAATCATCGAGTAAAATTTACACGAGAAATAACATCACCACGAAAATTCAGCGGATCATTCAGAATCTCGAATTAATCGAGAGCGAATCATCGAGTTATCGGTTTTACTCAGTAAGAATGTTTGTTGGCTGCAACAACTGTCTGGTCACCCAATAGTCAGTCACATGTGGCTAAAGGGTAGTTTCCAGAGCTCTCGAGCAGCAAAAATAGTTGCCTGTGTGCATCCTGCAGCGGTCCTTTCCTTTCTCTAAACGCTGCACACACTTCATGGAGTCAAGCGCTGCACTCGGTATACAATGGATGCATTCTGCTATGACCAAATGAATGCCTGTTCTCAACCTTGGGGACAGTGCAAAGATTGATGTAAATTTGAATTGGACCACACTGGCCCAGATGTTTAAAATAATGTTGACAAACTGTTCAACTCTGTAAAAATGACTGGCCACACTAATCAACCAACCCGACACCCACTGCTCTCTAACAGCCAACCAAATCTGAAAAAAATTGCACTGCTTCACACTACAGACAAAACTACCTCGGCAAGCTATAATATAGCACATTCGTGCAACCCTTATTTCATCAATACCTGATAAACTGCTTCAGCCAGGGGTCAGTTCTGCACACAACCCTCCCTGGTTCAGGTCCCTCTCAACCCAACACAGCACTGCAGTTAGCTCAGATTCCATCAACTTCCCAAGCATGGCCTTTCACTTGTAGAAAGCTTCACTGCCTCCCGTCAAGTGGCGCCACCTAGGATCTTATGTTCGCACTGCATAGCAAGCGAGCTCACCCCACTCAGAGCCATCGCCCTGGTTGCGCACACCTTCCCGGCCGCCCTCGCCCGAGTCGGGGCCAAGGAAGTCGAACTCTGTTAGCACGTTTTCCGTGTCAGCTTCCCCTAGGTCGTCCCCAGATCCTAGGACCTGCAAAGAGGGGGCACAGTAAGTTCGGTCATCACCCTTCCAAGCCTAACCCATAAAGAACCACACCGGCCAAGAAGCAAACAATGAAGTGAATTCACATTTTACAGTGCAATACTGCAGGACAAGTAGTAAAAGAACCCTGCCACACCTCCTGAGTGTGCTCAAAGCATTAACTTCTGTAATGACTTAACGGAGAAATAGAGAAAACGTGCATGAACTCTATTAAAGCTTGCATGAACTGACACAGGAGACTTAACAACACAAATGGTTTTGGCCAACATACTAGGCTGCTATATACCAATGCAACCTAAGCAGTCACATGTCCTGTCGACAGCGATGGGGCAAATGACATGAGAATGCAGTCACGCACCTTTGATTTGATTCGCCTGTTGTCCATCCGCTCCTCCGCCTCGTCGTCTGCAGACACTGCATCTTCCATTTCGTCACTGCATTGAACCAATCACAAGCCTCGTCACACTTTTTGTCACAGAAGCCACCACGCACAACCGTTTGCATGTGCGCATGCAAACGCACAGCAAAGGGAACAACAGCCAAAGCACTGTTCTCACTACCATCAATTGGGTAACACCGACAAACCGGCTACAGAGAAATAAAATGCAAGGGAAGAAGCCCTGCTGAATGTTATATCCCTCCCCCCCCAACCAAACATCTTGCTAAATGCACCATTGCCATTCAAGGAATTCTGTTCTGGAATGCGACGATATGAAGTGAAACATTCCCTTCCTGGCACAGCCCTGAGAAACTGCATAGCACTCGCTTTGAGGATGTTAGATTCTTTTACAGCATGGGTGCGACTAAGGCCTCAGGACACCAGCCACAAAGTGAAATAGTCTATTCATGCTGCTAACAGTCTCCTACCAAAGCAAGACTAGGAGTACACAGAAATCAGGGTTCAAAACGCCCTTCCTAAACCTAAAGGGTGTAATTTGTGACGCAATATACGCAAGGTAATGACAACGTCTATCACTGACGGAAGAGGAAATAGCTTCATGCAGCAAAGCCCCGGGACTTGCCTAAAATTGTCCTCTTCGTCTTCCATGTCCACATTTTCCGTGGCCAGGAAGTCAAAGGTGGCCAGCACAGAGGCTTCAGTGTCCAGTAGCGTGTTTTCCGCCACATTGACCATCTTCTTCCCTGGAACCCTGCACATTAATGCAGTGCAAAAAATTTTCAACAATCCTTGCCACACGCTCGAAACAAGGCGGGCATGCAATATCTCGGCATGTTCCCCATTCCTCCGAGCCCTGCTCCTATGTAGGCGACACAGAACAGCACTGCACTGAGCATTGTAGCCTAACATTTCAACAACGGCACTTCTGTATGCGTTGAGTGCAAGAGCACAGCATTTTTAGTGTGCTTTTGTGACAGAGTTCTTCACTGTCATCCAGACAGCTCCTCCAAGTAAAGCATTACAAGGTACTACTTCACCTGCATGAAATAGAAACGCCTCTGCTAACACCCAGTGTCATGCCATAGCCAAAGTTATACGCACATCATCTGTAAAGTGAAACTTTTACCAGCACAGTCGGGGCAAACACAAGGGAGTCGCCCTCAGATCTCATAATCTTCGCGCACAGTGGCACTTTCCTTTTCCCGCCAAGACCAAGGAGGTTGAGACAAGCAGCCTGCCAATCACGATTAGCCGAATTCGTCTTGCACCCATCCCCTTTTTGAGTAAGCACTCCCCAAATTTGGAAAAATAAAATAAAGGAGATTAGGGAAGAAGAATGATACATAAAATAAATCCCACAGAAAAGAACAGAAACAGAATTAATAGAAATTAAAGGAAAGCAAAGGAAACAACTGCAAAGGGTGCTTGACTCCAAACTCCCCCCAGTCAAGGCACGAAGGACCCCACTAGCGAAGGCAGATTGTAATCACTGGGCAACTCCCATTGCAGCCCAATCACAATGCGAGGGCACTTCAATGCCAACCACCCCCCAAGTCCAAACCAATCAATGCATCACTGACAGTGCAACTCCAGAGGCATTTCTTTTCCAACACTAAAAGGCAGCACGGCAAACTCCATGGCAAATGATGTGCATTTATGAAAAAAAAAAAAGTACTGCGATGCTTAAAAAGTGAAGGCGAAAACATGCAGAATGTGATTAATTTCCTGAACAGACGAAGTGTTAATCTGCTGCGAAAGTTTACAGACTGTTTTGTGCTGGGCAAATACAGCTAGAATTACCACATCCAGCAGTGAATGAAAAGAATGAAAAAAAAAAAAAAAAAGTCTGAACAGCGATCTTTCAAATGCTTTAGCATGGAGATCACTTATCAGGAAAGAACCCTGGCTATGAAGAAAACTACAATTCTAGAACCTCTGATGACCATCAACAGTCCCCCTTCAAGCAGACCTCACAGACTACGAAGAGAATTCATGAAAAGAAAATGGACTGCTTCGAAGAGCAGAGGCAGGCAGTTGGGCGTACCTCCTCTGCGTGTCCGAGGGCCGCTTGATGGGTTCCCCTCCGCCAGGGGCAGTGCCCCCGCCACCCCCGCCATTGACGGCCGGGTGGGCCTTGTCGTCGGGCGCATTCCCAGAGCCGGCGTTGGCCGCAGGTCCTAGCCCCAAGAGTGTCCGGACCCGCGCCGACCGCACGTCCAGGATCGTGTCCGTGTAGCCTATCTCCTGCAGGTACCTTGCACGGGCAAAAAAAATGTTTAAAGGGTCATTCACGTAATCCGATACATTTCCACATCAGGTGCATACGTAAAGGAGACAGAGAAAAAAAATGTGTTCAGGGGTTCAGTTGACTAATCAAATAACCTGCATGGCCTATCGGTCACGTCACCAGTCAGTCATGTGGCCGCTTGACAGACTCATGTGACAGCACTATGTGGCAATGTCATTTGATGCAGATGGCAAATCACATCTCCAGGGCTGAGCTAACGCTGCAAAAAGCTTGCAGAGCGGATGCAAACTACCCACGATGCAACACCACATAGCCTCAGTAGCAGCGGTAGCAGCGGTAGCAAAAGGAAAAGAACCACTCTGCTCAACTGACTTGTTACAAATCTTGTTTAAACATTTATTTAGCCATGAAAATTTCTGTAGAAGGCTAAACAGAGGTTTCAGACAAACAAATACGTATTATCATGCTAATTCTGTTCAAGAGATGACTGCAAATTGGCAGGTGCTTCATAGCTTCTGCAAGTGCCAACACCACACCACTTGGCTATGGCTATCCCTCCCGGTGAGAATGTGGCACCCACACTTACATTCAGACCCGCCCCCACCCATAACTAACCTACAATTTGTGTTCACTAGATAGTAAGTCTTAGACGTTTTTTCAATCTCTTGCTCCATGCTGAGAGCCTGATCGACCTGCGCTTTTTTTTTCCCCCCCCTCTTTTTCCCAGATTTCACCTGCAATCTACACACCTCATAGTCCCATATGCTCTCTACAACTAGTTGAGCACTAGTACCAGATGGGTAAGCAAAAGCAGGGAAGCAAGCAGCAAGTTTCTCTACCTATAAAACCACAAGGACACACACATCAGCAAAGGCAAGTAGCAATTTCCTCTTCCCATAAAACCACAGGGACACACATCAGCAAAGGCAAGTCTCGCTGGACTCTGGCGACACTCACTGCCTTAGAAGCTGACGCCCTTGCCTCCACGACACGTTGCTGTTGCTGGTGATGAACAGTTCGCCGTCCATGGGCTCTTCTGAAAAGTGGGCAGAGCAAAAACAAAAAAAAACGTCAGCCCTGTCACAGCCAGGAGATTACCGCTGCTGCGGGGACCAAAAACTAGGCCAGAACGGTTTCTATGGCAATTAACGCTCTGAAGAAGCGGTCAAACAAGAGATAGCGCGACAGCAGAGAGAGAAGCACACTGATAAACACTGAGAAAGTTGTTCTAAGTGCCGCTTTTTGTTTGTTTCGCTTCAAGACTATTAGTGAAATTCTGTAGTCAAGACAAAGTTCACCTAACGTCTCCCAGGAAGTGCACTGCCCTCTGTAATTCCCTCACTTTACCCTCCTCCTCCTGTCAGGTCAAATGCAAGGGAGTCGCCCTCAGATCTCATAATCTTCGCGCACAGTGGCACACTCCTTTTCCCGCCAAGACCAAGGGGCGGGGACAAGCAGCCCTTCAATCACGATTGGCCGAATTCGTCTTTCACCCATCCCCTTTTCGACCGAGCACTGCCCAAATAAAGAAAATATTGGGGAAGAGAAAGGGCACATGAATTCCGTGCCTCCAGAACGGATGAAAAAAAAGAACAGAAGGAAAGAAAACAGCTGCCAAGGATGCTTGACCCCACAACCCCCCCCCGGTCAAGGCTCGAAGGACCCCACTAGCGAAGGCAGATTGTAATCACTGGGCAACTCCCGTTGCATCTGGACCAATGCCAACCCAAATTCTAATCTCTCGCCAATGCAGCATTCCAGCTAGTTGCCTTTGCCGTCCTACATAAAGCCTGCAGTGAAGCTGTCCTAGTCATGAGACTCCTGGCATAAGCATTTGAAGAGGCAACGTTGTAAGTTCTTGCTGGAATTAATTTGATTCACAGGCTGCATGCGTCAGGCTCTTCAGAAAGTGCCAGGTGATGCCTCTACTTCACATGCCAGGTTTTTCAGCTGAGCGTTGCACACAGCAGTCAAGTGACGCTGCGCACACTCAGCTTCACAACATGAATTTCACAAAGACCAATTTTAAGGCGAACATTTACACCAGCAATTAAGGTAAATATACAAAGTCTGATCTGCCTTCCATGATCCATCGCAGAGTGTAGTGTTCAAAGCATAGTGAGGCCAAGTGCACGCACTCAGCCAGCTTCAATTGCACAGCACCTCAGCAGCATACCAATGATGGTATAACAATGACGTACTACATGAACGAAGAAGCTCAAGCAAGCAGTTGAGACATGCCATGTTGAGACCACAAATTCAACCCACTTTCTGGCAAAACAAAGCCAGTCGCAACTAACATATGCTGTCCAGACCGGCCAGCTCTAGAAATTTTTAGCACGACTTAGCAGCGCTAGTTCCAATAAACAAGCGAGAAAAAAGATCCTTACGTTCAACGGCAAGACTTCAAGCTAAACAAGGGCAGGCTTCCTCACCCTGCTGAAGCTCTACTCCAAGCGAATTCCACAGCAATGCCAAGTACTATCATTCAAATGGTGCTTGTCCATCCAGACAGCATGAACACTTTCACCCAGACCATGAATCAGCCACACAGCGTACGCAATATCCCAACGCTGCTGAAACACCACAAACAATGCTGCCATTCATTCACTCCTCGTTTACAAGCACCAACTGTTCCCCTCCCACAGTGACGTGCTTCTCGGCATATGACATGGTCACACGTGCAAGAGTGACCATTTTCCAGACTCGCCCAGTGGGCCTATCACAGTCAGCACAAAACTCAGCTCTCTCTCTGCCCCCAGCTTTACAAGCAATTTTCAGCTCAGCAGGCCCCTGCCAGAAATGCATTACCTTTGTTGACATCGTCGAAGACTGGTGCCTTCAACTCTGCAGGGTTAGGATCTGTGTCGTATTTGAGCTTGTGAGACTTGATCCTGGGATGGGAAGTCGAGAGCGTCGCAATAGGAAAAAAAAAATGGAGCAAGTGCATTAACAATTAGCCCCACATGACAGCCCAGCAAGTCTGCGCCAAAGGAAGCGACATCTCTCAGACGAAACTAAAACTAAAGCTTGCCTTAAAAACTCTGCCGCTACCAAATTGAACAGCAAAGGTCAATACTCAGAATCATCCACAGTCAGACATCGATGTGTTCCCAATATAATTTTGCTCAGTACCTGTTGCCCCACACCACAAAAGCAACCAAGTCGGCTAACTAGCCGGGTTGCTGGGTTACCTGTCAGCTCTTCCCAATACTGTAATGGCAAGATGACATTTCTGAACTACTAGTTTACGTAAAAAGCATTTTTTCAGTTCTTATGGAGTCTAAAAGTACCTTTCTCACGTCATTTCACCTCAAATAATACCTCACTGAAACAGAACTGAACACCAACTTGGACTCTGGAAAGTGATCGAGATCGATACATAGGTATACAAAACCCAGCAGTCTACGTACGCATTGCCTCCCTCACTGCTACTAATTTTTTTTTTTTTTCATAATTATGTTCGTACTATGTGAGACCAAAAGGCAAGATTCACAGGGGCCACTGTCTGCCTAGACACCGATCCGAAATTTGACACCGACTGTCTTAGGCAGCTGTCCAAAAACAGCACACGATCATTTCTTCTTCAGTCAAGCCCGGTGGCAAAGCGACACCTCTGGAGCAGAGACATGGCTGACTGCCATGACCTCATCGGCTCATTGCACCCACGCCCTTCACAGTTTGCCAAGCTGTGACGAGACCAGAATACGGCTGAAAGACACAGATCGCCGGCAGCCTACCACTAAAACCATACAAACTTGAATGATACATTCAAGAATGTGTCTGATTCCAGCACACCTGGCTACGACAATCTTTTTGGAAGGTATGAAAGGTTGCTTGCTACAAGAAATTTTTTCCCTGAGCATAAGCATCCCGTAAACTTTTGCTTGCAACTGTACATGGACAACTCCGTGTTTAGCCCAGGGCAGCATCTATGTTGTTCTAATTGCCTGCAAGATCTTCTGAGGTTTAAGAATTGACAAAGTAAGCTGCCCTACAAGACCTACCGCTTGTCTAAAGCTTACATTGTCAATTCTTAAACCTCAGAAGATCTTGCAGGCAATTAGAACCACACAGATACTGCTCCGGGCTAAACGCGGAGTTGTCCATGTGCAGTTGCAAGCAAAAGTTTATGGGATGCTTATGCTCAGGAAAAAAAATTTCTTGCAGCAGTACCTCTTAGCCCATATTTTCACGCATTGCAGGCAACTGGCCAAGCTTTACTGTGCCAAAGTAACTTTTCCTCCACTCAACCACATCAACCACATCCTATAAACTTTTGCTGCCAACTGTGCTTGTGAGAAAGGTTGCATAACAGTGATTTTGACTGCGACCACCAGTACTCACAGAGAAGAGGGGAGAGATGAAGACAATGGTGGGAGATGAGAAGTCAAGCAAGCGGCTTTTTGTAGCAGAATTATCACTCTTCAGATAGCGACTACAGTCCGTGAAGAGCTACAAAGAAGCACCCTGCTGCCTCACAATGGAAATGTCCCTGCTTGTGTTCAGTTTTCCGCTCCTTAGCATGCTACAAATGTGAAGTGCTGTTGTTACAGCCCTAGCGTTTTCGCCGTTTCTGGGCCACAAGCGCGCAACGGGGGAGCCGCCCTCAGATCTCATAATCTTCGCGCACAGTGGCACTTTCCTTTTCCCGCCACGACCAGGGAGGTTGAGACAAGCAGCCCGCCGATCACGATTAGCCGAATTAGTCTTGTACCCACTCCCCTTTTTGAATGATCAATGCCCAGTTTTGTATTATCAATGAAGGGAAAAAATTCTTAAAGAAAGGAAAACAAAAAGAAGTTGATTTAAAGGGTGCCTGACTCCAAACCCCCCAAGTCCGGGCTCGAAGGACCCCACTAGCGAAGGCAGATTGTAATCACTGGGCAACTCCCGCTGCAGCGCAATTGAAACAATCAAAGTCATGTCTAATTTCCGTTCGTGACTGGCTTTAGTGAGCATTATGTAACAGGGGCATTTCCACTGCATGCATCGATCAGAAATGAACGCGAGCCAAACTTCAAATTAGACAAGCATCTACCTGAACGCTAGAGAGATGAGTGCATATAGCTGCACTCACCTTAAACACAATTAAGACCCAGCTCCCTCATTAAGCATCACGAGTTGAACCAGCTTTGAAAATATTATTTCTTAACTAAGCTACCAATACTGATGTCACCAAAGCCAGGGACTGGGGTGCGGGAAGGGGGAGGGGGGGGGGGAATAAATTATTGCAATTTCAGTCACATCCACAAAGCTTGAAACCATTAAAAAAAAAAGGTTATGAAAGATGCACGGAAGATGAACGTTTTCCTTTGGCACAATACAGCACCAAAACGCACAAGGGAAGAAGCTAGAGGACACGAACACATGGTGTGACAAAAGAACTTTCTCCTTTGTCAAGGAGACAAAGTACACCCCATGCCCTTTTGGCCCTTAAATTTCATCCTTCACATTTGCTGGGACTGTTGGTAAATGGAGAATGGGACAAATTCCCGAGTTCAATGGTACGCGCTTGGCCAAAAGTCTGCAGGCCATAAGTCTGCAGGCCATAGTGCAGTGGCACCACAGCAGCCATAAAGACCAACAGGCGTCAAAAGGTCAAGAAAAGGGGTTCTCCTCTGCCTACAGAGAGTTAAGAGATTTCAGCTACCAAACTAGTATGTGACCGGACGGCTTTCAACCAAGACTGTTGTACATCGGAAAACCACAGTGATGTATCCACTGCAAATGCAGTCACGATTCAAGAACAGCCCTGACTGCCTGCACCATGACGGCTGACAGGCAACCTCATTCTTAACATAGACAGTGCACATCTAAGCGGGCTCACGCAACAAGAATTCCCCAAGAGGGGGTGGGGGGTACGTATGCATACCTTTCCTGCTTGAGGGCGAACTCGAGCATCTTTATTCGCCTGATGAGGTCGTTCTTGAGGTTCTCCTGTCCCTTGCGCTCCCCTTGTAGGAACGCTATCCTAGCCTGCACAAAAAGAGTACAAAACGAAGAGGAAGTTAAAAGACGTGAAAGGTAACTGTAAGCAAGGCTTCAAAAGTCCTAAATCAATGAGAGCACTGGGTCACTACATGACAATGAAAAAGAAAAAAAAAACGGTGAGACAGAGGGAAAGAAAAGGCTCTTGGCTACATCCACATCTTACAAGATCTTGCAGCTAACAGGCCTAAACAAGTGAAAAATAAAATGGCATTCAAGAACAATATTTTTCACTTTCCATCGCCTGTACAGTTGACGATGAGCCCACAAAGTGAAGTGAAAAGTTTTTAGAGAGCTCTTAGTGTTGCAGGAAACAGGCCAACTACCCAGAGGAGGTTCCTCAAGGCAGTAGTACCATTTGTGGGAGAATTAGTTTTCCCACTTTGCTGCTTTTGCAAGGCAATCTCATCAACAAACAAGGTGAGGAGCAACATCAAGTGATGCTGCCTTTCAATGCAGTGGTGAGCAGAACTTCAGAGTCAGAGACCATGTTCAAGTGCTTATGATGTGTGCAACACGGAAAGTACAACACAATTTTTCAACGAAATGTGCAGAGATCAGACATAACTTTTCGAGGCTTTCCACCTTGCACATATGCAGAAAGTTCTGATGTTCCCCTGCATGCAAATGCTGTAGTGAGGCTGGTGCTGCCTGTGCATTTTTTCCATCAAAACAAGTTCGCTGCTAACAGAAAAATATGGAGGTACGCCATTTCTGCTTTCATTGTATGACCCTTACACACCTATTTCAGCACAAAATAAAAGTTAACTACGCCACGTGCCATACAGTCTTTACAGCTATCACCACCAAATAATTTACCCATTACTAAGCAACTTCTCATTATTAAGAACAACTATATATCTAAAGAAAAAAAATGCGCCTTGCAATCCTCCTTTTCCTATGAAGCGAAATACAGTCCACTTCCAGTTTTCTCTTAATATGTAGAAGACTGCATGAACACAACACGAATAAATTAAAACCTGTAGCTCATCTGCGCCTATTAATAAAGCTGCAGTCCCAAAGGCACCTCACAAAAGTGTTCAGCCATTCTGCTGCGTATCCGGCTAGAAGAAAACCAAGGACGAACATGGGCTACTGAAGGAGTTCTTTTATCACCACGCACATAAAGCGACATCAACACGAACCGCAAAGAAGAAGAGTTCAGCTCGTAAACAACACACGCCCACCCTCCCAAAATTTCCCCAGGCACACACACACAGGCCACCGGAGCCTGTTCCCAGAAGAGCCAGAGCAGCGAGAGACGGAGCCTTGAACCGTTCCGCAAAAGCCGGGGCGTGTGTGGCATGGGGTGGCGTGCCGTTCAACCCGCAAACTCTGCAGAAAGCGCCGCCGGCCGTGTCGAAAGAACAAGCAAGAGGGCTAAAACGAGGGGCGCACTCAACCCTCCCCACGGGCACAGTGCCAAGGCATAGAGGAGAGAAAAATGAAGTGCGCAAGGAGTAGAACGAGGAGAAGGCAGAGACGAGCAAAAAAGAAATGAGTAAGCTGTCGTGTGAGCACGGGACACCGTCTCGGGGACTGCCAAATGAACGAACCACGTGAGCAAAGGGAGGGGGGGTGAGGGTGCCAACCTTGGCCCGGCTTTCTCCCCTTCTGCGACACAGACACAGACGCACCACCACGACGGGAGACAAAGTGTCACGCACATGGCCGTGGGTCTGCAAACTCTCGAGAACTAGGAAGCAGGTGTGGCGAAAGGGGGAGAGAGGAAATTTGTCAGGGTGACGTCCGTCCGCCGTTTGCGACATTCGGGTAGGAAAGAGATGCAAAAAAATTGAAACACAGCACAATGACTGAATGACGCCGTAGACTAGCGTTAAAATTTTGGCAGGCGAAAGACCACGACCATTCCTCCAGGGTAAAGGAGCATGGTGCCCTTGGACCAACAACCGGCAGCTTGGATGACTGTGTGGATCTGTCTAGTAAACCACAAGCCGGCTTTTAGTCACTAAACGAAATCACATGGTAGAGAACATATGAAACTATGTAATTACACAGAACATTCCAGATAGCTTATGAACAGCGAGCGTCACCAAGAAGCCTCATCACAAATCTGGTATGATTTTGTCAGCCAATGAGCATTCACGTTTGCAGCACCAATGCTGCCTGTGTAGCATTTTTAGGCCTCTGGCAAGTGCCACTTTTTTTCCAAGGCATCTCAACATTCTCTTTGCAGCATCTGCACTTCAAAAGGGTGGAAATTTGGGCTGGTTGGTGCATGATCTTAGGAATAAAAAACAGCGCAAACGGGGACGAAGCACCCTGTGAACGTGCAATAAAACTTGGTTGACAGCGTCGTGTCCCTCTCTCTGCTTCGTCCCCGTTTGCGCTGTTTTTTATTCCTAAGATCTGCACTTAATGTGCTTTGAATGCATGACGTTTCTTTTGCCAGCCAAGTTAGTTTTCGCAGGCATTCCCGAAACTGGGTGAATGAGCCTTCGCGGTGAAACAAGAAAGATCAACCATGCACCAAGCTGATTCAAAATTAATAAAAAACAAGCACCCCTCTGCCAATGGATCACTGGAAACCAAAATGCCCTTCTCGGAGCAAAATAACAAGCTCTAATGGTATCAAACACACAATTACTAATACCGCCTGACTTCCGCACTGACAGGGAGCAATGTAAACAACTCCACACACGCTGATAAACGCTAATCTTTCATCATCCTTCCTCGTGCAGAGAAGTTATCAATGCATCACGCCTTCTGTGCACAATGGGACGTTCACTGCCTTATCAGAGTAAACTTGCCCCAAAACTATGACCTCTGGCAAAAGTTCCCAGACCAGGTCATTCATTACTGTAGAGTGCATGTAGCCACACAAACATGCAGTTGATTGGTCAGATACTGAAGATTATGACAAGGAACTGAGTAATCATCGACAAGCTCGCACCAGAAACAAAATGAAAATAAAAATTGGCTTTGAGGAAAGAACAGGCACAGTTTCGGTCTCATTTCTTGGTGGACATCTCAACCACACTGAGGGGAAGGAGAATGGAGAATGTGAAGGAAGAAAGACAGAATGAGGCACTGGAGTAATCTTAGCAACGTAGGGCTGTACAGTGCGCACTGACAACGCACAGCTCACTGCTGGTTTTTTGCGCTTTGTCTCCACCAACAAATGCATACAACTCCTTTGTGGTGACATGCCTGCTGGCCTAAGAGTCCAAGTGAACTTTTGCAACATATGGAACGCTGCTCTGAAATGTGGATAGACAAATAAAGCGAGCAATTAGCAGCCGATAGCATGCGCATGAGTGCGAAGTTGCGAGGCAAGCAGGCCTTCAGTTCCCTGCCCTGTGATGTACATGGTCACTCGTGGGAGTCTTTCAGGGAAGAGAGACTTTTTAATGGCACCTGCGGTGTCATGCAGTTTATTACACCGCAACAACCTCCATCTTGCTGAGCAACTCTTGCAGCTATCCACGGCTAAGCAAGTACCATTCATATACATAACAACGCAGCCATCTCTTAGGGCTCACAAGAATAAGCCGGGCACCAGATTTAACCCCGCTGTGAATGAAATGTTTCCACTGCGCTTGTCCACAGTTTGAACCTTAAACCTTTTTTTAACTATTAAAAACTACAGGGGCAGTTGCATGCACTCGATGGTCACGGGCTCGAGGAGACCCAGGACATCTGAAAGCTCAGCCAGTTTTCTACCTAGACATCTTCCGCCACATATCAGCACTTCCCCCACCGACTTGAAATTACAGGGCGAAATCGATTCACCACCACCGGCAGGCCTTCCCAAGTGGTTTCAAAAACCGCACGGCAGGCAGGCATTACAAGCCAGGAAGAGTAGCCTCTTAGCCCAGTTCTCACGACAATTCCAGCCGCCGCGGCTGGAATTTCTTTGGAGGAGAAATTCTAGAGGCCCGTGTACTGTGCAATGTCAGTGCACGTTAAAGAACCCCAGGTGGTCGAAATTTCCGGAGCCCTCCACTACGGCGTCTCTCATAGCCTTAGTCGCTTTGGGACGTTAAACCCCATAAACCAAACCAAACCAAAACATGCCGGCCGCAGCTTTGGTCTGGCTTCTGTCCACGTCCCCCCTCCCCCTCTGCTCCTCAGAGAGAACAATAACACGCACACAGCCCACAAGCAAACTGTTATGCGTACACAGAGGGGCAGTCGGCGCAACATCCGATACGGCCGACAGCCTGCTCGATGCAAGTGGGATGAGATCGATCGATCGAACCCTTCGCTCTCCGCTTTCTCTGTCGACCCCCCTCTCCCCCTGCTTACAAACATGGCCGACGGCAAAGCGCAGAAAACACACAGAAGAGGAGGCGGCAGCAGCAGGCGCGCTCAATGAACCGCGCTCGCTGCTCGGGCTGGCCGCATGCTCCAGCGGTGCGGAGAGGAAACGGAAAGCGCGGCCGGCGTCCTTTAACCGCCGGCGACGACCTTGGCGACCCCCCTCCCTCCCCGCCAACCTTCTGCATACATTGGCTCGGCTGGCCACCCACCATCACCGGGCCGGCGCGCAGTTTTCACGCATGACTTCGCCGGCGGCCCGTGACGCGACGACGACGACCGCTGCCGCCGCGAGGCAGATGCGACGCCGCGGCGGCTCTGCTACACTCTGACTAACCAGAGGTGCTCGATAATACCCATGATATGTGCAGCTAAACTCCCGTACCGACCAAACATTACAATCCGGTGGTTTGGTTTGTTTGAAATGTACGCGCCATTTGGGATACCACTGGCTCCTGTGTTAGCTAAATTAGGCCTAACTGGGCTAAAAATTCGGTGGTTAGTGCCGACTGTCGCGGCACCTGTGGGCGGTAAAACACATTAAGTAGTAGTAGTAGTAGTAGTAGTAGTAGTAGTAGTAGCGGTGGTGGTTTGGGATACCAGTGGCCCGTTAGCTAAATTAGGCCTAATTGGGCTAAACATTCGGAGGTTAGTGCCGACTGTCGCGGCACCTGTGGGCGGTAAAACACATTAAGTTGTAGTAGTAGTAGTAGTAGTAGTAGTAGTAGTAGTAGTAGTAGTAGTAGTAGTAGTAGCAGTAGCAGCAGTAGTAGAAGTGGTGGTGGTGGTGTTTTATTTGAAAAATAATAATAAATAGGAAGGAAAAGGGTTATGCTAGCCCCGGCATCTGCCATCGCCACGGGAAGCACCTGAACTGGAGCAGCGGAATGAGAGGGATAGCAGGCAGTCTGGAGAAATGAAATGAAAGAGGTGAGGGGACAGGCAGAACGAATAGGAAGGAGGGAGGTACTACATACAAGCAATCTATTTAGACTATAAACAGTACAACAAATATACAGGTCGGGCGCGTGGGATGTTACTGCGTTCAGGACGGTTGATAACCCGGGGCAACAAAATCGGCGCCACAGGTTAGAGTCAAAAATGTACGGATTTGTAACAGTCCAGTCCAAAAAGTAGGTTACGAGCTGAAACAAGCAACACGTTTCACAGCTTCTCCAGTTAAATACCACGAACGGGGGCAGCTTTTATTGGGCGCTCCTAGCTGGCGCCTCCCGTCATCTACTAACCTCTACGAAGCGGACACGGGAGGGAGTGGCCAGGTTTGTGGAGCCTCCGAGATTCGCGTCAAACTGATATCAGATGCGATCAAAAAGCTCTACTGCCAACTTGAATGCGGCGGCCAACGGCGCGCTTTCAACGCCGAAACCGGAAGCCAACGCCGCGAGGCGCGCGCACACGGGTATTATTACACTGCTGATCGGCTATATCGATCTGTCGCAGAGACGACACAGCCAAGTTTCGATTTGGCGCTTTTTTTTCTCCCCCCTTTCTGCCGCCCACACACATCCCCTCCCCCTTTGGACGACTGCGAGGAGGAGGCGGCGCGGGTCAACCGTTCGCTCATCTCGAGGTCGGGGCGTTATCTCTCGCTCGGACGACACTTGGGGGAGGGGGGGGGGGGGGGGGGGGGCACCTTGGCACACTAGTCTGTGCCCTGCTCAGGGCCTGGAGATGTCGGGGTGCACATAGGGGGGGGGGGGGGGGGATGCGATAACCGGGCTGGAGACTCCCCAAACATCAAAATCTTTTTTTTTTTTTTTGCCCTCGTACCAGAGCAAGTGTCGGCTATGAATACGACGAGCAGGCGTTAGTGCAGAGCTTTTCCCGAACTTCGCCTCCATCGAACCCCACCCTCCTAAGTCACCGTGGTGGGGGTACCAGGGATAAATTTCTCGCTACGCTAACGTACTCCGCCCCCCCCCCCCCCTTTTTTACCAGCGTACCAAGCACCTCGTCGAGAACTGCGACAAAGGTCAAAGCGAAAAGCGTACTCCACTAAACAATAAATAGAGGTGCAGCAGTAACAAGCCGACAGATTTGCCACGTGCACCTGACACAAGCGCGGTCCGAAGCGCCAGCGAAGCTCTCTGCACCTGCTCGCAACAGCACAAAGAGCAGGTGTTTCGACTCCCGATGTTTGAAAAGGCTCCTTAGGTCCCTCTGGGGATGCTCAATTCCAGTCAACACGGCCAAACGCCGCCGCTCCATACACACGCCACCCCAGCCGCAGAGCAGCTGACGACAGTGCGAGCGACGGCAGCAGAGCGGAGATTACGCCAAGACGGAAGAGGACGCAAACACCCGCCCCGGCACGGTGTGTAGTCACGACGGGCCTGACTCACCGCGCGGCTGGCGACAAGATAGTAGTACGGGCCACCAACACGCGCACACACAGCTGCATGCAGCCAGCCAGCGCGCGTCCTTTCATATAAAAAGGGCGGCCGCCGCGCTAAACGCCACGCAGGAACAGGAACAAGCGCGTCGTTCAACGGCCCCATAGGAGGACAAGATCCTTGTATAGCGAGCCTAAAACAGAGGAAACAAATAAAGGAAAGGCTTCCGTCGTGCCTTTGCATGGTCGTCGCGTTTTAAGTGCGCGAAAAGATCACGTCTTGGAGAGCAGCTCGCAAACTGGCCAAACATCACGCACGATTTCTGTACGAACCTACGCAAACATTTCATTAACAGTCCTTGCTTATAGTAACAACTAAAAGTGTTATCTTACCTTTTGTTATGTTTACCTCTTGTGACTATCAAGTGTGCGTGCATTAATTTTGAATGTTGTGCTTTCTGTGAGTTTTTTTTTTTTGTTCTATCGCTGCCTGCATTGTAGGGAGGCTGCGGGCTTCAGTCAAGTCTCTTGTTGTAAAGCGACTTTTATCCGCAGTCTCCCCCATCATTGATGGAAATAAGTTACTATTATTGTTATTATACGTGCAGCTTTTACGCACAAAAATACTGCCAAGTACTTTTTACAGACCGCTTAATAAACCTTCACAAACCCCTCTGCTTGAAAGACAGCTGATTACGCCTTTTATTCCCCGTTTGCGGGGAAATGTCTGTTCTGCACAAAACTTGCAAGTACCGCGCATACGCTCTCCCGTTAATCTCGCCGCTATCCCTGCCGCGCTGCGCAATATTCACTCAGAACAGAAAGGAGTAGACAAGGGAGTAGGCCGTCCTCTACAGCGCACACCCTTTAGAGAACAGTTCACTCACTTTTCACTCCCATATAGACGAATTAGTGTTCCGAGTGATTCTGTCGCCTTCAATATCGCCCCGAGCTGCGACCGCCAGATGTGTGTGTGTGAAGGGGGTAGTTAAGGAAGAGTTGCGAGATATTCTGCCCCGTGTCAGCACACAGCGGCGGCGACAGCACACGAGAGAGCGGATCAAAGGGCGGCGAAAGCAGGCCGCTACAAACGTGTAGACCGGCGTTCCGCTAACTACGGCTCGAAGAAGATACCCGCTATCACGAGCCGACACAGCGACTTTCCGCAGGGCAAACTGCGCAAACACAGGAGACACACACGCACACACAACACACACCGGGGGGGGGGGGGGGGGAAGTGAAGCGCAAACTCGCACGAGTTCCGAGCCTCTTCGCATCACTGGAGGCGCCTCCGTATCCTCGGAGATGTATACGGCCGGTTATACGGCCACAGATTCTGGCTCGGGAAAGAACCACGCTCGTTCCCCCTTTCCTCCGTGCTCTGTTTACGCGCTGTGCGGACGGGTTACCCTTGGCTTTACACCAACACCGCTACGTGCTTACATTGCCGCTGAGCTACTGCAACTACTGTTCGCTCATCTGTCTTCGTCCGGGCGCCGAACTGGGCGCAGCAGCGTAGATAACGTCCTACAACATCGGCCTCATTACGCATATCAAGCGCTTTATTATTATTTTTTTTATTTCCACCTGCCACGGCGGTCAGTTCGCCCACAATCCGCCGGGCAGGTTGTGACGACGCCACCAAGTCACGTGACCAGGGCGGCCCACCTAGGCTGCCTCCCCGGGAAATCTCTCGCTCACAACGCCGACTACGACGACGCCGGATTTTCCGCACGACGGGCGCCTCATAACGCTACCGCGTAAGAAGGGCTTTACGGCTAATCCGTGCTACGGCTGGATTACTCCACTGCACGACATCCCTTTACACAGCACGGGCACTACACTCTTCGTGGCGCTTCTTTCAACGGCGCTACCCCCGATAGAGACCCGCATATTGTTCGGGGCTATACCGTCCACGCTTGCGAACGCACGGGAGCTTCCTGCGTCATTCATGCGAGCTCCGACCCGAACTGGCGAGCTAGCACCGAAGCGCGTGTACAAGCTTTCGGAAGTCCAGGGGACGTTTCGGCGCGTGACGAAGTTCGGCGTCCGCACAGGGGCATAACCCGTACACCCTGAGATGGACGGAGGGACAAAAGTGAGTGGATAGACACAGGAGCCCGATCACTCTGGAAAGTCAGCCACATATCCGCGCAATGCACATCATGCATAAAAAATCCGAGGAAAGGAACTGAAGACGGGGACCGGTGGGAGCTCCTCGCCGTGACGCGTGAAATGTCAAGTGTACGAGAGAGCTCAATTAGTCCCCCCCCCCTCACCCTCCCCCCCAACCAAAAGAATCCTTCCCTTCCCCCCAATCCTTCCCCTTCCCGAGAGGCATGGGAGGCAGCCCTGCTCAACTGCTCGGGGCTGGAGTCTCAAAGGGCTCTAGTCCAACGGGCGCGAGTAGCGGCCTCGTCCAGCGGGGTCCCGGACTAAGGACTCCACCTATGTAAAGGGCCATTTTTGGTCGGCAAACTCTCCTTTTGCTTATTAAAAAGTTTTCACCACCACCACCACCCACCCCACTTTCTTTCTCGCCGAGAAAGCGGGGGCAATAATAACAAATGTGTCGGGGCCGGTGGCCTCCATTATAGAAAGGCCATTCCACGACCCCCGTCCCGCTAGTCACGTGCTCAGGGCTTCCATCGCCACAGCAGCCACCAACGACCGCGCAGGCTACGCAGTGCCGCTCCACATACAACAAAGGACGCACACGGACAGCAGGCGAAGAGAGGGGGAGGGGGAAAGGAAAGCGCGGAGGAGAAGGGGCGGTGGCGTCATGCACCGTTCCAGACCAGCTGCGCTTCGGCACGCCGCCACTCCTTCCTCCTCCTCTCGGCGGTGACGTCATCGCGACGACGACAACGAAGGTGAGACGCACACGGTGAGAGTGAACAACAAACAAACAAAAGAGGGGGGGGGGGGGGGGGGGCTGAGAGTGCGCGGCCGTAAAAACGTGACGCGAAAACAATATACGGCTGCGACGGAAGGGACTCCGCCGCCCGCCTGCACCGCACGGATTGTTCTCGCCTCTCCTACCACACCACCCTCTATGCACCGCAGCAGGGCAGGCACGCAGCGTTATCGCCGCACGCACGCCACAGTCATCACGCACGGTCGCCTCGATACCGCTGACGCCCAGATTTTTTGCGCAATTAGCGACGACAACGGCAGAAAGGGCAGACCGCACGCTGCGCACTGCACTGCGTACGGACGAACCCCCGCGGGGAGATTTTGGGCCGGCGCAGCGGTAGAAGCAGCTCCGCAGAGAAAAAAAAAAGATAGGAGGACGCTTAACTGGCAAGAATAAAAGCGCAACAAGACGACACAAAGAAGCAGGAAAAACGACAGGACAGGCGCTAACTTGCAACACTTTACTGTCTTCTTACACCGCCGCGTATATATCAAACACAAGGGGGGGGGGGGGGGTAAGGACAGATAGGGGAGAACACAGTTGAAAGCACGTGCGTAGAAACTAGGATATGGCAAAACAAGAACCGGTGATTCCACAGATACTATGCCATATCTGAAAACTGACATTCCTTTTTATATATCATCATCGACGGGGTGCTAACACATGCACTCCCACTTTTACATATCCGGTGCGGCGGTGTAAGAAGACAGTAAAGTGTTGCAAGTTAGCGCCTGTCCTGTCGTTTTTCCTCCTTCTTTGTGTCGTCTTGTTACGCTTCTATTCTTGCCAGCTATGAACCAACATGCGCCGGAGAGTGTTTTACTGGAGGACGCTTAAACTACGCCCTAAGAGTAGACGCAATAGTGCCTTTTTTTTCTCATTTTTCGTTCCTTGTTTTTCTCATTTCTCACCGAATACCAATCCACAATCACATTACCAATCACAGCCATCGACTGCAGTCACAATTACAGATCACGTTACCGATTACAAATCACTACCTAAGTAAGCTACACTGCACGACATACTACTCTACCACATACGCACCATTTGTTTCAGTACAATGAAGCACCATAACACCGACTTTTCATGAAAGTCCGCGCGATTCCTGACGCCTAACTGACATAACATTTGATTTCACTCACTTCAATTGCTACGAGTTCAATAGAAATCCCAAACATACGTTACCAAGTCATACACAACAACGCGTTCACTAGGTGCCCCTCTATGACACGCTTGAACCAACGGCCCTTCGTGGCCCACGCGTTGCGTGCGAGGTCCTGGGTTCGAACCCCAATGCCGGCTATTTTATTTACTATATTCTGATTACAAGGATTCTGGGATTTTTTTTTTTCCCCTACTGACGCCGGACGACGCCGGGTTTTCAGCAGAACGAGCTCCTTACACTATTCCGTATCTATCTCCGTGACGCCGGCCCATTACGGTCACGGTACCCCGAGGCATCCTAGGTACGCCGTCGCCGTCGCGTCGACGTCGCGTCGCCCTCGAGAGCGGCGGCAACTACCAAAGGCAAAGCTGCCAAAGGCAGCGAAAGCCTCCCACGCATGCGCAAACTGATAACCCCTACGCAAAGTTAAAAATTCACTTCCAAGAAACTCCCGGACACGACTCCCAACTAAACTGCCTCGTTCCCACATAGCTCCGAGGAAAGCCGCCGACATAACTCCGAAAATACTGCCAGGGGTTAACGCCCATCATATACGGACTTGGTAATCCTGGTGCCAAGAACCACTTACGCTGTACCACATAACGTAGGCATGCCAGAGGATAAGCGTGGTACCCGTTATAACAAACCCGAGTGCGGAGCAATGGGAGGGAGTGCTCTCATAGCGACTCGGGCTATGAGAGACACCGTAGTGGAGGGCTCCGGAAATTTCGACCACCCGGGGTTCTTTAGCGTGCACTCACATCGCACAGTACACGGGCCTCTAGAATTTCTCCTCCAAAGAAATTCAACCGCCGCGGCCGGGATCGAACCCGCGTCTTTCGGGTCAGCAGCCGAGCACCATAACCACTGAGCCACCGCGGCGGCAAAAGTCGACCAAGAAGGTCTGATTCGGCGAGCACAACTGGCAGCAGCTTCCAGCGGAGCCCTGGACTAAGGGCAGCCGACCTTTGTACAAGCAGATGGACGATGCCATCTGAAAACCGCAGAGGAGAAGCAAATCCCGAGATTAAGTTTTTCACTCACTCACTCGATTTTACATTCATAGGTTGCTGGTAGTCCTCATACCACTCCCGGCGCGCCACTGCACCGCGACGGTCATGCCACGTGACCACGAAGATGGATCATGTGACCACGAAGCGAGGAGGCGAAAATTAAGACAGACTCCCCTCAAAGAAACGCCAAAAAGAGGAAGACGCGATCGAGAAGACATCTGTGGCGCTTCTTGAACACGGATGTGCGTGCCAGCCGTCTTATTACTATCTACATTAGACACTACCCTTTTTTTTTATTGTTCTCTCAGAAAAAGGTAAAAGAGTAAAAGAAACAAAGGAAAGAGGATGCCTGGACCAGCAATGCTTTGCCAGGCTTAACGCCAATTCAAAATAAATGAAAAATAACAATGTTCCAAAGAAGAAAAAAAATTAAGCGAAAAACAGAGCTTTAAAAAAAACTCGAAAGAAAAGAAAACAAAAGGCTCATCACAATAAAAGTTAGCCGCAGGCAGATAGCCAAAACACAGCGTGCAGTCCGCGGAATAAATAATAATAATACAAAAGAGAAAACCCAAGTCACTGCAAAGTCATGGTCACAGTAACAGTAAGAAAGCACTGAGCGCCGGCCGCAAAATAAAAATCAGAAAAATAAAACAATCAAGAAAAAACCGAAGTCAAAGTCACACAGGCAAGACACAGACAGTCACACAGTCAAGGACGCAGTCACAGTCACGCCACGACGAAGCCGCCTATGCTCAATAAAGGAGCACGGGGCTCTCCTCTGTGCAAAGCTTGGGGAAGAGAAATTAGAGGAAAGAGGGAAATCAGCGTGAATAATTTGGAATTGTACTACTTATGAGGTGAACCATTTGAAGGAGAAGAGCACAAGCAGCAGGGTCTCGGAGAAAGGAGGGGTAAACAGATGGTGCGATGTCCGATGAGCAAAGAGATTTTAAACGAGAAACTAAAGAAGCAGTAACGGAAATTTTCACATAACAATCCACAGGAACAAGTTGAAGACGGAGACAGGCCAAATCTTTTAAAATAGAACGGAAATCTACCATGCCCAGTAAGTAAAGTAAGAGGATTCCTGGGTAGACGAATAGGGGGAATATTATACATTACTACACCACACTACAGTGTATAGCCACTACAGCTACAAATACGACTACGGCGCAATGCGGTAAGCCCCCCAGGCCGCGCAATCGCTACAAAATTCTGTAGCTTGAAAACCCTGAGACACAGCTCCGGTCTTTCCAGATCCGTTTCTGAGTATAACTTCGCGCTGTGCAACGCGGCGGGATGCAGCGCCCCATCGCGACGCCCACAGGAAGGAAACGCAAGGGCCGAGAAACCACCGTCGTAGTCACGGGGAAAGCCAGGCGGCTAGATGTACAAGGGCACTGCTTGGCATTAAGCGGAAACGCGTTTTCTGTTTTACAAAGATTAAATAGAAACGCAAAAAAGAAAACGCAGCGCGTCACAGGCGAAATACATCCTGTGCCCGCACTCAATGCCGGTGTACGAAGTTTGCTTAGCTGATATGACGCTTCGAATTTTCAAACTCAGCAGCGCTAACAGAGGGGAAAAAAAAAAAAAAAGCTTTCATTCGACTAGCGATCGTATGCTCCATAGCACGCTGAATCGTTTGATACCACTCCGAATATTCGACACCAATTAGGTGGTTCACAACGTGTGTACCAATGGTACCACTCAGTGGCCCAATTCGGCTGTTGCACACTGGGGTATATAGAGAAACGAAGTTATAGTACTATATGTATATGCGCACCTGCATGCGGCACTTGGGTGCTGCTTACAAGTATAGCTCGTTGCTATGCAACCGGTTGGGTCACACGGTATGGTACCACCCCGGCATCTGGTGATGCGCCACCTGGTAACTAGTCGATACCACTCATGGTTACGTATTATGGCAGCCATGTTGGTCACGTGATATGCAAATTTTGTTCATGCAAACGCTAAACACAGTGGCCGCCATTTTTAAACGACGGCCTTGTGTTATGTACTCACACGGCCTTGAGTAACGCTAGCAGTAGAGCTAACGCTCCAAAAAGTAATTGGATGGCGCGCTAGTGGCTTAGTGGTTCCGTACGCGATAGGTGCGGGGTTCGAGCGCCGCCGGGGACCCCCACCGGTTATCCAACGGGTAGTACGAGCGAGCTTTTCCGAAACCTGGCCCGGGGCCGCAGCTTCCTCCTGGGGTGTAATGCTCGATAAAAGATGGGCCTTCGACCGAAACCTCGAGCAGACGGAAAAAAAAACACGTCGGCTTTGGAGCGCGCTCTATGTCAAAGTCGTCCTCACCAATAAAAAAAAAAAAAGAACGAAAAAAGAGAAGACGGCGACAAGTTACAGCCTATGGACAAGTACACACGAGCGCCAACACTGAAATTTGCAATGCCTCAGAGCCCAGAAGTTTCTACGAGAACTGCGGAAGACTAACAAAAAAAAAATAAAAGAAACTATAGTAGGATACAACTTACAAAAACAGCAGTTGCTAATACTGGGCCGCGGTCCGCGGCGTCTTGTATTACTCCGCTGACGAATCGCAACTGTAAACGAAATCAATTTTTTAATGCTTGACTATATCAAACAATCCACGTATCAAAACTGAAGAGCTCATAACTTTTTTCTTGTGCTAGGCTTCTTGTTTACGTAACAAGCAAGGTTTCAGCCACAGACTACGTTTTCGTCGTGGAGGAATTCTGCGCGCGGAGACTGAATGTGGGCGGAGCTTCACTGCAGACATAAGCTGTATCCGACTATATACGCACACACGCGCGCGCACACATGGAGAGATGAAACAAGCAAGAAAGCACGATACCCCCGCAATCCAAGATCTCTATAATGCATTGTGGCGCAGTGTCATCAACAGACGGCTGATGGATCCGGCACTCCTCCATGGTTCCGGTTTCGAGAGTATGTGGGGCGCGGAAAGGGGGCTTGGAAGGAGGGGGAGAGAGTAAAGCGCGCGTTCGTTCTCTCCCGTGCACCCGTAGTCTGTTTACACAAATAGTATACATTCTTCTTTTGCTCGACACAGACACATCTCCGGCTGCGCAATATCTTTTAGGGGTGTCCAAATATAAAAAAAAATCATTCAAGAGTCTGCAGTCGTTTGTGCGTGCGTGCGCGGTCCCCTTTAGACTGCGCTTTCCATTCCGAAAAAAAAAAAAACGCAAGCCTAAAGGGAAGCGTCGGCACTGACCTAGCGAGAGTTTCCATTACGTGGACAGCAAGTAAAAGGTGCGGATGAAACCGGCTGCGACAGAATGATCCGAGGAGGAAGTACTAGACACGACAAACAGTACACGCTTTGAATGGCACGCGGCCAACTATTATTTCCCTGGAGCGCGTACGTGACAAGCACGCTTCGCTTTTCTTTATTACTTTCCTCGTTGGTCAGAGTAAGGTTCATCCATCGTTGTCTTCGAGTCAACGTGCTCCGTGTTGGAGTCGACGCTCGCGTTCGCCACCATTCCCCCTCCCATCGCCCTTCCCGAAATCAGTCGCGATTGGGCGAGGCCCAACTGGCCGGGACATGCGCTCTCTACACTTTAAACAAGAATACGTCTATACGGGAGTAAAAAAATTTGCGAGGACCCTTTGGCAACTGAAGTGGCGAGAGGCGAAAGTCGAGGACACTATGCCATGACGACTTCCGGTGGATGTGACGTCACACAGTTCCCGTGGCTATATGGATGCCCAAACTATACATCTTCCGGGGATCTTAAGTGTTAATTACGCTTAATTACACATTTCTCCATCTAATCTGACACAAATCAGACGTTTTCCCGACCATTCTGCGACAATTTACACTATGCCGTGACGACTTCCGGTGGAGTGACGTCACACAGTTCCCGTGGCTATATCGACGTCCACGTTATTTCGGCGCAATTTGGACATTTTTGCCTATAATTAATTAACTAATTACTCTGCAGTCATCAAACGTGGCTTCTGGGTTCATTTTTTCCTCCTCTATCTGAAGCAACCACTGGTTTTCTTTTTTTTTTGGTTCCCGAGTTAAACGCGTGTGACACGCTTTGTTAATAGACGGACGACAGTATGAGCCATTAAAGGCTTTCGCCTTAAAAGGGAATAATCCGTCCTCTAGCGCGCACTCCTTTCTTTCGAGTGTGAAGCCCGTTTGACGCACGAACAGCGACTGCCGCCACTCTCGACGCCGACGATCCACCCCTCGATCAAGACGCTTCTAGAAGTCCCCTCCTCCTCCTCTAGGGTTTAGACCACGATCGCCGTCCCTTACATCGGCGCGCGCGACTTTTTGACAATCTTGTTCGGACTCGCAGAACTTTCGGTGTCGAAACCGCACGAGCGACGCGAACTGCGATGTTTCCTTTCGGTGAATTACACGCCTGTAAGTAATTTTCAAAACACCAGCTCATCAAAGCCGAAACGTGAAAGATCGATACCGAAAGTACGAAACTTGGAGCGGATAATATCGGCACGCGTTAAAACGCTCGCCGAGCAAACACGCGTCCCCACCGCGCACAGAGCAGCAGTTTGCGAGACGAAGGCAGAGGCGGACACGCCCCGACGTCCGATCGTCACTGGAGCAGAGGAAAAATAAATAAAAAGGGAAGAAATAAAATAAAGTTACCCGCTCGCCCAATCGCGTCGCCCTGCGGGCTGTTTTATGACGGCCCTTCATACACCCCCCCCCCCCCCCTCCCCTTCCCCCTCGAACGTTGGTCAGAGAAAGCGATCAAGAAGCCCGTCGCTGACCCACAGCACTGCGCACTCCGAAACACGAATACACCTATATGAGAGTAAAAAAGGGAGTAACCTGTCCTCGATGCTTTCGGTGGAACAAGAGGACAGTTTATTCCCTTTTTTTACTCCTTTCTGCTTAAGAGTGCGGCAAGTAGTACCGCAATACGGGAGAACAGAATCGGACAAAAAGAATGTCCGAACTGCGCCCGGAAATCATGCGTTACTCTATTAGGAACAGACGCACATGGGCAGAAATCTGGCACAGGTGGAAACTGCACGCGCTTACTACGCGCGCGGCAGTGGTTAGAAGAAGCAGCAGCTATCAGTGCCAAGCCTCAGCGGGCTCCTATGAGCCCACGCGTCCTCACGAACGGCTCTCAACCGACACTAACCGGACAGCTGCATTACTTTTTTTTTTTTTATACTGCGCGGCTGGCAATTCGTCCCTGCATGCGGAGTTTTTACGGTCCGCTCACGACTCCGCGGCCGCACACGTCCACCGTGTGGATTTCCTTTTTATCGTCCATTCCACCAACCCCTTCACGATCGCCACACCCGACGTCGGCAAAACCGATGCATGCGGCTTACGGGAGAGGGTAGCCATGTACGCAACAGCTGCGATAACGGACTTCGGAGAGCACGAGGGGA
This sequence comes from Amblyomma mixtum, assembly GCF_055824585.1. Classification (NCBI taxonomy): domain Eukaryota; kingdom Metazoa; phylum Arthropoda; class Arachnida; order Ixodida; family Ixodidae; genus Amblyomma; species Amblyomma mixtum. Next base: position 33,912,417 of record NC_143019.1, on the reverse strand, counting down.
TTGAGGAGTCAGCCCGCGTACGCGCATTCATTCGGCATACACCCACGCGAGCCACGACGCGCCGGCTGAGTTCTCGCACTGCGAATGAGGGCCGACCGAAGAAAAGGCGACGTTCCGTATACTGCCCACTGCCTTTTGTAAACCCGCATATTGACGATTATGGGGAATTTCTTTGCGGCGAGAGGCCAGCTGCGGCCATGGAGCACCAGGAGCAAGCTTAATGCCCCCCCCCCCCCCCCCCCTCTCACGACGGTTTTATTCTGGTTTCACTGCACAACGGAGGGCTACAAGCCACTGTAAATAGGCGCCACACATGTCGCTGCGCTAATTGTGTACCTTATAAAAGTAGTCAGCATCCTCACGCGCCTTGTGTGGTTCAATAGCCGGTAAAATAAAAAAAAAACTGCAGTTTCTCTGGCGCCAACGCGTTACCAAAAATCACGTCGTGAGAACTACCGTTATTTCTGCGGATAACCCACGCCACGGGACGAGAGCGAGGCAGAGCAGCAGCTCGGAATTCACAACGAGTAAAAAAGAACGGGGCACAAGCCGATGCGAAACTTTAAACATACGCCCAAAATGATGACACCACGATGCCGGAAACGACTAGTATTTACTGCAGTAGGTCTGCTCCTTATCGAGCATGCACCACACAAGTTTCTCGGACTACAAAGGAAAAGAAAACCCCCTGAAATGAAATGTTTCTTCGGCTAGAAGCCAATACTAGAGATGCGAGTGACGTATACGCACTCACTAAACACAAATGCGCCCATATGGGAGTAAAAAAGAGTAAGGTGTCCTCTAGACTCCCTCAAAGAGAAGGCGCTAGAGGACAGCTTTACTCCCTTTGGCTGTCGACTACGGCGCGTCACAACAACGAGCGACTAAAATAAGCAGGGCAGCCTGGAGAATACGCCCCGACCTCCAAGAGAATGAACGGACCGGGCACTGCACACGCGCAACATCTCCCGATAATACGGCCCGCGAGCCGACCGATAACAAAGACGAAAAAAAAGGGGGGGCGTCGGCTACCTCGGCAACGAACGGACGCGCCCCGCTCAGAGCGTACCACGGTTCGCCGCACAACGGATTGCGTGCGCACAAAAAAAGCAGGGCGGAGGAGTTCGCATACCCGTGTCCTACACATACTGTATTGTATGATCCGCCGTCCCTCCCACAAGGCGGCGCCACGACCGGAATCGCGCAGCCGTCGTCGGCTTCCATGCTTCGTATTCATTCCCACCTCTGCCGCCCCATCCCGAAACAACCCTACATAATAAAGCACCCAAAGAGACATCGGAGTGAGGAGGAAGAATATAGCGCGCGTCGTTACGGACGAGCCCGCGAGAGGGGGCGACAATCCCGGAGGAGCAGCAGTGACGCCGAGCGAAGTAAGGACGAGATGGATGAAATAAGCAAACAGCGCGTCACAACCAGAACAACAACAACAAGATCAAAGCAAAGAGAGGGCAGCCCGTATATAAGACGCCCGGAGGCCCTCTTGCTTGTTTAGAAGGTGTTGCCCCCTGGCGGCGGGCACCGAAACAACGGCGACGACCCGTCGCTCCGCGCACACTGACCGAGACAAGAGGCCAAGCTAGCGGAAAGGGGAAGAATCTCCGAAAGGAAGCTAAACAACAACTGAAAAAAAAAAAGTATAAACTTCAATAACACGGATCGGCCGAGCTCGCTCAAAAGGAGTAGGAAAGAAAAAGAGAGAGAGAGATACTCCCATCATCTTCCTCCCTGCACGCATCGGTTTTCTTTTCCTCCCTTTTCGGCTCGAATTATCCGCGCTCTAGTTGGCGCCCCACTGCCCGCGCCGGCTGACACCGCGGGGGCCGGCGCTCCGTCCGCGCCAGCAACGCTACCGCTCACTTATCACAAAAAGCACAACAATGCGGCACAAAGGAAACACGCACCAATCGGGAAGAGGGCAAACAGCAGCACACGCAGGTCGCGACGACGGCAGAACAGAAGGAGGGGGGAAAAAACGCAATACCAGTCCGTCGAGCACACACCACTGCGAGTTAAAAAAAGAAAGACGAAAGAAACAGAACGAAGAAGGAAGACCCGTTCCTCTCGGCTTTGCAACTGCAATGCATCAAGGAGGGAGCGAGGCAGCGCGCACCACTGGGAAGGACGGAGCACTCCGTCACACCCGATGCGCACCCGCGGAGAACTGCGCCGCTCTCCAGAACACGCGCGCGCGGACCAGAAGCGCTTTCTTCTCTCCGAGACCCCGATTCGCGCGCGCGCGCGAATATGCATATTAAGGCCACGCGCGGCAGGATCGGCCGCGCAAAGCCGAGCCTGCGTCGCCTCCTTTCTCACCCCCTAACCGGTGCCACGTGCTTAAACGATAACCTATTCACACCGGGTATATATGCATGGTAGGCAATGAATTTGACGTGGGCCGACCGTTAGCCGACCCGGAGTCACTATCTCGGCTGGAGCTCAATACGCACTCGTGGCGATTACTTACTGCCCGAGTGTAACGTGTTAACGACGAGGCGACGAGGCCGAACTGTTTGTTCACCGATGAAACATGCCTCGTCTGAAAGGGAAAACGAATCGCCTTTTTACAGCCAAGGCAGTAATAGCTTTCTACAAGCCATTTAGGGCGTACAAGGGCAGCCGTCTAACGCGTTATTTTGGAGGACCCCACCGCTACCCGCCCCCCAGCGCGATTGAGGTGTCCACTAGCCCAGTGAGCCAGTTAAGCGCCTTAATTTCCAGTAAAAAAAAAAAAACAGTTTATACTGTCAATAAGACAACACTGGCAACTAGACTAAATATGCTTCGTGCAAGCGGGCCCTGGAGTTAGAGAGGTGCGCCGGGAACGGGATCGAACCGAAGTCCGCAATCGAAACAAGGTCTCGTATGCACACTCATGAGCGTCAGGACGCCAAAACGGGCCTTCCACTCCAGAGTTCTCAGCCGTTGATGACAATCAGCTCTAGCTGATTAGTGCCCTATGCCTGTAAGCTCAGATTTTTTTTTCTTCTTTCCCTAGCCAACGACATCCCTATTTTAAGGAGTATACAATCAGGGGCCAGTGGGTACGACAAACGAATTTAAACGGACACCGAGGAAGACCCCATGGAGTTACTGCCGTCGGTAAATACTTTTTTTTTATGGCTCTTTCCGAGTTAGTTGACGCCTGTAGGGCAGCAAAATACGCATTTGTGAATGACGTAAACTGAATTTAAACGTGAATCTCGTGACCTCTACACCGAAAAGGATGCGCTGCCGTCGTTTTCAAGAGAGTGGCAATGTAGCGTAGCCTCCGGGATCCGCGTCTCCGGGGTCTATACACGCTGTTTACTTGACAAAAATCGGCCTGAGATGGCGCCACCAGCATTTCCGTTTCCGGGTGCCCTATCGATGCAAGCAAACTTTGTTTACCCTCAGTGTCTCTTTTAAAAAAGCAGAAAAACTGCGTAGGCTCCGGTCCGCGACCGTTCTTTTTCACAACCGTATGAAATACGTCCCGTTTCACGCCTGTCCTCAGACCTTCAGGCCTAGCTTTGAATCCAGTAAAAGTGAACGTTATTTTCCAGCGACTTTGTTTGTTTGTTTGTTTGTTTGTTTGTTTGTTTGTAACTGGTGCGTGGCATGTCCGGGGCAACGCACGCCAAACTGGGTGTCAGGTAGTTTCATCCGCGTTACTGGAGTCCCCCAGAAGGAAGCAACAACGGAGTCGCTCTTCCCAAATATGTCACCCTTCCAGCTAAACGGCGCGGCGCGACCGCGCGCTGCACGTCGTCCACCCGCAAACTCGCAATCGCCATCCGCACAGCCCGGCGGACGGGCAATCCCACGGTTGTGGCCCAGCGAAAGAGGTCCAGCAGCTTATCCATACGCGAAGAGACCGCGGAAAGGCCTATCGGGCAGCGCACAGCAGCGTCTTGGGACGAGGACCGGCCCACCCCGTTCAAGCCGCGGTGCGCTTTATTAGCAGCGGACGGGTTTATCAGCAGCGCGCCAGGGACCACCGTGAATGGCGCACGCGACACGAAACGGCTGCGGGCCCCACTTGGATGGGCAGTGGTTCCACACACGACGCCGAATCGGGACACAACACTCGTGAAAAGGAAAGGGGGGGGGGGGGGGGATAAGGAATGCACAGGCAATGAATGGTAAAGCTACTGAAGAGAGCGCGAGGCTCTAAGATCCCAGATTCACACGCAAAGCACGCGGAAGACTGACTCGCAATGGCTGCCACCAAAGCCGTCCGAAGCACGAACACGCGCGCGCACACACACACAAATCCCTTTCAGCGGGCTGGCCGAGGAAAGTGGAAAGGTGCGCGCACGACAGTTTCGAGAAGTCTTTCAGGAGCCCTCTCCTCCCCGAAGGCTGAACACACTTCCAGCCACCATCCATCGACACTTATCGGCGTTAACGGTGTTAAGAGGGCTCACCAGCTACAAGGCAACTCAGATTTGAACTTTTTCTGTCGATAGATGGCAGCACCTGAGTACCCCAAAAAGAAGGGAAGTTCTATTGCCCCTCCAGGTGTGTAAACTACACCGCGACCCTTGACCGCGACACGAAAGTATTCGTTCTTCGGCGTACAAAAAGTAGACCCAGAACTTTCTGTAGTTATGCGGCCAAGGTTGTGGGGACGGAAGCACAAAAAAGTTAGCCCATCTCAAGCCACTGAGCACAGAAGGATGTGGGGGTCATACAATGGACCATTTCCCAGTAACCCACCAATTTAGCGTTTCCGGTTTGGGTTGCCTAAGCTTCCTTGATTCTTTTCTGCGAAAATTCTTTTACAATGGTAGGGTGGGGTTACTGGTTTCGCCTGAGCAGACAGGTGCGGTCAGTTAAAATGGCGGAAGAGAGGCTTGGTGCATCCGCAGGACATTACCCGGAAAAGGTTCCATTGTGTTGAACACCTATGTAGTCAGTCTCTAAATAAAAGGAAAGAAAGGAGCTCCTAGCACAAGGCCTTATGACTGGTTTTCTTCCCATTCCCGCGTAGCCTTCCTTACATAGCTACAGAAGCATGTCCTGGGTTGTAGTGACAGCCTGTAGCTTACTTTGCCTAGTCTCGTAGGAGGTTTCCCAGCGCCGAACACCCATCTTCCGCTTATTCTAAGCACCAACAATTAAGGCACCAAGCAAATCAAAGTTGGATGAAACTTAAAAGGACGAGAAGTGTGGTTTGCAAAAGCACCGAGAGCGTCCTGTAGCTATGCATGGTGACCGAACGCAAACTTTGGCATTGCATAAGCGAGTGCTTGCTTAGCTCTGTTTACATGAACCAGTAACGCCAGGTTGAGTCGCGGGTCGGGCTGAGAGAAGTCAACCCAACTCGACCGACGCGTATTTACATGAACTCGATTTTGGCTAGTCGAGACCGGTTCATAAGCAGTGACACCAAGCGTCGAGCACCGCATTGCGAGCGAGCAGTGGTAGCATCCAAGATTCAGTGTTGTCGGTAACGCGTTACTTTTTTCGGTAACTTAGTAGCGTACTAGTTACCATTTCGGAACTGTAACGGGTCACGTACTTACGTTAACATTTTTCGGTAACGTGAGGTGCCGCGTTACTAGTTACTTTTTTATTTCAATTGTCCCCCTCCGCCCCTTTTTCAAAAAAAAAAAAAACGCCGAAAGTGATGTTGCAAATAAACAAATTGTACCGGTGTTTTCGACGACCATTGTTGCGGCTCGCATGCACGGCAAAAAACACCTGCCCTTGACGACGCACTCAACTTAAAAAAAAAAGCACGAACACGCAGTCACACACTTGTCTTCACCCCCAAACCACTCACATCCACAACTCTCTAAAGAGTGGACGCATGCCGAGCCACCAATGGACCATTTGTTCAAAAATCTGTAAGTCAGTTTCTGCGTAAGCTTGTTTTCCAGCCAAAAGGTCTCGTTCCACGCGACACATTCGCATTCCCTCATCTGAGCAAACTCATGAATGTCGCCAGTTTACTTCAAGATGGCCCCAAGAGAGCCGTCGAAAGAGTACAATGGTACAGCACAGAAAAGGGGATTGCAGTCAACCTGCTGTTTCTGCAACTGCGGCTACGTTTCAGGTTATTGAGTTCCTAAGCGAGCGAAGCTGACCTTGAACACCTTGACGTAAACACTCGCATTTTTGCGATAATTATGCAGGTTCAAGTAAAAAAGAAATTGTTTATGTGCGCTAATATATTTTTTCCGGAACTATGACATGTAAGCATTTCTTTATTGCTACACAATTTCCGCGTAATTTCGTAAGCAGAAGCACACCAAAATTACTGTAAATTTGTTGAGTTCAGCTGTTTTCTTTGTGAAGTTGGAATTAAATGAAGTGTGAGCTTTATAAAATTGTTCTTACAGCGATGACACTCAATAAAATTTATTGCCATGGAGTAACGGCAAAGTAACGTGCGATACTTCTTTTCGGTAACGGTAACGCGTTACCTTTTTTTGTGGGTAACGTAGGGCGGTAACGCGTTCTTTTTTTTTTAGTGTAACGAGTAACGTATTTAGTTACTTTTTTTCGGTAACGCCTACAACACTGTCAAGATTGAGGCACACCACCGCTGCTTCGAAGGTGCGACAGCGCAAGTGAAAAACAAGTTTGCATTTATCCTCTCCCCTCCTTTCGACCCGGCAGCGTTTACAAGCACATCGGGGCAGGGGGGAGTTGAGTCAACCCCCGATCCCTCGGCGCGACTCGGCGCGTTTACGTGGACAAAGTAACCGGTTTTTGACCCGATAACTCGACTCACGTGTGCTTTGGTGCGAACAATGCCTTACTGTGTGTGCTGCGGGAGGGGTGGGTGGAGGTCAGGTGCTTTTGGGTGTGGCCTTGCATTCCGCTTCCTTTTCGCACCACAAGCTCAAGAAAAAAAAAAAGCAGAATCCTTCCGAAATACAGCCCAAGCAAGAAAAAAAGGAAAGAAAGAAATCAAGTTCGTCCAGGTTCTAAAAAAAAAGTGTGCGCCCGAACACAGACAAGCAAGAAGTTGGTGGTAGAATGTAGTAGCGGCAAAATAATTTGTCGCCAGGTGGAGCCACGTCGCACTAGTAAAATTTTAGCGCGAAATTCAAATCACCACAGAAAATACATACACAACTTTCAGAGCCTGTAAAATACAAACACTAGGTTAGATATGGATAAAAATTGCGGCTTAACAATCAAGAAAGAAAAAGGGAGGAAATGTTGCGGACGAAATTTTGATATTTGGCTTAGTTTTTTCCCAAGATGACATGAAAGTTCGACATATCTAAAAGCACCATTTTTCTGGAACTTTGCGTCTAATTGGTAAAAAAATGAAACTTAAACAATAAAATCTGTCCGCAACATTTCCTCTATTCACTAAAGACGAAAACGCTGCCACAAACCTCATGAAAATCGAGCCATGTTTAGACACGGTATAGCTTCTGAAAGTTCCCATGTATTTCCTATGGACACTGCCGCTGGTGAACCCTCTTAACGGCTTATCCACGAGACGAACGATGGCTGCACTATACTTCCAGGCAGGGGATCAGACGAACAAGGAACGAGTCGCGGCACCGAATCACAGCCGAAGCTGAAGAAGTTCCCGACAGCACCTCCGGCCGGAAAACGGTGACGCAGCCCGGCGGCAGGTTGTTTAACGAGGGCGATGAAGCTAGACGAAGCGGTGCCATGCATGCCCCCATAATAAACCTAAAGTTATTTTTCTCTCTCAGAATCAAGGCATCAGTAAAAAGCTGGCGCGCCAGAACGTCACGTTTTTCTTTAAAACAAAAAAAAAAATATTAAGGCTACTTTCTGACTGGCCCCCGTATCAAGCGGAACACGCTGATGTGCTTCCCGTAACATCATCATGCTCGGCACTTTACGCTCGTCATAACGGCGGCCTGTGCCACTATTCCATGCAAACGCTGGGAGGGAAGCCACAATACTGAATTATAAAAGTGGTCCCACTGAACTGCAAACCATGCGAACAACAAAAAAAAAACAGCAGCACGCGCAAACACTGCCAACCAAGGGGCCCCTACGCTGTAAAGATTCCTTTCGATTCGATTCCTCTCTGGCATCACCACCACCGGCATCCGCGACTCGTGAAGTCTCTAAACCCGAGAGCAAAGGCAAGCCCCGTCACTCAGTCGCCGGCTCGGGGCCCCACCGAAGGCGGAGATGACCACCACACGGACGGCGATCGAGACGACTCGCGACGCGAATCGTTACGAAATTACGCGACCCCCACCAGTGTGCGCCCCACCAACGGTGCTTGGAGAGGCGGAGGCCGACGGACGGACGAGGTGTTCGCGTCACACGCGCGTCACGCAGTGACAAGTCAGGCTCTGGAACACCGACGCGTCTGCGCTCCCACCGCGAAGAGCTATTTCGCTGCGAGGAGGGAGACAGAGAGGGAAAGAGAGAGAGAGAGTTGCGCGCGAACGCTCAACCTTACCACTAAGCACGCTTCCTCTGTAGCTGCTGCGCTTGCGAGCGGGTGCGGGTGTCTTTCCCTTCTCCCTTTCCACAGTGCACAACGACAGCTTCGGCGGCACCTGGCTTCGCGCAGTCGAGGAGGAGAAGGGGGTTGCAAAACGGCGCTAGGTTTTTTTATTTTTTTACTTCTTTTCGCCCTCTTGACGCATTTTCACCCGCGCGAAGCACAGCCTGTGGCTACACCTGCAGGCTGGCTGTGGCACGAGCCGTCAAAAACCAAAAACTCGCGCCGCTCCCCCAGAGTTGCGGCAGCAGCGGTAGACGCAGCGCCCGCGCCTCGCCGTCGTTGCAGCAAGCGCACAACGCGTCATTGGCGACGAACGGACACGCACACGCAGGGGCGACGGCGGACGAAACCAGACTCCGCCGCGGAGTCATCGGAACGGATAGAGGGAGAGAGTTTCCTACGGGGGCGTTCCCCCAACTTAAAGGAGTATGGACACCTAATTTTGGTGGCATGTTTTGTTCGATGCGGAATACACTACTATGCATGAATCACCATTTGGTATTCGCCTACGACCCCTAAATAATTTATTATCGAATTTTTCTGCCATGCTGTTTCGGTTTCAACAGCCGAACGATGGCGGTCAAACAGTGGTTTTAATGAGAAGGTTGCGCAAAGACGGGACGATCCGCAACGAAGAGAGGCATGGAAAAACGTGGATATAATCGCTGCTGCATTGTTTTAATTCACTACAGTGCTGAAGGCAGACTTCATCAAGAGCCGGATAGTGTTCTTCTGCATGCCACGCGTGACATAAAACCACTCTCTGACGTCCACAGTCCTCATTCGGCTGTTGAAGCCTAAAACCAAAGGCACGAGTAAATACGATTATAAATTACTTAGCGGGCGTAGGAGAACACCAGGTGTTGATCCATGAATAATAACGCCTTACTCAGCATTACAAACAACAAAACACGGGACCAAAAGTTAGGTAGGTGTCTCTACTCCTTCAAGAGAGGCTAGCCAAAGCACTGCACTAGAATACACACGGACTCGACGCCAGCTACACTCTAAAAACAAAGGAGTGAAGAAAAGGGAGTAAACTGTCCTTTAGCAAACACTCTTTTATAAAAGGGAGTGCGCTAGAGGACATTTTACTCCCGTTTTACTCCCATATAGGCGGTACGGTATTCGTTTAGAGTGTACAGTACAGAGGGGCGCCAGTAAATTTGCTGAAATTTTTTTTGCGTGAAAAAGTAAGCAACAAGCCAGTCCCGTGTTTTCCGCCCTCAAAGGAAACAACGCGGCAGAGAGAAATACAAAAAAAAAAAACACGCGGGTCCAACAACTTTCACAAGGATCTGCCCGTTATCCGCCGGCCGGCGGATGCGGATTGACCGGCGAAAAAAAAGGTCAGCATCGCGACGTCGCGCGGAATTTCCCCCACCCGCCCCACAACGATATCGCCACTTCGTTCCCCTTTTAGTAAGCGGAAAGCGATGATGGCGACCTTCATTCTCGCCTAGCTACCCACGAGGAGTGACCACGATATATATTCGGGGTTGTCGTGCAGGAGGAACAAGAGAAGCGGCCCATACGGCCCAGCTGCAAGGTGCGAGTCGGAGTCCATGGAACTGGGCACAGCACTTGGGACACAATGGACACAATGCACATTTGGACCCAGTTCAACTGCATTTCCATCACCCCCAGCCACCCTCGATAAGCCTGTGGACGCTAGAGTTTCATCCGCCGAGCTCAAAACACACCAATACTGCGTGCAGAGGTGAACAGACTTGTCTAGAATTAGCTCCAGCGGTGCGCTACGGAGAAAATGAAGTTATATTTCAGCGCAACTGCGTCGCGAGGGGCAAGACGCGCGTGCCTGCCCGGTCAGTATGTCTGCCCGGCTGCATAAGCATTCTCAGTACTCCCATAAATTTCGCTTCCTATAATCACCAGAGTCACGCATCTACGCCGTTCTCACCTCTGCGTACTGCGTGTCTCGCGTTTCCACTACACACGCGAAAGAGTACAGCGAAGTCGAGGTACCGCACACCTTCATGCTACCTGCCTTAGCCGACTGTCTCCCCCTCAAGATAAAAAATACCCCTTTCTCTCTATTCAGCTGCTGCAAACAACACAAGACACAGGGGAAAGGGAGGGGGGGGGGGGGAGCAGCAGCTCTGCCTGCCATGTTCATTCTTCGTCGACGCGTCCGTGTATTACAACACATCCAAGGTGGCGAAACCACTTCTCCGCCCCCCCGAACAGCGACCGAGGCGAGTGCTCGCCGTTAACGCCGCTAAAAGCGTTCGCAAAGCGCGGCGTCGCGACGTCTCTCCTCGGCGCGCTCACCGCAGCCTCTTTGTCAAACAACGGGGCATATATCGGCGCCCCGCCTGCCCGCAAAGCGAAGACATCCGTACGCTCCGCTCCACACCCCGTAGTAGTGGTGGTGGTGGTGGTACACCATTACGCGCCTGTACCGTACACGGCGCGCTGTTTACCGCACACACACCCCGTTCATCATCGTCTCTTCTCGGAACGGCGCCCGCGAAAGCGGAGGAGAAGCGGGGCCGCCGCCGCCGGCGACGGCAACGATGGCACGCCGCCGCTGTAATGCAGTACATGCACACATCCCGAGCTGAGCGAGTCGGGAGCGGGCGACGGAACAAGATCCGGGTGACACGGAGGCGCCCCGCGAACGACGCCAATATGTTAGCTCGGTCGCCATTCTGTGTCACTCACAGCAGCGAATGCAGTGGCAGTTGTCTCCTCACTGTTCAGCACGAAGTGTTTCGCTCTTACACGACACAGAAGTCGACGCTACTGAGAAAGCCATTTGTTTCGGCACAGGGTCACCGTGTATACTGCTTGGTTTCGTGCTGTTTCTCTCCGCAAGGAAATAAAAAAACGGTAGCTGCGGGTCCCGAAATGATGGCTGCGTTAAAAGTAAGAACGGGTACGGCAATGTGGGTGCACTATGGAGTTTTTCTCCACGACGAAAATATACAAAGGGATAAAACTTAGCGGGGTAACACCACGGCGAGAACCACGAAGACTAAAGATGAGGGCTCCCGAAATACGGGCAAGCCGACACACAGAACCAAGAAAACTATGACACTAATGTAAAGAAACGCAGCTAAGCAACGGTACTGCAGCGACCAAGCAACGGCACTACAGCACGCACACCAGCAGCCAAGAGAAGGCACCACAGCAGCCAAGAGAAGGCACTACACTGCAAAAAAATTCCGTGAATGTTACGTACAAACTCTCCATAACAGAACGAACGCTTGCTCTGTTGCATCTGAAATGGAGGGTCCATCCGTAACACATTCGTGAAGGTGGCTGGCCGTATTATGCATTTTCTGAAACGTATTACTCGCCGTAACTGTTGGCCCCCGGACTAGGCACCACATGACGTCCCATTTCCGATCTGTGTGGTTTACTCTTGTTCAACAATGTCCACAAACTAGCATGGCGAAAATGAGATTAACCCCATGTGCAAAGGTGAAGATCCGAGGGGGGGTGATAATCAAATGAGACCCAAGTGACGCATAATGTTGTTTCAACGTTGAGGGATTGCTACAAATTGTAAGCAACATTAAATAACAAAGGACTTACTTTGCTATAACTTTAAAAGAAGAACGTTGACTTCATAAAAAAATATTTTCACCATGTTGCTAACCACATGACAGGGTAACAATTAATAAATGCAATTAATAAATAATTTAGAAATGCAGCTTAATGAGGTCAAGAGATAAAAAAAAATTTAGACACAGACAATGGTTAGACAACTTCTCTAAATTGAAACTGAACACCAGCTGAAAATACATTACAAACATGATGAAAGTGCACAAGGTGAAAGCCGAATTTACGTCTGCCGTTTGATAAGGAAACGAACCACTGAGAAAGCCCAAAGCATGGGCAAACAAATTTGTGAATGCAGTGCAATGTAGCAGTCACATCTTTGCTACACAACCATCAATCAAAAACGCTAACTCCTTCACGGATAACAAAAGCACAGGCGCAACAAAATATTGCTAATTGCAATGTTCAATTTATTAGGTACCTATAGCCGGCCATTCATGCCTGGTCTTCCTGCGGATAAATGAAACGCTGCAAAAAAGCAGTGAGCAGCCATAATTGCTGCAGTGACAAGGAGGATGTGCACCGTTGGTGCTGTTCCCTCATCCTGACTAGGAAATAATAGCTGTTTTTTCTGGAATGTACTCTGGAAGCATGAATTTCCTATCCACCTTTATTTAGCTTGCACTGACACGACACATCATGAACTCTGCAGCTTTGACAAACATGCGGGCCAGTCGACAGCCACAGAAGACTGTAGAACCCTGCTAACTTACAAAAAAACCAGTGCTCAGAAAGAAAAATTATAAAGAAATGAGGAGTTCCTTACACGCACTATGTTTTATATGGTACTAAGAATGCGGCTAAGACATGGCATGAATATTGTTTTTTTCTGCTCAGTTACAAACTTTCTCGCCTGTGCTAACATATTACTGCAATGTAAATAATGAAACATGCCAGCATTGCACAACATGCTGTAAGACTTACAAAATACACCCCCTACAAGGCTACCACATGCCTCTTAGATGTGGCAATGTTTATATCTACCAAACTATCTAGACTAAAATGAGACACCAAGCCTCTGACATCTGGAGATGTGTACCTCCCATGCAATTAGAGTGATTGGAGATGCTCCTCATTGATGGCATTTCAGTTGCTAGGTGTGGAAGGACCAGATATGAAGGTGAACAACTAGACACCCACTTTTTAAGCAACGTCACAATGAGCAATGTGCCTTGGCTTTTCTTCCATCCAAAAAGTTTTATGTTCCATGTTTACGTAACTGCTTGCATGTGCTCATTTTGGCTTGCTGAGAGGTTCTTTTCTTTGTTAAACTAGCTTTAACTCTGGCCTCAGTCTTCTGCACCTTCTTAATTTTTTGCTAGTGTTCACCTTAAGTCATGTGTAAGCTCACGCAGATCTCTACTTTTCTACGTTTCCAACTGTCACGTCTTCTCTGCCTTTGTCATGTCCATCACTGCATCCGACGCCTTCAAGTATGCTGTGTATAATCACCTTAACTAATCTGCCTATTACACATGTATTTTTGTTAGCCACCCACTCCTTTATCTGGCGCTGATAGGCCCTGAGAGTAAATAAATGAATTGTAGTCTAAGCTAAGTCTCAGCAAGCATGCATTATGTTCAGTTTATTTTACCATGTTTACCAGTAAAGAGTGGACGGAAAAAAGCTGCTAAGTGGAGCTTGACATGCCTCTCGCCCCTACACTGGAAAGCAGCAGGCAAGGCATACATAACCACTAACGACAACAGAACATGCCAAGTGTGAAGTAAATCAGTAATGTTCCTCGTTATCACAGGGCATACTCTCTGCTCAGTAATTTATTACCCCCTTAGACATTCTGCAAGGAGTGTATACAATGATGTGTCACCACAATACAATGAGAATCATTAACCCTGTGCAAATACAACAGCAAAGAAATTTATGCCCAATAAATGCACTGCTTACATGCAACCAAGAGGCAAGAATGGGACAACCTGGCACATTTATGGAAAATAAGCTCAAAATAATAAAGAATGACATTTGAGCAGCCGCTCATTCCCCCCACCCCCTCCCTCAAAAAAATATGAAAAATGGTCCTCTTCACACGGCACGTTTGAAAGATGCGGCTGTAATGTTTGCGACAGTTCCACTACGTGTGAAAATCAGATATAAATAACGCCAACGCATGCGGTTGGAAGCGAGGCGCCAGGGCGCGGGCAAACAGTAATCGTCTTCAGGTGTCGACTGGTTCCACCTCCTGAGGGCCGCTGCTCGACGAATACCACTCATGGCCACGTTCACATCCAACAAGCTTGTAATAAACATTAGACAGGTGTTTATCATGACGCAGCAGCAGCTCATCAGTGCTATTGGCCAGTGCTGAATTTTTTAGCTTGATAAACGAAATCATCCACCGAAACGCGTGTCGACCGTTCCTCGCCAGATTCTTGCAGTCCCACGAGGGTGAGCAGCTTTTCCGCCGGCTTCGTCTCCTCTTTAGTGCAGGGCCACTGTCATTGTGACGCACATTCTGCACGGTCGTTTTACTATGCATCGATGCCGCATGGGACAGCAAGCGGTCGTACACAATGCGGCGTACGGGCCGCACACATACACACACCGTAACGACAATACAGCGCGCAGGACGCACGCAGCGAACACGGAAGAACAAAAACCGTTCTAAAGCACATGTTCACTCAACACCGGGCCGCACACATACACACACCGTAACGACAGTACAGCGCGCAGGACGCACGCAGCGAACACGGAAGAACAAAAACCGTTCTAAAGCACCTGTTCACTCAACACCACACATACTCCGCAATTCCGCGCATGGTTCCGACTGCGGGCTTGGCTAGCGCTTCGACTCGTCATGGCCAAGCTGCATGCCCTGCGCTCTTGTGGTAACAACGCTCATGAAACGAAAAGAAAATTTCAATATGTAAAACCATTCAAGTTGTCAGCTAAAAAAGCTACGGTAAAATTAAATACATCTGATATGTTTTCAAGGTGGTGCGCTTTTGCGGACGCGAATACGCGAATGGGGCTATGAATTTCCCGTGCAGCTCTGCTAGACACCATAGCTCTGCAAATGGCACCGTGCTCGGAGTTTTGCGCGGCTGACTTGCCCGCATGAATTTTACTTCCTCCGTGCACACATGCTTGGTGAGGTGAACGGTGGTCGGTGCGAACAGTTCGAAGTTTAATCGACTGAAAATTGCTCAAGGAAAGTCAGCGGCATTGCATTGCATCACGAGTGACTGGCGGCAGCCACACGGCATCGTCTCCGGTTTCGTGAACTTGTGAGAAGGTGAGCAATTTGTTCTCAAATTTTGAAAGCGGTTTTTTGTTTGTATTGCAACCCTGTGTCTCGTCGCATGTTATGTTCACGGTAACATCAGCACAACGTGCATGCGCTTTCTGTCTCTATTTGAAGTAACATTGGTCGGTCAGCGTAAACTTTTCGATTCAATTAAGCATAAGCTGTCCATGTTGGTAGTGCGTGTTGAATGTGCTTGTCCTGTCCGCTCTCCCTGTGTTCTGCGTGTTTTTCTGTGCTCCGTTTTTAGATGGATCGATACCAACTAGCCCAACTTTCTGCTTTACTGAACTCTATTTGAGATCATTCTGCGCTCGAGATGGTCTTCTGGTAATTTATTTATTACCAGGTATAGTCTAGAGATTTGGAACCGTTCATCCCACTGCAACAGTGCTGAAAAGCTGTTTTGTGTTCATGCATCTGCTGTCCTTAAACTTTTCGGTAATCATTCGCATGGTTCCTTTGGATCTGGACTACCGGCTACTGTTGCAAGGGACGCCTCGCAGCAGAGCCCCTGGGGACGCCCAGTGGGTCAGCTGTTTGTCCAGGTGCCAAGTTACCAAAGGTACCATTCCAGACATTTTTTTTTTCTGTTCATCAACCTCATATTCCTTGCAAAAATTACAGTATGTAATTGGGCACTAAAAAAATTGGTAACTTATACACATTTCAGGACAGTTCAGAGAAATGAAATGAAAATTGGTTTTTGAGGAAAGAAAATGGGGCAGTAACTGTCTCACTTCTCTCGGTGGACTCCTGAACCTAAGGGAAGGAATAAACGAGGGAGTCTAGAGAGAAATGCACATGCAGCATCAGTATTCTCTCTGTAGACTTTTCGAGACCTGGATTCATTCAGGACAGTGCCAAGCAGTAGGTGAACTGCACACAAATTTATTTTCCTCAGGTGCAAAGTAAAGAGTGAAAATGTTGTAAGACAAATCTATACCCTGTTTCATTCTCACTGCATTTGCTCAAAGCATAATATGAAATCCTGTATTTCTTATACCCTGGTTTCCTTTACTTTGAGCAGTAGGTATTGACAATGAACATCAAGGCAACTCCACTCTCATTGCTTATTGCTGCTTTTAGGTTTCCTCCATGATTTTCTGTTTGCTCAGTCCTGGCCTTAACATATTTTCTTCTGCTGCTTAGCTTCGAACTACTGGCTAGGTTACATGGTTCTGCTACTTCTATGTTCACTGTGAGGTTTGAGAGCTTGTTGCTTTGTTTTTTTTTTATAAGCATCTTTGTCTTCTCGAGGCTGATTGGCAGTCCGGAACAGAGACCACATGCATTGTTTATGTTAAGATGATGACATGATAGCCTAACACATCGTATCGTTGCCATTCGAGCCCCCTGTGTACTTGCTTTGTTGCACTGGGAGCAAAAAAGTTTAGTGGAAGTCGCAATGAGGCGCACTTTTGTTTAGACTAGTGGCAAAGGTTTACTGTTGCTTCGCAGTATAGTGCTCCCACCTGTTGCGCACGAGCATTTAGATGGCTGTTAAATACTACTATCAAGGATTTAGCCATTGTAATGTCGCTGGTCTGTTGTGTAGGATTTCAGATCATTGTTTTGCACTGTCCCCGAAGCCTGTTGTGTGTCAGTTACGCCACTATGCTGTTGTATTTCTGTCCAGTGTAAAAAATATTTTCTGTGATTATGCTACACGCACAGGTTCATGGGGAAGTAAATATTTTGTGTCGCTTCAACCGGGTAATGCTTCAGAATGAACACATGCAAAAACCCATGCTGTTAAAAGCCTTGGCTTGTGTAACCCAAGTGTGAGGAGAATACTATTATGGCAGGGATTCTTGCATTGCAACCTTTTAAATTCCTTTTTTGTAAAAAGAATGACGAGAGGTTTCATGAGTTACAGCTCTCTTTCATTGCTTGCTCAGAGAAAGCGTTTATTGTAAGTAAGCAGTAGTGGCTTTTTTCTATTGTTCAAGCAGCAGCGTCAGCATGCCTCATCATTTTTGTCTTGAATGACTGAAGGTGCTTCCAGAGCATTGCCTTCTTTTTTTCTTGTTGTTTATTCAGCATGCAATATTGTGTCTATAGATTGCTCTTTAGCATTATTTTGCGTTCTCCCAAGCAAATTTTAGGCGACCAAATTCAGAAGCACCTTGTATTGGCCTTACATGCTCGCTATTAATGCAGAAGTAATAGGTGAGGTGCGTTTCCGCCGTCAACGCAAAGAGTCATGGGAAAATCGTCTGCTAGCTACTTCCGGTTCCAAATTGCTCAACTGATTGCATGCATCGCCCTATTCACAGAGTAAGTTGACATCGTTTATGCGATAAATAACTCTTGGTACTAGTCACTGATTGCACTGAAGCATCGAAAGAGAAGCCCGTACTACATATCTGCATGACCTGAGCGCAGAAATGGACAATCTAGAGAGGTAATAAGGGAGTAATTACTCATTGGCATCCACCCAAGCGCAGCCATAGGGCTACAAAGGAAAGCTATACAGCTTTCTCAGAAACTTCGTAGTTTTTTTTTTCTTTTTTTTTTCTTTAACTACGAAGTTTCTGAGAAAGCTGTATAGCTTTCCTTTGTAGCCCTATGGCTGCGCTCGGGTGGATGCCAATGAGTAATTACTCCCTTATTACAAATCTACTCCACCTTGGGGGATTCCCCTAAACATTTGACCAACACAGTTCCCACTTCGAGTTACTGATCAATTCGCTCTCGCCCTACCATAAGCTTGCCGTCCCGGTTAGTTCAATTGGTAGAGCGACTGCTCCGGTGTGGCGGTGGTTCCGGGTTCGAACCCCGGACCAGGGCGAATTTTTCTTTAACTACGAAGTTTCTGAGAAAGCTGTATAGCTTTCCTTTGTAGCCCTATGGCTGCGCTTGGGTGGATGCCAATGAGTAATTACTCCCTTATTACAAATCTACTCCACCTTGGGGGATTCCCCTAAACATTTGACCAATCTAGAGAGGTAAGAGTATTTTTTCATGGTTGATATATGCCGGCCGCCGTAGTCCACGTCTGTTGCGCATATGCGCTGAGGGTGATTTCGTGTGCGTTTCGACATGGTTAGCGCATAAGTCATTATACAACCGTTTTTTGCCGCACTTTGGTAAACTGCAATCTGTGCAGCTGATTAGACGATGCTCGTATTTTCCTGACAGCGTGTAGAGCCGCCAGTGTGCTAGCAGATGACCCATATACGCCACTGCGCGCGGCGCGCGTCTCAGTACATCACATGGTGAAGTAATAAATCGCCTTGTCGCCTTTTTGTTATCCCAGATGAGGTGCAGGTGGCATTTCATGTGAGAACACTCAGGAACACGCCGCAAAGGAGAGTAGAAGCGTTAGATTATATATGCCACGCTGTGTTGTACGGAGCTGCGTGAATAAAATGAAATGGCTTGCCCGCGTGTTCTGGAGCAGAAATATTTTATCGAGTACTTACTGCTTTCAGTGATCCGTTGGAAATACGTTGCATGAAGTCAAGGTCACCACGTTACTTACTTCAATCGCATGTGTGATTAGCTCTGCGCTGCGCAACGTACCATATTAGAGCTAAAAGTGCGTTAGGTACCAGGCTCCTTTCGTCACCCTAAAATCAAAACTGCAGCAGGCTACAATGCGAATCAACTTGCAGACTGCTCATGAGGCGAAGTTGAATTTCTCTTTCGATGCTTCAGTGCAATCAGTGACTAGTACCAAGAGTTATTTATCGCATAAACGATGTCAACTTACGCGGTGAATAGGGCGATGCATGCAATCAGTTGAGCAATTTGGAACCGGAAGTAGCTAGCAGACGGTTTTCCCATGACTCTTTGCGTTGACGGCGGAAACG
Source organism: Amblyomma mixtum (assembly GCF_055824585.1). Lineage (NCBI taxonomy): Eukaryota > Metazoa > Arthropoda > Arachnida > Ixodida > Ixodidae > Amblyomma > Amblyomma mixtum. Next base: position 33,893,288 of record NC_143019.1, on the reverse strand, counting down.
CACCTCACCTATTATATGCCACACTAAACACCAAATCTACATCCTTCAGAGTGGGTCTAGAAGCTTGTCTCCAGACTCTTGCCTTCAAGGAGTTTTTGCAGGTTTCATGTATCTGCTTGGTGTTGGAAGTGACAGCCTTGACTGATAATGATGAGCATTAGACACACATTAGGCATTTACAGTTAGGCCGGAACGAAATGCGAACATACATGTGCAGTACTTTTCTACTTTGCAGCGAGGTATACATTTAGAAAGGGTTCATATATGTGTATTAGGTAGATCTCTTAACCAGAAACAGGAATCAGGCTAGCTGCATACTCAAGCTGAAATCACACAGGTGAAATATTTTGTCTTGTTCATAGGCGCTGTTTGCATTTCATTCCAGCCTGATTGTGCACTACTGCCATAGCAGGTACCCTATCTAAACGAGACACTGTCTTGTGGCAAATCATGCGCATATGTTTTAGACACGTGTGTGAAGAAATGTGCAGCTACAAACATTGCATACTTGGTTATTCATAATGCTTTTTTTTCTCATGTACATAGAACAATGATCAGCTACATTGCTTGCTTTGTTGTTCTATTTTTCTGCTAATATTAAACGACATATTAATCTCAAAGACCCGATGTTCGACTGAATGATCCTTCTGTGTCCCACTAGGAAGGCAAAAGCATCACGCCTAGGGCTCGTTCACCGCCCTTCACCCCTGTTTTGGTTTCAGTCGGTCAGTTATGCTATTAATGAATGTAATCACTTTATAGGACAAGTATATATGAAAATATATTTTGGGCTAAATGAGGTTAATTATGCTATTAATGAATGTAATCACTTAATAGGACAAGTATATATGAAAATATATTTTGGGCTAAATGAGGTTAACAAGTTATCCACTGTGCACAATGGTATGGTTGGTCTTGTACATCTTTACTTGGGTGTTAATGTTTCTTTTGTGGTTGCTGTCTAAATAACTTTGCCTGCCTATTGTATCCCAAGTCCTTTTATGCCCGTCTTCCTTCCTACTGGCTCTCTCCCTTTTCAGTCATTCCTTTTTCCTTTAAACTGGCGATTGGTCACAAGCCTGCTGTGGGAATGGCAGCTAGCACTAGGCCCCCTTTTTTTTTTCATTGAACCTGCACTGCTAATATTAACGCTAATAGTACTGTATCAGTATTTATGTGATACTGCATTTTTTGTTATGCATAAATAGTTGGCTAAGCCAATGGTAGCAGTGTTGAATATCACAATATATCATGCATATATCTTGCATGCAATATCAGTATCAGTTTATTCACTTTGGATGAAGGTTATACAAACAGGGTGATAAAAGCATCTGGGCCCTTAGCAAGCTGCTAGTTCGGGCCCATGCAATAAGTGCACAATATAGTGTACCCAGGCGTCAACATAAGAAAAAAAAGTGTACATTTTATATGAATAGAAGATGTTACACAAAACTATATCAGTATATTCACTATTACGCTACCCTCTATTTCTTTCAGCTCGGCCGTTTGGCTGTCGATATTTTGTGCTGCTTTCCTAGCTTAGTCCACTCAAACTAAAACTTTGCGTTCTGTGTTGCAGGTAGAATCTACAATGAATGCCGCACTGTGTCTTGTAAGCAGGAGGCGGTGTTAATGGAGCCATGAACTTTTCTTACGGATGACTGGCGTTGGCCTTATTATGCACTGAACCTCAAGTGTGAAGAGGAAAATGTCGTGTTGGATTTCTGCACAGGTGAGACATCATGGTGAATCTACCAGTGCGAAAGACTAGACAAGAGACAAGACAGCCGCTGAGTCGCGGCCATAGTTTATTGAAGTGAATAGGGAATACATGAAGAAGCCAAGCAACACCACAAACCACACAATTACAAATAAGCATACATGACAACATGAGTCAATGCCCCTGAACATTCCCCTGATCGAGATAGTCCAATTCATTGCGTGTTAGTGCGATAGACAACACACTTGCACATTAGTCACCGAGTCGTAAGGTGTGTCTAGCCTCAATAATCTACCATTTAATCTTCTCTGAATTTACTGCCAAAATGTGTGCTGCCAAAAGAAAAGGGTAGCAGCCTTCACATCCCTTGCAATATACAGAAAAGTTAGAACCCCTACCCTCTTGTGCTCCTGTAATCTTACATTGATACACCTTCCAGTTTGACCTATATAGACCCGACCACAAGATACAGGGTCTGATACCATGTTCATTTTACAAGGTACATATACATTTCACTCCACATGTGTACTTTTCTCTAGCCACATTCACAGAATTATTCTTAACAATTTTACATATTTTAAACAACTTATTAGGGGCCAAGAAAATCGCTTTTGCATCATACCTTCTGGCCGCATTTTTCAATTTGTGCGACAATCTATGTATGTACGGTAACACAACCGGTCTTTTGGCATCTCGCTGGCTGGCCCCGGCCTGATTGCGCCGGTCGCCGTGAAAAGCTTTCGGCTTCCTTAACAATTTATTGTATGCTCTTGCAAATAACATGGTTAGGAAATCCTGCGTTCATTAACCTAAAATGTACTCTTGGAAACTAGTCGTCATGCTAAGAAAGCATGACTTCATCAATTCTGAGTCCAGGCTTGACAGTCCAATGCTATCTTTCACTAGCTTGTAATAGCCAACCTGTGTCCAAGTAGCAGCTTAACACTCCTGGGTGAATATCACCAGCACACATGGTGTGTGCAGATCAAGTTATCAAGGTAAGGTCCAGAAACCGCAGCTCCTTTTGTGGCGACATTTGCTCCAAGGTAAACCTAAGACAAAGGCCTTGCTCCTTAAACAGATTGAGAATATGTTCACATCCCAAATTATCAGAACATTTGTAAAAGACCAGAAAATCATCAACATAGCAAAAGATTTTTTCCCCCAGTCCATGCAAGTCCTTGACAATCATTCTATACACCCTACTTAAAATATCTCTTAGCACAAGGCCCATCTTCGAACCACTACATATACCAGATTTTTGAACACATACCACACTGCAGTACTCTACAGCCATGCTCTTAAAATAAATGCTATTCACTAGCATGCTCTTTAGATGAATTTCAGATAAGGGTTCTTGCAAAATTTTGTCTGGTTATTTGCAAAAGCATTTGTCTACTTCGCATCTTGAAGATCGGTTTCTTGTACTCAATTCGCAGCGTGGTTGAGTATCTGAAGAATGGCAATCCAGCAGATTGTCTGGTGGTTAGTGTCGATGTAGAACTATTTTATTCCATCCCGTATGAGGACCTTATGAAAAGCTTGTGAATGTGTATATCGGAGCACAATGATGAGCTTGTGTTTAGGAACAGGTGCGTAGTAGTCTTTTTTTGGACTTACTTCCTTTTATTTGAAGAGCATGTTTCTGGAGTATGGCTGTGCGGCATATGTTCAAAAGTCTAGTATATGTATCGATTGAATGCCTCTGTGCTAAGTAATATTCTCTTAAGCAGGGTGGATGGAATGATTGCCAAGAACTTGCATGGGCTGGGGGAAAATCTTTCACTGCGTCGGATTTTCTGGTCTTTTACAAAAGGTTGCGATAGTGTGGGACCTGTGCATATTGTCAAGTTGTTTAAGGAGCAAGGCCTTTCTTTAACTTAGCATTTCCTTAGAGGAAATGTCCCATCAAAAAGAGCTGTGGTTTCTGGGCTTCACCTTGATGTTCTGCACATGCCATGTATGCTGCCGATATTCACCCAGGAGTGTCAAGCAGCTACTTGACTATTGGCCGAACTATTCTAAGCTAGTGAAAGATAGCATTGCGTCATCTAGGCTAGGCTCGGTATTGATGAAGTGATGCTTTCACAGCATGACAAGTGGTCTCCATGAGCAGATTTTAAGGCTTACGAAAGCATTATTCCCCAACCATGCTATTGCAGGAGTGTGTGATAAATTGTTAAAGCTGAGCTTATAAGATTGATCAAGTTGGTCAGACATGCTAAAGGTAAGAATGGCATAGCATCATGTAACGAGGACAGCAGGAGAGCACACACGCATTAGTGCCAACCTTGGAGCAGATACAGAATCCAAGAGCGTATGCTTGACATTCAGCGTTGGCAGTCAAGGGTCGGGCTCATTCAATCTTGAATGTTCAAATCAGTGTTTTCTCATTTCCTTGACTGCCAGTGCTGATTGTCAAGCACGTGCTCTTGGATTCTGTATACACTCCAAGGTTGGCACTTGTGCGTGTGCTTGTCCTGCTGTCCTTATTACTTGATGCTGCGCCATTCTTCTCTTTAGCATGTTAAAGCTAAAACCCTTTCACAGGGATTGGCAGGATACAGCCAGGGCCAGCCATCGAGATACCAAAAGATCGACTGTGTTACTGTACATACGTAGATTGTCGCACAATTTGAAAAATGTGGTCAGAATGTATGACGCAGAAATGGTGCTTTTGGCCCCTAATAGGTTGTCTACAAACTGTAAAATTGTTAAGAATAATTTTGTGAATTTGGTCCGGGAAAAGCATATGTGCCTTGTAAAATGTATGTGGTGTATCGGATACTGTTATCTTGGGGTTGGGTTTATGTTGGTCAAACTCGAAGGTGTGTGAATGTAAGACTACGGGAGCACAAGAGATATTTGGATATTGGTAGGGGTTCTAACTTATCTGTACATCGCAAGGAATGTGAAGGCTGCTAGCCATTCCGTTTGGCAACACTCATTTTGGCGATACATTCGGAGCAGATTAACCGGAAAATTATCGAGGCTAGACACATCTTATGACTCGGTGACAAATCTGTGAGTGTGCTGTCCATCGTGTTCATATGCAATGAGTTGGACTATCTAGATGAGAGGAAAGTTAAGAGCGATCTTTTACTCATGTTGTGGTATAGCATATCTGTAACTGTGTGGTTTGTGGTGTTGTTTGGCTTTTCTATGTACTCCCTGTTTACTTCAATAAACTTCAATTGCGAGTCAGCGCCTGCTTTGTCTCCTTTCTTGTCATTGTCTCGTGCTGGTAGGTTCACGTACTTGCAGAGTAGATTCACTGAATTGTATACTTGCAGAGGCTTGTGAAGAAAAACCAGAGGAATTTTCTTTCCTTTGTCTGGAATGGAAGTTAAAAATTTTTTTCGCATTGCTAGATGGTTGCAGCATGAAATTCCATTCTGGAAGGGTAAACCCACTAAATTGTACATTTTGTGTGCAAGGGTACTGATGCTTGCATGAAACTGAAAACATTTGTCCAGGCTATCTGGCTAGCTTTCTTCTTCCTTGTGCCCAGATTTTTTTAAACAATACTTTGTCAGATTTATTTTGACCAGAATTTCTAACATGTTAATTATACCACATTTTGTGATCATATACAACAAAATTAAAACATGATGATCACTGGTGTATGGTTTAGTCTGGGGTAGAATGATGAGAAGTACCTAGTATATAGTAAAATTTAATATTACTAGTCTAACATAAACAAAATTGCTCTTTTTTTTAGTGGAAAATTTTGCTACCAGAGAGTCGGAGCGGCATGGCATGATGAAGACTTGGACAATGTGCATTCCAAAGTACCTGTATTCATGTCGGCACGAGAGCTTGCGCACAGTGCTTCAAACAGTTGGTGAGTACCTTGGTGCTGTGCTTCTGCTTAAATAGATAGGTAGATATTTTATTTTAAATGTGCCTGAACAGCCAATTGGCCTAAACGAGTGCACACTAAGTCAATACAAACACCATGACGTGAACAGACATAATACAGAAAAATGGTCACAAATACAATGATAATAATAGTAAAGAAAAACAAGCATAATGAATAAACAATGAAAACAGCAAATTAGGCAAATATTTCTGTGTCATAAAAAGTTGAATTGTGTTATTTGCAAACGAGTCATTGGTGAAATGGCATGCATGTCACGATAAAATCTATCATAGCATTTGGTGGTTTTTCCCTGAGGCACACGAAATCGCAGTGACATCAATAACGGCTCACAGTCAATAGAGCCGAGCACAACTTTATGTAGAAAATCCATGTCATAAAGAGTAGACATACCAAGGTCTGCTAGAAGAAAGTCGTGGTCTTAGAAACGACAGCGCTCAATATATCTATCACAAAGGATGCATACAATCTTCTGCTGAACATTTTCGATTTCATCGCCAGAGGTAACAGAGGCACTATTCTAAGCTACTGTTGCAAACTCAAGACGTGGCATCACGAGAGCACAGTAGCCAAATTATGTTTTTAATCTGAATAAGAGTGTGTATCTGAAAATTTGAGCAAAAATTGAGTAGCATTTAGATATTCTTGCACGAAATACCACTGTTAAAATTGGTTATAAATGATATGTCTCACATGTACACTTATCTGCTGAATATAGTAAGCATGGCTTGCGACCTGAGTGCCTCCGATGTATGAAAAAAATGGCCAGGTTACTGCATGACGCGTGGAGCAACCCAGTGTAGCACATTCAGGCTTCATGGAGTGGAGAATGAAGGCAGTAATAACTTTAAGAACAGAAAATACAGGACCAGGAAGCTGACAGAACACACTGACACTCGGTGCATGAAGGGCATTATGGAGTTGCCTGTCGTGTCGTGCAAGATGGAGGTCGCACAGACAGATGTTAAACATGAGTCGATGCAGATACCTTCTGTCATTACGTAGTACTCACTGCAGAACTCAACAAAAAAGAAGCAAAGGTAACAGCTGAGCATGGCCAGACTCTTGTGCTTTCCTCCGCAAGCAATCTGGAAGCGCAACTCTTCGAAGTCTTTTATGCTTTCACTCGACATATACATCATCACTGCATGTGTCGAGGAAAAGTACATACCCTTAATGTCAAATGACATAGCACTTACAGGACCCAGTAACAGCTTACTGAGGTGTTCTGATGCATCTACAGGGCACCTCATGAGAGATTCTTAGGCTTGAGCACTCAATCTACAGGGTGCCTCATGAGAAATTCTTAGGCTTCAGAACACTCAGCTCTTGCAGAAATTGTTTCAAAGTTTGTTGCCACATGGACCTCTTCGTAATAATGACCCTAAAAGCGAGCCTTCCTTTAGTGTCACAAAAAAAGGCCTAGGACATGGGTCTTTTTTGCTCCTTCATTAGAACCAAAATTTTTGCGAGCGAGATCTTTCACAGATATGGAATGATTTCACGAAATGTCAAAGGGAAGACTGAAGCTGTGCGAAGCAATACCAGCAACAGCCCTGCCGCGGTGGCTCAGTGGTTACGGCGCCCGGCTGCTGACCCGAAAGACGTGGGTTCGATCCCGGCCGCGGCGGCCAAGTTTCGATGGAGGAGAAATTCTAGAGGCCCGTGTGCTGTGCGATGTCAGTGCACGTTAAAAAACCCCAGGTGGTCGAAATTTCCGGAGCCCTTCAACACGGCGTCCCTCATAGCCTGAGTTGCTTTGGGACGTTAAACCCTAATAACCAAACCAAGCGATACCAGTTACAAACACATCACAGCTGTTGAAGAAGCTGAAAGATTCATGCCTTCATCCTTTTTCTACATCAGACACATGACTACACTTTGTCTTTCTGGGCCATCATTTTGAAAAGGTTAACATGGCAGCGGCCTTCGGTTAAATTTCTGCAAGGAGCCCTTTGTGGAAACTTAAGCATCTGTTCCTCATGAGGCGCACTGCAGAGATATTTGAATACCTTAGTGAGCTGCAACCAGCACCTGTGGCTGCATTTTCACTGACATCAGAGATTAGTACATTTTCGTGCAGATGCTGAGATAATGGAAACTATGACTGAAAGCATAAGGTTTCGGGGAAGTATGCTTCCTGATTGCTTGTGGGCAAGTGCTGGGTAACCACCAATCCAATGGGTACAAGCTTTCTCCTCACCTGGTGCTCGTCTCCTTTAGGGTGAAATGCCTGCCAAATGGTTCGTTGCTTGCCCCACCTTGAGATGAAGAAAATACCTTGTGCCATGGTGCTCTTTGTCCTCAGATTCCCTCGCGCCATCAAAAATCAATCATCATCATGCTTGTGGGCAAGTGTCTGGCCTTTTTCAGATGTTACCAATGTTCCTTGCTCACTAAGTTGTGCATTGGGTACTATGTAATGAAAGGCATCTGCATTGAATTGTATTTGGCACCCATCCTTAGCTACTTTATATTTGCACAAAATTGTAGACAACCGTAATGACTTTCATGCACACAGTGGTGTCCGAGTAAGCGCATTTTGTCTGCTTCTTCCTGGCCCTGTGGTTTCTGCTGTTTACTGTTATGAGAAATAAATTTTAGGCAATGAATCATGTTGGTTTGGTTCTCAGTAAATGGCTTTTACAAGCTTCTACGAAAGCCGATTGCTCAATAGCGGATGGTTCAAATGTATTTGTGAAATTTATAATAGGTGTTGTGTGGCTACTAAATGAGGATTTTTTTATCTTTTCAGATGGATCCGAAAGCAATTTTTAGAGGTACAATGTGTCCAATTTGTCATGAAAATAAAACGTATGTACTTGTACTCAACCAAACACTTGCCACTCTTTCATTCTAAGTTGCATTCTTTGTACGTGTGCAATACATAAAATGCATGAAAGTCTTGTACATAATACTTATTTCCTCGGCCTCTGGACTGCTATATCTGCAGTGAACGTTCTGGGCAGAAGCTATACACAGATGCATGTGCATGTACTACTGAAAGTATTATCGAGAGCAAAAATAACAGACCCCTGCCAGCGCGGGCCGATCTGTGCCAAACTGCATGCAAGCGCCGCTTGACGAAGCACTCCAGATGCTGAGACGAGCGCAGTGGCACGCAATGCGTAGCGCTCCTCGAGATGGGCGCACGCCACTGCGCTGGTCTCGGCACTAGGAGCGCTTCGTCAGGCGGTGCTCACATGCAGTTTGGCGCGGATCGGCACGCGCTGGCAGGGGTCTGTTATTTTTGCTCTCGATAGTACATAATTACAATGCAGATTATTTCCGTTCTAGATCAGATGACTTCCAAGTGAACGGAGGAAGTATGCATACACATTACGGGACCTTTAATAAGAACACAACAGAAGCATTCGTTGCAAAGAAACGATTTCATTCTCGTTCATAGCATAGCGTAACTTTCCGTTACCAAGAATGTGACAACCGTCGGACGGAGTCGCTGTATTCATGTTGCGGAAAACCCTCCGGCAACGCATTACCAGCGGGTTTCTCTGTACTGAGGAGCATTTTTTTTTACAGTGTACAGGAGCAAAGCAAAGGCACTACAGCAGCCAAGAGAAGGCACTACAGCAGCAAAGCAAAGGCACTACAGCAGCCAAGAGAAGGCACTACAGCAGCAAAGCAAAGGCACTACAGCAGCAAAGAGAAGGCACTACAGCAGCAAAGAAAAAAAAAGCACTACACCAGCCAAGCAGCGGCACTGCACACAAACGCGAGGACGCAGTCTAAAGGCTAATCGCTTACTTACAGCCGCCTCGCTAAGCACAGGAAAGCTACAAAGGTCACGGTGCAGCAACATGCACACGAAGGACACACGCACGCACGCACAGCGGGGCAACAAGCGCCGAAGAGAACGGTTCCCGAGCGCGGGCGCGTTGCGCAACCGACGACGACGAAGAAAGCCCCACACAGCTCTTCCGTTCGGGCAGCCACCGCGGCGAAAACCGGAAATAGAGGCGTGCTGCTCAACGTCGCTTGCCGTTTCTCCGGAGAAGCCAAGCAGCCGCCAATCGGCACGGAAGAAATAAAAGGGGAGGAGAGGAGAGAACGGCAGCCTCCCAAGGCAAATAACAAGGGAGGGGGGACTCAGCGGGGTGGAGGGTGAGACGAGGAGTAAACGTGCTAAAGAGCTAGGACGTTTTTGACGCTACTGCAGTTCACCACCGGCACCCTCCCTGCCACACACACGGCACAGGCCTAAACCCGCACAACTTCTCGGCGTCATCTGCCCACACGACCCACCGCTGAGCGGCACAACTGCGCGACGCCGAAATGGGGGAGGGGTGTTTTTTTTTTTGTATGGCTTTCCTTTGTATGTTTGTATGTCTGCTGTATGTTTGTATGTCTTTACTTTTCTGTCATCCTTGTACTTTTGAGCGCTTTCACTGTCAAGATGGAAAACCAACTCGCCCACTCAATTCCATTATTCAAAAAAAGGGAGGGTCCAAAGTTGGTAAACGAAAGCAGAAAAGCGGGAAAGTGAACGGAAGAAAAGGAGAACATGCTCCGGGAAGACACACGACGTGCCGCCAGCGAGACAACTTCTGTCTACTCGCACAGCAAGAGAGGCCCGCTCGAAAGACTCCCGGGGCCGGGGTCTTACGCAACACCGCTAGGCGGTCGCCGGCCAGAGCAAGGAGGGAGGGAGTTGAGGAAGAGAGAGAGATAGTGTATGCGTGTACGTGGAAGCGATCAACCTTCTCCCGCAAGCCGTCCACTCTCATGCGGCCTTCCGCATTCACGTCGCGCCTCCCCCCCCCCCCCCCCCCCCCCCCCCCGACTAAAAACAATGAAACCACCCTCGTCATTTCCGGTGCCCCAGCGAATGACAGCGCTCGGAGGGCAGGAAAAGAGGGGAGGGAGGGGGAAGGGGACAGCACGGCAGCGACGTGGAATGCCGCGGTCAATTAGTGAAAACGAACCGGCGGTGGACGACGGACAGTGCGCCAGGAAGCTCGGCCATGGAAAAAGGTTACGAAGAAAATCCGCACGGAGCAATGAAGGGGAGCTTCGTGGGCGACCTTGGTACACAAAGGGGGGGGGGGGGGGGGGGGGTGTACTAAGCGAGGTCGGGCGCCGCAAGGTTAGCGCGATGGCCCGATGCCGCTGCCATCGTCATTATTAACCGGGCAGGCGGAGGAGAAAGTAGCGGACGTGCTTTCTGATTTGCATGCCAACAACCCGAACACCCTCTCCGGCCAACCGGACGAGCGAGCGGCCGGCTCGAAACCGTGCCAACTTTCTCCCCCTCGCCGCCAGGCAACCAAGAACCGTTCGTGCCCAGAGTTGGCATTCCGTCACCACGCCGCTTTAATAAGGCTAGCCTAGATGGACATGCCACGAGCCGCGCGCGCCCCAATCAGTCCGCGCGCTAACGAGCGGCGCTACGCAGCAGCTTGACGGGAGAGCCGCTGTGTTGTACACGTCGTGTAGTACACAGCTGTCTCCCGTGTTTAAGAAATGTAAAGCCTTTACACCCGTACCGCAGTTCTTTTTTAGAGCGCAGCTCTTTGGCGTCCGTTCCTGGGTTTCGCGTCGTCGTCGGCGTCGGCCTCGTAACCAGCTCCGCCCCCAATGTCACGCTTTTCAATTGGTCGAAATGCTCGTGACGTCACAGTGCTCGAATTTCAAATGGGGCCAATTGTACTTTGGCTAGTAACCACGCAACCAATCAAAGGGATCGTATAGTGATGCTGCAACTAAGTTGGACTGAGATTAGTTAATTGCTTAATTAATCAATTAGCCTAATTAATATAGAGGAGAATGAAGAGGTCAGAAGAAAAGAAAGACGCGCGCCGCAGCGACAACAGCGTCCGCGGAAGGAGACGCTGCTGAAAAAAACAGATAAGTACGAAGCCGCGTTCCCTCCACAACCACGCACTTCCCCACTCAGTAAGACGTTGCTCGTTTCATATACGTTGTGTCGAACATCCTAGACAGTTCCAACAATTGACAGGTTAATGACAGAACACGATGGATAGAAATGCAAGAATATAAATATGAAATAGCCTAATTAACCTTTCTAGTTAGACCGCATAAATCAATAAAACCGAGAACGAAATTGGTCGAGTTGTGGAATCGAACCAGGGTCTCCGGAGTGCGATACGAGCACGCTAGCCACTCCGTAATGCCAGCTGAATGGTTTGGAATGAACAAAGGCGCGTCTAGCTAATACGGCGTCTTCGTTCACTCCCATCTTCCCCCTTTCCCTTACGGCGAGGTGGAGGTGTCCACCCAGATATGCGAGAGAGATACATTTCCTTTCCTCAAAAAATAAATTTACCGTCCAGCAAGGCGTACAGCCGAATTGGCGATGGCGTTCTGTGGACTCCCTGGCAGCGTTGCAAGACGCTGTCGCGTTCCACTCTTACAGGCGAAGCTTAACATGTTAACCACACATCAGTAACACACGCAGACAGCCAATGGACGCGTCATTCGCTGGCAGCACTTGATTCATCATTCACAACCACATTCTTAACGTACGCTCCCTTGCCGCACATGCCGAGGACGTACACCACGATCACATTCTGCGCCATTCCTCTGTACTTTGCTTTGCTGAAACCTGGATGGATCCCGAAGAGCCTCTCGAAATCATAGATTTCCTATACTGCTGTGGTGCTCGCAGAGACCACAACAGAGCGGCGGGAGTCGCTATCTACTTGCGCACAGGTCTCTCTGCAATACCAGTCGAAATGTTTGGCACGTCACATGAAGTTGGCGAACTGTGCGCCGCAAAGTTGCCCAACGGCTTGCTGGTAGTAGCTGCCTACTTCGCCCCTACCGCACTCACGAAAGACGTCGTGCACTTCCTGCAACTCGCATTAACCGTCCATCGATCCACACCGATGTTAGTAGTGGGGGACTTTAATGTTGACATAAAGACAAACAGCAATTTCCTAACACTTATGCGGGAGAACATCCCGTTCCTCTCGCTCGTAACGCGTCCCACGGCTGTGACAACCTCGCGAGGCACTTGTATAGATCTCGTCTTTGAGAATCAAGCATTGGTGTACCAAGTCGAACATATATCAGTCTCTTTCTCCGACCACAAAGCTTCCTTCATGACTGTCAAGAACTGTTAGTGGAGTCTTTGTTAAAGGAATACGTGTGAAAATTAAAAAAAAAAAAATTCTGTTATAGCGCATACATGTGTTGCTCGATTTCTTTGCCTCAATCTATCGAAAAGGTGAAACAGCTTATTTGCTGCGCTCAAATTTCGCATTAGGAAGTAACGTAATCGTCGGTAATTTTTTCTCCTCCTCCTCCTGCTCCGAGTGTTTTATCCGAGAAATATTCATTCTGCGCTGTTTATACTACAGCGCTCCCCCTGTTTGGGCCTACCAAGGCTGATAGTACTGAACAAATAAACTTTGAGCCCGCATTGGACCAATGCGAAAGCAAAACGTCCACATACTATATTGACGTCCGTGGCTGTTCTGACGTCCATGCACTATATCGAAGTCCACGGCTATTTTGACGTCTGAGTGTATTGGTGCAATGCGAAAGCAAAACGTCCACATACTATATCGATGCCCGTGGCTGTTCTACTTCCATGTACTATATCGACGTACACGGCTATTTTGACGTCTGAGTGTATTTTTTTCGAGTTTAATTACACCTCATCGGTTAAATTTTCCCCACGGCAACATTTTATCCCACACTATCTGTCACGATCACACTTTCACACATTCATCTTCAGAGAACAACTTAATCGTGCGAACAAAATTGTGGACACTCTTTGCTGACGCGACAGAGCCACATAATGCTCTCGAATTAATAAAATAAAAACAAATTATGTACTGTGTATAATAATTTCTAATAAACCCAGAATTAGGCAGCACACATACCGGGCTGTACATAAAAGACGGGGACCGTCTCATAATCGCAGGGCAAATACCAGCGTCGCTTAAGCACACAAACGCGGTATAAGCTGGGTGCACAAGTGCCGCGGAAACGTATTCCACAGAAAGCCTCTGCAAATTTCTCCAGCTGCTGCCTCTTTATATTCCTACTCTTCCGAACGACCTGACATCCCACCTACGTGGCCATGCAATGCCGTGTACGCTTCTTCTAAAGAAATTGCGAGGTCACCTTGGCAACTAAAGTGTTGAGAGGCGAAAGCCGAGGACACTATGCCGTGACGACTTCCGGTGGATGTGACGTCACTCCGTTCCCGTGGCTATATCGATACAAAAATTATACATCTTTCAGAAATTTTAAGTGTTAATTATGCTTCATTAAACATTTCTCCATCTAATTTAACACAAATCCGACGTTTTACCAACCATTCTGTGACAATTTTCACTACGCCGTGACGACTTCCGGTGGATGAGAGGTCACACCGTTCCCGTGGCTATATCGACGTCTGCGTTATTTCGACGCGATTTCGACATTTCTGCCTATAATTAATTCATCTGCAGTCATCAAGCTTGGCTTCTAGGTTCATTTTTTCCTCCTCTATCTGAAGCAACCATTGGTTTTCTATCTTTTTCTAGTTCCCGAGTTAAACGCGTCTGACACGCTTTGTTAAAGGGGCTGCGAAACACTGCCTGGGGGAATACCGGCTATACTTCAGGTGGGTTCTTTATGTCACACAGATGCTGACTTAAAAAGAATTACAGGAATCGATGCACAGGAACGGGAGTTATTCAGTGAAGAAATTTCAAAATACAAGCAAACAAAACGCTGCCCTCAACTCGATTTTGGCGGGGCTTCCCACTCCTATTTCGCTCTCCCAATGACGGCACGTGGCGCAACCAATCAAAACAGCCAGCCAGAGCACGTCGCGGAAGTTTGTACTCCATGATTGCCTGCTCTCTGTGAGACTGGCAGCGTTGTTTCCATGCCAGAGCGCCCCTGGTGGTGTATTTTTATTTTACTTGCCTTGCAGGGCTTTTATCTAAGACAAACAAATTGTCTTTGTTGATATAATATAAAACGCAGACAGGTGACAAAATGTTTCTCTATTTATTCACGCAATTTGCAGTATATTTACTGTTTGTCCGGTCATCAAGCTCGCGCAAGGTGATGTCATATCCGCTGCTAAAAACCCGCCACTGTGTGGCGACACCATCAGAGCCATGAAGTTGTTTTTGGGGGGACATTAAAATATTAAAAAAACGGAATATACGCGGTGTTACCGACGCTAATAGCACCATTATAACTCACTGTATGCAATCAACAGGCAAAACAGTTAACTAAGATTGTGTTTCTGGGCCCCTTTAACAGACGACAGTATGAGCCATTAAAGGCTTCCGCCTTAATACGCGTGCTGCCTCTACCGTTATCCAGGCAGAACGCCGCAGCGATAACCAACCAGGACAAACTGCACTCTGCCGGGCAGCAACCCAAAAAAAGCAGAAGCGAGTAAGTACGGGCGGACGCTCTTTTATCAAGAGCCCTTCAACGGGTTGGCAATCCGCGTTAAAAGGGTCGACCTCGAACCGTTTTAAATAAGATGCAATCCACGGCTTGCACGTGCTATCCTCCCCTAGAAGCGCAGCCGGCAATTGACAGGGGGGAGGCGCCGCGCCAAAGAACACTGTCGCCTCAGCCAACGTCCGTGCGCCAAAAAACGCGAGCCAGCGCTCCAGTGAGCGCAATCGGAGTAGTGGAAGAACTAGGAGCGCCCGCTCGCGATATAGAGAAGCCAACGAAAGGCGATAAATGCGCTCGTTAAGAAGCCGAAGGTCGCGTCGCGGAGAGACGGAATTCGCTTCTCTCTCTCTGTTGTCGAATGCCGAACGCGATATAACCGAGATCCGGGACTGCGGCGATTAGGTCCGCGGCGAAACCGGACAAGCAAGCGACCGGCGCGCAATGTGTAGAAACGAATAGTGAGGTGTCTACAAAACCAAAACTAACCTCCTTACACCCTTCTTAACCGAAGGTATGTGCTTAATCTTTGGTTACAGACGCGAAAAAAACAAAACACAAGGCAGAAAAACGGGACGAAGCGCCACTCACAACTGATTTATTCGAAGGCGACACGCACAAATACCGTCTCACATGCAAGGAATACTGTCATCTTCAAAGTTGATATGATAGCGAACGGGTGAAAAAAATTGTTCTCAGCCTTGTACAAAGATATGGACATGTCGCTGACGCACATGTTTCCTTTCTTTGCAATAAAAAAGCTTCGATTAATTCCCTAGCCTTTCTATCTTTGCTTTTCGAGAGAATTCGCATACCGGAAAAACATGACTCACAAAAGCGTGACGGGCAGGACCTAATATGCTTAGGCATATTTGGGCATTCTTTATTTCCCTCAACGTTTCTTTCGTGTTCCCTGATTCGCTCGTTACCTGATTCGCAGTTATCAACTTGCCCAGCAAGACGCTCTTTTACGCTGTATGTGCTTAAAACATCAAAGCTTGTAGAAAGAATGCAGAATATTATTAGTGGGCAGTGATATCACATCTGTATAACTTTCTTTTCCCCGAAATTCATACTGTACCCTATGTTTTGCATATCTCTTAGCGATTGGCTACTATATTTAGTACTGTTTCATTACCTACATTATACGTCAATATACTTCATTGCGATTTGTTCGAAAATGCTCTTATTTACCGTTTTGTCAAGCCACATACGCTATCTTTGCTCGGACTAGTGAATTCAGCCCCTTGTGTATTTCGTGGCTTTGTCAGAGTGCATTATAGTTGCTATTGACCACTTGGAAACATTGGCAATGTTTTGGAAATGTGCTGCCAAATCATCTTCAAATTTTGTTGCTAAATTTTGTACCTTGTGTGAACATTATGCAGCCTTGAACTGTAGGGGCTGTCCGCGCTATTTGTGTCCGCGCTATTTGGACACAATTTCGACTTTTTTGCCTATAATTAACCAATTCATCTACAGTCATCGAACGTGGCTTCTTGGTTCATTTTGTTCTCCCCTATCTTAACCAACCATTCGTTTTCTCCTATCTCTTTTAGTTCGCGTGTTAACACGAGTTAAGCGCCGCCAAAGGTGTGACACCCTCTGCTAACGGACGACAGTATGAGCGATTAAAGGCTTCCGCCTTAATATTGCCTGCACTTTACCGCAGGAGGTTAGACCGACTACAGCAATGGTTTCGCTTTGACAAAGAGTGCGAAAGGGCAGAGTTACGCTAGACAACAAATTGGACCCACAATCTAAGCAAACAATGAGAGGTAGCAGTGGGCGAAATAATGGATGGAGACTAAGCAAAATGGGAGTGATATATAAGGGAAAGGGGGGACAATTAAAGCTGACAAACAACTACACTACCATGACAGTGACGTCAGTGGTTTACAGGGTGGTTCACAAAAACAAAGAAAACTTCGCCGAGAAAGGTCAACGAACGGCTGGCCAATGACGTTGCCTGATTACGCCGAGCGCTAATAACCCCTCTTCCGTAACGAAGCCGCGACAAAAATACCCAGGCCCAGATGGCCACACGTAATCTAATCTCGCTTTCCTGGTACCGCAACTGGCGTAGCCATGACTAATAGCGGCGCACACACACACACACTACCTCTTATCACTTTCGATGCAAATCAGCATGCGGCGACGGAAGCCAGCATCGCCAACGCGGCCGACACAGCAGCAACTAAAACATGGCTAGCGAAACAGCTGACAGGCGGAAAAGGAGTTCCGGCAAAGTAAACGCGAAAGGCTGAATATTCAAATAAAAAGCTCTCGTTTCTTGTTCTTTACGCGAAAATTCCTGCATTCAATGTCTGACGACACCGGGATCCTGACATCTAAAACAGCGCACAGACAACACAAAAACGAGAGGGGAGGGTGTCGTCACCACCGAGCGCGAAATGTCCGCAAAACAACCACAAAACTAAAAACGCCCACAAGCGAAAAGCTTCTCGAAAAATCTAACACCGAGACCAAAACAAGCGCGCAAATGTAAAAAGAAAAGCAAGCACTCCGTAGTGGAAACCCTAATCTAATAGAGGGACTCCGCACCGCGTTCGATTTCCCTCGTCCTCCCTTTTTCATGGGCGCCCGACAACACACACATCGGAAAATGGGAAGCCCGGCAAGTGTCTTCGACCTGCTGCTGCAAGCACTGCCGAGTCTTCGAACGTAGCAACGCAGGGATAGGGGCAAGGTCCCCTACGAGGAGTTGACGTTTGCGCCCGTTTCACTGAACTGACGTATCGAGACTCTCCGAGCGATGTTCCCTTCGTTAACCTCTCTACAGCAGTGAACACTTTTTAAAAAAGAAAACGCAGTTGTCAGTAACAGTCCGTTGTCCGCGCGGTGCTGTTAGTCCGCTAATCGGTCCAAGGTTGAGGAATCCCCCCCTCCCCAATCAAGGTGGAGTAATTTGTTACCAGGGAGCAATCACTCGTTACCATCCACCCAAGTGCGAAAGCTGTGACTGCTGTACAGCTTTCCTCTGTAGCCGCGTGGCTGCGCTCGGGCGGATGCTAATTAGCAATTTCTCCGTTAACCAACAAAAGCAGTAAATCAACGTTATGTTCCACTGCACTGAACAAGCCGGCTGCATCGAAATTCCTGGGCTTGCAATTTCGTCCCGTGATTAGCCTTTTGCTCAGGTAACAAAACAAAACAAAAAACTTCACCGAGGCGCCCGCCAACTACCCGCGAGGTCACGCTATATGATCAACCGTGCCGCCACTGGCTAGAAGGGCCTCCCTTTGAGGGCTGATTGCCGCTTCGTTACGGAGTTGAATCCGACTCTTCGTTACGGAGTTGAATCCGACTCTCCGTTACGGAGTTGAATCCGACTCTCCGTTACGGAGTTGAATCCGACTCTCCGTTACGGAGTTGAATCCGACTCTCCGTTACGGAGTTGAATCCGACTCTCCGTTACGGAGTTGAATCCGACTCTCCGTTACGGAGTTGAATCCGACTCTCCGTTACGGAGTTGAATCCGACTCTCCGTTACGGAGTTGAATCCGACTCTCCGTTACGGAGTTGAATCCGACTCTCAGTTACGGAGTTGAATCCGACTCTCCGTTACGGAGTTGAATCCGACTCTCCGTTACGGAGTTGTATCCGACTGTACCTATGTTTCAGAAAGCGGTGCGCGAACCTCGGGGAACTCGCTTCTTGCGCAGTCAAAACTCAGCACTTCACAACAATAGCTCAACTTCTACTGCGGCTTCTTCTCAGCGCGCCCGAGTGGCAGAAAGCGGGGACCACCGAATCACTCCACCCCGCAGCACCGGGGCAGGCAGCGCACCTGAAACAACGGAGGTGAACAGACGGATCGAATCCCGAAACGTCCCCCTATTATTGGATTAAGACCCGTCGCGCTCCTCCCCAAAGTTTCGCGCACGGTCCCGCCGTCTGCCCTACAGCCGCGGGGACAGGCGTACACCGTCGTCATGGCAACGACAAGCAAGGAAGGATGGGAGACAGGACGCTTCCCAAATGAAGCGGAACGTTTCGCCGGGATTTCGCGGCGCAGCGCGCACAGGCAGCACGCTAGGCTGCAGTCCACCCTTGCGTAGAACCGCGCCATCACCTCTCGGAACGGACGACGGATATGCCGCCACAATTTTGCGCGAGGTCGACGGGACAGCTAACAACAGATTCAGCACGGCGTTACCTTATACCGCTACCGTACGCTGCTGCTCCAAGCCACGAAAAACGCTTGCGCACAGGGCCCCAGATGAAACAAATGCACCGACACTCTAAGCAGAGAGAAAACGGGGCAAGCTGTCCTCTAGAGCACTGCCTTTGGCAAAAGGGAGTTCGCTAGAGGACAAATTACTCCATTTTTACACCCGTATAGGCGTATTGTGTTTAGGCGTATTTTAAGAGGAGCATTCTGCGCATGCGCACTACGCGGCTAGGGATGGTAGCGGCGAACGGTTAACGCTCTGTCGGTGCAATGCGGCGACAATCGGTGTCGACAATCAATGCCGATAGCGTGCCGGGGTGGAAAAGAGGCAGGGGGGGGGGGGGGGGGGGGGCATCAGGGAATATTTTAGTGCCAGCCGTATTGTGCTAAACTTAGCAACGCGCCTCACTCTGCAAAAATATACGTCGCGATCAGGATGTACTATATATACTCATGTCTCACAGCTTGTCCGCTGTGGACCGGAAGATAGCAGAGGATCCCGGAACGTCCACTGTTTAACGCGTGTTCTTGCGTGCCAAAGACAACACTGCGGCCTAGACAGGCCTGCCCTAGTGAAGAATCGATTGGAATTTCTGCCACTCGGAATTCTCACAGCGGGGATACGTCGCGTTCGCGAGCCGCGCGCACAGAGAAAGCGCATTTTCTAGGGCTCCCTTTTAGCCCAGATACCTTGTCGTCACAAGCGTCCATTGTTCTCGTCAGGTGAGAGCTACGCCCGGAGGTTATTAAACGCTCCCGAGTTATAGCGATCGCCCTGGTAGATTCGTAAATACCTTCGTAAATAATGTGTTTAATACTGGTGTCACGAAGATCTCCCTTCTCCGCAAGGTGTCGCGCCGAAAAACCGACCCTACGTATACCACACTCCGTCCCGCTGTTGTCGCGCACCAAACTACACTTTAAACAGAAAGCAGTAAGAAAAAGAGTAACCTATCATTCAGCGCACTCCTTTTCTTAAAAAAGCGCGCTATAACCCTTTCAGGCGCCATTTAAAACTGTTTCGACTGAAATCGATTCTTTTTTCACCTAAGTAGTATATATAGTCAGGCCTCAAGAAAGGTAATCTGTTAGTTTTCGAACGTGAAAGACAGCAGATAAGTTTTTACAACGATGTGGAGAATTCCGTACAAAGTGTCAGATTTGTTAGAAATCGTAACATCAAAATGTTCTCGTATGTAAGGTAAACGCCCTAGGGATTGTGGAATCGCTTTGTGTTCTGAAGATTCACATTACGCTCGAAACTGAGCGAAAACAATCGATGTTTTCACTCGTTGCAAAATCTGTCTGCACAAAAACGGCGGACAAAGTGCTGCCTAGCTCACTCTTACGTGAAATATTATTTACTGCATTCGCTAATGTTACAAAAAAGCAACTTATTTGCAACAAGAAGGGTGCTCAATTTGACTGAAATAATGAAATCACTGTTAAGTGCTCCAGTTTCTAGGAAAAAAAAGTATAAGTTTGCCGCTTACGCAATTGTGTACAAAGCGCCTGAAAGGGATAAGAGCTTATTCCCATTTTAATCTCATACAGGCATATTCGTGTTTGAAGTGTACAGTCGGGGACAAAAGTCTCCGGACCCCGTGTTCCTCAAACGAAGTTTATAGCTCTACTATCAGACAGAGGCTGGAGACCGCACTTGTGGAGATGAAAGAACAAAAATTTAACTTTTACCTCCGCAAGTGGGGTCTCCAGCCGCCGACTAATAGCAGAGCTATCGGCTTCGTTAGAGGAACACGTGTTCCGGAGACTTTTGTCCCCGACTGTACACACGTGAGAAAACCGTCGCGTCAGCGCCTGGAGGTAACGATCGCCCAATGCAGTACCTAGCCCCAAAAGCCTGGTTCAAACCGCTGGCTTTCCTTCCAAGTTCGGCGAAGGTACAGACAAAAAAGAACTCGAAAAACGAAACCGTAGGTTACAGTAAAGCGGATATAAACGACGCTTTTAACACGTTTCGATCGCCCTCAACAACCACGCAGTCTTCCCGAAATTACCCAGCGGAAAAGGAGGCGCCGGTGTCTCTGCATCCACCAAAGTTGGTAAGCGCAGCAACAACGGGAAAAGGCGCTGTGCTGTCCTCGCGTGTCTGTCCTTTCGCCCGTGTATAAAGTCGCGCTGTTCACTTTTTGTAAACAACGACAGAGGGGTGAGACAGACTCCGTCGAAAAATGGCATCCCGTCAGCGGCGTGTCACAACGAGGACTTTTCAATAATGGCGAAAGAAAAAGAAAAAAGCAGCGCAAGCTGCAAGAAACACAGAGGGAGAAGGTCTTTTTTTTTTTCCCCGCTTTCGTTCAAGTTCAGCGCGAAAACAAGAAAAGTGCGCAAAGCTAATTCGCGAACCTCAAACAAAAGAGAGAAAATGAAACGACACGCGCAACGTACAAGCCCAGAGACGTCGAAGGGCCCGTTAACCCCCGCGTACATCAGAAGCAGCAGCGCAGCAGCGGCGGCACCTGCAGCTCGTAGACACACACACTCCCATGCAAAGCGCAGCCTCCTTGAAAGTCGGCGAGACCCCCCCTCCCCCCCCCCCCCCCCCCCTCTTCCCGACAATGGCTTCTAAGCGTAAACGACCGCTTCCCCTCTACACACACACAAAAGGCGACCGACGCACGAGTCGACGCCGAAGACGAAAGCAATCAGAGCCAACCGTGGACGACTCTCTAGAAACTAGATTCTAGTAATACAGAAGCGACCAGAATGAAAAAAAAAAAAACTGCCACGCGGCCATTAACACACGCTGCAAGTTTTGAGTGCCAGCCAAAGAGAAGCTCGCTTCGGGGGCCACCCACACGCACCGGAACGGTAACGGGCGACCGTGAGACGGACGGCGTGGCTTCTTCGCTGCGGTGGGAAATTTAAATATTTGGACGGGTGTCCTTGTCCTTACATATATCTTGCACACCTGTACGGACGCCGAACAACACGAAGAAACACGCCCCACGTACCTCGCACAGCTATAGCGGTGTAATCATCATCACCATCGGCAGGACACTGCAGGGCACAGGCCTCTCCCACGCCTCTCCAATTAACCCTGTCCTGTGACAGTTGCGACCACCGTATCCCCGCAATCTTCTTAATCTCATCCACCCACCTAACTTTCTGCCGCCCCCTGCCACTACGCTTGCCTTCTCTTGGAATCCGCCTTCGCACTACGTACCCTGCCCAAGACCATTTGTTCTCGATTTCAACTGGGATGCCATCGACCCGCCTTTCTTCCCTGACCCAATATTCCTCCCGTCACTCGACGTTACCCCTATCATTTTCCTTCCCACAGCAGCAGCGGAGCGGCGCCTCAAGAAAAGCGGAATCGGTGCGACTTGGAAGCCAAGGACCCGTTATCTCTCACAGTCCGCATATCTTCATCTGGCAGTAGCAGAGGAGGAACCCTTGCAAACGACCGCCCTCGTGAGATGCGCGAAACGGGATGCGGCAAAGCGATAACCCGGGCGGACTACAGGAGATAAAAAGAGTGCGGGGGAAGCTTTCGAGACAGCGACGTCGTCCTTCCGTTCGTGAGTGAGGCTACGTGTTGTTGACACACAGATTGTCGCCGCTGATAACAGAAAAAGCTGCGCGCAACTGCCTGTTATCGAGAGGGCAGCCGTGGGACGAACTCCGGCGCCCGCTGCACTGCAAGCAGGGAAGGATGCAGGCCCGATAAAGCGGGGGGGGGAGTCATCAAAACTCCGTCCGCGCCGCTTGCTTTGCTCAACGGTCACTTCTCGGACAAGAGGCAGTGCAAACTACAAACTACAGCCGCGTTCTAACAGCCTCCACACTCTAAACGAGAATACGCCTACATGGGATTAAAAAGGGAATAAGCTCTCCTCCTCAAGTGCACTTACATTTATACAAGGAATTGCGTTCAGAACCGGGAAATCAAGTTCACTATCTACCATTCTACCATGGCAGCAAAGGGGTGATTGATTCACGGGTTTTGACAGTTTCCTATGTGGCTTGCCTCCATGATGTCATATGCTATGCAATGCAATGCTATGCCACGGCCGCTCAATGGAGGCGCACTTGGTGCGGCCCGCCGCGTCGCGCCTCAATGGCTGGGGAAGCGCGTATTGGGAGAAGTTGAAGTTTCCGCCGCTATTCTCCGCGGGGGCGCCACCACTCCGTGACAAGCCGCCGACGCGGAAGGAGTGCGCTGGCTGTGCTGGCGCGTGTTTTCGCTGTAACTACTCTGCATGACCGCGTGGTTCTGCTAGTTCTGCTTGCTTTTCATCGGTGCCTGTGTCAACAGCGTCCTAAGCGCATGCAAAACCATGCCACGCAACTGCTGCGTGCCGCTGTGCACCGCAAACGCAAGAAAAGATCCGAAGATCGGTTACCATGAGTTCCCGCAGAAGCAATGTCCGGAGTTAATTTGCGAGAGAGAAGACCGCAGTCACACCGAGGACCTCTGCAAAGCCTTTCTAACCAAACTAATGCGACCACTGCTGACTGATTTGGTAGAAAACATCAGTCTTACGGTGGAAAAAATCATACTTGCTCATAAACCGCTTTCGAGGAAAGTTCTTCGCTTGTAAAATAATCTTGAATTCCTTCGGTGCATCACGTGGCTTCAAAATAAAACGAAAAACATTGGCTGAGCCTGCTGGCGTCTGGTTGAACTGGCTGTCTTTTGTTGTTTCTTTTGCAACTGTTTGTGACAGCAGTATATTTCCTAGGGTAATCCCAAGAGTGAGGTCTCCAAAGGGCTGCGGCCGCCGGGAAACTATATGCGTGGCTGCTCGCTATACTGCTGTGTTCATTGTTCCCCGTCTTCCAAACAAGCCATGACTCAGCGCGAAAGGGACTGTCAGTCTTGGCCCGGCAACCATTTGAAATGGAGCTCCCGTTTGTCACTACCGCCAGGAGCGAAGTTCACGCAAATGGCGTTCAACCAATCGAAAATTATCGCCAGTTGACGGAAGTGTACGGAGAGTCTTGCATGGATGTTAAAAACTTCCCCAAGTGGTGTAGGAAGTTCGCGGCTGGTCGCAACGACGAAGAAAGAAGCGGGAGGCCGTCAATTTTTGATGAAACAGTCACGAAGGTCGAAGAAATGATGCAGCAATAACGGAGGATCACACTCGACGAACTCTGCATTTTGGTTCCTGGCGTTTCTAGAAGCACTATTCATAGGAGTTTAACAGCAAAGTTGAAATATCGGAAGGTGTGCGCAAGACAGGTTGCGCGAATGCTCACAGACGACCATCAACAACAATGCGTTGACTCCTCCTGCGAATTTCTTCCGCGTTCTGGAGATGAAACGGAGATATTTGCATTCTATTGTTACGGGTGATGAAAGCTAGACATTCCACTTCACGCCTGAGACCAAACAAGAATCACGTGAGTGGCGGCACTCATCTTCGCCCAAGCCGCGAAAATTCAAGCGAACACAGTCTGCCGGCAAAGTCATGGCAACTGTGTTTTGGGATCGAAAATGGGTATTGTTGGTAGACTTCTTGGCTCCTGGCGCCACAGTAAACGCGGACAGATATTGTGAGACCCTTAAAAAACTCAGAGGGGCGATTCAAAATCGCAGAAGAGGAACAACGCTCGCCCCCACGTTGCCTGTCAAACCATCGCTCTCCTAGAACAGTTTGTATAGGACGTCATCAGCCACTCACCCTACAGTCCGGACTTGGCACTAATTGACTACCACTTCTTTCCAAAGCTAAAAGAACACCACGTTGGAAGGCGCTTCACTGATGATGACGAAGTGAAAGATGCGGTCAAACGCTTCCTCAACGGCATAGTGGCGAGCTGGTATGACATGGGCATACAAAAACTGCCGCAGCGTCTGTAAAAATGCATAGACTCCAACGGCGATTATGTGGAAAAGTAGAATAATGGTGTCCCTTTTAAGGTTTGGTTTATGGATATATTAACGTCCCAAAGAGACTGAGGCTATGAGGGACGCCGCAGTGAAGGGCTCCGCAAATTTCACCTGGGGTTCTTTAACGTGCACTGACAACGCACAGCACACGGGCCTCTAGAATTTCGCCTTCATCGAAATTCAGCCGCCGCGGCCGGGATCGAACCCGCGTCTTTCGGGTCAGCAGCCGAGAGCCGTAACTGCTGAGCCACCTCGTCGGGGTGTGTCCCTTTTAAGTGATTTGTAATTTGCTTAAACTAAAAATGTCTTTCGGTTTATAAAAAAACTGCAGTCCTTAATTTTGGGATGACCCTCGTACCGGGTGGTACCCACTTGAAACTATTTCCAGCGAAAACAGAGCAACAGGCTGAACTATAATGCTGAATGTTACGACCTCAAATGTAAGTTTACAAAAAGTGCATGTTGAATAAGTGGCCCGAAATGTTGTCCCGAGTTCAAGATTATTATATGTAGTCAGTTATTACAGTGGTTGAAACGCCTGTCACCGAATCGGTGACCGCTCGGCGAAGCGCACTTCTGCCTCGATTCTCGCTGTAAACGCACGGGCGATTTGGAAAAGCGCAGTGATGGTGACATGCCGCTATAACGCTGTCAGTAGCAAACTTGCACGTGGCACCACCATAATCTGTGAAACGCAGCTTCTAAATGCTAAAATTATAGAGCGCCTACCGCGCGGACGCCTAAACAAAAGCACTGCCTCGGCCGCTGCGCGCAGCTCTCCGCCCGGACTCGTCCCGGAGCGGTGGCGCCGCAGCGGTGGCGATGAGAACTAGGCGCGATACGGCTCTTTCGGGCGACGCGACGGGCCGCACCCAGTGCGCTCTCCATTGAGCGGCCGTGGCTATGCCATATGCCTCCTTGCGTCTTCCCTTAGCGCCATTTTTCTTTCATCACAAATTCACTACAGATAACAATAAATGATAAGGACAGATTTTTATGACCGTGGGGTTCATCCGATTAAGTCCTCGGTTATCCAACCTCATCTGCAGGACCCTGAGATGTCAGGCTAGCAGGTCCCTAGGGATTAACCTATACACTAAGAGAATGAGTACACTCCACTGGCAGGAGGTCCTTCTTTCAAGGGGTATCCCCTGCTCCCTTCTTGAATTGTATCCGACTATAGTACAAGGCCCAGTCAACAGTGTCGCAACAATGTACAAAAGAACACTGTATGGATAAGAATCAGGAAAGGGATTAGACGAGGGCAGGTTTGCAACGGTCCAGCAACGCATGTTCCGCTCATCGTTATCATAACCAGCCTGACTATGCCCAATGCAGGGCAAAGGCCTCTCCTATGTCTCTGCAATAACCCTGTCTTTTGCCAGTTGCGGCCACCGTATCTCATCCGCCCACCTAACTTTCTGCCGCCCCTGCTACGCTTGCCTTCTCTTGCAATCCACTCCGTTACCCCTAAAGACCAGCGGTTACCTTACCTTCGCATTACATGCCCTGCCCAAGCCCATTTCTTCCTCTTAATTTCGATTAGGATGTCATTAAGCCGCGTTTGTTCCCTCACCCACTTCCTGTTTCTTAACTTTACACCTATCGTTTTATTTCCCGCAGGTGAGCACCGTTAAGATACAGCTGTTGTACACTTTTCTCTCGAGGTCCGATATTGGTAAACTGTCATTCATGATTTGAGAGAACCAGTCATATGCGCTCCACCCCATTCTTATTCTACTAGTTATTTCCCTCTTATGACCCCGAATAAAACAAAAAAAAAGGGTCAGTCAGCGCCGCACAGTACGAGGTTGCTTCGAATCGTCTCATCATACTTTCATCACGTTCCGATACCAAAACACCGCACTGCGGTCTGAAGATAATTTGTCGAGGACGAGGTAGCAATTTCTGGCCCGATTATAAATTGAAGCCTGCCACTTGACCCTGACGGAATGGATGCACGACACAGCGTCAGCAGCAGTGCGCAATAAAGTAGTCACGTGTAAATTTGTTACGTGACTACCGTGCAGGAGGTCTTCATAACTTTTTTTTTTATGGGGAGGGGGGGAGCCTCCGCCGCGCCGCGAAGCGGTGGCGACCTGTTGCAAAGGGTGTAGTCACCATTACCACCTACCAGCAAAGAACCGCATCCCGACAGTGCTCCTTTTTGGAATTTTTCTGAAGAATCAGCGTCGACTCTAACGCCTTAAACGTGTTTTGCTTGATCGCGGTTGCCGCCGAAGCATGGAAAGGTCGGCTCAAGTGTTATCTTTGGCCGTTTCTTCTCCGGAATAATCAAGCCGCCCTGGCAATATGAAGCAGACGCACGCCTAACGAATGCCGGCTTAGTTACTATGCGCGAAAGCGCCCCCAGCGTGCAAAACAAAAATACTAAAACGTGAGCGAGTGAACTGTTTATGCTACACAAAGGTTCGCACTGTTTTATTTTATTTCTCTGCGCAGTGAAGGTGTCGACATCGCACACACACACACAAAGGGTTAAAAAATTACACATGCAAAAGCATATGTCACTCCATCGCGTATAAGCTCGTATTTCATGACACACTGGCGAAGGGGATACGACTAAAGAATGACTAAACGTTGCAAATCGCTGAAATTTGCACACTGTCACAATGGAAGATGATTGTTTCGTCCATCAAGGCAGTCATACGTTCATTCAGTTAGTGCTCCATTCGACACATCTCTGTACTGAGTTTTTTTTTTTTTTTTTGGCGGGGGGGGGGGGGGGGGGGGGCGGGGCACAACCGTGGCGACAATAGAAGCACTATCTTTGGTGCCTTGGAAGGCTAGTATGAAATGAGGCACGAAGAATTCCCGCCGCACAGACTCTTGGTGCTCCTTTCTTCGTAACTCCGTCCGCGCCGCTTGCTTTGCTCAACGGTCACTTCTCGGACAAGAGGCAGTGCAAACTACAAACTACAGCCGCGTTCTAACAGCCTCCACACTCTAAACGAGAATACGCCTACATGGGATTAAAAAGGGAATAAGCTCTCCTCCTCAAGTGCACTTACATTTATACAAGGAATTGCGTTCAGAACCGGGAAATCAAGTTCACTATCTACCATTCTACCATGGCAGCAAAGGGGTGATTGATTCACGGGTTTTGACAGTTTCCTATGTGGCTTGCCTCCATGATGTCATATGCTATGCAATGCAATGCTATGCCATATGCCTCCTTGCGTCTTCCCTTAGCGCCATTTTTCTTTCATCACAAATTCACTAGATAACAATAAATGATAAGGACAGATTTTTATGACCGTGGGGTTCATCCGATTAAGTCCTCGGTTATCCAACCTCATCTGCAGGACCCTGAGATGTCAGGCTAGCAGGTCCCTAGGGATTAACCTATACACTAAGAGAATGAGTACACTCCACTGGCAGGAGGTCCTTCTTTGTTGCGACAATCTATAAACGAACACACTGTATGGATAAGAACTGTATGGAAAGGAATTAGACGAGGGCAGGTTTGCAACGGTCCAGCAACGCATGTTCCGCTCATCGGTATCATCCTCAGCCTGACTATGCCCACTGCAGGGCAAAGGCCTATCCTATGTCTCTGCAATAACCCTGTCCTTTGCCAGTTGCGGCCACCGTACCTCATCTGCCCACCTAACTTTCTGCCACCCCCTGCTACGCTTGCCTTCTCTTGGAATCCTCTCCGTTACCCCTAAAGACCAGCGGTTACCTTGCCTTCGCATTACATGCCCTGCCCAACTCATTTCTTCCTCCTGATTTTGGCTATGAAGTCATTAAGCCGCGTTTGTTCCCTCACCCACTCTGCCCTCTTCCCGTTTCTTAACGTTACACCTATCGTTTCCCTTCCCGCAGGTGAGTACCGTTAAGATACAGCTGTTGTACACTTTTCTCTCGAGGTCCGATATTGGTAAACTGTCATTCATGATTTGAGAGAACCAGTCATATGCGCTCCACCCCATTCTTATTCTACTAGTTATTTCCCTCTTATGACCCCGAATAAAACAAAAAAAAAGGGTCAGTCAGCGCCGCACAGTACGAGGTTACTTCGAATCGTCTCATCATACTTTCATCACGTTCCGATACCAAAACACCGCACTGCGGTCTGAAGATAATTTGTCGAGGACGAGGTAGCAATTTCTGGCCCGATTATAAATTGAAGCCTGCCACTTGACCCTGACGGAATGGATGTACGGCACAGTGGCAGCAGCAGTGCGCAATAAAGTAGTCACGTGTAAATTTGTTACGTGACTACCGTGCAGGAGGTCTTTATAACTTTTTTTTTTTTTATGGGGGGGGGGGGGGGAGTCTCCGCCGCGAAGCGGTGGCGACCCGTTGCAAAGGGTGTAGTCACCATTACCACTACCATCACAGAACCGCATCCCGACAGTGCTCATTTTTGGAATTTGTCTTCTGAAAAACCAGCGTCGACTACCAACGCCTTAAACGTGCGTTGCTTGATCGTGGTAGCCGCCGAAGCATGGAAAGGTCGGCTCAAGTGTTATCTTTGGCCGTTTCTTCTCCGGAATAATCAAGCCGCCCTGGCAATATGAAGCAGACGCACGCCTAACGAATGCCGGCTTAGTTACTATGCGCGAAAGCGCCCCCAGCGTGTAAAAACAAGAATACTAAAACGTGAGCGAGTGAACTGTTTATGCTACACAAAGGTTCGCACTGTTTTATTTTATTTCTCTGCGCAGTGAAGGTGTCGACATCGCACACACACACACAAAGGGTTAAAAAATTACACATGCAAAAGCATATGTCACTCCATCGCGTATAAGCTCGTATTTCATGACACACTGGCGAAGGGGATACGACTAAAGAATGACTAAACGTTGCAAATCGCTGAAATTTGCACACTGTCACAATGGAAGATGATTGTTTCGTCCATCAAGGCAGTCATACGTTCATTCAGTTAGTGCTCCATTCGACACATCTCTGTACTGAGTTTTTTTTTTTGGCGGGGGGGGGGGGGGGGGGGCGGGGCACAACCGTGGCGACAATAGAAGCACTATCTCTGGTGCCATAGCAGGCTAGTATGAAATGAGGCACGAAGAATTCCCGCCGCACAGACTCTTGGTGCTCCTTTCTCACTAACACAAAACAAAGTTACTCAGGGTCCTATCGCCCAACCCAACAAGGTCAGCTCCCTACAATGATAAGGGTGTGCGCTCAAGCAAAACATATCGCCTGGCCTAAAAGAACGCCTACGCGACAGCGATAAGCAACGCCTATTTCAGAGCATCGATTGTTCCAACGTCTACAAAGTGCTACAGCGCTGCAACGCAGAGTCCGACGACTTTCCGCCCTGTCCACACAGCACGCAAGGCTACGCCCCACACCCACCGTACAAAAGTAACAGGTCCGTTCCGTCTCCATATCGGGAACGACCTCACAACGCAGCAACGTCTAGTCTAATGTCTTAAAGGAATTAAGACACCCTAAACACATAAGCTTTCGTCACTACAACAACCCAATTAACGCTATATTCCGGACTGAAACATATGAACACCAACATCAAAAAATAAAATACACGAAACAGCAGGGCAGTGTGTGGCGAAACCGACACTTTTTTTCGCGGAAAAAAAAAAAAAGCGAACGCGAGCGGTTCTCCTAAAACGGAAAATAAAAACTATGGAAAAATAAAAAAGCTCAGGGGCGACAACAAAGGGCGAAATGTGGGGTCATTGCGTATGGCGGTACGCACGGGGAAATCCGAAGCCTCCCCGGTTGAAAACCGAAACTGCTCTCCGCGTACGACCGCTGCCCACGCTACCTACCTACGCTTCAGAAATAAAAAGAAAGAAAGAAAGGGAAAACAAAGACTGAAAGAAAACAAGAAAACCCACAGCTGGACTAGCACGGCAGCGCAGAGCATTACGGATCATCACTGCGGAAGAAGCGGGGAGAGGGAATGATGGTTGCACGAACGGCAGCTTCTTTCTTGCACGACAGAGCAAGGAGCTTCGGGAAAGTGTATGGGGAAGAAAGGGGGGGGGGGGGGGGGGGGGGTGCAGGCACAGCTTAGTACTGCGTCTTGCAACACCACTGCAAGCAAAACATGCGTAGGAAAGTCTGGGGGATTTTGCAACCGCGGACATGGCTACGCTTGCGTAAAATCCGGCGTAGTACAACGCGAACTGCACACCGCCGCCTTTTGCTACGACGTCGCCGATGGGAACACGGCTATCGTGGATGCAACAACTGCATGCCAGGTCGTTTGAGAGCGGCCACCCGTCGAGATTACGACAGGCACCCGCCTCTTAAGAACAATAAACGCGATAATGGAACCGGATGGAAAAACGAAATACGGGCGTCTGGAACGCAGCGAGTACCGTTATTCTCCAACCTGGTACAGCGCTTCTGAAAAATAAAGCCATTTTTTTTTTCGTTCTAGGTTACTATCCGTTCGCGCCTAGGTGATTTACAGTGAGCTGCAAAGTCGGCGGAAACTAAACTCGATACATTAACTCGATCGCCGTCAGTAAAATAACGTAACGAAACGACGGTGACACGGTTTCGCTGATTTATACGACAGCCAGCGAATAGAAAAACTGCATCCACAGCGTCGAATGAAGGACGCTATGCGATGCAGTCACCAGCAGCAAGGAACGGTACGCGACCAGGAAGAAAAACAAAACAAAAACGCGAACCCGTCCGCTAACACGGCACTTTGCAGAACACGCTGCATGCAGTGGGGAAGCATACTACAGCACCGCCATCACGCAGACGGCAAGAACCAATAGAGCTAGCCTATGCACTTCCCCGCCACCGTCCCTCGCGCTCGTGACATCGTTTCCTGCAGGCAGCAGCAAAGCAGAAGCAAGACAACAAAAAAGGCGAAAGACAACGCGATCACCAACACACCACCGCCGTTGCAGCAGCAGCTCCAGCGAGCGAGCGGCGCTGGGAGCTCGCGTTTTTTCCTCCAGCATACCTGGCGACGGCGACGAGACCGCTCTCTCCCCCTGCACGCTAGGCTACGGACACGGAAGCGGCCAGGATACACGAAAACGGAACAAGCGACGACGACAACAGTGCAAGCAGGGGTGCGGAGAAAGAGGAAGCCATTTGAGGCAGCATCATTGGGCGCTTCCGACATGCACAAAAAAAAAAGAAAGCCGCTACCATCCGCACTTCCTGGGAAGCACGGACGCGTCGCTGTAGAGAATTTCGCGGGGGTCACAACTACGAACCAAGCGGTAGTAGTCGCGCGGGTGTACAAACTAGACCCGCATCAAAATACCAAAAAAGAAAGCGTCGAGCGACGGCGCTGGAACTGGGCTTCCCAAACAAGATCGCATCGCCGGGATTCTTCCGATAATCGCCGCCGACGCAGGCGAAAGACGAGAGATGGTGTGGGCGCGGACGGAGAAGCAGACTGCGTGCGCCGAGGTCTAGGCCATCCCCGAGAGACCTCCGCAATCGTGGGTACTACGAAAGCGCGAAGGCCAGAAGAAATAGAAAAAGAAAGAAACGCACGATCGGCGCGGCCTAGAACGGGCGCCGTAAAGCACGCAGGGCGCCTTTTAAAAGGGTTAAACGACGACGGGAATGGCATCTGGGCGAGTGAGGGGAAGAAAACAATAAGCAACAAAAACTGGAGCAGGCGCGGACGCAACAGCGCTAACCTTGGAAGCACAGCTAGCAAGCAGCGGCCGAAAGCTAACGGGCTTCCGTCGATGAGCAGGACAGCACGTCCGGTCGCCCGCATCCTCCACGTTTTCGAACGTGGAGGAACGTTGCGACGTTCGCGTACGGTTGTCACATTGCGACACAAAGAAGAGCACCGCGAGCGAAACAGCCGAGCGGGATGCTTCGCACGAGAGAGAGCTAGCTCATCCCGGCTCTGTGCCCGAGCCTGCGAAGCGCCCGACAAAGGAGCGTCGACGGCGAGCTCCTCAGGCGCTCCCGGGCGCACGGCGAACGCCCCGATTGCGTCCTGTCGGCCTCGTCGGGCTCGCCGCCGACTCGCGGACACGCTCCCGCTGCGCTCCGACGCGCTTTGCGCTCTAATTCGGCCGTTCTCGACGTATTTTAGGCCTAAGGGAGCGAATAAACCTGAGCGCCATATTGCTTTTTTAAGCCAGCGCTAGCCATTGCCAGAGGCACAAGGCAGTTCGGTTTGTATGAAAAAGCGGCGTTCCGGGAGCGCCCGTCGGACGCCACGGACGCTGTCAACCGTCGGGGACACGGGTAAGTACTCCTCCGGTCGCACAAGCGCGGGGCGCGGCGCTGACAGGGCGTGCGGAGCCACGCGCAAGGGGGTGTTCGGAAGCTGGGCGAAACAGGCAAAGCGTCGCACTCACTTGAAACTCGGCCCGTTCGACGTCCCACTGGGCCCTCTCCATTTCGAAGCGGGCCCACTCGTGCTGTATGAAGTGTAATATCCCGGGTATGGAGTACTGGGGCCTCTGCGCCGGTTCTTCTTGGCTCATCTTGGCGTTCATGCCCATGGGGCCCCCCGGCGGCCCCAACTGACCGGTGTGATTCGGCGTTGATGAGACGTCGTCCATGGTATATCAATGCATGGTCGCCATTTACATGGACCAGCCGTGGCCGACGACGTCACTCGGAATGCCGGGATACATTTTCCTCTGGGTGTTGACGTCACTTCGCTTCTGTTTGCTTCCGGTGGGGAGAGATGGCGCAGCGAGCGCAAGCGTCGTTTTAGTTGCTGCTGTTTGGTGGCGCTGCGCAATACACCTACTCAGACAACGCAGCAGTTTATCTATCCGCTGTTTTTGTTGTTTTGTGGCTTGAGCTGGTCATTGGGCCTTGTTTTCGATGTGCTGTTTCTTCAGTGTTAATAATGCTTCTAAATTTGATTCGTTTTGCTGCTAGCTCTGCAAAACCCTGTAATTCTCTTTGTAAATCCTGGAATGGTACTGCATGAGGAGGGTACGCTGACGTCAGTGAAAAGTATATTTTCTTGTACTTCGAAGGACTTCACCCATGTTACCCTTATGACCTCTTTGCAGTGTTTTGACAATGCCTTGGCCACTATCGCGCGCAGTTCAAACCTCGTGAGAGTAGCATCGTGCATGACTTGTTAAATATTTCTTGTCGCTTTATCGGGCGAATCACTGCGAGGTAGTGAAAAGCACTCACAAAGTGCGCAACTAAAGTTCAACTATCCTGAAAGTGCGTTTTGCCGCGCTAGCTGTGGGCCTGCTGTGCAAACAGCTTGTCAGGGGAACGAAGGAAGATCGTCGTTAGTCACTCGTCGCGGAATGTTTGCGAAGAAAATCTTAGTTTGACCGCTGCTGTTTTCTTTTATCTTATCTGTAGCCCTTGGACGCAAGCTGGAGATATGTACAAGTTCCTTCTCATCGCCAACTATGAGCAGCGACTTCGCTACGCCTACTACTTTTATCCAGTCGACAAGGCAAAACGGCCTTCGCTGGAAAGCGCGCTTATTCAGAAGTGCCTTTCCAGAAATCAGAACAGCGTGAGTAGTTGTTGACTATACCAGACAATTTTTTGTCAGGTGACGACAAGACCACGTCCTAGGAACATTACTTTTGAAATATTGCGCCAGTTTTTTTTCAAAGATACAATTTCAATGGATGTTTTAGATCTTGTTGCTTACAACAAAAAATTTTTGTCACATTTTCGTTTTTGTGCTTAACTGAAATTTTATTTTGCTGTAATCAAGATGCTTCTGCTTAGTTTTTGTTTGGAGGGCCTGCACATACATATGCAGCTTTGTCCAGCTGACCTATTCGCAGTTTTTTTTTTTTTTTCCTTTGTCGGCTTCCAGTGCCATGCAATATGTGATTTGAATAAAGCATTATTGTATGGTTTCGCAACCCGTAATATGCAGGGTGTTTTACTTCAGATTTTACACAATTGTCGGTGCTGTGGCCAAAAAAAATTTGGCGACATCACGCCAAAATACATGCGCTTTCACGAAGCTTGCTGGCAAAGCAGCCTCTCCAGAGCACGTAACTCGTCGAAATAGAGCCAAAATTTGTTAGGCCACAGAGCCGAGTCAACCCTGTTTCCAAAATTCCAAAAACTGATATGAATATTACTTACGTTGTGCTACACGCCTTTCAGTAATTAACGAGCCGAGCAGTAATAGTTAAACAGTTAACTATTCAGTATTAGTTAACCAGCCTGCTAGTTAGCACGTCTCAGGCGTGTTCTGCTCTGCTATGCCAAATAAAACTCTCTTCAAACTCAAAAAGCCTATTTTTAAAAACTGTATAAAGTCCTGAGTGAAACACCCTGTAATAATTAAGATCATGTGTCCCTTAGCCTGTTATTCTTTATTATCGTTAGCGTCTAAGCTCCAGATTGTTTTGGAAATTTTTCTTTATTCTTTTCCTTGCAGTGGAGTGTAGAATTGAGCATCGCAACATCTTGCTAGGGTGTACATAACCAATAAATGGTTTCAAAAAACAAAACAAAAAATTCAAGCTGAAAACCTCGCTGAATGTCACTGTTGATGTGTGTTTGGCCTCATATTATATTGTCACGTAGTGGTGTCACGTAGATTCGCGACAATATGCCTGCAAAAGATATGGAGCGTTTCAACAAGGGAAGTCAAAGATGCTCCAGCAAAGCATAGGCCATAATTTGTATGCATGCTTCAGGAACACATGCACTTTGTGAATGCAGATTTAATTAACAAGCTCGCCAAATATTGCAGTTGAAATAGTGAACATGAAACTACAAAAAAAGTGTCTTTTAAATTTCATTTGCAGTGCTCATTTTTCCTGCACGATGGTTTCAACATTGTGTACCGCCGAATAGGACAGCTCATTTTCATCATTGGCACAGACGATGATGAGGTAACCTTTTTTAGTCACACTTGATTGGCCGCGATGTAGTTACAGCATGCAACTTGATTTTTCCTTTAATCAACTGTTACATAAAGTTAAATTCTGTTGTGATGTTATACAGGCTTGGCTTAGTACAGAAACATTTTTACATTAAATGGTAAAAGTTCGAAGCTAAACTTTATAATATACCTGAAAGGTACAAACTAAGCGTAATTAGTAAACTTCATGAATTTGAAAATAAAGTCAGTATCAGAGTATAGAAAAAATATATGAGAACTATAATAACAATTATGCTGCAAGACACAAGAAACTGTGCATCCCTGCGTGACTTGTTAGGTAATATATTACCCCAGAAATGAAAAAAAAAAAACGTATATGTTTATGTCCTCACACTTTAACCTTCCCAAGCAAAAGAAAAGTAAGATTCACTAACTTTGCTGGGTTTTGATCAGTCCATATGCAGAGCTGTTTCATGTAGTAGTGTGAAAAGAAAAATGAAAAGCTTGATGCAGTTATCTAGGCTCTCTTAGCTTTGATAAAGGTATGAGGTGTGGCTTAACAGGTCTGAAGAATGAGAGTAAATTTGGAGACATTTCTAATGAAAGATTTAATATATGTGTAAGCACATAGGGACAAACGCCGTAGTCTCCACTTGCCTATTCCAGATTAGATAACAGGAGCGTGGCATGATTGGGCCGCTATGCATCAAATATATACTGGTCTAAATAGTCAACAGAATGCTGAGTCTTAATTATTTACATGCACTAAGCTACAGATGTGACATTTAGAGTTTGTTTTTTCCAGAACAATCTTGCAGTCTATGAGTTTGTACGAGCATTTGTTCAAGTCCTGGATGCCTACTTCTCTGGAGTGGTAAGTGGTGCCACCTGGGCAGATTTACAAAACTATATCACGCAAGATTCACTCACAATCCCTGCTTCGCTCTTTTTTTTTTTTTTTTTCAGACTGAAAAGAAAGTATCCTTATCCGGTTCAGTGTCCATATTGAACAGTTCCGAAATAATCTCATGTTCTTCCTCGCATTCAGCGCTGCGACAGGCATCATGCACTTTGGTTCAACTTTTTTCCTTGCTTTGACAGCTGTTATAATGCAGCACAGCATACTTGAAAGTAATAAGGGAGTAATTTCTCATTGACACCCACTCAAGTGCAGCCATATGGCTACAGTCTACTCCACCTCGAGGGGAGTAGAAATTTACTCCACCTTGAGAGTAGAAATCTACTCCACCTAGGGGGAGTAGAAATCTACTCTACATTGGGGGATTTCCCTAAACATTTGACCAACATGTGAAAGTAGTTCTTTAGGCAGCAAATGGCAAAGGAAAAACACTAAAACTGATAGCGAGTTGCATAAGAATATACAGGATGTGTTATGCACACTGATGCTATTGAACTCCAATTCTACGCAGCCTGTATAGCATCATGAACAGAAGGCAATGCATGCAATACAGTGCTTTGCTGCAGCTCCTAAGGAACCGGTGTTGCTTTCACTAACTACACATTCTCAAGTTGCATGAGCGGGATGAGCATGGAGCCTAGTGACGTGACATCTCTGGATAGTTTAGTCAGTCTTCTGCTGCCTAAAAACTCACATTGTTGTTTCGAATGGTGAACATGCATGTCTCAAACAAGCCTTGACTGTGCACAACACCAGATTGTCGCCGAGTTCTACAAGCTTCACCTCGTCCTGCAGCAGATGGTCAGCAACGGAACAGTGTCGGAGACAAACGTGCAGAACGTGCTAGAAAGGCTGAGAGCTTTCGACAGCGCGTGAACACACCCGCCGTCGCTCACAGTCATCACTGCTTGGACACAAGCCTACTATACGATGGACTCGAGGGAAGGAACAAATGCATGGAGCCATTTCATTGTTTATAGGCTTCAACTGTGGAAGCAAGCAAACAGATGTACAGATACGCACACATGAACTGATAGATATTTTTGCATCGCATCTGCTACCACATTTTTTGCTCATTGTTGCAGAAGGGGTCAAAAGTTCATTGGCCAGACGTTGGCCAGCTTCTTAATGAAGCGTTCCATTGTTTCCACGACAGATAGTTGGTAAACACACAAGTGAGTAAATCACACGTGAGCAGTTTTTGCTAGGGTATGCAGAGAATCAGGTGGAGTGGCAGGTGCAAGTGATTTGCAAGCCTGCTAGGATACAAGGGCTGGTGAGGGTATGCAGGGTTGGAAGCAGCCGCTGCGTGACAAACGTAACTAGAGATTATACGGAGAGTCCTTTCCTTCTGGCTGATGATCATGGAAGGGCATCTCAGCTGACGTGTCTGAAAATACCCGCTAGCACATGCAAGATAATCTATTCATTTCACTGGAACCTATTGGTTTCATTGTCACAACTTTTAATTGCACCGAACATCATTATGGAATGGCCACAATGCACTAATTAACCAAAATGCTTAAACTTTACTTAATACATTGAACTGCTTCATAGCAGTGCAATTCTGAAGGGATTTAATATTAGTTCAATTTTTCAAAAAGTGAATCTACTACAGCGGAATCT
Source organism: Amblyomma mixtum (assembly GCF_055824585.1). NCBI lineage: Eukaryota > Metazoa > Arthropoda > Arachnida > Ixodida > Ixodidae > Amblyomma > Amblyomma mixtum. Next base: position 33,854,906 of record NC_143019.1, on the reverse strand, counting down.
GCTAAATTTTAACTCGCTTAAGAATAAGAATGGGGTGGAGCGCATTTAGCAGGTTCTCTCAGGTCATGAATGGCAGTTAACCAATATCCCTCAAGAGAAAAGCATATAACAGCTGTATCTTACCGGTACTCACCTATGGGGCAGAAATGTGGAGGCTAACAAAGATGGTTCAGCTTAAGTTAAGAACAACGCAGCGAGCTACGGAAAGGAAAATGATAGGTGTAACGTTAAGAGATCGGAAGCGGGCGGAGTGGGTGAAGGAACAAACGCGGGTTTAATGGTATCCTAGTCAAAATCAAGAGGAAGAAGTGGGCTTGGGCAGGGCATGTAATGCGCACGCAAGATAACCGCTGGTCCTTAAGGGTAACGGAGTGGATTCCAAGAGAAGGCAAGCGTAGCAGGGGGCGGCAGAAAGTTATTATGGGGGTGGACGAGATTAAGAAGTTTGCGGGGATAGGGAGGCCGCAGCTGGCAAAGGACAGGGTTAATTGGAGAGACATGCGAAAGGCCTTTGCCCTGCAGTGGGCGTAGTCAGGTTGATGATACTGAATTAGAGCTGAAGTTTATTCAAACAGGCTCATAAGACCTGTCAGCATCAAGTGCATTAGAAAGGGTCCCATTTATTAATTCCGCATAATTCAAAGAAATTTCCAGTTCCCTTTTAGTGAACTGTATTTGCCATGGCTCAGTGAATGTGCACTAATTTGAGACATGAAAGAAACTTAATGGAAAAGAGCACGACAGTGCTTAAATATTCCTCATGGATGCTGCCGAAACAGTCGCGAGTCATTTGAACCAAGCCATAGTCTTGGCAGCTACATGTTCACCACTGCCAACGCACACATGTGGCGACTTCTTGCATGCTCCTATCCGGACAGCTCTGTTTCTATTTCTCTGTACATGATCCAGGCCTGTAACAGTAGTGAAACCGCCGCCGCGGTGGCTCAGTGGTTATGGTGCTCGGCTGCTGACCCAAAAGACGCGGGTTCGATCCCGGCCGCGGCGGCTAGAATTTCTTTGGAGGAGAAATTCTAGAGGCCCGTGTACTGTGCGATGTCAGTGCACGTTAAAGAACCCCAGGTGGTCGAAATTTCCGGAGCCCTTCACTACGGCGTCCCTCATAGCCTGAGTCGCTTTGGGACGTTAAACCCCATAAACCAAAACCAACCTAAACCAAGTAGTGAAACCACTACGAATGGCAAATGTGAAAACAAAAGCAAAATGCCCCATTTATGCACTAACAAAGCCTCGTTCGCTTCTTCATTCTAGAAGACGCAAGTAGTGAGAACTTCAGCCCTTGTAACAACCGAACAGCAAAAGGGCACACACTTTTCACAGGCCATTATGGCACTCCCAGGTACTGAAAATAGCTGAAACACGGCTGAACGCTGTCGTGAAAGCTGAGAAAAATCAAAATGTATCTGTTTCGGTTTGGTTTGGTTTATGGGGTTTAACGTCCCAAAGCGACTAAGGCTACGAGAGACGCCGTAGTGAAGGGCTCCGGAAATTTCGACCACCTGAGGTTCTTTAACGTGCACTGACATCGCACAGTACATGGGCCTCTAGAATTTCTCCTCCAAAGAAATTCCAGCCGCCGCGGCCGGGATCGAACCCGCGTCTTTTGGGTCAGCAGCCGAGCACCATAACCACTGAGCCACCGCGGCGGCCGTATCTGTTTCACTTTAAAGAAGTGGCGACACCAAATTTTTAGGGAGTTTTTTTTTTTCTCTTTGAAACAGTGCGCAAGACAATACAGTATATGAGAACCACGACGTAGAATTCACCTGTGCCAGCTGACTAGTTTAAAACAATTTTTTTTCTCATGCTGTTTTGGTTTCAACAGCCAAACAATGGCTGTGATGTAAGAGACAAGTTGCGCCCACATGAAGCATACAGAACTGCAATAGTGTTGCCGCTTGTTCATTTTTAATCTTGGGCAGGCTTTCATCAGAGTTGGATGTGATTATTTGGCTGTTGAAACTGAAACACAGAAAAAAAAATTAAATTATAAATTATTTACCACTTGTTGGTGCAATCCGCATGGCTGTCAGTGTTTTCTAATTTGCTGCGCAGAATTCCAAAGAAAGAATATGCAGCTAAAATTTGGTGTCTCGACTATTTTATTAAAATTTTTACCATTTGTTCTATTAGTACGGAAGATTACCTAACAAGCTAGACTCAAGCTTCTGATACGTAAGTGACCACAATGAGACCTTCCTTTTCTTGTATGTTCACTTGCAAACAAAAATAGAAAAGTGTGAAGTGTCCCTGCCTTGCGTCGCTGAATAACGTGCAAATGTTTGTGGCTTGTCTCAAAATGGTACGAGCTATGTGATGTAAAAATGCTACACAGTAAATGTTGATCATGATATGAACCAAAGTCTCCTGTTCCATCTGCCAGATCTGCTACATATTGCAGCAAGGCCTTAACATGTTGTATTTGGATCTAGAGTACAGACACACCGCTTAGTTATTAAAATAAACCTTCAACTTGCATTTCTGACATAGAGTATGCACAATCGACAAAATTTTTGCGGGACATGGGTTCATGGAAAAGGGAATTTCTGCAGGGCCACTGAAAAGCATAGAAATACTAAAAGCGGTCATGCGTGCTTCATCCGCTAGAACAAATACCAGCTGATTGGCTTCTAAAACAACACAGAAATGAATCGTTTTTTGTGAATCCACGTCCCGTAAACTTTTGTCCACAACTGTACATGATGTACGCACAAGTGCACGAAAAGACGATGTTTTGCGTGAAGTTTCTGGAAAATCAGTCGTTAAGCATAGCACTGCATAAAAGCTGACATTCCAAATCTGTGGGTGCCTAAACTGCAAAGAAATGCAGCTTTTCTTTATTACTCGAATGCCTCAAAGATTTCCTCACAACTTATCAAGTCGGTGAGGTTAATCCACACTGATAAGAATTGGAATGTGCACAAATACTTAAAAAAAAAAAGTAAAGTTTATTTTCAGGAGCACGCACACAAACACACAACCACCCCAGAAGGGTTCAGCCCCACTGCACCGATACGTCCATGACCACGATCAAAAAAGACACGACCACACGGCAGCCACCTCATCAAACACACAAACGATAAACTGAAAAACCACGTCCCAGAAACACAAAGTCGGACACTAAACAGGATCCGCACACAAAGGACATTTGCATTCACAACACATGCAACTTGCTGGGCAACGTCAAAAGTTCTTGCGCAGCTACGACCACATCAAGGTTTCAACAAACTTTGTGTCCCCGAGAAAATATGCAACCTGTGGAAAACAGCAAGACTGTAGTAGAATTAGTGCAACGCTTTACGAGACATAAGTTGTGCAAGCTACACAACTAGTACAAGGAAACTAACAGACGCAGGGGATAAAGAGCCTTAGCAATAGCCTTTGACCTAGACGAAACTTATCTGCATTCAGAAAAGCTGCGGTGCAGTGCGAAGTTTCACACATCACACAAACCACTCAATGAGGCCTTCCCGATGTCAGGCTATGGCTTACAGCATATTGATGCTTACAGCTGAATGACTACTGAGACCATTAGCAATATGAGAGCGAGCAAACAGGGAGGAGAAAGCTCATGACAGTCTTGTTAGTATTTAACCTAAGTTGGACAACTGTGCTTCATGTAGAAGTAGACGTAATGTTAGCTCAAGAGGTTGCCTCAACCTAAGAATCAAGATGTGACCTCAAAAACAAGTACTAGCTTCAAGCACAAAGTGTGGCATGGTGCTTTCCACAATGATTCCATAAACATCAGTATAAGCCGCTGGAAGACCAGTCAGCCACCTTGTCTTGGCCAAGCAAAGCATGCACGCAAAATCTAGACGCTTTCAAAAAAGTAAACCATCATTTTTTTTTAGTTTGACTCTCTTTGCAATGTCGTACACTTCACACACTGCACCCAAAATCTCTCACTAACTGCTAGCATCAGCATGCCTCACAACCGGGTCCCACAACCTGAAGGGAACATTGTTCTTTAAACGCCTAGTAATGCAAGCAACTTTCTTTTATAAGCCGGATTCCAGCGAACAATATCGAGAAGGATGCACAGCATGGTAATGACGATGTCCTCGGGCTTAACGGCACATACCCGCGGCGAGGGATTGGCCAGGGTGCATAGCGGATACAAACGCACTCATGTGCAAAGAGCAACGCCTCTGCTAGTACTAGTTTCTGTCTGCTGGTTCAAGTACCAGTTGCACAACATGCAATTAAACCATTGAACACAATAATGTGCGTAACACTGCACCCATTTCTAGAATGCAAAGCCGGCTGAAAATGCACTCCTTGAATGACAAAAAAAAAAATAGGAAGAGCGTGCCAATATCAGCACAGTCATAACAGCTAAAGAACAAGCTTGAGCAAAACTCTAATATCTCACCCCTAAGCTTGAAAAAGCATACAAAAATGACAACAGCCAACCGCTGACAACAGTGCACAAGCAAGAGTGTCATACTGATGCTTCAAGCAAGGTGATGAGTCACAGGTTAGAATCAAGCTATCAATTATCCTTCTATTAATACATTGAAAAGATTTTTGCGCGAAATTTTCATTGTGTGGTTGTAGTTGGGTTCACGGTTTTTGTGAATTTCTATAATGTGTACTTTCTTTTCGAGTGACTGCTTTTGAGTGGAATGGACTGTATTTGATTTATGTTTATCATACTTATTTGTTGTACATTATTGATTATAAGTGTCTCTCCTGATGGATTCTGTATTTTTCTGATGGTTTCTGCACAAGGTTTTGCTAAAACAGTTTTTATTTTGTTTAAATGTTGGCACGAGTGTTGTGCACAATTTCAAATATCATGCTAGATTGTTTTCGCTCAAAGTGCTTTGTTCGTTTTTCTTCGTTAATTTATGATTTGTTTATTCGGAGTGCATCGCTACCAACTTTGTTGTGGGGTCAGGGGACCCAGCCAGGTACAGGTATTGTACCTTTTGTCCCCGGCCCTTAGTTTTCTGTACTGAGAACTAAAATGTTAATAAACTCAACTCAACTCAAGTGCTGCAGATTGAAACTAATTTAACAACTGACAGGAAATAGTAGCCCACAAAACAAACTCTGAGGAATAGGTCAAATGCCACCGCCAATGCATTGCCAACTACAGGGTTAACAAAATAAGACTCCCTAGTTGCAAACAGGTTTAAATGCGTGCATCCTCTAATGGTGTGACCCATTCAGGCAGAAACCAGCCGAAATGGCGGCGCCATGTCAAAGTAAGCGATTAATAAGTAGTATGTATGAAGGCAATGGTAGCAAGTACACCAGACACTGAAAGCCTTCAAAAGCTACTAGCAATGACTATACGATGAGTAAAAGCCACAAGTACCCGATGAATGAAAACATGCAACCAAATGTAAGTAGTGCGGGGAAAAGGCAAATTGTGCACCTAGCTTAATTGTATGTAGAGATAAGACAGACACTGCAGGATCAGCCTTTCACATATAACACTGTTCCTGCATTGACAAGGCCTGCGAGATAAGAAAACATTAACTATGGCCAAAAACACTGGTGACCACTGACTGGCATGCAGTGGAGCTTTAACGGGGCATAACTAGTGCACAGTTACTTGCGGTAAGCATGCAGCCCTGCTGCAAATGGCGTACATTTAAATCAGTTTTCATGCTTAGACTAGCAGAAACCGCTAAAACCACACGTCAAACTAGTACAATGCAAACACACCACGGTACATTCTATCAGAACCAGTACAAAAATGGGCTCATTCCAACATGCACACACACAGCACAGACTGAACAGACTTGGTGCCAGCACAAGACAATTGGTACCAGTTAGTATAACTAACTGGTACACAAATTCAGACTTAGAGAAAGTTGCCAGCAATCGAAGCCAACTCGTGCTAGCCAAAGTTTGTACCACCGCTTGACACTATGTGTTGGAAACTATACAACTACAAAAGCTGGCAGGATCTCGCACACAATCCCCCAGGAAAGGGCAAGGCTTGCTAATTACTTTGTGGTCAAAATACACCACTACTTGGTACACCTCTGAATGATAACAGCTTGCTCAAGTCTAAAGAATATCCATTTTCTTGCGACGAGACAAACACACAGCACAGTCACATACAGAGAAAAAAAAAGTTTGCATTGTCCAAAACAACAACTGCCACCATTTACGGCCATTCACGACGACTTACCTCTTGCACTCTTCAATATTTTGAAGCGCGCCGAAAAACCAGACATTCACAACTTTGCACTTCCATAACTGTGCAAACAGCAGTGCAAAAGGTAGGTGCATGACCCAAAAGCACTGCTTTAAGTCATTAAAGCCAATATGGCTAAGAAAAGCTGTACTGTAACAAGACAAAGTTCAAGCCCTCATTCTCTGCAATAACCCACGATGAATTTTACCAGCCTTGGATCGTTAAAACATTATTTCTTTACAGCTAACATCCCCATAAAAGAAGTAACACACAGCAAGTTCATTTGACTTACAATCTTCCCTATCTTCCCAAGGCTCGCAGTGCACTTCAGTGCAAAGCACAAAAAATTCCGCATACAGAAGTGACATGACAAACACCACACTTCAAAGGATATGATCCACACTGAATTGAGGCCAGGCAAGACTTGGAAGCGTTTACTGGACAACATGACCGTTCACCATAGACTTTCAAAAAAAATATCACCGTTATCATCTTTTGGCATATGTGGCAGCTCCGCCTTTAGGTGTTAACTAGACCTAATTCCCACAAAGCACAGGATGCAACGGCAGCCCGTAACACATGCCTAGAAGCACATTTCTGACACGCAAGCTCAGCAAACCAGCACAAGTGGCCCTTGCACACGCATAGCAATGTCTCTAGCTTTAAACACGTTTCTACTCCCTTGAAATTTGTTACTCCACTGTGTTCGGAGGAAGCCCCCAAGGTGGAGTAATTTGAAATATGGGAGCAACTTGAAATAAGGGAGTAACGAAACAAAGGGAGTAAATACAGGATTTAGTTTTGAGCAGTTCACGATCTTGCCGAAAATCACACAGGCTTCAATATTCACCATGGCAGACAGGTAGAAAAAGCAGGCAACCGAAGCTTGCCACTCAGGATGCCTTTCTTACTTTAGTCGGATACAAGTGAAAAAAAAAAAGCGGCTTTTCCCTGTCAAAGGACCCCCTTCTAGCCACAGAAGTCAGCCAATTCTAATGAACCTGGTAACATGACAACACAGGGAGTGATGTGACAATGCAGGGAGCAGAATATCCCACCACAGTTACAAGCTAGCAGGTTTATGAGAATCTGCTAACGCCTTAACTTGAAGGGGGTCGTTTGGCAGGGAAAAGCCCCTTTTTTTTCTTGACTGGTATCCGACTATCGTACTAGTACACTCCAGTTTTAAGCCGTCAGAGCTTACCAAATGCTAACTGATTACTCACTACCATAGTTATAATAATGAAGGAATTCCCAGAAAGCTTTTTGTCTTCACTGCACACGAACGGGCATCGTCGCACTCAATTAGCAGTGCCTGGAAGCCAAGTCGAAGCTGCCGTGGGTGAACAGGTGCAAGAAAGGTTTTTTTTTCACCAGCGATGAGACGCAAACACATGCAGAAAATGGAAAACATGGATGCGAAGGAACGGAAAAAGAAAGGGACAGTGAAATTCGGTGTGAAATGAATTGCGAGTATTGCCGACTGTTTCAATGACCAGCTTCGTTCGTTGCTTCTCTCGAGCCTGGCAGCGGTCACCGACCTGGCGTGGCAAGAACCGATCTCTTTGCTTCTTGGAACGGGAGCGTCCACAACGGGGCCCAGAGGATGAACACTCCTGCATAAGCATGTTAAAACACTGATTTTAGCTGGAAGAGCTGCAATTAAAGCTGCCAATCAGTGTCATGCAACCAAAACTTGGTGTCAAGAATGTGAGACCCGCACGAACAATCGACAAACTCCCTACCAATTTTTTCCATCTATGATATCACAACGAACATCATGCTTCCATGTAGTTATAGCCAAGAAAACAATAAGCATGTGCCTTATTAAATCAGCACCCTTTAAAGGAACCCACACAAAGGCTTCAAGCTGCATTTCAAAGGCATCAGGAAAAGGGGACATGACCAAAAGCTCAGTAAAGTGACGTGTACCTGAAGAGAGCACGGAAAATACAACACGCAAGGCTACATTTTCAGTGCGAGTTTATGATACTTTTGTGATGCTAAGGAGTCGTACAGACCCAACTGATCATATAATTAACCACGAATAATTTTGCAAGTTTGTGGCACTAAGACTGCAACTAGATAACTTCTCATGTGACTAACCCTGAACACTACTGCGGAAAGCCCTACGCTCCGAGTGCCTTTGAGCCTCCCATAAACTATAACAGTTGCTACCATCATTGCTCAGAGGTTCCATGAGCGCCATCTTTTTCAAGACAACTGCACGAAAGATTCTCAGGTAAGGCCGATACGAAGATAAGCACGGAACTCCACTGCACCATCACCATCCTGACCACGCACTTCAGAGTCCATGCCTTAAGAAAACTTCCAGTCACACAGCTGCGTGGAGAGTCCTGCCTTCCAAACGTCACCGAATGTTCTCAGTGTCATTTCAGTGATCTGTCAACTATTGCAGGGAAGTGTCTAACAACTGACCAGCATGACTGTGATGTCACCGAAAACAGCATCAGGTCCTGATGAAAGCAGTGAGAGCGCTTCATCATGAGAAACAACAGCGCCAATAGCGTTCCGTGCACCCGTGCAGAATTACTGCTGCAGCTCTAGCGTGTGCAGTGACGTGCCGGTCGCTTAAACTGTATTTGGTGCCTCGGAGTTCCCATTGGTTAACCTGTACAACATTCACAGATTTTTTTTTCCTTTTTCCGGCTCCCAGAGTTAGGTGTTGACTCATACGATGCAGTATTGACCGGTATGCGAGTATGTACTGAAATCGTGTCTGGTTAAGCCCGATGAAGAAAAATAGTTATAAGGCCATGCCTGACTGATTCATTTAACACCACTGAGTTCAACTGAGTAAAGCCATGGTAACATGCTTCGATCAGCATGAAATTGAGTCACGGACTCCTCTTGTCTGGCATTTAAACCCAGAGAAGCCGTAAACCAGGCCAGGGGTTAAGCTCGTGCCCACTGCCTAATCGGTGGGTATCCGGAGACACAGGGGATCAAACCCATCGTACCTCCCAAATCTGTGTAAGCTCTCACGTAATGCTCGTAGCTTCCCGCGCTCACTCACAGAAAGTTGTCCACAAGCACGCTGAGGTAACGCTCACACAGACTGCGCCACACTCACCTCTTGTCTTTGGGAGTTGCCAACTGAGGAAAACAGGTTCATGTTGCCTAGTATGTCTCCCGCCTTGGGTCTGGGTTTGAAGTCAGTAACGCGATGATCATACTGCGCAAACGTGAATGCAAAAAGCATGGGAGTGGAGTGAGTTGGCAGTGCAACGTGTTTACGCATAGTTGGCTCACAGATATCGATAAGTAGATAAGTTTCGCTTCTGGTCAACACAAATATATTTTAAAACCTTGGTTTGTGCATCATTCCTTCAATGGATTCTGAAAGCACTAAAGTCAAATGCCACTACTGCCTTCACCCTTTTCTGCATACTCCTGCAAAGCAGTACCCAAGGGGCCTTCACAGCCAAGAGCTTTTGCACACAGATACTGACACAGGGCTTGACAACAATGCAATGGCTAGGCTTTCTATTGACACACGCAGAGCTTTCAAACATCAAAAACAAACAATCAACAGAAAGTGAACAGCCGTGACCAGCTGACAACAAACGTGTCAGGCTCAATCCACCATGTACCAAACATCACTGAAGTTATCTCAGCCTAGCCTTTTGCGAATGCTTTAATACTACTAATGCATCACAGTGAAAAGGAGAACACTGGCCCAGCTTCTCTGCAAATACGCAGAAGCTTTCATCAAGCCTTTCAGAGCTGTCCTGGTGAAATAACACAGGACTTGGTGTTTTGTGGCGTTTCAGTTCATTTTCTCTCCCACTCCTCTCACATGTTCACCCCAAAGGACCCCAAAGATCCTAGTCCTTTTGTTCAAAGGTGCATAGCCAAACAGATGCTCAAGAGGCTCGAGCCTTTTCTGTACATAAAAACATGGTAGCCAGCATCCATCTCAGGTAGTTTTGTCATAACTATAACTAGAAGGCTTCTGCTGCTGCTCAGGATCAAATCATCAAATTTTCAGTAGCAGCAGTCGTTTTCAGCATTGCCCATTGCATCTGGTATTCCTGTAACTGAAAGCAAATTGCAGTGGCCAAATAAAATGGCCAATAATATGGCCAAATAAATACTACTACTACTACTACTACTACTACTACTACTACTACTACTACTACTACTACTACTACTCCACACCGCCGCAGACCAGAAGCCAAAAATGCATGGGGAATACAAATGCTCGTTCAGCAACCTTTAAAGCAGATTTTTTTTTTCCTCCAAATTTTGCACTGCCAAATAATGCAGTCGTCTTTGCAAAAGCAACACTCTCGGTCAATGTAAACATTTGCAGTAGCAATGCATATACCAGATATTTTCTGTTTTTTGCAGTACTCTGGGCGGCAAAAAATACAAATAAGCCAGTGAAAAAAAAGTTCCTGGAAAGTACGAAAAATCCAGTGCTGAAAGGATTACAGCCAACTAAACAGACAAACAGACCTCAGCAAATTAGCAAATTTCAAACCCTTACCATTTAAGATGCTTAACCCTTTAATATAAGGTGCTTTGTACACAACTACGTGCACTACAAACTCGCAGTTTTCTCAATGTGTGCTCCAGACATAGCTAATTTCTTCATTTAAGGAGAAGTTAGCACCTTTCACTTTGCAAATGGGATGCTCTTTATGCCAATTAGTGAACGCAGCAATAAATACTTCCCAATCTATATTTTTTTTTCTGAATTTCATCCACCGTGTGCATCTTCAAAACATAAAATGATTCCAAAACTTCTAAGGTGTTGATTTCATAAATCCTGGTGTTTTAATACTACAATTTCCAATTATATTGATAGTTAGCATGAATTTTTGACTGTGCACACAAAATACTACCCGCTGGCGTTTTTTGTTTCAAAGCTAACTGACTGGGTTTTTGAGAACTATATATCCCATTGAGGGTGAAAAGTATTTCTTTTGAATAAAAACCATCATGTAATGGCGTCTAAAAGGGTTAATCAATGTCCAATGCCATGTGACATGGAGACATTGGTTGGTTTGGTTTATGGGGTTTAACGTCCCAAAGCGACTAAGGCTTTGAGAGACGCCGTAGTGGAGGGCTCCGGAAATTTCGACCACCTGGGGTTCTTTAACGTGCACTGACATCGCACAGTACACGGGCCTCTAGAATTTCTCCTCCAAAGAAATTCTAGCCGCCGTGGCCGGGATCGAACCCGCGTCTTTTGGGTCAGCAGCCGAGCACCATAGCCACTGAGCCACCGCGGCGGCAACATGGAGACATAGTTCTGGACCTAGTCAAGTGTATATGTGTTGGACACAAAAAAAAAAAAAAATGTTATAGTAAGTGAGCTTTAGCACCCACCAGTAAAGGTAAATGAAGAAGAAGAGGAGATAGAACGCCAGGCGGATCATGGAGTCCCTCAGATGCCGCTTGAGGTTGCCCCGGTTGTGGATCTCGGTTGGGTCGTACACCCCAAAATTGCAATCTGGCACTGACAGGTATCTGTACAACACCAAGAGACAGCATCTCAGGAAAAAGCGGCAGCTTTGTTTTCATAGAGTTTTCCTTTCAATGACTTCAACTTCGTCACAGTGACGGGAAGATAACAACTGCAGAACCCAAACAGATTCAAGCAATGAACGCTGATGTCACTGACCAACAACTAGGTGAAATACAACGCATGTCTACAATTATCAGTCTTTGATAGTACAACTTCCTCATGTTTTGCATGAATACAGCAGGAAATAATTATCGACTACCTCATCTCTACAATCTGCTTGTTTTATGAATTGTACTGCTTACTAGCGTAATTTGGCTTGCAATTAAGTGATAAAAGTTAGAAGGCTATTCCAAACAAGCGAACACTGTTATGCAATCCATCTTTTTCATTAATTTCCATTACATTTGCTACAAAATTATGTGCTGCAAGTTCTGACTGCTCCATTACTTTTTCGTTTCGTTTACACATCCCATGACGAGGATTACATGGTGCCATAGCGAGAATGCACAGCACACGACAACACAGCTAATCTTCACAGCTGAGCAAATTGGTTTGACATAGATGCTAATGAAAACAATGAGTAACAAAGAGATCAACATGCTGAACACTGCACGGCTGCTTGTCTCTCTTCATGGTTGTGCAGTGCACAAAGTACTCCACACTTTCTCATGCTCAACTATGCAGGAGTAATATTACTTCATACTATATATCACCATTGCCATATCCTCGTGCTCAAAAGTAAGCATTATCCAGTTTTATATGTAACCGCGCATTGCAAAGGGTATCTCCATTGCCATCACATATTTACTCCTGCTCAAAAGTAGGAGTAAATATTACTCTATTGCCATCGCATATTTACTCCTGCTCAAAAGAAGGAGTGGAGTAATATTTACTCCATTGCTATCATATATTTACTCCTGCTCAAAAGTAGGAGTAAATATTACTCCTAGGAGGAGTTAATTTACTCCATTGCCATCGTATATTTACTCCTGCTCAAAAGCAGGAGTAAATATTACTCCAGAAGGAATAATATTTACTCCTACTTTTGAGCAGGAGTAAATATATGATGACAATGGTGACACCCTTCGCAACGCGCCATTACGCACAAAATTGGATGATGCTAGAAAATACCAAGGGTCCTTCGCTAGCAATAACGTCAACAAAATAGAAGCCATATGAACAGCGGCACCTCTCTACACATTGTCAGCATTGCTGGTAATACTGGCATGCATCTGGCAGCATTTCAAATGAACCTTGCGCGGTTATTATTAGACTGCTCAGAACCGTTATGGCCAATAAGCACGACTATAAAGTGAACTCACTACTGCATGCATTTCCCCCGCCATTACAAACACACACAAATTAAAACACTTGTTTCTGTATTTTGGTGCAAGGCTGCCAAATAGTGGGACTTCCAAACTACTTCCTGACGGCACAATGTCTTTTTGCATGTTAGAACAAGAATACATGAAGTGTGTACAACCCGGCAGACTCACTTGTAGACCTGCCACACAACCATGGGGACATTAAGACCAAAGAGGATCCAGTGGAAGTTGACGAAAAACAGCAGCATTGTCAGGACAGCTTGCGCAATCACTTCTGGGAGGACCCACTAAAGCGAACAAAAAAAAAGAGGAAGAGAACAATACAAATTACTGCGGTGAAAAAAAAAGACAAAAAGGATTGCCATGAGCCTTTACAGCCACCCTCAGATACAAACCACAAATTAAGGCAATTACAGGCATGCCAACTTCCTGCATGAATTATCATCCCTCCAAAGATAAATGTGTTTTGCTCTTTCATGGTTTAACAACGCGGAAGGGCAGTACCAACATGAAGAGCACACAAAACAAGCGCTGACTCCCAACTCGAGTCAGCGCTTGTTTTGTGTGCTCTCCGCATTGTCCTGTCCTTCTGCGATGTTAAAGCATGAACCACTGCCAACTCTCACCTAAATAAAGTTCTTAATTCAGTGAAATAATTAGAAGTCAAGTGAACATTGGTGGATCAGCGTGTAAGCTTAACTGCATGCTACACTGGCATGATATATCTAGGATCAAGAGCGAGCAGTTATGAACACAACAAATTTGTCAATATTTCTGTGCACAACGAGCAAGACCCCAACCTCGATGTGATTCTCTCTATTTATAACACCATGCACCGGAACTGATTTCGTACACATTGCTGCAAAGTATTAGTATTTGCGAGTTAGTCCTCACACGTTCTCATATCTTTGCAGGGTCTCATCGTATTGCAACAAACTTTCTTCAACATAGCATGCACAGACATGCTCTCAAAGTCCCAAAGCACGAGAAACACGGCAGGTGTAACTAAAGGCAGCGTTACATCACAACTAAAAGCAGGCTGAAGCTGGGACAAAAGACAATGCAACAATACATGGCACTGCCCGTTAGGCAACTTAGTGGAACAAAAGGGGAACAGTGTGCCATCGAAGAATCAAGCCCAGCCAGAACAAAAGGCCCAAACAATGGACTGCCAAGAGTTCATAAGTTTCCAGCTGTTGCCAACACCGCAGACGATAGCGGCTGCTCTCCATCACAAACCCACACCTCCCAAACACCTGCTTGCAAGTCAGGCGGCACTGCATAAACAGGCAGGGTTTGAAACTCTTGAGCTTTGACATACAGTTCTCTCTCCTGATAAAGAAGTTTAAAGCCCGTTTTCAGCTGATGAAAGCGGGGCGTCAATTCTCTCTGGCAACTAGCATTCTCACCTTCCTTTTTTTTCTTCTTTTTGGTCACGCCTTTACCTTATAGAAGCTGATCTGGCAACCCGTTATAAAGGGTTGCCCACCATCACCATCAAGGAGAGTGAAAAATGACACTTGAACAGGATAAAAAAACAGTATTCTCATTTCTCCCTCTGTCGAAATTTACCGCCATTTTTCACTCGGCACGAAGAAGGATGCCATCCACGCACACTGCTAAAAGTGTACCATACACTATTCAGAGGAAGCTTTGTACAGGTGGGCTCAAAAGCACATGGGACACACTGCTGCAACTGAACCGGTGAATGTCAAGTGTAGCTTTGGAAGCGCATGACTGGTGCTGCAATACTCACATGAGCCCAGTGTGCCTGATAAATTCCATTAGGCCGTGCAGGTCTGTATACTATCCCTTTGTGACTCCACTAGTACATGGCTCATGAATGTTTTGCACCCCCTACCACCAATTCGACACCCAGCTAGCCGTTAACCTAGCAACTGCCACTAGTGGCACTTCGATGTGAGCACGCTGAATCTCGGAATCAGTTATGCTGAAGAGATGCACTATAGTCTACATTGTCATCTTGGCAACCACTGGGGAGTTGTTTTATGAATGCGGTGACCATGCTTGGCATTGAGTGACATGCATGCACAGATGACATTTAATCCACCAATGTCACAAAGTATTTGCCGTCACACTTCTGGGCAAGGTATTGAGCCGATGTCCACTGCATTGACATACTCCACAAGAATCCCGGATGTGTACAGTGCTTGTAGCAAAACAAAATCGGAGGTGCCAGTGGCACACATCATGGATTGGCAGGTCACATGCTTGAAGAAATCAAGATGGTAATGGCCACTTAGGTGCCATGCTAAGCTAGAATTATCCCGTATATATATAATGTGTGTGTTTCAGTAATATTGAGGAATATATAAAGAAAACAGGTGGAATGTAAGTACTTCTCGTGTGCATTTAGCGCAAGCGCGGCGTTATTCCCAACAACACGTGTAATGTCAGCTCACTCTTACCACTATTTACGACGGCGATATATGACTTACCCCATTTAGCTTGGAACAACATTGCTGAGCGTTGAGGTAGTCACATTCTAAATCGGACAACGTAATCACCTGCGCTTCAGATAAGGAAAGGGTCAGTGCTAGGAGAACACTATAAATCCGTAAACAAGCATCGTCACGCTGGCGCGTGAAAGATTAACAAGAGCGGATATGTAAGCAAAAATAATCGCCGCTTGGTCATTTCAGAAGTCATTCCAAACGCAAGAGAGTGACCGCCCGGCAAGTTCGTAACAAAGAATTTCTGAGCAAATGCCGAAGAAATTGCTCTCCATCCCGCAGCTGTAGAGAAAGGGTGTGTCGAGAACAGTCGGAGTTTACAAACGCTGGCTTTCGAGTAAGAGCGAAACAGCAGGTTAGCCGAGAGAGTTGCATGCTCTAAAGCCGGCATCTCAAAGGATACAACGTAAACGGTGAGGAATAACAGGGCACCAGTGTCGAACAGCGAGAACACGAACAACGCTACGTCGTTGACCATTGTTTA
Source organism: Amblyomma mixtum (assembly GCF_055824585.1). Classification (NCBI taxonomy): domain Eukaryota; kingdom Metazoa; phylum Arthropoda; class Arachnida; order Ixodida; family Ixodidae; genus Amblyomma; species Amblyomma mixtum. The sequence goes on along the minus strand of NC_143019.1, from coordinate 33,838,951 downwards.
TGTGCGATACACTGTACTTTCGCGACACACGGGAAGGTCCACAGCTTTTGAGAAAGTATTGTCGACCAAACTTCGCACAACGCAAGGTGCTCAACTCAACATCCTCCGTGAAAGCACGACGCGCCCACTCGCTTGCGCAAAGCGCCTAGCGGCCAAGTTCAAAAGCTTACGTAATCTCAAACGCAGCCTCGCTACGCAGTTGGGGCTAGCCTCGAGCACAGCGTCCCATTTTTGTTTAGCAATGGCCGCTGGCATTCAGCGGGCGATTGCTGCTAGTCAAAATTGATCCCGTAATCACGATGCAGTGGATTGCATAAGTTGCGCGATTGGGGGAAAAAAAGTGTTTGACGGCACCACGGCTGCTCTACGGCGACGCACAACGCTGTTCCATTCTTCTCCTAGGTGAGATCTTGTATTTTCAGTTTTATTCTCTCTGTATGAAGGGAGAGACGCTGCAACGACCATCATGACGTTTAGTTTCATTGTTCTTGCTATTCCCGTCGCACGTTTAACCGCAGACTCCGTATGCTCTCTCATCATTTCAGCGTTGTGCAGCTAGACGGAATAGCAGACCGTTGCGGCGATAACTCCCGTCAGAGAAATCTCGTTCTCTTAGTGATTTTCGCAGCATTGATTACCATTCATTCATTCCGTCTCGAGCATTTGACGAGCTCAAGGCTGTTCGACGAAGTAGCCAGCTCGCTTCCTCGTGTATGGTTTAATATTTTATACCTTGTGCACGTGTGAGTTTGAATTTTTACCGAAAACACGCATTCGTGAATACCAGCCCGACGTCGTCACACTGACATTACGACACCCTTTATCAAAGTATGTCCGTACTCGCTTTCAGTTAATTTACTCCCGTATCCGCTTGGACCGCAGATAAACTAGGTTATTACGCGGGGGAGATGGTCCTGGTGCAGTATTGCGCTTTCCGGTGGGACCCTTAGCAAGGGGGTGTTGAGTTATGCGTGTTCTGGTCGTGATTGTAGATAGGATCCGAAAGCAAAAGCCTGCGCAAAAACCTGCGGCTGAAGCGCACAAGCTCTCTAAATTTCCTCTTCCCTTCTAGCCAAGATGCACGCCACCCGATTGGCTTGAATGCATCGAAGAGGGAACGATGTGTAAGAATTCGGAGACGCTGCAGCGTCCGAACGCGCCTGTTCATGTTGGCGTGTGTCTTGCTATCTTCGTGCAACAGCTGTTTTCTTATGTTTACGTGTGGGGTTGGTTCTCCTGAAGGTTGATGGCGTCTGAGTCGTGACTCCTCGCCGCGATGACGCCCCAATGAGGAACTCACGAATCTACCGTAGCGGAAATTGTCGGAATTCGAACGCAATTTGTTGTTCGCGCAGTCTGCTCTAGTTCCGCATTCAGGCCGGGATCTCGGGTGCATAAATTGCTGCCCTGTTCCTTGTCATTGCGTGCTGGAAAGCTTTGCTAACGTGGTATCAGAGTTGGAAAGATCCGTCAAGAAAATGCGCTTTTGCGATTCTGAAGCTGACCGTTTGCCACCTGCTAACTTGCCGAGAGGATTGGCCGTCCCAGCGAGGCCAGTGAACTCGCCTGGGAGACAGAAAAACAGTCGTGCTATAGAGATGGCTATCTCATGGGTGTCAGTAAACTCTCCTGGGAGCTAAAGACGGCCTGCTTTGTTCAGTGTTTCATCATCTCTGCGTAGCCTGTGCGCTGCGTGCTGTCACATCGTAAGGCCCTTGTTTTGTTTTTTCCAAGACAATGCCAACTGTTTCATCACATTGTATCTCTCTCTGCGTGCTTGCATTGCTGAGAGCAGTACATTTCGAAAAGCTAGTCTTCTAATGCTACCTCTGTGACACATCTTTCGGCATAAATATGCAATGCAACTAAAGACTTGGCATTGCCTAATCATTCTGATGTTCTCACATGAACTGCAAATGAAGCAGATCCTGCCTTCTTGATAACATTCATTTCGTGCACCAAATTCCTATGATTGTTGATACTGTTGGCACAAGTTTGCTCCTTTGTTTTGCTAATCTTTTGCCTGTTCCCTTATCTGGACTTATCTACTGGCTGCAGTGATGTGACTGTTCACTGATAAGTGAACTTTAGGTGGGGGGGGGGGGGGGGGGGGGGCAAATCTACATTTTTTGTTTGCTCTTTTTAAAGCTTTTGTTATCTGAGCTTTCATATCTGGTGCTTCCTTTACAACCTGCAGACAGGACTGCTTGAAGACTGGCTTTAGGGTCCTTCGTTTACTACTGGTACAAAGTTTTACGGGTACTGGTGCGTTAGTTTTTACTCCTAGATTCTTGCTAGGTTGCTTGTAATAAATAAATTAGGGGCCATTTTGTTGTAAAGAGCGTGTAAGAGCAGCGGATGAGAACAGTAGTCTTTTTTTACAGTATTTCACAACAAAATATGAATCGTCAACAAGCCCAATGCGTTATCTGTTAGAGGGCTTGCTTGATGTAGCCAGGCGATAGCTGTGCCCCTTGTTTTTGAACTTGAATTTCAAAAGATGTTGTGCGCCCTTTGTTAAGAGAACTAAACATTCTATATCATTTAGCAACTATCTGATGAGGCGAGAAAAAGTATTTACTGTTGATGTCCGGGCTCAGGAAAGGGCACGTCAGAAACCGAAGTGTGCTGCTCAAAGTATAGTGCGCAGTATTTGTGCAGACGCTACCAGTAGATGCCATGTTCTTCAGCGTAACATAGAAGGCAAGTGTTTAGCATATGCTTACCTTTTCAGATAGTGGTTTGTATCCCTTCATTGAAATGATTGGTTGTGTTTAGCTGATACAAACATTGTTAACCTGCATATTAAATATATAATGGTGTAACCGAAATTTCGCCACAGATGCTCCAGTTTGTTTTGAGGATGTCCTGTTCCAATGCCTAGACTTAAATTGGTATTTTTTCAGTGTAGCGGATCGCACTTTATTGCCGGGCAGACTACGACCCTGAGGTGCTATTGCTGGCATAGCCAGTGATTTCTGTGTATGGAAATTACACACTGAAGTGCTGAAGCATTTTTTTTTTTTTTTGCTTACTCTGAGAACAACATCTGGAAAATTGTCCTGTGTAGCCCTTAAATAAATGCCTTTCCACATGGCTGGCCCTTGTAGGGCACAAGAACTGTGAACTTTACGATGTGTGACGTTCTTACTGCTCTTTGTCTAAAGGCTGCGGCTGTTGCTATGTCTATTGGAAGAGCTGCTGTTTTTCTCATGCAGTGAAGTTCAGGCAGCAGGTTTTTTGCTCTGAGGAAATTATGTGAAAAAAGAAGCATTTGTTGTCGCCTTAATTCATTCTAGAAGAATAGATGTTGGGGGATCGTGCTGATGTTTCTGGCAGTTAGCTGGTTCAGTTCTTGTTAACCCACATCTGAATAGGTTTGAAGCATTCAAGTTTCTGCATTTTTAGCTGAATGCTTTCAGCGCAGGGGAAATGCATCATTTGATGTACAGCTCCTATGCTTTGAAGCAGTAGCCCTCACCTTTGTAATCTCGGATCTTGTTCGCCCAGGATGGCTATAGGGCGTGCCTGTATAGCTTCTCAATGCATTGATGAAAGTAATTTCTGATTTGCCTTAATTTACAAAACGTTCCCGCATACACCGGGCTGATGCCACAATAGTGGAGAACCGGAAAATCGCTTGGGTCTCACTTGGTCAGTATGGCCAGAAGTGCCGTGTTTAACCTGCCTTTTTCACATGGCTGCTCCACGCATGTGCATCTCACCTCCTATACCCTCTCCCGAGCTCCGCTGGTTGAAAACAAACTGCCAGGGTTTAGTGTGCATGCACAATTCTTGCTGATGACAGGTGCAAGCAGCTGTCAAGCACGCACCTGTCGTTTCACACGTACAGTTGGCATTTTGTGAGAGCTGATCGTGCCTGCATAGCCCACATGTGTTTTCAACCAGTTTTCCGGGTGGCGGACGAATTTTCGCGCACTCCTCAGAGGGTGCCTCAGCTTGTGAAAAAGGTGGACTGCACAAAGAACACACCTGTTACTGCTTGTCAAGATGTAGAAGTTTTCCAGTCTATTTTCAGGTGTCTGGTAATCAAAAGTTGCACCACAGATGTTGTGGATTCTGTTCTCCAAAATGTCGCCCTATGCCACCTCCAACAATTACTTGCTTACCAAGGCCCTAACTTTATCTGTAGAAAGTCATCAACGACATCCCCTGCTTGTTTTCCACCCAGCACAAACTGAGCACAGCCTGTCGCCCCCAAACCAGTGTGGCCTTACTGAGTGCAGAATGTGCCCACAAGTTTTCATATATTTTTTGGAGGAGAGTGGGGGGTAAACGCAAGCTTTGTGAATGCATTTGCCTTGCGGCGTGATGTAGACCGATGCCACGAAGCTGGCAGTTCTTCCTCTGCTTAGCTCTGCAACTACGTAGATCTGCGTGCTGATCTGCCTTAAGGGTTTCACATGATAGTTAATGGGTTAGTGCTCGCATATGCAGAATGGGTCTTTCTCTGCTTAACATTCATAGACCCCTGGGAGTCATCACACCACTACTGGCACAGTGGTGCAGCAGTTAAGCGATGCGCCACTGCCCTGGGATGGCAGGTGCTGCCACTGGTGGGACTTGTGCGATTCGGGTTGTCCCAACCGCCACCTGACAGGCTGCAGGGGACGCCATCTTCTATGGGTATCGTCGAGCGTTATCATGCACACACATACACACACACACGCACACACACATGGGTTTTTGCTCAATAAGGCAAGTTATGTGTTAAAAGATGTGTGCAACAAGTTGGATGGCATTTAGCCTTAAATGCCCCTCTCTGTCGGTGAAAAGTATAAAAAAAACTCAGAGTAGTTCCTTATGGGTGCTAATTATTGTGAGTGATGGGCTTGTGCATCACATGACCAGAGTGCAGCAATAATTGATAAGTTGCCGTTGTTTGTCAGTGTCAGATACAGTTTGCTTATCAGTTCCACTGACTGAGCTGTTCATGTGGTTGGCCATACTTTTTCGCCACTTTCCCTCTTCTCTTCTTCCACTGCAGGTCTGGTGCTCCAGTGGACAGCCATGGCTCGGGAACCTGTGATTCTCAATGTTTATGATATGGTAACTCTCTTGATTGCACATTTCGGATGGTTAATTGAGTAACCGTGAGGGTAGACAAGTGATGTGTGGATGCTAAGTGAATAACAGAGGCCTTAGAAAGTCAGATACAGTATTCCTATCAATATGCATGCTTAGCAGTTAAATTCCAGTCAGATCAGTAAGCTTACTTGTTATTGTTATGTACGAGGGGGTACCCAAAAGAAACCGGACAAAATTTTTTGCTCGGCAAAGCTTCTGTGGTACCGCGTTTTGCCACTAGGAGCGCATAGAACGAACATTCCAGAGTCAGTAAGCCGAGTGCCGTAGTTGAAGGAGGTCAGACTAGTTTAGGCAGAGTTTTAGAGTGACGACTGTTTTGTGTGAACGTCGTTTTTGCAATGGCTGATTTTCGTGAACAGCGTGCGCCGGTGAAATTACGATTTTTGCTCCGAAAAAGTTGAATGGAAACTCTTGAAATATTAAGAAAGACGTACAAGGACGATGCTATGGGGACAACTCAAGTGTTCCTGAATCGAATCCTGAATCAAAGCAACAATCATTGCAATGGAAAACTTCAAATTCACCTCGCCTCAAGAAAGCTCGTCAGGATGAACCAAACCTCAAAACAATGCTGATTTGTTTTTTCGACGTGAGAGGAGTCGTCCATTGAGAATTTGTTCCGCAGGGTCAGACAGTTAGCCAGGATTTCTACTTGGATGTTTTGAAAAGATTGGGCAACAGTGTGCGGTGGAAGCGGCCAGATTTGTGGTGGTCGGGTGACTGGTTTTTCCATCATGGCAATGCCCCTGCTCACACCGCCCTGTCTCTACGACAATTTTGGACCAAAAATGGCATGACCCCTATTCCTCAACCCTCATACTCTCCCGACCTTGCCCCGTGCTACTTTCTTTGTTTCCTAGAATGAAAAATTAGGTGAATGGAAAGCGTTTCGCTGATGTTGCTGAGGTGAAGAAAAAAACGACGGAGGCACTGTGAAGCATCACAAAAGATGAATTTAAACAATGTTTTGAAAAATGGAATGAAAGATTCGACAAGCGTATCATTGCAAGTGGGGAATACTTTGAAGGAGATTGAAGGTCTGTGCTTAAAATGTGAAGAAATAAGTTCAAACAAAAATAAGTCCGGTTTCTTTTGGGTACCCCCTCGTATGCTGTTTGTCTTCCCTGTCATGTAATGTGGTCGTTGAAATGTGAGAACATTGGCAATACAGCCAAAGAAACTTATCCTCGGGCACTTTTTCTGACAAGTGCCGTCTTGCATAGATGGCAACAATGTGTATGATGGGGAAGCTACATTTCACTCCATACGGCGAACAGAGAGTCCTTTCCAATCTCGGTTGCTGTTAGGCGAAAAACAATTCTAGATTTGGTTTGCCTTCTTTTTTTTCTGGACAGAAGGAAGTGATTTTGAATGAACTTCGCCATCGAAATCCTTTATTTCTTTCAAACACAACATGCAGACTTTATAACCTAGTGTTTGGCACGTGACAGCCTTAGCTGCTTATGTTCAACAAAACCCAGCTCAAAACAGTGCAGTTTCGTCCCCAAGAAGACATAATGTGTGCCACCACTGAGTCGAAGACAGCTGTTTTGTGTGGGAAGCTTTTTTGATATTGGCACATATTGCTAACTGACAGTGACGCCATTTATTGGTACGGCTAAATGAAAAGAAGCTTTAAACTGCAAGAATACATCGATGGATTGAGATACATGGTTCAAGTTCAGCATTTGTCTGCAATGCTTGTACTGTGGCCAGCCTTACATTTTAATTTTGTCATTACTTGCAGTACTGGATCAATGAGTACACGGCTCCCATTGGCCTTGGAGTGTTCCACACTGGAGTAGAAATCTACGGAACAGGTGAGCATTTATTTTTGCAGTTAAGCAATCGGCAGTGTCTAAAGATGGTTCATGGCTTGGGGGGGTTTAACTTCCCAAGGTGACTCAGGCTATGAGGGACACCGTAGTGAAGGGTTCTGGAAATTTCGACCACCTGGGGTTCTTTAATGCGCACCTTAACTGATAACTGATAACTCTAACAGTACATACGTACTACCATGTTTTGCAACATGCAGAAGGACAGGTTACTTATTTCCTAGCACATGCCAGTAATGAAAGCAAGTTTTGCATGCCGTTTATATAAAGTGGTGTTTTGAGCGTAACTTTTGCAATTCCTGTCCACAATATGTTGTTTTTATCTTCCAGAGTATGCGTATGGGGGTCACCCATTTGCCTTCTCTGGAATCTTCGAAATCCCGCCGAAATTTGCAAACGACCTTGGAGACCAGTTCAAGTACAAGTGAGTGGCACTGCATTTCAGTGTATTTGGCTCCTTAAAGAGTAAGGTATTTTTAGGGGCTGTGGAGAACAAATTACTGAGCAATGCTTGCAGGCAGAATTAGCTTAATGAGCGCTGGCTTGGTGTTGATAGATAAAAAAAGCTCAAGATGTTTATGTAGTATGTTTTGGCAAGAGCATGTGAAAGTTTAAGGGCCTTAGGAGCGGTTTTCATCAAGAGTAAGAAAAGCTGAAATACTGACACGTATTGAATGGTCAGTCATCATCCTGCAAATATCTGCGGTTTAGCTTATGTGACACCAGAGACATTGGCGATTAAGAACAGCCCTCCTCCTTTTCTCGATCAGCTCTTACATCGGAGCAAGCCAGCTTGAAAGCCATTGCATGGACTCTGTAAGAGCATTTTTATCTGCATGCCTCCTTGGTGTACAATAGGAAATTGCTGAAGTGCATAAATAAAATGTGGATCCTCTGAGAGTGGCACCAAATGGGTACAGAGTGGAGATATTTATTTTTTCCTCATTGTTGAAAGATGTTGTGAAGTTAAGAGGTATTGGCAAGAGGGTAATTTTATGGCATTGAGTTTTTACACATTATTTCACTGAGCAGCATAACTGGCATAACTTTGTGATGGCATGCCTGTCTTTCCTATTCCTTTGCTTCGCTTTTTTTACATGTTATGTGTTGCAGCGACATGCGACTTGTTACGGCACATTGTGCTCCGTGTAAGAAACCAAGACAATGGGCAGGGACACACACACAAACCATTCTGTGATATGTTGCTGTGCGCTGTCTTCATGCGTCCCCGTTGCTTGTGCAGGCAGAGCATCCTGGTGGGCCACACAGACTTCAACCAGATCGACGTGCGCAAGATTGTGGAGGAACTGGGCAACGAGTTCCGCGGCGATCGCTACCACCTCATGAACAAGAACTGCAACCACTTCTCGGGAGCCCTGACCAAGGTGGGAGAGTGGGCGCTACTCTGTTGCATCTCTGGCTGCTCACATGTTGGTGCATTTCTCTGGCCGTTTTTGTTGTAGTTTTGCAGCACTAGCTGCTCTTAGCTTTGCTTTAGCATCATCGTTGCCGTCCGCAAGTGTTAGCTTTCACCGCTGTGCACAGAGGGCACCGCAAAACCACGGCACATAGGAGACTTCAGTCTCATACCTCGGCGGATGAGTGCATGCGAACAATATAAAACTATACCTGTGCAAACAATCTTTATAATGATTGTCGCTGAGATGCGAATGGTGGAACCAGGCCCTTCAGGCGCCGAAGTAATCCGGCAAGCCCGAGATTTTAAGCGGAAATAACTAGCCTGCTGAAATCCCGCCTCGTTCTGCCAAAACAGAAACAGTGACAGGAAAACGAGTTCAGTCCATGCTGCAGAAGCAGTAGTGAAGCGACGTAAATGCAGAGAGCTTGCCTTACAAGCCACTGAAGCAGAAGAGAAGCGCATTCAGCGGCAAGACCCCACAAGACAGATTCAGAAGCAAGCCCCTGTAATTAATGCTGCGGCAGCCTAGGTGCAGTGACATAGATGCTAAGACCCAGACATACAGTATATAAGCACCCACTTGACCGATCGTAAGGCCGTCATCATTACATTTTGTATGAAGAAAACTACCACAGCTTAAAAAAAAAAGTGTTTGCAAATTTTTTCACTTTCATGCGACAGCTAGCGCTGAAAAGTTTGTGTTGCTCAATTAAAACTGTCCCTAAACTTTTTTCTTGCTCATATTCGTGCAAGATTTGCTTTCAACTTGCTTTTCAGAACAGAGTGATTTCACCGAAATTTGCCCACGCCATTGCTGTCGCGGAGAACGCAGGTAGTTGTTCTTAGCAGATGTCTCATGGCAGCAATACTTCGAAGAGGAATGCCACGGAGAAAGGAGAGGCGCAGTAAGACATGCTATGACTTGTGCTTGGAAAGGCAGATTTGTCAGATGTCATTTGTTTCTCGGCCAAAGTGAGCATTTTTGGAAGTAGAAATGCATATCTGATTAAACTTGAAATTTAAACTGCAAGAACTACGCGCAGCATTTTCTTTCTGACATCTCACTGTTGAAAAGTGGTATACTTAATTATAGCGCTCCTTTTCTAACTCGCAATGTTTTGAAATGTTGCCCACAGAGTGTTCCACCACACAGGCTGCGCAAAGATGTGGTGCAATTGGTCTATTGCTTGTCCGTTTAATTCTATTGGTCTATTTTATTGGTTCTGTTATCCTGTTGGTCTGTTATCGTTGAATGACACTTTGTGGTCAAAACTTTGAAATGTTGCCCACCGAGTGTGCCACCACACAAGCTGCACGAAGATGGTGCAATTGGTCTGTTGCTAGTCCCTTTAATTCTATTGGTCTATTTTATTGGTCTATTGGTTATCGTTGAATAACACTTTTTGGACAAAACTTTGAAATGTTGCCCACTGAGTGTGCCACCACACAAGCTGCACAATGACGTGGTGAAATTGGTCTATTGCTAGTCCCTTCAATTCTATTGGTCTATTGGTTATCGTTGAATGACACTTTGTGGTCAAAACTTTGAAATATTGCCCACCGTCTGTGCCACCACACAAGCTGCACAATGACGTGGTTGAATTGGTCTATTGCTAGTCCATTTAATTCTATTGGTTTATTGGTTATTGTTGAATGACACTTTGTGGGCAAAACTTGATGCCTCTCGGTCCGTTTGACTGAGCATGCCTGCTGCTGTGCAGATCCTGTGCGGAGAGGAGATCCCGGCCTGGGTGAACCGGCTGGCCTACTTCAGCTCGTGCGTGCCTTTCCTGCAGCGCTGCCTTCCCCGAGAGTGGCTGACGCCCATCGCACTCCAGGCTAGCCCCTCCCCTTCCTTACGACCAATAGGATGAATGACCTCACCATTAAATGCGCTCGCCTCGTCCGTTTCACACGCCTGCCTCTCTCTCTCTCTTTTTTCTCAGCGTTCTCTTCTGTGGTGCTTTTTTGTCGTCGTTTTATTGCTTCATGCAGTAGAACTCTCTGATACGCTTTGTCTTTTCACAGGCTTTTTGGTAGTAGCATTGCTACACACTAGATGTTGCACCTTGGTAGTGCTATGCAGCCACTCTTTGCAGAGAGGAGGGAGTTTATATGCACAGAGACCACTGGCTTTTCCTTTATTTTTTTGTAGCGACAGCCAAGATGACAAGATTTAACTGGAGAGCATTGGGAAGAAGCCTTTGTCGTGCATTTTACTCAGCTCAGCCAATGACGACGATAGGCATAGCTGTGCACGAAGGGTTTTCACTTGGTAATATCGTCGAGGACAGCAATTTAAAGTCCTGCAACATCCTCAAAGTCTTGAGCAGCTTTTGAGGTGCAGTTGCAGGGAAGCAATGTATGTGCGGTTACGTCAACGTATGGCGACCACCTCTGCACGAATGAAAAAGGAGCGGGCTCTAGCTGTCGGCATGCGTGCAGTGCTTGGCACAGAACGAAAGTCATCAAAATTGCACATATCAGTGCATGCACTCAGTGCATAGCACCCTGTGTAATGAAGACAATATGGCCGTTATTGTCACTTCTAAAAAAAAAAAAAAAAGTTAACAAGGTTTCCTTGTGCTGCTCCTAGACAAGTACAAAGCTGTGTCTTTCAGTATTTCTAACCTGCCTACCTAATCTGAAAGATAGAACTGCTGTGGTGAATACTGTACAAATGTGGATCACCTGTATTTGACTCTGGTTCTTCCTGTATATTACTGATCGTCTACCACATTTTCTTCGCAGCACTGGATGTCGATATGCGCATGCTCTAGTCTTAACTATTTTACTGAAAAACTCCCAGTGTGGAAGTGTGTTGTTGTGTGTGCTTAAAGAGGTGTGTGTGCTTGTGCGACAAGCAGTGAAGTCTGCAACGTCAAGAACGCAATCATAGCATGCCTTTCCCTCGGTACACGTCTGTACAGTAGTTGCTAGCTGGCAGTCATTTGAGAGAACAGGCTGCACTATGTTGTTTGATGGAACAATGAAACAAGAAGATCCTGGTGTCGTTTGCCCTCCCATTGTTTTCGTGCTTTGCGGGAGAAGAATGGTGAGCCACGTTGTGTGCGTTCACGTGAACAGTGCTGCTGCTTTAGTGCCGTTGCTGCATCGTCTACTTACCAGTAGTACTAGTAAATGAAGACCAGTCAGCACCTGCTGGCACTGAACGGCAGTGACGTGTGTTGTGCGTCGAGCTTGCTAGCATCGTATTCTGCACCTTGCTAGTGCATGCAGATGCCTCGCACACAATATTCTGCCACATGGAACATCTAGCAGCATTGCTCATATAGATACTTGCGGTGTTATTCTTTTCTGCGTGCTTACGCAAGATCTGCACCTTCTTGCTTCAGTATCTCGCTCTCATGCCTTTAAAGTTTACACGACTCTCAAAGGATAAATTCTTTGACACGGGCGAATGAAAGTATGAAATTCGTGCGTTTCAGTCTCTAGCGCATTCAGAGGTAGTGCTGTTTAAGTGCTGCAAAAGCAGTCTTTGGCACCGAGAGATTCAGGTTGCCATGCTTGCTTGCATTTCACAATCAAGACCTTGCAGGAAGCTTTACTGGCAGCATTCAGGCATGGCGTGTTACTAGCCATGCTTATTGTAACCATACTGGTAAAACTTCAGACTGCAAACATGGTTTTCTCTATGTGGTGGTCTGATGTGGTCCATTCTGTTTTGTGTGTGTGTGTAGGGGTGGGGGCTGCAACGTTGTAGATGAGGCTTACTCTGATGTCTGCTATATAGCTACTATTCTAATGTAGCTCTCTGGCAATCTGTTATAATGCTGGGTAAGGTCATAAAATGGGTCATTGGTCAGTATTGCACGTTTATACACATCTGGTAAGCTGTGACGTTGAGGGGGCGGGCCACATGTGGTTTTTCATCAGTCACTGGAACCGGATTTGCAAGCTTCACTGGGTGACTTCGGTGCAGTTAATAGCCGAAATGCAAGTTCACGCTCACTGGTGGGTCACGAGTATTGCAGCTGTGGGCGCCGAGAATGTAGAACTTTATAGTTTGGTAACGGGTGGTGGCTTGTGGTCTTTGTGCCTGTTTGAGTTGATGGCACAGTTTCGAGAGAGGACCTGGCACAACAAGGACACCCTACCTGATATCCATGTCAGTTGGTTTTCACTACAAGCCTGTCGCTGTGCTTTATTATCCTCATTTTAATAAATGTAGATATGAGCGTGATTGTGTTCAGATTAATCGTGACATTCTTTTGGATAGTAACAGTTCAGTATCTAACCTTCTGCGCTTTGCTGCACCTGGAGAAGGGCGCTTTGTGCATTAATCCATTTCTTGTACTTAATATTTACTGCACTGACCATTCATTTGGCACATCTTGTTAGGAAGTGTTTTTCAACTTCACTGGACAACACTTCGAAATAGGCAAGAGATGCAGAGAGGATAAGATGAACATAAGCACTGAACTTCCAACCTGTGAACTTGTGGCCCACATTCGCTTCATTTGCTCTGTTTTCGTCTTTTTTTTTGTGCTGTGTTAGAATGTTAGGTTGTGCTGCACTATCATGCCCAATTTGCTGCCTTGGTCGATTGTAATCAAGCATGATTTGTAGCCAAATGTTCATGTTTTCACAGCAAACTCTTTCATGCATTTAAACTGTGTGCCCAATTGATAGGGCAAGTTTTAATTGGATAGCGTTAAGGGTCCAATTCATGGTTGGTGTTGTTAATGGTGTGTGTGGAAAAGCTAGATCGGTCGAAAGTCCAAAATCCATACATGGAGCCGTGGAATGAAAAGTGATAAAACTTGTGTTTAGAAGGATGCAACATAACTCAAATGTCATTAGAACATGTAAGTATAGTATGAAGTAAATGAATTGCTCTGAAAAGAAAACTGCGGCAATTAGTGGGGAATCAAACTGCTAATCCTTGGGTTGTGAGCCAGACACGCTACCTCTAGGCCACGCAGGTACATTGTATGGCTTGGTTAAAGTGGGATTATATATATGTCGTCTGGTCTTTCACGTAATTTGGAAACAGTGTCCGCATGAGCAAGAGGTGCCATTGACGGGGCTCGTTAACGGTACCGGGCTCGTTAACGGCAGAGCTTAAGTGTCCCCCCAATTTTTTTTTTGGCATGCCACCGTATTCATTTGGGTGTGTTAATCACTCTGCTAGAAGACTGGCATCTAGCAGTTACACCACCACCAGCTGCAATGCACTGTAGACATGTATGGTAATCATTTGAAGCACCTGCGATTCTAGCCACCCTCATTTTCTGATTATCCAATCAGAACTCTCTCTGATTGCAAGAGAGGCTACTTTTTGAAGTTCTGAAGAGCCACTGGCCTTCTGGAGCCGTGGTAGCAGGTACACTCTTCGTCAAAGGTAAACAGCCCAAAGGGATCTCCTCCTGAGTCGAGCTGTGAGACTCTCTATCCATCGGCAAGGTTCCGAATCTCAAAGTTGATAGGAGCCCTCGTCCTAACCTCTGAGAAACTTGGCACTTCCAACAAACGTTGCAAGAGCTTCGCCGCACATCTTAGGAGCAAACTCCTCGGGCTGTTCACTTTTGTCAAGGGCTGTACATCTATTTTTTTTAGTGCGAGATACAAGAGGAGCAGTTGATAGCATGATCAACTAAGGGCTAATCCCACTTGCACCTAAAAGCCGCTGCGGTGGCTCAGTGGTTATGGTGCTCAGCTGCTGACCCGAAAGGCGCAGGTTCGATCCTGGCTGCGGCGGTTGAATTTCTTTGGAGGAGAAATTCTAGAGGCCTGTGTGCTGTGCGATGTCAGTGCACGTTAAAGAACCCCAGGTGGTCTAAATTTCCGGAGCCCTCCACTACGGCATCTCTCATAGCCTTAGTCGCTTTGGGACGTTAAACCCCATAAACCAAACCCAAACCACTTGCACCTTAACATTGTGACCACTACTACCTAAGCACTTCCTGTTCAATGGTCTGCACTTTTGTAAAAAAAAAATAATGTGTATGCATTAGTGTCAGTGCTCGCCGGACGGAGCAGCCGCTGACAGGTTCAGACCATGCAGGCGGATGGCGTGATCGAGTCTGCCATTGACTGTGTGACATGCTTTACCTCCTCTCCTCTCCCCCACCCACCACCTGTCCCCTTCTCTGAAAGCGGAGAAGAGGATTTCCCCCTCTCTTCGCTTCCTGCGAACCGAGGCTTCACATGCCAGTGCCAACGCCAGATCCGATAATAGGAGGAATACTGCGAGACTTTGCCCTCCCTTGAGGCAAATGGGCGACAAAGCTGGTCATCAGCCTACCCAAAGTGTACTGGGGAGGAACCCCCTTCAAGCAGCTCTCTCGCTGTAAAAGGGGTGCTTAGATTTGCATTAATGTGGTCCATTTTTGCACACCCCACCCCTATCCCCCCCACGTGCAGGCTAGCATACAGGAGGGCAGCACGTCAAGGGTGCACAGTTCGCCGCCTCGTTCCCCGCCGCCCAATTCGTCGCGGTCGTCGCAGAAGCGTGTGCCTCGGATCTGACACGTGGCCCCCGGCATTAGGAAGACTGCAGTACACTTACCACTGCTCTCTCGGCCGTGCCCTGTCGTGCCGTTGCAAGAAACAGCATTGCTGCCATTGCTTGTCGGTTTCTGAAGCACGACCCGGCCCAGTGCGGATGGCATTGGTGGTGTGGTGAGCGGATGTTTTGCCATTTCACTTTGCACATTCCGTTTTTTTAGTGTGTGCGTGTGCGTGTGTGTGTTCGGAAAGAAAAATTGTGCTTCCTGATGTGTTAGCGTAATGTTAGGTGTAACATTAAAGGTGCAGTGAAGAGGATTAAAGGTGCAGTGAAGAGGAATCTGAACTCGTCTTTTTGCCCCGGGAACTCAATCTGCATATTCCGAGCATTCTTAGAAACTTCGATTTATTGCCCTGTGTGGCTGATTTCCCTAATTAAATTGAATTAACGTCCGGCTCCCGCCTTTTTTTTTTAAATTCTCCCCCGTACGGTGGGCGGAGTCGACCAATGCGTGGAGTGCCTTTCACCCAGTCCCGTGGCGTCTTGCCGCTCTGCCATCGGCGGAGTAATACGTAGTAGTCCCTAGAAGCAAATAGTCCGCGCATATTTTTACTTCTGCGGGCTTATTTTGCGACTATATTATCTGCGAATGAAACTTTTTATTCACGGAAACCTAAAAAACAAAATAAAGCGAAAGCAAAGCCTCCAGGAGCTGGCTGAAAGGCACTGCGCGCGTTGGTCGACTCCGCCCACTGTACGGGGGAGAATTCAAAAAAAAAAAAAGGCGGGAGCCGGACGTTAATTCGATTTAATTAGGGAAATCAGCCACACAGGGCAATAAATCGCAGTTTCTAAGAATGCTCAGAACGTGTAGATTGAGTTCCCGCGGCAAAAAGACGAGTTCAGATTCCTCTTCAGTGCACCTTTAAAAGACACGAAGAGAGCAGAATAGGTCAGGGAACAAACTCGAGTTAATGACGTCCTAGTTGAAATGGCTTTGATGCCTGTGTCTGATTGTCAGTGCTAGATACCAACCTGCTCTTTTCCACTGCACAATGAGCAACTAATTTATTTCTTTTCTTTGCAGGAATCACAGACAAACAGAAGAAGAAAAAAAGGGTGTGCAAACAGCTCACAGAGCAACTGCTCGAACGTAATTTCTTCACAGGCTGGGTCAGCCAGCTTCAACTGGTGCTACACATCCATTGTGCCATTCATCTATAGGGAGAAAAAAAAACTAAATTGTCGCAACACTTGTGTGCAAGTGTGTGCGTGTGACCACGCATCCTCAACTTTGTGTGCTTCGACCACGAAGAGGCGTGCCATGGCAGAATGGTGTGGAGTTCGTTGCCGAAGTGCGCGGGGAAGAAAGGAATTGGTGTACATCCAGGCCAAGGCCATGCTTTAGCAAGCGCTTTATGGCCTGCTATGGTCTCATCGGTGGGAACCTTGTCGGCAAGCTGGCTGTTACGGACCTGCTTGATAGTTTCAGAACTGGACTCGTACAGAGTGAGGGGACGTTAAGTCCTCGGTGTGTGAAAATGTTGAGAGCAAACGCCAGGCTGCACTAAGGGCATTCGTTTGGGCATTTCGTGCGCTCGCATGTTCCAAGGCGCGGTTGTCATATTTTAGTTAGTTTGTTTTTGACTGCATCGCTTGTGCATGACTGTTCTCCTTTTAACTTTTCACAAGATATGCAAGTCAATATACTTACGCAATTTTTAGACTGGCATTTTGCGTTGGACGCTTGCCGGTGCATTTTAGCGTAATATGCGCGAAAGACAAATTTTGTAATGTTTCGAGTCTTGCTCAGTGCGTTTATTTTAGGCCATTGCTTCCGATCGTGATAGACTGCACTCCTAAACCCTTTATGGTTTGCCCAGCTAGTGTGACTGGAGTGTCTCTTCTACGTTGTCAGCTGTGACGTGAATCGTTCACGGTTCAGTGTGTGGCTTACTAATAGTCCCCGTAGTTATACCAAAGTTGCATGTTAAACCCAGTGGTCCATCTTGTTTATTTAATATAAGCATCTTGTGTTTTGCTAGAAACTTTGTTCTTATAATATTGCCTTTATCAAAGTCTACAAGTTATTTGCCAAATGGCCCAGTTTTAACTCTTGTGGAAGTTGCCGCCGTCGTGACAGTCACAACGGCTGTTGTTTTGCAGTTTCCAAAGGGCTTGCCAAATGGTTTGATTTAATGGTGCTTTTTTTTTTAATACATACTATTGCTGTGCGTGATATGTTTTTAGCTATATGTATCTGGACGTGTCACCTGAAGCTTCTGAAAGTGGGCTTGTGGAGCTGCAAGCCCTTTAAGCATGTGTTAGGTGCACAATTAAACCTATGGTATTGACTGCGTTACTGCATATCTCTCTCGTTTCGTTGTTTAGTGCTTCCTGTCAACATTTTTTTTTAACAACACAACGTTGTATGTAGACCTTAGCTTTCTTTTTGCATGCAGGTGCTAATCAATTCACTGCCAGGAACTTAAGAAATGCTTGTTTTATCACCTTTTAATTATCAGTAGCCAAAGCAGCAGTGGTAATAGCAACGAATACGAGGGCACAGAACCTACTGTCAATGGTACCCATTCTGTGTTGGGACTGCTAAATTATGTTACGACTGTTCAGCTATGTGTACACATACAATATGCAAGCTTTTCTTTTCTTTATAGTGCCATTTAGTTGGTAACATTTCCAGTATTTTTGAGATTGCGTTTGGCTTTGAAGAGTTTACTCTTTTTCATCCGTTTTTATTTGCGGAAAAAAACGTGACAAACATAAGTGACTGAAATAACCGCTGCAACTAACAACTCCTTAGCGCAGTTGGCAACGAAGCAGTGATTTTAACGTGGAAAAAGTGGAGGATACGAGCAATTTCTGCAGTATTACAGAATCTCGCATGTTGGCGACGTGCTGTCTACTCTCTGTAAAGGGATGCGACGTCTAGTTGGCTTTCCTTCGCACTACGGTGAAGTTAATGTGAAGGAGTATGCAATTGATGTGGCACAATTACCTGCAAGACAGGACACCACATGAACAGGGACAACTTCTACTTCTTCTATTTCTATTTCACCTAACAATTCACTCGTAAAAACAATACGTTTTTGTCTTTGTGCTAGCAAAGATGAAACAAGCTTTCAGTTGTCAGGGTCAGCAGGAAATCTTGCTCACTGTGTGAACCATATTTGCCTGCCCTGTGACACAGACTACTTATTTCTGTGCAACAACATAGGCTTGTAGTTTTTCAGAATGCGTGTTTCGGGAAACTGCCGAAGGATGTCAATTCCATGCCAACTGTCATGGATGCAGTCGCATACGGACTTGCTGTTCAGCGTCGTGATACATAGATTGCGAAAAATGCATGGACACTCGCATTGTGTCTGTATGACTGTTTAAATGTGGTGCGGTTTCATTCAGTTATTGAAACACTCCCACCTCTTTCTATGCATTGCAATGTTGACAGTGGTGAATCTGCCTTTGTTTTGTACTGCTTACATGTTGCCGACAAAACCGAACAGTTACTGGATTTTGAATTTGGCTGCAGTTGATGTATATCGTAACATACTCAATGCAAAGGCAGTGTTCTTTCTTGATATCATTTCAAGTCTCTAAATGCTATCCGTTCACTGAGCTGATCTACCATGTCTCACGTGATATGTGCAGCCTGCTTCTTGCTAATTGACGTAAACACACAGATGCTTTGGTAAACATCCATCTCAGTTGTTTTTCAAAACTTTATGGTACCTTTTAATGATCATGTTAAATTGGTGTATTGGGGTTTAACGTCCCGAAGCAACTGAGGCTATGAGGGACGCCGTAGTGGAGGGCTCCGGAAATTTCGACCACCTGGGGTTCTTTAACGTGCACTGACATCGCACAGCACATGGGCCTCTAGAATTTCGCCTTCATCAAAATTCGGCCGCCGCGGCCGGGATCGAACCCGCGTCTTTCGGGTCAGCAGCCGAGCACCGTAACCACTGAGCCACCACGGCGGGGCTGATCATGTTAAATAATGTTAAACTTGAAGTTTAACAGAATGTTAGCACTAGCACTGGTCTTTATGCCCAGTAAGCTTGACCTGAAAGTATTGTTCCATGTTGCTTCGAGATACTGTTTTCACCAAAGCACTGCTCCAGAAGGCTTCTAACCAAAGAAAAGTTGAGCTTGTAACAGCCAAGAGAAAATAGCTGTATATGAGTATGACCATCATATGGGCTATGTGCTTAAGCTGTGTGCTTAAGCTGCGTACTGTTCATTGTGCGATTATTCTCCAATCCAACAGAGCTTGTTCTACTTGGCCACTTGCCGAGCCTTTGATTTGCGAATGGTTTAAAGTACCTCAAAGCACCAGTCTCGCAGTCTTCATGTTGCTTTTTTGAAACCTGGACTAAGCTTAGAACTAAGTCAGGCTGACATCACTGTTGCATGTATATAAGGCACGGCCACTGTTAAAGGTGTCAAATAAGGAAGTATTATTACTCATTAGCATCCACCCAAGCAAGCACCCAACGGGTTCATGCTAACGAGCAATTACTCCCTTATTTGAAGTCTGCTCCACCTTGGCGGTTACGCCTTGACACATTGGACTAGCCCCTGTTTAAGGTGCCGAATCCAAGGGCATTACGCACCCATGTAGTTACTTGGTGGAACAGGGTTTTCAAATGGTATTTCTAACAGCGTGTGTTCAATTCACATTAACTGTCTCACACTTTTGAGCCTTATGTAGTACCAAGAGTTCTCAAATCTTACTCAAACACTTCAAAGTCCCCGGACCCTGCAAACATTTGTCCATTTGATGTGCTCATTCGTTTCCTGCCTGGCAAGTAGACTGATGATCTGAATTATGGTACCTGAGATTTTGCTTTTGTGCGACGAGGCGTGAGAAGCACTGTACATCGTAATGCATAAGGGTAACCAGTTGCCTGTTTATGTTGTCGTGCTACACTCTGAAGTGCTGTTTGTGTGAATACAATCAAGAATTGCAGCTTGAAATTCTCCGAAGGCATCATAGGCTACATATTTTGCAAGTTTCCGTTGACTACAGCTGCTGTGCAAGTACATCAACACGATCTCGGAGCTTAAGTGATGTGATACTGTAAACCTAGATGAACTTTTCTACGTTACAACAGATGCTCGATAAAGCTAGAAAGTGCTCAAGTGCTTTTCAGCTTAGAACATGCTTTTTGGCCATCCCGGATGTTAACATACCGTATTTTCCGGTGTATAAGACGCGGCTTTTTTTCGAAAATCTTGCTGGTGCGTCCTATACAAGGGTGCGCCTAATATGCGAGTTTTTCATCTTTTTGTGCGAGTTCATCGATTACTACGGTTCATGCTCAAGCTTTTTTCACCTAAAAAATATCACTACCAATAACGCGGTTGTAACACGGTTAATACTTCAATACTGGGACCGCCGTGAGCGACATTCTAGGTGATCTTTATCATGAAACGGCGGGGATGACGACTTCCGGGATCGCAAACGCGCGGCTGTTTCGGAGGCCCCAAGCAAAAGTAATGAGAAGCGCCAAAAGATGGTGACAATCGCGCTTCTCGCCATTGTCAAGACAAGCCGGCATTCTTTTTTAGTCACCCTTTGCAACTTTTTTTCCTCAGTGTACGTAGTGCATGTTTCAGCCGAGTTGCTTCCAGAAATGGGTGAACCTTTTGATAGCGCATCTGAAGATGAAGACTTCGAAGGTTTCAAGTAGAAATAAAATGTTGTTATGGACATATGGGGAGCTGTATCGTTTTTTCTTTCTTTTTTGCTAAAACGTGGACGGGTATGACGTGAGTGTTGCCTTTTTCGATCACTTAGCGTTGCTTAAGAATTGCTCACAGGTACGGTGCATTTCGCGATAGTCGCGCAAGCGGGTTTAATAAAGCCTCACTAGCCTAACTGGGTAAACTGGGGTGCGTCTTATATACAAACTTTTTCAATGACAGCTTGCATATATGGCAAGTGCGTCTTATACACCGGAAAACACGGTACATTTGAGCTAAATTGTGCCTTCCCTGGCAGCATAACAGATACTAACCACCTCCAGCCTCCAAATTCTGTTGGAAAGTTGCGGCTAGACAGTAAAACCTGTAGCTTTGCTATCTGATGCTGGGTAAAGTATTGAAAGCTAAATAAAAAATCATGCGCAGTTTGTGAAGTGCGTCGTAACGCTTCTCTCTGTTTGCCTTTTCTAGTGTCTTTTTTGCACGAGGTCCTTTGTGTAAAGCTAGATTTTGTACCTTGCCACCTTACTCTGCTTGTCCCTCATGTTTGTTAGCCATAACTGCACCTCTATGCCTTTTTCAACTTCCATTGTGCATGTGTGTGTTGTGGGTTCTGTGATGTTGTAATGTGTCGGCACACTCGACTAGCTCTAGTGTTTTTAAGGCATGTGTTGTTTCTA
Organism: Amblyomma mixtum; assembly: GCF_055824585.1. NCBI lineage: Eukaryota > Metazoa > Arthropoda > Arachnida > Ixodida > Ixodidae > Amblyomma > Amblyomma mixtum. The sequence goes on along the minus strand of NC_143019.1, from coordinate 33,817,711 downwards.
TTGCTGTTGTACGGCTACCAAGCCATTGAAGGGCTTGCCTTCGTTTATATAAGGATGCTCGTTTTTGCCATGTCTTTTATTTTTTTTTTTCAATGCACAGCTGTGTTGACAATGTGCGCAAGTCATTAAAAAAAAGGAAATGCAGTATGTGTGGTATTGCTGTGTACTATATGAGCAAAGTACCAAAACCTGGTATGCAAGCAGTGTTTGTCGAGAGCAGCTTTGTAGTGAGCAAAAGGATTGCTGCTTTGACATCAGCTGAACAAGACAAGAAAAAAAAGAAAAGATATACACCAGAGCATAAAGCACATTTCGTCAAATGTGCCCAACCGATGGAGTAAGTCGGCCTCTCAACGTCATCCCTTCAAAGATCTGGAGCTTTGGGGTTGCCTTAGTTCCCTGCTTAAATGCTGACAACAAATTCTGTGGGCTCGACAGCTTTTACGAAAGCTGAGCATTGCCAGACATTTGCAGACTAGTTGCCAAAGGCAGGCAATGACTGCCTGCATTGCCTGTTCTTTGGTTTGTTTGTTTTTTTCCCCAATGTCCTGCACTGTTGATTCACGCTGAGAGAATTTTTGTCGGAAAGTTCTACAGCAACATGCTCCTGCAACCCTAGCTGAATGTATTCTCTGTGCATACATAAATGCTTTTGCATAACTACCCCATCAAAATGCACCTACAATGGCCGCGCACACATCAGACCGGCTAACTTGTGCTCGGAAGTAGAGTGCTACAACTGTTGGGCCACTGTATGAACTGCCCCACGCAAGGCATACTCTAATGACACACGAAATTTCACTGCACCTAACTAAGGTGAAGGAAAATTTGAAGCAAGGTTTTCATGACTCAATCATAAACACTTGTGGCCGCTAGCTGCCTTCGTCATAGAAAAAGCCAACACATAGGTCAGTCAACTGCATTGAGAAATTGTGCAGACCTTCCATATCGACGGAAGACTTGGCCAACGTGTTAGGCACTCCTCAGTTGGCCTGACAGTCAATGAAGTAACGCTCCTAGGCCAAAGATGAAAAGATGTGATGCACGGTCATGTATTAAGTGTTCATAGTCTCCGGCCATGGTTTTCAATCGTCCTTGGTGTGTGTGGATCACACTATGTGCAACGATGACCGAGAGCTAGCGAGAACAGAATTCACATTGGGTTCGAAATACGGAACAAGGTAACAACAGTGCTCACAGCTACTTGTCACTGTGGAACTGCCTTTCCATTCAGAATAGGATGATTAATGGAATGGTTGGCGTGTGGACTGGAAAAAGACAAACGTCCAAATGCAAGACCACATGCAGTACACGTAGTACAGGACACCTGCAGTAGCAAATGGTACAATGGCCTAAAAAAAGGTCCTGTAACCTTGCGACTACCCTTCAGAAATGGCAGCTTCTTAAAGGACTCGGGAAAATGCAATGTCTGTCTTTTAAACCATAACCACGTGGATATTTCCACTTCTCAGTCAAACCTGGCAGTGGACATGCTAGGCTGTGCGATGTAAAGTCTGAGCTAGACACTAAATATCAAAGTGACGGTATTTGAAGGTAGCTTTTGCATACTGCTACACCTGGTTTATGGACACACTCCCATTTTGTTCAAAAATGAGGCAATCAATTATTTACGCTGGAACCAAGTTGCAAGCATAGAAACGATGTGCCCTATCACCTTCCTTCGTCTTTACTCCCTGACATATACTTCATGCTCTCTCTGGTATTGACTTTACCAGCTAAGCTTGCTAGCAGTCAGATTAGTATTTCAATTCACTCTGCATCAGCCAGGCAAATACTGCTTCCGAACTTTGTTGAACCCAACAATCAAACATCACCTCGGGGTGCAGTTCAAGGACTAATAAGCAAATAGTTTAGCCACTAGCAGTAACTGCTGCCAGATACCCCCACCATTTGTGCAATCTTTCGCATGACGCAACATAAACACTGAGGAGACATGCATCGCCAAATGAAAGTACTGGAGGTTCCTCAGGACTGCTCAACCACCTCACTTTCTTTCAGTATCCTTTTCCCATTCAATGTCCCTCACACTGGACGCCTGGGGGAAACTATGAGCCACACTGTGAATGGCGCGCACATCTATGTAGTCATAGAGCATGCCCCATCATTTGCAGTGGCACTGACGGAACCAATATGCTACGGACACGGTCCAGACACAACTCACAAAAGTATTCTCTCAACCACTGCAGTACAGGCTTTGATCCCCAGTGCTACCGGGTAGCTGCCGGTTTTCCAAAGGTTTCCTGTAAGCGTCATTCATGTACCTATGTTTCAAGTGACTGACTTACGAGCTAGGTCAGCCCATTCTAAAAGCCACAAGAGAGTTATGGAATCGTCTTTGTTGTATTGGAGATATTTATTTTTGTAGTTAATTTCTATGCTCCTGAAATGCAAAGCAAGCAATAAAAGCAGATGGCAACACTCTACCCAGCTTTGACTTATTTGTCATCGTTCTGATTACTAATTAGCATCGTTTTACGCAGAGATGTAGCTAAGCACTACAAAACAAAAGCTCCACGAGCAGAAAGTTCGATACTTCAGAACAGGTTTGCAGATCACAAAATAAAGCTATCCACAAAAGCCAAAACCTCAACTAAATGTTGAGGCAGTATATGCCATTCACAGAAGAAAAGCCTTCACAATCAACGGCAATAGAAAACATTATGCACCAGCATTCAATGTTAATTATGATAAGCGCACCACAACACGTTCAGCCAAGATGTCCTTTCCCGCGCACTTGGGATAAATGGGCTTTCATTGCTACTTCAAAGCAGCGTTGTGTAGCTGCAACTTTAAGTGACTCTTCACATACACGCATTACAATAAGCAGTTCAAACATTTATTTTTTATGGTTATGCGTGTATGTCCTAAAAGGATATGTATGCTACAGAAATTCAGCACTCAAACCCATGAACACACAGAGCAAAGACGTTTTATAGTTGCAAAGCATAGTTGATTTAGCTTCGGCAGCAAACACCAAATGTCACAGTTCTTGCGCATTCCACAAGACAATGTTGAGAAATGGAAGAGTAGCACGTTTCAGCAGCAGCAACTGATGCCACAGTCCTACGTACATGCCTCAAAAGGAATGGTGCAGCTGTTTCGTGCGTGTTTCAAGTATTCAAGGGCACTCTGTTCACCTAAACAGAAAACAGCAGGCAGATACTTTGTTCACCCACTGCCAGGAGCTACATAAAACTTCATCGTAGATGAGCCGGAACAATGCGACTGAATAAACTGGCAGCTACACCATGAGTTCTTGTAGATTATTAATGATACACCAGGTGTAGGAAGCCTAAATTCCGTGAAAGAATAAAAATAAATAAACAAACTGCCAGCACTAGCACGAAGCATGACAGCATTACCAGCTGCATAATGTTGCAAGCCGCTATGCACTTTTCAAACAGCTAGTACGACAGCCATAAACTGTGCATCAAATCACAGCTTTTTAAAACCACCTCTTATCATTGTGCGAGTAGATTCCAATATACCTAACTTACAAAATCACCTTTTTTGCTGTTTTAATATTACCGCATAATCTCTTTAAAATATACCTGGCAAAAGTTCCTGCCCTTCACAAGAGAAAGAACTGTCTGCACATGGTCGCTGCGTGGTTTCGAAGTGTCGCAAACACAGACTTTTCTGAATGCCCCAAAAAGAAAGCGACCAGCCAGATGTCAGGCAAGAGCTCTTTATAGAACTTTATAGAGCTCTTTATAGAACCACAGACTTTTCTGAACGCTCCAAAAAGAAAATTACCAGCCAGATGTCAGGCAGGAGCTCTTTATAGAACTTTATAGAGCTTTTTATAGAACCACACTTTTCTGAATGCTCCAAAAAGAAAGCGACCAGCCAGATGTCGGGCAAGAGCTCTTTATAGAACTTGAAATGTGCGTTAGTTATTACACAAGTTACACATAAAATCAGATGTGCGTGCAATGCCTGTCATAGTAACATTTAATAGGACTGACACAGTCCGCATTACAAGATATGAAGAGAGGTGTCCCACACGCAATGTTTGGGGCAATTCTGCATCCACATGAATGCAGTGTGCTACGCACAACCATGGGAACACACCTGAAGTTTCAGCTTACTGCAACTAGTGTCCACAGGCTGCAACAATGCAATGCACAGCAGCAGAAATGACAGCAGACAAGCTCTGCACCGTCAGAACACCGGGTAAAAGCGACAGCAGTTTTGCCCCAACCACCCATGTGGTGGCAAAACTACAATTTGCATGTGAGCGTCCTGTTTGCAGCTTTATTGGTCATGAAACTTCCACGCTCCGACCCCTCCACCGCTGAAGTTTTGCACACGGACTGAATCAGACACTGCAAGATGGCGCTAGCGTCGGAAGGCAGCAAGGTGCGATCCTTGCATGAAAGAATTCTTTCCCAAGGAAAAAGACTGCACAAAGAGTTCACACACTGACTCAACAGCCAAAGTGAGGGCCGCACTCCCAAATTTTAGAAACTAATAAATTTTCACCTGAGGAGGCTTAGTGATTATGGCGCCGAGCGCCATAATCACTAAGCCTCCGCGGCTCTCTTTTTCTCACGCACTCTCTCTCTGCACATTCTGGCTAACCATGATTTCAGCCATTACCGGTAGTGCCACCCAATAGGCTGCCTTTACTCCCTGGACCAAGCACAAGGCACACTAATCTGAGAATAAAAATCTTTTAAGACTATAGAATCCCTACTGGAAAACCAGGAAACTTGCAATTACCATGAAAATCGAACCTATACACAGCATCCCTGCAATGCTTTTTAAAATCTCAGTTCCTTGAAAGCAGAAAAATATTCTCTTTAAAACAGATTTCAGTGCCCACTGAAGAAGCCAGTCGTTAATTTTTGCTCTCCAGTGCAAGCGTTCTTGCCGATACCACGACAGGGCTAAAGTGTGTGAGCACCACCTCTTCTCCATGCTTTTCCTCACCAATAATTACAAGAAAGCGCTAGTTTCATAAAGTTGAGTATATAGTGGGATACAATAAGGCCTTAGTCGCTTTGGGACGTTAAACCCCACAAAACCAAACCAATAAGGCAATGAGCTTATTGATTCATTTTTCAAACAGAAAGGCCACAATTTCGACACAAGTTGCCTACCTAGTGCTTTTCATCTGTGTTCTGCGGCACAACAATAGCTTGATGACCTCTGAGGCTATGTGCACACTATTGGAAATGTATTGGCAAATGCCGCTCCTACAAAGGACCCGAGTGATACCATCCGTTTCCAATATTGGGCCGATTACCAGTGCTGCTTGGGTGGCGTACCAAGCTCTTCCATAGCACAAGGCAGAAGTTCCATGACCAGTAGGAAAATATAAAAAAAGTAACCTGTTCTAGCTGAAATTCATCAAAAAAAAAGGGAAACAGACATAGACACAAAGTGGCACAAGCGTTTGCTCACACGGACACTGAAAACTTTAGAAGAAAATGAGTTTCAAAGAAATAAGCAACAAAGCACATCTGTGGCATGTCCGACCATTAAAAGAAACACGTGTGATGCACGCTAATGCGACACCGCTTGCCGTGTGGCTCAACATTTTTTTTTACAAAACCTTCACACAGAAAAAGTGAAAAAATGTACCAGACTACCTCGCTAACGAAAATTGATGTAAAGAATGAAATGCTTTATTCCTGCGGTATCTGCATTGGCCGCGGAATCAAGGGCAGGTGTTCAGAAGAATGAGGCCGCTCAGAAGTCTAAAAAAAAAAAAAAACTGGTGGACATACACAGTCGATCCCGGATATATGGAATTATCGCTTATATCGAACTGTCACAGTATCCCCTTGAAAATCCCGTGCAAAAGTATAGCAGTGCTGTTTGCGTTTATAGAACTCCCGTTATACGGAACATTCGATGTATCGAACTGCGTGCCGTGCCCATGCAAGTCGCACTTCTGTTACCGGTGCTTCCGCGATCACTTTTTGAGCACAAAGCCGGGTTTGCTGCACGGCCTTAGGCACCTGCTGGTAGTGAGGTGAACATGAAGTGTGCTTGAAGGTGGCCTTCCATTTGGCATGCCTCTTTTCAACGTGACGCTGCTGTCGTGCAGAGAAGCTATCATTCGGTGCACCGATTGTCATGCGGTGAAGCCAGCCCAGCTGACCAAAGGCTTGCAGCGGCACTCGTGTGGCCTGCTTTGCTGCAGATCAGCTATACTTTAATTTTAATTGAGATATCATCGTGTTTACAGTGTACCAGTAACAGAATTAGACCTCCTATGATCGGCGGCGGCTTGTTCCAAAGCACCGTCCACTGCGGTTTTGATGCAAAGTGGACTAGGCCTAGCGACAGCCAGTGAGTGGTGTGCCTGTACATCGCATTCACACTTCTCAGTTAGAGATAAACTCATCTGTTACTCCTTTTTGTATGTCAGATTATATCAAACTATTTCCCAATCCCTTTCAAGTTCGACATATATGGGATCGACTGTAGTTGCCCATTACTTGACAGCTGTCAACATAGTTTTCTCCCACAATGTGCTTTTGGAAAGAACAAGCGTTAGCTGACCAGTTAAGTTACATGCAATAAATGCAGGCACCAGTTTTGAAGGGGCTTGAATGCAAAGTTCCAAGGCTAGACTTGAGTTCACATTCATATTCTGTTGAAGTTTTTACACAAATTTCCACAGATACTAGAACTACGAGTTAAACGTCATCACCGTCGTTAACATCATTGGTCTAGTGAGGACCAACGTAGGAGAAGGGCTTCTCACAATGCACTCCATAATCACCTGTCCCATGACATTCGCTAACAGAGTTCAAAGCACAGCGCAAAAGCCATTTCATTCTAGAAAAAGAAAATAACAAAACCTAAAGCAATATTACGAGCAAGAGCTTTTGACACATTTCGTGACTAATTCGAGATAGCTGCCCCTTTTCCTTCAACCTGGGCCCGTATTCTAAGTTGCGTCACTTCGAAAATGTCCCTTTCAGTGACACCTAATCCGCCAGAACGCCGGAAGCGGATGCGGAAGTTCAGCTTTGCAGCATCTGCGGCGTTTCGACCAGTCGGGTGTTGCCGAAAGAAATTAAGTTAGAAAATAGGCTCCGCTTTGCGAATAATTGTTTCAGCCAAGTGACGACTCAGACCTTTGTCTCTTGACAGTGGGCTGGAGTAGATACAGAGGTTATCAGCAAGTGTTGGGATTTCTTGGCTGCTCAACTGCAGATATCTTTTCCGTGGCTGACACCACAAGCGAGAATTCCGCACGCAGAGATCGATCGCAGTTGCACATATGCCTTAATGCCTCACTGCAGTCAGCCAACTAATTTTTGTAGATGCCGAAAATTCAGGCATCTCAATTATTCAAACAGTTTCCATGGAACAATCTGCAACACCACACTGTTATTGGCCGGCTTTTTTTTTGGACTAACTGATCAAAACTTTTTTGCCCATTCACTTCAATGCTGAAAAGTCAATCCATGGCTATGAAACTTACTGGCAGTTGCGTGAAGTTGAAACCGTAGAATGAGTAAAGATCACCTCTGACTTATGTAGGCTATATGCTGCCAGCTTACATTCTTAAAAGCTTTGTTTCGACGGTACCTTCAATGCCTCCAAGTTCACTTTGGCAAAGCACTGAACACACTACGGTCTAATTTCGAGCAAGGCTACAACAAGCAAACAACACACGACATTGATATTAGGCAGTTGAAAGATGACGCAGCAAAACCTTCACAGAAGGTGACTGCACAGAGCAAGGCGCGAAAGAGCACACATTTACCTAACACTCATGAGGGCCGCTAATGATACAAGGAACACTGTTAAAACATACAAATTAATATATATATTTTTTGCTTTGCGATCAAAAAGCTGCTTGCAACGTGGGCACGGGAAACCCGTGGACCTCGTGGCTGCAACACCACAGCAAGTCAACGCTGAACGGCAGCAGGTGTCGACATACCAGCCGCGTCGAGCCACGCCAATCGGGAAGATGGCGCTGAATCGCTGCACTGTGCCGAGCACTGACACACTTACGAACACCCGTCAGTCGCAGGTTTAAATCGCACAGCACGAGCACAGCGGCGATATCGCAGTGAGCAGTCCAGCGCGGAGGTGAAAGCACCGTCATTACCAACGCACGTAGATGCGACTTCCGTCGGTGATGCCGTAAAAACCAAGGTTGCAGCGCTCCTTGTTGAGCACAGACTCCTTCCCTTCCTAAATGAGAGAAAAAATATGAGAGAAAATGGAACTCATTTAAGGCAGAAAAGTCAGGTTCTGCCGCAACGAGGCAGCTGTACACACATTAAAAGAAAGACCAGCAGCAAAGACACACACCACCTGCTTGCAAGGACAGCTTGCGTACGGACAAGCCTGTGCCACTACAATGCGCTGTTATGCAGACTTCTTTACTTCTCTGTGGTAGAAGACCGAAGTTTAGGTAAAAGACTGAACGATGAAACTTTAGTGGCTAGAATGACAGCTGAGCCAGGTGCAAGCGCTTCAGGAAAGCTGGCCAGCGCTATAAACGGGCCGAGCCTATTTATAGCCCATTTAAAACAACAGCAACCTGAAGGTTTTTAATGTGACAGCATTAAAAACCTCATCTCAGTAAAAAGCCTAGTGGCATCGGTTCGTTATAAAAATCACTGTGTTCTGACGGAGGCATGACATAAAAGAAAAGAAAAAAACTTTAAAAACCACAGACGCGAGCAAGATTCGAACTCGCGGAGACACAAAAAGATCAGTTTTCGCTGGCCGTTGCATCAGACCACTACGCCAACACCACACTCTAACATTCAACGTGTCAAACTGCCAGCCTCTCACGCCGTGCTTTGGATGCTGGTGAGCAAATCAGTCCAAAAGCAAGAGAGCGTCGGCACAAGCAGGTGCAAGCCCAAGTTAAAACACGTGCCCAACTTAGTGGCAACAAACAAAGATGCACAGAAGCACTCTCTGACTAAGACGTATCAAATCACATGGAACAGCAGGAGATTTGAACCAAGAACTTCAGTTATCATTACTGTGAATGAACTCGGTAATAAAAAGTCAGTGCTATCACCTTGTCAACGGGTGATGGTTATTACACAACCTTAAAATTTTTGTCAATGACCAGTAAATACCAATACCAATGTGCCAGAGACACCCTCACAAATTGTTAAGTGCCACCACAGCCACCGAGGCACCCCGGTGGGTGAGCGCCGACACCACCACTCACTCACCTCAAGAGATGCGAGGGAGAGGCAGAAGCGACTTCCCTTACGTGGGAACAGCTGTGTCACCAGGGCCTTCAGTTTCTCCACAGACATGGACACTGGACGGAGACAACACGGGGAAAGAGGAACAAGGGAACGCGGAGGGAAACGGAGAAATCAGAGAGGCAGTTACTCGAGGCCTCATGCAAGACATCAACTAGTGCGCGTCTAAGCAGAACATCATCATCATGTGCAAATGCACAAATACCACGAGACTGAACAGCACAGACACAAAGTACAGCGCAGAAATGAAGAGAGCTTCTCTCTACAGCTCAGGATAAGCCCGTCTCACCCGAGGCTCGCTTTGCTTTTTCTAGTGGCAACCTTGCACATGCACGGATCGGACATCCGCCAACAGGACCGCCACATTCACTGAGCGCAACTGACTGCTGAGGGCGCAGAAATGCCTCTCTCCCCTTTCGTGTGTGCTTTCTTTTTCTCGTGCTTTATCGTCCCGTCTCATCGTGAATGTTCCCTTGCTAACTAAGGAGGTTACTTGACGGTTGCCTTGCAACTTGCTGGAGAGCAATGAAGTCTCCTTTGAGTAGAAGACTCGTGTTTGTACCCTCTGGCCTGAACTCGCCATCGTGGCGACTCGTCGCACCATGAACTGGCATCACAGCTCGTCGTTAGAGCTGGCACACAGGCGCTAGAAGGCAACTACCACATCTAGCCCATTGAATGTTATTACACGAGTAACCCCCCTGAGCATAACAATAGATAAGAATACGTTCAGTGAAACTATATACACACACAACAAAAAGGAACATAAAACGATCACTGTGATATCGACGGTTAATCTGCAGGCTCTAAGGCTAACAGTCTTTCGAGTCTTATGTGGATACATAAGACCTGAAAGACTGTTAGCCCTGCCACGCATGTCTTGCAACATATGTCTCAGCCTATATCTCAATCACCAGACAGACAGCTAAGCTACATGAGCTGGCTACATGACCAGCTGATCTATACCCGGCATTAACTGAAATTGCATTGACAGTGTGCGGACTACTGAAGGTACTTACATGGCACGCGCTTCTTAATGGGACCCCGGTCAGGCTCCTGGGGTGCGTGGATTTCGACGGCTGTGGGTGGGACATATTGTCAAGGAGCAGCACAGTCACACTGAACTCCTAAAAGCAACACGGTCTCAATGATTGGGCTACCGGAGACTGATGTTTAGGGGGGGCCTTGAAACACTCACTTAAAAGTGCACACCTATGTCATAGGCTAGCAAAGCCAACAGCATGCTAGCTCTTTTTAGTCCTCCAACGGAGGCATTTAGGATCATGCAAGACATTTGAGAGAAAAAAAAATTTCCACTTACTGTATACTTTTAAGCTAAACCTCCACATTCTCCACTATTTTCAGAACTATTTTCAGAGGCAGATTTCACCACCAGAAATTTTTTTTGGGGGGGGTCTTCAGCATCCGTGCTTCGAAACAAGAAGTGACTTTACAATTGCTCTGATGTTAGAACTTCCAATTATTATGGCACTTCTGACAATTTTGTACATTCCAGTAAAAAATTAAGGGTTGGTGCTTAGCATTCTAAGCTTAACTGGCTTTCTTGAGGCATGCATTGACTATTTAGATGGAAAAATGTCAGTTTTTAATCAAGATAACGAAGCCCACCTAAGAGGGTTAAAGAAGTGGCTAAAAAGGTACATGTGGACATGCTGTTCGTGTTACAGAGGCAACGGCTCTCTATGACACAAGTAAGAGCCATCATGCAACGAAACCAGACAAAAAGGATACTGATGACTCCCTTGTTTAACACTGGCACCTTGCCATCTGGGACAGTTTCTGGTGCTCCGTAAGCTGGAAGCAAGACGAGGAAAAGAACAAATATACAGTGAACCAGAGCTCAAACTCAGAAGAATGCACCCATATTCTAGAATAGCCACTTTCAAAATTCTGAATGCAAAAAAAACCCGACAAATTACAAAAAGTGAGTGTGCCTATTCGCACTGGTTTATATTCAAACTTGGAAAATTGTTTCTTGTCTGTTCAAAGCCCAAAACCATGCTGCATTAATCAAACAAGTACCACACAGCAAGTACCTCATGCTGTGAAATTTGTTCACTACATAGCAGAACTTTTTGCACCTCCTTCTCTGCATTCTGTGGGTTTTTTTTTTTCTTCCTGAACTCGAACAATGCCTGGCAGAGTCGGAGTGACACAAGTAACATTTTTACGAGCACACAAAGCGCTGCCAGCTATGTGCGAAACACAGCATCCAAGGTGCGACCTAACCCGAGAGCACACAATTCTTCTCTCAATGCATATACTCCTCAATTAAAAGACTACAACAACACTGAAAGTCACCCTGGGAAGTCGAAACGCTTTCGAAAAGCATGTGACATGACCAATAGAGCATGACAGAGCATGACCGACAGAGCGAATTGAAATAACTCAATGGATACAGAAATCTAGAAGCCCAGGTCTTGTAATCGAGGTAATCGAGGTTCAGCTACGCTCGCATGCACAACAATCTACCTCTGTTCACACTCTACACCATCAAGTTTTTGCATTCTGGCATAAACTTCCTCGCTGCAGCCTAAAACCAAGAAAGCACAGGTGCAGAATGCAGATTACTGAGCACAAAAATTCATACACTGACCACTTCAAGAACTCTCTACAAGCACACCCGTGTATGATTAATGCCCCTAATTTTCTGTGGCGGAAAGTTTTAAATTCGACGAAGTGCGAACAAAGAATCTGCAGTATTCATCAAGAAGCCAGTGTCATGCATCAGAGCAGAGGAACCTACTCTTCAAGAGGCTGAGGAACCTGGGATGTTCACGGAGGAACTCCGTGCTGGGCGTCCCTCCATCCGCAGTTCCACCACACTGGACCCACATCGGAAAGAAGCGGTTCACGTAGTAGATGCCTGCCTCGCGCCGCTCATCTCTCGTCACCTGGGCGACACCAAATGAACTTGAGACAGAAATCCAAATGTACTTAGACTCTAAACAAAAAGTTGTTTCTATACGTCTCTCTCTCCTTTCTGCACAAGAGGGGGGAGGGGGAGCATGCAATTCAGTGACGATGTGGCCTAACAAATGTCAGCTTTTGAGCTGCACACTCACTATGAACTGAACTGAGAGCAGTTAGCACAAGCAGCACAGAGAGGTAATCAGAGTGTGGTTTGTACCATATGCACAACAACCTTTCTGAACTTCATTCGCAGGAGAAACGGTGTTCAAGTGAGGGTATGGCCCAACAAATGTCAGCTTTTGAGCTGCACACTCACTCTGATCCAAACTGACAGCAGTTCGTACAAGCAGCACAGAGAAGTAATCAGGGTGTGCCCAGTGGGCACTGAACCTCTCCTGGACATCCTGCGGACATCCTGAACATCCGTAGGACGTCCAAGGAAGTTTCAATGCCCATTGGGTGGTTCATACTACATGTACAACACCCTCTCCGAACTTTATTCACAGGAGAAACAGTGTTCGGTGTGGTTCTTTAGCAAGAAATTTATAGTTCAAGGAGAATGCTCACACCAGCCAGCTTCCAATATGCTAGCCGTAGCCAAGAGGTGATAATGAAGGCACAAAGAGAAAGAAACTGCCCTCTCAACCGGGGGTATTTTGAGCCCCCCCCCCTGATTAGCTGAGCAACAAGGCAAGCTGAGCAACCATCCTATGCTTTCCATCATAACCGTCAAAGCACACTCACCGCCATCCGATCGAGGAGCTGCAGCCGTCCCAGGAGCGAGATGACGAGACAGCGCGTGACATGCCGCCGCTCGCGAACGGTCACGGGGTTGCCCTTCACCACCAGGTCCTCCAGCCGGGCAAGCTTGTTCAACTCCGCTATGCTCACCCACTGGGTGGTGGAAGAAGGAACAGCAACACTGAGAGTTACCCCGCATCTTTTCCTTTCTTCTCACCATTATTCTCTGCGATAATACGTCAAATCGCAAATAAGACATGTTTCACTGAACACTGAACAGACAAGTCCTCTTATCAAAACCTTGGAAAGCATCCCGAGGGTTTCCCCTGCCTTGTTCACATTGTGCGTAAGCATAGCTTTGTTATTCAAACATCTGCACCCAAGTTATTACTCATAAGTAACAAGATGACAATTACTACTACATATCCATCCCTCTCCCACTAATTTATAGGCATAATAAATCATGCATTGACATTGAGCTAGGTAAAATATGCGTGCTGTACACCTGTTCCTGCCTGTTCTGAAAAGGCATGTCTTTATTTAAAAGACCTGGGATGTCATCCTGCCTTACATCACCTTTGCCTACAACACCGCAAATATGACTTAAGCTACCTGTCATCATGTTTGAAACTATAGTATACACGGTTCAATTTGCAACCAAATTCTATTATTTGTATTCACTCTGCAATAAAAAATTTGATATTCAAACACCCGCAACTTTTATCGTCTTCGCAAACTTATAAAAGCTCCGTTTTCAGCGGATGTAGCTTCTCTGACATTAGAATGTGGTAACCTATGGACAGCTCTTGAAAGCAGCATGTGCCACGCACACGACGGCACACAAGGACACGTGACGCACCCCACTCACCTCTTTGAGCCGGTTGTTGTGGAGGTTCAGGACAACCAGGTTGGCAAACAACGGCGTCTTCTGGCCCGGAGGCGTTTCCGGGAACGAAACACTCGTCAGATCACAGTCGGCCAGCGTCAGGCTTTTTAACCTGAAAGAAACAAAAAAGGAGTGAAAAAAAATTAGAACAAAAATTACTAAATTGAATTCATTCAAAATTAACTAGGTCATGGCTTGGTCAAAACATTTGGCGAGAGCTGTGGTATCCCTCCATTTTTTCCCCTTTCTTCTTCTTCTCTCTCTTGGCTTGGCTTTTGAATTGGCTTGCGGACTTCAACAACAGGCTTCAGTTACATGGCCTTCTTCCTCTATTGCTTTCTCTCCTCCTCTCTCTTGGATTGGCTTCTGTCTTCTTTGTTTTCGTCTCCTCTTCTCTCTAAACCGGGCTAATGCTTTGGCTTAGCAGATTTCTCTAACCTCAATGGACTTCAGTAGTATGGCCTTCCTTTCTGCCTTTCTCTTCTTCTCTCTTGGCTTGGCTCCTGATTTGGCTTGCCTTGGCTTGAGGAATTCTATGACAACTTCTAAAGCGGGCCTCAGTTACATGACCACTCAGGGTGGGGCTCCACTAACAGCTCTCGCCGCAAAAGAAACAACACATGCATGCACACATCAGAAGCCCTCTTCACATAACACACAACATGATGTAAAATAACCAGTGAACCAGCTCAACCACAGGTTCAGTGAAATGAAAGGCTGGGCTCCAGTTCTCTGCTTGTTTGATTAACTAAGGCGCAACAATTTAACGGCTATGCAGCACACAAACAATCCACATGCCAATCACTATTCCGAGTGCGGGGAAATTGACAGGCAGGTCAGATTCACCGGGCAGAAAATTTATAAACACAGCATTCTGCAAGTTCTGCACAGCAAGTTCAATGAAACTAAGTGAACTAACCAGCTAAACTATAATCCATTTACTTCACGATCATTTGACTTCAATTAAAAATAGGATTTCCAGTAGCAGAACCAAAAAAACGAAGTGACCAGCAGAGGCAGTAGAAGTAGCCGAGCCAGAGAGAACTGCGGCTTCTGGATTTCCGATCCCAAACAGGATGCAGCAGTCATGTCAGAGGTGACACAGCCTAGTGTTCTTTCACAGCACCAGATGGTGCAAAGCTACCCCTATTCAGTGCAAGCAAGTTTTCTGTTCCCCATAACGCTGTGTTCAGGGCAGCTCAAAGAAAGAAAATGACTTCACTCACGAGTACACAGATCAAGGCAGACCAAGTGTAGAACAGAAGGAAATTCAGTAAACAGGTGACGTGCTCAATAAACACAAATAAGTGTTCTACATGATGCTAAGGAGTAGCCAAAAAGCTTTTTTGAAAAATTAAAATGAAGTATTTCATTTTTTGAGGCTTGAACAATGTGTTTCAGGACTAAGTGTCACCACTGAAAGTTGATGATATATGCAATATTTTCTCCTGCTTCACCTTAGACCAGGGGTACAGCGCATTCAGTTGCAGCGTCAAGGCACTCCACGCTAAATAGGCAAAAGAGCCAAGGAGACCCAGAAGCTTTGGGCCTTCAAAAACACGCAAGGTATAGTTAAATCAACAGAAAATAAGAGAATAGGGGGGCTAGAGAATTTGTGGAGGAGACCGATACGAAAAAGCGTGGAAGTTAAATTGGTAGTGTCCGGAATTACGCTTCATGGGAAGGTCACAAGTGTCACCATTGCATTTTATAATATCACAGCATTCTCTGCACGTATTAACTATTGGTCCACAGCACAAATTCGGCACCATTTGTACATTCAAGCAAGTCATTCACCGTGGCAAATGGCCCAGGTTGCAGACCGTCTCCCACGAGGAGATGGGGTTGTCCTGGAGTGAGAGGTGCTCCAGCTGCTGGAACAAGGTGTCCGGCGGAGGCGACAAGATGCTGATGCCGTTGAGGGACAGGACAAGGTCCTCAACCCAGGGCCACATCTCTGCACATCGCAGCGCCTAGAGAGGTGGAGGAAGTAGCAGCCATAAGGATCACAAGAAAAAAACAACTAACCCGTTGGAAAATTTACGGAGACTGAACCGTCCGTTGAAAAACGGATGGTTCCGTCTCCATCACGCCTGCCACTACACACAAGTCCCAAGGTGCACGGGCTACACTGCAGCACGCAATTCAGGCTTGAGTAGGGCTACTTTGACCGCCATTTCCTGTGCTGGTCGACAAAGCTCCCTTCAGGCCCGTAGCATCCAAATTAGCGGGCATCTGGCGCCATAGACTTCCATGGGCATTGTCTAGGACCGTGCCAGCAGTTCAAATTTCATGGATTTTCTAATTAACAGGGTCGAATTAACAACCTTTTAATGTATCAGACTGCCTCGCCTTGCAAGTGTCACCTCAAGGAGGCTTCAGTGCACGGGAAAAAAGCAGCTGCCACTCACCTGATCCCAGCTGTAACCGACATCCCTGAGGACCATGAGTCGAATGGACCTGAAGCACTCGCGGAGTTCTGCAGGTTCCTTTGGTATCTCCAGGGTGTTCTTACTATGAGAGAGAGAGAAAAAAAAGAAAAAAAAACAAGTACCCCACTTCAGCTTCTTCAGGAGTTTTGAGAGACCGCACCATCAACTTTTTGGGTTATGCAGGGCCCACACACAGCAAGCTAGCATCTGAAAGAGGTGCACTGCTATCTTGCCAGGCACAGCAATCTAATTAAACATTATTAATTATGAATTACACCTTACAGGCTTAGTAGAGCATCAGGTCAGGGGGTTGCATAGCAATAATAAACACAAAATGGGGAGGCTAACAAACCACATGCTAAAAAAAAAAAATGTGGAAAGTAGAGAAAGTGCATCCCCATACAATGATGGAAAAGAACACAGGTTTCATAGAACAAAAACAAAAGGCGCATACATCGGTATACAGCAACTAAAAAAATATTAAGGCCACTTGCCATGCTCCCAACGGCACCTCCAACCCTCACAACCATGCCCGAGTTCCACCTGCCCTTTACCAAGCTTCCGTTCTCTGGGCATCTACTCTGTGACTTCGGCTAAAAAATTCACACAGAACAGGTGCACCATCCATGCACATGGCCTATGCAGCACCTATGCTTGTCCTGTACATATAGTCTCTCTTTGGTCAACTTAACATCCAGGGCTTTGGTCAACTTAACATCCATCGTCAACTTAACATACAGGGCTTAACAGCCAGAAGTTCAAATGTGGGTTATGAGAGACACTGTAGAGGAGGGCTCCGAATTGATTTCAACCCCCTTCGATAATCGAAAAAAAAACAGCAGTGCTCTCTTCTCAACAATGTGATACCACCTAGACCTGCAATGCACTCTTCCGGTTAGGCCTTATATTATAAATCCTGCACATTACAAGCAACGCCCAAGTCCCATTTCCCCACACAATTCCAGCCAACATATCGTCCACTCACGTCTGTTCTCCAATCCACACTGCTCTCTTTCCACATCCTAAAACGCTACACCTACTCTTTTTTCATTCAACTACTCACTGCACTATACCTGCCGTTCAAGTGCTGTACTACGCCACAATTTGAACAGAGCTGAAATTTCACAACTAGCACACCCATTTTGAAAAATCTCTTTTTCCCACCCACTGCGGTGGCTCAGTGGTTAAAGCGCTTGTCTACTGAGCTGGAGTACCCGGGTTTGAACCCAACCGCGGCGGCCACGTTTCGATGGAGGCGGAATGCAAGAGGCGCCCCTGTGCTGTGCCATATCAGTGCATGTTAAAAATCCCCAGGTGGTCGAAATTGTTGCAAAGCCCTCCACTGCAGCACCTCTTTCTCTCTTTCTTCTTTCACTCCCACCTTCCTGTCTTCCCTTGGTGTGGTTCACCTATCCAGTTCAGGTGTCCACCCAGATATGCCAGACAGATACTGCGCCACTTCGTTTCCTCAAAAAACCAACAGACTAGATAAATCTGTTGAAGCTGAACAAGAGGCCAAGAATCCCGTCCTCATGGCGGCACCAAAACACAAGGATGGATGGAAAAGGAGGCGTTTAAGTAGCGCAGGATCACATGATGACGACCGGTGTAGCAAGTTACCTGGTTGAAGGGCGTAGATGCCAAAGGAGGATCTATGAAGTGCAGCTTTGAATGGCACGCTCTGGGCACGCTTACGACTGCCATGACTGTTCAATCCAGGCAGGCGTAAACCGGGTGCCGCTTGAGACTAGATTAATCTGTTGAAGCTGAACAACTAGTCTAAGAATCCCGTGCTCTCGGCGGCACCGAAACTCGACAATTTACCAATTTACTCTTCTGCCCAACCCAACCCGAGGTAACCCAGCTGTCACGTTTGAAGCCCACAGTTGACGAACATCGAGTCACGTGCTCTCCACCCCACCTGAGGTGCAGTGCTGACAGGTGGGGCAGCTGGCGGGCGACCTGCCCCACCTGCTCCCACGAGGACAGGAGGGTGTGGATGAGGCTCAGGCACTGCAGCTTGGGCACCAGGGATGCCAGCTCCCCATCGTTGCCGGGGCGGTCCACAGGCAGGTCATTCAGGGACACCTCACGGATGGTCTCCCCACGGCTGCACCACACAATGTGCAGACGGGGAGTGCTGTTTATACTCTCTCTTCCAGCAGTGGAAGCGACACGAGTCTTTCTTCCAACTTTGTAATCTGTTCAACTGTTTGTCCATTCAACTTGCTAGCACTAGGCCTATATCACACATTAACAACACACGAGGAGAGAAGAGTAGAGAAGACGAGCAGGCGTTAGGATAAGCACAAAAGAAACCAACAGTCCTTTAAACCAAGAAAAGCATGCAAAAATATTTCTGTATGTTTTGCGTTCTTAGAGAGGAAAACTGACTCAGTAATCATTTTAGATGGCAGACAATTTTACAGAGTAGAAGAAAAAAACAACGTGCCACCAGGAGGAGCCAAAACACCCAACCTCCACATGTTGCATGTGACGCTCCGCATGTGTTGCTCTACTAGCGGTACAGCGTCACAGCAGATATCTGGGGTTCGTAAGTTTGACCCTTTAGCAGTTGCACATTGTCTTTTCCTCTGCCCTTCAAACTGCTTCCCAGCTTAAATGAGTACTCAATTATTTTCTCTCCCTAACTAACAAAAAGAAACCTTGACAGTGACATTTCCTCATGCTTTCCTTGGTTTTAAAGGCTTCTGGTTTCTTTTGTACACATCCACCGTAGATGCAATCCATCTGGCTTATTATTATCAGTCTGGGATCTGGGATCGGGACAAAGAATGCAGGTCCCTGTATTACACTCCAATCAGCAACATACTGACCCAACCACTTCCAAACTCACCTGAGCATGGCGGTGATCTTCTCAGGGCCAACGAACTGAACCACCTGGTTCCTGGGGAACTCGTAGAGGAGCACATCCTTATCCTCATCCAGGCTGGGGCCCTGGAGTCCGGACAGGGTCGAGAAGTACTTCTCGCGCACTGCATCAGCAACGCTCAGCGTCTGGTCAACCTTCTGGGGCCGAATGAATGACCCTCCCGTCTCCGATCTGTGAACGCACAACAAAAAGGAAAATTTCAGGAAATGCTCTTGCCACATAAGAATGAAGGCTTTTACAATAAAAGTCTGACGACTAACTCGAAATAAACTGAAAGAAAATTGCTACCGCCCTGCACTAGTACTTCCTTTAACTATCTACACCCAAGAGGCACACTGCCAGAGGTGTTCAATTAAACCAGCCATGAAATTTCACTTCAAGACCTAGCAAACATTTATTTCACTTCAAGACATAGTAATCTTTCACGAAAAGTTATTTCAGAAACAAGCAGATGCACTTTCCACCAATAATTAACTCTGGAATTAATTACTGATGTCACTCTGAACACCAAGCAGTTAAGAGCAGTTAATTTCACTACCCATCGGTGGCACATCAATTAGTTATAAATCTCCCACAACCCTCATGTTTTGGACCATCGGTGTGCTGCCATTTAAGGGACATAAACAACTCATTTTAGTTGCATATTTCTTTCTTTCAAATGATGTCTACAGAACGCAAGCGTATTACAGCCAACCTCAAACACTCTGTTCAGGAACCCTTTAAGGCAAGTAGGGTTTGCCCAAAGCGTTGTTTTTGGTTTCACGACAGGTTGCAGCATCGGTACTAAATTACCATTTTGGCACCTTTGCGAAAAGAAAAATGTATTCGTTAGGGGGTTAACGAGCTCTGGATGTGTTACCGCACCATTTCATTGAACGCCAAGCCAGCTCACCTCGTGTGGAAATACTGGACGCCATTGTGGCAGCCGCTGTGCTTCCCACGGTTTGGGTCTTCCCATTCGATGCCAAGCCATGTACCTGCCACAACAACACATGGACATTACACACCTTCGTCACAACCATATTTTTCCACAGGAGCAAGCTGCCACTACTTAAGCCATAAGAAATGCCCACATGTTTTTTCCATCCCAAACCATGCTCTCAGTCAATTAATGAAATAATATAATGAGAACGTCCATGAGACAACAGAGCAAAATAAAGTTCAGTGAGTATGACATATATAAGGACTGAAGGAACACAAAATGCCACGCGAAATTTTAACATATTTTGTCTTTCACCTTGGCAGCCTTTTACATAACCAGCCTCTTTCTCTGTCTTTTTTATCATTTTCCTAGCGTTCGTGTGTTCACTGATATCTAGGATCATGAAAGTGAAAACTGGCCTTCGACAAAAACATCATGCCTTATGTGAACGATGCAAACTGTACAGCAGTCAAACAAGAACAGCATACTGTGGGCACTCTCTCTACCAAGTTTGCGTAATGTCAAAAGACACTCATTTGTGTAAATCTGATGAAATGGCAGGTTGCAAGTTCACGTCTTAAGAGAATAAGGATAAACTATTTGCATTTACTTCGCGAGAAACTGAACTGGATCAAACATGCACTCACTATTTCAGGCTTCCATGAGCAACAAAAATGAACCTTCAAATGTTCCTCATTCAGGGGCAGATTTACAGGAAGAGGTACCCCCCACCCAAACGAGAAATTTTACATGGGAAAACCACGCCGAACCCTACTTTTTGGACGGAAGAAAACCCCAAGAGATATATGGTTCAAATAAAGCCTTTTCCCCCCACAGATCACCCCTTTGAAGAAGGACCCATTAATCCTCCCCAGAACTCAGCCACCTCCTCCACCAAAAGACAGCAAAATTTTGTTTTAGCCAAACTCGACGAAAGTAATGCTTCAGCCATTCCACTTCCTGACCTGCTAAGTTACACACAAAAGAGCAAAACCTGTCTAATCTGACAGCTCACTGGAACTTCGTTATATTTCAACTTCAGAACAGCACAGCCAACAAAGCAACCTATCAAAAAGAAATTCAATTGTAAATTCTTTTGTGGCTGTAGACGAATACCACGGGGTTCTTCATGCATAACAATGTCTAACGCATCTTTTGAAAGAAGAAAACACTAAAGTGAAAATTTGGTGTCTATAGTACATTAATGACCTTAAAATTTCTGATGGCTGTTTTAGTCCCAAGGTCCCGTCAAGTTACTTCTTCCAAAACTGTGCGGTGAAAGGGGGACTCTGGTTTGTCTTTAAAATTTATTGCTTTCAAAACATCACCATTCTACTCATACCAGGCAATTAAGAGCCAAGTTGCTCAAATTTTATTGCGAGAATATTTGTAATTTTTATTTAAAAATGTGCTCCACCCCATCTGTATTTAAGTAAATGTGCATAACAAGATATTATTGATAGTTTTCGAAGGTACTGAGACGCACAGACCGGAGCATCATTTGTTATCGTCATAACCCAATGGGCACTAGCTCTCTTTTAGACGTCCCCTGGATGTCCTGAACGTCTGCAGGATGTCCATGGGAGTTTTGATGTCCATTGGGAAGCATTCACAAACATCAAAAATTTACTCAAACTTCCAGACCTGCAGCTGCAAAGTATTTCACAAGTGTTTGAAAGAACATACAGACATTAATAATATATTTCGATTAACACATAACAAAGCATAATTCCACACAGGTCTGGTGAGGGTATTGATGTTCTCACATTACACAAGAGCTCCAACCCCATAAGCCAGAGGGAGAAGACTGTTACCATAACACACTTTACCAGCCCTTAGGACTTTGTATATCATCTCCAAAACAGATAGGCCGCATAGGCGGACGCCACTTACCCTTGGTGTCCACCACAGGACCGCAGTATCGCACTACGCCATAGTGACCGTCGCAGGAGACGCGTGTGCCCACCGCCACTTCTTCGAGCTGCTCGCCCATGATCCGAGTTTAGCGCGCATCTGAAATAAACAGCAGCGAGCGAAATGGGTCACGCCTCGACTTGCTTTGCTTTGTCTTCTCAAAGTTCGCCTCTCTTCCGACCGCGAAAGTTTCCACCGCCACACTCGCACGGAGAGGTTGGAGCTCGGAAAACCGCGCCCCGACATGCGCGTGGTTTTGCGCCCATTCCTACCCCGGCAGGTTTTAAACGGCGCGCAACTAATCCACTACCTGATCCTAGAATGCTTTTACAGGATACTTTTACACCTGGTCTATTACAAGATCGCTAATCCGGACACGCACTTTACATTTTCCACACTTCTCATCGCCCGATAACTACCATAAGAACACGCTCTAGCTTCTACTATGGCCTTACCAACAACCGTCCAGTTTTGGTAGCGGAAAGTAAAACTCGCTACACACAGATGCATCCGGAGCTTTTTTTTTTTTTCTTTTTAACCGGTTAAGTAATGCAACGCAGTTGCGCGATGCTCATACTTTCTGTATGGCGCTCCACAACGTCCCGTCCGAAGATATGGAAGACTTCGCTGAGGCAAGTTTTGTCAATCTGCACACGTTAACGAAATTTTACAAGCCCGAATTCTTCCTGTAAGGTTCCTCATCCACCCTTTAAAAGCGCAATTTTGAAATGCGAAGCCGTCCTGGCGCAGGCAGGTACCGGGGAATGACGGCGAGATGCAGTGAAGCATGACTCAACTTCCCAGCCAGCACGACGCTCAAAGCGAGCCTGAAGGTTTCCTAAATATAACAGTGATCAACGCCTATCGAGCCAGTTTATGCGCGTGCATTACGATCGTGACGCAAAGAAACAATTATTTCCGAAACAATTGAATGGGCATGCATATTTATCGTACAAGCCGAATGACTTCCCGACCATCCAAATAAAGACAGCTCCGTTAGGTTCCCACGTTCGCGGAGAACGTGGGCGGGCTGTCGTGTCGATAAACTGACCAGGGGGGTTCAATAGCATTTCGGACACGGCGTGCGGTTAGCATAGGCGGTACGACTCCTTCACAAAACACGCACATTCTGTTTCGATCTAGCACCCCGATCGCTGCCGGGAAAGCGACTGCGAAAAGCACGTGAAACAAGTGCGGCAGACGCCAACGAAAGCAAACGCAAGACAAGACGACGGGGGGGCCAACCTACATTTTCCCGCGGAAACCGTCCAAAATAAATCGCAGCCGTCTGGGTTACCGGAGCGCCGTGTCAAGACATCACCCGGAACACACAGTGTTCCGAGACGAGACCGAAAGGGCCGCGGAGAAGCTTTGTTAAACGCTTGTAAACACGCGACGGATGCGCGGATATAAAGGAGACGGCGCTTTGTTGCGAAAGGCACAATGCGACAACGCATCATCACACGCCACAAAGGTACGCACAAGGTGTTATCCTCGGTTGTGTGAAGGTCGCCGTCCCCTGCTTGGGCGAGACGCAAAGCTTGGAGAGTCTCGAAACGTTCGTCCCTACTCCGAGCACCGCGGGGTTTAGGCTCTAGGCAGAGCCAGTTTCAGGACGACGCTGTCGTTCGCGGCGACGCATCTCCGACGCGTGCTTCCTGTTGAATGCGACCGCAGAGCGAAACTAATAGGCGCCGTGCCGAAGAACAAAGAGCGTGTTTACAAGGCATACAGCAAAGAAAGGACTCAACAGCTGAGCTAAAACTGACGGAAGTCAAGCACTCGCCGTCCTTGGTGCGACGACCGCGACCTCTGTAAACTCCGCTTGGCAACGCCACCTTAGGGCGCTAGCGATTGTGCGAATTCATGTGTTGCTCTCTAGTTTACTTTTGAGGTAAAACGAAAGCTCATTTCTCTATACGTCTAGGCTTGTGATGGCGTCTGCACAGTTCGCACGCCTCGCTCCGCTGCTGGCGAAATAGTTGAAGCACGTGTGACTGAGGACGTTTTGTGGCAGTGTGATGTTTGTGTAAACCGCGTCAGGCTCAACTGACCGACACCATGTGTTCTAAAGTTTTTTCTGTGACTAGGGTATGTGCTCTGGCTTATTTTATACCGCGAAAACATTTGTCCCAACCAGTCCAAACTTCGCAGTACAATCAGCGGCTATTAACTTCGTCATTTGTTCCGTAGAGCATCCGTGTGAATTATTTCACGCGCAGCTAAAGCTAAGCAAACCAATCAGCTGTTGCCCGGGTTTGTAACTCCTCGAAAAGCTCAGAGATCGCTGCTTTAGCGCTTCATCTTGTCCGGAATCTGTGCCGTCTTGCGAGCAATATATTCCAATGTGACCCGTTCTCTAGTGTACCTAACGCTCTCTTTTCGATTTCCAGGTATTTGCCAGTGCTCTCAGAAACACCTCAACTCCTGAACTACCTTCTTGTGCCGCGCAATGTCTCTTGCCCATCTACCGGTTTCGATTGAGTGGTGTGCTTGCACCCAAACAATTTCGACTTTGTTCTCAAAGTTTGGCTAACAAGACAGCAGAACAAGTAAGTTCGTTTCATTAATCGGCGTTTTGTAACTGGTTCCCGAGTGCCTGGCATGCCGCGCGCTTCCTGGGGCGATTCTGTCGAGCGAAAACGGTCGCGATTTCTGCCGCGGTGGCTAGAGCGTCCAGAGCGACGATCGGAGTTTCAGCCGCTTGGAAATTTTTCGCTAAATCGCTCGGTTCACTTAGTCGCGTGCATGTGAATCAGCTAGCCTTAAAGTGATCATATAAGGGAACCAGGTTCGCTTTTCTAGCCATCTAAGCTGTCCTCAATTAGTTGCAGTTTGCTTACTTGATTGTACTGACGTTTTCGTGGGGATTGCAAGGCTTTGATTGCTTTTCTATGTGTGGCAAATTTTTCATTTATTTGTTCAGTCTGTGCATTTATGTTTGTGCAGTGGCGCGTGATGGTGGCCTTTCTGCCTCCACCAAAACTAGATTTGCAGCCGAAGATATTAACTGTTGTTACGCATTGAAGTGTATGATTGAATTATCTTTCCTGTTTTGCGTGGTCTTGACTAGGATGCTGCATTGCCACCGACAGAGCCTCAAACAGAAGTGGCTCAGACAGAGGACAATGGTGAGCCTGACAAGCTCTACAAGACCATTGAGCTCGAGGTCAGAGGCCACGACCCAGCAGTCCTTCGCAGCTACAGGTGGTATGCCATGGAGGCAGCCAAGCTTCTGGACATCACTATCTCGAGGACGTAAGTCTGTTCTAAATGTTGGTCACAAATGGTTTTAGCTGCTGATGAATAGCATGTGGTGTCTTCAAAACAAAAATTTGGTTGTTCTGCATGTCCACAAGTCCTCTGTTTTGTTGCCCGCTGATTCTTTTGAAGAGTGGGGCAGGTCGAGGGAGTTTCAATTTCAGTGCAACATACATAATGTTGGTGTGTCATAGCGTAATGTTTCTGTATCATGCTACGTCAGTGCAAAAGACATTTCTGCAAGCAAACCTTCAGATTCTCTGGCCAATGTGCTGATGGTGTACATTTCTGATAGTGATCATTATGACGTCTTCACCATGTACCACAGCTTTTCTTTTTATTTTGCACATGGCTTTTTCGCATTCCATTTTCTTCTTGTGAGCTACAACTGACATTGGCACATGGAAGACACTGATAAAGCAAAGATTTCTGCTGTTTTTGCAGGCTTCTGCACTGTAGATTAGCTGCATTACCGTACTCCTTTAAAAGGTTCATAGGACACCAGCTCGATTAGGAGAAATTGAGGGAGTACATTGTGAAAGGGTCACTTGGGACAAACTGAAACTGCCCTGTACTGATCGATTACTGCGTTCTAATGATAAATAGGCTACTTTCACTGAGAACAGACATTTTAAGCTAGAAAAAAGACCAAAAAAATACGAGACAACTAAGTTTCGGAGCCTTGCACTACTTTTGCAAACTAACTGTGGTGACGTCAAGTGGTTTTTATTTGCACCAAACCACCAGTGACTTCTTCGGGCACTCAAAAGAATTCCGAATATGCTCAGTGTTATCATCGTCAAAAGAGTTCCAAATATGCTCAGTGTTATCATCGTCATGGGTTGGAATCAAATGATGGGAAAAAGTATTCCAACTTTAGCTCCGAATTTCTCAGTAATTGTTTGCTGCCAAACGAACACCAATGAAGCCAAACAACAAAGTTGATTATTTTTTTTCTTCCTTTCTGGCCAGGTGGGAACCCAAGAAAGTGAATGAGAGATGGACATTGTTGAAAGCGCCCTTTGGCAAAAAGAAGCACATGGTTCAGTACGAAATGAGGACATACTTTCAAGTCATTGAGGTAATGCCCTATCTTGTAGTAGCACGACTAGTAACTGCACTTTTAGCTCCACCGGTGTCTCTGCCTGCAACCAATTTCATGTGCCTATATATCCACAATGCTATATACAGTCAGTCATAGTTAATTTAATTTGGGCATTTTTTGAAGGATTGTGTGTCTGCATGCTCCTTTTGTCAGGCGAAAAAAGATAGAAGCCAGGACAGCATGGTTTCTCAGCACCTTTAGGAGTTTTGGGGGTTTCCTCGGGCTTAAAAGATTGAGAACCTCTGGTCTAGCTTTTCCGGCAAGGTCTCAAAAAGTCTATAATTGATCCAGCCACTGACAAGGTTTTAGTGGCATGTTGTCTCATTTATGCCCAGATTTTGTTTTACAACTTAGCCAGAACCAGCTATTCAGCGTTTTTTCTCACGGATTCCGCGCATTGCATTGGATGTGTCCCTTGATTTCATGTCTACCTGCCCTTGTGTTTGCGGTTTTAGCTGAAACGCCTTACGGGGTCCACGGCAGACACTTATCTCGAGTACATCCAGAGGAACCTTCCGGAAGGCGTTGCCATGAAGGTTACAAAGGTGAGCCATCTTGGGAGGGGCCAGTCATCAATACAACCCTGGGTCTGCGGAGCACTTCACACTGCTGTTCATACTGTGAAGCTTGCAGCCATTGCTAGCCCTATATATCTCTATGCAGTGCTATATGTGTGTGCATCCAGCCATAATAGAATGTTCTTTGTTTCAAGCGGTGGACTGAGAGCTTGCATTAACACTTTCAGGTGACACTTGCCATTTCTCTCCGAACGAGATTTTTCCAACTACAGTCTAGCAAATAGTAGGGTTTTGCAACGCAAAACATTGACAGTGTTGGGGTAGGGTTAGCGACGACATTGGCGTCTCCGGCTTGGTGTCGTGCCCAAGAAAACGGAGATGGGAAGTTGCAGGAAGAGGAAAAGCTCAATGTGCAAAAGGTTACATCTTATGGACTTAGGACACAAGAGAGCTGATACATGTTAGTGGTGCCTTCTATAAACAGAACAAGTGTTCATCAGGTCCCCTCACATTGTCCCCATGTTTGACCGTTGCGTGACATAGCCGCGGAAGAGGGTTAGGAGGACTGCCTAGGGTTGAAGGGCAGGTTGGGTCATTTTGGGAACAGGCCACGGTGCCAGCCGCGGTTTTTCTGCCACTGCTAAAATGGCCCCGGATTCGCGGCTTCACTTTGGTGCAAAAAAAAAAACAGAACAGCGCAGTCCAGATGCATGGCATAAACAAAGTTCTTGTGCAGTTAGTGCTCACCGCTCAGTCTCTATTTTTGGTGGAGAGGAGATCACTCATGAAACATAGGCTGTTTACTGTGGCTCCGCGGAAAACACATTGGGCATGATGTCCTGTTGAAATCGCCACCCACGCACGACAGCAGGTATATATTTTTACTGTTGTGTACTGAATTTCGTAGAGTCTGCCACAGTGGGTGGAAATAGTAGCATTGAAATATACCAGTATTTCTGGTTCTTTTATTTTTCCACGGTACACGTGACTCTACAAACAGAAAAAAATTATACTATTGCGGGTGACAAAATCTGTCTACATGAGCATGTTGAAGGACATTCTACTGAACTTACTGTTCTGTGAAATTCTATGAAAAAGCACCCTGGTTGCAATATGGTGTTAAAATCGTCTGCCAGCATTGCACACTCTAAGAAAAAGTTCTGAATTCACAACATATGCATTTGTGTATGTAGTGCCTGAAAGGTTAATATTCTGGTGTATGTTCATAACACCGTGTTAATAAACTGGGCAAAAGCAGGTGAGAAACAACACCAGCACAGAATGATTATGCGGATTTACTTTGTAGTGTCAAGATTTCATGCTTAAAAAGTGCCCAGATAAAAAGGAATGTAAAATGTCAGAATCACTTTTTAAGCGGACAATCAGTCATATTCTTGTGCTTCTGACATGATGACCAGGAGCCCACGACGCTTTTCGGATACATCATATGTTTACAGGACCATATGGGACCAAGAAGTGGCTATCTGGATAAACTAACTGGAATTTAAAATAAATGGGTCCTAATTAACAGGATTCCACTGTATAGCAACATTTTCAGTTCTAATCTGACGACCAGGAGCCCGCGACGCTGTTTGGATACATGTTATGTTTACAGGACCTTATGAGACCAAGAAATGGCAACCTGGATGAGCTGGAATTTCAAATTAAATGTGTTCTAATTAGCAAGATTCTACTCTATAACAACATTTTTGACCGTAGATGAGTCAGAAGCATTTAAACACCAAGCCAACCATAATTATTTTTCACTAGAGTAGGGTTGCAACAATTCTGTGTATGACATATTGTAATGAGGTTCTTTGGTTGTGAGGAGGAAAGTTCATGACCTCGATGGGTTCGCTTCATTTAATGCAACATAAAAACTAACTTCAGCATGTATACTCAGCATAACATTTGCCCTGTGTGTATGCGTGGCTCCTGTGTCCGTATTTTTTCATGCTATTACACCTTAAATATTTAGGTTACAAAATGCCTTTTTTCTTTCTTTAGACCACATTGGAAAGGCTACCAACTTACATCAGGCCTCCAGTAGAAAGCAAAGAAGCTGCCGAACCATCATCGCAAGAGGAATCGTCAAAGTGACAGATTATATGTAGTAACAGGCTGGAAGAAAAAATGTCATCCCTTTATCGAGTTTAATGAATAAAAGCGATTTAATTCGTGTGAGCTAAAGTCTGTTTTGATTTAGAGGTAACAACAGTTCACAAGTTAAAAAAGGGAACCGGTGAAGTGAAGTCGCAGACATGGCTTCAATTTAAATTGTGTGCTACCTCCTTTTTTTCATATTGTCAGCAGACTATTATTTCAGAGGCTTGGGCCAGGCAAGAAGTGTCACAAACATATATACATGTTGCTGTATGTTAAATCTTGAGATTGGAAGTGTTTCCAAAACTTTTAAACGAGAGTTTGCCACCTCCACATGCATTTAGGTGTTGGTAACTCGAGGTGCTTGCTTGTTCAGTTTGTACGAAGACTATAAATGACGCCTCATGCTTCAGCATTTTGCAGTGCAAATCCTCGGCACCTTTGTATGGCATGTGGGGTTGAACATCCCCAATTTGTGCATGTGCCGTGAGAGATTTCCCAGTGGATGGCTCCGGATTAATTTTGACCCCTGAAGGTTCTTTAATGTGCACTGACATTGCACAGCACATAGACGTATTTGCACATCGCCTCCTTCGAAATGTAGCTGGTGTTTGTTTCCGCAACTTGATAGCCACAGCTGCGGGTCCCTCAGCACCTTCGTGATGGATGTCCGTTGACTCGCACAGCTCGGTAGAGTTGTCCATTTTAAACATGAGATGGCAGGGGGTTTAAGGAAAAGGAGGACGCTGCAACAGCCTCGCTCTGTCGACCTGAACCACACCGGACGGGATGGAGTGGAAAAGGACAAGTGGAGAGAAATGCAGGTAAAGCGAGTCAGAAGTTTGGAACCCACCATGGCTACATCGCTGCTGAGCCTGGCTGAGCAGCGCTCTGACCATGGAAGCACTGGGTTCCCAACTTTGGACCAAGACCGTGCATGCCAAACATGGCTAGCACACTACAGAGGACCATGAGAGCAGTTATATTTGTTAGACGAGTTGCAGTGCTCTTTTCATCTAAGCCTTCCCGTTAGGGGTTTGAACTTTTGAGCACGTGAACGAAGTGATGTTACGCCCTGGAAACTCCAAGGGCTATTCTTTTCAGAGCTTGAGCACTGGTGAAAAAGTGCAGAGGAAAGTAGAACAGCCTCTGTCGTTTGCAAAGGCTGTTAACTGTGTGGTGGTATGGCCCAAGCTATGGTAGTATGACCACGGGATCATGACTATGACCATTGGGTACCTGACCTTTACTCTTGACCATCACCTTTGTCCTTGACCTTGCCATTTGATATGAGACAGTGGGAACCACATGGACAATGACATTCAATGCCTCACAAGGTCAAACCGAACATGACTGCATGGGGGTATGGCCTAAGCTAAGGTAGTATGACCACGTGATCACACAACTATGATCATTGGGAACCTGACCTTGACATTTGATTTGAGAAAATGGAGATATAAATAGGTTCAAGCCATGTTGAATCCCAACCATTTTTTTTAATTCTGCCTTTTTGACCGCATTTCAAAATGTCTGCGGAGGCAAGTCCTCTGTGAGTCCCACAGACGTCCTTATTCCGCTGTCCGTTTCCAGGCATATTTTGTTCTTCCTGTGGACGTTCGGATTCAGTACGGATCTTAGCCGGTCATCCGTCGGACATCGCTGGGCATTGTTTCGCGGGCAATGGCAATAACAGCAGTTATTCCCCCCTTGAAACTCTTGTAGAGAATACTGGTTTATCGAGTGGCATGGCTCGTGTGTCGGAGATGCCTGCTCTGTGCCTCTTGAATTGAGACCCGTTTTCCTTGTGTGCTCAGCAGCCTTTTTACTGTTTCGTGTCCCTCTGGCGCGCTCTTGTTGATGCCAGAAACATTGCGTGAAAAGCACCGGTGATCGGTCGTACTTTTGCTGCCTTCGCGCCAGAAAAGTACTTTTCTTTCTGCACTTTTTTTTTGTTATGGTGGCTGGAATAGTACTCCTCAGCACACAGCCACAAAAATCGGTAGAGTAGGCATATGAGACAGCTCTGCGGTGTGGCTCTTTGTGGTGTTCGCGGGTCCCGGCAAGTAAGAAGCGATAGAACACTGCGTAGTACTTTATTGGGCAACAGCTGAGATGCGTTCTCCCGGCGGCGCTCATGCAGGTGCTCGCTTTTGTAGAGCCACGCCTGACGTCACTTGGCGGTCATCACGCGTTTCACTCGGTCCACACGAAACGCCGGCACGCGTCTCACGCGGCTCGCACAGAACGCCGGCACGCGTCACTCTTACAGGGTTTTACGTTATGACCCTCGGTATGCGAAGTACGTTATACTGCGATGGGAACAATATTAATGTGGCGCATTTCAGTTCAGACAGAAAATTAAGATTTTACTGAGATAACAAATATTTATCCTCACAAAACATGCCCCTACGTTTAAGAAACTGGACACATGTGCTCGTAAAAATTGTCAGAGAAAAAGAGTGCTGCGGATGGCCGCGGCCATGCGGGACAAATTCATAGTCCGGAAAGAGTGAATCCGCGAGACATCCACTGATTCGGTGCCGGCGGACGTCCAAAAGCTGTTATTTGCCGGACATCCGTAGGTTTTCGTAAGGCGAATCTTGATTATTGCCCAACAAATGCATCCTGAAGACGTCCCGTCAACATCCAGTCTGGGCCGCGGACGTTCGAATCTGACTGGGACGTCCGGCGAATATTCGTGGTCCACTGGGAAGTTCAGAAAACGTGTGCGCGATTGCTATACTTGAACAGGAGAGCGAACATGCCTAACAAATACTGTGCACCTGGATATGTTGCGGCATCTACGAATCCGGACCAAATTTCCACGCGTTTAAATTACCGCAAGACCTAGAGTCGAAGAGCACATGGCTGGCTGCCATTCCACTAGAGTACTTCGTTCCTTCATCGCATTCCAGAGTAAGAATGATCCACTTTTATTTTTGTTTCTCGCAGAATGAAAAAAAAAAAAGAAACCACATGCGCTTAATTCTTTATTGGATTTCTTTGGTTGTTTCTCGAATTTTGATGAAAAATTTCCTTGGAACATGTCCCCGCGGCCATTCGTATCGGTTGTCGGGCGGCATATGCATGTAACCATCGGTCGCCACTGGGCACTACAATCCTCCCTTGACCCATGCGCCTTTTACACAATCGCCATCCGTCATCAATCGATTCTTTCAGCTCCACTATAGTCGCCCTTTCTCGGCACGGAACACCTAAGCAAACAAATTTTGTCGCATCCGTCCCTCACGATCTTAGAAACCTGCGCATACCGCAGAATAACGTATACAGCATCCCCTTGTTGTATAACTTAACTTCCTCCTATGCCGACATAGAACACTGTCACTTCTCTTGCCTCGTCGCTCTCACCTCCCCCTACTACCCCAGTCCCCCTCCCCCAACCTGGGCCATCTGGTTGGCGGACCCCAACGGTGACCTTCAGAGAGCCGTGGATCTAGATTAAGAAGGCCAATAAATTTTTTTTTCCTCGTCTTCCTGCGTCAGATATGCTATAACGGACAAACCGAACGGTGCATAAATGAGAGACTATACGGGAGCACCGCAAAGCGAAGAAGCGTTGGCGGAGGGTGGGCATCTGACCGATCATGTCGCCAGTGCCGCGAATGCCTCACTTCCGCAATATGTGAGTTCTGCAAACGTTTTGTTCGCAGCTGGAAAATTTATGAAGCCTACTGTATATAAAAAAAAATTATCGGACGATCTCGCTGTCGAGAGTATACATGAAATGCTGTGCAGGGTCTGCGAGGACGGCTCACAGATAATGATAGCCGCACTCGAGCTTTAGGG
This sequence comes from Amblyomma mixtum, assembly GCF_055824585.1. Classification (NCBI taxonomy): domain Eukaryota; kingdom Metazoa; phylum Arthropoda; class Arachnida; order Ixodida; family Ixodidae; genus Amblyomma; species Amblyomma mixtum. The sequence continues at coordinate 33,784,965 of NC_143019.1, read as the reverse complement.
AGCGTCACTCATCAGCTACGTATCTTTCCTTACTTTTCTTCTCGAGGGACAACGCGCTCGGCTTTTTTTTTTTTTCGCCGCCGCTTTTGATCTATGGTGACCAGCGCTCGCCACGTGCCAAAGAAGGAATTTTTTTAAAAAGGGAAGGAAGGAAGGAAGGAAGGAAGGAAGGAAGGAAGGAAGGAAGGAAGGAAGGAGTAAACATTTGTTGAGAGGGAGGAAGACGGCAGTTGGAGCAAAGCAGATGGAGTCTTCAGACCAAGACCACAGTGGCTCTGGCCGACGCTGTGGAGCCCAGCAAACCAAAAACCTCTCAGAGACGTCTAGCTTCTCTGAGAGGCGCTAGAGACGCCTAGAGACGTCTAGCTAGACGTCTCTGAGATGGTTTGCTGGGAGATGACGATGAGCACCTCCTGGGCTTCCAGGGTGGCGCTGGAGCCGCACCCCCTACTTCTCCAAGACCACATTGGGCGGCTTTAGATGGTGTATTTTATGGTTGCATGTCCATGCGATACGAAGAAATGTAGGGGTAGCGCCGCACCATGTGGGTGTACACGTTTACACCGTGTCACGAAAAACAGGAAGGGAATGTGACAAAGACTGCACTTAGTAGGGAAGAGTGAGGAGGCAGAAGAGAAGAGGAAGGGGAGCACGCGGGAAAGGGAAGTTATTCACTGAACAATTTGTACTGCGTTAAGCTGTGGTACAGCAGGCGGGACTGCACTATACGACTGCCCAGTGGAAGTGACGAGGAGGATATATCCAATGCCTTCTCACGGGCGCTGGCAGTAGGCCACAGCAGCGATTCGGCACCGCTATGGCAAAGTCCAATGGGAGGCCGCGAGAGCTTCGCGACGGGGTAGCACGCATAGAGTTAATATAGTAGCACGCTTACGTTGCAGCCAACGTTGGTTCCAGCTCAGCAAAGACAGAGAACTTCGTAGATACTTCGGATGATGATGTGTACAGACTGATCAGGATCGGATGATGATGTGTACAGACTGGTCAGGAAATCAGGGAGGTGGAATTGTGTGTGCGGAGGCACATATGTTGTTTATTTGAAGTCTTGTAACAGCCGAAAACTTTCCCGTTTGCATTGATTGTAAAACATTTTATTCGCCGGGAAGAGCTTGGCAAGAGGTCGCGTTTGCATTTGATTGTAAAACATTTTATTCGCCGGGAAGAGCTTGGCAAGAGGTCGCGTTAAGTGGTCGAGAGTACATAGCCCTCGACGACTTTGTCAGCCCACTCCACCGCCAAAACTTGCGTTCTGGGGTCAGAGCTAGCCAGCACGGTCTCCCACCGCTCGAGAGAAGGAGCTGTAACTAGATCACCCGGAGGTGGCTCTATTTTGCAGTCCCACAGGATGTGATCGTAGGTAGCACGTTGGCCACAGTGTTTGCAGTTTGGGTTGTAAAGATCTGGATAAATGCGCGCGAGGAGTGATGGGGTGCGTATCGATCTCGTCTGTAGACGACGCCACGTAACCTCTTGTTCTTTACTAAGTCTTTTGTCTGGAGGGGGGAAAATTCTCCTCTCTAGTTTAAAATGATTGGTGAGATCATGATATGTGATCATGGAGTCCTTCGTGAAATTCAGGGAGCCAGACTCATCCACTGCCCGGTCGACGAAACCTCGGGCTTTATTGTGGGCTGCCTCGTTCCCCGGATTCCCCGAATGGGCTGGGACCCATATCAATTCGGAATAATTTGGTGAGAATTTGGTTGCGTTAAGGATTCTAAGGGAGGTGTTTGTAATTCGCCCTTTAGCGAAATTATTGATACCCATTTTGGAATCGCTGAAAATGATGCTTCCTTGGGTATGCGCTAGGGCGAGGGCTATAGCCGCCTCTTCTGCCGTTTCAGAGGATTTCGTTTTGATTGTCGCCGAGACGATGTGGTCACCATTCTCGTTCACAACCACAATTGCAAAGGCATTGGTATTTTTGTATTCTGCTGCATCTACATAAAGTGTTCCAGCGCACTGTCTGTATTTGTTATGTAAGGCTTTGGCTCTTGCTTGTCTTCTACCCTCATGGTGTTAGGGGTGCATGTTTTTGGGGAGTGGTTTGATTAGTAGGGCCGTCCTATAGTCGCGGGGTAAGTCTACTTTAGCATCGTTATTCGTAGGTTGAAAGTTAATTCCGAGCCTGGTAAGAATACTCCTGCCAGTTCTGGAATTGGCTAATCGCGCTTTTTGAGCCATTAAATGGGCTTCTTTCAGTTCATTGTAGGTGTTATGTATTCCTAACCTCATAAGCCTTTCAGTTGAGGCATTTAGTGGGAGTCCTAACGCAGCCTTATAGGCCTGCCGTATCATACTATCCAATTTGTCCTTTTCTGCTTTCGAAAATTTGAGATAAGGGGTGGCATAGAGTATCCTGCTTAGCGCAAAGGCCTGCACTAGTCGGCATAAATCTCTTTCCCTCACCCCTTGTCTGCGGTTAGCTATGCGGCGGATTAATCGCGCCGTCGCTTCTACCGTGCGTTTTAGCTTAGTGAGTGTGTCAGTATTCTTTCCATTTGTTTGTAAATACAACCCCAGTATTCTCATGGTCTGTACCTCTTTGACAGATCGTCCATTAACATAGACGTTTATTTGCGGGGGGGTTGTCGTGGTACGCCTACCTCTTTGTTTACGACGGATCACTAAAAGTTCAGATTTTTGCTCAGAACAAGTGAGGCCGGATTCCCATGCGCATGCCTCAATGATGTCCACTGCTGCTTGGAGTGTGTCTTCTATGTAGCCTTCGCATCCTTTGGTTACCCAAAGTGTGATGTCATCTGCATAGAACGTGTGATGTAGGTCTGGTATTTGTGCCAGTTTGGGGGGAATTTTGATGAGGGAGAGGTTAAAAAGGAAAGGGGACAGGACGGAGCCCTGTGGCGTTCCTTTACTTCCTAGTGTGATTGGGGCGGACTCTATTGTTCCGACCGTTATCACTGCTGTTCTGTTAGTGAGGAAGGATCGGATGTAGTTGTACGTCCTTTCTCCGGGGTTGATTTCTGACAAGTTTGTCAAAATGGCTTTGTGGGTGACGTTGTCGAAAGCTTTAACAAGGTCTAAACCCAATATTGCTTTCGTTCCTGTTCCCTCGTCAGCTTCAATTATGTCCTTGTTAAGCTGCAAGAGTATGTCCTGGGTAGATAGTTGGGCCCTGAATCCTAACATTGTTTCAGGTAGGAGTTTCATGTCCTCCGCATAGTTTTGGAGCCTATTGAGGATGACATGTTCCATGAGTTTGCCTAGGCATGATGTTAATGAAATTGGGCGTAGATTCTCAGTGCTGAGTTTCTTACCCGCTTTAGGAATAAAAGTGATTTTCGCGTGTTTCCACTCTGGTGGTATGTTGCCTGCATGCCAGTATTTGTTCATAAGGTCTGTAACCGCCGCGATCGACGTTGCGTCTAAGTTCCTGAGAGTCTTATTTGTTACTTTGTCTGGTCCTGCCGCAGATGTTGTCCGCAGTTTTCCAATTGCGTACCAGACCTCTGCGTCTGTGATATCTGCGTCTAAATTTGGATTAGGAGTCCCCCGGTAGTCTGGTTGTGTGGTACCATCATCCGTGTTTAGATAACGTTCTGCTAGCTCTTTGATTAGGTCTTCAGTTGTACCCTCATATTTATGTATGAGTCTGTACAGTTGACTTTGTTGCACGGGACGTGTTTGTTCTGGGTCGAGCAGGTGTCTTAGAAGATGCCATGTCTTCTTATTTCCGAGCTGTCCATTGACGCTTTCACATATTTGGTTCCATTGTTGTGTTTGGAGAGTAAGTGTATGTTCCTCGATTCGCCTCTCGATTTCAGCGATCTTTTTGCGTAGTCGCTTGTTGTGTTTTTGCTTCTTCCAACGTTTTTGGAGGCCTTTTTGTGCCTGCCACAGGTGTAACAGTTTTGAGTCTGCAATCTGCTCCTCCTTCTCAACTGGCACCACAACGCTAGTGGATCTGACATCCTCATTCAGGGAGATAACCCAGTCGCTAAGGTTAGAGATCTCCTTTGGAGCTGTTTTGTCGCGAAGTTGCCTGAACTTGTCCCAATCCGTGGTTCGTATTTCTTTTGCTTTGTTTTTAAGTTTTGTCGTGGGGAAGGTGATGCTAAGGATGAAGTGATCACTACCAAGGTTTTGCCCGGTGTTGACCCACTTTGCGTCCTTGACGTTTTTAGAGAGGGATAAGTCTGGAGATGTGTCGACACATACACTGTTACCCATGCGTGTGTGGTCGCTCGGGTTGTTTAGCGTTGTGAGCCCTAGTGACTGTATGATTTGCCAGAGCAGGTTCCCTTTAGGAGTTGCTTTGGTATATCCCCATGCTGGGTGTTGAGCGTTGAAGTCTCCCACAATTATTAGTTGAGCCCTAGCAGCCAGCTTTACTGTGTTTATCAACAAGTGTGGGAGTCCATTGCCTTTGTTTCTGGGCGGGTTGTATACATTAAGGATGAAGAGATTTGAGTCTCCTTTTTGCCTTGGTACTATTTCAAGTAGGGTGTAATCTTCTTCCGAATCATTTATAAAATGTTGAATTGCGGTGATATTTCTATGCACCAGAGTGGCTGTGAAGGAGCCGGCTGCGTTACTAGTATCATAATGAGGTGGCAGATATGCTTTATAGCCTGGCAGTGTAGCCCTGCCGCTAGCTTCTTGCAATGCAATCACGTCTGGGGTTGTAACAGACGGTGCTTGTTGGATGTGGAGCTGCAAGTGGGCCCGCTTGCGGCGGAAGCCTCTGCAGTTCCATTGCCAAATTTCAAATTTTTGGCGTGGTGCCATATGTTGGGTTATAGATGGTTGTGGCGTCGTGGACAGATCCAAGATGGGGGGTAGGCGGGCCTCGATAGTTGTAAGCCTATCCATTATTTGCTGCATACACGTGGCTATTTGGGATACCTGTCCCTCTAGTGTTGCAAAGCGAATATCTATCTCAGCAAATTTGGTAGTAACGAGGCCTTGGAAGGTTGCTTGTTCTGTTGATATAGCGCTAGTTCTCTCTGACAGAGTATTGATGTCTGCCCTGAGTTTGGTAGGCGCTTTCGATGGCTGCGGGGTGTCGGCTTCCGAAGCCTCGGCCTTTCGTTTGGATTCCTCGCCTTCTTTTGTAGGAAGCGGTCTTTTAGTTGCTATTCTGGCGTCTGTGTCCGTCGCGTTATGGGCCGAAGACTGGGACGCGGTGGAGGGAGTGTGGCAAATGGCGTCTGTTTCCATCGCAATATTGGTCGAAGCCTGGGACGCGGTGGGTGGCGTTCTAGCCGCAGTGGCATTCTGTACCTGATGCGCTTGTAACAGGCGTTTAATGTCAGCCAACTCTTTTTTAAGGCTGGCAATTTCTCTGTCTCGGGATTGTAGTTGTATCTGAAACTCCTTCTCTCGAGCGTCAATAGATTGGGAGGCCTCTGCTGGCCAGCTCACCTTTTTGTTGGAGCGGCTATCGCTGCGTCCGCGGCTCGAGCTTCGCTTGTCGTTCCCTGCTGGGTTCCCCAGGGGCGGGAAGGAGCTGGAGTTGTTCCGGCTGTGGCTGCCTCCTTTTCCGGTAGCACCCTGTTCCTTCTTCCTGGGCCTAGACTGGTGTCCGTGTAGTGATGAGTCGTTGTCCCCTTGCTTGGGTGCCTGGCTGCCATGGGGCGTTCCTTGTTTGTTCCTGTTGATCAGCCGGAATTTGCAGTTCCGGCTGCCTGTGTTGTGGCCCCCGTTGCAGACGATGCAGACGGGTTGGCAGGTTGGCTGTTCTCCCTCAGGTGGAGGCGAGTGATTTTCTCCGCAGGGGCGGCAAAGGTTCGTTGTAGGTTTGTAGCAGACGTCGGCCCGGTGTCCTACCCTCCTGCAGTTGTAGCATACTTCATGTTGCTCCCTGAAGGGGTGGACCCGAAAGACGCCGCACTGATAGATTACTTGGCTGGGTAGCTTCTTTCCAAAAAAGGTGATTTGTATTGTTCTGGACTGTCCGATCCTTCGGGCATCCACAACTTCTATTCCTTCGTTTCTGTTTCCGAAGCCTTGGCGAACCGCTTCGGGCGAGTCTCCCGCGTAGGCGTTGTAAATGACCCCTTTTACCGAGTCTTCGGGCGCCGCCACGTACGACGTAACGTTGTAGGTTTGACCTTGGAGGTTCAGTTTTTCAATCTTGGCGTATGCAGTCGCCCGTTGACGATCGGGCGTGCATAGCGTGAAGGTGTTGTTGGCCGTATTGACTCTGATAATGTCTTCATTCTTCACCGTATCATACAGCAGCCTGGACACCTCGCAGGCGCAGAAGAGTAGTAGTCCGGGCGCAAAGTCCCTCAGATTCCAACCTTGTGGTCGGCAGACGATTTTGTAATCATCGGTTGGTAAGCGCGGGAGAAGTGCTTTCTTGCTGAGTGCAAGTAGCTTTTTCCCGTTCTTTCGCGATGGAAAATTGGAATTAGACTTGCCTTGGCCGTGCCCCTGCGCAGGCTGGTCGTCGGTTGATGCGGGCCCTTTATTCTTCAGGCCTCGTTGTCGGTCGCGGTACCGAAGAATGGTTTCCCATTTTCCGTCCTCGAGCTCCGACGCTGATATCTTCTCGCCTTCCACGGCGTACTCCATCTTTGCAGGTCCCTGGGAGCTCAGTTCCCGGCGGAGAGGTGACGAGCCAGGTCGAGCTCGATGGCTAGGCCGGTAGTCAGCCGGCAATATGCCTAGGTGTCCGTAGATTGGTAAAATCCGGCTTCAGCAGGCACTGGACAATGGCCCGGATGTCGTCCAAAATATTCGAGCCTGAAGGCTGACTCTTTCTGCCGAAAAGTGGCTTCGAGGCGGGAGCCCATGCGAGACACGTCAGCACAGCTCCGTCCTCTTGCATATTTTCGGTATTTCCTAACTTTCGTAATTTGCGCCAAATTCACCGGTGCACTTCTTGCCGATGCCGATGCAACTCGCTCACAGAGCATTCTGTCAAAAAATGTTTCATTGTTATGGATCGTCCCTTCGAGTTAGAAGCCCGCCACCACTACTACAGTACAGTACCGATTGTTCAAAACAAAACGTGCATTGAAAGTCAAACAACTGACAGCTTCCGGAAGTCCGCTAGCAACGACAAATGATGAACAGAAACAAAACACATCGGCCTCTCACGTCCTTCGAGCTCTGTTTGGCCGTTCGCTGGTTCGCTGTTGGCGTTCGTCATGCCACCTACCTAGTTCGGCAAACACAAACACCCCGCTATCAAATACGTGGTTTCTGCTGCGATCGGGAGCGTTTCTCAGCTGGAACTTCCTTTCCTGCGCTGTCAAAAGCTGCGCCTCGTTTCGACGCACTCCCCCGAAGGCAACGAGCTGCGGTCTTTCACGCAGTTTTTGTCGGAAGCAAGACGCGTAAGTTGCGTGTGCTGCCGTTCACTTTTGACACCGCAAACACGCCGTACGTTGAACCGCTCGAACCACTTGTTCGTATGCATGTCACACTTTTGGTGTTGGCACCGTCCCACGTCCCGTTTTCTGTTCGTGTTTTTCGCTCCCTTCGGCCGGCTACCGTTCCGCGAACGCGCCTTGCATTGGAATACGTGGGGCGATCAACCCACTCGTGACCGTCATGCAGTTAGTCGTGAAGCTGGGGGCCGACGGCTGCGTTGATTAATCGCCGCTGGGGGCCCAATTACGACCCACTGAAGTCTGGGACTTTAGATGTGTGTTCCAGCGCTCACAACTAACGGTTCAGCTCGCAAGTGGAGGACTTCGATGTTCAAAGGACCTATTGGGGAACAAGCAAAAGTAAAATTCGAAGCTTGTTTTCCGCAAACCGTGCCGCGAGCGGTGGTGGTGGTTCTGTTTATCTGGGAACCGGCGCTGGCTCCCGCAAGATTCGCGACGTGTGTGTGTGTTTCCCGTTTTCAGATCGCGGTCGGGGTGCTACGTTGGTCGTGCGTGATCCAATGTGTTCTCCGGCATCGGTGTGAATGGATCGAGCGTCGGTACGCGTCCCCGAAGGAGCGTCACACCACGAATCGCCGCCCGATGACTCGAGTCTGAGGTGAGGCGATGATTGCTTTGCCCTTGGCTGAAAGCGCGGGGATTTCTTGCGATGCGCCGCGCGTTTGTTTGCTTTCGGTCTGCATACCGTGTAGCGAAAAAGACGTCGTGCACGATTTCGTCCGAGGCCCTGAGGTGCACGAGTTTTGTTGCGTTGACGACGTGGGATATTAAATAGATGGTGGACTTTCGCATGCGAAATTACGATGGTAGTCAGCCGTCGCTTATTTTTAATATTTTTTCCGAGCCGGGTTTGTGTGGGTTCGTGCTTGTTTTAAGTGTACACATTACGCTGTTCATTTTCTTTATCGATGCCCTTGGCTTGACGAGCCTCGATAACCGAAACTATAGGTTTGCAGTTTTTCTTCGCTTCAGTTGTGCGTAAAGGTAGAAGTCAGTTATCCTGTACCGCATGTGCTTTGCCGTATATTTGTGATATGATATTATCACAAGTTGGGCTCAGATGGTTTTGGCTGCGAGTTAAGCATGTACATTTTAAACCGGAAAGTAAATCTGTGTCACATGTTTTCACTGGCTTTGTTATTGCTGTATTAATGGTTGCCTCACTGTTCTAATTTTGTGCAGTCTCAATTTGTTTCATTTATTTTTGTACACTTCTTGCTCAACCTTGCGCACGTACAGTTCCTGTGGTTCGTTTTCATTACTGTAACCAGAGGCTGACATCGAAAGATGAGCCGTAATTCTAAATTCAATCACGAATAATTGTAAGACGCACATTTATAATCAGCCCATAATCTCGTGTACGCATTTAGTTGCAGCCTCATTATCCTCACGTGAGTTTGGTATAAAAGGTTGCTTTTGTAATTATTTTGCTCACAACAATGCTTGTTCACAGTACATCCTCGAACGAGAGCACCGGTGCTAAACGAAATCCCCCGGCCAAGCCTCCTCGGCGGCGTCACTCAGTCACGTCATTAAAAGGTCAGTGGTACAAAAAAAAAAAAAAGTTCTTCTCTTAGCAGGCTATATTTCTCTTGAGGCCCTTCTAGACATTCATTATGAACAATCAGCTAGTCCAAACCCACAGTTTGTTAGAAACTTGTAGTTACAGTTCTTGTTCCAAACAATAATGCAGTTTAGATATTGTGATGGTGCATCTTTTCATTGCAAAAATTTTAACAGCCTATCCATGCATCTATGCCAAAGCTCAGGGGAGTGGGTTTTGAGTGATCACGGCAGTACTGTTTTAGGATGCAGTTGTTAATAGTGATTGATCAGGTCCTATTGAACACAGAGCTAAGACCTCAAGGAGGTAACTCGTAAGAAGCGTGTTCAAAGTAGAGTTCCTAGATATAGTGGGCAGTAAATGCACAGGCATTAAAGGGGAAGCTATTTCAATACTTTTATCTGCTCTTATCTGTTTGCTTGCAGGTGCAACCTGCTAATTCCATGCTGGATGTCATGTTACAGAGAAATTAAATTTTTTTCTCTTACTCCCGGGTTTCTGCATGTTGTGACAGCTAGGCACAGGTTATGTTCTGCAGGAGTTATTGAGGAAAGTGCAGCTATCTTAATCCATCTTTTTTTCATTGCAGTTTTGCTACATATGGCTCACGAGTTCTCTTGTTAGCACTTTGGTGTTTCATCAAAAAACTTCGATGTTCCATCTGTATTATTGCAGATCATCATCATCAGCCTGATGATGATGATGATTGCAGTGGCAGGGAAAGCGAAGGCTATATTACAGAGGGTCTGTTAGGAGCATCATTTACTGCACTCTCATCTCTCTGCATTCTGTCTTGTCATCAGTGATGGCTCAGAGTGGTCTTAAAACCTTTTTCCCTCGATGACTTCACCAGACACGGAGTCCTACAGCAGCCTGGGTCGCCCGTCGCCAGGCACGGTTTCGGGCCGCCAGGGGCGTCGTAGCGATGGTGACCCGTGGGCCGACCATGGCCAGTGGATCCTGGACCCACCTCCCAACTTTGGCGGGTCACCGCCCTGTTTCTCGCTGAGCTACGGGGGTCACAACGGCTGCAGTGGAGGGACGCCTACTCCAGACAGCAGGAACGACTTCCGCTCCCTGCCACTGAGCGTTGCCCAGGAACGGAAGTCGTGCCGCTCGACGACGGTAGGTGCTGTGCAGCTGCAAAAGCTTTGTTGTTATGTTGTAGGCTGAGGTGGTTAATCTGCATGTCATACTGCATGCTTGTTCTGATGGACTTAGTGTTCTAATGGGTCGAGAGGGAGCGGCCAAAGAGATGGAAAGACAGGGAGGTTAACTGGGAGGCGGTACTATACTAAAGTGGCTGTTTGGGCTTGTTGGTCAGTGATCATGGTGAAGGAATGCAGCGTGAAAAAACAAGGACAAATGAAGAAGTGGACAGGATGGACTCTGTCCGGTGTCCCTCCTGTCCACTTCTTCATTTGTCCTTGTCTTTTCGCAATGCATTCTTTAACCATTGTACTATACTGGTTTGTTACCCTGGTCATGGGGAAAAGGGTTGGGGCTGAAAACTCAAGTGTGTTATGGAAGCTTAGCAGTAAAAAAAGGGGGGGGGGTGTAGCTGTTTTTCACTTGTAGTAGTAGATATGAAGTACATCAAGTAACACCTATAAAAAATGAGGACCTGGAAAAAGGGGCGTATGTTCATTGAGCATTAAAGCTTAATTTTGTCAGGGCAGTTTTTCACGTGGCTGCTACCTTAAACGAACTGACAGCTGAATTTTAGGGACCCATTGTTTGTTTGGTACAATGGAAAACTTAAGCAAGTGCCCAGGGTGCCTGATTCCACAATGCTTTAGTTAGAAATGTGGTAGAAGATTTTTACCGACAAAATTTCGGTCAGTGGATGCACCCATTCTTATGTATCCTGATGCTTTTGGAAACCATGATCAATGAGCACGATAGCGATTGCATGCCAGCAAAATTAATCACTTAATACCTCGTATAGTTGGAGCTGCAAGGTAGTGATTATAGACAGCTTAAGTATATAACATAGCCTCCGTTTGAGTTTCCACGCCCAAACCTCTTACTGCACAATTAATGTACACCTCGTTGAGAACAGGTTAATAATGCTTAATATTAATAACAATTAATAATAATCATTATTAATTATTAAATCAGTAATGATTGAATTAAATTAATTTGTCCTTGTTTCTTCGATATTACAATGCTCAATTCTCACAATATTAGACAAGATCTTTTCATTTCCACCGTAATCTTGTGACATGTTTTGGACACTGAATTGTTAGTCCCTCTAAGTCAGTATAGCTTGGACATTTTCGTTTGCAACAGTATCAGAATATACTTCTGGGAGTTTTCATTAGCAACATATCACGCTCAGGGTGGTGTTGTATACATCCCAAAATTCGTACATCTTGCTGTAAAGTGCGTTGATAGGTCAGCATTCCAGGAAAGCTAGTGGGCTATCATGCTGCTTCCCCTTGCTTTTTGGGAGACTAAGCACACATCACTGATCACAGAAGATAAGCTACAAAGGTTTATACAAGGGCATGCTGGTGACGCCATAGTATGCGCTCCCTACGATGTGTGCCTTGTCTTCTTGAACTGTCTTAGTAATCTTTTAGTGAACTGCAGGATAAAAACTTTATACAAAAGACCATGTGAGTTGCAGGCCCCTACTCTTGCTGCAAGCTTTGCTCAGTCACTGATTGATATCCTCAGACTGTGGAGTGCGCTCTTGTGGTAGCCCCTTTCACAGCTGGTGTGTACAGTCAGTGTCTCATTAGTGGTTCATCCGTACCAGTAGCTTGCGTGCTGATTGTTGCTGATGATTGAAAATAGCTTTTTCTATCACTAACTGACAATCAGTGATGAGTGGGGCATGCCGATTCAGATGCGTGGTTGCCAGAAAGCGAGGTTCTTTAATTTTGAAGACTATCACCAGTAGCTGTCACCCGGCAACCCTGATATTATGAAGTGGCAGCAGCTTCTATGTTCCCATTTATGGTGGTTTGGACTGTATGTGTCTAAATAGTGGCTGGCTGTAAGCCATAGTCACTACGATTTCATGACTGACAACTGTGCTTGCTTGTTAGCTGATGCTCAGCATCTTTCTTTGCATTGTGGGTGCGAGTTTTTCCACTAGTTGGCTTGTATTCGCGATGACTCGCTGTAACTTGTGTTACTGTCATCATGTGCCAATGACATGTTCCTTAAATAACCCTACAGCCCAGCCACTCGGCAGGTACCTCAACGCGGAGCAATCCGCATCCGCATGCAAGGCCGTCGCACCTCGTGACAAGCGCATACCCTCCGCACTACGCCAATTTCCCACCAAGTCCCGTTGGCAGCTCGGAACGGGACATTCCGGATGTGGTGTCCCGCCCTGTCCTAGCAGCACCCACGGCCACCGCACCTGCTGGCTCACTGAACACTGCGCCTTTTCGCCGGGGTTGTGGTGACGGCGAAAGGTCGGCGGCGGGCATCGTCGGCAGCAACGATAATAATGGCGGCGCTGCGAGCTGGCTTGCAGCGCCCCCTGGGAGCCCACGTCGGACTCACAGCGACCCCATCATCCATCTAGACGAGGTTGACGAAGAGCAGGCGGATAATCCCGGCATTTGGATGTACAGGCCCAGGTAGGTTATTGCTTTGTGTGAGGTCAGGCAGAGGTGAAAAATAAAGAAAAAATTACGCAGCTCTGTCCATGGGCACAGTGCAGTACTGTCATAGATAGTGATTGTGATGTTGATGATGATCGAGGAGCCTTTTTCATGCTAGTGTCATCCGATGGTTGGAGAAACAACAGACTTACTCCACCCATTTGTCATACCTTCTGTGGGGCTCATTTTTGCTCGTAAGCCTTTGACATTCTTACGCAAATGCTGAAATGACGTAAAGCTCGCCCATTGGTCCATTTTGCAACTGCTTTCGTTGATTTGATCAAACTTTGGCTTCTTTGGACTGAAACATTAGTTCCATCAACATCAAGCACGTTATAAATCTCCTCTTAACTCAAACTCTGCACAATTTAACCAAATTTTAGTCCTCTTGGAATTTGGATTGACAATAGTCCACTGTAATGTCTTCACGAGTGTTGACGCAGACATTCTTGTTGCCTGTAAAATACTGCATTCTTTGATTGTGCTGGCACATAACTGTAAAGCATATGGAAGCAGAAATTCACACTTTTTTTTCCGAGTTACATGTGAGACTTGAGCGGTATAAGCAGCTAGTGCTGACCCAGTCATCGTGATATTGTTTAGGTTTTTGGGGCTTGGGCTTTGCTCCTTACTATCCTTTAGTCATTGCACATATGTGAGGGTTGTGTGGCAAATAATTACTGTTTAGTTGTGGTTTCTCACCAAAGATAGTGATGGGAGAGTTATAACCTCTCATCCAGGTCGGGCCATGCGGGCGGTAAATCGGACCCTCCGGCTTCTTCACGGACGCGAGCAGTAGTACCCGAGGAGCTCAAGGCACTGCAGGAGATCAATGGCAAGGCAAGTTTGCGGCCGAGCGACGTCTTCATGGTCATGGTTGATGAGTCTGGCCAGTTAGTCCATGTCGTGGTCAGAGAAGGAAATGGGGGTCAGTGACCTCAGCCACTTCTTTGGGTCGTACGCTGCCTGACTCAACAGATGTGTATGGATAAAATTCTTGACTAGTTAGTGGTGTGTTCTATTTTAACCCTTTGAGGGTCGAATTATTTTGAAGAAAACTTTCTCAGGTGGTCAAATTACTTTATTGCGGATCTTGAATCTACAAAATGTATATAATCGAGAATAAATAGTAAAAAAAAATTAGGAACAGTACTTTGGTGACAGCATCACTCACAACTGGAAAATGTTCAATAGAATAGAATAGCAACGGTGATAAGCAAGCTAAGAGCATTACCAATAAAGATAGAAATCAACTGTCGCCGCCTCTGCAAAACAGTGCCCACAAAGAGAAAACACGTTTCGCGCGACTCCGTTGCGATCCCACGGCGGAATCGAAACCGCGTAGGCGCGTTGCCACAGAGGGCGAGAATACCTCGCGAGCAACGGTGATAAGCAAGCTAAGAGCAGCGCCAATAAAGATAGAAATCAACTTCGGCAGCCCCTGCAAGATAGTGCTGACAAAAAGAAAACTCAAATTTCGCGCGACTCCGTTGCGATCACGCGGCGAAACCAAAGCTACAAAAGGGGTGTTGCCGCAGTCTGTGCCGCCGTGCTAAAGCTAGACATAAGTTCTGCTTATCTCCGTAAGAAGGCAGCACAAAATTCAAACACTTCTTGTAAGTCCTAAGAGATGGCAGCACCCCCCAGTGAGCACGCATTCTTCTTTTGGCGCAAAATTTCAAACGGAAGATCGAAACCGTACCCGTACGGCAAAGACCTTGCGGGACAGAAAACCGCCGCCGTACATATACGGCAAAAACCTTCAAAGGGTTAAACAGGAACCTCAAAATCGAAGTCTCGTGCTTTCTTAGCTCCTTCCTCTACCTCCACTGCCAAATGTGCTACTACTTTGTACTTATATATTTAGTAGCACAAAATTTTGAAGTTTGGATTTTCGTTTTTAATTTGATCAAAAGGGGTGAAGGAAGTGCATATAATATCATTCATAACCGCAACGCTACAACGAAATTTCCACCGCAACGAAGTACATATTTCCGATTGCACGTCGGCAAGCCATACAAGGCAGTGCAAATGTTTCTCCCCACAGCAAACAATTTTCAGAGCGAGGTTCTGCTTCAAAAAATGGTTTTACGAGGAAGCAGCTGATTTTATCTTTGCACATCCAAGGATGCCAATATCTCGTTTAATTTACCAAAAAAAGGTTAGCATGCTGTTTCGTCATGTGAGTAGGCACTTGTACATATGTGGTTGCACAAATATACTGGTATGCCACAATGTTGTGCGTCGAAGAACGGCATAGTGTTGGCTATTGGAAACAGAATCTGGAATTTTGAGCTGGTTACCGACAAGAACTCCTATATAATTAGTGCTTTTTAATGCTTTGCAAAAACCTTTCCTCAGGATTCAAACTGATGTTTTAGGAATAAAGAGTAGTGATTAGTATATCACAGTTTTTTTTTGTGTGCCTTATGTGACCATTACTCCAGCTGTGATTTGATAGCTACAGTATGGCTTTCAAGACTGAAACCAAAGCTGCATGGAAGGGAAAAATTCAGTAATGAATTGTGTACTGGGCGGAGGCGAACTCCACATAGTGTTTGGTTTGGAAAAGAAGTAAGGTGGTGAAAGTGCTTATAAGGGGAAATATTCAATGGCACGCATTGCTGTGCAGCTCTGGAACCAGGTGCAGCACCTGCAGTCGCAGTTGGAGCTGCTGAGAAGAATAAAGTCCCCGGACAAGCCCCCTCCTGTCGGCTCGGTCAACGGCAGCAGCTTTGCTGGTGTGTGGGAAGAGAGAATCTCTTTTTTATGTGCATTTCTAGTAAATTTTATGCATTAGAAGTTGGTTCTTTATACAAGAAATGGCAGCCTTGCTCAAATATTGGGAGAGCTGAACCATTTCTCATCGGATCGCTGTTAAATGCAGAGTGTACTCGAAACCCGAGTTACAGGTGCATATTTCGCGCTAGTTTAGGTTGTGCAGTGAATTCACGCTACTGGCTTACTTTTAGTCAGGGCAGCTTTCTGTGTATATTTTATGCCTGTCATGGTCTTTTTCTTAACTCTTTCGTTACCACGCCACTGCGCTTCGATCACCGGTGATCGAAAAATTCGAAGCACTACGGCAGCGCAACCGCGGCCGCTACGTACTTGCTGAGTCATTCGGTTTGTTGTTCGCACATTGAACTTAAATTTCCTGTTTAGTTTATATTTTTGCCAAAAAGCGGCAATTTTTGAGACGCGCTTGAAGTTGGGGGTGCGGCGTCGGGCGCTCCGAACAAGCCGTCATCATCGGGAATGGCACTCGCTCAAAAAAACCCTGTTCCACTCAATTCTGCTGCGTTTGCACCACATATTTTTGATGTATCGATTAGCACGGACCCTGACGACGATGCTGTACCGTCAGGTATTGTTTCGAAGCTCAAACTGCGCAACGAGAGCCCAGAACGCTCGCCTGTGCGTTCAGATTCCTGGTTCCGGTCTGTTTGTGCGAACCGGAGTTCCTCATTATAGCCGTTACGGTGATGTGACGCCATCTAACTTGTTCTTCGGAGACTACAGTTTCGGTTTCTGCGTAGAGTGCAATTTTCCCATGAGGCGCGAATTTTTGAAATGCCCTTGAAGCGGAAGTCACAAAATGAACAAGGGAGGGGAAAACCTCAGGTTGCTTGAGCCAACGTTTCGACAAGGGGACTTGTCTTCGTCTGGGCAAAGCGTTCATCATTGGCGAGGACGCTCCGTGCATGGCGTCGGGCGTGCGGACGGCGTGCACTCTGAAAAACCTTGCTGCGCGCAGTTCTACCGCGTCGACTGCAATTATTATCTATGCTACGAGTAGCAGAGTCTCTGGTGACGATGTTGCATTGTCGGATTTTGGTTCAGACGCTGTAACTGCGCAAACCGATCCCGGAACGTTGGCCTGATAGTTTCGTTTCCTTTTTCCTGTCCGCTTGTGCGGGCGGATCAGGTTTGTTGTTCAGACGGTTAGTTCTATTTTTGGCCTAGTTCGTTTTTTGAAGTGCCCTTGGAGCATAGGCTTATTGCGACATAACACGCGGTGAGGATGGTGTCGCGTCAAGGTCGGGCACTTCGTGCGCTCGGAAGAGTCCCGCTGCACATGATTCTTCAGCCTCTGCAGCTGATTTTCAAGATGCTCCGAGCAGCAGTGACTCGGACGAAGATGTTGTAATGTCGGATTTCGATTCTGCAGCTACATTGCAGCTATACTTACCGCATACTATATATCGCTATATCGCACCTATACTTTTTGTGTATTATTTTTTTTTTCAATTTATTTCGTAAATTAAATAAGTTTTGATTTGTATTTTTTAAACCATCCTTACCAAGCTTTCGTTTGGCACATAACATTACACTTCCAATTTTTTTTTTGTTGGACTGTAAAAATCATATCAAGGGCACTCTCAAATGAGCCTTTTCAAGAGGCATAAAGAAAAAAATTCTAGCTCGAAAACTATTCAAGTTATAATTTTAAAACTTTAATGTCATGTTTTAGAAAGAATTTGAATTGTTTTGTAACTTCTAGAATTTTTTTAGTACAGGTGTTTGGAAAGTTATTGTCATATAAACACAAAACTTTTGTTCTTTTTTATTTTTTGTTGTGTCTACTGATTTTTTTTTTCACAGCATTTCAAGCAGAATGTGTGTTCAAATAAATTTCATTATAAAGCGCATTCTATCTCAATCATTGTATGCATTTTATATAATTTTATCTCTCACAATTTTTCTAAAAAAAATTTTTGTCTGAGACATATAAAAAATGGTCGTTTTCCCGTGGTAACGAAAGAGTTAAACAGTGGTTGGAAGACATTATTTTTTGTTTGTTTTTTGTTTTGTTTGTTTAATATATGAGGAACTAATTGGCCTAGAAATAAACAAATCGCATATTTGAAATCAGCAGAAAAAACTGAATAAGTCTGTGCAGTTTAATTGCATTTGGTCTGTAAATAAAAAAAAATGCTCTAAGACCCATGTCCCCCCTTAACTGTGCAGACCATAAAACAGATGAGTCAGTTTAAAGGGGCCCAGAAACACAATCTTAGTTAACTGTTTTGCCTGTTGATTGCATACAGCGAGTTATAATGGTGCTATTAGCGTCGGTAATACCGCATACATTCCGTTTCTTAATATTTTAATGTCCTCCCAAAAACAACTTCATGGCTCTGATGGTGTCGCCACACAGCGGCGGGTTTTTAGCAGCGGATATGACATCACCTGGCGCGAGCTTGATGACCGGACAAACAGTAAATATACTGCAAATTGTGTGAATAAATAGAGACACATTTTGTCACCTGTCTGCGTTTTATATTAGATCAACAAAAACAGTTTGTTTGTCTTAGATAAAAGCCCTGCAAAGCAAGTAAAATAAAAATACACCACCAGGGGGCGCTCTGGCATGGAAACAACGCTGCCAGCCTCAGCAAGAACGAGTTACAGAGAGCAGGCAACCATGGAGTGCAAACTTCAGCGACGTGCTCTGGCTGGCTGTTTTGATTGGTTGCGCCAGGTGCCGTCATTGGGAGAGCGAAATAGGAGTGGGAAGCCCCGCCAAAATCGATTTGAGGGCGGCGTTTTGTTTGCTTGTATTTTGAAATTTCTTCACTGAATAACTCCCGTTCCTGTGCATCGATTCCTGTAATTCTTTTTAAGTCAGCATCTGTGTGACATAAAGAACCCACCTGAAGTATAGCCGGTATTCCCCCAGGCAGTGTTTCGCAGCCCCTTTAAGCCTATCTGCCCTTGCACCATTGAGTTCAAATTACGGCCATTCATATGTAGGCGACGACGGAAAAATACATGCACAGAGAAAGTGGCTACCTGCTATTCTATTCAAATGCTGTGTGTACCTGCTTTGTAGTCACAGGACAAGTGGGTTTCCAGTGGTACAATTTAGTGTGTCGCTTGTTCCAGAACTGCTGGCGGACGTGTACTACGCACAGCGGGAGCGAGACGACTCCATCAGCGAGCGGCTTGCCAGTGCCAACCAGAGCTTGGACATGTACCAGAAGGAGCTGCAGAAGCTGGCGGAAGCCAGGTATGGCTACCCATATGCTTCTTGTTCTCCATTTTAACATTCTTAACAAGTTGGAGTTCTTTACATAGGAAGTGCTGTTGTGGTAGTCCTGTGATGGTGATATGTAATTCCCTCATGGGGAGACTTTCTGTGAAACTTCCATCAGATTAAAGGCGCTCTGAAACACCTTCCGAGGAGAGAACATCAACTCGCGCAATCACTGCGTTGTCTTGTCACGAACACCTGAGCCAAAAAATAGGCCTCCACACGCAGCAGAGAACCCGCAATCACGCGCGAAAGTTGGCGAGCCCTTCCCGGCGACTTTTTCATGCTCGCACCCTCCATCGCTCACCGCTGTGTATACAAGATCAGATGTAGCTATTGGTTGGATCCTTTCAGACGTAAGGCAGCTGTCATGGCCGCGGCTAATAGATCGCCTAGCTCCCGGAGGAGCGCTGACCTTCCAGCGTGCAAAAAGTGACACGAGGAGAGGGAAATGGCGCAAAAACGCTTAAATTCAAGTTTCAACTGCAGATAACTGAGCTTCATCAAAGTGCCTTAAAAAAATTTCTTGCTGGACAATATTCAGGAAGCTGTGAATCTTCTGCTCGTTTTGTTTATTGGTAATGTTGATAGACACATTTTTCTTATTGCAAGTGCCCGTACAAGCCTTATCCTTCCCACACAAACATTTAATGGATGGAATTAAGTGGAAGTGCCATTCTAATTGAAGGACGTTGAAATGGACTCTTAACATAGGGCTTGGCAAAATTTTTCGAATTTATTTCAACCAAGCAAGAGCCTGAGATCAGCATGAGTGAATTTGTAATAGCCCTGCAGAGCCTAGTTTGTGTAATTCTGTTTCTTTTAAAACTGTCACTGGTGGGAACAAGGTTGATGATAATTGGCTCTGCGTACTTATGTAATACATAGTTAATTTTATATGTGCTTGTAGTAATGTGACTGTGAAACTGCACTGTCCCTGCTTTTGTCCTCAATAATTTTTTTCTCACATTTTCACCTTCGCAAGCTCCTTTTCCTGTTTGTTTCAAAATTTCTAGCTTTGCTTACCTATGTAACTACTAGTGAGAAAATATGCAACATCTCTTAACTTTGTGCTGTCTTGTGGTAATGTTTGAATTGATATAGATTTCTTAGAAGTGAATAATAAAATAACTCCCGGAATGTGCGCATTCCAGCTTGTCCTTGCAGTAGGCTGCATGTTGGAGAGTTTCAATCTCTTCTCTTGAGTTCCATTTTTTGTTTGTTTTTCCTCAGGAGCGATGCATCGGATGGCTCGGGTGACGAGGAAGACTGTGACAACCTTGTGCTAAGTGTGAGTCGCTGCTTGTTTCTCCCTCCCTCTCTTTCTGAAGCAATGTTCGCAGATTCTTCGTTTGCAGTTTGCGGAATTCAAAATTCTCTGCCGCTGAAAGTTAGGGGATTTGGTCATTGATAACGTGACAAGTGTACCAGTCAAAACTGCACTGCACTGAAGTCGTGAGACACGTGACAAATCTTCCCTCCTTCCCCAGGGCTTGGACAAGATCCTGCAGGGCTTGGAGGGCAGCTGGGCGCCCGCGCGTGTAACACGGCACCAGGAGACACTGCTGGCTTCTGTGCATCGCTTACGTGACCACCGGGGCAAGAGGGCACGGCACCGGCTGCGAGCCATCCAGGCTGAGCGGGACGTCGCTCTCGAGAAGGTTGGTGCAACCACCCACCTTTTCTTCAGGATAGTCGGCTTGGTTTCACTTTATGGCACTGGTGGTGTCTGGAAAATGGTCCCACAGATTCATATTGATCAGTCGACGATTGTTGTTTTAGGTTGCTATACAGAACACGTTTGTTCATCATCTGCTGTGAACCGAAAAGAAATTTCAGAAGAAGCATGCACTTGGTCAAATGTTTAGGGGAAACACCCAAGGTGGAGTAAATTTGTAATAAGGGAGTAATTACTCATTGGCATCCACCCGAGCGCAGCCATACGGCTACAAAGGAAAGCTATACAGCTTTCTCAGAAACTTCGTAGTTAAAGAAAAAATCCATCCTGGTCCGTGGTTCGAACCCAGGACCAACACTGTTCCCACTTCGAGTTATTGATCAATTCGCTCTCGCCCTACCATAAGCTTGCCGTCCCGGTTAGCTCAGTTGGTAGAGCGACTGCTCCGGTGTAGCGGTGGTCCCGGGTTCGAACCCCGGACCAGGACGAATTTTTCTTTAACTACGAAGTTTCTGAGAAAGCTGTATAGCTTTCCTTTTTAGCCGTATGGCTGCGCTTGGGTGGATGCCAATGAGTAATTACTCCCTTATTACAAAGCATGCATTTGGTTGCCTTTATTATGGATTTGCCATGTTGTCAAGAGCTAGCTCACTGCATGACCAGTATTGTTCAGTGTGCTGTGCTTGTATAAAAAAACATACTCTTCATCAAAAGTAAAAAGTCCATTGCCCACATTATTTAAGCTGACTCTTCAAGCTTATGGCCAGTCGTCTGTTACACTTTCGGTGGCTCAGAGCACCGCAGGCCATGCGCAGGCCTTTTCTTCAGAGGTTTAAAATGCTGTGACTGCCACGTGAGCAAATTATAGGCTGCACTGTTGTGTGCACAGTTGCACAGCTGCACAGTCGAAGGGGGGTGGTATTTTAGTGTTGCTGTTGTGTCGTTTTTTTTTGTTTTTTTTTTTCACTTCAAGCTTGTCAGAATATTCTCCCTGATTAACTATTCTTCATTTCATTGTCATTTAGGTGAAGGTCTTGGAGAAGGAGCTTCAGGAGTTGCATATGAAAGCGATATGGAAGAGTGAGAACTGGGGCTGCTCAAGCAATGTGAGCAGCCTTCTTTGAAACTTTTTTTTTCATTTTCTTCGTATCTTGCATCATAGTTCCCATCATAAGGCAACAAGGCACGAAGCCAAGTGTCAGTTTGTAGTTGCAACATGAGGCTGTTACGAACACTGTGGTTTAGAACCAACTACGTACTGCATCAGTTTCAGCAGATTACCAGTTTTCTTGCTTCTTGATGTCACACAGCACTTTAGTCCCTTGTTTATATGCAAGCTGTACCGCATAGGCTCTTGTCCTTTGCTGTTTCGCTCCCGGAATTAAACTCGGGCCATGTGACAGATAGTAACAGGGCTTGCTGTTTTAATAATTATGATCCTCAATGTCTACTGTATTATCATTGTGCTTGTGCTTAAAGGCCGAGCTGTTGGCTTCGTTTGGCTGCTAACTCCTCATGTACAGAATGTTACCCTAATGCCAAGCCATCATGAATGATATCAGTAGCTGTCTTGTTTCATCACCATCACGAAGTTTGTACAATCGCATGTTTATTAAGGTTGCATCTAAAGTTTCCCTCAATGCTACAATGAATACTACTGCGTTAGAGTTAAAATCTCACTCCCACGCAACATTTTCAATTTCCCATCAGTTACGAAGGCAATTTAATGCAACTGATTTCCCTTACAACGTGGAATTTTTGGTATAGAGTTCCACATCAGCAAAGCTTTTGCAAGGAAGTGTAGTAGAAGGAACATAAGGCTGCCTATGCATTTAATTTCGCAATCGAAAGGTGCCTACTGAGTTCATTGTCATCGCCTGTTTCTACCTAAGATGGTTACCGAAGCCATCGCACATCTTAAATGGTAGCACTGGTACTCTCCTGTGGGTCAGTGCTCATTGACTGCATCGTGAGCGCTTATATGCAATCTCCTATCACTGTCACACATCTGTTGTATGAAACTGAGTAGCACCGTTTTTTCTCTGTCTTTTCTTATACTTTTTTCGTCTTCATTGCAGGATGCGATACAGCAGGCAACCAATGAGAGGAATGCTGCAGTTGGCCGGTTGCATGAGCTTCAGGAGAGCCTAGCTGCGCAAGCCAATGGAAGGTACGGCATGGATGTGTGTACCCCCTTTGGCCTGCTAACTGTCTGGAAAGTTGCACTACAGTGAAAAGTTGAGAGCGGGCTGGTTCAAAGAGCAGGAATTGAACTTGCCGCAGTAGTTCAGGGGTTGTGGCATTTGGGAGCTAATACCAAGGACATGGGCTGTAATCCCGGATGCGGTGGCTACATTTCAATGGACGTTTTGGCCAGCTGACCCCCTCTCTCTCTCTCTCTCTCTCACACACACACACTCTCTCTCTCTCTCTCTCTCTCAACAGAGGCAATGCAAAAAGACAGCTGTGTGTTGACTGTGTATGTTAAAGGGGTCCTGCAGCACTTTCCGAGGAGAGTACATAAACTCACTCACTCATTGCAGTGCGTTGTCATGAGTACCTGAGGTTGGAGGTTTTATTTCTTTCAGAGATGAAAGAGGGAACTGTAACAAAAGGTGGTAAAGCCTGATGAGATCGCAGTTCTGATGAAATAATACACTCTTCATGCAGCAGAGAACCCACAGTCATGCTCGAAATTTCGCGGGCCCTTTTCGGTGACTTTTTCAAACTTGAGCCTTCCTCCATGTTGCTTAGAAGGGTCAGGGTTCGGGCTAGTGGGTAGTCCACATGAGGATCCATAGCGCACAAAATTGAAAGGACACAACACAAGTGCTAAACTTCCACTGAACGATCTTTATTTGGCGCGGACAACCTTATAAAGATCACGTAAGGTACAGGTACAGATGACTAACAATGATTATCTTGTCAAGTTCATGATGTGTCAGGAATGAGAAAAAACAAAATGCAAGCCACCAGTCAGTAAGCACGTTTCACACTATCGCCCGCTGCCTTGAATCTAAGAAAGCTAAGTCCTTTTTGATAATGACACCGAAGGATCACTAACGCAATTTTCCAATCCCTCTTTTTCCATCGCCGCAGCTTCAATTAGTATCTCCCTCGTTTTTTAAAGATCACTATTTTTTCCGACCATTGAACACTCCTCGAACTTAGGCGCGCACTGGTGACCACGGCAGTGACGAGCCAAATTACCTGGCCCCTCATCTCTAACGTTTCTGTAGTGTAGTGCCATGTTGCTTTAGAGATGGCTGTCGGTTAGATACTTTCAGGTGTCACTCAGGGCGCGTCAGGAAGCTTCGTTCGGGGGAATTTGTGTGCACGTTGGCAACCTGGTAGTGGGGCCGAGTGATTGGGGTCAGGGGAGGAGCACTGATGTTTGAGCATGCATAAAGTGATGAGAGGAGGAAGAAAGGTGCGAAGAGGATGAAATTCAAATTCTGATTGCAGAATGCATAAAAAAAGTTCATGAGGTAGGGGATTCATGAAGCGGTGTCCTTTAGCATCCCAGGCATACCGCAACTTTATTGAATAGTGCTGCGGGGCCCTTCAAGGAAACGCAGGTGGTTGAAATTATTCAGAAGCCCTCCACTATTTCTTCGGGCTGCTTTAGTATGGTGAACCTCATACATTATTCCAGGAATTGACACACCTGGCTGGGTATTGTTTTTTTTATTCTGAAAGGCCTTAATGCAAGTGCAGAATGACTTCTTCATCTTCATCGGCTTCATCGTTGTGACCTACCCCCTTTCCTTCCCTGAGGACTTTGCATCATTGCCCGCATGAAATTCGTCATGTCATCACATCACGAGGTCACGTGACATGTCACATAACCATGATCCCCCCCCTTTCCTACTCTTTCGTTACGCTCGTAACGCCTGACACTTAAGTGTCAGGACATTAACGCGGGACATTAAGTGAACGCCCCTTCAACTTCTATCTTTCTCGCCTTTTCTCGGCAGCGGTGACCGGGGCACCGGTGACGGAGGTGTCAAGATATCGGCGGAAGCGCAGACGGACTTCATTGGCGTTGAGGAGGGCGCGGATATGGTGACGAGCTCAATACTGCAGCAGCTCAAAGAGGAAGTTCAGCGGATCAGTCAGCGTCTCGACGAGGAGGTTGCGTCACGGCATGGGGCAGAACTCAAGTGCCAGAGGTGATTAGTAAATGGGTCACATTCGTCACTGGGGTCAATACAGTATGGCAGAGATTTACTATGCAGATTTGCATCAAGTTTAGTTTAATCCGTTGCCTTCAATTCGGGGGGGAGGAAGGGGGGGGAGTGCACTGCTAGGCTTTCTATACTAATTTGGTTTCCCACCTGGAGCATGGGTACTCGGTGGATATGTGTTTTGCTCTAATGGGTGTCTAGAAATGAATACTGTTGAAAAATTGAAAATTAAAGACAAAAAATGTTTATTTACTCACTGAGAGGATTATCCTTGAGTTTGATGGATGCTATATTGGTCCAGTGGATGCATTGCATGTTGTGGATTATTTTTGGTGGCTCTAAATCACTATAATCACTTACCTGACCCAAAGAATGCTTTGAAAAGTATTTTATTGCTATAGTGAACATTATCCTTAATGGTAAAAAGAATATGGATTATTTTTCATTCGAAGGGCTGCACTGACATTTGCTCTCTGTGCTGGCTATCAGGTACAGCGGAAAAGGAATGAAATAAAATGCCAGCAAATGATTGGTTTGGTTTTATTGGGAGTTTAATGTCCAAAAGCGACTGAGGCTGTGAGAGATGCCGTAGTGAAGGGCTCCGGAAATTTCGGTTACCTGGGGTTCTTTAACGTGCACTGACATCGCACAGTACATGGGACTCTAGAATTTCGCCTCCATCGGAATTTGACTACTGCGGCTGAGATCGAACCCGCGTCTTTCTTTACCAACAAATGAAACAAAATACTTTAAAAGCTGGAACCACTGTTGCCATTTATCAGAAAAGTATCCAACACATCAGTACAGGAAATTTTCATTGCACGTCATCTCCAGATAGCTGTTAAGAAAGTTAAAAATAACTGGCCACCACATTTCAGTGCCTTTTGTAATATGGACCTACTTCCCATGGGTATCAATCCGATGGCTTTGGAAACCAGGCGGTTCAGAAAAACCATAAAGCTTATCATAAAGCTGCTTCTTATGATAAAGACTTAATAGTAAGCATTGCTAATGGGCCGTATAAGACTTTCGCCTTAATAAATAGCATCTTCCAGTGTGCATGTTGTGATGAGTTAAACCACTCGTAAGGGGGGGAGGGATGTAATACGTGGGAAGGCTGCTTCACAGGTTTTACTTATGCTTTTTCATTTTTATAAATCGTGCATCTCTTTGGAACTTGCAGGTTAGAGGAGCTGGTGAACGGTTTTCAGAAGCGGCTCAATGGGCTCAACAACAGTGGCTTCTGACAACGATGAGCCGTCGGCCTGCCAACTTTGTCGACTACCGCATTTGTTAGTTTACAGCTGGCCAGCAGTGCATTGGGACATGTGGGGGAAAGGTCAACATTCCAAGCGAAACGTGTTCTCTTTTTCGTTAATCTCTAGCCTGATTCAACAGATTATATGCATACTCTTGTAGAATATGGAATAAGGTTTGTCACTGCGGTAGCACTGCTCTTTACGATAACCTCTTAATGTGGTGTTTCTCAATACTAGGTTAAGCAAATTTTGCCAATCTTTTTCTGTTGTTTTGTTTGGGGTTTTGCATAAATCATTATTCAACTCTGTGTTCTCGTCTTAAACAAAAAGTATTGAAGCGAATAAGTACTCTTAGTATTTGTTGTTTTAGCGACTACTCGAAGTGAATGCCAACATGTACGGGTACCCCGCACGTTGGCACCAAATGTCGGTGCTCTTACTTTGGAACACGTTACTGTCCAAAGATAGCCGGTAAATTTGTTTAAAGCTTTATCGTCTTCAGTGAAAGAAGGAAACGCAAGAAGGAAGTGTGTTCACAGACGTTCCTTGGAGAAATGTCCTTTTCACGTACCTCTGGGTCTGCCAATTCCGAAAAGCCTGTTAAAGACATTACGCCGTGAGTGACCCCGTCGGAATGTAAAGCAAGCATTTCAGAAGATTCAGGCTCATTCTATGATGGCATTGTCTGGTTCTCGACATTGTCTGGTTGACCATCGTTATTTTTTTTTGGCTTGCCAGTCATTTGGTTCAGATGTATGCCTTCACAATGTTGCATTCACAATGTTGCATTCACAGCAACGCTTGAGCACGAATGTAGTGTGCATTGGGATCCAAACTTATAGAAGTATAAACCTCGCACCACCCTTTAGCTTGCCAACCTGACGAATAGATACTGCTTTGTTTGAGGGTTTTTGTAGTGACTCATTTTTTGTACTCTTGGATGGAGTGCATAGCATATGTTTCTCGCCTTTATGTAACACAGTGCACAAGAGCTCAGGTATATATACTCACTACTGCTTGTGAATAGTACAAAGCACAGCGGCTGGGCCGTCCTTTTTTTAGTTCTCTCCCTCTCGTAACCTTTAACCTTTTCGTGCAATAAAGGTCGCACAGTTAGGATGCACTCATTGCACGTGCACTTAGCACTCTCTTTGCAGGCAAAGGATGGTGCGTCACAGGAGGTAGAAGTTCTCTTAAAAAATGCACATACGCCGCCTTGTGCATAACTAGCGTAGACGCTATTGGAGCAGTTACTAGAGAGTAATTACCAAAGCAGGTAACAAGAGTGGTTGTTACCAGAGCTGTTAACGATGCAGTTATGACGCAGTTCTCTGAGGTTAGCATAACTGCTCTTGTACTGCAAACCTTTTAGTAAGGACGGCAGTTTTCCATATGTTTACATCTTGGGGGTTTTAGCTGCACCGTAGGGGCTTCTTTACTAAAAATTGTCTGTGCCTCTATTAATGATCTGCAGCTTGTCTCCTTTCTATCACTTTTTTAGATCTTTATTTATTTGCAACGATGCAGAGGCTATGGTTCAGAGGCTATGGTTCGGCGGACGATGTAACCTCTCTTATTCCCCCCCCCCCCCCCCCCCCCATTTTTTTTGGCGTGCAGTTCAGATTTTAAGATGTGATAGATGAAGGCATGAGATGTGCTTTGAATGAGTGTCCTGTCGCATGTCATGCCCATGCCACACCGTGTCAGTAGCTGGTAGTGCTTCGTTTACCTGTCATAGCTACCAATTTGTTTTAAACTGTAAAGTGATGCAAGGATTTTTTTTTTAGTTTCTTTCGTAAATGAAGGTGTGTTTTTAGGAGAAGAAAATATGGTACTGTTTTATCTAGATCTCTACAGTAAATCTTATGTTACTGAAGTACATGCAGAGGTTTTTGAACAAGGTTTAATTGGGGTGTACTCATTATTGCAAATTAAGGGCCACTGCAACGCACTGGAAGGTGAAAATTATGTGCACAGCTTTAGCAACGGTAAGCTAAAACCTCTGACGTACTAACTGACCCAGTGCAGAATAATCAATACCTTAGCACATTTTACATTGAACTTTTTATGTCAGTAGTGAAATACAGTTGTCAACAATTGAAATGCAGCAATCAGAGTGCATGATTATGACAAGTTGTCTACAGTAAATGAAGGTTGCTCTTTCACAGCACGCAACAGCGCAAGAGCTCAAGACATTGCAAAGAAAGTCGCATTGTATGCAGAACTTCATAGTGGCTGTTTTTTTTAGATTTTTTGCTCTTGTACTGCTTGTTTCGGAATTCAAAGACAACAGGCCCAAAGTGGATGCCCGTGGAATATTTATTTGAAAGCTTCCTTTCATTGAAAACATCAAACAGGAATTCCACAGTGTCAATACACCTAAGGTTACAGGCGCAAAGTATCCCATTTCATTTGTTGATAACTGTACACTGCAGCTTCTATACTTTTGGTACTGTTTAGGCACAGTGGTGTGGCTTTCTTTTCCTTTTTTCACATGCATTTGTGTGTGTTGTATTTCAAATAACATGCAAATAACTAGCACCTGAAAATATCAATTTCAGCAGTAGCTGTACAATATGAGTTTCCAAATAGTTTCACACCTACCATAAAGCAGTGTTGCTTGTGCTCGTGCTGCACACTTTGTGCCCTTTAACTGTCGATGTAACTATCAATTCTAGTGTACTGATGGTATGTGGTGCCACTTTTCATGCCTGACGACGCTAGTGCAGCTCTTGGAAGTAGCAGCTGGTAGTTTTGCTTGGTAAATATGGCATCTTCCTGGCTCATATTTTATGCCAAATAATTAGTTCCATTCAACCCACACTGGAAGTGTTGTTTGCGGTGTGTGCACTCTTATTTTGGGGAAGTGCTGAAAGTGAATGTGATTCCGTCCTGACAGCAATTTTTGCAAACGCCAGCATTTGTATTTTTGTCCAGCTTCAAGTATGCAAATTTGTGACAGCAATATGCATTTCATGCCGACAACTTGCCTTCGCTGCATCCCAATGAACTATGGATATCCGTGGGACGTCCCAGTAAGATCCGAAGCTTCCTGGCCATGAAGGAATGTTTATAAAATATCCCTTGGATATCCTTGGGACGTTCCAGTAAGATCCGAAGCTTCCTGGCCATGAAGGAATGTCTGTAAAATATCCCTTGGATATCCATGGGACGTCCAAAAAAGATTGAAAATTCGTGGCCATGAAGGAAGGACTAAAATATCCCCGAGACTCAGAAGTTGGGTGTACGTCTAGCATATCATGGGAGCGGCGCCATCTGTTGGTGCCTTTTGTCTGGCAATCGAAGGTACAGATGCTTTCCAGGCTACCTTGACACTCTGTCTGGCACTGCCGTCCATACTGGTGCCTGGAATAATCGGTACATGCAGCATCATTTGCAGTGCTACATTCTTTTGTACCAAGTGCCTACCTATTGCATACCAACAATGGCATATTTTTTAGTCCATACTTGTGCACTTCTGTCCATTCACTAGCTTTGGAGACTCATCACTAATTTTTTCTCGTGCAAAATATCTTGCACACTGCGTTATACTTTTAGGATACTTTTAGTATGTCATATGGCCATTTGAGTGAGGGAAGTCATGAGTACACACATTTAGTATGCCATGTTGAGCACAGTGTGAAACTTTGAGGCCATGATCTTGACTGTAGGCTTTCACTCGTGAGGCTAAAGGCTGCAAACTCGTATAAACGATTATGCATGCCGATCTCACTTTTGCATCGTTTGTTACTGTCACAATATCTGTGCAATAGTCGACTTGGATATTGTTTTCTTATTTTCGCACCTCAGTTATTGTAGCAACACTACTTTGTCCATTTCTCATGTGTGCAGCATTTCTCAAAGAACGGAATTTCAGTGATGAATTGGCGTGAACATGGCCTTGTATGTATCGTAGGTATGTTCTCATTAGTGTTAGTGACTGACTAGCCCTAGTTATGTAAAAAATTCAACTGGCTGGTAATCGATACCTTCAGCACTGTAAATGGACATGATGAAGGAGAGCACTGCTTTTGCCTTTTGTCGGAGGTAGTTTAAATTTCTCCTTGTGGAGGTGCAGTCTTTGTCAAAAGTATTCAAGCCACATAGCTGAGGCAGTCATTGGGCAGTGTGACGAAGCCACTATTGCTCCAGGGTTCTGTGCATTTAGCAGTACCAATCCTTTCTTTGGTGTTTCCAAGCCCTGTGTCATGGCCTGATGATTGCAGCAGTTAAATGCTACATGGTCTGTACACCTTTGACAAGGCTGTATGTTTTTTACAATGTCTCATTACTTCGATTTTTTTTATTGATAGATGCTCGTGATAAATAGTTAAGTCTACCCTTGCCATAGTATTGTTGAGCACATCTGCCATTTGAGAGCTGAACACTACCAGGGTCCTGAACGAATTCACTCTGCTTTTTAATAGAAGGTTGAACTTGTTTGCGTGTATTGTGTCTGAAGAGACTGCACTTTCACTATGCACACCACTGGACTTTTCCTTATTTTCCAGCAAGTTTCATGGTTATTACACTTGACAGTATAGCTGCGCCTTACAGGCTCCTGTTACCTTGCGCAGCATTAGTATTTGCAAATGCTCCACCAGTGAATGTCCACTGAAAAGTACTGTACTTGTGATCTTGTATACAGTGTATTCCGGATGGCTGCATATTGATAAGTTAGGGTATTTTTTTACTTGTATACAATCCATAGATTGGTAAGATGTTTTGCCCGTTTTGTTTGTTATGCAATTGTAGGCTAACCATAAAATACAAACTGCAGATACTTTTCTGTCTGTTTGTTTCTTTTCTTCAAGCATGTTGTTCCCTGCACGTACACATACCAGTTTTTCTGCTAATACGAGAGCACGTGTGCGAGTCCCACTTGCACTACTAAAATAGAACGCTTAAAAGGCAAGTGAGCGAACAAAAATTACTCTAAAAAGGATTACTTAATCACTGATTATGTATGACAAAGCAATTGCATACCCGCTCCTCATATGCAATTATAGTGTGACCCGTTGATAGTTAGACTCCCAACTGATGGCTGGCGCAAGTTGCGCCTGGCAGTTCTGTGGTAGATCTCGTGCAGATTCGAACGTGATCAGTTGTGTTTTAGAGTAGGATAAAACTTAATCAGTAGTTGGTAACAATAGGTCATGATTCACGGTGTCTTGTGTTACTCCGTTGACCAGTAACTGCAGTAAACGAGATAAGCTTTTTATAGTTTGACTGTGACGTCGTCACAACCTGCCCACTGGATTGTGAGCAAACTGCCCACCATGGCAGGTGGCTGTTCAAATAATGATTAATCGTGAGATGGTGCTCGGGAAGAGCAACCTGACTCTCTCAAGCCCCACTAGAGGCAGCACCTGCCATAGCAGGGCAGTGGCGCGTCACCACTGCGCCAGAGTGGTATGAAGAGTCGACCTATGAATGACCAATTCCGTATATATGGGCATTCATCCATTAACGCTATACGTCATACCCTTAAGGCGGAGCTTAAGTGCACCCTCCAGTTTTAGTGCGCCAGCTCGAATACCCCACTCAACAATTTCACCGATCTTTGTATGACGCCCGCTTGACCTTGAAAACCGAGCCTCGACCCAAAACCGTGCCTGAAACCGAAACTTAAGTAAAAGCAGTGGTGAAAACCATGAAAACCAAAGCGCTAGCGTACCTGATTCGCATTTAGGCTAAACACGCTAAATTGTCCGTAATTATTTTTGTTTCTATTTTTTTTTCTGATGAGCTCACGCCTTGAGAAACTAGCACATAGATTCCGCATCACTGTAGGCGCATGCTCTTGTAAAGTTACGAAAAAATAATTTCTTGTTCCTACATTTTATTTTGGCTACAGTGCTTGCTAAATGGACGCGGCTTGTAATTCAAAACGTTTTTGGCACAAATATTAACTCTACGCTAGCGCCCCTTTTAGCATTGCGACAACAGCATGGTAGTGCCAGCCCTAATAGCAGTCGCAAAACCGCTTGTTGATCGTTGCTTCTGACGATGTTGCGTTGGTGTAAAACTTGTTTCTAGACTAGTGGGCTTTAGGCTTTTACCGCTGCATTCTGGCAAAATGCATGGGTAGTAAGAAGTAGTAATCCTTCTTCTGAAAGCTCAGAAACTTCCGTATGCGATAGACTCAAAGCTACATAGCATGCGTCCGGAGTCTTCATCGTCTGCTCGAGGACGCGCTTATTGCTCGTAACACTTTCGCTTGCACTTTACGGGCCGATGTAACATTTCGCGCAGCTTACTGTTCAAGGTCTGATTACACCATGCAGAACTTTCACCATTACGGTAAGTACCGCCAGCCCCTAATGAGTGCATGCTCATGTTCGAACGTCTGGGCCATAACTTCGTTCCAACCGCGCCGCTGCCAAGTAATTACTGATCCTTGTCCCTATTTGTGTGTCCCTATATATTTGTTGCCTATTTATGGTTTCGCAGAGAGGAGCAGAACTCATTGCCCTGGACTGTACTGCGGCCGAATCAAATTCGAAAATGGTTCCTACAGTGACTGTGGGGTACGTAGGTTTGCTGTGTGCAACTTTCTCTTGCCTGATCGGGCTTCTGGTTTTTATCACGCGAGAAATTTAGCTAAATGGGGGCAATGTCTTATTTGCTTTCCGTTCGCACTGCTGTTGTGCATCGCTGTTCGCTATGACCTCGTTACCGGGTGCAAATCCCGCTCAGATTTGTCCGTTAGAAAGCTAGACAGTTTTGGCGGTTTGTACCCAGTGGGCACTGAAGCTACCTTGGATGTCCTGTGGACGTCCATGCAGTGGAGTTTCATTATCCATTGGGTACGGCACGCTCCATCTAGCGTTTACGCATAGCCGTAGCACCTGGATGAAGCATTTGGTGTATGCGCGTTTTTACTCAACGTTAACAGGTAATAAATTGGAACCAGCGTCTCGGCTTTGTCAGGTCCCCTTTTGTTTTTTCTGCGAACTAATGAACTTTCATAGTTCTGTCACTGCAGTCTTGTTTGCAGTGTACCTCAGATGGCTTTGTGTCGATAAGTTGAGAGGTTTAAACTTTCATAATTTCTTATGAAAGTTAGCTGTGCCGTAACTTTTCTGCTACATCACTAAAATGCTTTTGAATACCCTAATTCAGTTCGAACAATGCTAGGGTGCCATAGAGTTCGTGGCTGTCCAGAAATTGCGCCATATGTACTCTGAGCTGATTTTCCTTTCGGTCGAAGTTCACAGAATCTTGACTTATCATAATGATCAGGCACCCCTGTACATTTGTTACATGTTTCTGTTGTGCTATAATGACCGACTACAAGCTGTACAAACTGAAGTTGATATTTTTTATGTATAGCGGACAAATATTATCGCGATTGAAAGCAGTGAGTATAATATTAAGTTTAGTTTTAGGAAGGGTGAGCCGTCAAGGAGCCATCTTAATCATGTGGCCAAACCATTGATCTTTACCATGAACACATGGCACATCGTGGGACCTACGAGAAAAAGATTTCTCTAGATGCAAGTATCATTGACGTAGTTTAAGGATCTTGCAAAGTCGACAAACCGTTGTTTGTTCATGCCGAGTGATCCATCAGAGGTCGAGCTCTTGGTCATAGTTCTATAGGTGTTGACGTAAAGTAAGAATGCTTTTCGTAGCCTTTGCATATTTTCAGAAGTCTTAGCTGAAGATACCGAGTTGCATTACTGTTTTTCAAATTGTTCTATTCGATTTGCTGACAAACCACTATAAATTTCCAAGCTTCTTTTGTACAAATGGAGTTGATCTTGTCATTTGTCCTTAGTTATCTTCAAAATGCTTGGAATGACCTTACGCACTCAGTTTGGAGTTGTCATGAAAAAGTATTTTAGTTTACTCTCCATACTGTGCATGACAGGTCATTCATGTTGCATGTTTTATACGAGCATGTAGTTAAGCACCAACTAGCCCAAGTCCTTCTCTTTAAAAGAAACCATGTGGCTAGAAATTGATGGACAAAAAGCAGTGGTTGTGGCTTTGGCCATGGATTGGTATGGTTGCGAAATGGAGTCGGGTCTGCCCTCTCCGCACCTGTGCAGGCCTGTCCCCGGGGATTCCGGGTGTCAGATAATAGCAAGATGTGTGTGCCCTGTGCCGACCTGCCCCAGTTCTACGACTGGCTCTACCTGGGTTTCATGGCGCTGCTGCTACTTGTGGTGGAGTGGTACATCATTGACAAGACCATGCGTCGCCGAAGGTGCGTGTACGGTCGCTACACTGCGGTCGAGATGGCCGAGCTATTGTCACTGAGCCCCCCACCACCTTAGTGGCTGTAACGACCGGCAAGTTTAATTGGAGATGGGTCAGAGGGTGCCGTGCTTTATCCCTTGTTCTGTCATGGCAGTCTTCTTTCTTTTTTTGTACAGCTACCTCTCTCCTTCCAAGCTAACCTGAAAAAATTCAGGGGGCACTTTGACTGTCCAAAGTGCGTAGAGGCGAAAGCGTTTTCCGCACCACTTTGACTGCCTCTGTGGCACTGGTTACGTCACCACTGGATGATGTCACACATAAGTAATGACTAATTACTAATCAATGGCTAATTACTTATTAATGACTTAACGGCTAATCAACTTCTAATTAATGACGCTTAAACTTCGCCTTGAGGAGTGGAATGCGACAGCATGTTGTAGCACTGCCAGGGAGTCCACGGAACACCACCACCCATTCCGCCCGATGCCTTGCCCTTTAAACCGAACACTGTTTTAGGAGCTGTTTTAGGAAAGGAAATGGCGCAATAATCCTCTGTCATCTCGGTGGACACCTGAACGGCACTGCACAGGAAGGGAGAAAGTGAGAGTGAAAGAAGAAAGAGTAAGAGGAGAAGAAAATGATAGTTGTATTTGAGGAAAGAAATTGCACAGTAACTGTCTCACATACACCTCTGCTGACCAGCTTCTGCTGACAGCCTTCTGTCGACATTGATGGGGCATTAAAGGCTTTCTCCTTAATAACATATGGATGACCTATCCACTTACCTATGCGGCCATGTATGAAGTGTACGCTGTCAAAGACATGGGTAGTATTTGTTGTTATTCAGGTGAACTGCTCAGTGGATGCAAGGCAGGGTCCGCGAGAAATCTAGCATGCAGACCCCGGAGTGCACTTTCTTCGCTTAACCGGAAAGTGGTGGTGGTGAACAAGGTGCATTCCGACCTTTGTCGATCGCTTCATTGAGGATCCGCTGCACCTCCTCTCTTTCAGCTTCACCCCAGAGGTGCTGGCACTGCATGCGTGTGCCCTGTTTGAGACAGTGCTGGCAGCGGTGGCGACCCTGCTATCGACACCACCTGTTGGCCAGGTGTTGCTCCACACTTGTCGGGTGCAGCGGCTCTCGGACTGGTACACGCTGCTCCACAACCCGACACCGGGCTACAAGAACACCCTGCGCTGCACCCAGGAAGCAGTCTACCCACTGTGAGCACCACCCTGTCTTAACAGGACACTAACGGCAACTCTATCCAACTTTTTAATGTGATAGAATTTAGCTTGTCATCGTTTGAAAAATTTTGGGCTTCTCTGTAACGAAATTCGCTGGTTGGTCAAGAGAGCCATGAGGTCAATCAGCGCTGCCAAATTTGAAAATCTGAGGACTAGGACATTACAATACCTTCCGTTGGATTATCCTGTGGGATTACATTAAGAGGACTCACTTTTTCCCCTTAATCCACCCACTAATCCACTGGAATTCATTTCCTGGGCCTATGTCTATAATTTTCGAGGTCCTTTGGAATTTTCGGGGGTGGGCCAAATTCCAAATGCTGTTGTCTTTTCTTTTGGGTGTCCTTTGGAATTTTTTGAGGTGGGCCAACTGCCAAGTGATATCACGGTATATATCAGTTCTTTGGTGGCTTTTTTGCCTGGGTTGATGTTTGTCTACTGCCAAAAGAAGCGTTTATGGTTGAAAAGTGTGAATTTAAAATTGTACCCGCTACTCGTTTAAAGCAAAAAGACCCCATGGTCATCATTTGCAAGTGAATGGCTGTGGTCTAGCCTTTGGGATCCTTGCACCAGAATTTCCTTTACAAAAATGATCTGTTTCAAATTTTTCCCCCACTGGATTGCAATTTATTCTAAGGGGACTAGGCAGCTTCACAAGCTCCAAGAAACGTAGGTGATGTTCTTGCGGTATGCTCTCGGCAGTTAATACAGTTGTGACCATGAGCAACATTTTGGAGAGCACCAATACGCACACCTCAATGCTATAACTGCCCCCTTTTACTGGTAGTGCTTGATAGGGACGACTGCTAACGATTTAAGTTGATGAGTTAAGTTCTGTGAACACAGCAGGACACAAACAAAGCAGCAGTATCAGGATCATCAGGAAATCATCAGGATCGGAAGAAATCCTACCAAAGCCTCGCTGGAAGTAGTTCTAGAGGGGCAACTGATCCAAGAACAGAACATGGTACGAATCCTAGGCATGTGGCTGCAGAGCAGCCGAAAATGCAGCCATACCATCAGCCTGTTGAGAAGAGCCGCGGAGCAGGTTGGCAGAATGATCAGTAGAGTCTCTCAGAGAAGGTACGGGATGAAAGAAGAAGATACCCTCAAACTCGTCAACAGCCTAATCGTTAGCAGAGTTATGTACTCCTTGCCCTACCACGCAACAACAAAGGCGGAGCGAGAGCAAGCCGACTGTATTCTCAGGAAGGCATACAAGATTGCTCTACACCTGCCCAGAAACGCATCAAACGAGAAGCTACTCCAACTCGGAATCAGCAATACCTTCGATGAGCTTGCCGAGGCTCAATTGGGGGCACAACTCATCAGACTCAGAGGCTCCTCTACGGGAAGGGCGCTCCTGAGAAGGTTGGGTCGGAACACGTGCGGACTCATAGACAGATACGCGGACGTACCGGACGACCTTAGAAAGACCTTTAATGTAGGACCCCTGCCTAAAAACATGGATCCTAACCTACACGAGGACAGACAAAAAGCAAGGGCCGAGCAGATAGAAAGGAGGCTAGGCCGATCAGAGAACACAGTCTATACGGACGCCTCCATGTACGTACATGCAGGGAAGCGCTTAGCCGCTACGGTGGTAGTTAATAGCACAGGAGACATGGCCACATGCGCCTCAGTGGAGGTCGTGGGCATAACGGAGGCCGAGGAAATTGCCGTCGCGCTGGCGGTAGCAGAAGGCTATAGGAAAGGCCGATCCCTAAACATCTTAACAGACTCGAAAGACACGTGTAAAAACTATACGAAGGGCAGAATTAGCGGCATGGCCCTCAGGATAATCAGTGGGGCAGCAGCCTCTGCTGAGAAGACACCCATACAACACATAATCTGGGTCCCAGGCCACGCAGGCGTAGTGGGGAACGAAACAGCAGACAGCCTAGCTCGAGGGCTTACATACCGAGCAGGCATGTCAGATGTTCTGGAGCTTCAGCTACTAGCATGCGAGGGGGGATACACAGAGACATTACAACTATACAGAGGGACTAGATTCAAGTACCCACCACCACACAAAGCCCTCACGAGGGAGGAAGCAGTCGGCTGGCGTAGGCTACAAACAAACTCCTTCCCCAACTTGTACATCTATAACAAGATGTCACCAACACAATACAGAGCAAACTGCCCCTGGTGCGGCGACACACCCACACTATACCACATCACATGGGAGTGCGAACGAAATAAAGCATTCCACCAACACGAATTCCCGAGTGCGGAGCAATGGGAGAGCCGGCTCACCAGCAGCGAGCTCGCGGCCCAAAGGGCCTTAGTGCGGCACGCTACTGATGCAGCGCGACTCAGTGGAGCCCTGGACTAGGGGCCCAACCTTGCTGAAGAGAAGCCTCAAGTCGCCGGCGCCACGAAAGACGACGGAGGCTTCGAATCCGCGAATCTCTTAAAAGATCTAAATAAAAGTTTTCTACTACTACTACTACTCATCATCAGCATCTAATTAACTAATGTCTGCTGATTTTGTTATGCTCTCAAGGTTGGTATTCAAGCAAGCATATATCGTGCTGACATAAAAAACATACGTGCACTGAAGACATTTTAAATGTCAAACGTATTTAAACTGTTGGCTAAGTTTTGATTGCAAAACGAAAAGTATTCAACTTTTCAAGTGCTGGAACCATGCTCTAAACGATTTTTTTGTTCCTCCTGTATATCTCTTTACCGTGCAGGTTTTCGATGATATTTGTCTTTTACGGCCTCTGCTTGGCCTCCCTGCTGCTTCTGCGGCCGCTGCTCGTCTACAAGGTCTTCTCCGGCCAGGGGAAGAAGTCAGTGTTCCTGACTATGTACGCCATTCCTGCGCTGGCCCTCATCCATGCCACAATGGGCGGGCTGCTCTGTGAGTGACGTATATGTCAAATCTGCAGTACTTCTTGCATCTTACTGGCACTGTGCGTGTGTCTAGTATTGGCACCAGCTGTACCAACATAAGCTCATACTGGTTCTGGAGTCATGCTTGGTGCTGATACAACTACCAAAACCATATTTATTTATTTATTTCGTGTACCCTCAGGGCCAGAGGCATTATAGAGGGGAGCCATATGGGACAGTACTATACTCATGGACTCATAGCCATACTGGACTTTCTCAAGCTATGCATATCATGAGAAAAAATATGTTTCTGATTAGATGTGGTAATATGATTGGAATTAGTACGTAATGGTGGTGTCTTTTATGCTGTCAAAGAAGCCTTGGCTGTTAAAGGGGCACCGCGATGATTTCCTCGGTGCCAGTTAATATCATTAAATAGATTCATCATGCTTTCCAGAGACCAGAGCAAAAAGAATTATTGAAATCGGAGCATGCAAACGAAAGTTATTCCACTCTGAAAATTCGAAATGAAAAGCTCAGACGAAAACGCACTTCACTCGCCCATTTCACTCACCCAGTACCGAGATTGGGCGCTACCAATCAGAACCGCGCCTGGCGCACACGCAGCGGAAGCGTCCATGCAGTTGTTGCTTTGTCGGGGCTGTAGACACCCGCGCATTTTGACGGCGTCTTCCCCCGTGTACGCGACGCCGTACTCATGGCAGGGGTGACTAACAACAAAGGAAGCTCCCCGAAGTTTCTTTTTTAGTCGGACTGGAAGGCGGTGGGCAGTAGCCCTCCTCCCCCCCAAACTCGACTCCGGTCTCCTGTCCGGCCTTTCTTGTCGACTGGCTTTTTTTTTTCGCTGCCGTCTTGGTATGGTCACGGCCGGTCTCGACGCGCGCGCTTTCTGGTTTGAGCCAAGGTTTTTTGAACAGCGCTGGCTGCCACGAAGGTTTGAAGCGGAATGGAAAGTGTCGCCCCTAGCTGTATTCTTGTTAGTTTTCATTCGCTTTCCCTGCTTCTTTCCAGTTTTTGTGGCATGCGAAAAGCTTTCAGTACTCAGAGACATAATATTTTGGATTCATTTCGCAAGTATGAAGGAACAATATGCAAACTGGACGCCCAACCAATGAGAAAGGCAGCGCCCTATCTGGATGCCTCCTCATTTCTGCTGCCGCAAATGGCCGCCGCATTGCGACACCATCGGCTCGAAACAAGCATTTCTAGCGAAGATTAAAATATCAAATATTATGATTTTGGTGATCTCATTGCGCGTTCGGGACTCACAATGTCCCTTACTCTGCATACAAAGAATAAAGACCCCATGCTTTATCTACGTCGCAGGGCACCTTTAAGCATAATTACCCAGCACTTGCAGATCTAAAAGGGTGGCCTGAAATTTGGGTGAGCTGTGGGCCATGACTGTGGGATTTGACTTTCTTTTACAGTCAGTGCTGGTCCATATCAGTAGGGTGTACAGTACGGTGTTGTTAGCACATGTACCACACATTTGGTGCTTGCATGGTGCAAAACAAACCATTCATCCACTCCTGTGGGTTAAGTGCATGATTTAGCACGTGCGGAATATGGGACCACAGCTGTTTATGTTTAGATGTGAAGGCTTTAATAAACTTCAGGGCAGTGTCGTGTATAATAGTGCCTTACAATGCATATGATGTCGGCTGTTACATACTAGTAGTGTTATGATGAGAGCAACGGTTACATGAAGGTTCCTGTTTTTGTTTCAGATTACGCGTTCCCTTACATCGTCATCATTCTGTCTGTGGTGTCCATGGCTTCTCACTTTGCATTCAGGCTCGACCAGGTGAACTTACTTCTCTTAGTAGCTGTCTGGATTCAGTGGAATTTGTTCTTGCATGCGGCAGGTTCATTCTGAAGGTTGCAGCAGCAAGTGTGACAGCTAAATAACTGAGCAAGAGTAATGAAAAAAAACACTTGCCTTCATCTGATTATTGATTGAAGAAGGTTTACACCGAAAGCTCAAATGATCAACATCTCTTCGTGCTTTTTGGATAAATATTTCCTTGGCGTTGTTTGCTTTAATATAGTAGCTCTCACTGGGTTATTTAAAACTCACGTTGTGTGGGCAATAAAAAACTAGAACTATGAAATCTGTTAATTTGCCTGCAGTGAATTGCAGTGAATTTGTGTTGGCGGAGATGCGAGACTGTAAAGTACTTTGAGTACTGTCAAGTATTTGAATATTGCTACTTATTGTGAGTACAACAGGCAGGTGTTGTTGAGAACGTTAGTGGAGCGAGGATATTAAAGGCTAAAAACAGCTAACCTTTTGTGTTAGAGATAAGAGATAAACTTGTGTTGCTTCTGGGTGATGTAGTCTGGCAAAGATATACCAGTCTTAGGATGCACTGTCTCATGCAGCACCCAGTGAATGACCAAGAATCTACAGAAATGTTCTGATTAGGGGTTAGTGCAGTCACAAGGGTTACTATTTGAGAGTAATACTGGCTTTCAGTTTTGTTCATAGTATGGCAAGGCACTAAATGAATCTGTGGCAAATGGTGCTACTTTGCTAGGGGTTACCACAAAAAAATTTATTGCATTTCTTATTTTTTTCTTCTTTCCAGTCCATGTGCTCCCTCTTGTCACAGACGATCAAGGAATCGCGGAACTTGACAATACTCATCGGCCATTGGTTCCTCCATGCCTACGGGATTATCGCCATCACCCAGTTGCGAGATCCGGTGTTCCACTGGGCACTACTCGCTGTCGTTCCTTTCCCGTCTCTGTTCTACATCCTGACATCGAAGTTCACAGATCCTAGCAAGCTACATGTGGAGTGACATGCAATCTCAGTCTGTGCTGCGCGATGCGATGATTATCGAGCGTTGTTTATATTTCGTGGGACTTCGTCACGACGTCGGTTGCATGACCCGTGGGATGTAGCCTGCTATGGATCTGGTGAGCATTATTTGCCGATTAAAAAGAGGTGTGCATTTGCATGCAGCAGAGGTCTGACACTTGGCTTCTTATTTGCAACGAAGACGTCATGGCCATTTCACACAGTTGTCATCCGCGGCAAGAACGAGACTCGGCACTTCGTCGACTTTTATGAACGGTGTGTATCGGTGAAAGTGTGGCAGGAAATTAATGTAAATATCAGCTGTTCCTGCGTGATTCTCAGTGTGAGTGCATAATAAAGCATCCGAGCGTTGATACTGTTGGTTGTGATTGTCACTTTGCGATCGAGTTCTCTAAATTTTTTGAAATATCTATCGCGTCTGGACTCGCGCTGTGCTAACTGCGGCATGCGCAGCCATGTTGTAGCAGACGACAAAATAGCGACAAACCGGGCAGGTGGCGCCCGCGTCGCGACAACTTCAAAATGGCCGCCCATCGGTAAATTCGCGGCTACTTTCGGGCTCTTTCAAGGATCGTCCGCGTTTTCAACGCGTTTTCCAAAATTCCTGCGGATGTTATCGGTGCTACTGTGGGCCTCTGTGACGTAAGTTCCTGTACGTCGCGATACTGTCATAGAGAAGAACGAGAAGGCGTTATGTTTACATTTGGTTTGGCTGCTATCACCGAGCTTCCTGGATAAGGTCCGCTGCGCTGCTTTCTACGGTCGATGCGAAGCACATAAAAAATATGAGCAATGGACCGACCCCCTCCGCCGACGAAACAGATGGTCAGTCAGCTGTTTTTCTAAACCGACGAACGTCCAGTCGCGCTGATCGGCTGACGGGCTGTAGAAATCGCCCGCAGGTTCAGTCGGTTTTGAAATGCTACGTAACGTCGAAATCCTGCCCTCACGTCGAGATGTTTTCATCTTAATGAAGTTAAAACGCAAATGCGTCTTGCTTCTCCGAATCTCCCGCTGTTCAAAAGGGTGGCGGTCTCCCTCCAGCTCTGGTTACCTCCGGTTACGTAAGACCGCGTCACCCCGTCGCGTTTGCGCAACTACAGAGTAGTAGCACGTGTCCGCTACGGACGAAGCTTTGTCGCGCGGTCGCCAGTGAATGTACCGATCGCTGCAGGCCATCTACAATCGTCTACTACACTGCAACTATTAGCTGTAAACTTGATCGAGAAGGGCCGAGAGCGAAGCGGTGTCGTCAACTAAAATGAAGTTCGGACGCAACATCTCACGGTATCGTATGGTTACTATGAGACCGCGCACAGTGTGTCTATGGCAACGAGTTGTCTGTCGCTAATCGAAATGTCCCGCGATCCCAAGTTCCGGAGTGTCCCGATTTCGTTTTCACGTTCTGCTAATTCTGTAGTTTGAAGGGCATCCGACGCCTGTACTGGCTTCATTGCGACCTATGTAGACGTTCTCCGTCTAGAGGTCACCGGCGTTTACTAAAATCCTGGCTGCCCATATGAAGCCTGTATTGTTGCACTGCTGCTGAATCCGAGAAATGATGCAACCAGGAGTCGCGGAGAGAACTTAATTTAACGAAGTTACTATATAGTGAAATAAAGTGACTGCAAGGCAACTAATTGAACATGCATGGCAACATATGTATTGAGAAAAATCAGTTCTTGACACTATGTGGTCAGGAGT
The DNA here is from genome assembly GCF_055824585.1 of Amblyomma mixtum. Taxonomy (NCBI): domain Eukaryota; kingdom Metazoa; phylum Arthropoda; class Arachnida; order Ixodida; family Ixodidae; genus Amblyomma; species Amblyomma mixtum. The sequence continues at coordinate 33,742,383 of NC_143019.1, read as the reverse complement.
ATGACACTCAATAACAACTCTCAAATTAGGTCCAGGGTAATTATACTTGCAGGAAGAAGTTATGCGACACTTTGCCAGTTTTTTTTTTTAGTAGTCTGTGTGTATTAGTTCATACCCTGACAAAAGGGTGCCTATCGAGGCATCAGTCGTGCATGTGGCTATTACCAGGACGTAACTCAAAGGATAACTTATTTCTACAGTTCTTTGAAACAAGGGCATAATGTCTAGTGGATAGATGTAGGCATTTGTACGAGGCGAGTCCCAAGAACTGGAACATGTTGGAGGCCACTCAGGAGAAGGCTTTGTCTGATGGTAACTTGTAAAGGCAAGCTTACGGTGTTCTTACCTGTTATCCTGTCATTGCAAGGTATCTCTGGAAATGAACAGTCTTAGAAACCCGTCATAAACCTTCCATTTACACATCAGTGCAGGGAAAACTGCATTCAAGGCATGCAGAAATCAGTGGGGCAAAACTGCTCCTTGATGGATGTGATCAGAAATGGTTAATGTAGTGCAGTTCACTGTAGACCAGGTGGATAAGCCCCTCAAACATGGAGGAGAGAAATGGAGAAAAAAAAGAAGCAGCCAAGGTAGAACTTGGCAGTAGCCATAGCCAGTGAAACAAGGCATAAATGCTTCTTCATGGCGCAAAAGAAACTCTCCTGTTAACTGCATGAGCAGAGGACATTGAAAAAAATCTAGATATCGCTCGATGGGTCACTTCACTGTATACTGCTTCAAAAGTGAATGGAACTGAGCATTTGTGACCAGTGCCTTGGGATTTGGTCAGAATGAATTGCCCCTGGTAGTACTGTTATTCTTCATGTGCATGATTATCTGCTGTAGCCTTTGCTGTAATTACTGGCTTCATTGAACTCAAGTGGGAACGTGCAAGCAGCTGAATACAGTGACCTTTTCTCTTTTCCCCATATAGAATTGTCCCCCCCCCCCCCCCCCCCCCTCTTCCCCTGAATTCGTGAGAGGTGCTCAAAATAGATGGCAGGCATTCAGCTGGGATTTGAAAGTGAAGGCAAGTGGAGGTGCAGTGCGCTTCAAAGCAATTTTGAGCTACACATCTTTCTGTTTAATGTCTTGTTACGTGCAGGTGAAATTATGAACTTTTGAGGTATGCTTTGCCTTTTTTCTTTGCAACATTATATTGGCTAAGTCACTAGAACACGAATTAATCGAATGGGACAGGCCAGCAAGCTGTCAGCTGATCTGCTTTGGATGAAACGTTGGTTATTAGATTGGTGAACAGTAAAACAAGTTTTATCATGTGCTCACTGGAGTGGTCACCCTTTGCACAGCCTGGTTTCTGTGCTTTTTCCCGATAGCTTTGCCTATCTCTGTGTCATTGGAGCTGCAATGAATCATTCAGTTGTTTGGCACTCTGCCGTGTCAGCTTTGCTCCTATTTTAGGTGGTTTACATCCAGTTTGAAGCTTTTTTTTGTTTTTACATACATACATACATATTTATTTTGTCATATACAAAATACCATACAAAGTGCGAACTCAATACTGACAAAATAACATGGTTTGCAATATAAAAGAGAGAAGAAAAAAAAAATATTTTGATAGAAACAACAATCACACTTGCACACACTGCAAAAGTAAGTAAATTACGTAGATTAGGAGGATATAACTAAAAACAACTGTCCTTCATAACACATGTCAACAAGACCTTCAGAGTGTTTCGAGTGATTGTCAGTGTACTATTTCAAAGGTTGTAGACACAATTAGCCAGGACTTTATTTGTGATCTGACCTCTTTGAGAGTCTGTAATGATAGTATTTTAGTTGGAAGCTGGTTAAAAAGGAACAGGATGTAGAACATTCAGCACCTTTTTCCGTAGTGTGTGTATATCTTGGGAAGTTTAAATGGCTTTACTTTTCTTGGTATTGTAGGTTTGTTTGCAGGAAGCTTAAATTTATTAGACAAGTAGTTTCTACTAATTAGTACATGTGTAAATAAATCTTGAGTGAAGTACACATAAGCTGCAAGCATTCTTTCAGCACTGTCTAAGACCTCCTTAGACGTGCCACACAAAATGTTTGTGGCAATTCTGTGTGTTATACAATGCTAACTTACAAGAATACAACTGTACGGACCTAACAAAATTGTTAAACGGTCCAAACTTAAGGAGAATAAAAATTCAACCGGGACATATACTGTAAACATAAAATAGCCCTTGTGTTTTAACACAAGACTGTTTATAAATACATCATGAATACATGATATTTTTAAATTGCATGCAACAAAACAAAGACTAATGATTATGAACTGGTTCGAACTGAAGAAATAATAGTCAACTGTTTTCAAGAGGTATAAATTGTGCTGAAGAGCTGTTTGGTGTAATTAATATTGTTCCATAATTGAGTTACTGGAAATTTCTGTTTTGTGTGGAGGCAGATTTAAGGAGGGGATGCATAAGGGGCAAACTCTTCACACGAAAGCCAAATTTAACCCAATTTTTTTTTTCTGTGAAAAAAGTCCAAGAAATGCGTGGTGCAAATTAGACTGCCCCCTGCATGAGTGATCCGTAAATCCACCTTAGTGTCTCTTAATGTGCGGGGCTGTGATTCTGTGCCGCCATTTTAAGGCGGAAGCCTTTAATGCCTCATCGTTGTAAGCAGGCGTTGTCGACAGAAATGTCACGCTTTTCAATTGGTCCTAATGCTCGTGACGTCAGAGAGCGCGAATTTCAAACGGGGCCAATCGTACTTTCGCTAGTAACCATGCAACCAATTAAAGGGATCGTATAGTGATGCTCCAACTAAGTGGGACTGAGTTTAGTTCATTGCTTAATTAATTAATTAGCCTAATTAAGCTTTCTAGTCAGACCAGATAAATAAATAAAACCGAGAAGGAATTTGGTCGAGTTCGGGAATAGAACCAGGGTCTCCGGAGTGCGAGACGAGCACGCTACCACTCGGCCATGTCAGCTCGATGGTTTGGAATGAACAAAGGCGTGTCTAGTGAATACGGTGTATTCGTTCACTCCCATCTTCCTCCCTTCCCTTAAGGTGAGGTTCAGGTGTCCACCGAGATATGCCAGACAGATACATTTCCTTTCCTTAAAAACTAATTTACCGACAAGCAAGATGTAGAGCCGAATGGGCGATGGCGTTCTGTGGACTCCCTGGCAGCGTTGCAAGACGGTATCGCGTTGCGCACTCAGAGGCGAAGCTTAAAATCGTTACCACACATCAGTGACACTAGCAGCAACACCGTGCTTAAGGCTTTTGCCTCTCCGTGCTTTAGGCCAACAAAGCGCGCCCCTGAACTTTTTTCTCTGGGGTTTCTTTCTTTGTCTTCCTTGATCCGTTGCAGTGCTTTGGTGGCTCTGTATTCCTGTGCTTATCAGTCCCGCCTCCTCTCCCCCCACCAGCCAACGCAGGTGCTGATGGCGGGGGGAGTGGCAACGCCAGAGCGGACGGAATCCCTTGGCTCGGCCGGGGTCGTGCGCGACATTGCCCCGTGCCAGCCCCACAACACGGTCCACTGCCGCGAGTGCAGCCGCAGCCGCCAGCCATGTGGCCCGGTGCCGCATGCCGTCTGATCCGGCCCCCCGTGTTTGCGTTGCCGCCCGCGGTGGGACACGGCACCCTCCTCGGGCACCAGGCCAGTGCGTGGCATCTCAGTGCTGTGGCAGCTGCCTCTTCTACAGCACAAAGCTGGATCTGCCGAGGTCAGGGCCTATGGAGGTCATGCATCTTCCTCACCCAATAGTAAGGTCGTGGTGCTGTGTAAAGTCACATGATGTAATATGGCGTGGAATGTGGATATGTTTTCTTTTTTTACGGTCTTGCATTTTGCTGAAACATTTGTGGTAGATTCTTCTCAGTTATCCTTTATGCCAGTTTTCACTTCCGGGTGCCATTCTGTTTCAGTGCAATTGAATTTTAATATTACAGTCGAATCTCGTTATAACGAAATAACGGATATACCGAAGGAATGACGGTTCCACTTGGAAGTTTGATCAACAAGGGCCATAACGAAGTTACGGCTATAACGAAGTAATCGCCAGGCCCCTTCAATTTCGTTATAACGAGGCTCAACTGTACCAGTTTTCAGGGCTTCAGTCGTAACAGTTTCTACAGGCAGCATTATGTGTGTGATGTTATGTACTACCCGCTCACTCGGAGATAATCACTGTGCATTTTCTGAAGGACAAAATTACAAGCTTGTTCTTGGTCATTTAGAACAAATAACGATTGGAGTTATCACTTACAGACACATGTTTATTCATTCTGTGCACATGCAACATGTTTTATGGTTTGATTTATTGGGGTTTAACGTCCCAAAGCGACTCAGGCTATGAGGGACACTGTAGTGAGGGGCTCCGGAAATTTCGACCACCTGGGTACGTGCACTGACGGGCCTCTAGAATTTCGGCTCCATCAAAATTCGGCCACCACGGCCGGGATCGAACCCACGTCTTTTGGGTCAGCAGCCGAGTGCCGTAACCACTGAGCCTCCGTGGCAGGCCGCAACATGTTTTATGGCATTATCCTTGGCATCATTTGTTTGTGGGTTGTAGCGTCATGTTGGTTGAAACTCTGTGTCAGTTTTCTTTTGCTAATCGCAACCAAGAGCGACACATTCGAGAAATATAGTGCGATTGTCAATCCCAGAATGGCCTAAAATCCTCCGTGGTTTCCCTTTAAAGCACTCCTACCACTGCTGCAAATCGACTAACATTTTTCGTCACCTCATTTCCTATTCCAGGCCGGGCCCAACTACACGCCAGCATCCACACGATGGCCACCAGGCCGGACTTATTACCAGATGCTAGTCAGCTGGCTCCGCCCTGTAACAAACGCAGGCCGGAGCCGCTAGTGGTCAGCGATGCCGTCGATCCCACCGTGGCCCAACCAAAGCGGCGCTTTGCGGACCAGGCGCCCGAAATGCCCGTAACTACTATTGACTTGACGGCCGATGATGGCCATCTGGATGGCACTGTTGGCCCTCCCGAAGTTCCACCCTGCTTTGAAGTTTACGACCCTGTTGTAGCTGCCGGTGAGTGTGTGGTGCATCTGTACAGTTGAATGATGTCGGACATACAGTGCAGAAACAACGTGCAAAGGGAGGTGTGACAGTTCACAGGTGCTGGCTAACAAGTAGCTTATTGCTCTGGCACTGCGATATTTATAGTGACAGCATCGAAAAACAACAACAAAGAGCGCAGATAGCAAGTCATAGCCAACAGTATTCAATCTAGGAAAGACAAAGTCACTCAGTTCCTGATATAAAACTCAGCTACTTGTCCAGAAGGGCTGAGGATAGCTTATTGATGCAGCGGTCTTTGAGGCAGATGATCTGCATCTGAGCACAACGGTTGTTACTTAAAAGTCAGGTGTGCATCCACAATCGTAGCAGTGAAGGCCCGGATTATCCGAAATTTGTCTTGTCGAATTGTAATCGCACTCCTACAATCTTTCGTTAAGACTTTTGCCAGTTTGTTGAGTAAGAAAAACGTTGACAGGAAATTTTGTTTGTTTTGTTTCTCCCCTTGTTTTTGGATTACAGTTGGCTTGGCAGCTCAGAACTATTGCTTTGCAGCCTGTGTAACAGATGGAGCTACTTGCATACAAAGATATGGCATTGCCCTGTGTGTTCACAGTGTTGTGGCCTCTTCGTAGGACACCGAAGACAACTCTATCCAAATTTTACCCCCTGAACAATTTGATTGTTTGCCCCTTTAAGACGATGTTGATACCTGTTTGGCAGCCAAAAGCACATTTATTATGAGAAATTTGTACTTGAAAACAGAATATTTTTTTTTCGCAGTAGTACTGTATTCAAACTTGTGACGTCGGTGATGCCATCAAAAAAATTTTACATTCTGTGATCGTTGGCTGGAAGTGGACGGTAATGTAGTCTAGCCACGAACATCTGTCAACACAAATGTACTGGACGTCGTTACATTTTGCTTGTGAAAATGGCCTGTAATGGTGAGACCTATGTTTTATTTCTGGGGCTTTCCTAGCTTGTACAAGGCCAGTTTATTAAAGTGTTAGCTCTTACATGTTTTGAGATTTCGCCCCTGGGATCACAGCGCCATCTGTGGCAGCAACTAGAAAACAGCACATCTCGCACTGAGACTTGGTAGTGCCATCTACAATAGCATTGTAGAAACAACCACCTGCCATGTGCCAATGATGATGCATGGTCCAGTATGGTGAATAGAGGTGGAACTATGTGAGTGTGACGTTGCTGCAATTCTAGTAAACCAAACAGCGAACGCTTGTTACTTCGTCTTCCAGACAGGTGGCGGCCTTTCTTTAGTGAAAGTATCCGCATAGCCCTTTGTCATTAGAATATGGTAACCATTTATTGCTATAGGCCAGTTTTAATTTGTCCTTACTGTTTCTTTAACGCTCATTGCATTTCTGATACTTTGAGTGCATTTCAAAAGGTATGCTTTTTCCTATCCTCTGCGCACAGCAAATGTCCAGCAAAAGATTCGCAAGAGCCGGTACTGGGTTCCCACCGACCTTGGCCAGCTGTACAGCGGGAGTGCCGGCAGTCGTGGCAAGAAGAGCGAGGACATGATGTTCACCGTGCTCTCATACAATGTCCTGGCCCAGGGACTCCTCGAGGACAACCCGTACCTCTACCAGCACTGCTCCGAGGAGGTGCTACAGTGGCCCTTGCGCCGGAAGAATCTGCTGTCTGAACTGCGCGAGGCCAATGCAGATGTGAGTGTGGCTGCCCGTTGTGAAGTCGGAACAGGCAATCGACCCAGTATTGCAAATGGATGGTTTCACTCTGGCCCCTTGTAGGACCAAGGACCAGCCTTTGCCAGTATGTGACCGATATTGGGCCGATATTGCAAATTGAAGGTTTCACTGTGGTCCCTTGTAGGACCAAGGACCAGCCTTTGCCAGTATGTGACCGATATTGGGCCGATATTGCAAATTGAAGGGTTCACTCTGGTCCCTTGTAGGACCAGCCTTTGCCATTGTGACCGATATTGGGCCGCCGATATTGCAAATGGAAGGTTTCACTCTGGTCCCTTGTAGGACCAAGGAGCAGCCTATTGGGCCGCCGATATTGCAAATGGAAGGTTTCACTCTGGTCCCTTGTAGGACCAAGGGCCAGCCTTTGCCATTATGTGACCAATATTGGGCCGATTACCTGTCGTGCTTGGGAAGAGGTTGTGACAGTTTAGTCTAAATGCCCAAGGAAGGGCAGGTGCGGGAAAACGAGAAAATGGCTGACAGAAAGAGGAGTGCCTGCAAGCTTTGTGTTCGGTGGAAAGGCTCGCCGTCCAACAAGACAACGATTTCTCTTTCCAGGCATGGATTAATCCTTGTGTTGTGGCTGTGACTGGTTAGATGATGGAATGCTGCCGGAAGGCCATTAGAGTCCAGCTGCCTGTAGCACTGTTAACTTATAGCACAGTGGGGAATGGAGCATTAGTATCTCACAAGCCATGCTTGTACTCTCCAGATGGATAGACCTTGCAGCGAGGGGACAGTCAGAAAGAATTGGGCAATGCACTGTCTGTGAACATCTGTCTGTGTCGATGTTGATGTAAACTTTCCTGATAGTATGCCTGGTCAAAATTGCTCTTTTATTCTTGCGACAAGATTTTGTAGTCCTAGTTACGTGTAATGGCACCAAAGCCCCGATTTTTTGTGACAGTAACTTGAAAGTAGTATTTTAGCAGTTTGCTTTTTGTTTACTTTGTAACTGCTGAAAAAGAGGGTGTTCTCCCATTCCCTTCATTGCCCTAGCAAATACATTAAAAAAAAACAAAGTTGTGGATTGCGGGTTTTGGACGGGATGTTGGAACATCTTTCTGTGGATGGCTTGCTGGATGGACTGTTTTGGTCCTTTTGTTGCAGTGCCACAGTGGTTAATCTGACTCCACCACCTCATTGATTGCTGCTTGTTCCAGATCCTCTGCCTACAAGAGCTTCAGGAAGACCACTATGAAGTGGACTTCAGGCCTGAGCTGGAAAAAATGGGTGAGCACATACCCCCTTCCTCTCTGTTTGTGGCACGGGGATAAAAATTTCTGACGGGAAGGCTGCTCAGTAACACTGCATGGTAACTGACAAATGTCTTGAGTGACTGGGAGGCAGTCACATGTGCTGGAGTCAAAAAGACGAACTCGCTTCCTAACGAATGTGAGTTTAGAATGCTGGTCATGGAACTGTTTCTCATAGCATCCATTAAAACTCTTTCCGTTCACTCATGTTTTCACCTGCAGGTTATGGCTGCCTATACAAGCAGCGCACAGGCGACAAGCGAGATGGCTGCGGCATCTTCTTCAAGAAGTCCATGTTCGAGCTTGACCGCTTCGAGCCGATTGAGTACGCCCGCTCCGAGGTGCCAGTGCTGGACCGCGACAATGTCGCGCTCATCGCCATGCTGAAGCCACTGGGCAGGGACATCAGGCTCGGCGGAGACTTCCGGCTGTGCGTGTCGACGACCCACCTGCTCTTCAACCCACGCCGCGGAGACATCAAGCTCGCTCAGCTGTGCCTACTGCTTGCCGAGATAGACCGGCTGGCAGCCTGCGGACAGTCGCTGGATGGCACGCCACTCTACTTCCCCATTCTGCTGTGCGGCGACATGAACAGTGAGCCACACTCTCCGCTGTACACGCTCCTCACCCGCGGAAGTCTGTGCTACGAGGGCCTCCTCTCTGGCGACGTGTCCGGGCAGAGCGACGGAGCGAATCGTGGAAGGTATGTGCCCCTCGACGACTGCCTCCGCCAGCTGAACATCTCCGGAGCGTCGCGATACCTCCGCAAGCCTGCAACGGACGCCAGTAAGGAAGGCAGTAAAATTGCTAGTGCAGATGCAGCATTCGAAGATGTGGTTATGGATGATGCGGTGACTGGTGACCGTGTAAAGGATGAACCTGTTGCAAGTGATGCCATTGTTAACGAGGAGTCGATGGTAACCGATGCGAAGGATTCACCCACAAGAGGCACCAATGCAAACAGCGGTCCTGCGGAGGGCTCACATCCGGAAACTCCTTCCACAGAAGCCGCCACCGCGGCAAAGGGTTCCGATCCTAACTCTCCGCAGTCACCTACGAAGAAATCGCGGAAGAACAAGTCTCGCGTCGTAAGCCACTGCCTCAACTTAGTCTCTGCCTACAAGCACAACATTCAGGGCGGCAACGCGGAAGTGACGACGCATCACCAGCGCGCGAGCTGCACCGTCGACTACATATTCTACTCGGTGAAGAGGAAAGAGACGGCGGTGAAGAACGGCCAGGTGGTACACAATCGTGTGATAGAGGGTCCACTGCGGTTGCTGTCAACGTACCGGTTGATGTCGCAAAAGCAGCTCATTGCTGTTGGGGGACTGCCGAACGAGGTGCAGTCGTCGGACCACCTCCCCCTTATGGCAAAGTTTCTTTTGAGACCACCGGTCTAGCGTCAAAGCTCAACAGTCAGTGTACATAGTGTCGCTTCTAAAATACATAAGCTGTGGTTTTCTTTATTTTCCTGAGAACTATGATGGCAGCAAATGGTGCTGCTAAGTCATGACTCATTTGTGCAGCCAAGCGGCATTACTCATGTTTCACCTTTTCATCACTGTTGTGAATAATTGCGCAGTGCGAGATTTCTTCGTCTTACCACTTTCTTTTTTTTATTGGGCGCTACTCCCCACTGGTGATTCTATGGAAACTTAGCCCAGAATGAAATTGATGGTTGCACGTGAATGAAAACAAACAGGCAATCATGAGATTTTTAACGGGGTTAAGAGTTGATGTAAGAAAGTTCAACAAAGCTGCAGATTATTTTGTTAAAGCCAGAAGCTTGCCATTTTTAGAAAGTGTTTGACTAGTTGAACACATGGAAATGAATCGTGGTTTGTTTTTATCTGGCGAAGATAGATTGTGAACCTGGGCTTCGTCAAATTGTTAGCTTTGCTGCATCTTTTATGTTCCCTTTAAAGCTAAGCCTGTACTTCAGAGGTCATTTGATGTTTTGGAATATGGCTTGTTTCAGACAAATTGTCATTCGTGTTCAGAACTGTTCAAAATACAGGGCTTTTTTCGTGAAAGTAATTGTGTTGCATCATTCAAGGTTTCTACATCCTTTGCAAGGCTGTTAGAACCTTGTTTTGTTGAGATCCAAGCCGAGTTATTTTTCTCAAAATAAATGTTGGTTGTATGTGTTTGACCTTTTGTACCATATTTCATCTTGTAACAAAATGTTTTTCTTCCTTGGTTGCTTAGTTGGCTGAAGTAAAATAAAGCAACAACTATCAAAGCATATGTAGTTGGGAAAGAAAAACTAATGGTGAGTTGGGGTGGGTTGGGAGCTAACTCTTGTAGCCTGAAAGACGTAGTCATTTAGTATGCATGCAGATTTGGCGCACTTTCCAACGTAAGCGCTGGAGTCGTTGATGACATGCTTCTGATGGGATTTGTTACAAGGTGTGTCGGCGTGAAGCTGTAATTGTCCACCTCCACATTGGCTCAACTGGTTTATGGAACAATTTCCAGTTGGTTCCAAGTGGAACCCAGTTGGTTTCAGTTGGAACCAACTAGGTTTCACTTGGTTCCAACTGGAACCAACTGTAAATTGTTCCATAAATCATTTGGGCTGGGAAAGATTTTCGCCAGCTGCCTCATTTGGCAGGTTTTATTTGTTTTGATTTGAGTGCAGATCTAAGTGCAGACATCTTTCATCCACGCTAAGATACATCTCCAGTTACCATGTTGCAAAGGAACTTTTCTGGTGAGGAACACATACAGTTGCTTCATATTTGATGCATAAAATAGTTTCTCCAGTGCAAGGCAGTAACCTAAAAAATAAACTTGTGAAACAAGCTGGAAATTTTTACTGGCCTACAACGGATGTTAGTAAAAACGAACTCCACTGGGCCACAAAAGTTCAACTGCAAATAACCCGCGGCAACAGTGCTTGCGAACAAAGAAAAGTGGAGGGGAAACAAGCTCCGCCTTGAGGGTATGACGCATAGCGTTAATTGGGTTTACGTTCATAGGTCGCTGGGAGCCCTCACACCCCTCCTGGCGCAGTGGTGCAGCCGTTAAGCAATGCGCCACTGCCCTGGTAGGTAGCTGTTTCAATCAGAGCCACCGGTGGGGCTTGTGAAACCTGGGTTACCCTCGCGATCAATCATTAACTGCCACTTGTCCGGTGGACAGTTTGCTCGCAATCCGCTGGGCAGGTCATGATAACGCCACAAGGCCACGTGACCTGGGTGGCCCACATATATACTTGCTGCTTTGGGGACTTTTCGCCTACTAAAATTGGTAAATTGGTTTTTGAGGAAAGGAAATGGCGCAGTATGTCTCACATCGGCGGACACCTGAACCGCGCCGTAAGGGAAGGGAGGAATTAAGGTAGGAGTGAAAGAAGAAAGAGAGAAAGAGGCAAGGGCGTCCGCAGAACTTTTTCCAGGGGGGTGCACCCGATGTCTGGGGATGAGGGAGGCTGTAGGTTTGTAGTTGTTTTCTGGTAGGGCATAAATAATATCCGTAATTCCAAGGGGGGGCAACCGCCCCCCCTTGCCCCCCCTTCCGGACGCCCATGGAAAGAGGTGCCGTAGTGGAGGTCTCCGGAATAATTTCGACCACCTGGGGATCTTTAACGTGCACTGACATCGCACAGCACACAGGCGCCTCTTGCGTTTAGCCTCCATCGAAACGCGGCCGCCGCGGTCGGGTTCGAACCCGGGTACTCCGGCACGGTGTAGACGAGCGCCTAACCACTGAGCCACCGCGACGAGTAAGACGCCAGGATTTCCTTTGAACGGGACCCTGCATTCTATGAAATAAGGGACGAGAGAGGGGTGAACGGAGTGATCGAGAGAGCAAGGGTCGCAGCTTCGTTGTTGTTGCGACTGAGAGAAGGATGAGAAGGAAAGTGCACGGGCCTGCCGACTGGCTCCAGCTGAGCCGCCACCGCTGCCACGTGCAGATAGAGGAAAGTTACAAGAGGAAAGAGTGAATAGAGACGCGCGTCACAACAATCGCGTACGCCGAAGCGGACACGCTGCCTGAAACAACAGATACCCTTTCTTTGCTTCGTTTTCGATCAGAGTTAGTTTTCGATTAAAACGCACCAACTTCAATTTTGTATCAATATTTAACGTGCACAGACAGCACATGACCGTGTTTGCAACTCGCCTCCATCGAAATGCTGCCAGATTACGGCTATTTACATTGCAGATCTTGGAGGCCAAGCCATGCCACGCGCGCCAGCCAGCCGGCTCTGCAGCGCGCGCACGTGACAAACGCGTCGTCGCGCCGTCGCGCCACGCCTCTCGCCCGCGCGTTGACAAAAAAAGCAAATCATATGAGCTGCTGTATCGGTGGCGCGGTCTTTCACAGCCGCGTGCAACACTCTGACTCGCTTGTGGACAGTGGCGACGGAGCGAGTGGTCGGCAAAGAACTACAAGTCGGACAGTTGTTTCGGCGTTGTGCTGTGTATAGTGCGGTCGCCGCTATGGTCGTACAACTTGCGGCAGCTCGATGCCTTGCGCTCCGCGCCCGGATTGTCGCCGGACACTGCCGATTGCTGAGCAGGTAATCGCATGACAGCGGTTTGATCCGCTGCAGGTTTATCCCTTCCTTCGCTTTGTGTCACGATGTATGCAGATAAGTCGTTTTTCGCCTATCGCTGTGCCTTTATTCCGGGCGGGGCGCAGCGGTTACGTAATCAGAGAGAAAGCGAAAGGATGGAGGGAAGCGCAGCAGCCTAAGCCGCCGCTACACAAAGCATGCAGTGTCGCAGTTTGGCAAGCATGCATATATGTAGGAATTAACTATTCTGTTTCTGATAGAACAGCAACAGACCTCGCCCAGATTAAAATATCCAACTAGCATTCGAAGTGGTGTTAACCGGAACCAGTTAATTGGAACCAGTTGGAGCACTCCGAAACTTTACGAAGCGAGTCGTAGAATAGAGGGAGGAGCTCCTGTGTAGCTGTGGCAATTTGTAGTTTTGACAGAAGTTGTCAGCGCCAGACTTGCGCAGAGGAAATTAATTAGAAAGTAAAACGTGCACTCAACGTGAGATCCATTTTTAAGCATGAAATGCTTTTAGCCCCCGTTGTCGGCAGTGTGGTGACGTCACGCCGAGATCTAGAGCCATCATCCGGGCACTGAAATCCACTCATCCGGGAATTCCCGTCATCCGGGCACTGAAATCCACTCATCCGGGCACTGAAATCCACTCATCCGGGCACTGAAATCCACTCATCCGGGCACTGAAATCCACTCATCCGGGCTCTGAAACGAGAACATCCGGGCACCGTACGAGACTTAACGAGATTTCACGAGACTCTCTAAGCCCTCCTACGCGACCGGCATGCAAGCACCGGTTGGTCTCCAAACGAGACAAAAAATAACTGCTGCCAGTGCCTTCTCAATGTTTATCAAGATATCAGTGCAGCTGTGGGTTTGATAATGCACGGAATTATAATTTCCGATTTCTAATAAGGCGTGCAAAAAGCACATAAATGCCACGTTACACTTCGTTGTCATACGTGATCCGGGGGAGAAGCGCTGCGTTCAAAGGGCAAGGCATCGCGCCGAACGGGTGGTGGCGTTCCTCCCTTCCTTTACGGTGCGGTTCGGGTGTCCACCGAGATGGCAGAGAATTACTGCGCCATTTCCTTTCCTCAAAAAACCTTTCGTTCAAATGGCAAGGCATCGCGCTGAACGGGTGGTGGCGTTCCTCCCTTCCTGTACGGTGCGGTTCGGGTGTCCACCGAGATGACATTAGGCCCGTAAACATTTCATGCTTACTCTACTCTCGTTTACGGGAGAGGCAGAGATTTTTAGCATTACAACAACAGTTGTGCAATATTTTCTGGCTGAAAAACTGGCGGATGGTGAACTAACTATGATTCCTGTGAAGAGTTGAAGAGAAAATTTCAGGTGAACAGTTGAATTGTCTGGGCAGTGACTGAAGTTTAACTGCTTCATTAATTACAACTGATTGTAACTCCATGGAAATGTCTGCAGATGCCGATATCGAACGAAAGGAAACAATAAGAGAGCTAAATTGTGTCCCAAAGGATGCTTTTAGTTTGCATTATGGGAATTAGGGAATGCAGCAGCATTGCAGTGATAAACATATGCATAAAAAAACTCACTGCCGTACGAGAAGTAGTGGCTGCAGTGTTTGGCGCATTCGAGCACGTCTGTTAGCATGCGACTGTAAGCTGTGTACTACGTGGAAAGCGCAGTATCCCTTTTTGTAAAGTACACCAGCCTCTTGTTGGTTTGTTTAGCTCAAAGGAAAAGTTACTACATATGAACCCCCCATAAACATATCAATTTTAGATGAGTTTCATAAGAAGAGCTGCGTTAATTGAGACCCTGCAGAGCATAGTACATTTCTTTGATGACTGGCCTAAATGGTGGAGAAGGATTTTTGTGTGCACACCTTTTGTATTGTGTCTACTCATGTGCACTTGGCTGGTTTTCTGTAACGTATATATTCAGGTAATGCAATGTGGACACAAAAATTTAACGCTACTTTCTCTGTTTTTACTGCACAGGTCATTTAGTTGCTCACTTGCGATTTTATCACTGTGCACCTGCCATCATATGCACACGTTACAGTCATGTCCTGAACTCTTCATTTCTCTCTCTCTCTCTGTTTCTCGTTTACATGGAGCCAAGGTCAAAAGGGTTGAGGCCACACAATTTGCTTTACAGTCATATATAGTGAAGTACTTTTGGCATCCTTAATCAAAGTTACTGAAGTAGCATTGCCCTTAATGGCCAGAACGTCTTGAAAGGTTATATTAAATACTTAAGCATTTCTAATTGATGGAATGCTCGCCATTAGGTAATAATTGTGCATGCATGTCTGCTACGTTCTGCTGTTAGGGTCAGTAAATTTTTACACGCATTGCATACATCAAAACATCCATGCATGCTCACAGGATACTTAGTGGTGCCCATGAGGCCTGAAGAAGGGTTTAGCTGCATTTGATCAAAAAAGCTGATATTTTCAAAAGCACAAGATTAAAAGTCATATTGAACCTCTGGTTCAGGCAAGCTAGCTGATTCACAACTATCATGCCTTCATGAGGGTGATAAACACATCTAATATTAATGCGAGTCATGTAAAATAGGGAACAGAATTGAGTGTTTCTTTTCATAAATACGCAGTCAGCCTGCTGCCCACAAGAAGCTGCAGTCCAGCTTCTGGCTTGAACCATGCACCAAGCCGCTGTCCGAAGATACTCTGGGCACATGCATCGATGTGGCTGCCCAAAAGTGGGGAGACCGTCACGGCTGGGCCTTTGTCCAGGAGGAGAAACTGTGCAGCTATGCCGACTACAAGAACCAGGCAGGCAGCCTTCCTTATTAACTGTTTCACTTTTTCATTGATGTCGGCACACAGTGCATGTGTGCCACAGAGGAGAAGTCTGTGGCAACAAAGAGCTGTGTGACACTCATCCTTATGAACTCTTTCACTTGATCTCGGCACATAATGCATAATACATTTGCATAACACAATAGTATGTGGCATCAAAAAGCTTTGTGCCGATCATGTATTTGCACATACTTGTGTTCCTTTCATTCTGTCGCTATCGTTTGGGTCTCTTCTTGAGTTGAGATAGTTGGCAGTTAATATGTGTGTACTGAAAATAGGACGTACCTGTTGGCTGTCTTTTTCTTTTTGTTTTTTCAAGAGAAGAGGTGAGCATGCTCACCATGTGTAATCAAAAAAAAGGAAATCAGAAAGAGAGATGCGATACTGTATGTACGATTGGCTGACAGTTGTTGAGAATGCTAGGATTGCTTCTACATTTTCCTGCATATGCTTGCTATGCTAAGAGCATGATTGGCTAATTCAAAAAGAATTATTGCTGACAAAGTAATATTGAGCAAGCATCTTAGTAGTTTTAACACCTTATGATTGTTCACTCTATATGGAGCAGAAAAATAAAAATAAAAATGTTCTAGTTTACTTTCTTCTCTTGTGAGCTTCTGCTGGGTGCATTTGAAAAGGCACAGAAGACAAAAAGTTCAAGGGGCGGTCACATAATGTGGCACGAGCTTCACTGTCAGGCTAGGACAAGAGGATGTGTTTGAGAGTTCACTTGTGGGTTAATATAAATGTAACGATGGTTGTTAAATCAGTCATATGTGACCTATTTATTGGTCCCATGCTGTGGACAGTTTTCCTCACTATTGCACGCAACTAGCTATGAAATTTGCATGGTAAGGGTAAATATTTCTTGGGTGATTGTGCAAGAGCGCATTTGGCTGCCAATTTCTAACCGCAGGTGGACCAGTTGTCTCGAGGCCTACTGTGCGCTGGTTTCAGCAAGGGTGACCCCCTGATGATCTGGTCTCCGAGCACGTTCAACTGGATACTCATGGCCGGTGCTGCTGCCAAAACTGGGGTTCTCTCGGTATGTGCCTTGTGAATGTAAATAGCATAGCTTTAGGCCTTCACAGGGTACACCCTAGAACTGAGCGGGGCACTTTGTGTAAGGAAAAATTAAAAACGGGTCAAGCCTTACCCTAATCTGGTTCTGACTTAATCATATCCCTGGCCTGGCTTCTGTGCTTTCACTTCCATGGCAACAAGGTGTGGGGCTCATGTGAATGATGCCCCATTTCATTACCATGCAGCAAAGATCTGTTTCCTTATTAAGGTGTTGGCCCTAGATTAAAGTTTCTTCTTTGTTGAAACCAAGTTCTTGTGCATCTAGGACTTCTTGTGGATCGAATTCTGTGTGGCTGGGCACTTGTGTGTGTGTCTTTAATGTTTTTTAGATTGGTTTATCTTGATTGGTGCCAAGGTACGAAGTTTTGTACATCCTCAGGTGGTTGAAAATAATGTGGGGCTCTCCACTGCTGCGTCTCTCATAGTCGTAGCCCATGTGCCTCTTTGGGACGTTAAGCCCCGCACACCATACCACAACAAGCTTTGAACGTATAGTTATGGCAGCCCACTACATTGCTTTCAGGTAATATCCCAGAAAAGAAAGGAAAAAAATAGAAGGCTTATTTTTATGACTATTTGCATGAGCATACAATTTCCTAAAAGAACGGGACTTCTCTCAAGAGCTTGCATTCCATGAAATTCTGTTTTTTTTGAGAGGTGGTCAAATTCACCTTTCATGTGTTTCTTCTTTCAGCAATTAACATTTTAGTTGTGTTTACTCAACTTAGTGTGTGTTATACTAAATCTCAAAAAGTACACTTGGAAAAACGACTGTTTACTGGTGCAATTGTTTTTCACCAGTTTGTTTTTGCCTTCCCTTGCAGGCAAGTACTCACTTCGGCTTGACACCACCTGAATTTGATAAGTGCCTTTCAGCTGTGAGTACAGCACATATGACTACTTGTATAGTGTTTGTTCTTGAACCAAACTTGCATTCAAAGTGAATGACTGGTTTTGTGATGTGCTTAAACTGTCACTAAAGATTTATTGTCTATGCTTAGTATAGACTGTTACTCCGAATGAAACTTCTATTTGGGATGAGTGAACTCTTTGACACACACTCAGTGTATGTCAGTCTTCGAGTCGTCGATGCCTGGAAAGGTTTGGTTTGCACTGAATAAACAAGATTAATGCTACTGTGCATCAAGCATGGCTTAGCATCAATAATGACACTGTTGACCTCTGATTTTACCCTAATTACACTGTGGCAGCAGTTTTAAATTGCAGATTACATATCCCAAGCTAATAATCGTAAGCAAGAGTCATGGACTGAATTAGTACAGTGTAGAGACGCTCAATGTCATCTTGTTTCCTCTATTACGTTGCTGTCACTAGTTTTCAGTCTTGTGACAGCATGCTTATTCACCAGTGCCTTTTATTACCTATAACTAATTAATTTATGTATTTATCATCTGTCATTTATTACCTCTTATTACTCGCTGCCAGTAGCTGCTGCTGCCCCATCAGATAAAGCATGCACACGGAACTGTAACTGAACTGTTTGAGCTACGAGTGCTCAACCTTTTTTATGAAGTAGCTCGTACAAATACGCACAGTGCGGGCAGCGCTGTTAAATAGACAGAAGCCAAGTACAAGCTGTGAATGTACAGCAGTTGTCGTGGAATGACTAGTGGCAGCTGCTCACTTGAGTGATGAGGAAATGTTGCAACTGTTTCGATCTCTGCACAGCTGTCAGAGAAAAGAGCACTTGTATGCCATGAACTGGGCAGCTTCACTTTGTTGATTTACCAGTGGGGAATGTGGAAGACTGTGTCGAATGTGCGGAATAAAAGTAAAATGACATTTATGTGGGAAGCTGCCTCCTAGTTTTATGTTTGTGTTTTATGTTTGCTGCATCTGTGACAGATGGTGATTGTGTGTACATTGTTTATGTAGGTTCGTGATGTAAACCTACAAGTTTTCACTTCCAAAGTGTGCAGTGTACAAGCATGGTGTCTTGATGCTGAGGTCTGTTGGTCGTGCTGAAGAGAGAAGCATGGAAAAGCTTGCTTTATAGTCTTAATTCTAATTTTATTTTAGATGTAGAGGATTCTCAGTGAAATAAGAACTTCTAAAAAGTATGTGGAACTAATTGGAATCTGATTAGTACTAGTATAGATTGGTTTACAATTTGTCCCCATTGCATAGATCAACTTCATCTATCAATTAGATAGATGAAAAAACAAAACCTTAGTTCAATAAACACACTGGAACATTGCAACAATTCACTTTGCCTCGCATGAGGAGCCCTTACGTGAAACAAAATTCATGGGTGAGCATGAGCCAGTCCTTGCAGTACATATGCCTTGGGCATATGTACTGAGCTAGCATGTAAAGAAAGGATTCATTATTTAATTTATTCGAAAAACTATCAAGAATGAAAAGCAAGCACTGGCTGGCATTTAGTTTAGCCCTTTGTGGCACTGCGTCTACAATTACGCATGTGACTTTTCAAGCTTCCAGAGCTGTTCTTATGAAGTTGATGGTGCCGGTTACATTTGAAATGCCTGCTAGGCAGAATGGTAGGGCCATTTTTATCTAGAAAAAAAGATTGCTTTTCAAGAACAAAGAAGAGAGATGGAAATCTTGAAGTTCTACGGTGCCTTGGAAATGGTGTCTAGTGCTGCAACTTTCTTCTCCTCTTGCACAATGAAATTTTTTTTTAAAGGACTCTGTAGCTGTGTTTTCGTTGCACAAACAGCTTCGGGTGATAAAAAAAGTTAATTGGGCATAAATATGTGTGCGTTTTTAAAAAAAATAATGCTGTGGTTCTGTGAGTGTAGAAGTGTGCGGCAGGTATGAATTCTTAGTTTTTGAACCATTCTTGGTATTTTTTTTTAAAACGGGGTTCCAGATATGCACACATAAATTTTTAGAATTTTCTCGATAGTAGGACGTAACGCTGGTCTGAAAGGGTTAATTTTCAAAAATCACTTGCTGGTCTACTAAGGATGTTTGTGTGACCCACATATGAGGAAAACTGTTTTGTAAGATCGATCATAGTATGCTTCTCAGCTTGTGAGATAAAGCCCAGCATGACCCTAATCAATGTTATGTTATATGTATTGTTATTGCATGATAGAATGAGTGATTCTGAACCTTCACCTACCCTCTCCGCCACCTTCTGAGCAGTTTGCTTTTTGGCAGGTGGACTTCAAAGGCATTTACATTCCGCGACCATTCAAGAGTTTCAACTACTATGAAATGCTCTGTTCCCTCATTCCTGAACTCAGAGACTGCCAGCCAGGAAAGTTAAGTTCCAAAAAGTGAGGATTCTTTTGTTGTTGTTTTCACTCAAGGGTGGACTCCACCTGGCATTGATTTTTTCTTACTTACCTATTTTTCGGGAATGATTTGATACACAATTTTTTTTTGTTTCGACCTGGCAAAGCATTGGACTGGCACGAAACATTCTGAGGCAAATGTCGAGAGAGGTTTAACATGGGCTTTTTAGACAGTTGAACTTTAATGGAAAAGCAAGACTGCTAATGTGTTGGTTCGGTATTGCAAGCTGAAGCTGGAAAAAAAAAGTTAGCATCAAGTTTTCTGCATTTGTGCCCCCTTTGCATCATGTTTTGCCTTCAAGTAGAAACATGTACATCGTCAAACCAACAGAGAAGCAAAAGTGAATTAAATATAATGTACATTTCAGTATAACTGAACTTTGTATTGCCCCGCCGCGGTGGCTCAGTGGTTACGGTGCTCGGCTGCTGGCCCGAAAGACGCGGGTTCGATCCCGGCCGCTGTGGCTGAATTTCTTGAAGGCGAAATTCTAGAGGCCCGTGTGCTGTGCGATGTCAGTGCACGTTAAAGAACCCCAGGTGGTCGAAATTTCTGGAGCCCTTCACTACGGCGTCTCTCATAGCCTCAGTCGCTTTGGGACGTTAAACCCCAATAAACCAAACCAAATCGAACTTTGTATTGGAAGTTAAAATTTCTATGTTGAATATTCTAAAGGGGTAGTGCTGCTGTGAAGATACTGACCTGATATTGCATCCACCACCTGAGCCTTATGCATTTAATGTTCTTCTATTGCCACTGTGACTGTAGTGCTTAATTAAGAATGGCCTTTTCAGTTAAAAATTGATGGCTGAGACGCGTAATTTTATGCATTGTGCATTAATTTTTGAAACTTGGAGGTAAATATCTGTGGGCCTTCCTTAATGCAATTCGCAATATCCCTTGAACTGATGTGCGGCAGCAGACATTTCCTTTGCGAAGAAACGTGCATTTCTTGCAAGAAAAAGAGAAAAAGAAAAGAAAAATCTGATAAAGTTACTTGAATATCACATTTGTATTTCGTAGTATTTTCAAGTGAAAGAATGCATGTGAATAAAAGCTGAGGTTTCACCATGACTGAATGCAGGGTTAGTAATGTTGCTCAAAACAAAAGCAAAGGCCTGTGTTCTTAGCAAACATTTTCACACATTATTTCAGCACATTGAAGACTCTAAGATACAGCCACTTTATAAAGCAGGGAAGTGCGTGCCCGGCAGATGGCTCCATGTTTCTTTTTTGCTTTCAATGATTCTTGTTTCAGATACCCATCTCTCAGGACAGTCATCATTGACAGTGACCAACAAATGCCGTGAGTGCATGATTTCTGTATTTTGTGAGCAAATTCATTAATAATACCTTCTTTGTGCATGCAGTCATGTGCTGGACATCGTTCCAGCAAGTTCTTGTCATGATAGTCATGACAAGAAAAGTTAAGGTTATGTGTCCTGCAAAGTGCACACTCATTCACTTTCATATCTTTTAACTTGCATTACGTGGTTTGAGGAATATGTTCAAGGCTCACTTGAATGTGAATTCTTTTTGTAATTAAAGTATGACTACTCTGGTTGTGTCAGTTAGTATCTTGGCACTTCTGGGGGTTGCAAATTTTAAAGGAGTCAGCTATCCCCATTGGGCCCTATGCAGTAAGTTTGTTGCTTATTCACATGTTGAGGTATACGACTGTTCGCACTTCAAGTATGTGCTAGTTTCAAAGTTTTTAATGTTTTATACCTTCTGACAGCTGCATTTGCTATATACATATTCTTAAAAGTTTAATTTGAAGGCTTGAAGTGAGGGTGTATTTTTGGGATGAGGGAATGGAGTAATTTAATTAGTTTGGACATGGAGTAACTGCTTATCGTGTGCCCCAATGCCGCAGTGGCTGCGTTTCCCTGCAAGAACTCATGCGGGGCGGAGAAGCCGACCTGCAGGCAGCACAGGAAACCGTGACTGCGGGCGATCCATTCACTATAGTGTTCACCTCCGTGAGTGCCTGCCCTGGACGCATGCCTTTCGGTTGGTGCTAACAGCGACAGTGTAACATTGAGAACTAAGAAATTTGTGGAGTGATTCTTTGCCAGAATGTTGCTGTGAATGTTTGCAGCCAGTATTCGGTGTTTCAGTCAGGCATATATATGTGAGATTATTTGGTGGTGTGTAGATGGTTTTAATGCTACCCTATGCATCAATGGCTATGGCTTTTAATATGTACACTTAAATGGGTGAAATAAATGATGTCGAGCCACGGCGAATAGCAGAAAAAGTGCAATAAGTGGTAATGAGGTTACTGTGAAGCAGGCATTGTGAAACTAGGTATTGTAAAATTGAAAGAGCTAGCGTTTAAGACTGGAAACATCATATTTTCTGACAGCAGGGACAAAAAAAAGGTCCCTGTAAGAAATATGGCATATGCTCATAAAAAAGTGGTGCCAACCCACGAAACACAAAACGTCTTACGAACGTCTCGGAACAGCTTCAAATGACTATAAACGTCTTGCGCTGTGTTCAAACGTCTCATAGATGTCGGCAAGAAGAAGTTTCCTCTGCGGCGTCTCTTAAACATCTGCAGTCAGACGTTTGCTGTGAAACTTCTGTGAAACATCTGTAGTCAGATGTTTTCTAGACTTGTTTCTAAAACGTGGAACTTGAGACCACGTCAAGGAGATGCGCCAGTAATCAGCAGAGTTGCCACCGTGGATTAAACATGCTGTAAATCACGGCACATAAATTAGATGGCCATCCTGCTTGACGTTTCGAAGAGCAGGCGCGCCGGTGCAAAGACCGCGCTCTTTGTATTCGAACACAGAAAGCGCGTTTTCTCCTGCGGAGCCCGAATCACGTTCCACATCGAGTGCAGCTAACCCGCCACTCGTAAGGCTGGATTTAGGTAACATATAATTGCCCTGAAAGCCGACGCGAGTGAAAAAATTTGCTTCATGTTGCGAACGCCTCTGTTACGCCTCGGCTAGCTGGCGGAAGCATGCGGATTGACAGGCGCAGCGCACGCTGCCTTCGCCGTCTTCCTGCCGCCTTCGCCGAGCTCGCTGAGCCTGCTCGCGCGGTTTATCGCGCAGATCACCCGCGCGCTATCTTTTCGTGGCGGCGTATCTTGGAGGCAATCTTTCTTGAGTCACGCCGCAGCTTGCTGCTTGGTGTCGCTCCGCACGGTGGCGATGCAGGATAGTTTGCCAAAATGGTTTTAGCCGTTTAAAGCAGAAAAAAATCTTAGTGGAAGCTGCAAGTGCTTAGTTTTACATGAAAGTATTAGATTCAATTTGTTTTTTGGTTCTTTGATGATTTGTTTATTTTTACGTTTAGAAATTTAGTACTTCATTTGGTCATTTGGCGTTGCAGAGGCTAGCGATAGCTACGCGCGCGAAGCGGATGCTGCGCACGTTGTAGTACGTTTCGCTGCGCACTTTTTTCCGCGCTTGTTGGCACTTCACGCCGCTGCAGTTTGCATTTTCCCCTTTTTCTGCGGTATCGTTTACTACCAGTGTTGCACTGAGATGTGAGCCTCGTTTTCAGCAAAAAGTGAGTAACCTTCCATTTCTCTTCTGTGGTGAAAGTGTCGGCTTTGCCGGCTAAGCCACTAACGCGCCTGATTGAACCTTTGGTTTACAAATCACAAAACAGTATCAGCCAGTGTTTTACATACCAAAGTGCAGCGTTGAATGTATTAAAACAGGGCATTTGCACGTATTTGAGCTTTTGTTAAGTGGATACAGCTAGGCTGCTATCGCATGCGAGTTGCTTTCTTTACCAAGGCGATGACAAGGTGAACGGTACTCTTGCCAAGGACTCTCATCTGGCCACCTGTGTGCTCCAATTCTCCTTGCAGTGATTGCCGTCAGTGAAACTCGCGTTAAAAAGGCTTTGGTTATCTTAACTGCGTCAAGCTTTTATTTCATTGCGATTGAGAGCCCCGGCACAAAGGTAGTTTACTCAGTGGTGCTGCTCTGTATGTGTGCAGGCTGTTCGACAGTGCAGTAAAGTACTACGGCTCTTTGCAGGCATGGCAGCTTTTATTTCTTGGAAAACCATTGCACCGTGCACAGCTGGCGTTGTCCCTACTTCACTGTGTACATTTCGTTTTGGGTACAGGCTGTTCAACAGTGGTTTTCAGAGGACCTCCTTGCCTGCTCAACTTCTCAAGTTTTGGTAAGCACGCTTTGCAACTCCTTCCTTTTCTTTAACTTCATGATTTCTTGTATAGGTCTAGGCTCTTTGCTAATGTTCATTCCACAAGCCCCATTATTTGTTTGTCCTTTAGAACTCCAACTGTTGGCCGGAGGAGCAAGGACCTGGTCTAGTTTCACGCAAATGAATAGCAGCACCTTGTACTTGGTTGTTCAGACGACTTGGCCTGGAGATTGTTTCAGTTCTGAGGTGGGAATCTGGACTAATGCTTCTTGTGCAGTGGTGTAAGTAATCTCTTGCAGTGGTGTAAGCAATCTCTTGCCCACTGTTTGAGTTTCATCGTACAGATTAGAAAGGGCTTCTTTGGCAATGCAGTGTTAGAAACCTTACACACACGCACTTTTATTTGTCTTATCTTTCAGATGTGCCCTGTGTGGCTGTCAAGTTAAGGTCCAAGATTTAACACATCTCTGGTGTATACTGAAGTGATGCAGGCATTACCAGGACAGCAGCATCTCTGCTATGTTTTCATGTGACGGTGCAAGATGTCAAACATCAACCACTTTTGATTCAGCCACATCTTGCAGGTAAGAGAAAGCCTGTTTGCAAGATGCAGCTTAGGAGGTTCTATGAGTACAGTGTGCATCACAGTAAGGCAGTGCACTTGCTATTGACTGCTTGGCTTTCAGTGTCCATGCACGCTGTTTGGATTTTGCTTGTGTTAAAGGCCTCCACAGTGATTGACTTCTTGAGTTTATGGTGAGCCGTAGCACTCTGCTGAAATGCCGCTTGCAGTGACATCATATGCATCTATGTTTTTAATTAGCTTATTTTATTGCCTGTGCTGTCACTCCTTGCCATTTCCTGGTCTTATTTGCTTCCGACTCCTCATTGGCCATTCTACATGCACCTGACTGGCTGTGCTTTTGGTTACTCTTATATTTTTCACTTCTGCAGGCTGCTGAACCGAGCTGGTTCTGACTTCCCCTTGTTACCGTCTAGTTGGCATCCTCCTTGCAAGAAAAGCGATTTTTGGAACACCTAGCGAGCTCTTCAGTGCCATCCAAATCACAGCAACTTGCTCATCAACGCATCCGTTGTGAACATGCCCGGGGCCGAATGATTTTTTGATTTAACAATTGGTTGCTGCTCGACACTTTCCCGCCATCCAAGTGCTTACCGTTGCAACGTCAGCCAAACCAGTGAAGCTACCTCCTCCGTGGCTTCTAACATTAATTTCCTGATCCTTTTCTTTTTTGTGTGGTTGTATATGCACTGGATTCAATAAAGAGTTACGCAGTGACTGAAAAGTGTGCTAGCATATGCATTTATGGCTCATTACTACAGCCATACATCCCTTTTAATGTGGGCTCATTGTTCGGGTCATTGAAAATCAGTTTTGAGTTCATTTTTGAGTGGTGTATACCAGAAAAATGAACTATAACATTTTTAAAGCTTTAGAGGGTTTAAAGGCAGCACTAAAATCAGTCTTGAAATGCGTAAAATAATACAGGCACCCATTCCGGAAAAAAAAGGAACGTCTAAAAAAATTCTAGAAAAGTTCTACCTCAGAAGTTTTCTAGCCGTATACAAGCGTAGCGTTAGCAGAGCTAATAGAGGGCTAATAAACGTCTAAGTCTAAAAAACTGCTTAGGTGAAACTTCTTCTAGATGTCAATCTTTTTTTTCCGAGACTTTTTTTAGACGTCTATTAGCGCTTTTTGTGTTTCGTGGGAAGTATAGTTTTATAGAAACAAACACACAAGTTTGCCACTGGAAAGTTGTGTTCAATACAGCAGGCATGCCCAGACTGAAAAGCTGTGAATGTTTGTAATCAGAAATTTATGATAAACTGGCAGTTCGCAGGGCTGTAGAGGATCACTAATTTGCTGTGTTCTAAAAAGAGGAGCTTTTTATTTTGGATTCAACTTCCACTTCCTCGCATTCTCATTTTGCTATGGTGATTGTGAAGAACTGCGCTGCCTCTGCTACTTTCTGGCCCTTTTGCCCTGACCTTTGCAGGGTACGACAGGTGCACCCAAAGCTGCTGTGTTGAGCCACGCCAACTTTGTCAACAATGTGCTCACCTACGACCAGAGGGCAAAGCTGACCCAGGTCTGTCGGTAGTTTGGTTTGGTTTTGTTACCACTGGGTCAGGCAGAACAGCTCGATGGAGTTGTGAGATGCCGTGAAAAATTTTTTAAATGTCGCACCTCAGAGAATAAACAAGTTGGGTTAGTTGATGGTAACTAGCACGAATTAAACAGTGGACAGAGGCAGAGAAACAGACGGACACACACTAGTCCCGTCTGTTTCTCTGCCTCTGTCCGCTTATTTATTCGTGCTAGTTAACATATCGCAGCCAGTTTACCTCAGAGAAGAATTAGCTGGAGAAAATGAAACTGCCATATTTGCTTTCAAAAAGGCTGACTAAACTTTATAAGTGTACAATTAGAATTACCATGCACCAGCGTCTCTCTATACACAAATGCCATTTATTTTCATAGTATATTCTATCCTGATTTATGATGTACTTATCGAGTGGAACTCACAGAACTAGTGGCTGTCTGTTGACAACGATTTTTCTCCACTCCCTCGTCTGCATTATTCGTAGTTAGCTTTGGCGTAATACACAAGGTTTGGCCTTGTTTCGGTGTGAGTTTTCAGGGATGGTGTTTTTGAGCATAAATTTGCACACACACGAAAACTATGTTTGTGACTTCTGGACCAATCGAAACGTCAAATTACATGCTGTAGTTCTGAGTCAGAAATTTGTGGCACAGTCATCAGTTACCTTTTTACACGGACATAACAGTAATGACACAATGTGCAAATTTATGGGCAGTGATCAGGCACTCCTTTATCTCAGCAACTAGAAAGGTAGCGAGTGTCATGAAATATCAGATATCGCTTCATTACTGACAAAGCACTTTGCAAGAGTGCCATTGAACAGAACCCGAAGTATGACTCCAATCTTAAAGTGAACTTGAGTGGAAAACTTCCCTCTCTTCTTGTAACTGCTACTTTTTCCTGCAGTCGTCTGTAACACTGGCAGTATTGCTGTATACTAATGCATGCAAGTTGTCTTTTATTCTCGGAAGCCTGAGAGCTAGCTACGTTTCACCTAGATTGTTGCATTGTGACACAGTCTTATCTGTGTGTTTCAGAGTACAGTCTTATTATGAGCATTGATCACTGTGATCAATATCAGTTGATAGGATCGATTTTGTCTGTTCTATGGGGGCCGTTGCCGGTGCAGGAGACAGTGATGTGCAACCCTCTGCCTTTCTTCCACGTGTACGGCTTGAGCGTGGTGCTGGCGCGGTCACTCGTGCTGGGCGCCAAGGCTGTGGTGCCAGCGCCTGCCTATGATGCTGCTGCTGTCCTCAGGGCCATCCAGGAGCACAGGTTGGTCAGTGAGCGGATGTTCATCTGTTTGACAGAGTTGAGAGAAACCTACCCAATGGATATTGAAACTCCCTTGGATGTCCTGCGGATATTGAGGATGTCTGCAGGATGTCGAAGGGAGGTTCAGTGCCCATCGGGTAGCTTACAAGCTGGCAGGTTTACCATTCATCCAATTTGTTGGTTGGGCGCCGCCGCGGTGGCTCAGTGGCTATGGTGCTCGGCTGCTGACCCAAAAGACGCGGGTTCGATCCCGGCCGCGGCGGCTAGAATTTCTTTGGAGGAGAAATCCTAGAGGCCCGTGTACTGTGCGATGTCAGTGCACGTTAAAGAACCCCAGGTGGTCGAAATTTCCGGAGCCCTCCACTACGGCGTCTCTCATAGCCTTAGTCGCTTTGGGACGTTAAACCCCACAAAACCACAAACCACAATTTGTTGGTTGGCACATCTGATAAATTACTTGTCTTCTCAGTTGACCACTTGGTTAAAAAACCAGGTTTAACGGAGGAGAATCCAGAGGCAGTAAAAGATAAAGAGGAGACATTCCTAAACAACCTGAATAATTGAAATGATGGAAGGTATACCAATTACATTGATCGTTGTAGCCTTTGACACGGCCTTGTGGCGCTAACAGCATAAAGTTTAATTATCCAACAAAACTGCCGTTGCTACTGGCTTGGTTGCCCAAGGTTGTTGCACGTTGTGACAAGTTCGTGCGTAGACAAAGCAATAGAGAAAGAGGAGTACACTTGAAGCTAGTCATAAATGTAATTATTACCACAGCTCCCAAAGGCAGTCTACTTGGCAAGCAAGAGGACCATGCAGAAAACAAATATGTAGCAAGCTGAATACTGGTGCACATATTATCAAGATTTTTCTGAGGTTTTTGTGTGCAGGGTGGAAGTTGGGAGAGAATATTACACTTCTCTTTACTTTGCCTTCTTTTGTAGCTGCAATTTTTGTTTTTATTCAAAAGATTGGCTTTCTAGTGAACTTTTGTAGTTTCAACATATTTCTGAAAATTGCACAAAAATTATTGATTGGCATTTTCAATAAATTCTTAGATACAGTGCGTGTAAAGAGGTTCCACATCTAGATACCATCTTTGGAACAATAATTTGTCATTGAAATCTGAAGCATGCCAGGAAAGTGTGTTTCTTCTGTAACAGTTGTTAATCAAGTGGTACCTACTACATGTTCATATGGCCATATGAACTGTCAGTAGTAGCAAGTTTTCTCATGTGCAGTTTTTGCTTGTATCAATGTTATCCAGTTATTCGACACATAATTTCTTGCTGTCTTTTCATTTTTTTTTTAGGTATTGGCCCTTTCTAACTTTTGTCTCTTGAAATCTTCTCTACGGGCAGTGTGATAATATTGTGTTGCATCTTTCAGGTGCACTGAGCTTTGTGGTTCTCCAACCATGTTTCTGGACATTATCAATTCTCCGCTGAGGAAGCAGTACGACACTTCTTCACTTCAACACGGTGAGCAAAGTCGGAACAAGACAATCGAGTGCTATGTTTTGCTTGGATGCAGACCTTTTCATGAAATCAGCAGGACCGGATGAAATACCAAATGATTTTCTAAAGCGTTACACAGAACAGATATCGGCATTTCTGACTAACCTTTTCCAGTTATCGCTAGATTCAGGTAAAATACCAGCACTATGGCGCACGGCACGTGTTGTCCCAGTTTACAAAAAAGGTGAACCGTTATCTGTCGCGAATTATCGACCAATCTCGATCACAAGTACGTGCTGTAAAATGCTGGAACACATTGTAGCATCATATATTCGGCAACACTTAGAAGGAAACAAGGTATTATCTGAATTCCAACATGGTGGCTTTCGAAAAGGGCTATCAACTGTCACACAACTGCTATCGACTGTGCATGAACTGGGATGTGTGTTAGACGGGAACGGTCAACTCGATGTGTTGTTCCTAGACTTCTCTAGAGCTTTTGACCTGGTTTCACATGCAAAACTATTGTTTAAACTGGAATGTATTGGTATTCCTCAAAATATTGTCCACTGGATCAAGGCCTACCTTAGTGATAGGAAACAATACGTCACCATTAGGAACTGTTCTTCTCAGATGTTAGGTGTTACTTCTGGTGTGCCTCAGGGAAGTGTCTTGGGTTCGCTCCTTTTTTTTAGTTTTCATCAATGACCTGTTAGATGTTATTCCTGCGCAGGTTTCTGCCCGATTATTTGTCAACGACTGTGCTGTGTTTAAAGAAATTACATGCACAAAGGATCAAGAAATATTACAGGATACTTTAGAAGCTATTTCCCACTGGTGTACAAATTGGGGTATGCAGTTAAACACTGATAAAACGGTACTTTTAAGAGTAACAAGGAAAATATACCCGTGTTCCTTTACATATCAGCTTAACAACAATAATATCTTAGAGGTGGACTCATATAGATACTTAGGGGTTACGTTTACAAATAAATTAACTTGGTCAAAACACACATCAGAAACTTCTGCTGCTGCACTTAGCAAACTGTGGTTTCTTAAGCGAAAACTTGGGAATGCTCCTGTCAGTACTAAGCGTCTTGCCTATAACAACTGCGTAAGAGCTAAACTTGAGTATGCGGCGGTTGTATGGGACCCCCATAATAAAAAAGATATCATGCAACTCGAGCATGTGCAAAGAAAAGCTGTGCGATTTATATTTGGTAAATATAGAAGACATGATTCACCATCTAGTACGCTTATGAAACAACACAACATTCACACCCTAGAATCCAGAAGGAAGGTTAGTCGCCTCATCTTGCTTCATCACTGCCTGCAAGGAAAAATAAAAATGAAGTTGCCTAATTGCGTCAAAGCTCATTGTACGAGAAGAACCAGACATACGCAGGAACACTCAATGGCACCAATTTTCGCCCGCACAAACACATTTAAAAATAGTTACTTCCCTACAACTGTATCCGAATGGAATGCATTACCTTCTCATATTTTTCTGTCCAGCAATTTTGTAGCAGAGTTTTAACGTCATCTCTTTATTTCATGAGTTTTGTTTTTTTTGTGTTGTGATGCCTGTCTATATATATTCAATTCTGATTGATTGTCTGACTTATTTTTTTTTTTTTTCTCTCTGCATATGCTTGTCATTTCTTGTATTGCAAAATGTCTGAATGTGCCCCTCCTGCTAAGACCATGCATGGTCCGCAGTATTTCAAATAAATATAATAAAGCCTCTTTTGTATTGTTTCATGCAACTCATAAGAAAAGCTTGCTGTCTGAAAGCGCAGCAGTAATTTTCTGTGTCTTTTTTTTCTCTCGATTGGCATAAAACCAACAGTGATAGGTTTACACGACTTTAATTTTGATGCAGTAACATATTAAGCTGCTAACTAACTTAGCAAGTTTATTAGCATAGGTGTACTATATCTTGTAGTTTTAATGAAGCATCTAATAGGCAGAGATTCAGCTAGTTTATGTCAACTGGCAGCACAAACTCGGCCTATTATACTACCTTGTACCTCTCCTACTGGTTGTATTTTTAACGTAATGTTGTTCACAAGTTAGATTCCAGAATTCACGCGAATTTCTCTGGTTCCTTATTCAAACTGCCAGGATAGAGCCATGGCAGCAACAGCAGGTTTCTTCACACCTGTCAAAGCTAAATGCTTTGAGATTTTTTACTTCTGACTTGTGCTTTGCACCTTTTTCTGCATGCATACGTGTTCATGAACCTGAGCCATTGCAGGAGAATCTGGTGGAAATGTCGTTACCCCTGCGATTCGTAACCTGGTGAGGGAGAAACTCAACATTGGCATGAGGGTGAGCAAGCACGTGTTTGTATCAGTGTTCATACACCAGCCATGTTTTTCCAAGCCAAATGATGTTTGAAGCAGCACTTTCTGTGGGAATTAATGAAATTGCTTATGCTGGCTGACTTGTTGGATAAGGGAGTAATTACTCAATGGAATCCACCCAAGCGCAGCCATATGGCTACAAAGGAAAGCTAAACAGCTTTCTCAGAAACTTCGTAGTTAAAGAAAAATTCGTCCTGGTCCGGGGTTCGAACCCGGGACCACCGCTTCACCGGAGCAGTCGCGCTACCAATTGAGCTAACCGGGACGGCAAGCTTATGGTAGGGTGAGAGCGACTTGATCAATAGCTCGAAGTGGGACCAACTTGTTGGATAAACGGGATGGACAGCTTTTCAATGGGCATATGGCAGAAATGTCAGTAGTGACCCTGTGGTCACATTTCCTGAGTCTTTGGTTTATGTTATCAATGAGAGGCTATGCAATAAGATGTATTGTATCTGTATAATAATTGATGTCAGAGAACATTGATGTGGTGTCACGAATATAGTGTGCTCTCAAATTACTAGAATTGATGGAGACGGCATTAATTTGTGAAGGAGCGAGACAGAGACAGAGTTCTTGTTCATGTACGCTGTATTCCTTCTGCAAACTAATGTTGTCCCTGTCATTCTAGTAATTTATCACCTCTCTGCTTGAATGATGCTTTACCAACTGCAGCAAAGTCTTCAAAGTTATGGCACTCACGCTGTTTCAGTACTAAGCCTGAGTCTAATGCACACTTTTGCTGTGAGTTCAGCTTTTCTGCACATAGAAGTGTGTCAGAATCTGTCGAATATGCCAGGTCATGCTGGCCCTTTCGCATCCAACCTCCAACTGTTGTGAAGAGACAGGGGGTTGAATGCCCCTGCAGTCTTTCGAGCTGCAGTCTGATGCTCCGTTTTGATTCTGACGTTTTCATTTTGTGCTTTGTTAACAGGTGGGTTATGGCACCACGGAGCTGACCACAGCGGCGATGGTCACCAGCACCGATGACCCCATTGACAAGCAGCTGAACACTGTTGGGCGACCACTGCCACACCTGGAGGTGTGTTGTGTTGTATTGAGTTTAATGGCACATAGGCAGCTAAGGCCACCATGCGCCAAGCACAAGGTATAGGAAATGTTTTCACACCTGGAGGTGAGGAGGCTGTCAGTCCTCTTGATTTTCAGCCACGCACTATCGCAGGTTCTAGGGTGCGGCGAACAGTGAACTTCAGGCCTCACCCTCTTATCACAGCGGTGGCTGCATACGCAGGAGGTGCGGAGTTTAATCCCCAGTGCCAATGGGTATTGATTGGTTTACCAATGAATATGCAAGGTTTCTTTTACCCTGACGTTGTGCTCAAGTTCTCTTGGGTGAAATGCTTGAGAAAGTGGGACTTCGACTCCACCTTGTGTAGACAAAAAACATCTTGAGCAGTGATGCTCTTTGGCCAAGCTGACCTTGTGCATTTAATAACACCCGTAATGAACACATTTTCTTTTTTTTTGAAAATAGTACCAGAATGGTCATTTAGTACCCGTGCTGCTATCTGTCGCCAAACCAAAAAAATGCTTTAGATGAGCCTTACTTGCCTTAAAGAGGGCACAGAGTGCCAGAAAACACATGACAAGCTGGACTCGTCAGGAGCCAGAAATGACAGTGGCCTATGACAAGCCCGGCTCGTCCAAGTCTGCTGGGGGTTAAAATTCATGATGATGACCATCATCATTTTTCACCTTCTTGTGGTGTGAAGAAGTGGCAATCATGTTAAAAAATTAAGAATTGACATTAAAGAAATGAGGTTAAGAAATGTGCTGGGAAAGGGTGGTTGCAGCTTATGCAGGCTATGGATAATTAGAGATCACCGTAGGGGTCTTTGTTCTACAGTGGACGTAGCTTATAGACCTCTCCCTGGTGTAAACAGTGTGACGTCAAAAAGATATGGCCCGATGGGCAAAGCCGTACACTTTTGGTTCTGAACCGGTTTCGCTGATGTTGAGTGCTCCCCCACTGCCTTTGTTCCCCGATTTGAGATGCCTCGCAGCTTTCCTTCTCTGGTGAGAGCCTCCTCGATACAGCGCATGTTTTGCTCATTGGACCAAAAGCGCATGCGCTGATAAGATAGGCCGGGAGAGGTCTATTGATGAGGGGTAACAGTGGTTGCAGGGATACAAAACATTTGGCCATCTTGTGACCCTTGTTGTAGGTTATTGTACAGCTTTTGTCAGAAGTATAGAGCTTGAGGAATATGCTTCTGAACTATGTTATGTGGCGTATTATGTGCATCTGCAGCGTTTGAAACCAGTGAAGGGGAGGTGAACACTTGTCCTTGCCTCTCAGCAGTTAGGACTTCCATGGATGCTACTGGAGCCCCACTAGACTGCTTAGAAGCAAACCCCTTGGTCTCTTTACTTTTGACAAAGGCTGTACTGTACATGTGTACTGTCATGTTATGAGCATCGCTAGGATGAATGAATCCAAACCATCACGTTTTAGTGGGCAGCTCTTTTCTTAGTGCAGTTAGGAAGGCATTAAGAGCTGTGCAATAAAAGACATGCTTATAACCTAATGCTGTGTAGTTTGCTCTCAGTTGCTCCTCTTAGTAGTTTCGTTGCTAACAAAGCTATGCAGATGCCAGTCTGGAAAACTACGAATATGCAGCCTATTTCAGCAAACAAAATTTATTTCACATCACATTGCCGTGCACCCTCTCCAGAATCGTGATAAACTGTAATTCTTTTGGAGGAAGGTAAAAATTCTTAGTTCTTCAAAAAGGGAAATAAAGCAACCACTAAAGACGGTTGAGGTTGAAAACACACTGAATGACTACTTCAAGAAAACTTTGTGTTTTTGTACAGGTGAAGATTGTCGACCCTGCCACAGGCAGTGAGGTGCCAGTGAATTCGCCCGGTGAAGTCTGGGGTCGTGGTCCCAACGTCTTTCTGGGCTACTACAATAACGAGCAGAAGACCCGAGAGGCCATGACACCTGACGGGTTTTACAAGACAGGGTAATTATGCTGTGGAATATAATCTATTGTTGCTTCTCTAATGTCGATCCTTTGGGGTCCACATAAACATGTACATAGAACTCACAAAGTTCTTACTCTTTAATGGAGCACCCTTAATTTTTTTTGGCTGGATGACAAGGCAAGATGGAAACGTCCAAACTGATGTAAATCTGATGTATGAACTGATTAACGCCCACTCTCTGAATGAACAGTTTCTTTCACAAGGATTAAAGAAAAAAAAAAACAGGGCTACATTGCATTACCACAGTGTGTGTGGGTGAGCTACTGGAACAGACTGGTGTGGTATTTCTAGCAATTTTTTATTATGCATAAACGTAGCTGAGTATGCCATCTTAGTTCATTGCACTTTTTGTTGCTGTAATACTTCTGCCTACTCCCTTGAGCTTTTCAGCCCAATTGATCTTGAGGGACCCCAGTATGTTTGTGACTCAAAACTACTTCAGTATGCAATTTAAGAATTAATGTTGCTCTGGAACAAATGGTTGTTCCTGGTCTTTCTTATAAAGCCTGTTATGCTTTCTATCTATGTGATCATTTTGAGCAGAACAGAGAAGAAGGCAGTGGAATCAAAAAGGATCTGAGAAAAATTTCATGCACATACTGCGAGCAGTGTCAAAATGCTCACTTTCATGTGAACATATGTATAACTGGGTAATATCGACCTGGATGACCACCCGATATGGCATCCGTTCTGTAGGTTACCTGATGAGCTTAGTTTGAAGTGCAATCTGTTCACAAAGATGGAGACTACTTCGCAGTTTTACAGAGGCCCTCTCTTATATTCTTGCTAGAGAAGAGCTGTGCTAGACTGTGCTATGTGCCATGCTGCTGCCAGCCACTTCAGCTACAACAGGCATCTGAGTTGGATGTATCTCGAGTTTGTATTTACTTGATTGAGCATTGGTTGACACGAAACTCGTGGGACATTCCTTGAATTGCCCCCTTGACATGGCCTGTGGCATGCTTGACTGATGCTTGTCACAACTCAGCATCAGTTAGCTTGCTGCTGTAGCCAGTTGGACTACGTGTCTGAACTGTTTTGAAGCAAAAGCATTTCATTCTGTGTGCCTATCTTCAGCCACAAATTATTTGCTACTGCTGGAATTAGCAAACCCCTGAGCACGTGCTAAGTAGTGGTAGCATTACTGTGTATGGTCTATGGAGGTTTAACATCTCAAAGCAACTCAGGCTATGAGGACTATGAGGGACGCCATAGTGAAGGGCTCCAGAAATTTTGACCAGGAGGGGTTCTTTTAATACGTGCTGACATCGCACAGTACATGGGCCTCTAGAATTTCTCCTCCATCGAAATTCGACTGCCGCAGCCGGGATTGAATCGACATCTTTCGGGTGGGTCAGCAGCCGAGCGCAATAGCCAATCAGCCACCGTAGTGGCCTTGCAGCATTACTGTATTTTTGTCCATGTGCCTCTTGTTCAAACAATTGTTGTGCTGTTTTCTCTTATCCCTCGTTTTATGGACCCTGCAGTGATGTGGGAGTGATGGATGCAGACGGCTACGTGACCATAGTGAGCCGTCTCAAGGACGTGGTGAACCGTGGGGGTGAGAAGGTGTACCCCACTGAAGTGGAGGAGCTGCTCCATACTCACCCGGCAGTCCAGG
This sequence comes from Amblyomma mixtum, assembly GCF_055824585.1. Lineage (NCBI taxonomy): Eukaryota > Metazoa > Arthropoda > Arachnida > Ixodida > Ixodidae > Amblyomma > Amblyomma mixtum. The sequence continues at coordinate 33,706,672 of NC_143019.1, read as the reverse complement.
AGTGCCATGTAAGCGAGCTTCCTCCAACATAACGCCTTGACTAACTCTCTCCAAACCACAAAGAGGGGTCTCTTGTTAGCTCCATTGGTGAGTATCTGTTCCACACAGAACATGATTTTGGAGTGGGCAGCATATTAACGAAATCGTTGTGAAAAAAAAAAGTGACTGAACAAATGACTCGCGGGAGTTACTCGCGGGAGTTATAGCAGATTGGGTAGCTGGGTCTAGTAGGGAGCCTAATATGGCCTTGGAGCCACTGTGCACATGCGGTACACTCATGACGGGTAGCTTGCCTACATTCACAATGGCATTACGGGGGCTAAAGCAGGCACTCTACCACAATTTGACTTCTGATCTGGTATAACCTGCTGTAACAGGTGTTTAAGTTCTCGTAAGTTGGTAATGTAAACTATACATGCATACATGCATCATCATCATTTAATGTACCATCATAATGCGCAGCACTGTTCATAGGTGTAAAAAAACAGTTGGGGCAAGTAAATGAGTGGCCTGAGGATCTAGTCCACTCAGAGCAGCCGCTACTTTCTGAAAATAATTATACTAGCAGTTGCCGATCCATGGGCACATTTTAGGTAGTTTTGTTCAGAATTAGCAGAGATATTGTCATGGCATCTGTTTGCCTAATAATGCTTCCAGAATGAAGCTTTCAGGAGAGGTGTAGCTAGGTAGTCCTCTAAGAGGCTGGAAGTATCAAGTTTTATGAAAAAATAACAGAATTTGTTTCCTAAAATAGCTCTTGTTTTATTGCACTTTTGTTGGTGAAAAATACGAATATATTTCTCTGCTGTCCCTAGCAATGATCAAAGCACTAATGTCGATTGAAGAAAGTAAACATAAGCATAGTGCTCACCACGAAAAGAATCACAGGCTTAAATTGATCAACTACTGATGATCCTGTGCACTGGGATGTGTAATCAAGTTTAAGATTTAAAATTGCATTCTACTCAGTGCAGCCTCCTGTTTTTATAAAACTCGAAGTATACCAGGTGTACTTGGGCCTCAAGTTCTGCAAAATTTTCAGAGGGCACACTGCACAATGAGCACAGTTTGCCCTATACTATCTGCTTATCACTGGTTTCATTGCAGTAAAGTACAGGGAGAAACAAAGTCAGCAGAATTTCGCCTTTATCTGTACTGCAAGTCATCTACTCATCTAACACGTATACTTGGCACAACTCACAGGGCATACATTCCAAGCAGGCGGTTAAGTTGGAAGTTTTAAGTGATTACTTCGACACTCTGGTTTTTGTCCATTAGTAAAAGGAAGAGAAAAATGACTGATTGTTTTGTTTTGTTTCCTCTCTGCTGGTCAGGTCATTGGTGTGCCAGATGAGCGGCTAGGTGAAGAAGTCTGTGCCTGGATTGTGCTCAGGGCTGATGCGAAGGTCAGCGATGAAGAGCTGAGGAAGCACTGCGAAGGCAAGGTACGTCCAGAGGGGATATTGTGGCTGCACTTTGATTAAAGGTGCACTGAAGAGGAATCTGAACTTGTCTTTTTGCCGCGGGAACTCGATCTACACGTTCCTAGCATTCTTAGAAACTGCGACTTATTGCCCTGTATGGCCGATTTCCCAAATTAAATCGAATTAACGGCCGGCTCCCGCCCTTTTTTTTGAATTCTGCCTCGTACGGTGGGCGGAGTCGACCAACGCGTGGAGTGCCTTTCACCCAGTCCCGTGGCGGCTTGCCGCTCTGCCATCGGCGGAGTAATACTTAGTATTCCGTAGTAGCAAATAGTCCGCGCGTATTTTTATTTCTGCGGGCTTATTTTGCGGCTATATTATCTGCGAATGAAACTATTTATTCATGAAAACCTAAAAAACAAAATAAAGCGAAATCAAAGCCTCCATGGAGCTGGCTGAAAGGAACTTCACGCGTTGGTCGACTCCGCCCATCGTACGAGGCAGAATTAAAAAAAAAGGGCGGGAGCCGGACGTTAATTCGATTTAATTAGGGAAATCGGCCATACAGGGCAATAAGTCGCAGTTTCTAAGAATGCTAGGAACGTGTAGATCGAGTTCCCGCGGCAAAAAGACAAGTTCAGAATCCTCTTCAGTGCACCTTTAAGTTAAGTGTTCAAGTTGACTGCGAGTTATCCCAGATGTAGTAAGGTTGAAAGTTGGGCGAATTGAATCTTATTCATGATGAAGTTAGCGCCAAAAACGAGGACCAAAGTAGGAGAGAAGACACAACACGAGTGCTATCCCAGAAAATGGAGCTAGCATTGGGTTCTACAGTTATTAAAAATGAAACTGTAGCATGTTCATATATCATGATATAGGGATTTATCAGCATGGTAACGTTCCATTAAAATTTATTTGCCCCACTTCTCCATCAACAGGGACCAATCTTGTTATCCCCTTTAGGCACTGCATGTATATTTGTGCATCCTAAGTTCTGCGAAATCCCGATATGATGGACACCCAAATGGCCTGTCAGGGAAGGGATAACGGAGGCAGTGAAAGAAGAAAGAGGGGCCGTAGTGGAGGTCTCCGGAATAATTTCGACCACCTGGGGATCTTTAAGGTGCACTGACATCGCACAGCACATGGGCGCCATTTGCATTTCGCCTCTATCGAAAACGCGGTCGCCGTGGCAGACGCCTCTAAAAAAGAAGCCCACCAGCCAATGGCCTTGACCGATTTTCATGACGTCATGGTTCATCCGATTGAGTGCTGGTTAACCCCGTTTCATCCTGTGATGTCAGGCTAGCAGGTCCGAAGGGATTAACCACAGCGGCATGGGAATCGGTCGACGCCATTGGCCAGAGGGTTTTCTTTGAGGGGCATGTGCCACTTTGTTCTTGCATTGTATCAGATCGTAGGAACGTTATTATAGCAAAATGCTGAAATTTGCAAAACCATTCGCAGATCCATTTCAATGCAGGCATGAGAAATGAACACAAAAAATTGGTTGTAAGACTGACGCTTCTGTGCTTTGCAGTACTTCTGGTACACGTGCAATTAGTGTGCTGCATTTTTTTTGTTCATTTTGCAAGGGTGAGTGTTTAAAAACGTTTAAGACATACTGATTTGTTAACATGACTAGTTCTTATAACAGAAATGAGTCAGAATAAGTATGACTGCGACCCTTGAAACCAGTATGAAGGCACCAAGGGGAGAAATAAGGTTTTGACGGAAACTGCATTATTAAGCGTCTGGGAGGATGGAAATTTCTTCTGTGAGATAAAATCTCAAAATTTTACCACTTTGCCTCCTTTGGACAATAATTTTCACCTGAAGGGGTTACGCTGCATGCAAGCTGACCTAGGTACCCAATTGAAGACACACTGGGGAGCGAGCTTTCAATGTTGGGAAGAGCTACTTGATTTGTAAGCACAAAGCATTCGTGCTGAAATGTACCTAGGCTGATTGGAACCGCGTTTCTAACTAAAGTTGCAGTGCCATTAGTTCAGTTCCCCTCTTTTGTTTTTGTAGCTTTGCTTTCTTGGAGAATAAAGGTGAAAGGGTTTAGACATATCGAAATCATGAAATTTTTGTGCTGAAGTGCACTGCCTGTAAGTGCACTTAAATTGTGTGCAGTATTAGGGAATTTTAAGTTGCACTTGCACTAAATCTGTGCCATAATAACAGTGTAACATGATTTTCAGGACATTGTCTTATTTCACTGACATGCAGCTTTTGTGATGGTAGCTACAGCATGCATGTGACTATGCTGCTTAAATTTTTTTTTGTTTTTGCAGCTCAGTCACTTCAAGATTCCCCGCTACTTTATCTATGATGCCAAAGTTCCCAAGACTCCAATTGGGAAGCCACAGAAGGCTCAGATGCGGCTGCTGGCAGCCGAAAAGCTTGGCCTTTTAAGATGAATTGACTTGTGTTTGTGATCTGTGCCTTACGTTCCTATTTCTTTACATGTACAGCATGCATTTAATAAATATATCGGAGACTTTCAGCAATGTGCAGTGTTTAAATGCTTTTGTGGCGTTGAGGTGTGAGGCTCAGAACAATCTTCAAGTCCACTATGCAACCACGTCTCAGTGCTGATGTTCAGTCACACAGGTGGTTTGGGTTGAATCATTGAATCTTGTTTGGAAAATATTCAGTTCTTAAAAGGCTCCAATAGAGACTAATCAGTTCTTTTCTTAGCAATGATCAAGTTAATGAAGGTCATGGCAGTGCACCAGAAAATTGAGTGATCATCATCATCATCAGGCTGGCTACACCCAGTGTGGGGCAAAGGCCTCTACCATCTTTCCAATTAACCCTGTCCTGTGCGAGCTGCGGCCACTGTATCCTAGCAAACTTCTTAATCTCATCCGCCCACCTAACGTTCTGCCGACCTCTGCTACGCTTGCCTTCTCTTGGAATCCAGTCCGTTATCCTTAATGATTCATTGATTATCTTCACTTCGTATTACATGCCTTGCCCAAACTCATTTATTTTTCCTGATTTTGACTGGGATGTCATTAATCCATGTTTGTTCCTTGGCCCACTCTGCCCTCTTCCTGTCTCCGAGCGATATATGTCAGCAATCTAGGGTTACAGAATTACCTTCTACCAATGAAGGTGGAGCATCCACTGAAAAATGTCATCTGTGGTCATGTGATCTGGGTGCTCCAGAGCAATGGGGTTCCGAAGTCGAGCCCTCTAGGGTCAAGAGGTTGTGGTGGCAGCACAACTGTCGCTTACTTGTTTGCACTGCAGGTAGACAAAACATGGAGGTTTTTTGTATTCCCTATTAGGCTATTTGATTTTCTAGTTACTTTTTCCCGTATTTTCTGGCTGACGTCTATCATTTGTGTAACGAGTATCCGGCTCCACTGCCCAATGTTATGACTGGACCATCGTTTCCAGCCTTCCGCAACTACAGGGCAGAAGGGTCACGGCACCTTCAGTGTAGCGGAGTGCACCTGCAGGTCTGGCACTGTGCAAGAGGGGCAGTCACTGCTGAGTCCACCGATAACAGTGCGCTGTTACAAATTTTACAGCATATCTAGTTGAGTGATGCTGCAGTCAAGTGATACGTGAAGCGATGAAGGACACCGACCACGCTGTCCAGCTGGAATTCCGTGTAGCGGCTGATTGCAGCAGCTTCTCGAGACATAAAATCAACCAAGGAGACTGTTAGGTGCGTTGCCCTTCAGTTCGAAGACTTGAAGCAGACGAAAGCAGCGGTATGTCCAGCAGCCAAGGGACCTAGCCAATACATGAGTGGCTATAACCATTTATGAGCCTCCCTAGGATGAGCCACGCCTATCCTACCGCTTGCTTCCCCTGCTGTGAAAGTTTCCATAGCACTAGAAAAAAGTTCACGAAATGTATGCTGCAATGCAGGGAGGGAGGACTCCCCCCCTCTCCGTCCCCCAATAATAAAATATGGGTCTATGTGTGCATGAGTGAGTCATTGTAGTCTACTCCTTTTGCCATATACATGGTAGCAAACCAGAGCGATAAAGAAGGGAATCATATTAACGAAGTAGACTTAGAACAGGTAAGGAAAGGGTTTTAAAGAGGAGACGAGGACGGTGGTATGAGAGCATATCGATGTCGAAGTGAGAGCTGTGATGAGTGCCATGCCACATCAAACACAAAGATGGTGCCTAATGGTGCAGTAACACAAGTCACCAATGTTTCAAACATCAAACGAACTGTACTGCAGAGAGCAAAGCTGTTACAGCCTTCTATGTGGTAGTTTCGGCGTGTACACAGAAAACAGGTTGTATCAATTATTTGAATCAAACTGGAGTTATAAGCAGAACACAGCTCGCCATCAGTGAGGACTGAACTTGCGACCTTCACATGAGTCAAGAGCGGTGCCTTTTACCTAATTTACCAGAACTCCAGGCGTCCTTGCCGCTCTACTTGCGTGAATCCTCGGCCTTTAAATGTTCGCCGATACCGCAACCAGTCCGAGCTGCAGGCGTTAGGCCACAGATGCCTCAGGGAATGCAATAAAATGTGAAAGCAGGAAACTGAGTGCGCTACCCGAGTCATCAGCGGTGCTACAGCTGAATCCCTTGCTTCACAATGAGTAAACGTGTGCATATAGAACAGCTCATATACCGGGTGTTTCGGTGAACATTTTCAAAAATAGGCTTCTTGGGGTAAAAATATGGCTTTTGCATCATAGTATTGCCAGTGTTGCCGGGCACCAGCCGGCAAATTGTCTTGTAGCAAGCTGGTCAACTAATTTTCAATAAGTATAACTTTTAACTGCTAAAGTTAGGCACCTAGTTGCAATTAGAGATTTGTAGCCGGTTGTTAGTATAGCCATATCAGTTTTTAGAATTTCTAAAACGCGGTTATCCTTGGCGCTGTGGCTCGACAAAATTCGGCCTTTTCAATTAGTTACTTGCACTGTAGGGGTTGCTTTGCCTGCATGCTTTGGAAAGCGCATGTATTTTCTTACGATGCAGCCAAATTTTGTCAGCGAGGGTAATCGCGTTGTCGAAATTCTAAAAACTGATATGGCTTTTACTAGCGACCGGCTACAAATCTCAAATTGCAACCAGTTGCCTATCTGTGATAATTACAGTTTGTTGTCAGAAATTAGTTAACCAGCTTACTACTTAAAAGGTCCCTGAAAAGGGCGTTCGAGGTTGCCTATAATAGGACTGCATTATGTAGAGTACAGGCCGCCGAATGTTCATGCCGCATACTGGACCTCTGAAGCGAACCTATCATTTACAATATAATTTTAAAAATGCGCGTTTCCGCGCCTCGCGGCGACCTGCAGTGCCGAGCTTTCGTCCGAATCCGCGCGCAAAGCGAAGCCTGCCATTGGTTCGCCATGACGCCTCTTTCTGACGTCACGCTGCTCCCATGGCCGCGGCCGCAAGCTCCGCCCCCTCCTCCCGCGCGCGTCTTCTTCTTCTTCTTGTGATTCTTGATGAAGATGATTTGAAATGTGGGGACACGGCGCGTTCAACTGTCTCCTCTTGAGAGGGAATCACCGCCGTTGCGCCGTGCTGGGGGAAGAGGGAATATAAGGATAGTGATGGAAAGTGTCCGGGTGAATAGACATGGCGGCAAAGCCAAGGGCAAAACAAGGCCAGAGCGTAGAGCGAGCATCTGCAAGTCAAGGAGGCGCGCCCGCGTGAGAAGCGCAGCCGCTGATTAGAGGAGCGGTGGGCCAATAGAGAAAAGAGAGCTCGAGATTGAGCGCTGTGGACGAAAGCGAGCATAATTGCGCGCTGGAAGATAGCGGACAGAATTCTTGCGCGCAGTAGTAGAATAGGAAATAAAAGGAGACCGCGAAGCGGTTGCGGGGATGAGAAACGCGCAAAGTTGGAGTCAGTGGTGGACGAAGAGGGAAGCGGACGCCAGCACGACAAGGCGAAGGAACGGGCGACCGCGAGGCAGCGAGACACGGGCCAGGGTGTGGCGGTGGCGGCAGAAGCGAGGCGTCCGGGGCGGCCCTCCCGTGAACACGAGAACGCAGACTACCGCACTTAGATAGCGAAACGCGTGTCCACCCGCCCCGTGTGGTCGGCGACTGCGGCCAACCCCAGAGTGAAACGCCGCCACACGGACCCACGCACCAACGCCATGGCGCACTGAGACCGCAGACGAAAGGGGTCAAAAGGACAGGGGTGGCACGCTCAGATGTAGAGCGGCCAGAGAGAGAAAGCGGCTATATGAGCGCGCTATGTAGGTTAGCGGGCACGGGGCGCGCAGGAAGGGCTGTCATGTAGGTAGGAACCTGCATGTGAGGAAAGGAGGCAATTAAATTGCGCGGGTAAGGATTGGCCGTCAGAAAGACGAGCTAGGGAAGAGAATAGGACGAGGAGCGGAAAGGCCCTGGTCGTGAGGTATGCACGGCGGGAGCGGGGCCCGGCGAAAGGAACGGGAAGAAAACGGGCAGCGCGGCGACAACGAAGCAAGCGGTGGCGGCAGAAGTGGGAGCGTTCGGGGCGCCCCTCGCGTGGACACGACCGCGCAGACTACCGCTCTTAGATAGCGAAGCACGTGCCCTACCACCCCGGGTTTGCCAGCGACTGCGGCCAACTCCGCGACACGCGCGCAGCCCAAGAACAACCCAAAGAATGCGCCGGAACGCGCTCCGCCAGCGCGAAGGAGCCGAAGAGGGCCGAGAAGTGCCAGAAAGGCATGGGGAAGATGCGGGCCAGGGTGGCGAGCGGAGGAAGGACGGCGTGTAGAGAAGCCGTTGGGGAAAAAAGAGGATGGCAGGCACACGAGGTGCGAGCGAGAGAAGTCACCGTTCGTCCAGAGTCCAGAGCAAGCAGTCCGGGTAGCAGACATACGCGAACAACGCACACTGGTAATCCGTTCGAGGGTGGTGAAGAGAGTCTGCTAGTAAAACCACTGTAGAGCAGGGGCGCAGGAGTATTGCTGCTGAAAACCACCGAGGAGGAGGCGCAGGAAGGTTATCCATGGATGACAGTTGAGTAATCCAGGGAGGCGGGCCTGTGTTGGGCGCGCGTCAAAGAAATAAGGGCCTTCGAGAACGCCATAAGCGAAAACAAAGGGCCTGAATGAGAGACGCCAGCCGCCGACGTGTGCACCCGTCGGCGGCCAGAACCGCCCCGCGCGCGTCAGCAGCCGGCCATGGGACAGAGTGGGTGGGGCCGGCGGAGGCGCTGACATATCAGCGTGCAAAAAGTGACGGGAGGAGAAAGGCGCGAATACGCGTAAATTCAAATTTTGACGGGAGATTTAAGAAAATTCTTACTGGAGGATATTTATGAAGCGGTGTCCTTTAACATCCTAGGCATACCGCAACTTTACTGGGAGCGCCTTCAGAGCTCCTTTAAGACAATTGGCTTTTCGGCATCCGCGAACACTGGCGAAAGTATGCTGCACAAGCCATATTTTGCCCCAAAAAGCCGATATTTGAAAATTTTGAGTCTTCCCTGAAACACCTGGTATAAAGTATTCCACATGTATCGCACATCGATTTACCTTTATGACGTCCTCGGGCACTACATCTGCGTGCCTCTTCGTGGCCGGAGTCGCGTGCTTCCGGGGGCTACAAATGAACTGTACGGGATCCAGCTCTGTGCGTTTACGTTGTAAAAAGAAGCGTACATTTATGGAAAGTTTTTAATGGCCGGCGCAGTGTGCTAGCATAAAGCGGCGTCCAAACTGTGGTCATGAAGCAGACATTTCACACAAGCGCGGTAGTCAGCCCCGACTGATTAGGCCTTCTTGGCCAGCACCCCAGCTAGCATCGCTTGCCAGAGAAGTCATCACTTTCATATGAAGGTAACTAGCGCAGCGCGTTATTCGTTGTGTATATTTAAAGTGCATGCTCGTATTGTCTCCTCAACCCATTATTTCGTGGGTTTATATTAGATTACCCCAATATGTTATGCAAACGAGGAAAACGAGAAAGTTCTCAGCTGTATATCGACCAAGGTGTACAGCGCGACGAAGATGAAGCGCTCGTCTGTGTAGTGTTCTTGCTTCGTCCTTCGTCTTCGTCGCGCTGTACCCCCCATGATGAATAGATATAAGAGTCGTAGAATTTGCGGATCATCGATGGTTTATTCACATGTACATGTTAAACGCTCTAAAACACGCAGATCACAATGTGGTTCCAGGTCAATGAATAAATGTGTATATACAATGTTGCACGCTGTGACCCATGCCAAGAGTGTCGTCTGTACACAGAAAAAGTCCCGACAGGAAGGAAAGTACTCCTCGTCAGTCACCGTTACCCTACGCAGGAAACATTTTCGTCAAGCGCAAGACTTTCGTCTCTCTCGCTTTTTCCGTTCTGAACACGTTCGTAGTCTCGCAACGTGCTGCCCCTAAAAAAAGAACCATCGAGTCCGCATGATACATGACGTCGAATATGGAACACAGCGCAAGGCAAATGAATACATGAAAAATGAATGTTGAACAATGGTTTTGTACAATGACGTCGGAGCTAATATCTCGCTAAAAGGGTGCGTCCTGGTATCATAGAACAAAGCTACACAACAGCAGTCCTTGGTCTTATGACACGCACGGTGTGCTTGTGGACTTGTGGATCTTCATTTGGCACAAAGAATACAGGGGAGCCTGAAGCGCAGTGAAGACGACTTGAGGGGGCCCCTGGAGGACAACCCATTGTTTAGCGCTGGCAACTGACGGAGCAGGCCCATTCTGGTAGTGGAACGGAACCATAGCACACGATGTTACAGAGGATGGCGAAGTCTTCGCGTTCCTCGAAGATCTTCCACGAGGACGGACCCACGATGAACTCTTCCGGAGTGAGGGCAAGGAACCTGAGGTAGGGCATGAAGGGCGTCATGGCAGCCTTGACGTCTTCCATTGGCGTCGGGTCGTCGTCCTTGCGGTACATCGTGAGGCTCTTGATGACCTTTGACCTGGCCCACTCGTGCAGACCGTGCACGACGCAACTCTCTGGTAGGTTCCTGACATACTTGAGCACGTACTCGACCGTGCTTTCCGAGGCGTCCACGAAGCCCTCGGAAGAGACAACGGCGACCCCGTCGTGCTGCAGAACGGACATGACCGCGTCATCGACGTGGCCTCCGTCGCTCTGGAATGCGTACTCGATGAGCTGGCACACGTTGCGGGCGTTCACGTGCGACAGGATGTACTCTGAGCAGATCCTCTGCAGTTCGGGGACCATGTATTTCTCGGCCGCGGTGCGCGTGTACATGGCGTCATCGATGCTTGAAAGCCGGGGCTTTCCAGCGTAGAAGTACCTGCAGGGCAGTGGCGCTTGTCAGTTCAACCACTGCAACCACCTATTGGACGATGCTCAGGAGGCAGAATGCGAACTGGATTCTTTCATCGACTCTGTCGTTCAGAATCTTCTGTGAACACCGATGTCATTGACTTGCCCTTGTGCCCAAGCAGCCCAGCACGTCAGCACCTCGCGCTTTCACTTTGCCGCTACCTCTATTTTTCTCCATCTGTTTATGCACTAGCACATATGCACTAGCAGAAAACAACTACACAGCTTGATTAGCACGCTTAGGTGGTAGTAACATTTTGCATTTTGTTTATTAAGTTTATTTCTTTGTTCGATAATAAAATCCAATGTATGTTCTCCAAGCCTAGCACTAATTTGCTGTTTGTAATCTTTGTTTCATGTGGGGAGTTAAGACCACAAATAGTGCCTTTTTAGTGTAACCTACCCCCCCCCCCCCTCTTTCCCCTTCCCGCAAAAAGTTCTGCGGCCGCCCTTGACCACACCCCATGGTATCCGGCCACTGCCTTGAGATTGGAAAGGAAGGAGGCTCCGTGAGGATTTTTGGAGAGTCACTATCACTAATAACGAAAAACCGGCTGCTTTTAACTCAAACATTACGTTACCACGAATAGCACATTCCCGATGGTCTAGCATTTCCTATTAGAGATACTGCAGGCCTGGATTGCATTCACTGGCTCGGGAGGGTAACAAGCGAGGAATCGGTGATCTTTTAAGCTCATTGCACAAAGTCATGTACCCTGCAAAATGTCCCTCATGTTGATCGCTGCAGCCTGCAAAACACACGATGAGAGTGGCACTTGCCTCAGCATGCAGGCGAACCCGTCCGGGTGAATGTCGGTGATCATCACCCGGTCCTTCTCGGGCAGTTTTCCGAAAAACATGGCGCCGAAGACTTCGTTCCTCATCGCTAGGAACTGCTTGTGCGCCTTGAAGGTGCGCGTCACCGAGAACCTCTCCGGGACCACCAGGAACTCGACATCGGCGAATTCGCCGCTCTCGAGGAACTTGAGGAACTTGAAGTGCTGTCAGGGAGGGAGAGATAGCGAAAGCACCTCTGGAGACGCGGGGAACAGTAGTGCAAACAGTTAAAGGGACTCTGAAAGGGGCTCAATAAAGTTGCGGTATGCCTGGGATGTTGAAGCACTCCGCTTCACGAATATTGTCCAGCAAGAATTTTTTAATCTGCTTTGTAGAAGCTGAGTTATCTGTAGTCAAAATTTGAATTTAAGAGTCTTCGCGCCTTTCTCCTCTCGTCACTTTTTGCATACTGGAAGGTTGGCGCTCCTCCGCAGGCCCCACCTCCGGGGGCGGAGCTTCGGTGATTTTTTTCAGGGGCGGAGCTTCAGCGTGATTCAATGAAAAATTTCTCGCTCAGGGCTGGAGGTAGCCCTCTGCCCCTTGCCCCTCTTTCCGTAAATTCGCCCCTGCGTTAACTGACTTAATCAATACCACACAAAATCTCACCGATACCACCATCGCGTCGAGTGCAGCAGGACCGGCTTGTGAAGTGATGTCTTACGAGTGTCGTAAGCGCGCCGGATGTTGCTGTCACTGCGTCAAGGGAATAGACAATGTACAAGGTTATTGTAGAAATTATTCAAGTGACGAAAACGGCCTCTAAAAAAAAGAAAGGAATGACGGAGGGGGGTGGCGGGACTGGCAGTAGCACCAACATGGCTAACAGTATTTTCTACTGAAAAAAAAAAGAAAACTTAGGGTTTTGGTCAAATGTTTAATGGAATCCCCCAAGGTGCAGTAGATTTGTAATGAGGGAGTAATTGTAACTACTCAGGGTTTTAATGTAGTTACACCGAGTAGACGTGCGAAAACGTGTTTAGCCTGGTCAGCTGATTGTTTTGCTTTTCTGGGTCATAGGAACGTCTGGAGACGATATTAGAATCAGGGTATAAGCTGATATGATCTGTTAGCGCCGCCGATGGCTGCGGCCATAGCATAGTGCTCTCGTGCAGTGGCCAGCGAAGCTGATCTGTTCGCTTCGCCGCGGGTTTGAAACCCAGTCGCGGCAATATTTATTTTATTTCTCCACCCTCAGAGTCAGGAACGCCACAAGATTCTTGGTTGGGTTCGACCCCGTGAAGTAATGCTTTGGAATTAAGTGTACGCGTGCGTGTGTGTGCGGAGATGGGAGGGTCAGGATTGGAAAGTCGAAGGTTGGTAAAAGGTTGCCCCGCAACACGGCTAGAGAGATGCACTCAAATGCGCGGAACGAAGTAGCTGTGAGTCATTAGTCTTTGTTCACATTTTCGCTCTGTTTCGCCCAACAGCACACACCGTACTCCCAAGCCTATTTACGTTACATATGGACGTGCATTTCGCAAACAGGAGTCAGCTTCACTCTTTTTCCTTAAAGTTTCTGGCCACGGTAATTGCTTTCGGTCTTGTCATTCACTACACGCGATGCTGTAGCACGGGAGCGCGCTCGGTTTCGGGTTACGTCACTGGCTGATTCCATAAAAATATCGCATAATTAGCGATATATGATACAGCCAGTATACGCTATGGGTAACACAATGTCCATGCAATAAGATAGAGAGTTATAGAACAGCACGATCCGCTGCCGTGATCCGTTTCCACGAGGCACCACTGCGCATGCGCAGAACGCCATGCGGGCGTTCCCGTCAGCTGCACGCGCGCCTGTCGCGTTGGGACCAATCAGCGCGAGTAGAAACCTTTAGCATATCGTGTACCGAGTTACCGGTACCGGAGTACCGGGAGCCCGCGTGCAGCCAATGCGCAGATCGTCTTGACGGCGCCAGATGGCGCCACGTACGCGGCAGCTGCGCGCGCGCCTGCAGCATCGGGACCAATTAGCGCGTGTTCACTGGCGGTGGGCGGGCTCCCGGTACTCCGGTAACGGTAACACGGTATGCTAAAGGTGTCTAATGATGCCCCGCGGAAGCGGATCGCGCATCACGCTATGCTATAATTCTATCAGTAAGGCATGTTGACGAGCTAGTTGTTTTTTCATCTTGAAACTTGGGAAAAAACACACCGAGGCGCAAATGATTTCACGACACAAAAAAACTAAAAAACGCTAAAACGGCGAAGTAACCCTTCAAGACCAGACCCGCCGTAACTTATCAACACTTTGCAAGGAGTACGGTGCAACAATGGTCGACGCGCACTACCCATACATGCAACTTGCACACTCACTTTCTAATGGATAGCATGACCTCAAACTTATATAGCCGGCCATGAAGGGCGCCATAAAAATGAGTGGTGGATGGGTAACGTGGGAATTTTCAAGATAAACATGGGAAGTTTCAAGATAAAAAATTTAATTCTATATTGCGTCCGCAGCAACGCATGAAGAGCGAGCAGGGAAATAATTTTTCAAGTTTTCGCTGGTTGCATTAAGGTAGGCTTTAATATAAAATCACAACTAAAGACCACAGCGACGAGCGCTGCGGCGTGAGCTTTTTTTACTGCATCGTCGTGCTGAACATTGTTAGTGCACTGCAAATTTATCATGCCTCAACGTTAAAACAATGCCGCAGGAACTGTAAAGCTTCTTTCTAGAAACGATCAGCAGCGGGTTGAGCAGCGTATCCTGTGTTGTGGCAAAGATAACGTGAATCTGAAGCATGATTACGAATACAGTAAGCAGGTGACGAAATGACAAAACGCAGGTTGGTCGAGCGGGAAGCTGATAAAGAAACGAATAGTGAAAGGGGCAAAGCGCTGACCGAGAAGCAGCAGTTAGAGAGCACGCTGAAGCAAAAATAGGCGCCAATAGGTTCCTAACTTTAGAGTGAAGGCTGAACCGTAGAAAAAATTGGGAAAACACGATGAAAGGAAGAGAAAGAAGGACGGAGAACGAAGTCGTACGTCAAGACTGTGTGATGCATGGTGAGCGATTTGGTACGACGTTTTTCAGAAGTGCTGTGCAACAAGACATGGACAAGCAGGGACACAAGACAAACGCGCACACTTAGAATGAAACCAATGGCGAGTCTTCCACTTGCCCTGTAGCCTCTTATTGCTCACATCTTGTTGCGCAGCGCTTGTAAGAAAGAAAAAAGCACCGGCCTTACGTGTCTTTTGCTGTCTGTTCCCAGGTAACATTGGAACAATACACCGACGTTCGTGTATGTTTTGTTCAATTCATTTCTACTGTCTTCACAACGTTAAAAACAAACTTTGGTATGTGTTTCCCTACCATAGCAGAAAATTGAAACAACATCCATGCAATCTTCGCTAAAATGGCGAAGTAACCCTTCAAGACGAGACCCGCCATAACTTCAACACTTCGCAAGGTGCACGGTTCAACAACGGTCGACGCGCACTACCAATACATAGCTAATAACTGCAACTCGCACTCACTATCTAACGAACAGCATGACCTCAAACTTACATAGCTAGCCGTGATGGGCGCCATAAAAGTGATAATGATGGATGGGTAACGTGAAAAATGTTTAAATGAAAAGTTTAAGCTCTGCATGCAATCCATGGCAGGCAAGCTGACAAACATCATTACCGCAAGAACAGCGCGAAAAGTTCCGAGACATAATATCAAACTATTGCTCATGTTTATGACTGGGATCTTGATATAACAATAACGCCGTAATTATGTGTTAGAATTATGCATTGAGTATTAAACAAACATTCGAACCCAACATTAGCATAGTATTTAATTTTAACGCCAAACTATTGGTTACTGCGGAACATATAACGTATGTCAATTTTTAACATCTGCACGACGCCCCAGTGTCACATGTCACTGCGCCTTACACAACAATTGTACAACATTATTCTAATGTTCGGTGCTAGCTGTGTTGCTACGGTCCATCTTGGTTAGAGGTGCGAGTGCTAGGCAAAGCGCGAAGAACATGGCGCATCGTCCTGCCGTATTCTGCTTGTGTTTTGTCAAGTACCGCCTTTAACAAATATTAACTCTAGCAATAGTTCTGCGCACGCACCGTTTACCTACTGTCAGAACGGCAAAAGGCGTCAAGAAAACAGCTCCCGAACGAGGCAAAAAAGAAGGAATCCTACCTGCTGTATTGAACCGCTGCAGTCGGCCTTGCGCTCAGAGAATTTCCACATTAACCACTCCGCTTCGGTCCCGGCATTGGCAGCAGCGAACGGTTGCAAGAAGGCTAAACCCCGGCGCAGATTCGCAAGCAAGAACGCCAATGCCCCTTGGTCAGCAGTCCGTTTGTGGGCCCGTAAAATCCCGCTTAGTTGTGGGAACCAGATGACTAGCCACGCACTGATAGTGTGTCACAGCTCGGGAATGATTGCGCTTTGTGCGAGGAGCCTTAATGCGCGCGCAACCGATGAGCTGCAAGCCGATCGCAGTGGCCGCAAGTGTCGTTGCTGAAAGAATATGCTTTCTGTCCGTCGCATAAAGCTAGGTGTCGAGAGTGACTCACGAAGAAAGCAGCGGCAGCAATGTCGATGAAGCGCTCACGTAACTTATCATTCACGAAGTCATGGACGCCTGCCATCAGTGCTGGTGGCCGGGGTGTAAATGGAACCAACAAGAGTTAATCGATGTGGTTAATCTCGCTCCATGTTTGGAAAGACGGATGTGCTCGCGGATCCCCCCGACTCGCACTGCGCATGCGCGTACGATTGCCGACAACGCAAGTGACTGTCACGAGACGGTCAAAAGAGCTGCTACCGGGGCTATTTGGAAATACACCCTTGAGGGTATACTGATGACGAAGCGCTCCTGAGTTGTTAAAAGCGCTTCGTCCTGTGTTTTCGTCCCTCTCTGTTTTTTGATAGCACTCACCAATACCCTCAAGCACGGGACGGTGCTGTGAGCATCGCTGGGCGTCCGCTGAAAGTGCTTCTGTAATCAGGAGGTTCCTGTACTGTTATCGATGTACTGAAGCGAGGCCCGGACTTGTAGGCGTAAACGAGGGTGCAATCGTTATGTTCTATAAAGCGTCGAGCGTAGTGCCATGATTCATGATCGCATAACTAGGGCTGATGCAGTAGCACATCTTCTTAACTGCTGTGTTTCACATCTTGACGCTTAATCGGCGGCATGTAGTGCGCGTCGCAGTGTTCACACTGCATAATTCTTGTCTGTTGCTCAGTGGACGCCCTTGCACGCTTTATTGTATAGTTACGCATAACTGCTACGCCATTAAGAACACGCCGAGCGAATGACTCCTTTCGACACATTTTTCAAGCTTGATTTGTTATTCCGGAGCGGTAGTCCAGCGGCTGCTCTGCTGAGCTACCTCGTACAAGGTCGAGGGTTCGATTTCCGGCCATCGCAAAGGCTGTAGTTCATTGTTGGTGGGTGAAATGCCAGGTACTGTGTTCGTCTACTGAGATGCTGTGCTCGACTGATACAGATGCTGCACACTGTACTGCATAGATACAGAACTCTGACTGTCCTGTACTGTACTGCACTGTACTACGTATGCACTACGACAAGCGTAACAACCAGCACTGTTTGGCGCGCAGTGACGCAGGGATAGCAATCCCTTGATCAAAATTTTTGAGGGCTACCCGCGATACTACTGATTGAACGGGTTGCCTGAGATTGGCTAGCCGAATAATAGAGGACGCCGCGGATCGTAGCCCGGTGTTATCAACTGCTGTTTTTTAAAGTTGTATCCTACTATAGCATCCTGATCATAAATTTACATGCAAACTGAAAACTAAACTATGTCGCCTAAGCAACCGCGCAGTTAGGGTAACCACAAGTGAAGAGGAAGACTACATGATTCTGTTTTCCGAATGCTCCGAAAGTTCGTACTATGCAGATATTTTTGGAATTGTTTCGGAAAAAGCTTCAATATCTTGAGGTTGTGAAACAAGCAGGAAGCTTGATTAGATCGTTTCCGACCAGCATATTTTTCCCTCAAGGTAATTTTCTTCTGCCTAAGCTTCTGCACTTCACTCCACTTCAAGTATTAAGTACCACTTCAAACTTCATCACTGTCATCTGAAGAGTGGGTTGCGAGGCTCATGGTGACACGGACCTCTAGATACATATTTAGGAGTGGCTCTCTTCCTCAATTATTAGCTGAGAAAAGGATTTCAACGCAGCACATATTACAGGGAAAGTCTTAACTTTGAAATACCTCACCGGATCATGCACTCTAAGGAACAAGACGTTTAATTATCACTCCTGACAATTCTGGACAAAAGCATTTTCCAACGAGAATGAGTTTATGAACGCAATTTTTCCATATATTGAAAGATCTCAATGTAGCAATCAATATAGCCGCAGATCTCCTGTTAGCAGTCTTGCATTTTTTGCTGAACGGATCATCACCTTCAATATTTTCATAACAGTATAGTTACAATATTCCAATGTTCAAAATTTTTGTCCAAGAATTCTGGACACGAACTTCGCGATAACTGCCACCACCATGAGCGAAGTCACGTCCGCTGTCGAACAAATCCATTTTCCAGTCCTGCATGTGGCAGCCCTGGCCACGTTGTCCCAGCAAATTTCCAGTTGGACGTTGCAATTGGAGATTCCAACTGGAGCACCTATGAGCGGTTGACTGCCGGCTGCCAACTCAAGTGGCAGCTCCAAGTGGGTCGCAGGCAAGAACGAGTGGCACAGCACCAAAGTGTTAAATACCGGGTGTTTTTTTTAGAAGGTCCAAAATTAAAAAAAGAAGGCAAATTGCTTTAGATTTATTTTAGCACTGGGGCTATACTAGAGGCTACGGCGGGCGCCAGGCAAGAGAAAAACTGCTTTAATTAGTTCGCTGATTAACTAAATATGTTAATTAACTTTTCTAATTTTTGTTTTGGGGGGTATGTTGTATTCGCAGAATTGGAGATCGTCCTCTAAACAGTCCAACCGAGAAAAAACAATTTTAATTAAAAATTTTCACGCACGTTACGAGGCGCGAAAAAGTCACCCTGGTAGGCATCTTCACACCGTAACTCAGCGACGGGAGCGCCTCCGACGTAGTTCACTCCGCCCTGCGCTTTACGTCACGCGTCCCGGACTGGCGGCCTGCGCTATCACTGCTTATCTCGCTTCGCTCCGCGGCCTCACGGAATGCCGCGTTGGAACAAAAACGCACTGGCACAAAGCGCAGGGCGGAGCGAACTACGTCACAGGCGCTCACAGACGCTGTGTGACAGTGTGAAGATGCCTACCAGGGTGACTTTTTTTCGCTTCGTAACGCGCGCAAAAAATTTTTTCATGAAAATTTTTTTTCTTGGCTGGACTGTTTGGTAGACGACCTCCAATCCTGCTAATACAACATATCCCCTAAAATAAAAATTATAAGAGTTAATTAACGTATTTAGTTAATCAGCGAACTAATTAAAGTAGTTTTCCTCTTACCTGGCATCCGCCGTAGCCCTCAGTATAGCCCCAAGGTTAAAATCAATCTAAAGGAATTTACCTTTCTTTAAAAATTTTGGACCTTCTAAAAAAAAAAAAACACCCGGTATACTGTATGCGGGTTCGATCCCGGCCGCGGCGGCCGAATTTCGATGAAGGCGAAATTCTAGAGGCGCGTGTGCTGTGCGATGTCAGTGTACGCTGGAGAACCCCAGGTGGTCGAAAATTCCGGAGCCCTTCACTACGGCGTCCCTCATAGCCTGCGTCGCTTTGGGACGTTAAACCCCAATAAACCAATAAACCAACTGTATACGTCGATTAAAATAACTTTTTTCTTCGGTCTTATATACCCCATTCATTCGACCATCCTCATAAAGCCAATGTGGATTGTCCGTTGAGAAAGGCCATTTTATTTAATCACTACTGCAGTGTGGTCGAAATGATGAAAACAGTTCACTAGATTAAGCTGCTAATATATATTTTTTACAAGAACCTAATTAGTTCGTTGTGTGTTTGTAGAGAGCAATATGTAAACCCCACACAAGGAAATCACTGGCTTCCAATTTGACATTTTATTTGGAAGCTCCAATTGGAATGGCAGATACATTTGGAAGCTTCAATCGGATCTCCCAATTATATGATCCATTTCGAACCCTAGAAGCAATGTGACTGCCCAGCTGGAAGTAAGGAAACCAGTTGAGTTCATCAGCCCAGTTTTATAATCCATTGAGTCCTTTTAATTCCATCTGGAATGCCCAATTCAACG
Organism: Amblyomma mixtum; assembly: GCF_055824585.1. Taxonomy (NCBI): domain Eukaryota; kingdom Metazoa; phylum Arthropoda; class Arachnida; order Ixodida; family Ixodidae; genus Amblyomma; species Amblyomma mixtum. The sequence continues at coordinate 33,686,933 of NC_143019.1, read as the reverse complement.
TAATGCTTTTTTTTTTCCAGGGTGGCTTCCACTTTACGCCGAAGTTGTGGCATTTGTGACCTCATGCTTGGGCACTGTAATATAATGCTCGCTACAGAAAGAAAACGACATTTAATTACCGGGGCGCCTTACAGCAGCTGCATTACTGCCACAATGGGGCGAAGTGACAAGGAAGGGTGTCGAGCGTAAGACAGGCGTGTGCCTTCGGCGGTGCTGAACTTTTGCGTTCCCGTTTCCTTCGCGCTCAGCGCAATAGCCGCTTGATGGGCGTGCATTCAAGTGAAACGACAACGCGTAAGCGTCCAAAGAGAAGAGACTCTGGGACACGGAGATGCATGGAAGAAAAGGGGTCGTATGCAAAGTGCACCGCCGACAGTGTCAAGAGAGCCGGCAGGGGCGCAGCCAGAGCGCATTAGGGTCGTAATGCGCGGCTCGCAGAAAATTGGCCGAAGGTCGTCTGTACATTATAAGCGCCGCTGTGCTGCTGGTGTGCTTCGCGGGGACTGTGAAGAACGTGTGTGCGAGGGCTGCATGTCTGCGTGGATTGTAGCCTCTTAGCGAAGGACTTTTTTCTCGACGCTTGCTGAAAGCTTCCCTTCCTCGTGGCTCATAGGTATACACTTGGCGCGAACTTCGAGCACATTTTTCATCTTTCTATGGACTTGAGATTCAGCTCTGGAAGAGTAGAATATCGGACAGGGTGTTCGTACATGTCAGCCAGGGCGCGAAGTCAAAAGCGCCACACTGGATTGGTTTAGTTTGATTCATTGGGGTTTAACGTACCAAAGCGACTCAGGCTATGAGGGACGCCGTAGTGAAGGGCTCCGGAAATTTCGACCACCTGGGATTCTTTAACGTGCACTGACATCGCACAGCACACGGGCCTCTAGAATTTCGCCTCCATCGAAATTCGGCCTCCGCCGCAGGGATAGAACCCGCGTCTTTCGGGTCAGCAGCCGAGCGCCGTAACCACTGAGCCACCGCGGCGGGGCGCGCCACACTGGATGGGCGCTATGTCTTCTCCGCATCCTTGTCTTCAGGTCCTGTACATAGAACAATTATTTCGATTTAACGTTTATAAGGCTTATGACTTATGGGAGTCTAATGTCCGAAAGCGACTCGGGCTATGAAGGACGCCGTAGTGAAGGGCTCCGGATAATTTCGACCGCCTGGGGTTCTTTAACGTGCACTGACATAAACAGTGGTGTCTACAGCCCGAGGTCTTGCCGTTCCTTTCTTACTTTCTGTGACCAGTACATCTTTGCTCGAAAACACAAAAACAAAAATTACAGCCGATATAGTTTGCCCAAATGCGAAGTATATGAGCTAGCACGTCGTGTTTCTTTTACCTTTCGGTTAGAGCCTAGGGCTTGAAGGTCAGGCTTCAGGCAAAGATCGACGAAATCGGGATCTTAGTGATAGCGAACTATGAAATTTTTGGGCCGCTTAACGCACCTTAAGAGGGCACTGCGATAGCAGTGTGTTCTCAGTCCATTGCTCACAGATGGAAATTGATGGAAAACAACGACATGCAATGCACAGCGCGAGAGAGTGGCAGTTAAACACGAGGGGTGATCGGTTGTGGTGATAGCATAGTAACCCGCGGCGATTCGAGCAGTTCAGCTTCTCTATGCTCTCGTGCAGTAGCCAGCGAAGCTGAACTGTTCGCACCTACGCGGGTTCGAAACCCAGACTCGGCGTAGTCACGGCCACCTCTGCTTTAATTCAGTAGGCCTAGCTGGCTTCAGACACTCAGACAACGTTTTTTTTTCGAAATTGGAAGTCTTAGTGCTCGCGCACTAAAAGAGAAGCAAACCAGCGTCTCGTGACCATCAGCTTCCGAGTGCGTTCCTTGAACCTCGCGCCGTCTCACTTGGCCAGCTTCCACACAACGCACCATTCTTTATAACCATAACCAACAAACGCCAATTCCACTCGCTCGGCTCCTAGAGTGGCGTGCGTGCGCGTGAAGATCGGGTCGCGCAAGCAAGCATAGAAGAAGGCTGTTCGCGTGCTCTACGTAGTCTCGATCGCGCCAACAGCCTCGGGGCAGCAACGCGAGCATTTGCCGTATCTCAAGCGCTGCTGCTGTTTGCTGCTGCTGTTGCCTTCGTTTTAATATTTTTTTTTCTATGCCGCGGAGCATGCGAGGCATATTCAGATCACGACCTTGGTGTATACCGCGACCACAGCGAACGGCAGAGACCAACTCTTATCCCGCGCTGTCGGAAACCGAGATGCGAGCATCGCGAGTGGCCGCGCGCGTGAGTAGGGGCTTTGTGCTAGGAGATAATGATGTGTGCGCTTTCTGCAGAAGAATAAGAAGAAGAAGAAGAAATTCGACTCGGAAAGGCCGTGCTTTCTGCAGGATTTGCTGTGAACCCACAACAGCATACGCTGATATTACGCGATAGCGTAAGGAGCTCGTTCTGCTGAAAACCCGCCGTCGGCCGTCGTCCTGCGTAGCACGGGAAAAAATCCGAGAATATAGAAATGAATCGTTAAAATGAAATAGCCGCCATTGGCGGTTCGAGCCAAGGTCTTCTGGGTGCCATGCGGGCACGCAACGCATAGGCCACGTAGGGTCGTTGGTTACAGCGTGTTGAAAGGACAACGTATGTTTGGGAAGTGTAAGGATGTTATAGTAATAAACAAAATAAAATATTTTAAATATTCGGATTCGGCGTCATAAATTGCACGGATGAAAAGGCAGTACTATAGTGCTTTATTGTACTAAAACAAATGGTGTATATGTGCATGAGTATGTAGTGGCTTAGTATGCCGTGCAGTGTAAACTAGCCATTGATAGGTGACTGGCAACCGATAATTGTGATTGGTAATTGGTAATGTGATCGGCAATGTGATTGTGGATTGGTCATCGGTGAGAAATGAGAAAGGAAAGGAATAAAAATAGAAAAAAGGAGGAGAAGGCGTTTTCGCATCTACTCTTAAGGTGAAGCTTAAGGGTTTCTATATTTTTTTTTTGATGTTGGATTCTTTGGAAATTGCATATAAATACTCACGGCACTGGAGTGGTATGAGTTAATTCTGTGGTAGTCTCAAACAAGAGATGGAATTTCTGCTGTCTCTAAAGTCGTGCGATCACAGGGTAGGTGGGCGAGGAATCTGGGAAGGCATGCACTAATAGTGAAAGAGGTTCTGAATACATCGCTGTCGCCTGAAGGACGAAAAATTAGGCGGATTGGTTAAAAATAATTTGATTTTCACCAGTATCATTTGTGGGCAAATTTTCTGAGCTCTTCGCTTCGTCTGGTGCTCCGCCCCCATGGCAGCGATTTCCAATTAGCTCTTGCGTGTCAGCCCCGACACTCTAATAGACGCCTGACTGTCAGTACATCTCTTGTATGGCTGTGTCCATTTCTTCGCTCTAACTTTCAGACAAAATATTCTCAACTTGCGTTTGTTTTCTAATCGATGTTGCATTTTTTTCGCCTTGATATTTACCATCATCATCATCATCACCATCATCATTCCGTCTACGCCTACTGCAGGACAAAGGTATCTCCCTCTCCCATGTCCCTCCAATTAATCCTGTCCTTCGCCAGCTGCGACCACCGTGTCCCCGCAAACTTCTTGATCTCATCCACCTAACTTTCTGCCGCCCCCTGGTACGCTTGCCTTCTCTTGGAATCCACTCCGTTACCCTTAAGCACCAGCTGTTATCTTGCCTTCGCATTACATGCCCTGCCCAAACCCATTTTTCCCTCTTGATTTCGACTCTGATGTCATTAATCCGCTTTTGTTCCCTGACTCACTCTGCTCTCTTCCCCTCTGTAACATTACACCTATTATTTTGCTTTTTATAGCTCGCTGCACTGCCCTTAGTTTAAGTTGGATCCCTTTCGTTACCCTTCATGTTTCTGCCTAGCAGGTGAGTACCGGTAACACACAGCTGTGATATGCTTTTATCTCGAGAGATATTGGTAACCTGCCATTCATACCATACCACGCGCCGTACAACTCCATGCCACACCAAACCATACCATACCACGCTATGCATACTACGCCATACCATACTACACCGTACAAAACATACCATGCAACGCCATACCTTGCTGTGCCATACCATATAGCACATCGCACTATGCCACGTCACACCATACTATACCATGCCTCGCCGTACCATACCATACCGCAGCATTCAATACTATACAATTGAGCAGACAAGGGAAAAGAGGGGCTCGTTATAACATGCATGACGGGAGCCAACATTCACCGAAACCAAGGAGCATAGGGAATATTTTTTTCGGCTTTCTGTCAATTGTCTTTAAATTATTACCCTGTGAATTCCCATTGATGAACATCACAAATTAAAAAAACATCCCATATGCTCCTTGGTTTCGGTGACCATTGGCTTCGGTTATGCAATAATATAACAATGTCATACCTTACCATGCTAAGTCACCATGCAATACCATGTCATATCATGCCACATCACGCCGTACAATACTATACCATGCCGCATCGTACCGTACCATACCATACAATACTATACTATTTCATACCACACTGCCACGTCATACAGTACCATGTCATACCATACCACACCACACTATGCCATATGATACCATGTTATGTCATATCATACTATGCTATACTATGTCATACCCCACCATGCCACTTTACATCATCCATACCATACCCCATATCATAAGGTACCATACCGTCCCACGCCATAGCATACTATACTATACCATGTCACTCCATGCCACGCATTACCATGCATACCATACTATACTATGCCATACCATACCATGCCATATTTTTCCGTTCCATATCTTGTGTAATGAATGTAGGGTTGCTGTGATACAATCATTTTGGTCCGATTCTATTTGATTCCTACCATCCGCCCGTCTGACTGATTCCAGTGTTCAGGAGGGCATGACCTTAGTAATAACGAAGTGTAAGAAGAAACAGGATGAACTGGAATTCGAATGGAACCATTATATCACTCCCATGCCGTAGTAAGGCCTTCCTTTTTAAATGCAGTGATGTACAATACTTCACACTTGGAATGAGCTCGTTGATTATGCGTGCTAACGACTTTTATTAACAAATAGCGTCTCGTGTTTGTTAGACCATTTGAGAACGGGTAAATCATCCTTTAAAAACGTAGGCGTGATGCCTGGACACAACTGCGCAGTCATGGTCCTGAAACCGTTCCACTAACGCGTTGAACCAACGTGTTCTTCTGTTCTCTGTACGTTATTGGCATCAGAAAGGTCACGCACGAATACTTAGCGGCTTTTCTGTCTTATTATAGTGCAAACCTTCATGTAACTGCGCTCCAAAGATATATTTTGCAACAAGTCTCTGAGAGGAATGTGTCAATATGCGGGAGAACCGTCTACGTATACGGAGCAAATGACGGGGTTGAGCACGCGCCGATCCTCCAGGGACTAGTTCTCGGCATCACCGCAGTTTGGGTGTAGACATCGTGAAAATCTCCAATACCATACCATACCATACCATACCATACCATACCATACCATACCATACCATACCATACCATACCATACCATACCATACCATCCATACCATACCATACCATACCATACCATACCATCATACCACACCACACCACACCATACCATACCATACCATACCATACCATACCATACCATACCATACCATACCATACCATACCGTTGTAGTGTGGCGTTGTATGGCGTGATGTGGTGTGGTGTGGTATGGTACGGAATAGTGTGATGTGGTGTGGTGCAGTGTGGGATGGTATGTTATGGTATTGTATGATATGGTATAGTATGGTGTGGTGTGTTGTGGTGTGGCGTGCTGTGGTGTTTGGTTTGGTTTTTGGGACGTTAAACCCCATTAACCAAACCAAACCAAACACCACACCACAGCACGCCACACCACAACACACCACACCATACTATACCATATAATACAATACCATATCATACAATACCATAACATACCATACCACACTGCACCACACCACATCACACTATTCTGTACCATACCACACCACACCACATCATATCACACCATACAACGCCACACTACAACATACCATACCATACCATACCATACCATACCATACCATACCATACCATACCATACCATACCATACCATACCATACCATACCATACCGTCTGCCTTTTGCCATTTGATCAAGCGCTGTTGTATTCTTCCACTATCACCGGCACTGGCCGCTTGGCGGCGCGGCAAGTATTCTTCGTGTCTATCTTCAATGAAACTAATGCTAACTGTTTTATGCCTTAAACACTAGCAAAAGCGAATAGTACAAACACGCAGTCAGCACGCTTGTCATCTGCATTCGCAACCTTCTGCTGCCAAGGCCATCGTCTGGGACACCTTTCGTTTGCAAACAGGAGAAAAACAGCAGCAGCGTTGTTTCGTATTTCTTCACAAGGCCCTGGCGGAAAATGGAAGAAGCGATAAGGTTGATAGCGACGGAGAGAACCCTTTCAGCGGCTTTGAAGGACATATATATAGGAAAACATCAAGCTCTAAAAGCGGTTGTCAAGTGCCAATAATTCCTTGGGGCTGGAGGCGAGCTCGATCGCGCGACTCGCAGACGACACGTACAGCGTGGACAGGTTATCCAGCTAGGCTATATTGCTGTTCTCGTTTGTGATATGCTTTTCAATTTGCTTGTTTAGAAATGTCTTTCACAACTCTGCGCGTGTAAAATAAACCTGGTAAATACTCGTTTCTAAGCGCGGTGTGACTCCATTTATTTTTAACTACGTGATGGCACCCGTTTCCTCTAACAAGGCCACTTCCCTCTTCTGTAGCTCGTTTTCCTCGTTTTGAGGAAGTGAATTTTTCCACATAATGCATTAATTACTTCTTTTGTCCCGCTAAGTACGCGCCATTGATGGGCGCACTTTCCATTTTTGTTCCACTGGAAATGTGCCAATGATGGGCGCACAATAAATAATCTACAGCCTTTTCTGCGGCTAAGCGCTTGGTCTGGACATAAGGTCCGACTTGCGCAAAACACTCGAAGCGCCATTATTCAGACTAGCTGAACATGGCATATTCCTGGCACAAACCTCGGGCCATTATTTATAGACCGGCTTAATATGGGCATAGTGTCGGTGCGAATGGTGGACCATTATTATTAGACTGGCTGAATATGAGCATAGTCTTGGCGCGAACGTCGGGCCGCTGTTGACAGACTGGCTTCACATAGGCCCCGCCCAGGCGTGTACGATGGGCCAATGCCGATAGACAGACTGACTGAGCATAGGCCCTGTCTTGGCATGAATGAGGGGCCATTGTTGGAAAAAGTCTAGGATTCCCCAAATGCCGATGTAGGACCCATGTTCATGCCAATTTTCGCCACTATTTTGCCACTGTCGGCCCAATTTTTTTGTGCTGCTTGGGTAAGTACAGCCTTAGTGAAATATGTACAGCCCGCCAAATTTGCTTTTCGGTCTGACAGAGTGGTTTCTGAATCGAAAGGGCTCGATACCTCTCAAGGGTGAGAAGAACCATCCCAATTCTCCAGAGCTTAATTGGGAGTTCCATGGGTATTAAAATAACTCTCCAACGAGGCCCAGTTGAAAATCAGGTGGTCCGCATATTTTTGACAAAGGCCGTACACGGTTTCTGACCCAGGACTTAGTCCGTGAGTCTGTGGCTTTGTATGTACGATCTCCTGAGCAGAAACAGAAGGAAAATTTGAGTGGAACACTTCTGAGCGATTTACCACAAAATGGAGTCATTTCTAAACGGAACACGAAAACACGGAGCAGTGCTGGGTCTTCTTTGCATCACTCACGTCTTATGCACTCCCGGCTTTTGCCGGCCGGCTAGGCAGGCAGCCAGGCAACCAGCCAGACCGGAAGCCAGGCAAGCAGCCAGATCGGAAGCCAGCCAGGATCCAGAAAGCCAGTCAGAGTATTCCTTTTTCAGTAAGTACAAGACGAATCTCGAACGGCCCCCTGGACTAAAAGTTACGATTCGCCACTTGTCTGAGGTCCAGGGGACATTGTAAAAGGCAGCGTTCACGGCAGTTTTCAACATCAAGAAACAACAATAATTAGAAACTAATCAAATCATAACAAAATCATATGCGCAGTATAGTAAACATCTGCATCCAAAAGCAAAAAGAGACATTAAACCAGAATGACAAAATCTGTTGCTATGAAAAATACATGATTACAAAAAAACTTAATAAATTAGTCAGTAATGCTATTCAACTTTCTCTAGGCACATCAAGGAAAGGAAAGTCAACGGTTGTCAGCATTGGCTAACGAGGACCTGCGGAATGGCGTTTGTTTTTTAACCAAGTATGCGAGCGATTCGTCCATCGAAATGCACACTACATGCAATTTTGAACGAAAAGCACGCCTGTTCGGCGTGAGTCTGGTGACAGAAAAAGACTACCTAATAGTACCTAATATTCTTTTATAATTTACTGATTGAAAGTGATTGAGATGCATCGTTCGTCATATACAAACAAGCACTTCGAACACTTGAACCTGAAGTAGAATAACAAAAACTTCCCGAACTTGCACGCGTTGTTGTGTCGTCTTTTTATTTGCCTTAGCTCTTGTGTATTCTTTTCTGCATTCCGTTTGTATTTTTAAGGATCCCTTCAGGTGTATTCGCTTTGTTTATTTTACACCCCCCCCCCCGCCTCCAAATATTTGTGCTTAGTTCTGGAGTCTCTCCTCTTTAAAGATGTCATGTAAAGCCCCGGATAAACAACAAAATATTTCTGATTCTGACTGATTTTGATTTTCACTGTCATGCACAAATTTTCGAGCGTCGATTGTCGCTTCAAATAAGAACGCAAATACCTACTCGTATTGGACGGCTCGGCATCGTATACATCACGCTGACAAAGGCCCACATTTTCTGCATTCCTCCAAACGGCCGCGAAATTCTCTCACTTGGCACAGAGTTCCACATTGGCAAACAGCAGCGCGGCCTATCAACATTTCACACACCCACCGACCTAAGGCGCCAGCAACAACTAAGAGTTCTGCTTCGTGCCTGCCCATTAGCCACGCACCTTAAAACGTGACTGATTCAAGGTCCTTCAGCTGATCATTGACCACCGTCCAGGTGTCGTTAATTTTAGCTGCCACACCTTATCGGAGCGTGATTACTGATAACAAGCTGTAAGGGGCTTACAAACAGGACATACTGTTAAACCTATCACTAATGGGATGTTTTGCTACAGCTTAATCATCTCTATATCTGTTGAGAGAATTTCAAACCTGACAAGGCCTGCCAGGAAGGTCTGGCAGGTTGCTGGTGTCAAGATTTGGTGAATGCCCCAGTAGTTTTTGTAGTGTTTGGTCGAAGTATGGCAATAAAGAAAAAAAATACTCTTCAAGCGACTGAACAAACTCTGTGCTTTTAATTTAGTGAAATCAAAATAGTGAGCACCAGTTCGTTGTGTTCAAGCACAGTTGTGTGACGAAGCTGCTATTGCCCATTACCTTGAAACAAGACTGATCACCTTCTCACAGCCTTGTCCTTGTTGTGCACGTGGGAGACATTTCATTGACTTTTTCTGTCTGCCAAGGCAGATTAATATGCGGCGAAAATCGAACAGGAACGGGGGAAGGTTAGGCCCAGTAGCGAGCGTAAGAATATGTCATTAACACGCATATGCGAAGATCCTTGCATCGTGTGGCAGGCATTAAAAGCAGATATAGGTCACGAAGCGACTATTTCCGGCAGCAGTCGCTCTCCTTGGACAGCGGGCACTATCTTCGAAGATACTGTCCTTGCCCAGCGAGATGAGATCTGCGGCAGCGACAAAGCGGCCGCTTCGAGGGCAGCCCGCCCGGCCCTGTTACTTCATCCAAGGTGGTTATTATCCAATCCTGAGCCAGCTTTTCCTACCACTGCTATCCTTGAAAATATCGGCCTGGTTCTTGGGGTGACCTGCCAGGAACCGCATTTCTTGGAGTGACTCAAACGCCTGCGGACCTGTGGGGCAGACGGGCGTCAGAAGACTTGCAGACATGAAGAACATACTCTTCTGCTTACTCGGGATTGGGCTTGTGGGCGTAGGTAAGTGGAAGCCAGCTACAGCACGCATTGCAAACGCGTATTCTCGATTTGGCTAGGATACGCCAAGCGCAGCTTAAAGAGTCAACAGCTGTTTGGTTCTGTTCCTTGTAGTCAAGTCGGGGCAGGCGTCAGAAGACACTTTAGGCTCGCAGGAGCCTTTTTGGTATCTGTTGCTGTTGGTGAGAGGAAAATCCTGTACACAAATTGAAATAGTATAGAAACGAAATAGTTTCCATCTAACTAAGCAGTTAGACAGTTATAGCTGAATTTCCGTGCTCTCCAGTTAGGAGATCGGCAGAAAGTCTAGGAAGGCTTTTCTCGACCGCTCGCTAAATCGAATCTGTAGAAAGCTATTGTAGTTTTAGACCCATGAATGACGCCAGCGTGCGTCCGCAGATTATTTCTTTTCCAAGAATATCCTCAAGCACTTCCTACTTTAGCATGAGTAGTTCGTTAATGAACCAGAACTTGTACTGCCGGCCAGTTCAGCAAAGATGGCCGCTATACCTGCGCCGCAAAAAGAGGACAATAATTCGATCATGTGCATTACTTTTTACACGTATCCTTAGATGTGGCTAAAACTATATGAGGCGTAAGCTGTTATTACAAATCTGTGATGAGCACATCTCGCATCTCAAGACATAGCAACATCGCAACGCATCGCAACTCGTCTCGCATGCGATGTGTTGCACTGAAAAGTGAGACATTTCACTGCTGTGGGCTCCAAACGTCTGTTCATAAAGCCCTTTGCTACCTAAATGGCTGTTCATTGGGTACGATGACCTTGCATGCTGTAAAGTGCATGCTAATTGCTGCAGTCGCTTTCCCTTTGACGCTCCTCTGCCTTCGCCACAAGTGACACAGAAGCCCAAAGGCGACGAATGCGTCAACGATAAATATGGGAGGCGGTGTGAAGGTAGTTTAAGGCTCAGAAGAGGCATAAAGTGAACCACAAGTGTTGACGGACGGAGAAGTCGAATAATTGTGCAGAGTGACGAGGCACATTAGAAAACTTTCGGCAAGAAGGAGACATGGAGATTATGTGGACGTCAAGAAGTACGTCGGGTTGGGAGTGAGACCGAAGAAGTTGCGGTTAATTAGAAGAAATCTTCTGATTAATGCTGACGATGGAACTCACGCAAGTTTTAAGCCATCGTACGGCAAGAAAGCTAAGATTAAAAGAAAGTGAGAGGGACAGAAGGCGAAGAAATTTGTGCCAGTCACCGTTTTGTAGCGTTTTGTGCGCACTGTTACCCTTTTATTTGAAAAGAAGGAAGTCGAAGTGTTGCGGAGGTCTCCGTAAACGACGCGACGGGCTAATCTGCCGCTCTCCCCACACGCCAGCCGTCGCTCAGGTCGTGAGTAAGGGCAAAGGATGCCGAGATTCAGAGGCGGAGAAATGCGACCTGGAGTTCCTCACATTCGGCTTCAGCTCCAAGCTGCCGGAGACGGCCTCCAAGCTGGCTGACCTCTGCAAGTGAGTGGTGGTCTGTCCTCAGTTATTCCTGTTGGCGTCGCCGTCACTATACGCATGCGGTCCACCATTATAGAGTTTTCGTTCCTATACTAAATGCGAAACTCCGAATAAAAATGGGAGCTTGCCCCGTGAAAACTTTCCTGAGGTTTAACAGACGGAAGCGCCACGTATGAGCTGTGCAAAGAACTATTGGTGGCGCCCTGCGACTTAACTTTCCCCACAATTATCGTGCTTTGAGCCACCCTGAGCGTTTTGTTTGAACGCTGCAGGTGGCGCGATAGTCTGGTAACCTAACTTTGCGCTAATTAGAGTGCCGGATTTTGATAAGTGGGTCCTTTGCGGAATCTCGCAACTAGTATGATAGATGAAGTCTGCCTAATACTACGTTACCATCTACATGAAGCCGTTCCAAATTAGAGCCGGGGTTCTCTATACTCAAGCCGTTATCTCTAGACATTGAAACTCCCATGGAACTCCTTGGAATTAGCGACAAACCGCATATATTTGGAGTGTTTAAAACATAGAGACCTCTATTGGCTCTTCGTGGTTTGTGAACAGAATACTATAGCTTTTCCAGATCTCTCTGCAAAAATGATTGTAGTATGTGTTCTCGCTGCGCGAAGTGTATAAGGGCTAAAAGCTCTCCAATGATAGTAATTTAGGCGCCAGCAAAGTTGTAATCTTTCGCATTGCCCCCGTAATGCGGCGACTAATTTCTTGCTCGGCAGGAAACGTACGAAGGCGCTGCAGTGTGCTCTCAACTACACAGACCGATGCCTGATCGGCTTCTACCGAGGAACCGCCTTCACCGCTATCAACACTATGCGTGAGGAGAACGAACGCAGGTGCAACACCACGCACGAGGACCACACCGGTACGTATGCCAACAGAAAAGCAGTTGGGAAAAAAAGGGAAAGGGGGGATGCAGATGAACAAAAGAAGAAGGAGAAAGAAGCGAATAGTAAAAAAAAAAAATGCCGTCCTTGAAACCCGTCATTACATCATGAAGAATATTACTTCCAGGAGGCAAGATTTATGCGATAAATTCACAAATGAACGGTGAAAATGGCTTTACAGCACAACCTGAACACATAATTAAAGGCTGTTAAAAGGGTTAACATGAAAGAAGCGAATATGAAAAAAAATTGCCATCCTTGAAACCTGTCGTAACATCATGAATAATATTAAGTACTACTTCTGGGAGGCAACATTTACGCAATAAGTTGACAATTGAACGGTGAAAATGGGTTCGCAGCCCAGCCTGAACACATAATTAAAGGCTGTTTACACTTCTTATTTGGGACAGGGTTAACAGGAAAGAAGCGAATATTAAAAAAAAATGCCATCTATGAAACCCATCATAACGTCATGAAGAATATTACATCTAAGAGGCAACATTTACGCGATAAATTGACAAATGAACGTTGAAAATGGCTTTGCAGCACAGCCTGAGCGCATAATTAAAGGCTGTTTACAATTTTTGGTTGGGGCAGGGTTAACAGGAAAGAAGCGAATATAAAAAAAATGCGATCTTTGAAACCCAGCGTAACATCATGAAGAATATAACTTCTAGGAGGCAACAATTACGCGATAATTGATGAATGAACGGTGGAAATGGGTTTACATCAGAACCTGAACAAATAATTAAACGCAATTCACACTTTATTTAGGGCAGGTTTAATTGGAGAGAGATGGCAGAGACCTTTGTCCTGCAGTGGGCTTAGTGAAGCTGATGATGATGATGGTTATGACAATGGCTGTTTGTCTGATTGCAGTGTTTACAAAACGTACTGCTCCGCTTTCAGTACTTCAGCAATTTGATTTCGGACGACTAGCAACTAAGTTCGTGCATTATCATGGTGTTCCCAGTTTACAAATTCAACCTATGGAAGGAGTTAGTTTGTTTCGCATTTGGTTCCAGGAGTTTTTTGATAGAACCGCAGTGGGCTGAAGAACAACGCTTTAGTTTTCCATTTACATATTGTGCCCACCGCGTGAGGATATGCTTAGCTTCACTTTAAAAAACGAAATGTTTTTTTCTTTGCAACTGCAAGGAACTTGAGTTCTCAAAGTCATGCAGTGCGTGGGTGGATTTAGTTACGATGAATTTTTCAGAATTGCTGCGCATGATTTTGCAGTGCCCCAAAATCGCTTTTTCAGCGTTCCTGCAACATGCTAAGTGCCTGAACAAGGCTGGGGATGCCATCCACAAATGCATCGTGAACTTCAGGAAGGAGCTCTTCACGACAGCCACCAAGGCTGAGACGAAGCACAGGATTCGTTACGGATGCTGGTGAGAACGGGCTGACCTGCTTGGTTGAAAGTGCGAAGCAAGCTTTGGGGAAAGGACGGGGTTCGAAGGGGCGAAGTTGTGGCCCTTTGCAAGATACGCAGCAGGCAGGAAACGCCTTGGAAATAGAGCATTCTTGGACCATAACTTTTAAATATTGAAAGATTATGGAAATATTGAAGGTAATGGTCTGTTCTTGTGATGCGCAACAAAATATTTCTTTTTTTTTTCATAGCTCGCATTGAGCAGTTATGACTGCCATGGAATACCAATGGAGAACGTTTTTGACGATAGCAAAAACGTTTATAGCAAAACAATGCAAGCCTGCTGATGAGGGCTTTACGGATATATTGACTGTTCTAGTTGAGTCTTACGACATACGAAAAAACTGCGTTCACAGAAAAAAAAAACTCGTTGAAGAACGCGCTTTTCCAGAATTTCTGGGTATGATGACTGTTAGAACTGACAGCACTCTACGAATAAACTAATCAAGAAAATGCCGAGGACAGGAGAAAAGTAAACAAAAGCAAAGGAAAGTGAACAGGACGAGTTCGTTTCCACATAGGTCGCGGTGAACTGAAAGCATTCTACACTGATTTGGGATTCATTCAAGGAAAAGCAGAAGATGGTCGCGACCAGCGGTAGTGTAACTAAAACTGCAACAAGCCAGGATGGTTGTCATGGGTGCAGTGTAACACTTGTGCGGAGCATTCATGGCAGAGTCTTGTCGGCCTCCGGAATCGAAAAGTTTAACAACGTAAGAAACAGGTGATTCTAGGAGAGCGTACAAGATTTTATGTTGGAAACAACGATCGCAGCATATGCTTAGTCATCGTCGTCTACGAGACCTGTGATACCGGCCAAGGGTATACGGTACTCAGCAAACCGGATGAAGTTGCATAAATGAAGTATAAAAGCCACCCTGGCCTGCTAAAACAGAATTATGTTTCGCATACCTTTTGGTAGCCCCGTCCATCTGTCCTGTATAGTCCAGTTTTTGTGCAATTAGATCACAACTGTACGCTACTTGAGCTATGTTCTCGTGCTAAGCCTGCATGAACGCCACACTGGACACGAAAAATGACGAGAAAAAAGCTATTTTGGTTGTGCAACTAATTTAATGGTCGTATGATTGAATGACTGCTCGTCTCTCTGATAGAACGCAGGAGTCTTTAAAGGTGTCGGTGACCCTTGAATAGACTCCTGACACACTCAAGAGGGCAAAGAGGGTGTAAAATTACTCCTGTGACCATGTTCAATAGAAAAACACAACAAAAAATTTCTGTCGTCACAACAAATTTTCTGCAATATTTTTGCTTATAAGCTTGTAATTACAGCGGGAATTTTTGCAGTATAACAGTTTGGTATATTAACTTCAGAAAAGTACTATAGGACTACAGACAACAGAAAAGTGCTACAGAAAACACTACAGCACCACAACAAGATACCACACAACATCAGAAAAATCTCTCGTTACGACAAAACGGCAAATGATTTCGTCATACTTCTGACGAGGTTCTGTCATTTTTTCGAATGGCTAAGACATGTCAGCAGTGTCTTCGTCTACCCCAACGCAAAGGTGGGGTCACACATGCATATGTATGATTCTGTACGCAATCTCAGCGCTTTAGTGATTAACTGACTACTGATCCGTGGCTCTTAACTTTCCATCTATCCCCCTTCTTACGCGCAGCGACTACACCAAGATGTTCCAGTGTCGTGAGAAAAACCTTCGGGACAAGTGTGGTGACCCGGCGGCCATCGTGTTTGCCCGCAACGCCGGAGAGCACATCCTGGGCAACGCGCTCAAGGTCTTCTGCGGTGGATACACGACCGAGTCCAAGTTCTGCAAGGCGCTGCCCAGGCTGCCCAAGCTTCCCTCTGGCACTAAAGTGCCCAAGAGCATCCTGGTCATCCTCAAGACGTTCGCCACCCTCTGAGGACCCTCGACCAATACCCACAGAGAGAGAAAGCGTCATGTCTCATTCCATTGTCATACCCGGCCTTGCCCTTCCTGGTCAAGGAACGTCACGGAACAAGAGAGGAGGGAATACATTGAGTAAAAGCGCGTTTTAACGAATCGAGTTGTCCAGCCCTTACAGAAAAGTTTTAGACAGTCTATAGAGTGTCTATAGACTTCTATCTATAAAGTCTATAGACTGTCTATAGACAAAAGTCTATAGGCTATACAAATGCGATAGACAGTCTATAGACAATCTATAGGTTTATGGCCATACACTTTTAGGAGACTTTTGTTTATATACAGTCTATAGACTATGAATAGACAAAAAACAGTATCTACAGGAAGTCGATAGAGTCAATAAGAAGTCTATAGACTGTCTATAGACCATTTTTATAAGGGAGCTGCATGGAGATGCTTGCATTTATACGCATGTATAACTGTGAAACGAGCACGCTTCTGCAACAAAGCATACAGACTTCATGAACTTCCAGCGTTCCCACTGGGGACAAATTAGCTTGCTTTTTTATTTTCGCCACAAATGCGCAAACAGAGTCAACTAAGGAGCCTACGAACTCTCAGCAACGTTGCTATCATTCGCCTCCTTGAGAATCGCTGCTGTAATGACGCCCTAGAGGCCTTCACTTATCGCCGCAACTACCTTGAACTGTTTTCTCGCATTTCATCGATTACGCAACGCCATCTCGGTCCCGGCTTAAGACACGCGCCTACAAGCTTCCAACTGCGCACATTCAACGTCTTGTCTGCGTCGTATGAGAAGCGCGTCATCTGTGCTGCTTTGCGCTTAACTACGCGCAACTGCGTAGCATTTCCTTGTACGAACGCCAGGGAGCCACGGAAAAGAGACATTCGCATCGCCTTGACCGTTAACCGCTTTGCGTTAGGTTAGTCGACGTGACTCCTCTCAGTAAATTCTCCTCGGCTACCTCTTCCTCTAATGTACTTCTGGGCGGGGTTTTGTAAAGGCGTCCCCATTAAAACACACGGCTACGAGCCGTCACACAACTTTGCCAACTCTTCTTCAGAATGGCCACATAGTGCCAACGATACGAACGCAAATACACAATGTACACGATGATAGAAAGATGATGGTAACTACACAGGATGCAGAGAATCCTGTTTTAAACATTGGAACTCTTTGTGGCTGATCGTTGACAACGCGGCAGAAGAGGAGGGAGGCTAAAGCGACGGGTGGGGTGGAGAGGTGCATCTAGGTCCTGTCCTTGCCGAGTCGTTCGTCGGCCGCCGTAAGCAGAGATCGCGAGACAAGACCCCCTCGCTCGAGGTGCGTCCCTCTTTCGTCTCAGGACTGTTCCGCTCGCTACCCTCCCGACGACGACGCCGTAACGGAGTCAAGGTAACGCTCCCTCCAATCAAGGAAACTATCGCTGGCACGGCGCGCCGTTGAAAAAGCGGCGAACCACGTCGGACGAAGGACGACGCTGGGGGGGTGACGACGACGTGTTGCTTGCTGGTGTGTGGTTGTGGCGGCTAGCTGCTGCTGCTGGTTTTTGGCTTTGGGTATTGCGAGGCCTGTTTCTCCAGGGAAGTTGCTGCGCCACTGTTACGTACGCGGCGGTACGGGTAGAAGCCAAGAAAGGATTTTCTTCGCGGCTTCGCAGAGACGAAGAGGATGCGGTATCTGCTAGCTATACTTGGTTGCGCGGCTTTTAGCCCGCTACTTTGTGCTGGTGAGTGACATTCGTTCTCGATATCTTTTTTTTCGCGCTTCATATATAATAGGTTTACCGTACCGTCGTACGAGAAGCCGCCATTCACGTTCAAGCGGTGCATAGGTAATAGCGGTACACTTATCCCTTCGATCTTGCGCGGCTTATCATTGCGATCACCAGTGGGCGGCCTCTTTCAATGACGGTAATGACGCCACATGCGATCTATCATCACGTGTTTGATCTTTGAGATAACTACCGTATTCCAGACACCTTGCTCGTTCTGCTAAAAAAAACATAGGTATAGATATCAACGCTGTAGCGTTAAAGGCTCGTTACGTAGAAAATCCGGTGTTGGCGTTATTAGCGATAGAAATAGGGTGGCGTAGGGTGGCCCAGGCAGCCAACTCCGGAGAGGCAACCTAGGCAGGCAAACTAGATCACGTGAACTTGTTGGGTCATTACAACCTACCAACGGGATTGTGAGCAAACTAACAACCCTGGCAGGTGGCAGTTAAATTAATTGCTGATCGAGAGAGGTTGCTCGCGAGCAGGAGCAGCTTGGGTCTCACAAGACCCTCCGGTGGCAGTACCTGCCATCGCAGGGCAGGGGCGCATCCCTTAACCGCTGCACCACTGCACCAGGAGTGGTATATGAGGACTCCCAGGGACCTATGAATGTAAAGTTGAGAATGACCAATTCCGCATGTATGGGTATGGACTCAATACAGCTATCGCGTAATATCCTGAAGGTTGAGCTGAAGTGTCCCCTCCAAATTTTTTCTTCATGTCTCAGTAAAGTACTAATGCCTCCTGGCAAAAAAGCAAAGAGAGCAATAAGTTTTTTTTATAAAGGGATAGGGATAAAAGGAATGTTGCTATATATAAATGACGGCATAGCCTGGGGCCGCGAAAGACGGCCTAGGAAAGTGTTACTATTGAATCTGCTTTGGTGGCAAATATGTACGGCAAGCGGTAGACACGAGTGAGTGCGCATGCGCGTTGAGCTTGCGCCACCTGGTGTGAAAAAGAAAAAGTCATTGACCGCCTCTAACGGTCTAAGAGTGCAAAAATGGCGTCTTCAGTGCGAAAACAAAGAAGAAAGGAAATGAAGGCACGATATATTTTGCAATTTGATAAATATTAATCTCTTGATTTGGGGGGTTGTGTTCGAAAGGAAATGCTTCTTAGCGAATTACAGGTTCAGTAATTCAGTATGTAACGCGGAAGCGGAAGTTTTGAAAAGATTTCATTACTTGCCCCTTGTTCTAATATTTTTGCTTTTTCCCGCTTCACCGAAGATTAAATCGAATCAACATCTTCCGGCAGACTTGACCGCTGCAAAATTCAATCTCTGCTCCTTGTATGGTCGCACAGTTGCGCTGAAGGAAGTCCGGAGGGGTCAGACCGGTACAGCTATATATATCTGAATATAAATTATTCTTTAGCAGCAGCGAATTTGGTAGCACGCCATATTTCACTGTCTCCAAGTTCTCCGACAATTTCGAGATAAACAAAGCATAAAGCGCCGTAGTTTCGTTGCCAGGGGCTGGTGAAAATCAAACTGCCGGAAGCAGAAGTGGATGCTTCTTTATAAAGGCCTCCGCTGGATCCAGCACCAACAGTTCGGCAAATAGAGAGGCGGCTCGGCAGCTAGGGCGCTCATCTATACTGAGCTTGAGGACATGGGTTCGATCCTGGCCTCAGTGGCCGCGTTTCAATGGAGGCGAAATGCGAGGTGCCTGCGATGTCAGTGCACGTTAAAGAACGCCAGGTTGTCGAAATTAAGTCGGAGCCCTCCACTGCAGCGTCCCTCATAGCCTATGTATCGCTTTGGAACATTAAACCTCATATGCCGTATGCTTTACAACAGTTATGTACAGAGTCAGTCAAAAGATCCCAGGCCACAGTGTCTGCTTTCGAGCACTACAGTCGAACAGTTACGACACCCACGTAGCCTAAAATCTCTATGGAGGATAGGAGAAGCATCATCTTCAGCTCTGAAAACGTTGGCAGCTTTACTGCCATCATAATTGACAGGATATGCAGCTGAAAAGCCAACCCTGTGGCCTGAGAACTTTTGACCAACGCTGTACGTCCTGAAGCGAAAGGGCGTCTTTTGGGGTTCGCTTGGGACAGATCCATTTTGTGAGCATACAAAGGACATTGTGGCCCACACTAGTTAGGTTTTTGTAGATGACGGTGAATGGTCAGTGGCCCGTCACCTTAGTTAAGCCCACTCCAGGAGAAAGCCCTTTATCACTGACCTCAAATTTCCTATGTCATGCGCCAACAGAAGCTGTCTTACATTTAGAAATTTTCCAGCCTCATCCCTCAACCTGACTGGTACCCGCCACCTTTATTTTCTTTTTGTGTCTGCACTAACTCTCTGATAGATCAACCATTGACTGCTATACGGATTACATGTCGAGCCATTTCCTCTTACCTTCCACCAAAATACAATCAACGGGTGTTTGGTGTGTAATCCGTGCTGTTTTTCTTTTCTCACACTTTTATCACCTGACAATTAGGCAGAGCGAGCCTCAAAGCATCTGAAGCAGTGAAATGAAGTGTTTCTACCTACTTGGCGTGCCAAGTTAATGCTTTTTGCAAGCCGGTTACCCCCCCCCCCCCCCCCCCTTCCTCTTAGCAGCTTTATATAAGCCTAACCTTTTTACCCGCAGTGTCACGAATTCGCGACGTACCGTCTGCACGCCGTGTACTTGTCACTACATGGAGCTTGCGTACAAAGTTAGATGTCAGCATGTTCTCAGTAGTCGGGACCTTGTGATGAAAATCTTTGGCGTCGCTGTATGAGAAGGTAGGTATGTAAAAACTTTACTGATGAACCAAGTAAGGGAAGGAGTTAGGGGAAGTTTGGTTGGCTTGGCTTTTAATCCCGATTGGCGGCCATCAGTCCATGACTTCTGGCGACCTTTTCCGCCAATTCCAGCAGCCTCTTCTGTGAGGCCAACTCTTGAGCTAGAGACCGCAATCTCCCAACCTTCTAGGTCTGTGAGGAAGCTGCACAAAGAATAAGGGGACGCAAATGTGCCACTTTCAGCCAGCGTTCAAGAAATCTTCGTCTCCCACTTTCTGACAGAGAGAGAGAGAGAAAACTTTATTTACAAAGGAATTCGGGGCACGCCCCAGGGTCCCCGCACGACCCCACTGCACTCAAGTGTTTATGTTCCTGAGGTCCATAACACTGGCAGCACGGCCGGTGGCGATGGTCTGCACGGCCGGGTCCTCCGAGTGCAGCAGGGTCTCCCAGTCCTCCCAGGTCTTGAGGTTCTCTAGGTCCCGCGGGGGAGGGTCCGCCGGGCAGAGGGAAAGGATGTGGAGGGAAGAAGCGAAGGGTTCTGGGCATAGGGCGCAAGCAGGAGTGGGGAAGGAGGGATGATAGTGGGTTAGGGTAAGGGGCGAGGGGAGAGTATGTGTTTGTAATCTGCGCCAGAGTGTTGCGTGTCTGTTATCTAGGGAGGGGTGGGGCGGGGGGTAGAGCTGGCGAGAGGCTCTGTATGCCTGGGTCAGCTCACTGAATGAGTGCATGCGATCCTTCGTGAATCCCCGATCCGAGGCCACCTGAGCCCGGTTTAAAGAACCTCGGGCTAAAAGGTTGGCGGCCTCGTTTCCGGGATTCCCGGAGTGCGCAGGCACCCATATCAGCTCCACTTGGCGGGGCGGGGGTGCATCGGGCGAGTCCAGTATGCCAAAAGCAGGGACATGAACTCGGCCTCGAGCAAAATTTAGAATCGCAGTTTTAGAGTCAGTTAAAATATACCGGGCTTCCGTGCGGGTTATAGCAAGTGCAATGGCGGCTTCCTCTGCAGCCTCTGGGGACGTATCTGGAGGGAGAGGTAGTGTGAGGAGGGTGAATGAAGAGGAGTCCACCGCAGCTGCTGTCGCTTCATCACCCGTGCAGGCAGCGTCCACCCATACGGCGTCCGGCTGGGGGCCGTACGCTCGATGGAGTGCCTTCGCACGGGCTCTGCGGCGCTGCTCATGGTGGGACGGGTGCATATTCCTCGGGAGCGGCCTGATGAGAAGCTCGCGGTGAAGGGGTCGTGGGATGGCGAGAAGGGTTGGGTCGTTGGCCGGTATTCTGATTCCCAGGGAGTCGAGGATATACCGACCTGTGGAGGTTTTTGTGAGCCTGATGTATTGGGCCTGTCGGTGGGCCTCCACCAGTTCCCCGATCGTATTGTGGAGGCCCAGGCCTAGTAATCTGTCTGTAGGTGTGTTGAGGGGAATGTGAAGTGCTACCTTGAATGCCTTGCGAATCAAAGCATCCAAAGCGTTTATGTCATGTTTGGATAGTTGTAAGTATGGGGTAGTGTACAGTACACGGCTGAGGACAAAGGCATGAATGAGGCGACATAGGTCGCGCTCCTTCATGCCTCTATGATGTCCCGAAACCCTGCGGATGAGGTGCGATATCGCGCCTGCAACCTGCTTGAGTTTCTTGAGGGTAGTGGTGTTTTTGCCATCGTTCTGGATGTGCAAGCCCAATACACGGAGGGTGCCAACCTCGGGTACCGGGTAACCATTCAGTTCAATGGCAATGGGGGAGCGGGGACAGCGGTGGTTCTTAGGCCGGATGAGGAGCAGTTCGGACTTCTCTGGGGAGCAAGACAGTCCGATGGTCCGTGCGTAATTTTGGGTGAGGGTGGCTGCTTCCTGTAAGGTGTTCTCTATGTCGCCGTCACTGCCGTGGGTGGTCCACAGGGTGATATCGTCGGCATAAAGAGTGTGCTTGAGGTGGGGAATAGTTGCCAATTTCCGGGCGAGGGGTATGAGGGTTATGTTAAAGAGAAAGGGGGAAAGGACGGACCTTCTGACATCTTTTGCGGGAAAAATAGGAAGAATTCTCTTCGATAAAGAATAGACTACTCTTCCTGAGCCTTCGAGTTAGTTCTAGCCCTTCGCGCTATTTTTTGACACCATCATTGTCCATTGTTTCGAATTCGTGACATACTGATTTCTGAAATTTTAGCGGCGCAAATAAATTGGTAATATTCGCTTTTAATGAGGCAACATTAGCTAGCATAGTGTGGTGGGGGGTGATTTTATTCTTTTATTCCTTCATAATTTCGGCACCAATGGGCTAAAGCTGGGTGGTGGTATTCTTAATTGTCAACCTGAGGCGCTACCTGAACGTAAATAGGTAATGCTGACGTCCATTTCATGCTGTTTTAGGTGCTAGAACTCATGCGGTTCTTCGCCACCCTAATTTCTTGAGTCGCAGGTTAGTTAAAGCTAATAACTAGAACACAATGCCGCGAGAGTACAACCACTGAAAAGTTGACGTCCTGGCTGTTGACGGTACAGATGAAAATGGCAGTGACAGGATAGCGCGAAAAGGGCTAACTAAATTCAGTGCTTCAAAGTTATGAAATAACCTATTGTTTAATATCAAACTAAACAGACTTCTTCCGCTACTCTGATGCCAGCATAAGCCCCGAGAAAAGACTTCAAAGGTTGGAGCGGGTAGCAGGAACCGCCGCTGTTCGTCTAGACTTCAGAAGCGCCGAAATATATTGCTTCCTTTATCTCATAATTTTCCTGTCGCACTTTTATATCTGTTCATTTCAGCTTTTGCGTTTGCCTCTCCGATTTTATTAGCAAGCACCACCACAGTTGTCAACCATTTCGGCATTCGTACCTTATTCACAGTTTACTGCCCACAGGCGTCGCTACAGTCACCTAACCTCCGAGTTTTGGCCCAGTCAGAATACGTACCGCAGTTCAATAATCGGTTGGTCCTGTGGGGAGTTTCGCAACTGCTATGATCAGTGAGCTCTGCTGGTATCAGCAGGTTTGATTGTGCATGCGTGTTCTACAGAAGACAGAAAAGTACCACGGTCCAGCGCGTGTCCTGGAGTTAACGCTGCAAGAGTGTCAATACGCGACCTCTGTCGGCGGGGACAAAACCTCAGCGGCTGGACGGAAATGAGCGAAACGAACGGTATAAGAGTGCGTCACGCTCCGAAAGCTGGACTTAATAAACGAGGCTCACTTTCGTCCGTTCAGATCTTTCGAAACACACAGCGCATGCAAGACGGGAGATGGGGGTCGCGCCGTCGTAACGGGAGGGGCAGGGCCACTTAGGCTGCCTAACTGGGCGGAACCGTCTTGCCCCTGGACGGCTCAGTGTGGCGGGGGACGCTCGTGATTTCGTTTGCTCCTTGAACCGCTGTCCGAGTGGCGTCTCAATTATAGGTCACTCATTCATCGCGGGACCACACAACTGCTCTTTAGGGGCAACACTTCAGTGAGCAAGGTTAACTTGTGTCGAAAGACAGCACGCCAATGCGAGCACTGCACCGTGATAGCTGAAGAAAAGAGGCACAGAGAAAAGAAGCTAAATAACGAAGTACTGACCTGAATTCAAAAAATTAGGATTTAGAACAGATCAAAAGTGCAACAACAACAACAACGACAACAACAAAAAACGGAGGGGACACCTATGCCCCGCCTTAAGGGTGTAGGGCGATAGCTTTAATGGCTTAACGCCCATATATGCGGAATTGTAATTCTCGACTTTACATTCATAGATCACTCGGAGCACTAGTACCAATCGTGGCACAGTGGTGCAGCGGATAAGCAATGCGCCACTGCCCTGTGATGACAGATGCTGCCCCCGGTAGGGCTTGTGAGACCTCGGTTGTTCTTCCCGAACAAACCTCTCGCGACTAATCATTAATTTAAATATGACAGAAGCCAACAGCCACAGAAACCAAGGGGCACAGGGGATTTTTTTATTAATTTATTTATTTTGTGCTGTTGTTCGATTTAGAATATTACCGAATATGTTATCGCTTAAAGGTAATTGATTAGAAAAGCAGAAGAAAAAACAACCACATGCCGCCGGTGGGATCCGAACCCACGACCTCCGAATTACGCGTCCGGTGCTCTACCTCTGAGCTACGGCGACGGCTGTCAAACCTTCTGCTTTCGGGGGGTATTTATATTTACAAGTAACCTAACCTTGAGAGTGTTCATCAGCGCCACCCACGTTCATAAGCGGCGGACGTAGAACGTCCTGATTTACCGCAGGTGTGACGTAGAACGTCGTCGAACGGAGAGGGTGGAAGCTGTGTGAGAACCCTCTTATGCTTCCTATGGCATCAAGGCTGCCAGAATCGAGGCCCTCGCTAAGCAATTAAGCAAACAAGGAAGGGGAATGAGGGGCTCGTTGCAAATATGACAGAAGCCAACAGCCACAGAAACCAAGGGGCACAGGGGATTTTTAAGCATGAAATGCTTTTAGCCCCCGTTGTCGGCAGTGTGGTGACGTCACGCCGAGACCGAGAGCCATCATCCGGGCACTGAAATCCACTCATCCGGGCACTGAAATCCAGTCATCCGGGCATTGAAATCCAGTCATCCGGGCACTGAAATCCAGTCATCCGGGCACTGAAATCCAGTCATCCGGGCACTGAATTCCAGTCATCCGGGCACTGAAATCCACTCATCCGGGCACTGAATTCCAGTCATCCGGGCTCTGAAACGAGAACATCCGGGCACCGTACGAGACTTAACGAGATTTAACGAGACTCTCTAAGCCCTCCTACGCGACCGGCATGCGAGCGCCGGTTGGTCTCCAAACGAGACAAAAAATAACTGCTGCCAGTGCCTTCTCAATGTTTATCAAGATATCTGTGGAGCTGTGGGTTTGATAATGCACGGAATTGTAATTTCCGATTTCAATAATGCGTGCAAAAAGCACATAAATGCCACGTTACACTTCGTTGTCATACGTGATCTCTTAGGGGCTTCGCGCATCGAAGCAAAACCGCGCAGGCACACAGGGGCCCGGGGGAGAAGCGCTGCGTTCAAAGGGCAAGGCATCGCGCCGAACGGGTGGTGGCGTTCCTCTCTTCCTTTACGGTGCGGTTCGGGTGTCCACCGAGATGGCAGAGAATTACTGCGCGATTTCCTTTCCTCAAAAAACCTTGCGTTCAAATGGCAAGGCATCGCGCTGAACGGGTGGTGGCGTTCCTCCCTTCCTGTACGGTGCGGTTCGGGTGTCCACCGAGATGACATTAGGCCCGTAAACATTTCATGCTTACTCTACTCTCGGTTACGGGAGAGGCAGGGATTTTTAGGTAGTCAGTTCTCGTTGTGCCTTTTTTTTATTAATTTATTTATTTTGTGCTGTTGTTCGATTTAGAATATTACTGAATATGTTATCGCTTAAAGGTAATTGATTAGAAAAGCAGAAGAAAAAACAACCACATGCCGCCGGTGGGATCCGAACCCCCGACCACACGCTACTGTGGGCCCTTTGCTCAGAATGCGGTGGGCAGGAACGGTAGGCAGCACATTGTGATGTCATCGCTGGTCACGTCTGGGGATTTCTCTGGGGATTTTTCACCCATACCGTCGCTGCCGCCGGCAATGACGAGGCTAGGTTTTCAGCTTTACGGGACCCTTAACGATGCCGCGCCCTTTTTTTCTGTGCATACCCTGAACCCTGAGCCGGACACACGTTTCCGGATCTCGTGTTCGTGCTCGTTTTCTTGTTTGTAAAAAGCAAGCATGTAATTACTGCAGGATCTCTGCTGCTACTCTCCTTCTGCGCGCTGTATCCAACCCTTGTAGACACAGTGGGTTATGAGGAAGACAGTAGTGAGTGATATTTTCCTGAGGACTAAAGCCAGCCCTGGGCAGTATGCATTCCACCTCCCCCATCTCCACTGCCTCTACTGAGCCGTGCTTTGCTGCGATCTAGTCCAATGAAGACAAAGTAACACTGCTAAAGCGGCTGAATGAACCTCAACGGCACGCATGTGCTGCTATACTCGGGGAGCTATTCTAACGAACTTCGATGTGGTAAACTGTTTCTCTGTTTTCTAAGCTGCCAGTACGGCTGCAGTGACGAGGATACGCGGAATGCGCAGTCTTTTTCAAAAGTATACAGTCCTAGGAATCTGCTTCTGAGCCCTGCAGTGCGGTTCCTCTTGCATACTCAGGGACCTTAATCTCATGTAGGCAGAAGGAATTCAAGTCCTCAATCCTCCCAAGCTTAGGAGTATGATTGGTTTAGTTTATTGGGGTTTAACGTCCCAAAGCGACTCAGGCTATGAGGGAGGCCGCAGTGAAGGGCTCCGGAAATTTAGACGACCTGAGGTTCTTTAACGTGCACTGTGACATCGCACAGCGCACGGGTCTCAAAAATTTCGCCTACATCAAAATTCGGCCGCTGCGGCCGGAATCAAACACGAGTCTTTCGGGCCAGCAGCCGAGCGCCGTAACCACTTAGCCACCGCGGCAGCTAGCTTAGGAGTATGAATTGTGCTTGGGAGGCCTGCTACAAGGCTTGGTAGCAAACCCCTTGGGCTGTATATTTTTGACAAAGACTGTACATGCTTCGCGGTGCGTATATTCCATTTTGTTGTGTACGCTGGCCGATCTTAGGTTTTTTTTTCACTTCAAAAGATGACTTCAAAAAACAAACAAAAACGAAAGTCACATTGTCGCAATGCATACGCGCCCAACGAAATTAGTCTTTTTACCGTAGCTGTATCGTGGTCGTGCCCAGTGCAATTCAGCCGACCAGACACCACAATGTGTCGTCATAACTCTGTTGTTATACAGGACAACACATTTCGTTATTCTGCGGAATAACCATTTTGTTATGCGCGAAACCCTATGGTTCTGCCAACTAACGCTCACTTCATATTACTAGGTAGGTGTAAAGTGGCGATTTGCATGAAATGGGGTTCATGTTTCGCAACACGATGAAGAATAACAGTCATAAAACACGTAGACGTGCTCGTGTAACTCAAAGGAACTGGTTTGAGATAACGACATTCAGCAACAGTGCAGTTCATGACTGCGGAGATTCGTTTGCAAACATGTGAACTCTCTCATGCTCTCCTACATTCCTCGTTTCATAGTCCTCCAATGCTTTTATGGTCATGAAACCTCTCCCTAACTCTATGGGGGAGCTTCATACGTTGACCGCGCGCCTTCCATGAGGTGGCGCTAAGAGTCGTGTGGGGACTATGCTCGTTTCTAACCTTCCTTACATTAACCGGTGATGACTGGTTCACTGCGAACTCTATCGGCACAACTTGTCCTGCCCAACGACATGTCGTGCCTTGCGGGCAGCCAATATACCAGGCGTTTCAGAGAAGACTAAGCAATTTTCAAAAAAAGGATTTTTGGGGTATAAACATGTCCTTTGCATCATAGTATTGCCAGTATTGGTGGACACTGGAAAGCCGGTGAATTGTTTTAAGTAGTAAGATTTTTAAATAATTTCTGATAATTAACTTTCTAGCTATCACAGCTAGGCGAACGGTTGCAATTAGAGATTTGTCGCTGGTTGTTAGTAATAGCCATATCAGTTTTTAGAATTTCGAAAACACGATTATCCTCGGCGCTATGGCTCGACAAAATTTGGCTACATCGTGCCAAAACACACGTGCTTTCGAAAAGCATGCAGGCAAAGCAACCTTTCCAGTGCACGTAACTAGTCAAAAAAGCCAAATTTTGTCGAGCCACAGCGCCAAGGGTAATCGCGTTTTCGAAATTGTAAAAACTAATATGGCTATTACTAACGTCCTAATCTACAAATCTATAATTGCAGCTAAATGCGTAACTCTAATAGTTAAAAAGTTAATTATTAAAAATTAGTTAACCAGCATACTACTTATGACGATTCACCGGTTTTTTGGCTCCCGCCACCACTGGTAATACTATGCTGAAAAAGCCATTATTTCACCTCAAAAACCTGTTTTTGAGAATTACGTAGTCTTCCCTGAAACACCTGGCATAAAGTGAGTGGCCCATAAAATTCTTTCTCTGTTGTAGGCAGAAAACTTCACATTTCAAAATTTAGGCTTTAAATGGAGAGTGCCCACGAAAAGTTTGTAGTCTGTAGTCGTCTAGATTATTTTTTTTTAGGAAATGGCAGGCGCATTAAACGTACACAGAGGAAAACTCTATCATTTTTTTAGCAAGTTCCGTTAGTTGAGCATCTCGTGGCTTTGTTGTCGTTTGTCCGGAAGCGAAAGATGCATTTATTGCTACGAAATTTGGACTTAAGTTGACAAACTTTTTCTCGCCGCTCTGATTCAAACTCGGGACTCTCTGATGACGAAATAGCCGAAAAGTGACGCAAACTGGCGCAAACGGGGACTCCGTGATTGCTGGTGGAGAGCGGTGCAGCCCAGGAGCAGCCGAAATGAAAACTATCACTAGCGGCTTCAAAACACACATTATATACTTCAATATTGATCAAACGCGTAACCTTCATGCCCGTCTGTCAGCCTCAGAGATATGCGTAGTTTTTCAGCTATTTCGTCATTACATTTACACTTGAGAGATTCGCCTGTGGCGGCGATAACTGTATTGATGCAAAAGCACTACTAGTCCCATTACAAGAAAAGCCGGCGGCGTGTGTGTTTGTACTCGCAGATGGTACAGAGGAAAAATTCAGAGGGCACTCTGACTGCCTCTGTGGCACTGGTGACGTCACGAATGGATGACGTCACACAAAATTAACGTCTTGTTACTAAGTGACGACACATTACTAATTAATGGATAATTACTGATGAATGACTGAATACTAATTATCTGTTAATTAATGACGCTTAAGCTTCGCCTTTAGGAGTGGAACGCGACAGCGTGTTGTAGTGCTGCCAGGGAGTCCATGGAACGCCACCACCCGTTCGGCGCGATGCCTTGCCCTTTGAACGCCACGCTTTCTGAGGAAAGGAAATGGCGCAGTAATTCTCTGTCACCTCGGTGGTCACCCGAACAGCACCGTAGATGAAGGGAGGAAGTGGGAGTGAAAGAAGATAGATAAAGAGGAGCCGTAATGAAGAAAATGAAAATTGTATTTGAGGAAAGGAAATTACGCAGCAACTGTCTCACATATCTCGGTGGACACTCGCAAAAGCGTGACACTGCTGACAAGCTTCTGCTGACAACCTCCTGTCGACAACAATGAGGCATTAAAGGCTTTCGCCTTAATAAGACAGGAACCTACTATTCTGTCGTACGGTTTATGGTTTATTGGGGTTTAGCGTCCCAAAGCGACTGAGGCTATGAGGGAGGCCGTAGTGAAGGACTCCGGAAATTTCGACCACCTGGGGTTCTTTCACGCGCACTGACATCTCACAGTACACGGGCCTCTAGAATTTCGCCTCCAACGAAATTCAGCCACCGCGGCCGGGATCGAACCCGCGTCTTTCGGGCCAGCAGCCGAGCGCCGTAACCACTGAGCCACCGCGGTGGGGTATTCGGTCGTACGATTCGAACTCTAATGCATGTGAAAACATTACGCGTAAGAAATGCGCCCGGGGGCACTAATGCTTCCGCACTTCCAAGCTTAAGCAGTAAAGAGTCCCTCTCGAATTTTTTTTATTAGTTCTCGCTCCTTTCCACCTTGCACGAGCTTTGTCTTTTTTTTTTTTTTGTGAGAGTGGTCTTTTCGTGGTTTTCAGCTGGTATTCACCGACACAAGTCGCGGCGGCGGCGTTTCAGTGGAGGCGAGACGCAAATGCTCCCGTGTGCTGTGCGATGTCAGTGCACGTTAACGATCCCCAGGCGGTCATATTCCGGAGCCCTCCACTACGGCACTTCTTTGTTTCTTCTTTCACTCCAACCTTCCTCCCATTCTTTACAGCGCGGTTCAGGTGTCCGCCGAGATATGTGAGACAGATACTGCGCCAATTCCTTTCCTCAAAACCAATTTTAACACGAGAGCGTTAAGGGCCCCGCGTCGCAGAAAAGCCGGTGTCGTCGCCGGCGGCATTGTCCGTAAGCGAAAAATACCGGCAGCATTAATAAATAAAACCGAGTAGGAAATTGGTCGAGTTCGGGAATCGAACCGGGGCCTCCGGAGTGTGAAACGAGCACGCTAACCACTCCGCCAAGCCAGCTCGATGGTTTGGAATGAACAAAGGTGCGTCTAGTGAATACGGTGTCCTTGTTCACTCCCACTTTCCTCCCTTCCCGTACTGCGCGGTTCAGGTGCCTACCGAGGTATGCGAGACCAATAATTTCCTTTCCTGAAAAACCAATTTACCCACGAGCAAGGCATACAGCCGAGCGAGAGAGAAATATTTGAAGATGAATTCGGGCCACGCCCCAGGGTCCCCGCACGACTCCACTGCACTCGTGTTTATGTTCCTAAGGTCCCTAACACTGGCAGCCCGGCCGGTGGCGATGGTCTGCACGGCCGGGTCCTCCGAGCGCAGCAGAGTCTCCCAGTCCTCCCAGGTCATAGCGTTTTGTGGACTCCCTGGCTGCGTTGCAAGACGCTGTCGCGTTCCACTCTTAGAGGCGAAGCTGGAGCGTTTCGAGGAATTTTTTTTTCCCATTTACCGTGTGTCCCTTTGACTGTCTCATCGTACACACCTAGACTGCGCCGTGAAGGATGGAAAATAAAAGCGAAACACGGCAAGAAGAGCCGCAGTGGGTGGCTTCGTCCCACAGACACCGCCATCATGGAAGACTTCTGGTGATAATCGCTCCTCCCGCCCTCTCTCTGTGGCCTTCTGTGCTACAGCACGCGTTTAAGTGAACTTGATACACAGTGAGATTTAGCATAAACAGCTAATTTATTTTAAATAGTCCTCAAGAGATAGCCTTTAAGAACGCTCCATTCTGCAGTACAACTGAGGCTTTCTTTTGACACTGTCGCCGCAAATGATTTTCGCTCAAATGCTGTGTTGTGTTTGTATTTTTTTTACCACTGTTAAACTTCGAAAAATCTGCGTGTGTGTGTGCGTGTGTGTGTGTGTGTGTGTGTGTGTGTGCGCGCGCGTGTGCGTGTGTTATGAGCGTGCCTGTAGGAAACGGAGGAGGAGAAACTTAATGCAAGTATTAAAGCTCAATATTGAAATATCGAAACGAGATATTGAAGCCCATATGGCGTCCGGTTCGGAGCAGTAATATCAATGCAGTGCTTTAGCGCGAATCCGCCGCGGTGGCTCAGCGGTTGGGGTGCTCGGCTGCTGGCCGGAGTTCACGGGTACGAACTCGGCCGCGGCAGCCGCGTTTCGGTGGAGGCGGAACGTAAAAGGCGTCCCGGTGCTGCGCGATGTCAGTACTCGTTAAAGAGCCCTAGGTGGTCGAAATTATTCCGGAGGCCTCCATTGCGGCACCTCTTTCTTCTTTCACTCCCACCTCCCTCCCTTCCTTACGGCGTTGTTCAGGAGTACACCCAGATGTGAGACAATTACTGCGTAATTTCCTTCCGTCAAAAACCAATTTTCATTTTATTGCGAAAGCAATACTACGCTCATGAACGGCCTTTCGCGTAGCGGCGGGCGGTAGCCACGTTTGACCTTTACAATGACCTGTGACGTCATGCCATACCTAGTGACGTCATAGCGTGGCCTCATACCAGGCTAACTGGGATACCAAGTCGAGTCGTCGTGCAGCGGCGGCCGGTAGCCACGCGTGAGATTTAGAATGACCTATTACGTCATGCCATGTCTAGTGACGTCATAGCGTGAAGTCATACCAGGGTGAGAGATGGGCTACCAAGTCGAGTCGTCGCGCAGCGGCGGCCGGTAGGTGGTGTAAAACATTTATTTATACTATATACAAGAGCGGTATTGCTTGGACCGTGCCTGAAGGGCCCGGCCCTCACAATCACTAGGAGGGATCCCTAGTCCGGTAGCCACGCGTGACCTGTAGACCCGGCGCACTGCGTTCCTTCTTTAGACGCGGCGCGCTGCGTCCCGTTAGAGGCGCTCCGCTCGCTTTCGCAACCTCCAGGCTTAACCAAAGCTAGGCCCCCGCCAATTTTTTTTTTTAGCGCGAGCTCTACGGTGATGACCGTGGTGTTCTAAGTGCAAACCACTAACCACTAACCACTAATCATAACCAACAATTCTGGACAAAAGCATTTTTGAGCGGGAAACCTTTACGCAAGCAATTTTTTCATATAATGTAAGACTTCAGTATAACATAGAATATATCCACAGATCACCGCACGGCAGTCTTGTGTTTTTTTTTATTAATGTTTTTGCTGTCGTCAAAAGCGTTCCCATTGGTTTTCTATGGCAGTCTTAACTGCTCGATGCGATCGACGGAAACACGTTAAAAGAAAGATTTTGCTACATATCAGAAGGATGAGTACTACCTTCAGTATTTCGTTTACAGCTAGAGTCTTACAATTTTCGAATTTTCAGAAATTTTTTACGAGAATGTTGGAACGTTCGCGTGGTGGGCAACGTGCTCAGCTTCCGTCGCGGGTTTCGTTGTTTGAAGGGTTTGTGTGGACTTAGTGATATCGCAAGCGTATATAAGGGGAGGGCAAAGTCCCTGTTTGGAGCCGCCTCCATAGTATAGTGTCTGATGGTAATTGTCGAGGGAGGGATGGGGTGGGGGGTAGAGCCGACGCTCGGCTTTGCAGGCCTGCGTCATTTCACTCCGCGGGGCCTGGAGCACCTTACCACTTGGGAGGCATGGGAGAACCTACTGCGCTCCGAGGACCCGGCCAAGCACGCCATCGCTGTAGGCCGGGCTGCCAGCGTCATGAGCCTCCGGGACAGGAACGTCTGAGCGCAGTGGGGCCGTGCGGGGGCCCACGGACCTACGTGTTCCAAACTCCCTTCCTCCAAATGAAGTTTTCATCATCATCACCGTTGTTTGACGCATTTTACGGCGAAAGCCTTTAATGGCTCGTTCTCCCGTCCGTCCGTCTGGCGTTACATCCAGCGCCTGGGGTGGCTCATCGACGAGCGCAGTTGACGTCATCAAACGGATGACGGGTGTCCACCGAGATATGTGAGACAGTAATTTCCTTTCCTCAAATACAATTTTAATTTTCTTTTTTACAGCCCCTCTTTCCCTTTCTTCTTTCACTCCCACTTCCTCCCTTTCTCTACAAACAGATGACGGGTGTCCACCGAGATATGCGAGACAGTTACTGCTTAATTGCGCGCGCTTGCTCGCTGCTCCATCTGGCAGGACGTCACACCGCGCGCCTCAGAGGAGGCGATAGACTGGCGCAAACTACAAACCGGTACCTACCCGCACCTGCACAAACTACACAAGATTTTCCCTACACAATATGCAAACGAAAGTCCATGGTGTCAGGGTAAACCTACACTAGAGCATGTCACATAGACCTGCCCTAAGGCGGACTTAGAGCCAAGAATAAACAACCCGAGTGTGATGCAGTGGGAGCACTTGCTGGCCAGCGAGGACGAGGAAGCGCAACGATTCCTTGTGCGCCGAGCCACGATGGCAGCAGTCAAGTGCGGCATCCTGGATCAGGGATCGGCCACGGCGCCCAGTGACCCTTCAAAATTATCAACAATAAAGTTTTTTCCATCCATCCATCGCCGCGGAGCCACCGCCGCAGTTTGGTATGACGTTACACCGCTTGCCTCCTCGTTGCGCTCGCTTTCGCTACCTATATCCTGGAACAGACGAGCTAAGCCACTGCCAATTTTTTGCCTCTCTAAAGCTCGGGCTGTTGCAGGCAATGACTGGAAGAGCGTTCTTACAGAGACTCGGATACCGCAAGCAGATGCGAGAAATGTCGAGGACGGAAACGATCCCCGACGAGCTTCGCAAGTCCCTCAAGGTAGCGACAGTACCAAGAAACACGGACCGCAACCTCCACCGAGGTAGAAGAGAAGCGAGGGCCGAATCCATCGAGAAGACATACGCTCCTCAAGACATGACCGTGTATGCAGACGTGTCCTGGAGAGGAGGAGACACCAAAATCGCAGTGGCGGCGGTGGTCAATTCGCCTCTACGCGAAATGACCAGCGCGTCTCTCCGAGACTGCACAGCTGCAGAGGCCGAGGTTGCTCTAGCGGTGGAGGAGGGCTATAGAACCAGGCGGTCACTAACAATACTCACGGACTCTCAAACAGCCCGCCGAAATTACATGAATGGCAGGATAGGTCGTCACGCGCTCCGCATACTCCTCGCAGCGAGGAGGAGGATAAACTTTATTTTCGTCGACAGATGTATCTGACGGTGTGGGGTTAGAGCCCCATCAAGTGGCCATGAGCCCGTGGCGTTCGGCGACTTCTAGGGCTCTTGTCACAACCCGGATCTGTGTCCGAGTCGGAGCTGAGCAATGCGGCCTCCCACTGGTCTGGATTCGAGAGCTGCAAGCCTCTAGGGGGGTAGTCGCGAGGGCAAGCCCACAGTATGTGGGATAGAGTGGCATGTTGGCCACACATTTGACAGGAAGGGGAGTAGACCCCAGGGTATATGCGGGCATATATCGCGGGGTTGGGGAAGGTGTTCGTTTGGAGTTGCCTCCACGCAACTTCTTGGGGTTTGGTGAGAGAACTATGTGCGGGGGGATATAGAAGTCTACCTAAGCGGTAGTGCATGGTTATGTCATGAAATGTGACCATACGATCTCTCGCCGTCCGCAGGACGGGCGACACCACAACCCGGTCGACGAATCCTCGGGCATAATTGTGGGCCGCCTCGTTGCCTGGATGCGACGAGTGCGCAGGGACCCAGATCAATTGGATCGGGCGGAGTTGAAGTTTGGTGGAGTGGAGGAGAGAGAGGGTGACAGGGGAGACCCGGCCTTTGGCGAAACTACGAATCGCCGATTTAGAGTCGCTGAAGATGGTTTCTGCAGAGGTGGAGACCATCGCCAAGGCTATGGCCGCCTCCTCGGCCTCTTCAGGCGATCTGACGGGAATGGAGCACGCAACTAGCGGCCGTCCACAGTAGTTTACAACCGCGAGCGAAAAAGCTTCGCGGTCGGGGTATTCAGCGGCGTCGACATAAACTGCTGTCTGATCTGTTAAATATTTTTTGTGCAGAGACTTAGCCCTGTGCTTTCGGCGAGCGACATGATATTCTGGGTGCATATTTTTAGGAAGAGGGGTAACGATAAGGTTACTGTGGATATGGTGTGGAACCTGGACCCTGTCGGGTGCGGTTGTTTCGAAGCGTATTCCAAGCTTGTCGAGTATGTGACGTCCCGTGGAGGTGTGAGTGAGACGCTCGTACTGAGAAGTGAGATGAGCTTCCGAGAGCTCCGTCACAGTGTTGTAGACCCCTAATGCCAGTAGTTTATACGTGGGGGTCCGGTGGGGGAGATGAAGAGCCGCCTTGTAAGCCTGTCGAATAAGGCAGTCAACGCGGTCCTGTTCCTGGCAGCTAAGGTAGAGGTAAGGGAGGGTATATGTGAGGCGACTGATAACAAACGCCTGAACAAGACGTCGGAGGTCAGCCTCTCGCATGCCTCTATGTTTATTAGCAATGCGACGAATTAGACGAATGGTCTGCGATACAGAGACTGTAAGTTTAGCTAGAGTGTCGGTGTTTTTCCGATTGCTCTGGATGAGGAGCCCCAATACCCTAATGGTGGATACTTCGCGTATGGGCTGACCACTAGCAGTAATGCAGATGGGAGGATGGCCGTGGAGGCCGGGTTGACCTCGGATGAGCAGCAGCTCGGATTTCTGAGGGGAGCACGAGAGGTCGGCTGCGGCTACATGGCGCTCAATGACATCGACCGCTTGTTGAAGTGCGGATTCGACCTCAGCATCGTTGCCTGTTGAAACCCAGAGGGTAATGTCGTCTGCGTATAAGGTATGGGATAGCCGGGGGATAGCGTCTAATTTAGAAGGTAGCGTGAGCAAGGCGACATTGAAAAGAAATGGGGAGAGAACGGATCCCTGGGGGGTGCCATTGCTACCGAGGTTTATAGGGTCTGAGAGGAGAGAGCCAAAGCTAAGTTCAGCTGTACGACCAGAGAGGAAAGTACGTATATACTCGTAGGTACGGTGACCAGGATTTAATAGGGAGAGGTTAGTGAGAATAGCTCGGTGCGAGACGCTGTCAAATGCTTTAGTTAAATCAAGCCCTAGAATAGCCTTTGTGCCCGCTCTGGTAGAGGGGCACAGTATCTCTCGTGAGAGCTGCGACAGAATTAAAAATCTCTGCCTCTCCCGTAACCGAGAGTAGAGTAAGCATGAAATGTTTACGGGCCTAATGTCATCTCGGTGGACACCCGAACCGCACCGTATAGGAAGGGAGGAACGCCACCACCCGTTCAGCGCGATGCCTTGCCATTTGAACGCAAGGTTTTTTGAGGAAAGGAAATGGCGCAGTAATTCTCTGCCATCTCGGTGGAGACCCGAACCGCACCGTAAAGGAAGGGAGGAACGCCACCACCCGTTCGGTGCGATGCCTTGCCCTTTGAACGCAGCGCTTCTCCCCCGGGCCCCTGTGCGCCTGCGCGGCTTTGCTTCGATGCGCGAAGCCCCTAAGAGATCACGTATGACAACGAAGTGTATCGTGGCATTTATGTGCTTTTTTGCACGCGTTATTAGAAATCGGAAATTATAATTCCTTGCATTATCAAACGCACAGCTCGACTGATATCTTGATAAACATTGAGAAGGCACTGGCAGCAGTTATTTTTTGTGACTCGTTTGGAGACCAACCGGCGCTTGCATGCCGGTCGCGTAGGAGGGCTTAGAGAGTCTCGTTAAATCTCGTTAAGTCTCGTACGGTGCCCGGATGTTCTCGTTTCAGAGCCCGGATGATGGCTCTCGGTCTCGGCGTGACGTCACCACACTGCCGACAACGGGAGCTAAGAGCATTTCATGCTTAAAAACCACGAAGAAGAAAACGACAAGACCACACACAAATTTGTGTGGATATCGGGGCACACGGGGGTGGCAGAGAACCAAGAGGCCGACAGGATAGCTCGAGGATACATTACTTTCCGAGCATCCGACGAGACCGCGGAACTATATCCCCCGCCGCACAAATCTCTCAGCAGAGAGAGAGAGAGAGAGAAAACTTTATTTACAAAGGAATTCGGGGCACGCCCCAGGGTCCCCGCACGACCCCACTGCACTCAAGTGTTTATGTTCCTGAGGTCCATAACACTGGCAGCACGGCCGGTGGCGATGGTCTGCACGGCCGGGTCCTCCGAATGCAGCAGGGTCTCCCAGTCCTCCCAGGTCTTCAGGTTCTCTAGGTCCCGCGGGGGAGGGTCCGCCGGGCAGAGGGAAAGGATGTGGAGGGAAGAAGCGAAGGGTTCTGGGCATAGGGCGCAAGCAGGAGTGGGGAAGGAGGGATGATAGTGGGTTAGGGTAAGGGGCGAGGGGAGAGTATGTGTTTGTAATCTGCGCCAGAGTGTTGCGTGTCTGTTATCTAGGGAGGGGTGGGGCGGGGGGTAGAGCTGGCGAGAGGCTCTGTATGCCTGGGTCAGCTCACTGAATGAGTGCATGCGATCCTTCGTGAATCCCCGATCCGAGGCCACCTGAGCCCGGTTTAAAGAACCTCGGGCTAAAAGGTTGGCGGCCTCGTTTCCGGGATTCCCGGAGTGCGCAGGCACCCATATCAGCTCCACTTGGCGGGGCGGGGGTGCATCGGGCGAGTCCAGTATGCCAAAAGCAGGGACATGAACTCGGCCGGAAGCTGTCACTTGGAGACAATTACAAACAGGCTCTTTCCCAAACATACATATACTAAACAAAATGCACCCTACGATGCACCCTACAGCGACCAGCGAAGCTGATCTGTTCACGCCGCCATGAGTCTTAAACTCAGGAGCGGCGCAGTCGGGGTGATGATTATTTTGTGCAATGCACAGCGCGAGAGAGTGGCAATTGTACATGAACAGTGATCAGTTGTGGTGATAGCATAGTGCTTTCTTGCAGTGGCCAGCGAAGCTTATCTGTGCGCACCGCCACGGGTCTTAAGCCATATATATTTTATTTCTACAGATCTAGCTGGCTTCAGACCCTCAAATAGTCAACGGGTTTTTCCGGGACTGGAAACCTTAGTGGTAGCTCACTAAAATACTTAGGATGAGCGTTGCGCTCTCAGCATCCGCCGGTTCTTCTTGCTTTCTGACATTCCGTGACCTTTGCCCTTCTTCCCTGTGCAGGAGCCTCGCACGTTCGCGACGATCCGAACTGCGGTGACGGCTCCATCGATGCCTGCGGCACCGAGTTCATCTCGTTCGGCCACGGACCGCGCCTGCCTGAGAATGAGACGCACCTCGCCCAGAGCTGCAAGTGAGTGAAAAGAGGAGGGGGAGGGGGGGGGGGGGCGTCGGAAACGCGAGAACAACAGAATAAAGCGAATTAATATTTCTTAAAGATATAATAGATACTGTTATTCTTAAACTGAGTTTGTGTGGGTTTTAATGCAGAAATGCATTCTGCGCTTGCAGACAACATTTTTAGCGGACTCAACCTTGCGACATATCCTTTCAACTCGATATAAATCCTAGCCTTAGGGTGACATGGGAAACAATAAAGAGTGTTCATGTCCTGTATACATAGTCGCAGAAGTGCGAGGATTGGTAATCCATGTTGCCCAGGTGAATTTCGAACAAGAGGAAGAAGTAGTAGATAAGCAAGGAACAGATAGCCTCGAGGGAATGCAGGGGCCTCTATGGGAACTTTCAACAATGCCTACATCACCACCAACAACAAGAACGATATGAGAGTCCTGGTAAGAGCGAGAGAAGAGAACTAAGGCGGGTAATATCCGTCACAAGTCCTAAGCGCGATCAATGGGAATAAGCTTCTGCAGCAGTGGCATCGCCAAGAAGAGGAAAGGAAAGAACGCCGTAAACTCCGCGTAGTCACCAAATTTACGTCTTTTCAGCAGGAAATAAAAGTTGTTCAATCAAATAATCAATCAATCAATCAATCAATCAATCAATCAATCAATCAATCAATCAATCAATCAATCAATCAATCAATCAATCAATCAATCAATCAATCAATCGAAAAACGCCCACCTGTAAGCGCACATATCAGTCGTACAGCGAAAAGAGTGGTAAAGATGGGTGGAAAGGGCAGAGGTCGGTTAGAGAAGAGCGAAGAATCTGGAGACCAGTCATGGATTGTAGTGTGCCCATGCGTGGGTGGTTCAGAGTGGTCCGGCCCGCATGTGCTCGGGCCAGTGGTACGCGTGCATATGGGGTGCGGGCGGGACTGATGGCAAATTTTTTTTCTTTCTATTTCTTCTTTCTTTCTTTTTATTTGGTGGGTTTCCGGAAAGGAGATGATTTAAGCCGGCGTGCTTGTGCGGTCGTATTCTGTAAGCTGTCCATTTTATGTTGTCCATTTCGCGTACATTCGGTCCTCCGGGTTGCTTCCCACAGACGCTTGAAAGTCGTGGGTATTATTGAGTGACCACTGACAGAGGACCGAACGGATGCGAAATGGACAGCTGATATAATACTGCCCTTGAAGCCTTATAAAAGCGAGCACAGCGAGCCAATCTCAAATAGTTGCACCAGACCCCTGGAACGGACTAGCTGCGTATGGCCGATATTTTTGCGTGCGTGCATGCATTCTTGTGTATTGTGCTTCCAGCCTTACTGAAAAACGAAGAAATGCAGCTCGAACTCTAAATGTTTGGGTTAGAGGCGCAACCTTAATACGATGGTTGACGAAAGAAAAGTGGGAAAATTCGTTCCGATGAGTCATATTTTATATACTGCTGGTTAAAGCTATACATCTCCTCCGTCTCGTGCAGGCGCCAGCTGAAGGGCATCGAATGCGCCAACGAGTACTCGGAGCGTTGCCTGCTGGGCTTCTTCCGGGGCTCCGCGGTGACGGCATTGATAACGCTGCAGGAGGAGACGGAGAGGAAGTGTGACGCTACTCACCCGGACCACAAGCGTAACGTATATGCCACGCTCTACAGAGCTCCGTCCCCAAGATTGCCCGCTATAAGGTCCCAGAGCAGGCGGATGCTCTGCGTTGTTCCATTTGTGTCAGCACGGAGGTCTGCCGGCACGACGAGGAGGTAGGCGCGGTCACCGTAATTCACGTTTAAAATCGAAAGCCTCACTAGCCCCATTATCAGAAAACCGGCGGCGTGATACGCCACGCTCTACAGAGCTCCGTCCCCAAGATTGCCCGCCATAATGTCCCAGTGTAGGCGGATGCTCTGCGTTGTTTCATTTGTGTGGTCGCTCAGGTTTGCTTCCCTCGCGATTTACTGCATGAAAAGATGGCTAATTTGCGAGTGGTGTAACAAGTAGCGCTTATTTCTCCACGGGCGTGGACGTTCAAAAACGAGATCCAAAAATAATGAGTCCCTGAGAAGCTAAATATGTCGACGAAGCAGCTAAAAAAAAAAACGCTTGAGAGAACGGAATACGGCACCAGCAGTGCCGTAATCCGCGTTTTTCACGCGGTCGCTCTGCGCATGCGCGCCTCTTCTCCTCCAGCTCTACTGGTTGAAAACAAAACCGCCAGCTCCTACTGCGCATGCGCAGTTAATATTAGTGAAAGGTGCATGCGACAGATGGCGGCAGCTGTCAAGCACATAGTTGTCAATTAGCAGGCGCAGCTGGCTCCTAGCGGAGCCAGATCGCGTCTAGGTCTCTCACGCGCGTTTGTTTTCAACCAGTAGCAGAAGAATTTTTCGCCACTCCCAGAGGACGCCACATATTGTGAAAAAGACGGATTGCCACCCACTGCGCTCGTGTACCACATGCGTGAATTAATGAGAGATTGGCTTTCTCCGTGTCTGTTGGATCTCGCGGCTTCGGCGCATTTCTCGCTCATTCAAAATACCGGGAAACGACGAAGATGCATTTCTTTGTGAAATGCTGTCTTTTTTTTTCAGTTTTGCATTACTTTGTATGCGGTAGGACAGTTGAAGTGCTGCACTGTAGTTGCACACCACTATGCTTCAACGTGAAAAAGAAAGAACTGTAACCACAACGACTACAGTTGCTATATAAACTTAGGGAGCCGGTAGCCAACAGTCAACAGGCGCGCGAAAGTACTTCCCGTTTTAGTAAGCAGGGATATAGAGTGGAGAAGGAAAGGCGGCGAGGAACCAGAAGACTCTCGGGGTCGGCTACCTCGCTTTAGGGAAAGGGATGTACAGATATGTAAAGGTGAAAGAAGTCGATAAAGCAATCATGGGGGATGTAAGCTCGGGGATATGCACGCGGCAAAGTCGCAGTTTTTAGCGCAAACACTACATGCAGGTGAGGAAAGGAAATGGATAAATGGGATAAGAAGGAAAGGTGTGAGATGGGATAAGAAGGCAAGAGATAAGAAGGGATAAGAAAGAAAGGGATAAGATGGAATATAACAAAAGGGATAAGATAAGAAGGTAAGGGGGTAAGATCGGATAAGAAGGAAAGGGGTAAGAATGGAATATAAGAAAAGGGATAAGGTAGAATAAGAAGAAAAGAGATAAGATAAGGTAGACATTAGCACATAGTAGTTGTGACTATGGTGGGGAAGAAGGGCTTGAGGAAACTGGCGGAGGGCCCCAGTTCAGTACTGGACGTCATATAACTATAGATGACGATGATGAGAATGACAAGAGCGAAACAACACTCTCCCCAGCCGTACAAACACGGTAGACGAATCGTACTAACGAGCTGGCGGAGCCTTTCCTTACCGGCTATGCTTTTGCGGCGCAGGCTACCTGAAGAGCGCCCCCTGCTTGAACAAGGCCGGTGACCGGATCCACAAGTGCGTGCAGAACTTCCGCGAGGACCTCTACCGGATCGCTCTCAATGCCCCGCCCAAGGAGAAGATACGCTACGCGTGCTGGTTCGTAAAAAAAACAAACGAATATGCATTTTATCATCATCATCATCATCATAATCACCACCACCAGCCTGACTACGCCCATAGCAGGGCAAATGCCTCTGCCATGTCTCTCCATTTAACCCGGCTCTTTGCTAGCTGCGGCCACCGTATCCCCACAAAGTTCTTTTCATCCGCCCCCTAACTTTCTGCCGCCCCCTGCTTCACTTGCCTTCTCTTGGAATACGCAGTTATTGGAACCATATCCTTATAATTACCTTGGTCAGGGATAGTTAACACCAAGGACGCAATGCCAAGTCACAACCAGTTTCTGCAAAGAAGCTATTAACAGTTTATTGGTCAAAGGGGAGAGGAGACATAAAGCTGAGCTCAATATACAACATTGCTCGAAAGGTCCGTGTCCTCCGGGAAGTATCTTAAGCTTCAATACCTGCAGGGTGGGCGGCCCTTGCCTCAAACGATGCTTTGGAGCTTCAGGGGTGTCATATGTGCCCGACTGTACGATTGGACATCGAACCTGGTTGCCCAGGAACTTTTCATCGAAGCTGACACTCATATTGGACTCTACGGGCAGAGAGCAGTAGGTAGTACATGCATTACCACAGCCTTGGTATTGTAAACCGATCGAGGATCTGCGACACGGGCAAAGCTTCCACTACTACTAGATCAAGCTATTTTACTGGCACTAGCAAGCAGGGTTAACAGCTCATCTTTGTTTTGGTCTTTCTCTCTCAGCGAGTACAGCAAAATGTTCAGCTGCAAGCAGACCAGCCTGAGGGAGAACTGTGGCGACCCCAAGGCCCTCCAGTACGTCCGGGAGACGGCCGAGCACATCCTGCACAACCTCGTCAAGGTCTTCTGCGGCCGCTACGAGAGCGGCTCGGACGAGTGCGGCGCGCTCGAGAAGCTGCCCGCCCTGGACCCGAACGAGAACGCCCCCAAGAGCTTCATCCTGCTGCTCAAGTCCTTCGCCGCATCCGTGCCATGAGACCGGAGCGCCCTCTACTCTCATCTACTGCGCAGTTCATCTCTCCTGCAGCACAGCTCCGGAAGTGGCAACACTATATTTCGTAGTTTAGCCGCCGGAAAAAAAAAAAAAAAACAAAAACGAAAAAGAATGTAGGGTATCATTGCTTCTTAAAACTTCGCCTTTAAGAT
Source organism: Amblyomma mixtum (assembly GCF_055824585.1). NCBI lineage: Eukaryota > Metazoa > Arthropoda > Arachnida > Ixodida > Ixodidae > Amblyomma > Amblyomma mixtum. The sequence continues at coordinate 33,643,791 of NC_143019.1, read as the reverse complement.
AAAGCTTGTCAAATATGAAACAACTTGCTCGCCATATGTTTCAGGCAGCGAATCATGGACATTTGAGGTATCTTAGAAAAGCAGAACAATGGAAGCACAGCAGAATGATAAACTCAGCAGGCTAGAATGCGTTCAAATCTTCCAGCGCGAATGGAAGCGGTCAGGGGAAAGAAAAAGGACAACAGAGACATGGTCTGCACGCACATCACTTGTTACTGTGCTCGTCCATTAGCGCTGGAAAAACATGAAAGAAAGAGATGCACGAATTTCCTGCTCGTCATCGTCAAAGGAGATGATTGCAATATGGACACTTCTCTGAAAACACTGCTTCCCGAAGAATTTCGTTGCGCGCGATATAAACACAGACAAAAGTACGACACCACATAAACGATACGCAGTAGCGCTTCTTCATAACTTTTAACAGTTTCGAAGACTGAAATATTAGCCATAACTACGGCACTATATTAAAAAACAAGACCGAACTAAACTGTTGTTTATTTTTGCCAGTTTTCCTTGAGGCCTTCACAAAACTTTTCCTTAACTGACTATTCGTGCAGCATATAGTTAGACGCAACTAAGATTGTTTTCACATCAAAAAGGCGATTCGAATTTGTGCTTTCCTTCACTACTGACGTTTCGTTTTAACGTATTTGCATGACCAGCCGGGGTGCTATCATTTATTATCTCAATGCCATGCTCATACTAGCCTCACTACGTCCCCTGCTTGCATGTTTGAGTACTATCTTTCATGTGTGGTAACTCCACTACATCAATGATTTGTGTAACTGTCAGGCTATTCGGTCTCATGCCCTGTACCGGTCACCTAAACATTGCAAAAGATGGAATCACTGCCACTGTCACCTAACCCAACCTAGCCCAAGCTCCTAAGTGCAACATGTAAATTTTAAATTAAAATGCTCATAAGTGCAGTGAACTTCATGCACGGACATTGCTGCCACTGTTATAATGGCGACGTTACAACTCGAGCAGAAGCCACACTTAAACGAAAGCTACTAACATAACCAGTGTACACGGCCGTGTTCATCACGCCATTGTAGCCTCCCTGTGTTACTTGTGATGGCTCAAAAGTTAACCGGAGGAAGTGCCCGTGCTTGGTGCTACAATACAGTGCAATCATCATTTACTTTCCAGAATATATTAAAGACACGTGCTGCGATATCCGCGAGGCCCCAGGCGATCAAAAGTGTTTCGGAGCCCCTCTGAACCATTTGTGACGTCTTCGTAGCAGGGTAGGCGTTGCTTAAGAAGAACGGTACTCCAGAAGGCGTGCAGCGGCTTGGCGCTTACTTCGAGAAGATATCGTCGATGTGTCATGTGAGGAACCGAGATGAAAACGTACTTCCAGGTTTGTGCTGCATTGAACAAAGATAGAATGAATTCCACGTTCTTCTAACATTTCTTTTTCTGTTCCTCCCCTCACTGCGTGGTTCAGGTTTCCGACAGGAGTACAAGAAATGTCCACCATTTTGTTTTCCTCTTTAAATCCCGCACTACTCTTCTAATACAGCTTTAGTTGGCGGGTCGAGACGGGCCCTTCCCTGAACTATGCAGTTACCTAAACTGTGAACCCGTTAAGTTCACTGTGCGGAATATGGTTTTGTTGACTGTGCAATTTGCTAAGCGTAGATTTCACAAGCGTAACGAAAATGTAAAGCCGTCCTCTCTTACCGCTCTTCTATGACGTAATATAGCAGCCTGCAGTGGGGAGGGCGTTATCAGCCTATCCCAGCCGCCGCTTGCGCCATCACTGAAGATAGAGGTACTAGTGAGAGCCGGGTTGCTATTCAGGCAACGGCTCTGGACAGTCCCCTTTTAAGGGGCGATGCTTTCGAAAGCGCAAGTCGAGGGAAAACGAAGGGCAAGAACCTAAATTTTGAGGATTTAACAGAAAATTTCTTTTGGACAAGACCACTTATAGGACACCTCGCTGACTCTAAGGTGCTTCCGATCACTGCAGTAGGGTGGTTGAGTGGCTCTTCAAACACCTTAATAACTGTACTTGGGAGATTTCTTTACTCGTTCAATTGTTTTGAAATTTTTGTTGGCGGTTAACAACTTTTGGGAATTTACGAAGTGTCTAACGCTGCCCAGCATAGCATTCTAACTAAGTGCATGCTTTATTTTTGCAAATGTGATTAATTTCATAGCATCTTCATGTCATTACACATCGATCAACGGAACATATTGGCAAAACACCTCCTGTAAAGTTCGACACTTATGGTACACGCTCAACCACTAACCCCATTCGCAGTTTTTATCCTGCTGACATTACCTTTACGAAGCCGCAAAAACAGGTTCTCACTATCTTTTCAAAATCTTACATTCTGACCAACAAGCTCCTTACGTCAAGCATGTGAGAACAGGGGTCTCCAGCGACAATAATTAAAGAAACTGTTTGTTTTTTGAAAAAACAAAAGGAAATGCAAACCATCTGGTGCCCTTTGGAGACAGGAATAGTGTACGGCGCCAAACGCCTGCGCCAGTCGAAGCCTTGATGTGTATCAATACTCGAAGCGCAGCCTTTTCAGTCATCTCACCAGTTCAGTATTAAACGCTTGAAGTGCGCCATGTTTCAGCTCTCAGCCAGTGTTCATGAACTTTTATTTTGAGCCAATAAAGAATGTTTCGTGTTACTTGTCCCGAATGTTTCTTTTAGTTTGCGGAACTTTTATGCCTTTTCTTGTTTAAAAAAATTTGTCCTGCATCAGCCAATGGGACGTTTTAACTGCAAGTGTCCTTTCGTGTCATGTATTTTAAAACTGTTAAAAAAGAAACGGTCTAAGAGACACGGAACACAAACATGATAAGCGTCACAACCAACGTAGATCAACCAATGTTAGATAAAAAGCAGGGTGAGTGACAGAACAAATTTCTGAACAATCTTGTCACTTGCGCATTATAAATGGAAACTGTGCGACTAAACTTAGCCAATAAATTTAGCTGCTAATGAATAAAACAAAGTAAAACCAAGCGTTCCCTGCTTCATTTTGCTTTTTTCAGTACTTCCGCCCTTTTGGTGGTCTGCAGACATATCTAGCAACAAATATCTCTAAGCCTCCCCTTGTTGCCATTTGAGATGTGAATACGTATTGGACGAAGAATGTACGAGACCGACCAGTTGAAAACTGCTGGAACTTGTTTTCGTCCTGTAGTTAAACTCAACAACGCAGTTCGCAAACACGGCGCCTTCGGTAAAGTGAAAACCGAATGCTCCTGTACAGACATATGGCGAAAATCTCCTGTGCATCAGCAGTTAACATCCCTAGTATGATCACCAGGATAAAACCTGAGATGTAATGCGTAATCGAGACAACAGAAAGGTGTTCTTGGTATAAATAGGAGAAGGCGCAGTAGGGAACTTCTCGCATGATGGACAACTGAGCCGAGTCGTTGTTGTCAATTGTGTGGACGCAAGAGAGAAAAGCAAATACGTCGTCATTAACACACCATGCTTGTTGTCAAGAATCCAGGACAGCTGTTTAGCCAGTGCTCCGGGCTATATGCGAAGAATTAAGCGGGGACTCAGCTACACGAAGCGGCCACCTGCGTTGAAAAAGCCGATCAAACATAAGATCATCTGGGTACCGGGGAACACGGGGGTGGCAGGAAACCAAGAGGCGGACAGGATAGCTCGAGGATATACTAACTACCGAGCATCCAACGTCAATGACCTTGAGGAATTCCTGCCAGTACCTCAGGAATACTCGGCCATACTCAACAACTACAAAGGCAGCAGGATGCGGTACGCACCACCGCACAAATCCTTAAACAACGAAGAGGCTGTCACATGGAGACAACTTCAAACGGGGTCATATCCAAATCTAAACACACTAAGTAAAATTCACCCCACACTTTACGCACACAATTGTCCGTGGTGCCATGAAAAACCTACACTGTATCACATCACATGGGCATGTCAAAAAATGGCTGAGGCTTAACTTGGTTAAGCCTGGAGAATGCGAAGCATCATCGTGTCGCGTAATTTGGAGGCGCACAACCACAGCGACGGCGCGAGGTGGGCCCCCGTTTCTCCACTGTCGTGACGTCATCGTGTCACGTGGTGTGACGTCATGTATCGCGTGATTTGGAGGCGCACAACCACAGCGACGGCGCAAGGTGGGCCCCCGTTTCTCCACTGTCGTGACGTCATCGTGTCACGTGGTGTGACGTCATGTATCACGTGATTTGGAGGCGCACAACCAGGGTGAAGGGCTGAAGTGGTAGCTAAAGTAGTATGCTTCGCACAAAAGTCGACATCGTCCCAGTTATACCAAACCCAAGTGCGGAGCAATGGGAGGGTCTGCTCTCCAGCGACTGCCGCGATGACCAGATCGGTTTGATACGGCGAGCTCAGCTGACGGCAGCATCCAGCGGAGCCCTGGAGTAGGGGCAACCGACCGTTGCGGATGGACTCATCTGACCGCATAAAAGCACTTGTGCTAGAGCCAAATAAAGTTATCCTATCCTATCCTATCCTATCCTATCCTATCCTATCCTATCCTATCCTATCCTATCCTATCCTATCCTATCAGCAGCGAGTCAGTCTGTCACGATGATGGACTGAGATTTCGGAGTTGAGCTGGTTTAGGATGATGTAGTAGAGATAGAGATGGGCGGAGAAGGAAGGCAGGGAGGTTAATAAGAAAAGTGTTCCGGTTGGCCAATCTGCAATGAAGGAATTGGAAGAAAGGAGGTAAAAGGGGAAGAAGAAAACAATGGACGAAATATGGTCCGAGGACATCAGTTAAGGAAGGGGCAAAGCAAGAGGGGAAACAGACACACACAGAAAAACATACAGCAGCCTCGACGTACAGGGTCCATCACACTTAGTGGGAACACGGCTCCGCGTGGCTGCGCATACGCGGACCACCATTGCGACCAAGCCAGAGGCAAATCCACACAAAGGGGCAGATGACACGAAGCACCACGTCGAGATCCCTCTCCTCATGCGCCACTCTGCATTGATTCATGAGCGGGTTAGATGCAGTGGCACTCCGCAGGTACGTGGCCACGTGAAGTCGTGTTCCCTCTAAGTGTGATTGACCCTGTGCAGATTTTGTCCCAAATATACAGCCTATGGGATTCCCTTGTGAGCCCGGAATCTGTTCGCATTCTCAAAAATACTGGACAAAAGAATTTTTGAACGAGAAAGAGTTTATGAACAATTTTTTTTTCATATATTGTAAGATTACTCTATAACAGTCAATATATCCACAGATCTCCCATGGGCAGGCTTGCATTTTTTTGGCTTTTAACGCTTTTGCTACCGTCAAAAGCGTCCCTCATTAGTTTTCTACGTCAGTTTTAACTGTTCAATGCGAGAGACGGAAATATTACAAAAGAAAGATTTTTCTACGCATCGAAACAATGGGCTATTACCTTCAATATATTTATGGCAGTACCTCGCAGGTTTGAAATATTTAAAACTTTTGTCCAAGAATGTTGGACATGTCTTAGCACCCCTGGGAGCACCGAGCTCGGAAGGGTATAACGAACACAATAACTTTCATACTTGAAGATTTGAAACGGCGATAGTACGAAACAAGGCCCCATGCGTGAATCAGAAGGAAGCTGAGTGGGCTGTGTTTTTCTGAAAGAGCTTGTTCGTGCGCGATGAAGATAAAAAGAAGTAACGATCATAAGAAATCGCGTAACGCATTGACTAAACTCGTTCCAGTGAATCGTCTTGATCGGGCTGCTCTGTCTCTAGGCGACGGGTGATCTTTAGTTCGCGAAGGCGTGCTTAATTTAGCTCTTTTCAATCTTTCGGACAGAAATGTTATGAAAGCAAACTGTGTTAAACTCCCCACTACCGTTTTCAGAGACACACGCCGTAACTTTAACTCACTGGAGCATAACCAAAAGTAAAGCCTGTCTTTATATATGTACGCACAGAGCGTGAGATTCACTCTGATAAGAAGTTTATTCATTCCACGGCTGTACATGCGTAGTGCTGTTTTTCGGGCCGTGACTTCAAGTCTCTGATTCCCTTGGTTTTATTAATTCCTTCACAACACCTGCGCGCTGCTCGATTTGCAAAGCGCGCACCTCTGCAATTGCGGCAGTGTCACCAACATGATACAGCAGCGGCTGTAGCCCACAAAAATGAGACCGGCGGGGCAATTTTAAGGCAAAATCATTAGCGCCCCCATGCATGTCAGAAAAAATTTTCCTGCGTTGGCGCTGACGACCGTTTCAAGCCTCACAGCCCGCCGGAGCACGCAGATGGAATGTGGCGCATGCCAAATAGGTCACGTGACCTTGTGACGTCATCACAACTTCCCCAACGCGGCAGGTGACGACCTGCCCGCCGGATTTTGAGCAAACATGTCCACTGTGGCAGTTAAATGAATGATCAGTCGCGAGAGGTTGCTCGGGAAGGATTAACCTGGGCCTCACAAGCCCTACTGGTGGCAGCACCAGTAGTGGTACGAATGTAATCTAATGCGAATGTAATGTGATCTATGAATGTAAAGTATAGAATGACAAATTCCGCATGTATGAACATTAACTCATTAAAGATATCGTGCCGTACCCTTAAGACAGAGCTTAAGTCACCGCTCCAATTGTTTCAGCTAGCTTCGAATATGCCTATGTGGGGCGGATTGCAAGGTGCAAAGCACGGTGCTTAAAAGGAACGGAATGGGGCGAAGCAGAGATGAAGGGTAGTTGCTGTTGTTGTTGTCCTCAGTTGTAGTTCTGCGCCGGTGTCTGTGCTTGAAATATGAATCATGAGGCCAACCAGCTATCCTATAAAATTTATCGAATGTCCTTGAAAGATGCAGGCCATATTTAATACAATGTGAATACTCACAACGATGAAGCTTCTTTTTTTGTTTGTGTGATCGCTACTCGAAGCACGCAGTGAAAAAAAGTACAAAAGAAGCAGGGGTAGTAAAGGATAAAAAACTTTATTGAATAATAGAGAGGCGTTGTATAGAGGAGGAGAAGGAATGACCTCCTATTTGCTGCTGACGATGTGATGCTTCCCCTCTCCCGGGTGGAGCCCTCAGTAAAAGACCCCATGAAGTGTATGTGTAAGTCTTCATGTAGTTGCAATGCTCTATAGCGTCACGGGGCTAACTACATGTAGCTTACCCCCCCCCCCCCCCCCCCCCCCCCCCCCCTTTGCCGCCTCCCCAATGAGAAATTGGTGCGAGTGGCAGCCACGGAGGCAGGCTTGAGCGAGCGCGGTTGTTTTGCTGGACTCAGAAATTTGCTCCAAGCTCTCACGCGAGGTCTTTTGTTATTTTCTCCACACCGAAAGGATTTGCTGGGCGTTATACCGCAGAAATCGGTGTCAAGGGAATTCCCCGTGGCTGTGCCCTTGTGCTCGCTCGCTTACGTTGCAGCAGTACAGGTACCGGAGGCTACAAGAGTGGTCTACGATGTTTACACTGTCTGGCACTCTACATCAACCTGACTTTTACGAGGATTCCTTCGACTCTATAATGCCGCTGCTTCCCATGCGTGAAGTCTAAAATCATGAGCTCTGTCAGGACCGAGTTTCTAAACGTGCCTGTCTTGCCACAGCAACTGATTAAGTCCGCACGTGTGAGGAAAGCTGTCGCCCTTAACGTATGTGTTTATGCGATGAAACCGCAGGAAGATAGGCTAGCACATGCTATGCTACTGCCTCTGGTTTAACACTAATATATGCGTCATGCAATGCAAAGCAGCTCGCAGCACTAACTTCAGTGCCAGGAAAGCGCAAGCACTCAAGAAAGCACGAGGCGATAAAAGTGGTAACTGCAACTTGCCTTAAGAAACCGGGTCTATTTATTATTCGTACGCCGTGTACAGTTGCGATACAAATGAAGTGTGAACAGCTCAGTGCCTATGCGCTCCCCTGTTTAGATTTTTTTTTTCATCGCGCTTGTATATTTGGTAGTAATAAAAAGACGCTAGAGTCGTTTATGATCGCATCATGGACGACTCCATGATACGATGGAGCGTGTTGGCTCTGCGCTGTTCGCAATCCTTTCTATCGCCCCTGTAAGCTCATCAGGGAGCAGAAAAATGCGCAGAATATAACTAACCTATACGTATAGCCTTAATAAATTACGAGAAAGCATTTGATTCACTCGAAAGACCGCCATTTGTACAGGCAATGCGTAGCCCGTATGCGGAAGAGACATGCGTGAAGGCGCTGGAAAATACAGGGTGTCTCACCTATGATTTTACACAATTTAAAAAAAAACAACAACAGGCTTTTGAGTTAGAAGAGCGCTTTTTTTAGCATGGCATTGTCAGTGGTGCAGTACATCAGAATACAGCTAAGACGTGCTAACTATGCTGGTTAACTAGTATTGAATAGGTAACTTTTTAATTATGATAGTTAGGCTCCTTAGTTACTGAGAGGCCTGCAGCCCATTGTAAGTAATATACATATCAGTTTTTAGAAATTCAAAAACTCAGTTACCCTCGGCGCTGTGGCCCAACAAAGTTTGGCTACCTCGCGCCGAAATACATACGCTTTTGAGAAGCTTGCAGGCAAAGCAACTTCTCCAGTGCACGTAACTCATCGAAATAGTCAGAATTTGGTAGACCGCAGTGCCGAAGGTAACCGCGTTTTCGAAATTCTAAAAACTGTTATGGATATTACTTACGGCGGGCTACACACTTCTCAATAATTAAGGAGCCTATAAGTCATTGTTGATTAGTTAACCAACCTGCTTTATACTTAGCACGCCTTTGCTGTATTCTGATGTAGTACACCGTTGACAATGGTATGGCGAAAAAGGCGCTCTTCTGATTAAAAAAGCCTATTTTTATAAGTTATGTAAAGTCTAAGGTGAGACACCCTGTATAGTTAACAGTTGTGCCTAGCCAGTGCTGACCTCTGAAGGAGAAACTTGGAGGCTAGCGATAAAGGCTTGACCTGAAATTGAGAACAGCGCAGCGAGCTATGTATGGAGAACTTGTTGTTGGGCTAGTTGGTAGTTATTCATAATTAAATTCAAAGGCGCCAAACCATACGCACATACACACACACAGGAGAAGAAAGAAAGACGAGACAGAGCGCCACTCACAACTGATTTAATGTGCAGAAAGACACGTACATATATGTCACTGTCGGCGCATGCGCAAGGAAGACATTCAGCTTCGTGAGGATAAGCAGCGATCAAAAAACGCTTTTTCAGCCTTATACATATATTATTTATATTTTGGCAAAGAGTAGTGTGACAAAAGCCAGAGAACTGATAGAAGCATTCCATATCGAGAAGAGGGGCAACTTGTGCGTCAGGAAGGAAGGAAGAGAAAACTTTATTTACACTAATGGTTTTTCCTGCGGTTTGGGGGCATCTTCAGAGACGTCTTGGTTCTACCCCCAGGAGCCTTCTCTGTCGAAGTCGACCGCCTCTAATCAGTGGTCGGTTGCCCTCAGTCCAGGGCTCCGCTGGCCACTGCCGCCCGTTGAGCTCGCTGTACCAGACCTTGTTGGTCTTCGCAGCGGTCGCTGGACAGCAGAGTCTCCCACTGCTCCGCACTCGCGTTTTGTATTTTGGGGACCACGTCTATGTTTTGGCAGGCCCATGTGATGTGGTATAGTGTAGGTTTTTCGTCGCACCAGGGACATTTGTTCGTGTATATCGTAGGGTGCATTTTGTTTAGTATATGTAGGTTTGGAAAAGAGCCTGTTTGTAATTGTCTCCAAGTGACAGCTTCCTCTCTGCTGAGAGATTTGTGCGGTGGGGGATATCGCATTCTTCTGCCTCTATAGTTTTGTAGTATGGCCGAGTATTCCCTGGGTGCTGGCGCGAGTTCCGCGGTCTCGTCGGAAGCTCGGAAAGTAATGTATCCTCGAGCTATCCTGTCGGCCTCTCGGTTCCCTGCCACCCCCGTGTGCCCCGGTACCCACACAATTTTGTGTCGGATCTTGTCGTTTTGTTCTTCCCGGTTTTTAATTCTGTCACTCGCTGCGAGGAGTATACGGAGCGCGTGACGACCTATCCTGTAATTCATGTAATTTCGGCAGGCTGTTTGAGAGTCCGTAAGTATTGTTAGTGACCGCCCGGTTTTATAGCCCTCCGCCAACGCTAGAGCAACGGCTACTTCCTCGGACTCTGCAGCTGTGCAGCCTCGGAGAGACGCGCTGGTCATTTCGCGTAAAGACGAATCGACCACCGCCGCTACAGCGATTTTGGTATCTCCTCCTCTCCAAGACGCGTCTGTATACACGGTCGTGGCTTGAGGAGCGTATGTTTTCTCGATGAATTCGGCCCTCGCTTCTCTTCTGCCTCGATGGAGGTTGGGATCCATGTTTTTTGGTATTGGAGCTACCTTGAGGGTCTTGCGAAGCTCGTCTGGGATCGTTGCCGTCCTCGACATTTCTCGCATCTGCTGGCGGTATCCGAGCCTCTGCAGGAGCGCTCTTCCTGTCGTTGTTTGCAACAGCCTGAGTTTTTGCGACTCAAGCTGCGCCTCTCGTAGCTCCTCAAAGGTGTTGTGTAATCCCAGGGCCATGAGTTTTTCTGTGCGTCAGCGAAACATCGATAAACCTGTATAAGGCTGAAAAAGCGTTTTTTGATCGCTGCTTATCCTCACGAAGCTGAATGTCTTCCTTGCGCATGCGCCGACAGTGACATATATGTACGTGTCTTCTGCACATTAAATCAGTTGTGAGTGGCGCTCTGTCTCGTCTTTCTTTCTTCTCCTGTGTGTGTGTGTGCGTATGGTTTGGCGCCTTTGAATTTAATTATGTATGGAGGATGGTAGGTATTACGTTCATAATTCCATGATGTTTTGACCATGCGATTGCATTAGCAGCGGCTGATGCCTTTATCGGATGTGACGTCACTTTAGGTCTGGTGACGTCACCAACCTTCCTCCAGCTAATGGGAATCCTCTAGTCTGGTGACGTCACTTTCCTACAGCGAATAGGAATGCTTGGGTCTGATGAGGTAACCTTACTCCAGCTAATAGGCGAACTTTATGACCGACGGCGCATTTGGGCCCCATGTGGCTTCTAGTGCTATCGTATGAATAAGATTAGCATGGATTATGAAATAGACCCAAGTTAATGACAATCTAGACGAAATCATGCAGGGAAGTGCACTCGCAGGTTCATTCGGAGAACACACGGCTCATGTACCGTCACGATAACGGTTTGGAATTCGACGAAGTTAAACGTATGATAGATGGTATAGATGCAGTCAGGCGGTAAGGAGATGAGATTAAGGAATTTTCAGGGATTGGCCGCGAGATCATTAGGTGGCGACACCATCGCTCCGCTAGTGTGGACAAGTCACCGGCGGTGCTCCTAAAACGTGCGTGGGTGTGGTTCGCTTCGAACTTTGAGGAGTGCTTTCTGAGGAAGAAAACGTACCAGCTCTAGCGAATGTCTAATATACGACTTTAAAATTTAAATCCTTCATGCCATCTCTACTGCCATGCCATTCAAGTGAAAGACCTGCTGCACTGAAGCGTCCATTCTCTCGTGCTGTTATTTTGGGCGCCACTGCTCACTGAGCAGCGCGCATTAAAGCCGCCTTTTACCCGCACTTGCTCGATTTAGACTTTAGTCGCCTACTCGTGGCCAATCGTAACCCCACAAGAAGTGTACAGTCGTCAAGAGTTGCCTCCAAGAATCACGAGTTCTCGTGAAACGTGTCTGACACGTGATCACGTATCCCTTGTTTAGTTATTTGTTCAGCGCTTCTACCTGTACTTGTTTTTTTGCTGAGGTCAATAATTGTGTGGAGTCGCGCTCAGTGTTGCTTCAATACCGAACAATAAAATTTACAAAAACAACGCTGCTTCCGTCTCTTCTGGAGGAAATAACTAGGTGCACGTTAAGCACTTCTATCAGTTTGATCTCCGAAGACGATTTCAACGACCACCCGCAAATGGTTGGCGATCTCACGCGCTTAACAACTCCATCAATCTTCCATTTCTCTTTCCAGAAGGCTTGTATCTGTCCCTGCACGCAAATGATGCTTATGACGCAACAATTAATAGCACAGATTCTTTCACAGTGCGTGCAGAAAGCACTCAGTGTGTCAACTCGTGTCACGCGAAGGACAGTGATTGTTTGTAAACATTAACTCGACTCACGCCATAAATTCCGCCTGAGTGCACCCCCATGCTGTTGACACATCCAGAGGCGACACCAGGACGACGTGCGCCTCGGCTACACAAATATGACAACATAAACAAAAAAAGCAAACAAGAAGTAAAACCAACATAACCACGCCTCGCCCTCGCCAGCATGCTCTCAAGTGCACACCCCAAGGCGTGCCCAAGGCAGAACAGACTTCACTTAACCCCATTTCCCGCGCGCGCGCAAGAAACAGCGGAGGGGAAAAAGCGCGCCAAGGAGAGGCGAAAAAGCGCGGGAAAAGAAGAGAAAGCGGCGGCGCGCTCGAGGGCTTGACCTTGGAGTCGCTTTCGCGTTTCGCGCGCTTTGATCGCAGACAGGCACGCGACGGGGAGCTCGGCTACGGGGGCAAGGCTCTCCGCGGAGACACACACGGGTCGGTGAAGCCCGAAAGGCTTCGGCGGGGCTGCCGTTTGCTTCGCAAAATAAATCGCGCGAAAACGGAGTCAAGGAGAGCGCGAATTAAAATAAACGGCGCGAACAAGCGGGCCTACACGAGGGCGAAAGTTGGTGGCCGCGTCGTGTGTCTCGGATAGCGTTATCCAATCGGCAGCCGCCGGTCATGTAACTGTGTCGTTGCGTCTGAACTAAGTAAATAAGCAGCTGAATAAAGAAAGCGCGCACGGGAGAGTTTGTTTCTCCGTGGGCCTGTATGGGTGGGTGTGAGTGGTCTAGTCGGGCTCGTTAGCCGATGTGCAAAGACCGACCGAGAAACAGTGTCTTAATTTGTTTCCTAACCACTCGTGAGCGCCCTGGGTGATGGAATACCTGCGCCTGATTTTCGTCGCGTTCATCGCGCTGTGGAGTCGTCAGGGTGAGTCGAAAGAAATGACATCTGACGTCCAAACTGCTTTGTAGCGCATGCCGTAATTACTGGGAAGCATGAGCAACATAAGCACGCATTGACAGTTCTAAAGAAAAATGAGAGAGACGGCAAGCCAGGAGGCGTGCTTTGAAAATATGCCGTAGGCCTATATAGCTGCATACAACTCAAGAACGAAGCGGCTTTCCCCCGTCAAATAACTCACTTCCAACCAATTGCGTCGGCCGATCCTCATGAACCTGCTAGCGTGGCAATGCAGGGAGTGTCTGATGAAAGGGGACAGTTCGCTCTCTGCACAGTCCCGTTATTCACACAAGCAGGTTCACGAGAATAGGCCGACGCAATTGGCTGGAAGGGGGGGGGGGGGGGGGGTCCTTTGCCGGGAAAAAGACGCTTTTATCTTGACTTGTATCCGACTGTAGCATGAATATTTTACATGTGATGTCAGACAGCAAGAATGACTGAATTCGGGCACTAAGGGTGCCAAGGACGGCGATCGATGCTAGTGGTTCCTCCTTAGATGGTAATCACTGCAGTTATGAGGCAAAATCACTCCGTTTTTGTTTCTTGTCATTGCCATGCTATTTGACCTGCTGGAGGCACACTATACGAAAGATATTTTATGGTGGCACCGAGGTAACGTTTTTGTAGCCAGCCACGGGAGCATCCTTAGCCTACCGTTTCGGCAGAATATAGGGTGCCGCTTCTAGAACCAGACATTGTATGAAAGCACGAGCTGATGGGCGAGTTGGTTGTACATGATATGATTGAAACAGCGCAAGGCCGAAGGCCAAAAAAGTCGAAGCGTGGCCTTGTGGTAGAGCATCCGCCTCGCATTCGGGAGGTGCTGGGTTCGATCCCCAGTGCCGCCGGGTACCCACCGCTTTCTTTAATGGGTACAAGATTTCCCCTGGCCTGGTGCTCGGCTCTTCTAGGGTGAAATGCTTGGGAAAAGGGTCTTAGACCAAACAGTTGCCTTGACGGATGAGTGATAAGTTCCCCCGCCAAGCAACCATAAGTCCGACTCGTGCGGCATAAGCCCAATTTGTGGCCCTTTTTTTTGTGGCCCTTTTTTTTTTGGCCTTCGGCCTTGCGCTGTTTCAATCATATCAGACATTGTATGTTCACTTAATATATACAGCTGATTTAAAGGCTGTCAAATTGTCTTTATTTATAAGTAAAGACAGGAAGTTACGTGAAAAGAAAACGCATTGATTTTAGCATTTTAGGGAACCATACAGTAAGAATTATAATCCTGCTCAAAGCACCCTTTCTTACTATTAATGACAAATTGATTATCCAAAGCCTGCGACTAGCCACGGGTGATCAGAAAATCCGTAAAAACTTAATACTAAAACATGCCGGTGTTTGAGAGCCCTGGGACACCGTTTTTTCCAGCTAAAAATTGGGATTAAATATTCTGGGACCAGCCCACTAACAAACTTTTCCTTAATCAGCGCCCGAAAAATTAGCGAAATAGTCAACGGACCGGCATGTTATTTTGAATCGATTCAGCGGCTTTCAAGTAAAGCAGTTTCTTCGTTACAAGTAGCATGTGAACAATCATGTGTCCGTGACTGGAGACGAGGGAAGCGGTATCTAGACCGGCTTCCAAATGCTCTAACTTATTTGGCACTGTGGTTATTGCGCTGCTGGTTTCTCTTGACCTCAAGGTGACTGCTACTGTCACGCGCGATGTGGGATAGCTATTAGAATTCCGCATTGTACTTGCGAGAACCGACTGGTAAGTACGACTGTGGGAAGTTTACAATATACACGGTGTTTCATTTAAGACTTTACAAAATCTTTAAAGCTAGGCTTCTCGAGTTAGATGAGTGTTTTTTTTTTCGGCACAGCATTGTCAGCGGTGTAGTACATCGGAATACAGCTAAGATGTGCTAACTAGCAGGCTGGTTAACTAATGTCGAATAGTTAACTTTCAAGCTATTACTGTTAGGCTGCTTATTTATTGAGAGGCGTGTAGCCCACTGTAATATCCATATCAGTTTTAGAATTTCAAAAACGCTCTTAACCTCGGCGCTGTGGCACAACAGATTTTGGCTATTGCGACGAGTTTTGTGCACTGTAGAGGTTGCTTTACCTGCAAGATTCTCGAAAGCGCATGTATTTTGGCGCAGTATAGCCAAAATGTTTTGAGCCACAGCGCCGAGTGTAACCGTGTTGTCGAAATTCTAGAAACTGATGCGTATATTCCTTACGGTAGGCTATACGTCTTTTAATAATTAAGGAGCTGTACAGTAATAGTTAAAAAGTTAACTATTCTGTACTAGCTAACCAGCTTGCTAGTTAGCACGTCTTAGCTGTATTCTGATGTACTACGCCGCTGACAATGCTATGGCTAAAAGAGCGCTCTTCTAACTGAAAAGCCTATTTAAAAAAATTGTGTAAAGTTCTAAGAGAAACACCCTGTATAAGAAGAAAATGCACAGACGATCATACCACATGACAAATATGCATTAGCAGTATTGGTTGTACATTTCACTTTTGCATTGGTGGAGTTTCCATGGCGACAAAAAGACATGTCTGACCTGCTTGGCACACGTTGGAATGTGTGACTCAGACACACCCGCGGGAGAAATTTTTGCGATGCCACGATTAGTGCAACCAAACAGCGCTTCTACTTAACATAGTGGGAGTGTTGCCAAAATCTGTAGAATAATAAACACATCACAGCACTCTCTACACGCGCCAATATAACCTCGAAGCTCCGACATGGCCTGCGCCAGTCGATCCCATGATGCTACACTGTACGATAGCGCAAAGAAAACAACATAGATATCTGATGAGATATAATGTGCCTTGGATTCTGCGCACCCGATAAAATCGGGGCCCTCCGCCTAGAAATTGCGAGCGACTTCGAAAGATGTTTTCCGCGAAAGTGTATAATCAGACCTAGAAAACGTGACTGGCCTATAACCTTCGACGCCCAAAGCTGAGTGCTATTAGCCGCGTTGGGAATAGTGTACTGCATTATTTTGGCAGAATAGAGGCCACGCCTACGGTGAGTCGGCCAGGTAGAGAATGTTTCTTTGAGCTAATAATTATACTTGCTACAAAACACGGCTGAAAGCCCATTATGGGAAAGAGTATCGGTGTCTTCAGAGAGATCTGAGTATTGTACGTTGTTTGCATTCCATGACTTGGTATGGTTTATTGGGGTTTAACGTCCCAAAGCGACTCAGGCTATGAGAGACGCCGTAGTGAAGGGCTCCGGAAATTTCGACCACCTGGGGTTCTTTAACGTGCACTGACATCGCACAGTACACGGGCCTCTAGAATTTCTCCTCCAAAGAAATTCTAGCCGCCGCGGCCGGGATCGAACCCGCGTCTTTCGGGTCAGCAGCCGAGCACCATAACCACTGAGCCACCGCGGCGGCACTTTGAGCTATTAATTATACATGGTACTAAACACGGCTGAAAGCGCATTATGGGAGGGTACATCGGTGTCTTCAGAGAGATCTGAGTATTGTATGTTCGCATTTGCGCAGTACGTTGTTTGCATTCCATGACTTCAGCTTCCTTAGTGTCTGTATGGCACCCTGATAGGGCAAGTACATGTGAAATGCACTTTGAGACTTGAAAAATTTCCATTTCCCTTGCAAGTCAAGTCCTAGTAAGAGACAAAGCAGGGATCAACAAAACTTAATGTCTCGTGCAGAAACGTTTTAATGACAAAAAAATATGACGGAAAACAAGAGTAATAAAAAAAACAGACTGAAATAAAATGGCAACGAAATTTTTTACAGCCCTAAGAAAACTGCGTATTTGAAGTGAGAAATGAGACATGAGTACAGCATGTGTCAAAGCTCTTGCGACAACAGCCTAACCTAAAAAGCGAACGGAGGTGAAGCGCATGGCAGAGGGATTACGGGAGCGCCTCGAAAATATGCCAACAGAATCAGCCAGGATTACAGCGATAGAGATAATTATATTCGTTTGCTGTCCAAAGAAAGAATTCCAAAAAACAAATGTGCGCATTAAATAGGGGAGCATGCTTTGTTGTCTGGATGCATTAGAGTATTAGGGTTTCACATTATCTTGAATATTAAAGATAGAAATTAATTACGAGTATAGTATCAGAATTCCAGGCTTGCGGTTATGCTTGCAAACTTACAATGAGAGAAAATTTGCCCACACATGACAGTGGTGAGCGAATCGATCAATCGCATTTTTGACATTAAAACGTGGCTGCTTAATGCCGCTTTTAATTCGACTTCGAGCCGCCGCAGTGACTCATCGGCTGACCCGGAAGACGGAGGTCAAGGGATCAAACGCAATAATAATCTCATTGCCATTGACAATGCCATTCTGTATTAGATAACGCTACGCACTGTCTAGACAAGTAAATCATGTATTTTTTGATATAAAAGAATGTATTCGTATGTCTTAAAAATCGTGGCAGACATAACTGATACCAATGCTTCCACATTTTTGCGTATTTAATAAGTAAACAAAATATCACACGAAGTCTAGAACTATATCAGCCCGAAACCAGCAAAGCAGTACATGCCGCTGATATGAAAAACATAAAGGCCATGAAATGGGCAAATAGAGAACAAAAATTTTAATGAATCATTGTCGTTCAAGAACCTTTACATTTTGCACATATGCAATGGCCAAAGAAAAAATCTCAGTGACACTGTGCTTCGTTCCAGTGTACTGCGCAGCAGCAGCTGTCACCGGTCATGTACTGCGAGTAATTGCACCGAAATTTTAGTCGCAACAGCGAGCACATGTATAAACGAGGAGTTCTGCAAAATATACATTAGAGGAAGAAAAACGGAATATTAGAAATGCGAAGACACAATTTTGTAAAGGGACAAATAAGTGTCATTGGAAGCAAAGTCACTGTATGTATACACAGAACCTCGAAACAAGATATTTAAATACACGTATGTCTGCATTCAATCTACGTATCTAAGCAAAAGTCACTCCATACAGTATAATGCGTCAAAAAAATCAAATAAACATCTCGCTAAATCACATATATTGAATTTTACACACGGAAAGACAGACGATCTAGGCAAGAACAAAACTATGATAGCAGAAGCCGAGATATGTACTTGGACCATGCTGCGGTCGGTGACGGTTCGAAAAAATTTCGGGGGTGAAGGCTGAAGCCCCATAAGACCCCCCCTCCGTCTATGTATATATGTAGGCCCTCCGTACAAAACCGTACAAAAGCTATGTAGGCCCTGCGTACAAAACCAGTCATGAGTTCTTGCTTTTTCAGTGTAGTTATTCAGTAACGTTACTTCAGATACGTTACTTCAGTTACGAGTTGAAACCTTCTAAGAAAAAAAAATGAAGATGTACTAGCGCTATAATTCATATGCTTTTCTATATATATCAAAAGTTATGCAGATTGCTCTAAGCGCAATTGTACAGCTAGTTGGTCGCACCAGTGTTACATTTGGTGCATATTTTTGTTCACTCGCCCAGCAATTGTAAACAAAAGCATTATTCAACGGGAAAGCATTCATGAAAGCTATTTTTTCATATATTGTAAGATTTCCCTATAACAATCAATATATACGCAGATCTCCCGTAGGCTGGCTTGAATTTTTTTTCTGTCAACGTTTTTGCTATATTCTAAAACCTACCACATTGTCTTTCTGTGGCCGTCTTAACTGCTCAATGCGAGTAATGGAAACGCTCCAAAAGAAAGATTTCGCTACACATCACAAGAATGAATCCTTACTTTCAATATTTCCACAACAGTACCTTACACTATTCAAATATTCATGTTTTTGTCCGAGAATGTTGGACTTGCTTCATATGAAGAATGCTGATATTAAGTAATTTAAAAGTTGGCCTACTCGCTTCATAAAAGGCACATATCAATAAAAATTATTCTACACAACATCTTACAGTATCGAGAAGTAGCATTTTTTCCCCAAAAAATTAGTACGCCTTCCTGCATGACTCTCAGAAACGTATGCCTGTAGAGCCATTGCAATGGTCTAGGCAATAAAACCTCTCCGAAAGGAGGGTATGGATAATAAACGCCCAGAGACCAAGGATATGAGAGATTGTGAGATAGATGAGCGGAAAGTCGGGCAAGGTTGCCCACTTCGCGTCTCCCGGAAGCTCCGGTCGCCGGTAATCAGTTTAAGCGAATTAGCTGCTGTGATCAAGAGCCAAGTTTTCTCTAACTTCTGGAAGAGAGCCTTCGAAACTTATCGCTTAAACTGCGGCGGTAAGCGGGCCGCAGTTAGTCGAGTTTCAGTCGGTAGTAAAAGCACTGTTGGCACAAAAAATGGGGGCATTCGTGCGGGGAGTACCGTAATTTCTGGTGTACAGTACACACTTGGCGTCCAGTCCGGAAGGCTCAGTTTTAGAAACAAAAAGTTCTACACTACACTACACAACACTACACTACACTACACTACACTACACTACACTACACTACACTACACTACACTACACTACACTACACTACACTACACTACACTACACTAGTGAATACGACACATGGAATTGCTTTGGGAATAAAATTATATATAAAACAATATTCCAGCAAAGCAGTGCTCATTGGTGGCCAGAAGATCTTCTCTTTGATGACAAAATATTCTATAGTCCTTCATTCTAGCCCATGTAAATTACTCGTTTATTTTGTCAGCTGCAGCTCTTTCTTGAAAACCTCGCAAAGCATTCAAATGGCAGTAATAATATTTCGCAATATCTTGAAGCAGTTGCGTTAGGATTAAGCACATCTCACCTTCTAGTTTCAGTGTAAGATTTTTTTTTAGACTGTTCGATTGGTTCCGGTGAGCTGAAGTTTTGACTTATGCAACAGTCATAGAGAAAATTTGCTTTCGACAGTGAAACACGTGCAGCGAGTTCCGGACGATCTTGAAAGACTAATCGCGTCTGCATGTAAACACCAAGAGAAGCAGCACCTCACGATTTGTGGGATGTTCCAGTGCTTCGAGTCGCATGCTACGCCTGGTGGAATTATTGTGAACAGCACACCCTGCAAGAAACAAGCACATGACGCAAATGATTAATTTTAGAGCGCTATGTGCACGCAATTGTCTGCAGTGCCAAAGATGGTGACCTCGATTTGTGGGAAACATTACAGGTTCGGCCAGCGCCCAGTTCAAGGACGACCCAAGCTGCAGCGATGACGTCATCGACGCCTGCGGCACGGACTTCGTCGTGTTCTCCAAAGGTCCAGAGATACCCGACACGCCGGCGAAACTCGCCGAAAGCTGCAAGTGAGTGGGTCTTGCATTCGCTTCCACACACAATCTCTTCGTCCGTGTGGCGTCTTCTAACGCGATAGCGTAATGGGCCCCGTGTCGCAGAAAAGCCGGTGTCGTCGTCGGCGGCGTTGGCCGTGAGCGAAAAATCCCAGCAGCATTACTATATAAAACCGAGTAGGAAATTGGTGGAGTTGGGAAACCGAACCTGGGCCTCCGGAGTGCGAGACGAGCACGCTAACCACTCCGCCCCGCCAGCTCGATGGTTTGGAATGAACAAAGGCGCGTCTAGTGAATGCGGTGTTGTCTTTGAAGGGTGCGTTAGAGACATGCACTGTGGTGAAAAAAATTCAGGGGGCACTTTGGCTCTCTAAATTACTGCAAGGCGAAAGCGTTTCCTGGCGAACTGTTTGTTTTTGTTTACTTTTTTATTTTTCATACTTTGTTTTTTTTTATTTTTATTTTTGCTCCTTTTCTTATCTTTAGTTTCTATTTTTATTTCCATATCCTATTTTTATTTTGTTTCTATTTTTGTTTATTTTCTTTTATTTTTATTTTCCCTTTTCTTGACTTTTCCTTTCCCTTTTATTTTATTTATGAAACCCATGCATTCACTTGATGCGCCTTTATTGATGCTCGAACCTTGAATAAAGACGAAAAAAAAATGCCAAAGGCCCGGGTTCGATTCCCACCCTCGGCGCATTTTTTTCTTAAGAAGTGACGCCGAAAGGCGGACAAATCTGCCGACACGGCTGCCGACGCGTCTGCTAACGACAGTATGAGGCATTAAAGGCTTTCGCCTTAATATTAGTAATTATGAGCTTGCGAATTACAGAAGCCGCAGTTAAGCGATTAGCAAAGTACGTTTCCGCTACTTTTCCTCTTCGTTTGGCGCGCACGTAGCGCCATGAGGCGGCGCCCACTAAACCCCCCCCCCCCCCTCCTCCTCCTCCTCGCAATGTACGCCACTGCCCCAACAGATAGCGCGTGACGGCAGTGCCTCCCGCTCATCTCGTTCGGACGCACTGGGGCCGTGCGGGGACGCAAGAATCACGTGGTGAGCGGCGAACATCGCAGCGCACATCCAAGGCGCGTTCACCACAAAGCTTGCGGCTTGCTGCCCGTTCGTTCGGCGCGGAAGCTATGCTCGAGTTCGTGGCATCGGGTTTGTCGAGAACGATGTGCCAACGAACTACGACTGCAACTTGAGTTTTAGGTGAGAAGTGAGAAAGAAATGGAATGAGAAGAGGAAAAAGGAGGAGAAGGCGCTATCGCGTCTACTCCTAAGGTGAAGCTTGGGCGTCCTCCTAATTTTTAGTTCTTGATCTTTGCCTCCCTCCGTGTCCTCAAGGTTACAGCCTGTCGTCAAGACAGTTTCTGCGATAACGCATGCTACGTGCCCGAACTATTTAAGCGCGTCGGCGTCGGTTATCGTTACCGATAATGAGGCACTGCTGATGCTAGGGAAATTGATTTCACTTGAAGCAGTTTGGCCAATGGCATATAAAGGTGCTGGCCTTATGGAGTCGCACCGTAGTTACTAGAATATGTTGCACTACAATGCTAGTGCTTCTCAAGTTATCGGCGTCCGACCCACAGTGAAGCCATTGCGTCAAGTACACATGCTTAGAACACTGTATTTAGAAAAATTTTTATTTACATATGTACACATGCCAAGGTTACCAGGTACAGTAACATTTTCAAGAACACATGACAATAAGTTGACCACCAAACCATCCGCTAAAGTGCTGCAGGAGTATCGCATTAGGCGCGCTCTGCGCACATTGTAATCGAAAAGAACACCGGTAAAGTTCCCAGTTTTGTTTACATTTTAGAAAGAATGCGAGCGCGCTGCACTCGTCTAGACAATCCAAGGCAGAAAATTAAAATGGCTTTCTCCGGCAACACGAACCTCTAAAATAGAGACTCATTTTTGCGAATGTAATAATAAACGTATGCGGCTAGAAAGCTAAGAAGGCAAGCAACGTCTTCAGATAAAACGCTAATGAGAGCGGTACCCCTGCAATTCATTTTTTTTTTTGTGGAAGTGAAAGGGTGCCGTAAGACGAAGAAAAGTTGAAACGTTGGCAAGTTTCTCCCTTGCTCGCTTTGTTTTTGAAGCGAAAAGCTTCACTAGGCTCGTCAGCACCGCGCTTCGCGTGAGCCGGAGGCCAGATTTGCCACTTCTACGCATGCGCGAAACCGAGAGACGTCACGCGCAGCGCAGGTGGGCGCCGACTACTTAATAAAAAATAATAAAAATAAGCACAGAAACGAGAATAAAAAATTACCGACGATTACGTTACTTCCTAATGCGAAATTTGAGCGCAGCAAATAAGCTGTTTCACCTTTTCGATAGATTGAGGCAAAGAAATCGAGCAACACATGTATGCGCTATCACAGAATTTTTTTTTTATTTTTCACACGTATTCCTTTAACAAAGACTCCACTAACAGTTCTTGACAGTCATGAAGGAAGCTTTGTGGTCGGAGAAATAGACTGATATATGTTCGACTTGGTACACCAATGCTTGATTCTCAAAGACGAGATCTATACAAGTGCCTCGCGAGGTTGTCACAGCCGTGGGACGCGTTACGAGCGAGAGGAACGGGATGTTCTCCCGCATAAGTGTTAGGAAATTGCTGTTTGTCTTTATGTCAACATTAAAGTCCCCCACTACTAACATCGGTGTGGATCGATGGACGGTTAATGCGAGTTGCAGGAGAGAGAGAGAGAGAAAACTTTATTTACAGAGGAATTCGGGGCACGCCCCAGGGTCCCCGCACGACCCCACTGCACTCAAGTGTTTATGTTCCGAAGGTACATAACACTGGCAGCACGGCCGGTGGCGATGGTCTGCACGGCCGGGTCCTCCGAGCGCAGCAGGGTCTCCCAGTCCTCCCAGGTCTTGAGGTTCTCTAGGTCCCGCGGGGGAGGGTCCGCCGGGCAGAGGGAAAGGATGTGGAGGGAAGAAGCGAAGGGTTCTGGGCATAGAGTGCATGCCGGAGTGGGGAAGGAGGGATGATAATGGGCTAGGGTAAGGGGTGAAGGGAGTGTGTGTGTCTGTAGTCTGCGCCAGAGTGTTGCGTGTTTGTTATCTAGGGAGGGGTGGGGCGGGGGGTAGAGCTGGCGTAAGGCTCTGTGCGCCTGGGTCAGCTCACTGAATGAGTGCATGCGCTCCTTCGTGAATCCCCGATCAGAGGCCACCTGAGCCCGGTTTAAAGAACCTCGGGCTAAAAGGTTGGCGGCCTCGTTTCCGGGATTCCCGGAGTGCGCGGGCACCCATATCAGCTCCACTTGGCGGGGCGGGGGGGCATCGGGCGAGTCCAGTATGCCAAAAGCAGGGACATGGACTCGGCCTCGAGCAAAATTTAGAATCGCAGTTTTAGAATCGCTTAAAATGTACCGGGCTTCCGTGCGGGTTATAGCAAGGGCAATGGCGGCTTCCTCTGCAGCCTCTGGGGACGTGTCTGGAGGGAGAGGTAGTGTGAGGAGGGCGGATAAAGAGGAGTCCACCACAGCTGCTGTCGCTTCATCACCCGTGCAGGCAGCGTCCACCCACACGGCGTCCGGCTGGGGGCCGTACGCTCGATGAAGTGCCTTCGCACGGGCTCTGCGGCGCTGCTCATTGTGGGACGGGTGCATATTCCTCGGGAGCGGCCTGATGAGGAGCTCTCGGTGAAGGGATCGCGGGATGGCGAGGAGGGTTGGGTCGTTGGCCGGTATTTTGATTCCGAGGGTGTCCAGGATGTACCGACCTGTGGAGGTTTGTGTGAGCCTGATGTTGCAGGAAGTGCACGACGTCTTTCGTGAGTGCGGTAGGGGCGAAGTAGGCAGCTACTACCAGCAAGCCGTTGGGCAACTTTGCGGCGCGCAGTTCGCCAACTTCATGTGACGTGCCAAACATTTCGACTGGTATTGCAGAGAGACCTGTGCGCAAGTAGATAGCGACTCCCGCCGCTCTGTTGTGGTCATTTCGCTGACTTCGTGCTTGGGCAAACTGTTTGAGCATGTCATCCTCACCCGTCTCACGCAACACATGGAATCCCATGGACTATATCCCCATACTATGGTAGGATTTCGATCCCACCTCTCGGCACAGGACGCCCTACTGCAGATTTCACACGCTATCCTCAATGACATGTTACATCACACCAGAGCAATCCTGGCAGTCGACCTCACCAAAGCATTCGACAAAGTTACACACAGCGCCATCCTGCAGGGCATCCAAGAGCTGCAGTTGGGGCCTAAGACCTACAACTATATCCGGGCCTTCTTAAACGGTCGCACAGCCTCACTGCATATAGACGATATACAGACCCCCCCCTTCACGCTTGGCAACATTGGTACCCCGCAAGGGGCGGTGTTATCTCCCTTCCTCTTCAACCTCACCCTCATCCCCCTGGCCAAGGCTCTCAGCCGCATCCCGCACTTAGGACACACACTTTACGCGGATGATATAACGGTTTGGACCACATACGGCTCGGATGGCGACATAGAATCGACCCTTCAGGAAGCCGCTACAACTATCGCTACTCATGCGGCAAAAATTGGGCTTGAATGCTCCCCCACAAAGTCAGCACTCCTCATAATCCGCCCGCGGCGCGTCCCTACCTCCCCCATCACTATCTACCTGCATGACACTCCCATACCGCAAACACCTACCCTCCGCATTCTTGGCCTGCATTTACAGGACACGGGGAAAAACAACCTTACCCTGAAAGCACTAAAACAGTCCACTTACTCCGTCATCAATCTTCTTAGAAGGGTTTCACATTCACGAGCCGGTCTAGACGAAGCAGATAATCTCAAGGTGCTGCATGCCTTTGTGCTCAGCCGCATTCTTTACGCCACTCCTTACCTGAACCTCTCCTGTTCGGATAAAGACAAGATCAATGCTCTTATCCGCATGGCTACCAAAGCAGCGCTAAACCTACCAAAGAGCACTAGCACGGACAGACTCATAAAATTAGGAATGCACAACACTATACAAGAACTTATAGATGCACATCGCTACACACAGTACCTTCGTCTGGCTGGCACGGAAACTGGACGATATATACTGGATTCTCTGGGAATTCGCATACCGGCACACACGACAGACTTCATCTCTCTCCCTCGAGCCATACACTCCGCGCTTATCCTGAAACCCCTTCCTAAGAATGTCCACCCTGAATACCATCAATCCCGCCGAGTCGTGCGAGCCAAGTAGTAGTAGTGAAAACATTTATTTATTTATTTTTTTTTTCAGAAGGAAGAGTTAGGGAGTAGGGGGATGGGGATAGATAGATGTGGAGCTTCAGTGGTCGGTCTTCCCTAGTCCAGGATCCCGTTGGCCTCCGCCGCTGCCTTGGCCCTCGTCACCAGCATAAGCTGTGTGCTCGGGTCGGAGTCAGCCAGGAGGGCCTCCCACTGCTCTAGACTAGGGCTATTTACCTTTGGTAGTAAAGGGCTTTTTTCGCAGCCCCAGGTGGCGTGGTACGTTGTGGCGTAGCCCCCACACCACACGCACTCTTTCGCGTATCTGTTCGGCCACATTTTGTGATACATGGCTCTGCTTGGGTATGTGTCTGTTTGTAGTCGTCTGAGCGTGGTGGCCTGCTCTCTGTCGAGGATATCCGCCGGAGCCGAGTACTTCTTGCGCGCTCCCAACAACGCCTT
This sequence comes from Amblyomma mixtum, assembly GCF_055824585.1. NCBI lineage: Eukaryota > Metazoa > Arthropoda > Arachnida > Ixodida > Ixodidae > Amblyomma > Amblyomma mixtum. The sequence goes on along the minus strand of NC_143019.1, from coordinate 33,617,960 downwards.
CATTGCCTCCCCGTAAGATTCTGGCGTGCTGAAGGGTTCGACAGGCAAACCCGCCCTCCGGTTCGTGAACCCTCGGACAACGGTGTCTGCCATGAGATTTCCCTCAACCCCAGTGTCAGGGACCCAAATGATGGTGTGTTGAATGTTTGTATTGTTTGATCCATGTCTGTGTTGTTTTTGTTGGAAGAGAATGCTCGCGGCTTTTCGGCCGATCCTTCCATCTCTGTATGCCCTTGCTGCAGCCTGAGAATCCGTGGCTATCCAGTAACTCAGTCCCTGCCGATTGGCTTCAGTCAGGGCTAGAGCTATGGCGATCTCTTCCGCTGCTTGTGTTGTCCTTGTGCGCACTGATGCACCAGTAACTATATTCCCATTGGCTTTCACTACTGCTACCGCCCTAGCGTTTTCCTTCGTTCTGTACTTGGACGCGTCAACATACAGAACCATCTGTTTCTTGTTTAGGAACCTGTCCAACTCCAATGATCTCGCCGCCCGTCTTCCTTCGTGGTTCTTCGGGTCCATGTTTCTGGGCACTGGTTTAACCAAGAAAGTGCTCCTAATTTGGCTGTCAATGTCTGTCTTGTCTTCGCCCTCGTCTTCTGCCGGGTATCCTAGCTAGACCAGTAGTGCGCGGCCAGCGGCTGTTCTTTTAAGTCTTTCCATTTGAAATCTGAGCATGGTTTCGCTGTGCTCCTCATAGGTGCCGTACACACCCATGTTCATCAGCTTCTCTGTCGAGGCGCAGGTCATGACGCCTAAGGCTTGCTTATACGCCCTTCTGATGCATGTTTCCATTTTGTTCTTTTCCCCTTTGTTAGGTTGTAGGTACGGAAGCGCGTACGTCATCCTCGGTATGATGAGCGCAGAAGTGATCCGTAACGCATCTCGCTCCTTCACCCCTTTTCTCTTGTTCGTAATCCGGCTTAACATCCTGCATATCTGTTTCGTGGAGTGTTCTAAGAGCTGGATGGTATGGTCCCGTTTGCCTTTCTCCTGCAGCCACATTCCCAAGATGCGAAGCTTATTTGTCCTTCTTACGGGTTGTCCACCTATCTCTAATTCTATCGTCCCCCTGTCCTCTTTATTTTTGTGAAGTCTAATAAATTCTGATTTTTCTGGGGAGCACTGCATCCCGCTAAATAAAGCAAATTGACCGATCTCATCCGCCGCTCTTTGCAGTATTTCTTGCTTGTTTCCCGTCGATCCTTTTGTCGTCCACACTGTTATGTCGTCCGCATAAATAGAATGTTCTACATCTTTGATGTTTTTCAGTCTCCTAGTTAGTCCAATCATTGCTATGTTAAAGAGCAAAGGTGAGATGATGGATCCTTGTGGCGTCCCTCTGTTTGGCGTCGTCTTCTTTTCTGACCTAATGTTGTTGATGCCGATCGTTGCTGTTCTGTTAGACAGGAAGGCCTTTACGTATGCGAAGATCCTCTCCCCACAGTTTGTTGCCGAGAGTTCTGTGAGAATGGCATTGTGGCCGATGTTGTCGAAGGCCCCCTTGAGGTCTACGGCCAAGATTACGCCTTCTCGAGTGCCCGATATTTGTTTTAGTACCGTGTCTCTTAACTGGAGCATCACGTCTTGCGTGGAGAGCCCCGTTCTGAACCCGAACATGGTATCCGGAAACAGACCGTTGTCCTCCATGTAAGTGCTCAGTCTAGTCTTGACCACTTTCTCGTATAGTTTACCGAGGCATGAAGTTAGTGAAATGGGCCTAAGGTTCTCTAAACTGGGTGTTTTCCCTGGTTTAGGTATCACGATAATCTCAGCGTGTTTCCACTCCGCCGGGACCGTGCCCCTTTCCCAGTGCTCGTTGATTAGTCCAGTCAGACTTTCGATTTGGTCATCACTGAGGTTTCTGATCATTGCATTTGTTACTTGATCTTTTCCCGGTGTTGTGTTCCTTGTGAATGACCTGGCAGCCGCGTATACCTCGTAGTCTTTTATCGGTTCATCCAGCTTCGAGTTCCTTGTCCCTGAATATACCATGGTGCAGGGTGGCACTTGCGTGCTTCCGACGTACCTGGACCAAAGAAAATCTGTAATCTGGGCGTCCGTTCCCTGAAAATTGTGCGTGATACGTTCTATCGTTTTGCTGTTTTCTCTTTTCGATTTTGTCGGGTCTATGAGGTGCCTGAGCAGCGCCCATGTTTTAGCGCTACCCAAGTTGCCGTTTAGTTCATTGCAAATTTGGTGCCAATTATCTCTAAGTAAGTGTGCAGTGTGGTCTTCTATCTCCTTATTGATTTGAGCTATTCTGTCTCAATTTCCTGTTATGTTTTTGTTTCTTCCATCTTTTCGTCAGCCAAAGCTCTCCATAAAGAATATGGCACTTTAGAGGATGTGCGCTGGGTGGACGCCGCGTGTGGTACAAACCGTTCAGTAGCTGTGGCTTATCATCCAGCAGCCCCCCCATTTACTCATTTCATAGACCCACCTTGTACCCCGGAAGAAGCAGAGGAAGCAGCTATAGCAATAGCCATTGCCCAAACCAATGCGGCTTATATACTAAGCGATTCCAAAACAGCCATTCTTAACTTCGCCCGCGGACGCGTCCATCCCCCCGCGTGGCAGATATTGAGAATGTGCACCCTAAATCCCGATAGGCGTATTGAGCTCGTCTGGGTGCCGGCTCACTCTGGCAATCCCGGAAATGAGGCCGCCGATAACATAGCCCGAGGACTTATTTGCCGGGCAAATGGCGACCCCAGCCGGGATTTCTCGAGGGAGCGGGCACACACGTTCTCAGAACTAACTCAACAAGCACGCCTTGCCCGTCGACTCTATTCCCCTCCCCACCCCCGCCTATCCCACTCCCAACAAATCCTCTGGAGGCGACTCCAGACCCGAACTCTTCCTACCCCTCAGCTTCTATCCCACTTCCGCCATGTTTCCCCAGAGTGCACTCTCTGCGGAGAACCGCACGCCACCCTGGACCACATCCTCTTCGGCTGCCCTGCCGATCCTCCCCCGCAGGGACAGCCCGCCATCGGTACATGGGAGGAATGGGAGGCCCTCCTTGCGTCGCAGGACCCGGACGCGCAACTTCGCTGTGTGAACCGGGGTGCCAGTGCCATGGCCCTACGTGGCCTGGACACATGCGCGTAATGTGAGGGCTGTGCGGTGGCCCTGAGACCTTGTACGGTCCAAACTCACTTGCTTAATAAAGTTTTCCATCCATCTGCGAGCACCACAGCAGTATAGGAAATCTATGATTTCGAGAGGCTCTTCGGGATCCATCCAGGTTTCAGCAAAGCAAAGTACAGAGGAATGGCGCAGAATGTGATCGTGGTGTACGTCCTTGGCATGTGCGGCAAGGGAGCGTACGTTAAGAATGTGGTTGTGAATGATGAATCAAGTGCTGCCAGCGAATGACGCGTCCATTGGCTGTCTGCGTGTGTTACTGATGTGTGGTTAACATGTTAAGCTTCGCCTGTAAGAGTGGAACGCGACAGCGTCTTGCAACGCTGCCAGGGAGTCCACAGAACGCCATCGCCAATTCGGCTGTACGCCTTGCTGGACGGTAAATTTATTTTTTGAGGAAAGGAAATGTATCTCTCTCGCATATCTGGGTGGACACCTGCACCTCGCCGTAAGGGAAACGGGGAAGATGGGAGTGAACGAAGACGCCGTATTAGCTAGACGCGCCTTTGTTCATTCCAAACCATTCAGCTGGCATTACGGAGTGGCTAGCGTGCTCGTATCGCACTCCGGAGACCCTGGTTCGATTCCCCAACTCGACCAATTTCGTTCTCGGTTTTATTGATTTATGCGGTCTCACTAGAAAGGTTAATTAGGCTATTTCATATTTATATTCTTGCATTTCTATCCATCGTGTTCTGTCATTAACCTGTCAATTGTTGGAACTGTCTAGGATGTTCGACGCAACGTATATGAAACGAGCAACGTCTTACTGAGTGGGGAAGTGCGTGGTGGTGGAGGGAACGCGGCTTCGTACTTATCTGTTTTTTTTTTCAGCAGCGTCTCCTTCCGCGGACGCTGTTGTCGCTGCGGCGCGCGTCTTTCTTTTCTTTTCTTCTGACCTCTTCATTCTCCTCTATATTAATTAGGCTAATTGATTAATTAAGCACTTAACTAAACTCAGTCCAACTTAGTTGCAGCATCACTATACGATCCCTTTGATTGGTTGCATGGTTACTAGCCAAAGTACAATTGGCCCCATTCGAAATTCGCGCACTGTGACGTCACGAGCATTTCGACCAATTGAAAAGCGTGACATTGGGGGCGGAGCTGGTTACGAGGCCGACGACGACGCGAAACCCAGGAACGGACGCCAAAGAGCTGCGCTCTAAAAAGAAATTAAAGAATTAAAGTATCAGAAATAAAAAAAAGATAAATGAAAAACAGTGCGCCAGGAAAAAGAGAGAGAGAGAGAGAGAAAACTTTATTTACAGAGGAATTCGGGGCACGCCCCAGGGTCCCCGCACGACCCCACTGCACTCAAGTGTTTATGTTCCGAAGGTCCATAACACTGGCAGCACGGCCGGTGGCGATGGTCTGCACGGCCGGGTCCTCCGAGCGCAGCAGGGTCTCCCAGTCCTCCCAGGTCTTGAGGTTCTCTAGGTCCCGCGGGGGAGGGTCCGCCGGGCAGAGGGAAATGATGTGGAGGGAAGAGGCGACGGGTTCTGGGCATAGAGTGCATGCCGGAGTGGGGAAGGAGGGATGATAATGGGCTAGGGTAAGGGGTGAAGGGAGTGTGTGTGTCTGTAGTCTGCGCCAGAGTGTTGCGTGTTTGCATATCTCGGTTCTCGGTGGACACCCGCCCGAAAGGAATAGACACCACAGTACACGTCTCTAAAGCAACCTTCTAAGACAGCACCGTATTCACTACACGCGCGTCTCCGCCTCCGTACAGGCAGTGCGTGGACGGCCGAACGCCTCCACCGTTATCGTGGTGCTCCCAGTGCATTGTGCGCCAACTGCGACAGCCATGACATCAAACCAAGCACAAGTGCAGCTTTTCGCTTGTATATCCAGGCTTAACCAGAGCTAAGCGACTGCCTAATTTTTCACACCTCGATGGACACACGAATTGCGCCATCCGGTAAGGATGAAGGAGAGAGTGAAAGAAGACAGAGCGAAAGAGGCGCCGTAGTGAGGGCCAAGCAAAGGATTGCGTAGACGACTGTAGACTGGCAAACAAAGCTGGACTGGAGGCCTCAACCGCATCGTGGCGCCCGTGTGCTGTGCGATACGTTAAAAGATCTCCAGGTGGCCGAAATAATTCCGGCACCCTCCACTATGGCACCCTTTCTCTCATTCTTCCTTCACTCTCAACTTCCTCCTTGCCCTTACGGCCGGGTTCGGGTGTCCACCGAGATGGACACTTACAGCGCCTTTTCCTTTCCTCAAAAATCAATTTTTAATTTCAGCCTTTTTCTTGATATTTATGTAGCCGGTGTAATAGTGTGTGGTTTATTGGGGTTTAATGTCCCAAAGAAATTCAGGCTAAGAGGCACGCCGTAGTGGAGGGCTCCGGAAATTTCGATCAACTGGGGCTCTTTAACGTGCACTGACACGCACAGTACAGAGAGAGAGAGAGAGAGAGAGAGAGAGAGAGAGAGAGAAAACTTTATTTACAAAGGAATTCGGGGCACGCCCCAGGGTCCCCGCACGACCCCACTGCACTCAAGTGTTTATGTTCCTGAGGTCCATAACACTGGCAGCACGGCCGGTGGCGATGGTCTGCACGGCCGGGTCCTCCGAATGCAGCAGGGTCTCCCAGTCCTCCCAGGTGTTGAGGTTCTCTATGTCCCGCGGGGGAGGGTCCGCCGGGCAGAGGGAAAGGATGTGGAGGGAAGAAGCAAAGGGTTCTGGGCATAGGGCGCAAGCAGGAGTAGGGAAGGAGGGATGATAGTGGGTTAGGGTAAGGGGCGAGGGGAGAGTATGTGTTTGTAATCTGCGCCAGAGTGTTGCGTGTCTGTTATCTAGGGAGGGGTGGGGCGGGGGGTAGAGCTGGCGAGAGGCTCTGTATGCCTGGGTCAGCTCACTGAATGAGTGCATGCGATCCTTCGTGAATCCCCGATCCGAGGCCACCTGAGCCCGGTTTAAAGAACCTCGGGCTAAAAGGTTGGCGGCCTCGTTTCCGGGATTCCCAGAGTGCGCAGGCACCCATATCAGCTCCACTTGGCGGGGTGGGGGTGCATCGGGCGAGTCCAGTATGCCAAAAGCAGGGACATGAACTCGGCCTCGAGCAAAATTTAGAATCGCAGTTTTAGAGTCAGTTAAAATATACCGGGCTTCCGTGCGGGTTATAGCAAGTGCAATGGCGGCTTCCTCTGCAGCCTCTGGGGACGTATCTGGAGGGAGAGGTAGTGTGAGGAGGGTGGATGAAGAGGAGTCCACCGCAGCTGCTGTCGCTTCATCACCCGTGCAGGCAGCGTCCACCCATACGGCGTCCGGCTGGGGGCCGTACGCTCGATGGAGTGCCTTCGCACGGGCTCTGCGGCGCTGCTCATGGTGGGACGGGTGCATATTCCTCGGGAGCGGCCTGATGAGAAGCTCTCGGTGAAGGGATCGTGGGATGGCGAGAAGGGTTGGGTCGTTGGCCGGTATTTTGATTCCCAGGGAGTCCAGGATATACCGACCTGTGGAAGTTTTTGTGAGCCTGATGTATTGGGCCTGTCGGTGGGCCTCCACCAGTTCCCCGATCGTGTTGTGGAGGCCCAGACCTAGTAATCTGTCTGTGGGTGTGTTGAGGGGAAGATGAAGTGGTACCTTGAATGCCTTGCGAATCAAAGCATCCAAAGCGTTTATGTCATGTTTGGATAGTTGTAAGTATGGGGTAGTGTACAGTACACGGCTGAGGACAAAGGCATGAATGAGGCGACATAGGTCGCGCTCCTTCATGCCTCTATTATGTCCCGAAACCCTGCGGATGAGGTGCGATATCGCGCCTGCAACCTGCTTGAGTTTCTTGAGGGTAGTGGTGTTTTTGCCATCGTTCTGGATGTGCAAGCCCAATACACGGAGGGTGCCAACCTCAGGTAGCGGGTAACCATTCAATTCAATGGCAATGGGGGAGCGGGGACAGCGGTGGTTCTTAGGCCGGATGAGGAGCAGTTCGGACTTCTCTGGGGAGCAAGACAGTCCGATGGTCCGTGCGTAATTTTGGGTGAGGGTGGCTGCTTCCTGTAAGGTGTTCTCTATGTCGCCGTCACTGCCGTGGGTGGTCCACAGGGTGATATCGTCGGCATAAAGAGTGTGCTTGAGGTGGGGAATAGTTGCCAATTTCCGGGCGAGGGGTATGAGGGTTATGTTAAAGAGAAAGGGGGAAAGGACGAACCCTTGAGGGGTGCCGATACTCTGAAGTGTGTAGGAGGTGGAAGACAGAGGCCCGAAGTGTATCTCAGCCGTGCGGTCAGTCAGGAATGCTTGAATGTAGGCATACGTGCGCACACCCACATTCAATGGGGATAGAGCAGTCATGATCGCCTGATGTTCAATGCGATCAAAAGCTTTGGAGAGATCCAAAGCTAAGACTGCCTTGGTGTGACCTGGAAGAAGCGGGTCAAAAAGGTCGTGTGTGAGTTGCAGCATGGCATCCTGTGCGGATAGATGAGGGCGGAATCCCACCATGCTATGCGGGTAGAGATTGTTGTCCGCCATGTGACTTGTGAGTCTCGCTAACACAACATGCTCGAGGAGCTTCCCGAGGCATGAGGTTAGCGAAATCGGGCGAAGGTTTTGAATGGTGAGTGGTTTGTTGGGTTTTGGTATAAATATTACCTTCGCGTGGCGCCAGGACTGCGGGAGGTTACCCTCCCTCCAGCACTGGTTGAAGTATTTCGTAATGTGGGTGATCGATTGGTCATCCAGATTACGGAACATGGAGTTTGTGATTTGGTCTGCACCAGGTGCGGAGTTGGCGCGGAAAGTCAGGAGGGCCGCTCTGACTTCCGTCTCCGTGATGTCGGTGTCGAGTGTTGGATTTGCTTGTCCTGTGTAGTGCGGTAGAGGTATGGGGCCGCCTGGAGATGTGTACATGGTTTGAAGTGTGTCTAGAAGGGTGTCATGATCGTCAATGTGTTCATGTGTGAGGCGTGTCACGTGGTGCTGTGCTGCTAATTTGGTGCGTGTGGGGTCAATGAGGTGTCGGAGGAGTTGCCATGCACGTTTGCTGGACAGGTTTCCGGCGATGCCGTCACATATCTGTCCCCAGTTGGATCGACAGAGCTCCTCAGACTGCTGTTGGATTTGTATCTGCAGCGCGGCCAGCCGCTTTTTAAGCGTTCTGTTGTGTTTGTTGCCTTTCCAGCGTTCCAAGATGCTGTGATAAGCCTCCCAGAGGTGGGCTAGGCGTGTGTCAAGGGTCGGTGTTTCGGTTGTAGTTTCAATGTGTCGTGTGTTGTGGTGAACGTCATGCTTGAGTGATTGCACCCATGCATCGATGTCTGCGATGGGAGTGTCTGGGAGGGCGGTGCGTGCAGCGCGAAAGGCATCCCAGTTAATGAGTTCGTGTGTCATATTTGCGTGACGGGGTGGTTTGTATGGGACAGTGATTTGTATAATGTAATGATCACTGCCCAGTGTATGTTGTGTTCTGTTCCAGGTAACGCCGCGGATACAGCGGCTCAGCGTCAGGTCCGGACTGGTGTCCACGCTGACACTGTTGCCGATCCGCGTAGGCGTCTGAAACGTGTTGTGCACAGTGAGTTGGAGGTTCTGCAGGAGCAGCCAGAGCCTGCGACCTCGATGTGTCGTGGTTGTGTATCCCCAGTCAGTATGCTGACTGTTGAAGTCCCCACCGATGAGTACGGGATGTTTCCCTGCTAGATGGTGTAGCTTTCGCAGAAGTGATTCTAGCGGGGCCATCGGCAGGGACGGGGGGTGGTATATGTTTGCTATAAATATAGAAGGAAGTGAATGTGTGTGATGTATAATTTCCGTGATCACGCAGGGCGTCTCAGACGTAATGTGATGAGTTTTGTAGGTGAGGCTGCGGTGGATGAGTGTGGACGCCCTGGGTGTGTTAGTGGTATCCGAGTGTGTAGATGTGTAGCTGGGGAGGGTTGCTCGGTGTGCAGTCTCCTGGAGAAGAAGTATGTGGGGCGTGGGTGTGATGGTGGGAAGGAGAAGTTGCAGAGGTGCGCGCTTTGCCCGGAAGCCGCGGCAGTTCCAAGTTATAATGGAGAGATAATTAGTGTTCCCCCCCGCCATATTGGATGGTGGGGGGATTGAGGAGGGTATTAAGACGGGTGTCAATTGGTATGTGTGGCTCAGGGAAGGTGTTTTGTGCTTGTGGAGGTAGGATGGGGGGAGTGGAGGGGGTTTGAAGTTGGGTGAAGCGATGGGTAAGATTATGCTCCAAGAGCTCCATCATCTTGGTAAGCATAGCGTCCATGCGCTGCTCAAGTTTTTCGGTGAGGGCGGCGGCAAGGTGATTGAATCTGGCCTCGAGGCGGGCGTCTAGCTCCTTTAGTTTATGGTCAAATTTTGCTTCGAGTGCTGCTAATTTAGCGTCTATTTCTGGGGGCACGGGAGGGGATGTGGCGTCTGTGGTGCGCTGTTTCTTTGCAGGAGGGGTGCTCGAAGTGTCTGTGGATGATGAGCTCGAATTAATGACAGGGGGTGCGGGTTGAGGGGGCATGGAGGGGGCGGGGGTGCTTAGGAGAGAGGAAAGGCGGCTTACCTCGTCACGCAAGGCCTTGAGTTCCTGGTCTCTCGGGTCTGCCTGGAAGGACTGGGGTGGTGGGGGTTGACGGGTGGTTTTGCCGGAAACGCGGTCTGCCCAGGTGAGACGCGTGGCGTTCTTGCTGCCATTCTGCCGGCTTGTAGAAGGCGACCGGGAAGCCGTCGAGCTGCGTCTGCTGGCTGTGCCTGGTCGATCGCAGCGGGAAAGCCGCGATGTACCCGGAGGAGAGAGAGCGTTCTTCGGGGACGCTAGTTTGCGGCCCCGTCCCTTGCAGTTCCCGGTGCCGGTCATATGAGGGCCTCCGCAGAGAATGCAGCTGGGGGTGCATGAGGGCACATCTTCCTTTGGGTGGGACTGCCCACAGTGGGGGCACTTATGGGATCTTGGGTGGACACACACGTCTGCCCGGTGACCAGGGACGCGGCAGTTAGTGCAGGCGTCTATATGCCCTCGATAGGGTGTGCACCTGTGGAGGGCTCCTCCATAAAGGACGGCGCGTGGGACAGGTCCAGCCCGGAAAGTTATTAAGATGGAACGCGTGGAGCCCATTCGGCGGGCGTCCACGATGAGGGCGTCTGGGTTGCCGGTGAGCAGGTCTTGCAGGAGCTCTGACGGGGTCTCATTCCAATAAGCATTGGAGATGACTCCGCGTACTGCTCCGTCCGGCGGGGCTATGTAAGGTGCTACGGCGAATTCCTTGCCTTGGTGTGTGATGGTGTTCACCCGAACCAGAGCGAGCGCGTCATCCTTTAGGGGCGTGCTTACGGTGCAGGTGTTGTTGACCGGGTGTACCCTGATTTGGGTACGCGCTGGCTCTTAAGCTGGGACGCCGCTTGGAGGATGGCCTCTCGTAGTTGTCGGGGTGGAAGCAGGTCCAGCTGCAGGCCGCCTCGTGATCTAAAAACGATCTTGTAATCTGCAGCAGGAAGCGGTGGCTGCTGCCGCGAACGCTGCGCAGTACACGATCCTCTAGAAATTCGCCTTAATCTAAATTCGACCTCCGCGTCCGAAATCGAGCCCGACGAATCGAGCAGCCCAGCACCATAACCAATGAGCTACCACGGTGGCATTAGCGGTGTAATAAATCGATCTATAAATTCACCAATTTTTAAAAATATATTTTTAATCCTATACTTCAAACCTTATGTCATCGCAATGCTTTGGGGCCACCAATCTTCCAATCGCTTTTTGATAACTTCCACCGCAGATTCATTCACTTGACCATTGTTATCTATAAACTTTAGGACCTTAGGGAAAGTGACTGCCTAAATCGACATCCAGATGGATGCCACCGCATTCGAATATAATATGTTCAATTGTTTCTACAGATTTACCATGCACTGCATATATGTCATCAATGGTTAGATTTTTTTTAGGCGAAAGCTTCACTACGCTAGGTAAAGCCAGTTTCGCTGTGGCCGCAAGTTGACCTTCAAATGACCTTCATAACCAAATATGAACATAAAGCAAAGGAGAAGAAAGGTGCATAACTGACCCCTTGGGACAGTGGACACCTTAGTCGCGCTTTAAGCTACGGGGCGGTGGTGACAGATGTGCTCTGCATGCGTTGGAATTTACAACGTTGTGGCAGAGACACGACATTGAAGCCATCGGCCGTCGGTGTTCATTGTGTTCATTGGCGTTGGCGTTTACAACGTTTTAGAATCTGATGATTTTAAGGAAAGGAAGTGGGCATAACTGGCTCCCTGGGTCAGTGGACGTCTGAATCACGCTTTGGGGTCTGACAACGTTGTGGCGCTCCTGCAGCAATATGCCGAAGCGTTCATTGGGCGAACAAACACTCACAGCTGCCACCTGCCAGGGTGGCAGGGTGGGCGCGCTACGCCAAGCCGCGTATACGGCCGATACGATGCGCACGGTCTCTAACCAGGTTCAGCAGTATAAACTGTAGCTATTTTAGAGCGCAGCTCTTTGGCGTCCGTTCCTGGGTTTCGCGTCGTCGTCGGCCTCGTAACCAGCTCCGCCCCCAATGTCACGCTTTTCAATTGGTCGAAATGCTCGTGACGTCACAGTGCGCGAATTTCAAATGGGGCCAATTGTACTTTGGCTAGTAACCATGCAACCAATCAAAGGGATCGTATAGTGATGCTGCAACTAAGTTGGAGTGAGTTTAGTTAATTGCTTAATTAATCAATTAGCCTAATTAATATAGAGGAGAATGAAGAGGTCAGAAGAAAAGAAAAGAAAGACGCGCGCCGCAGCGACAACAGCGTCCGCGGAAGGAGACGCTGCTGAAAAAAAACAGATAAGTACGAAGCCGCGTTCCCTCCACCACCACCACGCACTTCCCCACTCAGTAAGACGTTGCTCGTTTCATATACGTTGTGTCGAACATCCTAGACAGTTCCAACAATTGACAGGTTAATGACAGAACACGATGGATAGAAATACAATAATATAAATATGAAATAGCCTAATTAACCTTTCTAGTTAGAGACCGCATAAATCAATAAAACCGAGAACGAAATTGGTCGAGTTGGGGAATCGAACCAGGGTCTCCGGAGTGCGATACGAGCACGCTAGCCACTCCGTAATGCCAGCTGAATGGTTTGGAATGAACAAAGGCGCGTCTAGCTAATACGGCGTCTTCGTTCGCTACCATCTTCCCCCTTTCCCTTACGGTGAGGTGCAGGTGTCCACCCAGATATGCGAGAGAGATACATTTCCTTTCCTAAAAAAATTAATTTACCGTCCAGCAAGGCGTACAGCCGAATTGGCGATGGCGTTCTGTGGACTCCCTGGCAGCGTTGCAAGACGCTGTCGTGTTCCACTCTTACAGGCGAAGCTTAACATGTTAACCACACATCAGTAACACACGCAGACAGCCAATGGACGCGTCATTCGCTGGCAGCACTTGATTCATCATTCACAACCACATTCTTAACGTACGCTCCCTTGCCGCACATGCCAGGCACGTACACCACGATCACATTCTGCGCCATTCCTCTGTACTTTGCTTTGCTGAAACCTGGATGGATCCCGAAGAGCCTCTCGAAATCATAGATTTCCTATACTGCTGTGGTGCTCGCAGAGACCACAACAGAGCGGCGGGAGTCGCTATCTACTTGCGCACAGGTCTCTGCAATACCAGTCGAAATGTTTGGCACGTCACATGAAGTTGGCGAACTGTGCGCCGCAAAGTTGCCCAACGGCTTGCTGGTAGTAGCTGCCCACTTCGCCCCTACCGCACTCACGAAAGACGTCGTGCACTTCCTGCAACTCGCATTAACCGTCCATCGATCCACACCGATGTTAGTAGTGGGGGACTTTAATTTTGACATAAAGACAAACAGCAATTTCCTAACACTTATGCGGGAGAACATCCCGTTCCTCTCGCTCGTAACGCATCCCACGGCTGTGACAACCTCGCGAGGCACTTGTATAGATCTCGTCTTTGAGAATCAAGCATTGGTGTACCAATTCGAACATATATCACTCTATTTCTCCGACCACAAAGCTTCCTTCATGACTGTCAAGAACTGTTAGTGGAGTCTTTGTTAAAGGAATACGTGTGAAAAATAAAAAAAAAATTCTGTGATAGCGTATAGATGTGTTGCTCGATTTCTTTGCCTCAATCTATCGAAAAGGTGAAACAGCTTATTTGCTGCGCTCAAATTTCGCATTAGGAAGTAACGTAATCGTCGGTAATTTTTTTTTTACAGCGCAGCTCTTTGCGCCCCTTCCTGCGTTTCGCGGCGTCGCTGCTGTCCCTCGTAACCAGCAGTTGACACGTTAGTCGCGCTTTAAGCTGCGAAACCAATGGAGCGGGAGCTTCGAAAGCAGAGGGAAGGCGCATAACTGCACTCTTGGAACAGTGGACACTGCAGTTGTGCTTTAAGCTACGTGGCGGTAGTGACAGATATGCTCTGTATTCATTGGCATTGACAACGTTGTGCCAGGAACACGGCGCTGAAGACATATGCCATCGGCGTTCGTTCTGTTCATTGGCGTTGGCGTTGACAACAGTTTACACTCCGATCATTTTAAGGAAAGGAAGTGCGCGTAACTGACTCCCTGGGTCAATGGACCCCGAATCACGCTTACAGGTACGTGGGGTGGTGAAGGAGAGGTGTGGGCTGGATGCGTCCAGAACGCACTCAAAGCGAAGCCACTTGTAGTTGTGGTTGTTGTCAAGGCAACAACTTGCGCGATACGACATAGCTTTCTTTTAGAGCGCAGCTCTTTGGCGTCCGTTCCTGGGTTTCGCGTCGTCGTCGGCGTCGGCGTCGGCGTCGGCCTCGTAACCAGCTCCGCCCCCAATGTCACGCTTTTCAATTGGTCGAAATGCTCGTGACGTCACAGTGCGCGAATTTCAAATGGGGCCAATTGTACTTTGGCTAGTAACCATGCAACCAATCAAAGGGATCGTATAGTGATGCTGCAACTAAGTTGGAGTGAGTTTAGTTAATTGCTTAATTAATCAATTAGCCTAATTAATATAGAGGAGAATGAAGAGGTCAGAAGAAAAGAAAAGAAAGGCGCGCGCCGCAGCGACAACAGCGTCCGCGGTAGGAGACGCTGCTGAAAAAAACATAAGTACGAAGCCGCGTTCCCTCCACCACGCACTTCCCCACTCACTAAGACGTTGCTCGTTTCATATACGTTGTGTCGAACATCCTAGACAGTTCCAACAATTGACAGGTTAATGACAGAACACGAAGGATAGAAATACAATAATATAAATATGAAATAGCCTAATTAACCTTTCTAGTTAGACCGCATAAATCAATAAAACCGAGAACGAAATTGGTCGAGTTGGGGAATCGAACCAGGGTCTCCGGAGTGCGATACGAGCACGCTAGCCACTCCGTAATGACAGCTGAATGGTTTGGAATGAATAAAGGCGCGTCTAGCTAATACGGCGTCTTCGTTCACTCCCATCTTCCCCCTTTCCCTTACGGCGAGGTGCAGGTGTCCACCCAGATATGCGAGAGTAATTTTTTCTAACTAGGGTCAGCAGTAGTTGAACAGCAGCTAAATTAAGTTGTCTGTAATTCTACATACATGTCTTGCTCGAATTCTTTGCCTCAATCTATCGAAAAGCTGAAACAGCTGATGAGTTGCGCTCAAATTTCACATTATGAATTAACGTAATCGTCGGCTAACTTTTTTTTTTTCACTCCCTTCTTTATCCCTTTATAAAGAAGGGAGTGAAAAAATTACCGACGATTACGTTACTTCCTAATGCGAAATTTGAGCGCAGCAAATAAGCTGTTTCACCTTTTCGATAGATTGAGGCAAAGAAATCGAGCAACACATGTATGCGCTATCACAGAATTTTTTTTTATTTTTCACACGTATTCCTTTAACAAAGACTCCACTAACAGTTCTTGACAGTCATGAAGGAAGCTTTGTGGTCGGAGAAATAGACTGATATATGTTCGACTTGGTACACCAATGCTTCATTCTCAAAGACGAGATCTATACAAGTGCCTCGCGAGGTTGTCACAGCCGTGGGACGCGTTACGAGCGAGAGGAACGGGATGTTCTCCCGCATAAGTGTTAGGAAATTGCTGTTTGTCTTTATGTCAACATTAAAGTCCCCCAATACTAACATCGGTGTGGATCGATGGACGGTTAATGCGAGTTGCAGGAAGGGCACGACGTCTTTCGTGAGTGCGGTAGGGGCGAAGTAGGCAGCTACTACCAGCAAGCCGTTGGGCAACTTTGCGGCGCACAGTTCGCCAACTTCATGTGACGTGCCAAACATTTCGACTGGTATTGCAGAGAGACCTGTGCGCAAGTAGATAGCGACTCCCGCCGCTCTGTTGTGGTCTCTGCGAGCACCACAGCAGTATAGGAAATCTATGATTTCGAGAGGCTCTTCGGGATCCATCCAGGTTTCAGCAAAGCAAAGTACAGAGGAATGGCGCAGAATGTGATCGTGGTGTACGTGCTTGGCATGTGCGGCAAGGGAGCGTACGTTAAGAATGTGGTTGTGAATGATGAATGAAGTGCTGCCAGCGAATGACGCGTCCATTGGCTGTCTGCGTGTGTTACTGATGTGTGGTTAACATGTTAAGCTTCGCCTGAAAGAGTGGAACGCGACAGCGTCTTGCAACGCTGCCAGGGAGTCCACAGAACGCCATCGCCAATTCGGCTGTAAGCCTTGCTGGACGGTAAATTTATTTTTTGAGGAAAGGAAATGTATCTCTCTCGCATATCTGGGTGGACACCTGCACCTCGCCGTAAGGGAAAGGGGGAAGATGGGAGTGAACGAAGACGCTGTATTAGCTAGACGCGCCTTTATTCATTCCAAACCATTCAGCTGTCATTACGGAGTGGCTAGCGTGCTCGTATCGCACTCCGGAGACCCTGGTTCGATTCCCCAACTCGACCAATTTCGTTCTTGGTTTTATTGATTTATGCGGTCTAACTAGAAAGGTTAATTAGGCTATTTCATATTTATATTATTGTATTTCTATCCATCGTGTTCTGTCATTAACCTGTCAATTGTTGGAACTGTCTAGGATGTTCGACACAACGTATATGAAACGAGCAACGTCTTACTGAGTGGGGAAGTGCGTGGTGGTGGAGGGAACGCGGCTTCGTACTTATGTTTTTTTCAGCAGCGTCTCCTACCGCGGACGCTGTTGTCGCTACGGCGCGCGTCTTTCTTTTCTTTTCTTCTGACCTCTTCATTTTCCTCTATATTAATTAGGCTAATTGATTAATTAAGCAATTAACTAAACTCACTCCAACTTAGTTGCAGCATCACTATACGATCCCTTTGATTGGTTGCATGGTTACTAGCCAAAGTACAATTGGCCCCATTTGAAATTCGCGCACTGTGACGTCACGAGCATTTCGACCAATTGAAAAGCGTGACATTGGGGGCGGAGCTGGTTACGAGGCCGACGCCGACGCCGACGACGACGCGAAACCCAGGAACGGACGCCAAAGAGCTGCGCTCTAAAAAAAGTTTGCCGACGATTACGTTAATTCCTAATGTGAAATTTAGTGCCCCCAGTTCTCTTTCTCTAGTTAGAAAGAGAAAGCTATGTCGTATCGGGCAACCGCGGAGGCTGAATTTCGATGAAGGCGAAATTCTAGAGGCCCGCGTACTGTGCGATGTCAGTGCAAGTTAAAGAACCCCAGGTGGTCGAAATTTCCGGAGTCCTTCACTACAGCGTCTCTCATAGCCTGAGTTGCTTTGGGACGTTAAACCCCAATAAACCAAACCAAACCTTCCTTTACGGCGCGTTTGGGGTGTCCACCGAGATGAGAGACAAATACTGTGCCATTCTCTTTCCTCAAAAGCCAATTTTTTCCCACTGTACTGCATGCGCGATGCCAGTGCGCGTTACAGCACCCCATGTTCCGGATCCTTCCCATATTTCTTCTTACCGTTCTTGGTTTGGAAGGAGTTTAAGCGTTTTTTTATGCGAAGCATACTAAAATAGCCCAACCCAGCTCCTCGAGCGCGGCGGTGTCGTTACCATTGACCTTTCGTGACCTCCATGTCATACCACGTGTTGCGTGACGTCACAGCAGATGAAAAACGGGGGCCCAACTCGCGCCGTCGCGCGAGGCGTCGTGACCAAGGATGACCACGTGGTGCGTGACGTCACAGCAGATGAGAAACGGGGCCCCAGCTCGCGCCGTCGCGCGAGGCGTCGCGACCAATGTGTTTCCTGCTTTTGCCGCTAGGTGCGCTGTAGTGAACACGTGATGCTGGAGCGGCGGTATACAAGAGGGTGCGCCTGCCTCTGCTAGGCGTACACGGGATAGAGATGCCTCCTGGAGACAGGGCTGCTCGTTGGAATGAGAAGCAAAAGTTGCGGCGTGCTACAGAGACTGATAGAGAGCGTGAAGAACGTCTAGCCAAGCGGCGTGCTCGATATGCAACTCGGCGACAATATGCTTCGCATCTGACTAGGCTTAACCTAAACTAAGCCTCAGCCATTTTTTTTAAGCATGAAATGCTTTTAGCCCCCGTTGTCGGCAGTGTGGTGACGTCACGCCGAGACCGACAGCCATCATCCGGGCACTGAAATCCACTCATCCGGGCATTGAAATCTACTCATCCGGGCACTGAATTCCAGTCATCCGGGCACTGAATTCCAGTCATCCGGGCACTGAAATCCAGTCATCCGGGCACTGAAATCGAGTCATCCGGGCACTGAAATCGAGTCATCCGGGCACTGAAATCGAGTCATCCGGGCTCTGAAACGAGAACATCCGGGCACCGTACGAGACTTAACGAGATTTAACGAGACTCTCTAAGCCCTCCTACGCGACCGGCATGCAAGCAACGGTTGGTCTCCAAACGAGTCACAAAAAATAACTGCTGCCGGTGCCTTCTCAATGTTTATCAAGATATCAGTCGCGCTGTGCGTTTGATAATGCACGGAATTATAATTTCCGATTTCTAATAACGCGGCAAAAAGCACACAAATGCCACGTACACTTCGTTGTCGTTCCGTGATCTCTTAGGGGCTTCGCGCATCGAAGCAAAGCTGCGCAGGTGCACAGGGGCCCGGGAGAGAAGCGCTGCGTTCAAAGGGCAAGGCATCGCGCCGAACGGGTGGTAGCGTTCCTCCCTTCCTTTACGGTGCGGTTCGGGTGTCCACCGAGATGACATTAGGCCCGTAAACATTTCATGCTTACTCTACTCTCGGTTACGGGAGAGGCAGAGATTTTTGTCAAAAACTAGCCTCATGACATCTGAGTTTGACAAAGATGTATTTATTTTTTTACGCCATTTCCAGGATAAAAGCAATTTCTCCACAAAGAGTTAGCCATGCGCAAGGAGAGATGCTCAAGCTGATGCAGTATCAGTCTAATTCAGGGCACCCAGTGCGGATGCCGTGGGACCTCCTACCCCACTACTAACTTACAATGACATACTTCAGCACTTAAGATTATCCCGTCGGGTCTACCCTCCGCTGGCTAAGACACTAGATAAAGGGGAGGAACAACACCTCCGAAAGCTACAGACCAACACTTACAACAACCCACGAAGACTACATGCCATAGACCCGGAGTCATTTGACTCACAATGCAAATTCTGCGGGGAGAAGGCGGACCTGTACCATATGGTATGGGCCTGCCAACGAAATCAGGCGATCACTGTTAATAACCAGCCAACGCAGGAGGGCTGGGAGGCAGCTCTGTCCAGCTCGGACGGAAAGAGTCAAAAGCAACTCATCGAAAGAGCCCGGACAGCAGCCTACGCCAATGGGGTTCCGGACTGAGAGCTCCAACCACGGCTACAACCTCCTAAACCATTTCATTAAAATATTTTCACCACCAGTCTAATTCAGTGCGGTTGCACGTGTCACATGCAACAAGGTAGTTGAAAGAGACGGAAGCTGCGGTTAAGTTTGTGCTATTGGACCTTGGTTGTTCTCTGCCGAATCGCAGAGGTGTCAAACGAATCGTTGTGATTCCGGCCGCAGCGGCTTAATTTCTTTGGAGGAGAAATTCTAGAGACCCGTGTGCTGTGCGATGTCAGTGCACGTAAAAGAACCCCAGGTGGTCGAAATTTCCGGAGCCCTCCACTACGGCTTCTCTCATAGCCTTAGTCGCTTTGGGAGTTAAACCCATGTTGTGATGCACATATGTATGCTGATATAACAAGGAAATATACCTGATATAGCGAAGGTGGCTGTAAATAACAATAGTAGTGCAAAATCTATGACGAAGATGGCGCTGCTTGTGTCTCTTCAAAGCGATGCTTCCGGAAAGGAAACATCCGAGAATGTTTGCATTGTTGACAGATAATTTTTTCGTTTTAAAGCGCAGTTCTTTGGAACCCGTTTCTGCGTTTGGCAGCGTCGCCGTCGCCGTTGTCCGCTGTAACCAGCAGTGGTCACCTTAGCCGCGATTTCAGCTGCAACGAGTGGAGCGGGAGCTTGGAAAGCAGAAGGAAGGTATACTTGGTAAATTGGTAAATCGGTTTTGGAGGAAAGGAAATGGAGCATTATGTCTCTCACATATCTAGGTGGACACCTGAACCACACCATAAGGGACGGGAAGAAGGTGGGAGTGAAAGAAGAAAGAGAGAAAGTGGTTTCGTAGTGGAGCTCTCCGGAATAATTTCGACCACCTGCGGATCTTTGTGCGCTGACATCGCACAGCACACGGGCGCCTTTTGCGTTCCGCGTCCATCGAAACGCGGCGAATAACCGCCCTCTTGGAGCAGTTGACACCTCAACCGTGCTTTACGCTACTTGGCGTATAGTGACAGATGTGCGCTGCATGCGTTGGCGTTGACGTTTTGCCAGAAACGCGGCGCTGAAGCCATAGGCCGTTGGCGTTCACTGTGTTCATTGCCGTTGGCGTTGATGTTTTACACTCCAATCATTTTAAGGAAAGGAAGTGGGCATAACTGGCTTCCTGGGTCAGTGGACGCCTGAATCGCGCTTTTAGGTATGTGTAGTGATGAGAGAGAGAGATGTGGGCTGCAGGCATTGACAATGTTGTGCCAGACACACGGCGCTGAAGCCATAGGCTGTTGACGTTCATTGTGTACACTGGCGTTGGCGTTAAAGGTGCACTGAAGAGGATTCTGAACATCTTTTTGTCGCGGGAACTCGATCCACACGTTCTTAGCATTCTTAGAAACAGTGACTTATTGCCCTGTGTGGCCGATTTCCCCAATTAAAACGAATTAACATCCGGCTCCCGCCTTTTTTTTTTAATTCTGCCTCGTACGGTGGGCGGAGTCGAACAACGCGTGGAGCGCCTTTCACCCAGTCCCGTGGAGGCTTTGCTTTCGCTTTATTTTGTTTTTTAGGTTTCCATGAATAAATAGTTTCATTCGCAGATAATATAGCCGCAAAATAAGCCCGAAGAAATAAAAATACGCGCGGACTATTTGCTACTACGGCCTACTACGTATTACTCCGCCGATGGCAGAGCGGCAAGCCGCCGCGGGACTGGGTGAAAGGCGCTCCACGCGTTGGTCGACTCCGCCCACCGTCCGAGGCAGAATTAAAAAAAAAAAGGCGGGAGCCGGATGTTAATTCGATTTAATTGGGGAAATCGGCCACACAGGGCAGTAAATCGCAGTTTCTAAGAAAGCTCGGAACGTGTAGATCGAGTTCCCGCGGCAAAAAGACAAGTTCAGAATCCTCTTCAGTGCACCTTTAACATTTTACACTCCAATGATTTGAAGGAAAGGAAGTGCCTTCCTGGGTCAGTGGACGCCTTAATCGTGCTTATAGGTACGTGTGGTGATGAGGGAGAGATATGGGCTGCAGGCGTCAACGTTGTACCAGAAACGCGACGCTGAAGCCATAGGCTGTCGACGTTCTTTGCGTCCATTGGCGTTGGCGTTGACAACGTTTTTGGGTTGTGACAAGAACCCTAGAAGTCGCCGAACGCCACGAGCTCATGGCCATTTGGTGGGGCTATAACCCCACGTCATCTGCTACTTTTGTCGGCGGAAATAAACTTTATCCTCCTCCTCACACCAATAATTTTAAGGAAAGGAATCATAACTGGCTTCCTGGGTGAGTGTACGCCTGAATCGCGCTTATAGGTATTGGGGTGATGAGAGAGAGAGATCTGGGCTGCATGCGTTAGCGCTGACAACGGTGGTGGTGGTGAAAACATTTTGTTACGAATGAACAGGAGGTATGTTTGGATCAGCCCGTAAGGGACCGATCCTTACAAACACTAGGTGGAGGTCCCTAGTATGGGACCCCAGTGGCGGTTGCCGCCGCCCGGGCGCGCCCGACTAGGGACAACGGTGGGCGAACTCTCACGATCAACCATTAACTGCCACCTGCCAGGGTGGCAGGGTGGCTGGGGACTTTAATGCAGATATTGTAACGTGGCGGCCAGCCGAGGAATGAGGCGTGATGAACAATGGAGAAGAGATGATATGGCCGCTGGCCTAGCGCGAGTGCTCCGTCCCGCGCCACTGCCAGCTTCGTCTTCGTCACACAACCCGGGGCCTTCGAGCGATCGTCCCGATCGGTGACGAACAGACGGCGAAATGGAGATGGTCTTGAGTGGGGGGTTGAATAGTATGGAGAAGATGGTGCAGTGCTGGCCGCCACGATGAGAAAGATGATCGAAGGATGAGTCCCGGTCCAGGAAGCGTCCGGGCCGGAGGGTGCCAGGAGCCGACGGCCGAGGTCCGTGGACGCACCGGACGGCAGGGGCAGGGGGGCGATGTCTTCGGGTGTGGGTCTTAGGTCTTGGGTCGGTCGGGTCTCGGGTCGTCGTGTCTTGTGGTCCAGGCGGGGGACGGGGCTGGGGTGAGCGGCGAGGTCGGTTCAGGTCGGGCGGGCTGGGGCATGGCCGGGCGGCGCGGACCAGGCAATCACGGCCGACGTCCACGGTAGGCGCAGGACACCGAAGCTCCGGGACCAGGATGGCGATGAAGGACCCCAGCACCTCACACCAAATGTAACGTGGCGGCCAGCCGAAGAATGAAGCGTGATCAACAATGGAGAAGAGATGATTTAATGGCCGCTGGCCTAGCGCGAGTGCTCCGTCCCGCGCCACTGCCAGCTTCGTCTTCGTCACGATATAAAGACAAACAGGAATTTCTTACCACTTATGCGGGGGAACATCCCGTTCCTCTCGCTCGAAATTCCTCCCATGGCTGTAACAACCTCGCGAAATACTCGCATAGACCTCGTCTTTGAGAACCAGGCATTGGTGCAGCAAGTTGATAATATATCCATCTATTTCTCCGACCACAAAGCTTTCTTCATGACAATCAAGAACCGTTAGTGGAGTGTTTCTTGGAGAAGGAATATGTGGGAAACATAACAAATTGTCTGTAATTTAACATGTATCTCTTGCTCGAATGCTTTGCCTCAATCCGTCGAAGAGCTGAAACAGCGCATGTGCTGTGCTCAAGTTTCGCATTAGTAATAACGTAATCGACGGCAATTTTTTAGTTTTCGACATCTCACTCGTCAACCACCAACTGTGTTGTTGGATGCTATGACCTCACATAACGGCGTCGTCACCGGCGGAACCTTCCACGAGTACTGAGGTCGATCACCGAGAACGCCATGCACAAACACAACGCAGCTTTGAGCACACTAAGGTTCGCAGCCTCAGGTATAGAATTTCATTCGTAGTGTGTCGTAAAAGCTTTCTGCGGATATCGTAACCTCTGTGATCGTCTCTGGTTGTTACGGCGCGTAGAAATTGAAGTCACGAATAGCCCGTGCCTTCCAATGAGCTCTCGCTTACGGGGGCGGAGAACACTGATTAGGGGATCTTACGAGATGCTATCGCATGCAGGGATTGCTCATCACTGTCAGAGAGCGGCCGATTTCTCAGCACTTTCCTCGTAGGCGTCCGGTATTATATCGACGGAGGTGTACGCAGCGTCGCTCTGAATCCGCTATTAATCCGCGCTCTGAACCTGAAGCACATGTTCTGCCCTTGAGTGGCGAAATCCAAACCGACGATTAAAACCCAAGACGCTACCCGGGTCGCGGCGAGGCAAGGTGATCCTCGGTGGAATGAGTTATCTGAATCCGAATCTCCCATTGGAACATTTTTTTTTTCGTGTAACGAGAACATGTCCTCCGGATCTACGAAACTTGTAGCGCCTGACACGTATGGAGAGAAGGAAGCGAACAACACATGCGCTACGCATGTATTGTCCTCTTCGTTCCGAACTTGGGTGTCAAGCGCTACAAGTTTCGTCATGATCAACCAAGTCACACCAGCAGCTGTCCTGACATCCTATTCATGTGGAGAACACTGATCAGGCAATCTTACCAGATGCTATTGCATGTCGTGATTACCCATTACAATCGGAGAGATGCTGATTTTTCAGCCCTTTCTGGGTACCAGCAAACGCTTTCATTTTATTGGCCCTAGCCTAATTTAAATCTTCAGAAATTTTGTAAATTTATCAGTGGACGAAAGAAACCTATTCTCCAAATTTTAGATGACGCGTTACTAACCAATCCTGAGTCTATTACACTGCACTTTAACTACCACCTAAGAATGTCTATCCCTTCTACGAATAGACGTTGTCCCTCGAACAAAGGCACGATTCAGGAATCTCGTGCGTGCCCAATATCGATCTACCTGTCACACGAGCCACTTCGTGTATATTTACGAGCGCTTACACGGCACCGCTGTCACCCGCTGAGGAAGATTTTTTGATGAGCGACCGGACAGCTGTTTTGCACGTGCACTGCGCTGCCACCAATTCGTATTGCCATCAGACTATGCCCAGCCGCATTATCCCTTGCAGCCGCCATGGGTGATGACTCAGCCTTCAGTATGCCTGCATGCACCTGGCATACTAAAGAAATCTGTGATGCCACTAAGCGTACTGAAGCAACTTGCTCTTGCCTACATCTGGTCAGAATACGAAAACTGTGTGCACGTATACACGGATGGATCTGCGTCACCAAAGGCA
The DNA here is from genome assembly GCF_055824585.1 of Amblyomma mixtum. Taxonomy (NCBI): domain Eukaryota; kingdom Metazoa; phylum Arthropoda; class Arachnida; order Ixodida; family Ixodidae; genus Amblyomma; species Amblyomma mixtum. Next base: position 33,593,925 of record NC_143019.1, on the reverse strand, counting down.
TAGACAGCAGCTTTCGTAATCCCCGCTCAGGAGACGACTCGGAGATTCATTTTAGGGTACAATTCTACTTCAACCGCTGAAGAGCTTGTGACCCTTCGGGAAGCGATACTCCACATCTGCGGATAACAGCTTCAGGAGTGGTGCATTTCCACGGACTATAAACCTGCACTATATACAAATTTTGGGACGCTTCCTGCGCCACACCGCCTACCAGGCTCTGGCTATCAAGTGCGATTGACATATAAAATGTGTTTCTCCTGCGCTATATAGAAGAGTTATTGAAATGTATTGTATTAGTTTGCTGTTTCAATCAGATCTTCCTCTTCATACCCTCACAGAAAATTCGCTTGAATATGAAATATTCAACATATTTATAGCATGGATCTGAAACGTGGATATGGAAACATTAAGGACATGAAAAACACAAAAAATGCGCGTATATGAAGACAGCAGATATCTTCGAATACTTTCCGGATCGTAAGATTTCTGTGCATTTCTAATTTCATATGCGCGTCTCCTACGGAACGTTTCAGCAGTGAGGAGGTTATGAAGGAAGGAAATACACGGTAGCTTTCTCACTGTGACTAAGCAGCCGAACTGGGCCTTAAGAGAAGGGATTAAAGGGGTGCTTGCAAGAGTGGTTCGATCCCGCTTGCGATCGGGGCAGCTCTCGGTTTTGTCCAAGCCTTTGATGGGCCTGAGGTATGGGCAGCAAAGAAGAAGGAAAAGTATGGACAGTGAAAAAAATGTGTGTGTTCGTGAAAAAAACATTTAATGAACACAGTAAGTCGGCTTTAGTGGTGTGGGCCCTGACTCCAGGATCGCATTGGCTTTTGCCGCCCCTCTTGCCCGGTTCACCAGCGAAGGCTGATCTTCCGTATTAGAGCTGGACAGCGCTGCCTCCCAGTCCTCACTTGTTGGATTATGGACTCTTGCTGTAACTGGGTCTTTCTGACATGCTCATGGCCGCATAAATGGCAATTAAGGCGGATCGAGGAATTCTGGAACATAAAGCTGAATTTAACTGGGTTGATATATAAGTACGTCATTGCAATTTTTATTAGCATGATCCCTTTGCTGCCTGTTCAGATTTTTGTCCACTTCAGTGTATACTTTCATCTTTAATACCAAATGCTGGAGTAATTTCCTATAGCAAAAAGTTAATTTCAAAATACAGTACCGTACCTAGAAATGAATATACTGCAGACTCAACATCAGCGCATATCTGAGGAATTTTTTGTGGCATTTAAGTGTAGAAATTAGGTTTGGAATAAATGAAGCTACATCATTTTTTTCTCTATCTTTCAGGCAGGAGTTGAAAAGTGCGGCATGTGCTAAAGACTACGCCACTCGCTGCCTGCTGGGGTTCACCCGTGGCGCCGCCCTGGTAGCGGTCAACGCAGTCGTCGAAGAGCTCGAGGGAAAGTGCGACACATCGCATGCCGCGCACAAGCGTAAGTGCGAACTTTCTCAAAAGGTCTTCTGCGATGTGCGCCTATGGAATAAGCGAGTACAAATCTTGTGCAAAGTTACGGGCTTGACAGGCTATGACTTATAGAGACTAGCTTCACTGAAAAACAGCCCGCAAGTACCTGTTATCCAAGTCGGGTGGGGCGTACATTGCATCAGCCTCATCAAAGAGAAGTTTGAATGAAAAGGAGATTGGGTGCTTTTTGTTGCGAAAGCAACACTACGCGAGTCACCGAGCCATTTCGCAGAGCTGACGAAAGGCCATACTGCGCATGCGCGAGGAGCATTGACCGACGTCACACGGCGCACAGCTGGCACGCCGCCGCCGTCGCTGCGCGGGTGACTCAGGTGACGCCGCCGCGCTCGCCAGTTGAGCATGCGCAGTAGCGGCGCATAGCTAGCGTGCCGGGGCCGCTGCCGCGCGCTCTCCATCGCCTCTCTCTCTCTCTCCTCGTTGCTTTCGCAATCCTCCAGGTTTAACCAGAGCTAAACCAGTGCCAATTTTATTGAAACGGCGGCATTTCAGTAGGATACTTCTGAGGGAATTTCCTGGAGACGCCCCCGGGGGTCGCTCTGGTCGCGTAAAATGAAGCCCCTGTGTGAAAACAAATTATTTTCGGAGTAAAAGCGCAAGAATAGGAAGTTAACTGGAGAAATATAAAGAAAATATACAGGTTTGGAAGACTAGCCTGAACCGCGTGGGTCCCCTGCAAAGGCGGGACTAGCATTGCGATTGCTGCCGGCAACTGCTCTGTCGTAGCGGAACTTAATGCGAAAAAACATACTAATTACCTTTTCTTCGACTCGCCGGTAATCGCGGTGACATTTGCCGGTGCTTTCTACGCGACTTGAACGCCTTCAAGTAGTACGTAGTGTTTGCTTATTTGTTCGAACGAGCGCCTTCAGCCCACGAGAGCATTATTAAAGCGAGGGGGGGGGGGGGGGGGGGTGACGTATTAGGCCGCTATTTAAATAAACGGAATGCTGGGAATGAGGTTACCCGAAAAATAAACGGAGGGGTGAAAGGTAGGAAAAAAGGATCAAAAAGTGAGAACATTAGAGCAACGCCGAAACGACAACCCGGTAAAAGCAAATGTAGAGGCATTGCAGAATGAAACATGATCGCACAGGAAGGTGGAAATTATTGGCAATCGCATCATTAGCAATGCCTCCCAGAATTTAAGAACATGCACCTGCCTCATGCTCAATGATATAGATGGCTGAGCCGGAATAATCAACTTTCGGTGCTGGCAATCAGTTTCGCTGTTCAGTTCTAAGGATACGTTAGGTTAGGCCAGTTAAACATCATGTCCAACATTCTTGGACTAAAATGTTGAGTATTGAAATATTGTAAGGTATTGTTATGGAAATATTGACGGTAATGGTCCATTCCAGCGATGTGTAGGAAAATCTTTCTTTTAGAGTGTTTCCATCATTCGCATCAAGCAGTTATGACGGCCATAGAAAAGAAAAGGGGAAGGAACACTTTTGACGACAGAAAAAGCATCCATAGCAAAAAAATGCAAGACTGCCGTTGAGTGATCTGCGGATATATTGATTGTTATAGTGAAATCTTACGTTATGCGAAAAAATTGCGTTCACAAACTGGTTCCCGTTCAAAAATGCATTTGAATTGTTAGGTATGAGGCGAACAAGTTTACCTTTGCTTATCACTTACCTTTGATTACCTTTGCTTATCAGAGAAAGAGCAAGCATTATATTTTCTTGGGATAGTGGTATTTCGTTTTACATGCAGCGCACCAATAAAAGGACGAATAGAAGTGCTGGATGCTTTGTGTGCGTCTCCACTTCTATCCATCTTTGCTCTTTAAGCCGCAAGTAGAAAAAAACAAACAGAAGGAAAAGAAACTTCTGCGCCTTAAATCAGTTGCAGCAGATATATCTGTTTTAGTCTATACATGCCCAGTAATTCTGGATAAGAGCGTTTTTGAATAGGAACCATTGGTACTTTCTTGCCTTAAATTAGTTGCAGCAAATGTATTTGTTTTAGTCTATACATACCCAGCAATTCTGGATAAAATCATTTTTGAGTGGGAAATCATTGGTGAATGCAATTTTTTCATATAATGTAAGATTTCTCTATAACAATCAATATATCCGCAGATCACTCATTGACAGTCTTGAATTTTTTTTCTATTAACGTTAGTGCTATCGTCAGGAGCGTTTACGGTTGGTTTTGTATGGCAGGGATATAATATGTTCGATGCGATCGATGGAAACGCTTTAAAAGAAAGATTTTGCTGCATATCAGAATGAACCGTTACCTTCAATATTCCCTTAAGAGTACGTTGCAATTTTGAAATCTTCAAAAATTTTTGCCCGACAATGTTGGACATGGTCTGTCATTCTGTCAGCGTACGCATAAGAACTCTGGCTTTGTCTCTGAATCATATCGGTGACATATGATGAGGATAAATAATTAGGTTTGGTTTGGTTTATGGGGTTTAACGTCCCAAAGCGACTAAGGCTATGAGAGACGCCGTAGTGAAGGGCTCCGGAAATTTCGACCACCTGGGGTTCTTTAACGTGCACTGACATCGCACAGCACACGGGCCTCTAGAATTAGTTGAAATTAACCCAGACGGGGAGACGCTGAATGCGTTCTACTCGTGCTATCGCTCTTATGTATTCTGTATCCCACTGACTCGCTTACAAGGATTGGACAAGTTAAGTTTTCTTAAGCTCCGCGTGCATTAATTTAAAGCTGATATCAAATGAAATCATCCAGACTCAGTGTAAGCAATACACACAGGTGTTTTGCCTGAGGATGAAAAGAAAAAGTAAAGCTGAAATCATGACGAATAACTGAAGGGCTCTGTTTCTGGAGATCACAGATGCGTGCATCGGAATAGCGATTGACTACACGAACGGAGAGTGAACTTTAATGTTGTTCGCTTTCAAAACCCAGGATACTTCCAGCACGTGAAGTGCATGAACCAGGCAGGCGAGAGGCTCCACGGCTGCGTGAAGAAATACCAGCAAGACCTATACGTCGCCGCCCGCAAGGCGTCTAGGAAGCTCAAGATACCTTACGCTTGCTGGTAAGATATACACACTTTATTTGCTCAGCATGGTCTTTATTAATAGGGAGCAAAGTGCAGGTCGAACTACATGCGGTGATTTGGCGCTGAAGTATCACATACGGTTCAAGAATGGCTCAGTGTTTTTCTCACTTTCTGAACATTTCTCTCAACCCCAACTGGCATACTCCTGAAATACATCCTTTACTCATGCGAAATTTCAGTACAAATTATAATATAGTGAACATGACTCTTATAGCCGTCATCTTCCATCGCACACTGTTTTTTAGTCACAAATCATGTAGCAGTTTTTTACTGTATGTAGCGGATGCATCGACACTGCCTTTGCTATTTCTGAACGCTAGGCCTTCAAGATTATTTATCAAGCCTGAACTGCATTTGGACAGATGCTGTTAAGTTCTAAAAATATACTAAATTTTGTCTTCACAGTTGTGGCGCACTACAGATGAAGTACCATTTTCGGCACACTTGTTTTTTTATAGCGGCACTTGCTAAGGCGCCCAGGTCTTGACACAAACAGCAGGACAGCAGGGGAAACGCCTCTTGAACTGTGATGAAAATTTTTTTCTGATATTATTTTTCCCCTTTAACGTCAGGAATGGACTGAAGCTGCCACAGAGAGAGTGGCCTCCCAGGCAGCCAGGCTCCACCCCTGTAGCCTTCGTTACTAAGAAAGTTGCCACTGAACATAGACCTTTGCAATAAGGGCTCCCTGGGCGCTGCCATATTGTTCACTGCACTTGTCGTGGGTTCCTCGCGCTTGCAAGGTGGAAGCGCTGGCGGAACCGGACAGTCCAGAGAGGAGTCGTTTCGACAACTCCCTCGCCCGATGCAAATGGGTATAGTCAGGCCATAGTTGTCAACGGAGCTGGACGCATAACTAGGTCCAGTGGAGACTGCGGTGAGGAGAGGCGGGAAAGCTGTGCAGGGAGTACAACGTGCGCCCTATGGGGGCCAGATGACCTTGAAGTTTGTTTTGGTGGACGCCCTAAAATTTTGAGACGGAACGTGTTTAGCAAATTATGCAGAAGATGTTAGGTATACTGGCAAGATTCGATCGCATACCGCGTGCGATTAACTGCTTTCTTCTTGCTGAAGAAGCTTAGTCCGTGGAACTATGGAACTAGAGGCTACTTATCTAGGAAATGCGTCGTCCACTTAAATTGAGTGCGGAAGAGAGAGACGGCCGTTCTTAAGCCGATGACCTTCCAGTGAGCTTGCAGCCCTCGCTACAGCTGGGTTGCTGTTCGTGCGCACAAATTCGACCAATAAGCAGTATGAATTTAGCATCAGTATTCTGCCTTGCGCCCATGTTTCCGTACTGTCACCCAGCCACGGTACAATATACAATCCTATGGCAGTTTATTGATAATAAGTTGCTATTTATGACCCGAGATTACTTTCTAAATGTACTCCACCCGATTCTTATTCGCCCCAGCTACTTCGCTAGTATTGTCAGCATCTGCGGTCACTACTTGCCCTAGATAGATGTATTCTCTTACCACTTATACGCCATTGTCTGTCATTAACTAATGTTCACTTCCGAGGCTGTTCAACATTACCGTAGTTTTCTTCATGTTAAGTCTCACATCCATGCTTTGGATCTTTAGGTCTCCAGTCATGCAACGTAATTCTTGGCCTTATTTACTCAACACGGCAATGTCATCAGCCAAGCGGAGGTTTGTAAGGTGTTCCCTGTTAACTTCTCCCCAGCTAACTCCAGGCTAACCCTTTCCAACTTCTTAAATACGCAGTGAATAGCAGCGGAGAGACTTTGGCGAGATAATGTAAGCGGCTCATCAATCTGCCGTCTTGCCTGAAACCATTCCTTATTGGTATGTCAGCACTTTTCCTGCTGAAGATTATCGTTGCAGTTCCTATCAGTATTTTGAAGCACGTTTATATATATGCTTTTCCTACTCCGTGGTTAAGCAATGCCCACGTGTCTGCTGACGTTTGGACTGTACCATTTGCTTTTTTCTTAGTACATATGAAGGTGTTATTTTGTGGGTTATATTGATAATATTTGTTGTTTATTTTCTGCGCATCTTTATCAGCTTATGATGGCGCGAGATGTCCTCCATTATAGAGCAGCACCCTTACGAAATTTTTTTTGCCGCACACATGACGGCACAAAATCTTTTAGCCGAACTCGCAGACATCATTCAAGGATGAAGCCTGAATACAAGCGTAAGAGGACTTATAGTGCCTAGCATCTAAGGGCAGATGTGGTGTGTGTCTCTAACATATTTGTTAGATGTGTGTTTATGACCTGAGAACATAAAGACAATTAGCTTTCTCAGAAGGCACTACACACAACTTTCCTAAAAAACACTTTGGAAAATAGTTCCACGACTCTGGCCAACCTATGACCAGGATTCAGCAATACGGAACCTGTCAATAGCTGTTTTGTGCCCTCTTTCGTCTTCTCACTATCCCCGCCAGCATAGCGGTGGTGCAACTTTGGCGAGATAATGTAAGCGGCTCATCAATCTGCAATTATCCTCGTCTCGACTCCAGAAAAGTGTGGGGAATAGTTCCAATAAGCACCTATAGTGTCGCCGCAGGCTTTTCCTCACCGTGTTTACGAGTGGAATACCACTTCAGGTTTCTCAATCAACTGTGTCGCGTGCCTTAGGGTATAGTGGCCACACGTACCCGTTAACCTCAGAAGGATATCGATAGGTTGCCGCGACTGGCATATAATCGTGACAGCTGGAAGCCTAAAGTTCTGGAAGCCTAAAGGGATTCTGTGTGGCCGCACAAGTTTTCAATTTGAGCATTTAACGCGACGGGGAGGAAACACTTTTTATCCTCCATTCATTAAGAAACAGATTAAGACAGCGCAACGGAACGAAGACAAGAAAGAACAAGAAACCCCGGACGGGTGCTGTTTTTTGACTGCATCACAGTCAGGTTGTTGTCTTCCATAAATTTCGTGACTTCTACGAGGGGCGGTAGTAGTTTCCGGCCGTGGCTCATGCTGTTGATGACGCAATCCACACGATCTCCGATGGACCATTCCTTGTCCTGGGTGTGCGTCCAGTCAGCCACCTCCTTAACCATTGCCAACAACCGAGGACAGGTAGGGAGGTGGCTGACCAGTCACACACCCAGGACAAGGAACGACTAATCAGAGACGGTGTGGATTGCGTCATCAAAACTTGAGTCACGGCCGGAAACTACGTCCGTCCCTCATAAATGTCACGAAATTTATGGAAGACAACATCCTAACTGGGAGGCAGTAAAAAAAACAGCGCCCGTCCCGTGTTTCGTGTTCCTGTCAGGCCACCGAGAACAAGAACAAATTATGGCTCTCAAACGACGTTGTACCAGATAACAGCTCTTCTTAATTCTAGCAAAGAAATAAAACATCTTATCCATAAATGCATAAACGAGCGCTTATTGAGGAAACAATTAGCATACATGCTTTAGCAAAACCCTCATAAGCTTACACTGATGAAAACGTGTCTAATGAATGTTGAAAGTGTCTTTTAAACTTCTGTTTTCATGTCTTGATGTGCCTATGCTAACTTGCCTTTGAAATTCGTGTGTGTTCATTTCACATGTTCTATTACTGTTGCACATGTTACGCTGTGTTACTGCGCCAGGTGCACCAAGGGAGATGGGCCTCGTCAGGCTTGTATGCCTTTTGCCCTCTCCCTCAAGTATGTACACATACTTCAAATAAACATTTTTCCTTCCTTCTCCTCCTCGTTCTGTTGTGCTGTGTTAATCAGTTTTTTAATGAATGAACCAACTATCCCATACTAGAATCCTCTATAGAACGTATTCCTCCATTCAATCCCATTCAATCGAGCAGTTTTTGACATACGCCTCGCACTTCCCGCCATTTGTCCCTCGGTCATCTCCCTGCAGCCAGTACTACGAGTTCTACTCCTGCTGCGAGGAGGCCCTGACGGAGTACTGTAGTGACCCGGACGCCGCCCAGCTGATGCGAGACACGGCGGACAACGTGTTCGGCAACGTGCTGAGCGTCATCTGCGGACCCTACCAGAAGGACTCGACACACTGCCTCTCCCTGGAGGCCCTGCCACAGGCGGGGCCGAACGACACCGTGCCAAAGAACTTCATCTCCCCGCTCAAATCGATCGTGCTGTCCGTGGGATGAGTCGTGTACCGAAGGAATTTAGACGTGGACGCAAGGCAAAAACATTCTAATGAGCTTTCTCTCCACCGCCCTCTCAATTTTTTTCTGCGAAGAATGCAAGACACAAAAACAAAACTGAGCGTCCGATGCAAGAAAAAGCATAAATTTAGAACGAGAGAGACAGAGAGGAAGATAGGTTTATTTGCGAAGAAATACACAGAGCTCGGCCGAGGTACTATTCTGTAGCCTGCTGTTTTACCTTGGGGAAGGATGAGAAGGGAATAAAAAGGGTTGTGGTGGGTTACTATGAGGACAGAAGACACGTGTGAATATATTCAAACATATCAATATGCCTGACCACAGCCACGAGTCGACGTCAACGCAGAAAGGGCAGCTCACCATGAAAGTGAAAGTGGTACAGTTTACATTACAAGACATAATGGATAATACCTGGATTAATAATAACCGGATAATAGACTTGAGCAATGAAATCAGAGAAGTAGTAGCACAGGATATAGCAGGTGACGACAGAAAGACGCAAGCGAGATAAGATTAAGAGATTAGCTGAGATGCGATGGCCACAAGGCTGATAGAATATGAACTGATGATGTACCTATGCCAATTTCAAACAACCGTCCGCAACACGCACGTGGGCGAAAAACAAAAACATAGAGACGAAGGTCGGAGTGTTAATTGTTGGGCTAGTTAGTACTGTAGTTGGCACATATTCATAGGACAACATATATAGGGAAAGAACGAACACAGCGCTTTGCTCGTCTTATCTGCCCTTCCTTCTGTGTGTCTTCTTTGGCCTGGATTTGTTGCGCTGTTATTCTATGAAGGAGGTCGGAGTGCCATGTCCGAATGCCGCTGTCTACACTGCAGAACAGCGTACACCAGTCCTGCTGTAACGTGACGACTGAAGCGCCAAGAAGAGTCAATTTTTCGCCATTTCAGAAACGTTTTAGAAAGCTACTTTCTCCTATTTCCAGACCATGGTTTTCATATCTTTACATATTTGCAAGATTCTGCTCACCTATTTACGTATAAGGAGGTGCCTGGGAGAACATATTGGTGCCATCTCAGAATTTCATATAGTTTTATCGTTTTCTTAAGCAGATAAGCGAAGGCGGCGAGAGGGCGGATTTGGTAAGAACCGGTTAGCTACCGGCACTAACCATCGCTAAACTTCATAAGCCTGGGAAATGCAACGGTGACTACGTACTTACCACTAAATAATAGTATACAAGCTTTATTCAGTGCCATGCCTTGGCAAGAATAAGGGCTTGAATTGCTTAATCTCTGCTTGTACGTGTAATAGAAACTACGTTCGTCAGTTTCTCGTTCCGTATATGCTTCAAGCCTTGCTGAATGCAGTGTCGAAGATCGTAGGTAAAATACAAAACCCGTTATATCGCCTGGAAGCACACATCGCTGCACTTTGCGCTGTGGGGAATAGAATTGCTGCAAACTACCAAAAATTTAATACTAAAACAAAGCAAAAACAGCTTTTTCCGTATTAGAAGAAAATACACCGGATGTATCACTTTATGAACCTTGCTTACGCAATGTATTCCAATTTCATGTTTTACTGAGAAGAAACAGCTGCCTAACTGGTCATTTTGAAATGCGCGGTGGCAAGCGATCAACTACCCTACGGCCTTGGCCATTGGGAAGCTCTTACCCGTTGGTCTAACTTCTACTATGAGCTTCAAGTAACTTTTAGTGACCGTTGTGGCACCTACGACCTCTAAGGCATTTTCAGTTTACAGTGCCTGTGTTGTGGCCTAACCATTTTTATCTACGGATTTTTATTAGAATCACGAGGAGGATACATTCGCTTTTTGCATAGGGAACCTTCGCCGAAAAGGACAATATATTTCAAAACTTGGCAACGGTCCAGCATTGCAGGCCCATTATAAACTTCTTTCTATAAGATGACATTCAAGAGATGCTCGTCGTCAGAACGTGTTTACAATTTAGACCAAATAAATGTCGATCTTACGCAAGATCCAGACTGTTGATGCGGTTTTCCTCCAACACAATGTCCATGCACTGTTCATGGCGAACTGATGCTGTCGCCATGACACTAGGACAGCAGAAAAACAGGAACAAAACCAAAACACACATGAACACATGCCGACACGACGACATGCTGCCTTTAAGGCAGTCACCGCTGCGGTGACTGCGTTAAGGCAGTCACCGCTCATACAATCGTTAAGGCAGAGGCGCCTGCAAATGTTACATGAGCTCAGCAGGAAATTGAGTTGCAAAATAACCAAACGCGCACAGGGGAAACGCGACAAAACAACCTTACAGAACACCCTGTCCCTATTGTCGGAAATGAATGTTACATACGAATTAGTTAGAGTTTGTTATCGTTAAATATGTCTTGTAGTTAATAAAGTCACTGGCCATGCGAAAACATAAAGTCGCACAGTTTTTGTTTCATTGCTGGAGGACTAGATTGCGGTAATAGGAAGGGAATGTTTATTCGAACAAAACCTACAATTTTAGAAACACACCATTCATGCGTACGAGGAAGGAAGTGGTTATTGTGGCTCTCAACCTTAAACATGCAGATAAAGGAGAAGAAAGTTGTTATTCTAACACGGCTACTGCACTGTCTTTCCGTTTCTTGCGTGTGTTGTGCTTGTCAGAGCGTTGAAATCAGAAGCGAATTATACCAACTTTCTAACGCTCAGTACGGCCTAGCTTTCATCATAGTAGGCTCATTCTCATTAGGCTCATTACCATTTTGGTCAGTGGCGGACTTCTATGAGATCCTTCGGCATATTTCGCGATGAGAGTACTTGAAAACTTCTTCAATGTACGATGCGACAAACGCTTCTGGCACATAGCTGCCAAACAGCTGCAAAAAGATTTCTTCAAATTACCTTACACACTTCATTGTTTTGTGATGAATTCCAAGGGTAGTGCGTGTTCTGTGTCCGCCAACCACGCTATTTTTCCTCCTTTTATTTCGAATACCACCTCGCCCCAGTCCTTGTGGACGGAATAGTTTTATTCAGATTCGACGTGATAACCACTGCAACCTATCGTGCTAAGAGCTCACTCTTAGGGAGCGTTAAGTTGTTGTCTTCCTGCAGATCAAATGCATAATCAAATGATCAAATGCAGATCAATTCGACTATTGTCTGTTATATAAAGCTGACGGTGTAATGCTCATCAAAACTAAATACACAACAAATACGCAGACAATACTCAGCGTGAAGAACACCCAGCAACTGTGGACAAAAGCATTTTTCAACGAACAAGAGTTCATGAACGCAATTTTTTCATACATTGTAAGATTTCACAATAACAATCAACACATCTGCTGACCTCTTGTCGGTAGGCTTGCATTTATTCGATAACAGCAATTTTTCTATCGTCAAAAACGTGCCCCATTAGTTTTCTGGTGGAGTACTGACTGCTTGATGCGAGCGATGAACAAACTCTGAAAAAATAAAATATTTGCTACGCATCATAAGAATGAACCATTACCTTCAATATTTCCATAACATTACCTTACAATTTTTCTGTATTCAACATTTTTGTCCAAAAATGCTGAGCATGACAATACACACGCCAGAAAAGCCAACACTAATGAAAAATTAACGATAAAGGCTAAACAGCGAGCGAGCGTAATTACAGTGAACGCTACGTAGTCAATAAAAGCAGTGAATTAACAAGGCACGAAGGCAGGGGAGGCCGCCGTGTACCCACCGGTTTCTTTAATGGGTACAAGATTTCCCCTGGCCTGGTGCTCGGCTCTTCTATGGTGAGATGCTTGGGAAAAGGGTCTTAGACCACAGTTCCCTTGACGGATCAGAGATAAGTTCCGCCGCCAAGCAACCCTAAATCCACCTCGTGCGGTAGAAGGCCAACTTGTGGCCCTTTTTTCATCCACTTTGTCCCTAAGACTCTTGTCCACGTGACTCTTTGCCCACAGTGACGGGATTTGAAGGCGCAGGCTCCTTTCCCGAGCAATGCAACCCTAGGAAGCCGAGCACCAGGCCTCGGGCCATAGCTCGTACCCATTTTGAGAAAACCGGTGGGTACCCGGCCGGGGGCAGGAGTCGAGAAGGGCAGGGACATAAGAGCGTTGCAGTGGAAGTGAAACCCAATATTGGTTGTCCGACAACCATCCCGCTCATGAACTGGTATCATCAACACATCGCCGGTGTGCCATCATAAGTTCCTTGTACGGCCCAGACATTCTGATGCAGTTGCTCACAGGCTTCCAGAATCTTCCCTCAGGCAACACGAACAAAGTGCACCCCCCCCCCCCCCCCCCCCCCTCCCGTAGCTTATAAAAAAAGCACATCTCGCGTGCTAACGAACATTATGGCTCAGATGGCGCCTACGTGACTGCTGATCACAATCTCAGGGCAAGGATGTTCACTACAGCGGTAGGTAGTGAATGGGCGGGCAGCGGCTGGCGGAGTAATTGATGACCATTCCTTAATTACGGCATTTTTCCTCGCTTGGAGACACACATACGCCTGGAAATGTGCCAGTGGCCGACGGCTCAGCATACCTTTCCTCAATGCTTCGAAAAAATGACACGTAAGGCTGCTTGTCGATATGATCTCGGTGCTTTCTGAGCCTGCATGCTAGGGTGCTTGGTCGGCTGCAGATAATGATCTTTAAATCTCAAGAAGCTATTCGGACGGATTATGATTTGGCTGGCTTCTAAAGAGAAGAATGTAACTTTCGTTGCACAAAAGTTTAAAAGGATCAGGCTGCAGCCCTCGTTTATATTTTGTTTTGATCGCACCTTAGGCTCGCTCCCTCCCTCTTAGAACTGCTGAAGTACGTTGGAAGCTTGACGTGCCTGCAAACTGGTTGCGCGAAATTTACGCTGTTCTCGAGAGAGTATTCGGAAACCACACTGCTTCCTTCAAATGCATTTTTTTTGTTTAGGAAATATATTTCACATCGCCATCAAAAAGGACGACTGACTAGAACTGTGAAGAGAAAGGGTAATAAGCAATGCACATATTAGAACAGTGAACGTGAGAATACATAGCGGCACAACATGAAGCACTATTTGCAGATACAGATAGATGAGCTGTGCATTTTACTTATACGTATACAGTAAGGACAAAGAAGAAAGCAGTGGTGCTAATGAAAGTACATACAATAAATGCTTAATATCAAAAATAAAATCGGCTCCAGTTTTATTCGTGTCTGTGGTCACCCTCGCTTTTTCGCACTGCTTCGTCTAGGCATGCAGCAAGACCAACATGCCCAAACCAGAACTCCAGTGCATAATAGTGACTAATAGGAAAGATGAAACATCCAGGGTGTTTCATCTAACATTTAACACAATTTTTAAAAATTAGCTTCTTGATTTAAAACAACGCTTTCTTTCAGCCCAGCATTGTCAGTGGTGTAGTGCATCAGAATACAGCTAAGATGTGCTGATTAGCCGGCTAGTTAAATAATATTCAATAGTTAAATTTTAACTAATACTGCTTTGCTTCTTAATTGCTGAGAGGTGTAGGCCACCATAAGTACAATATCCATATCAGTTTTTAGAATTTCGAAAACGCGGTTACCCTCGAAGCTGTGGCCCAACAAACTTTGGCTATTTCTACGAGTTACGTGCACTGGAGTGGTTGCATTGCCTGCAAGCTTCTCGAAGGCACGTATTTTGGCGCGATGTAGCCGAAAGGCGCTCTCTTTAGAGCCCCACTACCTCCCTTTCAAGCATAAAAAAGCCGGTCAGTGATGGAATCTAGTTGTTACTAAGGGAGTGCAAAACAACAGACTCAACAGAAGTTGCTAAGGATGGCGACCAATAAAAGGAAGAACTGAACTGGGCTTCGAAGGACAGTTTCATATACCTCTTAGAGTAAAAAGTCAACGAAAAGGAACGCCTTGCTATGGAAGTTATGCTGGATAGCTGTTAGAAAGTGTAAGCGCGGATGCCTGTTTGATCCTGATGCTTTGCTTGCTTGCTATTTGAAAAGAAATTCCCGGTATTAAGCGTAAATATATCCTCGCAACTTGATATTAAACACGATTACTGGAACCTCTATTTTGCATTGCAACGTTACGAGGCTCGCTTTAGGTTCTTTCTTATATTGAGGACGATGCCTCTGATTAATATCTAGAGGGGTGAACTCGCACGGGAGTATGAATACATCGCTCTCTTGGACATGTTCTTGCTATACTATTCTGGATCCAGAACTAGAAAATCTTTATGCGTAAGCTGGTTGGTCATGGACCAATACGCGGAATCGGAGAGTTCCTGATTAGTGCCCTGACGTCAGCAGGGTGATTTAGACCTTATCGCACTAGCAACGAATTCAGTATCATTTTATCTCTGCAAAAGTGACGCCGGCTACAGAGAGTGCCTGGTTCCATTAGTTAGTGGACGTCTTGAACTTATGAAGTAAACCAACAAATCCAACATATGTCGCACGCGTTTAGAAATCTTCATCCGTGTCTCCTTTCTAGTCATTGTTTTGGTATTCTATCGCCATACGCCCAAGACGATAAATATCGGGACATTCGTCATGCTACCCTTTTTTTATGGCATTTGCATGCTGCCGGTATTTTTATTGCAATAGCTGTGTGAACTTCACTCTTTCTTTGAAACGCACGTCAGCCGCCTGAACACAAAACCACTGCGCCCCGCGATCGAAATGTTGGCCTGAACTCTTCGGAACGCCAGTTGGGCATCTCCCGACAATTGTCATAGCGGTCGAGACGAGGAACATGGGAAGAAGGAGTGGTGATCAGAAGAATTAGAAAAAGTATGGTCTGGTAGGCTATGGTATAGCATTATTTATTTATTTGGTCATACTGTTAGCACTCCACTGAACGTCGTTACAGGCAGGGAAACAAATACAAATACATTTCATTTACACTGTAAATAAAGTACAATCTTGAACAGAACTAGATATTTGCACACCAATTCTGCAAAAACTTATCGACACCTAACTGAAATTTTCGGCGTCAGAACTTTCAACAACATCACTCGGTAGTTAACTCCCTATTTCAATAACATTGGGAGAAAATGAATATTGGCACGCATCAGTTTGTGTTGTTTGGTAGCATATAAAAGGTTGTATGGTATATGGCATGGTATGGTATGGCACTTTGACGTCCTGAAGTTGAACATTGCCTATGAGCGACGGCGTAGTACAGGGTTCTGGTTTAAGTTATACTACCTAGCTGGATTCTCCAACGTGCCCTGAAAACCTTCAGCACACGAACATTTTTGCATCCAAGTGCGGGATTCTAAGTGCGGGATTAGCGCCATAGCCGCTAATCAACCGCGAAGGGTGGAAGAAAAAGTGCCCGAGTGCGCAATTGCAATAACTGTCTTTGATGTTTCCCTGTGTGGCCAATCCCCTTCGTTAGTATGTGCTATTTCCCAAGCGGACAAAATATAACTTCGTCCGATTTCCCCGCGTGGGTAGGCGCCATATCTACAGAGGTCAACAACAACGACGACAACAACAACAACAAGAACGACAACAACAATGACAACAACAAAAAACACCACCACCATCACCACCACCAACAATAACAACAAGAAAAACAACGAAAACAACAGCAACAAGAACAACAACAGCAACAATGGGAGCCGAAAATGCGCAGCAATCTGCCAGGCTGCTGTGCCGTGGTCACTTGCCTTGAAGGAACATGAAAGGAAGCGGCGTGTAGGCATGAACGGGAACGAAAATTTCTGTCTTCCATGTGAGATGCGTGCACATGGCGTCAAGGGTTCAGCATCCGACTTGTATGGAGTCTCAGACCAATCGGCCATCACAGCTAAACTATGCGCAGTGCGTCTAACTTGCATGTGAATGCATGAACGATGCCCATGCGCTTTTCGGAAGTAGTGTTGGAACGGGTAGATGGGGTTGGGTGATTAAAGTTTTAGCGGGCCTATTCAGAATTGGAATGCTACCCGGATTTGAGGCCCAATCAGAGAAGCGCTCAAACGCCCATCAACGGCAGCAATATGCAGCAACGCTTTATCGTAAGGAGGCGACCGAACGTGTCTCTAAGCCTGAAGAAGACAAGCTTGCGATCGCCATCATACCCAACTGGACAAGACTGATTTAAGCAACGCGGGTGGCATCTTCTAATACTTCTCCTAGAAGGCGTGACAAGGCACATGTGAAAAGCTGGTCTTCAAAGTAGTTGCCACAGCAATCCTTGCACAGCATCATACGTATCACGTAGACGGTCGGATTTTTTTTTTTTTTTGCTGACGCTTTTCAGAGTAAGCCCTCAAGCTTTCTGCCTGCACGCCTCGATTGTAGCGTCGCGTGCGGCCTCGGTGAGACGGTGGTAAAAAGGCCTTGCAGCTCCTCACGTACAGCTCGATGAGCCTCCTGAACAGGAAAAATGAAGCAAAAAAGCGAAATAATAATATCAAGAACCAACACGTGGTGGAGCCAGTCGTAACGTTGCTGCTGCACAGCCAAGGACACTCGGGCCACGGTCACGAATGCCTTTTGTTATTATTGTTTCCCTCTTCCTACTTCGCTGGGCGAGCAACCACAGTATTGCAAAGTATCCGGCTTAATGCAAACAGAGGCAGATATCAGAGCGATTACGTGAGGACCCTTCGTTCTTTTCTTAGACGAAGGATGAGTTGCGAAAGGCTACGTAACTGAGCAGTGCACTTACGGTAATGATGCTGGCTCGGTGCAAGAAGGCCTTGTTACGTGACTACTGCTTTCATTGTGCTGAAGGGGTGCCTGATGGATGATTCTGTTACGTGACAGCGTAAGTAGCTTCTTCTGCTGAATACCAGGCGTCGTAGCCTGTCGTCCTGCGTTGGTCGGATATAGTTTCCAGAAGTTTTAAATGAAGCTACCGAATGAATATAGTTCTCAGAAGTTTTAAATGAAGCTACCAAATCGGGAAAGGTCTAATGAAGCCGAAATTGGTGGGAAGTTCCTCTAATGGGATATTTCAGAATATAGATGTAATTCATCAAAAAAACTTAGCCGTCAGCGGGGTTCGATACCCTGACCCTCTTCGTGCCAAGCGTGCACGCAATCGCATAGGCCACGTAGGGTCTTTTTTCTTTTATGGTATTTATTCTACATGGTTATGTTCAGAAAGGATATATAATATACATATATATGTGTTTATATACACACACAAAAAAAACCTATTTACAGAGCAGCTAGGTAGGCCCTACGTGGCACAAACATGATAGAAAACATCAGAACTAAAAGGCCGGCAGGATATATGTACAGCGCATGAGGAGAGGAAAGCAATCCGGTAAAAAGTCCAATTGTTTGTAAATGTCCGCTACCTGCAGCAACATTCGGCTAAAATGAATTCTGGGTGAAACAACATGTTCAACGTTGTGGTCTTGCATGCGCGTTTTCCAAGGCTATGAAGTCCAATCAGAAGAATCATATCATAGTTTTCGAGTCAGGTTGGAAAACAACAGGTACTGTAGGAATTTAGGAGAAAATCTTTCTGTAGCATCCTCAGCACAAAACAAAATCGCGTCTTTGCAGTCTTTAAAAACAATGCTCAGTTGTTTCAGGCACATTGCACAAGCGGTAGTTTACAGAAGAGACAAAATGTTTTTCCTATCGAGCCACGTGTTGACAGGTAGAGTTTCGGTGTGTAATTTACAGCACCAGAACATTTTTCTATAGGCTACGAAGGGTCGTTGGAGCAAGTGTTTTGGATGGGCACCTAGACTACGCGTTGTGGTGTGTATGGCTTAGTAACGCTTGTTTGGAAGAAAAAGAGGAGAAAGCGCTATCATGTCTACTCTTAAGGTGAAGCTTAAGCGTCCTCCTAATTCTTTTGTTTGATTTTTGGTTTTTCTTCTTGAGCAGGGGGAGGAGGAGGGGAGAGGACCTTAATGCTAAAAGGGAAACTGACGGCGTCGAGATTGATATGAATTAACATGAACGAACAAAATTAAGAACGAAATATTTTACTGGTAACTTATGGCCAAGACATGTCCAGCACATGTCCAACATTTCTGGACAACAATTTTGAATATTCAAAAATTGCAAGGTACTCATGAAAATTTTGAAGGTAATGGTCCATTCTGCGGCGTGTAGCAAAACTTTTCTTTTGGAGTTTTTCCATTGCTCGTAACGAATTGTTTAGACTGCCTTAAAGAACCAACGAGGAACGCTTCTGACTATAGCAAAACGTTCATAGCAAAAAAATGCCAGCCTGCCGACGGAAAATCTGCGGATACAGTTATTGTTAAAGTGAAATGTTACAACGTATACAAAAATTACGTTCATAAACTCCTTCCCGTTCAAAAATCTTTTTGTGCAGAATTATTGGGTACGTTGCTCCAATAAATCTGCGTGAAAAAAAATAGAGCTAAAGGTATATACAAAAAAGAGCGGTCTGAGTTTTTTGGCGTTGTTTTGTTAGCGCAGTGTGTCATATTTATCCCGGATATGAACCGATTAGGCAAAGGCACCAGTCAGTTCGAGTGAACAGAACTGCATTAAAAACAGCAGTGTGTCAAAGGGGCTCGACACTTGTGCATCGATGCCTCTACTGGGTGCCGGTAGGCTAATATTTGTGGGGACAAGTGCAGAAAAAAAACTCGGGTTTGTACACTCGAGACTTATCCGACATAGCAGGCGGTTATGAGAAAAACTTCTTATTTGCACCGCAAATCTCGCACTAATGCAACAATCACTGTCTGGCGCGCCATTCGAGTTTCCTTGTAAGGCGGGTGTCCTACAACCTTAATAGGCGTTTCTTCTTCCTAATAATTATTGTTCCCGATTTTTCTCTTGGACATTGCTATCAAAGCTGCCATCGATCAAACAATTGTTTGCGTTGATCGCATAGCGACTTACATTTTTGCGATTTCGCTCATCAAAAGAATACAACGCCGGAAGGCTGAGGAATGAAGGCGATAAGTACTAAGGGGGGGGTGGGGGGGGGGGGGGGGAGTACTTTCGAAAGTACTCCCCCCCCCCCTGCCTCCCCCTGCATTGATGTGAGGACGTTTTGAATATACATGACGACAGGAGTGAAGTAGATATCATCGGTTTTCGGGGAATAACAGCTGCGAAGGGCCTGGCTTTAATTGTTTACCTTGCCTTAACCATTACGGTTGTTGGACTATGTGCGCAGAGCGCCCCAATGTGGGTTTTGCGGAATAATTTCTGTCTTATGTTACAAGCGTTCGGATGACTTCAAAGTTCAGAAGTCCAGCGAAATTTGTGGCAAAAAAAAAAAATGCACGGTTGGTGGGGTTTTTTCGTCAGACCAGCGGCGGTCACCCCTTGTCAGTTTGGGAAGGGGGTGGAGTGCAGGGGGGCGCATGATAAATAAAAAAACTTTCCTGAAATACAAAATTAAAATATTGCTATTGAGACGAACCGACGCTCTCTCTCCAGAATGAATAAGGCTGAGAGACTTGGCAGCTGCTCGAACAGAAACGTAGAGGCCCGATTTAATGAGGTGGTCTGATGGGTTCTGTCTGATGGGTGGGTTATGGAGACAAGTGTTGAATGGTAAGTACTGAAAGATCACCCAGCTGTTTGCCTAAAGTGGAAAGTAGAAGCCCGGCATCGAACACTGTTTTTGAGACCAGGGATTACCGTGTATGCTCCGCGAGTTATTGAGATTAGCAAGAAGCAAATACACGCCAAAAGCCTAAACGAAAACTGCGGAGGTGAGTCTAGGACATACCTTCGGGCAAAAGGAAATAACCTTGTTGAGGGCAGGGGGAGAGGTCCTTCTAAAGGGCTGTAGAAGTCACATTGTACCTAAAGAAAATGCGAGAATGCATTTGCAGGCATCACCGGTTCTCTTATTGAAAAGAATCCAAAGCCTAAGGGAATTACGGAGTGAATAAAGTGTCTACAGAAGTCGTCGTTGACTTGGTGGCCCTCCGAAGAAGACATCAAGTAAAGCAAAACACGTGCGGTACACAACAAATCAGCGCGACTTTCTTGCGTGCGACACGTGCAGAGGAAGCGTCGAGGTCAGACCTATGACGCGTAAGCCTCTCCCTCTCTTGGGCATGGCAGGCTGCAAAGAACACATGCGCTATGTGCTATGGGTGTGGCAAGGTGTTTGCCAGGCGCACTACACAGACGCTTAGCTGCGCGGAGCTTCGTGGTACGAAGCTCAAGGGCGATGTGGGAATCATTCTGAGAGTTGGACAGGAAACAAGGCAGGTGTGCAGCTGCTGTGTGAACAACGCTCTGAATTTGAATATTTCCACCTGGAGCTGCTTGAAGTGATTCGCAGCGATCACATCCCTGGTCCGACTTTCGGTTTTCGTGTACAAAGGCAAAGAACATAGAGAGGTGGTCCATCTACAGCCGTCGTGCCATTTGGCATCGAATGTGTTGCATTTAAACGGAAGGTTAACATCTCAGGTTGCTCAACATATGAAACCGTTACACCGGTTACGCTAGCTCAGGAAAAAAAAATATTGCCAAGCAATAGCCCTGCATGGTGTCATATATGGAGACAAACTTTCGAATTTAATTCTGTCTGTTCTATTGAAAAGTGCTTGCCACAGTGTAATGAACTCTGTTATTGGTTTTCCTAGTTATCTGCAAACATGAAAAATAGAAATAAAAAAAATTCGGAGTGTGTGCTTTGAAGGTATTGGTAGCAAGCGCATAATGTGTGACGACTGTTACGGTGAAATCTGTGTTCACAGCGCTTATACGATGGTACCACTCTTGGACTGCCATATGGTATCTGCAATTCTTCAACACTCTTCAATTTACCAATTTACCACTCTTCAATGCCAAGAGCGGAACGCAGCTACGTACACTTGCGTGCACAGAGAGAGAGAGAAAGTGAGAGAGCTGCCTCAAGTATATCAAGCAGGGATGTGTGCTTTAGCGAAAAAGAAATCGATTTTATTCTATAAATTGGCAACAGAGATAATGGGGAACAAAAAACAACGGCATGTGAGAAAACTTAACTTGGGGCGTTTTAAACATGATGGATGACAAGCACAGCAAATCACCCGGAAGTTTGTGATAGAAAGCCTGTTCAGCAGCTTCTAGCCGAATGAGTCGTTGGAAATGAACAGTTGTATTAGGAGTCAGGTCATCTGGCCATGATATTTCATAAAGCGTATCATCCATAGATCACTAGGCGCATGAAGCTGCACCACATCAGTTGAAGTATAATGGCAACCAGGATAATGGCCTTGGGGCTGCCAGAAGTGTGTCTAATGCCAACTTCACTGACCACCACTGTGCACAGAAGCTGACCATAATCATAGCGTGTTTTTTAAAAATATGTTTTCTTTGTGATTCGTTATCACGGACTACTCGCTTTATGTACAGCTTTTCTCTGGAATCAAAGTGTCCGCATTAACGAGACACGATTGTACTATAAGTAAGAAGAAAGTTGGTTCGCTTGAACTTTCTGTCTATAGTCAGATATTATCAAAGATAGCGCCTGACGCAAAGTTTCGCAGTTTTTTCATTATGACCTTTGATTACAACCTGTAGAAGCCGAAAAAGTGTGGCACAGACTTCAATGGGTCTAAATTAAGGACATACCGATCGGAAGGTGATGAAATGTAACGCATTCGTTAATCTTCTAATTACACTTAATGCAGCGCACTGCTTCACGCGTGTTTGTTCACTGCGTTCACGTTCTTTTTTCTTTGACTAGTAAGTGCCTAAGCCTTTTCATAATTTAAGCTGCCACTGCCTGACTAGGCATGGCTTCTGTTCTTCGCACCCCAAGATTTTCTCTTGAAAAAATTTCAACAGAGGGAGAAAAGAAGAAGAGAATAAGGATTTTCTGAAAGGCGTTTAAAGCTAGTAGACGGTGTCAAATGGATGAGGCACCGGTCTGCTCACTACGCACTAGATTTCCAAAGCTGCCACCACTGTTGTGTGATAGCGTCTAGAAATGAAAATGCTTGGCGCCTTAGGAAGCACCGGCGTCGACGGTGTCCCATGACACCACCGTGCAATGCAAGCGGTTGGGCGAGTTGGTTATGTGTGCATATTATATGTCTTCGTCGTCTACGCTGGTGCCAAGTTTAGCATTATGAGCCACCGTGCACTTAATAACTTCCTTGGTTTGTGTTAGGGCGAATAAACAAGCTGCGGACTTCCCCTTCGTTTATGCCCGTCTGTGACATTGAAAAGATAGCCGGAAACGCATTGTCTCAAGGAAGATTTAAATAACGCTATGATAAGCGAACCCTTAATATACTGTCGAGTAAAGTCTTATAGTGCTCTAAGGTCACTGCGAAGATAACTTTCTCACTATAAAAGTGAAGCCTTGTTTGTCCATGCTTCAGAGAGTGTGTTTTTCTTTCTTCGCTGCTGGATGTTATGCGGAAGGTAATTCTTGCATCCGCCGCTGGCAATAGCCTACCGGCGCTTTCCCACGGCGACAAAGTAGAGGCGGAGACGGAGAGGAGGCTTTATATTTTCCTCGTGAAAACTATCCGCATTTCACCTTCGCTCGGCACGTACTATATGACCAAAGGTACGCGCTCAAGTAGTAAACGTGAGGAAGACAAATGCAACCTCCTCCAGGAACAGTAAACAGACATGAAAATCGCATTAAGGACCGTCGAAATGGAAGCGCCAGGACGATCGCGTTACGCACGGACGGCTCTGTAATTATCCTGGGTACGTCTCTATATAAACGTCGGCACATCTTTGGCCGCTTCGAGTCAGCGTCGAAGGCGAGACGTCGGTGAGAAGTTCGGAGACATATATAGCTTCCCGTTACCGGTTCGCCATGAAGATACGTTGCGGTTGTACTTCGTTGCTCCTTGTCGGTGAGTACGATGTTTCTTTCTGGGCATTTCACTTAATTTTAGACAACGTTTTCAAACGCGAAAGCTCAATGAGGGTGTCGTAAACGTTTCAGCCGAATTGTCTCACTCTCGCAAACTATTGCCCTGCTCTTCGCAAAAGAAAAAGAAAATAATACGTGCTTCACTGCTCATCAGGTAAACAGGACAGCAAAGAAAGCTAACTTTATTGTTTTAGGATAACAAAGAAAGCTAACACCTTCATGTAAAGGGTCTTTTCAGGCAGTCACAGCCGTATCTATCATTGAGCCGGCAGTTGACCGCTCAACACGTTGATTTTACAACGTACACGGGCCATCATAAGGGTAACTTTCTTTAAGACTTAATATGAACAGTAATTATTATCTTGGTACAAATCTGCTTCATTTTTGTAGTCCTTTGGCCATAATGAAGTGCTTAAATGTACGCGCAGAAGTAAAGAAAAATATATATGGCAAGCAAGTAGTTTTTTAAGGCTTAAAGCAGCCCAGAAATTAAACTTGAATTTTCCCCTCAGAGCTAGAAGTCTGCGAAGATAATTTGAGTACACGTAGTACAAGCCATTAATACGACCTCATTTGAAAGGCGAAGCGCTTAGTATAATATTTTACGCTAGCCCACGACACTTCAACCTAAATGCACAAGGGCAGTGGAAGTGCGCAGTTTTCACACTTTTCACTGGAATCCACTTTAACTGCTCATTTCTTATCTCCGTCGACGCAGCCGCCTTCGCCTTCAGTGCGGCGGCTCCCACTGACGATGAGTGCGACATTCACAAGCTGGACGAATGCGCCGCAGACCTCTTTGTGTTCACCAGTAGGGACACGGTGCCCGAAAGCGAGGAGGGCCTAGGAGAGTTCTGCAAGTACGCACAACCTTCCTTTTCGCATTATCCTGGTCCTACTTGTGAGGCCTCCAGCATTGAACTGTAGCAACCTTACTGATTCTTTCAGCCGTCGAAGCCGGCGGAGTTTCAAGTATACGCCGATACAGTCGCATAGCTTGAAAGTTAATTTACCGGAAGCTCGGCCGCTGACAGGTTCTATTTAGTTAGATGCTGATCAGCGAAGTTCACGGTGCGCTTGCACTGCTGCCAGCACTTTGCCCCCCCCCCCCCCCCCCCCCCCCCCCTCAAGTTGCACCTTATTGCGATGTGCCCAAATTTCAGACCGCAGGCCGAGAGTACAGTGAACAGATCCATATGCTCCATCAATAAACTTGCAGCCTATTCCAAATAATTAGACCACCACAGCTTTCCCCAAAGCAGGCCCTTTGGAAGAGGTGACACATTTTGTTATCCGAAGGAAGTGAAGGCCACCGTCTGGTGAAAGTGGGGTCGTTATTTAATATTTTTGTGCGACAGGTGGTGCGCGCGTCGGGGTAAAAAAAAAGTCACTCCCCAACCCCCTCCTCTTATTGTAGGTTAAATACGGAGTTTTTTTTCCTTACGATAAGTTTGATTACTTAATGTGTTAGACATGTGACCGCCAGGAGACGAGGTAACTGTGGCATGAGATTACTTGTTATATTCGGTGCTTCTTCGGTCAGATGCTTTTGCTACACGTAGATTTGTAATTAGTTCGCGGCTGCAGGACAGGCGGCTCCCTTGTGGTTGTTTGTCATAGGATTGTCGTCAGGCTAGCGGAAGTGTATCATAAGACTGCTCATTAATTATTTCCTTTCAATTAAGACGATTGTTAGCGTCAATGTGTTCGAGCATCTAGCAGCACTTTTATTCATCTTTTATGAAACAAAGTAAGAAAAGAAGATGGAACAAACTGATGGTCACTAATCATGCCAAGGTAAAAAACTCGAAATGTTTCAGAACCGCATACGGGTTTCTTGTTCCCTCAGGCGACCAAAGTTAAGCTTTATGCCTGACCAGACGATCTGATGTGTTGCAGCCTTGATTGGCAATTTTATGGTTCAGTATGCCGCTGGCGCTGCATATGAGGAAATTTTAATGAAAAAGTTCCTTCCTATCAACGATATTTCTTTATTTCGTCTGTGGTGTGCTTTAATAACATTATAAAGTCGTGACGTTAAGAAGTGAGCTAATGTTGCAATGCATATTTGAGCAATGTGTCACCAGTGCAACAACATAGTCTCAAACCCCCCTAAAACAAACACCCCCGATGTGAACGCACCCCTGGCGCTCAACATTTGGATATTTGCACTTTTGTTTCGACAACAGACATAACCAGAAGAAATCTGGTATCCACGGAACGCGGATACTTGGCCATGTCATAAGAAGTTAGCGATAAGCCTTCACACGATCGCAGCTTAGAAATGATAAGGCCAACCACTCTCTCATTAGGCCATCAGCAACCAAAGACGTTGGAGAGCGCCCCTTAACCAGTAAAAATATCTGCTGGAACATAATTGCCAAGTGCCAGTATAAGGTGAATGCTCTTTGTTGATATTCTACATGTGGGTTGTCGATATGTATGTGACTACAGTGTGTTATTACCTCATGGTAAAAGGAAACCACCGTACTTGCATTATCCCAAGCTGGCGTCACTACGCTGGATAATTTTCCAGCTTCGAGTACAACGCATTACCACAATTCGAAAAGGAAAAATTCTATTAGGCACTTCTTTCCCCTGTCAGATCATACCATCAACAAAAAGGTCACCCAAGTGCAGGATTCTTGGATATGAATTTTGATTGTAAGACAACTGCGGAATATTGTAAGCTACTGTTATAAAAATATCGAAGGTAATGCTCTATTCTTTTGAAGCGCAGCAAAAACTTTCTCTTAAAGTTTCTCCACCGATCGCATCGAGTAAAGACCGCCATAGAGAACCAATGGAAAAACGTTTTTACCATAGTAAAAAGGTTAAAAGCAAAGAAACAAGCCTGCTGAGGGGAGGTCTGCGGATACACTGACTGTTATAGTAGAATCTTAGATACGTTAGATGTATGAAAAAATTTGCTTTCGTAAACAACTTCCTGATGAAAAAATTCGCTTGCCCAGAATTTCTGGGCATGTTCTTTCGAGAGTTACTGCTAGTAGACCTCTCACAGAGCTTCTGTACTCAAACATCACTTATCTGTCCACAGTTCCCTTTAAGCATCAGATAAATAATTGTCTTTGAAGAATACAGAACTGCACCTATAAGCGTTTATTGGCACGGGGATAATATCTACAACATGCCGCTGATACACACGTCTGGATGTGAAGTTGCTACTCTTTATCTTGAGTGCTGAGCTAACCGGAAGACCTTCCCTAGGGTGTTCGGTACCTAGCATCTCATTGTTCATTCGGTGACTCTGTTGTCGTTGACATTCCCTTTTGCTTGCGGCGTTTTGGATTACGCGCAGGGCTCAGATGGAAGCGGAAGCCTGCAGCCGCGCCTACCTCAAGAAGTGCACGAGCAGTGTGGCACAAGGCGTGGGAACCGTCTTCCTGGACGACATCCGGGAGGAGATTCAAGAGCGCTGCGACACCTCCACAGACTACCACAAGGGTGAGGTGCATTTAGAGTGCAAAGGTCTGTGCTCGCAGTCTTACGCAAGGTATGCGTGCAGAAGCCCAGCCAAATGAAAAGACAGTCGGGATTTATGTGCCTGGACACTCCTTCCACTTCGTCCTTAAAGTCTCCCTTCGAGAACCGTCATTTGCTTTTTGGTATTGTTCCCCATGTTTTTGTTTTATGACTCGTTTCGACAGATGTCCTATTGTTTTATTCTATTAAAGTGAACTTTATGTGATTAGTTGCAAAAGCAAGGCTTACTGTCTTTTAAGATTACTGTAATATATCTCCCAAAATTTTTACGCGATGTAGCGGCGCCGAAAACCTCACAGCAGACAGCTAATTGAGTCATTCGCTTTTTGGTTATTTTCCAATCTTTTTGTTTCATGACTCGTTTCAACAGATGTCCTGTCGTTTCGTTTTATGATCAGGAACTTTTTAAATTTCTGGCAAGGGAGAGTCTTAGTAGGTTTTAAGATTAAGCTAACATATCGCCCACAATATTTATGAGCTGTAGC
Organism: Amblyomma mixtum; assembly: GCF_055824585.1. Classification (NCBI taxonomy): domain Eukaryota; kingdom Metazoa; phylum Arthropoda; class Arachnida; order Ixodida; family Ixodidae; genus Amblyomma; species Amblyomma mixtum. Next base: position 33,566,509 of record NC_143019.1, on the reverse strand, counting down.
GGCGCCGAAGTCCTGACAGCAGACAGCTACTTCCAGAAGAATTCGAAGCTTTCCCTCCTAGACTGCTACCAATGTTTAGCACATGGCGCGCAATGATGACAAGCGTTGCGCATAGCACTGGACAACAACCTTGCGTATTTTTTTTTGTCGTGGTTCATACGCACTTGTCTTCGTAGAAAAAACTGCTGAGCGTTTTTTTAATGACGCAGTTGCCAGCACAACCTTCGCGAGCCTACAACGGAGGTCAGAGCCAAGCACACGTGTCGACAACCGGTTTGCAAACTGCCTTAATAGGTCACGCGAAGGATTAGCCACTCGTCTCCGCTTGAAGAACGCTGAACTCAGCCGTACCACCCCTTTTGTGCGAAAGGAAAGAATGTGCCGTTTCGATGTTTACTTCTCGTTGGAATTGCTATGCGGAGAATAATCGTGTCGAGTTCGTTTCCCAAGCAATTAGCGCAATCCTACACATTCGCGGGATAACGAACTCCGCCCTGACTGTGAATGTTCGCACAGAGAAGCTCCGATTGCTTGCAAGCGCTGCTTGGTCTTGGATACATGCCAGAATTTGAGAAGGAAAAGACGATTAACATCACTGATCAGGGGAGTCCCCGGCTTTGACTTCCTCGACTGTTGTCAAGTACTTACCAGTAGCCTCGAAGGAGATGAGACTGCGGCAACAATTTATAGAGCTAGTGCCAATCGCATTCTTTGTTTGTCACCGAGTTTTTTTCTTCTTGTCCATTCTGCCACCGTCTAAGTTTGTATGTGATGCTATTTGACGTGACGTGGAGAAGAAGGCAAAGATGTAAATCTACGAATGGAGGACTCCATGTCTTCGTTTTGTGGCCAGAAACATAAACTCAAGGCACCAAATATAAGCCGACCACACAGTAAAAAAAATAATGCGCACTTATATGCAGCACATTTATATTACTTTATAAAGGTGTATGCAAGTTAGCCGAAAATGCAAGGTTAAAAAATAGAGTTGCAATGATGTGCGAACTCATTAGTCTGTTAACGTTCGTGTAACTGCCATGATTTCGGTGGTGAATCGACTCTTATACTGGCGGTTCCAGCAAAAAGAAGCATAAAGTTTTGTCTAATGTTACGGAAATACTTCGTATTGACTTCAGAGACGGCGGGAAGAAAGTAAAAAAGCGTTCAAAGTAACGTTTACTTTCAGGGAATGCGCAGATTAGGGTTTTTCTTCTCGTTATAAGAGTCAGTGCACGTTAAAGAACCCCTGGTGGTCTAAATTTCCGGAGCCCTTTACTACGGCGTCCCTGATAGCCTGACTCTCTTTGGGACGTTAAATTCCAATAAACCAAACGAAAACTGATTTACGCATAGTTACTCAAGCCAGAGGCAAGCGCAAAGGGTGCCTAGGGTGCGCTTGGACTAAAAGGTTCTGTTTTCACGGCCCGAAGAAAAAGAAGCTAGCGAAAATTTTCGTTAGAAGCCTCTGGACATTACCTTCATGGAAGATTAGTTTGGTTTATAGGGGTTTAACGTGCCACAGCGACTCAGGCTATGAAGGACGGCGTAGTGAAGGGCTCCGGAAATTCGACCACCTGGGGTTCTTTAACGGCACTGACATCGCACAGTACACAGGCCTCTAGAATTTCGCCTCCATCGAAATTCGGCCGTCGCGGCCTGGATCGAACCCGCGTCTTTCGGGCTAGCAGCCGAGCGCCGTAACCACTAAGCCACCGCGGCGGGGCTTCATGGAAGATTATTACGAACACCACATGTACTGCACAGCGCATAACGTTGCGTACATTTGACACCGTATAATGTCGCTTTCACTTTCACGCTACGAGTTTTCGGAGGGCCCAACACTACAGAAAAATTTACTATAGTTCAAGATGGATACTGTAAGTCAATAGGTCAACATATCAACGAATGTTAGAGCGTTCCATTAGATACGGCGATACAAAATGCAGTCATTTCGACGAAACCTTTAGTTGGCCTCTTTTCTCCAGTGCACAGAAAGTGACGAGCAATTCCGTTTTCGCAGAGTCCATCAAGCATGCGCCCTGTCTGAACAAGGTGGGCTCACAGTTCCAAGCTTGCATCAAGGCCACCACGGGCGACCTGGATGTGGCTGCGAGACTACCTGCCAAACAGAGGATCGGCGGTGCCTGCTGGTCAGTGCACGCCCGAGTGCGACATTTATACCCTCTTGTATGCTATAATGTTAGTGCTGCACTAAATGGAAGAAGATTAAGGCCATGGGATGGTGCATCATTGATTTGGGCTCGTGCTCGTATTGTGAGTCGACTGAGTGAGAGAATATGCGCTCTACTAACGAGCATAACTGGGCCTCGTTGAGCGTTACAACCATAGCTACATTTGAATAAAGTACGGCACGCGACCCAGCGACGTGATAGGTTTGGTGGTGAAAATATTTTACTGAAATAGTTTAGGAGGTTGTAGCGGGTCAGAGCTGCCTCCCACCCCTCCTGCGTTGGCGGGTTATTAACAGTGATCGCCTGATTTCGTTGGCAGGCCCATACCATGTGGTACAGGTCCGCCTTCTCCCTGCAGAATTTGCATTGTGAGTCAAATGACTCCGGGTCTATGGCATATAGTCTTCGTGAGTTGTTGTAAGTGTTGGTCTGTAGCTTTCGGAGGTGTTGTTCCTCCCCTTTATCTAGTGTCTTAGCCGGCGGAGGGTAGACCCGACGGGATAATCTTCATTGTAAGTTAGATCACCACCGATGATGGATAGATTTTTATACTTTCATTGTGAGAACATCTGCACGACGACAACCAAAAACAGCCTTTAGTTTTAAATCTCATACAAAGTGTTACAGACTGTCCATACTTTTCTCGTGTACTACAGGGCCGGATTCACAAGCGACTAATCATGTATGTTATTCTTCAAATGTTTAGCCGGACTTCGGTTGTTGCGAACTGTACATAACCCTTAGGCACCGCTTGCGTTGCAACAAGAATCAGTCTAGTTGCTCACCAAAGCTTAATACAAAAAGGTGAAAATGAGCGTTCTCTCCAAGGGTGCGGCTCGCGTTTTATTGCGGCCTGATAGCAGCGCCCACATCCGGTTTGTTGCGCTGATTGGTTTCAGAAATCCATAGCGTGACTTAACTCTTCTCGACCGGATGCCCATTCTACATTGCATCCGTCCGTGGCATTCTTATCGTTCTTTCCTTTCACCCTTTTCCTTCTTCTCTTTGCGTTCTGCTCGCAGCCAGTACAGCAAGCTGGAGGTGTGCGTGGCCAAGGCGGTGGAACCGGCCTGCCCGCCGGAGACGGCTGAGTTCGCCAAGAGCGTCCTGCAGCGTTACGCCGGCGAACTGCTGGGCACTGTGTGCGTGGGCTTCCGGTCAGGGGAGAAGTGCAAGGACATCCAATACGACGACAAGCCCGGCGACCCGACGCTGCTCTCCATCATGACGCCGCTCATCAAAGTGGGCGCCGCACTCGGTGGATAGACGTTGAGGATGGACACCAAAAACGCGTATTGTCTCTCTGCTTAGTGTGTGTGTGTTGTGTGTGCAAACTCTGCTGCAATCCCACCGGAATAAAATAAATGCGCGCACTGGAAGTGCCTTCTTTTGCGGGCTTGTGAATCATTCTCTTCATTCTTTCTCGTCCTTGAATAACACGATCTGCGGGAATAGTTGGTTGCGATCCATGTGTATCAACAGCGCGAACACAATCAGGAAAAGATCCAGATAGCGATCAGTCCTATCGGCATCTTTTTCCTGATTGTGTTCGCGCTGCTGATACATATTTTTCGTCTTTTCCTGTCTCGATCTCGAGATCCAGTGGTACCGTTGTGGCTGGCGGCCTTATTTGGGGGTCCGTTCTGAAGCCGTTTGACCTCATATAGCTTTGTCACTAAGGATGTGAGGAAACAGTTCCTCACTTTTGAAGACTTTGCATGCGCGGTCTTTATAAATTGTGATGAATGCAGGCCTCCACGGTGGCTCAGTGGTTATAGTGCTCGGCTACTGGTCCGAAAGACGTGGTTTCGATACCAGCCGCGGTGGTCACATTTAAATGGAGGCTAAATGCCAGTGACCCGTGTATTGTGCGATGTCAGTGAACGTTGAAGAACCTTAGGCATTCGAAATTATTGGCCACACTGCGTTATGCCTGAGTCTCTTCGCGAAGGTGAAACACCATAAAGCAAACACAATAGTAATGACACGCTTGATAAAGCTAATATCGGGCTTGTCTCTTCCGTGCAACTGAAGGCAATAAAACTGGGCACGTACTGAACAGTACCATTTTCTTCATTACATAAAGATTCGAAGCGTCAAGAGTGCCGCGTGAGGCCTCAATAAGGCCTGGTATCAGCTGGCTCTGCATGCCGAATAGTCTGTTTACATTTGTCAGTGCAGTAAGAGCTTGACGTCGTGTTTCAATATTGTACTGCAGGTGGTCACATTTAAATGGAGGCTAAATGCCAGTGACCCGTGTATTGTGCGATGTCAGTGAACGTTGAAGAACCTTAGGCATTCGAAATTATTGGCCACACTGCGTTATGCCTGAGTCTCTTCGCGAAGGTGAAACACCATAAAGCAAACACAATAGTAATGACACGCTTGATGAAGCTAATATCGGGCTTGTCTTTTCGGTGCAACTGAAGGCAATAAAACTGGGCACGTACTGAACAGTACCATTTTCTTCATTACATAAAGATTCGAAGCGTCAAGAGTGCCGCGTGAGGCCTCAATAAGGCCTGGTATCAGCTGGCTCTGCATGCCGAATAGTCTGTTTACATTTGTCAGTGCAGTAAGAGCTTGCCATCGTGTTTCAATATTGTACTGCAGGTGGTCACGCTTGGTATCTTCAGAGGCATTTTGTGTCCTTGACGTCACTATACCACATTTCTCGAGTAAAGGTTTGAAAAAAAAAATTACGGCATGTATATAGACAGGCAATATATAACCAAAGCTGCATTGTGCGTAGAAACATGACAACGGCTTCCAGGTTTTTCTTCCACTGCAGGTCAAGACAAAGTTAGTCCATGAGAGGTCGCATGCTGGACTTGGTAAGATCTGCACACCTGAACCAATCATATCGTGACAATCGGTCACGTGAATACACTAATATGTCACTTGTTTTGCCCACCACAGAAACCCAAGGAATGTTGGGTAATTGCGTTCAACCAGCGATATATCTAATATTTCGGTCAGATGGGATAGGAATAAGTCACCCTATAGGCCTTGAACGTTTTTAGCGGTCAGGGAACTTTTTCGCAACGCTATGACAGAATTTTCTACGCCGACGGGTTAGCGCAGCCTTCTATACGAAGAGAGCTAGGCTTCATGCTACACACACACCGTACTGCATGACTCACAGATCACTCTATATTGTCCTATAGCGTAGAACTTGCGTCTAAACAAGCAGGTTTTGTATGCGAATACGACAATAACCGAGCAAGTTTAGACTGGCCACCATGCACTGTGGGAACTGGCAAAAAGCATTACAAGGTAAGAAGACAGGCCTATGGGCGTCAGTGAGTTCTGTAGGAGAAGAAATAGGTTTTAAAATTTGCCGTACAAATAGCGCCAGTGTTACTGAATTTGCGAAGTGGTCTACCAGGTGTATTCATGAAGAAATCTCATCTAGGGATAACGAAAAAAAGATGTCACATAGAAAGCTGAACTGTGCATATAATTTGCACGAACTACATCAAAGTCAGGGTTGATTTTGTTGATATGAAGTGAGAATAAATGAGTTTCGCGGTCGTCGTCTCGTGGTGAGATAGGTTATAACGGTTTTTTCCAAGGCCAGCGACCTGCAGTTTGTCTGTGGTCCCTTACCTGTTACGTCTTGAACACGACTGACCGTGAATGGAATATTTGAAAAGACTTGCCGAAATATCTGAGCTGCCTTGTCAGTAAGGACAAGGTGGACATTTTGTCACAATGTACATTGCGTTATCATCAAATTATGTCAAGAAATTTTGAAAATAAAGTGACAGAAAAAATAACCAGATTGCGGCGCTAAATTTAATCCCAGTCCGTCGTTTCTGCGCAACACAAGCTGAATATGTGGTTTGATAAACAAGCAAAAAAGTGTGCATAATTTGCTGTTCAAAGCCTAAGTCCTTAGCTTCAGCTCCACTTTCGCATTAAGTACGACGCAATAGAAACAGTAAGAGGAAATCAGTCCTGCTAGCTGCCCTGAACTAACAACAGATTTGCATCTCAGTGCAAATAACGCTCACACTAAAAGTGATCGGCACTTACCGTTGCTTTGGTGACCTTGTTAATCAATCCGTCTTCTCGAATAATTTCTCCACTTGTATTGGTGTCTTTTCCCGGGTCAAGTAGTCAGTGAGGAAGTCCTTATTTCCATGTTGGAATCAGCGACCTCTGAAGAATGAAAGAAAGAAAGCATAAAGAGAAAGAAAAATTACAGAAAGCAGAGACACGAAACGTGAAAGCAGTTAGGCGTTAATTGGCAGCTTTTAATTACACAAACGCATAACGAATTTCCGCTAGCAACAGCTGGGCTCGCCCGTCGTTCGAGATACCGTTGTTCGAGAAAATTAATCTCGAGATTAATTTTCTGTACGCAGTTACTGCTACAGCCACGGTGGCTGCGATAAAATGACAGAATCCCGTCTAGCGGAATAACACCGCTGACGTTATAGCTTATTTACGAAATCGTGACGTGGGTGCTATCATCCTATTGCTAATGTAAGCGCATCCGAGCCTATCCGTACACGTCATTTGAACCCACAGATTAGTATAAATGCCACCCCTACAGATGGCAGTGACCTCCGTTCTATGCCGGAGGTCCAAGTATCTCCTACCGCGGGAGCGCTTTACAGCGAAACTGTGACGTGTGTGAACAAGAAACAAACAGCAGCGCAATTACTGGCTCGTTTATGATCCGTGCACTCCAAAGGACGCCGAGGAGCTCCGCGTGGTCTCTCCAACGTAGATGCTAAACACAGAGGATTGCTCGCTCATAGTAAACGAAGCGCTTAAGGTATAATGTGCGAGCACAAGGTAAGGGCTCAAGCAGGAAGTGAGGTAATCAGAATGCATCGGCGCTGACATCGGCGGGTCCTTATGGGAGAGCAGCGATTTCGTAAGGAATATATTACGCGAACTCGTGTTTCAAGTTTATCTCTGTTCCACAGTTCTGAACCGTATATTGCAGGATCTTATCGGAGCACATGGACAGCGGGAACGACAAGAAGTAAGACGCGTTTGCGAGGCCTTGTTATAGACGGAGCGAGATACGAGAGTCTGCAAGGCGGAAAGTAAAAGTCAAAGTGCTTCTCTGCGGCGGCGCCGGAAAGATAATACAGTCGCCTCGCCTGCGGAGGTCAGCGGAAGTGGCGAAATGGCGTAACTTGGGTTCAGTAGCAGACGGCCTTTCATGGTTTCGCTAGACAGCCCTCGGACTGTCGCAACGTTTTTTCGGAGGCATGCACTACTTTGTGCGAGTTTATTGAGATTAGGCTTCCATAGTTACAGCTCTCTTGTACCCAAAATGTGGCTTTCGTTTCCGCCTGCACTTCTCTAAATTGTCGGTGGTACGTAGATTAAAGAGTTGAGCAATTAGAATACTGCCATAGCGAAGTAATGCAGCGTTAGAGACCGGACAAAGTGAGAAGCACGGCCGAGCGCTAGTCCGTGTATCTCACTGTGTCCTGTCTCTCCCGCGTTGTGTCACTTAGTTATATCACACTAACTATGCACATGCGTCGTTTTAATGAATAGAGCAAAATTCAAGACATCGCTGGAATAAATTACGACGTTTTTGTAATGTAAGTGAACTTCCACTTTGCGTTCAGGTATAGCCGTGGGCATAACGACAGTAGTGGAGCATATTGGGCCTGTTTTAGAACAGCGGATTTTTACGGATTGTATTATTTGTACAGGTTTAAAGAAATAAATTTCAAAAGTTTTTGGGTGGCTTCCTGGGGTGTGATCATTTTTGTCCGTATGCCCACTCACGTGCGTAGGCATTCGTGTACAAAAATTATTGTATCACTGCCCTAAAGCTTCGTTTATCCTGTGCACAAAGGCCAATGTTCCTCATACGGCTTGTGCCGGCGTACATGGGCTTCAGTACAAGGCCATCACACACCAATAGAGGCCTAAGTACGCCTGGATGACACAGGAGCTCCCATGCGTTTAGAAATACAGATGGTATTCTCGAAGAATGCAATAACTTCTACAAGAAGTATTTGTTGCATGAAGTAGTATACGGGACTGTATCCCTGAAATTAACTGGGCTGTCGTGCATGGACATCATTGCGAGCCCGCCTCACCAATAGATATCTAAGTTCACCTGGGTAACAGATGAACCTCCATGCATTTAAAAACAGTTTTTATTACCGATGCTTGCATTAGCTTCCGTGGAAGCTTCATTGCGAGAAGAGCTAAGAGAAGGTACCAGCTGCATCAAGTAATACAGAGGTCAGTGTCTCTCACATTAATAGCGCTGCGGTACATACGATTCAGTGCGAACTCTCACACCAATAGACGTCTGAATTCAGCTGGACGACAGAGGAGTCCATGCGTTTGGAAACATAGATGCTATTCACCCAAATTCATTGGACTCTACGGGAGGTCGGTTAAGAGAAGAGCTTCGAGAGAGTACCTGCGGCATAAAGTAATACAGGGGCCAGTGTTCCTCATATTAATCGTTCTCTCGTAGATGAGATTCATTGGGAGCCCGTCTCACCAATGGAGGTCTGAATTCAGCAGGATAACAGAGGAGGCCCCACGCATTTAGAGATATGGATGTTGTCGAACAATATGCGGGTTAGTGTCCCTCATATTAATAGGGCTGTCGTATATGGGCTTCAGTGGAAGCCCGCTGCACCAATATCGGCCTGAGTTCATCTGGGTAACAGAGAAGCACCCATGCATTCAGAAGCATAGAAAACAAGCCTCTTCAGGAGCTTAGCTGAATAGCTCCAAGGTACGTACCTGCTGCACAAAGCAGTGCCCAACTGCCCGACGGTAACCAGACAGCATTCATCAGCCTGCAAGTCCTTTGAACAGCACCTTATGCCACTAGCATCGAGTATGCGACGATAAAAATTGGAACGGCCTACTCATAACGAACAGGCGCGAATACTGCATCGCCCAGCTTCTCTTTAATCCCTGTGGCCTCACCGGGTGAATAGCCATGCTGGGCAGGACATAAATGACACATCGTTATCTGCGCCTGAGTGGCGCTGCCCCTGTTCATCTTGCAGACAGATGAGTATTGGGTTCGCATCGCCTGTGATCACCGCATCTTTTTACCGCCCGATACCCTGTGGCAGGCAGTATTCGGGCAACATTCGCCGGAACTCAGCGTGAGCCTGGCTGAAGCATTCTTATAACTGATAAGCATTTGGTGCTTAACTCCGATTTCCCGCGCGTAGTTTACTCGGCTGGTTATAATCATTCGTGCCCACTGAGGCAGAATACTGAGGCAGAATACTGAGTAAACGGTGCGAAGACGCGGCGAAAGGGAGACCAAATAGACAAGATAACAACTTTCAGGCGTCAACAACTGCAAAACAGGTGACAGGATGCACGACCGGTTAGAAGTATACTGGGGGCGAAATTCAACCGGCCCTTGGCACGTGGCGCAATGGCGGTGATGTCTATCGCTTTCGGCGCCAACCGACCATCACCAAGACCGTAGGCGCATACAAATCGGGCGTCCTTAATGGAGCGAGATGATTTCCCAAGGGCTGCGTTACAGATCCCCCCGTTCCACCTTGTCGCTGCGCAGCTTGCGGTAGTGGTTAACGAATCTAATCAAATCACGTACGGTGTGGCCTCGCAGACGAGGCGAAGTACGTTACACACTAATCCGGAAGAGAAAGTGAAAGACTAGACAGGACAGAAAAATCAAACAAAGGCCACTAGGAGGTCAGCGGAAACTGCGAAGTGTATTGAGTCGCGTACGATAATCTGGTTGTGGAGGGCAGGGTATTAATGAACACAGGGAAGTTTCACAGTGATGGCTTTATATGGGAACTTGTGGCGATAAACGCTGCCAGCACCGCAGTACGACATCAAAAAATCAGTGTAGCTAATTCATGTATACCTGGATTAGCGTGCCGCATGAACTGCACTGTGAAAATCCTGTATCTGCATGAAAAACATTTTGGTATTTCTTTGGTATTGAAGACCTTATGGGCCACTGTAATTCTTCGAAGCTACCATGGACGCTTGTAAATATACGAAGCTCTTCAGTGATACAGCTGAACACAGACCTGCTTTTTTGAGGTGGGTTTCTACTCAACCGAATGCGTTACATTACTAAGTGTACAAAAGATGTTGGCCTGTGTTACAACGTTCGGCGTCCGAACAAATGCACAGGTGCTCGTTTGCATCGGATAAGTAAAGGTACAAGGCAGGGGTTTTGACCTTTGCCCAGGTTTTCACCTGTGCTTACACATGGAGGAAAATTAGGTGACACGGAAATCAAATAGTCGTAGGACGGACACGGGAAAGCAAAATTGCAACCGTATAATACATTTCATTAGATAAAAGGTCTCGCTGCTTTAGTTAGTTAAAAATGAGAATGATGTTCTTCTGCCCACGTTCGCATCTGGGTAGGAATGACCTTCTGAGATTGGGAGAACTTTCTGCATAAAGAGCGGGAAAAATTTGAACTCGGGATACCCAGTTCATCGCTCTATCAATATTTAACCCATTTCTGTCCTGGGACTCTTCTAGGATGGTCTTGTCGGTAGTAATGTTTGTCGATGTTGTTTTTGTTGGTGGAGCGGGGCAGCTAACTGAAGAGGAAGGGTGGAGTTCTGTCTAAGGTTGTGAAAGTTGTTAGTTTTGAGGGGTGTTTGTTGGGGGAGGTTCTAAACTGCGTGTATAAACGCAGGATAGGGTTTTCGGTGTACACTTCGCCTTGCCATGCCCGCAAATTTTTGGCTGTCCTTCTCTACGTCGATGTACAAGAAGCACGTAGAAAGGAGAAATGGAGCCAAGAGGCACAAACTCAGGATGAAGAATACGTTAACGTCGATAAAAAGACTATGAGCAATCTACCTTTCAAAGGAACTGGGAAGAATAATTAATGGGATTTCAGATGTACCCCGAGGGAAGAGATGACGGAGAAAGTTCAAGACCAGATTAGAGAAAAAGATGGCGCTGCGGAGTTCTCCGGATTAATTCTGACCACCTGTGGTTCTTTAACCAGCGCTGACATCGCACGGCACACAGATGTCTTAAGCGGTGGAGGCAAAAGCGAAGGCGCGTGCGTGGTGCTTGATGTCAGTGCACATTGAAAAACCCCTGGTGGTCGAAATTTATCCCGAGTCCTCCACTACGCCGTCTCTTTCTCTCTCACTTCTTTTCTTTCACTCCCTTCCTTAACGGCTGGGCTGAGGTGGCCACCGAGAAGTGAGAAAGTTACTGCGCCTTTACTTTCCTAGAAGCCATTTCTCATATTTCATTTTGTCATAAAAGAGCGCTGGTCCATCCGCGGTGAACGTTAGCTTAGCACGATATTGGCGAACAAACTTGATTTGCATCCAGGACACGTCACTTGGAATTCAACGACGCATGGTGCAACTAGCACTCTATTTTCAAACACGCATATAATTGCAGGCTGCGGGCAAAAAAGGCGATGCAATGAAAATTTTTCGCTGATATTGGACACTGTAAAACTCTTCCCGCGGGTGTACACCCGAACTCTAAGATTTATAGCACACAACACAAGCGAGAAAGCTTAGTTTTCCTGGTTTCTTCGCACTGAGCCTACACAATACATATATGGAGCCTGACTGCGAGAGTGTGGCATTAAATCTCAATTTATGCGCCATAGTTGTCGTGCCTCTATGAATTTTGACTCGGGCTGTACACGCCCCGCACAGTGTAGGTCATGCATTTCAGAGTGGCCCAATATCAACCGTCAATGAATAACAGTTAGGTTCTTTATTGATGTCACTGATGCAATTTATTTCCGCTTAGCGCGTCTGGTTTGCGAGTCACTGTAGGCTTCTTATGTCGTGGAAACACTATTTCTGTCTGTCTGTGGTTCCATATGAACATGTGGCAGAACTAAATGTTCCTGCAAACTTTTTACGCAGCTTATGCTGCGGCGTAGACTGGTTCAACTTCATGGTCTTCAAATAAATCATTATTGCCGGCGGATTCAGCGTTGTGTCTCTTTTTCCCCGACCGGCCATGCATTGCCTAGAAACGAAGACTGCGATAAGTACCTGCACACATATGCATTCCAAATGCGGTAAGAGATAAAAAAAAATAACGATAATACGCGCATTCCAAACAAGAGAAGGAATTTGTTACCTCTATAGGCTGGTTAGGTAGTACCAACTAGAAATCAATACAGGTCGGCAATAAGATTCCTGTTCGCCACAGAATCTGCTGGCATGCGAGAATAAAAATTTTCAAGTAAGTGCCACTTGTCGGGAATATTCTTTAACGAGTAGTCCTCCTTAGCCCTTCCTTCTCCTTTCTTTTTACCACTTAGAAATTGTTATTTTGTTCACTTATCCGACAGCAAAAAGGCAGGGCATCGGACAGGGCATCGGTGGCGTATTAAATAGCCAGCTTATCTTTTCGTCGACACTGTACGCAGTATGCATTAAGGACGACGTATACTCATAGCATGAAATCACCATCGCCATACGCCAAGCTAGTACGTGAGAAGATGAATTAATTGAGCCGAGGGAATGCTTAATTGACCAGCATGCGCAAACAGCAGGTGTCACTGACGCGAAATACCTTAAGCCACTCATGTTTGAGCCGTTTTACTCATGAGTTCGTCCCTTTAAGTGCACGTTCATTTCTGCCGGTCAGGGATCCCACTGAAAGGCGTCAAATTACTGGGATGCCGTCGGCGATGTTACGTAATCAGTTTCGTCACTAATTGCCTGACAAGGAAGCGCTAGGTGTTTTTATTCTTTCTGTGTACTACACCACGGGAAAGCTTAGCGCCTCCACTTTCTCGGCTGCCTCCCTCAAGGACCAACCAAGGATGGCGCACTCATGTTGTACGCATCCGTCCTTAAGTGGTACTCAAGGTCTGCATATGGTCCGTGCGCGGCAAGACGCGTGGCAATGCCATTGCGTACGCCATAATCGTCTCCGTGACATGCGCTCAAGATAAACAATATAATCACACGACTGTTCTTTTTACTCAGCGCGTGTTATCAGGATCGAAACATATTAGACATGATATCTACAAAATATGCATATTCTCTTTGTGGACTATCGATGGGCTAATAAGCATCTGTGGTCTGCCGCTTTTCTTGCAGATGGACTATTTCTTCTAAATAGCCGCCGCGGTGGCTCAGTGGTTATGGTGCTCGGCTGCTAGCCCGAAAGACGCGGGTTCGATCCCGGCTGCGGCGGTTGAATTTCTTTGGAGGAGAAATTCAAGAGGCCTGTGTACTGTGCGATGTCAGTGCACGTTAAAGAACCCCAGGTGGTCGAAATTTCCTGAGCCCTTGACTACGGCGTCTCTCATAGCCTGAGTCGCTTTGGGACGTTAAACCCCATAAACCAAACCAAACCATTACTTGTAGATTCTTTTAACAAACTCAGAAGGAAAACGAAAGACTAGGAGCATTACATGTATAGTGTACAACCACCCTAAAAAGGTTAATAAACAATTTTTACAGGCTTCTTGACTGAAAGTGGATCAACTTAGGCACAGTACCGAACAGTACCAGGATCGATGTCTTTGAGGATAACGCGCTCTGGTGGTGAGCACGGATTCGGGGGTAGTTTTCTTAACTGTAGCGGCCACTTTGCTATGTAGGTAGAAAGCGAAAACATCTCTGTGTTGTTGTTTAGACGGCATTAAGGACTACCAATTGGGCGACATTTATCCGGAGTAATTAATGTGCCGTGCTATCCTCGCTCACTTTTCACACATGGAAAATTAATTTTGCAATGTGTTTATAAACAAATACGCCCAGAATTACTGCGGAGAGGCACGTATGTGGTCCACATCCAATTATAAAAGTATCACGAAATTTGAAGTTTCGATTCCAGCCTCCTCTATACGCTAACCGGACATGCTCTCAGTTGTGCTTCTAGACGTGTTAATCAGACGAAATCTAATGAGATGAGTTGCGTCCGTGCTCAAAGTATAAGTCCATGAAGTCAGTGCCTCGATGCGGTAGCAAAAATCTGGTGTTCATCTAAAAAGGTGGTGATATAGTAGCATAAAATAAAATTTTATCGCGAATTTGTGTCTTCCGCAACACACTGTGAAAGCTTTTGCAACGTTACGCATCAGCAAGGTTTCACAACCGACGGTGGTCTAGCTACTCACGGTTTCCAGAGCGACTGCTACACCGGTTATGCGAGGTCTGTTAGAAAAGTATCCGACCTTTGGCCGGAGAAAAAAAACTGGTATAACTGGAGCGTTGGAAACCTAATCATCTTCAAATTAGTCTCCTTGGAACTCCACACACTTCTCCCAGCGGTGCTGCTATTGTTGGAAGTATTCAGAAAAGGCCCCTTTCGGAATGAAGTTTAGCTCAGCTGTCGTTGCAGCCACAATGTTCTCTCTTGTCTGAAATCGCGCTCCTTTCAATTGCCTCTTGATTTTAGGAAACATCCAGAAGTCGCAGGGGGCCATATCAGGAGAGTAAGGAGTCTGCTGAACTACAGGTGTCTGGTTTTTTGCCAAAAAAGTCTGAATCAAGTGCGAAGAATGTGCAAGACCATTGTCGTGATGGATGCGCCAATTTACTGTTAACCTCAGTTCCGGTCTCTTGCCCCGCACAGCATCACGTAGGCGACGGAGGACATCCCTTTAGTACTCTTTGGTCATTGTTTGACCCTGTAGAGTGCGTACTCGTGGTCTGCCACACAGAGGGTGTCAAAGAAAGCAGTCAGCATCACTTTGACGTTGCTGCGCATTTGGAAGGCCTTTTTTGTTCTTGGTGACGTCGAATACTACCACTGTGACGACTGGGATTTGGTTTCCGGGTCGTACCCGTACACCGAAGAATCGTCACCAGTTATTATGGCGTTGATGAAGTCGGGGCCACTGTTTGTGGAATCCAGCATGTCATGTGAGACTTCAACACGAAGCTGCTTTTGCTCCATCGTGAGCAGCTTCGGCACGAATTTCGTCGCAACTCTCTGCATGGCCAAATCTTCGGTGATAAAGAATGTGCAGAGAAATTTGTGATGTCCACCTCTTCCGAAATTTCTCGGATAGTCACACGACGGTCCCTCATCCCCACAGCGTTCACTTCGGCAATGACCTGGTCATTTCGGCATGTTGATGGCCGACCGGAGCGGGGCTCGCTCTCCACCGATGTGCGGTCGTCTTAAACCAGTTGTACCACTGCTTAATCTGTGTGCTGCTCATAGCATCGTCCCCGAAAGACGTCTGATTATTCCGAATGGTTTCGATTTGGTTGTCACCCAGTTTCTGGCAAAATTTGATGCAATAGCGCTGCTCCTGTCGCTCCGCGATTTTCCTTGCAATAAAAAACCGACTAGAGCACTGCATACTCCCTCACTCAAACGCTGCGTCCCAGCGACTGACGCTATCGGCAGGCGGGAAAAAATTCGTGCATGCGCACGAAGGTTCAAGGCCGGCTTATGCAAGCGCGCTTGCTTCATATCCATCAGGTGTTATAAAAAAAAATAAAGTCGGATACTTTTCTAACAGACCTCGTATACGCATCTTGGCTCGGTCACACCAGAGCCGTATATTCCCTTCGGGAGAGTTTGGCGGAGGGGCGGGGCCAACAGCTATCCAAATTTAGCGGCGGCGCGGTCAGCCATTTTGTGCCGAGGCGCCCGAAGCTCTCCTTGGCGGGCGTGCTAGCGCTGCGCCTCTGGCGAACTTTTATCGAAGAAAATAACCGCAAATAACGTGCGTATTTGAATGTTCACAGAAAGGTAGCCTTACAGAAGCCGAGTTTAACATGCTTCAAAAGCAGGATTGCCTGGGCGTGCGCCAATACGCTCTGTGTTGCGGTTCTGGTTCGCGGCAGATCTGCAGTTGTGTGCCAGCTTTGTGGGCTGCGAGAGTTTATTTCATTTTAACCGCATAAACCAAATGAACATTCTTTTTTAGGCGCTTAGGTGTCGTACGTGCGGCATTTCGTTATGTCGGACGCTTATGTCGGACGCGGCGCCGTGCTCGATTCTTGTCGCCTTGCGGGAAACGGTTAAGTGCCAACCCTTTTTTCTGCGAGTTCGAGCAGCCCACTGCGCTGCAGGCTCCCATTGCGATCTCCGTGCTGGTCCGCGAAAGGTTACACGGCAGATAAGTGCACGAATAAACAGCAAAGATGCAGCAGGGCGGTCACAAGGGAAGCGCAACTGCTGACAGCACCACCGCCTGCACAGCGTCGCGATCAGCCTCGGCACAAAATGGCGTTGGCGGGGCGGAGGTGATGGGTTGCCAGACACGAGTGCAGCAGTTGCCAGACTGGCGGCGAGATCAAAAAACCGCCGAACTCTCCCGAAGGGAATATACGGCTCTGGGTCACACAGTCGTAATGGGACTGTCACCCATGTTCATCAGCCGGCAGGTGGCGTCACGATGCAGCCATCCCCGAAATTGTTTCAGTAAATTGCGCTGCTTCCAATGCTCCTCAAGGCATTAATGTCTTTATCTGTGCGCTGGGTCTGAGACACAGTACGTCACGACAGGAGCTAGCAATTAAAAGGGCAGAACGAACGAATGAAATATGACGACAGCGTCGACTGAGGCGCTAGAAGGCGCTGTATTGCCGCGAATCTTTGTAGTGTTTGTTTGTTCATTCTTCAATGCTGCCGGCACGCCGCTTTAGAGCTTCGTTAGCGAAACAAGGCGCGACCGGATTTATCTCGATTGATCGCATCCAGGCTGAGCTGATTCTATGTTGTTCCGGAATGTTCTAGTAACATTGCACATTTTATCTCGAAAGTTGGTTATCAGCTTTAGGTTGAGCTTGGCCGAGAGCGGCGGGCATTCCGTTCGGCGACCACCGTGCACGCCTGTTGCTCCGCTTCCTCCGAGTCATTCAGCTCTTTGCGGGCACAAGTCAGCCCAGATAAAGAGGTTCGTTTGGAAGCCATTTTCGCTATCTTCTTGCTCTCCGGACTGCAGTCACCATTACCTGACACCTACAACGTACAGCGCTAAGTACTGCGGCGGCCGTGAAGTATAAGGCATCGGGAACGAAAGTTGCTCCTCTTGGGCACATGTTACTTCGAATACAGCTTTCTGCTACGCATGGGAATGTTTCTAGTTCTGTTGGGCATTATAAGGACGAAAATTTCGAAATGTTCCGAAACAATTCACCTTGGTGTCCAGTCCCAGATATGCTGCGGTTTCAAAGCTATTTTCGCCTTAGTATGTCGCGAATGGAAGCAAAAAGAATCTAATCCTAATTATTAAAAACTAGCAATGTTACTGTGAGACATCACTCCTGCGAGCATCTTTGTGGCTAGAGATCTCGGAGCACAGCACGCGCAAAGACGAGCTATAATAAAATGCAACGGCCCAAAGTTTTTTTTATTTATTTCGAGGACTTGCCATGCGGCATAAGATGGAGCGATCGGTACGATATACAAGGTTTTTGAGGTTATTCTCACCCAGAAATTTTAGCAGGCTCCGGTTCTTAGTTGATCCTGGATCATCCGAACATCCACATCAGCGACCAGCGCTGAGTATTTCGTGCAAGGGCTGGGTATTACATCTCCTTGAGAGCCCCGTTGGCACGTTGCCGTGGTAGTAAGGAAAACCCAACTCCTAATCCTTATAAGGTGCACTTCCTACTCTCTTGGAAAGTTAAAAGACATGGTAAATGTGTATGGGGAAATCAGAGCATGTGTACAGGCTTGGTCAAAAGTCTTAAGGACCGAGGCTTTTCGCTTCGGCCTTATAACAGAGCTATCACGGCACTATTAAAGACCGAAAGGTCTTGAAATGGTCGCAGAAGGTTTCTTCTGGCGGCAGAAAAGCGTCGTGCTTGACTTGTGTTTTGAATGATTCACTGCACGGAGCATTCTATAGGGATATTCATTTCACTGGAGGTGAACACTGTGGCCTTAAGACTTTTGACCAAGACTGTACTTTTTCTCAAAAGAAATGACAAGATTCGAAAACCGGAGGTCAAAGGGTAGGCTGGCGGGGGAGGCGTTCGTGTTTGGGGTTTGCCGCGTCAGGGCGTTTAGTGATCTTTGGTCGTCATTCCGAACACCTACTTGTGTCGAATGAATCTGGGCCCGTTTCGTTATTTTTTTTTTTATTAAGAGTCTCCATCGGCTGAGTTATATTTCTCGTCTTCGGAAGTGTTCTGAGTTGCCTAATTTCCGCTATGGAGTCTGTGTATATATTGGCTTTTTTATATATCGTATATGTCATAAATAACCTCCCTAGCATCACGCGCACAACTCTCGAGCCCCTCACGGCCCTCCCCTCATAATAATGATTAAATAAAGAAGAATAACAACATAAAGTACAATTATAACCGAATTTTGAGCGTAAAACGCGAGTGTCCCGGAATACATGGAATATGCCAAGATACGTTTATGAAGCAATGTCACTTGTAGGGAACGTTCGCTAAATGTAAACAAAACAGACAAAGCTTGGCAGGGCGACCCATTGTCGTGGTTTCGTACTTTGAAGGAATTAAGTCATAACTTCTTCTGTTAAGGCATGCGGAGAAGAATTTAATAGAAACAACAAATAAATCCTTAATTTTAGTCATTTTTGTTTTACTTTGGAACCAGCGAAAAGTGATTTGCTTCAATGAAAGCTTTCGCGCTGATTCTTCAACATCTAGGTGTTCTGGTCCGTAAATTTAAGATTGCTACTCATTAGAGAAACTCAAATTGTCAATGCTAGAGTGGATTTAAAGACAGTAGGCGTCCTCGGCATGCAAGGAACGCTGCCGCGGAGGCTTAAGGATACGATGTGGTGAAGTACAAACTGAAATCAGCGGCGCGTTCTTGGATGGAACATTAAGGCAGGGCATCAGAATGGAAGGCTGTTGGAGAAGCCCGGACTTTTCGTAACCTGAATGAAGCAGGTGCCAATATTAACGTGCCGCTGCCAACACTACGCTCCTGGCGTGATAAATGATGTCTGAGTGGAGGAAAGGGATGTGATGGGGAGGAGAGTAATTGTGCTGTCTGCGCTTGTGCTAGAAAGTGACGCCTTGTGGCAGTACCTTCCTGTTGAAGTTCTGAATTAAAGAAATAAGTATTGAAACGAAACAGGAGTCACTATAAACAGAAAATGGGGACTTTACTCGCAGAATGTTAACGAGTGCTAGAGTGCTCATGAATTGACCGGAAAGCTTTGTTTTAGTCTATTTTTCTGAACACTGAACGGGTGGCGCTCTAAAAAGATGTGTTCGCTGCGTGCGCCTTCAGTCGTGAGAATGTAACCCAATGTTAAAGCGGGTTCGGTCTCGCATTTATTTTTTTGTACATACCTTCCCCGCAACCCACCTCTTCTGGAGACAAAATTTTAGGAAAGAAATATAAAATAGTATTAAAGTATAAAAAATATAAAATATAAGAAATATAAAAAAGGAGGAAAAACTTATTTTAAGGTTAGCTCAAAGTAAAGCTGTAAATGGCCCGAGTTAGTTCATGCTTAACTTCATTAGTGCGCTACTGCACCCGGCGCCCTGTCTGTGTTTGTGATTTTGAACTGAAATATGTTTGTGTTTGTGGTTTTGAACTGGTTTTGAACTGGTCTTGAACTTTGAACTGAAATGGGACACTCTGATAGGTCAAAACCACGGTAGCCCGCCCTCGTGCGGGCTGTGGCATTCACATAAAATTTTTAGGACTGCTGAAAACCGTCGCGGCATTATACGCAAAACCTGTTTCGATTCCTTCGTCTGCGCGTCGTTGTTATTAGTAGAGTTTTCTTCTCACTGAAGCCATCAAGTATACCTGGAGCCGTTGAGGATATGTGTGATATCTTCTCCCGCAAATATTTAATCGCGTCCGGGAGTGTTCAGGGCTGCCGGTGATCGCGACACGGTAGAATTTGTTAGTTTAATTACTGCTTACCATACGGTTCCAAAAGAAACAGATGCAGTGAACTGTAAAAACGAAACAATGCGGCTGAAATCCGTAACTCCAACATTAGGTACTCTGCATTGCTAATTGAAGAAATTTTCATTGCGTGCAAATCAAATATATGAAGTAAAAACCCACTAGTTATACCCACGCTCTCAGAGATCACCATCCTTTAGGCAGACATTCGATTCCACAAATTATGCAAGAACCTGACAATGGTAATGACCGTGGAGGTACATCAAGCGTGCGGTGGCTCATCACGAAGTGGATAAAAATTATAATTCCTTGCTTGGTTCTCTACTAAAGTGATACAAAGCAGTAGTCACGTATGGCCACTGCAATAAGAAAGATTGTGTACAACCTGGCTTCCTCTCAATGTTATCTTTTTTTATTGTCCGAGAGGATTATTACACGAAGGCCATGTGGGAAGGCATGATTGCAAGGAGGAACAACTGACCGACAAGAATGGCAACTTCAACGCAAGGTACATCGAAGCAAGAGCTGTTTTATATAAGTTAGGAAACGACACTAATATACATGGTCTGTTCTGAAAGTAGTAGGACTCACTTTTTAAACAAAATTTACTCAAGAGAATAGTACAAACGATTACAATTTTTTCAAGGTAGACCCCTTCCGCACCTACACGCTGCTGCCAATGAGTTTTACAGTTTTCGTACGCCTCCAGGAACGCCTGGACCGGAATGCTGTTCAGCTCCCTCGTCACGGCCTGTTGAACCACCTCTACCGATCCGTGACGTTTCCCCTCGAGCGTCGATTTTATTCTCGGGAATAGAAGAAAGTCTGGCGGGGCCAAGTCGAGGCTGTAGGGGGGCTGAGGCAGCGTTGCCGCCTTGTGCTGGGCAAAAAATCGGGGTCCTCATTCACATGTTGAAGAAGATCCTACCGGTTGGCCTTTTCCTCCTCTGACAACACTCCCGGCACCAATTCGCGCACGCTTTCCTCATGGATAAGTTTTCTGTCACGATCTCAAAAATTTGGGTTTGACGAATGCTCAAGTCATCAGCAATCATTCTGATACTTATTCTACGATCACTGTTAAGTAAATGTTTCACTCGCTACACATTTTCGTTGGTCTTGCTGGTCGAAGGGCGTCTGGAGCAGTCGTCTTCCTCCACTCTTTCCTTACCTTCTCGGAAAAGCTTGTGCCACTCAAAAAACACCTGATCTACCCATGGAAGCGTCACCGTAGGCCTCCTTAATCATGTTGTGAGTCTCTTTGCCCGTTTTACGAAGATTTACTCAAAATTTGATCGCGTATCGCTGATCCAGTAAACGCTCGACGATTCTGCGTGACGAGACGTTTCGACAGTGGTTAACAGTACAAGCGACCTCCTCTCTTCAACGGCCAAGAGCCGACTGCCGATTTTCCCCAGCATTCCCAATATCCCCCTTCAACGATCCTGCACGCGCAGCCCACCTCTCGTCCGCCCGTTCGCCCAGGAAAAATCCAGTCCTACTACTTTCAGAACAGACCCTGTATTACAGCGATTCTCTTGAATAACTGCTCAGCTGTGCACCTGATTTGAATATCTAGGGCGTTTATTGACGAAAAGGAGCTCGTTATTCACATGAGCTTGTTAGTAGTGGTGTGTGAGGTATGCGACGTGGCGAAGGGACACATGAGCTATGAGTACATACCGAAAAGTGGAAAGCTCTTGACTAATTTAAACCACTGGAGCTCTCAAGCGCGCGTGCATCTACATCGTGCAGCTTGCAGGTGTTATAAGCATGAAATGCTTTACGTTCCGCTGTTCTCAAACTCAGGCAAACATGTCGCCTAACCTGAAGAAGAAACTGAAGAACATGGCGCCGAACTTGTCCAAAACATTCAGATCATTTTAATTTGAATAGAAAGCAGCCGAAAAAGTTAAACATGCTTATAGCCCGGAGTGGGGCTAGAACCAGCGCAGGCGTCAACAAAGCAGCTTCACCTTTTGTGCTTTTCACGCTTGGTATTTATTACATGCGTTTATGCGCCGAAATGAGCTATACACAGAGATAGTTTACAAAGCAGTCAGCGACTGGAAGCGCTGCCTTAGCTAGTAGAAAGCGTAACTATACACAGCTTATACGACTAAAGGAGCAGCAAGGAGAGACAGAATGTCAACAATGAAAATCATGCCAATGAAAAGTTAGTCTCCTCGTAAATGTCCTTGAGCTAGAGCATCATTTGACATATGCTTGTACTGGACGAAACAACAAAATCAGCGTTACGGTACAAAATACACGCTTTCCACAGGCTGCGCAGTTGAATCAGAAAAGTTGTCATGCAGTTTGTAATCACGTGGAGTAGTCACTGACGCAGGGTGTTCAAGCTAATAGCCACTCAAGCTGCGCATTGTAAATGATCGAATTTGTCACAATTCATACTTTAGTTCCGCGCTTCATAATGCTGGATTCCTGGGTGCTGCATCTACAATGTAACTGACCTGGTTGAACCAAGAAGTACACAAAGGGCAGCCTATGTCACCAGCGGCAGCTCTTTGTATTCGCGCACGAAGGTGCGAAGGCGGCCAAAGTGTCGCTAGGGCTCAGAAAGAGCGGGCGAGCGCTGTGGCGCGCTTATCAGCGAAAGCAGCGAAGGTCGCTGAGCGTCCTGGCCAGCACCAGAATCAGAAGCAGCTTAACGAGACGGCTCGTTAGACACTAAAAGCGGCATACAAAGGAAATGCACTGTCGCGCTTTAAAAAGCGGCTGATTCAGGAGGCTCCTTAAGCCGTGAACGTAGCTGAGGAGAGCATGCGCGCCGCCTAGTTTGAAGAACAGAAGCGCGTGAAGACTGTGAAAGTTCATCAGTCGATAAACCTGGCCTATGCCCGAATGCAGCTGAAACCATTTATGAGCCCTCCTAGAACGCACAACACTTTTCAAACCGTTCATTACATGCCGACACCTGTTTCCGGTGACGAGGTTGAATACAAATTCTCTGGAGGTTGCCACCACCAAAATGCTGCTGGCGAGGACGGGATTCGATCCCACGACGTTGGACATGGCCACCCAACACGAAAACCGCTAGGCCTAGTCCTTATCGACAGATTTTCTGGTGCCCACTGCTCCCACCAAAAATGGGTGCAGCTGCAGAGATGACCGCGTTGAATTCGAATGACAACGAACCAGGAAGAAGCGTTTGGTCCGTGCTTGCTCTGCGTTTTCTGTTCGGTAAATTTTGCAGGAAAAGTAACCTGAAGCATTATTTTCCTCTCTGCCATGTTTGAGAGCGAAACGTGAGTAGAACTAACGATGCTTACGAATCCATCTGCCCTTGCAGTCTTACACGCTTTCTCAGTACGCGTCAGCCTGATTGCAGCACCGAGAAGACCTTGCGCACAGTACGGATACGTGTATATCAAAAGTCTCCGTCAAGTGGCGACGCTTTAGGGAAAGGGTGTTTACTGTACGCTAGGGCAGGTTTCGGTGGCAATGGCTTTCACCTTCGAACATCTCGCTCACACTTCCTCTCTCTAAGTCCTCCTCTAAGTCCTTCCGCATAGACCCTTCCCTCCTCGGCGGAAACTCTCGTGAGGGTTATCCCTCGCCCTTTGCCAATGGAGGCCTATAAAAAGAACTGGGGCCGATGGGAATCTCGAAGCCTTCCAAAGTCATAACGGGCTTTCACTTCGTCTTTGGACCCGAGCGCGGACGCATTCGACAACCATGTCTAGGAGTGGCTTCTGCCTCGTGCTACTCGGTGCGTATTTTGGGCATTTCATTGAAAGCTCGGTGTGGTTAGCTTACCGCACGTAGAACTCATCAGAAGGTGACATACTCTGCATATGCCATAATCATGAGCGCACCGGTTTACGTGTTCGCATATCCTGAAGGTTTCATTGCTAGCAACCGATGTCTTATTGAGTCCTCCATCGGGAGGAAAAGTCTGACCTTTGAATATCGACATCATCGGATCTGATATACATATACCATGTGGCCGTGATCTCTCTGCACTCTGCAGGTGACTATGTTGCCCTCTACCGTACAATCAATAACTTACTGTAAGATCCTGGTTTTTATTTGAGGACGACCCACCAGTGATGAATTTCAGCTTTCATGATTTCAGACGAATAAGTGCGGATTGTTTTTTAGTCCATTTTATGAATAAACGCTGTAAGAGTCATCGCGAGCAAAACAGAACACAACGGTCGCTAACTTTTTCGCTAAAGACAGTGAACAACGCATTGTGTGATGTTTCACCACAAACGGAGAGGGTGTTTTGCAACCGACTACCTTTCTGTCAACAGCGCTTCCGCATCTCGCGCTGCCTAACTTTGGTAGACGCCTATGAAGTTTTATTGCAGGCACTATATGAATTCTTTTATTATATCTTGCCTGCAGCCAAATAGAAGAAATCACATTTCAAAGCATCGTATAGAAACACAGCATCAATCCATTCGTTTAAAGTCTAAAAACAAAAAAGTAACTCAAGGAGTACGTCATGTATGATTCTATTCAGTGCAAAAAAAACTTGTTAACTCACATTTCCCTCCATCATGGGTAGTACACTGCTTGTTTCATAGCATGGTAAACACTTCGAGCATAAACGCTTGTCCCGGTTTCATACTGTAGAACGAGCTACCGCTCGGGCATATCTCGACACCTGTCCTGCAGACGATTATTGGATAGGAGCATTAGAGCATGGTACGTGAGCTGCAACCTACTTAAACAAAGCGACTTTTACCTCTTGCACAGAATTCGCGAATTTGATTTAAGGCATGCTCGTTAGTGACGCGACAGCAGAGGTTCCACCTTTTCTGGATAAGCTAAGCGCGAAAAAAACCCAAAGAAAGACAGCATAAGAAAGATGCTCGCTTTTGACGAGATGCTAAACCTTATTATCCTTATCGCGCATGCTCCTAGGTTAGACTCTGCTGTCTGTATATATGCATATACTTTATCTTAATTGAAATATGACTGGGTAAAAGTTAGCTCCAAAGCCACTACGCTAATGTTTTAGCGTATTCAGGCAGGTTGTGAGCCTCGCCCTTTAGTTAAATTTTCGTAAAACAGCATTGTCACGTCCGTCAAGGAGTCTCGTCTCGAAAAGGGTGAGAGTCTGTGCTTCCCCTTAATCTCAAGTCCCGTCTCCCTGGGCAGTCAACCCAGGATAAAAAGCAAACTTTGAAAACATTCATGATAGCACCGCTGGTCTTGCTTCTTCGCATGCACCATTCTTTTCAAAGACCAGAGTGGCGCAAAGCTCACGAGCGCTATTACAACCTGGCATACGAAAACGTACAAACTAAGAAGTTCTACAGCCTTCATTCTGGTAAACGGGTGCATAATTTAGATTCCCTTACCAAGAACAAAGCGCTAACGGTTTCACTCAAAGCAAACGCCTGAAAAGCTTCGTAAGTGGAGGGATGACTACCTTATATTGTTTTAGCTGACCCGTTTTTTTTTTTTTTTTGACACACAACTTTAAGCTTAGTATTGACGCGCAGCATGAAGAGGCGAAATGCGGTAGTAAAGACTCCGGTAGTAAGTATCAGTAGCTGTGCGAAATGTGGTTGGTTGGCTCATGGGGTTTAACGTCCCAAAGCGACTAAGGCTATCAGAGACGCCGTAGTGGAGGGCTCCGGAAATTTCGACCACCTGGGGTTCTTTAACGTGCACTGACATCGCACAGTACACGGGCCCTCTAGAATTCCTCCTCCAAAGAAATTCAACCGCTGCGGCCGGGATCGAACTCGCGTCTTTCGGGTCAGCAGCCGAGCACCATAACCACTGAGCCACCGCGGCGGCAAATGTGCTAACAAATTCGAATAAGTGCCATTTTGATTGCCGCTAGAAGGAGGAAGCGGGCGGGAAGAAAGAGGTAGGGGGAGGGGTCTGTAGAGTTAGGGGTAAACAAGTTATGAGATGAAAAAATAAAAGCCCCCCCCCCCCCCCCCCCCATTGTAAGCAGGAGCAAAGTTTTTGTGACCAAGTAAGAAGACGGAGCCCGCTTTATTCGCAGCCCTTTCCACTACTTTCTCACCCTCCTCTGTCACTGTTTTTTTTCCTCCTTCCGAGTTACACGTGTGCGAGCGATGTGCGGACGCCCGCAGAGATTTACGCGATTCCGCGCTTGTTTTTCTCGTCGAAAGGCGCATAAAGTGCGGCGAGGTTACGGAATCAAACACGCCTCATTATTTTCACGCCACAGGCGCCATGCGTCGGGAAGAGCGGGACTCTTATTATTCCGTGCCTCTGCGAAGAAGAGATGATGTCATAGATGACTCAACGTGACGTGTCATTGAAAAGGTCCTGCGCCTTTTTTCTCCTTGCTTGTATCTTTTAACCTCGCCTCCCAATGTTTTGTGCTTGTCTTATGAGCGGATATCCAGCACGTGTTGTTGGCAGCGGACCAGACAGACACTCTCCCTTCTACTCGTGACGCTTTGCGAGTAGAGAGTTATCTTAGAAGTCTTTCCTTACGTAGAAATATGTCGAAATATTTTCAGGTCTTTTGTGGGTATGTAGATTGACGTGACCATTCGCTGGTCGGTAGAAAATGCTCATTCGATGATGATTACTGCATAGATGCTCTCTTAGCGGTATAGTTAATCGTTGTTCCATGTTGATGTAGCGTCAACAAGTCGCCAGATTTGGCTTTGTGCCATCACAGGCTGCGATTTCATGCAACGCGAATCATTTCTGGCTCCGGCCACGGCAGCGTATTCATGAGAGGCTGCAGTCATTAAAAGCAAGAAATATTGAAGCGTGATAACAATATTGGTATGAGGAGAAAAAACGAAACCAACACAAATACATCGCACGACAGCTTCCGATAAGTAAGGCTAAAGCTAGGCTCATCTTTGTCCCGCGGTTAGAGATGATATCTTCTCCGTTACGACCATTCCCTGGTACAGTCTTTGTCAAAAGTATAGAGCCCAAGGGGTATGCTTCTGAACCCTGCAGCGCTGTTCCTCTTGCATACTCAGAGACCCTAACCTAAAGACGGTGGGAGGAACTTAAGTCCTCAATCCTTCTAGCCTTAGGACTGTCAGATATGCTTAAGAGCCCAGCTACACCGCTTGGAAGCAAATATGTTGGGCTGTATATTTTTGAGGAAGACTGTACATATGTTCCCTACGGGTCGGCCCCACGTGGCCAACGTCCTCTCTAGTTATCAGGAAATCGCGGTAGTTATTCGACTACAACTTACTGCATCCACTACGACGGGCTCCTCGCCTGATTTCTAATTAGCGATCGCTGTGTGCGAAATGATCTACGCTTGTTCCGTGTTGAAAGACGATCGTTATGTTGAGGGTTACTCGTTGCATGCTGCGCAGTTTTCATTAAACTTTATTAGAGAATCCTCGGGCTCAATGTGCCCGCCCGGAGCTTTACTGAGGAGGTCTGGAATTTCGGAGAGCCTGTAATTTAAATTGTTCTATGCGCATTGGTTGCAAGCATCTGGTGCTGTTCGTAGAGTGGGTGCAGATCAGGTTGTAGGTTTAGTGAGCTCCAGGTAGGATCAGCCATGAGATAGTCTGCTGGCCATAGCTACACCGACCTAGCAGTTCTTTGCCACCATGGACACAAACCCGCACACGGGTCGCTAACTGCCACTGTCACCATATGAGGACCAGGTCGGTGGTCTGAAGAAATGGATACCGGCTCTAAAATCACTGAGCACAGCTGAATTTTAAAGACGGCTGAGTTTGACTAACAGGTGATATAACCCTGTGTAATAGCTGCTGTTGCAACATAAAAAAACAAGGAGCACGCTTTAAGCTTCGGTCACATTTTACAACAATGAGGACCTTGTTAAGTGTAGAAGAAAAGAGCGTCTTCATGTTACGCAACATTCACTTCTTCTTTCGCACGCATTGTGTCGTGTTAGTTTTTTCAAGAGGTGATGCCTCAATGAAAATAGCCTATAGCCGACTACTGGAGTTGCGAACAGTATCTGTCTTGCTTCGCTCTACCTCGTGATAATAAACATGAAAAGCAGAATGAATTCTGATTCAGCGTGCCTAGGTCAGACACCATAAAACAGTAAAAGTATGGTAAACAGGAACTCATTACTTATCAAGTAGGATTGCAGTTAGCGGATGTTGAATAAGAACAAATATGTAATTCTTTTTCGCGAAACTTTCCGCTCCTTTCCGCTTCGTAGCATGTGCAGAAGTGGTGATCTGTTCTCTCTCCATGGAACAGTGGCGCTCTTAAAACAATAACCCATGGATTCTCCGAGGAACCCATAAGCAACAACCCATGAGTGTATTTTTTTTGGTTGCATGAGTAGCAGCCTAAACCATGTTGGAACAGCCTAAAGAACAGCCTCTTGGGTTGCAAGACAACCCATGAGTTATGTTGTAAATGCGCAATGAATTTTGCTTCCTCGCTTTAATGTTGTTATTTCCGCGTATTAACGTCAGTGTCCTAGCAGGGGCACTTTAGTAAAAGGCTCGGTTCGTGGCCTCTGGTTTCCTAATTGTCTTTCATGCAGGTTCTCTTTCCCAGCCAAAAGGTGTTGAATCATATTGAAGTGTATGCCCCAAATTCCCTTCCTCTAGG
This sequence comes from Amblyomma mixtum, assembly GCF_055824585.1. NCBI lineage: Eukaryota > Metazoa > Arthropoda > Arachnida > Ixodida > Ixodidae > Amblyomma > Amblyomma mixtum. The sequence continues at coordinate 33,537,995 of NC_143019.1, read as the reverse complement.
CCTCTTCGGCTGTGCCTGTGCCGCCCCCAAGGCTGACTGCGACGCCAAGAAGCTGGATGCTTGCGCCGCTGACCTTTTCCTGTTCGCTACTTCAGAGAATATCCCCACCACCCAAACCGAGCTTGAGCCATTCTGCGCGTAAGTTTGAGAGCTGTGATTTATTTTGCCAACCTCAGTATTAGTATAGATAGCTTGCATTTGACATCACGGGTGCTATGACAGTGGGCCAAGTAAAGCTTTTGTTATGCCTGTCGAAGAACGTAACGATAAACGAATTAGATAAGCTTGTCGATCTTATCTAGTGTCCTAGTCCATGAGCTTGGCAGCCGCTGTTCCTTTGGTGCAAACCGTCTATTACAAAATGCCTTTAAGGCACACATATACTGATATTAGGTGTACGTAAAATACGTGCACAGATGTATTGAGATATGCACTTATTCTTTCATTGCATGATGAATTTGCATAGCCTATGCCTTGAATACATGAATGGCAACCTATCAAACCCGTGGCACCATACCTTCGTTAACACTGTCGACAGGACAGCGACAAGGACATTTATTTATACTGGCAAGATTTCAACATAGATTCAATGCAGTTCTGGCATGCATCTATAGCATGAGCAGAAAACAAACGACTTTTGCAGTAGCTGAGCCACAGTAGAGTTTCGGCCTCGACTGAAGAGGACAGCACGAAAAAGGAGTAAATGTAGTGCGGAAGTAACCAGAAAGAAATTACAAATACAGTGACACCGAAGAAACTCAGTATGTTCGCCTGTAGCATAAATTTGACCTCCAACTGAATCTTTTCTCGTCTTGCCAGCGTGATTACATCACATAGGCGTGCTAGTTCCCTCTGCTCGAGATAACATCGCCGAACGAGGTGGCTCGGTTGTCTTGAAGGGCGATGGTAATCTGCAGCGCGTAAGGTTTTCCTTAATTACACTCTCAGACCAGGCAGGCCTACGGGCATTAAATATAGGCCTTGGGAGTTCTGAATGCACTGCAGTGCGAGCATTCAAAACTGCTGCAAAGCGCGATTCGTTCAGTTATAAGTCCAGCGGTTTTTACTACAAGGCATACGACTCGTGTTGGTTAATTAGACTGAATGAATGATTACGCCGTGTGAATAATTTTAACAACTAGGAACCGGTCTCCAGAAAACTGTCTTGTTTCTGAATGCACGGCGAGACGGTGTACTCGGAAGGTTCTTGCAAGTGGTTAAGTTTGTTTGCTACCTTTGTTAATCAAAGTAACTAGTCCCATCTCGCCTTTTCTCCGACCCTGCCTGGGCACTTTTGCATCTTGTTGGCATCGCATCCACAATCACAGCTCCAGTGAGAGCACAAGTGATCACTTAAATGACTCTACAGTTATTGACCATTGTCGATATATATGATATATATGTTTTCGCCATATCTTCCAGAATAAAATAATTGTAGCGTGAATGCGCTTGTGTTTTTTGAACGTCCGAAACTTCACGCAGAACTTGGCGCTGGATGCTAAACTGAAGCGACAGAAGGAGAAGACACAAAGTAGAAGGCATTCTTTATCTGCGGCAGGTGCCCATACCATAATCACGGCGAAGTATTACTCGCGCTTGCCATTGTTTTCACATATTAAGACCCCACAGCGGCTCAATACACGAAGGATGCCGCAACAGTGACTCGGAAGCGTTAAATTGCATTGTTTTGAGCTATCACTACAGCAGTAGGGGTGAATACCCCGGAACATCTTGTGCAATCTTCCATTTTTTAAGCCTTGGTTCGGGGGCCCTCGACGTGTTCTTTCTGTAAAGGCTTATTGAAAGGATGTAGCCTTCGCTACTAGGCTATAAGAAATCTTGTGCATACATTTCGAGAACTTCGACAGCGACTACGAAATAACGCCAAGTTAAACAGGCAAAATGGCAGGCATCATTCCTAAGAGCAGTCATACAAAGCCGGAAATATGTCGTTGTAAGTTGTAGCATGGGAAGGAATAGTGGCACAAGCAGCGAGCGCATGTTCAGCTTTGAATGCGAGTTACTCACGTCCAATATTCTCGGTCAAAAATCTTAAAAATTGGAGAATTGCAATCTACTGTTGCGGAAATAGTGAAGGTAATGGTTCATTCTTCTGATATGAAATCATTCTTTTAAAGAGTTTCCATCTATCGCATCGAGCAATTAAGACTGCTATTGAAAACCAATCGGGAACGCTTTTGACGACGGCAAAGATGTCAACAGAAAAAAAAATGCAAGACTGCTGTCGAGTGATCTGCGGATATATTGAGTGTTTAGTGAAATCTTACATTATACGAAAAAATTGCGTTCAAAACTACTTTAGTCTAGAACTGCTTGGTATGTTTACACTTCAGAACAGAGAATCTCTTTTGCACTTCTTCTCCCTTGGAAAGCCTGACAACATATGTCTCGTTTCTACTTTAACTTTAACTGAAACAGAACTGTATGGAGAGTGAACGCATGCGTTGTTGGACTATGCGAGCACTGGCGAACTTTCCTCTCTCCAGATGTCTGAACTGGGGACTTTATGATTGCCTTAGCTCTTCTTGTACGTCAACTGCACCATCTCAATGTCCATTGTCTTGATCTCAGTGTTCTACACTCTTCTTCTGCCCCACGTTTACAAGAGGGCCCAAAAATTTAATTGATGGCTCTTACTTCCTAGCCCTTCTTCATTACTTTTTTTCCCTCTGTCTACTCCATTCCGATCCCTGCTACTCCACCTGTTCCTCCTCGTAGTTTAAGCTGCAGCGTTGTCTTCAACATAGCCCAGTGGCACTGTCCTCCCGATTCCTCCCTAATTCCCCCTCCCTGTCCTGTAGTGCCTGGCTAACTTCGGCTCTTCGGGTTCGGCTCGGATCAGCTCGGATCGGCTCAGCTTGACTGAACGTCCGTCCATATGACATGCCATAGATGTTTTATATTTTTAATTCAGGTTCTGTGATAAAGTGATCTCTATTTCTCACTTCCTATTCGTTTTCTTCAAATGCGCAGCAAGCAGCTGAAGTCCGAGGAGTGCGCCCGTGATTACACGAAGCGCTGCACAGACAGCATTGCCCAAGGCATCGGCAGCATCTTCCTCGACGACATCAAGGGCGAGATCGAGGGACGCTGCGACGAATCTTCTACCTACCACCACGGTGAGCGAAACATAACAGGGTGCTTCTACGATGTGGTTGTGACGGAACCGAGAATAGGGACAGGATCCATGATTTAGGGAGCACCAATAAATAAAAGAGGAAACTTGGGCAAAATCGCAGACGCGGGTAGACTGTCCGCGTGCAGTTCTGTCGCTTGGAGAGAATGACTGCGGAATGTGTTATTAAATATTACTTCACGACTCAAATCAACGCACAGTCGGAATCAGTGCTGCCTTATTAGGTGCCACGTATTCCGACTCCTGGGCGGTATTTGCAGACGTTTTCATGTTGCATCACTCTTACTTAATCGATGGCCGCAGCGCTGAGTACAACGTAAAACTTAAATGGATAATTTATTCCTTGACATCATCTTAAATTAAAACAGCAGAGCCGCCAGGTTCGGATTCGAGAATGTGCTACTTCATTCTCCATAACCAATTCGAAGATGTTTTTATGGGATTAGTTAGGGAGCGGCAATGTGCCGCTAATGATGGGGACACGAAGATGTCCAGAAATAAGACTACTGTAGAAGGCATTCAGGCAGCTATTTTAAAGGATGGTCTTGCAATATGCTCTTACTTGGGCTGGTTGATGCATTGCTTATCACAAAATAGCTAATCATCACTCTTCGGCCAGTTGCACCAACTGGCCGAGTTAAGCGCCGCGTTACAAATGATGCACAGGCCATCGTTAACGAGGTGTCGCACTGTTTCCTCTCCACTGCTGCACAGACTACCTGAAGAACGCCCCGTGTCTGAACAAGGTTGGCGCTTCCTTCCACAAGTGCTTCCGTGGCCTCACCGCTGACCTGGATGTGGCCACTAGGCTGCCCAACAAGCAGAGGATCGGCGGAGCCTGCTGGTAGGTGCTGTCGTGGCGCTCAGGCTAGCTCTAAACCGGGCTCCATTTGGTAACCTGTCTGAGTCTTCGGGCTGAGGAATGACTAAAGCGCTGAAGTTGGAATGAACAGAAAAGGGACAGGAGTTAAAAGGCAGTAGCGGCGAGCGACTGAAGGAGCCCTTTCGCCAAGGTCCAGAGTGCCCTTGCTGTTTCGACGTCGTCCTTTAAACCGCTCAGGTCCAGCCCATCTCTCATGCTGTGGCCAATAAACACAGGCCACATCCCTCCCAGGACGGGAGCCAATAAAGAAACCACAGCACTGTACCAGAAGAAACGAAGCACCGTCTTGCAGAGCAGTGTTGTAGGAAGCGAAGACACTCGCAGCTTGAGCGCTCCCAGGGATCTATTAAATTCGAGAATGACCAAAGGCACTATATGGGAATTAACGCATTAACGCTATCGCGTCATACCCTTAAGCTTAAGCGTGCCCTTGCTTTTTGTTGGCTTCTTTCTTTCTTTCTTTCTTTCTTTCTTTCTTTCTTTCTTTCTTTCTTTCTTTCTTTCTTTCTTTCTTTCTTTCTTTCTTTCTTTCTTTCTTTCTTTCTTTCTTTCCCTCTTCCTTTCTTCCTTTCTTTCTCTTCGTCTTTCTTTCTTTCTTTCTTTCTTTCTTTCTTTCTTTCTTTCTTTCTTTCTTTCTTTCTTTCTTTCTTTCTTTCTTTCTTTCTTTCTTTCTTTCTTTCTTTCTTTCTTTCTTTCTTCCTTCCTTCCTTCCTTCCTTCCTTTCTTTCCGTCTTTCTTTCTTTCTTTCTTTCTTTCTTTCTTTCTTTCTTTCTTCCTTTCTTTCTTCCTTTCTTTCTTTCTTTCTTTCTTTCTTTCCTTCCTTCTTCCTTTCTTCCCTCCCTCCCTCCATCCTCTCTCTTTCTTCCAAATTTTTCGACGTTCCTTCTCCAATCTTTCTTACATTTCATTCTTCCTTTTCCTCTTTCCTTCTCTTTTTCTTTCATTTTTTGCCTTTTTCGTTCTTTTTTTGACCTGTATTTCTACCTTACCTTTCATCCTTCCTTTCCTTCCCTCTCTGTTCCTTTCATTTTATGCTTTCTTTCCGCATATATCTCTGTTTTCTTCATTCTTTCCTTTTTCCATCTTCCTTTCCTTTCCTTCTTTTTATTCTTTGTTTCTCTCCTTCCTATCTCTCCCACTTTTCTCCTTCTTAATTTCTTCCTTTCCTTTTACTTCCATCTCTCTTCATTACTTCCTTCTTCCCCCTCACAGCAAGTTCAACGTGTTCGAGGCCTGCGTGCGCAAGGCTATCGAGGGCCAGTGCAGTGCTGAGGTGTACGACTTCGCCGAGGGCCTGCTGGAGAAGTACGCCGGCGAGCTTCTGGGCACAGTGTGCAGTGCCTACCGCTCCGGCGACAAGTGCAAGACCCTTCCCTTCGACTCGGCTCCTGGCGACAAGAACATCCGCTCCGTCCTCACGCCCCTCATCAAGGTCTCCGCCGCCCTGGGCTGATGAACCACGATGGGACACCGTGTACATTCGGGCCGTTGCTGTGTGACTGCCGAGCAGAGTGCGTGTCGCTTGGAGCGCGTGGGACAACTAGAATCTGCAGCAAGACAACTAAGAAGAATAGATAACTATGCTCAAACACCTGCTACATGTTGACGTTGACACTCCTTAAACAGCGCTGCATTCTTGCTCAAACTTTGCTTTGCTCGTTTAGGTCCCTGTCGGAACCAACCAACAGCGGTTGAACCGTCATAGCCTTGTTCCACGTCCTAAAGTTTTGTACTCCAGACAATGAGTGTATTGTCCTACACGTTCCAAGCGTTTTTGCGCTCGCTGTGCGTATGTGCATGTAATGATGCGATTATTGTCGACAGGCTGAGACCTCGAGCGGGAGCCACCCGTGTGGAAACACTTGGGGACCGCTCTGCGAGCTGTGATCCTTGTACAGAAAATAAAACTTATGTATTGTGTGTCATTTTGTGGCATTACTACCGGGATATTCTGCGTATGTATGAGATTTGCTTAGCTCAGACAAGACAACGGCTTAGGAAACTTGCACGTAGTCTAGAAAGCCGCAAAGAAAGTAGCCCAGCAAACAACTTTAGGCTCGTCGCTGTGCACGTTTGTGCATTTTATGATGTAGAAAATGTTGCTTTCATTTCGGCGACGATACCAAGCGCAGCGGTGCCAGTTTATGAATACGCGAAGCGGAAAAGGCAATTCACCGAGATTGCAATGGCGTATTTTGCATGTTCAATATTTCAAACCACGTTGACGATTAAGAAAATTTAAAAGCTGTGGTCACCATTTTTATTGACGGCCTTGACTTTCGCAATATATACTAACGCCCTAAAGTCAAGAATATAAAAGCTGACTAGTTAACTTTAATAATTTTTCTAATTGTTGAGCTCTTAGCCCATCTTGCAGTATGGTCCATCTTCACTGACCGCACCGACATATCTGTCGCAGTTTTTAAAATAAAAATCTGTAAACGTTAAAAAGTGTCATCCAATATATATACCTCTAAGTATTGCTTTCAATTGAAAAACCACTCGATTTTATACTGCTCTCACGCTCTTGAAACTCATGAAAAATAGGTGTATACCTCTCCCCAAAGTAACGCAATTGCCACAAAAAAATTCTGTATGAACATTTATTGGGGCCCATTTAATGCTCGTGTGGTTCAGCCCTACGTACTCAGACATTCTCAACTACTATAAGGGGGTACGGATCCGCTATCCGCCGCCTCATCCTGATCTAAATCAACTAGAGGCAGTGTATTGGCGAAGATTGCAGACAGGAACATTCCCAAACCTGCATATCCTTAGCAAGATTTACCCGACGCAATATCGGGACACTTGCCCGTGGTGTGGCAGCAAACCATCGTTGTACCACATCACGTGGGAATGCAGTAAAAACGACAACTTTCGCAAAGACCCGAGTGCATAACAGTGGGAGAGCCGGCTCTCCAGCGGCGATCTGGGTTGCCAACAAGGTCTGATCCAGCACGCCCAACGAGCAGCGAAGCTCAGCGGAGCCCTGGAATAGGGGCACCGACCCTGTGAGAAGAAGGAAGATGGACCTCTTCTTTCTCGTCTGCTACTAGCACCTTTCTAGAGCAATACAAGTCTTTCCTACCTACCTATCTGTAGCTCTCATGCTTCTGCTCGTCTATGCTGTTCCTTCTCGCTTCTCATTTCACACTGAGATTAGTGCCCACGGCCAGCAACAGCAGTTCTTCAGAGAGCTCCCACCCCTTCTGGGTCGCCAGGGCCCTTGTGTAGGCTGCGTGGGAGATAGAGTGATGAGGATATAAATCTGCACAGAACTTGTGCACATGGCCACAGTAGCATAAGTCGAAGAATTACGCACAGAATCCAGACACCCTACTGCAAAACGCATTCTCGGATATTAAAAACTTACGTTCAGGTTTTTTTTCCGGGCTTCACAATATTATTTTCCCGGCATAACTGCGAATGGAAACAGGTATACGCCAGTGGTTTCTGAAACACGCTCATTCGCACTAAGACCCGAATATAAAACGCGTACCGGCTGTTACTTCCAATGCTCCTGCTTAGCTGTAGAATGCAAGCCTTGTGGCAAATGTAATGTGGTCATTGTAGCCTAATTAGATACGCAGAACGCCGCAATGCTTAACCCGTGTTAAAACAGAACTGACACTATTATTTACGGAAATGAAATGGATTCAGTTCCAGATACGTGCATATGTAACAATTCATGGCAGCTTCCTGTGTATGTCTCGTTCCTCAGAAAATGCATCACCAACTATCCCCGCAACGTGTTTAATAAGCGAACTTTGTCCGTCATGTTTTTTGCGTTACACAAATTATGTCATGCACTTGAACTACCGGTGGCAGGACCGCAACTCGGTGGCAGTAAGAAATCCATTTACTGAAAAATGACAGACTACGCTCCAACTAAAAATCTGTAAACGTTAAAAGATGTCATCCAATATACCTCTAAGTATTGCTTTAAATTGAAAAACTGCTTGATTTTATGCTGCTCTCAAGCTCCTGAAAATCATGTAACATAGGTATATACCACTCCCCAAAGTAAAGCAAATGCCACACACGCAAATACTAACTTACAAATAAAACATGCTTTATACCATTTTGCTTAGTTTGTAGCTCTATCATCGGAAACTGCCGACTGCTTTGACAAAGGTAAACAACGAAGCAATACGTGAAAAACAGCAAATGGTCATTCATGCTTACCTGAAATGGTTTGGTTTGTTTATGGGGGCTTATTGTCCCAAATCGACTGAGGCTATGAGGGACGCCGTAGTGAAGGGCTCCGGAAATTTCGACCACCTGGGGTTCGTTAACGTGCACTGACATCGCACCGTACACGGGCCTCTAGAATTTCGCCTCCGTCGAAATTCGGCCGCCGCGGCCGGGATCGAACCCTTAAAAAAATTCAGGGGGCACTTGTCTAAAGTGCGCAGAGGCGAAAACGTCACACATGATTGATGACGAAGTAATGACAAATTACTAATTAATGACTAATTACTAATTATGACTGAGTACTAATTGACTGCTAATTAATGACGCTTAAGTTTCGCCTTTAGGAGTGGAACGCGACAGCGTGCTGTAGCGCTGCCAGGGAGTCCACGGAACGCCACCACCCGTTCGGCGCGATGCCTTTCCCTTTGAACGCAACGCTTTTTGAGGAAAGGAAATGGCGCAGTAATTCTCTGTCATCTCGGTGGACACCTTAACCGCACCGTACAGGAAGGGAGGAAGTGGGAGTGAAAGAAGAAAGAGAAAGAGGGGCCGTAATGAAGAAACTGAAAATTGTATTGGAGGAAAAAAATTGTATTTGAGGAAAGGATAACTGTGAGACAGTTATCCTTTCCTCAAATACAATTTTCCTCAAATACAATACAAGAGAGAGTGAGACTCTCTCTTCTTTCACTCCCACCTTCCTCCCTTCCCTTGAGGCGCGGTTCAGGTGTCCGCCGAGATATGCGAGACAGATACTGCGCCATTTCCTTTCCTGAAAAACCAATTTACCAATTTTATTTACTGTCTCACATATCTCGGTGGACACCCGTCAAAACGCGGACACATCTGCCGACACGGCTGTCGACGCGGCTGCCGACACGGCTACTAACAACAGTATGAGGCATTAAAGGCTTTCACCTTAATATCGATGATTTCAGCTTCAAAGAAACCTTGGCCCTTCCAGCGCACTTGAACCCTGAATCCTTCCTGTGGCTCATCCCCACATGCATGCTCGACGCAGCTGATTTTAACGACGTCAAACGTATCGTCTTCCTCAAAACGCACAAGTGCTTTCTGTACCATGATTTCAAGGTGAAAAGAACCGGATGCAACAACGGGTATAACAGGCAAATGCTCGCCCTTCAGGAAAGTGCGCAACACACTGCAGAGAGCGGCTTCTAGCACCGTGGCAAAAAAAATAAAAAAAAAATAGCTCTGGCTTAGCTCTGGTTAAGCCAAGAATGCGTTGCATATTGCGCGGTCTTTTTGCGCGAGGTTGCTTGGCGGCACTCGATTTTCTCAGCAGCTTTTCCTCCGTGACGTATGGATGAATGGATGGATAGGAGCGCCTCCTTTGAAACAGGGCGGTGGCAACCGCCACCATGCTCAGCCGTCAGTTTTTTTCCCCGTTTTTTTCTTCTTTTTTTGTGGTTTGGTGACGTCAACCTCACGTGGTTTGGTGGCTGCCCGGCCGCGCCCAAGGGCTAAACTGAGTGATTGCAATATGCTACGCATAAAATTAGCTGTGGCTTAGCTCTGGTTAAGCCTGAGTGATTGCGGGAGCAATAGCTCCCTGGCTGCGCTTGGCTCTGCTGGTGGTTTGGCATGGCTTCGCCTTTTGTGCAACTAAAGGATTTACTCTGGACACAACATAGTTTCTACTGTTTGTTTGTTCCAATGAACACGCTTTGGTGGTCCGTAACGCCGCCGGGCTCGCCATTCTGCGGCATAGGCGCGTTACTTAGCCAACCGCTCTTGCCTTTCTTCATCGGTCTCTTCGGCACGGCGCCGGCGTTTGAGCGCAGCACGTCGCTCCAGCGACGCCTTGTACAACTCCTCAGACATGACTAAGCGGAACGCGCCTGCGGCGCCCCGTTTATCCTCTCCTAGCGAACGCCCTCACGTGGCGGGCCGAGGAGGCCGTCACGTGGTAGCCGCCGCGCCGAGTGAAGGAACGACTACGGCCGAAGAGATGAGTTGGGGCCCCTACTCTCCTCTGGTCGTGATGTCACGCTGTCGCGTGGTCGTGCGCCGCAGCTGCGCCGGAGCGAAGGAACGACCTCCGCCGACGGCAGAAAAGTGCTAGCAGTATTGCTTTCGGAATAAAACCGACAGTCAAGGGAGGCGCCACCAATGTCTTTTAACAGCGCCTCTAGCAACTGCTGCTCCTTGCACCGACCACTCAAGATGAGCCGTGCACCAACATCGCTGGGCTTGCCATGTTGGAAACGGCACGATAAAAGAAAAAAACAATGAAGAACTCTAGAAGTGAAGAAAAAGGAAACCACAAGAACAAGAAATAAAAAAAAGGTCTTTGTCGGTGGCAACACGGGGATCTCAAGAGAACACAAAAACAGACGGTTATGCACAGCAGCTTCGCAGGGGGTCGCTGCAGGTTCCAGTGAAAAGAGTCCTCTCCGGCCTACTCCCCACAATTGACCAGGTCATAACAGGTCAGACCGGTCACCGCTCTCACTGAGCCGTGGCGCGTAGCGCGCTTTCTCTTGAAAAAAGCAAGCTCTGCACATTCTTTGCACGTGTTGGCCGGCCTGCAAATGTGTTTGCGCAGCCGTGGGCTTTTTCTCTCATGCTTGAACGCTGACGAGCTTCACAGGAATAGGAAAACATCCTTTTCGGAGTCCAGCGGAATAAAGAAAAAAAAACTGTGGAGAGAAGGCTAGGAGGAGCTTCAATACTGCCTTCCGGCCCTTCCGACTCTTCCGGTCACCCGTGCCCCGAGTTCCTCATAGGTAGTGATAGGTCGCTCAGGAGCGAGCCGGATCCTTTGAGCCGCTCTTTTTAAAGAGCGAGTCAGCTGTGGAGCAGTAAGAGTGAGCGGCGGTTATTCTGGAGAATCGGTTGGAATGCAGGGATCTTTGGAGAGCCGGGAGACGAAAAGCAATAAGAGCCGAACAGTTCCGCAAGAGCCGGGTCTTCTACTCGGTGCGACTTCCGCACCATCTATTAGCGATGCCAGAAAGCAACGTCACCCCTGCCCTTTCTCGCAATAGTCGCTACCACCCCTTCGCCTTCAGATATTTTCGGCGTTCTTTTCAGCCGCTCTATTATGGGAAGCATACTATAGTAGAATACAACTTAAAAAAACAGCAGTTGCTAACACTGGGCCCCGGTCCGCGGCGTCCTGTATTACTCCGCTGGCCAACCGCAACTGTAAACGAAACCAGCCTTTTAATGCTTGACTATACCAAACAATCCACGTGTCAAAATCCTAGAGCTCATAATTTTTTTCTTCTGATAAGCTTCTTGTTTACGTAACAAGAAACATTTAACCAGCGGACTACTTTTTCGTCGTGGAGGAATTCTGTGCGCGGAGGCTGAATGTGGGCGGAGCTTCAGTGCAGACTTAAGTTGTATCCGACTATAGCCGCACAACCTAGCTCTTCCTTGCTGCGCCGCGCGCGGCCGCGTAGCTACCACTTGACCTACATCGGCGCACCACGTGATATGACGTCACAACAGCTGTGAAAGCTGGGACTCAAGTCGTGCGCTCGCTTGCGGATGCGCATAAAGCCCCTCGATAATTTGAAAGTAGCGTCTTTCTGTGAACTATGCCGCCGCGCCGCGCACCCTCGCCGATCCTCCTCTCTCACCTCTCCCATCGGCGCTTTTCTCAACGTTGATTGGCTCCGCGGGCGGTCTCCGGGAAAAGCGCGCGGAAAGTTCGCTCTTTTTGCGTTTTCATTTTTCGTCGGCGCCATTTTTTGGCCAGCCGCCGCTGCTACGACCGAGCTCCCTGGCATTGCGCGCTTGCACTTCGCGTCATTCGCGCTCTTTTAGAGCAGCGCTATGCCGAGTTGCTGCGCATTTCAGTGCACAAGCCAGCGTGAAAAAGCCTTTGTTCTTTGTCACTTCATGGTTCCGCTCAACGTGCTAGAATAGCGGCGGCTGATGCATACAATGTGTGTGCATGTGTTAGCAAGTGTGGAAGCAAAAGTGTTGGTACGCGTGCAGCGGTATCCGCGGTGCGGTAAATTTTTCGAACCTCTGGTAATGGTGCACATCGCAGTAATGCGGCGCGTGTCCCGAGCGAGATTTAACCTAGATTTTTTTTATGAATGCAACTTGTCTAACGATCTATGCTTATTTGTTGTTTTGCTGAACCGTTACGCTTCTACCAGGTGAGATTATCAATGCCACATTTTTGGAAAAGACCTCATATTGCATTCACATAAATAATTCATTTTTTAATAACTTCAGTGCTTTCCATCGTTGCCTGAATCTACTCAAGTATTGGTAAATATCCAATGCATGCCGTTTTTGTATATTCATTTCTCCAGTTTGCGATCATTTGCTTCAGTTGAGCATGGTCGCGTAGCCTTTTGTTGAATACATCATCCGCTCAAAAACTATAGGCCTACATCTGAGCTGTTTCATTTCCCTAATTATGTTTTTGTTTTCTGTGTTTTGTTTTGAGAACTGCACCCAACGGGAGACAGATGTCCACAGCTGGCTTCTTCGTGGTTTTTATGTATATTTTCGGCGTAAAACTACACGACTCATCTAATAAACATTGCATCTGAAAAACTGTGTGTCATATTGTGACTGTATTTATACTCAAGGCATAATTATATTAGTCAGGCACTTGCTTTAGGATAGCCTTGACTGTGGCTGATCAAATTTCTAACACCCTATAACTTTCTCTTGGGTGTTGTCACGGTCGTTGCTATCAGTTTTTTCTTTCCTAACGAAACATCTCTTTAAGCGGATTTAAAAAGGAATACAATGTAGGCGGAAAATGCCCAAGTGTGCCAAACTTTGGGGGTGGTCTACCTAAATTTGGAAGCCAACACTGAGTTTCCCATAGTCAAATTAGGTTGGACCCCAATGTTGGTCAAATATGGATGTTAAATTTATGGGGTCCAGAGAGACAAATTTTGGGGATAGCCCACCTAATTTTGGAGCTCACCATTGAATTGGTCATATTAAAATTAGGCTTGACACCAATTTTGATGAAATTTGGACAAGGTCAAATTTCGGTGGTTGAGAGGGCCAAATTTTGGGGTGCGGACACTTTCCTTGGATGACGGAAAATCGGTGCGCGGATCTTTGGCTCTCAGCTTCGGCTCGACATCACCTCAAGGTCGCCGACAGCGGGAGCTGAAGTCGTTTCATGCGTATATGAAAAGTTCATATTCGTTTTTAAGCCACCGCGAAAATTCTCAACTACAAAAACGATTAAGCCGTTGCATGTGCAATGCGTGGTGCCAAACTCAGACTGAACCTTAATGAAAAATTTTAGAACGGCCATCGAAGCAAATACCCCATCTTGTTCTCAGCAACCATCCCACTTCTGAAACTCCACTCGTGAACAACTTCATAAACTGTACTTCCGCGATAATTAGTTCGAAGTGAATACACATTTAACTAAACATTGGTATGCTGAAAATATTCAGGAATGTTCAAATATATTGTAAAAAAATTCAGGGGGCACTTTGACTGTCTAAAGTGGGTAGAGGCGGAAGCGTTTTCCGCACCACCTTGGCTGTTTCTGTGGCACCGGTGGCGTCACATATAATTGAGTACTAATTACTAAGTGATGGCAAATCACTAATTAATGGTTAATTACTGATTAATGCTTGAATACTAATTAACTGCTAATTAATGACGGTTAAGCTTCGCCTTTAGGAGTGGAACGCGACAGCGCGTTGTAGCGCTGCCAGGGAGTCCACGGAACACCACCCGTTCAGCGCGATGCCTTGCCCTTTGAACGCAACGATTTTTGAGGAAAGGAAATGGCGCAGTAATTCTCTGTCATCTCGGTGGACACCTGAACCGCACCGTAGAGGAAGGGAGGAAGTGGGAGTGAAAGAAGATAGATAAAGAGGAGCTGTAATGAAGAAAATGAAAATTGCATTTGAGGAAAGGAAATTACGCAGTAACTGTCTCACAAAATTCAGGGGGGCACTTTTTTGACCTAAAGTGTGGTCACTGATGCCCCTAAGAGTGGAACGCGACAGCGCCTTGAAACGCTGCCAAGGAGTCCACAGAACGCCATCGCCCATTGGGTTCTACGCCTCGCTCGTCAGTAAATTGGTTTTTGAGGAAAGGAAATGTATCTGTCTCTCATTTGTCGGTGGACACCTAAACCTCGCGGGAAGGGAATGGAGGAGGATGAGAGTGAGTGAAGACACCGTATTCACTAGACGCGCCTTTGTTCATTCCAAACCATCGAGGTGGCATGGCGGAGTGGATAGCATGCTCGTCTCTCACGCCGAAGACGGGGTTCGATTCCTGAGCTCGACCAATTTCTTAATCGGTTTTATTTATTTATACGGCCTGACTAGTAGAGCTAATTAGGCTAATTGGGTAATTAAGCAATTAACTAAGCTCAGTCCCACTTAATTGGAGCATCACTATACGATCCCTTCAATTGGTTGCATGGTTACTAGCCAAAGTACAATTGACCCCGCTTGAAATTCGCGCATTGTGACGTCACGACCGTTTCGACCAATTGAAAAGCGTGACATTTTCTGTCGACAACTCCTGCTTACAACGATGAGACATTAAAGGCTTCCGCCTTAATATTATGCTTCATATACTAGCCGTGTTGAGACTTACGGTACTGAAAAGTCAAAAAGAATGTGAGATGTATGCAGAAAGTGGTTTTGTTCGTGCCGCAAGCGCTCGTAATTGGCACTTTCATTGCGCGTACGAGACGCTAATTTATGTGGCTCGTGGTAGTCACGAGTGTCGCATGTCTTTCTCGCGTTTTTATTCAATAACAGAGCGTGGAAAAAGCGCGAACTTAAGAGCGCGCATGTGCCAGCCAACTGCCCGGACGGCGAGCGAGCGACGCCCAAAAAAGCGTGCCGTGTGCAGCGCGCGCAGCCGGCGGGCGAGGATATTCGAGGAGGAAAACGCCGGAGTGGAGGAGAGTGTCGCTACTTTCAAATTATTGAGGGGCTTTAGATGCGCAGCCTCCACCGGCGGCCTAACTCCCGCTCCTTCCGCTAGGGGCGCTGACGTCACAACAGCTGTGAAAGCTGGGGCTCAACTCGTGCGCTTGCTTGCGGACGCGCAGCCTCCGCCGGCGGTATGCTTCGCATCCTATGCTTAACCGTAAGCTAAGCCAGGCCATTTTTTTTAAGGGACACGAGGAGAAACTGATGTTGGCTTGTATAAATAGGACACTAGCTCCTAAACACAAAAACACCACTCTTTCTGAGAACAAAGCTCTTGTAAGGTATTAAAGAGAAAGAACTCAAGATTCCAGATATCGCCGCCACAGGCCATTCTCGCAAGTACCAACGTAATGAAGAAATAGATAGCCTTAGCGTCGCCGCAAAATTGCAGCCGGCAGCGTGGTGCCCATATATAAACGGTTGCCAACATCCCGAACCGCATGAATAATTTTCAAACAGCACATCGCAGCGAGGTGTTCGCATGCATCAGCCTCGATGAAACCTCGCGGCAGATAAGCGAAACGCACGTGTGTTCTTTTACAGAACACGACTGAGGTGTGCGCGCGCAGACTTGCATGTTAAGCGGTTGTTGCAACTACGCGCATAATTCTGCATGCACGTGAGTACTTTTTAGTTAACATAACCGGCTTCAAGTACTTTTATAACTTTATTAGTCCAATTCGGTTCTCGTTGTGCTAGAATTCGCCATTCGTTTAAAAAAGTGCAGACATTGTTATATTTATTTATTTATTTATTTATTTATTTATTTATTATACCCTCAGGGCCATTACGGCATTAAAGAGGGGAGTGGTTACAAAAAGAAATCAGAGACTTTTAACAAACAGGATTGGTTGGTTGGTTTATGGGGTTTAACGTCCCAAAGCGACTAAGGCTATGAGAGACGCCGTAGTGGAGGGCTCCGGAAATTTCGACCACCTGAGGTTCTTTAACGTGCACTGACATCGCACAGTACACGGGCCTCTAGAATTTCTCCTCCAAAGAAATTCCAGCCGCCGCGGCCGGGATCGAACCCGCATCTTTTGGGTCAGCAGCCGAGCACCATAGCCACTGAGCCACCGCGGCGGCTTTAACAAACAGGAGTAATGAAACATGCAAGGTACAAAGATGACTCCTACATATAGATTATTAGATGAGGCGTTCAGGAGAGAGAAAAAAAAGAAAGAAAACAATAACACAGTATAAAATACATCCTAGTTAAACAATGTTAGCTAACACATTCTTGAATAAATGAGGATCGGTGATGGTGGCCGTCGAAGAAGGAAGGTGATTCCACTCATTCGATGTGCGTGGTACGAATGACTGGAAAAAAGTTTTTGATCTGCAGGGAGGGATGCCAACCTTATGAACGTGATCTAGTCTTGGCGATACGCAGTGAGGTAGTGAGATGAGTTCGGCAGGAAACTGCGGGTGATAGAATAACTTGTGAAAAAGGCACAGACGAGAAATTTTGCGACGTGATGACAAGGATGGTAAGTTAAGGCTAGATTTCATGACACTGACAATTGCTGTTCTGGTATAGTTAGGAAGAATGAATTGAGTAGAATTATTCTGAACCATTTCGAAAGCCTGTGTTCGGTTTGTTTGGCCTGGATCCCAAATTGACGCGGCGTACTCGAACTTGGGCCGTATTAGAGCTTTGTAAACGAGTAATTTTAAAGAGGACCGTTCTTTAGAAAAGTTGCGTCGTAAGTATCCAAGCATTCGGTTAGCACTGGATATTATATGCGCGATGTGAACGGTCCAAGTTAGATCAGAGGTGATGTGAAGGCCAAGATACTTGTAAGTAGTTACCAGATCTACTGGTGCGTTGTTAAGAGAATACACTGGAAGTTCGTTAGCCTTTCTTGACACACGCATACATTTACACTTGTTAACATCCAATTCCAATGTGCAGGTCTAGACCAGGAAAGTTGAGGAAAACTGTGCACCTCCTCAGTGGTCGGTGCCGAAATGGTGCAGCTGCAGCCGCCATGGAAGCAGAGGACGGCTTGCGCGACGATGGCTTGCTCATTGCAATAAACGCCGGAGGTACTAATTATACCACTCGTCGACGAGAACGGTGCCCCACACCGGCCCGACTCTTATGGAACGTGACTAGCAACCTGATAAGGCGGCGACGGAGGTGGGAACGGAGGTCTTCGAGGCGCCTTGCATTCTTGACCACGTGCATGCAGCATGATGCACTTTGTTGCAACATTAACCACTTAACATTGAAGTCGGCGCGCGGACACCGCAGCCGTGTTCAATAAAAGAACACACGCGTATTTCGCTTAGCTGCCGCGAAGTTGCATCGAGGCTGATGCATGGCAACACTTCCGTGCAATCTGCTGTTTGAAAATTCTTCACGCGGTTCGGGACGTCGGCGGCCGTTGATATAGGGGCCAGGCTTCTGGCAGCAATGTGGTAGCGATGCCACGGCTAGCAGATGACCAGGCCTGCACTCGCCCATTCGTTTTGGAAGCAGCCAGTGCCAAGCTGCACTTGGATTGCTGGAACTGGCGCTGCACGCTGACGGCGTCGCCACGGAACTTTACAGAACTGCTGCATGAAGTGCAAGCGAATCGAACGGACCTACAGTTTTCCTGAACTGTCCTGAACTAGATCTGAACAACGTCTGCACTTTTTTGAAACGAATGGCGTCGTGCAGACGGCGCCATCTTGCAGCGCTGAAACGAATGGCGAAGTGCAGCATCGCGAGAACCACTTCACGTAGTGCAGGCGAATTGAAGGGCCTAGAACAGGATCCACATATCTTTGAGGCTGAAAGACATGTATGAAGGATACGTGTTTGATCGATATTGAAGCATGTAAGGTTTGTTTTGAAAGCACTAGTGCACTTTTAACGCATGACGAAGACAGAAAAAAGACAACCTGAATGTTGGAACTAAAAGAAAACCTGCAATGGGCAGCGCAACAGGCGGCCAGCTGAGTTTCTATATTTTTTGGGTGCTTCGTGGCCATGCGTTCTGCGTGCCTGCATGGTTTCGTTACGCGCCTCGATTTACACAGGCGGACTGCTCCTCGGACGAAGTTCGTGCAGCGGCACGCAACTGCGACAACGAAAAATAACTGTGTATAGCCAATGTTCAACACGCCTCCACGTTAGCGAACGCACCGATCGGCGTGTTCGTTTCGTCAACGTACCAAAACGGTGGCCTGCATAACCAGCCCTACGAGGCCTATTATTAAAGAATTTGAATATGCCCACACGTACCAGTCGCTACACATCAAAAGTGAAGGTGGCTCTGCGGTGAGAGCGACGCTGCCGACTCATCTGCGCTAGGATTTCCCTGCCAGACCCGCCGCCTGAGCCCCCAGAAGCATCGCATGCTGTGTGTGGTTGAGGTCGCTGAATGCAGGCAGCAGTTCTTCGGGATAACTTCGTTGTCGGAACAGGAAACGGGATCCATCTTAAAAGAACTTTTTGTTGGGCTAGATGGTGCATGTTGTAAGAAAAAGAACAGTAGCGCAATAAAGACGAACACAAGAGAGGACCACACAGGACTAGCGCTAAACTTCATCTAACTTTATTCACTAACAGCGCAGCAAATATAAGGAAAAACCAGGATACGTGCCGACAGATACCGGTTTCCACACCACACTATCTACTGAACCGTTCAAGATACGCAATCTCCGATTTGTAGAGGTTCACTGACGTATCGCTAACACACGATACACCTCTCTTCCTTATATGATATGCTTCTAATAGTTCCCTCGCCCTTGTGTCTTTGCTTTTACCTAAAATCTTTATCTCATGAAACCGTGGTTGGCACTTTCTGCAGTACTTGCATCTTGCCTGTGGCAGATGTTCTGCCGCTCGAGGGCATTCATAACACTCAGCGCAGTGCTGAGAAATCCATCTTAAGGTTGGTGCAAAGGTAAACGAAGCGACGATGGCTGATAGAGGCCTTCAACGCCCGGCCGGCAGTATTCATTTCGGCTGCTGCTATGCGGAAGCGCACCTCTCTCCACCAGCAATCACGAAGTCCCCGTTTCCTTTTACCGCCGCTTTACATCACTGCTGTCCTATTTCGTCACCAGAGAGTCCAGAGTTTGAATAGCAGCTGCGGGAAAAAAGTTTTTCAACTTTGAATTCAAATATCTTAGCAATTAATTGCATCTTTCACTGCCGGACAAGAGGCAGCAAAGCCACAAAATGCCGAACTATCGGATTTCACGTCCCGCGGCAGTGCGCGATAAGCGACCAGCTTGTCGCGCACATTACTAGTAGAGTAGTTGTTAAACCAGTAGCCAAGAACATGCTGCCAGGCAGACACGATGCCGGCAGGAAAGCAAGGACGCAGGCCCTTGAGTAGCAGTACGAGAACAAACCACGAGCAGTGTACGTAAATGCAGCTTAACAATTCGAAGGCGGAACATACGTAGCTTGTATGGCTACTCCAAAGTGAGCCGTCGTTAACGCCACAACCTCTCACGCTAGCTCTATACGCGAGGCAGAGGAAGTAGTTATCGCACTAAGCGACGCTAAGAAAATCATTCAAAATTTCGCCAAAAACTCGGTAATCGCGCTCGCAATGCGAATTCTGCGCAGCCGAACTTTCAATCACAACATCATTCTCGTATGGGTTCCGGCTCACGCTGGTAAGTCCGGAAAAGAGGGAGTCGACCGTCTAGCACGAGGTTTAACCAACCGGGGGACGGGAGACCTCTCAGGAACGGACGCCCCCGCCGAGGCACCTCGCTCTTTATCGCGAGCAAAGATACACGTATCCGCCCCTCAACCAGACCTGGACAGGGCGCAAGCCACGACACTAAGACGCCTACAAACAAAGATAATTCTTAGCCCCTACCGATTATGTCTAATCACAAACGGTGAATATGACCCTGCATGCCCGCACTGCGGTGACGGGACGAACGCCACACAAGACCATATTTTATGTAAATGCGCTAGCAAACCCCCTCTGACGACACTCTTGCCAGCTCCCTCACCGTAGGAATGGGATAGGATCATGGCCAGTTCAAAAAAAAACAACAAAAAAACAACGCAACTGGCCCTCACCACGCGAGCTCAAGAGGTCGCCCCCGACTGGAGGCCACCCTGGACTCACCCCAGCCCCAACTAATGTCTTCCATTTTGTGGCAATAAAGTTGTAAGCACCACCACCACCGCCACCACCTACTAACAAAAAAAAAATTGATAGCGTTGTCCTCAGTTTCCCTTTGAAAAGAGCGGTTCAAAAGACACCCAAGGGCGACGGGGTGGTTGTGACTCTTACGAGGAAGGGAGGGAAAGCAATGCCTTTCTCGCACCACTAATAGATGGCGTGGAAGTCGCACCCATCATAAGATCCGGCTTTGACGAAATTGTTCGCGGCGTCCACGAGCATGGCTCACTGAACGAGCGAGAGAGCCGGCTTCCTCCTTCCAAAAGATACACGGCTCATTCGTTCTTTAAAGGACCGGCTCAAAGACCCGGCTCGCTCCTGAGCGACCCGTGGCTTGTATTAAACGACACTTTGTTATAATTTTACTTACTTACACCTTAATTGTACTTTATTACGCCAATATCGCGCTGCGCGCGAACATTAGCTGTCCCGCAATGCACTGGGCGTCTGTCTGGACGTCAAAAACCGCCACGTGTTTTAATCATCATCATCATCAGACTGACTATACCCATTACAGGGGAAAATCCCCTGCCATATCTCTCCAATTAGCTCTTTCCTGTGCCATCTGCAGCCACCGTATCCCCGCAAACTTCTTAATCTCATCTGCCCACCTAACTTTCTGCCGCCCTCTGCTACGCTTGCCTCCTCTTGGAATCCATTCCATTAATCTTAAGAACCATCGGTTATCCTGCCTTTTCGAGGACGCCAAAAGTGATTCACTTCAATGAAAGTTTTCAACCTGTTTATTCAAGATCAATGTGTTTGGTCCAAGCAGTAAAGTTGGTGCTCATTACTGAAACTAAAAATATTTAGTCGATGCCAGAGTGAACGTAAAGGCAGTAGGCGCTTTAGGCATGCTGGGAACGTTGCCACAGAAGCTTAATTCTGCAGTAGGGTGAAACACAAACCGTAATCAGTGGCACGTTCCCGCATGGAACATTAAGGCAAGCAATTAAATGGAATTCAATGGAGGAAGTTCGGACTTTTCGTGTCCGTGATTAATGCAGATACCAACATTAAGGGGCTGCTTTCAGCACTATGCACCTTGCGTGATAATTGATGCCTGCGGGGAGATCGCGTGGTGAAGTGGAATAATTGAGACGCCAGCATTTCTGCCCAAAACTGACTTTCTGCTGGGACACCTTTCCTGCTGAAGACCTGAATCACGTGAAGAAGTACAGGAATGAAGCAACCATCACAGTAGACACAAAATGGGGGATATCAACGCGGAATTTTAATGAATTGTGCAGTGTGCACGAATTGACGGGAAAGCTTTCTTTATTTTAATAATCTGAACATTGGACTGGTCTACCTTCGAAAAAGATGTGATCGCTGCGTAACTCTTGAGTCGCGGGAATCTAACCCAAGGTTAAAGCGGACTTCATCCCACATTCACATTTGCACCTTCCCTGCCACCCAACTCTTCTGAAGTCAAAATTTCTCGAAACAAAGATTTAAAAGTTCGCTTCCTAGGCACTCGGCTGATACAATGACAATTGATTTTTGTTTCTCAATGCCAGTATATGCTAAAACTGATGTCAATACGATAAAGGCTGTGTTTTTGAATTCGTTGCGGAAGTAGATTAAAGAGAACATGAGTACGCAGTCGGGACTGACAGGAATCTCCTTTGTCTATGAGCGAATGAATAGCGTAATTAATAACTATCGCCTCAGAGGAGGTCCCAGCCGATGAATAGGGCCGTGAGAGAGAGACAGCAGTACAACAGTGACACGCTATCATAGCACAGATTGCTCTAAATCCTGGGTTCTTGTTACTACGTAATCAAGGGCAGTGTGCGCCGGTTCTTGAAATCCGAGTACTCCCTATATGTCAGTTGCCAGACGGACGATATTATCTTTGAACCGAAATGAGACACTCTGATTGCTCCAACATTCGAATGTTAGCTCACTCTCGTGACCCCCGTGACATTCGTATGAAATTATTAGGGCTACTGAAAGCCGTCGAGACGTATTATGCAGAACCTTCTTCGGTTTCGTTTGGTTTATTGGCGTTTAACGTCCCAAAGCAACTGAGGCTATGAGGGACGCCTTAGTGGAGGGCTCCGGAAATTTCGACCACCTGGGGTTCTTTAACGTGCACTGACATCGCACAGTACATGGGCCTCAAGAATTTCGCCTCCATCGAAATTCAGCCGCCGCGGCCGGGATCGAAACCGCGTCTTTCGGGCCAGCAGCCGAGCGCCGTAACCACTGAGCCACCGCGGCGGAGAACCTTCTTCGGTTCTCTCTATATACGCATGTTGTTTTTATTAGTAGGCGACCCCTTTTTTCGCTAAAACGATCAAATATACTTAGCGGCGTTCAGGATATCGATGTAATGTCATGCCCTGCAAATATTTCCTCACTTCCGGGAACTTAACGCATTAAACTGCAGAAACTAAAGAAAGGTTTCTCGTCTTTTATTACGATAGCTGCGCAAATACGTACTGTCGGGTGCAACATATTTTTGCATCGCTGTGTCCATTTCCACTACGAGGGGTGGTCATCTGAGAATGTCCCCGGAACTGTGATCCAATCCTTCGGCTTGATACGCGAACACTCCAGCAGTCAGCAGCAGGGAGTTCCTGGTTACGTTCAAATTGAGATGCAGGGTGCTGTCACCTTATCAGAGTTTCATCTCAGGTCTGGAAGCGCGCCAGCTTGTGGACTCATCGCGTAGGCTGCGTATCCCACAGAGCCCAAGCCAGGCAGACCAGGCGCTTCAAGGTTAGCTCCCCTTGGCTCAGGAAATGGACGCGCCCTTCTCGGACAACTATAGGGGACGCTGCGGTGCATTAGAGCCTATTTGAACCAGTGGATGCGTCTCCAGGTCACTTCCGTCCCTAATAGTACTTCCGACAGGAGGCCTTGTGCTTGTATTGCTAGTCAGGGACAATTTTATTTAGGTGCAAATAAAAAATGTCGAAGGAAAAACACACTCGAACTGAGCACCTTTTAAACGACAGACATTGTTAAAGCAGACATTCAATTGGACTAAACAGGCAAGACCATGAGAAATACCTGCCAGTTATAACGACGCCCGAGGGACCGCAAGCTATCGACGGCGCTCATTGGCTTATGACGATGTGGTGAAATGGATGTTTACTTACTCTCACCCCAGCTAAAATAAAACAAAGAAATAAGCGCGGCTGGCTACTACCAAAATTTTGTTTTACAGACAAAACTGTGCTGAACTATAGCTGCCCCTGAACTTTTCGTTGTTTCTTTTTTTCCGGAAGGATTACAAGGGAGGCCATGGGTCAAGGTATCATTGCTAAAAGAAAAGACTTACGGAGCAGAAGGACAGTTTAAGAGAAGATGAGTCAAAGCAAGCGCTCGTTTTTGGAGGTTGGAAAAACAGGCTATTCTTTCGAAACTAATGATTAAATTGTTGTACATGTGCACCTAACGTCAATATTGAGGATGTCGGTTGAGCAAATTTTTCCCATTATGCATGCGTGTTTATTGACAGTCGTACGTATGGTTCAACGCCCTGAAGCTTCAAGTGGGCTATGGTGATGATGACTATGTATTTTTAAGGCTCAAGGACGGATTTGGCCACAAAGGGCCAATGAGCGTCTACTCAAGACGGGGTTGGAGACCCATTACTCAAGTTTTTCACCCAAGACACGCCGAGCACCATGCCAGTGGAAATCTTGCATCGGCTGAATCACCTTTGAGTACACGGCAGCGCTGGGGATCGAACCTCGCACCTCCCGCAAGCTAGACGGATGCTCAGACCTTTAGACCACCGCTGCGGTACATGTGGGATATGAGGAGACGCCGTCATTGATAGGCTGTGCATTTGTCTTGAACACCTTGGATCATTTCACTGCACCAACACCGTGCCGCGTACGGGCATCTTTGCACTTCGCATCTATCGAAATGCAATCTGCGAAACGCTAGATCTCCCATGCCGCCGATGGGGCACACGTTCCTAGCGATACTTATTCTGGCATCCTGTTCTTTTTCCTCATCGACAAGACTGTGCAGTCGCAGAGATATTCGCACAGAATTAGAAATTACGTAACCGACAAAAGCTTTCGTTCCGGGGCTTGATTCGCGATTTCTCTTCGCTAAATATGCGCAGGAAGTAATTTGAAACTTTCTTTGCCCCGTCCACCAGGTTTGAATTAGAAAATTAAGGATACCTTACGACGCTTACGAAACGTCTGTTCGTGCGTGCTCATCACGGTTTCGAAACACGCGTGCTCTTGCTTGCGGCAGAGAGAAGAGCTTGATCATAGTACGGATACATTATATATCAGGAAGTGGCAACTCTTTCGTGCAACGATATCTAATGGGCCCCTGGGCACGCTTTGGTAACGGTGATTTTCATCTGCGAATCTTTCTTTTCCGAATCCTCTCTTAAAGTGGTGCTTGGAGGTTTCACCTCCTCATCGGAGACTTTCGAGTGGAGTAGCCCTCTCTCCTTGCTCTCGCAGGCTTATAAAGAGAACAGCGGCCGATGAGAATCTCTGATTCTCCCATCGCCTTTGTGTGATTTCACCTCATCGTTGGACCCAAGAGGGGGTTTGAAGGTTTGAAGGTTTATTAAAACGAAATACAAATGAGTTGTGAGTTTCAAAAAAAAGTTAGTACAGTAGGAGGTCCCAAAGTGAAAACTGTCTGAGGGACCTCCCATCAGGAATACATAAGGAAAGTGCATAAGTTTGGCAGAGGAGCTATAAAAGTATACAATCAAGTTAAAATCTATTAGTGTAATTTGCGGCAATGAATAAGTTATACAATAGTTAGCGGGCATAATTTAACAAAAAAGGCATAAAATAGCAAAACATAAGAGCAATAGAAAGAACACAAAAAGACATAAGATAACAATGGGCATTGAATAAATGCAGATATAATACACAGGCGGAGAAAGAAAAAAAAAAAAAAGAGGTTCCAGAAGATTAACAATATGACCGTTTGCTGTCAGAGTGGGGAACATAAAATAAGATGAAGGCAACCTTAAGCATGGCATGAAGCTGAATGGGTTGATAGGAGATGTTTTTTTAGTAAAGTGTAGAAAGCGGGCTGCGAACGTGCGGATTTGATTGCTAGTGGTAATGAATTCCAGGTTTTGATGGCGGAGAAAAAAGCAGTTTGTTTTCCATAATTTGTGTTCACTTTTGGTAGAAGCATATTATTTTGTTCAGAGAATCTAGTGTTATTGCAATTAGAAAGGAAAGATACGGAAAAACAGAGAAGTTGGTTGTTATTATTGCGAGCGCGGTAGATTAGAAGACCTAACCTAAGATTAAGGAGGCATTTCAATGGCAGAATGTTTAGGTCAGAGTAAAGAGGTGAAGCAGTGGCTGTGTATGGGCTGAAAGATAGAATTCGAAGCGCTTGATTTTGAAGATGAGAAATACATGACATATGGCATGAATAGGTATTACCCCATGATGATAGGCAATAATTAAGGTGACTGTTAATGAAAGCATAGTACAGGGATAAGAGAACATGGCGTTGAAAGAAAAGTCTAGTTTTTATTAACACCCTTATTCCAAATGAAATTTTTTTACTGATAGATTTGGTGTGTAGATGAAATTTTAGATGACAGTCAAGCGTGATGCCGAGAAATGTAACGGATTCGGAGGCAGTGATAATATGATGTCCCAGATAAACGGCTGGGCTCGGGATGACATGCTTTTGATGAGAGCGGAATATCATGAAAGTGGTTTTTGTAGGATTAAGTTGTAGTAAGTTATTTTCACACCATAAAACAATATTCTGTAAGTCCATGTTTAATTTGTTTATTAGGCTTGTGAAATTGCTATCCTGAGTGAATAATGTCGTATCATCCGCGTAAAGTATACATCTTGTGTTAATTAAGGACAAAGGTAAGTCATTGATGAAAATGAGAAAAAGAAGCGGACCTAAAATGGAACCTTGTGGCACTCCTAAATTAATAGTTAAAGGGGAAGACAATGTTTCTTGTAGCTGGACAACTTGTATACGGTTAGTGAGATAACTGCGTAAAAGAGCTAGAGCAGGCCCACAGATGCCTAGAGATTCTAATTTAGTGTACAGTATAGTGTGGTTAATTGTGTCAAATGCTTTGGTGTTGTGTCAAATGTGTCAAATGTTTACTCGTCAAAAGACCGCAGCCATGTCTAGGAATGGCTTCTGCCTCTTGCTAATTGGTGAATATTTTGGTTATTTCGTTGACAGGAAAGCATGGTTAGATAATACGACTCAGAACTGGTCGGTTAGGAAAATATTTGCGTGCTTAATGATCATGACTCAGTCTCAATGCCACTGACAGCATGATCTTGTGTTTCCCAGTCCTGGACCTCTTTGTGCAAGAGTAAAGAAACTATGTTTTTTGAGCCGTCAGTCATTTCAGCTCTCCATTATATCGGCACTGCTGTACTTGTGGCCTCGTTCTTAGGACAGCTGCTGCCTTAGTGTACAAAACTGTTGATGGTGGAGAGAGTCAGAACTGAATGAATTTTGTGTTCATGCTTTACTCTCCGTCGGCGGAACAGAAGTGAGAACTATGAATTTTGACACATGGTTTATTGGTCAGACAAATTTTTGTAATAGGAGCAGGAGAAATATAGTCATTTTTTTGCCAAGCGTGATTCTACTTAGCGACTCTCCATTAAGGCTTGAAGAGGTCACTCTTAACGCGTTAGCATTTTGGTTGCTGTCCCACAAAAAATTCCAGCTTCCTTGTTACGAAATTAACTGATTGGTTAAGAGAAGTTACGTGAGCTTGAGGTTACATGAGCAACCTAGGTTTCACAAGCCCAACCGGTGGCTCTGTTTGAAACAGTCACGTGTCGGGGCAGCGGCTCATAGCTTAACTGCGCAACCACTGGTACGGGGACCCACCGCTATCTAAGAATGAGAAAGAGAGGTTAGTGACGTCATCAAACCACGTGACAACCAGCGGACCAGTCATAGGGCACCGCCAGATTTGAAAATCTGAGCACCGCCAAAGTTTTCGAAGTGGGCCTACCCGAGAAAACAGATTAAGGTAGATTTGTGGGCGGATTAAGGTGGATCGTTCGGTCGCATTAGTATAAATCTATGTGATAATAAATGAAAGGTACTCGAACATTCTAGTTGGTCAGTGATGCATACCCTACATGACTTACTTAACCAGTTCTATGCGGTGTTTTGGCGGGAAAATTGAAATCAGAGCATTAGACACTCGTTGCAGACGCCATAGCAGGCAACCTAAATTCTGTCAGTTTCGTATTTAAGAATGTGGTTAATAAAGTCGCTTAAGTTCTTCCTTCGCAGGGCTTTCTTTTTCTCGCCACTTCGCTGCATGCGTTATTGTAGTGCGAAAGACGGAGTTGGTTCTTCTGACAGAGAAGAAGCCCTCACAATTGTAGCATATAGACAGTACAGGAAACACATATCTAACAACAAATAGGTCAGTCTTTCTTTAATGTTTTAAAACCAACTCATTGTTTATTCCTTTTATATGGCATCCATTTTTTGTCTTACGCTTTAACCTTACTGCAGGAAAGCAATGTAGGCGCCGTAGCGAATGTAATTTTAGGTAAAGGTTTGATGTACGGCCTATTATATTAAGACTGTCTTTGATAGAAGTTCCTTTTTTTTCTGAAAAAAAAAACTATTGAAACATAGTGACACGTATACCGCCAATCTCTTCTCTCTAGGCCTCTTCGGCTGTGCTTACGCCGCCCCCAAGGGTGACTGTGACATTAAGAATCTGGATGACTGTGCCGCCGACCTTTTTGTGTTCGGCACCGCAGAGAAGGTTCCTACCACCCCTGCCGAGCTGAAGCCGTTTTGCGCGTGAGTTTGAGCTTTGTTTTCTTCTGTGAACCATAACCATTGGTTCCATAATGCCCATTAGAGAAGGCAGCTATAAGCCGCGCGGATAAGCTTGTCGGCTTTTACCACTGCCCTGGTCCACCAGCTTGATGTAGGTGCACTCTAAACAGAAAAGAGCAGAAAGGAAGTAAAGTTGTCCTCTACTGCAAACCCTTTAAAGAAGGGAGTGCGTTAGAGAAGAGTTTTACTCGCTTTCTATTCCCATATAGGTGTATTAGTGTTTAGAGTGTGCAAGCCGTCAACTGTTGCATGGCAAATGACGTTAATGGCCTGGGTGCTACAAACCATGACCATTTGGAACGTTTAGCCTTTACTATTGAACGAAGTAAACTCGCTTCTTTATTCTTTTTTTTCCAACTTCGTAGCACGCAGCTTAAATCCATTGAGTGCAGCCGGGACTACTTGAAACGTTGCACGGAAAGCATCATCCATGGTATCGGCAACATTTTCCTCGACGACATCGGTGCCGAGATCGAGGGACGCTGTAACGAGTCTACTAATTACCACAAGGGTGAGTGCGACCGACGGACAGGGCGCTTCTCTGTTGTGGCTGCATCTCGATTGAGGACAGGCACGGAAAAGGTGAGCCGGTAAACCAGCGTCGCGCAACCACGGAAACGTCAAAGAGGAATTACTTGCGTTAAAATTGAGCGTACACTGCTCAACGCGTTGTATTGTTACTTGGAGCGAATGATTTCAAAACAAAGAGACGCCGACCAGTAAAATGAAAAAAATTGTAATTGACGTTTCGGCGCCCGCAATAACGCTTTGGCAGAGCACGCGGTGACGAAAAATCACAAAATCGATTGGGAAAAGGCAAGAATCATCGAAAAAGAGAAACTGACAACATCACGGCTTAATCTCGAGTCCCTGGTGATACAGACGACGGCTCACACGCTTAATCGTAACGAGGGCAATCTTATAACCCGATTTACGCGCGATCCTTACGGCGATTACTATAGCCTTTAAAGACGAACCCTCTTGGTGTTGGTTGGTTGGTTGGTTTATGGGGTTTAACGTCCCAAAGCGACTAAGGCTGTGAGAGACGCCGTAGTGGAGGGCTACGGAAATTTCGACCACCTGGGATTCTTTAACGTGCACTGACATCGCACAGGACACGGGCCTCGAATTTCTCCTCCAAAGAAATTCAGCCGCCGCGACCGGGATCGAACCCGCGTCTTTCGGGCCAGCAGCCGAGCACCATAGCCACTGAGCCACCGCCCCTCTTGGTGTGATTCCATTGTGAACAAGGCCCCCGTTCTGGGCGCCGAAACGCCAATTACAATTTTTTCATTTTACTGGTCGGCGTCTCTTTGTTTTGAAATGTATCCCCCCGGCCAGACGGGATTCCGTCACACTCTCGACTTGGAGCGAATGACTGCGAAATTGCTGAACCCCTGAATTTCAAGCGCTTTAAGAATAAGTGATGGCCTACTAGGTGTCACGTACTCTTATTGTTGAGCAAGTTTGTACATTGAAACACACTCCCCGAAACAACGACCTCAGCTCCTGGGTATAACGCAGAATTTGAACGCATAAACCCTTGTCCAGATACAATTTGCACTGTGTCTTTGGGGACAAACTTGGGGAGCACTGATGCACCGCTACTGATGGGACAACACAGAATTCTGAGTACTATAGAAAACAAACAACTAGGCGCCGATTTTCCGATCTGGTCCTCGATAGGGAACCTGCATAAACTGGCGCAGTCCTGATCAAGGGACAACCAAAGGGCACTATTTTTTTCTCATACGTTTAGAGATGAACAAATCGACCGAGCGTAAGCGTCTCGTTTTAAGTGATGCACAGGCAGTCGTTAATGCGATGTTGAAATTTTCCTCGTGTACGGCTCACAGCGTTCCTGAAGAACGCACCTTGTCTGAACAAGGCTGGAGCGTCCATCCACAAGTGCATCCGGAACATCGCCTCTGACCTGGACGTCGCTTCCAGGCTGCCAATCAAGCAAAGGATTGGAGGAGCATGCTGGTACGTGCAAGTGGAGTGAAAGCCACTTGTTCATGGTTTACGGAAAAATAATGAAGCCTAATGTACATGCTTTGGATCTCAACAATGTGAGGGAAGGATATGCGTAATTATTTTGATATAATCGTAGCTTAAGCAAAGCAAGAAGTGCTGGCGTTATATCGTTATTTGTGAAAATCGGAAACTAGGTGCGGATTTCAGCAGCGAAAGTTGTTAGACGGCGACAGGGAATTATTTTTATGGGTGGTCTGTTCAGGTAGAGTAGGTAGATTTGCTTTGTTTGCCTCGAATAAACTAAGTCATTATTCCTGTATCCTTAAATAGCAGAATATAGAGCGTACTCCAGCAGTTAAATGAGAAGTATGCGTATCTTAACTTTTAACAGTCACCGCTATCTTAGCTTCAGCAGCTGGCCTTTCAGTTCGGAAAACCTCATTTGACGCCTGTATAATGACAATAGATAGATACAGAGAGAGGGGCAAGGCAGGGATGTTAACCAGAAAGTTTTCCGGTTGGCTACCCTGCACAGGGGAAGGAAATGAGGGGATTTAAAGAGGAAGAGAGAAGAAACGGGAAACACAGTCACAATCTGTCAATCAAGGCATTCTCTCTGAAAAAAAAAAAGCAGTGCCTTGTAAGCCTTGATGGCAGTCGACTACTGCATCAGTTCTCTTTCAACTACCTTTCTTTCACGCTTCTTTGCTTCTTTCCTCCTTGAGTTTTTTCCCTCTTTTTTAACTCCAACTTTTTTCTTCTTCGTTCTCACTACTTCTTGCTTCTTCTCTTGCTTCCGCTTTTTCTCCTACATTTTCCAAGCTGCGCAGGTAATCGCCCAATATTCGAAGTGAATGGTTTCACTCACTTGAGTGGTTTCACTGTGTTTCACTGAACTGAATGGCTTCACTCATTCACTTCAGTGAAACACATTTCCAATATTAGTCGGACTAGCTGCGCTGCTGGGGTTTCCTCTTTCTTTCATTCTTTCTATTCCCCCTTTTTTCTGCCTTTCCCGTTGCTTCCATCGGTTTTCATTTCTCCGTTTGCTCCTTCGCAGCAAGTACAACGTGCTCCAGTCGTGCGTGCACAAGAGCCTCGAAGGCAAGTGCGACGCCGAAACGCACGAGTTCGTTGACGGCCTGCTGGAGAAGTACGCCGGCGAACTCTTGGGCACAGTGTGCACCGCCTACAGGTCCGGCGACAAGTGCAAGAGCATCACGTTCGACTCAGCGCCAGGCGACAAGAAC
The DNA here is from genome assembly GCF_055824585.1 of Amblyomma mixtum. Classification (NCBI taxonomy): domain Eukaryota; kingdom Metazoa; phylum Arthropoda; class Arachnida; order Ixodida; family Ixodidae; genus Amblyomma; species Amblyomma mixtum. Next base: position 33,506,646 of record NC_143019.1, on the reverse strand, counting down.
ATCCGCGCTGCCATCACGCCTCTCATCAAAATCGGCTCCGCCCTCGGATGATGAATCGCTAAGGGACATCGTTTATACATTCCAGCCGTTGTCGATGTGTGAATGCCGAGTAGAGAACGTGTCGCTTGGAGCGCGTGGGATCACTTAAAATGCGGCAGCACTAAGACCAGGGTGACAGGATAACTATGTTCGAACGTCTGGTGACTTTGACAAAAATTAGGGTGGGCGTGTCAAAAAAGAAAGAAAAATAATAGCGCCCGGCCCGCACCGCTTAGAGCACAACGGGCTGGTGACTTTGACAATGTGATCATTCGTCTCTTTCGCCGCGGTGGCTCAGTTGTTATGGTGCTCGGCTGCTGACCCGAAAGACGCGGGTTCGATCCGGGCCGCGGCGGTTGAATTTCTTTGGAGGAGAAATTCTAGAGGCCCGTGTACAGTGCGATGTCAGTGCACGTTAAAGAACCCCAGGTGGTAGAAATTTCCGGAGCCCTCCACTACGGCGTCTCTCATAGCCTGAGTCGCTTTGGGACTTTAAACCCCATAAACCAACCAACCATTCATCTCTCTAATCACTCTGCATTTTCCCTCAAAGTTCGCCGTCGTCCTTCAGGTCCCTGGTCGAAGCAACCAAAGGTGGTTCAGCCGTCATAGCCTAGTTCAGTGTCCTAAGGTTCTGTACTACAAGCAATGATGTGTCGTCCCACGCGTTCCAAGCTTCCTTCCTCTCACAGTATGCATGTGTATAGTGTGACTGGGACGGGTTGAGTGATTCGAGGCTGAGATCTCGAGCGGAAGTCGACCGTGTAGAAGTTCATCGGGTCCACTCTGTGAGCTGTGATCCTTGTACAGAAAAATAAAGTGTTATATTGCGCATCGTTGTCTTATGTTCGTAGGCCACGGGTAACATGTGCCCGCGCAAGATTTACAAGTCATAGAGAAACTTAGGACAAACAAAAAACAAAAAAAAAACAAATAGCCCAACTTACCCGAAACATACGAGCCCAGCAAGGAGGCTTGCTGCCTTTGCAATGCAGGCGCTCCGCTGTGCACTGTTCTACACAGGACGTGGCACGTATTGGTGTGAACTGGCTTACTCTACACGGTACCTGACTGCAGCTTACCGTATGCCTTACTAACCGAACTGAAGTACTGCGAGCGCACATTGCACTTTCGAGTAGGTTAGGAGTCTTACAGAGAAACAGTATCATTGAAATAAATAATAATGGCGTTAATTAGGCAGCAGTTAGAGGCTGGCTGCATAAATTATATAACCATTTCAAACCCCACAATTTTTCACCCATCTCGAGCGCAAGAAACTTCCTGTACTAGAACATGGAAGGCTAAATGTGAAAACTCAAAGAAAGCAAATCCACGAGAGATCTTGGAGGTCTAGTCCTACTGTGCTGATAAAGCAGCAAGTGTGGCTAGTTGGTCATCTCAACGCATGTCTTGCCTTTTATGCGTCGTATTTTTGTCTTTTAGCACAGAAGCGTTCTTTCCGTTAGTTTGATTTGCAGCAAGGCTGTATAAGCTGCATCTTCCTCGACATTATTTTTAGGTTTAGCTGCATGCCAGAGTACTTGGCATTTGAGAACAGGGAACAAGGCGTTATCTTCCCTCCACCTAATTTGCAACAGAATACGGCGAAGAATCTTTTTTTTGTGATATAAAAAGACAACATATCATTCCTATATTTAGGGGCTGTATCATTCGCTGATCTCGTTCAAAATTAAGCTCCTGCCCAGCGTATACCCTCTAAAGCGTGGAGATATCCGTACAGTCTGATCTACCAGCGAATGTCTCTCGTATCGCTACTCATGCTCCTCACATCACTTGTTTCACGGCATCCATCCATTTTGTAGCGAAAGCTACACTATGCCAGCCGCTTCGCCTCTTCAGCATGGTCGCACATTCGCCGTGGTTGCACCTCAGCCGTGGTCGCACCGACCTTGAGTCGTTGCCTAGCAACCGTCGCAGCTGGCGGGCGTCGCCGCTCGGAGCGCCATCTGGCATGACGTCAATCTGCCGTTGCGCTCGTCGTGGAGCAGACGCCGCTCGCCTCGCCAATTGTGCGCATGGGCAGTAGAGGGAGAGGGAATGTCGCTGTGTGCATAAAATTCAGGGGGCACTTTGACTGTGTAAAGTGCGCAGAGGCGAACGCGTTTTCCGCACCACTTTGACTGCCTCTGAGGCACTGGTGATGTCACCACTAGATGACGTCACACATAATGACTAATTATCAAATAATGACAAATTAGTAATCAATGACTAATAACTAATTAATGACTAAATACTAGTCAACTGCTAATTAATGACGCAGTAATTCTCTGTCATCTCGTTGGACACCCGAACCGCACGGTACAGGAAAGGAGGAAGTTGGAGTGAAAGAAGAAAGAGGAAGAGGGGCCGTAATGAAGAAAATGCAAATTGTATTTGAGGAAAGGAAACTACGTAGTAACTGCCTCGCATATTTCGGTGGATATCCGTCATTCGTTTGTAGAGGAAGGGAGGAAGTGGGAGTGAAAGAAGATACAGAAACCGGGACCGTACTGAAGAAAATGAATTTGAGAAATGAAAACTACGCAGTAACTGTCTCACATATCTTGATGGACACCCGTCATCTATTTGATGACGTCAGAGATTGTCTGCACCACTGCGCCAAGAGTTGCATGAGGGCTCCTCGCGATCTACGAATGTCACGTAGAGAATTACCAATTCCCAATATGTGGGCATTAGGTCATTAGCGCCATCGCGGCATACCCTTAATGTGGACTTTAGTGTTCCCTCCAGTTTTCGTGCCTAAAGTATTCTCCTTCCCACACGATGCAAGCCATTCTCATATCATCTCACAATTCTGGACAAAACATATTTTGACGGGAAACCGCTTATGAATGCAATTTTTTCATATAATGTAAGATTTCACTATAACAATCAATGTAACCCCAGATCACCCGACGGCAGTTTTGCATTTTTTTTTCTATTAACGTTTTTGCTATTATTAAACACGTTTCCCATTGTTTTTCTATGGCAGTCTTAACTGTTCGATGTGATCAATGGAGACACTCTAAAACAAAGATTTTGCTATATATAAGAAGACTGGGCCATGACCTCCAATATTTTCATAACAACATCTTGCAATTTTCCAATTTTCAAAATTTTTGTGCGGGAATGTTGGATATATGAGGTGCGCCCACGTGTCCTGGTTGCGCAACAGCGTACGTATTGTCGTTATGAAGGCAGATTTGTCGTAGCTGTGCAAACGATACAGGCGATGTTCCCAGCCCACACCATGGGGCCGCAGTCGTCCAACAAAACACCGCAGTGAACATCCTTACGTTCAAAGCACAAGACATTACTCATGCATAAGAGGTGGCAATCGCGCTCGCCGCCGCCGATCAGGACTCGCGTGTCATCATTACCGATTCACGAGAGGCCTGCAGGAACATCGAAATGGGCTTTGCTCCCTATTTTGCATCCCGAATACTTCAGAATAGCAATTATCTCGGGGTTCCCGCGTCCCGCACAATAGTCCGCACCGCCTACCCCCGATGCGGACTCCGACCCCAATCCGGCTTTTACCTTCAAGGAAATCATCCAATATTACCAATTCGGCCATGCAATCTTTCCTAAGCCCTGCAAGGGCCTCACGAAGGCGGAGGAACGCTTACTCTTTCTCCTTTATACTAAAACACTGCTGTGCCAGGCAGTCATCAAACGTTTCGACCCTGCGTGCACAGGGGAGTGCTCGCACTGTAGGGAAAATTCTTCGGATCTTTACCACATGGTGTGGGCATGCCAATCAACCCCGCACCTTCCCCCTATCCCCAATCCTACCCAGGAGGACTGGGAGGCGGCCCTGCTCGGCTGCTCTGACATGGCGATCAAAAAGGCACTGGTCGGGCGCGCCCAAACAGCGGTTACAGCCAATGGGTTCCTGTTATGAGCAGATCACCTAGCGTTTGTAAGGGACGGCCCCTTAAGGACCGCTCCCCTTGCTCCCTATACATGTTTTAAATATGAAGTTTTTCAGTCAGTGAGTTTCAGGACACTGTTTTCATGAGGCGTAAAAGTTGCGACAGCCGGCTCTTCGAAGCAGGTAGCCGCACGGTTATGACTGTAGCTTCACTGTTTACCAGCTCACTAGCCACTCCTGGCGGATAGCACTAGCGGAAACTCGGTTTCTTTTGCTGCAGTACCTCCAGCCCAAGCAGCACCGGTAATCTGCCCAATATTGAAAATTAATGGTTTCACTGCGGTCCTTTGCAGCAGCGGTATTTTCCAATGTATTTCCAATGTTTCCAATATTGGGCCAATGACGTGCCGCTTGGGAGATTCTTGCACTGTGCTCCGTAAGGGAATTCGTATGACATCACATAAAACATTCTGTTCAGAACATGGAATGCGTTCAGGGCCAACACGAGTTCGAGTTTATCTTAAAGGCTTGCGCCACTCGCTGTTTACAGCAGGCAGCGCTTGAAGCAAGTGTAGTTGACCACTTTCTGCCGGGCTTCCTAGACAGGCTTGAAGTGAATGTGGCACCAAAGAATTCTCATTATCGTTTCTGTTGTAGCTCAGCAGCTCGTAAAAAAAAAATTGACCTCTAGTACCACTGCATTCCTTTCACGGTAGAATATGTAAGCAGTTTTTTCGTCGGCAGCAGCAGACAAACTGTTTTCAGGTACTCCTTTTTTGATGCAGTTTCAGCTTGGGCGGGCACCGAGAGGTAACGGGCGGATTGTTTTACAGAGGAAACATTGTGGTTGATCGCTACACTGAAGCAGCGTTGAGCTAATATAAAACAGATAGCCGAAACTTACACCGGCATCGACATCGGTGGGCACTGGTTGTGAAATACATCTATTAACAATTAAACCGGTGGATCAGTTATTGTAGCAGAGAGAGAGAGAGAGAGAGAAAACTTTTATTGCTCTTTCAAGAGATTCGCGGAGATGAAGACTTCTTGGTCGTCCTGCTTGGGCGCTGGCGACTTGAGTCTTCGAGCAAGGGTGGGCCCTCAGTCCAGGGCTCCACTGAGTCGTGCCGCTTCAACAGCGTGCTGTACCAAGGCCCTCTGGACCTCGAGCTCGCTGCTGGAGAGACAGCTCTCCCATTGCTCCTCACTCGGTGTTTGATAATTGTGGAATGCTATGTTTCTTTCGCACTCCCAGGTAATGTGATAGAGTGTAGGTGTACCGCCGCACCAGGGACAGTCTGATCTGAATTGCGTTGGTGACATTTTGCTGTATATGTACAGGTTAGGAAAAGTGTTCGTCTGTAGCCTACGCCATCCTACAGCCTCTTCCCTAGTCAGTGCTCTGTGTGGTGGTGGATACCTCAATCTAGTTCCCCTATAAAGTTGTAGGGTCTCTGCGTAGCCTCCCTCGCACGTGAGTAGCCGTAACTCCGGGGCGTCCGATAAGCCTGCTCGGTAAGTGAGCCCTCGAGCCAGGCTGTCCGCCCTTTCGTTTCCTGCTACGCCTGCGTGAGCTGGCACCCAGATGATATGCTGTATAGGCGTTTTTCCAGCGGAAGCTGCCGCCTCACCGATGATCCTAAGGGCAGAGATTACTGCGTCGGTGTGGGTGACGTTGAATCCCAATTGACATACTCGCAGAGAAAACAGAAAAGAATGCAGACAGGCTCACATGCTTGCATGGGGAAAGTTGAAGTCGTTGCCAGTTGCTCCCGAGAGTTGCAATCAGTACGTTAAGAGTGAACGTGAAAAGCGTACGTTAGATTGCATTGAGCGGTCCCTCAAGCAACACGTCTGGTCAGGTCCATTGACAGTAGATATTGCAAAACGTCATCGAAATCAACTCGGCCTTCACGAAAACCTTATTGCTACTTTAGATAGCGTAAAAGATGTTTAACCCTTCGCAAGTCCGATTTTTTCATTACGGTCATGTTTTGGGCATAATGCTATACGACTTTTCCTGGGAAAGTGTAGCACAATTCCAACATCTGTACCGGTTGTAAGAATCCGAAGCAGGACGGATAACAAGGAAGATTTAAATGCATAGTTTAATTCACCTGGAAAGGCACTGGGTCCAATGTTTTTCAAAAGTAGCATTTGATCAACGACCTTCTTCTAAGATTCTTCTAAGATTAAAGGGCCCCTTATTCACTTGTACTTATAATCGGTTACAAGCCTAACAGCAGGCAGATAGTGCTGAATATGGCTACTATCAGCACTGTAAGAGTTGGTGGCAAAGCGAGACTTGCTGTATTTCCCGAACTCTGATATAAATTAACTCGTGCATGCGATCAGGGCGTCACGTAACATATTAGAGTTTCGCTACTTTCTTGGAAGCCGCATGGTTCTTGCCCATCAAGCAGAGCTTCCGCGAGGTCTTTGAAGGGTGATATGGTTATGGGAAGAAATATAAAAAAACGCGTTCTAAGCACCTGGCTGATATAATAAGCACTTTTTTTTTTGTTGCGAAAGCAACACTACTGGAGCCCAGCTCGGCTTGTCGCGTATGCTCGTGGCGGTGCGGCTACCAAACGACCTTCAGTCGCCGTTGCCTAGCAACCGCTTCAGTTGCGATCCAACCCTAGTTACTACCCGAGCTTACCCGGGTAAGCTCGGTTAAGTTCGGAGAAGCGTCGCGCCAGTTGCACGAGAGGTTGTTTTCATTTCTCAACAGCGGTTCTATGCTAAAAGCGAGGTGAGTACGGAAAGGGCAAAGTTTTTTAATTGATTACGGATGTAGATAAAAAAAATGAGTACGCACTCGGAGCTGACTGGAGCATTCCTCATCTATGAATGAGTGAATAGCGCAATTAATTAATAACTGGTGACTTAGAGGAGGTACAAGCCGAAGAATAGGGCGGTTAGAGAGAGCAGAGTAACAGTAACTCGCAGCAAAGATAACCCAAATCGTGGTCTCGTCTATTACGCCTGTCGGCACAGCATGCGCAAGTTCTTGAAATCCGAGCCCTTCCATTACGTCAGTTGCCAGACTCCCCATATTACCTTAGAGCCGAAGTGGGACTCTGTCATTGGTCCGAAACTGAAATGTTAGAGCATTGTGCCAGCTTTGGCATTGGTATGAAATTCTTAGAGGTGCTGAAGACCGTTGCGGCGTCATATGCAAAATCTTCCGTTCTTTCATTTGTGGGTCGTTGTCATTAACAGATTTTTTTCTCTCGCTGAAGCCATAAAATTTAATTAGGGCATTTCAGGATATCAGTAAGATGTCTTGTCCAGGAAATATTTCCTCGCTTCCGGAAGTATTCCTTGGCGGATGGGGATCGCGACATTATAGAATCTAATAGACTGGCTACTGTTTACGATGCAGCGCCTGAAGAACTAAGTGAACTAAGAAGCTAGACAAATATTTCGAGTTTTTCAATTAGACAGCTGTCGAAATGCAACTTTCAACAGTACGTCCTGTGTTTGTGTCGCTGCTCAGAAACAGTTTTATTTAGGTGGAAATAAAATATGTAAAAGAAAAAAACCTTTCTGCGCATCATCTCAACGCTAACGATTATGAAACCAGACATTCGATACGACTAATTACCCAAGAACAGTAGCAATACTTGCCAGCGAAAACTACCGCGGAGGGATGGGAAGGTATCTCCAGCGTGCGTTGGTTTATCTCGACGTGGTGGAACAGATAATGGCTCCGCCCCCCGTCCGTAAAATAACACGACATAAACACGTGCTCTACCATGCTTCGTTTTGATAGACAAAACGGTGATGGACCAGGCTGTCCCTCAATTTTACATTCAATCTTCTTTTATTCTCCGACAGGATTATTACAAGGAAGCCACAAGGGAAGATGTGATCGTTAAAGAGAAAAACTGTGGGAGGAGAATGGCAGCTTTAACAAAAGATGCGTTAAAACAAGCGATCGCTTTTGGAGGTCAAAAACCACGGTATTCACTTACGAATACATTTTCTGAAATCGCTATGCAAGCGAGCGCCTAATGTCAACGAGGGGTTTTGCAGTGAAACGAGGGGAAGCTTCGGAAGCTTTACGTGGGCTATGATAACACGCCGTTTTGTTAAGGACCCCGGATTAGCTGTGAACACCTTAGGTTATTTAAAGTGCATCGACACCGCGCAGGGTACGGGCGTTTTCGCAGTTCGCCTCGATCGAAATGCAGCCGCCGCGGGTGGAGTATTATCCCATGCCCTTGGGCAGAAAGCTGCTATGCAACCGAAAAAGCACACGTTTTTATTGATTCTCATTACGGCGCCCTTTTCCTCATTGACAAGACTGTGCAGTCGTAAGGATTGAATTCCAGTAGCCGGTAAAAGCATTCGGCCAAGGTTTGGTTTCTTTTTACTCTTTGGTAAACTTGTAGGGAGAGTTGACAAACCCTCTCCCCTCCCCCCCACGACCATTTCAAAACATCTTGTGCGAAAGGAAACGAAAGACCTTGAGTGTAGTACATACACGTGTCTACATACCACAGGAGGCTAAAGTCACGACGCTTTCGGGGAAGGGTGTTTATTGCGCATGTGCGCAGGTTTCGGTGGCAATGACTTTTATCTTCAAACATTTCTCTTTCGCCTACTCTCTCAGTGTTGTCGTTCTTAGACCTTTCCCTCGTCAGCTAGGCTCTCGTGTGGAGAAACCCTCACCCTTTGCTTACGGGGGCCTATAAAAAGAACTGGTGGAGTTGGAAATCTCGAAGCCATCAAAAGTGCTTGTCTGCTTTAACGTCGTCGTTGGACCCGAGCGCGGATTTACCCGTCAAAGAACCGAAGCCATGTCTCGGAGTAGTTTCTGCCTCCTGCTAATTGGTGCGTATTCTGATTATTTCATTGAGAGCGTAGTATGGTTGGATAAAACCACTTAAAACTGGCCTGTTAGGAAAAAAGATTTGGGCGCGTAATAATCGTGAGCGTATCTGAATGTCATCGTCAGCATGTTTTTGGGCTTTTTTTACCCTGAAGTATCTGTGTCTCGCGCGCCCTCAGTAGTGAGGAAAAGTCTAACGGATCAGGCGAGTTCTCCCTCATATTCACCCGCTGTCGATGCATACTCTGGGTGTCGGCGTCCTCCATTACCGTACAGCCTATAACTTCTCCCAAGAGCCTGTTTCTGCTATATAGAGGATGACGAGGCAGTGATGAATTTTAACCATTCTGCGTTTAGCGCAGTGAGCATACAGTTTTCGGGCGTCCATTTTCGGCACAATCGCTCAAGAAAGTATGGCAAGCAAAGCAAAACAAAGTTGCTTCCTTTTCCGGTAAACTAGCCGCCATGGTGGCTCAGTGGTTATAGCGCTCGGCTGCTGACCCGAAAGACGCGGGTTAGGTCCCGGCCGTGGCGATCGAATTTCGATGGAGGCGAAATTCCAGAGGCCCATGTACTGTGCGATGTCAGTGCACGTTAAAGAACCCCGGGTAGTCAAAATTTTCTGAGCCCTTCACTACGGAGTCCCTCATAGCCTGAATCGCTTTGGGCAGTTAAACCCCTATAATCCATAAACCATAAAATTTTCCGGTAAACTAAAACACCAATACTCTGTACCAAGCTGAAGCACAAATGGTTGAGGTTGTCTTGCGACTGCCTTTGCGTGGACCAGGCTTCGGTATCCAGTGCAGCGCAACTTTGGTAGAGACGCACTTGTTTTACCACATGCATCAGGAAGTTGTTTCTTTTATGTCTTCCTCGATGAAAAGAAAGAAAGCATTTTTGAGAACAGTTTGTTCGAACTTGGCTGAAGTCTACTGTCGCAAAATCTGTAAAAAGGCAAGTGGAACAAGGCGAACACAGCCGTGATCCGACCGAGTGAAACAGCTTATCAGTCTTCAAGTCCATCGAAGACGAAGACAAGTCCTCTTGTTCGAAACTTTGGCAAGCATCTTGAGGCTTTCCCCTCCCTTGTTAACTTTGTGAGTGTCAAGAACCATCTGCCCACCCTCTCATGGACTTCATTTCCATCGGTAATTAGTGTGATTCTTGTTTTATAGGATGGTAAACAACTCGAGCAAAAGTGTTTGCAGTGGTTTGTTTCACTGTGACCCTCGAGCTACAGCTCAGATCACGCCGATGCTGGTCTTGGGCATGATTCTTGGATCGGATGCCAGCGGCAGACATTCTTCTATGGGGAGTGACTGTACTCTCTATAGCATAGAAGTAGAGTAATTCGTCTGAGGTGTCCTCGTTAGTTTAGCGACAGCGAAGAAGTGCGTCCTTTCTTGAACAAGCTAAACTCAAGCACTCGCAGATTCCTTACAGTGGGAGAAAAAGCAGCGAAAACGTAACTCCGACAGCGTAAAAGCGCCAAGAGCGCTGTACTAACATTCACAGATCTCAACGTTGGCGGCAAGTTGAGACTGGCCCTGAAGATTTCATCCAGCGCTGGTACCACGTCTGCCAAGGAATCTCCTTTCGGAAAGGACAAGTATCTGCGCTCGAAAGTTAGATACCACACTTCAGTCCACCCAGGATGCAAGGGAACCTTGAAAACATTCATAATTGTGCCGCTGGTCTGGTTTCGGCCACGTGCATTATTTACATTTAAGGACATTAGTGGCGCACACCTCATGCTCAGTGCGTTTACAACTTTGAATGCCAAAATATGAGTGCAAAATTTAGTTTAGATTACGGGGAAGGCCGCGGCCATTGTTTCCCCCTGTAGAGTCAACTGAACGGCGTTGTGAGGAGAGGTGAATATATTACCAACTTTTAACTGACCCCTTTCTTTGGCACATAACCCTACTCTTTATGTTTAGGCACAATATTTAGCGGCAACTGCTGTCGCACATACTCCAGAAGTGTGCACATACGTCACCTTGTAAGATGAGACCTTTTGCAAGATCATATGTGGTGTTATCGTCGTCCTGGACTCATTCCATAAGACGGTCACTTGAACACAGCGCATGCGGCCCCACCCCCGTTCACCATTGAGCTCAAATTTATTGAAGTCACGGCTGTATAAATTCTGCTGCGCAAATGTAATTGAAAATATGTAAGGAGTGCTACTCGACTCTTTGATGGCATGGTACGGTATGAGATGATACGGTGAGATATGGTATGGTATGGGGTGGTACAGTTTTGGGTGGTGTGGTATGATATGGCATGGCGTGGTTGGAGTGCGTTACTATGCAATGCGTAGCATAGCGTACTATAGCATAGCGCACCAAATCATGCCGCGCCTTACTATGCTATATTATGCGAAGGTATGGTATGGTATGTCATGATAAGAGGGCTGTAACGGTCCCAAGCTGCCTTTATACGATGGCGGACTCCGAAGCGGAAAAGTTCGGATAAATTTCAAGAATTTGGGGTTGTGCGAAATATGGAAAGCCGGTTAAGAAGTCGAAGCAGGCGCCATTTTTATTGCCGGCCAAAAGAAAATGGAAGGATAGAAAGAGAGCTTGCGGAACGCGCAGACCCAGAATAAACAAGCCTAGTCGTGACGAAATGAGAACCACCAAAACAAAACGACGACACTGTATGCGACGAATCTGAAAGAAGGCAACAATGCGCAGGCTGGTTATACTCGCTCTGCCCTGTTCTTTCCCCTTCTGCCGCCATGTTCTTATTTTGCTTTCCTCCTTCCGAGTTTCACGTGAGCGACCGAAGGATCGACGTCCGTGCCGTGTTGCACAATCGCACGCTTGTTTTTCCCCTGGAAGGCCATGCACGCAACAGGGATATAAAGATGTTCAGCAACACCTCATTAATTCCACGCGACCAACACGGTGCGTCTGGACTGTCGCGTATAAGTGTACGTGTGTGTGTCTGTGTGGATTTGTGGGGGAGAGGGGGCATGGTATTTAGTGAGGGCACAACTTTCGTTTACGGTATCCTCCTTCGAAATGATTGCCATGCTGGACTCGTCGTCTCGTGTAATTGAAAACTCTCTTGAGCATTCGTTCCCCTTGTTTCTGTCTTCTAACCGCTGTCTGTTTTTTTTTGTGCTTCTCCTATGTGTGGAAACTGCGGGCATGTTGCGTGCAGGCGGCCAGACGCTCTTTTTTTTTTGCGATTTACAAGCACACAGCTGACTTCATACTTTACCTGAAAATAAGATAGGCCGCACTTTCCCTTTGCCGAGTAAGTAGACTGATAATCCACCTGAACCCATTCGTTCATATCAATTACACACAGGTGTGTGCTCAATGACATTAGTTATTGTAGCTCGATGATGTCTGTTAATAAGGATAGAGCAGGTAGCTCAATTTGGCTGAACACCAGCACAGGAAGTATTTCCTTGAAACGCGAAATGCTTCTGGGTGACTCCAGGGCAACGTGTTCGCAAGACACTCTCGGGTATTAACTACAAGAAGCACTGAAACGCGAAAGCAGTACAAAATGAAGCTTTCAGCAGTCGTGAGAAAAGGCTAAACAGAACTATAGGATTCGTTTCCCTCAGTCGGAGTGAAAACTGGTGGAAATACAGTAGAAACTCGTTGCATTGAAACGGTTTATAATGAAATAAAGAATATAATGAAGGAATGACGATTTCCCTTGGAAGCTTTGTCAACACAGGCTATAACTAAGCTTAAGGTGGGTTAGTAGGGATTACTAGGTTTTAAGGTGGATTATTAGAGTGGATAAGCATAATCATTTATGATAATCTAACGGAACGTGATCGAGCATTTTAGAAGGTGATGAATCATGCATACCATGTAAGGGCAGATGAACCCGTTCCAAGGAGGGCTGCGGACAGGATTCGAAACTATTTGCAGAAACCATATCAGGCAACCTAGATGCTACTGCAGTTTCTTCGTTTAGGGTGAGGTTCAGAAAGACCCTTAGTTTATCTCTTGGCAAGGCCTTCTTTTCCCCACTGCTTCGCTGCACGCGTTACTATAGTACCGTCGAGCTAGTTCGCTCTTTCTTCAAACAAAGAAGTAGCCCTTAGAATTATAGCCCATAGATTGTATAGGGAACACACAATGAACAACCCTCTCGTCGGCTCTTTTGAGTTGCATGAAGACCAGCCCATAGGTTCTTCCATTTATAAGACATCCGTTAGGGTTTTTTTCCAAACGTGCAAGAAATTTTTTTCTCTTGCGCTTTAAAGTAACTATTGCAGGAGAGCAATGTCCGCTCCGTAGCGAAGGCAATTTTAGGTAAAGGTTTGGTTCACGACCTCTGACCTTCCGACTGTCCTTGAAAGGCGTTTGCCTTTATCATAGGTCAAAAAGGGTTGAACCATATTGACGCGTATGCCGCCAATTTCTCCTCTTCAGGCCTCTTCGGATGTGCCTATGCCGCCCCCAAGGCTGACTGCGACATTAAGAAACTGGATGCCTGTGCTGCCGACCTCTTCCTGTTCGCCTCCTCGGCGAAGGTCCCCGCCACCCCTGCCGAGCTTAAGCCGTTCTGCGCGTGAGTTTGATAGCTTTGTTTACTTCTGTGAACCGTAAGCCGGCTTCTATAGTGCTCATAAGAGAAGGCAGCTATAAACCCATTGAATAAGCTTGTAGTCTTTCACCGGGGTCCTGGACCTCCACCATGACATTGGTGCAGTCCCTCGATTGTTGCATGCGGCACATAAAGTTAATGGCCTGGATGCTACAATCCATGACCGTTCAGAACTTTTAGCCTCTGCTATATAACAAAGTTAACTCTGTGTTCTTTTTTCCAACTTCGTAGCACGCAGCTGAAATCCGTGGAGTGCAGCCGGGACTACTTGAAGCGTTGCACGGAAAGTGTCATCCAGGGTATCGGAAGCATCTTCCTCGACGACATCAATGCCGAGATCGAGGGACGCTGTGACGAGTCTACTGACTACCACAAGGGTGCGTGAGACCACACAGGGCGCATCGTCGGGGTGATAGCGGCGCAATTCAGGACAGGGACGCAATGCATGAGCCGCTAAAGCAGCTCCGAATAATAACGGAAACGTCAGAGTGGAAGGACTGGCGCCGAAATTGAGCGTGCAGTGCCTATGCATAGTATTGTCACTTGAAGAGAACGATGGGAAAATTAGTAACCTCTTGAATTTCAAGCGTATTGAGAATGAGTGATGTCCTACTAGGTGCCACGTACTTTTTGTCCTGTGTCGTTTTTTACATTGAAGCACACTCCCTCAAACGACAGTCTCAGCAGTCAGGTATGACGCAAGATTTCAATGTATAAATTTTAGCACAAAAGCAAAGCGTGACCTCGAGGGTGACCTTGGCTCGTGGAGAAATAAAATAAATATAAACGAATATTTCCACAATGGGGGGGCCGAATCCGAGGCGGAGAGAACACATCAGCCTCGCTGGCAACTACACAAGAGCACTATGCTATTTCTGCAGCCGATCACACCTTGTGTTAAACTGCAACACACTATCGAGCTGTGCATTGCATACCATCGACTTCATCAACTTTCCTCTGCGGCGCCTACAGATCAGATCAGCTTAACCTTGACCAGAGCTTAAAGGGAAGCTGAAACGGTTTTTTGATAATTCGAGGTTATTCAAGAATTCGAATCTATCAAGCTTCTAGATGAACCATGCAAAGTATTTTTGCACCAGCATTTAAAATGGTGACATAATCGTCGATTAAAACCGCGAAGATGTTCAGGCTTCTCCTCACTACGTTGGAGGAATGCGAGGAAACTCGGCAGTGACGTCATTATCGCCGAAACTTCAGATGTCCGCTGCTTACGCCTGCATGCTGCTGTGCGTCGTCAGATAGCGCCAAACAATGCATTGTGAGCTTCACCTTCGATGGCGTCGGTTTTCTTCCATGGAATAACCCTTTCTTCGCTGGAAACGTAGTGCCGTCATACGTGACGTCATTATCGGGGCCTCTGCCCGTCGCTGTGCACTTCAGAGAAGCCTGAACACCGACGACGACTTTATTCGGTCATTACGCCACCATTTGAAATGCTAGAGCAAAACGATTTCGCAGGCTTTACCAGCACATTTCGCACATTCGGCAACCTTAAACTCATAGAATTCTAAAACCGCTTCAGTTGCCCTTTAACCTGAGTCTAATATCGTCGTCAGACGTGCCGACGACCCAGCAATGCGAAACCATGAACCAACAAGGCTAAACACATGCTTTCGCATGTCTACTTGGTTTAACTATGTTAAGACACTGCCATTTTTTTGCCGTGGTTTGAACCTCGTAGAACTGAGCAGTCACGTTCGGATTCAAGTGTGCGATACATGCTTCTCAGGAGACAAGAAAATCAGAGCAATTTCTTGGGGGGGGGGGGACATTTGAAAGCACTGAAGCACCTCAAATGATGAGACAACAAAGATTACCGGAAATAGGAGTACTACTGAAACCAATAGCTAGGCGCCGATCTTCAGAAATGGTATTCCAAAAGACAGGTACTTATGTTGGCGAAGTCCTGATTATAAGAAGCTGAAGAGAGTTATTTTGTTGTTATTTATTCAGAGATTCACCCAGCGGGCGAGCTAAGCACCTAGTTTTAAGTGATTCATAGGCAGTCACTAAAGGGGTGTGGGTGTGGCACTGTTTCCTTTGTATTCCTCACAGACTACCTGAAGAACGTCCCGTGCATGAACAAGGTTGGAGCTTCCATCCACAAGTGCTTCCGAAGCGTCACCGCTGGCTTCGACGTGGCTTCCAGGCTACCAGCCAAGCAAAGGATTGGAGGAGCTTGCTGGTATGGAGTCCGAAAGCGACTTGGCCCTATTTTAAGGAATAATAAGGACGACTAGATGACGGGTTCCGGTTCTCTGCAATGTGAGGGAAGGATATACGCGTATAATTCTGTAATAATCGTAGCTGAAGGAAAGAAAGAAATGATGGCATTAAACACATCTTTGCGAGAATCTGGAACCTTTTTTTCCGAGAAAAACTGCGTACAGATTCTAGCAATAATAGTTAAGGCAGGGACAGACAATTTTTGTCGTAAGAGCTCTTTCCAGGCAGACGCAAGCAGTTTACATTTCTGTTTGTCTCTATTAGACTAAATAAGTATTCCAGTCGCGACAAAAAGCCAAAAATAGCGTGTATGCCACCAGTATGATCACAAATATCTGCGTGTTTTATTTTTTTAAATGCGAGAACACTACTTGGTACCGCATGCAACGATCACTGCGGCGGCTATAATTAAGCAGAAATTTCTGAGGCAACCCCTCTTATAAGAGGGTTCGTTTCAAGTTTAGCATCATCGGAAAATTGTAAGACACTGTTGTGGAAATAGTGCAGGTAGGAGTTCATTCTTCTAACAAGTAGCAAAATCTTTCTTTTAAAGTGTTTCCATCAATCGCATTGAAAAGTTAAGGCTGGCATAGACAACCAATGAGGAACGCTTTTGATGATAGCAAAAACGTTATTAGAAAAAGAATTGAAGTCTGCCGTCGGGTGATCTGCAGATATATTGATTGTTATATAAAAGCTCTCGGTATGCTCGCTCTCTTTCCTTCTAATTTCTTCGTCACTTTCCTTCTTTTTTTAAGGCGTAAGCCTAACTTGCCTATTAAGTGAAAATCAGCGTGTGCGTATCTACGTGTGCATGTGGTGACACTCGATGGTGGCCATAAATTAATGGCTGGTCGAACGAGGTCGCTCGGAAAGAATAATCTGGGTTTCACAAGCCCCACCGGTGGCAGCACCTGCCATCGCAGGGCAGTGGCGCAACTCTTAACTGCTGTACCACTGCGCCAGTAGTGGTATTAGGACTGGCAGGAACACATGAATGTGAAGTAAAGAAACACCAATTCTGCCCATATGGGCATTGATTAGCTATCGAGTGATATCTTTACCACGGATCAGAGCGCAGATCAGAAGGGGTGCGGCGGCACCGCGCCGGTGGCTACATAGAGTCATGCAAAAGTAGAATTGCCAGCTCGTGGCATCGGGTTTTATCCCGCAGCAGCGTTCGGCGACTGCGCTCACAAAGTGAGCTGGCGGGCTCACACCTTCTCACACGCAAGCAGTCTTAATTGTCTCTGGAGACATTTTTCTTCGCTATCCTTTCACTTTTTTCTTTCTCACTCTTTACCTGCTTCCTTTCTTCCTTCACTTTCTTTCTCTCTCTCTCTCTTTCTTTCTCTCTTTCTTTCTTTCTTTCTTTCTTTCTTTCTTTCTTTCTCTCTTTCTTTCTGTCTTTCTTTCTTTCCTCCTTTCTTTAATTCTGTCTTTCTTTCTTTCTTTCTTTCTTTCTTTCTTTCTTTCTTTCTTTCTTTCTTTGTTTCTTCCTTCCTTTCTTTGTTTCTTTCTTTCTTTCCTCCTTTCTTTAATTCTGTCTTTCTTTCTTTCCTTCTTTCTTTATTCCTTCCTTTCTTTCTTCCCTTCCTTCCTTCCTTCTTTCTTCCTTCCTTCCTTTCTTTCTTTCCTTCTTTCTTTCTTCCTTTCTTCCTTTCTTTCGTTCTTCCTTCCTTCCTTCCTTCCTGCTTTCCTTCCTTCCTTCCTTCCTTCCTTGCTTATTTCTTTCTTTCTCTCTTTCTTTCTTTCTTTCTTTCTTTCTTTCTCTCCTCCTTTCTTCCTTCCTTTCCTTCTTTCTTTCCTTCTTTCTTTCTTTACTTCCTTCCTACTTTCTTTCTTTACTTCCTTCTTTCCTTCTTTCTTTCTTTCTTTCTTTCTTCCTTTCTCTCTTTCCTTGCTTCTCTCTTTCTTGTTTTCTTCATTTCCATCTTTCTTCCTTTCTTTCTTTCTATCTTTCATTTTTTCTTTCTTTCATTCTTTCGGCCTGTTTCGTTCCTTCTATCCGCCTTCATTGCTTTGTTCCTTTTGCCACCTCGCAGCAAGTACAACGAGCTCGAGGCCTGCGTGTACAAGAGCCTCGAGGGCCAGTGCAACGCTGAGTCGCGCGTTTTCACCGAGGGTCTGCTGGAGAAGTACGCCGGAGAGCTGCTGGGCACAGTGTGCACCGGCTACCGCTCCGGTGACAAGTGCAAGAGCATAACCTTCGACTCAACTCCTGGCGACAAGAACATCCGCGCCGTACTCACTCCCCTCATCAAGGTCGCCTCCGCCCTGGGTTGATGAACCGCGAAGGGACACCGTGTACATTCGAGCCGTCGTTGATGTGTGAATGCCGAGTAGAGAACGTGTCGGTTAGAGCGCGTGGGGCCGTTGGAAATACCACAGCAAGACAACTAGGATGACAAGATAACGATGTAGAAACATCTGCGACATGTTGACGTTGACAGTGTGATCTTAGCGTTCCCTAAAAAACACTGTATGTTCTCTCAAAGTTTGCCCTCGCCGCGTTGGTCCCTGTCCGAACTAGCCCGTGGCTTACACCCTCATAGCCTAGTTCCTCCTCCTAAGGTTCTGTGCTCCAGACAATGCTTGTGTCGTCCCACGCGTTTTAAACTTCCTCCCGCTCACTGTCTGTACAGTCGTGAACATTACGAAAGGGAACGAACTTTTTGCACAGAATTGCAAATTTTTTCTTTCCCCACGAAATTTGAGAATGACTTTTAAATATTGAACGCCAAGCGGAAACGTCATTAAAACCTAAAAAAACTGGGCTTGCCCCAGTTCATAGTGGAGTAAATAATGAGTGAATGCTCAAACTTTGTTCCTTTTCATATTGCTCGCGACTGTATGTGTCTGTCGCCACGCGTTGATTGCCTTGAGGCTGAGGTCTCGAGAGTATGCCGCCCCTGAAGAAACATATTTTGTCCACCCTGTAAGCTGTGATCAATGTACAGAAAAATAAAGTTTTATATTGTATATCAATCTCTTATGATCCTATGCCGCGTGTAACCCGTGCACGCACAAGATTTACACAGCGAATCGACGACGAGGGCTTCAAAAACGAACAGGTAGCGTAAGTGACCCTAAACATACGAGCCCAGCAATGAAAGTTGCTGCCCGTTCAACGCAGGCGCGACGCTTGACACAGAACAACAAACTACCTGACACACAGGAGTGCGTTCACCAGCTGCACACGACACCTGACTTCAGCTTATACCTTATGCATTTCTTGCCGGACTATAGCAATAGGTGCTAACATAATACTTTTCAGTAGATTAGCGTTGGTATAGGAAAACAGTCTCCTTGGCGTAAATTATAATGGCACCAATTATGAAGGAGCTAGAGACTGGCTGCATAAATTATAAACATTTCAAATTCCTCGATTTCTCTCGTATCTCCATCGCGTATCGCCGTATCGCGTATCTCGCTTCCACTGGGTGAACGAACACTCTGAGCTGAAAGTGGCGGCGAACTTCTTTTAGGGTGACTTGAAAAGGGGAGATGGGCCGCAAGAATAATTGCTGTGTATGCTGCTGGTTCGGCTTTTTTTCGCCGGAGACGATGCGGAGCTTCAGTTATTTCTTACTGAATCAGGCAAATAATATGTTATTAGAGAACACACATCAATAAATACCACGTCGTGCGTTCAATTGCAATACGAACATGCAGGGGTGTAGCCGAGGGAATCATTTTGGACGTTGCATTCAAAGATGCAACAGTTACCCTTATTGAAAATTTGGGGGGTTGTACATTACGTCCTGTGATATGTTCGCGTACTGTCTGCCGCTATGAACGAGGGCGACGTTGGCGAACACTCTCATCATCATCATTAGCCTGACTACGCCTACTTCAAGTCAAAAGGCTCTCCCATATCTCTCCAGTCAACCCTGTCCTGTGCCAGCTGCGGCCGTTCTCGGACAAACATCTTAAAGGACACTAGCACTACGCTATCAAATCTATTTTGTTAGTAAAATCCGATAGTTGTACATTTTATGGCTTTGTTGACTCGTGTCCGGCAGCGAAAGGTGTGCATTTATTGCTAAGATGCTTGGATTAAAGTTGAAAAACTCTTTCGCGCCACTACGATACAAACTCGGGACTCTCTGATGAAGAAATAGGACAAGAGTGACGTAAAGCGGCGGAAACGGAAACTAGGACTCAGTGACTGCTGGAGGCGAGCGCTGCTCTCCCGCCTAGCAGCAGCCGAAAGGAAAACTATCTATATGAAGGATCCCGTTCCTGTTTCCGGCAACGAAGTTCTCGCAAGGAACTGCGGCCTGCATTCAGCGACCTCAACCCCACACAGCATTCCATGGTTTTGAGGCCTGAGGCGGTGGATATAGCAAGAAAGTCCTAGCGCCGATGTGTCAGCAGCGTCGCTGTTACCGTCGAGCCACCGTCACTACTGATATGAAGCGACTGGTACGTGCAGGCATATTTAAATTCTGTAATAATAGTCCTCGTAGGCCTGGTCATGCAGACCAGCGTCTTGGTAAGTTGACGAAGTGAACAAGCCGAACGGTGCGCTTGCTAATGTGGAGGCGCGTTGAAAATTGGCGATACACAGGTCCTTTTCGTTGTAGCAGTTGCGTGCCGCTGTGCGAACTTTGTCAGAGGAGCACTTAGAGAGGCACTTGGAGGTCCTCTGCTACTCCGGCTTTGTAAATCGAGGTGCATAACGAAAGCGGCTGTCTACGCTTGGCTTCTCTTAGAATCCACTCCGTTACCCTTGAGGACCAGCGGTTACCTTGACTTCGCATTACATGGCCTGCCCAAGCGCATTACTTCCTCTTGATTTCGACTAGGATGTCATTGACCTGCGTTTGTCCCTCACCCACTCCGCCCTCTTCCGATCTCTTAACGTTACACCTATCATTTTTCTTTCCATAGCTCGCTGCGTTGTCCTGAACTTAAGCTGAACGCTCCTGCTCCATAGGTGAGTACCGGCAAGATAAAGGTGTTGTATATTTTTCTCTTGAGGGATACTGGCAAACTGCCGTTCATGATCTGAGAGAACGTGCCATATGCGCTCCATCCCATTCTTATTCTTTTAGTTATTTCCCTCTCACGATCCGAATCAGTGGTCACTACCTGCCCTAAGTAGATATATGCTCTTACTACTTCCAGCACGTCGCTACCAATTGCGAACTTGTTTCCTTGCTAGGTTGTTGAACAATAATTTGGTTTTCTGCATGTTAATTTTTAACTCCACTGTTCTGCTCTGCCTGTCTAACTTATTGATCATGCTTTGCAGTCCACGACCGGAGTGACTTAGCAGGGCAATGTCATCAGCGAATCGCAAATTATTTAGGTACCCCTCCATTAACTCTTATCCCCAACTGTTCCCATTCCAGGCCTCGGAATACCTCCTGTAAACAGGCAGTGATTAGCATTGGCGAGGTCGTGTCTCCCTGCCTGACACCTTTGCTTATTGGAATTTTATTAAGGCGAAATCCTTTAATGTCTCATCGTTCTAAGCAGCAGTTGTCGACAGAAATGTCACGCTTTTCAGTTGGTCCAAACGGTCGTGACGTCACGGTGCGCCAATTTCAAACGGGGCCAATTGTACTTTGGCTAGTAACCGTGCAACCAATTGAAGGGATCGTATAGTGCTGCTCCAAGTAAGTGGGACTGAGCTTAGTTAATTGCTTAATTACCCAATTAGCCTAATTAACTTTTCTAGTCGGGCCATATAAATAAATAAAACCGAGTAGGAAATTGGTCGATCTCGTGAATCGAACCCCGGTCTTCGGAGTGCGAGACGAGCATGCTATCCACTCCGCCATGCCAGCTCGATGGTTTGGAATGAACAAAGGCGCGTCTAGTGAATACGGTGTCTTCGCTCACTGCCGGCCTCCTCCCTTCCCTTCCGGCGAGGTTTAGGTGTCCACCAAGATATGAGAGACAGATAGATTTCCTTTCCTCAAAAACCAATTTACCGACGAGCGAGGCGTAGAACCGAATGGGCGATGGCGTTCTATGGACTCCCTGGCAGCGTTGCAAGACGCTGTCGCGTTCCACTCTTAGAGGCGAAGCTTAACATCTTAACCACACATCAGTGACCGCACTTTAGGTCAAAAAAGTGCACCCCCTCCCCCCCTGAATTTTGACGGGTGTCCACCGAGATATGTGAGACAGTTACTGCGTAATTTCCTTTCGTCAAATACAATTTTAATTTTCTTCATTACGAGCCATCTTTGCCTTTGTTCTTTCATTCCCACTTCCTCTCTTTCTCTACGGTGCGGTTCAGGTGTCCACCGAGATGACAGAGATTTACTGCGCCATTTCCTTTCCTCAAAAACCGTTCCGTTCAAACGGCAAGGCATCGCACCGAACGGGTGGTGGCCTTCCGTGGATTCCCTGGCAGCGCTACAACACGCTGTCGCGTTCCACTCCTAAAGGCGAAGCTTAAGCGTTGTTAATTACCAGTTAATTAATATTCAGGCATTAATCAGTAATTGATAATTAATTAGTGGTTTCTCATCACTTTGTAATTAGCACTCAATTACATGTGACGCCACCAGCGCTACAGAAGCAGTCAAAGTGGTGCGGAAAACGCTTTCGCCTCTACGCACATTAGACAGTCAAAGTGCCCCTGAATTTTTGCTGACCTTATGGAGGTGGGTCAGGTGGTAATTAAATTATTTATTAGTACTCAGACATTGCTCCGGGAGAGCAACCTGTGTCTCTGACTGAGATTGTAGTGGACTGACTACTGTTTATGATATGGGTACTGAAGAAAGGAAGTAAGTGAACCGAAAAGCTAGACAAATATTTAGGATCTTTCAATTAGACGGCTGCAATAAGTCCTGTGTTTGTATCGCTCGTCAGAAATATTTTTCTTTAGACGGAAAGAAAATCTGTAAAAGAAAAATAAATATTACTGAGCGTACTCTGACAGCTAAAGATTATTAAACCAGGCATTCGATTCGACTAAGTTTCCAAGAACAGGAGCAGTACCTGTCTGCGAGAAGTACAACGGAGGGATCGGATGGTATCACCAACTTGCGTGGGCTTATAGCGGCGTGATAGAACAGGTAATGTCTTGCTCCCCCCCCCCCCCCCCCCCCGGTCAATAAAATTACACGACATAAACACGGCTCTCCTCTATCATGCCTCATTTTGATAGACAAAACAGTGCTGGGCCACGCTGCCCCTCAATTTTTTCATTTAATCTTCTCTTATTCTCCGAACGGATTATTATCAAGGAAGCCACAAGGGAATATGTGATTGTTGAAGAGAAAACCTGTGGGAGGAGAAGGACATGCAACTCTAAGTAAAGATGCGTCAAAACAAGCGACCGCTTTTGGAAGTTAATAAGCCACGGTATTCACTTGCGAATATATTTTCTCAAATGGCTGTACAGGTGAGCACCTAACGCCAGCGAATGGTTGGGCAGTGGAAAGTTTCGGAAGCTTCACGTGGGCTATGAGTACTCGCCTTGCAGTTGAGGGCTCCGGTTCGAACTCTTTAGGTTATTCAGAGTGCACCGACAGCGCACAGGGTACGTGTGGTTTTGCAGTTCGCCTTGATCGAAATACAGCCGCCGCGGGTGGAGTATTCCCCCCCCCCCCCGACCTTGGGCATAAAGCTGCTATGCAACTGATAAAGCACACGTTTTTATTGATTTTCATTACGGCGCCCTTTTCCTCATTGACAAGACTACAGTCGTAAGTATATTCGCACTGAATTAGAATGTTTAGTAGCCGGTGAAAGCATTCGGCCAAGGTTTCGTTTCTTTTTACTCCTCCGTGAATTTGTAGGGAGGGTTGACTACCCCCCCCCCGCCTCCCCCCCCCCCCCACTTTTTTTTATCTATCATAAGCGTTTGAATGCTAATCGTAAGTAGAGGTTACGACGATTTCAAAACATCTTGTGCGAAACGAAACGAAAGACCTTGTGCGTATTATGGATACCTGTGTACATACCGGAGGAGGCTGTAAGTCACGACGCTTTCGGGGAAGGGTGTATACTGCGCACCTGGGCACGTTTCGGTGGCAACGACTTTCATCTTCAAAGATTTCTCTTTCGATTGCTCTCTGAGAGTTATCGTTCTTAGACTGTTCCCTCCTCAGCTAGACTCTCATATGGAGAAACCCTCTCCCCTTGCTTACGGGGGCCTATAAAAAGAACTGGTGGAGTTGGGAACCTCGAAGTCATCAAAAGCGCTAGTCTGCTTTCAGATCGCCATTGGACACAAGCGCGGATTTATCCCTCAAAGAACCGAAGCCATGTCTCGGAGTGGTTTCTGCCTCTTGCTAATCGGTGCGTATTCTGCTTATTTCATTGAGAGCATAGCATGGTTGGATAAAAACACTTAAAACTGGCCTGTTAGGAAAAAGATTTTGGTTCGTAATAATTGTGAGCGCGTCTGAATATCATCGTCAGCATGTTTCCGTGCTTCCCTATACTGGACGTCTTTGTGACGGAGTAAAGGATCTATGTCTCATGAGCCCTCAGTCACATCGAAAAGTTTAACGGATCAGGCGAGTTCTCCCCTTAAATGCACCCGCTGTTGATGCATGTTCTAGGCGCCTGTGCACCGCATTACCGTACAGCTTATAACTTCTCCCAAGGCCCTGCTTCTGCTGTAAAGGGACGACGAAGAACTGATGAATTTCAGCCTTCCCGCTTCTAGTAAAATCTGTATACAGTTTTCGTCCGTCCATTTCCGGGGACAGTTGTTGAAAAAAGTCACGAAAGCAAATCAAAACAAAAGTTGCTTCTATTCCCGGTACAATAAAGAGAAATACGCTGTAGCAAATTTAAACATGAAGGACTGAGGTTGCTTCGCGACTAGCTTAAGGCAACTTTGGTAAAGGTGCATCTACTTCTTACAACATTCATCAGGAAGTCCTCTGTGAATTGTTCCCGCTATGAAAAGAAAGAAAGGAAGCATGTTTGAGAACACTAGGTTTGAACACAGCTTCAGTCCACTTTCGCAAACTTCATAAAACAGTAAGTGGCATAAAGCGGACATAGTCATGATTCGGACCAGTGAAAAAGCTTGTTAGTCTTCCTTTCTATCAGTAATTTGTGCGATCTTTGTTTTATAAAAGTGGTTTCAAGCTTTGACCCTCAAGGTACAACTCGGGCGCCCGCCGATGCTGGTCTTGGGCATAATTCTTGGATGGATGTCAGCGGCAACCATTCGTCTATGGGAAGTGTCTGCTCTCACTATAGTATAGAAGCTTGACTGCGCTGAGTGGATGAAAGGACGAAACAAGACAAAGACTAGCATAGATGAAAGCATAGAACTTTAGAAGAAGGAAAGCATAGCATATAAGTCCAGGAATTCATTCGAGGTATCCCCTTTAGTGTAACGACACCGGGGAAATGCGGCCGTTCTTGAACAAGCTAACCTCGGGCGTTCGCAGATTCTTCACAGCCCATACCCACAGCATTCACAGCAGATACCAAGGGCTCTCAGTCAACCCATGCTGCAAGGAAACCTTAAAATATAGGTAACCGTACCGCTGGTCTGGTTTCTGCAATGTCCGCACTGCTGCAGCCTAAATGCGCCCTGCGTTTACAGCTTTGCCTATACAAATTAAGGTAGCGCCTTCTCAGGTTTTCGGTGTTAGAAAGGGCTGCAAAATTTCGGTTAGATTCATGTCTCATTGTGGGTCTAATCATGCATTTGTCCAGAATTGTTTGGTATGGCTAGCTCTGTGCGATTCTCTAAAGCGCTGTTATAGCTTCTTTCCGTCTTCTCCGTCTTGTCAGTTATGTCGTATTCTCTGTCGCCGGTCTAGTCCAATATAATAGCAATAGCAAGATAGCAGTATACTCATACACTTGATAATAGGTGGTGTATCCTGCGTAATCCTTCCTGGGCCGCGTTTTCCTAATGAACCAGCGGGACTTAGACGACAATCACTTTAGCAAGCCTGGAATCGGGGAGTTATTCGGCTAAAATTGAATACACCATATATGCGGAATTGGTCACTCGCTACTTTACATTCATAGATCGCTGGGTGTCTTCCTGCATAGACCTTAAACGCTACATTACTGCGATCTATAAATACGACTTAGAGGGTGGAGACGTCGTCAATAACACGTGACAATCAATAGAAATAGCGCACTGCCACATTTCAAAATTTGAGGATCCCGAAAATTTGGAAGTTGCCACAATCATTCACACTTCCAAGGACCCCGTAAAATTTTTGAAAGTGGGCCCATCTCAGAAAAAAATTAAAGTGGATTGGTGGGGATTAGCAGGTTGATTAAGGTGGAAAACTGGGACGTATAAGTACAACCCCTTATGATAATGCAATGGACGGTAAGCGAGCCTTTTAGAAGGCGTTGAATCATGCATACCTTTAAGGGCAACTGAGCCAGTTCCAACCAAAGTTTCGGGCGGCAGTCGCAAGAACATTAGACGCTATCTGTAGATGCCATAGCAGGCCACCTAGACGCTATCACAGTTTTTTTTTCGTTTAGGGTGTGTTTAAGAAAGCCCCCCAGTTCTTCTCTTCGCACGGCTCTCTTTTTCCCCACTGCTTCGCTGCATGCGTTACTATAGTGGGGAAGAGCTTGTTAGTTCTTTCTCTAAACAAAGAAGTAGGCCTTAGAATAGTAGCCCGCATATTGTATAGGGAACACATAATGAACAACCCACTCGTGGGCACTTTGGAGTTGCATGAAGACCAACCCATAAGTTCTTCCTCTCATAAGACATCCGCTGAGGTTTCTTCCAAACGTGAAAGAAATTTTTTCTTTTACGCTTCAGTAACTCTAGCAGGAGAGCAATGTCTGCGCCATAGATACGATCATTTTAGGTTTGATTTACGACCCGTGATCTTCCGACTGTCTTTGATAGGCGTTTCACTTTATCAGTGTTGAAGTGTTGAAGTATATTCACGTGTATGCCGCCGGTGTTTGCCAAGAGAAGGCAAACTTATCAGGGAACAGCAGAAAGTTAGGTGGGCAAATGAGATTAAGAAGTTTGCGGGGATACAATGGCCGCAACTGGCCAAGGACAGGGTTAATTGGAGAGACATGGGAGAGGCCTTTTTCCCTGCAGTGGGTGTAGTCAGGCTGCTGCTGATGATGATGATTACGCCGATCTCCTATCTCTAGGCCTCTTCGGCTGTGCCTGTGCCGCCCCCAAGGCTGACTGCGACCCCAAGAAGCTGGATGCCTGCGCCGCCGACCTCTTCCTGTTCGCCTCCACAGAGAAGGTCCCCGCCACCCCTGCCGAGCTTAAGCCGTTCTGCGCGTGAGTTTGGTAGCTTTGTTTGCTTCTGTGAACCGTAAACTGGCTCCCATAGTGCTCATAAGAGAAGGCGGCTATAAACCCATTGAATAAGCTTGTAGTCTTCCACCGTGGTCCTGGACCTCCACCATGATCCATCGATTGTTGCATGCGGCACATAACGTTAATGGCCTGAATGCTACAATCCTTCACTGTTTTGAAATTTTTAGCCTCTGCTATTTAACGAAGTAAACTCTTTCCCCCCCCCCCCCCCTACCCCCGCCTTTTTTTCTAACTTCGTAGCACGCAGCTGAAATCCGTGGAGTGCAGTCGGGACTACTTGAAGCGTTGCACGGAAAGCGTCGTCCAGGGTGTCGGAAGCGTCTTCCTCGACGACCTCACTGAAGAGATCGAGGGACGCTGTGACGAGTCTACTGATTACCACAAGGGTGAGTGAGACGGAACAGGGCGTATCTTCGTGGTGGTAGCGGCGCAATTAAGGACAGGGGAAGAACGTATGAGCCGAGAAACCAGCTCCGAAGAATAACGGAAACGTCAGAGTGGAAGGACTCGCGCCGAAACTGAGCGTACACTGCTCATGCGTAGTATTGTCACCTGAAGCGAATTTCGGTGAAATTCGTAACCTGTGGAATATTCAGCGTATTCAGAATAAGTGATGCTTTACTAGGTGCCACTTACTTTTTGTCCTGCGCTGGTTTTCACATTTAAGCCCACTTCCTCATACAACGGTGGCAGCAACAAAGTACGGCGCAATATTTCAATGTATAAATATTAGTACGAAAGCACTACTTCACGAGGTAAACCCGGCTTGATGAGTCTTTGTAAAGCGTGACCTTGAGGATGTCCTTAGCTTATGCAGAAATAAAATAATTATATATAAATTCCCGCGTCGATGTGTCGAATCAGAGGCGGAGTGAACACCTCAGCTTCGCTGGCCACTGCACGAGAGCACTCTGCTATCACCGTAGCCGATCCCGTTTCCTGTTAAACTGCATCACACTCTCAAACTGTGCACTGCAAATCTTCCCCTTTATCAACTTCCATTTGCGGTGCGTACAGACCAGATCAACTTTACTTCGATCAGAGCTTAACGTGAGTCTAAAACCGTCGTCAGACGTGCCGATGACAAAGCAACGCAAAAGCTAGAACCAACCAGGCTAAACACAGGCTTTCGCACGTCTATTCGGTTTAACTACGTTAAAACAGTACCACTCATTTGCCTTGCTTTAAACCTCAAAGAACTGAGGAATCACGTTCGGATTCGAGTGTGCGATACATGCTTCTCAGGAGACAAGACAATGTGCACAGTTTCTTGGAGGTCAAACTTGGGAACACTGAAGCACCTCTAATGATGTGACAACAAAGATTACAGGAATTACCGGATTACAGGATCTACTGACGCCAATAGCTAGGCTCCGATCTTCAGAATTGGCATTCCAAAGGACACGTACTTATGCTGGCGAAGTCTTGATTAGAAGACAGCTGAAGAGGGTTTATTCACACAGCGGCCGAGGTTAACTCCTAATTTTAAGTGATTCACAGGCCATCATTATAGTAGTGTGCAACTTTTTCTTTTGTACGCTTCACAGACTATCTGAAGAACGTCCAGTGTATGAACAAGGTTGGAGCTTCCATCCACAAGTGCTTCCGAAGCGTCACCGCTGCCTTCGACTTGGCTTCCAGGCTACCAAACAAGCAGAGGATTGGAGGAACTTGCTGGTATGTGCATGAAGTCCGAAAGCGACTTGGCCCTCTTTTACGCAGTAATAAGGGAGACTAAATGACGAACTCCGGAATTCAGGAATGTGAGGGAAGGATATGCGTGATCAATTTCGAAATAATCGTAGCTGAAGCTACTGCAGCTCTTTCTGAAGCTCTAAAGCTGAAGTTCTTTCTTTCTTTCTTTCTTTCTTTCTTTCTTTCTTTCTTTCTTTCTTTCTTTCTTTCTTTCTTTCTTTCTCTCTCTCTCTCTTTCTTTCTTTCTTTCTTTCCTTCTTTCTTTCCTTCTTTCTCTTTCTTTCTTTCTTTCTTCCTTCCTTTCCTTCTTTCTTTCCTTCTTTCTCTTTCTTTCTTTCTTTTTTCCTTCCTTCTTTCTTTCTCTCTTTCTTTCTTCCTTTCTTTCTTTCTTTCCTTCTTTCTTTCTTTCTTTCATCCTTCATTCCTTCCTTCCTTCTTCCTTTCTTCCTTTCTTTCTTCCTTTCTTTCTTTCTTTCTTTCTTTCTTTCTTCCTTCCTTCCTTCCTTCCTTTCTTTCTTTCTTTCTTTCTTTCTTTCCTTCCTTCTTTTCTTCCTTCCTTCTTTCCTTCTTTCTTTCTTCCTTCCTTTATTTTTTCTTTATTTCTTTCTTTCTTTCTTCCTTCCTTTCTTTCTTCCTTCCTTCCTTTCTTTATTTCCTTCTTTCGTCCTTTATTTTTTCTTTCTTTCCTTCCTTCCTTCCTTCCTTCCTTCTTTCTTTCTTTCTTTCTTTCTTTCTGTTTCGTTCCTTTTATCCGCCTTCATTGTTTTCTTCTTTTCCACCTCGCAGCAAGTACAACGAGTTCGAGGCCTGCATGTACAAGAGTGTCGAGGGCCAGTGCAGTGCGGAGGTGCGCGAATTCACCGAGGTCCTGCTGGAGAAGTACGCCGGTGGGCTGCTGGGCACACTTTGCACAGGCTACCGCTCCGGCGACAAGTGCAAGAGCATCCCCTTCGACTCAACCCCTGGCGACAAGAACATCCGCGCCGTCCTCACGCCCCTCATCAAGGTCGCTTCCGCCGTGGGCTGATGAACCGCGAATGGACACCGTGTACATTTGAGCTGTTGCTCATGTGTGAATGCCCAGTAGAGAACGTGTCAGTTAGAGCGGGTGGGACCGTTGGAAATACCACAGCAAGACAACCAGGATGAGAAGATAACGATGTGGAAACATCTACGACATGTTGACGTTGACAGTGTGATCTTTGCATTCCCTAAAAAACACTGCATGTTCTCTAAAGTTTGTCCTCGCCGCTTAGGTCCCTGTCCTAACCTGCCCGTTGTTTCTCATACCTGCCCTCATAGCCTAGTTCCTCATCCTAAGGTTCTGAGCTCCAGACAATGCTTGTGTTGTCCCACGCGTTCTAAACTTCCTTCCGCTCAGTGTGTGTACAATCGTGAGCATTATGAAAGGGAACGAACTTTTTGAACAGAATTGCAATTTTTTTTGTTATTCCTGCACTAAATTTGAGAATGACTTTTCAATATTGAACGTCAACAGGAAACGTGATTAAAAAAACAAAAAAAACGATGATTGTCACACATAATAATGGAGTAATTAATAAATGTGGGCGCCACCTTTGTACAATTTCATATTGCTCACAACTGTACGCGTATTTTGTGGCCCGTTGATTGCCTTGAGGCTGAGGTTTCGAAAGACATACATTTGGTCCACTCTGTGAGCTGTGATCTTTGTACAGAAAAATAAAGTTTTATATTGTATATTGCCGCACTTAGTTTAGACATCACTCTACCGGCGGTACGGGCAGTGACGACGGATGTGGCCTGCTTCGCCGCAGTGGAAGCACAGGGGCCTGTTGCTCGGCGTTCGCCACATGTTAGCCTTCGTGACGGGTGGGCGGTCGTCAGGCAGCGGGAATCGGTGGGACGGCGCGGTAGGGGCAGGAGAGTAGAACGCCGGCGGTGGTGGCGCAGGACGTCGCAATGCCTCGCTGTATGTCATCACATAGGGCGCTGGCGGTTGCGGAGGTGGAGTGGGCTGCACCGTGCGGCGTATCTCGTCACGGACAGCCTCCGAGATGGCGGTGCCACTAGGAGGCTGCTCCACAGCGAAGCTTCTGCAGCTCTTCGCGAACGATGCTCCTGATGAGCTCTCGGAGGGAGGTGTTCTCATCCACGGGCCTCGGCATGTGGCACTCCACAGCAGTGATGTTTGACGGACGGCCGTAGTGCGCAAACCGCTGCTGCAGGGCGCGCTCCATGCCTGCCGCTTCTTTTGCAAAATCGGCGACTGTAGCCGGAGGATCGCGCACGAGCCCAGCGAACAATTGCTCCTTCACTCCCCGCATCAAATGGCGCACCTTATGTTGTTTTAACTGACCGAGGCACAGCGTTCACGTCCACGCTTACTCAGGAAGTTATGCGGCTCAGTGGCACAAGTCATCGTAAGACCACAGCTTACCATCCTCAAACCAACGGCCTAACCGAGCGCCTCAATAAGACTATCGCTGATATGATTTCTATGTACGTCGACGATGACCATAAGAACTGGGACGAAATCCTTCCGTACGTCACGTTTGCCTACAATACTGCCCTTCAAGAGACGACGGGGTTCACGCCATTTCGTTTGGTACACGGTCGTGAAGCCGTGACTATGTTGGACACGATGTTGTTGCCCGATATTGCACGCCCATCCGTTGCCGACGCTGATGTATTCGTTCGCCATGCAGAGGCTGCCCGCCGGCTGGCACGGCAACGAACCTGCGTGCGGCAAGAAGTCGATGCTCACCGCTATAACCTCCGTCACCGCGAAGTCATTTTCCAGCCTGGCGATCAAGTGTGGGTTTGGAGCCCCATCCGTCTGCGCGGTCGCTCCGAGAAGCTTTTGCGCCGTTACTTCGGCCCCTACGAGGTACTCCGCAAACTCAGCGACGTTACGTATGAAGTGCGCCCGCAAGGGAGTGTTCGTTCTTCCAGACGCCCGCCGACATCCGAAATTGTGCACGTCGCAAGACTCAAGCCATACCATGCCCGCTAGGACAACTCTCACCACGTTCAGTGCCTGGGATTGTGTTAACACCCACACTTGGCTCCCCCTCACTTTCAGGCACCGAGTCGATGCCTTTCCAGAGGGGAGGGGCAATGCCGCACTTAGTTTAGGCATCACTCTACCGGCGCCCCCGTGCGGTCTGTCTTCGACCTTTGTCGCGCGCCGGACTTCGTCCTCTTCTGCTCGGTGCTAGGGCCTGCCGGCTGCGCTCTGCCCAGTGTGCTCGCCAGGTACTGTTCTGCCAGGGATAGAACGTCCTACCGGCGTCCGTGACAATATCATTCTCTTATGCTCCTATGCCGCGTTTAACAAGTGCACGCACAAGATTTACAGAGCGAATTGAAGACGAAGGCTTCAAAAACGAACAGGTAGAGCAAGTAACCCTAAACATACGAGCCCAGCAACGAAGGTTGCTGCCCGTACAGCGCAGGCGAGACGCTGGGCACTGAACAACAAGCCACCTGGCACACAGGAGTGCACTGGCTTGCTGCACACGACCCTTGACTTCAGCTTATACTTTATGCCATACTTACGGACTGTAGCATTAGGTGCTAACATAAAAGTTATGAATACATTAATGCTGGTACATTAATGCTGGTACAGCAAGACAGGCTCCTTAGGGTACATTATAGTGACATTAATTAGGAAGAAGCTGGGTACTGGCTGCGTAACTTATAAACATTTAAAATTCTTCGATTTTTCGCTTAGAAAGAAGACCAAGCATGAAAACTAGAACTAAACCCAAGCTAGAGCTCGGAGATTCGGTTCAATTTGCTGGGCCGCATCGCTAGGCGGCGTAGCTGCCTCGAGTAACATAAGGTACAGCCTCCGAAATATTCAATAGTATCAAATGTTGCATCGCTGAATGCAACGTGTAACATGCTTCTCTCGTCTATACGGCTTGCTCGTCTCTGCAGCAATTCAATACCTGACGTTGTGACACTGCAGTTATTGGTCGCTATTCTCTAATAGCACGCTGCGATGGAGTACTTGTTTGATTCAGGCAAAATTAATTGAAAATCTCCATACTCTGCAGCGACGAAGAGACAACTCAAGCAGCATACGCAGCAGCGATTCCAATCCATCTCACTTGCTCTGGGCAAACGAACACTCTAAGGTGGAAATAGCGATGAACTTCGTTTATTGTGACTTCAAAGGGAAGATGCGCCGCAAGTATCATTGCTGTGTGCTGCTCGTTTGGCTTTTTGTCGCGTAGACGATGCTGACCTTCAATTGTTTCTAACTGAATCAGGCATATAAGATGCTGCTAGAGAAGAGAGACCATTAAATGTAACGTCATGCGTTAAATTACAGTACGAATAAGCAAACGGTTTTGCAGAGAGAATCATTTTAAACGCCGCATTCAACGATGCAAGACTTGCTCTTATTCACAATTTGGGAGGTTGTGCATTCCGTCCTGTATTATGCTCGCGGTATTATAGGACATAATGTCCGCCGCTATAGACGAGGGCGGCACTGCTGAACACATTAATCATGATCATTAACCTGATTACGCCCGCTGCTGGACAAAGGGCTTTGCCATATCTCTCCAATCAACCCTGTCCTGAAACCGATTTCCATTTTGAATTCGCCTTAGATTTATCGGTGTTTTTCGATTTAAACCAAAACGTCCAAATCCTACAACTTATTTTGCACGTTGTGCTGGCATCTCTCGAGCGTACGGAGAAGGCTAATTGCAAAGTTTTGCCACCGCTCCACAGATGGCGCTGAATCCGCGCAATTTTTTGAAGCGCGATCATGGCACCTCGTAACGCGAAGCTAGAAGAAGACATTTAACAAAGAAGATGACAAATGTGCGGCTCGTGGTAAATCTACAGAATCAACAGAGCATATTTTGCTGCAGACTGGTAGTATCTATAGAGATGTCGACGCACGCACAGGCGTTATTCCTGTGGTCGTAGTGTTAGAGATAACGAAGGAAATGTAAATGTATGGCGGTAAACGTTAGTGAAAATGAGTTGGAGGACTGGTGCCTTCAAAGCAGGCCACACAAACACACACACGCGCACACACACAAATTTAGCGCCTCTGTTTGCATCCTTTCTTTGTCTTCTCCGTTGCGGTTTTTTTTTTTTTTAAGTAGTGTTAGGGGCTCGCCGCAGTACCACCAAGGAGTCTGTACGGGCGCACAGAAGCGCAGGAAGAGAGAAGAAATAGATATGAAGAACGGCCAAGGAAACTGGATGGACACAGATGTGCACCTAAAGAATTTAAATACTTGTGCAGAAAGGGTGTTGACTCGCAGTGGAGGAAGATAACGAGAAAACTAGACAGCAAGTACAAGGGATATCATAACGAGTTAATGATTAGTGTTAAATGTATGGTCGAAAAGGCAGAAGGTGAAATGAATAATCTCAGGGGATAAAAACAGGATCTGGAAATGTATAGAAAATTAGAAGCGCAAAAGAGGAAGGAAATGGCCCGCATTAGTACGCTAAGCTGCAGAAACAATTTAGCCAAGATGATGACGCATGTGCAGTGTGTGTTAAATTCCTAAAAAATTCTTCATGTCTTACTAGAATGTGGAAGTATCCATCAAGATATTCATGCAGGCGTAGTCAATATCCTCAAGGTACTAGGCTAAGAGTAGTAAGGCTGTAATTAGGCTCTGCAGCTACGATTTGGGACCCTAATATTGCCACTTTAACCCATAAACTAGCAATGATTCAAAATAATGCAGCGCGTTACAGTCTTTCTACCAATCGCACTGCCATTGTAACATTAATGAAATCGGGTCTGAGCCCACCTAACCTAGAGGCTCGCCATTCGCCTGTGTCTCTTTTACAAACTTTTCATCATCCTATATACCAACACTAGAATTTATCTAGTCACAATTTTATGTATAGTATAGAAGCTTGACTGCGCTGAGTGGATGAAAGGACGAAACAAGACAAAGACTAGCATAGATGAAAGCATAGAACTTTAGAAGAAGGAAAGCATAGCATATAAGTCCAGGAATTCATTCGAGGTATGCCCTTTAGTGTAACGACACCGGGGAAATGCGGCCGTTCTTGAACAAGCTAACCTCGGGCGTTCGCAGATTCTTCACAGCCCATACCCACAGCATTCACAGCAGATACCAAGGGTTCTCAGTCAACCCATGCTGCAAGGAAACCTTAAAATATAGGTAACCGTACCGCTGGTCTGGTTTCTGCAATGTCCGCACTGCTGCAGCCTAAATGCGCCCTGCGTTTACAGCTTTGCCTATACAAATTAAGGTAGCGCCTTCTCAGGTTTTCGGTGTCAAAAAGGGCTGCAAAATTTCGGTTAGATTCATGTCTCATTCTGGGTCTAATCATGCTTTTGTCCAGAATTGTTTGGTATGGCTAGCTCTGTGCGATTCTCTAAAGCGCTGTTATAGCTTCTTTCCGTCTTCTCCGTCTTGTCAGTTATGTCGTATTCTCTGTCGCCGGTCTAGTCCAATATAATAGCAATAGCAAGATAGCAGTATACTCATACACTTGATAATAGGTGGTGTATCCTGCGTAATCCTTCCTGGCCCGCGTGTTCCTAATGAACCAGCGGGACTTAGACGACAATCACTTTAGCAAGCCTGGAATCGGGGAGTTATTCGGCTAAAATTGAATACACCATATATGCGGAATTGGTCACTCGCTACGTTACATTCATAGATCGCTGGGTGTCTTCCTGCATAGTCCTTAAACGCTACATTACTGCGATCTATAAATACGACTTAGAGGGTGGAGACGTCGTCAATAACACGTGACAATCAATAGAAATAGCGTACTGCCACATTTCAAAAGTTGAGGATCCCGAAAATTTGGAAGTTGCCAGAATCCTTCAAACTTCCAAGGACCCCGTAAAATTTTTGAAAGTGGGCCCATCTCAGAAAAAAATTAAAGTGGATTGGTGGGGATTAGCAGGTTGATTAAGGTGGAAAACGTGGACGTATAAGTACAACCCCTTATGATAATGCAATAGACGGTAAGCGAGCCTTTTAGAAGGCGTTGAATCATGCATACCTTTAAGGGCAACTGAGCCAGTTCCAACCAAAGTTTCGGGCGGCAGTCGCAAGAACATTAGACACTATCTGTAGACGCCATAGCAGGCAACCTAGACGCTATCACAGTTTTTTTTCGTTTAGGGTGTGTTTAAGAAAGCCCCCCAGTTCTTCTCTTCGCACGGCTCTCTTTTTCCCCACTGCTTCGCTGCATGCGTTACTATAGTGGGGAAGAGCTTGTTAGTTCTTTCTCTAAACAAAGAAGTAGCCCTTAGAATAGTAGCCCGCATATTGTATAGGGAACACATAATGAACAACCCACTCGTGGGCACTTTGGAGTTGCATGAAGACCAACCCATAAGTTCTTCCTCTCATAAGACATCCGCTGAGGTTTCTTCCAAACGTGAAAGAAATTTTTTCTTTTACGCTTCAGTAACTCTCGCAGGAGAGCAATGTCTGCGCCATAGATACGATCATTTTAGGTTTGATTTACGACCCGTGATCTTCCGACTGTCTTTGATAGGCGTTTCACTTTATCATAGGTTAAAAAGTGTTGAAGTATATTCACGTGTATGCCGCCGGTGTTTGCCAAGAGAAGGCAAACTTAGCAGGGAACAGCAGAAAGTTAGGTGGGCAAATGAGATTAAGAAGTTTGCGGGGATACAATGGCCGCAACTGGCCAAGGACAGGGTTAATTGGAGAGACATGGGAGAGGCCTTTTTCCCTGCAGTGGGTGTAGTCAGGCTGCTGATGATGATGATGATTACGCCGATCTCCTATCTCTAGGCCTCTTCGGCTGTGCCTGTGCCGCCCCCAAGGCTGACTGCGACCCCAAGAAGCTGGATGCCTGCGCCGCCGACCTCTTCCTGTTCGCCTCCACAGAG
This sequence comes from Amblyomma mixtum, assembly GCF_055824585.1. Lineage (NCBI taxonomy): Eukaryota > Metazoa > Arthropoda > Arachnida > Ixodida > Ixodidae > Amblyomma > Amblyomma mixtum. The sequence continues at coordinate 33,470,225 of NC_143019.1, read as the reverse complement.
AAGGTCCCCGCCACCCCTGCCGAGCTTAAGCCGTTCTGCGCGTGAGTTTGGTAGCTTTGTTTGCTTCTGTGAACCGTAAACTGGCTCCCATAGTGCTCATAAGAGAAGGCGGCTATAAACCCATTGAATAAGCTTGTAGTCTTCCACCGTGGTCCTGGACCTCCACCATGATCCATCGATTGTTGCATGCGGCACATAACGTTAATGGCCTGAATGCTACAATCCTTCACTGTTTTGAACTTTTTAGCCTCTGCTATTTAACGAAGTAAACTCTTTCCCTCCCCCCCCCCCTACGCCTTTTTTTCTAACTTCGTAGCACGCAGCTGAAATCCGTGGAGTGCAGTCGGGACTACTTGAAGCGTTGCACGGAAAGCGTCGTCCAGGGTGTCGGAAGCGTCTTCCTCGACGACCTCACTGAAGAGATCGAGGGACGCTGTGACGAGTCTACTGATTACCACAAGGGTGAGTGAGACGGAACAGGGCGTATCTTCGTGGTGGTTGCGGCGCAGTTAAGGACAGGGGCAGAACGTATGAGCCGAGAAACCAGCTCCGAAGAATAACGGAAACGTCAGAGTGGAAGGACTCGCGCCGAAACTGAGCGTACACTGCTCATGCGTAGTATTGTCACCTGAAGCGAATTTCGGTGAAATTCGTAACCTGTGGAATATTCAGCGTATTCAGAATAAGTGATGCTTTACTAGGTGCCACTTACTTTTTGTCCTGCGCTGGTTTTCACATTTAAGCCCACTTCCTCAAACAACGGTGGCAGCAACAAAGTACGGCGCAATATTTCAATGTATAAATATTAGCACGAAAGCACTACTTCACGAGGTAAACCCGGCTTGATGAGTCTTTGTAAAGCGTGACCTTGAGGATGTCCTTAGCTTATGCAGAAATAATATAATTATATATAAATTCCCGCGTCGAGGTGTCGAATCAGAGGCGGAGTGAACACCTCAGCTTCGCTGGCCACTGCACGAGAGCACTCTGCTATCACCGTAGCCGATCCCGTTTCCTGTTAAACTGCATCACACTCTCAAACTGTGCACTGCAAATCTTCCCCTTTATCAACTTCCATTTGCGGTGCGCATAGACCAGATCAACTCAACTTCGATCAGAGCTTAACGTGAGTCTAAAACCGTCGTCAGACGTGCCGATGACAAAGCAACGCAAAAGCTAGAACCAACCAGGCTAAACACAGGCTTTCGCACGTCTATTCGGTTTAACTATTTTAAAACAGTACCACTCATCTGCCTTGCTTTAAACCTCGAAGAACTGAGGAATCACGTTCGGATTCGAGTGTGCGATACATGCTTCTCAGGAGACAAGACAATGTGCACAGTTTCTTGGAGGTCAAACTTGGGAACACTGAAGCACCTCTAATGATGTGACAACAAAGATTACAGGAATTACCGGATTACAGGATCTAGTGACGCCAATAGCTAGGCTCCGATCTTCAGAATTGGCATTCCAAAGGACACGTACTTATGCTGGCGAAGTCTTGATTAGAAGACAGCTGAAGAGGGTTTATTCACACAGCGGCCGAGGTTAACTCCTAATTTTAAGTGATTCACAGGCCATCATTATAGTAGTGTGCCACTTTTTCTTTTGTACGCTTCACAGACTATCTGAAGAACGTCGAGTGTATGAACAAGGTTGGAGCTTCCATCCACAAGTGCTTCCGAAGCGTCACCGCTGCCTTCGACTTGGCTTCCAGGCTACCAAACAAGCAGAGGATTGGAGGAACTTGCTGGTATGTGCATGAAGTCCGAAAGCGACTTGGCCCTCTTTTACGCAGTAATAAGGGAGACTAAAATGACGAACTCCGGAATTCAGGAATGTGAGGGAAGGATAGGCGTGATCAATTTCGAAATAATCGTAGCTGAAGCTACTGCAGCTCTTTCTGAAGCTCTAAAGCTGAAGTTCTTTCTTCCTTCCTTCCTTCCTTCCTTTCTTTCTTTCTTTCTTTCTTTCTTTCTTTCTTTCTTTCTTTCTTTCTTTCTTTCTTTCTTTCTTTCTTCCTTCCTTTCTTTCTTTCTTTCTTTCTTTCTTTCCCTCTTTCTTTCTTTCTTTCCTTCTTTCTTTCTTTCTTCCTTTCTTTCTTTCCCTTTCTTTCTTCCTTCCTTTCCTTCTTTCTTTCCTTCTTTCTTCCTTTCTTTCTTTCTTTCTTCCTTTCTTTCCTTCTTTCTTTCTTTCTCTCTTTCTTTCTTTCTTTCTTTCTTTCCTTCTTTCTTTCTTTCTTTCTTTCTTTCTTTCTTTCTTCCTTCATTCCTTCCTTCCTTCTTCCTTTCTTTCTTTCTTTCTTTCCTTCTTTCTTTCCTTCTTTCCTTCTTCCTTTCTTTCATTCTTTCTTTCTCTCTTTCTTTCTCTCTTTCTTCCTTTCTTTCCTTCTCTCTTTCCTTCTTTCTTTCTTTCTTTCTTCCTTCCTTCCTTCCTTTCTTTCTTTCTTTCTTTCCTTCCTTCTTTTCTTCTTTCCTTCTTTCCTTCTTTCTTTCTTCCTTTCTTCCTTCCTTTATTTTTTCTTTCTTTCTTTCTTTCTTCCTTTCTTCCTTTCTTTCTTCCTTTCTTCCTTTCTTTATTTCCTTCTTTCGTCCTTTCTTTATTTTTTCTTTCTTTCCTTCCTTTTTTCCTTCCTTCCTTCCTTCTTTCTTTCTTTCTTTCTTTCTGTTTCGTTCCTTTTATCCGCCTTCATTGTTTTCTTCTTTTTCCACCTCGCAGCAAGTACAACGAGTTCGAGGCCTGCATGTACAAGAGTGTCGAGGGCCAGTGCAGTGCGGAGGTGCGCGAATTCACCGAGGTCCTGCTGGAGAAGTACGCCGGTGCGCTGCTGGGCACAGTGTGCACAGGATACCGCTCCGGCGACAAGTGCAAGAGCATCACCTTCGACTCAACTCCTGGCGACAAGAACATCCGCGCCGTCCTCACGCCCCTCATCAAGGTCGCCTCCGCCCTAGGCTGATGAACCGCGAATGGACACTATGTACATTCGAACCGTTGCTCATGTGTGAGTGCGAGTAGAGAACCTGTCGGTTAGAGCGCGTTGGACCGTTGGAAATACCACAGCAAGGCAATCATAATCAGGATGACAACGATGTGGAAGCATCTGTGACATGTTGACGTTGACAGCGTGATCTTTGTATCCCCTAAACAACACTGCATTTTCTCTCAAAGTGTGCCCTCGCCGGTTAGATCCCTTTCCAAACCTGCCCGTGGTTTCAACCCTCATAGCCTAGTTCCTCATCCTAAGGTTCTGAGCTCCAGACAATGCTTGAGTCGTCCCACGCGTTCTAAACTTCATTCAGCTCAGTGTGTGTACAGTCGTGAGCATTACGAAAGGGAACGAACTTTTTTCACAGAATTGCAAATTTTCCAGTTATTTCTGCACTAAATATTAGAATGATTTTTAAATATTGAACGCCAAGCGGAAACGTCGTTAAAACACAAAATAAACTGTGCTTGTCACAGTTCTTAACGGAGTAAATAATAAATTAATGCTCAAACTTTGTTCGTTTTCATATTGCTCGCGACTGTACGTGTGTGTTGTCACGTGTTGATTGCCTTGAGGCTGAGGTCTCAAGAGCATGCCGCCCCTGTAGAAACACAGTTTTTCCACTCTGTGAGCTGTGATCCTTGTATAGAAAAATAAAGTTTTATATTGTATATCATTCTCTTATGCTCGTATGCCGCGTGTAACACGTGCACGCACAAGATTTACACAGCGAATTGAAGACGAGGGCTTTAGAAACTCACAGGTAGCGTAAGTGACCCTAAACATACGAGGCTAGCAAGCAAGGTTGCTGCCCGTACAACGCACGCGAGACGCTGGGCACAGAACAACAAACTACCTGGCACACAGGTGCAACCTAACCTAACCTAACCTAACCTAACCTAACTTAACCAAACCTAACCTAACCTAACCTAACCTAACCTAACCTAACCTAACCTAACCTAACCTAACCTAACCTAACTTAACCGGCATAATTATTTCTAACTGAATCAGGCAGATAAGATGCTACTAGAGAAGAGAGACCATTAAATGTAACGTCATGCGTTAAATTACAGTACGAATGCGCAAACGGTATAGTAGAGAGAATAATTTTACACGCCGCATTCAACGATGCAAGACTTACTCTCATTCAAAATTTGGGAGGGTCTATATTACGTTTTGTATTATGCTCATGGTAATACAGGACATGCTGTCCGCTGCAATAGACTAGGGCGGCACTGGTGAACACATTAATCATAATCATTAACCTGATTACGCCCACTGCTGGGCAAAGGGCTTTGCCATATCTCTCCAATCAACCCTGTCCTGTGTCAGCTGAGACCACCCTACCCCCGCAAGCTTCTTAATCTCATCCGCCAATCTAACTTTTTGCCGTTCCCTGCCATTCTTGCCTTCCCCTGGAATCCAGTGCTTTACCTTTAAGGACCAGCGGTTATCTTGCCTTGGAATTGCATATCCTGCGCAAGCCCATTTCTTGTACTTGATTTTCACCAGGATATGATCAACTCTTGCTTGCTCCTTGACCCGCTCTGCCTCCTTTATATCTCTTACGTTACGTTACGTAACGTTACACCTAACATCTTCCTTTCCATAGCTCGCTGCGTTGTCCTTTACTCAGGGTGAACCCTTTTCGTTAGAGTCCCCATTTTTGCCCCATATGTGAGTACCGGTAAGATACAACTGTTGTGTACTTTTCTCTTGAGGGATTTTGGTAAACTGCTATTCATGATCTGTGAGAACCTGCCGGGTGCACTCCACCTATCTTTAATAATTCTAGTTATTTCGCTCTGTTCATCGGATCTACGGTCACTGCCTGCGCTAAGTAGACTTATTTCCAAGTAGACTTATTAACTTCCAACACTTCGCTACCAATTGTGAACTGGTGTTCTCTTGTGAGAGGCTGTTGAATATTGCTTTGGTTTCCTGCATGTTAATTTTAAGGCCCGCCGTTCTGCTGTGCCAGTCTAACTCATTGATCATGCTTTGCAGTTCAGGTTCCGAGTGACTTAGCTAGGCAATGTCATCAGCGAATCGCAGTCTACTAGGGTATTCTTCATTGGCCCTTATTCCCAACTGTTCCAAATCCAGGCCTCGAAACGCCTCCTCTAAACAGGCGGTGAATAGCATTGGTGAGATTGTGTCCCCTTGATACACACCTTTCCTTATTGGAATTTTATTGCTTTCTTTATGGAGGACTATGGTAGCTGCGCAGGCGTTAAACATATCTTCCAGTATGCTTACATAACACTCTTCTACTCCCCGATTCCGCAATGCCTTCATGACTGCAGAGGTTTCCAGTGAGTCAAATGCTTCCTCGTAATCAATGAAGGCTATACAAAGGGATTGGTTATACTTTGCACATCAGTCTATGATTCTAAACGTTATGTTAAACACAATTTAAACACCCTCTAAGGTAGATGATTGGACAGCCGCCGCCGCAGCTCAGTTGATAAAACACCGGACGCCGAATTCGGAGGCAGAATTTCCGAAGATACGGCCTCACACGTTTCTGGTTCCAATACTTTCCCAATTTTCTCCTGTGACCTACTGTAACTGGTACTGAATAGCCAGCAAGTTATGACATGCATGCCAGAGATTCGGACCTTTTTCTGCTGAAACTGAATTTCATTTTGAATTCGCCTTAGTTTTATCGGTGATTTTCGATTTAAACCAAAAAGTCCAAAGCCTATAAGTATAACGTATTTTTCAGGTTGTGCTGACGTCTGTCGAGCGTATGAAGAAGGTTGAATGCAAAGTTCTGGCACCGCTCCACAGATGGCACTGAATCCGCGCAGTTTTGAAGCGTGATCAGGGCGTCTCGTAACGCGAAGCTAAAAGACATTTAACTAAGAAGATGACAAATATGCGGCGCGTGGTAAATCGACAGAATCAACAGAGCATATTTTGGTGCAGACTGGCGGTACTCATACAGATGTCGACGCACGCACAGGCGTTATTCCCGTGGTCGTAGTGTTAAGGATAACAAAGGAAATGTAAATGTATGGCGGTGGACGTTAATAAAAATGAGTTGGAGGACTGGTGCCTTCAAGGCAGGCAACACAAACACACACACACACGCACACACACAAATGATAGCGCCTCTGTGTGCATCCTTTCTTTGTCTTGTCCGTGTTGCGACTGCGGGGTTTTTTTTTTTAAGTAGCGTTACGGGCTCGACGCAATACCACAAAGGAGGCTGTACGGGCGCTCAGAAGCGCGGGAAGAAGAGAGAAGAATTTGATATGAAGAACGGCTGAGGAAACTGGACGGATACAGATGTGCACCTAAAGCGTTTAAATACTTGTGCAGAAAGGGTGTTGACTCAAAGTCGAGGAAGATAGCGAGAAAACTCGACAGCAAGTACGCAGGATATCCTAACGAGATAATGAATAGTGTTAAATGCGTGGCCGAAAAGGCAGAAGGTGAAATGAATAATCGCAGGGGATAAAACCAGAATCTGGACATGTATAGAAAATAAGAAGCGGAAAGCAGGAAGGAAATGCTCCGCCTTAGTACGCTAAGCTGCAGAAACAAATTTAACCAAGATGATGACGCATATGCAGTGTGTGTTAAATTCCTAGAAAAATTCTCCATATTTTGCTAGAATGGGGAAGTGTCCATCAAGATATTCATGCAAGCATAGTCAATATCCTCGTGGTACTAAACTAAGAGTAGTAAGGTCGTAATTAGACTCTGCAGCTACGATTTGGGACCCTAATATTGCCAATTTAATCCATAAACTAGCAATGATTCAAAATAATGCAGTGCGTTACAGTCTTTCTACCAATCGCACTGCCATTATAACATTAATGAAATCGGGTCACAGCCTACCTATCTTAGTGGCTCGTCATTCACCTGTGTTTCTTTTACAAGCTTTTTCAACACCCTATATACCAGCACTAGAATTTATCTAGTGACCATGTTATGTATCGGTTCGGCGCGGCCACCTTCAAAGAGTAGCTGTTGCGGCATGCTACTCTACTTCATTTTCTATCGTCTTTATTCCCAAGACATGACTTGACTGGAACCACCTTCCCGCATCGACATTACGCGTTGGTAACATAAGCAACTTTAGTTCTGTTTTTTTATCGAAACTGAGCTGGCTAGAATTACATAAATGTTTGATTGAACTTCTGTTACATCAGAATTCGATTGTATAAACCCATTCCCCTCTACAATGCTTAGACTCTGAGGGTATATCCACAGAAAAAACGATAACGAATGTAACGCGAATGCATCTCCTGTAGACGTTACTTAAGAAGGGTTGCAGAAGTGATGGCTCAATCGCATGGCAGTGTCCCGAAATTATTTGTTCAGGATTCAAAATTAATATAGCGTGGACGACAATGGAGTTTGCACTAGAACAAAAGTATTTCTAGTTAGTGCCTTTAAATATCAGAGATTGCAACGGTACGCCTTGCTTGAACCAATTAGTGCAGGTACGAGTGGAATGAGGAGAAAAACTGAATTCAAAATTCACAGCGCCATTGAATAATCCTGACGGTATTTTTGTTCGACTTGCCTGCGTGCGAGTTTTTTTTAGCTGCGGCACCAATCAGAAGGCTGGTTCTGCAGCGGTTAGATCAAGCGTTATCGTCGTTAAATGGCTTGTAGTTTTTGGCGCTATTGGATAGTTATTTAGAAACGGTGCTACAAAATGGACCGAAATGAGAGAAATGACGCATATTAGAGGCCCAATACCAACGCGAATATTTCCCGCCGCAACATTCAAATTAGGACGTCAAAACCGAAAAGGACTCCTCGATCACATCTCGCTCGTGGGTGGCAGTTTAGCTGAGCCTCAAAGATCTGCAACGTGAAAACTCTCTCCATGCCACCACAGTCAGTTTGTGGGAAAGGCGGTTGGTGGAGATGCCTGTATTTTACTACTCTGTCTTTTCTAGCTTATGAAAGGTCTACGGTTATTGAAAGTAACTTTTTCTTTGGTATGCGGCAATAAGTTGAGTGAGGCCAGCAACATTTTTTTTTCTCAGCGCTGATTTATTAGCGAAAGTCTTCAGGTAGCAGCTAGGTGGCGCTGCCATCGCCGGCTGTGTCGGTTGGATTTGGCAAATAGGCGGCCCAGTCTCGCCAGTCATAATACTCTTTCTGTAGCAGCCTGAATCGACTGGACAAGGAGTTGACCCTCGGCGTTGCGACAAGGCTATCGCTACCCATCCTTGAAGTGCAAAATGTCAAGAAATGCTTCTTCAATCACTAAAAACGAGACGCCTTCTTTATTTGTCGTCATGCCCTTTGTTGCCGTGAAACGCACTTTAACTAGGCATAGTTCGTTTTCCGCCTGGCTTTGTCGTTTTGCAGCGAAGAGCTATGACACTGGTTAAAATAGACTAAACAATGAGGCATAACGACACTGATGGGTCATGTAACATCTTTTATTGCAAGTGATTGACGGTAGAAAAGCATTGTGAGCACTCCGTATTTCGTGTGCCGGGGTTCTTGGTGAAGCCTGACACTGTGTCATGGTGACGACTGCTGCCTGACGCTCGAAAATCAGTCGTGCGCAACCGGCACATCGCTTCCGGACCTGCAGCCGTCGCAGGTGTAGTTGCCGCGGAAGATCAGGGCAATGCTGTTGGCTCCGCACGAGGGATACTGCTCACTCTTAAGGCCTGAAAAATGCAGCCAGTAACATTCGAAGCTCTCGAGTAGAATACATGGTTTGCCAAGAAGAAAGTGCTCGAGCACACATTTCAGTTTACGATGTAGGCAGCTTTACGCCAACCTCAAGAATAGTTTCAGACTGCGTGGATATAACTGGGAAAGTGCACTCACAGGTAACGTTGAAAGACCCGTAGCAGGGACACTTGTAGCAGAAGATGTTCTGGAAGATGTACGTGCAGGTCTCGTCCTCCGCACACACTGGAGCCTGTGGTAGAAACAATTAGTTTAACCAAGAGTTGAAGACACTGGCCTTATTAAAACCGAACAGTGAACGTTAAGATCAGCTTGTCCACTAAAATGGGTATCCCAGTGCCAGTGACGATCTACGTTTCCTGCTGCCGAGGCTTAAATTCGTGCCCGTATACCTAATACGACAGGACAGTTCCTAAGCCTTTTCGCCCACCGCTTTAGTTTTAACGGGAGGGCGTTAATGGCCTCTTTCGGCGGAAAACTCGGTGTCAGTGCTGGAGTGTCGATGGTGGCGTGTAGAGAAAAGCATGAGGCCCACCTGCAACCAGAATCACGTGACCTAGCGACGTCACAGCTTTCCCACCGTGGCAGGTGGCAATGTGCCCCCTGCGGAGGGGAGTAGTTAAATTAATGATTGGTCGAATGCGGTCACGTGTCCTTGCGACATCATCACAACCTGTACGTCGTAGCTGTTGGCAAACTTCCCACCGGTCGTGAGCTACCTCCCAACGTGGCATGCGACTATGAGATAACTCAAATAAGTGCAATGCAGTTGCGAGCGGTCCACCGTATCGCAACGCATGAGCCTTACGGGAGCTCGGGGAGGGCGACTTGGGTCTCACAAGCCGCATCAGCACCTGTGTTTTCAACAGCCACCTGGCGGCGCAGTGATGCATCGCTTAACCACTGCACCAGTAGTAGTATGAGCACTACCCGCGATCTAAGAATGTAAAGCAGAGAACGACCATTTCCGCATATATGAGCATGTAGGAAAAACCGAGGCCAAAGAGAAGGAGTACTTGCGCTGGAGGGAGCTTTAAAGCCTTACGTGGTTGTGAAAGCAAGAATAGGGTCAGTGTGTTTCAAGTGATACGCAAAGAGGACCCTAGGCCGCTTAAGGAACCGATTGACTCTGTCGCATCATACCCTTGAGGTGGAGCTGGAGGGCACCCTCAAGTTTTTCCTTTGCGGAAAACCGTCCATTAAGAAATAAAATAAAAGTTGTACACTCTCCACAAGAAATGTGCATTTATTGTGCCCGCTGCACAATATGTGTTCTGTAGTGCTCTTTCTCCTAACGGAGGATTACGTGGACTTGGAAGCAGTCTCAAATTTTAGAATTTCCAGGTGCGGATTTGGCACTTAAGTTTAATTCCTCAGTGCATTGCGTGCTCGATGCCTTCACGACTACTGTGTTTTCAGTGAAGTGACATTCTTTCTCGAAGCATAGAATTCCAAATATTCTACAACCTGATCGGCACGATGTGCTCCATATACTATTGGGTATCTTTTCAGAAATTTAGCGTGTTCCCTTGGAAAAAAGCTGAAAAGTGCATATACTTACGTTGACAGCCCCGCATCTGCTTTTGGTGTCTTCAACGAGCAGACCTGTGGCAGAACAGAAATATGCCGTTTTAGAAAGGTTAAGTAGACAAACTACAATTAGTACTGGACACTTCCCAAGACCGGCGTAAGGACAACGCGTTTATAGCTTTGTTGTGATAGAAGGGAACCTTCAGGAATTCTACGTGCGCTCGTCAGTCATTGTAGTCGCGGCCACATATGCTTGAAGAACAGCTCAAGTTAAGAATATTGCTGTTTGGATCATTCTCAGTCACCGCAGAGTATGTACAGGGTCGTCCACTCTAAGTACGAACACAGCGCAGCGTGGCCGCGCTCCGCGGGGCGCGAGCGCATCCGGCGCGGCCGCGCATCGAAGCTCTGCGGCGCAGGCGCACACGGGCCTGGAGGCGGTGCTTCGTGTCGTCTGCTGCAGCGCGGGTGCGCACAGTGAAGCGCACCTGCGGGGAAGCGCACCTAACTCTAAGCATGAGTACAGCGCTCGTGTGCACAAAGAGAGCACTGCGGGAAAGCGCACTAACTGCAGCGCGTTGTTGCTGGTTGCACGTACGACCACTCAGCGGCCTCTCGTCGCAGTGCCACGATCTCAGTGATATGCATGTATTGCTGCAAACTTGTCATTTCGGGTTGGAATTGATTTGGTTGATGGGGTTTAACGTCCGGAAGCGACAGACTACAAGAGACGTTATAGTCGAGGACCCCAGGTTATTCGAGCACATGAGGGTTTTTAACGGGTGCTGACATCCCACAGTACACGGGTGCCTTGCGTTTCGCCTCCATTGAAACGGGGACTGAGGCGGCCCCGTTTCAATGGAGGCGAAGCGCAAGGCACCCGCGTACTGTGGGATGTCAGCGCATGTTAAAAACCCTCATGTGCTTACGTTGCCGTGCGCGCAACCCGCGACAACGCGCTGTAGTTAGAGCGCTTTCCCGCAGTGCTGTCTCGGTGCCCACGAGCGGTCTTATCATGTAGAGAGTTAGGCGCGCTTCACCGCAGAGCAAGCACTGTGCGCACCCGAGCGTAGCAGACGACACGAAGCACCGCCTCCACGCCCGTGTGCGCCTGCGCCGCAGAGCTTCAATGCGCGGCCGCGCCGGATGCGCTCGCGCCCCGCGGAGCGCGGCCACGCTGCGCCGTGTTCGTACTTAGAGTGGACGACCCTACATGCTTGTAAGAATTTGACTCTCCGAACGGTGCGAGGGAAGTTCCAGATGAAAGGTGAAGCTTGTTTCTAAAGTTATTGCTAAACATCAGCCTATTGCGGAGTTTATAGAAAACCATATGGCTCTATTTTGGCACCCTCACTGAGGCAAAGGTAATCTGTAGATCTGAAATATTTCTTACGCTGTTTAACCACTGAAAAGGCTATCTAGAACTTTGCGTTAGTGATAAAGTCAACTGGTGTATGAATCAGATAGTTGGGCCGGTTGAAGAACCGAAAGCGACATTTATAGTGGAAAGATAACATACTGCGCGCATGATGGCGTGTACACTCACATTCATAGGGAGAACTCGGGCAGTCCTTCAGGCGGCAGGTGTAGCCAGGCGAGCACTGCACATGGTGGAATAAAATACCACAAAGGACGTTTAAGAAACGGACTAGCAAAGAAGGTCAAGTTTAAGAATAATAATAAACAAATCAGAATCATAAGGACGTATTTTGCAACAATCCTACTTTTGAAGCACTTTTTTTTTGCCTCACTGCGAATGGTAGCTACCTCTGGTGGCGTTAGGTTCGCGAGCCTTTTACCGGCTTACATTGAAAACCGAGCTGACCAGCGGCAAAGAGGCATGTAAATAAATGGATCAAAGGACAGCTGTTCGACATGCTTAATACAAACGAAAAATAGGTGCAGCAGAACCTTATGGCTGCTAGATTACTGACTAGTATATTGAGTCTTTCTGTCTAGAGTACTGTATGTAATGAGAAATATGGCCTTTACTATTAAGGCATTTCCTAAGCAGTGTGTCAATGTGTAGGCTTACCTTCAGGTTTTAGAAAAAAAATTACTTTTTAGCTAGTTGTTTAGCGCCCCCTCCCTCTTCAGGAAGCTTAGTGACAAACCGTGGAAATGGTACTACTTTCAAGAGCAGACTGCTTTGAACACCCGAAATGGCCAAGTCTATGCTGTCGCAGTTACATTTAATCTATAATATCCTTTGTCAGTTGTGCCATCTGTTATAGATGCTACCTCGCTTACAAATCTTTCACGCACGCTACAGTTCAAGTTCGCACAACTAAGAAGAGGCTAGGATCAGCTGGGGAGCACAGAGAAGAACATAGTTTGATCAATAAGCTCAGATACCCCACTGTGCGGAGGGAAGTTACTCTGCACGTTATGTTTTCACACTTAAAGGTCACCGAGGAGCTCAGTTTCCCCTATAGAACAGAGCCGAATTTATAAGTCAGCCTGTCAACATCGTCGATCCGTGCAAACAGAATATCCGTGTTGCCACGCTCCTAACGCGATGGAGGACGTATGTCACCCGCTTTCTGATTCTTCCCGAACGAGCGTAACGACGTCGAGACACAAGCGACACGCAAGCGCATGTGTGCCCTTCTGCATGTCCTGTGGCTGGTAAAATGTTTAGGGGAATCCCCCAAGGTGGAGTATATTTGTAATAAGGGAGTACTTACTCATCGACATCCACCCGAGCGCAGCCATATGGCTACAAAGGAAAGCTATACAGCTTTCTCAGAAACTTCGTAGTTAAAGAAAAATTCGTCCTGGTCAGGGGTTCGGGGTTCGGTATGGTTGTAGCCATATGGCTGCGCTCGGGTGGATGTCGATGAGTAAGTACTCCCTTATTACAAATCTACTCCACCTTGGGGGATTCCCCTAAACATTTGACCAACACAGTTCCCACTTCGAGTTATTGATCAATTCGCTCTCGCCCTACCATAAGCTTGCCGTCCCGGTTAGCTGAGTTGGTAGAGCGACTGCTCCGGTGAAGCGGTGGTCCCGGTTTCGAACCCCGGACCAGGACAAATTTTTCTTTAACTACGAAGTTTCTGAGAAAGCTTAATAGCTTTCCTTTGTAGCCATATTGGCTGCGCTCGGGTGGATGTAAATGAGTAAGTACTCCCTTATTATGTCCTGTGGTTATTTTCGTGTTCGCTCTGTTTTACAAGTAATACATTGAAGGCTGTAAAATCGACTACCTCACAAGAACGGTTAGCTTTCCAAACGCATAGCAACCCTCCAGCAACAACGTCCTGGAGTACCAACTATATTTTGATAATGTTGCGAAGAAGGCAGGCACATTTACTGGCGAACGATTAGAAACGAGTGTTTTAGGGACGGAACGATGCGACGCAGGCTGGAAGTGGCATGTGTGTTCTGTCCTGCACTGCGCAGGGGAACTGTATTGTTATTCACTTACGAAATTGCGCAAGAGGAAGATTGTAATTACATGTCGGCTGTATGTTTCATATATTGCTCATTCTGGCGGAGATACACTGTGCCATGGCTTTGGCGGCTGCAGCAGCAGCTATAGAACGAAAAATTAGTTTTAGGACGTCATTAGCGCAAGTCCACCGGTGAAGATTCAGCTTAAGCGCTCTTTTCAGTATGTACTGTATCCATTATGCACTGTGTGCGCACTGCTGGGCTGGAACGCAGTGAAAGTGAAGCGTCAATAAGTAAATGGACAACTCACAGAGCAGGAGGTCTCAGAAACGTCGATACCTGGAAGGAAAATGAAACGTGCATCTTAGCAAGGCAGTTGTGCATTGTGGTCGTCGTAAAAAAAAAAGGTAAAAGAGTCAGCATATGGAAGAAAACTGCGATAATGGTTGCTATTGAAGGTAGGAAAGGTGTTGCCTTTTTAATGCGCGGTCATTCTCAAACAACTCGCATACTGAATGAAAAACTCTTCCTCGGCTGTGACGTAATTTAACCTGTCACTGCAACACGTCCCTTCTTTTTCACGCTCAGGCTGAGGGTGGTAAAACAGAACAACGAACTTTTAAATTTACTCAAGTAATAATGGAAAAGAACTGAATCAACTAATTTTATTTCCAAGATTTCGGCCAGTGTCAAAGAATTTAAAAAAAAGAACGGCAGGACCGCGCTTCTTCCTCTCGTTGCTTTACTATTTTTGTTTTCCTTAGCACTGCTACAGTCGTGAATTATTTGAGTAGATGGTTAAAATTCCGGGAAAAAAAATGTTAAAGATTCAGCAGGACGGCTCGTTGGGCATTCGGCAAAGAAATTCACTCCTGACTGCATGCTTTCCTAACAATAATGCCTCTCAAGGCGCTGTAGGTACCTTGAATAAATAAATAAATAAATAGAACAGGGCCAAACTGTCCTTAAATCTCTTTGCAGCTACTTTTATATAAAAGGTCACACTGCGTTATACTGGGCTGAAGTTCGAGGGCTAAGTCTTAATGTTAAGACAATAACTTTGATTTAGCGTTGTGATCAAACGTTAACCTTTGAAGAAGCCTCCGCGGCCACATACCTGCTGCTTCAACCAAGACTGCGATGATAATCGGAGTCGCCGAAGATTTTACGCGAACAAGAAGAACTACACCAAGTTTCGTCCATCGGCTTATGTACAAGAATGCTTACAGTAGTTGTAGCTCTCGCAGTTGGCAGCCGTTGAAAAGTTGTAGTGCGTGACACATCGCTGGCCTCCAGAACAGTCCGAGTCCTGGGAGCGAAAAGATATGCATCTTTGTTACGCCACATAGCTTACTTCATGTAGACGCAAGAGCCACTGTGGCCTTCTCTGATTTCATTGTACATTACTCTGGCTAAGAAGAGAACAGAATAGCTTTACTGCTTCATTAAGTGTGCCTCATGTCCCTTCTCCAGTGGCGAATCTTGGAATGTCGGATTTGAAAAGAAAACTACTCACAGATGTGCAATTTTGGAGAGCCGGAGTGCCACTGGCGTCGCAGCAAGATAGCAGCGCCACTGAAATCAAGGGTATAATCAGAAAGGGAGGTCACAATAAAGCACCGCACTTTTATTTGCCAGCATGCAACCGTCAAGGTTTAATGTTGAACCTCGCTATCTCTATGTCGCCTGTAATCTTGGTGAACTTCATGAAATAACGGAATGCTAAACTTCTCGTGATGATTATAAAAGGAAAGGTCAGTTATGTACAGTCAGGAACAAAAGTCTCTTGACCACATGTCGCGCAAATAAAGCCGATACCTCTACTATTAGCCAGCGGCTGGAGACCACAATTGCGGAGGTGAAAATCAGAATTTCGTTCTGTTGTTGTTGCGACTGAGAGAAGGATGAAAATATCAGAGGGCACTTTGGCTTTCTCAAGTGCTGCAAGGCGAAAGCCTTGCCTGGCGCACTGTATGTTTTTTTACTTTCTATTTTTCATGTGGCGGAGTAGTAGCACCTCTATTTCAAATGCCAAAGGCCCTGGTTCGATTTCCAGCCTCGGCACAGATCTTTTTTTAAGTAGTGACGCCGAAACGCGTACAAACTTGCTAACACACCTTGGTCACGACAGTATGCGGCATTAAAGGCTTTCGCCTTAAAAGGGAATTGCACGGGTCTGCCGACTGGCTCAAGCCGAGCCACCACCGCTGCCACGTGCAGAGAGAGGAGATATGAGAGGAAAGAGTGAAAGAAGAGACGCGCGTTGCAACAACCACGTCCACCGAAGCGAAGACGTTGGCTGAAACAACGAGATACCGATGATTGCGCTGAGCACTGTCTGTTATTACTGCGTCTGACCATTTCCTAAACGCGTTGCATTAAGTAAAGATGACAGGCAGGCTATCCAATGCGATGCCCAATATTGCGTACGTACCCAAAGACTGGAACGTGCTTACTTTGGTCGCAACGCACTTAGTCTGCGTGTTCCCATAAACGACCGCTGCTTCTTACGTAAGGGTACAACCCCCGTAGCCACATATGTAGCGGTCATCTTTAGAGTGACGCATTTATTCGCAGAATGAACGTACTAATTTTCCCCTAAAATCGCTAAAAATTGGCGGGGTGTGTTCAGTACGCGGCGGAACAATGCCAAGAAAAATTCGAACCGATAAAAGCGGGACAAAAGTAGACTGGCGGAATAAATACTGAATCCGGTACCACCCGTCTTCAGAATGAAACAAAACGCAATCAGCATGGTTTCAGCCATCGTACCCAACAATTCTGGACAAAAGCATTTCTGAACGGGAAAGAGTTGATGAACACATTTTTTTTTTTCATATATGGTAAGACCGCAGATTGGCCGACGGGAGGCTTGAATTTTTTTTGCTATTAACATTTTTACTATCGTCAAAAGCGTTCCCCATCGGTTGTCTATGACAGTTTTGGAAACACTATAAAAGAAACACTATGAGCGATGGAAACACTATAAAAGAAAGATTTTGCTACATATCGCAAGAATGGACCATTAGCTGTAATATTTCGGTGCCAGTACCTTACAGTTTGCTAATACTCAAAATTTTTATCCAAAAATGCTGGACAGGAGGGGTGCATAGTGATTAATGTGCGTCTTAAATCCGTACGTGTGCCGCCGCGGTGGCTCAGCGGTTATGGTGCTCGGCTGCTGACCCGAAAGACGCGGGTTCGATCCCGGCCGCGGCGGTTGAATTTCTTTGGAGGAGAAATTCTAGAGGCCCGTGTACTGTGCGATGTCAGTGCACGTTAAAGAACCCCAGGTGGTCGAAATTTCCGGAGCCCTCCACTACTGCGTCTCTCATAGCCTTAGTCGCTTCGGGACGTTAAACCCCATAAACCAAACCAAACCATAACTTGAGGAACAGACCATAATATTATGCCTTCTAAGGAGAGAACAACTGGAATTCCCTTTAGCAGATTTCTCTGTGTTCGGTGAGAAGCCCAACGACAGTAAGTTTCCACAATTCCCAATATGCGACTTCTAATATACTCTTTATTATGCCACCCTCTGAGGCCAGTTGTGATTTCCATTGGTTCGGTAGTAGCCTTGGCATCCGACAGCAGGTGCTTTATATTACTGCCTAGTTTATTCAGCGCTCAAAAAACGGCGCCTGCTCGCATTCGTTATTATCGGTAGCATACTTCGCGCAATAATGTGTTGCGTACATTCCACAAGTAACTACTGCATTTTAGTGTGCCGCACTAGAGCCTCTCCCCCCAAAGTACAAGCAATATTGGTTTCATGCAAGCAGAAATACACACAGAGGACATACCAAAAGCACAGGCAAAACAGATCGTGGCCCACGCAGCTGCATTCAAAGCCATTGCCTCCTGGAGTAGAGCCGAGTTTCTCGAAGCAGGTAGCGAGCTAAACCACCACCGGTGTCGGAAGAACAACTGCTGAAAGCAGTACTGCCGGGCTTAAATATGCACCTGCGGGTCTGTATTCGCTTAGAACAGTTGGTTGCTGCACTGCAGGCAATCGGTGAGCTACTCCCAAAGTAAGAAGAACGAAAAAAAAAAACACTCCACGTGCCAAGTGTGTGTCAATGGCGTTCTTCGAATCGCACTTTGCAGTCGTGGAAAGCTTGCGAACAGGTGTATCGTCCGCGTCTATCAGTGTGTCCTCTTTTGGTTTCTCTTAGCATATTTTTTTACATTTCCGCTTTTTAATTTTTAAAATTGTAGTTTGAATTGTTTTTCCTTTCCTGCGTTTATTCTTTGGCACTGTTATCAGCAGGGCATGCGTCATTTTAGTGAAGGCAGTGCTGAGTTTTGTACACAGCACGTGTGTTCAGTTCGCAAGTGAAGTGACTCTTTAAAGCCCATGACCAGAAACCACCGGTTGCTGCTTGACGCTGCAATATGAAAGGAAGTGAAATTCTGTGTTCGACTGAGACAACAGGATGCACGGATGCCCGGATTCATGGAATGCACGCAATTAAATACTTAGTAAAGAGATCCATAAACTATTTGATACGGGCTGGAAAGTATGACGAGATTCTGAGCAGGTCAGTAAGGACTTAATGTTTTCAGAACAAAAATTTCTTGATATTTTTCTTCACTGAAAAGAATTGTGGCCCCTTTGCATGAAAATGGTTTCGTAGCGCCTAAGACGCTGCAATATATGCTGAGGGGCTCTCAATACGAAAGAAGCCGAACTTAAAAATGCAGCTAATTTGGTCTGTCGAACACGGTTGCCATCAGCCCCATGACACTCCGTGGGAGTGTGTAGCCATAGCACACAATTTCTGTAAGATTACAGCTTGAATGCCATGTTACGTATGGTTGTGGTCACTGTTTGAATTCACGTTGTAGAAGCCTTGTGATTTATCTGCAGGATTTCCCCGATACATGAAAGAACGCATTAGCTGCGGTCCGAAATGACTGTGCGATGCAGAGTGTAGATTCATTCATGCGCCCACGAGTGATAAACTGCGCAGTTAACTGATTGAGAATTCTCTCACCCAGATTTTTTTTGGGGGTGTACTGTAGCGCCAGTTAATGCAGCACGTTTTACATATCCATAATTGTACACAAATGGAAGTTTTCGGAGGCTTCGTGGCCCCTATAATCACTGAAAGTGTTGCTTTCGAATAATTGCCTTAGGTTTGCTTGGCTGGCTGACGGCATCTGTGGGGGAACAAGATTCGTTATTGAATAATTTTAACTGACTAATGATTGAAAACTCTTACTTGAGGAGCGACACACTTGAGTGACACACTCTGCGCATATTTCTCCGCAGCCTCCGCATTGTTATCATCCGGCTCCGCGTAACACGGCCACACGCTGGACTGCGTCACCGATAAAACACAGCGCCACCGCTGCGTCACCCGCGGTGGCTACAAAAACAGGCTGCCCGGTAGGGAAAAGCGTTTTTTTCCTTCCGCTACCGAGACGAGCGTAGTGTTGGTATGCTCGTCCGCTGCCGCCACTAATCGAATAAACAGTTGTTACGTTTTTTTTATGTTGGGATTCGTCCTTCCGCAGAAACTACATCCCACACCTGGATACTGAAAAAATTCATAGACTATCACATTGTCGAGGCTAGATGTAAGCATCACATTGAAGGGGTACAAAAGAAAGCACTTCGATTAATTTTTAACGCTTACCATAGAAGTATCTCTGTTTCAGACCTGAGAACACGAGCTGGGCTCCCGTCGCTAGAAATGCGCCGTAAACTACACCGCCTACAAATGATGTACAGTATTGTCAACCACCATGCCAAAATAAATTTTCATACTTACATGCACTTCAACGAATCCAGGAAAACGAGAGGCAAGCACAGCAAAACAATTGTAATGCTGCAGGTTAAAACTAACGCCTTCCGTTCATCATTCTTTCCTCGAACCACAGCCGAGTGGAACGCCTTACCCTATGAAGTAGCTGACATGCCCTCAGTTGAATCTTTTGTTACGGCCGTGTCATCTTATCTATGATGCAGCAAGTATTTCTTTACAACGCTTCTTGCCTTGCCGTCCGCCTTTCAAAGTGTATTCCTGCTTTCTTTTTTTTGTGTTTTTTGATTGTGCACATTCCTTCGTGGCTGATTGTCAACAGCATGTTTTCTTTCTTTGCCGCTGTTAAACTCACCTTAGCAATTGTTCAAGAACAATGTATCTACTCCTGCTTTGACTGCCAAGAGGCAGTTGGCAGTATTTGATAAATAAATAAATAAATAAATGAAATGCCCCTCTGGGAAAGCGCACCAAAATTTAGGGCAGCTCTTAGATACTCAAAGCCGCGCCCTAGTCGTGAGGAGCGCCCCTGACCAGCCCCTTTCCCTTGCGACGGACATCACGCTTGGATTTCTTTGCCGCTTTTTATGTATGGCGACCCGCACCACCAGCGCTCGCCACGAGCCGAAGAAAAGGGGATCGGGCCACAACGTGCTATGCAAACGCCAAGATTATCGCCTCGGCCTGAAGTCACCCCCGTCGCCTCAGCTCCGTCAACCACCACGTCGAAGATTACGTTGGAGCTAGATGCTGCCGTGCTGATGGATGGTGCCATGGGACCCGTGAAGACGCTGTTGTTGACGTATGCGCCGCTGCGGTGGCGGCGCATCTAGGCATAACACGTAGCCATGAGGCGATGAACGCAAGTTTCGCAAATATTCGTTTAGGTTGAGCTCCGTGTTCTACGTTCTATCGCCAAGGTCACGCGCGGCACGCCGACAGAGAGAGCTAAAAGCATTTCATGTTTAAAACGAAATTCAGTGTTACAAAATACCACAAACGTTAAACAGCACCTAAATATAAAATTTGGCTAATCGACGCAGCATGAATGATTGAGTCCAAGTTTGAGTGGTCGATGGCTCAATGCCCCTTTTGAGATCATGTATGATCCGGCTGTTTATGTATTGGGGTTAAGGAATGACATGATGGCGTAGTGTAGGGTGATAGTAAAGTTTACAAAGATGGCGTAGACAAACTTTTTTCTACGCAGTGACGGGGATGGAATATCGTATACGGATTTTATATCACTTACGCTAGCTCTTCTGTCATAGTTAGACAGGAAAAAAAGAACTGAGTTGTTCTGAATAAATTCAAGTGAATCGATTAGTTTCTCACGACAAGTATCCCAAACTTGTGTGGCGTTTTCCGATCTAGACCAAATTAGTGACTTGTATAGTAGCATTTTTATTGAATATGGGGATTTAGAAAAGTTACGACTTAAATGCAGTTTCCGATTATGCTTTCAATATGCAACGACCATGTTAGACCGACTCCAAGACATTTCTATGGTTCTACTGATTTTCAGGTGGTGTTAATGAAGTAGTTGGAAGTCGGATAAAAAGTTAGTTATCCTTATGATTTCCGTAATTTTACATTTGATACAGTTTAGTTTCATTGGCCATGTATTAATCCAAGTTGCTCTGCTGTTAAGGTCAGACTGAAAAATTGAAGAATCGTTATTAATGTGTGAGCATTAGAGGGCACATGTCAGGGAGAAAGTGAAGCCATAGCCCTCGGAGTGAAGCCCTGCCAACCATATTCTGAGCAAGCTGCCCACCGTGCAGGTGGGAGTTCAATTAATTATTTGTCTCGAGAGGCTGCCCGCGAAGAGCAACCTGGGTCGCACAAGGCCCACCACTGGGTGCCCCTGCCATCGCAGGGTTGTGGTGCATCTCTTAACCGCTGCACCCCTGCACTAGGAGTGGTATGAGGACTCCCATGGATCTATGAATGTAAAGAGAGTGACCAGTGTCACGACGTTAAAAGAAGATGATGGGAACGAAGGCACCAAGAGTGAAAATGAAAAGAATTAAAAAAAGATCGTGGTGTGGTCAATGAACGCAGTTTCCTTACAAATTTTTTAGACAGTCGATGGACTGTCTATAGACAAATCCTAGAGAACAGTCTATAGGCAATACAAATGCTGTAGACAGTCTCTAAACAATCCATACATTTATGGCCACACAGTTTTAGTAGAATTTTATCTATACACTGTCTATGTATGATTAAACAAAAATAGATACCTATAGGAAGGCAATAGAGTCTATAAGAAGTCCATAGACTGCCAATTAAGGGCTCGTAATGGTAACCGCTCACGCCTTTCTCTCCTGGCGCCCAAGCGAGAACCATTGAGTTTTTATTATTTATTTCGTGAGCAATGGCACAGCCGTCTGCAAAAAAGTAATTATATTTAGTAACATACAGGATTTTATTCATACAATTAAGCAACAAAATGAACGAAGGAATCTACCTTGTGGTGTTCCCGAGGGCACTTCACTAAAAGAAGGGTTATAACCATCACCGGCAACAAATTTGACTTATTGCTATTGCTGGAGCTGCGGGAACATTTAAAGGGCATGCGGTTTGTGTCCGACAGTATGTTCCCTAGTGCCATGCGCAGTTGGTGTCGCCAGCGACCAGCCTTATTCTTTCCTGACTGCATGCAAACACTAGGGCACTGATGACGCAGGTGCCTCTTTGCTTGCGGGGATAACATCAAAAATGAATTCTTCTTTGGAAGAAGACATTTCAAGCTCTCTTTTGAACAGATATTTTCAATTGTAACAATCACCAAATTCGTTACAGATTTGAAGGCAAAACTTATTCAACAGCCCTCGTATTTTAGAACAACAACCTCTTCGCCTACACAGCTGTAAATACACTGGGAAAACAGTCCACCCGCACTTGCATATGAATTTATTTATTTGGTCCTGCATGATTGGTGTGTAGCTTGGGCTGTGTTCTATTGAAATGGCACATAGCGCATAAGCTCGCGGGCTATTAGGAGTTATGCTTCATGGTCCGGGGCTGATGGTCGGTGGCGTCAGAACAGCGGTGGCTGATTTGCAGCCGTCGCAACTGTACTTCCTATGGCCGCTGATATCAGCGATGGCTTTTGGGCCGCAGGCGCGGTGTTGCTTGGTGATCTTGACGCCTGCGTAAATGGAATAGTAGGTAGAGGTCGTGAGAACAATTACTAATTACACTAAGACGGCCCAATGAAGCCTGGGAGATGCTTGACAGGGATATGAATAACAAACATCTAAATGTGCTGCCTAAATTACACTAACACCTGTACCCTCACAAATACTTGCTTTAAAGGGTTCACCGTATCGTATTCGAATTTCTAGCGTATACAACAGAGAATGTCTGGCGCCACTTTACTACATAGGTGCTTTCCCGAAGAACACCAGACATTGAAAACTATACTAAGTTCCTTGCCCTGCCGTTGCCTCAAGGTTTTACTTTACTTCCTTCAAGATACTCGTTTCCTTGAAAACTATTTTGCTTCGTCATCTTTAGCTAAATCTTCGGTGCGTTGCTCTCATTTCGCTCTCTTCATGCCGACTTGACTGCATGCAAAGCTCTTGTTAAAGACATTTCCGAACTGCTGGGATATCCCAAAACACCGATTTAAATGCAGAATAGACAGAAATCAAAACTGTAAACGTTTCAATCTTACTAGATCACCCACGTGTAGGCGACAAAAATCAGTTTTTTTTGTTGGATTTCTAGATTTCTGGAATGATTTATATTTATAAACTTGAAAGAAAGAGAGAGAGGATAGAAAGCTGAGGACCCACATGAGACTTCATGAGTGTAGTAGCACGGGCACTCATAGCAGTAGATGTTCTGGAAGACATAGGCGCACACCTCGCCTTCCTTGCAGACGGGAGCCTGTGGCAAAAAAACAAACGAAAACGTTGAAGGCAGGTTTAGCTCTACCCCGAAGTCTCCTAGTGACTGAGCTCAAAAGAAGACGAAGACATTACATGTCGTGAAATTCACTTAACGTATAATCTTCATGACATGAGCTACCTGGTGTACGGGGTCCTAAAGAAAACGTTGAGCATGTGTTCTTCGATAATCTTTTTATTCACCGTCAGTTTGCCTTGAAACGATTGCTAACAAAGGGTGAAGCAATCGCTGAGTTAGAAGCGTTGTAGTATTCAACCTGCTCACTGTTCCCCGAGGTAGCCTCCTCCTAAAGCATGCCCGCCACGTCCCATCTTTATTCCTGCACTTTCTCAGAAAAGATGAGAGCATACCTCGGCGCTACATGTAAGGGGGGCTCTGTCCTAATCGCTAGCATTTCTAGACCTACCGGGCTGAACAAAATGCCGTCACTTTAGGGTATATCCGAGCGCAGAAGACATCTCGTGGTCCTATGAACAAACCGGCTCCCTACTTTTCCAATGGCGACACTTGTCTGCGCGACATAATATTGTCTGCGTGTTGATGAGGTGGTGTAATAACGTAAATAGCCAATTACATGCTTTGTGCAGAAGACGGATACTCACTCGTTGGCCGCCGCACCTTGTCTCATGGTTTTCTAGGATAAGGCCTGAAATAAAAAAACAAGTGTCATCATATAAGTTTATGAGAAAAAGAGGGAGAGAGAATGCAGAGTTGTTAACCAGAAGGATGTGCCGATTTGCTATCCTGCATCAGGGGAAAGGAAAGCGGGTACTAAAAGGGTAAGAAAAAATGGGTGCATCGTCGATTAGGGCCCACATTTGCTATGAAAGCTTAACGCTAAAGACAAGCTGGCGAAAAAAAAATATTAGAAAAAGCAAGAGGAGTTTTTAATCATATCCTCAAACAAGAAATCCGATAACACTTTGTCTAATGTTCTCTAATAAGTATATCATATGTTCTTGTGATTTTCTTGCGAAAACTCTGCAGGTGACCGGTTCCATTGCCCTTATACGGTGCGCATGAGTCATCACCTTCTATAATGTTCCAGAACCTTCCATTCGATTATCATATAGAATTATACTGATCCAATCCACTAATAAACCTTAAAGGTGCACTAAAGAAAATTCTGAGCTCGTATTTTTACAACGAGAACTCCATCAACACGCTCCAAGCATTATTCGAAGCTCCATGATCCAGGCTTTGACGACACTCCTCGAGCGGCTTCTGCAAATGCGTTATAGCATAAGTGGTAAAAAAAATGGCAGACTTCCTGCCACCCCACTTGTTTAGCGGAAATAATGAGCTAAGGGCGAGAGCCGGGCCCATTGTACTCCAACTCGTACCCATTGCACCAAAGGGTAGAAGCGGAATCGCACCGCTTAGAGACCGCTAGAGTTAATATGTGGGGAGCATATGGAGTTACTCTAGAAACTGTAGATGAATGACGCCATCCTGACGGCAGCTGAGAAAGCTGTAGTGGTGGAGTACTTCAGTTTTGAAAAGGCGGGTAGAAAAGTAACCCCCGAAAAGCATTTCCTTACACTCGTAAGGGGATTTCGGGCAGTCTTTCGGGCGGCAGGTGTAGCCATCTCGACACTGAAAAAAAAAGGGCAGTGGTATGCATTTTGCGAGAAGTTAATCACCAAAATATGACGTCACTATGACAGCGTCAGTTCATGAATATTGAATACAATGTCAAACAATGATGCGTAACATGAAACTAAGCTTGTCTGGTACAATCGCTCAGTCAGAGTCTGCACCTGCGGGGGCTGGTATTAAGTAAAATCAATTCTTGTTCTGCCGGAGCGCACTTGATCGCCTATCAGGATAACCAAGTCTCAAGTGATATATCACCCCATATAAGCGTTTCGTGAATATATAGAGCAGAAGAGAAGGAGTAAAAGCGCGTTATTATACTACAATGGGGCGCATGTCCTCGGAAGATACAGTCTGTCTCACAAATAAGCGCCTCTTGCCGGCGGGTAATAAACCCCAGCTCTGTTTTTATTTCAGAATGATCCGCGATAGGCAGGCGTCCTGACAGCCATACACCGTGCTGTCACGATTACCGAAGCGATAGATGCAAACGACAATTCTGAGTTTACGGCAGCCAGCCAAGTACCATACAATCCAGAAAACGTTTTTTCGAGTGCTATATTGATTTTGTACCAAGTAAGGCGTTTTCAAAATGTCTGAAAAAGCCCGATTTATTTGGTATTAAAATTTTTTCTAGGATACGTCCACTGAAAGAAGCGGCTTACACGTGCTTTTTTGCAACTGAGTTGTAAACTGTAGTTTTTCGCCCCGGAAATCACTCCCGCATGTTCTGATTGTGCATGCGCAGATCTCTCTGGGTATGGTGTATGCTTACGAGCAACTCACCGCTTACGAGTGGGTGGCCAGAGTCAGCTAAGCGGCGAAAGCGAATGGCGGGAAGTTTTCTTGTTCGCTGACATAAGTACAGCCGCCCACAGACTTAACACGAATGACGGAAAGCGTGGCCTGGACTGCCGTCAGCGCCACGAAGCGATAGTCATTGGTGCGCGACAATGCTCTCGGTATGTTTGCGGTGGCTGACGATAGCTGGTGCGCAGCTCGCTTTGACTGCTTTTCCGCCTGTGCCTGATCGCCCCGTGGACAGCGCGCTCGTCACGGGGGCGTTTCAGAGCGTTTTGCTCGCCGATTCGGCCTCCACGGCCCCGGCAACGCTCTTTGCAGTTTTCTTATCGCGGCAGCCAGGAACTGCCCGCCAAGCTGCCGCGGTTCGTACCTTCTATCGTCAGACACCGCAAACATTCCGAGAGCATTATCTCGCACGCGATGACTATCGCTTCATGGCGCTGACGGCAGTCCAGGCCACGCATTCCATCATTCGTGTTAAGTCTGTGGGCGGCTGTACGGCATGACTTCTTTAACGTATCGATAATAAATACGGAATGTACTTTCGCTATCACTAAGATAATTGTTTCGCAACACATGTGGAGCCTCCTCGCCATCCGAATAGAAGGAGAAGGCGAGCAGGTTTTATTTGCGTAGGACAGCGACTGAATTGGCACCGAAAATTCCGCAGCCGCCATGTTGACACGCCAAGATTTCAGAATTTTATCAAAAACTTTAGGACCCATTTTCAAGCTCAGGTTTCGCTTCAATGCTCTTATTTTTTTCCAGCGAGATCTAGACGGCTGATTTTAGATTGCCTTCTAACCCGGACATGAGACGAGCTATATGTCTTCTGCACGGTTTTGGAGAGTGAAAAACTGTATAATTTCTTTTTTGCTTTCTTAGCTCTTTGTTTAGACCCAGATATTCCACTCAGAAACATGTTCTATTTTTTTGTGTGGTACCCGGACAATATTAATTCGCATTATATAGAGCTGTACTCTATTAGTTCAAGAGGCGATTCACAAAGCCCTACGATTCATGGTTAGAAGACACCTACATTATTGTTGGCCTTCGTGAGTGGATCTTCATGGAAGCCCCGTAATGGGAAATGTTGAAACACGCAAGTCGCTTTATGCATTCAGCATTTTATAAGGAGACTCAAGGTGTGGCATTCACAAACACTGAATCATATCTGTGGCACGAAATCTCGGTGAAAACCTTGCGTTGAGTTTTAATGAAATGAGTGATATTTGCGAGCGTTTGAACGGCAAAATGCGCTTTGTGTATAGATCTTTGTAGATGAAGAGGGGATGAAAAGTCTGTTAAAGACGTACCGAACAGGTGTCACCACTACCGTTGATGCCTGCGGATATGAGAAGAATAGAAGCATATTAGAAATTGTATTAAATATACTTGAGCATTGCTATGCTGATGAGATAATAGCGAATAATACTTGTTGCTACAGTATTAGTCACAATGCCATTGCCGTCGTCGAGCACTGGTCAGGGCCTTAGAGTTCTTGTTTGGTGCTGCTTTATGCATCAGCCAAAATAATGTGTACAATGGTAAGTTGTAGTAAAGTGCGTCCGCAAAAAAGCTTTGAGAGCACTGCGGCGACCCTCACTGGAGCAATGCGAAAGCAAAATGTCCCCATACTATATCGACGTCCGTGGCTGTTCTGACGTCCATGCACCATATCGACGTCCATGGCTATTTTGACGTCTAGGTGTATTTTTTGCGTTTTGTCGCGTTTAATTAATTGACTAATTACTCGTCATCAACCAAATTTTTCCCACGGCAACATTTTGTCACACACTATCTGTCGCAATCACATCTTCAGAGAACAACGTAATCGTGCGGACAAAACTTGCGGACACGTTATGCGGACAGTCTAAGCTGACGTGACAGAGCCGTATAATGTTTTCGCGTTAATAAATACCAGTTTGGCCAAAGAGAAGGTATACCAGCGGAAACTTTAATCGACTAATATATGGCCCATTAGCATGGCATGAGTCTGCAAAGTCAAGCGGTTTCTGATACATTATCATTATGAACAGCCCAAATTCATGCACTTCTGGGCAAAGACCTCTCACACTTATTGCCAGAAAACCCTGTCCCGCGCAGGCTGCAGCGGCCTTTTCTCCGCAAATTTCCTTATCTCGTCCGCCAATCTGACTATCTGCAGAACCCTGCTTGCTTACTTCTCCTTGGAGTCCACTCGATCACCCAAGAGACCACCGATTATCTGATGATCGCATCGCATGCCTTGTACTCATACAATTATTCTTTCTAATTTCGACCAGGATATTATTATTTTGTATTTGTTCTCAAATCCACTGTGCCCTCTCCATATCTCTCAACGTTAGCCCTATTGTTTTCTTTAGTTAAATGTGCTGTCTTCAATTCAATTTCAAGCCTTTACGTCAGCCGCCATGTTCTACCCCTCAGGGGAGTAGTAGAGAAATACAACTGCTTCATCTTCTTGAGAGATGCTGTTGAGCCTGTATTCATCACCTCAGAAGACCTCCCAAATGCACTCTACCCCGCTCTTATTCCCCTGAATATTACCTTATCGGGATCCGGATTAATGGTCCCTACTTGTCCCAGTCATATGTATTCGACTACCACTTCCATTTATTCGCCGCCTATCCTAAACTGTTGGTCCTCTACCAGGACGTTGAACATTCGTTTAATTCTAAGAAGTGTATAGTTCACCCCTCTTAGAACAATATTTTTATTTACGGACAGATTTACACCACATTTTCACTGTTTGTACATTTTCATGTGCTGATTCTAAAACTGCGAACAGTTTCCCCCTGCAGCAGTAAGTTTTGTATTTATCATGAAAAATATGTCTTTTGTTTGGAGGAAGTTTGGTTAATTAACATAAGACTTTGTGGAGAAGATTACTATTTATAAATGATCTAGAATCACCAAGGAGTGCAATAAGGCAAAAATGAGCATTCTAGGACCACTTGGACGAAAGTTACAGCTGGTCAAACATGACAGAGAAGAAGCTCATTTTGACTACTGAGACAAAGGATTTATTTCCAAAATTTTACTGAGAAAGCAGTAGTTCAGATTTAGCCTTATTGCACAACCTGTGCATTTATCTTTCTAGCACAAAAAGAATTGTAGTAATAGCTAATATGGAATTGAAGATATCGCTCCTCCAAAATTGTGTGCATGCAAAAATTTCAGTTTTGAGAAATCGAAAAAAAAACGTTTTTGGCATATTTTTGTGGCACTAAGGGTAACTAGAAATCACTGAAGTGAGTTCTGGCTGGTTTGTGATATAAAAGCACCGTTTCCCGATAACTGCGGTTGCAACAAGCAAATTGCCGGCGAATAGATGGAATTGTTTGGAGGAGTGCCTTTGCACTGTGACCTCCCCCAAGCTGCAGCGCGCGATTCTACCTCACAACGGCGCTGTGATTGCAGTCAGCCCCTAACAAACGAGACGTGCTCTTTGCTCATCTTGCCCCTCAAAGCATTGAGATGCAAATTTATTTCGTCAAGGTTTCCCATTCCGCGCTTTGCGGGACGCCGTTTCGCGGCCGCCGCTGGCGCCGCGTCATCAGGTTTATCGGAGAGCTCGATCTATCGCGCCGTTGCTGGCTGTCAACGGAAGCTGCTTAGGTATCGCTTTTTCATCTGCACAGCCACGATTATGCTGTCTGTACGCGGCAGGAACCGCCCTGATCACTCCTCGCCGTCGCATAAGCAGCAGCGCGGGCGTTATCAGGTCATCACGAAGCGTCGGCGCCGCTGATTGTAGATAACAGGTGGGCGCTTCATCGCTGATTATAGATAACGGGATGCGACGATGCAGCGTACCCAACGCGCTTCGTATCTATACCTTTCGCTCCCTCAGGATGAGTGTTCAATCCTCGCTGTCATGCTAAGCATCGCCGGTTACGGCGTTATCGGACCGTCGTGGAGCGTGGCTGCTGAATGTAGACACAAGGATGCAACGATACAGCGTTCCCAGCGCGCTTCGGATCAATATCTTTTAGTGCTTTTTGACTAAGACTTGCGTAAATTGAAATATTTCGCACTTAGCGCCCGAAAAACCTCACTTCGCCGTGACAGTGGGACTGCCCGACCCACACAAAATGGCGCCGGGCTGCAAACGGTCTACGCCGTCAACCAACCAAAAGTCGCCATTTTGGTCACGTGATTTTGAGAACCAATAGCAGAGCGCGTTTTGCCCAATTTTTTTCTCTGTTTGCCGCTGCTTGGGCTTGCTCATAGTTGCCAACCGGAATATGGAAATAGCCTGAATCGAGACCTTTCAAACGAAACCAAAATGGCGCCGGCGGAGCGCGTATTTTTCGAACTGCTGGCAGTCAAAGTTCGGTGCGATTACACCTCAATTTAAAGGGCCGCGCGCGCGGTTTCACGTCTTTGGAACGCTACAACTCATGAATTAGGCGGTATTTTTCAACGAAAATTCGTAGATAGCTGGGCAATCACCTCAGTATCGCGAAAATGAAAAGATTGAAAATGCGATTTTTTGACCAATTTTTGCCCGCAAAGAGCCGTGTCCCCCCTTAATTCTAAGAAGTATATAGTTCAGTTCAGTTTAAAGTCTTTAGTTTAAGGCCGCAAGTACAGGTGCTATTAAACTGACCAAGCTTAATCCAATGCAATCGACAAATGCAATCGACAATGCAATCAATTGCCAATGCAATCGACAAACGGAAATAATCAAAGAAACAGGGAGAAACGGCTGGCAATACTCACAATAGCTTTGCGTGGGACAGTTGGAGCCTGAAGTGTAGTTGTAGTGAGGGACGCACACGCTGCCTCCGGTACAGTCTTTGTTCTAAATCGCATAAAGAATATCATTGCAACAAGGCTGGCCAGCTACACTGTAAAAATTCAGGTACTGATAGTGCAAAAAATCCCATTGTACAAATTCAATGCAAGCCGGTGGTACTTACAGTCGTGCAGAGAGTACTACTGTTTGCAGCGCTTCCAGGTGAAACTAAAGCTGAAAAAAAAGCGACAAAATGTGGCTTTTAGGTTCGCATCAGGAAATTTACTTAGTGGGCTGACCGCCCTCTTCCTTGACTCTGTAACCCGCTCATGGAATTAAAATTACTTGGTACCGCTGCGATGGCTAAATGGTCATAGTACTTGGCTGCTGGCACGAAAGACGTGGTCCTTATAAAATGGTCAATAGACTTTCTATAGACTTTTTATAGACTCTACAGCCATGCTTGACTTTCCTTTTGTCTACAGACAGCCTATAGAATATCTCTAGACTAAAGTCTATAACTGATTTAATTCTCGTTCGAGTATAGACAGTCTACAGACAATCCATAGGCTAGAGTCTATAACCACCTTAATTTCCTTTTGTCTACAGGCAGTCTATAGACTATTTATAGCTTACACTCTATAAATGCCTTATTATTTGTCTATAGACAGTCTATAGATACCTATAGACTAAAGTCTATAACCGCCTTAATTTACTTTATTCTATAGACTAATGTCTATAATCGCCTTAATTTTTTTTCTCTCCAGACAGTCTATAGACTATCTATAGCCTAAGTCTATGGCAGCCTTAATTTTCTTTGTCTGTAGACGGTCTATACACTATCTATAGACTAATGTCTATAACAGCCCCTTAATCTATTTTTGTCCATGGGCAGTGTTTAGACTATCTATAGGCCAAAGTCTATAACAATCGTAATTTCTTTTTGTCTGTAGACAATGTACACACTGGCTTTCAACGAAGTCTAAAAAAAATTCAATTTCTTTTTGCACTTCCTGCCAAGGGGAATCCTGCAAAGGGTGACCGCAACTACGGCTACAGTCCTCCACCTCCTTCGCTGTTTCAGGTTTTAAAAAAAAATATTGGCTGAGGACAACGTAACGCCCTCCTGTATATTGTTTTGAGAAGCATTGAAAAGTTCCCTTTCGTTATAAAGTGACGTATATTATAAACACAAATAAAGAATATTTAATGCTAACAGGTAAAGCAAGGAAAGGAAGCCGTTCCTGACGTAAGGGTTCTCGCAAACTGTACTACATCAAACGAACACGCTCTCCCTTAAAGGAATCCGTCAAGACAATTCCATTCCATATTTTGATCGTTATTGCCCAACGAGCTTAACTCAGAAACGTTTAATCGGCGATTCCACATTTCTCTTTAAAATTTCCTGAAAATAAAAGGGGAAAAACGGGTGTGAGAATTCAAGGATGTGCCCATCTCTTAGAAACGCCGTTAGTAGAGTCTCAAAGAGCATGGTCCTCGGCGCGATTAGCATCTGCCATTTATGCCTTTGCCGTCTGCATTCACGTGGAAAAGTGCAGTTACGCAACAATCACAAGGCCAGTATTTTTTCGTTCCTCCCTACATACTTGCTGCCTCGGAACCGGTGACACGATGGTGTCGTACATACCAGTTTTCTAAGCACAAAGACACACAAAAAGAGAATTTAGAATGTATAGCTTTTTAATTATTGGAAAAGTGTGCCACAAACTATTCGGTGGAAAACGCGGTGCGTATAGACAAAGCAGAAATATTTCGGCTTTGTTCTCGCGAAAACAACGCGGTTTCTAAAGCGCGAGTGGAGAATTTAAGCTTATAAATTAGTTTCCCTCTGTGATCTTGTATAACTGATCAACCTACACACGGCAAGAGTGCAAATTGTAGAGATACGGCCGTTGAATGGGTTTCTGTTTCGTGTTTTACCCATTTTACCGCGAGACGGCGGAAAATCATTCGGGCTGCAAGCAACCGTGTGCGCGAATGTGTCGGTGTCGTCCAACGTTTTTAGATCCCTTTCAGTTTGCAAGCTCCCCCGCGCCGCGCCCGAGAAAGCGGCCCCCGTCCGCTTCCACTCACCACGCGGCGCTGCTGTCGCTGTCGGCCCGAAGGCGCCGGAGCGCTCGCGCTTGGCAGTTGCTGTGACAGCCTGTTCTCATCCGCGATAACATTGGGAGCGAACACGTCGAACTCAAATTTGCTGTACTTTTGGAGCTGTCACGTTGAAACTTCAGCCTCATGGTTAAAGAAATGTTTCACCTGGCTAGTAAGGGTGAGATAAAGAGCAGGCTGATGCCAGTTCGCAAAAAAACTATCGTTTGCATTGCGCTTTATCGCATCACGTTTGCGACGATTAGCGCTGATGATATGCGTATGTTGCAGTAGAGCTATCAATATTTCTTCGGGAGAATGCACGAAACATTAATGAAAGGATAAAACTAGCGATGTTCCGCTTCTAGATCAGTCACGAAATTCCGCGCTATATTATCAACGAAGCACCGCACATGCGAGCAGCATTTTGCACGTTCTTTAGAATTCCAAATTCAGAGAGCACAACTATAAATGCAGACACACTTAGCTGGATGCAGGGAGGGAATAACTATAGAAGAGCTTTTTATTTGCAATGATAGCACAGACAGGAGCAGCGTACTGCACTTTCATTTTTAGAATGTTAATTTCATTGAACACAGACAAGCATTAAATGCAGACACACTAAGTCGGAAGCACGGAGGGAATGGCTACTTGAAGGCGAGCTTTTTTATTTGCAATTACAATATTTCTCTGTTCTCTAGCCGACGATTCCACGTCTCTCGCCTAGAAGTGAATGCGTGTCACTATGACAAAACGCAGCACTTGGCATGTAAAAGTGGCCATATGCTCTGCACATCCAAGCCGAACAAGGTTTTGCAATTCAAGCTCGTCTAGCAGCTCCCAAGAAACGTCCCTTTCAAAAACGGGACCTTCCTTCAAAGAAATCGGGATTGCTTTGTTTACAATGTTGGTAAACTCTAGCATCTTTTTGGTGGGATGCTTTAAGCACCCTTGCTTGAAGCTTTTGTATACTGTAAGATAAGCGTCACTGCCAACAACTGGCACAGGACAGCTGATATCTTCCATGCTGATATCTGCTGGCTGCTCCAAATCAGGCGGCGGTGACCATGGCGTAGACGCGAAGGGCCACGCTGGTCGGGCAAACAGCGTGGCGAGCGCCACCGCACGGAAGGAAACGGAAAGGCGACAATCCGCGCACCGCAGCTTTCAAACTGAAAGGGATCTAAAAACGTTGGTGTCGTCGGCGTGTTTCGTGGATTGTGTCGATTACGTTTCGTACGAAATCCAACTTGATCATCCACTCCGGGTAAGTCTATGCGATTATATTTTAATAATTTGGTCTCCTAAACCACTCTAAGACGAGCTGTGTGCACAGAACAGATTATTTTGTAGAGACAACTTCCTATCGTCGTTTGTAAGCTCCGTTACAACCAGCGGCATGTCGCTTATGTCTGTGCTGCTATGTCTTTCCGAACGTGCGGAAAGATAGCCGGTGCGAAACCCGGGGTGATAAGCTGTTCCTCACTAGCTGTCTACTGGCTTTTTCATGTTGCAAGGTAGACACACGGCCAGAAATATCAGTTAGCCCGTGAATGACGGCCGAAATGGAACTATGCGTCAGCGCCCCGTGAGCTCGATTTACTTGACGCACACTCGCTTTCTGAGGTGAATGACGTTTATTTTTGTGCTTGTGTTATCGCATGTCTGGAGCATGTAGTGCCGTTCACTGAGTGGTGTGCATGTCTTGTTACGTACAGACACTCGCTCGGCGCGCGTCGTGGACAGCGACGTTTCAACAAAGATGTTTTGTAACGCTATAGACTGGAGCACGGGATATTTGTCAAAGTGGCTGTCAAGAGGCGTTTGAGGAATGCTTATAGTATGGTTTAATAAAAGTCGTTGCCAGCGCGAACGATCAGCGTGTGAGTACAACACCGCGAAGAACCTATGAGCTGCATCCCGTATCCCCTTTCGTTGCACATGTATGGATTCGTCTATCCCTGTTATCCGAGCCGTTTGCCTCCGTTTTCACTTTTAAAATTAAGTAAAGGTCGTCTCGACAAGAGATAGCTTAGATTTTGTTCCTAGAGGCTAGTTCGTGAACCCCGCTCACGCATGCATAAATTTCTCTAACAGCATCTCTGCGAGAGGCAGAGTATACGCTTCTGTTCTCAGACTGCTGCATTGTGGAAGCGCCAATGGAACTCGGCACTAATCTACTCAAGTGAATGCAATTCAGCTCACGCTGTGTTACGGCTGCGCCTGTGATAGAAGACGTTATTTGATTGAAATAGTTTGTACTTAGAGTGCTTTCGTTTCTTTCGTTGATATTTCTAGCAGCCTTAGGTTACGGTACCTGCATGCAAGGACTACCTCTTTACTGGGCTGTACGGGCTGCACTTGAAGAAAAAAACGAAGTGAATTTGAGATGGTATTGACAGCAATGCGTATGTTTTGTCAAACTCACGCGTGCTTTTGAAACGGCGCTGCTGCAGCCACTATGTGCTGCTCGAATTTTTCTAGTTAATGCGTTCGGCATGGAAGTGCTGCATCCCGCTTGTTTCTAAGAGCGCGCTGATGCATGACAATGCTATTCCCTATTTGTGCTTGAAGTTATGGGAAAACTGTGGCGGGCTGGTTCGCGTCTGCCTGGTAGGTTTTGCATGGCTTGTGCTCGTTTGTGTATCGGCTCACGTACCAAGGTTCACGCAGGGTATTTTGAGGCGCTTGCTTAATAGCAGGTATAAAAATAAATGCTGCAATACTATCATGTTGGGATCGACCTGTAAGGATCATTGAATGCGTATTTTATTGGGGTGACATTCCCAAGAGTTCGTAGTGAATAATTGCTGATATTTGGCACAATTCTTCAAAGTCTTCTGTTCCAACGTAACAGGAATGCCATACAGAGTCAGTACTGATTGCAGGTATTCAGTGCAGATGGAGATTTCTCCAAGGATTATATGGGTAGTGTTTTATGAAAACAATTTAGTATTCTTCATGCGTATTTACTGAAATGATGAAGCCGGCGCGATGGCTCAGTGGTTATCGTGATCATCTGGTGACCTGAAAGACGCAGTTTTGATCCCGGCCTCGGCGGTCGCATTTTGATGGAGGCGAAATGCTAGAGGCCCGCGTACTATGCGATATCAGTGCACGGTAAAGAAGCCCACGTGGTCGAAATTATCCGCAGCCCTTCACTACAGCGTTCCCATAGCTTGCGTAATCTTGGGTCTTCGAACCCCATAAAATCAAACCGAAGCCATCAAGAGTACTTTTCTAGAATGGGGTAGCCAAGATATGCCTTGCTTTGTAAAACACATGTGTAGAGATGGAATAGAATTTTTTTTTCTCATTTGCCCTTATATTATTTTTTCGTTGGCTCTGTACAGGTCAACATGCCGGGATGATTTACGGCAGCCAACAGGCCGCAGGAATTGTGGGGAAACTAGCCGGGCCGTTACTTCGAACATCTATTTGTATAATGTGGTGCATTATGTGGTGCATTATTATTGTGCATGCATTGCACATTCCCAGGTTGGGTAGCTTGGAAATAAATTAATTTGTAAGTATATTGATCGTCATGTCATTTTTGAAGGCCGTGTGGTGACCTTTTTCAACTGTTGTAGACTTTCTGTCCATAGAGATTCTGCAGACAATCGTCTACTGAAGGTTTAGTAGACAAAGGTCTATAGGCTGTTTATAGACAAAGATATATAGCATTGCCAGACCGTAAATCTATGGGATGTCTACAGACAGTCTATAGACATATGTCTACTGCACCAGTAGACTTGTCTATAGACTGTCTAGACAGCAACGTACAGGAAGTGTATGGTCATAAGTCTATAGATCGTCTGTAGACTGTCTACAGACCTGTGTCTATTAGACTTTCAGTAGAGATTTGTCTTTAGACAAAGTCTCTGAAACTGCATGGACATCAATCTATAGATTGCCTATAGACGATAGGATCTGTTTATAGAAAATATAGTACTTATCTAGAAAGCCAATAGACTTCATAGACTTAAGTCTACAGACAGTCTATGTACTGTCTATATAAATTTTTGTAAGGGGGGTACGATCCCGGCCGCGGTGGTCGTATTTCGGTAGAGACTGAATGCTAGACGCACACCGCAACGGTGGCCTAGTGGTCTGAGCACCCGCCTACGGCGTTCGATCCCCAGTGCCGCCGGGTACCCACCGGTGGTACAATGGGTACAAGCTTTCCCCTGGCCTGGTGCTCGGCTTAATCAGGGGGAAATGCTTGGGGAATGGGTCCTTGACTCCACCTTGAGTAGAAGAACAAACCTTGTGCCAAGGCGCCTTTTACAGATAATCGTCATCAAATGCTATATACCCGTGTGCTATTCGATGCAATACACTTTAAATGTCCCCAGAAATTCGAATTTACCCGCAGTCCTCCACTATGGTGTCCCTTATAGCCTGAGTTGCTTTGAGACGTTAAACCCTATAACACCGAAAATTTCTTGCAACTCCGCCCATAAAGTATATTTGTGAACAATATAAGAAGAGAGCCAACAGTCATTGCAGCCCAGAAAAGCATAGGAGCCAGTCGTTATTCCTGACAATCCTATCTTTTATCGTGTGCTTCAAGTGACCGTTCTTGAGCCCCATACTTCTCGTCTTTTATATTAACTACTTGCCTACTAGAATTCTATCGCATATGAGGCTGTTTGCTGATGACTGCATTATTCTTCGCAGAGTCGGTAATAGCGGTGACTACCTTGCACTTCAAAGTGAGTTTCTAGTTAAATGATACACTGTGTGGTTAATGACCATAAATTAAGCTAAATATAAATTGATCACGTTAGCCTGTAAACGTACCCCATCTAAATTCACCTGCCTAGCAGGCAACGCAGTGTGGATTGAGTAAAATTTGTTACACCAAACCAAAAGAATGCATGCATTGTTGCATGGAATCCTTACAGTAAGTCAAATATCAAGTGCCTCAAAAAATACAAAGAAATGCAGTTACTTTTAGATTGAATAAATATGTAAGACTGGACTCTCCCTCTAGAATTATGACAGAAAATTTTATGCCTACTCTTGAATCGTGCTGAAAACTGGTGAGGCGCGAATGCCTTTCCGAGGTTTTTAACAGTGAGCTTGAAATGAACAAAACACGTTATATAACGCCAGCAATAACACGGTACACTTGTCTTGATCATCCTGTTTCACTAACGCTCTATTATGCTCGAAAAGATAATTTAAATTTTCCTCTTTCCTTCGGAAAATATCGGACGAACTATAGTTTACAGGCAGCTATATAGTGTGATTAAAACTGTGTGAATTGATAAATATGGTTTACAGATAGTTTTATGGTGTGATTAGAATTGTGTAAATTGGTAACTATAGTTTACAGACAGCTATATAGTGTGATTAAAAATTGTGTGAATTGGTACTTGCTTGTTTCTGATTTGTTCATTGTTATATATTCTAGTAGCTCTCTTATTGCACCGAAAGATCCACAGACAGCAGTAAATAAATAAATGCTTAGGTGTTCATCTCGCAGGTAACCTTTCATGGTAGAAGCAGTTCTCAGCTATCTTGCGAAAGCATCAAATACTTTTTATTGCTTGCAGTGCAACTTAAGAAATTCCAAACCTGATGTCAGGAAACTAGTTTATATAACATTTATTTGACCCTAGTGAACATGCGCCTTACCTGCATGCTTACTATGTAGACTGCCTAACTTTCACGTTAGAACTCATCCCCGATGGGGTCCCTACGTGGTTTTTTCCTCGAATATACAGCAGAAATTCTGGCGTGACACAAATCAAAGAAGAATTTGCACTCGCAATGTTAGACACGCGCCGCACTCTCGTCCTTTTATCTCTGTTTTATATATACCTCCGTTATCTAAGGCCACATCCTTTGCCGCTTACAAAGCATACATTAGCCACAACTTCAAACGAACTCATTCTCATTCTCACAGTTTGCACACTTGTTCCACCCCACCCACTTCCCTTCATACATGTACTATACCACCTGCGGAGACCCCCCCCATCCACACACACACAGTCTATCACTAGATCTGGGAATGCCCACATCCCATCTGTGTACAGCTAATTCACAAACCCATATCAATAACCTGGGAGACAACCCTTCTCGACACACGAGCCGCTGAACATCGCAAGTTGATTGACCGGGCAGCGCTAGAAGGAAGGCCAGAGGGTTCTTGCATTGAGGAACCCTCCCGCGTTTATCTTTGTTAATAAATAAAGTTCATCCTCCTTCCTTGGCTCTCGACCTACCTTAGCGAATGTACAGTCGCTTTCATAATATTCCCCGCTTCAGGCTTTTCTTTGTCAAAACAAAAGCCTTCATTCATCTGTGCTGCCTCGTGCCAAATATTGGAATGCCCTCTCCGAACATTTCTCTTACATAGCTAATCGCCAATCATTTTGCGGCAATGTTAAAACACTTCGGTGGCCACTAAATTGACTTTTGCATTGCCCGTGCTTTCCGTTTCTTTTCTTCTTTGCTTGTTTTTTGGGATTTCGTAAAAAATTCGTTTTCTAGTAATTTACAACGCTATATTTCGCATACAATCTACATTTTTGTTTTCAACTTTTTAAGGTCATTCTGCAATTTAGTGTTTATTTTGAAACTGCAGCCGCCTTACTGAATGACCTTGCGGTCATGGAAAGAGCACACAAATAAATAAAAACAAGAGCACCTTGGGGCACAGGTTAATCTAGATAGTAATCTGAACTTGTCAAAGGTAGTTTGAACAGACGGAGAGGAGACGAGAACGAGCCCTAAACTTCCTTTAACTGTTATTGTTTACGACTCACAAGTATATACATGCTCTCGGTGTCGGGGGTTATCGTCTGCGCATGTGCATAGCTCGGACAGCGTGTTTATATTTCTGAATCCTTCACAACAGAAGTTGTAAGTTGAGCGCTAGTCCTTGTCTACCCTGCGTTCGTTGTCCCCTTTCTAGCGCGGCGGTGATTGTTTCAAATTTGAGATTATTGGTTTGCTTTATTGTTGCCTAACCAGACATATACAAACGTCATGGTACATTTGTGACCAAGAAGCAGCCTGAAAGGTGACGTCAAAAACTTGAACTTGGTGAAATGGGACAGTTTAAACAGCAATTGAAAGAAGAAAAAAAGAACGAATTGCTCAAGCCATACATTCCGCAGTTGTACTGAAAACATGGTGCCAAACGTGAGCAGCTTGGAAAGTTTCATCAATTGCACATTGCAGCAAAGCGAATGAAATACACCAGCATCGGGAACTTATCGGTATTCTCAACTTGTTCATTCATTAAGAATTGCGTAGTTGCTAAAAAAAGAAACTAGAAATGGTGAACCCAAATAAAAACATACTTAAATGCGAAGCACGAAAAATTTCGAATACTTTGAATGAAAAGGCGCTCAGTCACTCACCCATGAATGTCAGTGCGATAGCAGGAAAAATGGCGTCCATGGTGGAAGGCGCGACCAAAGTGGACAAATCAGTACGCGTCGCGATTTACCGACCTCAATTTCGAAGGTTGCGCGCTAAGTTATTCGCGGGCCCCTTAGAGCAACGAGTGCTTAACGGCCGCCACACTCTCACGAGATGCCACGCGAAGCTACCGCGGGAAACCCGCTCAAAGTCCGTGCGTGTATTTGCGTTAAGCGCATGCAGGTAAAGCCCGGTCAGAGACAAATACGCACTGACTGTCCGGCGCGAGTGAAAGTAGTCCCTTGTCCCGTGACACCAGTCTTGAGACCCATCGATAACTACGCTGCTAATTCCTGTGTGGTAAGATGGTGCCGATGTTTATCAAGGGTCACTCATTGCGGAAGGCCAATCACAAAGCAAAAAAAAAAAAAACTACCCGCCGCGGTGTGATACAAACTTGGAGATGTCTGCACGACGATCTCGTCTCGCTATCCGAGGACTGCGCCAACGGCCCGCTTCTGTACACTGCAAGGAAGTTACGAAAAGACAGAGTGCTTAAAATTCTCGCTTGCTGAGCTACGCGCGTTGAATATTTTTAGCGCGAGTGTTTTCCTCCTGATGAAGCAACCGGCTTAATACGTGACAAGCCTGAGACGTGCGTCGTTAACGACTTGCCTTTGCTACGCACTTTGTTCCTTATACATTCTTTCAATGCTTCGAAAAGAAGACGACAGGTCACGTCCTAAAATAATTGCGCAAAAGTCCGGTCAGTTATTCGCCGTATCATAGGAGCGGCTTCGCTCTTGACAGAAGAGACAAAAGAGGCATTTAGTCGCGCTTTCACTTTCTCTCGGGTTATATCCGAGATCTTCTTGTCCCGAGGCACGGCATGTGACCTTGGTCCTTCGAAAGCCTACGGCGCAGCAATTATTTCTCAAAGGGTTACGTAGTGGGCATCGAGCAAGCCCTTTGTGTGTGGCCATAGGAAGATTGCGTCATTGTTGGTTTCAGGCAAGCGCTGTTGACGAAACCGGCCAAAGACGACTATACTAACCACGAACCTTTCGCGAATACGTGCCTGCATTTTTAATTTTCAACAAACCAAGCGATTATAGCATTACTACATAAGTGGCAGTGAGGGGCACCTGCGTACTGGAATGACCAGACCAGTATGTGTGGAGCCTTGGTTATGAATCCTCGTTGCGCGCGGCATGGTTTTAGATAGCAGCAGCATTAATCACATAAGCAATGCATTTCGTAACTGAAAAGATGTATGCATATCTAACCATCATCAACCATCCTGAATGATGATTCAGGAGCCACTGCTTCTTTGCCACCGCCACAAGTTCCAGACTGCTGGAGTTATTTATCAACCAAGTGCTCGACGCTTTGACTACGAGAAAACGAGTAAAGCGGCCCAGAGGCTTGTGCTGTGGTGAGCCTAGAATATTGTAATGATTGATTTCTTTGGATTGCAGTATTGTTGGTTCAAGAGCTAAATCAAAACTGAGAAAGCTGCACACGCCAACGAGCCGCGTGGCCTCCACATTAAAAAAAAAATACATTATTGATGTTGTGTTTGTTGGTCTCTTGTGCCATGATATGGCGCCATAACATAAGTATCGGCACTTGAATTGAAGCAATCTGCAGGCTGAAAAAAAAGCCTCATTTCTAAGACATACGAAGGTTAATATTTTCAGGACCTCCCACAGAGCATGCTTTTCTTTTCATTGGGTGCTGCTGTTAGTATTACTATTTGATATCTATAAATGCTATAATATGCTCCAATTTTTGCTTTAATATCAGAGTAAGTTATTGAGCACGCGCTTTTTCTGCGCATATAGACGATGCGCCCCTGCCTCCAACTGCGTGACGTGACGACAGTACTCATACCTCCAAAGTCGAGTCGTTGTTGATTGGAGGCCAGGTGCAGTAACATCCCACTCTCTTTTCATTCCGCTCATGAGACAACATGTCCCGTTCCTCTCTCTCGTAACCACCTGCACTTGTGTCACAGCATTTCGAAATACCTGCATCGATCTTGTCTTCGATACTCTATCAGTCGTAAATCATCTCTAGTACGCATCTTGCCGTTCCTCGGTCTACAAGGCCAAGTTCACGACCATAAACGAGCGAACGGGTTCTGGTAGTCACATGGGCCAAAATAAGTTATAACAGCTCTCGATTTGTTCATCTGCCCTTATAAAAACAGTCTATAGACAGTCTATAAACTTCTTACAGGCTCTATGCCTTCCTATAGATATTTCTTTTCGTCTGTTTCTATAGATAAAAGTCTACTGTAAGTGTATGGCCATACATCCATAGATTGTCTATAGACAGTCTATAGAAATTATATTGCCTGTAGACTGTTCTCTATAGTTTGTCTACAGCGAGTCTATAGACATTATAGACAGAAGTCTATGGACAGTCTACAGACTGTCTAAAAAATTTGTAAGGGTGAAGTACATCCCGAAACCTAAATCGGTAACAAAATATCGCTAAATTGAAACAATAAGCAAGAATCAGCAGAGTAGCCGTCCAGTAAGCTATTTTCTCCAGCTAGATGCTTAACACTGCGAACGCCCAGCGCAGAATTGTGCTGAACAGTAAAGATGTTTCCGAGACATTTAATGGAGCAACTATTTACCATGGTAACCATTTTATTCATTTACTTCTGCCACAGGAAACGTGAACAGTCTAGAATATTTGCTGCGAAGATACTTAATGCGTGGTGCTCGCGAAAAACCCGGCGGAATCCGCTCATTCAGCCAGTGAGAACGGTGGTAGCGGAGGCGCATCCGTTGCATGTATAGGTGCCGTCGTTATTGTTGACGATAACTATGCTGTTGACACCACAAGGAGTGACTGTTGGTTTTCGGGTGACACCTGTTTCGGAGGGAGTTGAGAAAACGAGAAAAGTTGGAGTAAGAATAAAACTGCTTGGCTCAAGTGTATCATGAAAAAATGTCGCCATTTAGGTACACCATGTAAAATCATTTTGCGCAACTTTAAATAGGGCCCTTGAAATGGCATCGTGTTGGGCTAGGATTCAGGCCGTTGCCGGGTGTCGCCATTAAAGTTTTGGATATCCGCTTCTGATTTGATGTGATGAATTATGTTGCCGGGTCTAGTCCTGCAAGCCTCCTCTTGGCTTTAACAACCCCTAGTCTGTATGCATCTCAATATGTTGCGGAAACAAGAATAATATTATTAATAAGGGAGTAATTACTCATTGACATCCACCCAAGCGCAGCCATACGGCTACAAAAGAAAGCTATACAGCTTTCTCAGAAACTTCGCAGTTAAAGAAAAATTCGTCGTGGTCCGGGGTTCGAACCCTTGACCATCGCTTCACCGGAGGAGTCGCTCTACCAATTGAGCAAACCGGGATGGCAAGCTTGTGGCAGGGTGAGAGCGAGTTGATCAATAACTCGAAGTGGGAACAGTGTTGGTCAAATGTTTAGGGGAATCCCCGAAGGTGGAGTAGGTTTGTAATAAGAGAGTAATTACTCATTGACATCCACCCAAGTGCAGCCATTACTATTATTATTACTATTATTATTATCATCACACCGTAACAAATACAAAAGTGAGAGGTCGGGGCGAAGCACCCCCCCTCGTCGCGTGAGGTTAGACACTCAGTAACATAACTATGTTTGGCCTCATGCATGCTAGGCCGCAGAAAAAAATATCGCAGGTATTTTTAGCACTTATAACAAAGTCGATCTAATGCTGCATATGTGTTGACTCAGAATCATTAGTGTGCGATGTGGTCCGGTATAAGGCGATCGCATGAACATTTTCTAGAAAGAAGTGTTGGCGCGGGCACATGACATCTCCTGCTCGTGTTCGCATGTAAAGGTTGCGATCACAAAAAGACTTTACTGTAAAATATAGAAGCGGTCACTTCATAAAAGAAACATTACTTCGCATAAAATCACGCGCACAAGATCACGCTTAAGATCACTCATCAGAATGTGACCCGTGGCATCCACAGTGCAATAAAGTGCATTTTCGGCGTATTCCTGCGCACTCAGACGCACGCTTAACTCGCTGAAATTGGTATGATTATTCACAAACGGGGCAGTAGAAAAGCGAACGAAATAACAGACGTCATTTGCAATGTTTGGGACCCCTCAGCCTACACCATTCCGCCTTATAGCCTCAAAAACGCCGTAAATACAATCAGGGACAGAAGTATACAGAACGCGCGTAAAGCGACCTGGGACTATGTTCTATAAGCTAACGATTGGTCGAAATTTCCGGAGCCCTTCACTACGGCGTCTCTCATAGCCTGAGTCGCTTTGGAATGTTAAACATGCATAACCTGTAACCCATAAATTCTCCATTTTGCGTCCATTTGGTCTTCTGCGATTGGTCCCTGAGATAGGCCAGCGGCTTTCAAGTGTCTGTGGGAAGGGACCCGGCCAATGGGCGGCCTCGCCATTGGCTGCCAATGCATCCAATGGTGAGGCTCGGTCGCCAACCAGCCAATCACCGGATCGCGTCGCACAGACGACTGAAAGCCGCGGGGTATATCTGAATGACCAGTGGCAGATGAACAAAGGCATTCGAAATGGATGACATAAAATAGATAGTGGCCCTTGGAAACATAGGTGCTATATCTGCTAGCGATGACCTCATTAGATTACTATCCATTAGATTCCGTGTGCCCCACTTTCAACCCCTCGTATTCGGCGTGGAGGAACCGGCTAATAACCGAGTTATAAGCTTCGGTGGCAGCCTCCGT
Organism: Amblyomma mixtum; assembly: GCF_055824585.1. Lineage (NCBI taxonomy): Eukaryota > Metazoa > Arthropoda > Arachnida > Ixodida > Ixodidae > Amblyomma > Amblyomma mixtum. The sequence goes on along the minus strand of NC_143019.1, from coordinate 33,425,565 downwards.
GTTCTGGAGACATCTGTATGCCAGCTAGTACAAGCATGCATCGAATAAAAAGCTGAGGCAGGATGCCGTCGACGCGTACAACTGTTCTCAAACAAGAAACGCACTCTGCGCGCCTTCTTGGTGCTAGCAGGCTTCCATTCAAGCAGCAATTATTCGTACGATAGTGTAAGCCTTGAGAGTTACAAAGGCGATCTCTCCCAGCTGAAAGTTAGGAGATCTGAATAAGCAGGAACAATTTTAGGTCAAATATTTACCATTTTTACATCTCAAACGCTCTGTTGCTTTTCGTATCATCATCGTAGGTCATATAGCGGCAGAGCCGCTTTACCGAACCCCTTCGGGGCTATAAATTCTATGCAGAGGCAGGGGAAATGTGCTGCATGCGGAAGAAATAATAGTGTCGCTATGTACAATATATTTTTTAATTAATCTCGACTTCTTAAATAAGTTTTCAGTAATTAGGCGTATATCCTGAGAATCATTCAGTGCCAGGGTTTAGGCTGACGGAGAAAGATATCTTTAGCAGCGAATTTATGCCAGTAACCTTATACATAAGTTACGTAAGCGCACTTAAATTTTGTTTTTGTCGGGAAACTTACAGACGGCTTTGTGTGTGCCGTAGCAGGGACATTTGACACAAACCCGACCGGTCGTCTTGTATCCGCAGATTTCCGTGGTGGAGCACGTGGGACCCTGCATAAAGCGCGGTAAATTGCACAGGTTTGTTCGATTATGCCGTGTTCAGATCCATGGTTGTCGCGTTAACTTGAGGCGAAAATAGAACGCACCGCCCATTGAATGAAAAAGAAAAAGGCAGCAGTACGTTCTAAAAGAGCGCGTTAATTCAGAGTTCGATTCTCGGTCGATATTCGTTTTTCCTTATTTGATGCCAACTTCATAGCTTATTTTTTCATTCCTGCTTGGCTTGCCTGGACATCCCAACTAGCGCCCTCTGTCGATCGCCAATAGCGGACATCGCTTAACAAATGGAGATATTTTGTCTTGCGATTGTGAGTAAAGTTAAGAGTGCAGTGAGGCGATGCACAGATATGCTGACAGCGACAAACTACTCTGCCTATGGGCCGCTATACCTGTCTTTGAAATGGTTTTTGCACTCGCAGCGTCTAGCTAGTATTCAAAATTCCCGCGGTAATTGTCTACGCTAAGCGGCATGCGGCATGTGGTGTCAGCAGCACAAAGCAAAGGCGCTTATCTTGATTTTATTTGCTTGAGCGCTTTTGATAGCGAAATCTCTACTTCACGACCAAAGGCACAAAAGCACGGCCATCTCTGAAGCCTTGATCATGAGTGAATATATAAATAGACAAATTTATTACTGCGGCGAATGGGATTCAAACTCGAGGCGGCACGAACAAATCAACTTCGCTGGCCACTGCATGAAAGCACTATGATATCGCCGCTGCCGGTCCCACCTCCTGTTAAACTGCAACACCCTCTCGCGGTTTGCATTGCACATCGCCGTCTGCATCGACTTCCTTCCGCGCGCGAACAGGTTAGATCAGCTTAAACTGAGCCTGATATCGTCGCCAGACGTGCCGAAGACCAAGCAAAGCAAAACCATGAGCCGATCAAGGTAAACACATTGCCGCGTTTGCAGCTATAGCCGCTCGGCGGCTGCTCGGCACGCAGCTCGTGCGCCACGCTGGAGGCTTTTGTGAAGAAACTGATGTTCCGCTCCGGTCGCCTCGCAGTGCTGTTGCAGCTTTTCAGAGCTTCTCGGTGATGGTGTTCCCACTGAAAGGTTCTGTATGAGCTGCTCGCATGGAATTATGGGAATATGGAGTCCATAAGATATAGAAAAATATGTGGAAATTCATCCTTCCCCACATACCCCACATAAGAAAGCCACATACCTTCCATACGAGTTCCATACAGTGCACATGAGGTAATATGTAGTCCGTAAGGTTCCATACGTGGTTTCGCAGGTATGGACACATACCTTCCATACGAGTTCCATACAGTGCATATGAGGTCATATGGAGTCCGTAAGGTTCCATACGTGATTTCGTACGTGTGGAATCATATGGTGTGGAGTCGATACCGACTCTATATGCTCCATGCTCACTCCATAAAATTTCTTTGGAAACGAATGGAATTATGGAACTCGTCATATCTAAACTTTCAGTAAGGGGTTTCTCTGCCGTCAAGGTGCCAGTTACTAACACCAGCTGCTACGTGACAATATGCCCTGCACGTCTACTCGGTTTAACTACGTCAAAACACTACCATTTTTTTTTTGACTGGGCATACATGGCGCACGAAACGGCACTCCCGCGAATCGTCACTCTTGAGTTTTGTGAGCGTCATTTTTCTGCGGTTATCTGTTAAGAAGACTGAAACTGCATGCATGGACGTTTCCGGCTTTCAAGACAATGAATAATTCTTGCAGTAGCAGTAAATGACTAGACATGCATTATGTGAAGAGTGACAGATCTGAACATGTTTTTGGGAGTTCGCTGCTGCGCACCGCTTGACAATGTATTTGGAAGCAGAGCAGCTGGAGTGGTTTGTCGAATATGAAGAAAGTACTGCACAGGACGCCTATTGACTACCAACTCGCGTTCTTTTTTCACTTTGACGTATTTTTATCCGTAGGACCCACGTGCAGAATAAATAAAACAACAGGAAAGTGTAAAAATATATCATAGTGTACGGGGCGATTTTTTCGCTTACAACAAATAATAAAATGATTAAAAATTCCGCTCAGATACTTTGACGTCGGCGCTACACTACTCTCCTTAGAGACGACACGAAAATTCGCAATGCTCTTTAAATTTACTGTCATTCAGTGCAGCGCCTCACTCTGATTATATTTGCATCGCACTCATGTCTTCACTCCTGCAGTGCAATACGACCGCATTTGTAAATAAATGGTGGTTTTTATGCTGTCGCGATCACCTCAGTTTTGCGTCCTAACAAAGCTAAAATGAGTTGTGAACTTCAATCTCTATAAAAATTTGCCTTCTGTTCAAAGCATCCTTTCGCAAGTTAGCAAAGCTAACTCTTAGGGCCGTAATTTTAGCGAACGGACTGCAGAGAAGAAACCAAGGAGCCCTACCTGGGATCCTCCGCATCTGGTGTCCTGGTTTTCGAGAATTAAGCCTGTGGAAACACCAGAAACCTATTCAGAACCTGACATTCAGCATACTATTCAAAACAAAGGACGCTTACGTAGTAACTATTAGGTGTCATGTCAACTTTTTCATTAAAACTTTCAAGCGTTTCTATATTTGTGTATGGCCTGTTTTTAGAGCCCAGAACAAGAGTTATAGAGTCCGTAACAAAATGAAAAACAGAAGAAGAATGCATCGAAGAACGTAAGACAGAAATACGTGCTACGCACAAGTCTTTCACTTCAGTTGCCAAAAAAGGTTACAGAATTGATTATCGTTATAAATTTGGTATTTAAATAGATATAGTATGTAGCCGCAAATTGCTTAAAAGTGAGTTCAACAGAACGGCTACACGTTCTCCTCCGCTTTGGCTACAAGGTTAGAATAGCATCATTAACTAGTATTTCAACCGCACATCACAGTATGCTTGAGCCCGAAAAAAGTAATGCACAATGAATGAAATGAAATCAAGATTCAGCTTTTAGCCAGGCGTTTTTACGATTGGCAGATGTTCTTATAAATGCTTGGTCACAATTATATTCAGTTTGTCGTCCAGGTCTCATGTATGCATCAAACCATGGTTTTCCTTACTTTAGATATTGTGGAAACATTTCAGGAACATTTCGTTCTACAAATGGGAATCAAGGTATTTCAAAAGGAATGAGAATATTCGTTAACAACATTCACCCAGCAAGAATTATACTCCACTACAGCACTTACACTCATACGGCGAGGCCGGGCAGTCTTTCAGGCGACATGTGTAGCCAGCTTTGCACTGTTAAGAGCGTGAATAAGAGAAGGAAAAGATTCATACGGACTACAGTAGGGCACAATTTTAAGTTCGCAAACTAAAGCTCGTGCTTCTTATTTGTAGTTCAGGTTTGTCTTACTGATACATTTTGGACTTAAAAATATTCAAAAGTGTCGTGCAGAACTTGCCTCAGGAACACCTCATCGTGTAGCCTTTTCCTGACTTCACAAAAGTGCAATAAATTGAGAGAAACAGCGCACTTATTTTTCCGCAGTGCTGCCAGTGTGGGCGGAAGAGACAATTATGCCACAGGAAATATGTGTAAGCAGAAGGGAGAGCCGTAGCTTTTGTCAGAAAGACGTTAAACGAAACACGCGACAGGGACAGGTCATTGAGCAGGTCAACGGCTCCAAAGCATGATGCCGAGGTTGACAGCAATAAAAAGTTTTTCTTTATATCGTGAGAACATGGGACGCGGCAAACGTATTGTTTCAGTGGCAGATAGTCAAGCGTTTGCAGTTCATATCCGGCTCTTTTCCCAACGAAACTAGCAAAGCCACGCCAGAATTTCTGGAGACCGCATTGTGCCTGAAGTGCCCGTCAAATATGATTCCTTGCTTCCTTCAAAAAAGCAGTAAATTGCTACACCTAACACGACGGCGCCCATAGTATGAAACAGTCTCTTTATTTTCGTTCCTGTAGCTGCGCCATTGCTTTTACATTAATATTAGTGTTATTATTATTACACGAGCAGAGTGAGACAGCGCCCCGCAGTCTTTCTGAAAATCATGCAGAGCGCGCTGAAGCATTGCCTGACTGAATTAAAAAATCATGTCTAGTTATTTCACTGTCGTGGTCCGGATATGCAGTCACTACCTGCCCTAAGTATTCCCTTACCACTTGCAGCACCTCGCTACCAATTATAAACTACTGTTGCCTTCCGAGACTGTTGAACATGATTGCGGTTCTCTGTATATCGATTTTTAACCCCACCGTTCTGCTCTGCCTGTCTAACTCCTTGATCATGTTTTGCAGTCCATCCCTTAGTGACTTAGCAAGGAAAGGTCATCAGCAAATCGCAGATTATTAAAGTATTCTCCATTAACTCTTACCCACAACTGTTCCCAATCCAGGCCTCTGAATACCTCCTTTAAACAGGCGGTGAATAGCATGGGTGAGATTGTGTCTCCCTGCCTGAGACATTTACTTATTAGAATTGTTATTGCTGGCTTTATGGAGGACTGTGGTAGCTGTGCACTCGCTGCAGATATATTCCAGTACTTTTGCACAAGGCACTACTACACCCTGATTCCGCAACGCGGAGGCGTGGTAAATTCACATACCATGCCATATATATTTCTTTATGTACCCGCCATGGTACCTGACTGGCAATCGGTGTTCTACTACAGATGAATTTCATTTCTCAGATTGCGGTGCCGCATTAGCGGTGGCGTTTCGGTAGAAGTATAAAGCTATAAAGTGCCAGTGCACTCAAGTATCGGCGCATTTCAAAGAACGCCAGCAGACCCAGAACTACACACTGCGTCAAATGCCATCTAAAAAAAAAAAAAGAAAACCATGCGTTCTTCAATTTCAACAGCCAACACGGCCTCGTGCATTCTTGGTCTAGAGATAACAGAAAAGGAAGGGAGCGCTTGCGTTTGAATATCATGGGGGTGGTAAGTTTGGATAAAGATAATGAGTAAAATGAACGGCACACGACGGTGCTGTATGGCTAGAATGCGTTTATCCAGCTTGGTCTTGTATCTTCCTCGGCTTTCTTAACGTAGGAAGGGGGGCTCGGCCCGCTTTCCCTTAAAAAGTGAATTAATCTAAATAACTAGAAAAACGGCGCAGGTGCAACAATAAATGCGGCGCTTCGAAGCAGAACAGGCCTCTAACAAAATGTAAATGCTAGAATTAACTAGCTTCGAGTGATACAGCACATGTCAAGGTTTAGACTCAAGTTGTACATTGGCAGGACGGCAACTTACCGAGCATGATGTATTCGATACATTAATGCCTGAAAGAGTAAAGAAAATAAATTGAGTGCAAGCAAGCGCAAACGAGGGAAAACCTGATTCAGTAACATGCCCAACAATTCTGAATGAAAACATTTTTCAGCGAGAAATATTTTAAGGACGGAATTTTTTTCATATATTGTAAGATATCACTACGGCAATCAATATAACTGCAGATCTCCCGTGAGCAGGCTTCCATTTTTTGTTATTAACGTCTTTGCTATAATTGAAACCATTCCTCATTGATTTTTTATGGTGGCAATAACGCTATGCATCGGAAGAATGGACTATTACCTTCAATATTTACATAACCATAGCTTACAGTAATGCAATCTTAAAAACATTTGTGCAAGATTGATAACCATGGCTACTTACCAGCAGCCTGTTCCTAGAGCAGCAAACAACGGCATCATGAAATCTGGCTCTAGTGCACACCTTGAAAACTCCCATCTTCTTGGCGCCACTACACTTTGTGAGGTTTCTCTCTTTGCCCGAAATAAAACAAATCTAAGCACAACAAGTCAAGCACAAGCCTATCGGCTTTACAGCATAGCGTCGGCTTGCGCCAGTGTTCCCAGAAATGTTCTCAGTCCTTGATAACTTCTCGGAAGCGCTATCGGAGTCTATATTGAAAACATTTCTTTTGCATGCTGTATTTGTCGTCTTCATTTTCAGCGTTCTTGAGTGTCTTGCTTCGATAGTTCCTGTCCTCTAATGCAAGGCAACTGACAAGGAAATGATCGCTAAATGTTGAATATTCATATTCATTAGCCATTTCAGCATTAAATCTTTCTTTTGCTGCCGCCGCGGTGGCTCAGCGGTTATGGTGCTCGGCTGCTGACCCAAAAGACGCGGGTTCGATCCCAGCCGCGGCGGCTAGAATTTCTTTGGGGGAGAAATTCTAGAGGCGCGTGTACTGTGCGATGTCAGTGCACGTTAAAGAACCCCAGGTGGTCGAAATTTCCGGAGCCCTCCACTACGGCGTCTCTCATAGCCTTAGTCGCTTTGGGACGTTAAACCCCATTAACCAAACCTTTCTTTTGCTACTGAACAAACACAAGCACAGCCATTTTGAGCGAAGCGAGCGATTTTAGGACAGAACAAAAATTCGGATGGAATTACTTCTCGCTGTCCCTTTAAGGCTGAACAAAAGTGCCGGGATTGCTGGGACTGCAGTAAAATCTGGAATTTATTTAGTCACAGTTCGCTTTCCTTGAAACGTTAGCTCCACTGAACCTATCCCTCGGCAAGTAGTTCTTAAACTTTCTTTTCCACTCATAACTCGTGTAAATATTTTTACCGTGAGGAAAGCTTAAAACGAGCCTTTTCCTTAGGAAAGTTCCAGGGTGACGTCACTGCAAATACACTCTAATCCTGGTAACTGATAACTCCGCTCCTATAAAAGTTACAAGCTGGAGTAATCTTTCAAATGAACTTTACAGCGAGTCATTTTGATGAATTAATTATCCTTGGCCAGAGTAAAGGTTATGAGGCCTCAACAGAGGTGCTTTATACGTTACTTCGGAAGTATCTGCCATGCAATTTACACGGAATAACAAATATAGATCGAGTGACCCCTTAGTACCGTCAGCGGTTTGTCTTTGGAAACAGCTGAAATGATGAAATCAAACGTGCAAATGAAGATAACAGTGTAAGTTTCAACTTACAATACTTGACTCTTTCGCAGTTTGAGTTGGAAGCGTAGTTGAAATGCTCGACACAGCGCTTCGGGCTTGTGCAGTCCGCATCCTGAGTTAATTGAAATATTTCAAGCGGTAAAAAAGCGAACCAAATCACTAAAGACTAAAAACACTTATATGGCGTTCAGCACTCCATGTAAGTCGCAGTTCAACACTACATCCAATACTTACATGGATTTCAGCATAACCAGATAGACTCGATGGAAGCATCAGAGAATAAGTGTGATGCTTCAAATTGGAACTAATGCATCGCGTTTTTCATTCTTTCCTCGTACCGTAGCAGAATGGTACTACCGTAAGTGATTGTGAACATATCATCAATCGACTCAGTATTGATAACCATGAATCTTTTATGGTCAATACTGTGGGATAACACTGCTCGCCAATCCTCTTCCTCAAATATCGCAAAAAAGATCCCGTCGAAACGTTGAAGTCGCCTGTACATTGCTGTGTGTAGCACTCAGATTATATTATTTTTCTCGTTCTTTTCAATGGAAATTTGCTTGTGCATGTGTGCTTTTTCTTAACTTTGTTCGTCGTTTCTGTTTGAAAGAAAGATTATCTAAAAGTTTAGTTAGCATAGAGTACGAAGTAAAGACACAACTTCAGGGACCCAACAAAAATTGTTTAAGGGTGCTAGCTATTGTAAACTAAAACGTTCCGTGCAGACAACAGCAAAAGTAAAATAAATATTTACCAATGAAAACATTAGCGCAGTAGGAACTGAAAATTGATGAGTACATCTAATAAACACTTGTTTCTAGTTTAAAAAAAAAACACCAAAAAATATAGGCTAAGGTGAATTGACCAGAGAAACTTCTGTTTTTCAATAGCGCGAAGCGTAGGTGAAGTTTCAACGCTATAATGAAGAACATTTCTTAAAACTATTCGTTAGAACTTAGCTAGCTCTTAATCTGCTTGGATTGGAAAAAAATGGCTGAGGCTTAGCTAAGATTAAGCCTAGTCAGATGCGAAGCATATTGATGGCTAGGCTTGGTAAAGTTCCTCGCTTTGTTCTTCAGTTGTTGTAGAACGTTGTCGCCGAGCCGCATATTGAGCACGCCGCTTAGCCAGACGTTTATCCCGCTCTTCATCGGTCTCTGTGGCACGCTGAAGCTTTCGCTTCTCGTTCAAATCAGCCCTGCTTCTAGGCGGCATCCCAACACCTGGCCGCCTCGTAAGTGCCCGGAGAGCGAGGCAAGCTCAGCTTTATACCGCTGCTGTAGCGTCACGTGGTCAGCTGCAGCGCCTCTGATGTGGAGCCTCCACCGCCGCGGCCGACCGCGCGAGCCGGCAGCCCATCTCTCCTCTGCTGTGACGTCATGTTGTCACGTGGTGTCACGCTAAAGGTCAATGGTAGCTCCACCGCCGCGCTCGACGGGCTGTAGTGTAGCTCTAGTAATATGCTTCGCATAAAATTAATTATCGGCTTGAGTAACAAGTTGATCGGTGATCTTGCTGGGTGGTCGTCAGTGGAGACTGGCGGCGACCTCTTGGGCTCTTGTCACGACCTGTACTTGTGTTTCCAGGTCGGAGCTGAGCGCAAGGTCTCCAACGGGCCCGGATGCGCGAGTCTCTGGAACAATATTGGTTTTATATTTTTATATTCGTGGCCGTTTCTTGAAGGGCCATTGTTTTATATTTATCCATGAACGGCAGTAGTGTTTGGTGCGTTGCTTGTACCCACTCCTGCCTTGGCTCCCAAAGGTCACCCGTCTATTGTTTATAAATAGAAAAATTAATTCATACATTAATTACGAAACAGAAAACCTGTCTTTCCACCGCGGTTGTCGATGAATTGATTCCCATGGAGTGGTCCTATTATCACGTAGTATTTCTGAAACGATGTTCTAGAAAAATGATGTTTTCATGCTTCTCCAAAAAAACAGCATTTTTCTGTGAGCTGTGGGAAGGCGAAAAGGGGGGGGGGGGGGGGGGCAGCGGCATAAGCCCCCGCTTCGCTCATCCGGCCCCTGAACTATTAAATAATATTATTTGTTTCCAAGTTTGCAGCGCCAGTTTCCGCCGCACAAACTCTGCACGGTTGCGAAAGACTAAGGCAAGCTGGCCATTTAAAGCTGATTTATGTGTTCCATACTCACGGTTTGGCACGTAGGGACTGTAGAGCTCATGCAGGACGGAACCGCCACTGTCAAAAAGATAAACAAAAATTGCCAGTAAAAAGCACTACTCATGTTGAATGAAATCACTGCACAGGAAATCAGTGTACAAGAAAGCGAGTCCGTTTAGTGCAAGCGGAACTTGAGTTCAAGCACAAACGTGCCGAGACCAATCAGCAGCCCCTTACGAAACAGACAGGTGTACAGCGGTCAGTATCATCAGCAAAGAATTTAATTTCCTGTTGTCGCGTGCGTGGTGGTTTAATCACGTTACTTTTGAAAAGTGTGCTCCCACTTCTATCCGACACTTGTACTCGCACTGAGGATTTTCTGGTAATCGGAATTTTCATACATGTTAGCCCGCCTGTTGCTGGAACTTTCATTCGCAAGTAGGATGATGAATTCTGATGGCAATTTTTTTCTTTAGCGAGGACAACAGACTAACAAAAACCACCATTCCAAAACGCAAAAGAAAGTATCCAGAAAAAATGCGTCATAAAACTAAGTTCCTTTAAAAGATTCACATACATCTACCGTGTTGGTGGGGGTGTGACTTTATTACCAGCGGATATAGAGGAGCGACCCGAAGTCGCCCCCCGCTTAAACGACGGCCGCTATCCCTTGGGCAGCGGCGGCGTCTTCAGCCAGCTGGAGGAGCTTGATCTGTGTCCCCGGGTCGGGGCTGAGCCATAGAGCCTCTCAATGATCAGAGTCGGTAATGAAGTGACGCGCGGGTAGGGACTGCAGGCAGTTCCATATCATATGGTTTAGATCGATTACCGTGAGCAGAGTTTGAAAATCTGCTAAAGCTTCCCTGAGTGAAACCGCAACTAATACGCCGAAACGAACAAAGTCAACACTCTAACTGCACACATAAATCAACGTTTAGTCCAGGGCAATAATTACCCTGAAACCCCCTGGTGGTGGGTGCCGAGCTGCTTGCGAAAAGACAAGTGGCGCAATTTCTAGCGCCATGCTGGCTAGTTTCCCGCGCTCACAATGAGTTTTCGAGTGTATCGACACCGATGAGTTGTGAACAGAAAGTGCTCAAATTTAGCTTGTTTTTCTCAAAAACGACGTTTCTCATCGTCTTAAGCACGAATACATGGTGGCTTCATTTTGATGACGTGATTAAGAGCGGGAAACTAAAGTTTCGGAACAACCAGGACATGCTCAATTTTCAAAAAGAAGAAACAATTAAGAGACGTCTAGAGGATTGGTGCGGAAGGTCAAGGGCGAAATTTTGTAATAGGTGCAAAAGGTATGCAATTAATCCTAAGATATTGAGCACGCTAAGATTTAATGGCTATATGACACTTGTCGCCACCCAAGATACAAAGAGGAGGCTAATAATTATCTATCTACTTATCTACTTAATGATGTACAGGGTCGTCCACTCTTTGTTAGAATGCGCTAGCGCATGGCCGCACTCTTCAGAGGGCCACCGCGTGCAACACAGTCGCTCATCGCAGCAAAGTGGCGCAGGAGAAGGTGTACGTGGACGTGGTGCTTCGCGTCATCTGCCACTTTGCTTCGATGCGCAGCCGTTTCGGACGCAGTGGCCCTCCAATGAGCACGGCCATGCGCTGGCACATTCTAATTAAGAGTGGACGACCCTGTACCACGTCCCCCCAAAAAAGAGGGAACGAATGCGGTGATTTTATCGAAGAAATTGCGTCAATTTGTCAATTTTCAGTTCAGTTTATGCGTGTGTTCTTTGTAATTGCTTTACTAGCTATCCAAACCAGGAGAATATGCCCATTTCCACTGCTTTTCCGCACTATACGCAGTCGAAACCAGCAATGAAGACCACACTCACCAAACACGAACGCCAAAATAGCCAACGCTGACACGCAACGGGACATGGCCACCGATGAACTGAGCACGACGTGTGATTCGAAGGGATGCGCAGAAAGTACGCCCTTCCGCAGTGGCCTTTAAATAGGGTTTAAATCAGTACGCAGCATTTTCGAGTGCTTTATGGCCCGGCTTCAATAGAATAAAAAACTGTGCGCAGTTAGTTTGGCTCTGCACGCATGGGTTTTTTTGTCGTTGCTAGTTTTTTGCTTGAACGCTTCCACGTGCGTGCTGACCTTTATAGTAGTAGCTCAGTTCAAGCGGAAGCGGCCCATAGCCTGCGCTCGACAGATATGCAGGGCAACGCTCACGAGGCTGTATTTCTTGCTTAAAAAAGATTCCAACAGATGCCTCGCACGTGCCCTCTGCTATGCGCAGTCGTAAAGGATGTTATCCCCATGAACGAAAAGGGTACAGGGATATCTATAGCAATGCTGTAGTTCCATAACACGGTCGGAGAGCAGAGTTTCATTGTAAACTGGTAATGACACCGCTCGAGTGCTAGCTCATGTAGTTATGTATGCTGAATGCACCGATATGTCTTCTTCTTCTTCCTGTCGTCCTCTTGTCGAAACGCTGGCAAGCGCCCTGAGGCTTTCCCCTCTCTTGTTCACTTTGTGACTACCAAGAACCATCTGACCTACCTCTCTCTAGCGTGATCTTATTCTTGAGAAACATATGAGAAAAAGAGAGGGGTTGGCGTGGAGGGTTGCTTTCTGTGGAAATTCAGTTAGCTGCATTGTTTCTGTTTTGGACCCCAAATAATCATACAGGTGGCTTTTTGGAAACATTCGGAGGGCATCGCATTAGTTTAAGAGAGTGCGTTGTTTGGCGAGTCTGACAGTCATGATGAACGAAGGGCACTGCGCACATACAAAAAAGGACGAGAAGGTTAAACAACAAGCGTAGTGTGGTGCACCCTTCCCGTCCTCGTTAGTATGTGCGCAGTGCCCTTCGTTCATCATATTAGGGGTTGTTTTTCGAAATGAGAGAACTCCAGAAACCAAAACTAAGTCAAATTATGATGTAATGGCAGGCGAAACCATACATGTTTCCTTGGGATGAAAAATGGTTCCCGTAACGCTTACAAAACCTTCAGGAAAATCATATTTCAAATCCTAGATGAGTCAGACCCACTGCTCATGGAAGCCTTCTTAGGGAGCTTCAGCATCATAGCTAGAACTGTTTCCAGGGTGTTTTCATTTGCTCCCTCTCCAAGGCTACTAAACCAGAGACTGCGTAGTACGAAGAGATCGGCGGAAGATCTGGATCTCGAAGACGATCTGGATCTCGAAGATGAAGACGATGATAACGAATGGATTCTTAGCCCCGTCCTGAGCGCCGCAGATTGTCCGTAGGCTGTTACTATCTTCAATCTTGTTGCCTCCTCCGGGCTCCCTCTTCGCTTTCCTACGGTGGGGCCGTTCCACGTGTTGGCGTTATGGCCAGGTTTTTTTTTAAATTTATTTAAGCGGTAGTTAGGTTTAATGTCCCCTTAGGCTTCGAGCTATGTCGTTAGCTTCCTCAGGCGGAGATTCGGCGCCATGGTTCACCAATCTGCCGGCCCAAAGTTTGCCCCTGGATTCATTCGGACAGAACGGCGTTAGTGAGATTCGGGTGGCGCTTGTACCCATTAGAGACGGAGCCCTAAGACTCAAACGCTCTAAAATGATCCAGGAGCAGCTGAAGGTTGTTACCAGCCGCCACTTGGAAATTTGTGAGGGGCGTCCTTTTGGCAGGAGGGACATTCTGTGCCGTTCCTCGGATGAGCAGTTTGTTTTGAACTTGCTGCATTGCACACCATTCGCCTCTTTTCCAGTTAAACTTTTCACACCTGAGCAACTTGCTTGTACCAAAGGCATAATTCGCAGGGTGGACACATCGGACTCTCGTCAGGAAATGCTTGAGGACTTTCAGGACGCCGGCGTTGGTGTGATATCAGTATTCCGCTCTATCAGAGATGCTGATGGCTCGCGTGTGCCGACAGAGTCCAGGATCACAACATCTGTGGGGTTTTCGTGCTCGTCTGAGTTTAAGGTTTGGCCCATAGTGTACCGCGTCGATCCGCTACAACCTCGACCTTTGCAATGCAGAAATTGCTGGCGCTTTTGTCACAGCATGAAAGCTTGCAAATCAGCGACGCGTCGCCGACTTTGCGGGGACAAGAAATCCTCAGACCTTTGCACATATGACGTGCCCAGTTGCAGTCTCTGTCGCGGCGATCATCCGGCTGATGATGCTGGCTGCCCAAAACGTTCTGACGTAACATAGCAGTATCTTAATTTATTCCGACATTCAAAACTTTTGTCCAAACATTCTGGACATGTGTGTGTTGCATTTTGATCGGCCTTCGTATTTAGGTCACCATGTGCAGTTTGCAGTGTTTACCACCTGTCACGGTGAGCTAGTTGTGATGACGTCACCAGGCCGCGGGACCTAGTAAGAAGGTCTCCACCTGCTTTTCCGCTTGCAATACTGCCGACAACGATGAGGCCGGATTTTCTACAGAATATGCACTGATATGCGTTGCATAGAGCGACTGAAATAAAAATTGTGTCGGGTATCTGCTGCGGTCCTTTCATGCCATAGAAACACACACAACACGCAGAATAAACTTGATATACCACTTTAATCACATAGAAATGCACAGCATAACCACGTCAAACGATGGAAACCTTTGATAAACAATGGAAAACAATAGCCGGGCAGTGCTGTCGCACCGAATTCGCAATATGCCGAAGTAGAAAAATCGATCGATCGTCTTTTTTTTTTCTTACGCTAACGCTCGCTCCTTCTCATTGTCACTGTGCCGTTATAACATTCCTCTCATTTGCATATGTCAGTGCTGAAGAAGGAAGGAGTTTCATCATCGCTCTTATTTTGCTTCATGCTACTTGTAGTCATAAAAACGAAGCTCTAAAGCATTTCCACTCGTCTGAAAGCAGTAATGATAATTACAACTCTTATACTACGGATAACAGCTTAGATAACATAATTTAGCATGCCAGTCCAAGCCGTGGAGGCTTGTCGGGCGGTATCTGACACTCCACGCGGGGTGACTAAACGCTTAAATGAGCGTAACTGCCGCAGTAGAACAACACTGCCGAAACGCGCTGCTCCGTCGCCAAGTATTGTCGCTTCGTGCTGATGTACCAGTGGTAGCTACAGTCAACTCCCGTCACTATCGTACGTCGCGTCGCTAGGAACACCGCTTCCTGAGTTTACCACATCCAGTTGCAACTCCAGATATCAAGGCGGACATGGTCTGCTTTCCTGAAGCTGCGAGTCTCAGGTTTAGTGAAGGCTTAATTAGCACATCGAAAGTGCAACCGAGGAAGAGAGGACTATAGAACGCTGGCAGCGTAAAATTAGAACGATAAAATTTGCGCGAGTCGTCACAGAAATCAACACAGCGTTGCTTGGTACCTGGAAAGAAATAGCTTAGAATGACGGAGAACTAGGATAAGACTGAAAGATAAAAGAATTGCGAACAAATTAGATTGCCACCTAAATTTGCGAGTGTAAGTGGCACTAGCAACCATCCCGATTCAAAGAGTATGCCAGAAATCGATCCATCATCCAGTGCAATACTATGACTTTTAACAGAAGCAAGCTATTCTTTATCTTCGCTTCGTCATAACAATTTGTTTTTGGTGTCACTACTCAATTTTCTTTTCTTCTGTATTCTCTAGTACGTTATAAATGGTTAGGATTATATAAAGTTCTTGCTTGCTTGTAGGAACTCGTGAAATCCGCTTCTTTTGCCTCTCCAGGCTCTATAGCACGCCGTTTTCATCATGTTAGTTCAAAGGTTTTCGCAGTTTACAAATTAGACATAGAAGCCCCAACGATTATGCGCCTTCGCTTCGCATTCAGCCTTAAAGTTAGTGAAAAATGTGAAAATGAAAAGGTTTTTTCGTCGTGCAAATAATGATCAGCCTGACAGCTTTCACCGATGGCTGAAATTGCGAAGGACAAAGACGGTAGTAGGAGCACGAGCCGACTGCGCTCACAGAAGAAGAAGAAGAAGCCATGCCGCGGAAGAGCCGACCGTCGAGGCGGGTCCGCTCGCCTGAGCTTATTTCAGCTGGAGGATCGGTGAGTGCTGCCGTTGGCCTACGACTTCTGTAGAGTTCTACACCAAATCTGGAGTCGGTAACTGATAACTGGAGCCGGTAGCGAAAGGGTGAAGACCTTGCTTTAGTCATTCCTAGCCGAGGGGTGCCTTCGCAAGTCAACGGCTCTCAAATAACTTTGCGCTGTCTGGCATTTACCAAGCAGGTTTAAGCATCCTTTGAATCGGAGCTCAGTAGCCGGATTAGTGAGGATTGACTCCGTATACCTCTTACCAAGATACTCAGCCGAGAAAGCTGAATGATATTGCGATGCCGATGCAGTTGGTAATAGTCGACAGCTTTCGGTTTAAAAGCCTGTAGATTAACCCGTATTCGCTCTCACTAGACTCGGGTATGCCGCCACACTTGAGCGCGAACATTAGGACAGAACTGAACTTGTCCACAAGGTGAAGTGCGCTCCTGGTTTTCCTTGTATATATTCAAGCGCGCCTCGAGACGAATGCCTAAAATTCGCAGGCGGTGGTTTTAATAACGGCTGCTTCCCGAATATCTTTCTTCCTTTCGGCGTCACTGTTCGTTAGTAATACGTGTGACGTCAGGGTTGATAGAAGAAAGCAAGGTAGGCCGCCTCGTCTGGTGCCACAAGCCGAGCTAATCAGTTGCGGGCGCGTCACCGCGCTGGCCTCGCCCTGACCCGACGGCGAATCCTAGAGTATTCGCTGAGCACAAACTGGGTTTCAGGATCTGCAGGAAATTATTGGTGCCTGGCGGTTCAGTTAGCATCTACGCATGTGTCTTAATGCGGTACTAAACTTCTTGTGATAGCGGCCCAGAATCATTGGCTGGCGTGGTAACAGCAATGTTACTTTAGTGCAAAAGGGCACGCGTGTAGCTGTTGCGTTTATCGTTATTTAAGGATGACGGGGAGTGTCATGCGCTTTTTTTGTGCAATGTTGTTACTCCTTCAAATGGGTTACTTTTACATAATCTCGGTCGGACAGTATAGTTTCCAGGGTAGCGGCAACAAAACGTTCCTTCTTTGTTAAGAGAATGCATATAAATTACCGTTTTCTTGTTACAGGTTCATTGTGAATGCAATGGTAAACCTGACCAGAGCCTGTTTATTCTAGACACCAACTCTTAGTCACATACATTTTCATTTTTACGCTCAACCTTGTTAAGGTATGTCACCACCTTTTTCAAAAATTTTTTTAATTTTAGCTATTAAATTTTTATTTCACATTTACCTTATAAAGCACCGTTTTATATGATATTGAAAAGCAAGAAAGAGTGAAAAAAGCCATGCTGGTATTAATTATTCACAAAAAAATGCCCAAACTTGGTTGTTATGCAAACATTCATATCTAGGGAATGGACAGCAGGAATTTTAAATTTTTTGGCATAGACTTAGCCAACTAACAATACTGTGCAACCAACTAGGATCTTTGCCATCCGATAATTGGGAAAAAAGTTATAGCAAAAATGCCAAAGAAAACAAAAAAATGTGTCATTTTTGCCTGCATTCCTTGACATAAAACATGATTATATCAAAACTAACCATTCGATTTAATTTATCTTAGTTCATTGCATAGGTTAATAACAAAGGAAAGAGCGTGCAAAGTTTCATTGAAAAATATCTATTTATTTCGAAGTTATGACTGTTTGCGCAACACGAAAGTGCCAGAAATATAGTTTTGAGAAAAACAAGATTAAAGTTTTTCAATCCTTGTAGAAACAAGATCATCATGCCCTAGGAAGTTAAAATCCTCCAGGTTCATAGCTAGGGCCCTCCTTAGCTGATATGAGCTCTCTTTTGGCATTTGTTGCAGCCCGTTCTTTTTTGCGGAGATGTTTTGCCCCACCCGTTGATTGACGTTGGGCCTTCACCAAATGGTAATGGTCACTGGTGCAACATGCTACGAGAGTGTGGTGGCCAGATTAGATGCCTGCTTCCCTCAAAATATCTGCTCTACTTCTGCTGCCTTCATTGAAGGACGAATTCGGTAGCATTCAAAGCGACAGCGCGAAGAAAACAACTGAGACGCTTGTAGCGTCATGCATCAACCTTGCAGAAATTTAAAACAATGTTTAAAAAACAAAAGAAGCCTTACAAATTGCCTTTGAGTAATCTTTTACATATCAGACTAAAACAAAACAAAAAATTTTCAATATACGCCGCTGATTATTGCCGAGTTATCATTTTCTGTTACTAAACCACATTAGTTTCGGTTTCAGAACTGTTCACCACCTGTTCGAAAGTTGGCTATAACTTTTTAACAAAATAAGATACGAACATTATTCTTGCTGCAAAACATTTTTGAATGTTTTGGGATTCCCAAAATATACAAAAGAAAAAATGTCATTTTTCCAAAAAAAAACGCTTTTTCAAAGGTGGTGACATACCTTAAAAGGTCATCACACTTCCCATTCGCTCTTTCTTTTCTTATTGTCTCAGTCACAGCGATAGGTAGGGAAAGAATGGCAGTATAAGTTCGGAACTGAATTTATTCACCAACATATTTAGAATTCCAGCCACTTAACATTGCCACCGTAACTCTCCACGTGTCTCTAATTCGCACGCGTTGTCACTGTTTGACAGCAAACTCTCGCATCAGGAGCAACCGTAATCCGGCCCTCGTGCCCCTGGAACGTCACCTGCGTTCTGTGCTTCCTGATGGCAGCCGCCTCCGGTTCGTGTGCCGCTTTCTACTTCGGCGCCGACGTCTTCAGGTGGCTGCTTCCCAAGCGGGCCTGCCTCACGCCCGGATGCATCAAGCTGGCCGACCACATCGCGGCTTCCATGGACATGGGCACCGATCCCTGCGACGACTTCTACCTTTTCTCTTGCGGCGCTGCCGACCTCACGGTCACTTCTCGACCGTCCCTGGACCACCGCGAGCGAATTCTCTCCAAGGTTCGTGCGGTTCTGGCCAACTGGGCACTGGAGTACGGGACACCGACGCAGCTTCAGAGCTCTGCCTCCCTCTACCAGGGATGCGTCAGCGTCGTCAAGGACCATATCAAAGGTGTTGAACCCCTTGTGCACTTCTTGCGGAAGCAGAAGATCGATATCGCCAAGGACTATGCTTTCGCCGAACCTTTGGGCCTCATCTTGAAGCTAGCCGTTCGCTACAACATCAACACCCTGTTTGAACTGGCGGTCGAAAAGCAGCTGCTGGGTGTGCGTCGCAGACTAGCCCTCGGTGAATGGACCTTGAAGCGCCTGGTGCTTATTAAAAAACGCACGTACGACGACTACATGGCGAACACATTCTCTCTGCTCGGCTTTACACCCGCCGCTAGGATTAAAGTTACGATCAGGTCGGTCTGGCATACCGAAGACGTGGTGCTTCGACTCTATTCGAAAATGAAGAAGGATGACGAGATCTTGGTGTTCTTCAACCTCACCGAACGCGGAATACTCGACCGACCCGAGTGGAAAGCAAACTTGAAGCGTTTCTGGGACCGGGTCGTTGTCAAGGGCCCATCTGTTGCCGCGTTCGTGAATCGAATCTTTGGAGAAGTAACGCCGATTTCGATCACGCAGTACGTTTTCTGGGAGGTAGTCAGGCAGCTCGGCCCTTTTACCGACTTCCGCTTCCGAATGCCAAGCGAGACCAACACCGACGCCGAAGAGCGCTGCTTTCACGCTGTTTATGGCGTCACCGGGCTTGCACCCCTGGCGGTCGTCATGGCTCAGGACGTCAGTACCGACAGCGTGACGTCAGCCGCGATGTTCTTGAAGAGGCTTTTGGGTAACTTGGGTGCCTCCGACGTGACCGTGAGGCTACTGGACCCGAGACAACTTCTTGAAGAGGACTTGACCACCGCCGCATCGACCGCTGATATCGAAGAAATCCACACCAATGCTTCTTTTCTAACATCGTACCTCAAAGCTCTAATGGCCTCCAAGCAGAGGGAGCTGGATTCCCTGGAGTCTCCTCAGCCGGTCCTTACAAAAGAATACGTCCTGTCTACCCGGGCCATAGTCGAAGACCGTCATGTCACTGTACCGACCTCTCTACTCACCAAGCCGTGGTTTTCGCCCGAATTTCCGCGAGCTTTCAACTACGCCGGTCTGGGTTTTGCAGTTGTTGAAGAGATGATTCGAGCCGGTATAAGGCTCAGAGTTAAGCACGCCCAGGTTGCTTGGATGCCATGGAATCGACCATCAAAGACACCACTTCGTTGTAAATACCCTTCCAATTCTTCAGCCAAAGCAATAGAACTTCTGCTACAAGGGCTTGATGTGAACGATGACGACGAACACAATCAGTTTTTGTTACCTGGATCGTTGGAGGCCTTCAACGAGCAGCAGCTTTTTTTTCTCGCCATCTGCTCGAGGGGATGTGAGCGAAATGACACTGCCAACCGATGCAACGACGTGCTACGAAGCATGTGGCAATTCGGCAAGGCATTTGAGTGCCTCGGAGGCGAGTACATGAATCCGAGAAATGTGTCTCGTTGCTCGCCGCCGACACCAGTCGGCGTAAGGTCGCTGTTCACAGGAGCATCTATAAGAAGCTCAGTTCAAAGCCTGTTAAAAAGGATGCCCACTAATGAAACCTTGCGCTACTTAAGGTCCCTCTTGAAATATCAGAACTTTTCCGTGCACTCTAGAGAACGAAAATTACTGTGGAGCAGGTAGTTATTCCCCTGTCTTTTAGTACAGAGATGGCTTATGCTATGTAGTGTCTGGACTGATATCTTCTTTGTACACCTTTGTACAACCATTCTAGCCATATTGCGAATCCTGAAGAACTGGACTTTAGTGGTTTTTTAGTTAGGGTGTCTATGCCGCTCACCTGAGGCTTAGTTAGTTATTCTTTTGTTGCAGGTGTGGGAACCTAGTTTCCACAAATATGGCTGAAGTGATGGTAACGTTTGGTGTGCCTTGGGTTACACTGACTTGTGATTCTTTGAACTATTCCCATTGAAACTGCGGGCAACCTGTGGGGGTTGGCTGCCTTTTTTTTTTATCTTACCCGTAGATTGAACTACGTGTCGTATCTTAAATGATTACATTCACTTCATCCGATACTGTGATTTATCAACCGCTCACAACGGTTCTTGTATTGCCAAGGCCGAGTATTGAGCGCTGATACGCACAGCAAAGTATGGAAGAAGTGTAAGGAGTTTAATTTATGGCCCACCTCTTTGCTATGATAAAAATATGATCATGCGCCGTATATTTTTGAGCCCGTGGTAGCATGACTTAGATATCTTCCCGTTGATTATGTTAACACAAGCTGGTGACTTTGTTAAAGTGCCTTCTTGCTGTGTCTAGCCTTTCTCGAGTGCTCTGAAGGGCCCGTTTACATAAGATACTTTTTGTTTCAGTAAAATCTCAACATGCTGTGTCTATAGCCTTCCTCGAGTGCTCTGAACGGCCCGTTTACATACGATGCTTTTTTTTTTCAGTAAAATCTCAACTGATCCGAACTCTCTTTTCTTACGCTGCTGACAGAGTGAGAATAAAGACCACTCGCAGCATCGCGTGAGGTGCGGTCCTGAGTGGCGGAAGGACAGCAGTGGAAATGACTTGTGAGCTCATGGTACCCGTCACGGCTTTTAAAACTGGTAATCTAATGATCAGGTTGTGCGGGGCTCTGCCACAGGCGACGCCTGTGCCATTAGTGTTATGACGAGCATAGAGCATTTTTCTTAGTCTTCTGTCCAGTTTTAAGAGCGTGTATTGATTCGTACTGTTGGCTGTGTCTGAGGAAGGAGTGAAAGCAAAAGCGTCCTGTACAAAAAAGTGAATGCCTTTCGCTTTTCTTTGCCGCGGTGAGAAAAAAGAGACGTGGGCGATTGACGTGTTGAATGAAATTTCTTCCTCGTTGCTTTATTGAAGACTAAGCAGGCACTACCGACGTGATTTGTAGTTAGTTGGTGCTAATTTTTAAGTGCTATGCCAAGCTGTCGAAGCATGCGGAACTAGAATTCTAACTGGCTTCAGTTTTACCGAATGGTGTGCTTTGTACAGTTCTTATCTGCTTGAATAAGTCACAGTTTTCATCGGCGCATGGCGTAGCGATTCTTCAAATTCCAACGCACAGAGATCCTGTAACAATCCTGTAACGCACAGAGATCCTGTAACACTATAAACCCTAGACCGGGTCTAGGGTTTATAGTGTCTTGGAAAGAGTAAATTCAATCTAGCCTCTGAGTCTTTATGGCATGAGCGCGAGTAGGATTCCATAAATTTGTTTTTTTTTTTGCTAACAAAATTGGGAAAAACGGCATTCTCGTGCATATGGGGCTGCATCTAAGTTTTAGTGTGCTTAAGTTTTCGTGAGGCACTTTCGAAATTTCTTAAACCCCACCGCGGTGGCTCAGTGGTTACGGCGCTCGGCTGCTGGCCCGAAAGATGCGGGGTCGATCCCGGCCGCGGTGGCTGAATTTCGATGAAGGCGAAATTCTAGAGGCCCGTGTGCTGTGTGATGTCAGTGCACGTAAAAGAACCCCAGGTGGTCGAAATTTCCGGAGCCCTTCGCTAAGGCGTCCCTCATTGCCTCAGTTGCTTTAGGACGTTAAACCCCAATAAACCAAACCAAATTTCTTAAATCAAATTGGTTTTGGCCTTTTGGTTTTAATGAGGCTATTGACCGATTATCTTGCTGCTGATATATCCGAGTCAGCAATGACAATTAAGAGTTTCGTATTCGTGGACCAGGTGGCGCTCCGTGAGCAGACCGTAATCAGTGCATTAAAAACAAAAACAAAATGGAGGTGAAGTTGGCGACCTATATTTATTTAATTAACCGCAGAAGGATGCCCACTTCACACTATGCATCTTCAACATTTTTAATGCTGATTTGAGCACTGCTTTCACGTTTGCCTTTATGTTGAGAGTAAGCAAAGAGAAAAGAACAGCTGAGCACCGTACACGCATTCAGGCTCACCTGTTGCTGATAGCACACGAGTAGTGGAGGAAGAGAATGGTGCAGCGGTTACTTGGGCTTTCATATGCCTAACATAAAACGATATACGTCGTCAAAGGTTACTAGCGATTAGGTCTAAAACACACATTGGCTAAAATATGAGCTATGTGACTCCGGCTTTTTTTTTTTCGAGCTGTTTGCCATCAGGCATAATGAAAAAGGAAAGAGAGTTTTACATCATGCACGCAACTATGAGAACGGAAGCGCTGGTGTACGCATGAGTACTATCACTAACCGCTATCTCTAGATCTAGAAAATCTTGTTCCTTCTCTCTACAACACACGTTGAAAATAAAGAACATGTCGTATCTTCGGCGCCTCACTTCATAAGGCACGCGCATGGCCTCGCTGGTGTCACAATCGGCCAACGCGGTGAGATGCTGAGTGTTTCGCCTCGCAAGAAGATAGAGTGTGAAGTGAATGCTACAGGCGTCTACTCTCGAGGAGGAAAAGCAAAACTAAGAAAGCAGCGATGACGAAACTTTTGTAGACACAAAGATGATACCCCTTGTTAGCTACAAAAGTCTTGATTATGTTGATCATGACGGGCTCTCAGACCAAAGCACTTTTTTTTTCAGTGGTTGATTAAAACACTCGCCGAAGAAGGCGAAAAGAAGCAGATTGACGTTTTGGCAGCATCATCGGATCGCGTACTCTACGCACACCCGCACCTGCGGATTGTGTCCCGGGTCCAGAAAATTAGTGAATAGATTTCTTTTCCATCCATAATTTAGCACTGAGGATTTTTACACGGAGTGCGGACTATAGTCCTGAAATTACGAGTGTTTTGATTTAGACATTGAGCAACAGTAATTTTTCACGAACCTCCGAATGGTCATAACTTGATAAGCAACTTTAGCTGATTAGCTTCACATAAAGTCGGGTCAGTTTTGAAGCTGTGTGAGAATTAGAAGAAAATAGTTACGGTGTTGTTAATGCAATGAAGAAGTCATTGATTTTATTGTTGTAATGACGAATTCGAAACTCGTATTCTGAATGTGCGATTGTCAGCATTTCTTCATTTTTTTCTTGTTTGATTCGAAGGTCACAGATTAAATGTGAGGCTGATTGGTACAAGGTTTATGGGTTAAGGCAGCGATTACCCAGAATGCAGCAGAAGAATGGGCCCACCGTGGTGACTGAGTGGTTAAGGCGCTCGTCTACTGAGCTCGAATACCCGGGTTCGAACCCGACCGCAGTGGCCGCCGCGTTTCGATGCAGGCGAAACGCAACAGGCACTCGTGTGCTGTGCGATTAAAGTTACCCAGGCGGTCGAAATTATTCCGGCGACCTCCACATTGGCACCACTTTCTCCCTTTCTTCTTTCACTCTCTCCTTTATGTATTCTCTTACGGCGCGGTTCGGGTGTCCACCGAGATATGTGACACAGTTACTGCGTCATTTACTTTCTTGATTCCAGATGGCTGCTCAAAAGCAAAGGCAACGCAGGACAAGGCGGCGGAGTCTGAAGACGTCGCCGCACTAGTTTAGCGAAGAACCCTTCACTACGGTCCTCTCTTTGAAATTTTATTTTCCCCGAAATCAACAGCAGCGGTACAAAATATTCTTTGCGATTGATCTTGGATGCCTAGTTGTGTAAATCAGGGGAAGCCGCTCGTTAACCAGTCAAAACAGAAGCAGCCGAGGCACATCCATTGCACGTGTAGCCGCCGCCACTCTTGACGAAGACTATGCTGTTGGCGCCGCAAGAGATTTTAGATGTTCGGGTGACACCTATAACAGAGAACGTCGAAAGACTCATGTAAACACAGTTGCCTGTCTGGAATTTTTACTATTATAATTACTATTAGGGTTAACTTTATGCTCACTAAATCACAGGGCTGGAACGGCCGACCAATATGAACTATTGGAAGTTGTTCTGAAGAAGTGATTTTGGCTTAATATCCTCCACAGGCCCAGTGAGGTAGAAACGTTGTTGCTGCCCTTTAATAGTTAGAATGAAAGAAATATGGGGCAAAATTTTATACCGTCTTGACGTTGATCATCATCAACATCATTTTGAATCTCACTACGTGCACTGCACGACGAAGGGCTCACGTATTACTCCAGTGAATCCTGTCTTGTGGCAGCTGCCGCCACTTTATCCTGACGAACTTTTCAATCTGATCCGCCGACCTCACTCTTCGGTGCTCCTCCTACGCTTTTCCCTTCTTGGAACTCACTCCTTTACACTAAGAAACCATCGACTATTTTGGCTTGGCATAACATGACCTGCCAAAGTAATTTCTTCTGCTTTACTTGAACTATGAAACCATCAACTCGCGTTTATTCCCGGCTCATTTTGCTTTCTTCCACTCTCCCAGGTCTCTTCTTCAAATAATAAGATATGAAGAGTTCAAAAAGTATATAGTAAAAAGCTTGCGAAAAAGTAAAGCCCAGTAACCTTAGTCCAAAGGAAGGAGCACGCCAAGTTCTGATCTGATCGCGTACTTACACACAGCCTTGTGCGTTCCATAGCAAGGACACCTGATGCAATTGAGATTAGTTGACTGGTATCCGCAAATTTCCGTGGAGGAACACGTGGGAGCCTGCATTAAGATTTGAGTATACGTAAGGACACTTGCCTGTCCGAAGTCGCGATGCTGAGCTCTACCGCTGTTACAATTATCCCACCATACCCAACATTTCTGGAAAAAAAAGTATTTTTGAGTGGGAAAAAGTTTATGAGACCATTTTTTTCGTATATGGTATTCCGCAGATCCCCCGGCGGCAGGATTACATTTTTTTTTTTGCTATTAACGTTTTGGCTGTCGTAAAAAGTGTTCCCCAATGGTTTTCTACGGCAGTCTCAACTGCTCGAGACGACTGATGGAAACACTATAAAATAAATATTTTGCAACACATCGGAAGAATGGACCATTACCCTCAATATTTCTATATCAGTACCATACAGTTTACCATTCAATTTTTTTTTTTGGCCAAGAATCTTGGACATGACTAAAGCAGGGGCGGTATTTGCTAATCGTTCTGATCAGCTCATCAGATTTATTCTTATCACATTCATTTTCAGCCCAACTACATCAGCTGCAGGGCAAGGGCCTTGACTATTCATGTCCGTTTAACTCGGCGCTGCGCCAGCTGCTGACCGCCCTATACCCAGAAAATACTTTATTGTACACACTTACTTTAAACTTCACCCCTAAACAACTCTTTCGTGCACTTTGTCAACCTTTCTCGTCCAACTTTGCCCGAATTTTGCGCAACAATGGACAAGTGTAACTAGACGCTTCAGACTAGTCAACACAGACAAGCTTCATTGAGAGCGCTGTTTTGGCTCTCTTTTGTGAACACCATTGACACATAACTCGCCGCAAAGGCTTTTCAAGCAAGGCGCCTCATTTTACAAAAGGAACCTGAACCTGAACGAAGCAGCGATGTCGCTACACGGTGCACCTCAATGGTGAAAAAAATGGTCGAACTTTCACCACTCCTCGCTGTGCATTAAGCGCTGGTAATGAAAGCTTTGAAGTTGAAGTACCGCATTTTATTCGTTCGATGAGCCTGAATACCTATCTTAGCATACGAACAAGAAATACAAATCCGCCCCCCCCCCCCCCCGCCCCCCCTAAAAAAAATGTAAACTACACATATTATCCCAAATTTATAAGATGGTCTCAGACATCCTACGATGCTTATATTTTATCTCGTTCTCATTTTGTTTTCTACATTGGATGACGCTTATAATCGCAGTTTCGAAGGCTGCTCCTCATATCGCAAAAGGTGCCAGACGACCGCCTTCGCCTCCAAGGTATTTCAAGGTAAACCCGCAGCACTTGTGCCGTCACGTACCTTGCAACAAAAGGGCCTGATTCTGAACGGTATTTGAGCTGCCCACGCGAAAAGCTAAAAGGCTTTACTTATAAAAAATCACTTCAGCGCGACTCTATAACACCGAAAGTGACAAGCTATGCGTGTCCGTAGCATAATGCAAAAACTGCCGTACGAAAATTACGCGTTTATATAGCTACAACACCCTTTTTTGATGCTGTTTTCAGCTTGAGCATAGTCTTGCGTAAGATAATTTGGTTGCGTACCCATACCTGGTGGTCACTTATTATATTCATACTGAAAACTGCGCAAAAAAACGAAGACACAGAACGAGAAGGCACGACCCGGGCGCAAACTATCAACTTCTGTGTTTTCTTTTCTGTGTCTTCGTTTTTTTGCGCAGTTTCAGTATGAATTCCTACCAACTAGCCCAGTTTACCGTTCTTATTAGTCACTTTTTACTCGCTTACCCGCGGCCAAACTTCTGTTCAGAGGAACTTACGTTAGATCCCCCGCATCTGGTGTCTTCATTTTCAACAAAAACACCTGCGAAAATATCGAGAAGAAATCTAGAATCACAAAGTTAACACATGATTAAGAACAAAAGATGGTACAACATTTGCGAACAGTGGTATTCTATGCCATTACGAAAGGAATTTTTTTTTTTTTCACCGGATCGACTGCTGCGGTGAAGGGGTGGTCCTGGGTTCGAACCCCGGACCAGGACAAATTTTTCTTTAACTACGAAGTTCCTGAGAAAGCTGTGTAGCTTTTTTCTGTAGCCGTATGGCTGCGCTCGGATGGATGTATATGAGTAATTACTCCCTTATTACAATTCTACTCCACCTTAAGGGATTCCATTAAACATTTAGCCAACACAGTTCCCACTTCGAGTTATAGATCAATTCACTTTCGCCCTTCCGTAAGCTTGCCGTCCCGGTTAGCTCTATTGGTTGAGCGGCTGCCCCGGTGTAGCGGTGGTCCCGGGTTCGAACCTCGGACCAGGACAAATTTTCTTTTAACTAAGAAGTTTCTGAGAAAGCTGTATAGCTTTCCTTTGTAGCGGTATGGCTGCGCTCGGGTGGATGTCAATGAGTAATTACTCTTATTACATATGTTGTTATTGCAAGGGTGCAGAGAAGTGTATGGAAGGAGAGAACGCGGCATTTGCGCCCAGTGCAAGACGAGCGTAAGTACTTTTTATACTGGAAAGTGCGAGAAAATACGCCAAATTTAGCCGCCTTTGTTTTGTTCCATTATTGTCCAGCGACCAACCTAAACATATGCGTCGCCGATGTTGCCCAATGAAGGCCGTAAGTTATCGAGCCAGTTTCGAACATATTGACTCTGAAAAAAAAAATTCAGTCATAAACTCGGTTTTAGAATAATCTCAGTACTCGTGAAGATTCTCTTTACGTCCTGTTTTGGACCAAAAATTTTTGGAAAAGAAAGATTTCTAGAATGAAACATCATAGTTGGTGGCTATCACTATTCCTGTCTTCGCAACCATTCGTCGTCTGATTTTTGTGTAGACCGCGTGCTTTAAGTCTGAACACGGTTTGCAGTGCGTCAAAAATTACGCAGATACCTCCGAAAATTATATGATAAGCCTTAGAAAAAGAGTTTGGTGCTTTGGTTAGCTTCAATGTGTGCAAAATAAATGAGCATAAGTAAGGCCACCTTTCGGACGCCCAACCTCCAGTCATTTTGGTTAACTAAATTTTGTCGCTAAGTGCAGAAGGATGGTGGTTGTTTACTTATACATTTACTGGACTACAAGGTTAGGAAAATGCTTGGACAAAAATTTCCAAAGTACATCTCGTAATTCGGGGGATGACAAGCATAAACAAAGTTATCCACTAGAAAAGAAAATAAGAAGAGACTTTTCCTATGCATCTTTAAAATACCAAGATATGTGACATGTCTGAATCAAAGTTGTAACAGTTGTATTCGTTTGTCAATAAACTAAACTACATTCTGATTCCTTCAGTACAATGCAGGCATTCTGATTCATTGCACTATTGCTCGTGTAAAGTCTTCAGTAAACTTTATTTCACAAACAGAGTCACACAGGTATAAAACAAAGCCGTCAATAATCTTCGCGCCATAGGCTCAGAATACGGCACTGAAGCACTCACATTCGTACGGCGAGGTAGGACAGTCTTTCAGTCGACATGTGAGGCCGTCTTCGCACTGTTAAGACGACGAATAAAATGAAGGCAAAGATTTTTTTTATACGCAAGAACACTGTTTCTTCCTCGCTGTATACTCGTTGCTGTCGCACTAACTAGCCCCAACTGCCACCTTAGCGGCACTGCATTAGTTGACATTTTGAAACTGGAATTTTTAAATGATTTTGAATTTTGTTGCATGATGTTGAATGTTGAAATGCGAATAAATGAGTTTGGTTTGTTGCGCACATGTCGTCTTTTGAACACCTTTCGAGAGGCCCTATTTCGTCTTCCTCACAAAAAGACGAGAAACCCAGGAAGATAGCGCATTGCTCTTGAAGGATTGCGGTTCGTGAAGCAAAGGTTTGTGAGACAGATGTTAACGCATGCGACAGAACCAGGCATACAGCAGGTTGACGGATACCAGGCATGATGTCATGCCACAACTGCAAAGTTAGCGCGTTGAACTCCGGGAGGACAAGAATCGATTATTTTAAGCACAGATTAAATTCCTCCGACGATGCCGGCGAGGAGCATCGGGTATGGTTGCTATTTCTAGGAATCTAAACCAATCCACGTGTTCTATGCGGTGAGCGGCAGGTGAATAGATATTGTAGCGCAACGCCCCACCTTTGCTAATTTCCCGAGGAGTGAGTGTCACATAGTCTGAGAGTTTTGTAAATGGGGAATTCTTGTTCCGGTGAAGCACGTCAAGCATTTTAGGCTTTGTCACAGTTGTCGAGAAGGCAATGGCGAAGCCGCTCTTCTAAACACTCGCGTGGGTTGACTAATGATGGAGGTGCGAAGAATACGACACCGTGTATTTTTCCGGAAGGTAGGAAAATACCTAGCTTAATTTTTATCATCTTACACTTCTGTGACATGGGTAATTTCAGGCATTGATGCATCGGCTTTTGCATGTTGTCCCGAGCCCTCATATGTTTTGCCCAAGACATGAACTGATCTCTGATACTTTGTAGGGAACCGAGGTACGACAATCTCGCATTACGCATGTCTAGCGCGTACTCTGTGGTGCGGTCTTCGTTTTGTTCTGAAAATTCAGAGGCGCTAATCCAGTCCTAGAGGCCCAGCCAGGCCCAGCCGTGGAGACCGTCCTTCCGTAAAAGTGATCTGAAAAACTAGTTTTATACTGAGATTTCTATGCAAACTATAACTCTGCCTGCAGAAGTACAAATTAGTGGTAGGCCGCTGTGGCCGTGATGTGAGTTTTGCGTGTTAACAAAAAACTTCTACGACGTCTAACAAAGTTTTGCTGCATCTTCGTTTCCTTACTGTAGACTATAGGATCAAAAGAGATTGGAAAATTTCATTTGAATAAGTTCAGTTTGAAAAAAAAAAGTATGATGGAGAGCATTGATTTAGGCTGATGAAAATAATGAACGACATAAAACCGCGCCTTCAGGACACATTGCTTTATCTTTTTTGATCGTGCTATTCTGCTAGAGAAATGAAATTTTAGTTACTGAACGTCAGCTTTGTTAGCTGCAAAAAAAATTCCCTCAGCAAGGTGGTCCGGAAGAGGATCGTGATTCTGGCACGTACGGCATGATATTCACAAATTTAGCCCACTGTAACAATCACTTTGCATCCGTCATGAAGGCTGCTCCTGCGACACTCCGAATACAGTTTCTAATGATTGCGTGGCAAAGTCCAAGACAACAATTGTCACAACCCACAGCGTGCTCTGCGGATAATCACCAGTTTGGCCCAAATTACTACCTCCTGGTTGTAATTGCACGTCCTGTGATATCTACCTTTAGGGTCCGAAGACACGGCATTTTATCTAAAACACAAGAATCGGTTTCCTTTCACTGAAATAATCGGCAATAGCCGAAATAAGCTGTGTGCTGCAGTCACAAAAACAAGCAGTGCTTCACTTACGGCGGCACGAAATGTAAGCAGCCACGTGCAAATACTAATCCCGACTGGCCTAGTGCACTGCCGTTCATAGAAACCAGAGTCCTTCAGGAGACATGAAGGTTCCAGACGCTTGACGATAGTAACTTACCGAGCACGACGTCTTCGACACATTAATACCTGAAAGATAAAGGACGGGCTTGAAATTCCATCTCAAATGGCGTTGAGTGTCACACTAGGTATTTTGGTCACCAAAAAACGTCCGCAGTGTCCCTCTAAACCTTTAGCTCTAAATAGGTGCAGTTAGACAGAAAATAGGGTGTTATGCTGGAAGAATTTTCCTTGTGCCATTGGCTTCGCTTTTGCAGTAGGGCCATCCCCTCTTTTATATCAGAGCTGGCGAATGTCGTTGACTGCTAGCTGTAAGCTTTGACGTCGCAGGCGGTAGTCAACAATGAGAGTGACATAAGAAAATTAATAGGGAAACTAAACATCGAAAAATATTGGTAATAGAATGAATTTTTTGTTACAAAACATGTTTCAGGCACCAAACTTGAATAGTTTCGAACTCATCGACGTTCGAACATTTTTCGCAAAATACTCACGAGACTTCTAGTTACAACAATTACATTTTTAAGGTGGAAGAAATTTATCCTACATTTTTTCATCAGGAAGCTGCTGAAGGGCGTTTTTTCTTCGGTGCACACAAAAATCCCAAAGATGACGTTTCTTTCGCCCCCTTTCTTGGTTTTCTTGCGCTCTCAGAGCTGTCACCTCATGAACGATCTGTTGGTAACGCATGCGGTACTTCTACGGGATGGTGTAAAATTGTTACATGCGTCTAGTACGTTCGTTTTTTTTTTTAAGTGTTATGGGTGCTTGCGCTTGATTACAATAGACATCGATATCGTCGTCTCTGCGCATGCGCAGCCTTGTGGGTCTCTGACGGCGAGCTCTGCCATCGGTCTAATCCACACCTCACGTGCGTGACCGGGATAAAAAGGGCTAACTTAAGTGCGGAAATGAAAGACGGATATCTGTATTTGCTCACAGTACTTGGCGGAGTCGCATGATGAACTGGAAGCGAAGTTGAGGTGGTCTACGCAGCGCTGCCCATTAGTGCAGTCCTCATCCTGCATCAGGAACGAAAGTTCGAAAGAATCAAAGGCTATACGTCACGGAGGAAACAACAACAAAACTCTGTGACTTTTCGCTGTACATTGAAAATTGTTTGGACAGCAATTTTTGGCGTTTTTTCGATGTTCTTACAAGTCATGCTGCGCGAAGGAGCACCTCGTTCTGAAGCTGCGCCGACGCCAGAAAGTTGGTTATGAGGACAGGAAAGACGCACCAGCTATTTCAATTCTTGTTGGACACAACCGCGTCCTGAAAGATGGGATGAATGAGGGAGTGAAAGATGAGCGGAAGATTTGCCGTAGCAGAGGTTTCCGAAATAAGTTTGACCACTTTGGGATCTTCCATCAGCACTGAGCCCGCATTCATCGAAACGCGGCCTCCACGTTCCGGATTCAACCATCATCATCGGGCACAGCAGCCGACAACCCTACAGGGTTGCCTCCCAGCCCTGTCTTGTTGGCTGATTTATTCTCTATATTGACAGATTTTTCTGGCGGGCCCATACCATTTGATATGCGTCGGCCCACATCTCACACAACTTACAGTTGACCGAAAAAGTCGGGCGTGTGTGTTTTAGAATCTCAGTGCTTAGAAATGACCCCGTTTGCAGCCTTCTGAGGAGTCGTTCCTCAGTTCTATCCAGACCCTTGGAGGCTTACTGAGGCGCAGATATGCTGTGATGTCCGCATAAGTCGTAAGCGGATTTGGTACAGGAGTCCCGACGGATTCCGGGAATTCAGTGGATCTCCGGGGGAGACACGCTCGGGCGGCTGTGTGCGCAGCCTCGTTTCCTTCCATTCCAATTGTTTTGTTGTCTGCATTGAGTTATGTCGCGCGTTTGCTAAAATTTTGCTGGCAGGCGTCGCTATTCTTCCCCTTGCATAATTTCGACAGGCGTGCTCAGAATCAGAAATTATGTGCGTGACGTCGAAGTGAGTGGCTGCCGGCGCTATCACCCCTTCCTCGGCCAACGTAACTTTACTAGTTTTCACCGAGAGTCCATCCATATGCTTTCTCTCGTGTATGACCGCGACGGTGCAGATGCCCTCTTCCGTAGGGCCCGCCGCGCCTACCTAATACGCGCAATTTTCGCTGCCGTAATGCTTCTCTATAGCTCTAGCTCTGGCTTCTCTCTTGATTATGTTCGGGATGCATGTTTTTTGGTATTGATTTAAGTAGTAGTTTATTTCTCCAGCCCTTGGGACTGTCCCCTCTCTCTTCGCTATGTGCAGATTCTGATTCTGGAGGACTCGTCTATCAACTTTGGTCCTTGATAGCCGCATGATTTGGCCTGTTTGGGGAGCTTCGAGTAGTTCTTCCAGCGTGTTATGCATTCCTAGGTGGAGAAGGCTTTCAGTGGACGTCTTGGAGGGGACACCAAGTGCCTTCTTGATGTCCACTCTGACCATTACGTCTAATTTCGTCTTGTCACTATGCCGCAGTTTGAGGTCTGTGAAGTAATACGTGAAGAGGACCC
This sequence comes from Amblyomma mixtum, assembly GCF_055824585.1. Classification (NCBI taxonomy): domain Eukaryota; kingdom Metazoa; phylum Arthropoda; class Arachnida; order Ixodida; family Ixodidae; genus Amblyomma; species Amblyomma mixtum. Next base: position 33,392,511 of record NC_143019.1, on the reverse strand, counting down.
CAGGCCGCTGAAGAAACCCACTAACGCGATAGCGGTATACCCTTAAGGCAGAGCTTAAGTGTTCCCTGGTGGTTTTTAATGTGGAGGTTTCTTTGGCGGTTCACCAAGCGCGCAAAATCCGTGCACCACTACGTGTAATATGATAGTGATCGCGGGGTCGTCTGGCCCGATACCCTCTCGATGGAACTGAACCTCCCCTGGACGTCCTGCAGACATCCTCAATATCCAGAGGACGTGCAAGGGAGCTTCAATGCCCACTGGGAGGCCTTTTTCCTGCAGGTGACGCTGTGCAATTAAACGAAGCCTTTTGAGACGCCCTTGCCGCAGAGTGCCCCGGAATATAGCGTGTATGACTTGCAGACATGGTATAGAATAGCTTATCTGTATATTTGAGAAAACAAACAATTTCTGCGATGAAATGCGGCAGCGTGTAACTTCACGACAGCCGGCCAAAAAGGACACAGCACCAGTGATTGGCCAGCGAGCTCCACGTCGTCCTATCCTTGACTGTAATAATATTCATTACTCCAAATCCCTGTTAACGCTTAATTAACTTTTCGTAGAGGACAAAGGCTGCAAGTGGCCTTCCATCTAACTCCCCTCTTTTTCTACTCTTGACGAAGCAATGTTTGAAAAAGGATGTCTGCGGCATGTTCGTGATGAGTTTCCAGCTGAAAGAGATAGATGCTTGTTTTCTCTTCGTTCCGAAATTAAAATGGGGGTGGGTGATACTCAGGAGACAGAAAACAACTTTCAGTGGCACATACCACGACTACTGGAGTTTAATACGAGCCTCTTCCCATGAAAATTAAAAAAAAAGAACCGACGCAGAATATTTTATCTTGTGCCATCGTTGAACTCCCTGCACATGTAAGAATGGAGATGTAGCATCGCAGCTATAGCTTTGAACCACCACAGCGGGCACATAAAGCTCCGGTCGGTTCTCGCGTAGCAAACAGAATGTGACATTAAATGAACATCATAGAAAAATAAAAAAACTGTACTTCGCAGCAACATAGAGAGAAAGTACAAAGATGTTTTCTTTCGCAAGATTTCAAAAAAGCACGACGCGCCCACTCGATCGGTAAGCAACAGTTTTCCAAGGATGTCTGCGTTTGCCTCTGCTTTCCTAAGCCGATATAACGAAGCACCCGCCAACGATTTCTGCGCGTCCGAGGCGGATAAGGGTGGCTGCACAAATAAGACCAATTTTCTTGTGTACTCACGGTTTTGCACGTACTGCTGGCAGCACCTATATGAAATGCCATCGCTGTGGACAAAGAGAAGAAAGTTGCAACTAATTTATCTCTCCGTCCTCACCAATCTCCTTGGCATTGATTGCCAATTAGAAATTTTTGTTTTCTTATACACTAGGCAGAGGGCGGAAAGGTGAGAGGATGATGACGGGAGGTGCTGCCGGCTGTTATGTTATGCAACAGGAGTGCCTACCAAAGGAGTAACACGTTCACGGCGTCTTGGGTAACCTGTGGGTCACGTCATTTGTGTATGTTTTGTGGACACGAATACCAGATCACACAAAAAAGCGATGGAAGAGATTTTATTGTGCAATCCTCCTCCTTATACCTTACAATAAAACCTTACTCATCGCTTACTCATCCCTGCCTTTCCTCCCTCTCTGTATCTATCTATCTACTCATCGCTTCATCACGTGACCCACGACGCAGTGAACGTGTTAAGATGTGCACAGATGTGCGACTATGCATTTTCTAGAAATTCCTGCTGTTGGTGCAGCGCGCGAGTATGCGAATGCAGTTGCAATGCTGCTAATATGAAACAGTTTTTTTCCTTGTAAAATGAACGTGTTCAGCATGCTGTAGCATTCTTTTAACCTTGATCTAAATTTATGAGGTCAAACGTACCGAGACCTCTAACCTTATATATTTAGAAATTTTTCACGGGCATGCGTGTCATTGGCCGTCGCTTTATAGGCACCTGCTACCCGATATTGGAAAGTAGTCATGTGACTGGCGGATTATTTTTTCTATATTGCCTTTCTAAACGGCATGTGTCATTGTCCGAAGAGATGTGCGCTGTAGACTCTGAACTGAACCATCTGTCGCGACCACTATGTGCTCATAGGGGAGGGTAATGACAGCGTTTCCTGCTTCATGAAGTACTGTGGAAAGTAGTTCCGCGTGTTTTAGGCTCGTAATAAAAATATTTGTTTTTTTGTGTGTTTTTCTGAGTAAGGGTTATTAAACTGTTCGTATTTTTTTATGGGATGAAAAATGCTTTCCTAAATCGTCTCGTCTAAATATGCTATAGCCAGAACATTTCGTGTGCGTAGGCAATGATGGCTGCGTTTGGTTTAACGATGCCAAGGCCCTCGGTTCAAAGCATGTCCTTTCAAAAAGCCTTTTGATCTGGGGTTGCAATTTCACTATTTTTGTCTGCTCATCAACAAGCGCTTGACATTTCGGCTCTTTACTAATGTTAATTTTCTTTATACTTGTTTTGCAGCCGAGCAGATGCTTGGAGAATAGTTTAAATTAAAAACAATTGCGCATATAGCTTAACGCTATTCCTGTACGCCGCAAAAAAGTATTTGGCTCAGTTGACTGTGCGACATATTTACAAGCATAGCAAAGCTGCTGTTTCGGGAGCGCATTGCAGAGGAAAAGAATCCAAGAAATGGAGGAAAGTAGGAAACAGGAGTACTCTGAATGCCTTAGACTCATGAAAGCACGAAAACTACAGTAGAAATCTGAAGGATCCCTTAATACACGCATGATTTGATGTTAAGAGCCAGAATTACTTTAAGCATGTGTCATAAGCGATGAACTTGTTATATGAGGCGTTTCAGGGGAGCCCACCTCCAATTTTTACAAGTAGGTTTTCGGAGGTAACAGTATGGCTTTTGTGGCATATTAATACCATTGTTGGCAACCACTAGTGAACTGGCGAATCCCTAAAGTTAGTGCGCTATTTAACTAAATTCTTAAAGTTAACTTTTTTTACTATTAGAGTTCGGTGCCTGGTTGTAATTAGAATTTGCGGGTGGCTATTAGCAATAGGCATAGCAGTTTTTAGAAATTTGAAAAGGTCAGTACGCTAGATAACTAAATTCGAAAAGTTGACTTTTTTACTGTTAGAGTTTGGTGCCTGGTTCTAATTAGAGATTTGTGGACGCCTATTTGCTACAATAGCCATAGCCAGTGTATATAAATTTTAAAATGTGACTTCCTACAGTGCTGTGGCTCAATAAAATTTTGCTCTTTCTCGTCCAATGCGAAAACTTTGCGGCCGCGGTGAGATCTCAGTGACGTCAATCAAATCGATCCCGTCCATGGCGCAGGTCCCACGTGATCTTCTCTGCCACGCCCGAATCGCGGCGCGCACCACAGTCCGCTGCATGGAGTTTCTAATTTTACCTAGTGGGGAAGCTGGCGCCACCGTCTATGAGGGTTTTTTGTTGCGAAAGCAACACTACGCGAGTCGCCGAGCCATTTCGCGGAGCCGAGGAAAGGCCATGCTGCGCATGCGCCGGGAGCAGTGACGTCACACGGCGCACAGCTGGCGCGCCGCCGCCGTCGCTGCGCGGGTGACTCAGAGGTGCTGCCGCCGCGCTCGCCAGTTGCGCGTGCGCAGTAGCGGCGCATAGCTAGCGCGCCGAGGCCGCCGCCGCTGGCGCTGCTGCGCGCTTTCCATCGCCACTCTCTCTCTCCTCGTTGCTTTCGCAATCCTCCAGGTTTAACCAGAGCTGAACGACTGCCAGTTTTTAAAGCAACACTTCATGCACCATGGGAACGCCGGGAAGGCAATATTTCTTATTTGGCTTGACTAGTGCTGGATTCAAGACGTGTATTCTGCCTCTGAATCGGCAAATGCGTCGCGATGCTCTCCTCGGCGCGCAGATGAAACCATGTCAATAGTTCCCGTTTCACTTCTTCAATAAATTTAACTTAAGCGTTAGGCTGTTATGGAAACGTTCGCAGCATTTATTCGATGTTTCCCGCGAAGAGAGTCGTATGTTACGGCTAATCCATGTTTCGTGCCCAACAATAGCCAAGCCATGCACGAAACTTAATCTTCTCGGCATTCCTACTCCTATCCGTGGTGGATGAAGTACAATGCCGTGTGCTTTCTATCTGGATAATATTTAGAAACCATCGCTGTGCCAGCCGAGGCATAGCAAGGTCACGTGACAGCAGCGCCACGGAGTGACGCCATCTAAAGACTCCGGAGGGCGGACCAGCGTGAAACGAACCTTTCGAATGTGTGGAGCCTTTCAGCTGTGCAATCCAGTTCATCTATCACTTAAAGTCACACTTACCCAGGACGAGCGTGAGCAGAGTAAATGCAGGCACACGACGCGACATGGCGACTGACGACCAGAACACAAACTGCGCCTGAAGCAGTCGTCTGTTTAAAGCACGTCGTGTCGCTGACGCTTTGCTGCAGGAGTTCCAATTCGTAAACAGCCTACGGTCGTTACAACCACTGCATTTTTTCGTTTTTTTTACTTTACGTTACGTGCAAGGAGCCTCGCTCTCTGACAGCTGCTTTCATTTTAAGTATGTTTTTTTTTATGGCTGCCGCTCCACGTGCGGACTAGTCGGGTACGGCAGCACGGTAGCACAGTTCGACCGGAAACTGTCCAAGGTTGACGCTCGCAAGCGAGGAAAAAGCAATGCGCACCAGACCTTGTTTTTGAAAACGAGTTAATCATATCTCCTGTAACTTCAACACACCTCCTTGTGTACGCGAATATTAATTTAAACTAAAGGGGTGCATTTAAATCCACAGCGATACATGGAACGTGCTAATCCATGTGTTAATAGCGCAGTCGGATGTTAAATCCTGTTCTCGTCCATATGGTGCTGCTGGCGCCTATAGAGCAGTTAAACGGGGATGAAACCCCGCATCGACATTCTTGGTGTCATTTGGTAGCCTCGAATAAACGTTACTGAAAGTAGTGTTGTTTCTGTAATATAAACCTCACTTATAAAAGATTTCTGGCTGAGTGGTTATGGTGCTCGGGCACTGACCCGCAAGATGCGAGTGCGATCACGGCCGCGATGGTCTAATTTCGATGCAGGCGAAACTGTAGAGGCCTGTGTACTGTGTGATGTCAGTGCACGTTAAAGAAACCAAGGAGATTGAATTTTCCGGAGCCCTCTGCTACGGCATCCCTCATAGCCTAGGTCACTTTGGGACGTTAAACCTCCGTGAACAAAGCCAAACCAAACACGTTGCTGCGGCACGACAGTCGAATAAAGGCTTCGCAGTTTTATCGTATCCAGCGTAGGAAATCGTCAGCAAAGTGTTCGGCTGTCTAGGTCTCCGTAACGGGCGTCGCCTGTGTCTTTGGTGCGGCTGGTTGTGATTCGATATAGATATTTAGGTTATGTGCGTATGAAAAGTATGAACCTCTTGCTGATCGTGCTGCCATCTAGAGGCTGTCCCGCGTAATACACCTGTTCAGGGTGACAGTGGAAGCGCAAGAGGGTGCTACGAGGAGTGCGGAGCTGTTGGGCATGGTCCGAATAGAGATAGAGTTTCTCGTAGGTCCACCACGTTATGGCAGGTGCGGCAGTTATGAGGTAGGTGCGGAAATGTAGGACGTATATGAGCCACTTTTGGCGCTGCGTTAATTATCCTTTCTCGCTCATGCCGCTTATTTCCTGCCTGTCGCACTCGCGTGCAGGAAAAATGTCTAGTAATTAGTGGGTCAGCTACTCAGTAGTAAGCGGACAGCACGAAGACCTATCAGAACACTCGCCGCGTGGCTGGGCGGCTCCACCCGTTGTTAGAAGTTATTAAGGCTATCTTTTAAAAGATGTAATAGAGACTATTGCTTAAAACGGATTGTTTCAGGTACAAAAAACTTTTTAAGGGCAAGAAATAAAAAATGAGCCGCCAAGTGTGAGAACCGTAAACCAATGGGTTTGCGGCATCAATGAAGTGTCATATTAAGCGGATGGGCCGGCTTCTGAATACTGCAGGGGATGCTTTGTAGTAACGTGGTCGCAAGAGGCGCGTTGAAAACAAGCGCGCGACTCTGGCTACCACGGGGAGTTTATACAGTAACTTTATGTTGGACATGTTTTTCTATATTCCATCCCATTTTAACATGTCTTTATTGGTGAATAATCGGCAGTTTTCGTGTAGCATATCGTCCATGCATTTCCGCATGCAAAGCCTTTGCGGCAAGTTGCCGTACGTCTTGTCAAATACACGTGAGGCATTCTAGCGCCACCTAAAGACTGTGAATGAAAGGCCATTAACCCACAGCCGGATAAACACTCACTGCAAAAAAAAAAATCTGAGTGGATTAGCAGCCTTTGGGGTTTTTCAAGATGTTAAACGATGGAAGCAGAGAAAAATATAGATACCTGCATCTCCAGGTGTCGTTGCTATGGTGATAGTGTAAACTGCATGAAGTTAAGTTTACAAGCTTGAAAATTCGGCTAATCTCAAAAGCGGCTGATAATTGTCGCTTAAACTTTGCATAGTGGTGAGAATGTACTATTCGAAGGCAAATCCCACCAATCGGGGCGAGCTATCGCGTTACACAATGCATCGGCGACGCTGTATTTGGTGCGAAGAGGGTGGCCAGGGCACCGCGATGTTCTTATAAACCTCGCAAATACCGCAAAGCAACGCTTGAAAATTGTGTGTGTACGCCAGCTGCAAAAAAAAACTGCGTGGACACTTTGACAACTAATGTGTTGAGAGGTGAACGTCCAGGACACACTGCCGTAACGACTTCCGGTGGATGTGACGTCATGCCGTTCCCGTGGCTATATTGATACCCAAATTGTACATCTTTCGGGGATCTTAAATGTACACTTAATTACGCTTAATTACACATTTCTCCATCTAAGTTGGCACAAATGTGACGTTTTTCCGAGCATTCTGTGACAATTTTCACTATGCCGTGACGACTTCCGGTGGTTGTGACGTCACATCTTTCCCGTGGCTATATCGATGTCCACGCCATTTCGACGCAATTTCGACATTTTTGCCTATAATTAACCACTTAACCTACTGTCATCAAACATGGCTCCTAGGTTCATTTTTTCTTCCTCTATCTGAAGCAATTGGTTTTCTCCTATCTTTTTTAGTTCCCGAGCTAAACGCGTGTGACACGCTTTGTTAGCGGGCAACAGTGTGAGCCATTAAAGGCTTTCGCCTTAATATCTAAAGGCATACAGCGCATGCTCATTTTCTGGCAGTTTGATCTCCGGAAGAAGTTTCGGGACGCTCTCTCGTCACGATTTTCCGGATTTGTGTGCAAGCATCAGAAAGAAATATAAGTTAATAGAAGAGAAGAGCTGGACATGTTCCAACCAATCTGGCACCCCTGTTGCTGGAAGCAGTGTTAGTTGTAGTAAAAATAGCTGATATATAGAGTCCCAGACAGTGGCTTTTGTTTTTTTTTATGCAGGCATATCCGGGGGACCGGTGAGAACAGAAGCGGCGGTGACGCAGGCGTCGCAGGTGTATCCGGTCACGTCGTCCACACGCACAATGCTGTTGGGGCTGCACATGCGGTCAAAACGCTTCGTCACACCTGAAGAAAAGACAGAGATGTCGGTGTGGCGCAATATTACCAATGGCGAAAATGAAGAATATACTTTTCGTTTGCAGAGATGTAACCTTGTGCAAATAGTTGAGACAGTACGCTTCAGTATACGTGGAGTTCTTTTCACCTTGTCAGGTGAAAGCAAGAGCAGTTTACTCCATGCTGTTCTCCAGTGAGCACAGACTACTTAACCGATCGCGATCATCATGGACATTATCACCATTATCATGATCCATACATCAAACAAAGGCAAGGCCGCATTCTAGCCGCCGTTGTGGATCAGTGGATGCGGCGTTCGGCTGCTGACCCGAAAGACGCGGGCTCGATCCCAGCCTCGGCGGTCGAATTTCGATGGAGGCGAAATTCTAGAGGCCCGTGTACTATGCGATGTCAGTGCACATTAAAGAACAACCCCAGGTGGTCTAAATTTCCGGAGCCCTTTTCCGGAGCCTGAGTCGCTTTGGGACTTTAAACCCCCATAAACCATAAAACATCATTCCACCGCGAAGGTTTTCATCGTTGGGAAATAAGGAACGCATGCTGACGCACGTGATCTTGTCAACTAAAAAAAAAATACCACACCATTTCTAGAACATTATCAAGAGCATTTCGAATTCAACATTTCGTTGCACACAGCAGAAGTTGCGGATGCTGCGTTCATGAAACAAGAGGTAGTCCCTAAGACGTGAAACATAGATGAAACATTGGTCAATAAACTGATTGATTGATTATTTGATTGATTCTTTGGTTGACTAACTGATCGAACGATCGACTGAATTACTGATTGACTGATTGGTGGATTGGTTTCGTTTAGTCTGGTTAATTGGGGTTTAACGTCCCGAAGCAACTCAAGCTATGAGGGACGCCGTAGTGAAGGGCTCCGGAAATTTCGACCACCTGGGGTTCTTTAACGCGCACTGACTCGCACAGAACACGGGCCTCTACAATTTCGCCTTCATCCAAATTCGGCCGCCGCGGCCGGGATCGAACCCGTGTCTTTCGGGTCAGCAGCCGAGCGCCGTAACCACTGAACCACCGCGGCGGGGTTGATTAATTAATTAATTAATTGATCGACTAATTGCTTGCTTGATTGATTGATTTATTGCAAAAGTTTCTATGGCACAACTACAGGGGGATTCTCACGATATAGTCACTGTAGAACTGAGCAGATTGTCGTCAGCGAAGAATTGCCACGCTGCGAAAAAAAAAATATTTCTGTGCTCGCCACCATAAAATGACGTGCGCTTCGATAAGACAGTTGCGAAAGCGTTGAGCTTGATTCAGCTTGAGTCATTCATAAAGCAGCGCGAACTAGACAAAGATGAAAAAAGGGATCAAAGACCAGAATTATTTAGCCATTGCCCTTGTCTTGTTCGCGCTGGTTTGAGAACGATGAGCCAAAACTCACCCATGCTTCTACGCTGGCACATGTGAGGCGTCGTTTTGGTACTCGTTAAAGAAGCGAAGGCATTTAAAATTAATCCGAATCCTTCTATTACGACGCCCCTCAAGTTAAGGTGCAGCTTTCTGACGTAGAACCCCAAATTATGATACCACCTCTACTAATAAACTTTGCCCTCTGAAGGCATTTCTTTACTGGCAACAATTTCGTCGCGATGAGCGCCTAAATCTTGCATTTAAACTAAAACCTACGCAGAGATTTTTCCTGGATTGCTATAGCACTTACAGAAGGCCTGGTGTGTTCCGTAGCACGGACACTGCTTGCATTTTCGTCCGACAAATCCGTAAGCGCAGTAGCGGCTGATCGGACACTTGGGAGCCTGCGTTTTTAACGTGGATTAGTTTGCAATGCGCAAAACCAAGAAGCCTTAGGTCAGCATCTCGCGCACACATTGTGACTTTATATTTGACTTCCTGACACCACATATTGGTGTCCTTCTATGCGATAGCGTGAGTGCGAAGGTTACCTTGGAACCGCCGCACCTCGTCTCTTCGTTTTCAAGGATCAGGCCTGCGTTGCAGAGAAAGAGATAAGGTCCCTTATAAGAATGGTCTATAAACAGTCTATAGACTTGCTATTTACTCTATTGACTTCATTTAGATATTGCATTGCTTTTATCTATTCATAGTCTATAGACTGCCTAAAGGCAAAAGTCTACTAAAATTTATGGCCATGAATCTATAGATTGTCTATAGACTCTGTGGCATTTGTATTGACTGTTCTCTAGGATTTCTCTATAGACAGCCCATAGATTTCATAGAGAGAAGTCTGTCTATGGACTGACAAACTTTTTTTTATAAGGGGCTAGTCATCTCTGTTTAGTCTGTTTAGTTCGTTAGGAAGGAAGTTTGCAGTGAGACCGTTGGCAGGTAATTAATTAGAGCAGGCGACTTTTCTCAACCTAACGCTCTTTTGGCTTGGCTTGGAACAGTACCTGGCATCATGTGTTTTGTTACAGATCCGCAGATGGGAAGAAAATAAGATGCAAGTTACTAACGAGGTAATATCGACCTCACTGGGCGTCCGAATAAATCCAGTAAAGCTGACATTTCGCGTCAAAGAAGGAAAATTGCCAGTGGTTTAGCTCGGCTATGCCAGGATATACACAGCGAAGGCGAGCGCAACGCAACGACGAGGCAAGTGGTGTGACGTCATGCCAGATGGCGCGTAATAGCGTGGTTGGGGCACTAAAGCTTCATTGTAGGTTGTCGCTTGCGCTGGTCCCACCCCCGTATGTGATTTTATGCAGTCACAATTCCTCTATAAGCCATAATAGATAGAAGATCAGTAGGATGCAATGCATACAAAACTCATATGTAGTTCAAAACAACGGAGAAAAGCAGCATATACACCCTATAGTAGATACAACTCAAGAACGTAGCGACTTTAATCCGTCAAAGGACCCCTCCTTTCAGCCAATGGCGTCGGCCGATTCTCACCAGCCTGCTAGGGTGACAGTGCAGGGAGTGGCAGATGAAAGGGGATATTCCCTTCCATTCATTGTCGAGGATAGCTCCCTCATTGCACTGCAACGCTAGCAGGCTCATCAGTATTAGCGAATGCGATTGGCTGGAAGAGGGTCCTTTGACGGGTTAGCCCTTGTAAACATGGTCTATATACAATCTATAGACTTCTTGTAGACTCTTTGCCTTCCTATAGATATTTCTTTTCGTATATTTATGATTTGATTTATTGGGTTTAACGTCCCGAAGCGACTCAGGCTATAAGGAACGCCGTAGTGAAGGGCTCCGGAAATTTTGACCACCTGGGGTTCTTTAACGTGCACTGATATCGCACAGTACACGGGGCTCTAGAATTTCGCCTCCATCGAAATTTAGTCGCCGCGGCTGGGATCGAACCCGCGTCTTTCGGGCCAGCAGCCGAGCGCCGTAACCACTGAGCCACCGAGGCGGGTTTTTGTCTATTAATAGTCTGTTGACTGTCTATGGACAAAAGTCTGCTAAAAGTGTATGGCCATAAACCTATAGATTGTTTAGAGACTGTCTATAGCATTTGCATTGCCTGCAGGCTGTTCTTTAGGATTTGTTTATAGAGAGTCTGTTTCTAGAGTGTTTAAATTTTTTTTTGTAAGGGAAAGCGACTTCGTTGACAATTTTTATCCGACTACGTACTATACACCATAACAATAACTAAATACGAATAAAGCGACAAAAAATCAGGAAGGATGCATGCACTTCGCGGAGCCCGACGCGTAAAGGCGGTGAAAGGGTACGTTAGGTAAATCTAAGCTTTGTAAGGCTTGTGAATCTGCCAAACTTTTGTCTCGTTGTGCAGCAATGCAAGCCTGTTGTTAAATTTGGCCATTGTGGACTCCGTACAGCTTTACCAAGGGCTCGAAATATTTTGCGGATGTTTCGTGTTCAGTTCGGTTTCCTACAGTCGGTCAGCGAATTTCATTTTTTTTTAAACTTACACTCGTACGGTGCTTCCGGGCAGTCTCTGAACCGGCACTTGTAGCCGGCGTGGCACTGTAAGGGTGGATGGAATTGATATACGTAAATTTAGATAGATTAGTTAGATAGATGGATAAACTTGATAGATGTTATGACCATGTAAACTTAGGCAACACGAACTCATTTACTTTGCAAATTTAGTTCGTCTATAAGATAACTGCGAATTACGCACAATGCTAGCAGGTTAGCAATATACATTTTAACCTTTTCAGGCCCAAGTTACCATTTCTTTCTTAAAATAAAACTCTTCTCCTCGAAACAGTGAACATCAGGCCCGAAAAAACTATTATGTTTGCTAAGCAAAATAACTCAATAATTTTTACATAGGTGCACAGTTCTGCAAAAAGCGCCACAGTTGCAGAATTTGGAAACAAATGTCCTTTTATTGTTTTTTTCCTAAGGTGCACATTATGGCAGATGCCAAGAATAAATAATATTGTTGCGGAAAAGAATATATTTACAGATATTTACAAATAGACAAGAACAGCTGCGAGCGGCACCGAGAACACAGTCCGAAATTCGTTGTCGTCTTCTACTCTTCGCACTCGTGCCATCGCTCTTCGTCGTCGTCGTCTACCCGCATCAGGACCCCCGGCTGCTGAAACGCCGTCTCGGCGTTAGGGCGGCGACGTATGAGCGTCGTGGTAAGGTTTAAGGCGACAGACGTGGACGATGTCGGTGGTGGCGCCAGATGACGAGGGCGAGGTTTCAAGGGGAGCAATTTCATAGTTCACGTCGGTAACACGGCGCACGACACGGTAAGGGCCACGGTAGTGCGAAAGGAGCTTCTCGGAGAGACCGACGCTGCGAGAGGGCGTCCAGAGAAGGACGAGTGATCCTGGGGTATATTCGACGGCCTGGTGACGGCGGTCGTAGGCTGACTTCTGGGAAACTTGAGAGGCTTGGAGCCTACTACGTGCTATTTGGCGCGTCAGCGTGGCCTGGGAGATGGCGTCCCGAGCGTAAGCAGTGGTGGGGGCTGAAGAAGGCGGCATGAGTGTGTCCAAAGGCAAGGTGGGATGCCTACCAAACAAAAGGTAGAAAGGAGAATAGCCTGTTCTGTCATGAAGGGAAGAGTTATATGCAAATGTCACATAAGGCAAGGCTGCGTCCCAATCTCGGTGGTCTGGCGATACGTACATGGCTAACATGTCGGTGAGCGTGCGGTTGAACCTTTCCGTAAGCCCATTGGTTTGTGGGTGGTAAGCTGTCGCGAGCTGGTGCTGCGTGTCACACGAACGAAGAATGTCGTGAACTACTCTGGATAGAAAATAACGACCGCGGTCGGTGAGCAGTTGACGAGGGGCGCCGTGGTGAAGGATGACGTCTTGCAGAAGAAAATCGGCAACATCGGTAGCGCAGCTGGACGGTAAAGCACGCGTGATGGCGTACCGAGTCGTATAATCAGTTGCGACAGCGATCCACTTGTTGCCGGAGAGGGACGTCGGAAAAGGGCCAAGAAGGTCGAGGCCAACACGGTGAAAAGGTTCAGGAGGTATGTCGATGGGTTGCAGAAGACCGGCAGGCAGAGTGGAGGGCCTTTTCCGACGTTGACACAGGTCGCAAGCGGCCACGTAACGCTTGACGGAACGATAGAGACCAGGCCAAAAGAAGCGATGCCGCACCCGAGCGTACGTGCGGGACACGCCAAGGTGACCGGCTGTCGGCAGATCGTGCAGTTCTGCAAGGACAGAAGAGCGTAGACGTTGGGGTATCACGAGCAGGAGCGGAGGGCCATCGGAGCGTAGGTTTCGGCGATACAAAATGCCGTTCTGGAGCACATAAAGGTTCAGAGACGGAGATCGGTTTGCAGAACGGATGCCATCAAAGATAGGTCGTAAAGATGAGTCGTGACGCTGTTCGTTGGCAATATCAGCAAGATCGGAGATAGCTAAGAGGCAGGGCAGGGTCTCAGCGTCCTCTAGGTCAGGTGGTTCCACAGGGTATCGGGATAAGCAGTCAGCGTCCTGGTGATGGCGCCCTGACTTGTACACGACGGAGTATGAGTATTCTTGGAGGCGCAATGCCCAGCGAACCTCTGTGGGAGACGACGGGTCAAAATGTGCTAAGATGGGCGGAGTGGTCAGCAAATGGACGAGAGATGAAAATGAGTTCTCTTGAGCAGGGCCCCAGGTAAAGGGGGTGTCGTTCTTCAGAAGATCGGTGAGGGGACGAGCGATGCCGGCGAAATCTTTGATAAAACGGCGAAAATATGAACACAAGCCGACAAAGCTGCGCACATCTTTTGACGACCTTGGAAGAGGAAAGTCCTTCACAGCTTGAATTTTGATGGGATCTGGGCGTACACCAGAAGCGTCGACGAGGTGTCCGAGAATAGTGAGTTGGCGACGACCGAACTTGCATTTCGATGAGTTCAGCTGAAGTCCGGCGTTACGAAACACTGTCAGAATATTAGAGAGGCGCTCGAGGTGCGTGGCAAAAGTAGGCGAGAAAACCACAACATCGTCTAGGTAACAGAGGCAGGTGGACCATTTAAAGCCACGAAGAAGGGAGTCCATCATTCATTCGAAGGTAGCCGGGGCGTTACAGAGGCCGAACGGCATGACTTTAAACTGGTATAAGCCATCAGGCGTCACGAAGGCGGTCTTCTCGCGGTCCTTTTCATCAACGGCAATTTGCCAGTACCCCGATCGAAGATCAATTGAAGAGAAATATTTGGCGCCGTGGAGGCAATCTAAGGCATCATCGATCCTTGGGAGTGGATATACGTCTTTTTTTGTGATGCGGTTGAGGTGCCGATAATCAACGCAGAAGCGCCAGCTGCCATCCTTCTTTTTCACCAGGACGACTGGTGAAGCCTAAGGACTTGACGAGGGCTCGATGATGTCTTTTGCGACCATCTTGTCCACCTCTTGATTTATGACGGTGCGTTCGGCGCTGGACACTCGGTACGGACGTCTGCGGAGAGGAGCGGAGAGGAGCGGAATCGCCGGTGTTTATGTGATGCGTCACCACAGAGGTCCGAGCCAAAACACGGCTATCAAAGTCGAAGATATCGCGGAAAGATGATAAGAGGCACCTAAGATCGCGAGCTTGCATCGGCGGTAGGTCAGAAGCGATCATGTCGGCGTAGTCGTCCGTTGGGTTCGCTGTTGATGGGGCCGCAGGCAACCGGCATTGCTGAGTGGAAGGTAAGCAGCTGTCCACCACTGATATCACACATTCGGCAGCAGGGCACAGCGTGGCGAGTGAGATGCCTTGCGGGAGCGGTTGGATGGATGAACCGAAGTTCAGGACCGGAAGGCACGCTCGGTTGGCCGACATTGTAAATACAATGTGTGGAAGCGCAATGCTGCGCGTCAGGGCGACGTCAAGTTCCGGAGTGACTACGTAGTGACCATCAGGTACAGGGGGAACAGATGAGAAAGAAATGTAAGTTGCGGCTTTAGGCGGTAGACGGACAAAGTCGACAGCACAAAGACGGCGTATAACTGGGGACGGCGACTCAGCAGAAAGAGGAAGGTCAAGCTGAACAACATTAGTGGCGCAGTCAATGAGGGCTGAATGCTCAGACAGGAAGTCGAGGCCAAGAATGACTTCATGAGGGCACTGGTCCAGAACAGAGAACAGAACGGATGTATGGCGGCCGGATATGGTCACACGGGCTGTGCATAGTCCAACAACATGAGGCGTTCCGCCGTCGGCAACGCGGAGAACGGCTTTGGGTGCAGGGGTCAGTACTTTTCGTAGGCGGCGTCGTAGGGCTGAACTCATGACGGATACGTGCGCGCCTGTATCGATCAGGGCTCGCACAGGTACTCCATCGACATGAATGGCGAGCAAATTATGGTGTGCGCGAAGGGCTAATCGAGGATTTTGGGACTGGGGCTGTACTGCAGCATCACCTCCAGACTCTGCAGCGTCTAGTTTTCCGCTTGCGAGCGTCCGTAGGGGCCAGGAGAGGAGCGACGGCGTTGGGGCGAGCGAGACTGGCGACGGAGGGGGGACGGGGAGCGGCTGGAGCGGGGAATCTGGCCGTCGACTGTAGCACTGTGCTGGGCTGGAGGGGGCGTGTAGTGGCTGGGCTGTTCGTCGTCGCGGTGGGAGCTGAGAGGACGGTATGTGCTGCGACGGGACCAATAATTTCGACAGTGACGGGAGATGTGGCCAATGCGGTGGCAATGGAAACAAATGGGCCTGTCGTCGGTTGTCCGCCAGTCGTTAGGGTTTCGGCGACGTGGAGTGAAGTACGAAGGTCGTCCAGGAGCAATCGCAGTGATTTCGGGTGGTGGTGAAGACCGTACAGGGCTGACGGGCTGGAAACCAAGGTTGGCAAGCTCTTGGCGGACGACAGCTTGTACCAGAGAGATGGTAGGTAAGCGGGTGTCGCCATCATGTAGATGCTGGGGGGCAGGGGACATAGCTTCGAGCTCGCGTCGGATGATGCGGGTCACATTTTCTGGGGGCGCTGGAGTTGCCCGGTGTCGCAGGTCTTCACATGAAGAAGTCGCAGCCGTGTTGGGGAGGCGTGTGTACGGCTGGCTAATACGCCTGCTTTTGGCTTCCTCGAAGCGTCGACATTCCTTAATAATTCCGTCGACTGTAGTGCAGCTCTTGTATACGAGCAAGTTGAAGGCATCGTCGGCGATTCCCTTCAACACGTGGCCGACTTTGTCAGACTCGGGCATGTTGGCGTCAACTTTGTGACAGAGGCCCAGCACATCTTGAATGTACGACACATAGGACTCCGTAGATGTTTGAGCTCGGGAGGCGAGGTCCTTCTTAGCGGCAAGCGTTCGGCCGAGCGGCCGTCCAAACAATTCGCGGAGTTTCTCTTTGCACACGTCCCAGCTGGTCAGATGGTCTTCGTGTGTCTCATACCAGACCCGGGCGGTGTCTTTTAGATAGAATATTACATTTGCGAGCATAAGGGTCGGATCCCAGCGGTTGTAGGTACTCACTCGCTCGTACATGTTGATCCAGTCGTCGACGTCAGTGTTGTCGGTGCCAGAAAATGTCCCAGGGTCACGAGGGGGGAGAAAGAACGAGTGATGTCATGGCCGGGGCTGAGGTTTGCTGGGCGGCGTCGTGGGTCATGATGACTGAAGGCAACTGGCGGCCGCTGCGGAGCTCCGTCGTCGGTAGACGTAGGGGAAATCCGCACCTCCACCAAATATGTTGCGGAAAAGAATATATTTACAGATATTTACAAATAGACAAGAACAGCTGCGAGCGGCACCGAGAACACAGTCCGAACTTCGTTGTCGTCTTCTACTCTTCGCACTCGTGCCATCGCTCTTCGTCGTCGTCGTCTACCCGCATCAATATTATTATGCGTTATGAATTTCTTTTTCTTTCTGACAGTACCGAATAATCGCTTCCAAGCTAACTATTTCGAGGAATATTACCTACTACTTTCCGATTATGGCTTTCTGGTTGTTTTTACTGGCTTACTCCTAACATAAAAAAACACCCCAGTTGCGAATTGATGGGCGCTTAATTCCTATGAAACGGAGAAAACATTGGCAGGCATAACAGGATCAGAAAACGCTTTGAGTTACTGCGTACATAACTGCTACATAACGTTAGAAAAGGTCTGCACCTGAAGCATGGCTCACGCTCTATGGGTGGCAAAAGTCTCCAGGGCGCTCTAGCCCGCAACCAAAGTGCATAGTTTTGTTATCTACCGCTGGTTCGAAGCCACAGCTGTGAAAGTGGAAGTTGGACTTGACATCTCTTATGTGTACTAGTGATGACCAGGCGACCGTAGGGAAAAATTGCCGCAATGTGCCTAGATCAATACTCGTGCGTCCTGGAGACTTTCGTCCTCGATGGTACGTCAAACAGTACCACCACGGAACAGTAGGACTCAAGTTTGCATCTTTAATGACTGCAGAAACACTACAATAATTATAAGAGATTGTGCGTAATGGCTCACTACAAAATGGCACAGTAAGCCCATTTGCTCCGGGGAATACGACAGCGAAGTTAGCTTGCGCGAGCAGCAGTCACTAGAAAAGCGGTCTCGGTCGGTAATTGAGCTGCTTTACGAGAGCAAGGGCCCGTGTACATAAGAAAATACCCTTTATTACCTTGGTGAAAACTTGGTATGACTTGAGCATGGTTGTGTTTGTTATGTGTTTTCAGATGACACTGTGCAAGCGTTAAGTCTCAGTGGAGCGAGGCCTCATCGGCCGCAATTGGAACCAAGACCACGGAATCAGCAGCAAAACGCAACAACCGCTGAACTACACCAGTGAGGAATTTCCTCTGAAAGTTAGAATATTTTGCACGCCAAAACGGCCTGGCCAGTGCCTTTAGGTCAGATTTCGCTATTCTTCCTAATTTTGCTCCAATAAAATTACAAACAGTGCCCCTCCAACTCAAAGAGGCTCTACATGAGTAATAATTTCTGTGGATTGCATTGCATGAGGCGCTCGCTGTGGTGGTTGAAGGCAGCGTTCTGCTCAAGAGACACAGGAAAGCGATCTGAGAGAGGGTCCACATTGAGATAGCCAGGACAGAAGTAGTATACTTACAGAGCACGAAGTCCCGTTCACGGGGATGCCTGAAATCGAAATGCAGCAAATCAAACTGTGCTCTTGCTTGCGTGCTCCTTAGAAGGGCACTGGGGGAAAATTGAAGCTGATCTGTATCGATTGGTTTACTCACAGAAACGACAAATGTGCTACTGCCTGCCTGCCTGTCTACGTGCATGAGTGCATGCGTGCGTGCGTGGGTGCGTGCCAGTGTGCGTGAGTGCGTGCCTGCCCGCCCGCCTCTCTGTCTACGCCTCACCGTCAGTCGCTTCCCAACTGTGACTACAGACTTATTTACGTTATTGACGTCACTAGTTGGAATCGAATGGCCGGGTAAAAAGTGCTATTTTGAAACAATTTTAGCAGTGATAATCGTGTCAAACGTCAACACAGTAATGAAGTAGCTACAGAACACGTGGAGAGAACCAAAGATCCTGCGTAATCAGTGCGGTACTGTGGCTTACAGTATTTGTTGGTCTCGCACTGTGAGCTTAGGGCGTAATTGCGATGAGTGACACATCTTGTCTGGTTGGAGCAGTCAGCGTCCTGTGGAGAGAAACAAACAAATAAAACAGAAAAAAATTGAAGAACGCTCGGTGAGTGACGTTTTCGGTTAATAATGCTTTGTTGCTATTCCAGTTATGACTGTAAGGTATGAGGTTCATTCCTAAAAAGTAGGACTCAGGACTTGGTTGTATGAGCTGTGCTCTAAAAAAAAGGAAAAATGATGCCTAAATGCTCTATTACGACTCGAAAAACTTCCGCCACTGCATATCCGCCTTTTTTGTTGCATTGAAATAACAGTGCTGTCAAAGCAGCCGCCAAGTAACAGGCAACTTGAAAGTCTCAATAACAATTTTTTTTAAATGTAGCGTTGCGATGGCGAGATTTAAAGGACTAGCACGCTTCTAGCCGTGGTATGTTTCAGTTTACTGCGAATATTTAGATGTCGAACGTCTCGCACTGATGCGGTGATTTAACATTGAATCATGCTGGTGGTATTCACTGGGCGGAAGCAACATCATGATTGTTACCAAACAAGATATATCCTTTGTCTCGTGGTTTAAGCGTCAGAAACCCCTTTTTTATTTCATCTGGCTTCTAATATAAAGGTCTCTTACTGTGTCCATTTGGACAAGCGGATGCACAGGTTTATTTATGCTTTTTGTCCTCTGCTCCACAAAAAAGGAGCAACTAAAATATATATCTCACACAAATTAAGATTTTCTTTGCAGTAGTACACTGCGTTTATCAAGAGAACTTATCGCCTCTTAGCTTCTCGTCTTGAATCCCTCCATATCTAGCTCAGAGAAGGGGTGGTATTACTTGATATGTACTCAGTATTCGGCCATTTATTTCATTATTACTAACAACTAGCGCTCCCGATGGGCACCAGTGAAGAAAAGCTTGAGGCACAACGCGGAATAAAGCAGCAGCTAATCAGGCGAAAGTAGCAACCACAAAAAAACTAAACACAAAACCAACGACTAAGCAAGACAAAGGGCAAAGCAAAAGGGAAGAGAACAGAGTAATAAAAAATAAAAGACAACGCTAAAATGCATAAATGAAAACTTCAAGGGCACCTTCAAATTTTGGTGTTGAAATAACTTCTAAATGTAGCCATTTCAAATGATAAATTACGCATGTTACTTCGACACTGGAAATCCCTCAAGTTTGTGCCTTATCAATTGCATCTGGTAGGCACATCATAAGGGACGTAAAAACAGGTAAAAAGTTTATAAAGCGCAAGCGTAACGAAGGTGCACGCCACTTTTAAATCTACATTTAACTGCTCCTTAGTTCTAATGGAGACCATAATTAGAGGTTTTAAAACGCAATATCAATATACTTTAGGCCGGAGTTGTCAGCTGAACCTTCGCTGCTTTGCGATGAAGTTTCAGAATTTTGGTAGTATTGACATGACATACGTTGACCTATAATTATGATACGTCGAGTTTCTTGCACATGGTATGAACTGAATTCGCGGAACTACTTGTGCATAAGCTTGTTAATTACGCGCAAGAACAGCAGCAGGGGTCAGTTACATCATCATCATCATCAGCGTGACTAAGCCCACTGCAAGGCAAAGTCCTGCCCCATGTTTCTCCAATTAACCTTGTCCTTTGCCAGCTGCAACCACCGTATCCCCGCAAACATCTTAATCTTATCCGCTCACCTAACTTTCTGCCTCCCCCCCCCCCACCCCCCACTACGCTTGCCTTTTCTCACGCTTAACTTACCAACACTTGCGAACAAAATGATTCAAAGCTTTTGCGAACAGCGAACTGGTGTTATGTCGCAAAACCTTCGAAATCCAGAAAATTAGCGCTTTAGATACTAAGGCAGGAGTGTTATAGAATGTGCCCAAAAAAGGCGTTCAGTGCGGCGGAAAAGATCACGAAAAAGTAAGAAGTATTTTGGGAAATTAGTGGGTAAGGACTATAAGTCCTTTTTACTTACACTCGAGCACAGGGTGACATCAGCACAGTGATGAGGCACTGCGACTGTTAGAACCAATTTCGTGAATATTAGTGCTATATTCCTGTCAACGGACCAAGCACTTGAAATCCAAAGAACAGTACAGGAAACAGATGTAGCAGTTCAAGAACACTGTACACTCGACGGACGGTGCTGTTGTAGATGCGGGACTAAAGGGGAAAGAGGTTTACATTTTCAACATAATCTTAAACTGACATTCAAATGAAGGAAAAGAGTCATAGAAGACAGTCGAAATAATGAAGTCTTTGCCGAAGGTCTCCATAGAACCACCCATAATATCGGCGCAAATGAGGCAAGCATAGAGAAAGGAAACTTCACCGCACACATAACACTTTCGTAGCAGACCATATTTTGGCCTGCATTTTCTCTCCTGCCTATTAGGCTTAGCTACCTGCTGCTGAGGAAAACACTGAAATGGCTCTCTCCCGCAACGCTCCTTGTTACTAGTAGGCTGTTTTGATAAAGGACTGAGAATCAAAATATTCTGAACCAGTGCTACGTCTGCTTCTTTGAGAGTGGAAAATCATTTCCCTCCCCTGTCCAGCACCTCTTCAATATAGAATTCCTGCAAGACTAAAAATTGTCCAGATATAGCCGAGCTTGAGGCTAACATATTGTCTTACATGCATCCTAAGATACGTTCTTTGATCTGAAAAGTTGGTCGCAGTTCCTCATATGCAAGGAAAATTCTGAAGGGTTAACTAGATGGTTAAGCTGTAAAGCTGTAAAAGAGGACATGTCTATGGCTGTCTAGTCATGATAGGAACTGTTGTTGTGCACTGACAGCTGGAAATCAAGATTGAACACGTGACGAATGGAAATTGAAGCAAAGTGACGCACGCATGTAGCACTTAGATGTTGATTCGCACTCTCCGCAAATTCGCTTCGATGTGCGGCCAGGTAGTACGCACTGGCGTTCCGCTTGACTGTTCACCTTAAGAGTTGAACGCTGCCGAGAATTGGGGACAGCCTCATCGTGTGCCTCTAAGGATAGCAGCCTCTCAATTTTTGTTCTGCAGCCACTCAGTCATTCTCGTTTTTCTTACGTCACGGATGACGTCAACGCGCTATTTTTGAATATTCAAAGCCATGCGCCACATCGCGGCACGGAAGGTAACTACTAGAAGCTCTTGCCTGCAATTCCTTGTAATGGACCCATATACATTTTTTCCCCACAGACATGAGGCGGTCCCAGCCAGAAGTTAAAATATTCGGCGTGAAAAGGAAGATGCCACGCCTGCTCCATCCGAACTATTCCTTTCTCGAGAGTTCAATTGTTCATTAACCAAAATGGGTATATCACCGTCACTGGTTCCTTTCTGTTGCACTTTGACAGTTTTATCACTGGCCGTCTCTTTCAAGCGACCGACGCAAGTTTTTAAGGACACTAAAACAGGGAGAGCGTTTTAAGAATAAAGAAAACTATTCGGTATGGCGCTTTTCTAGTCTGCAGAAGATTTTCCGGTCGCCGCTAACAAAATTATAGCATGCGCCCAATCTCCACATTTTTACCACAATTCATGGGAGAGGTTGGTGCTAATGTGAAGCATGCTAGTGGGGTACTTACGCAGTGCAGTCAGCAAACTGACGAGTGCTGCGTAGCCGAGCATGTTTCAAAGGCCGTCGCAGGTGTTTTGATGCTAGTGTTGTTTCGAACTTCTTCTTCTATACAAAGCAAACGATGACCATGGTATTTCGTTCCGCTGTTGCGAGCATAATAGGCCGAATAAAACGAAGAAGGAATGACACGCTATAAAATGCGCCTCACAAGACTATCTGCGTATCTTCTAAGGATGGTATGCAGTGTGGTAAAACAGCAGCTGTGATCACACGGTGGCAGATTGCAGAATGATACTAAATCCAGAGAATAGTCGAGGGTCACATCTCTGGTCCATCAATTTAATTTTGCAGAGAAGAAAGAGGATTACCTGATTTGAGGGTGTAGGTTTCATTGTGTCTTCTTGGCTGTGTAGTCTTTCAAAATAAACTTTTCAATTGTAAATCAGCGCTTGCATCGAGTGCGCCTGTTTTCTTCGTCTACCCTAGCGCTGTTTGATCTTCCAAAAGTATATGGAAATTAAGCCCCAGACAAGAACCATACACTTAAAACAAAAATACAAAACTGCGCTTCTCATTCATACCTTCGGATTAAGAATCGGGTTAGATAAGACGGGTCGGAAAAATAGTTTTTCCTATCTCTGCAGTAAAACCGTATGGGGAAAAATGATAACTTCCAGCGAGCAGTGCGTAATATCAGAAGCGCACGCACCTTCCACCTATGCACTGTGCAACCAGCCATTGAGCACTCAACTACAGCCGGGCACAGTCGCTAGTGCGCTTTAGAAAAGAGCGGAGAGTTCAAAGGACACGAGAACAAATATCAGCCGCAAAAATGATAACAATGCACTGGACGGTGGTGAAGTTACAGTGTAGTGACGATAACGACAAATTCCTACCGTGGCCAGCCCCTAGACTCGTGCGCAGCGTGGCACCGAGCACTTTATGTTTTGCGCTAAACTTTCTCAGCTCCGTCGCTTCAGCCATGCACCGTGGTCTCTTTCTCGTAAAAAGAAACAACAAAAGACGCAAATGGTAGCTCAAATGCTTTCCCGTGATTTAATCGTCATCGCCATTGACCAGATTACGTGCACTGATGAATACGGGACTCCTCAGCACTAAATCTCCCTATGAATAGAGCTCTGCAAGCTCTGTCGCTGTTTATAGTGAATGCTGATCCCCAGAACTAAAGTACAGTGCCACCAATTGTTATAATCAAATAATAGTTACAATGAAAGGCCGCCGCAGTGGCTCAGTGGTTATGGTGCTCGGCTGATGACCCGAAAGACGCGAGTTCGATCCCGGCCGCGGCGGCTAGAATTTTTTTGGAGGAGAAATTCTAGAGGCCCGTGTACTGTGCGATGTCAGTGCACGTTAAAGAACCCCAGGTGGTCGAAATTTCCGGAGCCCTCCACAACGGCGTCTCTCATAGCCTTAGTCGCTTTGGGACGTTAAACCCCACAAACCAAACCAAACCAGTTATAATGAAAGAAGCAAACAAACTTTGCAATTTCTTCGGACTTTTTATAACGAAGTCCATCTCAGTTGCTGTAAGACTTCGATGCAGCTGCTTTTTGTTGGGGATCTTTATTTCGACCTGCATCTGCATCCAGCCGAAGAACAACGTTCCGAACTGAGTCAACTATTAATTACTCGTTGTCGCCGATCCTTTGAGAGTACATAGCATTAGCTGCTTTCGTAGGCTAATTGTGTGTGACAAGCAGGCCTTCAGCTATAGCGACTGGCAGTGAGCACGTCGGTGTGGGAGAGGTACCCCTGGCACAGGGAGTCGATGGCACCCAGAGGCAAGACCGCGACGCTCTATTCGTCGCAGGGTTGAGATTCCTGCTCATGAACACCTGTGCGAGGGAGGCGGAAAGTGAAGGGCGGAAGAGGAAGGAAAGCTTGTTGTGAGACGAGCGTGATTCCAGCAATAATAACCATATTATTTGCTGTTTTTGCTTTCGTTGTAATTATAGCAATTATGCTGGGATCAGAACTAGATTTTCGCTGAATTGTTTTACATAGTCGCCAAAGATTTGCGCAAGAAACACGAAATCCTAAATGCAGTACTCTGGTACGGTTGTAAGATCACTAGGGCAGCGTTTTGAGATATCTGGTGAAACGTAGTAAGGGGTACACCACGCGAAAAAAAAAACACTGTTAAACTACAACTCACTCTCGCGCTGTGCATTGCAGATCGTCTTCTTCAGCGACTAATAGTACTATTAAACTAGTGTTCGATCTTTGAGCTATGTTGCGATAGTGACAGAAAGATGTGCGCAGCATGTGCGGACGTGGACAACGAATACACGTATATGTTGAAAACATTGCTGCAGAAACGCGGCACTGGAGCATAGGGTAAAATGGCATTTATGACGAAAAAGTTGAAGACGCGCAGCACTGGCTCGCCGGGTCAGTGGTGCCATTAAGCCTGAGGACATCATCATCATCATCCTCAGTGGACGCCTCAATCGCGCTTTCAGGTACGTGGCGGTGCTGTCAACCTGCAAAAAACTGCCCTTTCGCACAATATTTCATGCTTAGTAATGCTGAGCCATCAGCCACTTTTATTCGTTTTTCGTGGAACCTGTCACGGCTGACGACTATGAATACTTCTCATCAGAAAAGGCAGCCGCGGTGGCTCAGTGGTTATGGTGCTCGGCTGCTGATCCGAAAGACGCGGGTTCGATCCCGGCCGCGGCGGTTGAATTTCTTTGGAGGAGAAATTCTAGAGGCCCGTGTACTGTGCGATGTCAGTGCACGTTAAGGAAGCCCTGGTGGTCGAAATTTCCGGAGCCCTCCACTACGGCGTCTCTCATAGCCTTAGTCGCTTTGGGACGTTAAACTCCATAAACCAAACCAAACCAAACTTCTCATCAGAAAAAGAAAGAACGCCAACTCAGACACAGCTTTGTATTCCCCGTAGCAGGTGCAGGGAGAAATGCATTGCAGCTCGGTATTTTTGTATGCGCAAAGCCGTCCTGCATTGCAATAAGGGCCCCGCGTAGTGAAAGCGACGCAAGGCCGCTCCAACATCCCTTGCCTCCTTCGCGCATGCAAGCCGGCCGCTTCCAAGCCCCTAATCAACACAAACCTTTAACAGAAAGATAAAAAAATAACAGCTCCACAGCTGTGACTGTAGACGAAATCGAACTGCGCAAAGACCAGTAGACACGTGCATGTAAACGCACACAGCGACGTGTATTTTCAACTTTGCGTGCATACCGTTGTGTCGCTGTGTGCGCGTTCCTGTGTATCGCTTTTGTCTTGGTGTTTGCGCAGGTCTTAATAATTAGCCGCAGCGTAAGCCAATACAGCGTAAATGTATTGCCTCAGCTATGACTGCCGCTCCAGTCAGATGGCTTTAACCGCGACATTAATCCCTAGTACCGAATGCAGCGCTGTAACCTTACAGGTCGCGTACTGTTTTTTCGGGTAAAAAACTCTGCCTCTCCCGTAAACGAGAGTAGAGTAAGCATGAAATGTTTACGGGCCTAATGTCATCTCGGTGGACACCCGAACCGCACCGTACAGGAAGGGAGGAACGCCACCACCCGTTCAGCGCGATGCCTTGCCATTTGAACGCAAGGTTTTTTGAGGAAAGGAAATGGCGCAGTAATTCTCTGCCATCTCGGTGGACACCCGAACCGCACCGTAAAGGAAGGGAGGAACGCCACCACCCGTTCGGCGCGATGCCTTGCCCTTTGAACGCAGCGCTTCTCCCCCGGGCCCCTGTGCGCCTGCGCGGCTTTGCTTCGATGCGCGAAGCCCCTAAGAGATCACGTACGACAACGAAGTGTATCGTGGCATTTATGTGCTTTTTGCACGCGTTATTAGAAATCGGAAATTATAAATCCGTGCATTAACAAACGCACCGCTCGACTGATATCTTGATAAACATTGAGAAGGCACTGGCAGCAGTTATTTTTTGTGACTCGTTTGGAGACCAACCGGCGCTTGCATGCCGGTCGCGTAGGAGGGCTTAGAGAGTCTCGTTAAATCTCGTTAAGTCTCGTACGGTGCCCGGATGTTCTCGTTTCAGAGCCCGGATGAGTGGATTTCAGTGCCCGGATGACTGGATTTCAGTGCCCGGATGATGGCTCTCGGTCTCGGCGTGACGTCACCACACTGCCGACAACGGGAGCTAAAAGCATTTCATGCTTAAAAAACTACTACAGCCTGCTGACCTTTAGACACAGAGGCCTTTTGGCCTCTGTGTCTCTGTGTGTAGGCCTATGTGTCTTACCCAAAATTTTCTGCACCTGGCTGTCGGCTGGCGCAACTGCAAATTCGTGTGTCATTTGAACTCACCGTACGTAGCAAAATGGGCATACTCTCGGAAATGAATACTGCGTGCAGCCACCGCGGTGGCTCAGCGGTTATGGTGCTCGGCTGCTGACCCAAAAGACGCGGGTTCGATCCCGGCCGCGGCGGCTGGAATTTCTTTGGAGGAGAAATTCTAGAGGCCCGTGTACTGTGCGATGTCAGTGCACGTTAAAGAACCCCAGGTGGTCGAAATTTCCGGAGCCCTCCACTACGGCGTCTCTCATAGCCTTAGTCGCTTTGGGACGTTAAACCCCATAAACCAAACCAAACCAATACTGCGTGCCTCACTTTCCTCTTTCCTCTCCCGCACCGCCCTTTTATTGTATATGCCTTTGCAACAGCAGCAATGTACATGTTGCTTTGCGAACCTGCACCTACCGGAATTTTGCTTGCATTGCTGTGGGGCATAGAGCACGGTAAAAAGACGCCATACACCATGCCAGCCGTTTGGTAAACACAGCTGGCACGAGCTTTGCTGTTTATCCAGGAAGCTCATGCGATTAGAAAACATTCACTGTGACCTTTCGAATAGCGCGTGCCCATTTCTCATAACCTGACGACGGCGGCAAATGTCTGTTTGGTGCTAAAGCTTTTTAGCGAACACGAATATGCGCACACGAGGCCTAAAGTTTGTCGGGCATTAAGAAATGGCGAGACATATATAGCGCGCGTTTCCTTACTTGTAGAGGTGGTGAAGTCTAGCTCTATCTATTCCTTCTATCGATGCGAGCTTATTCAGAGCATATCGGACGCAGTCTTCAAAATGAAGCAGCCACCAAACCACTCACTTCCTTACGCTAGTACCGTGTAATCTCTAGAGGAGCGGTAAAAGGCAGTGGACCTTTCCCAGCTCACCTGCTTCGAACCAAATGCATGCCGTCGCTACATTCTTCGACGCGATAGCTCGCTTTAAATGGCAATGTGCACTTTTTTTTTGCACACCCTCTCTAATATGCCATGGTGGAAGCGACAGCTATCCCTTTTTTTTTTTCAGATAATTCGATGACTATCACTATTTTAAGTCTAGCTATATACTGTGGACATTAATGTAACAGCAACTACACCCGGCGAAGAAGTTTTCCACCTTTTTGTCTGCTTTTACATAATCTTCTGTTCTCAAAAGTGTTTCTTCTTGAAAAAGCGAAAGTTGCTAATGCAATCACCTTTGTCATCAATAATTACAAAAAAAGTTTGTTTTAATTACCCTCTTCTACTGAGCCCTTCTACTGAGCTGAGCACCCATGTTCGAACCCGACCCCGGCGGCCGCGTTTCGATGAAGAGAGAGAGAGAGAGAGAGAAAACTTTATTTACAAAGGAATTCGGGGCACGCCCCAGGGCCCCCCACGACCCCACTGCACTCAAGTGTTTATGTTCCTGAGGTCCATAACACTGGCAGCACGGCCGGTGGCGATGGTCTGCACGGCCGGGTCCTCCGAATGCAGCAGGGTCTCCCAGTCCTCCCAGGTCTTGAGGTTCTCTAGGTCCCGCGGGGGAGGGTCCGCCGGGCAGAGGGAAAGGATGTGGAGGGAAGAAGCGAAGGGTTCTGGGCATAGGGCGCAAGCAGGAGTGGGGAAGGAGGGATGATAGTGGGTTAGAGTAAGGGGCGACGGGAGAGTATGTGTTTGTAATCTGCGCCAGAGTGTTGCGTGTCTGTTATCTAGGGAGGGGTGGGGCGGGGGGTAGAGCTGGCGAGAGGCTCTGTATGCCTGGGTCAGCTCACTGAATGAGTGCATGCGATCCTTCGTGAATCCCCGATCCGAGGCCACCTGAGCCCGGTTTAAAGAACCTCGGGCTAAAAGGTTGGCGGCCTCGTTTCCGGGATTCCCGGAGTGCGCAGGCACCCATATCAGCTCCACTTGGCGGGGCGGGGGTGCATCGGGCGAGTCCAGTATGCCAAAAGCAGGGACATGAACTCGGCCTCGAGCAAAATTTAGAATCGCAGTTTTAGAGTCAATTAAAATATACCGGGCTTCCGTGCGGGTTATAGCAAGTGCAATGGCGGCTTCCTCTGCAGCCTCTGGGGACGTATCTGGAGGGAGAGGTAGTGTGAGGAGGGTGGATGAAGAGGAGTCCACCGCAGCTGCTGTCGCTTCATCACCCGTGCAGGCAGGGTCCACCCACACGGCGTCCGGCTGGGGGCCGTACGCTCGATGAAGTGCCTTCGCACGGGCTCTGCGGCGCTGCTCATTGTGGGACGGGTGCATATTCCTCGGGAGCGGCCTGATGAGGAGCTCTCGGTAAGGGATCGTGGGATGGCGAGGAGGGTTGGGTCGTTGGCCGGTATTTTGATTCCGAGGGTGTCCAGGATATACCAATCCAGGATGACCAATCCAGGAGGGTGTCCAGGATGACCAATCGATCACCCACATTACGAAATACTTCAACCAGTGCTGGAGGGAGGGTAACCTCCCGCAGTCCTGGCGCCACGCGAAGGTAATATTTATACCAAAACCCAACAAACCACTCACCATTCAAAACCTTCGCCCGATTTCGCTAACCTCATGCCTCGGGAAGCTCCTCGAGCATGTTGTGTTAGCGAGACTCACAAGTCACATGGCGGACAACAATCTCTACCCGCATAGCATGGTGGGATTCCGCCCTCATCTATCCGCTCAGGATGCCATGCTGCAACTCACACACGACCTTTTTGACCTGCTTCTTCCAGGTCACACCAAGGCAGTCTTAGCTTTGGATCTCTCCAAAGCTTTTGATCGCATTGAACATCAGGCGATCATGACTGCTCTATCCCCATTGAATGTGGGTGTGCGCACGTATGCCTACATTCAAGCATTCCTGACTGACCGCACGGCTGAGATACACTTCGGGCCTCTGTCTTCCACCTCCTACACACTTCAGAGTACCGGCACCCCTCAAGGGTCCGTCCTTTCCCCCTTTCTCTTTAACATAACCCTCATACCCCTCGCCCGGAAATTGGCAACTATTCCCCACCTCAAGCACACTCTTTATGCCGACGATATCACCCTGTGGACCACCCACGGCAGTGACGGCGACATAGAGAACACCTTACAGGAAGCAGCCACCCTCACCCAAAATTACGCACGGACCATCGGACTGTCTTGCTCCCCAGAGAAGTCCGAACTGCTCCTCATCCGGCCTAAGAACCACCGCTGTCCCCGCTCCCCCATTGCCATTGAATTGAATGGTTACCCGGTACCTGAGGTTGGCACCCTCCGTGTATTGGGCTTGCACATCCAGAACGATGGCAAAAACACCACTACCCTCAAGAAACTCAAGCAGGTTGCAGGCGCGATATCGCACCTCATCCGCAGGGTTTCGGGACATCATAGAGGCATGAAAGAGCGCGACCTATGTCGCCTCATTCATGCCTTTGTCCTCAGCCGTGTACTGTACACTACCCCATACTTACAACTATCCAAACATGACATAAACGCTTTGGATGCTTTGATTCGCAAGGCATTCAAGGTAGCACTTCATCTTCCCCTCAACACACCCACAGACAGATTACTAGGCCTGGGCCTCCACAACACGATCGGGGAACTCGTGGAGGCCCACCGACAGGCCCAATACATCAGGCTCACAAAAACTTCCACAGGTCGGTATATCCTGGACTCCCTGGGAATCAAAATACCGGCCAACGACCCAACCCTTCTCGATGAAGACGAAACGCAAGAAGCGCACGAGTGCTGTGCGATGTCTGTGTCCACTAAAGATCACCAGGGGGCCGCAATTATTCTGGAGACCTCCACTACGGCACCACTTTCTCCCTTTCTTCTCTCACTCCCTCCTTTATCCCTTCCCTTACGGCGGGGTTCAGGTGTCCATCCATATATGTGAGACAGTTACTGCGTCATTACCTTTCCTCAAAACAAATTTTCACCACAGCGGCGCTTTCTTTCGACTTAATGCCCCTTCATGACACCCTATAGTGTACACGCCCACTTGACGGACGCCATGGCTAGGCAAGCTGCAGGTTTCGTGGTTCCGCCGTTTACAGAGCGCGCAATGCATTGAATGGTGCGTACGCAAGCTTAGTTAGAGCGCTAAACTAAAAGCGCCTAAAAGACATTCAGTTCGGCACCATCTGTGAATCTCATTCAAGTGGCCACAGGGAATAACCCGATTTCAAAGCGCTCTTTATCCCCTAGTAACATCAAGGATTTCTACCCGAACGGCGTCACTATCACCGTCATAGTCTGGCATAACTGAAAACTCCAGGGATCACACGCTGGCCAATAATATAAAGATAACGTATGTGTAGGCTTGGGCTGCAAAACACATGGGCACCTGGAAAGACGAGCTCTGAAAAACTGACTACCTGCGGCCATGTCATGTTGATATGCTTAAAAGTCTCCGCCGTCTTGTGGCCTTCCGTCTTTATTTGGCCAGGGTGCTGGCGAACAACCAGAGAATTTATTCTTTATCCAATCTTGTGCGGTGTTCTGTGTGGTGTGCGTAAGGATACCCTTTGTGCATTTGACAGTAATAAGAGTAGGAATGTGTAGATGACATATTGCTGTGTTTTGTGTGGATTCAGCTTATGTTGTCTAGAATGCCATTCACTTCGGAACAGAACAGCCAACTCGCTAGCCTCTGGAGTGTCGACCAGGAACCAAATATTCAAAGGATATCCATACGACCTGAGATAAATATAACTTTGTCATAGTCTACACTGCTGTTCATTGAAGATGTTGGCTGCTGTATAGAAGGGGGGGGGGGGGGGGGGCAGGTAAAGGATAGGCTGCTATTGATTGTGGTAAAATCAACATGAAATCTCATCGCGCCATTGGTTCAGTGGGGCTGGTTCAGATAAAAGCAAGTATTGCAATTACATCGAGACTAAAAACAACTGGACAAAGACCATAGACGTGAGCAGTTTCGCAAAGCCTCCATAAATTCTCTTCTTGCGATAAGTTTATTTTCAAGAAAAGCATCTGGGCGAGATTGCATGGAGACATATCGCAGATTTTAGCAGCCCGAAAGACTCATGTATTTTGGCCACATGTGCGCATGCGCCGGTCCCGTCTCGCTTCCTGTGTGTGCGCTCTTATTCGACCCCGTCTTTAGCGTCGTTCAAATCTGCTGCAGTACGATTAATTCCCAAAAATGTCTGAAACAGCGGCGTAGTGTCCGAAGGTTCGAGCTCTAGTTATAACTGCCGTTTTATCGCGTATACTTCCTCGTGAGAAGTGGCATTCTAAAATCATCTGGAGCTCATATGCCGGCGGAGCTCGAGTTGGACGTCCCGCGGTAGCTGAAAAGCGCTCCAGATGGCAGCACTGGTGCACTCAAAATTCCGCTATGGCCAAGAGGGTCCACCTTACGCGATATGATTTCAAGAAATGTACTGGTTTTCCCGAACTTCACACATCCCTTACCTGTCTAAAACAAGAAACAAAATAGTCAAGCAGCCGCGGTGGCTCAGTGGCTATGGTGCTCGGCTGCTGTCCCGAAAGACGCGGGGTCGATCCCGGCCGCGGCGGCTGAATTTCTTTGGAGGAGAAATTCGAGGCCCGTGTACTGTGCGATGTCAGTGCACTTTAAAGAACCCCAGGTGGTCGAAATTTCCGGAGCCCTCCACTACGGCGTCTCTCATAGCCTTAGTCGCTTTGGGACGTTAAACCCCATCAATCAATCATCAATCAATCAACAAAATAGTCACAAATAAGAGTACAGGGCGACTGGTCCGGTGGGTCAATCTGAAGCACCTGCGGCCGTAAATTGAATTCGGCTGGGTCCGTTAAAGCGCACCGAGAGGAGATGAATTAAATATGTCAGCAAATTGTTTTCATGGTTCTTTCGACCTTACGTCGGCAGCCACTGGAGCGTGTGTTAGAGCAATTTGCAGCGGAAAACACCATGCACGGTAGTTTCAAAGAAACATTGTTCTTCACGGGAACGTCACTGTCTTTTATTACAAGGATGACAGCAGCGACCGCCTATGCTTGAGACAGGTGGCATAGCCCTCAGTGCTGGCCAAACGTGAGCACGGAAGTGACGGACGCACATCCGTCGCATTCGTAGTCCGTGCCGTCCCGGGTCACCCGGACGATAGTGTTGAGTCCGCACACGGCACCCGGCTTCTTGTTCACACCTGCAGGATAGGAGGTGTTTGTTTCAGTATGTATTATTGAAACTGTCATACTGAGTTTCACAAAGAGCCAATAGACTCTTTAAAAGAAAAAAACAAATCCCAATCAACGACCGCATTTTCGATTCATGCGCGTTGTTTGATAAGCAAGAAATGAAATGGTGGATGGAAGAAGAAAAAGTCATGACACATTACAGTATGTGTTGATAATGAGAGAATCAGAAGCTGTTGGCTTTGCCAGAAGTGACTTCCCTTGCCGTCTTCTGACTCCACTGTGGAGTCGCCTCGTCAACCAATCAACTTTTATGACACACGACGCCACTTAGTTCTCTCGTGGGGTTGCTAATACTCTTGCGTTAATATTTTCGCCCTCCAGTTGTCCTCATTCACTGCAATTATTGTCCTTTAATTTAGTAGGAACGCACAATGTGTTTATCCGCTTGTCATGGAATTTGATCCCTTGGACATCGACTGATGAAGAAGTCTCAAAAGTAGAGAGAACGGTTCGGCACCATGCCGAGATTCCAAGATGCCGAGCAGCTCTTTTAAGGGCCACTAATGAAAACGCCACCGAATTTTTGATGAGCGCTGCATAGAAGATGAGCGAAGATTTGAGTGCGGAAAACTAAAGGACCACCGTGAAAAGCAATATTTTATCACCAAGTAGGCAAGCACGTGTTCTTGCGAGACTGATTAGGATGTCTGGATTTTAAAATTAGATGTGCGTGTTATGGATACGAGTCAGCGATGGCTCGTAAAAAGGTTCCATAAAGAGCTCACTTACAGGTGGCCTCGTCGGTGCCGTAGCAGGGACACTTGAGACAATGCAGGCCGGTGTCCCTGTAGCCACATAGTTGCTCAGGACCACACCGGGGTCCCTAGAACAAAGATGAGAATTAACCGAAGCAGAAAGTAAAAAATCAGATTAAATCGCTTCTGTAATGTACAATCTGTGTGGAAGAATGAACACCCCCCCCCCCCCCCCCCAAAAAAAAAAAAAAAAAAAGAGGCAGTTTCACCCCTGCATCCATGAGCTTGCGTTCAAGCTAGCCTTTGTTTTATTTCTCACAAGGAACAATTCACCTTACATCACTGTCAGACAAGTCATTATAGCCGCCGGAATGTTTGATTAAGCACCGAGTTTTATTTCAACCCTTTTTTTAATTGACGTAAGGTGAAGGACAGTATGCTTACATTGCTTCCTCCGCACCTGGTATCCTGGCGCTCGAGGACCACACCTGAATAGAAATAGGATCGCTTAAGATTGCTGTACGAGTACTCAAATCTGTACGAGTAGAAGAAAAATTCCTGTCATGAAAGGGCGAATGGCATGATCGGAGTTCAACAAGCAGCCTGACGGGCAAGTTGCTATGACACGGCTATAATTGTGCCCCTGCACAAGCACGAGGGAAGAAGAGACAAGACACAGCGCTGTGTCTTGTCTCCGCGCTGTGTCCTGTTTTTACTGCACTCGTCCATGTGGAAGTGTGCCTTTCAAGCCTCATAACTGGAGTGTTTTGCTCTGCAGTCCAGCCAAGCTTCATCATCAGCCTGACTACGCCCACTGCAGGGGAAAGGCCTGTCCCATGTCTCCAATTAACCCTGTCCTATGCCAGATGCGACCACCGTGCCCCTTCCGGGCTGGGTTGAGATTAAGCCGGGAGGACTAGGAGGCGACCCTGCTCGGCTTCCACGACTTACAGGCCCAACAACCATTAGTCGGGCGCGCCCGGGTGGCCGCCACTGGGGTCCCAAACTAGGGACCTCCACCTAGTGCTTGTAAGGATCGGTCCCTTACGGCTGATCGAAACATACCTCCTGTCCGTTCCTACTAAACATTTTCATCACCACTAACTACCATACCCGTGCAAATTTCTTGATCTCATCCGCCCACCTAACTTTCTGCCGCCCCCTACTACGCTTGCCTTCTCTTGGAATCCATTCCATTACCCTTAAGGGCCAGCGATTATCGCGATTACCAGCGAGGACTTCGCATTACATGGTCTGCCCAAGCCCATTTCATGCTCTTGACTTCGACTAAGAGGTGATTAACCCGCGTTTGTTTCCTCACCCAATCCGCCCGCTTCCCATCTCTTAACGTTACACCTATCATTTTTCGTTCCATAGCTCGCTGCGTTGTTCTTAACTTAAGCGGAACCCTCTTTGTTAGCCTCCACGTTTCTGCCCCGTAGGTGAGTACCGATAAGATACAGATGAAAACATGCCGTTTTCGATTAACTCCAGCCCTATCTTCCCGAGTAGACTAGTCAAACCGAATGTTATCTTCTGGTTCTTCGCTGGAGTAGACGTCGTCTGCATAGGAACCAGAGGTAATCGACCACATGACCCGCACTGCGCGTACAGCCTGGTTCTCCGAGTGAACATTTGTGCTCATGAGCAGTAAACTTGGGATGCGACATGGGTAGAGATTCCTTTTCGCTTTATTTGCTGGATGACAACGTATTAAAATGATTTCTTTCGACGGATTTTAGTGAATTTGCCTTAATGTCTCTTTGGCCAAGTCCTTACTAGTTTCTCCGGGTTAGCACAAATTCACATTTCGTTGAAAGGCGTTTTCGACAAGTGACGTTTGGGCAAAGATTGTTCAACATCATGTGTTCTCTGCTGCGGGTTAATGTCACTACTCGAACATCCTTCTGGTTCCGAATTCTGTACTGAAAAGAATGGCCCCTAAACTATTAGTTGAGATCTATCATCATCCTAGAAAAAGAAATGTTATTAATGACAGACCTGAGAAATATTCGTTGGTCATGGCAGACACTTCTTCCCCGCAGAAAACACAGCAACAGAAGAGGATGCCAGTAATATCAGAACCTGTTCACCATACTCACATTCGAAAGGTGACGTAGGGCAGTCCCTCGGGAAACACTGGAAGCCATGTTCACACTGCGCAAGCATTTCACGTTTTATTTTCACGGATTCACGAAACCACCCCCACTGCAATGCATATTGGACAGAGGTGCCAGTTCAATATGCCAGACGAATATTTAATCTGAACATCTAGTTAAACGTCCCTTCGCAAACCATAACGGTGATGCCTAGTGTGGAGCAGTGCATTCAAGGACATGCAAGATCGCCTCAGATTAGTGCCAGTTTTTGTTGCAGAACTTTTCTGCATAGCGTAATCGAGCTACTGCGAGCGTAATCGCTTTTGTCAGGAGCAATCTGTTAATGGAAACCATGCAGTCATGCTCAGTTTAGCTTTCAGTTGAAGCTGTCACCAGCGGGAGTGGAGTGGTGCCGGCATGAAGGAAATTGAACAAGCTGTACATTTTCGTTTATCATTTACTTCCATTGCTTCGCTACAATTCAAGTCTCAACCATTGAAGGAAACAAGTGTAAGTTTGCTGTATATAAGAACGTTTCTTTTAGTGAAATACGAGCTCTTAGCAAACTCGTGTTTTTTTTTAATATAAAAGTTTTAGCAAGCAATTTTGTTTCGAAACTATAAACTGCCACCTAGTACAATATAAGCATACTAATACCACAAAGAGACGCAGTAAAATCTTTACAACCTTTTTACCTCTCGCAATACCTCATGAAGGACAATTGCAGAGCGACAGTGTAAACAGTGCAAGATAAGCCATGCAATTAAGAACGCTTACCGAGCACGTCGTAGGAGTAGCAGAGATGCCTGTAGAAGGAAAGCAGCGTAAGGAAAGTTAAGAAAAAATTGAAATTAAAATGCTTTTGAAACCTTTATTAACACCAAAGATACCATAATGAAAACGAATAGATATTTTGGTAACCATTTCAATAGCACAATAGTACCATAATGACACTAGTTTTAAGCTGCCGGAGGTGAGAAGCACGTGACCATATACTCACAACGACGGTCAGTCTCGCAGTTGGCGCTGCTGGAGAAGTTCCGGTGTAGGACACACCGCTGCCCATCGGAACAATCGGAATCCTGGGTAATAAACGAGTACAGGTTTTCAACGACAGAACACAATGCTTACCGAGTGAATGAGGGACTTCGTCAGTAAGTGAGCTAGTGAAAAAGTTTAGCGATAGCTGTAGAAATAATGACCGACCAGCGGTTAGGTAAAGCATCGCTGGGATGGAAGACGCTTGAAAAACGTAGATATTGTTTGAGGTTAAAATTTTTTCATAGTATTTACTATTTCAATACTGGCATAAACCGTGACCTGTACCACCAAACTATATTTCGCTACGCCGTGGCCATCGTTTAAAAGTTAAGGAAATGAACAGTAAATCAGAGATGTACAAATATGCTTTTTTCCATAGGTCTATAAGAGATTGGAACCGGCTCTCTGAAGAGGTCGTATTAATTACGTCAGGTGATTTATTCTCTTCATCTCTGAATGCTGTTTTTAGGCTGTATTAATGTTGCATCATGGTTGCATTGTATGTGCTGCACTTTGTTACCTTTTTTTTCGTTTGTATGATGTGTTATTCCCCCCCACTGTAATGCCACTTGTGGCGCTGTGGGTATTACAGTAAACAACAAACAATAATCTAAAACGACGTGCTGCACAGAGTTAAGGTGAATGAAAGAAATTTATGGCAGTGTTTCCTTTGTGTTCAAAACGAGATGTGAAAGGAGTGGGCATCGCATCGTTAAACACTTATACACTGCTGTTAGGGCTAATAATCTATGCACAACGTTTCACTAACAAGGCCACCTTGCTAAGTCCGATAGGAGTGCACATGGATTACACAGGGAGTTAATGAAAGGAGTACGCACCGACTCGCAGGTGGTCGCAGAAACAATCATACTGTACCCTGAAAAAAAAAAAATATATGAACATAAGGCAACTATCAGAAAATATATACCAGGTAGACAAATAACACCATAATCAAAGTGAAATCATAAGGCTGTGGTGCTGTGCTTCTGAGCACAAGAACACGAGTTTGAATCCCTGCCGCGGTGACAGCATTTTGAGGGCAGCGAAATCCAAAGATGAATTAGTACTGTGCGATATCGGTGCATTTTAGAGCACCTGAGGTGGTTTAAGTTAATCCAAAGCACTCCAATACGCTCTCTAATAGCCTATAGATGCCGCTTCAGGGTGTGAACACCGTGAACCATACCACCTACAAGTGCAATTAACACTCGGATTTACGTGGCCTAACACGCCGCAGTTCGCTACGTCCACACACGCAGAGGCCATCAAGACTTTGTATTCACTGAAAACCTAGGGAGTCAGCCTAGTCACAGGAGACAACGGGCAGTAGTTAGACAGGAGAAACTATGGCGTGCTGCATTTTGTATCTGACAATACACCACCACTTAAGAAACCAGCGGGGTAATGTTTGCAAGTTCTGCTGGCAGTAGCTGCCAAGGCAGCGTTGCTCATTCAATTTCACTGCAATATGAAATGGTCGTCGCAATATTTTCTGCCACAAAAGAAACTCCCTGAGGTAGGCGAGAACCGAGCCTCAGTACGCATCTCAACAATCTTGCCGCCTTTAGTTACATCCGCCCAGCGCAAAAAAAAAAAGCGCTCTTCACACGTGCCAGCGAGTGACATAGATGGACTGACAAAACAACGAAATTTCCTTTACGTCCCTTGGAAAGCAGGGTGCAGCATGGCCCACGGTAATCTTTACGGTACGGTTATAGGTTTAGCGTCCCAAAATGACAGGCTGCGGATAATTTCCACCGCCTGGGGTTCTTTAACGTGCACTGACATCGCACAATGCACGGGCCTCTAGCATATCGCGGCATCGAAATGCGACCGCCGCGGCCAGCATCCAACTCGAATCTTTCAGAGAAGCAGTTGAGAGCCATAACGACCGAGCCATCGCAGCGGTGAGTAATCGTCATGTGTGTGGCACAATTACAAAAGCTTCCGCCCGTTTTGCATCGAACGATCTTAAATTCGCATAGCCATACTCGTACATTATCTTCGAATTCGTCCTGTTCACAGTTTTCTTATAGTCGCTGCAAAGAACAGGAGTTTAGTGTTGCTATTTTTTTTCTCATCGCAACACGACAGTGCAATCGCACACGTATAAAAGTTTCTGTCACGATTATTCAGGAAAGTGCTTATAGAGCCTCGCATATTATTGAAATGTAAGAACTCGCCGTCAGGCCTTAAATTCTGATAAGTACGGCTTTGTTGCAATGCATGTCACTGCCACACGCAGAATAGCAATAAGGTGCCACATTTACGTTTACCGATCATTTGAATTGAGCTGCCATTTTACCTCCTGAAAGCCGTAAGCGATAGGTCAAGGCTAATGCCTACCTCCCTACTTGTCACAGCAGAGCGAACTCGTATCACCTTTGACTTTGAAGATAGCTAGCTAGTGTAAAATTCGCCATGGGGTTATGGTGGTCAAGAAAGCTAGCGACTGCTTAAGCTGTCCCATTTTACCGGCGCGTACCGAAAATGATCTGCCGAACTTTTGGCGGCGAACAATTTATCCAGTGGAAATGCCAGCGATCGCCCACATGAAATCTGAAGTAGAAGCGAAGCATCAGACTTTTTGTCGAAGAAGGCGCACCAGTAGTAAAGATCACGGGATCCTTCATGAAAAGCGGAAGTGGTGCTTATGGTAGTTCAGCCACTGCACGATCCTGTTCCAGCATTTTAGCTCAATGCTACCGTATGCTGCGCCTGCCAGCGTCCAAACGGATCGCAGAGACTGCCCTTACGGTGACATACCTAGCCCATCGAGCCCCTCCGCACATGCGCAGTTGAAGATTGGTGATAACTGCATAATATATCGCTATACGGTGTACAGCAACGCACGCAATGAACAAAGGGTAGGCTGGCTGCCAATAACGTCGATCAGCCCTATAAAAGGACACTTTGTGTGTCGCTTCAAATCTTTCAAGTACCTGCTGAGCTGTTAATATAACTCTCTTAACCCTTATCACACGAGCGCTCTTTAACTTTGTTAAAGTAACCATGGTTTTCGCTATACGTGTTTCCTGCTGTTCACATGGCAGAATTCACCTAAGTGTGCCATATGAACAACAGTAACCATGCTCAGCGAAAACTGTGGTTACCTAAACCGAGGTTAGGCATGATTGTGTGACAAGTACCTTATAATAAACCGGTCTGCATATGCATAGGCCTGTTTGAAAAACACTCACCAAGAAGGGCCAGAGCAACCAGCGTCAAACGAAAGTACCCCATTGCTTAGAGTACCTATTGAAGCAAACTTGCAGTGCTCCAAACGTCGAGACAAACTGAGGGGTGGCAGCTGCAGCCTAACGCTATTTATATATAGCCTGTGCTCTACAGTGGCTGCGCGCTGTCACTGGAGCATGCGTGTAATCTCGTCAAAGTACATGCAAGGGAGATGGCTAGACAGCAGACAGTCTACCATATTTATTCGAACATAGGCAACGGACCAGTGTACTATCGCGATCAGGAGCTAACGGGCGCCAGTGTGCAGAAAAAAATTACTTCATCAGTCATGGAATTCAGTTGACGCCTGAAAGATGCCAAGGTATGCGGAGACGAGCATACTCTATCCTCTGGTAACAATACCAGACGACTAGATCGCGAGGCAGGGCGACAATAAACTGGCTTTTTTTTTACCGACAACGCTGGTCCCGTAATCTTTTTTAAGGGAAATAAATAGCGCACAAGAGAAGACGGGACAAGCGAGGAGACACAGACAAGCGCTAACCGAACTTTAGGACGCTCCAGTTTACAGCGCTCTAGCACACAGACACCTTGCGACACACAAGCGTCCTTCTCATCAGCGTCCGCTCGCCTAGCCACCTTACGAACACAGGCCAGTAGTTCCGCAGCGTCTTTATTTATTTCCCTTAAGTATGTCATACCAACATGCCCAAGCCTCGTCTCTTCTGAAACGTAATCTTTTGATCTCGATAGTACACCTCCGGCCCAAGTACAGAAAGCAAGCTGGCAATAGCAGAATAATGTAACTAAATGTAGATTTGTGTATTATCATTTCAGAAGAGATGCAAATGAAGGCGGGAGAATCTTTCGAACAAGCTTTGAGGAGAACATTTGCAAGAAAACGCCGACCTATATTTGAGTGAATGCAGTAGCTGCGTTTGAGCCGCCCCTTATCGTTCCGCTCGGGTCTGGCGATGTCGGCGGTTTTTCGAGACGCCTCTCACTCAGCAAGCGGCGGGCAGTCGAGCACGCGTCGCTAAAGTGGCCGTTTCGAACACACGTGTGTGTCCTTTCAGCTGGAGTTGAATGATTTGTACGGCTACTGCGCCTGCGTCAGTTTGAGTCGGTCGTAGTGTACAGTGACCAAACTAATGCTGTTCTTTCACGAGGAGTTTAACCATGATTCTGAAGCATGTCGTTAACGGAACGAAATGATATAGGGGTTCAGCCTACCTTAGTACTTGGCGCCGAAGCCAGTATTTTTATGCTATAAGCTTTGTTCTTGTTGCTTTATTTTTTTC
Source organism: Amblyomma mixtum (assembly GCF_055824585.1). Classification (NCBI taxonomy): domain Eukaryota; kingdom Metazoa; phylum Arthropoda; class Arachnida; order Ixodida; family Ixodidae; genus Amblyomma; species Amblyomma mixtum. The sequence goes on along the minus strand of NC_143019.1, from coordinate 33,351,681 downwards.
TTGTTTATGTAACGAATAATATTATTCATGAGCTACTGGAGGGTTTTATAACACAGGACCTAAGAAGTGTTCATCTCTTCTTACTGTGCCAATAATGGAAGTAAGGGGATGTGGTGACGGAGCCTGATAGGAGTTCACTTAAAAGTGAACTGTCTTTTCATTACAGTAATATTTTCATTTACTTTTCTCCTGCATTTATTAGTTATTTTACGTTTACAAACGATTGTTTGCATGAAAGTGACGCAACCGAAAAAACAGGGGGTCGCCAGTGCGCATATGCGCAAAACATAACGAGCGTTTTGGCTTTAGAGCACTTTTCAGTGGAAGTTAGGAGAATGTGGCGACTACTGTTACAAGCACGCCGTGCTTTTTGCAAGACAACCGCAGAGATCTGCATCCAGACGAGTCGCACTTGTAACTTTCATTCCATCGCGAACAAGTTATAACAATCGGATACTTAAGCACTAAAAGGATGAATTCTGGGAGTCCAAAAATATATGGGATTCAGGTGTGGGCTAGTTGGTTCACACTTTCCACTTGTCTTCGTTCCGTTGCGCTGTGTTAATCTGTTTCCAAAAATACGCCCCTGTAACTAAGATTTAGACACCAAAATTTTGAGTAATTTAGCGAACCTTTTTTTTTTTAAGACACTCTCATGTTTCTCTTTCCTTTGTTCAAATGATTTTGTCGCAGTTTGTAATAAAGTGTGCCATGGATAATGGCTGCTTCGTTTGATATGTGTCAAGAAATCATTGCACTGGTAACACTTTCGAGGACAAGAAGAGGGACACGTGGTCATGTGCATGCACAACGGAGAAAGTTGTGCCCTTTTTACTTAGGCTGTCCTGCATATAGTAGCACAAACGCAATAATTTCATGAGACTTTAGAATCAAGCTTTACTCAGCATTTACCAGAGCTGCCGGGGCTTGTCTCTGATTATTTCTTTTTTCATAAAACAACACTGCTATCTGCATTGGATGACTTCTTTGGAATAGCTTTAAACTTTTCGTGTAGTAGCGATACCACTCGGTTTTACACTGTCCTGAAGTTTCCGAATTGCTGTAATGACTAATACTGCATATGGGCTGTAGCCTGCTCAAGTGTCTGGAATACAACAGCCTCGATGGCCTACTTTAGCTTACTGACAGCCTCTTTTTATGCCACGTGGCAAGTCTTCGAATTAAAAAAAAAGTTACTGGCTGTTTATTTGTGCCAGGCACGAAATATTATGCGAAAGCACAGTTCTATGCCACGTGCCCAAAAGCGCGATTGAGGTGTCCACTGACCAAGGGAGCCGTGGCACTTATCCATGTCTTCAACTTTTTCATGATCAATGCCAATTTACCAAATGTATGCCAGGGGCCTATGCTCCAGCGCCGGGTTTCTGCAGCAGTGTTGACAACGCCAACGCTTGCAGCGCACCTCTCTCCTTCACTACTGCCACATGCCTCAGAGAGTTAATATTTGTTTGATAGCAGTATTAATTCATGAAGAAGATGATTTGCAATGCACAGCGCGAGTGTCCTTCAGTTTAACACTAGGCATTATTGACTGCGGCGTTAGTTCAGTGCTCCCGTACAGTGGTTACCAAAGCTGATCTAGCTGTTCTCGAAGCCACAGGTTCGAATCTCAATCGCGACAATGCTTGTTTTATTTATTTATGGTTTGTTCGGGCCACCTTCAAGGTCAAGCTTCGCACAAAACCGGTGACCCGGTTCAACCTCGTGAAGTAGTGCTTTCGCACAAAAAGGTCGAATGTTTTCGCTTTCCATTTGTTTGTTATTGTTGTTTCTACCACCCCGTATTCTAAATGGACTGTTAGAAGATCATTTAGGGTGCCTACCTACAAAAACTGCAATAGCAACCGACGCCTCTCAATGCAACCAAAAGGCAGGTGTGGGAATTTTTTGTCCGAGTTTAGACTGGTCCTTTTCGCAGCGCCTTCCGGATTTCACACCTATTTTTCAAGCAGAGTTTCTGGCAGTAGTACTTGCTCTGCGCAAGCTAGGCCCTTCTATTACTGCAGTGGCAGTCATTATCGATTCTTTATCTTTGTGTTCGTCCCTCGCATCGCATGTTGACTGTCCACTTTAATCACTTTTTTATCGCTTCTTCCTTCACATTTAAGCCTTGTTCATTTGATATGAGTACCCGGTCACAGCAGCGTGACAGTAAATGAGATGGCATATAACCTCGCAAAGGCTTCCCTAGACGGCCCCGTGTTGCCTATCATTCAGGCTACAGCGTATATCACAGCATCTAGGTTTCGGCGACGGGCGTTATTAAGCGCGCAAAACACGGCGCTTTTAACATCGGCGGAATATCAAGATCAGCAATATTCCTGGAGCAGGAAAGTTTGTCAATCTCAGCCGCTAGAAGTATCTCTGACGAGGTTCGGCTGCCGTATCCATGCTCTAAATTTCTGTCTGGTTTGACGGTATCTACCCTCGGTGCATTTTGCCGTGAGCCTCAATCTGTCCACCATTTTTGGCTCCTTTGTCGCCGTTTCACCTCTTTGAGAAGAAGACTTCTGGAGTTGCCCTTACAGCATCTTGACCTTAGTTTGCGCAGCCCACTCTTGCAATCATTTGGCGCCACCACGCTTGGCTTCAGACACAGGGCTGTTGGTGCCGCTGTTCAAAATTTCTTGCTGGAATCTCATCGACTGCCTTGCTAAAGATTACAATATTTTATTTTCTATGCTTTATTACAATTTGAATTAATCACTTCTTCCTTTTTTTCTTTCTCTTTCTCTTCAATCCAAACTCTTATCCCTTTTCAGACCCTGCCATCCTTGCGGTAGACTCCCCCGGTGTTGCTGTCCTGTGTGCTTTTCTTTTACCTTTAGGTTTCTTTTGCCTACAGGTGAATAGCAACCTTCGCCTCCCGATTCTTGGCTGTTCTCCCAGTGTGTGTATGTGCCATCTTTTCAAAGGCTAACAACAACAACATTTTCTTTCTATTTGGCTTCATGGGATGAATACTCTTCCTCCTTCATCGGATGAACCGATACCAGACTGCGTGTGTTTGGCCGCTCTTGCCGTACCTTCCTTTTCACATAAAAAGTGCGTGTACTGAATGTAGTCAACCTCTTAAAACTGTTAAAACGATACTTTAACAGTCGGATTTCTTTATTATTGAGGCTTCGCAGCACAGGCCAAAACTCCAGCACATGAACGGATGTTCGTGCCTTCTCTGGCTAATGTTTCTTTTTTTTTAAGGCAGGTGAACATAACTTGGGCGTGTGAGCTTGGGCGTGTCCCTTATAGCAGCTAGCGCGTCAGCACAGAAACGGCGGAGGCGCATCCCTTGCAGAGGTAGATGCCTGGCCTGTTTTCCTGGATGATGCTATTGGGTCCGCACTCCAGTCCTGGACGCTTGTCCACACCTGCAGGACATTGGAAATACATAATTTTGAAGCTCGAAATAAATTAGAAAGAAGCACAACAGCGTGTATACCACAGAGGCATAAACAAATGTAACCAAGTCATCATGCTAAACGAAACACCCAAACAAATGTCAGGAGAAATTTACTGTGGCAGGAAGTGAAAATAAAGGAAAGAGGAACAAAACTGTCAAGCAGAACTATCGTCGAGAATTTCTCCGATCTTTCCAAGGACGGATGACAATGGGTTGAATGTAGGGTAGGAGAAACTTGGTTGTAAGGTAGGGGTTATTGGAATTATGAATTGAGCTGGGGCCATGAAATGCTCTGTCTAATATTTCAAATGGATAGTGCTTGACCTTCTGTTTCTGTTTCTACGTCGTCCACATTTTAATGCGATTGTATTAGATGTTCCGTTCTCGAGAAAAGTCGGCATGCGTCCATCCGCCCGTGTCACCAAAACAGGTGACCCACCTTCCACAGAGGGGCAAGTGCGCCACCTACCCATCGGCTTGCGGACAATCTGCTCACTATGGCAGGTGGCAAGGAACTAATTCACATAAATTCATTGCAACTGCCGCCAGTCTACCGGGCCACTGCACATCAGCTCACTGGTCGAGAGATGGAGAACCTCCCGAAAAATTCCCTGTGCAATAAGCCTACTAAAATTCGTGAATCCAACTGGCTGTCCTCTTGAGTCTAGTTGATTCCGATTGGATCGAACTGGACAGCCCAGTTGAACCCAATGATTTTTTTCCGCCTAGGGTGGCAGTCACGGTCTGCGCATGAATCTTCTTACAAAAGCATGTATACGTGACTTTCAGTCGGTTCGCGAGCATCCATGGTTTCTTACAAAGAGGGGGACTTAAAGTGTCCTGACTGCTGCGACAAGGCCGGCCGGGCTCTCTCCGACGAATTTCGATGCCTACAAAACTACCGTTCGGACAGGATTACCCCTCAGTGTCTGACCATGATGGCGGGTCGTAGAATGTGGTGGCTGGCAATGTCCGGGCTCTGAGAGACACTTTCGAGAAGTTCGTGATTTCTATAATTTGAAAGCATGCAAAGAAAAAATTCCACAAACCAAAATTTTAATAACCTTGGCTTCAGTGACCTCACATCGTCCTCATGCATATCGGTCGCACAATCAAGACTATAATGCTAACGCATACTGTTCCCTAGTGCTAGTTTTTGTGTACCGTGAGCTTGCTGTTTTATTGTTCCGTCTATGCCTGCAAGCTGCGTTGTCTCTTCTATTATCTGCATCAGTTCTACACGCTAAGCGATGAAGAGCATCCAGCGATGCTAACCATAGGCCCTAGCATCTGCACGCAGGCCCGCAGGAACAAAAAGAGCAGCGGTTCCGGCTATACTTACATATGGAACGATCGGTGCCGTAGCACGGACACTTTATGCACACCAGGCCGGTCTTCTCGTAAGCGCAAACTTGGTTGGGACCACACTGGGGACCCTGCAATGCGCATGTTAAGAAAAAAACAAAAAACTAAAGAACGAGTGCGAGCACTTCATAACCGATATTGTAAGTCTAGTGATGACAGTATTTTGCAAGTTTTAGGAACAAAAGTTGTTTCTTTCTTAAATATGTTTGTTGTAGATAATAATTTTTTCTTTATTCGATTAATTGTTATTTTAAAGCCTGCGATACTGATATCAAGAAGAAAGGGAACATGGTATTTTGCTCTTTTTTCAGAAACTATTTCGGCCCAGTCTCAATTTCAAGTCAGGCACTTCGCGGCATCCTTCAATTATTTTATCGGGAGCCATCAACAACTTTAGGAAATAATATCTGCACAAGCTAGAATAGAGGTTAACATAAGCGAAATATACAAATTAACCTTCGATCTCATGCAATCATTCTGCAGCTTTGTGCACTTAACCAGAACGGTATCAAACACCTCCACTTACTCTTATTCCTCCACATCTCGACTCCTGGTTTTCCAGAACCAAGCCTAAAAGGAACGAAAAATGAAACGAAATAGCAAATTATAACCACCCTTGCGAACAGACTTGCTCCCTTTTTTTTTACAATGAAAGCAGTTATGCTTTGGTTTAGCCGCTTAGCCCTGCACACTGCCGTGAAATCTACGCGCCAGCCTTAGGATCTTAACTACTTAGTGAGTTGATTTAATAGAGATTGATTACTAGAATTTAATTTCAGCTTTTCAATTTAAGTTAATTGTCAAATGCCAACCGTGCCAGGTGGCCACGTTTAGGAGATGTGCAGAGGGCATGTGCGAGAGTGAAAAGCGCGATAGGCGAGCAGTGGCCAGATCATATTTCGCTGATTTGCATGAGCACGGTTAGGCTTACTCTTACTGCTTGCGATAGAGATTCCACGGCGAAATGGGGAACTACATGGCGAAACCAAAGCTGCAACAACTTTTTCTGTTTAACGCGCGTTAAGCCAGTAAGCCTAGCTGTACAGATTTTAACGCGAGAGCGTTAAGGAGTTGCTGTAGCAGAAAATCCGGCTTCACCGTCGGCGTCTTCGGTGTTGTCGCCATTGCCGGTGTCGTTGACCGTGAGTGCAAAATCCAAGACAAATAACCAGAAAAGCTACCCAGGAGGTAGATGGGCCACCTAGGTCATGTGACCTTGCGGCGTCATCACGACCTGTCCACCTGATTGTGAACAAACTGCGCACCATGGCAGGTGGCAGTTAAATTATTGATTGATCTTAGATTTAGTGATCGGAAATTAAAATTAATCATTGGTTTTAGAATGACTAGCTCAGGTATCCTAGAAACTTTTGTTCTGGACTGTATGTAGGTTTCTGCGCTTCAGTTTCTTGTGTAAGGACACGAGGTCTGAAAAAGTGCTACTGCAAGCGTGGGAGACGCTGTTATGAACCAAAATATTAACTCAGCATGTTTCGAAAAACATGACCTGCACCTTACTATGACAATGCAAGGTAGCATATCTACTATTCTAGCTGGCAGCGTTATACGTAAAGCGAAGTCCGTGCAACTCACATTCATAAGGCGCAGATGGGCAGTCCTTCAGCCGGCACTGGAAGCCGGGGTCGCACTGTGAGCGCAAAAAAAAGGAAGTTTGGCAAAAGGAATCACTAAAGCTTGAACAAACAAGGTGAACCGAAGTAGCAAGGTGAGTTTCACGGAAATTGAGAGCGGTTATAGTACAATAAGTCACACCAAAGCAGACTTGACTTTTTATGACGGCTTTACTACGCTCATCACGACGTGTTTCGGAAGGTTAATACTAATACTAATGTGCAGTGTAACCCTTCAATGCCCTGAGCATTGAACATACCGAAGCGATGGCCTATAGTAATTTGAGCATCGGCCTCGTATGCAGCAAGGGCGAGGTTTGATCCCAAGTGCGCCGCCGTTTACCACCGGTGAGAGAATGGGTAGAAGCTTTCTTGCCTTGATGCTCGGCTTATAGCAACTAAAATGCTCGAAAGATGGGTCTCTGGCCACACATTGTGTAAATGAGAAATGTCTCGTGGCATGGCGCTCTTTGACTAAAGCTGCAGTAGCGCCACTAAAACTGAACATCACTATCATCGTTTGTCACAACAACGATTTCTTTTAGACAAATGTTGAATTTGTCCTGTTTAGTGCAGAAACTTATTGTGCACTAGAAGACGTTTCAGACATAGTCAAGGTCCAAACAAGCCGGCGCTAAACTTGAAACACTGCTAGAGCTTTAAATGCAGCGCTGCAAAACCTCGCTTTAAGCATACCCAATAATTCTGGAGAAAGGCATTTTTGAACGGGAAAGACTTTATCAAAGAAATGTTTTCATAGATTGTAAGATTTCACTATAATAATCTATATATACGTATATCTTCTATCGGTCGTCTTGCATTTTTTTTTTGCTTTTAACATTGTTGCTATCGTCAAAAGCGTTTTCCATTGATTTTCTATGGCAGTCTTAAATGTTCGTTGCGAGCGATGGAAACACTACAAAAGAAAGATTTTGCTACATATAGGAGGAATGGACCATTATCTTCAATATTTTCACGTCAGTACCTTACAGTTTTCCAATATTAAAATTTTCAGCCGAAGAACGTTCGACATTTGTGTAGGGCATGTTCGTAAAGGTACTTACGGAGCACGATGTTTGGGAAACAGAGATGCCTGCAAAGCGAGAAGGAAAGAACGCGTGAGAGGTGGAACTGTATGCACGTTAAGATTGTGAAAAATTGCACGCTCAAGTCCCCGCGCTGGATAGCCATACTCACAGCGATGATCGGTCTCACAGTTGGCCCGGCTGGAATAATTGGCGTGGAAGACGCACCGTTGGCCTCCAGAACAATCGGCATCCTGTGGGACATAGAGGTCGAGGGATCGAATCTATGTGAATTACTCCGAGAATGAGGAAGAGGTCCACGAGTGCATATGCGGGCAAACGAGTGAAATTAATTGGCGCAAATGAAGAAGCAAACTGCTGTGACACACATTAAAAACCTGTGACGCGTGTATATTGCCTCAGGATACAGAAAAAAGGGTAAATTCAAAAATAATGGGTGGAGTATATTAAAAAATTGAGGGGCGATCGATTGAATTGAGGTGGAAAAAATTCGATAGCATTCTTGTTCTTTAACTGGGCAATTTATTCCAATCCTGATGCTATAACAATTGTGCTATCTTCCAGCTTCCTTTGCGTCATCTCTGGTTTTAGTCTGCTCCGACTGCGGTAGCTACTCAAAACGTGTCTCTGTGATAAATCGCGGCGAGTCCCCATACCACTGCTGACGCTATGGCGCAGTGGTTAATTGAGCGATGCGCCACTGCATCGGCGGGTGGCTGTTTCAAATACAGCCACCTGTAGGAATTTCTAGAGCAGGTTGCTCTTCCCGATCAATGCGGAGAAGGAATAGCTCCCTCGGGCTTCATTTCTGGCTGTCTGTCTAGCACGTAGGCCTCCTGTTGTCTTATGATAGAGAGAGGGCCAGGCAGATGGTTTCTTGGTATACAAAAAGTGAACAAGGGAGAAGAAAGCCTTATGGTTCTTGCCAAGCACTCTGAATCTTCCCCTCCCATGTTCATTTTGCGTGCATCCTGTGGCTTGAGTAATTTTTTATTAGTCATAGCCACCCGTGTACTGTGCGATGTCAGTGCACGTTAAAGAACCCCAGGTGGTCAAAATTTCCGGAGCCCTTCACTACGGCGTCTCTCATAGCCTGAGTCGCTTTGGGACGTTAAACCCCATAAACCAAACCAAACCAACCATTTTTGTTTAGTCGTTCTTAGTCTGGCGTCTACCTGCTCTTGAGAAGGAGGGACAGGAGACGGTTGGCAGGTTGCAGGTGGAGAGAGTGAAATGCACCATATACCACTTGTCATGGTAGGTAGGTGGAGGCTCATACATGCGCCGACGCTCGGACGGCGACAACGGGCAGTTTTCGCCATCATGGCTCTCCTTATTTTCTCTCAATAAATGGTCAGTGGAGCAGACCGGTAATGCGGCGCGCGAAGCAACGCGATACTAATAGCAAGGCCTCTCTCACCAGCTGCGGTTATCTCGTTGGCAGGGTAGTGCGCTGACATCCTCTCTAACAAAGGATGCACGACACAAAAGCATACTTAAACTTAGAGTGAGCTTCCATCTCTCCTATCTTTGCACTGTGTTCTTTTGCATCTAATCCTCGGCAATCAGTAACTTGCATGTTCCACTGTGCTGCGTATATGCGGTATTCTTCACTAATGGACACTTAGTTCTAAGCAAAGTTTGGTCCTTTTGATGACTGTGTTACAAAAAATATAAAGAACAGAGCCAGAGGACGCCATCTGTATGGTATTGCATGGCAAACTTACGCACCGTCTGACAGATCGCTGCCGAAACAGCCAGCACATAGCCTGAAAGAAAATCATTGTGAAAGATTAGATGCGACTTTCTGTGAGGCACAGCGACAAAAACAGTTTTGATTTTCAATATAGCTAGCAACAGTTGAAGAGTTGGCAACATAATTAGCTTTTCAGCGTAATTGTGGGTTCTCGCAATTTGAAAGTTCGGTCTTTCGAGCTTCTAGAACGTTACGTCGGTGATTTTTCCCGTGAACTCGGGAACTCGCTGTCTATATTGAAGGAAAGCAAGGCAGGCTGTTGTGACGTTCCTTTAGTTAAACCAAAATTTAAAAAATATACGCTTACAAATTTAGAAAAGGTGCAGCCTATCACTTTTCGCGTTTAAATCGGAAGCATCGCGAAACCCACGCAGTCGACATCGAAACACGGATAAATTTCGCACTCGCTTGCAAGCGCTGATCATTAAAAAAGGAAATATTTAAGCGTAAGAGGAATGTAGATGTGCTTTCAATAGTCAAAATCACGTACTGTCGTTATCTGATACTTATTTATTCACTGAACCCCGTTAACTATCGACACAAGAAGACCACCGCGACATTCGAGCGTTAGCTTCGGCCTTCACCATCTGTTATGGCTGCACTGAGCTAATGTTATACAGTACAGCGCTGCCTCTGGAATGGACCGTTCGACTAACCTTAACCCACCTGCCATCTCAAAGGGATAAATATCTACTCGTTTACTAGCCACCATTGGTGTAACGTGCTCTTTTCCTTTCAGCCCATTACTCCATGTTCCTGCCACTATGTTCTAATAGGGATTTTGTGCGTCTGTGCATCCAGTCGGGCCGCGAAAAATCAACTACAAGAGTCGTTGTTCCCTACAAACAAAACTAACTCTACGTTCAAGCAAGAAACACAGACGATGTTCGTTTACTGGTTCAAAGTTCAGGGAACCCCCCTCAATATAAAAGAAACTCTTGTGCACAAAATGTAATCATTCCCTTGCTTGAATAAGCTTATAGTTTATGTTACTAGCAAAAGTTGTAAGCTAAGTTAAAGACGCGGTGTTTAACGTCTGGTTAAACCTGGGTGACAGAGAACAACTGAGTATTCGCTTTCTCGGGTACGCTTCAACTCAAACAGAAGTGCAATGTCGAAGTAAAAAACACAATCTCTTGGAAGCAACGTAGGCAACACCTTCCATGTGCTCCACACAGCAATTTGGTAATACCGCCGCGCCCAGCCCCACATCCAGCGCGAAACATTAACCCTGGAGTGGGCATTAACCGTGCTCTGGTTTCCAATGGCCTTTATCCTCACCACAATTTTTTAAAGCTAGACTGCATTTTATGGACCATTAATTTTTTTGAACAAAGAAAACCTCGTCGCCCACATCATGTCAAAAGCGTCAACTTTTGGCTAGTTCGCAAAATGGAATTTATGGTCATGTTTTTAGCGACAAAAAGACTAGAACAACAGGGAACTGAACACATCTGCGTGATCTTTCTGTTGTCTTATTTTCTCTCAAAAACATGCTCATAAATGTAACATATCCACTCCAGGCGCAGAAGCCCGCTGACCAGCCGTGCTATGAAGCATGAGCACAGCCAGTCGCCACCATAAAATGCGGCTTCATTTCATTTGCCAATTTTACTTGTTAATTTGTGACCAATGCATCAAATCCGCACTCGTTTTCACAACCAGAAACAACACCCACTGTAATATGAAAATATCTTCTTTACTTATCTACTTATCTCCAATAGAAGACTGACCCATTCATCAGAGAGCGACTAACGATGCGTTCAAGTCTGAGACTTTTTGTATGGAGGATGCATTTTACTTCAAAGCTTGAATTATCTCCACTCGTCACCAACCCTTCCGCTAACATTTCTCACTACTCCCTTTAACTAATGACAGATAACATTGCTTCAGTTTCGCCTGAACGCCAGAAGAGCATCCTTCGGATAGCTGATGTTATTTGCCCACCACATCAATGGTGTTTTGTTTTTGTTTTTAACTTATCCGCACACCTTCCTCACAGCTTTATTAACACTTCCGTCCCCCCCCCCCCCTTTCAGTCAAGCAGCAGTTTCACGCCTGACCTACAGACAAAAACGCACATGCCTGAAGCCTTGTCCCTTACCGGCAAGGGCCAGTGCAGCCAATGTCAAATGCAACGATCCCATCACTCTGCCTGTATATCCACTCGAGCTTCAACTGGTCCTATCGAACTTGTGTCAAGCAGCACTGAAGAGCTCTGGCGGAAACGCGACGCTCTTATATATGCAGCATCCAAGAAAGCATTGACCGCGCGTTGCACAGGGTCACGCAAGCAATCCCAGAGTCCCTTGCAGGTTCCTGCGGCAAGAAAGATGTTTTTGCTGCCTTCCTGTAGTGGGGCCTTCCGCTGCTTATCAGTGGAAAGCTGGTAGCGTCAGCGGTTTAGTGCGGGACAGGTCTGAGTAGAAAGTGAACAGGAGAGGGTTACTAGCAGGAAAGACTAGTTTTGAACGCACGTGTGTGCCCTTCAAGATTGTTTTGAAAGGTCTGCATACATGCGATTCGCACCGCTTGAAATCCTTACTTGTTTAGTGTACACCTAAAACGTAGACTACGTTTCAGCTCATGCGCAATGCAATTGCTGGCGCTTACGAGTTAAGATAGGAAGGAACACGTAGCAGAGATCCCCCACTTCAGATTTCGCAGTAAAGGAGTTCACACATACGTAAAAGCTATAAAGTTATTTGCACTGTACAACCTGTACCCGTCATTGTTGGGAATGTAAGGTTTGTTGTTACAAGAAGTTTATGATGTTCTGCGCTGTTGCCTTTTGAATGACTTACATGTTATTAGTTCCTTCTTCCAACTACGCTACATTGCGAGAGGCATTGTCACTCTTAATCTTAGCGCCTTTAGGCAAATATCGACCATGCGCTAACAGCTCGTTATGATCCCGTGACATTGGGGAAGAACTGCCTTTTGAAATGCCCGCTTTAAATGAACTCTCAGACTGGTTCTCACTAAATGTACCGATGCTCTCGAAGGTCATGAGGTTACCCAGTGGTGAACACGGGAGAAGAGTTCTCTATTTTAAGCGGCATACTCACGTTCTTTCTTAACACATTAGTCTGAAATTAAAACCTTTCAGCGTAACAAAACAATGATACCAAAATTTGTGAGTAGAAAGAAGAACATCCAAAAACATGAAATAAAATATTGGAGCGGACGCTTAAGCTCCGCTTTAAGGATGGCGCGGTAGTGTGATGGACTAATTCCCATACATGCAGAGGGCCATTCTCTACTTTAGATTAATAGATACCTGGGTGTCCTCATACCACTCATGGCGCAGTGGTTAAGCGATGCGCCATTGCCCTGCTATGGCAGGGGCTCCCAGCGGTGGGTCTTGTGCAGCTGAGGTTGCTCTTCGTGAGCAACCAGTCATTAACTACCATCTGCCACGGTGGGCAGTTTGCTCACTATCTGGTGGACAGGTTGTGGCCGCAAGGTCACGTGACCTAGATGGCCCACCTGCCTCCTAGGCACCACCTGGGCACCACCTGCCAGAGTCACGCTCGTGATTTTTCGCTCACAGCGCCGACGCCGGATTTTCTGTGTAACGCGACCTTCAATGCTATCACGTTACTAACCAAAGTTCCGTCATTTCTTTATCAATATCTCCGCATGATTCCAAATGAAACCAGCCGGTGGAGCATACTCGTAGTGGGTGCGAAATGCTTGGTCGGTCGACCTCTCTGAAAATTTTAATCTCAGGTCAACTGCTTTGAAACCTTACTTGTCTTTGCTGAAGCACGGCAGGACTTGAGGCAGTGGGGCTGTCGCATTTGCCCAAACTGCCCAAAGGGGCAGTTTCCACCTACCGCCGCAGCTTCGTGAGGGCGCTGCCAACTCACCCCACTTTTTTTTTTTTGATCATCTGTGAATCTTTAAAGCGTATTGCCATCGCACATTGGAGAAAAAGAATGTTGAACAATGTGTCTATCTAAGAATTCGTTGTCAAACATGTTTATTAGCAGAACACTCAGACAAGAACTCTATTACCGCAAAAACCTTTAGGATCTACTTTTCCAAGCGATCCCTGTAGCCCTTCTGAATAGCAAACTTTACGTAACAAAGTAGAACATCACCATAAGATCCAGTGAGACACCGAAGTAATCCTGGAAGTTTCAGCTCCTTTACTTGCTTCCGTTGCGGTCATTAACACACTTGACGTGGTCTAAAGGAATCTTATGTACGACATTAGCGCGACACTCAGGAGATGTTGCATCTTGTAAGAATTCTTGGTGTCCATGTTTATATACAGTATATAAGCGTGCAGTGAAACCTCATATGGTACTCAGTGCTAACGTTAGGTCACTCTATCTTTTGCTACACGTACTGTGTCCGCGCCTATTTCTCAACATTATATCGTGGCCTTATCAAGCTGAACTCCTAGCTGTAGCTACTTATTCCGTCTAAATCGACCACGATAAGAAACCAAACATGAAAGAGTTGTGCGAAGAACTTCATATGCCATAAACACAAGGTGTGCCCGAACGCTCGCGAGGTGGGGTTAAAGTTCGCAGTAATCTAAATATGACGCCATCTACTCTCTCCTTCTCTTGCACCACCGCTCACTCTCCGCTTTTGACCAAGGCTCCGCATACGCGCTGCTGAACTATCACGCGCTCTCCGGAGCGATGGGGCTAGGTATCGGTGGTGGTGGTGAAGATATTTGTTATACACATGGGAGTTTGAGATGTGCACCTCCTGGGACCCGGCACTGCATTTAACCGTTCGTGTCCCGGAGGTTCATTACACAGTGGTAACTGTCCTGTGACTTGTTTTTTGTTCATTGTATAAGGGCCAGTACGTAGTCCTATGCAAGCGGAATTGTTGAGTTGGTTGAAGGCGGGCACTGGTTTATTTGGAAGGTGGCGTGCATGAGGCAGAAAAGATGATCCTCCAAGTATTCAAGTTTGCAAGCATCTTGATCACTCCTTCCAGCTTTCTGCTCCGAGTAAGAATCTTATTGTGAAATCCGCAAACATTGCGGCGTCGCAGAACCTTTTGAAGTATTCGCACGGTGCAGGTGCTTCTTGCGGTGGGGATTCGTATTCTTTGACTTCTGCTTTGTTCAGTACTATATATCACATTGCGTCCACAAAAGTGATTTCTACGGAATTACTTTTTCGGATGGCTTTCAACTTACGGTGTGGCTGCGGCATCACTCGGTTTTTTAGGTCGTCCATCAGTTTTAACGTGATTGCTTTAAAGGCCCCGTTCTCCATAAAATCCAGCGTCAGCTTTGTCGTCGTTGTCGTAGTGCGCGTTGTGAGCGAAAAATCGCGGGCATGGTTCTGACAGGCGGTCCGCAGAGAGCAACCTAGGAGGCAGGTGGGTCACCTTGGTCACGTGACCTTTCATTCACAATCAGTTCACCGGATAGTCAGCAAACTGCCCTCCGTGGTAGGTGGTAGTAAATTAATGACTGATCGCTCGGGAAGAGCAACCTGGGCCGCACAACGCCCACTGCTAGGAGCCGCTACCATCGCGGGGCAGTGATGCCAACTGCGCACAACTGCGCCAGAAGGGGTATGATGACTCCCAGTGGTCTAGGAGTGTAAAGATGAAGATGACCTCCTGCTTATACAGGAATTAACCCATTAACTGTCGCCTCATACCCTTAAAGTGAATCTTAAATGTCTCCTCTATTTTTTCAGCTTTCATCATGGCTGATATTTTATAGAGGTCATACGCTTACGCAGACTATTACATTAACACTGTCTCCATGGCTGGATGAATGTACTTTCTTCTTCACCGGATGAACCAACACTTGACCGCGTGACTTGCGCCGCTCATAGCATTCCTTTCATTTCACATGACAGCTGCGTTTGCTGAACATAGCCGTATCCATAAAATCAGCCCCGCCGCGGTGACTCAGTGGTTAAGGCGCTCGGCTGCTGACCCGAAAGACGCGGGTTCGATCCCGGCCGCGGCGGCTGAATTTCGATGAAGGCGAAATTCTAGGAGCCCGTGTACTGTGCGATGTCAGTGTACGCTAAAGAACCCCAGGTGGTCGGAATTTCCGGAGCCCTTCACTACGGCGTCCCTCATAGCTTTAGTTGCTTCGCGACGTGAAACCCCAATAAACCAAACCTTAAAATCATTAAGCCACAGTCAGATTTCTTTATTATTGAGACTTGGCAGCAAAGGCCAAAACTCCATCCAACGAACGGATGTGTTTTCGCTAGTGTTTTTGCTTTAAATAGAGGAACAAAACTTTGGGCCCTGCATGGGCTCGGGGGCGTGTACGAGAGCGGCTATTCCGTCAGCACAGAAACGGCGGATGCGCATCCGTTGCAGACGAAGATGTCTGGCCTGTCTTCCCGGATGATGCTATTGGGTCCGCATTCCAGTCCTGGCCGCTTGTCCAAACCTGCAGGACATTTGATATTCACTGTTTTGAAGCTCTAAATAAATAATAAAGAAGCACTACAGCCTGTACCACTGAAGCATGTAACAAGTATAACAGTAAGTATGCAAAACGAAAGAAGAAAGGAAGCTTTAAGCCAATATTCCCCGCGTGTTCTCTTGGAAAGATGGCGATGAACAGCATGTAGTGTAGCAGAAGGTTGCTTGAAAGTTATACGGGTTATGGGAATTATGAAGGGAACTGGGACCGCGAAATGTTTGATCCAATGTTTCAAATAGAAAACGCTTGACAAGCCTCTCTCTGTATGTGGTACTCGCTTTAATGCGATAGGCGTTCACTCGTCAGTCTTACGAAAAAGCAGATGGCAGCCTACCAACCGGATTGTATGGAACCTGCCAGCCATGGCCACGGATGTCAACGAAATTAATTGAAATAAATTCATGCAGTTGCCACCTGCCCGCCGTGGTACTACGCATCAGTTCATTGCTCTAGAGGTAGACAGCCTCCACACGATCTGCACAACTTGAAATGAGCCTTACCGCAGCCCGGGAAGACCAAGCCTAGTGTAATAAGCTCCATAAGGAGTTGCAATATCTAAAGACTCCAGCGTATTCAGCGTTGAATGACACGTGTGCTTAGGTGAAACTGCCGGGATGTTAAACTTGTTAACGCGGATTCGAATGTGCGGGGCATGCCATGATGTGTGTGTAGCATCATCTCTACACATGTGAAACTATAAGGAATAGCCAGCGAAACTAGCTAACCACATGTCCCAGCATCTGCACTCAATCCCTCATCTACGATAAAAAAAAAGCACTGGTTCAGCGTATACTCACATATGGCACGATCGGTGCCGTAGCACGGACACTTGAAGCAAACCAAGCCGGTCCTCTGGTAAGCGCAAACTTGGTTGGGACCACACTGGGGACCCTGGAACACGCACGTTAAGAAAAGAAGACAAAAGAACAAATTCGAGCCCTTCATAAGCGGTATTATAAGCTTAGTGATGACAGTGTTTTGCAGGTTTATGAACCAACAGTTGTCTTTTTGTTCTGCATATGTTGTGTAATCATTTTTCCTTGCCTCTATTAGTTAATTTTTTTTATTTAGAAACCTGCGATGTCGATGTGAAGAAGAAACTGCGCAGGTATTTTATTCTATCAGGAATAATTTATTTCGATCTAGTCTCAAAATCAAGGCTAGTACTTCATGGCATCCTGTAGTTACTCTATCGGTAGCCATCAACAACCTTAGGACAAAATATATGCACAGAAACTTGAGTGGGACACTGAAGTGGGGAATTCTGCTTTAAGGGTTCGACGTGATAGCGTTAACTAATTAATGCTTATCTGTGCGGAATTGGTCATTCTCTGCTTTACATTAACAGATCGCAGGGAGTCCTCGTACCACTCCTGGTGCAGTGGTGCAGCGGTTAAGCGATGCGCCACTGCACAGCTATGACAGGTACTGCAACCGCCCTTACAAAAATTTTTTAGACAGTCTATAGCCTGTCCGTAGACTTCTGTCTATAAAGTCTGTAGACTATAGATAAATCCTAGAAAAGAGAACAGTTTATTGGAAATACGAATGCTATGGACACTACAGATTAATGGCCATACACTTCTAGTACATTTTTGTCTATAGACAGTATATAGACTTGAATAGACAAAACAAATATCCATAGGAAGGCAATAGTGTCTATAAGAAGTCTATAGACTGTCTATAGACCATTTTTATAAGAGCGCCGCCGCGGTGGCTCACTGGTTATGGTGCTCGGCTGCTGACCCGAAAGACGCGGGTTCGATCCCGGCCGCGGTGGTCGAATTTCTTTGGAGGAGAAATTCTAGAGGCCCGTGTACTGTGCGATGTCAGTGCACGTTAAAGAACCCCAGGTGGTCGAAATTTCCGGAGCCCTCCACTACGGCGTCTCTCATAGCCTGAGTTGCTTTGGGACGTTAAACCCCATAAACCTAACCTAACTATTTTTATAAGAGCGGTATAGCTTGGTAAACCCAGGTTGCTCTTCCGGAGCAACCTCTCGGGACCAGTGATAAATGGAACTGCTACCTGCCACGGACGGCAGGTTTTTCACTATCCCCTAGGCATTTTTATTAGCATTTTTTAGGCATCTTTTTAGCAAAATTTATTATCTATGCAGATTACACAAGTATTTTTTTTGCTGGCAATGATATCAATCTTGTTAAACAATGTAACAGTGAAATGAAATCCTTAGAGGAATGGTCTAGAGTAAATGCAATGAAGATAAATGAAAGCAAAACAAAACCGATTATCTTCAGGCCGAAAAACAAGCACATACCTCTGCATCAAAATATTATAATAAACTCACAATGCATCGATTTAGTCGAGAATTTCAAATGTCTGGGTGTCACCTTTTCTGCAAACATGTCCTGGGATAATCACGTCAAGCATGTACTAAGCAAAATAAGTCAAATAACTGGTGTAATAGGTCGCTTAAGATATATCGTTCCCACAGGCATCAAACGCTCGGTTTATCATTCATTATTTCAATCATACTAGAACTACTCTCACTTAGTATGGGGAAACAACACCCACTAATATAGAACACATCCACCTGTTACAGAAAAAGTATATCCGACACACACATAATGCTTCTTATACTGCTTCCACATCAACTTTCTTTAAAAACTCTGGTGAAATTCCAGCTCACAATCTCTATAGATATCGCTTAAGTCATGTATATGAACAGGAAATCCACAGGAATATCAACAATATACGTACCCTATCCCAATTACAGGACAGAACTCAAAGTTAGATTACAAAACACTTCGAGGATTGGTCAGTACCAATGTCACGTTCAAGTTACAGGAAACATGCAGTGCCTTAAGTACACTATACCAACGGTTTTGAATTAGTATAATTCGGTCCGTTTTGACCTCTTCACGGCAACCTATGAGGACCTCCGGCAGATGTATTTGGTTTCTATGTAATGTTGTCTACCCTTGCTGTTTTCTTTTGCATTTATAGCAGTGAGTTTCGCTATTTCGTTTTTTTTTCTGCTTTCGTTTATTATGAGTACTATATCTGCTTCATATTAAATATGTATGTAATGTTTGGGTATCAAGAGTATGTTTGCTTATGTGATGCTGGCACTCTGCCGAAGTAAGGGATTGTGGACCCGTCAAGCTGTCCAAGGAGAGCTTTTTCTACAATCCCCCCCTCCATCTGTATTTGATGGCAAATAAAATATTTCATTTCATTTCATGTTGTGATGATGTCACAAGGTCACGTGACCTTGGTGGCGTTCAGTAGTCACGTCCATTTTTCCTGCATGAAATGAGAAATGCGCACTTACGTTCCTTCCTCCGCATCTCATCTCCTGACGTTCCAACACGAAGCCTGTATGAAACGAAAAACAGGAACGCAGCGAAACAGAATCTAAATTTAGAGCCACCCTTGACAGCAGAATGCCTATTTTCATAACACAACAGTGAAAAGAGCTCTATTTCTTTTCAGGCTCGATTAAAACCCACAGTTATCTGCAGCATGCCAAACACAATCGCCATCTTGCGGATACAGCACATTCCTGAAAGGGGATATAAAGTTGTTATATGAGGATATTGGGACACATGCATCTTTCGATTTTTGGCCTTCTGTGCACGCGAGTTATCGACGGCAGCTTTCGAATGCTTACGGTTTTTTTTTATACCAGGCCGCTGTCCAGTTTGCCAAAGTTGTTGATATGCCTTACCATGAACGTGAACCGGTGAAAAGCTCCCGTGCCACATCACCATTATTACGTCTCCTTCAGAGGCAGTTTTTAAGAAGGTACTGTACCATCAGCAGACGAAGCCAGCTTCTGCGGCGGGTCACAGATCTCATCAAATGGGGTGCGCCAAGACACCATAGCAGACATGCCACAGTCCCATCTTGCCTAGATGATATTAACATGGTGTCACCCAGCCTGGCTTTACCCCAGCGCTCTTCCAATCCGACACCGCTGACGAGTCAGCACAAAGATCCTTCGAAAGCATGTGCCTGTCGGCACTTTGGCTCATTGAATTTCTCAAAATTACCTAGATGTATAAGGCGCTTAATTAGTTCATCCAGCCTGGCGAAGCGCAAGAACGCCTCGAAGTGGAGGCTTAGAAATTTTGGCTTGGCTATTGTAGAGCAGAAAATCTTTATTCAGTCGCAGCAACACGAGTTTTCTCGAGATAAACCTGCAAGAAAAGCTTTGATTGTTTCGACACGAGCGTAACGCTGAGCATTGAATTGGGCTAACCTTAATAAAGAACTGAAAAAAAAAAGTCCTATGAAAAGAATGCATTCTGCGTCACAGGGGAAAGCATCGCGGCGCCGTTATGATTCCGCAACAAAATCCATATATGCCAAATGTCGACTCCTTAGCATTCCCGCTGTGAATAAAGTGTTTTTAAATAAACCGGCACATATGGGGCCCTCCGCTAGTAAGCTTGAGAAATTCGACACATGATTAGCGCTTTGGTGCTGCGAAAAAGATAAGGTAATCCTTGGAGATAAGGTAAGCCTTGGCCGACAGGTCAAGAAATCTTTCAATTTCCAGTAGTGCTCCCCGCCTTCCTATGCGCATGCACAAACACGTACGCAGGCAGACATGCACACATATTGGGCTTCATGTAAATTAAAGCCAAGAGCCGTAACACTGCGAAACATTAATACCGAGGAATGGGTTCTCTTTACTTGTAGATTTACCAGATAATTTCTTATTGGACAACAAATCTTGAACCGACAAAGTCTACTCAAATGCTCTAATTACGGAGTTCGAAGGAAACGCTGGTGATATTTTTGACGCACCTTCGCCCTAATATCGAGAGGTGCAGTGGGGACCGGGTTAACGGAGGCAGCAGAGCATCTCTGAACTTTTCCTTTTTAGTGCGAAAGCGCTACATTACTAGCAATGCTGAAAAAGCCGATGGGTCTTTCAAGCCTAGACCTTTGACCCTTGATCTTTGACCTTTGCGACGAAATAACTTTGATACGGGTGCCTACGGAAAGGTCACGTGGTACGAAACTTTGGAAGAAATTGTTTGGAGGAGAATATAAGGCAGAGTCCAGGCAAGAGGCAAGTAAATTCAAAGGACAAGTTATGCCGATGTTTAGGTAGTAGGGAAGCTAATTCGAAACCGAGTGCTTTCGCACGTCATACTCGGTTTAACGGGGTTAAAACTTTTTTTTTCGCCTCTCACAGCGGAGATCTTGAACGAACACTGAAAGAAAGTCAATGGAAAGCGTTTGTTTCTACGCGCTGCTTGAAAATCTTGTCGATCCTGAGAAACCGGGTAATATTAAACTGACCTTTCTTGACTAAACTTTCAATTCCGCTGAAAAATTAACTTTTCAGTTAATAAGTTGCAGGACACCACAAGACAACCGTAATAGTGATATTTAAGACGGTTTTCCTATATAATAAAGAGTTTTTAATCTCTCACTCAGCCAGGCTACAATCGAAATTTTGAGGCAGAAGAGCACCAAAAGCACGCGTGGAAGGCTGCAGTCGAAATTTCGCTCATTTAGTTCAGTGCGCGGATAAAACGATGGTATCCGTGAAAAAAGCTACCTATGAACCGCTTCATACCTCTCTAACCACGGCTGTGTCCAGCTGATAAGAAAGCGTTCAATTGATAACGAAATCCATTTCATTTTAAAGGAAACTTGAGAGACGCTTAAGCTCCGGCTTGAGAATGAAACGCGATAACGCCCGATTTTTATACTGTCCACATGACGGCATCACTCCGTGTTGCTCCTAGACATCTCCATTCGGATAAGAAACTTTCGACCCCACTTCCTCCAGGACGAATGGTGACGTCACACTCCCTTACAGCGCTCCTGGTGGCCTCCGGTAAAAGTGGAAAGCTTGCGAAAGGTTTTTCCCGCACTAACTACGCGATGGAGCCGCGGCAGCAGACTGTGGCGACGACGGCGACGCCACCTTTTTTGCCTCACGAGTTCCTTAACTCTCTCGCGTTAAAAATTACACTGTTCGGCAGCCGATAGAAAGGAAACATTACGCTGAAACTGTATCTTTAAACGAAGGGGCAGTTTTCAGCCCTTGTACAAAATTCCTATAAAGCTGTGCACATTTAGATGCGTGTGCTCTTGGTGCACGTCAGGTCCTTGTGTACGGGCGTGAGAACAGAAAGAATTCTCCTGTGCACCAAAGCAACAGCTTAGCATGTTTTCAAAAGCCAAAATCTGCAGCTTTTTAAGACACCACAAGGTGGTACATCAGTTATTCTATCCAGCAGTGTTCGTAAAGCTAATTCCGTGGAACTCACATTCATAAGGAGAAGATGGGCAGTCCTTCAGCCGGCACTGGAAACCGGGGTCGCACTGTGAGTGAAAAATAAAAAAAATAAGCTCAAGTCAATAAATTAAAAGTTACGAAACCTTTTCTTAAGCTTTTCCTTCACGCACATCGAGTAGTTAAAACTGCCATAGAAGACCGATAGGGCAAGATTTAGACGATAGCCAAAACATTCATAGCAAAAATATGAAAGCCTTTCGAGAGGAGATCTGCGCATATATTTATCATACGATATATAAAAAAATGGCATTAAAGTATTTCCTGCTGAAAAACAATTTTGTCTTTTCTTCAGAACAGCTGGGTGCGCATGATTCCTTATTGCGGACGATCCGCTTTTGGACACTCTTAATAGGCTGCCGAAGTGTCCATATTAAGGAGGCAAGAATGCATTAACTCTTTACAGCATCCTGAATACATTAAGAGCGCTTTATTCGTCAGCGCTACAAGTCATTTAGTCATTTTTTCAGTCACACGTCGGTTTCGTCCCATTTACTGCTGGAAGTTATAGTGTCCTACAAGACGTCACAGATAGGGGCCAATATTCGAATAAGCCTCCGCTAAAGTTGGAACACTGCTAGAGCAATAACTGCGGAGTTGCACAGGGCCCGTGTAAGTATGTAATGGATGAGCCAACAGGGTACTTACGGAGCACGACGTTGGAGAAACAGAGATGCCTGCGAAGAAAAGAGATAATACGGCTTTAGATGTGGTACTGCACGGACGCTGAGAGTGCTAAAGATAATGAGCTCAAGTTCACGAGCTGGTTAACGGGAAATAAAGGTTACAACTTAAATGCCGTACTCACAGCGATGATCGGTCTCACAGTTGGCCCGGTTGGAATAATTGGCGTGAACGACGCACCTTTGGCTTCCAGAACAATCGGAATCCTGGGAAATACAGAAGTCAAGTGATAAAATCTCTCTTATTTACTCAGAGAATGATGACGGGTTTTACGAATGCATATGGGGTAAATTAGCGAATGAATTGGTAAATTAAGGCGGAAGCTCCTTCGACACGCAGTGGAAACATGGGACGCGTGCCCTTTACATCCGATTACAAAGCATACGATAAGTACTAAATTACTGACCTGATAGGTTGGACGGACCGCGTGCCAGTAATGTTTCACGAAAATCAAAGCGATACTAACAGCAAAACCAATTTTAACAGCCGTGATCATCTCGGTGGCAGGCAGTGGGATGACACGCTCTTCCAAGAAAGGATGGATGACACAAAACCGTACTTTAACTTGTTGAGAGTGAGCGCATGCTTTTTACACGCTTCGGAATACGTTCTTTTGCATCTAACCCTCAGCAATCAGACTTACAAGCGTTGTTGTGCTGCTTCAATGCAGTATATTCTTTAGTAATCTGCACTCTATTGTGCAAGAAAATTTTTCTTTTCCGATTGTAGGGCGACAAATATAGTATACAGGTGGGATGCTGCCTACATCGTATTGCAATGGCAAACTTACCGTTTCACAGTGAGTCGCCGAAACAGCCAGTCCATAGCCTGGAAGAAAGTCGTTGTGAAAGATTAGCCCCTGCTTTCTGTGAGGCAGAGCAAAACGATGTTTTGCGTTTTCAGTGCAGCTAAGAAAAATGAAGCAAGTGATTGCATAATTAGATTTTTATCTAATTAAGGGTTCTCGCAATTTAAGAGTTTGCTGTATTACGCTTCTACGTGGTTCCGTTGCCGGTTTATCCCGCCGGATTGAGCACTCGCTTACAATCTTCGGGGCGAGCTAGGATGAACAGTTCTGACTGTAGTTCATTTGGGTAGTTTCAAGCGGAAGGAAAGGTTCAAAGTTCTAGGAAAGACACAGCGTATCACTTTTCGTTTTTCAGCCGAAAACTTCATGACGGAAAAAGAAAGATTTCGCGCTCACACGCAGGCGCTTCCCTGAGCATTCAGTTTCAGAGGACCAGACAATAGAAAGGAAGACGCCCCCGGGTGCTCTGTCGACTTCTGTTCCGTTGTTATGACCCTTGCAACAAACGGGATGGACGTGATATCAGACTACGAACTTGAAGGCAAGGAATATTGCTTCAGGAAAGTGTGAAAGCTTAATGCCCATGTTGCGGATAGCTACAAATGTTACCCGACGAAGGCAGTTGCGGTTTTTGAAGTTATTCTCAGCAGTCGGCTCTATTGACCCCTACCCCCTTCCCTAAAGCAAGCAGCACCTCAAGTCTGACCTACCGACGAAAAAAAAGGCACACGCTTCCTTACCTACGAGGGCCAGCGCAGCCAACGTCAAGTAGAACGATCCCATCACTCTGCCTGTATATCCACTCTAGCTCCAACTTGCCCTGTCCAGATCGTGTTAAGCAGCTCTGAAAAGCTGGGGCCGAAACGCGATGCTCTTATATGTGCAGCGTCCAAGAAAGCATTGACCGCGCATGTCACAGAGCCACAAGTGCCATCCCAGCGACCCGTGCAGGATCCTGCGGCAAGCAAGATGCTTTTTCTGCCTCCCCGTAGTGGGTGCTGCCGCTTCTTATCAATGGAAAGCGGGTAGGCTCAGCGGTTTGTGCAAGACAGGTCTGAGTGGAAAGTAAACAGGAGAAGGTTAGTAGCAGGAAAGACTAGTTTTGAACGCACGTGTGTGCCATTCAAGATTGTTTCCAGAGCTCAGCTCACACGTGCGATCTGCAACACTTGAAACCTTACTTGCGTAGTGTTTAGTTAAAGTAAAATCAATTCGCTATTTACATTCATAAATCAATTTGCCGGTTCTATTTGCTTTCTTTTATATTTTTTTTTCGAGTATGAGGAGGTCGACGTCCGTGTCTTGACTAATGCCCTGCAGGACCATTCTTTTCATTTCAGCACAACGAGCACACAAACAATGTTTCATGGTGTGGCAGGGTCGGTGGTTTCACTCGCTGGGACCGCTGAAACACACCGTCCTCCATTATCTTGCAACCACACGGGCTCTTTGCTTACTCCCACTACTGGCCGGCATGCCCTCACCACCGGAGAATTCCTTGCAAGGTGCGAAGTGAACCAGACAACAACTAAGGCCTACCCCATAAGTGAACCTGCTCGCCATCGAAGTTGTCACCCTTGCCGCCAGGGTCGCACCTTCCCACCCGAACACACTGATATCATCATCGCAGATTCTACCGCAGGTTTTCACACAAGCCCAGAAAGTCAATAACGTCGTTCCCATAGGTCAAGAAAGGCGCCACCTTACCATGTTTTTTCGGCATGTCTTTGTGATCGACTGGCGTCGTGAAAAGAACTTCGCCTTTTCAGCCATCATCATCATCGTCATTATTAACATCATTTCCCATCATCTGCACTTTTGCGATAGCTGGCACCAACAGAAACCTGATTATTACTGACGAAACAGAGCGTTGTATTAATGCCATATTCCTAAAACCATTAGGCGTAGGGTTACAGTGTCAGTTCCGGTAACTGCATCAACACCATCTAATGCTATCGCTTTGCAAACACATAAAATAATTAGGTGTCCCTGTTAATTCCCGTGGCTTCACGTCCACAGCAACTTATGCTGAATAAAACTTGGTTAGCAATGGGCGGACTGTGTGTTTTTAATAATGCCCTCTAGCATTATTAATCAGGCTGATGATGATGAGATCAGCAGTCGCGTGGTGGCGCGAGCCACTGAGCTAAATCTAGAAGAAGAATGTTCTGAGCCTCCGAAATGGCGCTCTCCTGGTTCGCACTCTGCGTCGCCGGGCTCCTGGTTGCCCAGTTGTACACGTTGCCAGTAAGTCAGTTCTTAATCGAATTATCCAGTTATTATTCTTACAACCGGCAGCGAAATAGTCAGCCACACAAGACACGCCGCGAGACGTCGTGGCGTCGGCGGCGATCCTTTTTTCTCTCAGCCCTTGCATGTCCTGCACAAACCACCTGATTTTGCGCAAAACATATATCATAACACCCTTGGTAGGCCCTTGGCTACCTGTCCCTTGTCAAGCACTGTTAGGAGCACGCTGGATGCGGCCGCCACTTTCATCCTTTCTCAGTGGTTTTAGCATTCCATTTTCTTCATCCACGATACTTCGTGTCAGAAAGCTAAGTTCGGGATCCTCTTTGTGGTAGTCTTGCTTTTTCTGCGTGGAAAGAAACGTGTGTTAGAAAATTCCTTCCCTTCAAACTGCGGCCCTGAAACGCTTTTCCTCGAGGCTCTTCATTTTGGCCCTAAGGATTGTGCTCTCTTTCCGGTGCTGAAATCCCTCTATTCATGACAGGCCAGGAGCAGTACACGCTGCAGTCCTGATCACCAGCCGGTTACGAGCTATTATTCTGAGCCTTATACACAGTCAGCTGTTAAAGGTTTGATGCGCGGACGTTGCGCCGCTTGCACGAGCCCTAAAGACCGAAAAGTCTGGAAAGGTGGGGACAATAATTCTCCTTACCTTGCACAGATATAGATATTAAGGAGTGCCATAAGTGTTTCACTAGGCAGCTAAGGCGCAAACTCCTTCCTCCTTACTTCCGGCAAAGACGGTACTTGTTGGTTTAGTTTGCACATGCCTAGGAAGCACGAACACGCTCATCATGTGTTTTCATGCTGGTAGTTCCTCTTCGGAGCACAATAATTTTGGTAAGTGTCAATAAATTCCGCGCATGTTTTGATCGTTGCTCACAGTTGGAGGCCTTCGCATTTCTTTTTTCTTTCCTGTGTGTGTGAGCATACCTTGTCTGAAAGCTTCATTTTATTCAATGTTAGGTAACAACGCCCATAAGGAGGGCTGGCATTCACCCAGCAATTGCCATATTTCACCACATTTGCACCACTGACTACTATCTCATGCGCAGGTGCCGGGGAGAGCAGCGAGCCTCAATCCAGCCCGAGGTATGTCACGCCTGATCGAGCCGGATTTTGCATTTTGTATATTGACTTTTCGCGTCTTTTGTATTACCCTGGAGACAAATGCAGGCTATGTTCTGCACCTTCCTTGAAATTAAGGACAAATGTAAATTTGGACCGGAAGTAGTTTATGAACGCAATTTCTTTCATATATCGTAATGTTCCAGTATAACAAACAATATGTCCGCAGAACTCCCCTCGACAGCCTTGCATTTCTTCGCTATTACCGTTTTCGTTGTCGTCAAAAACGTGCCCCCATTCGTTTTCTATGACATTCTTAAATACTCGATGCGAGCGATGGGAAAACTTTAAAAGAAAGACTTTGCTACGCATCAGAAGACTGGACCATTACTTCAATATTTCTTCAACAGCATCTTACAATATGCTACAGCTAGGAGACTCACAATTAAAATTGATGTTCAAGAATCCTGTAGTTGTTCGGCTGCCCAACCAGAGATAATAACTGGGAGAAACAAAAGAGGTTTTGAATAGAGGAAAGCTGCGCTGTAGCCCATTCCAAGCGCAGCCTTAGTCGTGCGACGAGGAAATGGGTGAGCTGAAGCGATTAGACGAAACGTAAAGGTCGTACTAAGCTACATGTGAGTATACAGATTAAGATGCGCCACGTACCGTTCTAGAAGCCTAGTAGGACGAGTACGAATGCGCGGTCATTCTCTCACTATTTAAACACAACTGTCAAGTGACTGGGGAACCTTTTTACTTTATTCAACTATAACTTCAGATAAGGGCTGTGGAGGATGAGATTGTGTGTACTGCTCGAGTAAGTGATGCTACAACACATAACGTGCCTGCACAAGGTAGATTCTACTTCATTCGCCGGGGTACGAACACGCAATACGACCTTGTCCTAATTACGTCTTGAAAACGCAGCCTATTACGCAGTGCATATTCATGTGAACAGCATTGTTAAAGTAGAGCTTGAAGAACTGTCGAAGGAAGATGGCCTTCTGATTTTATGACGTGGAGCGTGCCTCTGGCGGCAGTACATGATCCAGTCTGACATTGAGCGTGGACCACAGCTCTTGGATCTCACCGGTTGCGAATTCTTCATTGGTCCATCCATCGAAGTCCGCAGCAATAACTGGCTCAAAGCTTGGAGGGTAGCCGACTGTATGCCCGTCGCGGCTTTAAGATTAACTGCTCTCGGACGTGAAAACATGAATGTGGTATAAGAAGAAAATGCAAGGTGCATGCAATAGAATAGCGACCCCTGCAAATTGGAAATTCATTGTATTCGAACACCACAAGAAGTGGGAACACCCAAAGGACAAAAAAAAAAAAACTCCCCAAAGCTCATCTAATGATGCGCTAAATGCCAGCAGCATAAATACTTTACATGAGTCAGCATTGAAGCTCGACACAAGTGACGCGTTGGCATTTGCATTCCCCTGTTGCTCCGCCTCTATACTGCTCTGCACTTGTGCTCTCCTCCTCCTTGATCCTCCTCTCCTTCTTTTACTTTTTATCATGATCTTGTGGTCGCAGACCTGCTGCAGTGGCTCAGTAATTAGGGCGCTCGGCTGCAAAGCCGGAGTATCCGGGCTTGAACCCGGCTGCAGTGACCGCGTTTCGATGGAGGCGGAACACGAAAAGGCGCTTTCTTCTTTCACTCCCACCTTCCTCCCTTCCCTCAGGGCGCACTTGAGGTGCCCAACGAGAATTAAGGCCGTTGCTCTATCTTTATTTTCCGCAAAAAAAAAAAATAGAATGGTCTCTACGCGCTGACGCGGACAGGAACGACGCTGGAAATTGACCAAAACGCGACAGTAATAGCTAGCACTCTCAAATAATTGACACACGTGTCCTGTGGCTTTTTTCTCTCTACGTGTACGGCCTGCATGCACTACTTGAACACAGCTTGACCAATAGTTTGTAACCAAGCCCATAGGTGGCGCCACAATTTTTCTAATTTCCAATAGTTAGGCTCAGAGTATGCATATATTCTAATTCTGAGTTTCGTGTGTGGGGTCATTAACTATTCATAAATGGCACGTAGACAGCGTTCCTCTTAAATCAGGATCCACAATTGCGCACCTTTTGTGCAGGTCGCTGCGGATGCAGCAAAAATGCAGCCGCTGGCATCGTCGACGGCTCAACTCTGGATTCCAACGTCTACCCGTGGGTGGTCGGTGGCCGTTTCTCCCTTCCACTATGGAATTTTAATGCAACGTCTCTATGAGACCGGAGAGGAAGAAACGTCCTTCGAAAAATGGGAGAGATCTTTGGAGCAATAGCGCAAACAAGACAAGGGACAAAAGAACGAGAAGACACACACAGCGCTGTTTGTGTCTTCTCGTCCTTTTGTCCCTTGTCCTGTTTGCGCTACTGCTCCGAAGTATGAACTAACAAGCCCGAATTTCAACGTTGTTAGAGAGATCTTTGCTTGCGTGCCAAAAACCTGCGTGTCAAAAACCTGCGTGTCAAAAACGCGGCACCGTTAAAGGCCCCGTTACCCAGAAAATCCGGTGTCGGTGTCGGCGTTGTCGGTGTCGACATTGTCGGCGTTGTGAGTGAAAAATCAGGAACATGACTATGGCTGGAAGGCACCCAGAGAGCAACATAGGAGGCAGGCGGTCACATAACCTTCCGGCGTCATCACAATCTGCCTATCGGATAGTGAGCAAACTGCCCACCGTGGCAGGTGACAGTTACGAGTAAATTAATGATTGGTCACTCGGGAAGAGCAACTTGGGCCGCACAAGGCCCACTGTTGGGAGCACCTGCCATCGCAAGGCAGTGGCGCTTCGCTTAACCACTGCGCCACTGCGCTAGGAAGGGTATGGGGACTCCCAGGGAGATATGAATGTATAAAATAGAGAATGACCTTCTGCATAAATGGGAATTAACCCATTACGCTACCGCGTCATACCTTTAAAGGTGCACTGAAGAGGATTCTGAACATGTCTTTTTGTCGCGGGAACTCGATCCACACGTTCCTAGCATTCTTAGAAACAGTGACTTATTGCCCTGTGTGGTCGATTCCCAATTAAAACGAATTAACGTCCGGCTCCCGCCTTTATTTTTGAGTTCTGCCTCGTACGGTGGGCGGAGTCGACCAACGCGTGGAGCGCCTTTCACCCAGTGCCGTGGAGGCTTTGCTCTCGCTTTATTTTGTTTTTTAGGTTTCCATGAATAAATAGTTTCATTCGCAGATAATATAGCCGCAAAATAAGCCCTCAGAAATAAAAATACGCGCGGACTATTTGCTACTACGGACTACTACGTATTACTCCGCCGATGGCAGAGCGGCAAGCCGCCACGGGACTGGGTGAAAGGAGCTCCACGCGTTGGTCGACTCCGCCCATCGTACGAGGCAGAATTCAAAAAAAAAAAGGCGGGAGCCGGACGTTAATTCGATTTAATTGGGGAAATCGGCCACACAGGGCAGTAAATCGCAGTTTCTAAGAAAGCTCGGAACGTGTAGATCGAGTTCCCGCGGCAAAAAGACAAGTTCAGATTCCTCTTCAGTGCACCTTTAAGGCAGGGGCTTAAGTGTTGCCACCAAATTTTTTGGAAGGAAAATGGTGACAGAGCAAAGTAAAAGAAAACAAAGATGTACAAAGATTGGTCTTTTCTTGCTTCTTTCTTTGCCCTGTTACTTATGTTAGATGTTCCTTCTATGTATTCAAATTGTAATTTTTACCACCCCCTATGTAATACCCTCGTGAAGAGGGCCTTTAGGGGTATTTTGAAATAAATAAATAAATACAATAAAGTAGTATTCAACTGCGGTCTTGAAATCGTGGCGTAAACGGCGTCAGCGACGGCACTCGAAACGCAGCCGCTGGTGTCGGGTTTGAATCCGGGAGAGGAGCGCCAACTTTTCAGCGTGCAAAAAGTGACGAGAGGAGAAGGGAAAAGCGCGAAAACGTTGAAAATCAAATTTTACTACAAATAACTCAGCTTCTAACAAACGCATTAAAAAAAACTCTTGCGGGAGGATATTTGTGAAGATTCATCCTTTAATATCTCAGGAATACGGAAACTTTATTAACGTCGACTTTCAGAACCCCTCTAAAAGTTAGAATTTTCTACACATCGAAATATTAGCCCAATCCCATCAATATGTTCCTAACATAATCTTACAATACTCCATAGCTCCCTGGCAATTAAAAGTGATGTCCAAAAAAGCTGCACTTGTATTAGTGAAGCTTTTTTTTCGGCATGAATATCAAACATATTCTCTTCGTGAGGAATGCGTAGAAAGTCAGTGTCACAAGTGCACTCCTAAAGGCATTAAATTCTGACTGATACTTATTAATCTGTGTTGGGGTGACGTAGATGACAGGAGCAGCCTATCCTTGAAATCGTACTCTTCGGTTATTCTTCTTTAATCGTTTATTTATTCACTCTGATCGTGTATCACCGAGCAGTCGCAATATTAAAGTGACTCTGAGGGCAAGTTTGAGTCGGCCTGTATCGACAGATTGCCCTTTTCTAGCGACAATCGCGGTAGCGATAATTGTGATTATCTTTTATGCGGGAGCGCTAGGTTATGCGGACAGGAAGGGGGGGGGGGGGGGTCGCGGAAGCGGATCAGTGTAGCGAATCGCGTATCGCGCTATGCTATAACTCTCTAATGACGCTAACCGGACTGAAAAAAGAGCTTTTATAAGCTGGAAAAGGTCAGAAATGTAAAACACAGCTGTCGCCATCCCCGGCAAATTTAGCAAGTAAACGCGCTACGGCGCCACAGTTCTTTAAGCACGGATCCAAGAGGCTAGGCTGCACGCCCATTCCCTTACAAGCAGTGATCACGGAGTCCTTTTAGCGCAGACATCACAGGTTTGGAATCAATTGGCGAGAAATTTTTTTAATGAAATTTTATCCACAGTGAGCGCGTCTTCGACTGCCAAACACACACCAAGAGCACCAAAGACTCGTTTTTTACTAAGAAAAATTTGATGGAGTTGTCCTTAGTGTCCTTCATTGACATGCGCGCTGATCTTCGTTCGGTCTGAGAACGTTTGCTTTTAACCAGCAATTGCATGCCCGTATTTTACGGATGTGTTCTTCTTATCTTTTAATTCTCCTTTCCTCTAACTTTACAGATAAGCATTGAGGTATACTACCAGCCACAGGACCTCCAGCAGAATGGCACAGGCACTTGCTACACCGTCGACATTCTGCGCGTGAGTGTGGGCGTTTTATGTGCTGCGCCTTGCAGGACAGATAATCTTCCCGTCCTGATTACCTGCCCTGGCTTGGCGCATGCGCGGCTGTTGGTCTCGGTGTTCTCCATAAAAATGTCAGTTGTTAGTTCAGCCCGTGAACTGGGCTATTCTTTCAGGTGCGGCCGTATTTTTTGGCTGGTAGTAAACTTTTTGAACATTTGCGACAGCGGAAAGTCCGTTCAGTTGATATTGACGTTTGTTATAAGGAAGCTAAAAGCGTGGCAACATTATAAATGGCAATGCAGACAAGCCAGGACATTTGGTACAAGGAAAGAAACGGCTACTACGAGAGGAGCTAGTCTCTTTCGGGGAGCAGTCAGGCGGAACATACATTGCCAGATTAAGGCAAATGACTCTTTTAGAAGGCTCTTGAGGAAACCTGTAGTTCAGTGAAGTTTACAATACTGTGAATTTGATTAGGAAACATTCATATTCATTTATTTTTCCCACAGGCAAGACACAACTTAGACTCAAAGTCTACGCTTCCGCAGTATTTTCGCACATGTTCTGCAAGTCTGCGAGATGTCTGTGATCGTTGAGTCATGCACGTGTCAAAAGAAAGGTGGGGGGGGGGTAGGTAGCATTTCTACCCTTCCGGTTCTCTTTGCACTGTTTTTTTTTTTTTTTGGGGGGGGGGGGCCGGTACCGCTTAGCAACCCTCCCAACTCGCCAAACATAGGTACCTAGCTCCCCTGTATATATATACACTGTGACCTCGTTATAACAAAAAGGTTTATAACGAAGTAATGAATCTAACGAAGGAATGATGGTTCTCCTTGGAAGCTCGGTCAGCGTGGGCTATAACGAGGCTACGGCTATAACGAAGTAATCGCCGGACCCCTTCAACTTCGTTATAACGAGGTTCAACTGTCTCTGTTTTGAATGGCACTTCGGTGGACGATGTGGAGCCGTGGCGCAGTCACTTATGACGTCAGGCCAAGCCACGGGCGGCCATTACGTTTCGCAGGGATTTTATGAGCAGTCGGAAAGTATAAGAAAGCTCCGCCTGGACCGAGCCGCCAGGGAAGGGATGAAAGGGGAGCAAAGAGGGAAGAAAGGCACTTTTCTTCACAGTTGTTTGTCGCATGGGGGGGGCGGAGGGGAGGGGGCAATGAAAAGAGTATTTTTCAATATGCCGCGCCCGATATCAGTGACATGTGAACACCGGCCTGGACGTATTTGCTTGTTTAACGCATTTGATGCGAGAACGGCTGGTTATCGTTCTCCTCCCGTGGCACTTCACTTCCAGAGAATGATAAGGGGCGCACGATCCCTGGGCCAGGGCAAGAAGACCATACAGTTCCTATGCGGGGGAGCCATGATCACCAGAAGACACGTGTTGAGCGCTGGACACTGCCTACTGCCAGAGTAAGAGGCGAGCAAATTTCTAACTGCGCAGCAATGCCTAGTTGCATGTCAGTGGTCTGAACAGTTCTTCAAATCAATATCTACTTGTAGGGCGCCGTACACCGAGCTAAAAGGACCCAAATTGCTACAGGGGCCGATCTTCTGAGAACTAACTGCACTTGCAAGACTGTAAGTTTATCCAAGAGCAACCATTACTCCCTTACCGACTAAACTCGAAACTGTCATCAGGAAAGATAAGTTTTTCTCGGGTCTAAGGGTTCGGCGGGAGGACTGAATGGAGCAGAAGTCCAGTTGCGCCCATTGATGGGCTAAAGTTTACTACAGTATATGATAGCTTGAAATGTGCTTGTTCA
Source organism: Amblyomma mixtum (assembly GCF_055824585.1). Lineage (NCBI taxonomy): Eukaryota > Metazoa > Arthropoda > Arachnida > Ixodida > Ixodidae > Amblyomma > Amblyomma mixtum. Next base: position 33,317,981 of record NC_143019.1, on the reverse strand, counting down.
GCTTGGAACGTCCATTACAGCATTAAAGAAAATTTGAAAGGACTATTAAGCTCCGCCTTAATAGTATGACATAATGGCGTTAATGGGTCGATGCCTATATATGGGAAATCGGTCATTCTCTACTTTACATTCATAGATCCCTGAAAAGCCTCATACCCATCCTGGCGCAGCGATGCAGCGGTTAAGCAACAAGCCGCTGCCCTGCGATGACAGGTGCTGCCACCGGTGGCGCTTTTGCGACCCATGTTGCTGTTCTCTAGCAACTTCTCGCGACCAATCATTAAATTCAACTATCGCCTCCCACGATCGGTAGTTTGCTCAGAATACGGCGGACAGGATCTGATTACGCTACTAGCCGTGTTACGCTACTAGCCACGCTCCAGGATCTTGCCGTGCCAGCCACTTTCCAGATGGCATTTCGCTCTGCTACTCTGACAGCCGATTACACTGACAACGCCGGCGACTACGTCGACGCCGAGTACGACACGTAACGCAGGAATGGGCGCCTAACAATTACGCTCTACAAATTGTTTCTTCCTCAGGATGACTGTGTTGCACGTGCCCTTGTAGGGCGACTGTATAGGTTTTAAAAAATCGACGAGCTCAGAAAGGTAAATGTGTGAAACCTGTAGGTAAAGCACCTGCGAAGTATTTTTGGTCTGGCATTTGAAATGGTGACGTAGTCGCCGATTAAAATCGCGACGGCCTTCAAGCTTCTCCGCAGCGTACAACGCCAAGTGAGGGGCGCCTGATGACATCATCGAAGATATCTGTACACTTCCAACACATAAACGCGTGCTTTAAAGGAAAAGGCCAACGCCACGAAGACAAAGCCCACCGAACAATGTTTGGCAGCATCCAGGGAGGCACAGCGGGGTGTGACTGACGGCAGCGGTAATTTGAAATCATACCTTCCGTGACGGCACAGTGAACTTCTCCGTGCTCCTCGGATGCTTTGAAGAGAAGGGTAAAATTCAATCTGCGATTACGTCAATATTTTAAATGCTAATGCGAAAGCACTTGGCATGTTTTACCTACAGCCTATATAGATTTGAATCCTTGAATATCGCGAAATTCTCAAGAAGTGGTTCAGTTGCCCTTTAATATGCGCATCATAAATGCTACTGTCTATCTCAAGCCTTCGGCATCTTTCATTTCATTTATCGGTTTCGTTTCGCCAGTACAGAGACTGCAAACAAGGGAGAGCAAGCTAAAGGCGCCTAGTAGCGCCTGACAGAGGCCTGCCCTCCCCCCCCCCCCCCCCAAAAAAAAAAAAGTGGCACTTGGCAGTGGTACAAAATTTCCATAAGTAACAGAAACTAGAAAAGCAGAAAAAAAATGGCTGAGGCTTAGCTAAGGTTAAGCCTAGTCAGATGCGAAGCATATTGATGGCTAGGCTTGGTAATACATGGCTTTCCTTGGTTGACGTTCATCCCGCTGTTCATCGGTCTCTGTGGCACGCTGAAGCTTTCGCTTCTTGTTCAAATCAGCCCTGCTTCTAGGCGGCATCCCAACACCTGGCCGCCTCGTAAGTGCCCGGAGAGCGAGGCAAGCTCAGCTTTATACCGCTGCTGTAGCGTCACGTGGTCAGCTGCAGCGCCTCTGATGTGGAGCCTCCACCGCCGCGGCCGACCGCGCGAGCCGGCAGCCCATCTCTCCTCTGCTGTGACGTCATGTTGTCACGTGGTCAGCTGCAGCGCCTCTGATGTGGAGCCTCCACCGCCGCGGCCGACCGCGCGAGCCGGCAGCCCATCTCTCCTCTGCTGTGACGTCATGTTGTCACGTGGTGTCACGTGGTCACGCTAAAGGTCAATGGTAGCTCCACCGCCGCGCTCGACGGGCTGTAGTGTAGCTCTAGTAATAGGCTTCGCATAAAAACTAGAGAAATATCTCCCTTTATACCTTAAAAATTACCAGACTTGGAAACTTTGCATTCTCCTCGTCCGTCCATCAAGACAATTAACCCAACTGCCGCGCAGGGAGTTCGAGCCCCGCTACGTAGTACGGTACGGCTCGGCAAGCAGGGAGCGCCAGGCCGTGGCTTTCGTGTCCAAGGTGTACAAGCACCCCAACTGCCACCTCATCGGCTCCGACCGTGCCGTCGACGACGTGGCTGTGTTCGTTCTCCGCACTCATCTCCCCGTGACCCCAGTGTGCCTTCCCCAACCGGGGGCGCCCCTGCCCGCGCAAGTCATCGTCGCCGGGTGGGGCAACACCATACCGAGTGAGTGCGCTTACCTGGGTGTGGCTTGCGAAACATGGATGAAGCCTTTTGTGGCGTTCAACATTTCTTTTTGTGAAAAACGCCTTAATTTTTTTTATTTATTTATTACATACTACCAGTCCTTTCCAGGACTAAGGTAGGAGTGGAAACATTACATGTATGGTGACAGAAATACCGAGACAAACTGGTACAAACAAACAGAGCCGTAACAAAATATGCTTACTAAGCACTATACAAATGGTCATAAAGCAGAGACGAAAACTCATCACGAGATTCAACAGGCACCACGTCGTCAGGTAGCCGATTCCAGCCATGTGTGGTCAGCGGAAAGAAGAAATATTTAAAGAAATCTTTAGCAGCATGGAATTCTTCGACATGTCGAGTGTGCTTATTACGGGTTATGCGAGATGTGCACTCCGTTATATAACATTGTTTATCAATCCCAGCAGAGAGGGAAACGCAGAAAGGGAAAGAGTGAAGACGGGAGTCCATGGCATTCTTAGATGAACCACTGAAAATGTCTGTAGATGGTTAGACGATAGAAGTAAAGCCGATTTTTATGTGCACTCCAGGAACGTTAACATGACTCTACTAAGCTGCACGATTCGATCCAATCTAACTTGATTGAAATTAGCCCTCTGAAAACTCAGCTAGTATGATTTAAAAATCCACACATACTTGTCCCCATTCATGGATTCGTTTTATTGCACAGCTCCGGCTGTACGTCATGTTATTGCTGCCCCATTACCTGTGCATCCTGCGTAAAATATGTTGCTATATACATAGACAGCGATTTTTCGTGGAATACACACATGGCTTATATGAGCAAGAAGCTTAGAGGCACGGCTTGCTTGTATGCGTTGAAGACCTACTTGTCGTCTGCCATTAGACGTTTAATAGCCCAGTCTCTGGGACGTGCTCTGCTTAGGTAATGAATGTGATGTTTCTTTAACTGTTCTGTTACATGGAAAACCAGGATAAATTGTATTGTTAAAGACGTGGCTAAAAGTGTTATTTATTCAACACCCGTCCGTTCACAAAGGTCGTTCATCTCTTCTGGCTTGTTTTTTTTTTTTTTTTGACGCCTCGTTCAAACGAATTACTCTACTTCGGTATTTCAGGATATGTGACTTTAATTTGCAAAAATGTTAGGGTGACTTCCCTAACATTTTGCGAAAAATTCCTCGATATGCGGTCCTCAGAGTGCGAACCCATTTTGGTGAATCCATAAGATGATACTATGTACCATAAATATTCAGTGAGCTGCCCGATTATCTTTTTGACTTGAAAACTCGCAATCAGTTACGTGATGTTATTGCTAAGTTTGGAGAATTTCGAATCTATAATGTAACCTCTCAACAAAAACAAGGTGTGACAGTAGCATAGGTTGTAGCTGCTGCCGGGCGGAGCCCTACCAGCCCACTTGTGGCTTTGGCTTGTCCGCGCCCTGTGTTATATCTGATTTGAATAAAGTATTCTTATTATGTTCATCATGTTTGTTTTGTGTTTTGTTTTCGCCTTTGTCGCAGGCGTCAGAAGAATCATTTCGTCGGACTTGCTCAAGGTGGCTTTGATGAAGGTGATCTCCAAGGAGCAGTGCCAGAGAGAGCACTCCTACGCCGACCTCCACGACCAGATATGCGCCAATCCAATATCCGGGTTCCCGGCGGGGGTGAGCAATCAAATGATGGCCACCTCCCTTCATTGCCACCATTACCCCACCATCATCATTTATCTCCAGCTAAGTTGAGCGCATTGAAGAACAGAGTCTTTCTGCCCTCTTCTTTGACGCAACCCTGTTAAACGCCAACCGCATCGCTCGTTTCCCTACCTGACGTTAAAGAACCCCAGGTGGTCGAAATTTCCGGAGCCCTCCACTACGGCCTCCCTCATAGCCTTAGTCGCTTTGGGACGTTAAACCTCCATAAACCAACCAACCAACCTACCTGACACTCTATTGCGCCTGACTCCGTGCATAAATAATTAAGGGCTTGGTTCATTTATCATTTCATATGGATAAGCGTTATGAATAGAGTTAAAGAAATTTATTAGTAGCTCAATCGAATATTGAAATGGTTGATAAGTTGAACCTACAGTAATTCAGTATTCATCTTGATTGGTCTATTGCTCATTTGATGGATTGATTGATTATTTAATTGATTGATTGATTATTTAATTGATTGATTGATTGATCAATTGCCTCACTGACTTATTGATTGAAACATTGATTGATTGATTGACTCAATGATGGAATGACTGACGGATTTATTGACTGACTGATTGGTTGATTGGCTGCTTGATTGAGTGACTGACTGCCTTACTGATTGTTTGATTTATTGGTTGCTTGATCAAATGGCCGACCCATTCATACCACCTTTTTTTCCTCCTCCTCCCAAGGGCGACTCCGGCGGCCCGATAATGAGCGAAGGCCCTTCGGGCGAGATTACCTTGGTGGGCGTGGTCTCCTGGGGCAACGAGACGCGTTTCCGCAGGTCGCCTTCCGTGTTCACAGATGTGGGGGCGGTCCTCACGTGGATCCAGGACGTCGTCGCCCTGCCCGTTTGACCTGCACGCCGCCCAATATTGCCGCCGTCCGATCCATTTGCGGTCGACTTTGTGCAAAATCGAAGATTATTGTGCTTGTCGATTTCTCTCAACGTCACTGCCCCGACTCCGTTAACAGTCTGGTTGGACGTAGTGTTTCTCGTTCACCGGTACTCGGGCGCAGTTAGGTGAACGAGCCGCATAGTAATAGAGCACAAACTCAATGATGCGGACTGTTCATGGGAATTTCAGTACGTCAGCATTTTTAACGAAGCGTTAATATATTGCAGTCTGTGTGAGGTGTAGTATTTCGGGATAATGCCAAAAGCATGCATGACATGACCTGGCTGGCGGGCGGGCGGTTACGCGTCAGCGCACAGTCGCTGCGTGTCTGAGCAGAGACCATGCCGTCCATTTCGCTCTGCTGCATCTGTGTTGCAGGACCGCATAAGCACACGCACCATCCGCAAGAGTCGATCTTCAATCCTCCACAGTGATGAAGTCTTGAGAGGGTGGTCATGTCTTGAACGCTCTAAAGGGGAGCTAAAAATCCGTCCACTACAGATTCACCGATGACGGCGCTTTCAGTAGCTCCTAATGTACATTTTCCGACTACATCGCTGGCTGAATGAAAGCACTGAAGGCGCTGGTCGGTAACTGTGTAAATGAGGTATAGGCAAGATACTGTGTGAATTCTACGATTGGCTGCAAAGCACTGAAACGTGACTGGTGTGAGAGACTTCAGTGATATGCATAAGGTGCTTTAGCTCCCATTCATTTCAATCTTCCTCGAACATAGTTCCATTTCGGCCGTGCTGACACAGCAACCAGAGCCGAGATTTTCTCTTGTTCTCACAATCTGCCCGACGGAATCGAGAAAAGAATTGCTCAGAATAAGCAATCGACTACTTACTAGAACGTAAATAAATATTAGCGGTACACTGTATTACCTTCAGGCTGGCACCGTGTTTTTGTGTAAATAACTTGCGTTTTTCACAAGTTCCTGACGGCGTTGCTTCTGCAGCCGCATCTTTTACAAGTAACAGCGTAACGACGCAAAGTGATCAGGCAGGCTTGTCGCATCAGGTTCTTGCAGCTGCTGATCGAAGACGAAAAATAACCACAGCCATTTTTCAGGTGGCAACAATTGCTGAAGCAGGCATGTAGCTTCCCCTGGCGCAAATCGGAATGTATGCATAAAAAATAACCTACAGATAAAAATCGGTTAAATTTTATTTTGCATACTGTTCCCTCCACTTATGGCTCTCATCACCGAAAAAAGGCTGCGAATGGAATTTGTTACCACGCTCTTAAAACGTTAAGCCTGTCTGCATCCAGGCTTAGTATTCATAAATATTCGTTGCCGAAAAACTGCGTACTGGTGACCCTCAACAGGAATCTTTGAAATTTTCTCAAGGCAGCGTAGGCGCACATTTGCATTCTTTTTGGCAGCGCTTGAAAGCTCCGAAAATTTCCCACCAACCCCTCCCCCCCCCCCCCCCTCCCCCATTTTTTTTGTTCCACGTAAATGAATTGCCGTTTCAATAGGTACCAGCACCTTGTGGTGTTTATGCAATTGTGGTTACTGATTACGGTTATACAATTATGGTTCTCAGCCGATTTGGGTCCTCAGTTTACTAGTCGCTTTTATAGCTTCATGTCCTAAACCATGAGCCCCATCTTGCTACAGCGAAATACCAACTTTTATATTTCTGTGTGATGGCCGTTCATGAACCTCACTCCAATATGATATGTCGATAATACTCTAGCTATGGAGAAGTCCACGCTTAATTCAGTTTTCAATTAACATCGTTGAACTTTGAGGGTCATGCAGTGAAGTTTAATCTCTAAACCATTAACACCATTCCCCTCTCTTTGATACTCAGGGTGTAGCTTACACGGATGCCTCCTTCGTGGCTCCTCGAGGTTCCTGCGGCTACGCCCTGTACCACCCCCACCTCCCCGCTCCTGAAACTCACACCAGCGGGCCGTTTCTACGCCCTCCGGGTGCATTGTCCCTCGAGGTCCTCGCCATTGCGCATGCCCTCCAGTCATTTGCCCTCCTTCCCTCTCTTCAAGAGTACACAGTCTATTCAGACTCACAAGCCGCTATACACCACATACAGAAACGCACCCTAAACCCTTCTCTTCAACAGGAGGTCGAACGAGCGGTCTCCGCATTGCAGCCTTCCATCGTTTTCCTCCGCTGGGTCCCTGGGCATTCAGGGATTGACGGCAATGAGCTGGCTCATCAGCTCGCCCGTGACACACTTTTCCGGGCACCGTTGATCCCCTGGCCCAAGCCCTCGGAGGACGGTGGGAGACTCACCCTTCGCCGCACCATAAAAGAGGTCTACCTCGAGCTCCGCCTCGACAAACGCCTTTACCCTCCCCCTCATCCATCACTCACAGTGCCGGAGGCTCGCCTTCTTCGGCACGTTCAAATGAATGCAATCATCACCCCGTCTCGCCTCTTTCTCTATCGCTATCGATCGGACCCTTCCTGTCCCAACTGCCCCTGTATCTATGCGGACCTTGCCCATTGCCTCTTCTATTGCCCGGCTGCTCAGCAGTCGGGTTCCTACCCCCCACCTTCTTTATCCATCACCACCTGGCTCGACTGGCTTGGCGCTGAAGGGGAGGAAGAACAGCGACTTCTGGTCGCCCAGGCGGTCGATATGCTCGGCCTGTAAATTTTGGCCGAATAAACGTCTTCTACTACTACTACTACTACTATAATTTCCTGACGGTGGTTTGCTCTTCAGAGAACTCTTTGTGAGTTGTTCCTTCCATGATTAGGGTTCACTCCTTTAGTACCCGTCTTTCCCTCCTACAGTGCGAAAATTCAGTGTACGGGAATCTCCGCATCTGTATCACCAAATTTCTCTAACTTCAAACGGTTCTCAATATCGTACCACATTTTCTTTTCCAAATGAATTTCTTCATCTTTTTTTTCAGTTTTTACTTAAACACTCATCCCACATAACACTTAGCCGCTGTATTGTTATGGCTGGGCTTTTCTGTCCATAGGAATTCCGCCCATTTTTTCAGGACTTGCCATCATACCCTGGCAAAACCTTCGTCTTGGATGGGTACCATTCTAACAAGGAACTGCAGCAAATTGTTCGAATCCGATTCGTTTACTGCTGCTAGAAGCATTTATGGTCCTTCTTAAAGTACAGTCGGGGACAAAAGCCTCCGGACCACATGTTCCTCTAACGAAGACGATAGCTCTGCTATTAGTCGGCGGTTGGAAACCACAATTGTGGAGGTAAAAGTTCAATTTTTGTTCTCTCATCTCCACAAAATCGGTCTCCAGCCGCTGTCTGATTGTAGAGCTATAAGCTTCGTTTGAGGAACACGTGGTCCGGAGACTTTTGTCCCAGACTGTACGCTATGAACAGCGGGTTTTCAAAAGGGTTCCCCCCACCTATCGCTCTGTAACACCCTATGTGATACGTAGAATGCTCATTTTACCTCGTATCACTCTGGATGACGTAACATGCTCACTTAATCTCTCTTTTACTGCGGCCATGCCCTTTCCACCATTGTGAAGTTCAGGTGGGCACTCACAGTTGTCTATTAACACGCCTCTACTTTCTTCACAACCGTTCCCTTCCTCCCGCTCGTCCCACACCCAGACGGAGACAAGTCCTTTTGTCGAAACCCTGGCAACCTCCCTGATGCTTCCCCTTCCCTTGTTCCCTTTGTGTTTACACACACACAACATGCCACGTGACTGGCGACTTTAATTCTGGCGATGATCTTCTAATCGACGGGGGACGCAACGAACAGTACGGTGCCCTCAAGGTAACGCACCACTCTTCAAGAAGCCGCTTGATTCCGCGTCAAGGTCAAACAACCCACAGCGAAAGAAAATCACTCCAAACGTTAGCGAAAAAACAAAACGGCGTAGAAAATATATACCCAAAAAAAAACACACGACGCACACATCAAACCAACAAACTTGCTTTTCCGGTCACACACACGCGCCGAGGTACGCATTAAGTTACTTGTGGGAGAGACCCAGTCCGCCACACACTCAAAAAAAAAGCAAACGGGCACACCTTGTAAGAGCCCGAGAACGATGCACCCATTCCTGAAGAGAGAATATCTCGCTCTGTACAAGAAGCATTGCACAAACCTGCCTTGGAGACGTCGCTCATCCTCACGTCACCTGTCTATTTGTTTTGCTCTTTTTCGTGCGCGTCCTGAGCGCTCAAGGACTTTGACCGCAGCAAATCGTAAATATGTTTGTGCTTGTCAAGACAGCTTGGTACCATTGCTTCTCCGCTTTACATTTAATGTATTTTTTTTTACATTCGCATAGCGTTGTGGGAAGGAGAGAAAGTCGACATATCAAAAAGAAATCAAGAGCCCAAGCACGGCGGCTCGGCTGGTCTCGTTTCTTCGCGCAGCGCGAGCCGTCGCTCACATGTAGAAGAAGAATCTTCCGAGTCTCCGACATGGCGCTCGCCCGGTTCACGTTCTGTGTCGCTCTCTTCCTGGCCGCCCAGCTGTGGACGCTTACGGTAAGCTGCTTCCCATTATCGCATAATCGTCTCGCCGTCTTGTAACTCCCTGCCGTTGCTCGACGACATCGGTAGTCCGTCGTCGTTACAGCTAGTCCTCGCCACAGTCGGATACAACTCAAGACCAAAGCGGCTTTTCCCCGAAAAAGAATTCCCTTCCAGCCAATGGCGTCGGCCGACTCTCATGAACCTGCTAGCGTGACAGTGCAGGGAGTGGGTTGACCATGCAGTCAAGGGACTATCCCCTTTGGTCTGCCACTCCCTGCATTGTCATGCTACCAGACTCATGAGTATCGGTCGACGCCATTGGCTGGAATCTCATTTCTCTGACGGGGAAAAGCCGCTTCGTTCTTGAGTTGTATCCCACTATAGTTTGTTTTACATTACAACGGTCTAAGGAAACCATGAGGGTGGAACTAGTGAGCTCGTCGTTGTACAGCAGCCATTTTATTCAATACAAAAAATGTCTGTCTAATTTCATTTCACACGCAGGTGACGCAGAAAGCACCAAGCGTGGATTCAGTCAGAGGTGAGTCACACTTGGTTTGGTCCATGTTTTCGTTTGAAAGAAAGCCTTGTGTATTTATGGCTGCAGCGATAAAATTCTTTTTGCGTGGCATTTAAGGTGAAACTGCCATTTAATTGTAATTTAATATTTTTTCCTATACGGGGACAGAACCACTTGTTATTTGTTGAGATTTGACTCCACAACTGCACCCCACTAATCTGTGAAGCCATCCATGCTATCCGATGAAACAAACTTTCCTGTTATGCAGACATCTGCAGCGCTTTCCGGGAAGTCGCAAGACAGGAAAAGTATGTTCAAAACGCATACGTGAGATGGTTTCTCTATTTAAACCCGCTCACTTATGAGTGTGATCCTTACGTTCCTCAAGTCGATAGCACGTGGATCAGAGAATGTTTAGGGGACACACTTGCTTAATTAATGCGGTTTATTTGCGGGATTTGTGTCACGTGGTACCTTTAGGTGAAGTAAGCATATGTGGGTTTAAGGGAGCGGGAAATAGGAATGGATAGGTCACTTCCTCAGAGCGAGTAATTTTTTGTGGGAAAACAGATCTGACTCGCATTTTTCTTTACGCGGGAATTCCAAGAACTGCACAGCGGAGATAGGATTGAGAGCAACAGGTGCATGATGCACCTCACTGGGTCCCCAACACCTGTATTCCACATATTACCAGCGCGTACACATCGGCATTGCACTTACCAAAAACAAGCGAATAAATAAATCCGCCACAATCATGTCGAGGACAATTAATGATTAACGGAAGGAAGAATATGAAGAGAGACAAATTATAAAAATATCAGAACAAGCGTAACAGATGTAAGCACCACTTAGTCACAACCGTAAAATCCACACGGTCATTACCAAACCATGTATACAGTACTGAACTTTACGCGAAAAAATGCATATCATAGGCGAGAACCCAGAAGCAAAATTTGGGGTCGTATTCTATATGCTCTCCATTTTCCGTTATCCATTTTGCCTCCATTTGGTCCCTTGTTATTGGTCACTCAGGTTTACCCGCGGCTTTCACACCCCTGTGGAATGCGCCCCGGCCATTGAGTAGTTTGCGACCGGTAGCCAATGGTAAGGTCCGGTCCCTAGCTACATAATGGTCGGATTGCTTCCCACGTACGCTTGAAAGCCACGGGTGTATCTGAGTGGCCAATCACAGGGAACCTAATGGAGGCGAAATGGATAACGGAAAATGGAGAGCATATAGAATACGGCCCCTAGTCCCCTTATTACAATTCTGCTCATATCGGTTCATTAATAAAACAAGAATCGACGAGACCCGTGGTGTTAACCACTAAATGGGACTCATCAGCATCGATAGATTCCTTGGCGTGCTTACAGCTCTGCTCGGACGCATACGCTAATTTCACCGCCCTTTGCAACCAACTCCGTTTCTAACGATACCGGCGACTATCTGCTCACCTACTGCGTGTCCTGCTTTATATAGCCCGTATCCTTCGAATCCACCGTCCCTGCCTTAAAGGCCCGTTCCTCGTTGTTTCTTGAGAATGTGAAATCGATCCCTTCGTATACCTCATCGATGCCGTTGACATGCGCACCGATCGGCTGCGCTCCCATCCATTTTCTCTATACATGCCCGCCAACCTCGCAGGGCACAGCGGGTGTGGCCTAAATGCAGACACCAAGGTGGTCGACGGATCCACGCTCTCCGCCAACAAGTACCCGTGGGTGGTAGGTGGCCCTTTCTGCTCTTGGTGCGAAAGCTATACTTAACGTTTTTCCAACCACAAATCTTTTCTGAAGCTTAACCTTGAGGTGACTTTACTTTACACGGTTCCAACTAAGAATCTTGTGTGAAGCTTAACCTTCAGGTGTCGGCATCGAACGTCGTTCTGAGTCCGTATTACATAAGGATTCATCTGAAATAGATATCCATTTTCTATTTTATTTGGATTGATGTCATATTGACGGCAGCATCAGGTGAAAGCAGCAAGCAGCCAATCACACAAATCACGAGGTTAGGTCCACACGCTGATGACAGCCTTCGTTGTCATCTCGCGCACCGACTGACCGTTAGCTGCCACATGCAGCTAATTGTGAGGTCCGGTCGCCCATGAGCCAATGATCCGGTCACTTCCTCCGGACGCTTGGAAGCCGCAGCTTCGGCAGCGAACAACAGTGACCAGTGCCAGAGAACCGAATGAAAACTAATTGATAGAATGCGGCCTAAGGGGTCGTTATCAACTTTTCAGCCTGAATTCTGTATTATCAATTATTGTTCCCTTAATAATTCAAAAGTTTCTCCTCTCGCTTTATTATCTTGATGCGCTTGAAACGGAACACGGTGTTTAAAATAAAAAAAGCAGAGTAGATTTTTACTCATCCTATCACTATGCCGAACCGCAGCGGCAAACGGTTCGCGCTATGCTAAAGTCACACTGAAGTTCCAGAGAAGCTCTATTGAATTCTAAGCATTCTTCAAACTCTCTGGTAGGGGAACGAATGCGGCGCCACATTGTCCTTTGCGCTTCTTGTAAACAGTTCTACGCCAAAAGCACGCGAAACACGGAGCCACCGCACTTAAATGAGCGATACGAACCATACTAAAGTTGATCTAGGAACAGAAGCCAGCCAAATACCATCGTAACGTTCTTGTTTTTTTTTCCATTCCTCATTTTTACATTTACAGCGAGCACTTGCAAAAATACTACTGTCGAGCGTGTATGTTTTCTTAGAATACCTCAGCCTACCTTCGGCAATGTTTCCACACTTGTAATATGCGCTGTCGACGCCCAGCGTTTCTTTTCATGTAATCTTTTACGGCCTCAGGTACGGATCTCCGCCTTCTACACTCCCATCGAAGGGTTCGACCAAAACGGCACGGACTCGTGCTCCATCGTGAAGAGTGAGCGGGTAAGTTTCACATGTGAAGTCTTAGCCATCAAAACTTCTTTTGCCAACTTGACAAGCCATCATCATCATCAGCCTGACCACGCCCACTGCAGGGCAAAGTCCTCTCTCATGTTCCTCTAATTAACTCCCTCCTGTGCCAGTTGCGGCCACCGTATTTCCACAAACTTCTTAATCTCATCCGCCCACCTAACTTTCTGCCGTCCCCTGCTACGTTTGCTTTCTCTTGGAATCCACTCCGTTACCCTTAAGGACCAGCGGTTATCTTGCCTTCGCATTACATGCCCTGCCCAAGCCCCTATATTCCTCTTGATTTCGACTACGACGTAATTAACTCGCGTTTGTTGCCTCACCCACTCCGCCCTCTTCCGGTCTCTTAGCGTTGCACCTATCATTTTCTTCTTCATAACTCTTTGCGCTGTGCTTGACAAGTGCTTCGGAAGTAATATCAACTTATCCGGATTGGCGCCTCTGTCGGCCATATTTCCTTCCGGGTATAGGAGAAAGGAGACCCAGTATTATCTATGTCTAAGTTCGGCGGTGCAGTTGACCTATCACTGTTAATCACCCATGCAGAGGGTGAAATTACGAGGAACTCTCTTTTTTCAAACAGGCCATTTCTCAGCTTCTGCTATACATCGTTCACTTCGCACTAAGGTGCGGATTTCCGTTTTTGTTTTCAAAATTTGCGGAGCCCTTGACTACGGCGTCCCTCATAGCCTGAGTTGCTTTGGCACCTTAAACCTCAATAAACCAAACCAACCGTTTTTATTTTTGCTTCAAGGACGGTCTTTTGGAAACGGAATAAAGTGGAATAAAATTATAAGTTTTACGTATCACGCGACATAAGCGTAGTGACGTCCAGCGCGGCTGGTCTTTGAACGTACTTACACCCGTCGTCAAAAGTTTATGGAAGGCACCTCTGTCGAAAAGATTTTTCTTAACATTCAAGGCGTATTGCGTGTTCACACAATGGCAATTAGTCCGAATATGTTTTTTTGTCAGTATACATAGAAACACGGCAATGAAGTTACATTTTTTTCTCACTAATACCCAGTCAAAAATTGCCACAGACAAGTTTATGTCGCCACAACAGGTTTTCTGTGAAGTTTTTGACCAACAATTTGTGGTAACAAGAGACGTTTTTGCAGTAGCAGCAAAATCTCGTGCGGTTACTACAAAACTACAGAAAAGTGCGGCAGAAAGCATAACAGTATACTACAAAAAGATACTCCAAAACAAGAAAACAATCTGTCATTGCGACGAAACTGCTATTCATTCTGTCGTATTTTTCCATGGTTCTGTAGTTTTTTCCGACTGGGTATCGTCTTCCAAGAACTCTTAACAGGTGTTCGACCTGAATACATATGCTTTAAAAGAACTGAAGTGGAAGCGATTCCAACAACGACCTGCAAATGTTTGGTTGTGTCGTTCCCGGCGTTGGCTTCAGTATGTGAAACGAAGTGTTCAAATATAACTTGTTTAGCTCCAAATCGATGTATCTCGTCGAGTTAAGCACGTTGTTTTTTTGCCTATTTTCCGTACCACTTTCTGATCGCTCACTCCTCAAGTAGCCCTGCTTCAGAGCTGACAGTATTAATAAATGAAATTACATGCGATTACTACTCCCGCGTGATGCTGAGGAGCCGGAAGCCCTAATCTTCGTGTGCTGCAACTTCCAGAGCAAGATGAGAACTGCCCGCTCCGTCAGCAACAACCTGCAGACCATAGTGTCCCTGTGCGGCGGATCCATGATCACCAGGCGACACGTGCTCACCGCCGGCCACTGCCTGTTGCCCGAGTAAGATGGCGCCATTCGTTATTTGCGCAGAAATCTCCTTTTGCAAGACTAATGCTTTCTCTGTTTCCCAACGCGTAATTTGTTGCCTACCCATTCCTTCTTCTGGGCTTTTACATTTGTTTTACTTTCTGAGACGCTTGTCTTGCGCAGTTTGAATGCACGCATGTTTTTCTGTTGCACGTGGGCGCTTTGTCTCAATTTCTCTTGGGAAATACTTCATCTCCTTAGTAAAAGCTGGCAGAGATTGTCGTGGTCGCTTCTCGAAAAACTATGGGAGCCGCACAAGGAAGTAAGCTTGCGAGCTTCTTTCTGGAAGGAAACTTTTCTCCAAGCGTTCCCAGGTGATGCAAATTACGCTTTTATTAGACGCTTAACAACATGCCATGTCCTGTAATGAACACGTTTGATATAATCGCACACATCATGATTATGCAAGGAAAGCAGTCATCATTAAAATTGTCATACAGCGAAGGCTGTTGGAGCACATGTTCTGCGAGGATTGCAAATGCAACGCACAATGTGAATGTGATCACGCATTAGGGCTGTTTTCTGCAACAACCATGCGCAAGCCTCTAGGCTTCGCGCAGGAATAACTACCGCGCTGATGCGGAGCCCCCTTGTGGCGGAAAGGGAAATGGAGAGACTCAGTTTTAGTAACTCGTGGCCGCCCACGCCGCAGAGACGCTGCGAAGCTGGCCGCGTGTGTGTTGTTTTCTTCTTTCTTTTCATTTGCGGCATGCTGTTGTCAAACATCAATTACTACGCTGCAGTTTGCAATAGCACATACGCTAAATAGTAGGGGATAAAGTTTTTCACGTTGCCAAGCAACACCTACGAAGCCCGACGACGGGAACTTAGGATCACTCTTGTCCGATGCACAGTGAGCCGGCAATCACGTCAGGAATTGCCACAGAATCGTTCTTCGCAAAAGATAAAAAGAAGGCACACTAATATATCCTGCATTCATAATTTTTCTCACCACCTGAAGGGAAGCGCATGCTCCTGGAACCGCATAACGCGCCTGGTGGCGCGTCAACAATACCTATAATATAACATAACTATGGCGCGTTAACTATAACATAACTATAATAGACTGTTGCTTTCTCTATATTGGCCAAATGATTCACGGCGTCTCCGTTAACATGCGTGAGCACCACCATAATATCAAGATAGTTCAAAGACGCATCGGCGTTCACTACAGGGACCAGGAAATAGAGAATCCGCCTCACTAGGACGTAAATTGAAGCTTACATGCATATGTCAGAAATCTTGATGAATGTTAATCTATCTCCAGTTTACATTGTGTTCCTTATAACGTGTATTTCGTGTTTTGTAGTTGTGCTTTTTGTAGAAATTTATGTGGTCAGCTCTAGTGTCCTTCCAATATGTGAAAAGCAGCTGTCCTGCACCAACTTCTTCTTTCGTGTCCATTTAAACAAACAAAATCGAAGCTTTCTAAATTACTAAATAATAGTAATATCTTTATTTGCCATCACTGTGTGCATGATGGAGGGGTCTTGGAGAAATGGCTGCCGTATAAGGCAGCTTGAAAAAGCCTCAAGCCCCCCTTTGGCAATGGCAAGCTAGGGGTCACAAATACAACTATGAACAGTATTTCGATCCCACCATGTAAGCACGAACAGTACGATGCAAAGACTACGGCTCTTAACGGTCCCTCTACCGTTCTCACAGAAACGGAAATGTCACTTCTTTCCGCCAACTAGGCCGATCGTCGGACGTAGGCTTTCAAGATTTCCTTCAGCTTCGCGCTTTCAAGATCTTCTTCGGCTTCTCATATTTAAATGTGTTATTTTCTTACTTGTCTTTCTTATTTAGAACCGTTTCAAGAATTTATTTTACGGTTTTTTTTTCCTTTTTTGACTTTTCTTTTCCTCCCTCTCTACTCGCTCCTTTTCTCTTTTTCCACCCACACCCTTTCCTTCCAGCTCCATCGCCATTTTCCTGCTCTTTCTGAGGAGTTTTAACGACCATTCCCCTCTCTCTCCAGTCTTTATCACTCGTCCCTCACTCTCCATCTCGTACCCCGCTACAGTGCACTTCTAATTGTCACCTTTCCTCCATTTGCTGGCTGCCTTGCCCAGCCCTTTTTTTTCCGTGCCCCGGATAGTCCTTTGCTATGTGGGTCTTTGGCTTGCAATGTTTCCTTGCGGTGTCCCGCTTAGAGGAAGTGTTAGCTGCAGACTTTGTGCTTAATCTTATCAGATGCTTGAGGGACTCCCGACGCATTATTTCTTTTTACTTTTCGCAATTTCTTTTGTACTGTGTTATCCAACCTTCGCTTTGTTTCGTTTTCTTTTTCTTTGCGTCTTGTTCTGCCTACACACTTCTCATTTTGCCGCCTTCTCTGTTTCTCTTGCTTCGCTACTTAGAAATAAACCTTCAGCACAAAGCCAGGCCTTGTATGTGTGTCTCTGCATTTTCCTGTTGTTCCCGCATGGTTTAATTACTAACTGGCAAAGGAAACGCTGAACAAGCCACCTCGGTGCTCTATATCATGGCTGAAACTAAAATTAAATATAACTTTTTCGAGAATGCAAGGGTAGGTTCCTCGAGGCCGAAGTGCTACCGGCAAAAGTTCGACACCGCGGGTGCTATTTGCTGTTGCGGCATGCAGGACAAAGCATCGATAGAACATATTCATATGCAGTGCAAAGGCCTATTAACAAGGCCACCACGAATATCTCTGCCTTCGCTCTGCCTTCACGTATTGCAACTGCCACCGATCCTGATAAATTTTACAGTGTCGAGCCTGCCATAACTACTGATTTACTTCTTGCGTACGTTGCTAAAACAGCAATGCATTGTGTTCGTTATGTATTGTATTTAGGTTAATGATGTTTCTTGTTTTATTTCAGTGCTGCTGTTTGTTTTAATTTACATGAACATATTCATTTTTACTGCTCCTCGCGAGGTCTGTTCATGTTTTTTTTCTTTACACTTTTAATCATCACCGTCATCATGAATTATAACCAGTTAGAATTTTTATTCTAATGTCACGTGTTTTTTTACGTTGTTTAGTGTTTTGATCAATGGCCTGTAAACTGCCCTCTCCCCTCCCTTATGCAATACCGTCAGTCGTGAGGGCCTTTAAGGGTATTTTTATAAACAAATAGATAAATTAGATAAATTAGATAAAGAGATAAATTAGAGTTCCACTGGTGTTTAGGATAAAACAGGGCATGCTTTGGTTTCGAAAAGTAGAGGCGAGTTAGAGACGATTAGAGGACTGGTGGAGAACAGGAGAGTAGTTTAATTATGGAGAAAACACAGTTGGTGTTTAATTATGAGAAATTTAGTACGCTGGTAATAAACGGCTGGGTTACAATAATCACACACCTCGATAACAAAGGGAATACTTACTACTTATCTGTCTGTCGTACCGAGCGTAGCCGCCTGGTTAGCAGCACAGTGTTCATAGAGGTATTATGTCGTTGTTGGGCTATATGAACGAAATTGAAAGAATAACACTGAGCGTATTGGCCCCGGTAGTGGCTGCAAATTGGACTAAAAGAACGAACCGACAGAGGAGATAAGAACCAGCCAACAGCTGAACACGAAAAAGCGGTGCTGAAACTAATCCTTTCATAGATTTTCAATGCAGCAATAATGATGCCAGCATGGAGTCCGAACTACAGGCTGCTTAACTGTGAATCGAATGGTGCACAAGTTATTCTGGCGTTTATAAATGCGCGTTACTAAATATCCTGGATGCTTAGTATTTCTCCTGCTGTCGAATCGAGCCGTCTCCCAGCTCGTGAATTAAACGTGGCCGCAGATTTGTTACGCTGTCGATTATATATACTGTAGAGCGTGATGTACGATATTTAGAATCGAGAGAATTTCTATGGGGCCACCAACATTTGCCGAAGCATTAATGCCAACTGCCGGTAATCAAGAAATTAGGGTTACGATCGAATAACATTGGATCACTTCTTCTTTTTCGATCAGAGCAAACACCGAAAGCCTACTGTTGGGTCTGCCACCAGTTGTTGGCGATGATGGGTCGGTTCGGGGTCGTTGCTAGCTCGCTGCTGCTGCTGCTGCTGCTGCTCGCTTGACGGAACCGTGGTCAAGCCGACGCCCGTTCCCACCACCACCAGGACAGGAGTGCCGCCAAGTCAAAGAGTTAAGGTGATGGGAGGAAGATTACAAGAGGGTTTATTTACATCTTTTTACAACATGGTTAGAGACTGAAGTGAGGCTCAAGAGAGCTCAAGTGAGAGGCTTGAAGAGAGCTCAAAATGAGGCGAAGTGAGCTGATCTGCCGCATTCGTTCTCGACATTTATAGCCTTCTCGTTCCCCAAAGTCCCTAGGTTGAGGACGCCCACGCCGGGGTGGGAGGGGCCCAGATCACAAACAACACAAACTTGTGCGCACAAACACACCACTGCACTTAGGGCCACGCCCACGTCACATGTTGAGTCTGAGGGAGAGAAGGTTGTCGTCGAGGTAGCGTTGACTGGTAGGTGATGGCCTCCGGCCAGTCGAAGGTTTCTGCGGGTCACCGACATCTGCTGATAATCAAAGACACCCGCCGCTCGAGGCCGGACGCAAGGTCACGAAAACGCCGAAAGTGGTTCCTCGTGCTTGGGTCGGAGACGATGCCCGCCAGCTTGTCGCGGTGCTTGGCACACCAAAGAGCAACCGGAACGAGGCCCTTTGTTCCCCGGCATGGCCACGGCAAATGGGGAAGATAACGTTCGTCTCCCCGAGGCGGCGGCGGCGTTCTACACGTGCAGACACTTTGTTAAGGGGGTCTGGTTTTGGTCCTCCACTCCAACCGGGCAAACTCCGTAATTGAAGTCAGCTGGCACCTGGGTCCTCTCCGTGCGTGCGGTCCAAGGCGGCAGGCCCGAAAGTAATCACGCTGAAGTCGCTCGCAGCCATATACAGTGGAAACAGGTGTGCTGGCTGGTTCCAAACGAGACCCGCTGGCGTCGATCTTAATAGCTCCTCCGCGGCCCGGAAAATCTCGAATGGCCAGCGTTCCCCACCGCTGGGCAGGACGAGATGGGCTCGCGTCCGCGTTGATATCTTGGCTTGCAACATCAACTCCCAAGGCAAACCCAAAACACCAAACCACCAACAAAGGAAAGCACAGATGGGACGTTCCAAACAACAAAGCACCGCTCCACGCGCAAGCGCCTGGAATTCACTCAAGACCCACCAGGCTTCCTTTTAATTCCAAACAAAATCCTGCTCCAGAATACTGACCCCTCAATTTTGCCCGAATTTAGGGTCAAAGCGAGCGTCCGCGTCACATCTGAGGTCGCCAAAGACAGACTGCCACGTTGTACGATAAGCGGTGGTGTGTCAAAGCCTACAAATTTTGAATAGAAACTCCATTCCCTATCAATCAAGCTCTGATCCCCAATACCACCCGAATATCGAAAGTCTCCTTAAAATTTGGCCCACGCTCAGTTTAATCCTCTGGCTCTTCTCAAAGAACCTTGATCGCTCGAGACTGAGAATCAACTGCTCCAGTTAAACTCACAAAAATGCGGCTGCTCATCAAAATCGGTACTCCTTCCAGTACTGGCGCAATACTTCTCTTATACTCATTGTGTCAGGCACCATTACCTATACACAAGCTGCTACAGCTGTTCTCCACAAAATTGTGCACTTTCAGTTCATTCGGTTAATCTCCGAATACCACAATCGGCTGATTAACCACTCGCCAGTAAACAAGAGTACGCAGATATGCACAACTATGCGCACTTTCTTTGCCTTCGCAAGGCATTAGCTACACTTCCGTTAATATAGCAACAACATCTTGGTATCTCAACCAAGTCTGACACGTCTGAGTCTACTATCGATACAACAGAAACCTGTGCCAACCTTCAAACACAGCAAAACTTGAATGCTCTGAACGGTTCCAACTATCCAAACAGCACATAGTCTACTCAGGAATCTTCGCTAAATTCCTTTAAGTGCCCTTATTTCTCTGTAGCATGGCAAACTGAACTCTCATTTCTAACTCAAACTTTAATCTTTCTCAATTTTAAGTGAAAACACAGTAACGTCCGATCAGTCTGGCTCAAATCAAAGTAGCCTTTCCCTTTTTGATTTCGCACGCACAAAAAGAAATGAACAAAAAACCAGCTACTTCGAATGGCTAAGCGGGGGTGAAAGCTGACTCACCTCCGCCGTGTCGAAGTGATTAGCCCTTCAGACGCGCCCGCTGGGGTCGCGCTTTGACTGATGACACTGCTGTCATTTCGCTACAAAAGGCCACTGAAAAAAGCCATCTACGACTCCCTCTGTCGTCTCCGCGCCCCCTCGACACGCTCAGAAAGCCTTGGTAGCGCCTGCAAAGTCGGGAACCGGCTCTTGGCGACGCACAGCGACCAGCGCGGGAAGCTGTTCTTTGTTGTCGCCCCCAGCACGAAGCTCGGCTACCCTTTCGCCCTGCGCGCTTCCGGGAATCCAGTGCCGAAAGTGAAGGACGCATCCTTTTTTTCAACTGCGCGCGTTGAACATGCCTGCGTGCTGGGTCTCTGTTTCTCAATCCCTGTGCTCGCATGCGCTGACGGTCGCGCAACCTAGCGCTTCCCGGTCTCTCGGGCCGCTTTGCCTTTTCCCTTTCCGCCTTCTTGTCAGGTACGGGTTGTCTGGGCTTTCCCGCAGGCCGATGCCCTTTGAAAAACCCCCCTCCTGCTCTGCTTGGAAGATGCGGTCTTCCCTTTCTGTTACTGCGGTCAGGTTTACAACAATCCACGCGTGTCGCCTGACCAGTAACTTTAGCCGCAAGCTTGCGAGCTCTAATGCGGGAAGGCTTCTCTTTCCCTTCTGCCGCATTTTCATCTGTGCTAACACTAGCACCTGTACGCGCACGCGAATTTAGGGCCTGACATTTCAACCGTTTCCTTTTGGTTCTTGCCCTTTTCCTTTTTCGCTTTGAACTTTCCGCGTGCACCGCATGAGCCAAGACTGTTTCCTCCAGCCCTTGACATGCATCGCGTGATCCTTCCTTAGTCACAAAATCGACCTCTTTGCCTTCGCAACAGATGGTCATCTCTACAGAGCTGACAGACGGACCTTCAGCTGCCCCGGAAATGAGCAGTTCGCTCCCCTGAAGGTAGTCCTCCGCAGCTGGCTTATCGCTCTCAGTGCTTTCTTTTGAAACGCACTGCTCATCTATAATCGGGCTCTCGTCCTTTGTCTCAGCCTGGCGTTCAATACTGCGTTCTAACCCAACAGCAGCGTCACACACTTGATACGCCAGCTTCGACGAGGTAGCCACAACCCTGGCTTGGTCACTGGCACCGCAGTGACGCCTCAAATCTGAGTTGCCACGATTCACAATTCCTAAAGGGCTCCCCTTTGTTTCCCTTTCGAAACATCTACCTTTGAGGAAGTTATCCCTTTCACACCCGTGCCGGTTAGTCGCCTGTACAGGCCCCTTTCTAGCGTCCTCACGCTTAACCAAATCGGCCACGGTTTCTACTCTCACTGCACAGCCTCTCTTCGGAGCTCTCTCTATTCTAAACCGCGGCTGCCGGTTAGACTCCGTTTCTCGGCCCTTATTCGCAGGTTTGCGACTACCTGACTGGGCGACGGTATGTTTAGCTAGCTTGGGAAGTCTCTCTTGGCTCGGCTTTGTCCGACGCCATCCGTGCCCTCTCCACTCGTTTTCTGAACGAGCTCTAGCGGAGTTACACCTAGCTAACTCTGAGACTGTCTCTGTAGCCTCTCTACTTTGGCCGCGCTCTGTCGGGTACCATCCATGCCTGTTGTGCGCCAATTCGCAATCCTTTCTTACGGCGTCACGTCTCTCTAACTCGGCGATGGACTGGAACATTGAAGGCCCTGTCTGGACGGAGATAGCGTCACTCAATGCTACTTCGTCCCCATTAAGACCACTGAGCCTTGCGAGCCGCCTTTTCTCAGCTTCGAGTTTAAGCTCCTTTAGCTCCGCTGCTAGTTTCTCCATAGCCTCGTCCCGAGCTTTTTTTCTCTCCTGTAGCTGTGCGTCGAGTTCCTCTCTTTCCGCTTCCTCAGCTCTTTTACGCTCCTGTAGCTGTGCTTCCTCAGCTCTTTTACGCTGCTCTTCTTTTACCCACTTTTGCATATTATCCCAAGCAATTTGAAAATCATCCTCTTCCTCCGTTTCCAAATTTTGGATTGCTTGGACAATATCCGAATCTTCCGCTCTTTCCTCCACATCCACTCCTAACTCATCGCACAAGAACAACAGTTCTGTCCTCGACAACCTCGTCAGGTCCACGGTCGCTGCTTTCAAATATTGGCTTTGCTCGCTCATGGTGATTCTGAGCAACTACCCCTGTGCTACAGACATACAAACACCGATCAACCAGCAGTTCAAATTGTTAACCCAGAATTTGAAGCCTGGAGGATCCAAAGCAAAAGCCAAACACTCACCCGCAGATGCAGCACCATGTCACCAGGTTCATCACACCGCTGCCAACCAGTTGTTGGCTATGGGGGGAGTTGGGGCTTCTATCCCCCCGCTGCCACCAGTTGTTGGCGATGATGGGTCGGTTCGGGGTCGTTGCTAGCTCGCTGCTGCTGCTGCTGCTGCTGCTCGCTTGACGGAACCGTGGTCAAGCCGACGCCCGTTCCCACCACCACCAGGACAGGAGTGCCGCCAAGTCAAAGAGTTAAGGTGATGGGAGGAAGATTACAAGAGGGTTTATTTACATCTTTTTACAACATGGTTAGAGACTGAAGTGAGGCTCAAGAGAGCTCAAGTGAGAGGCTTGAAGAGAGCTCAAAATGAGGCGAAGTGAGCTGATCTGCCGCATTCGTTCTCGACATTTATAGCCTTCTCGTTCCCCAAAGTCCCTAGGTTGAGGACGCCCACGCCGGGGTGGGAGGGGCCCAGATCACAAACAACACAAACTTGTGCGCACAAACACACCACTGCACTTAGGGCCACGCCCACGTCACATGTTGAGTCTGAGGGAGAGAAGGTTGTCGTCGAGGTAGCGTTGACTGGTAGGTGATGGCCTCCGGCCAGTCGAAGGTTTCTGCGGGTCACCGACATCTGCTGATAATCAAAGACACCCGCCGCTCGAGGCCGGACGCAAGGTCACGAAAACGCCGAAAGTGGTTCCTCGTGCTTGGGTCGGAGACGATGCCCGCCAGCTTGTCGCGGTGCTTGGCACACCAAAGAGCAACCGGAACGAGGCCCTTTGTTCCCCGGCATGGCCACGGCAAATGGGGAAGATAACGTTCGTCTCCCCGAGGCGGCGGCGGCGTTCTACACGTGCAGACACTTTGTTAAGGGGGTCTGGTTTTGGTCCTCCACTCCAACCGGGCAAACTCCGTAATTGAAGTCAGCTGGCACCTGGGTCCTCTCCGTGCGTGCGGTCCAAGGCGGCAGGCCCGAAAGTAATCACGCTGAAGTCGCTCGCAGCCATATACAGTGGAAACAGGTGTGCTGGCTGGTTCCAAACGAGACCCGCTGGCGTCGATCTTAATACTACCTTGAGGCTTTCGCGTCATGATGGCTAAAACGCTGGCTAATTCTTTGTTTTCCACTCACGCTTTTTCATTTAAAAGACTTCTTACAGCATTATGGGGCCTCTTCAGGCACGTATTCTCCCGCCTCTGAAACCGATCTCAGACCCCCCCCCCCCCCCCCCCTGCCAACCCAGTTCTCTCAACTGTTTCTATTTAAACATGCCCCACCGGCCCAAAAGGTTACCTTGGTCCCCTGCGATAAAATATTTATGGCTACTTGTCTGCACCTGCTTAGTACCGACAGCTTGTGTAATACCACAGCTGCTGCTTTGCAAAGTTTACAGAATCTAAATATCTCCACCCGAGCTTAGCTCCCTGAAGCAATCCACATGCCTCGCAGAGAGTTCAAACCCCGCTACGTGGTCCGCTACGGCTCGGCGCGCACCTCCCGCCAGGCGACGGCGTTCGTGGCCAAGGTCTACAAGCATCCCAACTGCCACATGGTGAACCAGGACCGCGCCGTCGATGACGTGGCCGTGCTGGTGCTCCGCGCTGCTCTGCCCGTGCCCCCGGTGTGCCTGCCCCGAGCGGGAGCGCCCCTACCTTCGCAGGTCACCGTCGCCGGTTGGGGTAACACCATACCGAGTGAGTGCGTTCGCTTGGGTGCAGAGCAGGAACAGCACGTTACCCTATAGTTTCGCGTCGATAGCTACGATGAGGACGACAACACGTCGTTGATGACGTGTGCGGCAAGTGTGATATCAGTTGCTGCTTCAAAGTCACGCGCTCACCGTTTGGTCAGTTGCTTAGAGTCCTGTGACCGCCTGTTCGTCAGGGAGACTGTACAGTGCATCAAGGGGTGGTATAGTTGGTCAAATCATTAGGGCAATCCCCCAAGGTGGGGTAGAATTTGTAATAAGGGAGTAATTGCTCATTACCATCCAAGCGCAGCCATGCAGCTACCGAGGAAAGCTATTGAGCTTGCGCAGAAACTTGGTATCATTAAAGAAAAATTCAGACGTTGAAGAAACATTCATCACCGTCCAGCGTTCGAACCCGGGACCACCGCTCCACCGGAGCAGTGACTCTACCAAATGGACTAACCAATACGGCTGAATACTGAAGTATATCCTTTAGGAATATAACTAAGTTTGTATATCGTAGTCAAAGTTTGTATGTCGTAGTAATTTCTTCGCTCAGATTATGACAGATGGTTTGGAAGCCTTTACGTTTGTTTTATCGCAGAATCTTGTTGCGATGAGTGGCGCTCAACAAATGTACACGAGTCGGTTCACGTATACGTTCGTCGCACTGTGGCGACGATTGCAGGTATCGACTCACTGCAACTGCCGGAGCTCCTCAAGGAGGCTCAGATGCAGGTGATCTCCACCGAGCGCTGTCAGGAGGAGCACTCGTACGCCAACCTGGAGCACCAGATATGCGCCCAGCCGGCATCGGGTTTCCCGGGAGTGGTGAGCTGACAGTGCTGCATCTCGCGGGTTGCAGGCTTGTTCCTTTTTTTTTCGTATCCAATTCTGTGTTTTTTTTTTAATTACGCCTTTTAAATTGCACCTCATAATTTGGCATTTCGGTGGAAAGGAAAAACCTGCTTGCACGAACTCTTAGGCTACTCATAGGCCACGTCGTATTCTTTGCACAGTTTCTTTCACTCGCTTGCTTAGAATTACGAGGTGGATGATACGTGCTTAGCTTTATGAACACAGTATAATATTCACCATGGACATCAGCGAAATAAAAATTCAGTCGCGAGATGCGGTGCCTGGTTCAATGTCATCTATCAATTTAATGTGATATCGTTTAAAGCAAGACCACATGAAACAACATCCTAAAAGATGTGTCATAAGAGAGTAAAAAACCATAGTTGCCGCCTTTTGAAAAGAAAATCATTAGCACTTCAGCACTGTGTAATCGTTTTGCTTTCTCTTTCACTAAAATGCTTTTTTTTTTTGTTTCCGAAATGCTCAAGTTTTTTCTATTGCACTGCCTTTCTGGCACCGATTACCCTAAGATCAGCTCAGTGCACAGGGCGAAGTTGATATTTTGTTCCGGTATACGGAGAAATCGTCTCGTCTCTTCGTTTTCATGGGAGCGTTTGAGGCGGAAAACAAGGTTTCATTGATTCACTCATTAGATTGATTAATTGACTCTTTGAATGACGTAACGACTACCATATTGACTCACAGTCTGATTGAGTGCTTATTTGATTTGTTCACAAACTCAGTGGTTGCTTTAATAATTGATTTATTTCGCATTGATTAATTGATTGCCTGATTGATTGGCAGTATGACTAGTTTATTGACTGATTGACTAACAAACTAACTGACTGACTGAGTGTTTGGTTGGTTGATTGATTGATTGATTGATTGATTGATTGATTGATTGATTGATTGATTGATTGATTGATTGATTGATTGAGTGAGTGAGTGAGTGAGTGAGTGAGTGAGTGAGTGAGTGAGTGAGTGAGTGAGTGAGTGAGTGAGTGAGTGAGTGAGTGAGTGAGTGAGTGAGTGAGTCAGTGAGTGAGTGAGTCAGTGAGTGAGTGAGTGAGTGAGTGAGTGAGTGAGTGAGTGAGTGATTGATTGATTGATTGATTCTAAATGATCGACTCATTCACCTTTCTCCTGCCAAGGGCGACTCTGGCGGCCCGCTGATGACCAAGGGCTCCTCGGGAGAGTGGACTCTGGTTGGCGTCGTGTCTTGGGGCAACGAGACCCGCTTCCGGACATCCCCGTTTGTCTTTTCGGACGTGACTGCACTTCTTTCGTGGATACAGGACGTTGTCTCGATGCCTGTGTGGTAGCACTGTGGCCGACACCGCTTGGGGCAGGCCGAAGTAAAGGGGCATGAGCCGAGTTGTTTATGTTACTTGGTTTGCTCTTTTCCCCGGGATGTGGGGAGCTCCCCGACGTGCGTGTTTACGAGAAGTGCCTCACGCGTCCAAGGTGGAGCTTAAGGTAAGGCCTCGATCGCGTCAGAATCTGCCCTGGAAGGGTGGGGGGGGGCTTTACATCTTAAAACCTACATGAAGGCTGTCTAGAAACTTGTAGTGTCTCAGGTATTTGCAAAGAAAATGACGGAAACAACAGTCTATGGGCCGGTATAGGAAAGCAATAGAACCTCAGAGGCTATAGCTACTCGCCCATGGGTCGAAAACGTTATCAAAGCGCAACAGTTCGTGAGTTCGTACAGTTCTTCAGGCACAGCGTACACATCGTCTTACCCTTTTCGACGAGGAAAATTTTTTTTTGTCTCCTGGCCTCTGTATTTGTCGCTTGCGCTTTTGATCGGAGCCATCATTCCACGCAACTGCTTCATTACGCCCTTCCAGGTTGGTGACACCCATTGTTCAATTTTGGCACGCCAATTTGGGTCAACGGTTTCCTAGCCCTTCATAGTGGACGTAATGTTAACTTCTCTTCGAAATAATGCTTCGATGCCAGGCAGCACTATTGTACAGTCTCGTGAAATAAAAAGCGGAAGATGAAGCAGCTTCCAGAAATTATAATGCGGTAGAGATCCCCGGTGTTGTGCTCCCGTGTGCTATTCTTTTGCCTTTAGTATGTACAGGTGAATAGCAACCTTTACCTCCAGATTCTTGGCCTATCCCCCAGTGTGGGTATGTGCCATATTTTCAAAGGCTAACAACAACATAATGCGGCGGCCCAACTTGAGTCTGTCCGCAAATGGCGCAGAAATCTCTGGGCTAGATGGTGACGATGGACGTCAAGACACTGTAATGGAGTTATGACGTTATAGGGTTTCCCACTGCTAGCCTCCACCCTGGATAGTGGCTCTCAATTGCATCGAGGCACCCTACTGTTGGTGGCGATGGACGTCAAGACACTAATGACGTTATAAGGTTCCCCAATGTTATCGCCAACCCTGGATAGTGGCACTGGCATCAAGGCACCCTACTGGCCCCAACCTGCCAAGCACTTATCTGGTGACTCTATATTTCATAGTCCGCTCTTGAGCTGGCCAACGTTCACGAGGTTATGCTACACAAGACCTATATAATTCATGATAAACAGAAAACCTCTACACCAAGGGATCAAACCTGGCTTGTCGCAGAAGTAGCACAAGCTATTCCACCCATACGCAGCGACTCGCCGTTCGTGGTGCTTGGTTTCGACGTTGCCGCTGGTGCCGCTGCAATCGCACGCCGTGCTTACCATGTTTTGTAAATAGGCGACCGTAGCCCTAGCGCAGTAAAATATCCGATGCGGATGCCAAGCGCGAAACAGCGCTCTGTACCCACTCTGCTTGCACAGCACACACTTCTGTCGAAATACTACCAAATCGCTTTTGTGAAATAAACGAAGCCAAACTGTTTTGAAACCACCTGGAAACAACTTGTTTGATTTCTTCTTTCTGTCGAGTTCTGAAAACTGGTAAACTGTAGGGTTTAATGTCTCTAAGCGACGAATGGGCCATGAGGGACACCGTTCTAGAGGGCCTCGGATTACCGACACATGTGGTTCTTTCTCTTGAAGCGCTGCAACCGCGCAGCGACTGGGCATTTTTGAATTGCGCCTACATATGAATGTGACCGCAGGGGCCGGGATTAAATCCCGCGCACCTTAGGATCAGCAACCTAACAGCATAGCTATTACTCCACCAAGACTTTTATTTTTACTTTCATGATATATTGGAGATTATTCCGCAACCATTAACAACAATCACTATGTGAACAAAACTGAAACATGCTTTCATGCCAGCTTGCTTGCTTTTGAAGACTGTGAAACATCTTTGGATAAATAACTCTAAATATATTTCGTTCCCGTTTTGATTGAAGGCTTTTTCGGAATACTCTCGCAGCGTGCAGTTCGACTAACCCGTGACGCGTTCTTAAATTTAAGTTAGAAACGCCAACTTGCATTGGCCGCTTATCACAATATGCGCTACAAAGCTGGGCCGCGGAACAGTGATGCTGGGCATGCTACTATTGTAACAGCCATAAAGTGAAGGTTCAGTGCGAAACAACCTCCCTGTTCCCTGTGTGCAAGGGAACACAGTAACCTCCTTCAGAAAGGAAGTTGTTGTTGTTTGCCTCAGTAAACAATGCACAAAGGAAGTTAAATAATGCTACTCCTCGTCGTCATCTCTCTGCTTTGTTTCCCGCTTTATATTAACAACGTGAACAACTTGTCTCATACTACAACCTTATTAACCGTTTATCATCAGCGACACCTCTAACTGATGCAGGCAGGCAACTGCATGACATTAATGGCATTTCAAAGGGTTTGGTTTGGTTTATTGGGGTTTAACGTCCCTAAGAAACTCAGGCTATGAGGGACGCCGTAGCGAACGGCTCCGGAAATTTCGACCACCCGGGCTTCTTTAAAGTGCTCTCACATCGCACAGTAGAATTTCATTCATAGAATTTCAATTAGGGCCTCTAGAATTTCGCCGTCATCAAAATTCGGCCGCCGCGGCCGGGATCGAACCCACGTCTTTCGGGTCAGCAGCCGAGCGCCGTAACCACTGAGCCACTGCGGCGGGCCATTTCAAAAGGCTTTTTTTTTTTTTACTTTTTTTATGCCCTCTTCCTAAAGTGTTCTCCATTCAGTTGTATCCGCTACTAAATTGATTTCTGCGCCGCAAACACATTTCAGACACACATTGTAGTAAATGCTTTATTCATGAGCAAGGCTTATGGCTATAATGAAAACTGTACATTTCCTTCGTTCATTTTCTCCACGAAATCCATCCTCTTCCTCTCTCTTTAGCTGCCGTAATTAAGTCATAGAAGTTCGGGAGACATTAGAACGATATTATTTGAAATAGCTCTACTTGTACTTGTGTACAAGTAGTACTACTTGTAAGATTCAGCAAACAATAACCACTAGCAGGCTGTTTCTTTCTTTTTTTCTAAACCTGGAAGCCTAAACAGAATTCATTTCTGGGAAGGTACAAAAGGCGGCGTAGATGGCCTGCTTTGCGGAATGGCAATCCTGCTTGCAAGTCCGAAGGCGTAGTAAGGCGATGCTGACGTCGCGTCATGGCAGCTGCCTGCGGACGACCTTGGAATGCCTGAGTGTGCTCGCCAGGGTGACCAGCGGCACGATGAAATTGTCCGTGTTTAGCTCGGAGGGGTCGAGCCTCTGCAGCGGTGTTAGCGTCCCGCATGCCGGCGAGTCCTTGGTGTAGACTCCGCAGACGAGGCCCAGGGTCTGTCCGAACACGTTCTCCGCCAGAGTGGCCACCAGTTTGGGCGCGTCGGTTCCGTTGCATCCGACCAGGGCTTTGTTGTAGCAACCCAGCAGGTCGTAGTAGTAACTGCGAGCGCCCAGGAGAATACGGAAAACATGGATCGTGTGCAGTAATCGCCAGTCATTATGGCCAAGCCATCATTCTCTTTTCTTTCGCCTGACGCCGCATGGTGGAATATGATTCCTAGCAAAACGATTCCTACTACGGGGCGAACACAGAGCGAGATATTAATCTATATTTGTAACGCAGCACGTGGAGACAGGAAGCGGCCAGAGTGGGTGAGGGAATAAACGCGGGTTAATGACATCCTAGTCGAAATCAGGAGGAAGAAGTGGGCTTGGGAATGCGAAGGCAAGATAATCGCTGGTCCTTAAGGGTAACGGAGTGGATTCCAAGAGAAGGCAAGTGTGGCAGGGGGAGGCGGAAAGTTAGAGGGTGGATGAGATTAAGAAGTTTGCGAGGATACGAAGGCCACTGCTGCCAAAGGACAGGGTTAATTGGAAAGACATGGGAGATGCATTTGCCCTGCAGTGGGTGCAGTCAGACTGATGGTGATGATGATGACTAGGCGTCGCGCAGAACTTCAGCTAGAGTAAGCTTGATTTTGGTATAAGGCAAGGGTCAGCATGACCAGCTGGAGAATAAGCTGGCCATAATCACCCTGGTCAGCTGTCAGCTAGCTGAGTCACTACCTATGCTACGTGCGACTCGAGCAGAAGAAAGAATAAGGAAAACAAGGGAGGGG
Source organism: Amblyomma mixtum (assembly GCF_055824585.1). Classification (NCBI taxonomy): domain Eukaryota; kingdom Metazoa; phylum Arthropoda; class Arachnida; order Ixodida; family Ixodidae; genus Amblyomma; species Amblyomma mixtum. The sequence goes on along the minus strand of NC_143019.1, from coordinate 33,287,041 downwards.
AGGGGGGATGGGGGAGCTGTGCGACTGAAACTCATAAATGCACTGGTTCAAGAGCAGCATATTCACAGAAAGTGTTTTGAAATGCATCGCAACTATATAAAAGCCTTCCACAACTTGTGCTGGTCCAGGTGTCAATCAAGCCATGAAGAGCAGCCTACGTTGTACATGTGATGTCACTAAATACTGGTCTCTTTAGAGCTATAGAGAGCAGCCTCTGAACGGCAACAAAGGCTGGTAGTGCATAAATGGGCAGGATAGGTAGGCATATTCCCTGTAGCGTAGCTCCTTTACCATTGCTCTTCAAAGGCAGAATTCAAAAGTATTAGGCTCACTTAAGAATCACGGATGCCACTCTTACCAAAGCAAATAACTTTTCATGATATACCTCACCAGCAGCATTCTCTTCCACCAGCTGTGCAATAGTCTCTACATGCAGGGGTAGAACAGAAAATGGCAGTTTATTGTACCAGTTTATGATTCCATTACTCAGTAACGCAGTTTAAAACAGAGCGTATTGTTATTAGCAGCTCCAGTCCAGAAAACGAAACTTACTGAACACTCTTCGTAAGGGAGCAGTTCTGTTTAGTATTAGTTGCTCACGGCACTTGGCAGCGCTGTTTAGGTTCCCAGAGGACACAAATAAATATTCCGCCGAATGCGCCTTTGTTGGATGATTTGGTTTTTGTTGGTCCTTGTCATAGTCTGAAGCGACGATTCCCAGTGTGGCTGGACGTCGCCTCACCTGAGCTTATGACATTCAGAAGTATTAAGCAATGAATGAAATAGAATAGCTGTACTGTCCCGTCGTGTGTTCGGGAACGAGGAGCGTCGGCGAAAGAGAAAAAGCAGTGCACACGTCTCACCAGCAGCCGTAGGCCACTTGGCTCTCCAGCGGCGCCTTAGCGACGGCCGTGTTCAGGTCGATTACCAGCTCCCGCATGCACCTGTTCATCTCGACGCCAACCTTGTTGATGCACCGGATCGTGTTGTTGTACACTGCATTGCAGGAGGAAACAGCAGAAAAGGGTGAGCAGAAAATTAGGGATCCCAGTGCAAAGCTATGGGGGCACTTTGGCAGCCTAAAGTGCGCTAGGCGAAAGCTTTTGTCGCCCTACTTCGACTGCCAATGACTACCCATGTTACGGCTGTACCGCTTGGGAGCCATCCTCCTCCCCTAGTTGCCGCACACCGACAGACGACGGAGCAGCGCTCGACGCCGCCGCGCCGACAGCTCCACCTATCGACGAAGATGACGTCACCTTTTGGCAGCTGCACTCGTCGATGAGTCACCCCAGGGACTTGATGTAACGCCGGACGGACGGACGGACAGGAGAATAAGCCATTAAAGGCTTTCGCCTTAATAAGTAGGGCAGTCTAAAATAGCCATGGTAGTTCTAATGGGTCCGTTTAGCGCTCAAGGAAGCACTAATATATTGATGGTTGCGTGGCATCAGTATGATAGCATGTCCGGTAACTGCGCTATTCGGGTTCCCAAATCTCGAGTGCGTGCTCAGACACTAGTATATGGCAAGAAGCAGACTAAAACAATGATAAGCAACGCAGCTGTGACGTCGAACCTTGCACCTATCTTCGTTCTGTGGTTCGCGAAGCGGCCGCTAAGCTGAGCGCATTTTTAGCAGAGCTGGAAAAAAATAGGGATCAATAACAGCCGCCGCTTTATTCGCCTTAACTGGAACCAGACATCGGAGATATAGCGTACATTTCGCACCAGAATGAAGTCTGTCAGTTGATAACCATCATGCTGGTTCCAAATGGTCGCTGTATCTCCAATGCCTGGTTCAAGTTAAGTCGAAGAAAGCGGCGGTTGTTATGCATTCCTATTTTTTTTTCAGCTGTGCTACAAATAAGCTCACTTGTCAGCGGCCAAGTCATGCAATTTGGCGCTGTGAGCAAGCGAGTCATTCATTTTTAAGGGCACATATCCGACGTACCATGAGAGCAGTTTCCTCCTACCAGTAACGCTTACATTGTATCTGGGTATAAAAACAGTGACGAAAAAAAAAACGTTTTACAGTCATACCTTTGTTTTCAAAAACCTTCTCATACATATTACAACTGAAAACAGCGTCGACATCATAAGAAAAATGCTTGTGCAATTTGTTTCACGTAACGAGGTTCTTCACGGCTTTTTAGACACAGCGGATTACAATACCGTACTCTGCAGTGACCGTATAGCTTCAGTTAATGTAAGGACCCGCCATGAAAGGTAACCGAATAAAAAGTGGCGATGATATAATAAGAACAGTAAGTTAATGAAAATTTTGGCGCCATGAGCACAATATACAGCACTCGCAAATGGCAATAAGCATTCCTACGTGACTATGAAACTGCCCTGTCTCTGTTTCCGGCACCGTAATTGCATGGTAATGATCAGATAAAAATGCATATTGTCGCAATTTCAAGGTGAAGCAACGTTCGTCTGCGACGACGCCAATAGAGTGACAGGAATGCTTGAGCAAGAGCTGCGCAGATCATGCCAGCTAGCCCCATGCCTGTCCTAAACAGACCGAAGGTTTAAAGGCTTTCATTTCGCAACAAGGTGTTGCGAGGAAAATACCAGGTAACAAGCTGCATTGGCAGCTTGAAGGATCGTGGCTTTTTTTTCTGCATAGCGTGATTAACGCTAGCGCATGAAGGTCGCGAAAGGGAAGCAAAAATTGCATACGAAGCCGTTGCCACAGAACTTAAGTGAGCTTGAGTATCTCTCTCTTGTGGGCCTGCATCAAACCGTGGCCAATCCCCCGTAGTGGATGTGCGCCATTACATCAGAGGCCACCAAAAACCTCCCATATACGAAACTAGGTTCCGTTGACTTCCGCTGGGAATACGTTGAGTCAAATATACACTTCTCACACGCATTTATTGCGGACGTTCCGACCGTACCGTGGCCGAAACGTCGACAATAAATGTGTCTTTGAGAAGCGCTTACTTCAATCAACCATATATATATATATATATATATATATATATATATATATATATATATATATATATATATATATATATATATATATATATATATATATATATATACCCCTTATATACCTATATATACCTATATATGACCCCTTCTTCTATATATATATATATATATATATATATATATATATATATAGGAAGGGGTATGAGGGGCTCGTTATAAATATGAAAGAAACCAACAGCCACAGAAACCAAGGGGCACAGGGGATTTTTTTTTTTTTTTAATTTATTTATTTTGTTGTGCTGATCAATTCAGAATATCACTGAATATGTTATCGCTTAAAGCTAATTGATTAGAAAAGCAGAAGAAAAAACAACCACTGCCGCCGGTGGGATCCGAACCCACGACCTCCGAATTACGCGTCCGGTGCTCTACCTCTGAGCTACGGCGACGGCTGTCCAATCTTCTGCTTTCGGGGGTATTTATGTTTACAAGTAACCTAACCTTAACCTTGAGAGTGTTCATCAGCGCCACCCACGTTCATAAGCGGCGGACGTGGAACGTCCTGAGTTCCCGCAGGTGTGACGTAGAACGTCATCGAACGGAGAGGGTGGAAGCTGCGTGAGAACCCTCTTATGCTTCCTATGGCGTCAAGGCTGCCAGAACCGAGGCCCTCGCTAAGCAATTAAGCAAACAAGGGAAGGGGTATGAGGGGCTCGTTATAAATATGAAAGAAACCAACAGCCACAGAAACCAAGGGGCACAGGGGATTTTTTTTTTTTAATTTATTTATTTTGTTGTGCTGATCAATTCAGAATATCACTGAATATGTTATCGCTTAAAGCTAATTGATTAGAAAAGCAGAAGAAAAAACAACCACTGCCGCCGGTGGGATCCGAACCCACGACCTCCGAATTACGCGTCCGGTGCTCTACCTCTGAGCTACGGCGACGGCTGTCCAATCTTCTGCTTTCGGGGGTATTTATGTTTACAAGTAACCTAACCTTAACCTTGAGAGTGTTCATCAGCGCCACCCACGTTCATAAGCGGCGGACGTGGAACGTCCTGAGTTCCCGCAGGTGTGACGTAGAACGTCATCGAACGGAGAGGGTGGAAGCTGCGTGAGAACCCTCTTATGCTTCCTATGGCGTCAAGGCTGCCAGAACCGAGGCCCTCGCTAAGCAATTAAGCAAACAAGGGAAGGGGTATGAGGGGCTCGTTATAAATATGAAAGAAACCAACAGCCACAGAAACCAAGGGGCACAGGGGATTTTTTTTTTTTTTAATTTATTTATTTTGTTGTGCTGATCAATTCAGAATATCACTGAATATGTTATCGCTTAAAGCTAATTGATTAGAAAAGCAGAAGAAAAAACAACCACTGCCGCCGGTGGGATCCGAACCCACGACCTCCGAATTACGCGTCCGGTGCTCTACCTCTGAGCTACGGCGACGGCTGTCCAATCTTCTGCTTTCGGGGGTATTTATGTTTACAAGTAACCTAACCTTAACCTTGAGAGTGTTCATCAGCGCCACCCACGTTCATAAGCGGCGGACGTGGAACGTCCTGAGTTCCCGCAGGTGTGACGTAGAACGTCATCGAACGGAGAGGGTGGAAGCTGCGTGAGAACCCTCTTATGCTTCCTATGGCGTCAAGGCTGCCAGAACCGAGGCCCTCGCTAAGCAATTAAGCAAACAAGGGAAGGGGTATGAGGGGCTCGTTATAAATATGAAAGAAACCAACAGCCACAGAAACCAAGGGGCACAGGGGATTTTTTTTTTTTTAATTTATTTATTTTGTTGTGCTGATCAATTCAGAATATCACTGAATATGTTATCGCTTAAAGCTAATTGATTAGAAAAGCAGAAGAAAAAACAACCACTGCCGCCGGTGGGATCCGAACCCACGACCTCCGAATTACGCGTCCGGTGCTCTACCTCTGAGCTACGGCGACGGCTGTCCAATCTTCTGCTTTCGGGGGTATTTATGTTTACAAGTAACCTAACCTTAACCTTGAGAGTGTTCATCAGCGCCACCCACGTTCATAAGCGGCGGACGTGGAACGTCCTGAGTTCCCGCAGGTGTGACGTAGAACGTCATCGAACGGAGAGGGTGGAAGCTGCGTGAGAACCCTCTTATGCTTCCTATGGCGTCAAGGCTGCCAGAACCGAGGCCCTCGCTAAGCAATTAAGCAAACAAGGGAAGGGGTATGAGGGGCTCGTTATAAATATGAAAGAAACCAACAGCCACAGAAACCAAGGGGCACAGGGGATTTTTTTTTTTTTTAATTTATTTATTTTGTTGTGCTGATCAATTCAGAATATCACTGAATATGTTATCGCTTAAAGCTAATTGATTAGAAAAGCAGAAGAAAAAAAAAAGCAGAAGAAAAAACAACCACTGCCGCCGGTGGGATCCGAACCCACGACCTCCGAATTACGCGTCCGGTGCTCTACCTCTGAGCTACGGCGACGGCTGTCCAATCTTCTGCTTTCGGGGGTATTTATGTTTACAAGTAACCTAACCTTAACCTTGAGAGTGTTCATCAGCGCCACCCACGTTCATAAGCGGCGGACGTGGAACGTCCTGAGTTCCCGCAGGTGTGACGTAGAACGTCATCGAACGGAGAGGGTGGAAGCTGCGTGAGAACCCTCTTATGCTTCCTATGGCGTCAAGGCTGCCAGAACCGAGGCCCTCGCTAAGCAATTAAGCAAACAAGGGAAGGGGTATGAGGGGCTCGTTATAAATATGAAAGAAACCAACAGCCACAGAAACCAAGGGGCACAGGGGATTTTTTTTTTTTTAATTTATTTATTTTGTTGTGCTGATCAATTCAGAATATCACTGAATATGTTATCGCTTAAAGCTAATTGATTAGAAAAGCAGAAGAAAAAACAACCACTGCCGCCGGTGGGATCCGAACCCACGACCTCCGAATTACGCGTCCGGTGCTCTACCTCTGAGCTACGGCGACGGCTGTCCAATCTTCTGCTTTCGGGGGTATTTATGTTTACAAGTAACCTAACCTTAACCTTGAGAGTGTTCATCAGCGCCACCCACGTTCATAAGCGGCGGACGTGGAACGTCCTGAGTTCCCGCAGGTGTGACGTAGAACGTCATCGAACGGAGAGGGTGGAAGCTGCGTGAGAACCCTCTTATGCTTCCTATGGCGTCAAGGCTGCCAGAACCGAGGCCCTCGCTAAGCAATTAAGCAAACAAGGGAAGGGGTATGAGGGGCTCGTTATAGATATGAAAGAAACCAACAGCCACAGAAACCAAAGGGCACAGGGGATTTTTTTTTTTTTTTTAATTTATTTATTTTGTTGTGCTGATCAATTCAGAATATCACTGAATATGTTATCGCTTAAAGCTAATTGATTAGAAAAGCAGAAGAAAAAACAACCACTGCCGCCGGTGGGATCCGAACCCACGACCTCCGAATTACGCGTCCGGTGCTCTACCTCTGAGCTACGGCGACGGCTGTCCAATCTTCTGCTTTCGGGGGTATTTATGTTTACAAGTAACCTAACCTTAACCTTGAGAGTGTTCATCAGCGCCACCCACGTTCATAAGCGGCGGACGTGGAACGTCCTGAGTTCCCGCAGGTGTGACGTAGAACGTCATCGAACGGAGAGGGTGGAAGCTGCGTGAGAACCCTCTTATGCTTCCTATGGCGTCAAGGCTGCCAGAACCGAGGCCCTCGCTAAGCAATTGCTTAGCGAGGGCCTTAGCGAGGGCCTCGATTGCCTATTGCTTAGCGAGGGCCTCGGTTCTGGCAGCCTTGACGCCATAGGAAGCATAAGAGGGTTCTCACGCAGCTTCCACCCTCTCCGTTCGATGACGTTCTACGTCACACCTGCGGGAACTCAGGACGTTCCACGTCCGCCGCTTATGAACGTGGGTGGCGCTGATGAACACTCTCAAGGTTAAGGTTAGGTTACTTGTAAACATAAATACCCCCGAAAGCAGAAGATTGGACAGCCGTCGCCGTAGCTCAGAGGTAGAGCACCGGACGCGTAATTCGGAGGTCGTGGGTTCGGATCCCACCGGCGGCAGTGGTTGTTTTTTATTCTGCTTTTCTAATCAATTAGCTTTAAGCGATAACATATTCAGTGATATTCTGAATTGATCAGCACAACAAAATAAATAAATTAAAAAAAAAAAAAATCCCCTGTGCCCCTTGGTTTCTGTGGCTGTTGGTTTCTTTCATATTTATAACGAGCCCCTCATACCCCTTCCCTTGTTTGCTTAATTGCTTAGCGAGGGCCTCGGTTCTGGCAGCCTTGACGCCATAGGAAGCATAAGAGGGTTCTCACGCAGCTTCCACCCTCTCCGTTCGATGACGTTCTACGTCACACCTGCGGGAACTCAGGACGTTCCACGTCCGCCGCTTATGAACGTGGGTGGCGCTGATGAACACTCTCAAGGTTAAGGTTAGGTTACTTGTAAACATAAATACCCCCGAAAGCAGAAGATTGGACAGCCGTCGCCGTAGCTCAGAGGTAGAGCACCGGACGCGTAATTCGGAGGTCGTGGGTTCGGATCCCACCGGCGGCAGTGGTTGTTTTTTCTTCTGCTTTTCTAATCAATTAGCTTTAAGCGATAACATATTCAGTGATATTCTGAATTGATCAGCACAACAAAATAAATAAATTAAAAAAAAAAAAAATCCCCTGTGCCCCTTGGTTTCTGTGGCTGTTGGTTTCTTTCATATTTATAACGAGCCCCTCATACCCCTTCCCTTGTTTGCTTAATTGCTTAGCGAGGGCCTCGGTTCTGGCAGCCTTGACGCCATAGGAAGCATAAGAGGGTTCTCACGCAGCTTCCACCCTCTCCGTTCGATGACGTTCTACGTCACACCTGCGGGAACTCAGGACGTTCCACGTCCGCCGCTTATGAACGTGGGTGGCGCTGATGAACACTCTCAAGGTTAAGGTTAGGTTACTTGTAAACATAAATACCCCCGAAAGCAGAAGATTGGACAGCCGTCGCCGTAGCTCAGAGGTAGAGCACCGGACGCGTAATTCGGAGGTCGTGGGTTCGGATCCCACCGGCGGCAGTGGTTGTTTTTTCTTCTGCTTTTCTAATCAATTAGCTTTAAGCGATAACATATTCAGTGATATTCTGAATTGATCAGCACAACAAAATAAATAAATTAAAAAAAAAAAAAAATCCCCTGTGCCCCTTGGTTTCTGTGGCTGTTGGTTTCTTTCATATTTATAACGAGCCCCTCATACCCCTTCCCTTGTTTGCTTAATTGCTTAGCGAGGGCCTCGGTTCTGGCAGCCTTGACGCCATAGGAAGCATAAGAGGGTTCTCACGCAGCTTCCACCCTCTCCGTTCGATGACGTTCTACGTCACACCTGCGGGAACTCAGGACGTTCCACGTCCGCCGCTTATGAACGTGGGTGGCGCTGATGAACACTCTCAAGGTTAAGGTTAGGTTACTTGTAAACATAAATACCCCCGAAAGCAGAAGATTGGACAGCCGTCGCCGTAGCTCAGAGGTAGAGCACCGGACGCGTAATTCGGAGGTCGTGGGTTCGGATCCCACCGGCGGCAGTGGTTGTTTTTTCTTCTGCTTTTCTAATCAATTAGCTTTAAGCGATAACATATTCAGTGATATTCTGAATTGATCAGCACAACAAAATAAATAAATTAAAAAAAAAAAATCCCCTGTGCCCCTTGGTTTCTGTGGCTGTTGGTTTCTTTCATATTTATAACGAGCCCCTCATACCCCTTCCCTTGTTTGCTTAATTGCTTAGCGAGGGCCTCGGTTCTGGCAGCCTTGACGCCATAGGAAGCATAAGAGGGTTCTCACGCAGCTTCCACCCTCTCCGTTCGATGACGTTCTACGTCACACCTGCGGGAACTCAGGACGTTCCACGTCCGCCGCTTATGAACGTGGGTGGCGCTGATGAACACTCTCAAGGTTAAGGTTAGGTTACTTGTAAACATAAATACCCCCGAAAGCAGAAGATTGGACAGCCGTCGCCGTAGCTCAGAGGTAGAGCACCGGACGCGTAATTCGGAGGTCGTGGGTTCGGATCCCACCGGCGGCAGTGGTTGTTTTTTCTTCTGCTTTTCTAATCAATTAGCTTTAAGCGATAACATATTCAGTGATATTCTGAATTGATCAGCACAACAAAATAAATAAATTAAAAAAAAAAAAAAATCCCCTGTGCCCCTTGGTTTCTGTGGCTGTTGGTTTCTTTCATATTTATAACGAGCCCCTCATACCCCTTCCCTTGTTTGCTTAATTGCTTAGCGAGGGCCTCGGTTCTGGCAGCCTTGACGCCATAGGAAGCATAAGAGGGTTCTCACGCAGCTTCCACCCTCTCCGTTCGATGACGTTCTACGTCACACCTGCGGGAACTCAGGACGTTCCACGTCCGCCGCTTATGAACGTGGGTGGCGCTGATGAACACTCTCAAGGTTAAGGTTAGGTTACTTGTAAACATAAATACCCCCGAAAGCAGAAGATTGGACAGCCGTCGCCGTAGCTCAGAGGTAGAGCACCGGACGCGTAATTCGGAGGTCGTGGGTTCGGATCCCACCGGCGGCAGTGGTTGTTTTTTCTTCTGCTTTTCTAATCAATTAGCTTTAAGCGATAACATATTCAGTGATATTCTGAATTGATCAGCACAACAAAATAAATAAATTAAAAAAAAAAAATCCCCTGTGCCCCTTGGTTTCTGTGGCTGTTGGTTTCTTTCATATTTATAACGAGCCCCTCATACCCCTTCCCTTGTTTGCTTAATTGCTTAGCGAGGGCCTCGGTTCTGGCAGCCTTGACGCCATAGGAAGCATAAGAGGGTTCTCACGCAGCTTCCACCCTCTCCGTTCGATGACGTTCTACGTCACACCTGCGGGAACTCAGGACGTTCCACGTCCGCCGCTTATGAACGTGGGTGGCGCTGATGAACACTCTCAAGGTTAAGGTTAGGTTACTTGTAAACATAAATACCCCCGAAAGCAGAAGATTGGACAGCCGTCGCCGTAGCTCAGAGGTAGAGCACCGGACGCGTAATTCGGAGGTCGTGGGTTCGGATCCCACCGGCGGCAGTGGTTGTTTTTTCTTCTGCTTTTCTAATCAATTAGCTTTAAGCGATAACATATTCAGTGATATTCTGAATTGATCAGCACAACAAAATAAATAAATTAAAAAAAAAAAATCCCCTGTGCCCCTTGGTTTCTGTGGCTGTTGGTTTCTTTCATATTTATAACGAGCCCCTCATACCCCTTCCCTTGTTTGCTTAATTGCTTAGCGAGGGCCTCGGTTCTGGCAGCCTTGACGCCATAGGAAGCATAAGAGGGTTCTCACGCAGC